>NC_138119.1:25560000-27960000 GCF_964146895.1 Miniopterus schreibersii
AATTTCACATAAATCATAGAAATCAAACAAACAAACAATAATCCAATGTTTTACCAGCAATACTTGTTAGGCAGATATTTCACCTTAGCTTTCTTTTGTTTAACCATTAAAAACTAAACCTCTTTTGCGAATCAGAATCTTTGAATAAATAAACTATGATAAGTATCAAAACCCTACAAAAGCTCTACTGACTAGAAACAGTATTACGAGAAGAAAGAAGAGTTAAATTTAATCCAGAAATCTTAAAAACAGTAATTGCAGATGCACACTTTGTGAAGATATAACTGTAGCTTCCAAAAATGAGAAATAATGTGTTAAAAATGAAACCCTCTAGCCTGGCCAGTGTTGCTCAGTGGTTGAGTGTCAAACCATGAACCAGGAGGTCACAATTCAATTCCCAGTCAAGGCACATGCCCGGGTTGCAGGCTCGATCCCCAGTAGGAGGTACAGGAGGCAGCCAATCAATGACTCTCTTATCACTGATGTTTCTATCTCTCTCTCCCTCTCTTTTCCTCTCTCTGAAATCAATAAACATGTTGTTGTTTTTTAAATGAAACCCTCTATTAATATGGTGAAGGCAACTTTTTCAGCACATTTTTAATGTTGTTATTAAGCATCATATACCAAGGGTAACTAAATCTTAAGGGGAATAATCACTGACAATTGTATGTGTAAAAGGTCAATGGAAGCATCCAAAAAAACTCTTTCTACTTCACATTTCACTTCATTTAGAGAAATTCAATAAATACATAAAAAGCTCCAGGTAGTATAGCATAGAGTAACTGCTCCATAAGGGGTAACTGTCATAATGTTAATCCTAAAATATTCATACACCTCCTCTACCAGTGACCTGGTTAACAGTCTTCTTCCATTTTGATAATAATTAGTGGCACAGGACATTATGGCATTGAACTTTCCCATCATTTTCTCTTAGGTAACTTTCTGTCCTCACTGCATACACTTAGTTTTTCTTATCTCCCCACATTCAAACTGAAGTTTAAAGATTCACAGGTAGCTTTGAAACTCACTCGCTCATATAAGGAGCTATGCACTGATTCCAACTTTTCTTAGTCTTCTGACAACAATATCCACACCCCTTGTCACATATACCTCTACTGTGGCACACTAACAGTAATGCCTAATTCTGTGTGCAATCCAAAAAAGCATGTGTTGTTTCAATTCATCTAGAGGGTGACTACTGTGAGGACAGAGCCAAGTCTTTTTCATCTTTGCACATGTACTTCCTACACAGTGTGCAGGACATGACAGGCACTCAGTCAACGCTTGTTAACTCAGACGGTAAGTCATCAGAATGAGATGCACCATCACAGAGTAGACAGTATCTACAGCGTAAAGCTCCAGGGATCAGCGGGGAACAGTATCTACTGAAGTTCTAAGAAAAGTTTCATTCATTCTTAGGCAAATTCCACCTGGATGAGTGGCTGAAATCTAAAATTCAAGATGCTTAACTTCTTTATTTTTGCCCCCCAAATCACTTCCTCTTTCTGACTTCTCAGCCATTTTGGGAGAAAAGCTTTGGACCAAACTTGGATTATTTTCTCTCCCTTGTTCTTTCTACATCTGACAATTTTCTAAGTCCTATAGGATCTACCCATAATGTTTGTCACAGTTTCCCTCTTCTTTTAACTCCTTTGGCCACTCTGTATTTCTTGGAATAATGTTATAGCTACAACTAAATCTCTACAATAACTGCTTCCATTTTAGCACAGATCTTATGATGTCATTTCTCCATTCAAGAACCCAAATCCCCTCCACCTACTGAATGAGACTTGGTAAAGATAATCTAAAATAGCGGAAAATTTGAAAACCAGTCTGTCTGTGTCTTTAAGACAGATTATAAAGATTTTCTATAATGCTGCAGTAAATTCGGTTGAAATATCAGCTTTAAAGAGTATAAGGGAAGGTGAGAAGACGGCAGAAGAAAAACTGAAGTATGGCTTGGAGAAGGAAGAGAACAGGAAGAGGAAGTTGTAAATAGCAGGGGTAAACTAGGATTGAAAATTTGCCACAGATAATCTCCAACATGAATAATCCACCCGGGGTAATAGCACATTGGCTATAATTACATTCATCCTACTGACCTTGTTCTAAATTATTATGGATTATTACTGCACAAGTTAGTTTTGTTCCACACCAGAGGTGGTTGTATTCTGCTATCAGATGACATGACCTCTAATTCAATAATGTCTGTAATGCACTGGTATCCTCAGATAAAAGCTGTCTATAATGTCTGAACAAAGGTGAATTAGTTATCCAATTCACACACGCAATTAACTCTCTTAATACCTGAGAGACCATGGAGCCCCTTCTGAATTTCCTATTAAGTACCACATATGGAGGTCTTCCCTCCATCTGTAGTTATCTTGTGCTGTACTTCATAATAAACAATATTAATAGTTTACTGCCGTCAAAAATCTTGCATTAGTTCTCATAAGAGACCTCAGTCTGCAAAGCAATGGCTCATTTTCCTGGGAAAATGCATTAAATTCAAATGTTATGCCTATTAGTAAAGCACAATAGTCCTCTATTCTCAGTAATATAAAAATAATAGCAACACCTTCATGAAATACAGAAAATTTAATTTTTTTCACCATTTTTAAAAACACCTCTTAAAAGCCAAAAGGCAATATTTATAATGTGGATTTATATTTATATGCTGTATTTAATCATTTTATATAAGAAACTATTTAAATTCAGGCACTGAAGGGCAAAAACAAATCAAAACATAGTATTTTTGCCACCTGTTCCCTCTACTCAGAGCGAAATTTCACAAATAGTTTGAAAGCAGAGTAGTGTGCCTCTCTCTGCTTTGTCCCCATATGTGACGCCAATGGCTGCATTCGCAAAAACCCAGATTAGAACAACTAGGTCATGTCAAATGTCAAGCAAATACCCAGGCCTTCTAAAAGGGGAGGTAATTAATTAATTCTTCAGGGGGATGCTTTTATTTTAGTCATCTAACATTAAAATATCCTTCCAGCAAAGAACAAGAGAACAGAATAAAATCTGTAAAATTAAACCTGGCTCTCTTAGCACACATTCACCTGGAATTCTCATCCTATCAGGTCAAGTCTAGGAGAAAGCAAGTAATTAAGTATATCAGAAGAATGGTGCTGCAGTTCCAGTGAAATCTGCTGCTCACCTAGGTTTTCTTTCAACATTTGACCTCCCAAGTCAGAGTAGGGAGGGAAGGCAGAGGAAGAAGGCAACAGTTTCTTACACGTGTTTCATAGGTTTTATCCGCTCGTGTACTGACAGAGGAAGGGCACTCTAGAAACTAAAAAGCTAAGTAGGTGACATTCTTTGCTCCAAAAACAAATTAAAGTACAAACTAACCTTCTACGTGCTGCAGCACAAGGAAAACCGACTCGTCGGAAACGATGTACTTGTGCAGACACACCATGTTGGGCACGCAGCGGGGGATGATGGTCTTTCTGTTCCTGCTGTATTCACTGCTCTTCCTTAGACCCTGACAGAGAACAAAAAGGTCAGTTGTACCCTCAGTTGCCTTTGGAGCCTGCTGTGCTCTGTGTTTATCAACCAAACTAATCTATCCGAGTTACTCTGGGCTTCAGAGAAACCACTCATCTGCTGCTCTATGCCCCTCAGTCCCTGGAGGCTCCGCTGATGGCATCTGGCGTGAGTCCAGAGAACGGAAGATGCCACAAAGCTGCCATTAAAATCAATTACGTGGGTCAGTGTTTTTATTAGAGATGCTCTCAAACTAAGTCATCAGGATGACACACAGTTATTTCTCTATGACCTTTTCTTAAGTTTTATTTACTTGTGTATATCGTTAAAGCAGTAGACATTGTGAGGGCAATTCAAATTTCTGAGACACAAAAGGTATTCCTAGATTAAACAGGCAATTTTAGAATTCTACTCCAAAAAAATCACAAAGATTTTTTAGGTTTTCTCCAGAGGAACAGGTGTATGTAGTTCCTGGTATCATTACCTTGGTTTAAAAATCTGGGAAAATGCCAGTGATAAAGTATACTCATAAAAAGAAATTTGTTTCAGTATATGTCAACGTGACCTATTGCCATGCTGATAAAGTAAAATAAAAAGGATCAGAAAAAGAAATATAAAATTCATCTGAAATGGATTAATTCTGGATGATGTGGAAACGCTTAAATTGGGATATTTTAGAATGTGTACTGTCACAATCCATTTCAAAGACAATTTCAAAATTTAAAAATTGAGGGGATTTTCCTTCCTTATTCACTTAGTTACAAATTGAATTATGTAAAAGACTCAAAATAGAGACCAAAAAGAGGGCCAGGGATGTAGATAACAATATCCCAATTATTTGTCACAAAGACTTTAAGGTAAAAGTCTGCACTTAAGAACTGCAATCATAATCATAAGTGAGGCGGTATGTGGTCTCCACAAATTATACATAAAGTATTAGAGATGAATTTAAACTGTATAGTACACATTTAAACAACATGAAATGATTCTTCAATTTATCCAAATTATTTCCACCATACTCTATTACCTAAAACACTTTTTAAAATGTATGCTATTGAGTATTTATCAACTGGGATGAAGGACAAAAAGTAAAATAAACTCGGATCACCACAAACATAAATGCACATTCAAAAACGGAAAAACACCCAGGAAAATAATATTAAATCTTTTTTTTTTTTCAGAGCACAATTTGAAAATAAATTTCGAGATCATTAAACATACAAATAAAATTTAAAAATAAATTTGAATATTACTAAAAAAAGAATAATAAACATACAAATTCTACTTACTTTTAAAATGAATGTCTGTTCTGTCCTTGTGTCCATTACAAGTAAAACCTACATCAAAAGCACAAGTAATAATTATTCACAATACGATGAAACATTAACTCATAACTTTTTAAAACTACACTTTAAGGGTTTGAGGAAAGGTACTAGAACTGACTCCACCAAAATTGTTAATTTCCTAATAAAAATTTTTTAAGGCATCAACAGGATTAAAGAAGTCTTATCTAAAGTAGGTTTTATTATGGTTTCCTTTCTAAAAATACCATATTTTAGAAACATTACTGTTTCCTAGATTTATTTTAAAACATATTTCTTAAAAGTAAAGAAAAAATTATTTTAGACAAAGAATTTTTCCTCATGAAACATTTATGGTTAAGAAGTAAAAAAAAAAAAAAATTACAGGAATTGCCAAAATCTCAATTTTCTATCTAAAATCCCTTATGTGGCCACTTGCTATAAAGTGATTTCAATAACTCAGGCTCCAGTCTAAGACACTCTTATGGTCCTACTTCTCCATGGTGGACTCATCCTAGCTCCTCTTTCTCCATCAGCAAATCCTGCCGGCGCATCTTTTTCTTTTTTATCTTTATTGATTTCAGAGAGAGGAAAGGAGAGGAAGAGAGAGAGACAGAAACATCAATGATGAGGGTCATTGATCGGCTGCCTCCTGCACGCCCCGGACTGGGGATCGAGCCCACAACCCGGGCATGTGCCCTGACCGGGAATCGAACCCCGATCGCCTGGATCCCAGGTCGATGCGCAACTGCTGAGCCATGCCCAGCCGGGCTGGCCCATCTTTAAAATGTATCTTGAATCTGAACAGGCCTCATCACTTCACAGCTACTTCCCTGATCCAAAGATGCATCTGGATTACAACCACTTGAATGGGCTTAAAAGTGGATTTTCCCCCAGAGCCTCCAGTAAGGAACGCAGCCCTGCCAGCACCTTGACTGTAACTCAGCATGACCCATGCCAGACATCTATCCCATGTGACACAATAAATTTAGTTGTTTTAAGCTAAGTTTGTGGTAATTTGTTATGGCAGCAATAGAAAACTGCACAGAAATTGTGTCTTCTCCAACCTATGTGTGTCCCATAGTAAATGTTCAAAGTGAATGAATTCAGGTATAAAAGTTTGGAAGGTAGATGGCAATATGGGAATGGAGCTTAGAAAATAAGTTGAAACTAAATGTTTATATTTGCGTATTCTCCACAAAGATAACTGCTAAAGACATGAGAACAAACATACCCCACTGAAATGCTTACTTTATACCAGGCACTGTGCTGGGATTTAAAGAATTAAGTCACGTAATGCACTCAACAATCCAATGAGGTAGGTATGCTTTACCCAGTTTTACAGATGAGGAATCAAACGTGAAACTATGAACTTGCCCATGCTCACAAATCTAAGAAGTGGCAGAGGAGAAATTTAAACCCTAGAAGTCTGGCTCCAGGGTTCTTCCTTTTAACTGCTAAGCTATACTGTTTATGTCTAAATTTTGAAAATTATACATAGTTGTTATATTGAAGGTATATAGACAACAACCAACAAAAGTATAGTGAGAAAAGTACAAAGAAAACCAGAAAATGTAGTGGTTCAGAAAGAAGAAAATCATTTGGATGTCACGGGGGGGGGGGGGGGGGGGATGCTTTAAAATGAGAGTAATCATCTAGGAGAAGCCATAAAAAGTGAGAAGGGGGAAGGGATTACTGCCCAAGGCATTAGGAAGCCACTGGAAACTTGCAATACTGCTTTATGCAGTGAACCAGTGGGAGAGGAGCCAGACTCCTCCGAGTTAATAATGGGTGATGAGGAAATGGAGGTGACATATATAAATCTTTTAGTAGAGAAATACGTCCAAAGAAGGAAAACCATTAAAGTGAAAGAGTTGGTAGGATCATCAGGTTAAACCTATTTTCAGAGGGTAGACCTAGTTCCCCATAACTTCCCTCTGAGCTACCTTCACCGCCAATCTTGGACTTCCAGGGCATGGAAACACATTCAAAGAACTTGAACCCTGACAGCTAAATTAACACATCATGAGAGCAAAAGGAGGCGCAGGGGCCTTGTCCTCTCTCTCTGCAAAAAAGGACTCTATGAACCCTGAGTCTGTGAAGACATGTAGGGTACCTCAGATCTCATTTGTTTTCATATCAAGTTGTGACTCCTTTAAGCCACTCACCAGAATGCCAGTCCTATTTAAACAAGATACATCTCTCTGAAATAGAAATGTGTCGCTGGGTAAAAGTATGGAAGCTGTACAAAGGAAAGAACTTCCTTCTCCAACCAGAAGCCTCTGAATTGCAGGCTCTATGTGCATAAATCGGAAGTGATATCTCTCTTCAGGTCTCCCTTAGCCAGGAAGCATGAAGTGAATCAGACAAAAAGACCAAATGAAGATCTATAAACGTGGCTGGGAAGGGCTGCTTTGTTTACATTTACTTTCTTCTCCTACCAAGTTTGTTTGCAGCTAGACAATGTTCACATTGAGGCCATAAACACAAGAACATATGTGGTTTTTTTAAAATGTGCCCTTTGACTGTCAATTTCTCCCAAACAGGTGTTGGCTAAATGATTATAAATTGGCCTCTGGATACACCTCTTCAACTGAGCCGTACAGGGCTGGTGATAATATAATTAGACCTAAAAACATCAGGCCGGTGAATGCTTTCCATCTGTTTGGCAATAATGTTTAGTTAACAATAGTCTTTAAAAGAAGCACCTTCAACTTCAGTTCTTAAAGTTATTTATAGAGCCATTCTTAACACACCAGCACTCCTGCTAACAAGAGCTTTAGCCACTTGGAAATTATTAGCCATACGGCTGTATACAAAGAGAAACGACTGCATTTAACATCTGTATCTTTCCAAATTTACACGCTTCAACCTCATTTAAAGTCATTTCTTAATGAACAGAGCTGTGGTGCTGCATTAATATTATAGTTGCACGCACAAAGATCATAAGGAGCCAAACATTTTTTTAATGCCAACAGTAGGCCAATCTGTAATGAAACTGTCAGCATAAAGGACAAAATAATAGCTTCTTTAACCCTCAAACAGAATTTGTTCATTTGTAGACTAGAACACATCAATTTAAAAACTGCTCATGGGTTTGCTCACCTTTATAAAGACAAAAATCTAATTTGGTACTAATTTGATACAATTGTCTTTTCAATAAAAGGCTCCTAAACCCATCTCTTATTTCATAATAAAACAAGTACTATAACTAAAACTGTCATGAAGTAATTATCTCGGATAGCATACCTTATTGAGAGAACACAATTAATGTATTTCTCCCTTTCATTTTTCACACTTACTTATCAGCACTATATCGGCATATGGTCTAACACAAGAGATCACTCCATCTTTGCCCATAGTAATATCTAGAAGGACTGCTCCTCACTGGGGGAAAAAGCAGACAACTTAACCACAAAGATGAGCCTCATCTGTTCTTCAATTGCACCAGCACAGTCAGACTTGCCCACTGTTCTTTCACAACAGTGGTAGAAAGAGCTCCAGTTGATCATAGGTCTGGATCTCTCCATTAACTAGAACACAGAAGAACTAATATTTAACTAGGTACCAGCTTTGGAAAGATAGGAAGGGTAGGGAAGTATAACAAAAGCATCAAATGATGATTACTTTTAAGCATATGAAGAATAAATTTGGAGGAAAGAGATACAATCATCAAGACCCTATGACTGTGCTGAAGTATGGAGAGCTCCCTTCACCAAAGACTGTCACCCATTCTTGAATCTTTTTAGATATTTAAATGTTGACATTCAAAGTCCATAAGTCTCTAAAAATAAGTTCACCTCCAATTCCTCTTAAAAGGAAAATTACCTGGGTAGTTTAAGGGAATATCTGTCTCTATTTGGTGCCTGTTACTTCACAGGACTCCAGAACAATTAATAAAGTTAGAAAAATATTTAAGAAAAGTCTACAGAGAAAGTCATTCTGGAGCAGCACAGCCTTTCCTTAATGTGTCGCAGTACTATTCACATTTGCTACATACAATCTGAATGACCAGCTATACAAGTTACAACGCTGGGAATCCACACACCGATAAACATACCAGGGAAGAATGAGGTAAACATAGTAAAGAAGCAGAGAAAACGTACAAGCCCAACTGTAAGTCCGTTCTCCTCCACATCATTTCAGGTGCGTAAGGTGATACTTACTGTGTTCTCTTTTACAATAGCTCACACTTAACCATTTTAGCGAGGTATTAATGAAACTCATGGTGGCAACATTACAGAAGCTGGTAGTAATATTATTCTGTAGGAATGGTTTTGAACAACCCTTTGCTTTCCCCCACACCACCTGATGATAACCAAATGTGATTTACATTCACTAAAAGCCCATCTCCTTTGGCATGCTTATTATATTCAGAATGTATTTCTAAAACTGTTCACTGTTCATCCCATACCTTATTCTCACAAGGTATCTCTCTTAAAAATTTCAATGACCAGAAAACAAGGAGTAGGTGACCTTCAATACCAACAATTCTCCCCCTGAGGCCTGTCTCTTTAGCATCCGAAGGCTAGCAATGTTCCCAGCAAACGCAAAAGCGAAAGATACTAAGCCTCCAGCATTAGCGATCGGAAGTCGCAGCGTCAAGAGCATCAGCACGAACAGACTGTGCAGGGGCACTTCTCTCATGTGATGCCATGAAACCAATCTGTTCTTGGTGGTCAGATGCTCACAAAAGTTATTCCACCGATGAGA
This sequence comes from Miniopterus schreibersii, assembly GCF_964146895.1. NCBI lineage: Eukaryota > Metazoa > Chordata > Mammalia > Chiroptera > Miniopteridae > Miniopterus > Miniopterus schreibersii. The sequence goes on from NC_138119.1 coordinate 25,569,507, forward strand.
ACTGGAGTATAAAGAGCAAAATTCAACACGGATACTTATAACCTTTAGTCTAAAGAATGTTTCCATTTACTATTCCCAAGGATCTATTTTCAGCAGAGAAAAGTATAAAAGGTACCTCGAGGATTTAAGGGGAACAGAAAAAAAATTCTTTGGAGTCTTATCAGTCTCACTTGTCCTAGAACTTTCCATAAGCCACAGTATCATGAAGTGAACAAACAATCCAAAACGAGTAATGCTTTGAGGATCACTGGCAGCAAAATCACCAACCAGCTCAGAGCAAGATGAAATACATCTCTCGGAGGCAGCTCGAGCTCTCAGGCTTCTGCAGAACCTGGAGATGTCTACGAAGGCAGGAACAACAGACCAAATCTACAGGGCTGTATGGAGGTAGCACTCAAGACCCACGCTTCTTTCTAGTTACTAAAATCCAAAATACCATAATTCAAAGTATACTTCGAATGTTTATCCAATCACCCTTAACTCCTAGAAAACACCCCCTATTTCAGTTTATTTAATTGTCTTAACTACAGGCAAACTGGAGCAGGGACAGCGGGGAAGGAGCCACATCCGGAACAGCAAGCAGCACAAAACTAAGCTGGTAAGTAACTAATTTATCTATAAGAAAACAACTAATTTTAGATTCCTCTAAACGCCCAGACGTGTGCAAAGGTTTTAGTATGCTGATTTTTTAATTAAAAGATATTTCAGCAGTGAAAGCTCTTTCATATGCACTACTGATTCTTCATCAAACGTTAACTCTCCAACTTAACACCAGCATAGCCGGTGGGAGCCTGAAGGTTTACCATCTGCTGCTACCCAAAGCCACTGTGGCACCTTCAGAACATATGCATCAAAGCCCCAAGATAAGAGACGGAAGGAATGCTGCCGAAGTCAGCATAAGGGGGATGACGGACCCAGAGGCCGGCAGCAGGCAGGCTACCAGGGAATACGGCACACCGTGGACCCCGGTCACCCCTTAGAATGCGCACCCAAGGTCACAGGGGGCTCTACGGCTGAACCAAAAGACAAGAGAAATGCTACTTCTAATGGAATTTACTTAAGTTAAGTAAATGTGATGATTTTTCTTTTTTAAAAGAGGAGGGGATCTAGTCACATTTAAAATCACCTCTGATTTTATTCAAAATAAGTATACAATGAGTAAAATATATAAAATTTAAGGTGTTTAAATCAGTCTGTCTATGAATAATAATATAGGTATATATTTTCATGTAATCATAAAATAAGGCACTTTGTTTTGAAAGGTTTGTTTCCTGGGTACCATCACACCCACAATCCAAATGTTACCCAAGAAAAATGTACTTTGAGATGAGGTTTTATAAAATCCACAAAATACCAATTAAAAACCCTGATTTCTGGCTACTCAAAAAATGCCATTTATTTATGGTAATAATCACATTTACTACAATACCTCATAAAAAAAAAACAACACAATGGTGTCTTTTAAAATATTTTTTTTTAAAAGATAATCTCAAGAACCTGGGTATATATTTAATTACGATACTGAATAACTAGCATATATTCATCTTAAAAGAAATTCACTAATATGAAATTTTCTTGTCCGTCTTTGCTTTCTGCTTTATAATTTTTTTTAATTTTTCATTTACTGACGAGAGAGAGAGAGAGAGAGAGAAAGGGGGGGAGAGAGATCTTTTTGTTGTTCTACTTAGTTCTGCATTCACTGGTTCACTTTTGTACATGCCCCGAAGGGGAATCGAACCCACAACCTTGGTGTACAGGGACAGTTCTCTAACCAACTGAGCTACCCGGCCGGGGCTTTGATTTCTGCTTTTTCTTTAGTATTTTAAATGCAGCTAAAAGAAAATCATTATATCATTATAGAAAATAACTTTTTAGAAAATAATGCAAAAAGCATTTTTTATTCTTAGTCTGGAAATGGCAACAGATACATTAAGTTTGCATAATTCTAATCTAAATCCAGATTTTTAAAAGTTCTTTCAAAGTTCCACAGGGAACTAGTTATTAATTAATTTAAAATTAGGGCATTATTAAACATTCACGTTCCGTAAGAACTGCCAATGAACCCCATTTGTCCTGTCCTCTATTTAAACTGAATGCAACCTTAACCTGTTGAATGCAACCCGGGACGGTTTCTATAACCTAATATAATACTGCATTGTGTATGTATATGCCCCACATGAACTCAATTTATACCTTTATATATTTAGTAAATTCAATAATAATTACAATGATTATTTAAGGGTCATAGTTTTTCATTGTGATAGCTGAAAACAGTCAATGCCACCAGAGTAACTTTATCTTGTAAGATAGGTTATAAATATGCTATGAATCACACGGTTGGAAAAAGAAAATAACTGTATTTTGGTGGTACTAAAGCAGATTTGCCAATCCAAGTGATTTACTCAAAATGTAAAGCCTACAGTGTTTTCTTTCCCCAGAGGGCACTGAAATATGGCTGGCAAAGTTTGTTTTCTTTGACAGACTAATATCAGGATCAGAAAAGAAAAAGGGTTTAGAAAATGTTTCTCTACCCCCATCTAAAAGTCACTTGGCCAAACCTCCGGATTACTCACCTTTAGGCAAATAGCTAAATCTAGTCCTGTCCTACAGCAACACAAAATACATGCGTTCTCCAGAAAACAGTCCAAGAAGTAGACTACTTCAACCACAAACATGAATTTAAAATTCCTTATATCCCTATTAGCCAGGGTCAATGAACGTGAGCCATCGAGGTCAATGACATCTCATACTAGGATGTGAGGTTAATGATTTAGTGAATAAAGCCAGGCAGAAATGTCTTTTATATACATACAAAAAAAGAGTTCTACTTTGTGTAATTTTCAAATCCTAGGCCTATTGTACATCTATTACTTCATAAGACCTGCTTCCAGAGGACACGGCGTGTCTTTGTAAGAAAACTGGATATAAATATAGCAAAAGGCAGAATATAAAAGACAGGAAAAAACTGGGTTTAAAACAGAAATGCTGAAGAGCTAGGAAAAAAATTCACTTAGGAGGCTCTTCTCAGATCCAAAGGCTTTAAAAGCCAGATCTCTACACCCTTGTCATTCTCGTTTTGTCTGTTTTCTGTTTTTGTGAAGCAACCTGCCCAAGGCCACAAAGCAATTATGCTAAAGACAGGTAAAAACTCTGGCACTGGCTGGTGTGGCTCACCTGCCTGGGCAGCATCCCGTGTGCAGAAAGGCTGCTGGTTAGATTGCTGGTCAGGGAGCAGCCGGCTTGTGGGCCCACGTGCAGGAGGCAGTCAATAGATGTTTGCTCTCCTATAGATGTTTCTCTCTCTCTCCCTCTCCCCTTCTCTCTCTCTCAAAATCAATAAAAAAATCTTTACAAAAAAAACTTTGACATTTACATGAAAATTAATTCAATTAAAAGTCTAGTCTGTTGTATTTAGCTTTAGGTCCCTTATTTGCATTTGCTAGAAAAAACTAATACTCTAGTGCTGATATAAACTATGTCTATTCATACCTTGGTCTAATATTTTCATTCTGCTGCTAGATGTGTTCTATAAATATGCATGAATCAATTTGAAGGCCCTGAAAACAAACAAAAGTCCATAAAAAAACAGCAAGTATGCCTACATAGTTTTATATAGTGTTCAGAATTGGTACAGCGTATATACTCAGTTAACAAATGCTATCTTGTAATGACAATGGACACAGAGGCTACATCTTCAAGTCAATCAACACATATCCAACCAAGTTGCCAATGTCAAAGGTAGCCTGATTGCAATTCAGAAGAAAATGCCTCAAGGGCAAGGAAGCTATTATTTTTTAATGTTTTTAATGAGTTCTGTACTTTTATAGCAGATGGGACTGAACTTCTGGTATTGATTAAAATTGAACAATGTTTTAAGATGACCTAGAAAATTTATTTAGTATAAAAACACAATGTGTTCGTGTTCTGAAAAGTTCCAAAATATTTGAAAGCATATATGTAACACAAGGCACAAGGCTCATTCTCAAACTGACAATTTCATTGACTGCAACAAAGTACCCTGCCAACAATCTATAGGTGTGCTCTGTGAGAGAAGGTGAAAGGGGAGGTGGAGGAACGTTCTGACAGTTTTCAGTTCAAACTACCCTCTTGCTCTGATCCTGCAGGTGTAGTGTATTTTGAGGTGCAGACTCGCTGAGTATTTGAAATCTTAAAACCCATATATTGTCTCTTTTTGTTCCCTTTACAACTATTCAGCAAGCATTTATTGAATCCTTATTGCATGGACAGCACTGTATTCAGTTAGGCATTATCAGAGAAAATAAAAAGGAAGAGATGTAGTTCCTGCCCTCTAGGACAAGTTAACAACATATTTAAGGCACTAAAATTATACAAGTGAAGATAACACACAACTGAATGCTAAACTTAATTCAAAGAAAGAAACAATGAGTGTGTGTTAGAGTTGTAGAGGGGTAAGCTTGCAGCTGTCTTGGAGAATGGCCCAAATACAGGTGGCCAAGAAGGAAGAACTAGAAGAGCTGAAGATGCTAGAAAGAGAAGAGACTCTCTGAGTCCCCCACACCCTCAGCCTGGAACACTCTTCTGAGCTAAATCCTGCTCAGCCCTCCTTTCTTGGCTTTGCTTACTCTAAGAAGCCTCTGGAGAGCCCCACGCTAGGTGCCCCTCCTGAATGTTCTCACAATACCCTAGTGTACACTTCTCCTTCACCCAAAGCACTTTCACACTGTATTGTAACTGTCAGTGAATTTCTATTTCCCACTTGATTATAAACTCTGAGAGGGCAGAGATATGATGTGTTTGATTCACTGTTATATCTCCAGGGGCTAATACCACCCTTGACACAGAGCAGAAGCTCAATAAATATTTGCTGAATGAATGAATGAGAAAACAGAAATGGAAAGGACATGCAGAGAAGTGGTGAGGAGGCATGCCAATTATAATAGTTTCAACACATATAAATTGAGTATCTGCTATTTGCAAGTCACTAGGCTAATGCCAAGAATCCAAAATTAAATAAGATATAGTCACCAAGCTGCTGTTTGATATGTTATAGAGACGAATTCTCCAAACACATAGATCATGAGCACAGGACTTAGACTATCTTTTCTGTCTAACAGATGTCTGTAAGTACAGTGCCAAAATAGATTAAATGTTCATTTTTTAATAAGAAGAAAAATGCTTGATCACTTTAGGGATATGAAGGCTTATTGTAGGAGGCAAAGAAATAATGTCAAAAGAAATCTTTAAAAGTTATATAATATAAAAATCTAGGCCCTGACTGGGTAGTTCAGTTGGTTGGAGCATCACCCCAATATGCCAAGGTTGTGGGTTTGATCCTCAGTCAGGGCACATATAAGAATCAACCAATGAATGCATAAATAAGTGGAACAACAAATCAATGTTTCTTTCTCTCTCTCTCTCTCTCTAAATTAAAAATAATAAAATAAAAAAAAATCCATTCAATGCTTGAATTCCTTCTACAATATCCCCACCAAAGATCCTTCGGCTTTTCCTGAATATCTCTAATGACGGGAAACAAATAAGATATGAAGGAATCCAGTCTGCCTTTGGTCAAACCTAATTCTGGAAAGGTATCTAATCACTGGCCAAAATTTTGACAACTTATATTCCTTTAGTTCTAGTTGTGTCCTATATGGATTTTAACAAACAAGCCTCATCCCTTACTACCTTTCTCCCAGGAAAGCCAGACATCCTGGTTTGTCCAAGATGTTATTCTCGCATAATTAATATCCCCTTTCACCTTCAAGATTTGAACATAGTCCCTCTATACTGGATAGCCCTCAAAAATATAAACACCAAGCATGTTTTTATCAGGTTAACCATCACTCACTTTTCAGCTGTTCTGCGTAAGAAATTATTTGGAGGGCCTTCCCCAGCCTATGATTCTCGCTTCTGAATGCACACCAGGTTATTTAGAATCCAAGAGCCCTAATGCTTAAATTTCTTGCTGCATATATATGTTAGTGAAGGATTTCCTAATCCCAATTGAAGAACAAAAACTCATTTATTTACCTTTGAATACTAGCCCAAAATACAGCTATGGAATTACTGTCCATCTGGCTAAAGACATCAGAGTGTCTTGAAGTGGTGCAAGGTAGCAGTCTCATATTATACCAGCAGGTGTCACTCTATATATAATAGAGTATTTAAAGTTATTTAAGTTTCAATTCATTAACTAAGTATTTACTGAGTGCCCATTATGTGCCAAGCATGATTCTAGGTGCTGAGAATACAGATGTGAACAAGAAAGACAAAATCTTGTTTTTAAGAGCTTACGGTCTAGATATTAATCTGCTTTATTTACTTTCTATATAAAAGTTTATAAAATCCTATCTTAGGGCCTGGCCAGCGTGGCTCAGCTGTTGAGTGTAGACCTAGGATCCAGGAGATCACAGCTCAATTCCCCGTCAGGGCACATGCCCAGGTTTCAGGCTCAATACCCAGTCGGGGCCTGCAGGAGGCAGCTGATCAATGACTCTCACATCACTGATGTTTCTCTCTCTCTCCCCTTCCCTTCCTCTCTCTGATCAATAAAGATATATTTAAAATAAATAAATAAAAGATTAAAATCCAATCCTATCCTAAGGAAATTTTATTTTCCTAAGTTAATATACACTAACACTCAAAATAACCCATAAAGAGGAAATACTGTACTAAAGCAGAATCCGAGAAACTGTGCTCTCTCTGTGCAGGCTACAATAACGTATCCGGTGCAGTTTCTGGCCACAGCCTATTCACCCCTTCTCCTTCACACTTCAAGCCTGTGGAACACAGATTTCAGGTCCTCAATGCGACGGGCAGGAATTTAGGCTCAAGAACAATTCAAAGTTTTAGAAATCTAGTTACTCATGGTCTTGCAAAGTAGAGACTATGTCACATATTTTAAAAGATTATTTGCAAAGCTTATTTAACTCCCAGCGCTGGCCAGGTACTCAGCTGGTTAGAGAGCCGTCATGATACACAGCGTGGGTCCATCCCCGGTCAAGAATTAACCGACCAATGCCCAGATACGTGGAACCACCAAACGGACATCTCTGTCTCCTTCTCTCCCTCCCTCTCTCCTTTCTTCTCTCTCTCTAAAATCAATAAATAAAGATTTGCTCTAGCCAGTTTTCCTCAGTGGTAAGAGCATCAGCCTGTGGACTGAAGGGTTGCAGGCTCAATCCCCAGCCCTGGTCACCTGTGGGAGGCAACCAATCGATCGATGTGTCTCTCTCACATCGATGTTCCTCTCTCTCCGTCTCTCCCCTCCCTTCCACTCTCTCTAACAAATCAATGGAAGAAATATCCTCGGGAGAGGGTATAAATTAATTAATTAATTAATTAATTAATTAATTTTAAAAGTAATAATAATATGCTTTTTTAATTCCCATACATATTTCCTTATCTCTACTTAGAGAAATTAAACGTCACCTTCTAAACACCAAACACACTTTCCAGGTTAACAGAGTGAAGACAGTAATGAATTAAGCCTCGGCAGGCTTCAGGAATTCCTCCACTATCAAAGGGCCTTAGCTGCATAAATCAGGACTTCAAGGTGACTTACTCATGATTAGAGCATAGCAATGAAAGGACACACTTTGTCAAAATAAACAGGTCTAAGACAGGAAGCAGACGCTGTACATCAAAAAAATGTATCTGCCTGCACAGAAATCCAAGAAGAGCCTCGGAACTATTCAGTTCCTATTTTGCTTCTCTATACTCTCAAATTGATCGTTCTGAAAGCTAGGGAAAACATGGTTAAGGCATTACTTCAGGCTCCAAAGTCTTACTGCGTAGAATTCTTTAAGTTCAAAATTCAGTCATATGAATTTATTTGAGAGAAATGATGCTTGTAAGAATTTAATGAGACACTGACAGCTTCATGTAATATCCAACCTAGTGTTCCTTTTGGAATACCTCACTCAATTACTGTCTAAATGACCTGCGATATACTACATATGGTCAGTCTCAGCATGGAATCACATGCACACTTTAGAACACAAGGAAGAGCTCAGTAAGTTACAAATGACCACTAAGGTGCTTCATAAAAGATGTTAATGTGAAAAAGATCTAAATTAATTTATGCCTTAACATTAACTAAGGCATTTTCTTTGACTTTGAAAGGTAAAAGTAGTGGTTGATCAAATATATTTAAAACACAGTTTATTAGGTATGGTTTTTAAATTACACTTGTAAACTCTCTAAGAGGCCCAGTACTCTTTGTGTCTGACATATCTGAGATGTCACCAAATTGGGGGAACTCAATGGCAGATATCTCTGTCATCTCAGTATTTTTATTCCAAATATAAAAGTGTGTGTGTGTGTGTGTGTGTAGGGGGATTAAGTGTATTAGAAAAAGCACAGCTTTTTAAGTCACCAAAGATCTAGGTTTGATTCCCATACTACCCTAAATTAGCTAAGTGACCTTTGGCCAAGTTACTTGTTTTAAACACCATTTTCTCACCAAGATTCAAATAACAGAGTTGTGAGAAGGGTTAAATAAGTTGTTTTATATAAAATGCCTCATATATGGTCTGACACATAGGAGGTGCACAATAAATAGTAGTTGGGAGGATGCCATTTTTCTTTTCAACTAATTATACTGTCTACACCAGTTAATGCTGAACAACTACTGGCTCCCAAGTTTTCGTCACTAACACAAAGTGTATCTTTACCCTGCTATAACAGATTTAAAAGACCAAACCCCTACTCCACTGAAGGCCAACAAATAAACAGGCACCCTCTCCTTTAGCTCCAATGCATTTTGCATGACCTTACGTGAATTGCTTAGATAAAAGCTTTTTCTCTTCTGCTTTTGTTATTTTAAAGTGCAGATGCATCTGAGTCATTTTCTCCTTTTGTTTCATATCCTTAAGATCCAAAGCTTCAAAGACATAATGTCAGCATGCAGTCGATTTATGACTGAACTCTTGAAGAGGCACAGAAGAATTACCTTGTCAATCACCCCAAGGACTCTGAAGGCCTTCAGCTCCTCGGCAGGGCTCCTTAGGTTCCAAGGGGGCCTTGAACTTAGTGATCCTGGAGGCTAATGGGAGATATCAAAGATTATACATCAATCAGGGAGGTACTTGAAGGAAGACTGCCTGCTGAAGCAAATGCCAGGCCAAAGGAAACTAAATTTATCATAAATCGGAGAATGGAAAGATGAAAGAAGTTTCTGTTTGTCTGTAATGTAAAATAAAATAAAAAATAATAAAATAAAAAATAAAGAAAATCAAAAAGGAAAAGCAAGAAAAAAGTTGCAAGTAAATAAATCATGATAACATTTTTAAAAGAAAAATTAATGAGCTTACAGTTTCTAGCACAGTAATTCAGTTCATAACTGTACAACTATAATGAAACTTTATAACAAATGAATAACTGAGCCAGCAATTAATCACAGCCTTATATTTACCTCAGAGGCTCAAGAGTAATTTAGAACAGAGAACTACAAACTATGTAAGAATAGGTAAACTTAGGGAGTAAGCGAACACAGCCATTCTCTCTCATCATGAAACTACAGTCCACTAGTGTTACTTTATAAATACATAGTATGTATTGTCAGAGGGATTGGCAGATTCAAGTTCAACCAGAAGAATTGCCATAATAGTGGAAAATTAAGAAACTCTACCATATAAGCAATAATTAATAATTATTAGAACTAAATTTGTTTAAGGTAGAAAAGAGATGATTTACAGAAGAAAGGAAAACTTCTTAAATATTTGAAAATCTATGTTGTGGAAAACTTAGTCCACTAGCTACAAAAAAGCCAGTGAACACAGGAAGGCATATCTCAGGACTGTGCATAATAAAAGAATAATCCTAACTTCCCATCCATTGATCTTGCTTTTTCCTGTCAGGAAAGTAACATTAGATAGGATAAACTCCAAACACACCTCCATTTCACATATATAACCAGAAGGCAATGCTATATTAATCCTTGTACTAAAATGCTGATGCTACAAAGGGTGACAGGAGACACAAGGCTTTGTTTGTTTTATTATATCCTCAAAGCAGATCTTTTTGTTGTCAAAAATGGAAACATGATTCCCCCATGAGTGGAAGATAAATATCCTGGTTAATCAATTGTGATGATTAACAGTTACTGAGGCACCATTCTTGGTACTCAAGTGCTTGTGCAGACCAATGTCACCAGACAGGAAGCTCCTTGAGAACAGGAAATGTGTCTTACTCATCTTTGCTGTCACAATGCCTAGCGTGTTAGCTGAAAGGAGAGGGGAGGAAGAGAGGAGAGAAACAAGAGAGGGACATTGCATAGATAAATCAGGCGTCATTTACAAATGGAAAAATTTACTTGTGAAATTTTCTAAAAGCAGCAATTCATTTTGTTGTTGTTGTTTATTTGTATTTATAGGTTCAGCAAGCAAATACTAACTTCAATATGCCTGAAGAAGTAGCGTTTGATTTAAAAAAGACAACTTTTTGGAAACACTTGAGAATGTTGGTGATAAAAACAATTGAACTGGATAATAGTTTTAAATGGATTTAATTTATACATCTAGGATATGTTTCAAAAATACTTACTAATATTTCATGAGATGCTGAGCTAGATGACATAAAAAATAAAAATAAAACAACAGATACATCTCTGTCTCCCCAGAAGCTTAAAATCCAAGAATTTTTAAGAATACAAAAACACTTAGAAGGGTATTTTAATAAACATATAACAAAAATAGTCTCTTCTATCTTAATTTACATAATTTCATCTTTCTCCCTCACTCTGCCCTGAGTGTAGAGTACTTATAAGAAGTTATTATAATCCTCATTTTACAGATAAATAAAGGGAAGCTCAGAATTTGTGGTCAGAAAGAACAGTGGAAGATCCTAGCCTAGACCCCAACTCTACTGCTTGCAGTCTTCCTACTATACAGCAGTCTGACAATCAGAAGTTCATTTCCCCCTACTCTGTTAACAAGAAAGGGCAAGGCCCTGGCCAGGTGGCTCAGCTGGTTGGAGTGCTGCCCCACACACCAGAAGGCTGCAGGTTCGATTCCTCATCAGGGCACATACCTAGGTTGCTGGTTCGATTCCTGGTGGGGCACTTATGGGAGGCAACCAATTGGTGTTTCTCTTTCACGTTGATGTTTCTCTCTCCCTCCCTCTCTGAAATCTCATCCTTGGGTGAGGATAAAAAAAAAGAAAGAAAGAATATGGAGTGCTTGTGATTTTGGTAAAAGAAATGTTGAGGAACGTTTATAGAGGCAAAACAAATAAGTGATCATTTATCCATTACATTCATCTTTGAAAATAAGGCCAAATGTGTCTAGCATCCCTATCTCGTACTTGTACGTTCTTTTTTTTTAAGTTTTTATTTATTGATTTTAGAGCGAGAGGGAGGGAGGGAGGGAGGGAGGGAGGGAGGGAGGGAGGGAGGGAGGGAGGGAGGGAGGGAGGGAAAAACATCGATTTGTTGTTTCACTTACTTATGTATTCTTTGGTTGATTCTAGTATGTGCCCTGACCGGGGATTGAACCCGCAACCTTGGTGTATCAGGACGATGCTCTAAGCAACTGAGCCACCCAGACAGGGCTCCTTGTACCTTCTCATTCACTGATGTCATTGGATCAGTTTCCAAAAGAAAGTTATCAGTTCACTTTAGCAATCTCAACAGCAGCAATAGCAAACTACAAAAGCTCTACTGCACCTTTCAATAAATAATTACTGTGTGCCACTATGTACATGATAACTAAAGAGGATCTAAATCATCAAAAGGCATAGTCTCTAGCTTCAAGAAGTTTACAGTTTATTTGAGGAGATAAGCCAAATACATGAAAAGGTAAATAGCAATTAAACTTTTTCTAAAAATACAATAGAGACAAATCACTAGTTAGTGTATGACAAACTGGTCGCAGAAGGAAGTGGAACGAAAGGTGATTTTAAATGCTGTGTAGAAATTAGGTTAGGGAAAGGATATTACATATAGAATTGGGAGGAAACTGGCCTGGCTGGGGGGAAATGGTCAAATTGTAGAACTGAGGAAAATAAAATTACATTTAGGGTCAGTCAGCTTTAACAGGATTTGAATGCTGGGAAGAAAAGTTGAAACTATATTCTCCAAGTCTAGAAAACAAGTTTCTGTATGAGAAACAACCCAGGGAAAACAGTGATTTAAGACCGTTACTTTTGCAAGGACAGGAATGGTGAAATTGTAATGGCGGAAGACCAAGGTAAAGTGATCATTAAAGTTCTTTTTCTACTTTAACCATCTGTACAAGTTAAAGATCAAAGAAATGAACAAAGAGCGATCATGAAATAAAATCATCAATAAAAAAAATTCCTCTACTTCTTATATGCAGAGTTTAAATTGGGTAGAGTCCGTATAGATCTATTCCTTTTTTCACATGGCAAAGCGAAGCAGAAATCCACAGAATTTTAAGAACAGAAAGAGACTGAGATCAAGTTCAACTTTCCCTTTTTTTACATGAGAAAACTGGGAAGCAGCAAGGTGAGGCAATTTGTCTAAGATGACAAAACTAGGTAACAGATAACAGGGGATGAAATCTTACTTATAAAGTAATGGAAACAGCCAACGCTGTGGGGGCGGGGGAGGGATCAGTGTATTACTAGGCAACATGGCTGATTCCCTTAATTATTAAAAAAAAGTAGAATACTCAGTTATATGTGTTACTGCAGCAGATGCCTAGAGAAGCAAGCAGCAGTGTAGTCATCTATATCAAAACTAAATACAGCGGGGGAGGAGGGGGGAGAGAGAGGCAAGAATATTGATGACCCAACAGTCTTCAAAACCAAGCACAGCAAGTACGTATCACTCACCGGCTCAAGCCCAGGGAGACATCTCTGTGAATCCCACACTCTCTCACTATACAGAGCTCCTGGGCAGCCACTACTGCAGGTTAGAGTTGGCACAACAGTAAAACCTATTCACTATTCCTGTTCTGCATTTTCTAAATGACTAGGTGAAGCTCACCTTTGTTTTTATTTTAAAGGGGTTTTTTTAATTGCTGTTTATCCTGCCCACGGTCTTTTTCACTTGATATTATTCCCCGTCCTCAATGTGATCTATACCTATTCTTATCAAGCTGTTAGTACGATATTTCTCAAACTTTAACATATATGTACGTTGCCTGAGGACCTTGTTAAAATGGAGATTCAGATTCACTCAGTCTGGGGGGACCCTAAAATTCTGCATTTCCAACAAGGTCCCAGGTAATGTGATGCTACTGGTCCAGCAACCACATTTGAAGTAGGGTTAGCTGTTTCTCCTTAAATAATCTGAGAGTAAGTCACCATTACTTGGAAGGAAATAAGTAATCAAAGGCAAAAGAAAAATACTGCAAAGAACTTATCTAGAACCCACACTCTGAACCCTGATAGCTAACTACACTAGTTTCTGAACTTGGCTTCATCTGTAGATTTTTGGCTTTGCCAAGACTTTCATTAGGAGCTATTAACCCTCAATACCCAGCCTCCTAAAGCCTCTCTTAGATCACATTTCAAGCATGACTCTTTATTTTTTTGTTAATTTATCTTCATTGTTGAAAGTATTACAGATGCCCCCTATTCCCCCATTGACCCCTCCACCCTGCACCTGCCCCCCCAGGCCCACTGTACTATTGTCTGCGTCCATGGGTTATGCATATATGCATATAAGTCCTTTGGTTAATCTCTTCCCACACTTCCCCTCCCCCCTTCCCTCTGAGATTCCTCAGTCTGTTCCATGCTTCCATGTCTCTGAATCTATTTGTTCGTCAGTTAATTTGTTCATTAGATTCCACATATGAGTGAGATCATGTGATCCTTGTCTTTCTCTGCCTGGCTTATTTCACTTAGCATAAAACTCTCCAGGTCTCTCCATGCTGTCTCAAAAGGCAAGGGATCCTTCTTTTTTACAGCTGCATAGTATTTCATGGTGTAAATGTGCCCCAGCTTTTCACTGAAGTCCTATTACTGATCTGGAATACCCCTGACTGCCAGCTCTGCTTTCTCATGTCTAACTAAGGGTGATACAAACTCATTTTAAATATTTTTCTCTAAAGAATTAAGAAATGCCAATAATACCAGCAAACAAATTACACAACAGAAAACTATTTTCAATATCATTATAGCAATTATATTCAAAATCTACAAAATAATCAGGAAAGGCATACATTCTATATATTAATTTTCACTCACACCTGATAATTGCATGACAAAAAAATATATTTACACTTTAGAAACTACACAGTCTTTGATGTCCTAAATTTAGACTATTTGCCCTCTTTTTCTAAATTTCATTGATCTTGAGTTTAAAATTTCTAGAGCTAAAAATAGCAACAAAAAAAAGCTATAGCCAGTCTTTTCCAGGGAAATCCCCTTTTAATATTCATTCTTAAATCATTCAAAGTAATCTCCAATTTAATTTTTTAAAGTTTAAAAAACCTGTCTCCTTCAGTTAAGAATTCACCTTTACTTCAAAAAAATATCTTTTCCTTTTTTCTGAAACTGTCCCTTTCTTGGCACCTCTCAGTAACGAAGTAATGAAGTAATAAAGAAAAATAGTAGAAGAGAGCTTTTGCTCCTCCCTGTCCTTATTTGAAAAAGATATTACCATCAATGACGGGGAAACTCAGGACTTCTATATTTACCATGAAAGAGTCTCATAAATAAATAAAGCAAAAGCTTAAACCACCACAGAAAACTCGAGTGGAGTTAGTCATGACCTGGAGACCTATACCAAAAGGGAAAACAGTAATCAAAACATTTAAAACCAGAAAGGATCCCTTTATTTTCTTAATCAACCAGGCTGGAAAGAAATGTTTGCACATGGATTCAAAAGAGAAATAATATTTGCTTTGCAAAGAATTTAAGAGCTAAGAGGTCCTCAGAAATCATTTATACCAGTCCTCTCACTGTGTTCATTGAAAGTAAGGCCCAAAGAAAGTTAACGGAGACAAGTAATGAATTCACCAAGCTGATCAAAAACCTCTAAAAGAAATTTAAGTTCAATTCTAGACAAGAAAATAATCAAGCATGTCCCTGACCTAATAAGGGCCAAGTTTACTAGAATAAAATACAAAATGAAAATAAAAAGAAATTGCTTACCATAAAAGAAAAACATCTTGTTCTAGCAAGACAACCTCTCCTCTAGTCTTCTTGCCTAAAAACTGAAAAAAATTCCTAGTATATCAAATCTGGTACCCCTCTTGACCCTTTCTGATCCAAGTTCCCGTTATTCCGCACAGCTCTTACCATTCTCTCTTTTATTTTCTGAATTAGGTACATATTTTGGGTCTCAATTATGCTATAGGGTTTGCAAGAGCAGAGACTGTCATCATCTTTTGTATGACTCCAAAATGTACCTAGTTTGCTTTTGTAGACACAGAGTCTTAATAGATGCTTAGTGAGTTAATATAAAACCTAATACAACCAACTTTCCTATAGTATACCTCTTTAGTTTTATTTTCATTAAAAGCTATGCTTGAAGGGAAATTCTGACTGACATACTTCATGGTTCCTTTCTCCAAGTCAAAAACTATACAGTTAGTTTTATACATCTTTTTTCCTAATAAATTATTGCTCATAAAAGTGATTATGAGGAACTGTAACAGGGGGTGCAAAAGCAGGGAGTTTGAATGAATAAGTGCAGGTAGAATATTCAAAGTTACTGTTAATGGAAAGAACAGAATACTGGTAACTTTGACTCTGTAAAACTTTTAGAATATTTACATACAAGATGATTTAATAAAACAAGTAAGTTCATACAGACCCATCCTATTTAATACATTTATAATGTCCCTAAAAATAGAATGGAGAATGTACACATCGGGATTGCACACCTGGGGGGTTGCCAACTCCACAAACAATAAGAATTGAATTCAAAGTAATCTTCAGATAAATAGTTCATTTTAAAAAGATATAATTCCATACTGAAGAGTTAAAGGAATTAAACAATGTAATTAAAACAATAATAGAAATAGGAAAAGATTGATAAACAATACAGAAGAGTCACAATAACAATCTGAAAATGAGTCAGCAGGTATCTTATCTAAAACATATTCATTACGTTAGAACAAGTCACAAAAGTATAATGCTTCTAAGCTGGAATATAATCATTTTGTTCCAAAAGGAACAGATAAGTATACTTTTGATAACTGAATGTTTTAAAAGGTCACACAGGAAATGAAAAGGGTTCAGAAAAACAGCAACGAAGAGTTTTAATGGTCCAACAAATCAAGATTAAATATTGGGCTGTTTTTTAACTAGAAAATTGAAATATTTTATAATTTTCAAAAGGTATATAAAGCATAAAAAAAAAGATAAAGTTTATAAAGCAGTACACAAGAGGAGATGAAAAATAAGGGGAAAACTTATTAATCTAGTCTTATAAGTTTGGCTTATAGGAGGGTCTCTTTACGAGGTGGGCACCTGATTGGTATTTGTGTGTGTGTGTGCGTGTCCATTTTTTGGGTGATTTAGTTAAACTCAATGAATCCTAACAAGAACCCAGCATGGAATTACTACAGTCCTCATCATTCAGATGTAGCAACTGAAACTACGAGGTGGTTGAGCATCTTGTCCAATCTTCCATGGCTTCTGGGGATCTGAACAAGCCTGCCTGCCTCTTAGATCAATTAAGAAAATAAATACTTTCTCCCATCTCTAGGAGATATGATTCTTAAATTGCATCAAAAAAACTTTGTTTAATATAAAGAAAAAAATAACAGAAAAGTTTTTTCCAGAAACATGCCAAATCAGATAGATAGGATATAAACCAGTAATATTGAGCCACAATGTTTCAAGCATTCGTCTGCTTTTGAGACAAGACAAAGGGCGGTCCCAAATAATCTAAACATCCCTTCATAATTCTGGGTAATCAGATGCAGCTACTTGCAGGATTTAGGCTTAAATGGTTAGTTTTAGCACGAATCAATGAAACTGTACAGGAATTGTATGAGAATCGTAATTTAACTTTAAAAAATTTCAAATACAATTCCATATAAATTAGGTTATTAGGGGTAGAGTAAGAATAAAGGGCCGAGAAAAAGAAGTAGAAAACAAGCCCCATTTTATTCCACTTTTGGTGGTTTGCTTTAATGCTTTTCTTTCACCAATAACTGAAGAAAATTACTGATAAAATTCCAAAGACCAAAATTCTCAAACACTCTAATTAGAAATAAAGCTGAGAGGCAAGGCAGCAAAAGTGGCGAAAGGCAATGCACACGAAACATAAGACATACCTGAGATGCATCATCCAACCGAGGTTTTCTGTAAAAGCTCGAGAGGCTCTCGGCCCGCATGAGATACTCTGCTGTTCTTTTCTTCACAGCTTCTCGCCGGCTAGGGCTGGACTCTCCTAAAAAGGGGAAAACAAAACTCAGGACAGGGGAAAATAAATACATTTTCTTTTATCCAACCTGAAGAGTAACTTCCCATTACCCAATGCACCACTGCTTCACATTTCTAACTGAAAAGAAGAGAGATTCAAAACTTGAACAGACATCGAAGTTATTAATACAGCAAGGTCTAAGTATTTTTTATTTGTCAATTGCAGTTGACATTCAATATTGTTTTATATTAGTTTCAGGTATATAGCAATAGTGGTTAAACATTTATATAGTTTAGGAAGTGGTCCCCCCAATAAGTCTAGTACCCACCTGGTACCATGTATATGTATTATATGATTGACTATATTTTCTATGCTGTACTTTCCATTCCCAAGCAAGGCCTAAATAATACCTACATGAATTTTATTTATCCAAATTCTGAAATTCTCCTACTGAAATATGTACACAGAGAATTCAACATTATTTTGTAAGAGGGGTAGGTATGTAAGAAATGTACTGTAAAAAGCTCTGCAGATAAAAGACTAGCCTAGTCCAGACAGTTGTCTAACTCAACAAATAGTACTAAGTACAATAGATGTTTAATAAAAGCTATGACATGGATATGATATGCTGTAAAAGTACCACCAAACTGAAGAATACAATTATTTAGGGTAACTCTGAATTCACTCTAATTGATTTTTGTAAGCTTCATGATTTTTTCATTAACAACAAATTGTCACTCACCTTACAACTGAAAACAAGAATGTGATTGAAATCCCTGTAATATGTAATTATGTGAAAGTGACAAGTCATTTATTTACCCTGTCTGGTTCTGTTTCCCTAAACAAAAGGTATTTAAAAGTTGCCTCCAGAACACTCAAGATCTCAAAAAAGAGGTGGTCCAACCCATGGAGTACTGGGCTCTCCCCTCTCCAGAGCAGGGTGATCCTATGCTTTTGTTCATTTTATATGGTACTGTGAACATTTCATGGCTGAAAGTCAAAAACTTTGAGAGTCACTAAATTACTTATGATCTCTAAGGTTCCTTTCCTAAATAATATTTCATACTATTCATGACTCATTTTTATCAAAGCACTTAACGCACAGTATAGTCAATAAAAAGGCAAGTATCAAATAGTGGGAAGTGTCCTGGATTACATTCCAGAAACCACACTTGGGGTAAGTGAATTTGAATCAGGTTACTCTACTGATACTGAGCAGAACGACAACAGAAGCACAGAGCACAGTGCACAGCGCAAGTACAGATGAGCATGGAAGCAAAGACGAAGAGGAAGAACAGGAGGAATTGAGGCAGGAGCCTACCGGACACATAGCAGAGGACAGTCAGAGAGGAGGGGAGACGGGAGGTGACAGACACGCACACAGGAAAATGACAGCTGCAGACAGGCTAAATTCCACACTGTGTAAAAGAGAAGGGACCTGAGAAAAACTGGTCTCTCAAACATCCTTGTTACCCAAGGATTTCCTTGTAAAACAAAGGCCTTTGCCCATTTACCCACAAAAAAAGCAGAAAGGCATTTTTATTCATGGAACTAATGCAAATCAGTTGCACAAACTAGAATAAAAAGTTCTTCCAATTCTGTTATTCTACCCTTGTAGCTAAAAGAATCCAGCTACCGCCTCGTCACTGGTTCATCAAAAGACAAGCAATGCTGAGGGACTGGCCACGCTACACCTCTTCGGTGACAGTATGTCCACACCTGTATTCCATGGGAAATTTTAAGAGATTTTTAAGAGTATTTTGACTGTACTTGATTTTCACCACCTGCATTGAATCTCCACATAAGACTCCACTTAGTCACATCTTATATTCTTCTCTCTAGTTCCACCCTACAAACACTCCCCGGGGGCCTTGCCGCTGCACTCTTGGTCAAGCATGTGTAGTTTCATTCAGACTTAGCACATTAGAAAGAACATCCAAATCAACCTGGGTTTGCTGGAGTGAGTTGTTGTTTGTCGGTATTTCCTTTTATACTTTTTTTTTTTTTTTTACAACTTTGGTCACATAAAAGAATATGCCTGTTTGAAATGGCCTTGGTGATTATATTTTTAAGTGCTGATTTATTATATTTAATGGTATTTTGTTCTTTTCAGATACAGCCTACCATTCCTGACTTATGCTAAGTGTTCTGCCAACAAAAGGCAACCTTGAGAGAACAGTGACTTATTGTCTTAAACATCTACCACAACTCGAGCCATGAGCCTCTCTGTGTATAGCACAAACCCGGTCAGTCAGTCAGGGGATCTGCTTCCCATTTGCGTTTAACCAACCCCCTATAAATGTTTTCACAAAACCAAGTTATGTGACCCCTCCAAGTTCAAAGAGTCACCAAAGAATAGTAAAAGCCAAAGTAATAAAATTCATAACCACGCATTGCCTCAATTATGATTGTTTTCAATGCTGTTTAGCAGTTTTTCTACCACTGATAATACTGAATGAAAACTAACACATCATTAGATGATAAAGTATTAAATGCCCACAGAGAGCCTTCTCTTAGATTCAACAATTTCTTTCTGCTCCCTAATCTCTTTTTCTGTTTTGCAATTTTAAAGAGGAGTACCCCCAAAATTAATCATTCAATCTCTTCAAAACAACACTGCCTAGCCAGTCTCTTTGTGACAATAAACTCTTGTCAATAAATTAAAAAATTAAAAAATAATCCCCTAAGTGTCCCTTATGTTCTAATCAAATGACTTCTAAAAGATTAAGATAAAAAGATTTTAAGGCCCTGGCCAGGTAGCTCAGTTGGTTAGAGCATCGACCTTATATGTCAAGGTTTCGGGTTCAATCCCCAGTCAGGACACATACAAGAAGCAACCAGTGAAGGCACAAATAAGGGGAACAACGAATCGGTGTTTCTCTCCCTCCCTCCCTCTCTCTCTCTAAAAATAAATAAATAAATAAATAAATTATTTTTATATTTTTAAATGCTAGAGATATAATGAAGGAAAAGGAATAAAGAATTAAAACCAAGGAGCTAAAATTTTACTTTGTGATATAAAATAAAAAATAGTATCTCCACAAACTTAAGAATTTTCTTATCTGCTGTACTGGTAAATACGGAAAGTACCCAACCCCCCCAAAGGCTTGCACTCACTCTTTCACTGGCTGGAAGAGACATCTTAAGAGACGTAGCAAATCTACGGAAGACTCTCCAAGTCCAGCATTTTTTTCCTGACGTCGTGACATTGAATCATATTTTTTCTTTGAGATGATGTAAAGTGATCACCAGAGTTACTGATTATAAGCAGTTAATTCTTCTCAATACTAAAAGTTTCACACATACTTTTAATGCATCTCCACCTTAAAAATTAAATTGACTTAGTGGATACCGGAATTACAATAGGCTACATCCCATCTTTCTTCATCTCTACATTTAAACAATTCAAAGAATTGTGTCAAGCAATACTCCCAGAGGGGCCCATTTTTGGATACCAAAGAAAATCCTCCCAGCAACTGGCTTTCTTTAAGTAAGCCACCACAGTGAAAAGTTCTCCATACCCCTTTTCAGAGAGATACCTAATAGTTACTGAGCATCTATTGTGTTCCAGACACATAGTCAACTCAATGTTTAGTCATTTCAACGCTGTCATAGAACATTACATATTGAAGGGCCTCAATAAAATTTTCCTGAACAAATGAATGGAAAACTAAATGAATGATTTTGCACCAATATTACATGGTCAGATAACAATACCTTTAAGCCTAGAGATGCTCCAATCCCCTCTTTCTCTAACTTAAACAATAGCTACATAAAATGCATGTCAGAAAATGTGTGTAATTATTGTCTTTATCATTTGTGTAGTAGGTGAAATGCATAAAAAAGGAATAGAGAGGAACATAACATACAAGTGGCATGGTTGAACAAAAAAGAAAATCTACATTTTTAATTAATTTTGTGAAAAAATTGTTAGAACAGTTATCAATGAGGAAAATACAGCGCAGATATTCTAAATAATTAAAAACCATTGTGTAAAATAGAGTGAAGTCTACGAACTCTTTTTATTGTTTGACAATTTCAATTTTGGGAAATGTGTCTGCACAATGACTGGTTATTTTTCAAATGAAACACATGTGAGACTACTAATGGCAACACAGTAAGCTTCTGAGGAAAAGCAGATTTATGTTGTCAAAACTTCCTAAGAGAACAGATACGCTGAACTTCTTTGCAATTTATACAAGACTCTATGTTTAATTATTAAGATATAATTTAAGCTATGTTATATAAAACCAGGTAACTCAAGTAATTACAACCCTGGCCGGTGTGGCTCAGTTGGCTGGAGTGTCATCCCATGCGTGGGAAGGCCGCTGGGTTTGATTCCCGGTCATGGCCCATACACCTAGGTCGCAGGTTCGATCCCGTCAGGGTGCCTACGGGAGGCAACCGACCAATGTATCTCTCTCACATCGATCTCTCTCTCTCTCTCAAATCAATTAAAAAAATAATAATGATTAACTCTTTCTCAAAGTGCCTAATATTACCTGCTAGTACGAAAATAGCAGTGGTCTTCCATTTAGGGAGTTTTAGTTATGTTTGGCTTATTCTAAAATGCTTATAGATAACTACATTTCTTCTGATCAGAATCAAGGTCTTTTCCATAATCACAGGGATTAAACCAACCCCCTCATTTTAATGTTTTGAAACTGTGTGCTAAACATAGAAAAATGTGGTGATACTGATGACAGAGCCCATCTCATAAAAAACCCTTCGAGAATCCGCATCCGTCTCTCTGCTTTTGCTGTAGAGCAGCTGTGCCTCACACAGATCCACATGAATGAAAATATTTAGATGAGAAACCACCCACTTAGTTTATTTTCCATATGACTTTCCTGTAATTATTTTGTAAACTGTTCACACAACAATACATAAAAACATCTGCAAAAACAGGTAATTAATGTGTCAAGCCAAACTAATGCATTTTTTATGGTGTCCATGCTTCGTCAACTGTAATTATAACTCTTTTTAAGCAAATGATGATGTGTTTGTTGCAATGTGCAAGTGGTTATTTTAGATGCTCTGTTTACTATTCATACAATCTGAATATAAAACTCCACAGTTACTTCACCCCATACAGCAATGCTTTACCTAGCTTTTGGCAAAAGCAAGAAAGTGGTTCTCTCTTCTAAGCTATATTTTGTAGTAAACATTTTTCACATTAAACATGAAACTCTCAGCATAAAAGTTGACACCAAAATAGCCAACAACTCAAGAAACATATGCCAGCAAATGATTCAGCCAGACTTTCTTCCTTCAGTTGTAACCCTGCAGGAAGCACAGCACATGAGCCAATCAGCTGCAGTAGGCTAAAACCTCCTGGGTATCAGAAGTTTAGAAGGCTCGAAGGTTCATCACTGTTGTTAATGTACAATATCCATTCCATCTAAACCCACCAAACACACGTATCTTTGACATGAGACCAACAAATGAAGAAACAAATCCTGCCCAAAATACAGTTTCATAATTCAATTTATCCTGCTTGAGTTCTAACTACATGAAAGATCATTATCATTATTACTATTATTATATAATAATATTGCATATTAATAACTGTCCTGAAATGGAAATTCCTGAAGGCTCAAAGTATGTGACCTCTAAAGCTCTGTTTCCAAAGCTAACAAAATCTAAAACTAAGGAAGCACAACCCTGTGATTTTTTCTACAATCCTTTCTCTTTTTAAAAAAGGCAATTTTTAAAGCATCTATGGTGATAACCTGTAGTATAGAAAAACCTTGTAATAAAAAACTTCCAGAAAACAAGGTTTTCTCTTTATTTATTTTCATAATCAAATCTTTTTAGAGCTAATATAGAATTGGCCCTTCCAGGTTCAAGTGTATATAACTCTTTATTTTGATACAGATATTTCTAAACTGAGCTACTCCACTCTTCCCCTGAATATCAGCCACTATGATATGCTACAGGTGTTTAATCAGCTACTGGGATCTGCTATAGGTGTTTGCCTATCCCCACCTTGTCCCCAAAAAGAACATAAGAATTATAGCAAACCAAATGAGAGCTTCCTAGATGCCACGCTTGAGTTTTAGATCAAATGCTTATTTTAGAGAATGTGGAGCTGGGTCTGATCAAAAGAGAACAGAGTCCTAGTTCCAAGCATGCTGGAATAAGAAATGCATGACCAAGACAAAAGTTTATTTATTAAAGCTAAAAATCAAACTTGGGGTCAGATTAGCAAGAAGTCTCAACACTGAGTTCCACTATTTATAAAGCTACAAACATACATGTAATAATGCATATAACTCATGCCATTTCTAATGGCTGAATTCTACACCTTGTGAAACCTTCGGGACAAATATACTGATGTCCATGTGGAGTACTGATAGACCAGACAGGAGGCATTTTAAACCTACTTGATATTTTCAGAAGCTACCTTAATGCATACTGGCTCTCTACTACACATACTTTAGGATTCAACTTATTTATCACCTCCTCCAGAAGCCTTCCCTATAAGCCTTCCTCCTGTTGGTCAAGTTCCCATTTATACGTATGTATAGAATCATTCTCATTCAAAAATGTTTACAGAGAATGTCCCATGTAACAGTCACTATGCCAGAAGATACAGTAATGAGAAAATGCCCAGCTTTCAAGGACATTACAAGTAAATAAAGAGATATTCATTCAATATATAATTGCACAAATAATTATTTCATTATATATAAGTACTTAAAACAGTGTGCAATGACAACAAAGTTCAGGAAATCTACTGTGGTCTGAACAGAGGTGAGGAGGAGACCAAATGAAACACAGTAAAGCACTTGAACAGAGCACAGATTATGTGGCAGTCCTAACATGGGAAGGACCTTGGTGCCTTCCAGGAGATAAAAGAAGACCACAGTGGCTACAGAGTAAATGAAAAGGTGTGGTTCAAGATAAGAATGGAGAGGGAGGCAGAAGCCACATCATTCATAGCTTTGTAGACCGTAGGATCTTTAAATTTTACCCTCAAAGTAATGGGTTTAAATCATCCCCATTTCAAGGCCTTGTATTAAAATGGTCAAATAGGCAGGGTAGCTTGGCTATAAAGAAAGCCTCGACAAGTTTCAAAAAACTGAAGTCATTTAAAGTTTTTTGAACACCATGGAATTAAGCTGGAAATTAATAACAAAAAGGTAATTAGAAAAACCTTGACTGCTGGAAAATGAAATAGTATACTTACAATATTCTTAGAAGTATGTTACTTAGAAGTAAATTCACAGGTGCAGTAGGCAGACCAACAGACCAAAGATGTCTATGTCCTAACCCCAGAATCTGTGAAACTATTACTTTACTTGGCTAATGAAACTTTACAAATGTGATTAAGGTTAAGAATCTTGAGATAGGGCAATTACTCTGGATTATCAGGGTGGGCTCAGCCAAATCACACAGGTCCTAAAAATCAAACAGCCCTTCCTTGCTGAAGATCACAGTGAGATATAACTGAAAGAACGGTCAGAGAAGTCCAACTCTGCAGGCTTTGAAGATGGAGGAAGGCACATCCTGTGTTCATGGACTGAAAGACTTAATAATTGTTAAATTGGCAATACTCCCCAAAGTTAATTATAGATTTAATGCAATCCCTATCAACATTCCAACAGCCTTTTGTGCAGAAAGCTGATTTTCTAAAATAATTAAAATTAATTTTTAAATAATGAAAATATGTCAATTATACCTCAATTAAAAATATAAGTTGACTTTCAAATTTATATAGAGTTATAAGGAGAACTGAATAGTTAAAATTTAAAAAGAGCAATAAAGTTCTCAAAGGTGACCATAAATGAAAAAAGCTAGGAGCCAATGCATTAGAAGGGAAGATCACACAATCCATGTCTTTTAAAATAAACAGTTTCTGGTTCTGTTAGCCTTACACTGTATCGCATTTTGTACTGAACTAGGAAACCCCCTAAACATAAAATAGGCCAGACAATATTTTCATATCTTCAGAGTTATAAAAACAAGCCAGATTAATTTTATTTTTATAGTTACACATTTTCATTTCTGGAATTCAGCAATAAAAAAATCATGTTACTTACTTCCCTTTATCAAACACAAACTTACCTCTACCTTTCTCATATATCCATCCATTCTAAAGCAAACAAGTTTATCCTTTGGGCATCTCATTTTGAAGGGACATCACTCAATTTTATTTTATATTTTTACAAAAAAAAAACCCACAACATTTTATATTCACTATCATAGTATCTGGTACATACAAGTAATAAAAACTTGTTGAATGGTGAACTGGATGGATAGATGGTTGAATGAGCAAACAAGCGGGTAGAAAGAAAAAGAATGATTACCCAAAATAAAGTTTAAAAATATTAGATACTAGAGGACTTTTTGCTTCTCCACTTTAAAACACTAATCTAATTAGGAGAGAAGTGTGTGAGAGGTAGCATGACATAATGGAAAGAAGACAAGATATGAACTCTGAAAGACTTAAATCCTGGCTGAAACTCTTGCTGGCTTGTGTCACTGAGCAAATTGCTTACTTTGTGTATGTCTTGGTTTTCTCCACCTGTAAAATGAGGATTATAGTAGCTACCTTACAAACAGAGCAAACCAGCAACTTTTGCACCTACAACAAACAAAACCAGATCTCAAGTCAACTGTGTAATTCATAATGTAGCCCACAGATGGATGTTACTAACAATGCTCACCATCTGGTAGCTTTCTGTTTTAAATAATTATTCTTGCTAACTATAACTAGGTGCCAACCTTTTAAAATCATTTTATTAAATGTTTGCACTCTCTAAATTATGGTGTCCTAAGACAAAGCCCAGTATGATCAGGCACAGTTCAGCTTACAGGCTTGTTCTGAAGATTAAAAATAACATTAGGAAAAACCCCTTGTACAGTAACAGGCATGTAATAAATAATAAATTGTTGTTATTTAAACATATAATTAATAGTTTTATGGCATCCATTTGCCACTCTACATTATCACATTTATTCCAATAAGCTCACACTGAGAATACAGATCAATCATATCAGCCACTTGCAGAAATACATAAATAAGACAGAAATGAAAAGACATGTATCAAAACATGCTCTTCAAAGATTCAAGTTGATTCCTTCAATCTTGACTTTTGGATTTTCTCTCTGAAATCCATAAAGACCTGAGGACCTAGAACCTTAATTTCAAGAGCCATTTCTAGACTGACTGAATAAGAAAAGTGTCAGGTTCAAAAGGAAAATTCAAAGTTGCCACTATCAGGGTATGCTTTTTCCCTGCTGGATGGACAAACAGGCTGTTGCTACTGTGTTTTGCATCTAGTCTCAGCTGTGCAAACACCAGTTAAGTAAGAAAATCATGCCATCTTTATCAGATCTACAAACCCAGAAAAACTCCTTTAGATGAATAGTTTAGTTAGGATAAATAGTTAGTATTTAGAGTAACAAAATATGCCGACTCATAAGAACCCTGCATAAAAAGCACTCCTGCTTTCCTCTGGAAGATTTCTTTATCTGGATTATCAGATATCCAGAAATAATTATAAAGCATGCCAATCCAAACCAAGGTCACAGGTAACAAATCTTGTAGCAAGAGTTGAATTAAAATGACATATAGGTATTACTGGTTACAGTGGTGTTTCAGTAACAGTTCTGCCACACTAGAACAAACTTTCCCCAAGGAAACATCTCTTCTGCTCGTAAATGCCAAGTCAGCTCATAAGCTAGAACCCTCTATTTTCCCCAAATCAAAGAATAATGTCCGTTATACTCAATATCACACTGGTGATAAGTTGAAAGCTTTTCCTCTAAGATCACAAACAAGACAAGGATGCCCATTTTTGCCATTTTATTCAACATAGTACTGGAAGTCCTAGCCAGAGCAATTAGGCAAGAAAAAGAAATGAAAGGCATCCAAGTCAGAGAGGAAGACATAAAACTGTCTCTATTTGCAGATGACATAATACTACATACAGAAAATGCTACGCTACCAAAAAACTGTTAGAACTAATAAACAAATTCAGTACAGTTTCAGGATACAAAATCAATATACAAAAATCAATTTTGTTTCTATACAATAACAACAACCTACCAGAAAGAGAAATTTTAAAAATAATCCCATTTACAACTGCACCAAAAAGAATAAAATACCTATGAATAAATTTAACCAAGGAAGTGAAAGATCAGTACACTGGAAATTACAAATCATGGGTGAAACAAACTGAGACAAAAATAAATGGAAAGATATTCCATGCTCACGAATTAGAATCATTAATATTGTCGCCTGGCAGGGCGTGGCTCAGCGATTGAGCGTCGACCTAGGATCCAGGTGATCCGGGTTTGATTCCGTCAGGGCACATGCCCGGGTTGCAGGCTCGATCAATGACTCTCTCATCACTGATGTCTCTCTCTCTCTCTCCCCCTCTCCTTTCCTCTCTCTGAAATCAACAAAGATATATTTAAAATATATATATATATATATATATATATATATATATATATATATATATTGTTAAAAATGTACATACTACTCAAAGTGACCTACAGATTCAATGTAATCCCTATCAAAATTCCAATGGCATTTTTCACAAAAGTAGAAAAAACAATCCTAAAATTTGTATGGAACCACAAAAGACCCCAAATAGCCAAAGCAATCTTGAGAAAACAACAAAGCTGGAGGTATCACATTTCCTGGTTTCAAACTATATTACAAAGCAATAGCAATCAAAAGAATAGAATATTGACATAAAACCAGACAAACAGGTCAATGTAACAAAACAGAAAGCACGAAAATAAACCCACACATAGATGGTTAATTAATTCATGACAGAAGCCAACAATATACACTAGAGAAAGGATAGCCTCTTCAATAAATGGTGCTGAAAAAAATGAACAGGCACATGCAAAAGGATGACACTAGATCCATACCTTACACCACACACAAAAATCAACTCAAAATGGATTAAAGATATGAACATAAGACCTGAGACCACAAACACCTAAAAGAAAACACAGAGGGATAAGCTCCTTGACATCAGTCTTCGCAATGATTTTTTGAATTTGACACCAAAAGCCAAAGCAACAAAAGCAAAATGTGAGACTCTATCAAACTAAAAAGCCCTACATAGCAAATGAAACCATCAACAAAATGAAAAGGCAACCTACCAAATGGAAGAAAACATTTTCAAATCATGTATCTGATAAGAGACTAATATCCAAAATATATAAAGAACTCACACAACTTAATAGCACAAAAACAAACAATCTGATTAAAAAATGGATAGAGGAACAGAGCAGACATTTTCCCAAAGGAGATATATAAATACCCAACAGGTACTGAAACTTAACATGACTAATCATCAGGGTAATCCAAATCAAAACCACAATGAGGTATCTATCGCCTCACACCTGTTAGAATGGCTATCAAGTATTTGAGAGGATGTGGAGAAAAGGGAACTCTTGCACACTGTTGGTGGGAATATAAATTGGTGCAGCCACTATGCAAAACAGTGTGGCAGTGCCTCAAAAAATTAAAATACAACTACCATACAGTATGATCCAGCAATTACACTTTTAGGTATATATCCAAAGGAAACAAAATCATTATCTTGAAGAAATATTTAAACTCTCATGTTCATTGCAACATTATTTACAATAGCCAAGGAAACAATCTATGTGTCCATCAAAAGATGAATAAATAAAAGAAAATGTATGTACACACACACACACACACACACAGGAATATTATTCAACCATAAATATGAAGAAAATTCTACCATTTGCTACAGCATAGGTAGACCTTGGGGGCATTATGCTAAGTGAAATGAGTCAGACAGAGAAAGATAAGTACTATATGACCTCACTTATATGTGAAATCTAAAAAGAACTAAACTTTTAGAAATAGAAAACATACTGGTGGTTGCCAGAGGCAGGAGTAGAGGGTGGGTGAAATGGGTGAAGGCAGTCAAAAGGTACAAACTTCAATTTATAAGATCAGTAACTTCTGGGGATGTAAGGTACAGCACGGTTACTACCGTTAACAATACTGTATTGTACATTTGAAAGTTGCTAAGAAAGTAGACCTTAAAAGTTCTCATCACAAGAAAAAAAATGTATAACTATGTGAGGTGATGGGTGTTAACTAAACTTACTGTGGTAATGATTTCACAATAGGTATATATATCAAATCATTATGTTGTATATCTTTAATTCAATATTATGTCAATTATGTGAATTAAACTGGGGGAAAAGCTTTTTTAAATAATGTCCATGTGTCCATTAGGAGACTGATACTTTTAAATATAATCC
Source organism: Miniopterus schreibersii (assembly GCF_964146895.1). NCBI lineage: Eukaryota > Metazoa > Chordata > Mammalia > Chiroptera > Miniopteridae > Miniopterus > Miniopterus schreibersii. Next base: position 25,599,049 of record NC_138119.1, read on the forward strand.
ATGGAGCTCTGGCAAGTGGCGCAGCTGGCTGCAGCATCGTCTCGTACACCAAAAGGCTGCTAGCTCGATTCCTGTTCAGGGCACATACCTAATGTTAAGGGTTCGATCCCAGGTCGGGACGAGTACCGGAGGCAACCAATCGATGTTTCTCTCTCCAATAGATGTTTCTCTCTCTCTCACTCGCTCTCTCCCTTCGTCTCTCTCTAAAATCAATAAAAATATATCCTTGGGTGAGGGTTAAAAATAATTTTTTAAACATATATAACCCATGGACCAGAAGCACTGCCCTGATATTACATTTGACACATAACCATGAGGACTGAAACAGAGTTTACTTTACATACTGGTTAAAAATTAGCATTCTGTGAGAACAAAAACTGATCACATTATGAAAAAACAATAAAAGGCTGCAAGCAGTTAGTTTATTACAACTTTTTGGATCTGATGGCACATTAACAACAAAAAACAATCCAGTGCAAAAATGGATTCAGAAAGACAGGCATACTTTAAATAGGAAAAATATGTTTAAATGATAACATTCCTTAAGACAGAGATCTAGTAGGTCTGGTATCAAGTTCTAGTGGAAAAATAATTCACCATCATAATCACAAAGTAACTAAATGATATATTTTTTATTTGCTGACATGCATTCATAATTCTCATTTTGAAGCAAAGATTTTTATTTTTCTGGTGCCATCAAGTGGTAACATTATGAAGTGTTCTAGGGTTAAATGCAAATAGCTTTTAGACAAAAGAATCCCACTGATGTGTTTTATCCATGTCAATTAAACACTAGTGATGTTTTAGCACAAAAATTATCTAAAAAGAAAAGGGAACAATATCAGAGCCAATTGTTTGCAACTCATCCCTATTTTAAACTCCCACCAAAATAAGAGTTAAGACAAAGAAGAAAAATGAGTAGATCTTTAATACCAGAATGCTCCACTAACAAACAAAAAATTCCAATAGACTGTGAAACTATTTGAAAAAACAAGTTTGTATCAAAATGAAATACATTATCAGTCCAACCAAAGAAAAATGCTCCTTCCTGAAACTCCATTAATATGGCTGTAAAATAATTATTTTTAAGGCAAAATCCCACAAGGACAAAGAGATTGAGAGAAAATATAGCAGCAACAACATTTTAGAAGCCAGAAAGTAGATGGATGAGTGGTTACAGACTTAGGGAAACTCCAGAAAGCTGCCTGACTTACATGGCACTAAGTCTCTCCCACAGTTCAGGAACCGGTGGCACGAGGTAGCTGTGCAAATGAGAGGGAAGGATTAAAAACAAGAAACTTAGTCAAAATTAGCTAAAAAGCAGTTAGGATGCCACTTCACACACTTCTTCACTCCACACAGCCCGGTAGTCACCTTTACACCACGTTGGAAGAATGAACGTTTATACTCTAGGAAGAATACGACTCCATTTCTAGACTACAAGCGTAATGAGGGTGGGAATAAAGTGTTAGTAATACAGGAGGCTGCGGTAATCTGAACAGTACTAACAAGTCAAAGACCACCAAAAACACAACGGAAATGATAATTTGCTGGAAAGAAAACCACTATAAGAAGGTCTGATGGACCTTGGATTAGTGTCCAGGAAGTCACGTAACTGACTGCAGCACGCTTCACTCTGCTGCTGAAAGGAAAAGGCAAATAAACAAAAACTGGTGCTTAATGAAAAGGTGAGTTCCACGTAGCATTCAGCAACATTCAACTCCACGTGCCCCATGTCACTCCCATTCATTAGCTGAGAATTTACTGCAGCTAACGAAGAACAAAATAGCAGGTAAATCCGAGAACCTTTTACACTCTTAGTTTAAAAGCCCATCTCATCTCCACTCTTCAGGCCACTGAGAGGTAATGCACTAAACAATCTCTGTGAACACTCCTCAGAGAGGTGAAGGCGGCAGAATATTGGCCATGTCAGGAAAAAAACACCCCAAAAAACCCACATTATTATTTATCATAGAGACTTGATTTTTTAATCCTATTTTGTTGTTTGATCAGAGTGGAGAGTTAAGTACATCTGATACTGCATGTAACCAGAAGTACGTATCCATATTTAGGTCATTTAATCTCTAGTAACTTCTCATTTTCAGTCCTGCTTTTACAGAGGATTATATGTAAGATACAGTTATATGTATACACCTTTTTCCCAGACATCAACATAAGAAACATTAATACAGATAAAACTGTACCTTGAACACCTTCTAGGAGTAAATCAACTCCCTTCCTATAAAAATCAGAAGCAGCTTCATAGTCGTCTTCTTCTTCCTTTTTCAGAGCCAGCTTTATTAATTCTCCAGCCTTCTCCAAATAACTTCTCTTGCCAAGCTTGGATTTTAAACTGCCAGGGAAGATGCTACGAATTTCCCGCTCCTCTTCTGTTTTGTTCTGCTCGCTGTCATAAGCAAAAGCCCCTAGTGCCGAAGAATCCGAAGAAAGATTGAGACCAAAAGTTCTGATGGGAGAATTTTGATTGGAAGCCATTCCATCATCTAACTCAGCAAGAGAATCCACATCAACAGTAAGGGATATAAGGTCACTGTCACTGGAGACGCCTGGAATACGATCACAACAGTAAACATATTAAATTGAAAATCAGCCGAAGGAATACAAATCATGCCGACTATTCATTTTTTCACACGATCCAAGTCACGTAGGAAGGCTGTAATTTACTGATGAAGCTGGTATCTAGGAATTTGTTTCAGCTGAGTTCATGCATGTTTTCAATATTTTTATTATTTTTTTTGTTTGTTTGAATCCTCAGCCAAGGATATGTTTATTGATTTTCAGAGAGAGAGAAGGGAGGGAGGGAGGGAGGGAGGGAGGGAGGGAGGGAGGGAGGGAGGGAGGGAGGGAGGGAGGGAGGAGGGAGGGAGGGAAACATCAATTGGTTGCCTCCCGTACTCGCCCAAAAGGGAATCAAACCTGCACCCTAGGTACGTGCCCTGACTGGGACTGAACCCACAACCTTCTGGTGTATGGGACACGCGACAATCAGCTGAGCCGCCCAGAGAGGGCAGTTCGTTCATTTCTGCACTGCCTCTCGAGAGCTCTAGAAGACCATCTCCTTGCCTTAAGTATCAAACTGAAACTGAAGACAAGTCTTTATCTAGCCTTGGCGTCAAAAAGAGCCTGTACCACAAGATCTTGTAGACCACTTTTAGAAAGCGGATGCCTGCACACACAGCTGCTGTGAACAATAATATTATGACAAAGGAAAAAGAGTAAGAGCTTTAGAGTAAGTAAAAAAGAAGTTTTTGAAACCCAGATCTTAACACTTATTGTGACCAACAGCAAGTTACTTAACAGTATTAGTTAATGCATATGAAGCATAACAGACTATCATCAAATTATAACTATTATAGCAATTATATAATAATTATTTAACTACTAGACTATATACATAGGTGTGCTTTTAGGTCACCATTGATATCTGGAAAATGTATGCCATTTACTGTGGATTTTTAGAATTGAATTTTTAGGAATTTCTGTTTCAGGCTTTTCCACAGCTTTTGGAGAGAGTTTTGCTCTATATTCGTATCTGAGTTTTCTGACAGAAAATGAAAAATAAGTGCTGTTAAAAGTTTTAGCAATGAAAATTATTTCTTCCATTTCATATAACTGACTTCATAGTAAATGAACATGATCTACAATAATGGCTATTAAATTTTTTGGTCTCAAAAACCTCCCTTTACATTCTTAAAAACGATTGATGACCTCAAAGAGATTGTTTATGTGGATTTTATCTGTATATATTTACCAATCTTGATATTTAAAAAACAGACTGAAATTTTTATATGAAACATTAAAGCCCATTATATGTTAACACAATTTTTGTTTTAAAAAAACTGTATTTTCCAAAACAAAGAATATTTAGTCAGAGAAGTGGCACTGTTTTACATTTCTGCAAATCCTGTTAACAGAAGATAGCTAGATTCTCATATCTGTTCTGCACTCAATCTGTTATCAGATGTTCTGGTTGAAAGATTTGAATAAAATGTCACACAGATAGGTAATTGAAAATGGGGTAAATATTTTAGAAACCTTTTAAAATAATTTTGGACACTGTCTTTTAATACTACACCAAAACTTGACAAATGGTTGCTTCTTAAAGCTTAGTTGCCATGTAAAACATAAATTCCTATCATTGACATTTCTGTTTCTGTTACACTCAAATCCATTGGTCTGTCTTACATACTGAATCGACCTTTTCATCCATCCTGAGTTTGTAACATCAGACATTGGTCATTTTGAAAATACTGGTTTCCAGAGTTATACAGATCTTCCAAATGGGGACAAGTTTCATATTACAATATCACCCCAAAACCACATTTGTTATTATCACCAACAATTTCACCAGAAAATTCTATAAGTATTGGGAAACTGTCAAGTTGAAAGTGGAAGACACAAGTTCTCCAAAATTCTAATTCGGGGTTGCAAACTTAAATTTTATCAGTGGCAACAAATACCGTCAGTTGTTTTCCTTCAAGTGTCAGCTTGCTTTGCTCACTTTCTAAAAAATATGTGTCAAATGCCCAAGTCTGAATAATGATAGTTTGTTTGTCAATCATCGTTTCAAGCAAATATGGTGTTCCAGGAAAAAAGCAGCTAGTTTCTGGCTCAAGCTACTGCTCAAGAACTTTTCCTCAACACAACCATGACAGTTCAGTATGCAGAAGTGCTCTATGTAAACTTCCATTTCATCACACAGAATGGCAAAAAGGCATGTACTCAAAGACTGAGATTTAATATGATTAAGTTCTTACTGCTTCTTCAAGGACACAGCACTGGCATTTCTACAAGTGTGTGCAATGCTTACTGTTACAGGCTGGTGTCACTCTCAATTCACACTCAACACACTAGTTTTACCCGCCACAGTTTCCGTGTCATCAGGCAAATATCAACACAGGGCAAAAAGCAAATAGTTTTCTAGATTATTAACAAAACATTTCTGCCTTGGGGACCCCCTAAAAAGATCTCAGGAATTCCCAGGGGTCTGAAAACCATACTTTGAGAGCTACTGATCCATATCATTAAAAAGATTGGCAATAGGGTTATGTAAAAGTCAGGTTTGGAAACAGCTATGAGATCCGCATCATTGATTGCCAAGTTTCTCAGAAAAGTAAATACATTAAGAAGGAAATTATTTCCTCAGTGAATCAAAATTAAAGGTGGATTAGACTCTATAATTCTAGATGATCAGGGATCAACTAACTTTTTTGACAGCCAACTGTGAATATTTTAGGCTTTGTGGGCCATCTTCCACGACTAATCAACACTGCTATTATAGCACAAAAGCAGCCACAGACAACACATGAATAAATAAGCATGGTTGTGTTCCAATAAAACTTTATTTATGGATGTTAAAATATGAATTCCATATAATTTTCACATGCCATAAAATAAAATTCTTTTGAAGTTTGTCAACTATTTAAAATATAAAAACCATTCTTAGCTTTGAGGTCATATAAAAACAGGTGGCAGGCCAGATTTGGCCCACAGGCTATAATTTATCAACCCCTGTTATAGACTCAAGTTGTTTATTGCACATCAAATAAAGTAAGTTAGGGTAAAAACATGTTACTGGCAGCTAAACTCAAATTTCAAATCAGTTTTAGATACAACTTTGGCACCTGTCAATATATTCTGTTTTCAAGGTTTTTCTTTCAAATCCTCAGAATGTCCATAAAGAACTAATTTTGAGGTACAAACTTCCAGTTATAAAATAAATAAGTCAAGGGGATGTAATGTACATCATGGTGACTATACATAATACTGCATTGCATATTTGAAAGTTGCTAAGAGTAGATCTTAAAAGTTCTCAGCACAAGAAAAAAATCTATAACAATGTATGGTGAGAGACATTAACTAGGCTTACTGTGGTGATCATTACGCAATACAGTTGACCCTTGAACAACAGCAGCTCCCATCTCCATGCAGTTGAAAATACACATGTAACTTCTGACTCCCCAAAAAGTTAACTACAGTCCCTCAGTATCCACAGGGGGTTGGTTCCAGGGTCCCTTGCAGGTAGCAAAGTCCACAGATGCTCAAGTGCCTTATATAAAATGGCACAGAACATGCATACAGTCATCCCTCTGCATCCTCAAGTTCCCAACCGTGGATCAAAAACACTGTTTTCAATCCACAGTTGGTTGGACCCACAGATACAAAACCTGGGGAATATGAAGGGCCAACTGTACATTTATTAAAATAAATCTGCATATAGTGGACCTGTGCAGTTCAGACCTGTGTTGTTCAGGGCCAACTGGGTGTACAAATATTTATTCCATCATTATGTTGTACACCTGAAACTAATTAATGCTGTTATGTCAGTTATAACTCAATAAAATAGATATAGATAAATAGATGAGAGATAGAAATAGAGATGATAGAGATAAGAGAGACAGGGAGATAGAGAGATGATAGAGATAGAGACAGAGATATAAACAGACAGAATTAAGTTCATTCTGTAAAAGCAACAAATTTCATTAAATGCATAATCTGCGATGAAATTCATTGGACCTAGTGGAAATCTCTTTTCTCTGACATTTCAACTGTACAGATAGTACTTCAAAATCAAAATCTTTCCCAGCAATCTACAAAATTATCTACTGTTCTGGAAAATATACATAAACTTTATGAGATTTTTAAAATAATTTTTAAATATTTTATGTATTTCAATGAAAATTTATTTCCTTAAATGGTGTCATTATATAACCTAGTCCACTGAAGGTAATAAACAAATAGACCAACTTCAAAATTTTTTTCTGGTTCATACAGCTAATCACAAGAAAGGAAATGCTGTCAGAGATCTTTTGTTGGCTCTCCCGGGTCTTGTCACTATAACCTTCACACCATCTATCACATGGTACTGTCTTATGCTTTGCCTGATTTTTCTTTCTAACTAGAACAATAACACCAAAGGGCAAGAGAGTAAAGTTATGTACACTCGGTTTTTTGGCTTTTGACCACAAAAATCTACTGTCATAGTCATATTTCCTCTTACCTTTCCAACCTTATTTTATTAGCAAAGGAAACCGGGGTTAAATGAAATTAGATCAGAAAAGTAAGACCATCAAAATACCTAGGGAGAAAGTCAGATAGCAAAATGAAGTAAGAAATAAATATTCTATACAAATTGTTTTAATTTCTATCTAATTCTAAATGAAGAATCTTTCAAAGTAAGCAAGCAAATAAAAACTAGCAGGTTAGGAAGAGGAATGTCTTTAGCCTAATTGGGAGAAGCAAAGAGAAACAAATAAGACTGCTTCTGGTTTAACCTTGTTGGAGGACAGTTTGGCAATGCATATCAGATGCAAGAAAAGGCGAGTATCCTTGACCAAGCAATTCAGCAATTTATATAAAAGCAATCAGGTATGAAAAAAATCTATATATGACTATCTACCACAAAAATTAGTGAAAATTTTGCAGTAACAAATTTCTAACAATAGGAGATGGTGGTTCATCCCAATGACAAAATATTATACAGCTATTAAAAAGTATGTTATAGAAGCATGTTTAATGCTACATAGTATTCATGTTCTATTATGCAAAAATGACAAACTGCAAAGCAGTATGCAAATACATACTATAATTCTAATTTAAAAACACAAACACAGGTACACTAAACACTAGAAGTAATTTTCTCTGTCTGGTGGGATTACAGGTGATGCTAATCAGATTCCTTGAATGTGTATGGCAAGCCCTTGAGACTCTGAACATGAAGAATATCAAAGGAGATGCAGCGAGGACTAAATTTGGGAATTTGAGAATTAGGATGTTATACAGCCATTGTTTAATGACATGCTGGCCTGTATGAATTATTCAGCAGCCGGTGCCCAGGAATTCCTAACTTAAGAGAGAGGACAGAAATGATATAAAGACAGATCTGTTTAAAGCAAACTAACCCTGACCCTTACCTGCCTACCCTCTTACTTTAATTCTCCTCCCACGATGCACCCTTCCACAACTAAAAAGCCTAACCCTCTCACATCTTTTCGACCATACACTGCAGTGAATCACCTTTTCCAGTATTCTCTGATACTTTTCTATATTTAAGCAATTTCTAAACTCCCTTCTTCTCAATGAAGTATTCCCCAAACAGCTCACGAAGAGAGCACTCCCTTTCACTACCACAGCAATAAATCATATATATATATGTGTGCGTGTGTGTGTGCACATATGTACATATATTCAGTACCTAGTTTATTCCTCTTATATCCTTGATGTACCTACTTCACACAGAGCTTGCTCAAGTCCTGGAAATCAGAGTCCTGTCATTCAACCTATTTTATACAAATCTAAATATCCCATGAAGTGGAGACTAGCTCCTATAACCCAGGAAGAAAGTTAACAAGTAAGATACAGGGAGCAGCAAAACAAGAAGTTCTCAGTTAAAGTGAGTAGGAAGAAAACTGTGGATAAGGCAGAGCAACAACTGACAATACAGAGACTATTTGTCAAAAGTTAAACCAACCTGAAGGCAATCCACGCTTAAAGGGGCCCTCTAGGCCATCATCAGAGTAAAAGGCGCATCCTCCACCCAACGCCGTCACGTCAAAAACCGAAGCCTTTTCTGGAAGGGATGAGGGCAGGGGGTGGGATGGGGAGTCAAAGGTTCTATGAAAGCGTTCTGCCTCCAGATTCATCTCACAGACATTCAAGTCTCAGGGCTATTAGAGGGCCCCAGGTGACTGGTTAAAAAGCAGCTACAGATATGAGGCGTTTATTTAACATCCTAGTCTACCTACCTACCCTCACCTTCTGTGCTTTGAACTGCTCAGAGTAGGGCAGTATAGTGCAATCTGTCTAGGACACCATCTCTGAAGGACAAGCACCAGGGGAAAAGGTTGAGTTGCCACAGAATAAATCTTTATACTGTAATATCAGAAATCTGTATTTGAAGACCATCTGCAAAAAGATGTCAGTTTTCTTTAGAACAACAGGTGGTCTCTCATGGTCGACTATATATAAAATACATGGCCTCATTATTATCAGCTGATAGCTCTCACCGAGCCCTGAGGTTCATATACTGCCAGTCAACGAAAGGGAATCTCTCCTTTTCCTAGGAGCACACACAAAGCCAGATACCTAGCCAGCGGAACAAAGGTCACCCTGAGCTGGAAGAAATACGTACCAGTCTCCATTAAGCAACAAGCCCTTATAAATATGATTTTAAGTGAATACCTAAGTCTAAAACTAATTAAGATTCTGATGCTAGTTAAGATTCCTGTACTTAAAAAAAAAAAAGATTCCTGTACTTGATTACCAACTCATCATTTAATAATCGCTACTGCTACTAAAATAACCATTCCTTTGATGTTTCACATTTTTATAATGTCCTTGGAACATGTCTATGCTTCACCCTTGAAATTTTATGAAGAGAGCATCAGAATATCTGCTGTATATTTGGTGAAAAACAGAATGAGCTCAGAAAACAACATATTCATCACAATTACAACCCTAATACTGTTATCTTATCATGAACAACAAAGATCTATGAGTTGGCTTCCCTTTCTACCTAATGAACTTTCACGCTGCTCCTTCCATAATCTTCTCTGCAAATCACACCTATTTGTTACCAGCACACAAGCAGCTCACACTGAGCTTTCTGTACCAAATACGCATTCTCACTGTCCTCCTCTCCATAAAATTAAACCTCTTCAGTTCACAAAATATAGTCCTGTGACTGCTATTCAATACCTGGAGTGCCCTGACTGCCATAGGCACATGGCTTACCTTCTCTGAAATTCCAATTTTAATTGTAAACTAAGAGATCTAACTCTAAAACCCATTCCAACATATAACTTTATTTGCCTCACCCAATCCCCAAAGTTCTAGTTCAACATTATCCTCAACAGCCCCAGGGTTTTAAGAGTCAATATTTATAATTTATATCATTTGTTTTACATACACACATACAATGACCCACTCTCATTTGTGTTTATCTTGAGAATAATGACCTATTCTTTTTTTCCTATTTTAAGGTCCCCTACCAAAGACAATTCAACTAATAAAAAACACTGAATAAAATTTAAGAGAAAAAGGAAATTCAAACTGAAGAAGCTTATTCTAATATAATAGAGAGCCCAGACTAATCCCAGTAACAAGATTTGGAGTTCTCATGGTGCCACCTAGTGGACATTTGCTATAAATTCCTCTTAAATTTAAATTACTTTTAATTAGACTTTCTATACTTGTCATCTTACACTACATGTAGTGTATAAATTTTAAATTTGCCTTAAAATATATTTAGGTTATTAAATAGCCAATAAACTGAAGAATAATACTTTTTTAAATGATCTTGTCTCAAAGCATCAACTTTAAATCAACTAAATGAAAATAATACAAATAATAAAAAGTAAAAGAAAATATAATAGTTATTTTAAAACAGAAGAATTTTTTCTAACTTATATAACTATATCCCTTTCCAATTAGTCCCCCTAAAATAATATAATGTTGATTACATTTAATTTCTTAAATATAATCAGCATTATTCTATTTAACACATATTAATTACAATCTTCATGTTTATCTACATAATGCAAAAAAGTATTACCCTACCATGAAATAAACACACAAATCTTGGGCTGAGAGTTATTGTACGAGTTCCCTTACAGAGACCAGCAATAGATGCCATTCTCTTCAAAATGTACATCTCATTTACTCTAAAATGGCTAACTCAAGACAGCATAATAAATCACTTCTGAGTCTACAATTGTTAGAATAAGCACTTATGAGCTCCTAATCTAAAATTTACAGGCAAAAAAAAAAAAAAAAAAAAGAGGTAGATTTAACTACTCCAGGAGACATTTAAGAATAGTCACTCTTAAGATCTGCTACATATTAGATGTTGATCTCTCAATTTGTATTTGTGGTTATGATTAACTAATTATTTTCTCTTATTTACTGCATACACCTGGAAAATGTCCCTCCCAAAACTGCAAAGGAAGTAAAGTAATGTATGAGGAAGAGGAAATGACACAGGTTACCAGATGAGACTATACCAACATCAAAGGCGCCAATATCAAGGCCAGGATGGCAGTAAAGCAACCTACATCCTTCCAACAGGCCAACAGATGAGAGAAACATGTCAAGGAGCTCAATTCCCATGCATCATTTTGGCCAGGTTTCCACAAATGTCAGTAACTCTATAGCTAAGTTTAATGCAACAAATGATGGAAGTTTAAAAAGGAAATAAGATGTTAACAATCAATTAAACCTTTCATCTTTGAGAAAATATATAGTTTAATTTCCCTGAACAAAGATCAAGAGTAACCAGCATTTCATTTTTAAAACATAAAACAGTATTAACTTTTTATCTAAAAACCTACTGAAGAACTTTATAATTTTCAATTTCATATTAGATCAAATATATTTACCAGTTAATTACCAAATTATTGGTTTTATGAAACCTTAAAGGGGTTTCCTCTATCCCACGGTACTATACAATAATGACAATTTTTTTAAGCCGCTAATCCAGCACTTTATGTTTTCCTCAGAAAACTTTCTTTCAAGGTAACTTAAAACTTGTTGATTGCATTTTTATGGTACTAATAAAAATAATGATCACTTAGCCTCCACATCTGTTCTCTGAGAGGTGATAGACTTGCCATGTCATTCTAACTCCACCTGAAGGACCTTGAAACAGCAGACTATATATTAAGATTTGCCCTTCTGGCTCATTCCACCAGCAAACTAAATCATAAGTATAAAAAATGACTCTACCTTCAAAACACCATTTAAAATACTGCACTCAGAGGAGTTGTTATGGAGTGAATCACCTCCTCACATTTTGGCTCTAAATCCAACCCACAAGCACTTGCCAACCACAATCCCTCTACAACCCTCCATTTCACTGCAGACCTGTGGGGCTTGGCCGGCTGCCCGCTTTCCTGCTCTTCCCTCTCTGTTTGTCTCTAGGGTTTGCAGACCTTTGGTAGGAAAGTAAATCTTACAGTTGCCCAGTGTGCCTGACAATTTCATGATATTTAAAAGTCATTTCCCCTCTTGCCCTGGCCAGGCAGCCCAGTTGGTTATAGCGTTGTCCTGATATACCAAGGTTGAGGGTTTGATCCCAGCCAGGGTATATAAAAGAATCAACCAATGAATGCATAAATAACAGAACAACAAATCTCTTTCTCTCTCCTTCCTCTCTCTCTAAAGAAAAAAATCAATAAGAATAAAAACACTTTTTTTAAAAGTCATTTCCCCTCTCAAATAGCAATGAATTTGCAAGCTGTCTGACACTCTGATTTGTATTTGTCAACAAGGTGTCTTTGAGCAGGATTAATTAGCCAGGATAGAGGCTTTTAAAGAAAGGGGGTAAAAACATAAGTATGAACAGCATTTCCAGGTCCATGTTTTTCATTCTTAATGGATTACAGTGTATTTTTTAATGGTACTACAGTTGGAAAACTAAACTAAGCCTTGAAAGGATATAATGTCACTATTACTTTTAGGTATCATAAGTCTTTTCCTGAGTTGTTAACACAAATGTTACCCCTAATTTACTTTTTCTCTCATAAAAGTAAATTCCTGAAAGAGAAATCCTTCCAAAGAAAAGCCATTTTTTTGAAACTTCGCGGTTAAACTCTTAAACAACTGCTTTAGATAGGGTGGCCCACAATGCCCAGTTTGTCCAGCAGCCCTGGTTTATGCCTGTTGACTTATTGTACTTATTAATAGCATCCTCTTAATTGTGAGAAGTCTCCCAGACTAGACAATAAATTACTAACTCACCTCAGCTTTAAGTTATATCTCTTTTAACATGAATACAGCCACCTTTTTTACCCAGAAAAGCTTTGCATCTTTTAGAATAGCATCTCAAGAAAAGTCATTCCTAATAATAATGCTCCTCCCTTTCCCTCCTAGACTAAAGCAAGGGACACAAGACCTCTGCATTGCTCCCATCCCTGATTACTTTACACTAAAACAGGCTCCTGAAACACCCTTCTCTCACCATGGCTGACTCCCACCTAGCAACAAAGGCTTATTATGACTGTCAAAAGAACATAACCATTTCCAGATCAAACAACCTTTGATTCCTGTATCAAAAAACAAAGAGAGCCCAGCCGGGCATGGCTCAGCAGTTGAGCGCCGACCTAGGATCCAGGCGATTGGGGTTCGATTCCCGGTCAGGGCACATGCCCAGTTGTGGGCTCTATCAATGACTCTCTCATCATTGATGTTTCTTGTCTCTCTTCTTCTCCTTTCCTCTCTCTCTAAATCAATAAAGATATATTTTAAAAAAAAAAAAAAACAGAGAGAAAAGCTTTTCTGTCATTTCTAAGAGCTGTACTCCTCATTAAATACTCTCCTACAAATATTTCTAACTGTCCTACTTGTCCTCTACTAGACATCATCAGGTCAGCACATTTTACAGGCAGAAAACACACTCTCCTCCTTTCTCAGGAGGAAGGTATCTCATCTCTAAGGCAACAGCCAGAAAAGGTTATCCCAGAGAAGTTACCTTCCAAGGAAACTAGTTCTAGAAAGAGAATCACATTTGGAACTGAAGCAGGGACTAGATTTTTCAAAGCCCAACAAGGATCTCAGATGAAAACAGGTCATGGAGAATAGATATATTTTCCCCAAAAACATGATGAATTATAAAGTAAAATTATTATCAACAATGCTTTTCTATGACCTTAGCCGATTCACGATGGAGTCAAAGATATTGAGGTCTCAATGGAGGCCCTGGGCCTGAGGTCCCCACACATTACACAGAACACTTTGCTTTTAAGTCAACAGGAGTCACCATGAAAAACAAGAAAATTTAATTACTTCTCAATACAGTAGAACCAAAAGAAAAATGTCTTTAAGTGCATCATCCCATACAATGGATGGGAACTTGTTGCTCCTCCAAATCAAGATGGGACTCTATTGCAATAGGTCTATCTCAATGTCTGTCAATATATGACATCAGTACATATCCCCCACAAAAGCATCACTGCAATGAAATGGCTACTTCCCAAGTTAATTTCATAAAGCACCCTCCTCTACTATAAACTCTTACTTATGAAAGAGATTAAAAAATATTATCTAGTCTATGATTTTACCTTTATATAAACCAGACCTAAGTGAAATCAAACAAATCTAATTACCTATTTTTAAAGATTCTCCCCATCCCTGTCCCCAAATCTTTTTTAAATTTCAAAATCTTCCCTGAAAGAAAACTAGCTAAAGAAATCTAAAAATCCAAAAATGTATGTATTTTAAATCTTCATAAAATTGAAGGATGGCTTTATAAAGGAATAAAACAAGAGATTCAGCATTTTTGAATTAAAGTGATTTAAAGTACAAAAATTACTTTGGCTTACACTCATGTTATTATAAAACATATCAAAAACACTAAAACTGCCTTAGATTTTTTTTTCCTGGGTACATGACTAAACTTTTAATGCCAGTCTTGAAATTAATTGTCTAAAAATCAGATGCTACTAAATAAACTTAAGCAAGGCATTCGTATTGTAGAGAAGACAAACTCTGAACACTCACTATACCACATTTCATCAAATCTAAGATGCCATTAACTGTAGAAAGAATCATTATCTTATATATCACTAAGAAAAAAAAGGCTGTCAACTAAATGCAAGGTATCATCAACCCAGTACCATGCACCCAATACCAAATATTCTTAAATTCCTATGTCCACTTACTTTTTGCAATGTAAATATGATTTATCATCTTCTGCAATCAAAACCACTGAAATGAAAAAAATATAAAATCTCTTACCTTCCGTACTACACTCAGGAAAGCTTTCAGTGAGGGAATCCGAAAAAACTTCAACAGGGCCAATCAATTCAGAACCATCATGAATTATTCCACCCTAAAAAGATCAGGGTAATAGTGTTTCATTATCAATAACAGCATTTTAAAAAAATCAGTAAAAATGAACTATAGAAATCTCAACTGGGTATATATAAGGATCACAAAAACTACTTATCTATTAAACTAGATTACAATTGCTTTTTAAAAATCAATAGAAATATCAATATTGGTTCATCAATTTTAACAAATATAACACACCAATGCAGTATGTTAACCATAGAGAAACTCTGTGAGGGAGAAGGGGGATATATGGGAAGACTCCATACTTTCTTTACAATTTGTCTATAAACATAAATTGCTCTAAAAAATAGTCTGTTATTTAAAAATTCAACAGAAATATTATGTTTATAATAATATGTGGCTTTTTATAAAAGCATATTTTCAAAAATCTCTCAAAAGTACTCATTTAAAAATGCAGAAAAAGAAAACACCCTCCAGCTAAAGAATATTGTTCAGCATCCTTAGTGACTCGTCATTCCAATTAGTGATAAATGATCAACTCCATTAGGAAGTCATTTAATTTTGTCAAATTAAAAACTACAATATATCACACAGGACCTCAGGATATTCCAGAAGTGACTTAAATTTGAAAACCACTTAAATACAAGTAAAACTAAATAAAAATATTTTTATTAAAGAAAATTTTAATAATATAAAATTGATTTCTCAATGTGACCATCATTTTAATTCTATATTTAAGTTTGCAAATTTAAGACTCAAAAGACTATTTTCTCCTACTTACATGTAACCAGAGAATGCTATTACCAGGCAAGTGATAGTGGTATGATTCTATGCTGTGGCTTTATGTACTGCTCCAATCATGAATATATGGGCTTATAATCTTTACATGATTATAGCATTAAAATAATAGCTCTTCTGCTCTTTAACATCTTTCCTTCTACCTTCCACCAGCAGTCCTATGCCCCAAAACACTACTTCCAGGGTAGCAAAACCCAAGGGGAATACAAAACCCCTACTTCCTGTCAGGCCAAGACAAAGAATTCAACAACTATCTTTACCTAATCCAAAGTCTACCTGCCAGCCCTGGCCGGGCTGCTCAGTTGGTTGGAGCATCATCCCATTCACCAAAAGGTTGTGGGTTCAATTCCAGGTGAGGGCACATACCTAGGTTGCAGGTTCGATCCCCAGTCGGGACATGTACAGGAGGCAACTGATCAATGTTTCTCTCTCATATTTTTTCTCTCTCTCTCCCTCTCACTCTTCTTCTCTCTCCCCATCTCTCTCTCCCTCCCTCCCTCCTTTCCTCTCTTTCTAAGATCAATAAACATATCCTCAGGTGAGGATAAAAATAAATAAAAATAATAAAAACTGTTCTATAGGCACTAAAGGGAAGTAGTAGAAAACTATGCCACAATCCTATTTTAAATCTTTAGTTCAAACATTAACTTTTTAATGTTTCTGATTATGAAGTAAAAAGAAAATCTTATTACAGAGCTTCTCAAAGTTTTTGTTCATGAAAGTCAGTCTAAAGGAGGAGTTCAGATGTGGCAGAATAAGCAATTCAACAAACGCTCTCCCCAGAAGACAATAATATAACCAGAGAAAACTGTCTAAACAACCATTTGAGAGCTCTGGAACTTGACCAAAAACATAAAAGCAAATGAAGAAGTGGTTACTCATGAAAAACCGCAAAACCGCAGGTAAGAACTGTGGGAGCCTGGGCACTCTTGCCTGGGGTTGCTCCCATCTTCCATCCCAGCTGGGTTGCCATGGTAATTATGCAAGAGAAAGGCAAGCCTTGAAAACCAGCAGATTCACTTGTAGAGGAGGCTGGCATGATTTTGATTGAAGCACAGAAAAAAATATCTACCCCAAACAGCATCACCAGTAATAGAAGCAATCTCAGTGCCAAACAAATGGCAAGGAACAGCGAGTGGCTCAGGAGGCATAAGTTGCAGCAAGCAAAAGACCAGAACATTAGTCAGACATTTACCAGGAAGATCCAGAAAGTAACACAGCCATAGGGGTTCTTAATAAGTTCTCTACCCATCCATGTAGGAGAGACCAAAGAGTAATTAAGCTATCTACAAATCCCTGGCAAACCATGAAAGATGGTGCATACATACAGAGGAAATTTGATAAGACATCCCAAAGGAAAGTAAAACCCAGGGCAAACTTAAAAACTGCTTGAACTTTGAAAATACACAAAGAGGGCCGGTGGGTGGAGGGGGAGAGAGTAACCAAAGAATTTATATGCGTATATGCACAACCCAAGGACACGGACAATGGTGCAGAGAGGGACTGGGGAGGAGGAGGGGAAGGGGTGGAATGGGTCATTGGGGAGAAAAAGGGACATCTGTAACATTTTAAACAAAAATAAAATTTAAAATAAAAAAAAAGAAAATACACAAAGAATCATCAGCCTAAGAGAGAAGCATATAATGAAACAAAGTGTTTAAGTACAAGAAAGACCAAACACTGGCTGTCCACTAAATTATGATGATATAGGGCTAATCCCTACTAAATCAGGTTCAAAAATATAACAAAAATTAAAAACTGAGCATAAGTATCAGCAGTCACACACTACACAGTAAACAAACCCCACAGATTTAGTACAGACATGTTAATAAACATACTAACAAAACAATGACAACAACCTTCAGGGGAAAATAATCAGAACTCAAAATTTCCAGCTTTCAACAAAAAAATTATAAGGCATACAAAGAAACAGCAAAAATGTGTAATTCATATGGGGGGGGAGCAGTTAATGCAAACTAACTCTGAAAGGGCAAAGATGTCAGATTTAGAAGGCAAAAAGTTCAAAGCAGCTATTTATAAATATGTTCAAGTAACTGAAGGAAATCATGAATAAAGAATTAAAGAAGAGAATAATGCCTATGACTCATGAAATAGCATATATAAATAGAAATTATGTAAAAGAAAAAACAATGAAGCATTATCATAGAGCCAAAAGTGGAGAAAATCCAAATGTCCATCAACTAATGAATGGATAAACAAAATGTGGTATGGCCATATCCACTTAATGGAATACTATTCAGCCATAGAAAGAAATAAAGTACTGATACATGCTACATGGATGAAACTTGAAAACATTAAGCTCTGTGAAAAAAGCCAGATGCAAAAGGCCACATGTTGTATGATTACACTCATATGAAATGTCCAGAATAAGCAAATCCATCAAGATGGAAAGTGGATCAGTGGTTACTTGGGGTGGAGCATGGAGGGAAGAAGTGAGTACTAATGGGTACGAGGTTTCTTTATGTGATAATAAAATATTCTGGAATCAGGTAGTGATAATGGTTGCATAACCTTATAACTATACTAAAAATCACTGAACAGTACACTTTAAAATGGTGAATGTTATATTATGTCAATTAATCTCAATTTAGACAAAAAGGAAAAAAAAAGACCCAGATAAAAATCCTGGAGTTGAAAGGTACTGTAACAAAAATTTTAAATTCACTAGAGGAGTTCAACAGCAGATCTGAGAAAGAACAACCAATGAACATGAAAATCAACAGAAACTATCCAATATGAAGAGCATAGAAAAAAAGACCAAATGACAAAGAGAACCAGAGAGAAAAGTGAAATAGTATCAAGCATACCAACTTACATGCAGGAGGCAACCAATCAATGTGTCTCTCTCACATCAATGTTTCTCTCTTTCTCTCCCCCTCCTTCCCTCCCTTCCACTCTCTCTGAAAAAGCAATGGGAAAATTATCCTCAGGTGAGGATTAACAAAACAACAATGAAAAACATGTTTCTAAATAACCAACAAGTCAACAAAAAAAATCACAAAAGAAATCAGAAAATATACTGAACTGAATAAAAATTAAAACCAAACATAAAAATTTATGAGATTTGAGGCTCAAACAGTGCTAACAGAGATATTTATAGCTGTAAATGCTTACATTAGACAAGAACCACCATCTCAAATCAATAACTTAAGCTTCCAGTTAAGGGATTAAAGAATTAAAGAACAAAGCAGATTCAAAGCAAGCAAAAGGAACGAAATAAAGTTTAGAGTATAAATCAATGAAATGAAAGAGAAATATAGAGAAAGATATACTTTGAAAATATCAACAAAGATAACAAATTTTTAGCTACAGTGAGCAAGGAAAAAAACAGACAAGACACAAATTACCAAAATCATGAATGGAAGACAGACATTACTACCATCCCCTACAGAAATTAAAAGCATTATATGGGAATACTATGAATAATTTTATGCCAATAATATGAATCTCAATCCACTGATGAAAAAAATTGGCTACAGACTGATAATTTTTGAAGCTGAGTAATGAGTATCGGAAGCTCATTATTCTATTCCTTCTACTCTTCTGTATTTTTTTTTTTTTAAATCAAATCAAGCCCAGCCGGGTGTGGCTCAGTGGTGGAGCATCGACCTAGGATCCAGGCGATCAGGGTTCGATTCCTGGTCAGGGCACATGCCCGGGTTGTGGGCTGCAGCCGATCAATGATTCTCTCATCATTGATGTTTCTATCTCTCTCTCTCTGCCTCTCCTTTCCTCTCTCTGAAATCAATAAAGATATATTAAAAATAAAATAAAATAAAATCAAGTGGCTACATGGTTATTTGCATGTGGTACCTATCGTGAATGTTTCTACAAAGAAAAAACTATGCTCTTATTGAACACCTTGTGGACTGACTACCCAAAAACCTCCCCTCACTCTATACCTTCATCCACAATCAGAACTAGAAAGCTAAAAGTCACCTGCCCAGACTTCTCTGAAGCTAAGGATAGTCCTGTGGCCCAGGTTCTGTTCAATGAGATATAAGGACTATCTCTAGGTGGAGAGTTAGCTTTACTGCCTTTCACAATTTCTATAAAGCAGTATTCTTCTTGCTTAATAATGTTGCCTTTTTCTATAAGCATAGACTTCACATAGAAACAGCTGTAACTGAGAACAGAAAAGAGCTAAATATTGTTTAATTTTGACTTGGTCTTTGATCCCAAAGATCTGCATTAGGTCACAAGCAGAAGCCAAATTCATCATCTTGGCCT
Organism: Miniopterus schreibersii; assembly: GCF_964146895.1. Taxonomy (NCBI): domain Eukaryota; kingdom Metazoa; phylum Chordata; class Mammalia; order Chiroptera; family Miniopteridae; genus Miniopterus; species Miniopterus schreibersii. Next base: position 25,618,906 of record NC_138119.1, read on the forward strand.
AGTCTAGAGAGTAATGAAAAATGAAGCAATAAAGTCAATCAGCAGGAATCTTACTGTAACTACAAACTTTTATACTACTATTTCTATTTCTATTATGTACTATATAAGTCATAAGTTTGTATTAATGTCTTTCAAAAGATCAATTTCCTTCAGTAAATTAAAATAGGTCATAAAAAATAAATTCCTTGTCCTGGCCGGTGTGACTCAGTGATAGAGCATCCACCCACGCACCAAAGGGTCAAGGGTTCGATTCTTGGTCAAGGGCATGTACCTGGGTTGCCCTGGGTTTCAGGTCGATCACAGGCCCTGGCAACCAATCAATGTGTCTCTCTTACATCAATATTTCTCTCTCTGTTTCTGTCCCTCCCTCTCTCTCTCCCCCCAACTCTCTCAAAAAAAAAAAAAAAATCAATGGAAAAAACATCCTCAGGCGAAGATTAACATGCATACATACATATATAAATAATTACTTTTGTAGATCCACTAGCATCATGAAAATTAAGAATCCCACTACTCATATACCTCACTGGCTATACGTTGTAAGAAATTACATTTATACAAATGAGAAGATTTTTAGTTATAGAAGGAAAAATAATTATGACATAATCACTTAGCTTTGTTCTAGAAGGCTAAGCGCAATAGGAAAATTGTGGTCATTAAAAACACTAATATCGACCAACAGCCTGCACAGGTTCAGTTCAAAATAAATTTAAAAATTATTATTAAAAATTATTATTATAAAGAACTCAGATACTTAATACACAAATATTCAGTGATCTCTGGTAATATAATTTGTACTAGCCTACCTCTCTAAAATTGTATGTAACTATTTTTGCTCTATCTTTAAATAAAGTAGTATAATTAAAAAATACTTAATACAGACTTATAGTGGTTTCTATCCCAGAAAGAAATCTACCACTAAAAGGAACCTCAAAAAGTGGAGATAACTACTGGAGTTTTATGATACTTTTAAAAAATTTTTTAATGTATTTCCTATTATGATGGAGTGATTCAGATCATCTCTAAGCCCTATTCATCAATTTTTTAAATCTATCAATCAAAAATCTTATACATTGCTACACTAAAAATAAAAGATATGCCATAGACAGTTATTAAGCTACTAACTCCTACTTATATTTAGTGAATCATGAAATTCAAAAGTAAATGACATTTTCTATTTTTTTTAAAAACTTGAATCTTGCTTTATTACACATTGTAAAACACAGGTGTTTAATAAAATATAAAATATTTCAAAAAGACCTCCAAACCTTGAAAAAATCTTCAAGATGTTTACTGTTATAAAGAGCGGGAATATTAGCAGAGAACTGTAGCAGGTCTTCAGCACACTGTCTCCTCTCTTCAATAACAGTTTCATCAAATCGTCCTACAATTAAATAAGAATCCACACCAATAAAGAGGGATCAAACTCCGGCTTATGACAATGTGCACCGAACAGAGAGCAGCAGGCCTATCACTGCCCGTTTGCTGTGCTTACTATGCAACCTTCTGAAGTGAAACCTAGAGTCCACAACTGGAGTCAGCAGCACTCTCACCAGAAAAGAAGATAATGTTTCCGACAAAACAAGAGGTAGAGATGTCAACTCAAAAATAAATGGTGCCATCATCATCTAAGGCCTGTCAGTATAAGAAACTTACCATTTAAGAAGCTGGCGATTTGAAACTAAAGTTGAAAAGAGAATCATAAAGAACTAGAATGGTTTTCTATAGTAATTTAATACTGTAATTACTCACATAATTTTCCCTTTCCCACTCTTTTTGACTTACAAAGGAATTAAAGAGAGGGAATTATGAGAACATCTGTATATCAATAGGGTCAAAAACCTCAGTTTGAAGAAAAAAACTTTTTCAGGCCAAATTCCATGTGTGATACTGTCAGTGTCCATGACAGCGTGCTTGTGAGAAAAAAAGAGAACACACAGCACCAGTGAGCTGTTTTACAAGGTGATGGAAAGGTGGTGTTCATAGAATTGTTTAATGCTATATACAAAGTTGAGTGCTGATAAGACATTTTCATATAAGACCATTTTTCCTACTCTCAGACCAGACTACCAGTTGGCATTTGTCGCCTGCCATGTATCATCTTGATGGCAATATAGTTTTTAAGAAAATACAAAATTAAAAGTAACATCATCACCTGCTTAAACATTTCCAGTAGCTTTGCAAAACGTTAACAGAAAGCTGAGGCACAGAGATTCCTAGTTCTATTACCCAAGGCAAGAATTTGAAACTGAACCACTAAATACTTCGGCTCAATGAGTCTCATGCTTATGGTGAAATGTCTACTTCCTGGTAAGTGAAAGAAATGGTTTTACTTTTTATTTTTTTAACTTATTGGGGTGACATTGGCTAATAAAATTATATAGGTTTCAAGTATACAATTCTCTGACACATCATCTGTATATTGCATTGTGTGACCACCACCCAAAGTCAAATCTTCCATCACCATATATTTGACAAAAATATGGAACACTTCACAAATTTGCGTGTCATCCTTGTGCAGGAGCCATTCTAATCTTCTCTGTATCGTTCTAATTTTAATATATGTGCTACCTAAGCCCAATGTGTCTCATGCTTACGGTAAAATGCCTACTTCATGGTAATGTCTATCTCAGCAATAACGGCACCAGGTGTTAGATCAGTGGAATCGGACTGGATCTTGCTTCAGCAACCTTGGTACTTGAATTCTGGCTAAGAAATAATTCAGAACTAAGACACACAGAAAGTCACATAGTGGTCTAATGTTCGTGTTCTGTAAACTGCTTAGGTTCAACAGCAGGACAACACAGCCTAGTGTGAATGCCAGGTCAACTCTAAGAAACACCGAGGATGAGTAGTGCCAGGCCGGTCCTTTCTTAGCTCTCAGGAGCTGCTTTTCTCTTTCTCATAGGAAATCAGAGTGTGATGAGAAATATAACAACAACAAAATAATCTCATCATGACAAAACAATCAGATCAAGATTGTGAAACCTAAAAACAACTGTCTTATACTCTTTTACAATGTCAATGTAATGAAAGAAAAGAAATGCACAAGGAATACTCTAACTTAATGAAACAAATCTAGAGGCATGATCCTAGATGCAAAAAAAATCTAAAAAGGATATTTTTAGGACAGCTGGGTATATTTGAATATGGATTGCATATTTGATAATATTGTTATTAATGTTAAATTTCTTGAGTGTGATATGGTAGTGTAGACATGGCAAAATATGGGAAACAGGGATGAACTATCACAATATCTGTAACTTACCCTCAAATGCTTCAGGAAGAAAAATGAGACACACACATAGAGTGTTATAGACAAATGTGGCAAATTGTTAACAATCAGTGAACTTGGGCAAAAGGTATATAAATGTTCAGCATACTATTCTTTGGGGGGGGGGGCTGTAAATTTGAAAATTTTGCAAATTAAGAAAATTGGCCAAAAAAATTTTTTGTTTTTTTAATTAAAAAAAAATTGGGGGAGAAAATGAGTTAGATGCTAACTCATTGGAAGGGGAAACAATTAACTCAGTTTAAAGGAAACATAGAAAGCTTCCTGGAAGAGGAGACATCTAAAAGTCTGAAAGGCTAACCAAAAACTTCACAGTGGAGCGGTGCAACACTAAAGAAAGAGATATAAGAGAGTATGTATGTTAGAGAAATGGTAAACTCAGCAACATATAATGGCTAACAACAGCCAATATGTGTCAAACACTGGTCTAAACACACACTACAGATATAATCCTCAGAACAGGAAGGTATCATCCCTATCTTACCAATAAGAAAAAAGACTCAGATGTTAATTTGTATACAATCACACCACTAGTAAATAGTGGATAGAAGACTTGAGCCTAAATCTGATTCCAAAAGATATGTTCTTTTCACTACAACACTAGAACGGTAGTAACTATATATCTGATGGTTCTGCAAGTTAGAACAGGATTGTCTTTTGCTGCAGAGGCTTACATACTAAAAATGTAAGAGTAGCTAAAAAGACAGATGATTAACCCACAGTTCTTTCCACACAACCACAGCTGCTGCCTGCAGGGTTCACTGCAGTTATCAAGTATTACAAATGGACTGTAACATTATCTGAGAGTGATAAATTGGTTACTTATTAAGATTAATAAAAAATTTTCACTCTATAATATGTAAGAATGAGGAGAAAAGTTGAAGATAATCCATTAGCGACAATAATAACTAAGAACCAATTTGGAAGCCACTCCCTTTCACCCAGTGGCAAGCTAATTGTTTTCAAAGCCAGGCTGTATATCTTCCAACATTAAATGTGAAGATATGTGTGCACAGTTAAATTCTACGGTACTGAAGGTTTAAGATAAAAAGCAAAAACAGCCCTCCTCCCATGCCCTCCAAGGTTTTACATGTTATACAAATGTGTGTAGGTGCATCTTCTCACAAATATGTATGTCTATTTAAACATAGAAAGGATCTCACTAAACACATTACTGTGCAACGTTTTGTTTTCTGTATCTTAAAAATATACCCAGGACATATTTCCATATAGTATATCTCAAATAGCTGAAGAATTCTATGAATGGGCTAAATTATGGCACATCCATACAATCACATACTGTGAAAATTCATTTTATTTTCAGTATTCTTCTACTGAAAATGCTGCACGAACACCCATGTATATGTACATATGTGTGTGTAAAAATCTGTGTGTGTGTGTGTGTGTGTGTGTGTGTGTGTGTGTGTGTGTGTTTTCAAAATGTGGTCCACAGACTGCTGAGGGTCCCCCAAGGACCATACAAGAGATCGACAAGGTCAAAGCCATTTTCATACTAAGACAGGGGTTGCATTTTTCAGCACATTGACATTTGCACTGATAATCTAAAACCAATGGCAATGAAACTGCTGTCCTCTTAGCAGGAGTCAAGACAATGGCACCAAACTACACTTACTAGTAATCGTGATTCCTTACTGCCACTCACTTGTATTAAAATTTTTTTAAATGCCAGTTTCACTTAAGAATGTCCTTGATGAAGCAGAAAGTTTATTAACTTTATTAAATCTCAACCCTTGAGACCATTTATTTTTAAAAGTCTGTGGGGAAAAAAACAAACTGTAACTATTCAGACTTGCCATCCAAGTCTAAATATAATTTGATTTTTTTTTTATTTCTTTTAGAGATCTATATTAACAATTTTTTGATATATGATAAATAGGTCAACATTTGCAAGAAACATACCAAGTATAAACATTAAAAAAAAATTTTAATTCAGAAATATAAGAATAATTCAACATCATCTTTTCTTATGTTCTCACACTTTTTTTGATTGGTTGGAGTTGTGCTGCTGTTTCATGGAAGACAGGAGTAAATGCGTTTTGAGTTAGTAAAACTATACCAAAAAGATGAAAAACTTCAGGTACCTGATGCTTGCTGCATGATTATGAATTATTGTAATAAATAAAGGGGCTTCTGACTTCATGGTATAATATTTCAGGGTTTAGCATATATGCATAATGAGTTAATCATCACGTTTTAAAATCACAAATTCAAAATTACCACTTACCAAACACTTTTCCTTTAGCAAACGGAGGAAATAATTCTGAATGGCAGAATAAGTTTTTGTGAATTTGCCACAGTTCTTTGTATAGTTTCTTAAAGTCACTGTATCTCTTCCACACAATTATCTAAAGAGAGAAGAAAATTAAATGTGTATCTCATAGTAAAACTATTTAGGTTCAGATATCTGAACATAATTGTTTCATTAAAGTGCTCAAAATTGTCATGCAAAGGAAAACAAGTATATTTCTAACCAATATAGTTAACTGTCTAAAATTAACTAATATTTGCTTTAAAAATATAAAACAGCAATTCTTCCTGCAAATGCTATGTCCTAATTTTTAAATTTCATTTTAAACAGTACTGTTTTCTTCATACTGGAGAAATATTCCACCTGCTACGAAGAAGGTCTACCCTACCTAAAATGTCATTTAACCTCTTCAAAAGCCAATTACTACCGGCCATGGAAATGAGCTAGATGTCAAAATATATATATATATTCTGTCTCAAAAACAGCATGTTTACACCCAGCAGGGCTTGGCTCAGTGGTTGAGCGTCGACCTAGGATCCAGGCAATCAGGGTTTGATTCCCGATCAGGGCACATGCCCGTGTTATGGGCTCGATCAATGACTCTCTCATCATTGATGTTTCTATCTCTCTCTCTCTCTCCCTCTCCCTTCCTCTCTCTGAAATCAATAAAGATATATTTTAAAAAAAAAAAAAAACAGCATGTTTACAAACACAAAATAATTAACTTAGACAATTTTTAAATACAAAGCACATTCTCAGTATTTGTCTAAAAGGATAAACAAAGTGAGTAACACTGAGGAAAAATAGCTATGTAGCAAGTAATTAAGATGAACTTTTTTATTTCCTAAATCTCCATTTAAAGCAGTAACAAGATTTCTGGAAGCAAGGTGAATTCTGATCAGATCACCATTAAAACTAGCATATTTCAAAAACAACAATAATCTATATTATACAACATGTTAAAAAGTAAGCTTACCTTCATTAGTTTCAATTATTGTTTAACTTCATTCAGATTAAATTAGAAAAGTTCATAAAGAAAAAAATTTTGAGCAAGGCCTAGGTATCACTGATTTGCCCTTCAGCCTCCACAAAATGAGTAAAACTAAGTTTTAAATTTCATCACCTTGTATACTGGGGCATTTGCTTAATAATAATAAAAAAAAATCTACTCACCTCACTCCTAACAAACCCAATATTAGAGCACAATGCCAATAAGCAAAGCATTAAGACTCTTGTCAAAAATTTACTCTCTTCATATATGAAATTCTTCACTAAACTTTGTCAAACTACCAAATATTCTACTATTGTTAATAAGTTTCTTGTTTCTAACTCAAATACACCCCTAGGGGACTAGACAGACTGTACTATGATTAATTTACGTAAAATGCTCCCTCTTGAGGCTTCCTTTTAGTCATTTACCCAACAACAAAACCAGTCCTCCAAACAAGTGTTTCCACGCCCGCTCCTGCCGGGCACTGCGCTGGCACACGCCGAAGGGGAGAGGACAGCGGCCCTCAGAGCTGCAGCCTAGTGAGGAAGGGCGGCCCGGGGCCCTGACAAGGCTTTCCAGAGAGTGTTATCTTGGGCGACGGCCTGAAGGGAAGCAGTGACTAGGCCGACAAAAGCGGGAGAGAAGGGTTGCGGGTGAAGTTTCTAAGGGGAGAGAGACGCCAGGTATCGATACTGGAATTCTGGCCCTGCAGCTGGATAAATGGTGATGCTATTCCCCACGATGAAAAGCCAAGGGAGAGACGTTATCTGGAGATAAGAACAAAGTTCAGCTTTAGATTCATTTAATTTAGGCGCTCGTGAGGCATCTAATTAGAGATGTCCCCGAGGGTGGATGGGCTTGGGGTTCAAGGGCAAGAACAGCAAGAAGTACTGATCTGGGGGCATGAGCAGAGAGGTGGTGACCCCTCAGGAACGGTTTCTCAGCGTCTGTGATGAGAGGAGCCTCACAGAATGGTAGGGAGCCTTAACCCTGAGGGCCAGCCAGGCGTAAAGAAGAGAAGACCCAGCGCCAAGTAAGCGGTTAGGAAGCTTGACTGAGCCCTGAGAGAGGGCACATGGGTGGAAGAAGAAATTTTATTTTTAAATGGAAGTGAGTGAGACAAATGCTGAGGGCAAAGAGCCAACCATTCCAGTAAAAGACAGAGCAAGAGCAACCGAGAGAGTCAAACCAGTATTTAAAAAGCAAAAGTCCTCAGAAGAGTGAAATTACAGAGATTTTACTTTTCGTATTTTGTGCTTCTCTGTAGTTTCTAATTTTGATGCATGAACATAATTCTGCCATGGGGGAAAAAACAATGATATTGCTATGTTTTAAAAAGAGATCAGGTTATGGTGGTACCACACTGCAAGAGCTTAAGGAGGAAGTGGGTGAGGCACCTGTAAGAATAACCCCACGTAAGGTAAACGTAGAGCCACCATAAGCCAGACGTGAGAGCCACTCAAGAGACCATAGCTCACGGAAGCAAATCTGCAGGTAAAATTTACATTCTAGCTAGGGTCACTGTAAAATAAAGGCAGAGCAACTTAAGGGGAAAAGTTAACCATTTAATCCCAATAATGATAATAATTTATATAACAGCAGGCTGTCAGAACAAGAATAAGAGCCCTCACCTGCGCAGGGTGAGCACCTGTGCTCCTTCACCACATCTGCATTTATTCACTCGCATGTTCCCTATGCTCAGCACTAGACCTTCAGAACTGAAAGACCTAGGAGCAAATATAAGCCCTCAAGAAATGTGGGAAACCCAAGCAGCACAAAGTATCACCATTCACTGACTCCCTTTCATCTTACTCCTTTTAAGCTCGGACATTTCTAGAAAGCTTCAAAATGGAAAAGTGAACAGAAGCACACTCCCATAACATCAACAAGTATTAGTGTATATATAGTTCCAAAAGATACATGCAAAAAATTGTTTTCTCTGTCAATTTTTTCCTATTATAAAAAAAACCAAGGGAGGTGGACAGAGGTGGAAGAGGGCATAGAGGGGATAAATGGTGATGGAAAAAGTAAAATTAAAATAAAATAAAATAAAATAAATAAAATAAAATAAAATAAAATAAAATAAAATAAAATAAAATAAAATAATAAAATAAATAAAATAATAAAATAAAATAAAATAAAATAAAATATAAAATAAAATAAAATAAAATAATAAAATAAAATAAAATATAAAATAAAATAAAATAAAATAAAATAAAAATTGTTGTATAACAGCTATCGCTCTATTGAACCAATTCTGCAGAAATTTCTTATTCATTACAGTTATGAGTAAAATTCCCCAATTAAATATTAGTTTAGTGACAATCACATAGACTACAAATTTAATAAAAGCTTAATTATTATTAAAAACATTCCCTTAAATATTTTTACATTAAAAAGTTTTAAGATAACTTTATTTAATGACACCAAAAACCTTTAGCTCTCTTGTATTTTACAAAACCACTCAATTCAATTAACTTTGTACTTTTTACTCTTCTATAGCACAGGACTTAGAACTTGCTGGATCATCTACCGTACTATTTGCTATGGATTTTCTTTCCCTTGACACATTTCTGACACCAGTGAAATTTACTACCTACTTTTTTTAAAAGGTGGGGGACAGAGGGCACATTTCCACCTCTCTCTTTACTCACTACAAGTATTCATGCTCTAGAGAATCTTCTGAAAGCGAGGCCACATTGACTGTTGTTGTCCCCCCTCAGCTTCACCCATACTGCTCTTAAATAAAAATTTAGAGGAAATGTTTAATAGATAAGGAAAAAAAGCTATCCGATCATTTTTTTATTGTTTAGCTTTAATTTCATAATCATAAAACTTAATTCTGCGATCCAGCTAGACTTGGAAGAAGTAAAGAAAATAGAGAACCCAATGAACTGCAGAGACAGCCCAAAGATTATAGAACATCCCAAGGAGATGGGGCTGAAGGGGTGCTCTCCTGAGCTACGGAAGGAAGGGTCTGGTGGTTAAGATAAAGCACAAGTCAATTTATTAGTGCTGTCCACAGTCAGTAATGGTGATCTTCTTGCTGGTCTTGCCATTCCTGGACCCAAAGCGATCTCATAATTTTAAATTATTTATTCCAAATTAGTATTTAAGCATTCTTAGGAAGAAAACATTGCATGTGCCAAGGTATGCATGTATGTATGCATGTACGTATGTATAATCAAACAGCAAAATTTCTCCAGTTTTATAAGGATAGTATATTAGTAGCCTTATATTTGGTTAAATTAACTATACATCTACTAATTCTCAATAGCCCTGCGAAGCCTAAATTCTAAAGCAGTAACTAAATTAATCAGTTAACAGAGAGAGAAAGTGAAGGGAAAGGAAATGAAAACAAATTCTTGGAAGTAAATTCCTCTCCTGAATGAGAATTCCAATGTTTAAATGAAACATATGAGAATCTAAAAAGTTATAATTTTGAGGTTATTCTATATTTTAAGAAGCCAGATAGAAGACATGGTTTGTTTGTTTTATAGCATTTCTAACAAAGGACCATGCAATCTTCTAACTAAAGGACACTTACAAGAGTTTTGTGATGAATGGTTCACCAACAGTTGTTATTATAAAAGAGTTTTCCCCAAAAAAGGATTAAGGAAATGGCAGAGAGTGTGTTCATGATAGGTTGGTTCAGGATTCTCCCTGGAAAAGGGGAACATCAAGCTACAAACTACAGCACAGCAATCAGACAGTATTTTCAAAAGAAACACCCATTTTCAGTTTTAACAGAGTTGTAAATTTTCAAAAGCAGAAAACCCTGCTATTGACTATTCAACATTCTAAAGAATTCTAAATTCTAAAGAACAGTTCATACTAATGAACTGACACTTAAGTAAAGAGAATACCTCAATCAATGGTGCAAATTACTTTCACTGCCATTTTAACTTTATTTATTTATTTTAATTTATCTTTATTGTTGAAAGTATTACAAATGTCTCCTTTTCCCCCATTGCCCCCTCCCCCCTGTACCCCTCCTCTCAGGCCTTCACCCCACTATTGTCTGTGTCCATGGGTTATGCATATATGCATATAAATTCTTACATTAAACTCTCCCCACCCACCCCTGCCTTCCCTCTGAGACTCCTCAGTCTGTTCCATGCTTCTATGTCTCAATCTATTTTGTTCACTGGTTTATTTTGTTTATTAGATTCCACATATGAGTAAGATCATGTGACACTTGTCTTTCTCTGACTGGTTTATTTCACTTAGCATAATACTCTCCAGGTCCCATCAAGCTGTCTCAAAGGGTAAAAGATCCTTCATTTTTAAAGCTGCATAGTATTCCATTGTTTCCCTGACATTTTAGAAGTCTAGATATATAGATATATATTCTTTTCTTCCAAAATGACAGTATTACAATATTCTCTTCATGGCTATTGGGGGCAGGGCAGTGGGAAGGAGTTAGATACCTTAACATCCTAAGAAAAATATTAAGAAATCTGTTTAAAATGTCTTTTATTTAACTATTTTAACCATGGGGGGGGGGGGAACAATTATCAGAATAGATATAGTAAGAAATGGTAATATATAAAAGTCAAAATACATTCTAAACCTGATGTCACATACTCAAACCAACCAGTACCAATCCATCAACTTAAATGTATGAATCAAGCCAGATTTTTCAGAAAGAAGTAGTGGGGCTTGTGGCTCAATAGAGAGTACATACCCCACCCAAGACATTAAAATTCAATTGGGGGGGAAAAAAACCTGTTGCAGAATCACGACTGCTAACTTACAATGTCTGTTTCTTTAGTAAGACAAAAATCCCCAATATACTACGTCCTCCTAATCTTAGTGAAATGAGATAGAGTGACCACTTCGGAAGGTATATAAGTGTCTAATGAATATGTCATGCGCCTGAAACTAATATAATACTGTATGACAACTGAAACTGGAAATAAATTCATTTTTAAAAAAGGAAATGAGCAAATACTAATATGAAAGAAAATCAAAAAACTTAAAATAAGTTCCTCAAATAGGATTCCTAAAGGTATATAAGTATAAAGTAATTACAAATAGAGAACTATGGTTTTAAGCAAAAACATAAGAAACTAGTATCATTTTAGAGAGGGAGTATTTAAAAGAACTTAACAACTACAAACGTTGAAAAAGAACATCTACGCCCAAAGCAGTTCTCCAGGATGTCAACATGTCAACTCAATGTAAAATGGAAATAGATAGAAACCCATAATTTAATATTATAACCTTTAAAATTAATACTAATTACCAATGTTCATTTTTTTATTAAACAGGCATCATGATTTTGAAATAGGTAAACAGGGGCCTTTAACTAATATTGAAATCTGATGAGTGCTACCTATCAGAAAAATTATCACATTATTAATAAACAGCACTATGATTCCTGAAAATCCTATTTATACAATTTAACACCTACTAAAATCTAACACATATTTAATAGGTCTGAATAATTCCTCAAATTCTTATTCATATGCCTTAAAACCTACTACAACTTAAAATGTACTTCATAGGTCTGAAATGGGACGCTTCTGCTACTGTTTTGTGATCTGAAGACAGTCTCCACACAAACATACAAATACAAAGACTGACAATTTAGTTTCCTCAATTGGGCATTTAATTAAATTTTTGTCAAATACATAAAATAAAATTTTCATATGAATAACATGTTACCTCCTGGACATCCTCTGGATTTCTTCGTGAAACAACCTGAAACAAAACATACACAGAAATATCTCATCATTATCAAAATTTAAGATTTCACATTTGTGTCATTACTTTCAACAGTGTTTGTATGAAAATTTCAATTTGCTTAAACGAAAGGAAATACTACATGATATCACTTACATGGAACTCAGCTATATAACTTCACTATCTGAAACACTTACTAAAAAGTTAAGCAGAAAGGCAGCTGCAATACAGTCCACATGCTAAAGTTCATGTATTACATTCATAAGAGAATGCCTCAGGCCCTCACTTTTTCTTGACATTATTCTACCAAACCTGTCTAACCCCCTTCCCAGCCTTCATCTGAACAAAGTACACAGGGACTGTTCTGTATTACTTCTCACAACTAGGTGTGAATCTACAATTAGCTCAATAAAAATTTCAATTAAAAAAAATACAGCCACAATGCTCAGATACATCAATATCTATGAGAAGTAATCACTGACCACCTCATGAAGAAAGAAACAAAAGTAACTTATAAAAACTCATATATAGCATTCAAGGACAATCCTTTGGGCAAAGAGGAGGAGGAAGGACTCTTTCAGACTTCTCTACAAAAGCCAGAAAGTCTAACACCATTTAGAAAGACTTCCTGGCAAAACTCTGAAAAGAAGGTTGAGTGCTTAAATCATCTAACTGAGATGGAGAGAGGAAAAATATCACATTAGATACATAATAGTATCTTGTGAATGTAAAATTCACGAACTTGTGTTACAATATGCATTTTGCAAAAACAAGCAAAAAGATACACCAAACACATAAAAATGGCTGCTATAGATGAGAGGAAGAAAAACTCTTTGAATGACTAGTGACAATACCATGAACTGGGGATTAGGATCAAATCGACACTACTACAGCCCAAAAAAAAACAATTACCACTTCGAGTCAGATGCACCTGGGCTCAAACTGCAGCTCCTCTGCTTCCAGGCACCATCTCCTCTGTAAAACGGAGGTAGCACCCTGACTGGCCTGGCTGTCGTGGACATCAAGGAAGACTCCAGAATTTAAAAGCTAGCTCCCTCTGTCCCTTACTAGAGAATTTAACTATCTTGAAGGGCCCCACCTAAGAATTCCAGAGAGGAAAGGTCTCCAACTTCCGGAGACTCTATTTTCCAACTTTCAGGATACATAAATTTAGTAAAGTCTCTTAGCAACTGTCATTAATTTAGAACAGAGCTGTCGAACAGAACTTTCTCTGCCGATGGAAAGAAATGTTCCCTAACTGCACTGCCCAACACAGCAGCTCCTGGCCACATGCCTGTGTGCGGCTACTGAGCACGTGAAATATGGCCCCTGTGACTGAAGAACTGAATTCTTCATTTTACTTCACTTAAATTAATTTAAATTTAAATAAAAATATGCTAATGGTTAGCATACTAGAAAACAGAGATTTAGAGTAAGAGTCTAGAACAGGTAACTAACAACCATATATTATTTGAGTATTAGATTTTAGCTATTACTTTCATATACCACCCCACCCTTGCCCCACCAAATTATGGTGTTGGTGTTCCACATAATAAAATAATTTAATTTTGCCTCATAAATTTTTCTTATATATTTGTAAAATGAGCTAATAGGAAGAAAACCAGGGATAATCAATCCACCAGTAATCCACCTACCAAAAATAGTGAACACATGGTCACTGGCAATAAGGTTTATTCAGGTGTACCTTACATTCTACAAGTTACATTTTTCTGAAAAATTAATAGACTTCTTGAATTTACAACTCAATCATTTTATAAATATACTAAGGTATCTTACTATTTTAAATAACCTTCCTTTACATGTGCAAATGAGCTTTTTGTGACAAAAGAAATTGTCTCCTGGTTTGGTGTACATATTAGAAGTATCGCATTTTGGATATTCTTCAGGTAAGCCATCCCTGGAAATCAAATATATGTATACTACATCAGTAAAAATATGGTAGCCATCGCTAACATGACATCTACAATTTTAAAACCATCTTACCAGAAATAACCAATGTGATTCTCACTTCTCATCCATACTCTTAGTGGCTCACATGCTTCTGCCATACACTGGGGCTATGATATTAGCAACCAAGACCCTGCCTTCAGGATGCTCACAGTCTAGGGGTACCCATAACTGTGGGGGGTGCAGGCAGGGAGTATATTTCCCAAACTTATTTTAGTATCTCAGAGAACAGTAGTGTGCCAAGCAACAGATTGGGAAGCAATTCACACCAGGTCCTTCCCATGATAATGAATGCTCGCTGTCCAGACCACAGTTAGCAGACTTAAGACATTTAATGTTTTCATGATAATAAGTTACTTAGGTTATTGAAGAAAATAAATAAAATCAAAGTTTAAGTATTCTTAAACTACCAAGTGCAGGTCTTTAATTTTAATCTTACAGGAGAAACTTTTCTTCACCTTCAAATACTTCTCAAAAGGGAGAACATCTACTTATGCAGAGTTCAAAAAATTAAATCAAAAGTTTTTGTTGATTATTAACTATGCCCTTTCCCCAACAGCGCAAGCAAAGCTTAGTGAAAAGCCAATCTAGGAAGTAGAGGGTTCTGACTTCCTGATTCTCCTCTTCTCTTTCCTCTCTGGTTCTTCGCTTCTCTTTCGTAGGTTCCTCATTCTCCCTCTTCCTCCCAGCACTCATGTGAGCTCTCCTACAATCAGTCCTAGACTCTGTTTCTTAGCTTCTTTTTTTTTACTATTAAGAGAGAAAGTCTCTATTTGTGCTAATACCTTTCAAGGCACTATGCTAGGCATGGAGAAAAAAACCTTGACTTTATGCATTTACATTTGCAAAGCATTTTATATTAATGATTCATATTCTATTAATCATATTCATGATTAGTATAATAATCATTATATTAATGATTCATGTTGCCTATAAATTAGGCAAGAGTGGTTATTACAAGTCCCTCTTTTACAAGACCCAGAGACTTGTATACTGTCATATGGCCGTTTACCTTTAGCTGTGGAATTAGAACTCAGATTTTCTGACTCCTGGTGCTCTTTCCACTGTACTAAACTGCCTCCCTCCATGTATCTGTGGTATTTTCAGCAATAATTGTTTATTTACTTCTACAAAACCCTGTCACTATTAGGCTTTACTTATTCTTTCACTTATTCAACAATTTTTAGTGCCTACTCTGCAGGCAGGTACTGAAGTATAATGGAGAATACATCTATGTCACTGAACTATAAAAACACAGTCACTTGCCAGATACCTTACCAAGTTCAACCACTTGGCACCCCCCCATAATGGATTCAGTAGTCCCACATGTGTAATCTCATTTAAATAAGTTAAGAATGAGTCCTCTGAAATGGACACCCAAAGCACAAAAGGGTTAGGATAACATGAGCTGAGCCCAAATGTCCATTAGTAATTCTCTTCAGTAGAACAGGAAAAGTGATGAAAAATAAGAATATCAATCTGAAATCTGAGGAAAGAATATGACCATACTGAAAATGAACAAAATTGAGCCCTTGGACCCAGATATTTATAACTTTTACTATTCTATTAGCAATTATTTCAACAAGGAATAACTCTATTCACCCTGATATAGATTGCTAATACTTAGTAATTTTTCTCTGGGGTGAATTTCAATATTTTGTCATAAAATTCAGCCAAGAAACTCCACAAAAGTTGGAACTTAAAGCAGTGACATCTTTCATTAAAAGTTCATAAATTTCCATTGCTAATGGCTCAGTAAGTACTATATATATCCTGAGAAGTCTTAAGATACATAGAGAGAATTCTATTGCCAGGTCATCTTGAAAATTATTATCCTAGAGCAGTGCTTCACAAACCACGCCGAATGGAATGCTGGTATTCTTTAAAATCAGTGATCTCAAAGGATTAATGATGAGCTCAGTTTACCTTTGTTTGAAAAAGAAACACATAATACATTATTATGCCTTGTAAATCTCCAAAAGGAAGATATATAGTATTTCCCAAGGTCATCTATCCACTAACTTTCTATCTTTATCATATGTTGTTTATTATTTGATTTATTTAGTGTGACATCTACTAAAATCTGGAACACAGTTGGGAAATGCTACTGTAATGTTTGTGGTTCATCTGCCTCTGTTGATGCCAAAACCAAATTCTGAATTTAGGAAAACAAATAAGGTAACTATCTCCTACTGTGCTAAGAAATTAAATATTTTCCTTCATTCTATCATCACAATAACCCTGCCTTGTAGGATGAGATAACCAAAGTCCAAGAGCATACATACAGTAACATACTTATATTAATATGAATAATATTAATCAGTAACAGACAAGACTGGATCTCACAACTCCATGATTCCAAACAAAGTGCTCTTTCCACAACATAACTAAACTGGCCCTCCTAGACGTTAAAATTCCAAGTACATATGCAAAGAATATTCCTAACGCCTGTTAGGTAAATCCATTTTGTCTTTACGAAGAAATGCCAATCAAAAGTGGAAGCAGCACTTCGGCAGAACAGAAAGAATTAAGGAGAAAGGGATTTGAATACTAGCTCTGGCACTAGCCATGAACTGCTTTTTTACCAGTTCAGTAATAAACAAAAAAAAAAGCAATCTTTAAATAAGCCCTCTTGCCTACCCTTAAAGACCAGATGTTGCAGCTTGGCCTGGCCCAGGCCCATAGTAATCAACAGATCATATTATCAGAGCCTCTAAATCCTTTCTAGTGTGCTAACTTATATTATCTACTTAACAAATATTACAAGGTTCCTTAAAAATTAAGTCAAAGGCTCTCTTTTACCTAATTACCATTATAGTAATGATTTTAAATCACCCTCTCAATCCACACATATTCAAAAAAATTGTCTTCTTCGTAAGATTAAGAAATAGCTACTGGAAAACAAAACTATCAAAATTATTCAAATATAAATATTTTATGTCCTACCCAAAAAAAATCACAAAATAAGTCCCTTTACAAAAAAGTAGGTTACATATACATTTTAAGAAGATACTTTTATGAGCAAATTATTTCAAGTCTCTGACGGCTACTTCACTATTAGTGTTAAACTGCTAGTTTAGGGTAATAACAGAGCTAAGAGGAAAAAGTGTTTACAGAAGTAACATGTTTTGTTTTTTTTAATTAAGTGTCAAGACACACATAATCAAACACGAAAAAAGAAAAGAGGGACATGCCCTTTCTTCATTTCTCAAGGATATGACTCTCCAAATGTAGGACAGGTTTAAAAGGATATACAAAAATGTAATGCAACACTATACTGAGCATTTCCCATTGTGGTGATTAGGTAAACTAAATCGCACATTCCTCAGCATAATGCATGCAATCCTGGCTTTCAGACCTTTGACTTTCATATAAATATACTGACACTTTTAAATTGCATTTCATACACACACAAATAGAACTCTGGCAAGAAAAATCAGTGCCTCAAAGCAACCAGCTCACACAGGCAAACGTCCCATTACCAAACTCAACCTCCCGCCCACCCCATCACCTGCATCTCAGCTCCTCTCTCCCTCTTTTCCCTACAGGGCTGCAGGTGTCACTGGTTGGCAAGAATATTTGGACTGGTTATCACCCACCAGCCAGGTAGTCTGAACCCAAGAGACAGCACCTGCACAAATCCTAACTAGACATTCCATATGTTTTAGTTCTCTGGAGTGGAAGAACTCCCACATTAGAGAAATCAATGGGGCACATTTTAGACATTCAACTTTCTAACAAGTTTTTATGAAAGTAATACATTGAAAGGGAGAAATTTCTGCTTTTTACATTATTAAAATCCCAAATCTCAAAAGAGAGAATAAAGAAATTATAACAGCAAGCTACCTCTAGTTAGGCAGGACATTCATTTGGACTGGCCCTGCCAAGGCACCCGCAGGTAGGTCTCAAAATTCAATAAATCTGGAGCTTTTTTCATAGCTAATTTTTTAGGTTAATAATTTTGTATGGCCGGCAAATGATGTTATAAATATCCAAATGCCCTTGGGAGAAAAAAGTTCCCATCCCTGCTCTAGATACCCAATAAATGTTTGCTGAAGTTGTTTTCTCACTTAAAATTTTAGCAATTAGTATACCAGCACCCTAAGTTAAACCTTGAACTTTCAACCAAAATTCAAGGAAATCAAAATCCTAATGTTAAAGAAAATTCACAGTTTAACATAAAATCTTAATATCTGGGTATACATGTTGTCAACAAACAAGATAAAAACAAAAAATTTTAACACCAAACTACTAAAATGTTTAGTATATGAGATAATCTTCTACTAGTAATATTAAGAGTCAAAAAACAGAACATGCAAAATAAAACAAGAACCTGGAGAAAAACTGACCTTGAGAACCATGGTTTTTTCAAAAACTTTAAGCAAAATACATTTTAAAACAAACTGATCTCCCTCCCTACCCCTATGGTTACTCTATTTTCTGAAACTATCTCCAGATTAAGCTAAAACCAAGTATTTCTTCAAGAAATCTTTATGGAACTACTGTTTTAACAAATGAACACTAATAATTCTCACTGCTTTAATACTGGGCATTTATAATAATGTAAGAGGTTAAGGGTTCAAAATTTAGTGGGTTCTTTTATTCCTTTAAAGTGACTTCAACCCTGGCCAGTGTGGCTCAGTTGGTTGAGTGTCAGCTGGTTTACCAAAGGGTCACCGGTTCAATTCCCAGTCAGGGCACATGCCAAGGTTGCGGGTACGTACAGGAGGCAACTGGTGTTTCTCTCTCACATCGATGTTTCTCTCTCTCTCTCTTCTCCCTCTCCCTTACTCTCTCTCTAAAATGGAAAAAACGTTTTAAATAAATAAATAAAAGTGACAAAAATATTACTTGAAATGTTTATGAGTATGCACTACTTTCCAAACAAAAAGCTAACAAAACTAAAAATGAAAGCATGCTGTCACCTGTATATAAAAACTCTGCAATGAATATCATACTCAAGGGTAAAAGACTGAATGCTCTCCTCCTAAGATCAGGAACAAAGCAAGGATGCCCATTCTCATCACTCCTGTTCAACAGTGTATTGTAGATCCTAGCCAGTGCAATCAGGCAAGAAAAGGGGAAAAAAAAGATTGGAAGAAATAAAACTATCCCTTTTAACCCAAGAATTTAAATGCATTTATGCATAACCCATGAACACAGGCAATAGGGTGGTGAAGGCCTGGGGGTGTCAATGGGGGGGAAAAAGAGGGGACATCTGTAATACTTCCAGCAATAAAGATAAATTTAAATATATATATATATATATATATATATATATATATATATATATATATATATCCCTTTTGCCAGACAACATGAATTGTCTATGTAGAAAAAAATTAAAACTCTACCAAAACTCCAAGAACTCGTAAGTCACCTTCTTGGGGCACTGGGTGAGAGAGGTGAAGGAATTAAGAAGTACAACTTGACAGGTACAGAATAGTCACGGGGATGTAAGGTACAGCACAGGGATATAGTCAGTAATATTGTAATCACTAGACATGGTGCCAGGTGGGTACTATAGTTATCGAGGTGATCACTTTGTAAGTTATATAAATGTCTAATCACTAGGTTGTACAACTGAAACTAATATAACATTGTATGTCAACTGTAATTTAAAAATTAAAATTATCTTAAAATAAAGATTTAGTATTAAGCTACAGTTTACAAGGCTATGTGCTATCAAGAGACATAAAAGCACATATCCATATAAATACTTGTATACAAATGTTCATAATAGCTGTCTTCAAAACAACCAAAAAATGGAAACAACCCAAATGTCCATGAACAGGTGAATGGATTAACTGTAGTATAACCCTACAATAGAATAGTGGTCAGCAATAAAAGAATCAAAACACACAACACCAATGAATCTCAAATAATCACGCTGAGTTAAAGATGCCAGACCAAAAAAGGTGCATTCTGTGCAATTCCAATTATATAAAATTCTAGAAAACACAACCTAATCTACTGTAGAAACCTGACCAGTGGTTGCCTAGAGACAGGGAGTGACTGCAAAGGAGCATGGGGGAACCTCTGCCACAATGACTGTGGTGGTGCTTACACAACTATATACATTGTCCAAACTCATCAAACTGTTCACTTAAAGCTGGTGAATTTTATTATATATAAATTATGCCTCAATATAAACAAACTAAAGTCATAAGGCAACACTGTCTTTTTTACAAAAACGCGTACCTTCTGCTTTCCATACTCATTGAAAGAATACTGGCAAGAACTACCATTCGCTTAATGTTGTTGAGAAATCTAATTACGATAAGAGAATTTTGTAAACTCAGCATGATGAAACAACCCCAAAACTGCTAATGGTTCTTTTATATCTCTGTCTGCTTCAACTAAACAATCAAGGAAACCTACAAAAAAAAATTCCAATTCTGAATAGAGGTACTTACTCTAGATAAAAATTAATAAGCAACACAGAGTTTAATTAGGAAATCTTCCAGAGAACTGTTAAAAATAAATAAATAAATATAAAGGATATTTAAGAAGATGCAAAAGCTTCTATACTACCCAAAATTTAATAATGGTACTTCCAATGATTCTAATTCTACCCCTACATAAAGAACCCTGCAAAGAACAAGAATATAGAGAATATTCCCTAAAACTGAGAGTAAATCAGTATTAGGAAACACAGAAAAGACAATCCTAATTTTTATCTCATGAAGTTCTCCCAGGAGAGTACTACTTACCAGGTTAATTCTCCTGAGGAAAGATGTTTTTCTCCTTAACTCTCAAAAAATAATAAATATTTTACTTGTTTTATTAATATTATGCACAGTTACTTTTTAAGTATATCTCCGTGTTGACCCTCAAACATTAAAATTAAAATCTGTAACATAAGCAATAAATGAGTACATAAACATTTACAAGAAGAAAGGCAGTGTAAGCAATTTTCAAGTTCAAATAGCCACAGCAATATGTAGTATGAATATTACATAAATTTGGTTAGGTCTGAGGCAATGTGCTACTTTATGTCCTAATTTATGTTGTCATGAAAGTTAGTTCAGTAAATAGCTCACAGCTTAAGAAAAGATATCTAAGATCTGAGTTGGGCTAACCTTTCCTTTTGTAAAGTAAGAATACAGGTAATTATCATACACAGTTGCTATTCAAGTTCCACACACATTTATACCTTCAAGCCTTTATGGGCTCTCTCCCTTCTACACATCCTTCCACCTATGATGCCCTCTCCTTTTACCCCACCTGTCTGGATCTTTCCCATCTTTCACCGTGTGTGTGTGTGTGTGTGTGTGTGTGTGTGTGTGTGTTTTATGCAACCTTGCTTAATTCACTTATTAGTTATAGGAGTTTTGGGGTAGATTCTTGGAGTTTCCTATATAGATGATCATGTTATTTGCAAATTGGAATACTTTTATTTCTTCTATCTCATCTGTATGCCTTTCCTAGCTGTACTGAAGTAGCCAGACCTTCCAGTACTATGCTGACTGTCAGTAGTGAGAGAAGACATATTTTATGTCTTAGGGAAAAAAATATTTAGTCTTTCCCTATTAACAGAATAGGAATCATTTTGGGGGAACGAAATGTAAGCAGAGTGCTATGTGCCACTTTTAGGACTGGTCTACCAAAACTTCTAATGTACCATCCCTAACGTTCAATCTCTATTTCACCACCTGTCTTAATTGGTACATGTTCCCCGATCCTTTGAGCCAGAACAATTTCTGTCTTCTGAAATCCTATAGCTCTCTCCTAGTCTCCTATGACACTTAGCACTTTCTGTCTTGTACTATACTTCTTCAAATCCTCTTCTACTATGAGTATCCTTAAAAGGAAGGTCCATGCTTTACTCAGCCTGGTATCCCTATAGCATTTAGTGCCTGGAACTAAACATTTATTGAGTGTGTCACTTTGAACAGAGAGGGGAAACGTTCAACAATGTTTTTAGACATTGTGTGCCATGAGCTGCCTTAGTTGTTATAAAAGGAAACAAATACCAATGATAGTGGCCTATTCTAAATCTACTAGAAACATAGACATAAAAACAGATTAATACAATGTAATTGCAGTGTTATAATAAGGGATGAACAGGATGCTATGAGGGGAACATTACATATGTTGAAAACGTTCCAATTCCACAAGTTATATTAGGAAACTAAGCCTAGATTTTCGAACTCTACCACAAATGACTACTATATCCTCCAAATGGATCCTATCTGTGCCTCTCCTTTTTTAACAATTAACGATGATGATAAAGCTAACCTTTCTTAATTTTGTATATAACTTGGAGTTAAGGCAGAAGCTGCCTCAAATCCCAGATGTGCTATGGACTTGCAATGCCAAGTTGGGCAAGTTACAAAACTTCCTTCAACCTCAGTCTCCTCATTAAAACCAGTATTGACTCGGGTGATGTGTACACAATAGCTAATATACATGCATACTCATACGTACATACATTAGACTTAATTATATTATTCTTTCTTTTCCAAGAAGAGAAATACAAACTCTCTTTAAAAGGAGCAAGAGCAATGAAACATAAAGCGGGTACTAAAAATTGGACCGGCGAAGTTATTGTAAGGGAGACTCGCAGCCTTTAAAAGTGCCCTCAAGACAACTCACATTAGACACCTGCAGTGGAATTTCTCCAATGTCTCCTATTGTGAACCATGAAAAAGTCAAAGGCAAAAAGAGAGACAGAAAAAGGTCCTAGAACGGTGACCCTGCCACAGACATCCCTCCCGAGAGCCTGTCTGCCTCGGTGCAAACAATGACGCTGTATAAACGGTGGAGAGAAGAAAGATCTGTTACGTAGATAAAATAATACACGCACTATTCCTTTGGATCTGCCTATCCCTCGGAAGCAAGCAAAAGCCCTTCTGCAAATCTCAGCCTCAGAAGAGAAAGTCCAAACAGAATGGGGACGGAGTCATCAATGGAAAACCATCGCCCTCTGCCCCACCCGGGAACGGGGACACTCCCGCCACCTTCTCCAGCGGAGTCCGGGCATCCCACGCTCAGCCCTGCCCCAGCCTCCCTGAAGTCCCCACCTCCGCCACCAGGCGCGCCCCGTCCCACCCTGGGCTCTGATCCGGGTCAGGTCCCCCCACCCCAGGTCCCCACCCCAACCGCTCATCTCCCAATTCAGGATCCCACCCCCGCCTGGCACCGGCACTCACCCGGGCGGTGACCTTATACACCGTGTAGCCCCTTGGGTGTCGCTGAGGCTCGGTGACAGTGTAGAAACGGGCCAGGTCGGCACCCCGCTCCCGGGGAGAGGTCATCCTCCCGCCGCCTCTGCCGCCGCCGCCCGCCGAGGACCATCAGGGCCACCCGGCGCCGCGGCTCCGGGGCTCCCCAGCTGCGCCCCAGCGGCGGCCAGCTGCGCGGGGCGGGGGCGGGGGCGGGGGCTCCGCCGCGGCGCCGCCAGCGCGCGGCTCTGCTTCCGGGTCGGCAGAGCAGCTTCCGGGTCAGGCTGCTTCTAGCATCTTCCAGGAGGGAGCTTTCGCTTTACACTGTGAACCGCACCCGGGCCTGGGTTTGGCAAGTCGGCGAGGACCCGGGGGTCGCACCGCCGCTCTCGTCGCCGCGGAGAATTGAGACGTCTCTCCGAAGTCTCCTTGTGCGCCACCTCCGTTGCCTTCTAGATTTTGTGACCCCCCCCTCTGTGAGAGCCACCGCACTCCGGGGACGGCTTGGGCCGCAATCCCTGCCCAGCCTATGGACGCATTTGAAAAGGGATGGAGAGATACCCCAGCCCAGCCGAGCATCTTCTTTCCTTCCCCCTTCACGCTCTGGCATTTTCAATACCCGCAACAACGTCTGAGCTCTCCGCAGGCATAACCCTTTTTTCTTCCTAACGGAAATCCTGCCCCCCACCCCCCATGCACCCGTCTTTCTACTCGCACAGCAAGCCCCAACCCTGTGTCAATCTTAAAATTCACCCCCTCAGATCCTGAAAGCAGGAGCCCAGGTCTGGCTTGGGGGGGGGGGGGGGGGGCTGGTATCGCAGGGGCTCTCAAAACTAGGAAGACAGTGCCCGGTTTCTATTGATTCTACCCACTGCTTGGCAATTCCTTTCCCTTTCCTTGATCAGGATTCCTTCACATTCCCCTTAACAGTCATTCCATGTCTTTGCCACTTTCCTCCATCTTTCGTCCCTCTTCCGCTTGCCTCCCTGCCCTTTGCCCTCCGCCACCACGAGACAGGGGAAAATGAGGAGGAGCCCTTAGTGACAATCCCACATGTCCATTTGGATCTGAGATGTAGGCCTAGCCTTCCTTATTTTTGAGACTAATCACTCCACCTGTGCGCTGAAACCTACCCTCTTTGGCAGACATTGTTTCACCAATGGCGTCACAACTCTGACCAAAACTGGCTCAAGAAAAAAGAGAAAATCCGAATAGGCCTATAAGGAGTAAAACTATTGAATCAGTAATCAGCGGCAATGACTGCACACGCTTGTGAATATACTAAAAATCACCGAATTGTACACTTTAAAACGGTGAGTTTAATGTTATATAAATTGTATCTTTTTTATAAAAAAAAAGATACAGTGAGATACCACCTTAGAACTGCAACAATGGCTAAAGTTTTTTAAACGGACACTACCCGATGTTGCCAAGGACAAAGGCAACTGGAACTTTCATAGGTTGCCAGTGGGAATTCAAAATGATACGGCCACATTGGGAAACAGTTCAGCAGTTTCTTATAAACATACGCTTACTAGATGTCCCAGCAATGAAAATATATGTTCGTATAAAGACCTATGTGTGAACACGTATAGCAGCTTTATTCATAATAGCCAAATGTCCGCCTAACAGACTGTGGCACCAGAATGGCTAAAGATAAAAATACTGATAATAATAGCAATTTCACTCCTGGACATACACCAAAATAGAGTGGGTATATCCATTAACAGAAGACACATAAAAAAGTTCTGAGCACTGTTATTCATAAGGTCCAAAAATTTGACAAACCCAAGTGTCAATCAGCAGTAAAATGGACAAGTTAAATGTGGTATGAAATCATACGGTGGGATATGCACAGCAATTTAAAAGGATGAGCTCCTGCCCAGCCAGGCATGGCTCAGCGGTTGAGCGTCGACCTAGGATCCAGGCGATCGGGGTTCGATTCCTGGTCAGGGCACATGCCCGGGTTGCGGACTCAATCAATGACTCTCTCATCATTGATGTTTCTGTCTCTCTCCCTCTCCTTTCCTCTCTCTGAAATCAATAAAGATATTTTTTTTTTAAAAAAGGATGAACTCCTGCTACATTCATCAGTAAGGATAAATACGGCACACATAATGTTGAGCATAAGGAGCTAAACATAAGGGTACATAATCTATGATTCCATTTGTATATAAAGTTCAAGAACAATTAAAACTATAGTGATAGAAGCCAAAATCGTGGCTCTCCACAGACTGTGGGCTGGAGGAGTGGAAGCTACAATGGGTATTGCCTGGGAAGCACAGGAGAGACCCTTCTGGGATGCTGGGAAAGTCCCTAATGTGGTTAGTGGTTACATTTATCAAGCTAAACATTTAATATTTATGCACTTTACTATGTGTATGTTGTACCCAAATGATGTTTTTTTTAAGAAAATAAAAACTACCCTGGTCTCCCTAGTCCTCTCCAATTCATCCTTCATATTCTCGTTAAAATTACCCATTTTTAAAGCATATGACATTAGGTTACTCCTCCGTAAAAGTCTTCATTGGGTCCTCTTGCCATGATGTCTCTGTTATAGTTTTTAGGATTCATCATGTCTAGTCCCTGCTTAACTGTCAGTCTTATTTCTCTGGGTTTCAGCCAAACTCTTTGCAACTTGCACCTCCATATCTTCAAGCCACCTGGTCTTTTGGAAATCCACACCAGCCCTCAGGAATCGGCTCTCTCAAGAACTAGTTTCTCCCTGAAGCCCTCTTTCACAGCCCCATGTGTTTTTTTCAAGAAGGATTACATGCTCCTTCCTCTCTGCTCCCATGTCTCTATTCCACATCTCAACCACAACACACATTACAGGGTGGTGAGATTTATGTCAGCTAATTTAGGGCTGACGTGTTTTTATCCCATTTACACTGTGAGCTCCTTAAAGGCAGGGGCTATTCTTTTGTATTCCTACCCCCAGGATCTGTTGCAGTGGATGGAAGATAAGAGGTATTTGTGGAATGTCTGAACTCCAAGGTTCTAAAGATTTTTCCCCCTCCCAATCAAATTAAATATATTAAGTTATAATTATTTGTTTTATCTTCTTTGGCATAGTCATCAACATATAAATACTGATCTGAGCTTCTGACCAAAATGAAATAATACACGTATCCATCTTAAACCCATATGTATTATCAGTCAAAAGCAGAGACTCAAGATTTGGGGAAACCTTTGCTTCCTTTTTGCACTTCCCTTCAATTTCTATTAGATTTTTCAAAATATTGTAACAGCTCAAAGACTTCCTTAAGTCCATTTTTGATTTAAAGTCTAGGATCCCAGACTTTTCAGCTTAGATAACTATTTATAAACTAAAGAGTCATTAAAGAGTGATCCGTACCTTACACTTAGATACTAATCTTCATGAAGCACATCTACAGCTTCCAACTGATGTCTACTTTTGGCAGGGGCAGAGTCAAAATACTTGGTAAAGGTACCACCAAATAGCCACTTATTTATTCATCATGTAGACAAAAGACATGATTTCTCTCCTCAAATAGATACTAGACAACCACAAACAGTGTTTTGTTGCTTCTAACGTGCAGCTTTCACATTCTTTCCTCTGCTGCTCCATTTCTTAGCCTCTTCACTGTCCTTTGCGTCCAAGGAACCCTCACTCAGATCTGCCCGTGCTCTTGAATACCTT
Source organism: Miniopterus schreibersii (assembly GCF_964146895.1). Taxonomy (NCBI): domain Eukaryota; kingdom Metazoa; phylum Chordata; class Mammalia; order Chiroptera; family Miniopteridae; genus Miniopterus; species Miniopterus schreibersii. The sequence continues at coordinate 25,645,945 of NC_138119.1, forward strand.
CCCAGGAAGATAACTCTAGGAGCCCCAACACAGACTAAGGAAGGCAGCAAGATTATTTGTCAGAATTGAGCTCTCAAGTCCACAACATCCATAAGGGTCTGCACTATAGGAACTCACTAGTCTGCAAGGCTCCTGTTCTGGGACTGAGAGATGGGACTAAGAAAGGGTTTAGGGCTGGAGGGAAGAGAAGGGCTAACCCGAAGTTTATGTCCTGACTACCATGTTCCTATCATTGTTTTAAAAACCTGGACAACAAGAGTTTTTTTAATTTAATCAGCCCATACAGGTTAAGAAATGAGAAATTCTAGGAAGGACTGGGTACAATAATGTTTTCATCAAGGGCCATTGCAGGACATACACCATGGAGGATTTCATCAGCTTCCCAGACTGATTTGCTTATTGCTGTAAGATTAATAATTACACCTGCCCTGTTCCAAATTAAATCTTTAACTTGCCACCATTCTAGCAGGCTCAGATGTAGTATTAGGCTGGAAAATTGAGACACAGTATGAAAAAAAGAAAGATCCCACGACTGTAAGGAATTAGGAAACCACTGCAAGACAGCAAGGTGGTTCAGGGGACGTAATGATGTCACCATGACAACCTGGGATATTTTTATTGAGAGGGTTGGTAGGTTAACAGAAACATTTTCCAGAATTTGGAGGTTGAGAGTGAAGTATAAGAACATGTGTGGGAGAGACATATCAAGATGGAGGCGTAGGTAACAGCTGCACCCACTGCCTCCTGCAACCACATCAAAATTACAACTAAATACAACCACGATCACTCAGAGCCTCCTGAAATCTGGCTGAACAGAAGCCCTACAACCAGGGAACTGAAGAAGCACCGAGGCTGGTAGGAGGGGCGGAGAGGCGGGCGGATCAGGGCTGAATTTCGGAGCATCGGCTGCTGGCCCACACCCAGTACTGCCATTTAAACCCAGGAGGGACAGCTCGGTGGTGGGGGTTTCCCGGAGGAGTGAGGGGTCTCACCCCACACTCCAGGGCTGGGAAGAGAAGTCCTCACAGCTTCGGGCTGAGGGTCGAGGAGGCTGCGGGAGCCCAAAGCTTTCCCTTTAAAGGGCCCCGCACTGACTCACTCAGACGCGCTCCCTCCTGAGCCCCAGCACTGGGCAGCAGCTTAAAAGGACCTGGGACACTTGGGGAGGAACTAACCTGCCTGGAATCAGGGCTAGAGGTGGAGGGGCAGCTTTCTCCCACGCAGAAGAGCTGGCAGAGGCCATTGCTCCTTTGGTGAGCCCTCTCTGCACACAGCCAGCAGGCAGGTACCATATTTGAAACTCCAGCACCTGACTCACACCTTCGGCCCCACCCCTCCCTACTTGCAGGCTCATCCAGGCCATTTCCAGGAGTTTTTCTATGCAAGTGGCCTCTGGAGCCCCATGCTTAGAACTTTCCTAAAATCTCTCAAACAAGTAGCATCATGCCCCATACATCTTGATAAGTGGCCCCAGGGCTGGCACTAGTGGCAGCCTGCATTGGTTCATAGCTTGTCCTCTCCTGGACACTTCCAAGCCCAGCACAAGTAGCAGCCAACTACGGTTTGCTGTGTAGCTCATGCTGGGTGGCCCTGGGCAAGGCACTGGTACAGGCTAACTTTTCACCTCCCGGGAGGCCCCAGAGACAGTGCACCCGGTGGTCAGACTCGGCCACGCTGGATTACAACCCTACCACATCCACGAGTGACACACTCAAGGGGAGCACTTGGTGAACACCAAAGCCCCACTGAAGTAAATCCTGCTCTATAGGGGTGTCTCCAGCAAAGCAGCTCTCTGGCTGTAGTTGCAGCTGATTGGCCTGGGGGTCAATTCCTCCCAGTGACGCCAACAGCAACCAAGGCTCAACTACAACAGGACAGTGCACACAGCCCACACAGGGGACCACCTAGAAGGCCCAGCTCAGGTGACTGGGGAGGCTGAGCCACTGGACCCTACAGAACACCTACTACACAAAGCCACTCTACAAATTCCAGGAGACATAGCGGCTCTACCTAATACATAGACACAAACACCTGGAAGCAGCCAAAATGTGGAGGCAAAGAAACATGTCACAAAGGAAAGAACAGAAGAAATCTCTAGAAGAGGAACTAAATGAAATAGATCCAAGCAAGCTAACAGATACAGAGTTCAGAATTTTGTTTATAAGGATATTTAAGCAGACTATTAGGGAAATAACTGAGAAAATCGATGACATAATAAAGTACCAATTTGAAATGAAGGCTACTGAACTGAAATGAAGAATGATTTACAGGGAATCAACAGTAGAGTAGAGGATGCTGAGATTCAAATCAGCAATTTGGAACATGAGGAAACAAAAAGCACCCAACCTTTTTGAGCAAAAAGAAAAAAGAATCCAGAAATATAAAGATAGTATAAGGAGCCTCTGCGACAACTTCAAGAGGCCCAACATTCGTATTATTGGGGTGCCAGAAAGGGAAGAGAGCAAGAAATTGAAAACCTATTTGAAAAAATAATTACAGAAAACTCCCCCTACCTGGGGAAAGAAATAGACCTACAAGTCCAGGAAGCACAGAGGGTCCCAAACAAGAGGAACCCAAAGAGGCCCACACCAAGACACATCATAATTAAAATGCCAAAGGTTAAAGACAAAGAGAGAATCTTAAAAGCAGCAAGAGAAAAGCAATTAGTTACCTACAAGGGAGCACCCATACAACTGTCAGCTGATTTCTCAACAGAAACCTTGCAGGCCAGAAGGGAGTGGCAAGAAATATTCAAAGTGATGAAAAACATGGAACTACAACCAAGATTGCTCTACCCAGCAAAGCTATCATTTAGAACTGAAGGTCAGATAAAGAGCTTCACAGATAAGAAAAAGCTAAAGGAATTCATCACCACCAGACCAGCACTACAGGAAATGTTGAAGGGTCTTCTTTAAGAAGAAGCTAATGAACAAAATAATCTGATGAACTAAATAGATCCAGAGTCATTGACACAGGCAACAGATGATCATATTTCAGAGGAAAGAGGGAAGGGGGGTGGAGGGTGGGAAGAGATTAACCAAAGACGTTATATGCATGTACGCATAACCCATGGACACAGTAATGGGGTAAAGGCCTGGGGAGGGGGTGGGAGCGAAGTGGAGGGGGTCAATTGGGGGGAAAAATGGGACACCTGTAATACTCTCAGCAATAAAGATAAATTTTTAAAAAATTAAGTCATTAAAAATTTAAAAACCGGTAAAAAAAAATTACTCATCTCACTATTTCAGTATATACTGTTCATTCAGAATAGTCTTCTGTTTGACAATCAGTGGAATTCATTACATACTAAAAATAACACCATGTTTATGCACAAATAAATTGATTTTCCCAGTAAAAAACAACAACAACAACAACAACATGTGTGGGAGTTGACTTTTCAAATTTGAATTTTAATCTTTATTTTTTAGCTTTCCTGTGCAGTCCACATGTTGCCAAATCCTATGCTTTAAGAACAAAAGGGCAAAAATAAAATTTTACCCCATATTTATATATGAATGTTAGGTACCTGTATATATGATTATGTAACCTCATTAACTGGGAGGTTTTCATCAACAACTGTACAAGTTTCTTGAGGAATAGAAATTTGTATCAACCAATAATTCCAAACAGTATACATCAGTATAACCATTCTTGGCTAAAAAAAAAACACCTGAGAATATCAAATGGATACTTTACATATTGAATCTACACTATATTACTTTTCTAACATTTTTCTTCTTTTTAAAATTTCCTCTGACAGTTTCCCAAAGGATCTGCATAAAGTTCTGTTGTATGTGTAGTATGTACTCAGTATATGATAGTTCATTTAACCAATTTTACGTAGTCAAGTTTGTTTTGCAAACAGAACTGATGCACAATAAGGCAAAACATTTCTGCCTCTCTGTGTCTTATAACAGATTCTTCACAGCTACATTTCAATCCTCACAATATTTCAAAAGTACTATTACCTCCATTTATGGAGATGTGCGGGGTGGTGAAATACTCAGTTGCCCAAAACACAGGTTCCCTTCTGAGGCAGAAGGAAGCAAAGCTTTGCCTTCTTGTTTCAGCTCTCACACTATAAACAAATATCCTCTTCACAATCTACTTAGTGCCACGTTTTTCACATTTTTTGTGCTTTTTTGTTCGCGATTTTTCTGTTTAAAATGGCCCCAGGTGTAGTGCTGAAGTGCTAGCTAAGGCTCCTAAGTGCAAGGAGCCTGCGATGGGCCCTGTGGAGAAAATGCGAGTGTTAGATAAGCTCCCCTGAGCACAAGGTACAGTGCTACTGGCCAGGAATTCATGTTAATGAATAGAAAATACATATATCATAAAGCGTCTTTAAATCACACGCATAGAAAGCAAGGGTCTGTATTGATCAGGGGACCGACACGTGGCGACCTGGCTCACGGGCACCTAGCTCCGTGTTCCCCGGGGCGCGATGGTTCAGGATTCGCTAATTCAGCGTTGGCAGCAGCTTTGCAGAGCTTAACTATCACAAAGAACGGGAATGAACTCTATTTATAATGAAGGAAAGAGTTCTTCAAATGCACCTGATTTCCTTATTTACCCAAGACCCGGGCGGGGGGGGGGGGGGGGGGGAGCCTTTCCAAAAAATTACTCCACTGCTCCCCCAAAGAGCCTATAAAAGCGGTGGTCCTGCCTTCCGTGCCCTTGGCCCCTCTGCTCTCTCCATTCTATTCTTGTGCAGATCTGTCTTTTGGACGGGGTCTCCACTTAGATGTTTTCCAGAACTCTAGAGTCATGTACCAAATGTGATAGAAGGACGCACGATGCACAGGTACGTTTAAATGCGAACTCTGCGGATGTGCTTCTGCAGAATTAACCGCACAACTCCTGCTACCACAGTGCCACGGGAACCCAGAAAAGGGAATTTCCCTACCTTGGGCATCCATCTTCCGAATCTCCCAAGAGCATTATACAAATACGAGAAAATAATGTTTTTTCCTCCTTACTCTCATACAGTAACCACCCGGTACCCCCTCCCATAGGCCTTAAAGCTGGTCAACAGTTTATTTCTGTTTCTTTAAGACGGAGGGCGGGTGTTTTGCCCTCTTCGGAAATGGCTGCCCGTGCTTCACACGCTCTGTGATGCTTACGGAACGCACTGCCAGGACTTTCCCGGCGCAATATGGGGACTTGGCCGCGCGGAACTGAACCTCCCAGCGTGCTTTGCAGCCCGGCCGCGAGGGATGGGGAGCCCGCGGAGCTTCTGGCCGCCCGATCTCCTCTAGAGGTTGCGATTGAGCCCGGGGCCTGAGGCCGGGACAGCCACCAAGGGGCAAGATGGAAGCGTGGCGCTGTGTGAGGAGGGGCTACGGCCGCTGTGTGGTGGGGAGAGGCCGGTCAGTAAGTGTGGGTGGCGGAGGGCGGAGGCAGGGCCGGCCGCGGGGCGGGGGCGGGCGGCCCGGGTGAACCGGGGCGGGGCGGGCGCGGGAGGAAGGAGGAGGAGGAAGAGGGTCTGGGAGGTGGTGCTGCCGGGAGGAGCCTCCGGAGACCCCCAGGGATAGGTAAACGGGGCCCGCAGCCGGCGCGCGCTGGGCTGACGGGGACCCGGGCCGACGCGCGGGGCGCATCTGCCGCCGGCCCGGCTGGCGCCCGCCCGATCAGGCTCGGCCTGGGAGCCCCGGCCCGCTTCCCCCGCCCAGCCTCCGGGGCAGCCTGAGCCTCTCGGTCCCCGGCCCCCGCCGCGCCATGCGGGCGCCGCGGGTCCCCGGGGGGAGGCCGCCCGTCACAATAGGTCCCGCGGCCTGACCCCGACGGAGGCGCGCGCGCCGCGTGTTAGCGTCTCTCAAACTTCAGCCACTTGTATCCCGACCTTTACGATTATTACCAAAAGTCTCGTCCACTATTTACTGGATATTTTTCTTGAAACGGATTCGCTTTCAAAGCACTTCAGCAGGTGCCGCCTGCTTGAGCGTAGCCCCGAGCAGTTACCTGCGACATCTTGGCTGTGATGGACCGATTGGGTGTTTTTTTTTCTTAATACGCTTTAAAATAAGAATTTCGATATTAAAAATGAAAAAGTTTAATTTTCATTAATCTACGGGTGTCCCCCGCGCGGGGAGCACAGCACCGTATGAATGAGCACATCGGTTGCGGGGGTCGGGTGCCAACTCCCGTAGCCCTGGGACCCGGCGGCGGTTCGGTTGGGCAGCGTTTTCTCGAGTACCAGCTGTGTGCCAGGCACTGTGCTGGGCGCTGGGGAGGAGGCTGGGCTTGAAACGCTTGAGAAAGTTCTGGCTTTGAAGGAGCGCATCGTCTTAAGAGGAAAAAGACATCCGTATCAGGGTGGGGCAGTTGTGAGTACTCAAAACAGCTTATTCTTATAGTGTTATTTGTGAATTATTGTATGAGTCTCCATATGAACAACTGTAAGCCTGCTTTTGCCCCGCTCTGTAAGTAACTGCAAATGCAGAGACTTTTGTAGTGCAAGTTTTGTACTTCAAACACGGCAGCTTGTTGGGATGGAAAGTGTATTGAGCAAGTGCCCAAATCTCTAAGGCTTTCATTGTGGTCACAAAACAGGAGAGTCTGCCCATGTCGTGCCTTTAAAGATTTACAATTAAGTTGAGTTTAGAGAACAGTTTGAAAATGCGTGAGCTGCAAAAATATATAATAAAAAAAAATTTAAACGTTGAAATGAAAAGAACACAACATATAGAAGTCAAATAACAGAAAATACACTCTGAGCAAAACTCCTTCGGTAATAGAAGTGGATGTTATTGACACTATTTTGGAAATGTACCTTTAATGAATTCTGGAGGAAGGGATAGAAGTCCTCAATCCTAATATTTTGCTAGAATGGTAGAAGAAGAAGATGGGGTCCAATAGAGCCTGAGAGCAGCATGTCTATCCAACATAATGGTAACACTGCTTTGGAGATATTTTGGATGATAGGTTAAGTTGGTGCTGTTGTGTTGGAGTGTTGGTGAATTCCTAGTGAGTAATCTCTAGCCTCTTTCATTTCCCCCAAGGAAATGCGTGCTTTAAAAAAAATGAAAAATAAATAAAGATAAATTATCCACCTACCGATTAGCAAGAGAGGTAGTTTTGTGACGTTGTGATAGGCTTTTGTTTTCTTAGCTATACAAATGTTTGGAAAATGTAATCTTGGTATTAAAAAAACTGTTCAGAAATGTGTTTTTACTCCAGACCAAGTTGGAAGAGAGATTCGCTTTAATTGTAGTCAGTTTATGTGTTCCACATTTGATTTAAGTATTATGTTTGCTGTGGATTTTATTTGTCCGTTGAGTTTTATTAGATGCTACAAAGATCATCGGAATACCAGTTTGATGGTGGATTTATCTCTCAGTTGAACTGTGGACTTTTTGGAGTGTATGTGGTGTTTGGGGAACCTGGTGGCTTCTATGCTAAGTGTTAGAATACCATTCAATAGGGAGAGTATTGAGATACTGCTCTCATAGTTAAATCATGGCTGCTTTTCCCACATCCTTTGTAGATTTAGACATCAGATTTTAAATATGAAACCTTGTATTCCGTTGAGGAAACAGATTTGGATTTTGTGTGCTATAGTTGAACCTAAAGTGGTGCCTCAAGGAGTGTATTTATTTCTTTTAGATACCCCATGTTACCCCATCACCAGAAGAGTCTGGGCAGAGACTGGACTACACCGTGGGAAAATCTGCAAAGGTGTTGCTGGAACAGACATATTTCTAGTTGTATGAGGTGGCCTGGACATTACTCTCGTGCTCCTTACCCCTACTTCAGTAGTAGGCATTTTTCATTAAATTGGAGACCACCTTGTTTGTTTGAGTCTAGAACTCAGTTTCAGTACTGGAGTTGGAGACCTGACAACCTGGGCCAGACATCTTTGATTCATCTCTCTAGTTCCATCATGAACTCTGAGGGAGATGAGCCTTCATCAAAACGAAGAAAACACCAAGGTAAAGGTGACATTTATCTTGGTGGAGAAATAGAAATAAGCCATAGACTGATTGAAACTTTCATATCTAATCCTCAGGAAAACAACCTGCAGGTTTTAGAGGTGTTTGGTGGTTATTTTCAGCCAGTAGTTCTCTATGAAGAAAAGGGAAATTATTTTTTTTAAATGAAGCTTTTATTCTTATCTTTTAATTAATTGTGTATTTTTGGCAGTAAAGATAGAAGTAACTCTATATATAGAATAAGGTGGAAAAGAATGGAGGACTAGATTAAAACATTAAGTTTAACTTAAGAATAATTTTCAAATCCAGTGTTTTTGAAACAAAGGTTCTTAGACTTCTTAGAAATTGGTGGGTGAATAATTATTGGAAGTCCACAGATGTATAAAACTAAATTTTGTGTTTTCATTTTAAGCTAACTTTTAAAAATGATAACTTTTAAAAAGTAAGACAAAAGAATTTTCTTAAATAGAAGCAATCAAGTGAAAGATATTTTCTCAGAATAGGATTTTAGCTTATTAAATCTGTATTTCTCATACTGGAGTCTATAGATATAATCTTGAGAGTCTGTGGGAAGTTTTGTCTTTTAAAATATCTTATTCAACTTTAAGAAACAGTTTTTTCTAAATATGTTGATTATTCCTATTTTTCTTATGTTCTTTTTACTCTAAACAATTGACGAGACTCCCTCTGTGCTTCCAGTCCTGCCCCTTGCCCAGTAGAATTTGGAATTGTCTTTCTTACTGAGCTGTGGTTTTCAGTGAAGATAATGCCTCTGAAGATATGAAAGTAGGCCGTGTAGGTGTCAATGTGTAGGGAGCAGATGTTTGCCAAAGGAAAACATTCACAGTGAGTGTCACCTGGAAATCAGAGCTAGAAGATGAGTTAGTGCTCTTTTAGGAAGAAATCCTACTACACATTTAAGCAGAAATTCTAACCACTCAGTAGTAAAAATCTCTCTGTATAGTACTTCACTACAGCTTGTGTTTATAAACATATTTATTTGAATGAATGAAAGGTTTATTTAGAGGCATTAAAATTAGGTTCCTAAGAACAATCCATAATCTATAAATCTAGGGTTGTATGATACGAAATTGCTTTTCATTGACGTATTCATGGTCCATCAGGTCAGCACACTTCTCTTTTGTAAACCTGGTAGCTGTCAGGTGGAGCCGTGCCATAGTGACATAAGCTTGGGCTTAGAAACCTCTCCCTGCTGTCATTCTGCTCCACCACAAATTGTATGAACTTGGCATGTTACTGAACTTTCTGCTCCTTGGTTTCCTAGAGTAAAATAATGCTTACTTTCAAAGCCTGTTGACAATGAAATGAGATGTCAAAGTGCCCAGCACACTGTTGGCTTCATAGTAGGTACTCAGAAAATTGTGGTGGTGGTGTTTTCCCTTTAATGGATGGGGAATTACAATTACACACTGATAACCTTGGATTGCAACCTGACTCTTTATATGTCCATTCTTCCTAGGTATTGTGAATAAGGAAAATGCTCTTCGTTAAGCCATATTTGTGACTTCCGATATTTCACTAATACTTTTCAATCAAGAGAACAGCATTGCTAACTTGCCTATCACTTTAAAGTGGTATTTGAAGGATGTTTGTGATACAATTAAGACTTTTTAATTAGGCACCCTAAAAACCCGATCAGGCCTATTGCTTACTTTCTTTGATTCACCTGTCTTCTCTGCTGTGATCACCTTGTTCCTCCTGACATGGAAGGTATATAAGCTTTTGTGGTATGAATTTATGTTGTGAAGTATATGAAGGCCAAGACTCTTCACTCCATCAGTCGTTTTCAAATGGTCTTCCATGGAACTCTAGCATTCAAACACATTTCTGTATGTTTATTCAAAGCAATGTGGTCAGTATAAATGTATTTACCCCATCGTTCCGGCCCCAGTCCCAGCACACCAGGGATTGATTGATGTTCATGACATGAAAAGTAATGCTCAAGGGTTGTATATGCTATAGAGGTTGAAAAACCACTGTATTGGTGGAATTTTATGTATTGTAATGCCGTAAAATGAAAGTCTTCATGCAGGAAAAGGGAGAGATTCTAGGGCTGAGATTTTTTATATTATCGAATCATCTCCTAGCCTATTTCTCCAAGGTCTTCCCATTTCTTGTTTTCTCCTTCATTTGTGTTTATAGATTCTCTAAAAGTTCCACATTTTGCTTCGTGGCTTCCACTGCAGTTAGTGTATGCCCTTTAATGGTGGTGTGAGGGAGACAAGATCAGAGATGAAAACTGCATATGTGGTGGTCTTTTCTAAATTGAGGACTGCCTGTAATTGCAAAATCTCATGCTTTTTGATTCTCTTTTCATCACTTTTTCAGGGTGCAGGATGTCTTTGCAGAATATAAACCATTACACATTCCTGGTTGCTGCATGCTAGGTTCGTCAACCAGCCATTATCATTTACCAGCATTCTGTAACTATGTTACATGTAACTTTTGCTTTGGTGTGCATTAAAAATATTTCTTTTGTTCGTTTTTTTTTGTGTTTTTTTTTTTTTTGCATTGTTCCACTTCAGTGTTTTAGACACTAGCTACTGCTTCTATATCTTCTGTATGCTGTCATTATACACCTTTCATTCATGTCTAAAGCAGATTCTGAGATAAGTTCTTTTTAGAACTCAGGTAATCATTGGATGATCTTATCTTACTAATAGGGATAAAATATGTGAAATGATTTTATTGGAAAGCCAGCTCTGATATACAAGTAATATTATTATGGTTATAAAGTTGCTAAGCCACTTCTTTACCATAAAGAAGTGAGAAACCATGATCCCTGTATAGTCTTAGTTTGATTAACATACACTCTTAGCCTCCAGAATGACTTGCTAGATCCTTTTAAACCTGTTGCAGACCTCTTGGTCAGTATTTCATTTTACAGCCTTTTAATCTATTTGGTGACAACTTATGGTTATTCAGTGCTACATTGCCATTTCCTAGGGGAAAACGTGTTCATTGCCTATGGAAAATTTTTAAAAACAAGAAAATACTTATATACAGGAAAACATATGGTCTGTTTTTTAAATTAATTCTTTATATTTCGTCCAATATGTTTTAACAGGCACCATAAAACGGCATTGGGAATATATATGTAACCATAATAAAGAAAAAACGAAGATCCTAGGAGACAAAAATGTTGACCCCATACATGAAGACAGTGAGAACAAGTTTGACTTTTCAGTGATGTCCTATAACATACTTTCACAAAATTTATTGGAAGATAATTCACACCTCTATAGACACTGTCGGCGGCCAGTATTACACTGGAGTTTTAGGTTTCCCAATATTCTGAAAGAAATTAAAAACTTTGATGCAGATGTAAGTGCAAAATATCACAATTCTTCACACAAGTTGGGTTAAATGGTTCATTTGTGAACTAAATGGTTTTCTCCCTTTTGTTTGGTAGGAAGGGAAGACATTTAAATATAGTGATGGAACAGTTTTTAACAAGGCATCATGACTTCCAAAGAGTCCTTTGCTAATGGTTGTTGGCATACATAATCATCTAACTTCTCAAAAAAGATCCAAAAATCTTAAGTATTGATCAGTTCTGAGATAGAGACTGGCAACATATTAAGCGTTCAGTATATATTTCCTTTGATTTTAAATTTAAATAATTCATGCAAAAATTAATTTAGAAAATGACTTATATTTTCTTTGGGAAATACCAGTTTGGGATAGTAAGAAAGCTTCATGTGATTAAAGGCCAGGGTTTGGGGAACTGATCAAATTTGGAAACATGAATTTGATCTGTAAATTGCAAGAAAAAAGGATTTTTATTTCAACTTTCATTAGGCTTTTAAAATTTTAGAAGCTTGTATTTACAGATAGAAGCACCATAAAATTGATATTTATTTATATCTCCCTGTTTTAATTCAAAGCCTTTTTTTTTTTTTCTTCCAAGGTACTTTGTTTGCAAGAAGTTCAAGAAGATCATTATGGAACAGAGATCAGGCCAAGTTTGGAATCGTTGGGTACAATGTAACTTTTATTTTAGCCAAATTTACTTTGGAAGATTGGTATGTTGTTAAAGCATAACTTGGTAACAAAGAAGTGTGGCGTATTTGGGCCAACAATCTTAATTTTGAAAAATTTAATACCTTTCAAAAGGTCAGGAAAAGATTGAGGTATTTCAAGGGGAAACTTTTGTGTTGGTATATAATTTTAATTCAAAGGGAAAAGTGTGTAAGAATCTCTTAATAGCTTCCTTTGCAGGAGTTCCTTTGCCCATCATTAGACCCCTAAGATTCTCAGCCCCATGAGATCAAGGACCAGCCTGTCTAGGGCATCGTTATAACACAGGTGTTTACCAGTACTTAATGGATAGAAACTAACACTTCTAGAAACAGGTTATCTGTTTGAGAAATGGCGCCCACTTGGCATTTGCTCATTTAGGAAATATTTTTTGAGTGCCTACTATACATCATGCAATCTTCTAGGCAGTGGGGGATGCAGCAGTGAGCAAAACATAAATAACAAATTTCTGCCCTTGTGGAATATACATTCTAGTGGGGAAAGGCTGACAATAAACCAAATAAATATGAAAATAGTGCCCGGCCAGGCGTGGCTCAGTGGTTGAGCATCAACCTAGGATCCAAGAAATCGAAGTTCGATTCCTGGTCCAGGCACATGGCCAGGTTGCGGGCTTGATCCCCGGGTGGGGGGCGTGCAGGAGGCAGCCGATCAATGTTTCTCTCTCCCTCTCCCTTCCTCTCTCTGAAATCAATAAAGATTTTTTTTTTTTTTAAATAGTTCATTAAGTAATTATAGTTTTCTAGAGAAATACAAGAAAGTAGAATGGGTCAGGTTTCAATTGTAAACAAATGGTCAGAGGAAGTTACATGTTAGCAAAGACTTGAAGGAGGTGAATGAACAAGCCTTACCTGGGGCATTCCAGACTGTGGAAATAGCAAAGGAAAGGCCCTGAGGTTGGAGAGGCTAGTGTGTATGGAGTAGAGCAAGGGGGAAGAGTTAGAGGCAAAAAGATCTGAGGTACATAGATGGCTAGATTATTATAAGGCCCTGCTGTCTTTGTCATGACTCTGACTTTTACTAGGATGCAAATGAGAGCGTGATAATGCATATTAGCATATTTAAGACTGAAGTCTGCCCTAAAGAGACCTATTGGGCCCAGTCCCAAACTTTTTTTTATTCCAACATGTATTAACATTCAACATTACTAATGTTTTGCAAAATACACTTTGATAAACATTGTTCAAAAATATTAGCTGTATTTTGCCATATATATGTGTGTGAATATATATAAACAGTCCCTTGTTTTAAATTTCTTTCTTATAGGTTATCACTGTGAATATAAGATTCGGACAGGAAAGAAACCAGATGGCTGTGCCATTTGCTTCAAACATTCCAAATTTTCACTCTTATCAGTGAACCCAGTGGAATTTTACCGCCCTGATGTTCCTCTGTTGGACAGAGACAATGTTGGATTAGTATTACTCTTGCAGCCCAAAATTCCAAGTGGTGCCTCTCCTGCAATCTGCGTAGCTAACACACATCTGTTGTATAATCCAAGGCGAGGTGATATTAAGCTGACCCAGTTGGCAATGCTGCTGGCAGAGATTTCAAGTGTTGCCCATCAGAAAGATGGCAGCTTCTGCCCTATTGTTATGTGTGGAGACTTTAATTCTGTTCCTGGTTCCCCGCTCTATAGTTTCATAAAGGAAGGAAAATTGAATTATGAAGGACTTGCCATAGGAAAGGTAAGTGCTTCATCCCTTCTAGTAGGCAGACTTAGTCCTCTGTTCACTGTAGTGTGAGGATAGTCATCACAGGGCTGTTTGAAACCTTGGATAAGCCAGTACCCTCACATTACCAAGCTATGTTGAGTTTCCACAACTACTGATAAGTAATTATACCCACTTGGTTGAATTTCATCTTTTCCGTCTATTTGTGGCAACATTCTGCTTGGAGGAATTGGCAGGCTACAAAAATCCAAAATGGGAGAAGAAGAAAAAGAAACATTGACAGACAATACTTCATAAATAAGAAACTATTCACAAGGTGGCAGAATAGACTTTTGAATGTTGGATGTGAGCAATACAGTTAGCAAAACAGTCATTTAATATTTCTTTATTACATAATTTTCCTTTACATATGATATTTTAATTCCTTAGCTGAGTATAATTTATCACATTTTTATTTTCATTGTGCTCTCTTCTGCTTGCTTTTGATCATTTGATCTTCAGTATATTTAACCAAAATAAGTTTTTTACTACTGACTTTTGAGCGATGGTTTAAAATTTTATAAGCATTTATCTCTCTTAGTATTTTCTATGATAGGAGCTATATTGCAGGTAGCAAAAATGAAGGGGTAGAATTAGTCCAAAGCTAATCATTTAGATGGCCAAATTAGAGAAAAACACATGTAGGAAAAGATTCCCATTTCCATGTAAATAAGTGCTTTCTGAACGTATTTGAACAAGATTTTATAATCACAAATAATCAATATAATGAATAAAAAGTACTATTTACCCTGGCCAGTATGGCTCAGTTGGTTGGGCTTCTTCGTTCCTTGTACCGAAATGTTGCTGGTTAGATTCCTGGTCACGGCACATGCCCAGGTTTTGGGTCCATCCCTGGTCAGGGTGCGAATGGGAGGCAACCAACTGATGTTTCTCTCTCACATCGATGTTTCTGTTTCTCTCTCTCCCCCCCTTCCTCCCTCCTTCCCTCCCCCTTCACGCTCTCCCTCTCCCTTCCCCTCTCTCTAAAACCAATGAAAAAAAGTAATATTTACCATTCTTGGATTCCCTTTCATTTAACACATAAACTTTTCAATACATAAACTATTTAAAATCTGCTCATTTAAGATACCTGTTGAAATTTTGTTTAGGTGTCTGGCCAGGAACAGTCTTCACGGGGACAAAGAATTTTATCTATTCCAATTTGGCCCCCAAACCTAGGTATCTCACAGAACTGTGTGTATGAGGTACCGCAGGTACCAAAAGTAGAAAAGACAGGTAAGTGTTTGCAATATGTTTTGGCAGTCTTCTTCATTATACTTTCCCTTTGAACATAAAACTAAATTTTTAAAAGGACTAAATATTCGTATATGAAAACATGTAGTTATTTGCTTATTCCTTTTTTTAAAGAGCTCTAAATTTACCTTTTTAAAGTTGAACTTCCAAAATTATCTTTGCATGAATTACTTGCACGTTGCTTTGGAAATGTTTGCATCTTATATTTGCTAATTTTGGAGATCATCAAAACATATAGCTTCTATGATGAAACATTTAACTAGGCATCTATCTAAAGTAGATATGTCTTAAATATTGTTCCTAGAGTAAAAGGACCTACACTAAGGCAAACTAGAACAAAACAGTGTATTGGTAGTATTAAAATACTAATACAATACTAATAGTATTTTTCTTGTTCTTACAGACAGTGATCTGACACAAACAGAGCTGGATAAAACAGAAGTCCTAGCGACAGCTGAAAAGTGAGTTCTGGGAAGCAGCAGTGGACATTAGCTGACTTTAGTCAAGTAAAAAAGTCATTTCTCAAAACTGACTTTTTAAAAAAGTGATAAAAAATGAAGATGATATTCTGTGCTGGTGAAGAGTGATGGTTCTTAAGTCAGATAGACCCAAGTACCAATTACAGCTTTGCTGCTTTACTTTACAGCTGTGTGATTTTGAACAAGAATCTTAACATCTCTGAGGTTCATTTCCTTATATATATAATTTGGGTTGTTGTGAGGATTCAATAAAACGAAGCATGTAAAGCTCTAGTAATTACTTAAGCAGTGTTGTTATTTAAAGGAATCAGCTTGTCAATGGATCTTGACCCGCTAGTGCTCTTTAAAGTTTATTGCTATTACAAAAGTCAAGATTGCAGAAAAATATCTGAGAGTTCAAGAAGATCCTTAGCGTCCTCTGACTTACTAGATCTCAAAACAATCTATAGGAGAATTGATCCGAAAAAGAATATGTGAGTAGGAAAGATAATTATTTATACTTATCTCTTAAACTACAAGAAAAGGTCATCAGAGGTAGAAGGGTGAAGATGCCTGGATTTTTAATTATTAAAGAAGCATGAGTGTTGAGGCTATGGCTGAGAAACATGTATTTTAATTTATCAGGTGGAGGCTTAAATCTTGTCTTTTGGGGAGTTTCTTAATGTCTTCATTGTTTTATAGTGTAGCTCTTTTATAGTTTAGATTTTGTTTTAACATTTAAATTTTGGGACCAAATTACAGTCACCTCTCATTTTGTTTTCTTCTCAGTCTTACTTTGTATACTTTGTTTTGAGAAAAATATCTCATGTATGAGAATCTAGTAAGAAAACAAAAATTATTTTAATTTTTAAAACAGAATATTTAAAAATTCATCATTAAACCATTCAAATACAGTCAAAACTTTCCTGAGTGAGGTTAATAAAGTTAACTTTTCTAATGAATACTTAGTTTTGAATAATTCTAAAATCTTTTTAAACAAAATAGGG
The DNA here is from genome assembly GCF_964146895.1 of Miniopterus schreibersii. Lineage (NCBI taxonomy): Eukaryota > Metazoa > Chordata > Mammalia > Chiroptera > Miniopteridae > Miniopterus > Miniopterus schreibersii. The sequence goes on from NC_138119.1 coordinate 25,662,363, forward strand.
TCTAAGAAAAGATACTTTTAAGTATCAATATATAAGTATAGTGTTTATACACAGCTTATATGAGTAAACTGAAAAGTTGTTAGTAAGATAAGAGCTTGCAGAAAAATATGACACCTCTGACAGCCATAGCCTTCTGAATTATATTTCTTACTGAGACTTGTGATTCAAAATTATTCCTTGGTCCATGGGCTGCAGAATAGTCAGTAGTCTGGTGGGTTCTAAATGGCATTCCTAAAGGGCATTTTGATTTTCTTTCTTAAAAACAAACCAAAAAAAACATACAGGCATCCATCAGAGATACTGCAGGTTCGGTTCCAGACCAACCGCAATAAAGTGAGTATCTCGAAAAAGCAACTCACACGATTGTTTGGTTTCCCAGTGCAGGTACAAATTATGTTTACAATATACCCTAGTCTATTAAGTGTCTAATAGCATTATATCTAAAAAATGTTCATGCTTTAATTTAAAAATACTTTATTGTTAAAAAATGTTGACCATCATCTGAGCCTTCAGTGAGTCATAATCTTTTTGCTGGTGGAGGGTCTTACCTCACCCTTATTGATGGCTGCTGACTGATCAGGATGGTGGTTGCTGAAAGTTGGGGTGGCTATGGCAATTCCTTAAAATACGACAATAATGAAGCTTGCCACATCGATGGACTCTTCCTTTTATGAACTATTTCTCTGTAGCATGTGATGCTGTTTGATAGTTTGAAACTTTCTCCACATTTTACCTGCAGTAGAATTTCTTTCAATACTGGAGTCAGTCCTCTCAAACCCTGCTGCTACTTTATCAGCTAAGTTTATGTGCTATTCTAAAACTTCCGTTGTCATTTCAACAATCTCCACATCTTCCCCAGGAGTAGAAACTGCTTTCTTTGCTCACTCATAAGAAGCAGCTCCTCATCCATTCAGGTTTGATCATGAGACTGACTGCAGTGATTCAGTCACATCTTGAGGCTCCACTTCTAATTCTCTTGCTGTTTCCACCACACCTGCAGTTATTTCCTCCACGGAAGCCTTGAAACCTTCAAAGTCATCCGTGAGGGTTGACTTCTTCCAAATTCCTGTTAGTGTTGATATTTTTACCTCCTCCCATGAATCACCAGTGTTCTCAGTGGCATCTGGAATGGTGAAGGCTTTCCAGAGGTTTTCAATTTATTTTGCCTGGACCCATCAGAGGAATGAATCACTATCTATGACAGCTATAGCCTTCTGAATTATATCTTACTAAGACTTGTGATTCAAAATTATTCCTTGGTCCATGGGTTGCAGAATGGATGTGTTAGCGGCATGAAAACAACATTAATCTCATTGTACATCTCCATCAGAGCTCTTGTGTGACCAGGTACATTGTCAATGAGCAGTGATATTTTGAAAGGAATCTTTTTTTGCTGAGCAGTAGGCCTCAACAGTGGGCTTAAAATATTCAGTAAACCATGTTGTAAACACATGTGCTGTCACCAGGCTTTGTTCCATTTATAGAGCACAGGCAGAGTAGATTTAGCATAATTCTTAAGGGCCCTAGGATTTTTAGAATGGTAAATGAGCATTGGCTTCAGCTGCCCTAGCCTCTTACAAGAGGGTCAGCCTGTTTTTTGAAGCTTTGAAACCAGGCACTGGCTTCTTTCTAGCTGTGAAAGGCCTAGATGGCCTAGTCTTCCAATTGAAGACTGTTTCATCTACATTGAAACTCTGTTGTCTAGGGTAGCCATCTTCATTTACTATCTTAGCTAGATCTTCTGGATAACTGGCTGCTTCACCTTGTGCTTTTATGTTCTGAAGACTGCTTCTTTCCTTAAACCTCACAAACCAACCTCTGCTAGTTTCATACTTTTCTCCTGCACCTTTCTCACCTCTCTCAGTATTCATAGAATTGTAGAGAATTGGGGCCTTGCTCTGGATTAGGTTTTGGCTTAAGGGAATGTTGTGGCTGGTATGATCTATCTAAAACTTTCTCCACATCAGCAAGAAGGCTGTTTTGTCTTATCATTCATGTGTTTGTTCACTGGAGTAGCACTTTTAACTTCCTTCAAGAACTTTTCATTCACAACTTGGCTAACAGTTGGCGCAAGAGGTCTGGCTTTCCGCCTATCTTGGCTTTCTTTTTTTTTTTTAATATATCTTTATTGATTTCAGAGAGAGGAAGGGAGAGGAAGAGAGAGATAGAAACATCAATGATGAGAGAGTCATTGATCAAGCCCGCAACCCGGGCATGTGCCCTGACCGGGAATCGAATCCTGATCGCTTGGATCCTAGGTCGACTCTCAACCGCTGAGCCACGCCCGGCCGGGCCGTATCTTGAATTTCAACATGACTTCCTCACTAGACTTAGTAATTTCTAGCTTTTGATTTAAAGTGAGAGACATGCAACTCTCCCATTCACTTGAACATTTAGGAGCCATTGTGGGGTTATTAATTGGCCTAATTTCACTGTTGTGTCTCAGGGAACAGGGAGGCCCTAGGATAGGGAAAGAGGTGGGGAACGGACGGTCAGTGGAACAGTCAGAACACACATTTATCAGTTAAGTTCTCTGTCTTATGTGAGTGTGCTCTGTGGAGCGAAAACAATTACAATAGCAACATCAAAGATCACTGATCACAGATCACCATAACAAATATAATAATAATGGAAAATTTTGAAATATTATGAGAATTACCAAAATGTAGCACAGAGACACGAAGTGAGCAAATGCTGTTGGAAAATGGCACTGATAGACTTGCAGGGTTGCCACAAACATTTAATTTGTAAAAAACGCAACAGCATCTGCGAAGCGCAATAGTGAAACACAGTAAAATGAGGTATGCCTGCAGGTTGTTTTAGATGTGTGTTTATTAGTAAGTGGAGGTTCTCGAATATAATAACAAACCACATGAGTATATTAATTATTGAGCTCTCCCCCCCATATTTCACAGCCTTGTTAATGGGTTTTGGATATCACTGCATAAATAAATGCCAAATTGTGATGTCTATTTAAGTAAAACTTGTCCTAATGTCTAGTTTTGTCTGGAAATTAAATGAAAAAGTGCTTTAATAGGAGGAATTGTAAATTCATGAAAAACCTGATGGAGGCTGAACACTTCTTCTTTTCAATTTAGGTTATCTTCACACTTACAGCACCATTTCCGCTTGTCATCTGTTTATTCACATTATTTTCCTGACACTGGAATTCCCGAAGTGACCACCTGTCATTCCCGAAGTGCCATAACCGTGGATTATATTTTCTATTCTGCAGAAAAGGAAGATGTTGCTGGGCAGCCAGGTAAAGAAAGCATGTAATCTTTTTTTTTTTTTTTTTTTTTAATGTATCTTTATTGATTTCAGAGAGAGGAGATGAGAGGGAGAGAGAAAGATAGAAACATCAATGATGAGAGAGTCATTGATCAGCTGCAGCCCGCAATCCGGGCATGTGCCCTGACTGGGAATCGAACCGTGATCGCCTGGACCCTAGGTTGATGCTCAACCACTGAGCCACACCCGGCTGGGCAAAAGCATGTAATCTTAAGTTCTGCTTGAGAACAAGGGAACTAAAACCTCAAGGCCGAAGCTGACAAAGGTAGCTACACATCTGGATGAAGTTCTAGGTTTAGAAGCTAAAAATATTTTTAAATTGGTAGTATATTTGACAGATTGGTAATGTATTTGAATAAATGAGTTAATCACCTGTAAAAGATGGAGGCAGTGAAACACCTCAAAGCAAATTATTGCCTAGGAATTCTATCCTCAGCTCTGGCCTCCAGTCCAGTCACCTTCTGAGTTCTAGGTCTTTCACACTGCCCTTTGGTTTTACTTGCCATAAATTTACTGTTTTCTTCTGCCAGCAACATCATATTGTTTGTACTTAAATTTTACCGCAGTATGCTGCCTTCACTGTGGGACCTTGCTTAAACTTCCAATAATGGACAATTTTGTCATGTTGACCTTGGAATATTGTGTTTTTCTGAAAAGAGGTCTATGACTGTATTTTCAAAAACCAAAGGTGATAAAACACTTTTCCTTGTATGAGTCAATAAAAATAAGACTTTATTTAACCAAAGAATTTAATGTGGAGAAGAAAATGCAGTTTCATATAAGTGGAAGTAAGAAAACACCATTCAGAAAACTTTGAAAATCCATAATGTGGGCAGCTATTGTCTTTTCTGATTTTCCCTATTTTCTCTTCCCTTTTTTTTCTACTTTTCTTTTCCCCTTTTCCCTTTTGTTTGTTTTTTCTTCCTACTGAGGCTAACCTCGTTAGTAATACTCAGAAGATGGCTTTCTCCCCCCCACTAGCTCAACTCTTCGGAATATGCCCGCTACTTTGAATGTGTATTGAGGTTCTGGTAGTTGTCATGCCATAACTGGTCACGAGGTGGCGGAAGTGTGTCATGCACCAGCATCTCAAATTTTAACATTAAGAGCATGTCCCCTTTTACTCTACTTCCTATGGGCACTGACTCTGGGACCAAATTATAAATTTATTCTCCATTCACCTTATAAACTTCCTACTTATCTGTGGTTGTGTATTTCTGGTTTTATACAACAATAGAATGGTTGATGGATGAATTTCTTATGCAGTTGCCAATCCCAAATCGCCCGTAACGTTCTTATTACATTGATGTTTTCTTCTGAATTATTTTCAGAAGTTGAAATAGAAAAAATATCTGAAATAGAAAAAAACAAACATCTGAAACTTCTGTGTATTTGAGAATTATAATTAGGTTACATTCAATTAATATTTAACCATATTCTGAAAATTTTTTGAAATAACTTGTTAGTAAAAATTTAATCATATTCTGAAAACTGTTTCATATTTAGACTTCCAGAGGGGTCTCAAGTTCTATATTATTGTTGTTTAGAAAGTAGAGACTTTTGTATGATTAACTTGCAATAACATGTTGACACAGTTTCACTAAATGTGTTTCTTTAACAGGAGCTGAAGTTGCTTTGGTTGGTGGCTTGAAACTTCTAGCTAGACTGTCACTTCTTACAGAACAAGACTTGTGGACTGTTAATGGACTTCCAAATGAAAACAACTCTTCAGATCATCTGCCTTTACTGGCCAAGTTCAGACTTGAGCTCTGACTCTTCTTTGATTACATACATACTTTTCTTTCCAATTTTAACTTTTTCAAAGACTGTAAAGTTGTTCTTAAGAGTTTGCATGTTTATTTTTGCGCCGTGGAGTTTCTGAAGAGGTTTTGTTAAATGCTTGGAAAAGATATCAGAAGAAACACGTTTACAACAATTTTCTTTTCATAATGAAAGAATATTTTCCTGACAAGTGAGATCTAAATGCTCTTTATTGTAAAATAATTGTAAATATTTTTTATTCCAAATACCAGTAAAATAGACTGATTTTTAAATATAGTGCATCTTCTTTAGTCCTCTTAGTAAAAGCTTCCATTTCATGTTTTTGGCAAGTCTTATGGTGGGTCCCAAGTGTCTTTGAGTTCTTGCAAACCACAACTCATTTCCCTTCCAGAAGGCCGGATTTATTGTGAGGACCGTAAGTTTGTTGAGTCCTAATTTGTTCATCTCAGGAATCATTGGGTCATTCACAAGTATCCAGCCATTTTAGTTTGTTTTTGAGGGGTTTATAATGCTTTTTAACGTTGTACAGATTGTTTAATCCATCTCGTTACTATCCTGGGACATGTAATACATCTGCATTTCGTTGAGGACATAGAGGTTCCGTAACTGGTGGGATGAGGACTTTCCACAACCCGCCCTTCCATCCTATACAGACCGACCATTGCAGGAGGCGCAGATGGGGGTTATGCCTTCATTTCCCGAGCAATTTTTTTCTTTTTTCTATTCAGTTTCAAGAAAAGATCCCTGGGTTAGGGAGAGATTTTATTTTAGCGAACCAATGCTGTAGAAATTTATATTATTAGGAAACTTGTCTTTGGAACAAAGTGGCAGCTATAAGATTATTTTTGTTTTTGCCTCAAAAATTTGAGGAAGGCAGCAAAAGTCTAGTGGGGAAATACTGACTTGGAGACCTAATGTTCTTTTGTAATTTTGTTTAGGGATTTTGTTTCTAAAATGTTTTCTATTATGATGCAACAGTGAGAGATATGCTGACATTTTTTATGAGTGGTTAAGAGCCGGTCTAATAATCTTGCAGTTGGCTCTGTATGTTTGAATCAACATTTTTAAAACATAGAAAGTGAAAATTTTCTCATTTTTAGACATGGAGATCAAAGAATTATGTGCATTTTTACTGAGTAATTTTATATTGAATTATACTAAATTATAAAAGTTTTACAGTGGGTTTTCTGAATAGGATGCTTCATTTTAAATCAGAAAGCAGTAGTTGCTTTATAGTCTTAGACTTTAAAAGTTTTTGTACTAAACTATTGACTGCCATTATTTAAAAAAAATTTTTTTGATGAATACCCCAAAAAGGCATGTGGGCGGGTTATAAGGATTTGTCTAGTAAAAATTGTAATAATACTTTTAAATGTTTAATTTCTCACTTTGGGGTTTTTAGTTTATGGTATTAACTATAGTTCTAGGATTTTCTAGTCACAGTTTTCAAAATATTATAAGCTGTCCTAATTAGCAGATATTATCATCATCAAATAATAACAACAGATAGTATAATTATCCCCTTTTAGTATTGGAGAAAGAAAAATGAAACTTCATTGATTGCTTTCTGTTGTGTGAATTATTAACAAATAACTTTATAAATAGGTAATTACTGACAAACTAACATCTCTGAAAACCTCTGTGGAAATTTAATTTTTCATATCCTGATTAACATATCATGATTTTAGTCTCTTTTCATGTGCTTCACTTTGATAGAGTTAATCCATAAAATTGCTTTCTACTTTACCTTGTAGAATGAATTATTAGTTTGTGGGCTAGGTCAATGTAACTTTTTCACAAGTTTTTAAGCTCCACCAGGATCCACTTGTCTTTACTTTTTTTGGTCAGAAGAGTTGGTAACTGATGGAGCCTCGTTTTCACCTGCGAAAGCAATTAAATCCGGCTAACTGCTGAAACCAAGTCTCGCGCAGCCTCAAGTGCTATCCTGTCCAGGTTTTAAGTAGGAAGGGACATGGAGTAATGAAGTTTCAGTTTGACTCTTACTTTTGATGTCGAGAAAACATGCATGTTTGAATCCTTTTTTTTTTTTTTTTTCCATTTAGCAGTTGTCTGCTTTTAAGCCTTTGTTTCCTTAAAAACTAAGTTAGAATCCAGAGAGTTTAAGGGATTAGGGAAATAGACGTCAAGTCATTTGCACTTTGTACCTGTAAATTACCTAATAAATAATTATACTAGTACATCTGCTCCCAAAGGCTTTTTGGTAGGTGTACTAAGCTGTGAAAGCTGGCATGTTGCCTCTTCTAAACTATTCCATGACCCTTTTCCGCCTTTATTACTTAGGCTGATGCTAAAATATAAGTGTATTACGATGTGCCAAAGTAGAGTGATGTTCAGTATAGAGGCTGAAAATTGTGAAAGAAGACATGGCTGAGAGAATGATAAATTAGTTTACTAGAACAATTATATAGGGAAAAAATCAACTAACAAGGGAAAAAATCACATCATCTTACATATTGAGAAGAAAAACAATCCTTAGGTTTCCAGGATAATTTTATTAAAGTCCCATGCTGTATAAACATACAAGTGATGAGGAAAACATGAACTTGAAACATGCACTATCTGGCATTCTCTAAAATACATTATACAAGTTGTCATTTACTTAGAAAAATACCCACTAAAACAATCACAGTTTTTCTTAAAGATTTAAAAAAAATGTATTGGCCAGAACAAAGTCCAATAGAATAAACAAGATTCTGAATTGTATGTCAAAAAAACTGTACAAGGTTGTACATAAAACTAGGTTACAAAAGCCTTGGGTATAGTAAGAATACTGAATTAAGATTTCCAAAGTTCTATTTACCAATATCTATTAATAAAATCCTTATGAAATAATTGACTTAGAAAAAGTGAAATGCTCATGATTTCAGAGTGTATAGAAAATACTAAATATCACTTTCTGAAATAAAGTGTACTCAAAACAGCACAGCATGAAGTCTAAAATCAAGATTTCTGTCATTCATTTAAACTTTGCATATACTGCGCCACATCGGCTTAAGCATAACAATTCTCTTGCATTAGTAACTTTTTCAAAACTAGATTTCAATTCATTTCAGTTTCATTTTTTCTTTTTAATTGTAGCCAGTTTCAAAATCAATTTTGGGGGGAAATCATATCATGGGGTTTGTCTATTTGTTTGTTTTGCCTTAATATTAAAGTTACATTACAGCACTAGAATTTAGACGTTTGGTTCCTTTCTCATCTTTAGAAATTAACATTCCATAGGCATTAAAAACAGAATGACAACTAAGAATATCTTCAATGAATTTTCATGTTTCTGTGACTGACTATTGCTTTGGGAAAATTATTAAAGTCAAGAAGTTAGTGTGAAAGGAATTAAATTAATTAGCCGGTTGGCAGTTATAAGGTTTATCCATCAGCATATTAGAAACAGTTTGTATTCCTGTTTCCCCCCCTTTTGTAGGAAATGAGGCTGTGCAACTCTTGACCTGCATTTTAATTGGGACAGTGCATAGGTAATGCTTGGAAAATCCTATTCCAAACTCTAAGAATGACTGCAATGTTATAAGTAGTCGTCTTATTGGATAGTTTCAGATTGATAAACAGAAGATACATATATATTTATATATATCTTATATCTCAGAGAGAATTGTTTTCAGAGTGAGAATGAAATGATTCACTGCCCTAAAGATGTGGTCATGAGCTGCAAATGGATTTGCCTTGTGAAGATATACAAAGAGAACTTTCAAACTCTGCTGACTGATAATACTGTTCTTGAAGCAATTAAGTTCAGAATTGTTAACTTATGCTACATTTTATTTTAATTGAGATGTATACCTACTTGCTCCTGTTTATGTAAAGGACATTAGACTTCCTTCTTTTTCAAGAAAATACTTTCCAGTAATAACATTGATTTTTAGGGTCAAGTGAGTTCACATGCACATGGCTAAAGGGTGAAGTCCTTTTGCTCTGTGCATCACCCTCAGAGGTAAAGAATCTGAATAAGCAGATTTTTTTTTTTTTTTTTAATCCCTTCCTAAAATCACCTCCAGTCAGAGAACAGCAGAGGGGAAGCACTAAGACTGGAGTAACACTTTTCTTGACTAGTGGACTTCACTTAACTGTGCCTTTTGGTCTCATGAGTTGGCGGGGTTACTAAGATAAAACAAATGAAATAGCTGCTGTACTCTTGATATTGACTTGGGCTGCTGTTGGAGTTACTCTCTGTGGTCTGCAGCCAGAAGTCACACTGGCTACCTACCATGTGCAGGCCAGCTAGTCATACTGTGTGCTTCATGGACCAAGTCACGCTATAAAGTATATCATTGGACCTGAAGACTTTTCCATTTAAAAAAGGTTCCGTGCTTCTCTAATTCATTGCATTTTTCCAATACCAGTTCCTAAATGTCAAAATCATACTGAAAAGCAAGGTACTGGGAAATAATCATATTGCACCCCATTTGGTCTTAATATAAGACATCAGGAAACATCTCTAACAACAGTGAGTCCTTCAGAATCAAGGCCCCGCTCAGAGTTTAAAAATCAGATGAAATGTGAACAGAAAGATGATCTGTTTCTCAAGACCTACTGTTTCACTGCTGGCCTCTTTGCCTTTCTGAGTTTTGTTATTATCAGAGGTAATCACCATGCAGCTAAAATTCCCTAATATTGCAGGACCGCTTCTGCTTTTTGTAGAGTCTGCAAAGTTTAAATGTTAGTGACAGAACACAGACTAGCTTCTGAATGCGCTGTTTTTGTTTTGAAAGAACAAAAGCTACTGTCAGTGAATGCTTTAAGAAAGATTAAGAAGTAACTCCAAGACCCTAAAAATGGTTTCCCGTATTGCCAGAAGAATTTCAGTGCTTTTTAGCAAAACACCTGCATATAATACCTTAAATCTCATCACATGTATGCACCAGGAAAGAATTCCAAACTTTGTGGCGGTCCCCATGGGAAATGTTGGGGAAACAATACAAATAGAATATAAAAAAACAAAACACCATTAAGTTTGCATATCTGATGTCAATGCTGAGGTAATATTGACAGCTTAAAAAAAACCCACCAATCTTTGCCTCTGTTATTGCTACAAAAAACATTAATACTGATTGAGTTACCTTCCTATATCAAAAGTGGGAGGGAGGAGTTCATGAACATTTACTTGGTGAGGGGTAATGCTGAAAGCAAGTAAAAGAACGTAGGTAAATGGAAAAATATAGAACTACAGTCATGGTATCCTTTCCATCTGGAGTGAGGGAGGCAGTCCAACCCCAGTGGGGTTACTTTAGCCTTCGTGGTGGCCCCTTCGTGAATTATTTTACGTTGTACCACACAGTCTAAGCGAATCCTGAAAAATAAAATCCACAGGTTCTTAAATAAATAGTTGCAGTTCCTCCTGAAGACGCTGGGTAAAGTGCAGAGAGAAGCACCACAGAAGCCCTCGGGCTGGCGGGCATGGCTTGTCTAAATCCGGATCTGGTAGCCCACTTCGTTCAGAGCGCTGAGATCCGCTGCCTTCTCGGGCAGAGCGGGCCTAGGGCAAAAGACGGCGGGGCAGAGGGAGGGGAGGCGGAGAGAACAATTAGTATTTTCAGGGGCCGCCTCTACTCAGTTTTCCTAACCCTACCCCACCCATCAGCCTCAGCTCCCAACCCTGCCTCTTGTTCCTGTCCACCTTTTACGGGTTTTAAGGAGCATTTTAACAGGCTTTCAATCTAAAGTTCAAAAAGATGTATGGGTTGCTGAATGAGTTTGTTCAACTTTAAGCCTGAATTTGATCACACTTTAGCTTGTGAACCTCACAAGGGTCTAAAAAGTCACATATACTACAGTAGAACTAATAACCTGAGCCAGAGTCTCCTTGAAACCTTGGCTTCCTAGTGTCTGTGCCCTGGGGGAGGCCAGAGCTGTAAGGAGGGACTCTGTTATCTTTGAGAGAAGGTTACTATACTCCAGACTTGAATGTCTATAATCAGGGTGAACCTTTGAGAATACACCTGAAGAAGCATGTCACTGTGCCAAATCATTCAGTGGCAGACCACCTCGCTTCCCTAAATACATTCCCTAAGGTACTTTCCAACAGCCAACTACACCTACGCTGTGTGCCTTCCCCTCCTCTGTGTGCCCCACTTTCAGAAAATTCAGTAACCAGAAATTCACTTTTTCAAAGATAAAGCTTGATGTACTCACAGGTAATCTTTTCTTTCGGAGGGCAATTAAAATATGATGTCTACACTACCTCTCCCAGTATTGTGGCTATGTAAGCATATATTACCTAATATAAGTCATATTTGTCTTTAGCCAGTGGTTTTAATGCACTGTGTGTGGTAGAGCCTGTTGGTTGCCCCTTCACATCGCTCTCTCCTCCTTCCTCAGTGTGCCCAGCTAGAAACCTCTGATTTCTAGCTGGGCACAGAGCTGCCCAGGATACAAGCCACATTTCCCAGCCTCCCTGAAGCTGGGCATGGTCTTGGACTGAGTTGTAGCCAATGAGACTGAAGCGGACCTGGGGTATGGCCGTCAGTTACCAGGACACCTGTTCAAAGGACAATCGGAAGGTGCCCCTCGCTTTCTTTCCCTTTCTCTTCTTTCTTGGGGGAGTGAGAGCAGCTGGGGCTGGGCCCTCCAGGGGGCACACTAAAGAGGCAGAGGTAGTAAGGGGCCCCCATCACCGCCTCTGTTGAGCTTCTTTCACATATGGTGACTCATGGTTAAGCCACAGCTTCATCCAAACCTTCCCCACTGCCAAAGCCAATCCTAACGGGTACCATTTTCCTCCATGAACTCACGAATACAAGGCTAATTCAGACACGATGCTGGAGCGGTGGGTGCTGAGTAGGCCTGAAGACGGTTAGTATGTGGAGTAAGGAGAACATGTTTCTAGCAAGTTCTCTATGATTCCACTCGGGACAAGCTGCCACACCCTGAATGAAGTCCAGAGACTCAACTTAGAGGCAGGCTCTTCCCTGGAGCCCTACGTAGGACCTAAGCCCTGGTGGTTCTTTAGCTCTCCCATTGTCTCTGAAAATGAAGCAATTCCTTGTGCCTCACACGAGAATCCCTGTTCCATGGTCCTTGCAGCGTCTACCAGCGAGCTCACCCAGTCTCTGAGCCATGTGTGCACATGCTTTCTTCCTGGCCTGGGATCTTCCTCCACGCCAAGTCACACTTCTCCTGAAACTAAATGTGCTGCCCTTACTGCTAGTAAGACTAGCTTACTAGTTTTTCTCACCTATTTTTCCTCCCCCAGTCCTGTGACCAACAGGCCTGCTGGGAAGCTGGTGGCAAGACAGGCTACAGGGTTGGTCAAGGAGTGGGCAAAGCCTCCCCACTCGGCCCTGTAGTGTGGCTTCCCCAGGGTCAAAGCAGCAACCAATCACAGCAGCCACTCCTCAGCAGCTCACTGTGGAGCCCCTCAGCCTTGAGAAACAGAATTTTCACCACACTTTTCATAGTTTGTGTGCTCCTAACACTCTACCCTTTACCTTTACTCATGTTCTGCTGTTGGCACCCTTGAAAATAAATGCACTTCTATTTGGGGTCTTTGGTTTCCTTTTTCTAAACCTTTCCTGAGCACTTCCACCAGTTCCCCCACACCTTCCAGGGGCCGAGAAATCGCCAATATAAAATAAGTTTTGTTTGTTAGGCCTTACTATGTGCCACGCAATGTTCTAGGAGGGTTCTAAGATCGATTAATTATCGCTCTAACCTTATGGGTTGATACTGTGACTACCCACTTAACCGAGGAGAAAACAGGGGCACTGAAAGTTAAGGAACATGCTCAAAGCACAGTCACATGGCTACCAAGTGGCAGAGCCAGCATTTGTCCCCAGAATCTAGAGCCCACATCCTTAACCAGATGCAAACCACCCGGTCCTCCCCACCCCACGCAAAGCATCCTCCTAGGCACCTGAGAATGACGCCACGGCCACTCCTGCCTCCGCACCTTGGCTATGGAATGCCCTCCCCGTGTCTTCCTGTCATCCCTTCAAGGTGCAGCCCAAAAGCCCCTTCTCCCATGGAGAATCTTCTGACTTCCTAGGGCATTTCCTTCTGTTCCTTTGTTCAAGAATCCTGCATATTCTTAACCTTGTGCCTGCCTTGGAGACTGTGACCAGCTTGAGAGCAGAAACAAGTAAATTCATCTAGGAATCCTCATGGTCGAATATCCTGAATCTCTCAATAAACTTTGGTCCAGTTTTCACTAACATGTAAATGGCTGATAGGGCTTCATTACATTACCTTTATCAGGGGATGTTTTCATTTTCATGGAGACAAAGTCCTAAGCCAGGAACTCAAGTCACCATGACATCATTTGAAGAATTAACAAGTAGGTACAACATTGTTTTTTCTGTATAGGAGAGGCTTTACCTCACCCTGAAAAGCCACTTAGGGAGCCTGCCTACTCGGAAAGCTCAATGTGGTTCTGCAGTGACAAGTAGTTTGAGGGCTTCCAAAGGAAGCAGACTAGGTCGTCTCTTTCCTCTGTACCCCACTCCTCCTACCTCCCCATAGGTACTCAGGAACTAGGGGAGGTAAAAGGCTAACACTAGCAGGAAATGAGTGGAACTGAGATTCCTGGTGAACTGCCTGGAGATGAAACCCTTTTCTTCCACGGCCACACTGGCTGCCGTTTCCTGGCCTGGCGAGGGGCAGAAGTGGGTTATCACAGCATGCCACCTGCCTGAGGGCCTGCCAGCTCCGCTCAGGGCCAGCGCTGGGCGAGCCATTGCACGGGGAGAGGCTCTTCCAAGGGCTCCCCCGGCTATAATTAGAACATTGCAAGGGATTTATTTTTAAGGAACACAAGCACCCACATGATGACTCAGCCGGGTCGGCACTTGCCCAGAACCTCTCATCACACCCAGAGTTATTCTTTTAGACTGAATAAAATAATGCATTTCTCCAAACCCCTTCCCAGTCCAAACAAGGACAAGAAATCAACAGATTTTCCTTTGAAAGGCTCTCAGGCCGCCCTCTGTTTTACGGGGACTTTTAAGTTTTCTCTGCGCGCTCTGTGCAAGGAAATAGGGGGCACACAATGGGTGACCCCAGCTGTGTCTGTTGTCACGTCAAGGTATCCAGGGAGAACTAGGGTGACAGTTTGACAGCCTGGTCCCATGTCGACGATGAACCCCAACCTCGGGCCTGCGTTCCAGGGTCAGCTGAGGCAGGGGCTACTCAGAAGGAGGCAGGCTGGGGAGGAGAGGCGGTGGCCCCAGAGAGAAGGTATCCCGTGGGAAATACTTCTAGTATTCGCCAAGCTGCCTGACCTCGACAGTTCGGGGAAAGTGGACCGTGGATGCGTGGCTCATGGAGTCTTTCACGCGCCCTGAGGCAGCCTCAGCGCCGAGGAAGAGCTTTGGCGGGGAGGTTGATGTCAGGGAAGCCACGGGAAGCCTCAGAACCAGAAAGTGATGGCAGCATGTTGGGGACCCACCGGGAACCGCGTCCCAGGGCTGAGCGTACGAGCTGGCGCGTGTCTGTGTGAGGCTGGTTTAAGAAAAGCAGCAGTAAGTGGACAGAGAACCTCTAGGGTTCCCCCTAAACCACCCAGTCCCTTTCCTGCATAGTCCCCCCTCTGCCACACTCCACTTGGCTGCTGTGACGAAGGTCAGAGGACCCGAGTGGCAGCCGGGGAAAGCAGGGCTCCTGAGACCTGCTTGCTCCACACATATTCACAGGAATTGATTTAGCAACACTACATGCCAACAACCTTCTAGGTCTTGGGGTTACCAAGTCAAATAGCACTCCCTGCTCTCAGTGGAGCAAACATCCAATCCGTTCCCTTCCTTCCGATGCAGATTTACCTCCTACTTTTCCCCTGCACGTGTGACACACTTCAGGGACACAGGCCCTCTGTGTCCACTCAGGGCTGCCTGATAGGGACACACAGGCCACCAGTCAGTAGAGCTACGCTTCTCACTTCTGTCTCCCGAGGTCACAGCCTCTTAGGGTGGGGGTGCACGTGCCCATGCGCCCATGTGTTCGCATGCACACACCCTCACACCCAGGCACGCTTTATTCTTTGTGGATCTGGGATTCTAGGAAGGGATGCATGGAAAAGGTGCAGCTCTGACATCAGCTTCTTACTCTCTTAATGATGTGGACCAGGTCAGATCAGGGTGGTGTTGGCCCAGCATTCACAAACTTAACTGGAGACCCCAGGTCCTCCTCTCTTGTCTAGTCTGGTGGGAATCAGCTCGGGCCAGGCCCTGATTTAGGACCATGGCCTATTTGGGTAGCGTCCTCTGGAGGAACCCTGGGATGGGGGACTGGTTCCTTCACACCTGTCACCCTCTTTCAAGGCCAGTCCTGCTCTTTGCCCACATGTCTTACTTCCCAGGGCTGCAGACACCACTGCTGGCAGCTGACAGGGCAGACAGCTGAAGCTGCGACATCAATAGGCCTGAGCCAAGACAGGTTTGGCTCTGAAGAGACTCTCCAGCCCTTCACCCTCACTTCAAGCCCTCCCCAGGCAGGAGGTTCTGGCCAGAGACCAAGAGCCAAAGCTCTTGAGATTCCAGGGCACACCCTCTGGGCTCTGATCTCACGCCTCCTTTCTGAGATGAAGAACCCTCTAGGATCCCCACCCCTGTCTGACTGTCTACAGTGGTCAGCTCTGGAGACCCTTGCTCTCCGCCTAAGGGGGTCTCCCCTGATAAGGCCCATCACTCCATCTTGGTTTCTCCAAGCATCCCCAGGGACCCTGGACCATGTGAAATCCCACGTCAACCTAAGCTGGGCAGTCCTCTGAGCTGGGCATCTGGAAACATTCCACATCACTGTGGAGGTTTTATGTTTCCCTCCAGAGCCTTTCTAGTCTCTGTCTGTCTTTGTTCCCCTCTATTTTCCATGCTAAACAAATTTTCTCCTTTCCACCCTTGGGGATGGTTTTTGATTTGGGATCTAAAGAGAATGACTTCTTGGGCCCCATTCAACACATCATCAATGCTATTAGACCATGGAACCAAAACTGATTCCCCGTGACTTCACTAAACAGCCCCAGACTTCTCCCTCACTTAGCCAGATGCCTGGAGACATCTTCTTTACCCTCCTTGGCAGGATGCAACAGGAATTCAGTGCCCAGCTCAAGGCCCAGCAGTGAAAGAAGACCTTATCTTAAGGCGGGCCTTACTGACCTCTGCAACCCTGAGGGTGAGCAAAGCCCACTAAAGCCATGACCCACCACAGAGATTGGGACATTGTGATTTATGATAAATATTTAATTTTGGGGGTCTTCATCCCCATTTTCAGCACAGAGCTCCTAAAGCACTGGAATTCCCTAAGTGATTAGAGCACTACACACATTTTTTGTAGTAATGAGGTGACTCTGGGTGGGCTACTGGATGGGGGATGGTCATCAGAAAGGCCAGGCCATGATTAGAAGATTGGAATTTTCAGCCCCCTCTCCCCCTAGTCTCTTGAGAAGAGAGATAAGGCTGAAATTTGAGTTAATGATCAGCCATGCCTCTAAAAAATCCCCAAAAGTATAGGGTTTGGAGAGCTTCCGGGCTGGCAAACAACGTCCACACTGGGAGGGTGACACACTCAGCTCCACGGGGACAGAACCTCCTGCACTTGGGGCCTCTCACCCTAAATCATGCCCTTTAATATACTGGTAAATGTAGGTAAGAGTTTCCCTGAGTTCTATGCGCCGCTCTGGTGAAGCAACTGGACCTGAGGAGGGGGTCACTGGATCCTCCGACCTGTAGCCGGCTGGTCAGAAGCACCAATAACCTGGGCTCTGGATGGCACCTGAAGCACGTGTTGGGGAGGCAGTCTTGTAGGGCTGAGCCCTCGGCCTGTGGGATCTGACGCTACCTCCTGGCGGACGGCGTCAGAACTGAGTTACACTGCAGGACACCCAGCCGGCGTCACAGAGAATTGCCTGGCGAGGGGGAAAGCACACATTTGGTGGTGACCGGCAGGGTCAGAGATGCAGTGTCTGTGGGAGTCGTGAAGGGGACACACAGGAGGGAAACAGCAGGAAAGACCTGCGGGGTTGGTCCCTCCGCAAAAGGATAAAGACTGGGTTTTCCCAGACAGAGCGAGATGACGAAGAAGGCGAATAAAAGAGGAAAGAAAAATAGTGAAAGAATCCTGAACAACACGAAGGGTGATGGGGGGGGGGTGACAGGGGGAAAAGGCACCAGATGGGGGAGAGAAGACAGAGGTCTCACGGCTCCTCCGGGACTCCTGCCTCAGTTCACAGCACCGTTCCACGTGGTCACTCCAGTAGGCATGAGCTGCTTTCAAGCTAACGTAGGCAGTCCAGCCAGAAAGCCACTGTCCCCTCACCCCTACTCTCCCAGGGGCAGGCGGCCAGCATAGAGCCACGGGCTGTCAGAGTTGGAAAGGACCCCAAAGGACATTCTCAGTGGAGCCGCTGCTGCATTGTAGGTGGCCTCGCTCTTTCCTGGGGAGGGAGGCCCTGAGCTCGCTGGGACATTTACCGTCCCTGGCACCCCCGGGCCCCAGTGGGGAGCACCCTCTTCATTTTCCCTCCCACTTCATTTCACAACGCCCCTCAGTGAGGCCAGGAACTGTGAAGACGGAGGGTTCACCAAGTTCGCAGAAGACTCTCCAACAAGGATGGCAACCTCCACCTCCCTGTCTCTAAGAGCCCCGGGAAACAAGGCGACTGTTCTGTGTGGAGGTGCTTTCGACGCTCCCCGGGAGAGAGTACGAGCAAGGGCTCGTGGGTGGGGAGTGGGGGAGGCCGTTTCCCTCCTGAGACTTTGTCTGAGCTGACGCAGGTGCAGCCACTGTTACGTGCCACTCAGCTGACTGTCAGCCCAGTGACACTGATCCTCCTTTCCAGAAGGATTATGTAGACAAGTGCAAAAATAGAGAGGAATGCAGGGCTGGAAGCAGCTCCAGCTGCGGGGATGGGGAGGGGAGATGTACAGCCCCTAAATTTACCCACACAGATGGGCTGGGGCCCCACAGCTGATAGGCCTCTTGCCCGTTATGGCATTTTCCACCCTCTGGGCCACTCCTCAGCAGCATTATGGCACCCAACACATTTAGAAATGACTCGATGGCCTTATGTCATGCCGAAATAAAAACTCGGTGACAGAGTCCCCAAACCCTACTGCGTCCTGACCGTTCTACAGCAGGGTCCCAGAGTTGGCAGAGTTACTGGGTCATAACCAAACTCATCACTTTCTCATTTTCTCGCCCACAGCAAGGTTACCTGGGGAAAAGCCTGCTTGGTGGAGGCCATGGGCGAGTGAAAAACTGCTTTTCTCTGGACACGCCTCTGGGAACCAGGGTGTTGGGGTTCTAGTCTGAGCCATGGTGGCAGCAGGGATCTGGAAGGTGGGGGGCTTGGGGCTTCAGTTCTTCCAGTGGCCCCCACCTCTCGAGGCCTGGGGGAGGACTTCTCAAGAACCGGGTTTCTCTATCTGGCCTCCAGGAGAAAGAGCCATTGGGCTCCTCCCAGAGTGACTTCAGTGGGGCCAGGCCAGGGTCATACCCTCTAGTTTTACCTAAGCAACCTCATTATCTAGAAGCCCAGGCAGGACTAGGCAGGGCCGAGCCCCTGAATCACACTCGATGGCCTCATCGGCCCCTCTCAGCAGACCATCTTGACATTGTTATTTTTTAAGGCCAACACCCCAGTCAGTTTTCCCATTCTGACTGATCAAACAGTAGATCTCCACGTGTGGTCCTGGGACCTGCCCCTTCAGCATCCCCTGGGAACTTGTTAGGACACCATGTTCTCAGGATCCACCCAGATCTGCTACATCAGAAATGCTCGGGGAGGCGCCAAGCAATCTGCTTTAACAAGCCCTGAGGGTGATTCCCTGCTTGCTCAAGGTGGAGCACAGGGTTACGGGACCCTTCTCTCTCCTCCACTGGGCCCGGTGCTGTGTGCAGCCCTTCCTTCACCGGGTACCGATGGCCCGCCCTCTCTTCCTCACTCCCAGGTGACTCAGCCCCCTTCACAGGCAGTATAAAAGCCATTTAACGTACAGTCCATCCACTTCTACTCCTCATCTACCGCAAACGCTCCCCGTTTCCCCGCTTCCCTTGCCGCTGCTCTCTTAACAGTTGTCCTCTGCAGCCCACGATGCCCTTCACACTGCTCCAACCTCTCTGACTATTCCCTTCCAATCTCCTGTTCAGGCTCTTCTTCCCCTGGCCTGCTCAGGGCCTTGGCATTACTTCTTTCTTTCCTTGCAAACTTATCCAGCTATCATTTCAACAGTCACTTCTAAGTAGATGGTTCTCTATTCCCCAACTTCCTCAAACTCCAGATCTGAGTTTTCATCAGCTTCTAGGACACGCTCCCTGGATGCCTAAGAAGCATCTCATATTGCACAGTCCAACCTCAAAGGCACCTTCCTCCTCCACTTTTCTCAAACCACCACCACCACCTAGCTTATCATTCTGACTTTTGTCTGCACAACCAATTTCTGAGATGTTATTGGCTTTACCATCACTGGTCAACCACGGTAACATTTTCTGGTTAAAAACTGAACATGCCATGGGCTGCAAAGTTCTTGTCGGTCCAAGTAAAAATGGATCCAACAAGAATCATCTTAAAAGCCAACAGCTGTCATCCGTTCTGTGCTTAAATCCATCAGGTAGAAAGTTTAGGGTTTTGCGAGCTCTGGGCATGAATCTAGAGGGAAGATCAGGCTTTGTGGACTGCTCAACATTTGCTGGAGATTAAGAGCTCCTAAGAGAAGGCCTCAGCCCTCTTTGGGCAGAAAGGATAATAAATCAGACTAGAAGGCCCCCTCCCCTGCTTTATGAGCAATCAGATTCCTATTTCTGGGTCCCTCGCTCGATGCTAAATGACCCTCTGGGGAGGGTTTACATGTTCATAGTCCCCTGAGACCACTGCTACTTTGTTAGTGAAAGCAATGAATGGATGTTTGAATCAGAAAGGAGAGATAGGGTTAGGGTCAGAGTTGAGGGTCAGCATTAGGGGCAGGATTAGGGTCAGAGGCCATTGCAGAGAAGTTTAAAGCCATCCTGCTCCCTAAAAGGACAAACCTATGCTGAAACCATCCTGATCTCCAGCTTCTCTTGCTATGGGATCACCCAACCCTCCCACTTGGTCATTTCTCCCTTTTCAAACCCTGGACTCCAGTCACTTTAGCCAAGGCCTTCCTGGCTGTAGATGCTGAACCCTGGGATTGGCAGTGGGAAGTGAATGGAGACAAACAGGGAACCTCCCTTGGCACTGGTGATACTTTGTCCTGTCCTGTTCTTCCAAAGACAGAACCAACACTACCCGCCCCACACCACCTCCTTCTCAGAGCCAGGGAGGGGAGCTGGGTTCTAGCCCCTGTTCCATAACTGGCCAGCTACAAATAACAAACTTGTTTTGTGTTCTGGTATCTTAACTGGAGAAAGAATATTGTAAAAGTCTGCCTGCTTACTCTACTGGGTTGACGTAACAATAATAACATCATTAACTAGTCATTCCCATGTCACCCTCTAACTTGCTCCTGACAACACCTTGTGAGATGGGCGGGGAAAGCACTGTTATCCTCTTAGTCGGATGAGGGAACGAAGGCTCCAGAAGGATGTGCGGCAAAGCAAGGGCTCAACCTGGATCTCAGTGCCGTGCCATGTGGTCCCAGCATGGTGAGAACCTCATGTGACATAGCAGGCCGCTGCTGTTAATAACAGCATTATTTTTCCCTAGTGTAATTATGGCCCAAATATCTGCCAGTGGATTATCACTGGTTACTTTGGGCACCCTCAGCATCTCTCATCTGTCATTTTGTAAGTGGGTCGTTTTGACCTAAGATGTAGGTGTGCAACTACTGGCCTCGGAGATAAAACAGGGGAGAGTAGAGTCAGCCAAGGGAGAGGATGAGCCTGTGGGTATTTCTGAAGCCACCACCCACAGAGGGTGATCACACTTTCTGCTGGGTACAGAGGGCTACAGGGTTTTAGGAAAGTTCATCAATTCCAACAATCCCATTTTGAGGGGTGGGAGCACTTAAGCCCAGGAAGGTTTCATGACGTGCTTACGGTCACATAGCTCCTCAGTAGCTGAGCTGGCTCCAGACCCAGGATCCTAATCCTAAGTCTTTCCATGCTGCCAGGATTTGGGGCTATTCATCTCACACAGTC
This sequence comes from Miniopterus schreibersii, assembly GCF_964146895.1. Lineage (NCBI taxonomy): Eukaryota > Metazoa > Chordata > Mammalia > Chiroptera > Miniopteridae > Miniopterus > Miniopterus schreibersii. The sequence goes on from NC_138119.1 coordinate 25,683,513, forward strand.
TGGGGCTTATCCCTCCACCTGTGTCTACAGTTGACTATCAGTAGAGTAAGAGTTAAAGGGATGACATGCATGGTGGATGCTTTTCAGATGTCTCCTGAATGAGGATTGGTCCTTTTTGAGATCATGGTTTGGTTCAAATGCGAAGCCCATGACACAGCTTTGTCCCCAGGGCCAGGAAAACCCCACAAATGTGAGGAAATACTACTCACGACTTGTCTCGCCTGCCGAGCCGTCTCGGGGGGCTTGCCTGTCTCCTTCGGGGGGACAAGGATTTCCCCCGACTTCTCACTTGGGTTGGCGAGTGGGCACTTGCAGGTTTCAGGATCTGGAGGAGATATAAGGAGTTAGCACGCTGGTTTCTAATGGCCCCTGTTCTTGAATATTCCCACAGCACCGTATCCCAGCTCCCAGCCCACTCATGGTCCCATGGTTTAGAGGGCCCTGAGCTGGGAGGCTTCCAGGAGGAGGTCTGACACACAGATGCTCCTCTCTCATGCTGCACTGGCGAGAGGCAAAGGGGAGATGATTCTGGCGTGCACCCTCTACCGTGGCAGAGAGAGGGGGGCAGAGCCCAGTGTCTCCACCTCCTGGGGCTGTGTTTAATTGCTCAGCACGTTCCTCTCTCGCGAAGGCAAAGTCCCATCAACATTGCCCCAGAAATCACTGTGTTCTTTCTTTGACTCTCTAGCCACACACACGCACAGAGTGGTTTCAATTTGCCAAGAATCTTCACTCCAGGTCCTGCACAGTGACGATGACAAGTCCCCATGTGCTAAACATAACCAAGCCTGAATTTGGATAATTCCTTTCCCCTGTGGTCCTCAGTGCCTGTACAGGCTTCTCTCAGTGACTCCACAGGCCCTGGAGGTCAAGCAGGCATCATGTCCCATTGGAAGTGACATAGTAGAAGGAAGAGGGCTTATGAGTAGAGTTGATATAAAGCCAGCACAGTGCCTGCTCTTTTGTTTGCCACTGTGCCGCCAGGTTGGAATTTTTTGCCAAAGGGCTTTGCAACTTCTCAAGCAAAGCAGAGATACAACGTGACTCTGAAATAGGTTCTAAAGCTGGCAACCCATCACTCATCCTGATGTGCCCAGGACTTCCCTGGTTTAAAAAAAAAAAAAAATTTAAATTGATTTGAGAGACAGAAAGGGAGAGGGGAGATTTGTTGTTCCACTTACTTATGCATTCATTGGTTAATTCTTGTATGTGCCCTGACTGGAGATCAAACCTGCAACCTTGGTGTACAGGAAAGACATTCCAACCAACTGGCTACTCGGCCAGGGCAGGACTTTCCTAGTTTTAAGTACTGAAAATCTCAAATCCTGGGAAACCCTTCAGTTTCAGGGAAACTGGGATTATTGGCCACTCTATTACAAAGACAAAACAAAACTAGGGCCTTAGTAGAAAATGACTAACATTTTAGACTGATTTCATGGAAGGAACTGCAAACCAAGGCATTGCTTTAACTATAACATCTAAGTTGACTTTAGCTCTCATTTTTGAGGTAGTGTATGCAGAGAGAGACTTTAATAGGGTGGCTACCATGGAAGATAACCTCCAGGAACTTTCGACTATCCCAGAGATTTGGGGCATGGGGCAAGAGGGGGTGGGGACGGGAGAGGGGGAGAGAAAGCCAGAGGGAGCTCTCTTGTGTCGCTCACTTGCCTTCCCAGCACCTACCTTCATTCTCATGTCCCTGGCGTATTTCTCCAGCTCCTTCCTTATGTCAGCCCTCAACATCTTTGAGACATTGAGGACCAGCTGCTTCCACTCAATGGGCTGGAAGCTGTGAGGCTCATGGGGGACGTAAAGCCCAATCTTGACCTTCTTGACTGTGTGCAGGTACTTCTTGTAGGAGTCTTCAAAGTCAAAGATAAGGTCGCTCAGAGTCCGAAAGGTCAGCGGCTTATCCATGAGCTCAGCCCTTCGGCTCATGCCCAGCGAGCCATAGCGGCCATTGCAATAAATCCCCAGCACGACGTGGTGAAAGTAATTTCCTGAGAAGTAGGTTTTAAAGCTGATGGGGAACCGCTCAATGGAAGGCTGTCCATTGGTTAGGTATCTTAGATAACCTGAGTCAAGGAAGAGAAAGGAGGCCTGGAAAATTCACGGAACTTGGGCTCCCAGGAAGGGAGAGTGGCCCATGGGTCAGTCCATCCCTCTGCCTCTGGGCAGGCCCACACCCAACCTTTCCAGACTAATCCTCTCTGAAAGGATTCACTCCCTACCTGTGAGTACCTCCTATATGATGCACCAAAACCAAATTAATGTGGGCAAAGGGGAAGCACGTGCCATCTTCTTTAGTGATTAAATAAATGCAAAACAAAACAATAACAAGGTACTTTCCCCTCCCTCGGTTTTACACAGGATGACAAGCTTTTAAAGGGTTTTTTAGTGCAGTCGGAATGATGTTCTCAAACATTAACCTGGCTGGAGTATGTGGGATAGACCAGGAATTGATCTGAAGGCCTCTGCTATGTTCAGGGGGGAAATGACAACCAGAATCAAGGCAAGGCAACGGACACGTGAAAGAGACAGACTGGCTGATTAACGAGACGGTAAGGGGCAGGTGTCAGAATGGGTCATATGGGCACCTTGTCTGCTCCACTCAATGGCCCTGTCACAGCACTGACAGCAGTCTTGGGGACCACACAGAAAGCTGCCTGCAGCACCCGAACCTCCAGCTCCCCTCAAGCCCCTACCCCCCTGGCATCACAGCCCTGCTCTCCCCACACACTGGCCTTTTGGATGGAGGAGCCCAGCCTCTTACTGTTACCTCTGTTTGGGCTCAGGAACCCTACAGGGTGCAGCTTCCAGTAACTGCCCCACTGACTCCACGTTCTGGGACAACGGACAAGAGGCACCGCACCCTCAAGTCCATCTCAAAGTCCCTGGACAGCCCTGGAGAGGCCTTGGAGACCCAAGGACACGGCCTTTATGGAGAGGGATACTGGCATCTCATAAAGTCACTCCTGGGCTGAACATGTTCGGTGACTCCAGAGTGCTCCTCGGGTAACAACAATCCAGGTGTTTAACTGGTGGCTGGTGCACAGCAAGGGCTCTGGGAGTGGGGACAGTCCTCCACTCTCTCGAATTTGTCTTCGCCACTTCTTGCCCCCACTCTAATTTACTTTTCACACAGTGGCCAGAATGATCTATTTAAGCCAAAATTTGGTACATGTCACTCTTCTGCTTATGTTTTCAGTGTCTGTCATCCTCCCCAGGACTTGCACCCAATCCCTTAGCAAAGTCCTGCCACGACTGAGTTCCTGCCTGTCATTCCTTTGTACAGTCTAATTTTCCCCACACCCTGGACTAGCACCCTGACCAATAGCAGACCCGTGACATTTTTGAAGGCTACACCCTGAGACCATAATCAATGCCCAGATCTGTGCCCACTGCCCTCGGCACATATATACCCTCTCATAATGTGAAGTCAAATATCACTGAAGACATAAAAGCCTTTTAAATGACGTCTACATTCCCATGCTATGAGGCCCAAGTGCTCTATGCAACTTTTGAAAACATGCCACTAAACACATTCTAAATCATGTCCCTATCAGTAGTCTAACTTCTTTTATGCCTTCACTCACCACTGGCCTCACAGTATGAGGGGTTCACACCTGGCAGAGATCTTCAGGGTCTCCTAAGAATCACGAGTAACGAGGACGCCATGGGCTCACACAGCCTGCACCCCTTGGAACAGCCTCACTACTGTCCCCTCGCCCTTCCCAGGTAGACAGCTTCCCTGGCCTTCCTCAGCCCGGGTTAGGTATCCCCACCCCGGCCTCAAGAACTCCCAGCGCACTCACACAGCGTTCTAATTGTCTGTTTGTACATTGCTAGGGCAGGAGTTGTGTTGGGCATCCTGGTACCCCTCCCTGACACATAGGGGGGCTAATGCAGGTACCCTTAAAAGCAGGAGGCTGCTAGAACTCAGCCCACAGCCCTGAGGTCAGCCTTGTCCTCTGCCCTCAATTGGATCACAGAGGGTTGCTCTCTCTAAAAATGATTTCTCTGCTTTCTCTTCACTTCATCATGTGAGATGAACTGGCAGTCAGGGAGGGAGATCACATCCTTCTGGGGCCTCTTACATAATTCCTTCTCGCTTTCTGGGGCGAGTTCTCTGGGGCTGGCATAGGGCATACCGTCGTTGTTTAAGTCAGTGTGACAAACACTGACTGAGTGATACCTCCTGGCACATCAGCCTGCTGGGCAGGGCTGTGAGGCCAAAGGTGGAGAACGCAGCCCTTCTCTGGAAGTCTGGTGGGGAGAGAGACTCCAAAGGGACACACTATGGTCAGAATGGCGATCCCTAAAAAAAACCAAAACTAGACATGGACTTACCCTAGGAACCAGCAATTCCACTTCTGGGTCTAGATCCACAAGAATTGAAAGCAGGGATGATATTCGCACACCCGTGTTCCCAGCAGCATTTTCACAACTGCCAAAAGGGGGAACCCACCCAAGGGTCCGTGGACAGGTGAATGGATAAACAAGTGGGCTGTCTACAGACAATGGGATATTATTCAGCCTTAAAAAAGAAGATAATTCTGTGAGGACTGGGGGGAGGTGGGTAAAGCGGGGAAATGGGGGGCATCTGTAATAGTGCCAACAATCAATTTTTTAAAAGAAGATAATTCCAACACATGCTATGACATGGATGAATCTTGAAGACATTATGCGAAGGGAAACGAGCCAATCACAGAAGGACAAATACTGTGTGATTCCACTTTATGAGGCACCTGGAGCAGTCAAATGCACAGAGACAAAAAGTAGAATGATGGTTGCCAGGGGCTGGGGAGAGGGGGCACTGGGGAGTCAGTGTTTAATGGGCGCCCTTTCAGTTGGCAAAGATGAAGTTCTGCAGATGGATGGTGGTGATGTCTGCACAAAAATGTGGATGTTCTCAGTGCCACTGAACTGCACACTTGAAAATAAAGGGGCAGCCCCCGTCGGGTGACTTGGTTGGTTGGAGTGTCGTCTTATATACCAAAAAGGTGTGGGTTTCATTCCCAGTCAGGCACATACAGGAAGCGACTGATAGATGTTTCTCACATCAATGTTTCTCCCTCTTTCCCCCCCCCTTCTTCTCTCTCTAATGTCAATAAACATATCCTCAAGTGAGGATTAAAAAAATATTTTTTACCAAAGTGGTAAATTTGTATTATGACTTTTTATCACAATTTTAAAAAACCCACATTCACAATATATGTAAATAAAGGCATTATGCTGTACACCCTAAACTTATATAGTGCTATATGTCAATTACATCTCAATAAAACTAAAAAACAAACAAACAAAAAACACAATGTGATGTGTGCTATAAGAGACAAGCCCAGCAACCTAAGGGAGAGCAGAGAAGAGGCCCCAAAATTAGTCTTATGGAACAAGTAGAGTCAGCCACGTGAGAAGTAAGAGCAGGGAGGGGACAGGAGAGACTACCAATTCATCCTGTCACACGTTACTAATCTCTAGGACATGTTCCATCATTAGGGCCATCGGTAAAGCCTCGGGTTGTGGAACAACTGGGAACTGGGGGGGAGGGGGCAAGGATATGTCATATGGATGAGGGCACGTAAGTAGCCTGAGCTTTTCTAGGGAAGAGGGAACAGCAGGGCCCCAACCCGTGGAAGAGGTCCCAGCATCCAGCCTCCTGGGCCTGTGCCTGACGTGCCTCTACTAATGAACCTGTTATGTAAATAAACCATAATACTTTAGGACCATAATTAAGCCCCACCAGGGTCAGCAAGGGCCCCAAAAGAGTTGCCATTATTCAAAAAGTAATTTGGAACCAAAGGTCTATCACGCCGGCATGCACAGAAAGTGCACATGCGCACAAGCAAGACGAAAACAGTGGCTCTTTGCAAATGAATCCTGAATTCTGGGCTAACAACGAAGGACACAGGCTTCCAAGCAGCAGTCAAGGTTGCCAAGGCACCAGTTTCCCAGGACCTGTGGGGGAAAGGGCGGAGGCACAGACAGATGACCCAAGTCCTGTCCTTCACTGTGCCCCTGAGTAAAGCAGGCCACAGGGATGCTGACACAGAGCAAAGAGCAAAGACAAAGATGCTATAACTTTTAGAATTTAGGTCTGTGTTTCTTGTCTGTGTTCAAGGGTCAAATTTCCCTGAGTTCGGCAGTGTGAGCCGAATTTCTCCACCCTCCCCACACTTTTCTAAAATGTCACACCAGTAAGAACAAAGGAAAACCAAGAGCACACTATCCTCGGATATGGACAGGCACAGAGGCTCATCACAGATCTATCCCCACAAACCTAAAGCTTTTAGGTAATTCCTGCAACTTCAAGTAAGGCTTGAATTTATAAATGTGCACAGGGACAAGACTACCGTGTGCATGACTGTTGTAAAGCAAGACGGCCTCTGTCCAGATGCACTCAGACATCCATCAGCAGACGCTCTGAAGTGACCTGGTCCACCCAGCAAAGGGCCTGCACTTGTGATCGCCTTCTCTGATCTCTACCAGCAAATCCCCAACAATTGTTCACCCCATTAAACTTGCAGGAGGCTCTGCCCAACAGCTGTGCTGACTCCTGCCACCGAAGGAGCAGGGGCCCTGAGCCATCTGCTGCCCACACCTATCCAGGTCCTGCCCTCCTGCTGGGCTCCCTAAGCACCCATTTCATCTCTGTGAGGAGCAGGGAGGAAAATCTGACAGGGGGTTGGGAAGGGGCTTCAGTAAGGCTCAAGTTTCCACTTTTGAAATGTCAGCCCGGGCACCTGTGAACATTCTTGTTTCAGATCAGGCCTGCCAGTGCTCTGCAGGCTGCCGAGGGGCAGAAAGTCCCCTTTCCATAAAAATGTCCAGGAGACCAGAAAGCAGACGGGGCCTGCCTCACTGTCCCCAGTCTGATTCTGAGCCACCCATCCTTCTGATGATTTCTATATCTCCTTCCCGGTTTTCCTTCCACCTCTCGAGCTGTCCTTTATGGGCTCTTTGTGTCAACTAGACCAAAAAGTAGTGAAATTTCATCCTGGAGCTTTTTCTCTTATCCAGGAACAGCATCTGCCACCCCCTAAACACACAGCTCCCAAATTGGTATTTCCAGTGCAGAGCCCCTCTTGCGCTCCACACTCCAAATATCCCACCCGACATCCCACAGGCAGCTCAAATCCAACACGTCGAAATCTGCGCCCAGCTCCCCATAAATCTGATCTTCCTTTTTAAGTCATGCCCTTGGACTGTTGCAGTGTTATCCCATCACCCAACTTTCCAAGCTAGAAATGTGGAGTCACTGCCTCTGTCTCCTCTAACTCCTCACAGCTAATCAGTCCACAAGTGGTGTCAATGACACCCCAACACCATCCGTCGCCTTCACTGCTGCTTAGTTCACATCTGTGAATTGTCTCACCTTTCTGTCATTCTCACCCCTCCAGCCCATCCTGCACAGTCACTTAATCCAGAAACCTGCATTTGTTGATCCCTTCCTCATCAACTTCTACACCCAGCTGGCCTCCAAGACTTGTAAATTCTACCTCCTTCATATCTCTTGACACTGTCGTTCAAATCCATTCCCATTGCCAGGACCATTTCCCTCATGCAACAGCTCCTACCTGGCTCTGCAGATCCAGCCCCAGCCCTCTCCAGTCTGCCCTTTAATCTGCCCTAAGAATGACCTCTCCGAGACACACCCCTGATCATGTCACACCTCTGCTCTAGAGCTTTTACCAGGGCCACCTATGCCTTTCTGAAAAAGGTCACACTTCTCAGGCCAGCGCCCAAGGACCTAACTGGCCTTACTTGGGACCATCTCTCAAGCCCATGTCTTGCCCTGTTCTCTTGGTCGCCATCCTTTCTAGCCATCACCCCAAAGGACTGGGGGTTTCTTTGCTCTTCTGCCAGAGCATGTTCTGCTGCCACTGCCACTAACAGTGCCATCGGTTTTCTGGACCATACTGAGCTAAGGAGTCAGGGGTCTAGTGGGAAATGGAACAGAAAGCATGGGAGACACCAGACCTTCGTTACGGCTCCATGTTCTGTAGAGTCAGGACACTATACCATTACACGGTCTCCTTCACAATCCACTCTTAGAATCTTCCCCGGAGTTGGGTTTGGAGGACCTCATTTCCCCTTGAGTAGGGCCTTTCCTGTTGCAATGCCAGAGGAATGCAAAAAACAATGACGCACACTCTCTCTCTAGTCCCTCCAAGTTAGCATTCTCCTTGCGACTAGTGATGCTGGCCTGAGAGCTGGCCCCGATGCAGGCTTTAGCTAATGGGTTACACTGATGATGGTCCAAGGAGCCAAACTCTGATTTGGTTCAACTCCAGAGAGTGGGCGCTAAAGAGAAACATCAGGGGAGCTTGATACTTTCCTCCAAGGAGACAATGGCCATCACTTCTGTGGCTCTAAGACGTTAAAGACACAACCGGCTCCATAGTGAGGCCACCATCTATGGCGTAAACTAAAGCAAACGTGACGTAAAGGATACATGCCCAGGATGACAGCTTCAAGGCATTTAATAGGCAAGGACTCGCGAGTCATTTCTTTCGCTGTTTCCATTAACCTGTAGGATAGAGCACAGCAAAAGGTCTCAGGACTTATTTAATGATGCAGCTGGTCTGTCTTCCAATCCATCAGCATGCCTGTCTCCACACTAGGCGCCATGCAGGAATCCAGAGGGAAAGGGGAGAACGCCAAAGCACATCTGCACTTGGCAGAAACAAAATCCTAAATTCTCCACTCCTCTCTCCAAGAGCTAGTTCCTGGATGTTAGTGCCCATATCCATAACATCCTCCCATTGCCCCAGGACTAGGGGCATTACATAGAGCCAATAAAGGAGGCCACATGAAACAAGTTTCATAGGCTTCCCCCACCCCCTGAACAAGTTATTCTCTACCACTGAGCTTAGCTGTCAGCAGAGTGGCCCAGACCCCAGCCCCACCCCCAACACGGCCCTGGGGCACCCCCCATCTCCACCCCTTACAGACTAGGATATTGAGCACTGGGATACAGGAATAGAAGGTGGTAGAGGGAATAAGCAGCTCTTGGGTAGGAAAGAGGTCACCTGGCCCACAGATCATGCACCACTTACCCACTCAGTGGTCTCATTTTTCTAATTTCAAAGAACTGGGTCCCTGTGTGATTGTATCTGTGTGAAGTATGTAAAGGGAAAGTAAGAGAAAACTCAAAAGGTCCCAGGAATCCAGCAGAGGGAGCTATGCATTGATTTCTCAATGACATGAGGAAATAAGGGCTTTCCAGAAGGTGTCCAGTAGCCAGAAGGTAGTCAACATCCTCTAACTCCTCACTGTCCTGCCTGGAAATCTAACTTCTAACTTAGGCCCCAAAGCACTTTGGGCCTTTAGAATAGCCATAGTTAATCTGCTCTGTATCCTGGTTAGCTGAATACATGTCTTAATTCATCTACTAGACTACAAGCTCTTTGAGAGTTGGGACCATTTATTTATCATATATCAACCATAAAGCCCAGCACAAGCCCAACATATTCCAGTTAGCAAATATTATTAAATGAGTGAGGAATAAGTGAATGGATGGGTGGACAAATGGATGGACAGATGGTTTCATGGATGGAAGGGCGGGAGGGTGGATGGATGGGTGAGTGAATGGATGAAAGGAAAGAAGAAAAGATAAATGTAATGGATGGATGGATGGATGGATGGATGGATGGATGGATGGATGGATGGATGGATGGATGGTTGGAAAGATGGCTGGCTGGCTGGCTGGCTGGCTGGCTGGCTAGGTAGAAGGGTAGGTGGGTGGGTGGGTAGGTGGGTGGGCGGGTGGGTGGGTGGGCGGATGGATGGATGGATGGATGGATAGATGGACAGGTAGATGGATGAATAAATGATGGAAGGAATGGATGGAATCGACTGCAGCAAAGCTTACTGGGGAGACATCACTTTCATTTTATGCCCCAACTGACGTTTGACATTGATCACTAAATGTGAGATGACAACATTATCTACAACCTGGGATTTTAGCTGGTTGCCCAGAGGTCTCAGGTCATTCTGAATGAGACCAAAGATTCCCTGATGTCCTGTTCTCTTCTCTGAGATTGGATCTTGATTTTTCTGAGCCTAAAGAAACACTGCTTTGTGCATTTCCCTATCCTGCCTCAAACAAAACCCCATAGAAAAAGTATATATTGGGAATTGCTAATGAAGCATGAGCTATTAACATGGGCAGGGTGGGTGTATGAGATTAGATGTATGTCCCTACCGTGGTGGAGGCAGCTGCAGAGAGTGGTGTGTAGGAGGCAGCCAATCAAGTCAATCAATGACTCTCATCATTGATGTTTCTCTCTCCCCCCTCCTCTCTCTGAAATCAGTAAAAAAAAAAATTTTTTTTTAATAAAAATGAAAAATCACCTGGCCATCTTTTCTGAATTCCTAATAATTAGCTCCTGCAAGTGAGCTGGGGAGGAAATTTCTGTAAACACTGCTTTTAGGTGAGAGACTCACTGATCGTGTCCACCTTCAGCAGAGCTCAGGTGACACCTCTCTTTCCAGAGCCCCATGCAAGATCAGCACTCCCGTTGCCACAGCTCTGAGGCTGTCAGAGGAAAGGCAGGATTTATCCTTCCGTATTGTCACTGCCCACTGAGCATGTCTATAATCACGGCTAGCCCAAGAGGTCCCCATACCCTAGCACTGGTCACGCCCTTCAGGACAAAGCAGTAGGAAATCCCAAAGAACTAAGCGAAAGTCTGGTCAGAAAGCAGAAAAAAGAGGCCACACTCTGCTTTCTTTGTGTGGTGGCTCCACTGGCCAAGTGACAGAGAGCACAGTCCACAGCCTGCTGGTGTTTTCCCTTCTCCAGCCCTCTCTGCAGTCAGTGATCTGGGTCAGTGACCATCATAATGCATCAGAGGAAAGTGCAAAAGCAGCTCCTCCAGGGCAACAGTAAAAACTTGGCTGAGGATGTGCTGCCGGGTTCACCCACGAATGCAAATTCACCCCATCAATGCGGTCCCCACCAGGCTCATTCTCTTTCTTCGCTGGTCAAATGATCCCTGTGAAGACCACGTCCTCGACAGAAGTGGGGAGCCATTCTAATTTGCGTCGCCTTCTGGAACGTTCTGTGAGGAGTCAGTCACGTCCAGGAAGGCTCAGGTCTTGGGGTCCAGGTCTACCCTGGAAGGAGTTTATGCTTCTGGACCACATGAAGCTCCCCATGTGGGGGTCCCAGTTTGGGGATCAGCACAGCACCAGCTAGTCTTCCCAGGGCTAAAGGTGCCCGCCTCACCCCTGGAGACTGGTGCTACCTTCTCCCTCTAATATCACTTCAGGATTCCGCTGGGAAGATGCCATGATCTGTAAGGTGGGAGGGGACTGAGAGGCTAATCAAGTAACCTGCCTACCCCAAAACAGCAGAATTGGTGTTATTCTCATCTGGTAGTATTCATCCCCTCATGGAAGTCACAAAAATCCACAGGCAAGATTCTTGCCTATAGCACAGAGAGGAGGGCTCTCTTCCAGGGCACATGGGACAGGGGTCAGTGCCCTGTCAAACCCTTTCTGCTAAGCTCTAGGTCTGCAGGGAAGAAGGACAGAGGTCAGCAGAGGCTCGACCTCCTGGACAACCTGCTGGGTCTGTAGGGAGTCTGATGCTGGCGTAGCTCTGAGGTGCTACTGACTTGCTTGGGCAAACGGCCTGTAGCTCTCACCTACACCTCTGCCAGCCCAGCTCCCATCTAACTCCCAACCCTGATAAAACACCAGAGCAGCCAGTGGACCATCCGCCTCTGGCCCTTTGTTCTGACATCGTGTTGCTCCCGCGGGCCCTCAGAACTGATCTAATCCTGACTGCAAACAACCTGAGGGCACTGGAAGAGAAAACCACAGCCTGGCTGGTCTGAACCCAGCCTGGACCCGCAGGGTCCAGCTCTCCAAGCTCAAGTGAGGGGAGAGGGCCCCGTCCCAGAGCCCCGTTCATTCATGTGGGACGAAACAAGGCCACCAGTCTGGGCCACCTGTGGAGCAAGGCCGCCAGTCTGGGCCACCTGGGGAGCCAAAGGCAGTGCCAGGTGGGCCCTCCAGTAGATTATGAACAGTCAGGATGAAGGCAAAAGGGAGAGAGGAAAGGAAAGGTACAGAAGACTAAGAGGGAAGGGGGAGAAAGACAGACCGTAGAGGAAGAGAGGAGGAAAGACGACTGAGGAGAAGAGGGAGAAAGGAGATGGGAGGCAGGGGGCGTGAGGTGGCCACCTCTGCCTCACTGCCTTCTTGCCATCCTGGCCCATGTCCTGCTTGAAAGGGAGGAGGGTCTGATCACTGCAATTACATCCTGCTGTCACTCCTAGATTCTCACATAGGGGCATCCCTCCATGCCCAGCCTCACCAACCTTAGAGAGCATTTGCTGACCAGCTGGGGAAGGACATGCCACCAGGCTTGCGATCACCATGCCCGTCCCCTGGCTGGGTCTGCTCAGACCCTGGTTGGAAGGATACTGTAGTGTCTTCATGTAGTTCTGAATTGCCTGGAGCCAGTCAGGGATCGTCATCGACAGCCTGTAGTTTGGAACCTGGGGTACTGAAGGCTGCAGAGAAGTAGAGAGAGATTTTTTTTATCAAGGAGATGCTCTGGGGCCCAGTGCTTGGGGGCAGGCACAGGGCTGAGGCCACCTGAGAGCTGCTCCTGGGAGCAGATGGTCACCCTACCATGGTCACCTGTTCAAATGGTACCTCCTGGACAAAGTTTCCCCACACCAATCGGTCCCTTGCTGAAGTCCTCTCTGCATTCCTTGTATACACACTCCACCATGGGTGACAGTGACTCTTTATGGCCGTGTGTGCTGTCAGTGTGAACAGAGCCAGCCTCCTCAGGGAGCCTCAGCCACTCACTGAGGCAAAGGACCATGTCCTGTAGCATCCCCACTGAGCCTGGCCCAGGATGTTCACAGCGGTGCCCCACTAGCCCTCACATTTTTACTGCATGGCTACACCTTTTGCTGCATGGTTGGCGTAACACATTCTATGTGCCACTCCAGGGCACCAATGAATGCAGATGAGTGGTGCCCTGAAGAAACGCAACATAGCACCATGGCCACCATTTCTCCTCAACACCATCCCCTGCAATGCCCATTGCCTCCCTTCCCCGAGTCTGGGCCCAAGTGGATTAGCAGAGTCCCCTCTTGCCTTGACCTTCCCAGGTAAGTGCAGCTCCTCTGACTCAGGAGCCAACTTGCCCCTTTCCCCTCAGGGCTGCCCAGCCACCTCTTCATTTCCTAGTCTGCCTCTTGGTCAACACTCATCAAGTGTCTACAAGCCCTGCAGGGAAGAGAAAGAAGCAATGGCAGAAAGAGACGAGAGAGGGGGAGGTAAACGCCTCTTCTCAGGAATTTAGAGCTCAGACAGCACTTAGCGCTGCGCAGGCTGCCAACGAGGCTGTGAGTGAGAACAAGCTGGGGCTTCCAACACAGTCACTTCTTGGAAGCAAGGGACGGTTTTTGCTTTATCCCCCCATATGTTCCTCAGTCTCTTACCCTCGGCCTCTCTGGTGGGGCAGTGCCGTTGGGGACAGGCACCCGGCCCACGTGGGTCTGGGCCCTGGCAGTACAGCTGGCAGGAAGGAGAGAGGAGGCTCCTCCAGGCCTAAGCGCCTAGGAGGGAGCAGGAGGGGCCTCAGGACAGATTAGTTCCCTCCTGGGAGAAAACAGGGAAGGGGAGGCCCAGGGGATTTAGAGCTTAGCTGATGGACAGAGACGCTGCTGGTGTCCTCAGCTTGGGGACAGTGCTGGGCAGCCTGGCTGGGCACCAGAGCTCTCCCTGGCTCCCTGGGTTCAGGCCCCACAGTGAAGCTGGTGGGCACATGGGCCTTGGGCCTGAGGCTGGTGGCAGGAGGCGGGGAGTGGTAGGGGGTTGCTCATACCCTAGGCTGCATTTGCTTAAAATGCTACTTGACATTCTTTTCCTCTCAGTGCCTCTGTCTTCTCTTGGCTTTGAGACTTCCTACTTGACAGCCAAGGTGCTGTGTGTGTGTGAATGTAAGGGTGTGCACACACACAGCTGTTCTGTGGACTACGTTTTGATTACAACACATCAACTCAAATCACATTCTTGTCTTGGAGAGTCAATTTTGGGAACAACTGCTCCAACTAGAACATTTGCTCACATGGTTCCCCCCTCCACACACACACACACACTGTCAAAAAGTGAAATGTAGCTCTGGCGGTTGTGTCTCAGTTGGCTGAGTGTCATCCCAAGCGCCGAGAGGTCACTGATTCCATTCCCGGTCAGGGCACATGCCTGGCTTGTGGGCTTGATCCCCAATAGGGGGCGGGGTGTGCAGGAGGCAGCCGATGGATGTTTCTCTCTCTCTCTCCCTCTCCCTTCCTCTCGCTTTAAAAATCAATGAAAACATGTTTAAAAGATGAAGTGTAACTTTGTGCTTCTGCCCTAAACAAACAACAGGAAGTGTCCGGCTTGTCCTTGATTTTTGTGCAGTAACATCCACTGATCTACCCAAACTGGGAATTCTGTGTAAGAACGTGCCAGAAATTCCTCAGAGAAGCAAAGAGAGAATGGGAGATGCGCACAAACATCTCCTTAGTACTTGCTGTTTTCCCAGCTCTAGAGCAGGTACAAAGGGGGAGGGACATAGAGAGGAAGGGTGGTGAATGACACAGTTTATTAAGTCAGGGGCATATTTCTATACAGAGAAGTGCTCTTGGTACCTATTTAATAGAAGAGCTGGTAAGCATGGGGAAATGCCCCATAGAAGCACAGGCCACCTAAGGGATGCCCAGAGCGGGTTCTGTTGGCCACAGTCCTGAAGTGGCCAGAGTGACTGGGTTCCAAGGCAGCCGTGGGGCCAACCACCAAATTATTTCAACTCCAGCAAGCCCAACAGGCCCACAAGAGCAGGGCCATGGGGTGGGAGTCGGGTGGCAGCCGGTCCTCAGAATAGCAGCTCAGTGGCGCCCAAGGGCTTTTAAAAACAGCTGCCTGGTTACCTCAGCCCCTGCTGAGAGCGAGTGGCCACATTCCCCAAATCCCAGCTGGGGAGCAGAGCTGTGGTGGGGAGAGGGGCTGAGGCTGCTGAAGGGATGATATCATCTGACTACAGCTCACTCCGACATCTGGGAGAGCTGACTGGGGCTCAGACTGGGACTCTGCTCCCAACCAGCCCCTGGGCTGACAATGCCCCCGCTGGACGATGGACTATTAACCAGGTGGGCTCCTTCAGGTGTGATTACGCGCCCAACGAGGCTCGAGTCCCTGCTCTGTCACTTGCTGGCTGTGGACCCTAGTCAAGCTGCATGACCTCTCTAAGCCTCCGTTTCTTTCCTGATAAAATAGGAGACTAACACCTACTTCGAACCTTCTGGGCTGGTTATGAGGATTACATGACCTATGTATAAAGCAGGCAGCTCAGGGCTTGGCACTCGGTGGTGTCGAAGGGTTAGCTGTGTTTTTAGAATTCATCTGAAGTGTGTCTTCAGGGGTCGAGAATGGGGAAGCCTGAAATGTCTTCACTTTTCAGGAAAACAGAATCCGCACTCGGGACACTCGGGAGCATCACTAAGATGTCTTCCCACTCTAATAAAAGAGAAGGAAACCCTCCACTTCCCCTTGGGACCATGAAGAGTTCACACAAAGTGGTAAGAAAACCTTTTAGGCCTCAAAGGAAAAGAAATGGCCCCAAAAGGTGGAAGCAAACCAAGTGTCCATGGACAGATGAACAAAATGGAGTACGTACAAACAATGGAATAGCATTCAGCCATAAAAAGGGCATTTTGACATGTGCCACAAAATGGATGAGCCTTGAAGACCTTATGCTAAGTGAAATAAGCCAGTCACAAATATTTTACGATTCCTCTTATATGAGGTTCCTCGAGTTGTCAAAGCCATAGAGACAGAAAGGAGAAGGGTGGTTGCCCCGGCCTGGGGGTGGGAGGGAGGAAGGGGGAGTTACTGTTTAAGGGGTACAGAGTTATAATTGGGGAAGAAGAAAAGGTTTTGGGGATGGAAGGTGGTGATGTTACACGCTCAACAATGCACAGAACTGAACACTTAAAAATGGTTAAAAAGGTAAATTATATGTTATGTATATTTTACCACAATTTTTTAAATGGCCATGAAAACACAATTTGCACCAAAAAATTAATGCAAGTAGTGAATAAATATTTGAGGGGAAAAAATTCAAACTCACTAATAACTTAAGAAATGCAAATTAAAGCCAGTGCAGAATGTCATTTCCACCTCTCCATTTAGCAGAGATACCCTGAAACGCGGACACTCAGTGCTGGCGAGGATGCTCCCATACAGTGCTATGGGAACGTAAATGGGAACAACCTTTGATGAAAAGGCCAGGGCACACTCCTTTTGTTTCCTCTCCAACAGGGGACCTAAGAGTCCCTCCTCATATCATTTTCCTGCCCTATTTCCTGAAATGCCAGCCTCGATTTTCCATGGCCCCTCCCCTCAAGGTTCCCACCTCCTGCCACCTGCATCCAGCCCCCTCAAGCCACAGCCCAGCTGATGGAGGCAGAATCTAGAGGGCATAGATCAAAATGACCCTTCCCAAACTGTGCCTGTGGCCAGGGGTGGGGGGCAGGAGGAGGAAGTGGAGTAGACAGGAAGATGGCTGGTCAAGAATGGTGAAACCAACCACAGGCCAGGCCTCTGTGGACAGGCTCCCTTTCACTCCATTCTTTCCCAATGCAATGACCTGTCAGAGGAATGCAAGGACAAGGCATGGGGATGGACACAAGTGCATATCATCACCACGGCATCACCATGTGGGAGAGAAGGGGGGAGCCAGAAGAGGAGCCAGGGAGGCAGCGAGACCCCCACAGGCACCGGGAATCCTTTAACAAGAAAGAACAAAAACAAAGCAAAGCCTTTTGCTGTCCCTGCTCTGAAAAATACACTTGGCAGGCACCGGGCAGGAGAATCTCCTGGAGGAGAGCAAGGAACATCACTCATGAGTCCAGGATGGGCCCCAGGCCCCTGCATCAGCGGCAGCCGGGAATCTGTTGGTGGTAGCCTGCCACAGAGGCCCAGGGGTCACAACCTTGGGCTGAGCAAGAAAGACACACGGATGGTTCTGAATGCAGAACAAGGGAGGGAGGGAGCTGCCTGTGTGAGCCAGTGGGAGGCAGGAGTGGAGCCCTGACTGCAACGAAGTCTCACCCCCACGGCTCTCACTTCTTCACTCAGGCAAAGCTGAGTCCTCTAAAGGTGAATTACTTCCCAATTTGGGATCAACGTGAGAATGAGGCACAAGGACACGGGTTCTGCAAGAAACAGCCCATCTGTTCTTTTCTGAGCCAGCTACCTCTCTGCCCCTAGCTTCCCATCCTCTATCATTTTCCAACTTCCTTGAGCTGCTTTCTTGCACTATCCCTGAAAACCCCTGGTCTTCATCTACTCAACTGTTAATGCCAGACCCAGCAACCAACAGAAGAGAGGCCTTCAGTAGAAAATTTAGAAGGAAGATGGCAGAGCAGGTGAGCTCCCCCACCTCCTGCACCCCAGGAGGCACCAGGACCTTCAGGCAGAACTTACCATGGCTGCTAACAGAATGTCCTGCAGTCAAAGGTAGTATAATACAGTCCCCCTCTTAGGCCTCTGACACCTTCCCTCCATCCACTTAATCTCCCTGAAACTCTCCAACCCTTTTACCACTACCCCCTCTTCTCTACAAATTCCTCAGTAAAACATTGTTTTGGTTAAAGGAGCAAAGGACTTGGCCCCAGAGGGAAAAGTCTGCCAAGCTGAGTGCAGGAATAGCCCTTGAATCAGAGAGGAGAGGCCCCTAAAAACAGGAGCTTTTACAGCTGGCCCATCTTAGGGTCTGTGTAAGAGTCATGGTTTGAGGAATGTCAGGACCAGGGAGGGGATGAAGCCATGATGGGGTTGGGGACGGAGAACCAACCATTACGACACAATATAAGAGAGGGAAATGTTATGTTCTTCACTTAGGTTCAAAAAGCCAACACCCACATTCAGGCTGGGGTTGTCCAGGCTTGGCAGAAGTTTGCATGAGACTTTCGAGTTACTACAAAAGTACAATGTGGCCTTGCCAGGTGGCTCAGTTGATTGGAGCATCATCTCATACACCAAAAAAGGTTGCAAGTTCGATCCCCGGTGGGGTCATGTACAGGAGGCAACCGATGGATGTTTCTCACATCACTGTTTTTCTCTCTCTCCCTTCCTCTTTCTCTCACATCAACAAAAACATATCCTCAGGTGAGAATTCAAAAACAAAAAGTACAATGTGGCCACTCTATAAAAAAAGGGACCGCTGTTTTTTAAGAACACAGCATTTAGCCACCATAATGGATGTCTCTGAAAGCAGTGATCTATGTTCTAATGTTCTAAGCTGCTCAGGCAACATTTAGAATACTGTGTTTCATATGTGCCTATTTTAGGGGACTGGCTGATGACAAACTAGCCATTGTCCTAGAAAGAGTCAGAGGAGAGTGAGTTGATCTGGGAACTCTAACACATAAGAAAAGGTGAAAGGGGCTACCTATGGACAAAGAAGAAGATGCAGACTGACAGAATGTCACAGTTCTGAAGACTCATAATTCAGTGCACCTCTGCTGTCACAATGGTCAGCATTAAAGACCCAGAGACTCACAGGTCATAACATTGTGGGATTTGAGAGCTGGAAAGAACTTTACTTGAAGTCTGGTCTACTCCTATTTTATAGATGAGAAAACTGAGACCAGAGATTTTAAGCGAGTGACCTAGGCCACACAAAGCTAGAGGTAGCACAGCCAGGACTGGAATTCAGTCCCTTCCTTACTCTAAGAGCCCTGTGTAGTGACATTCTAGGGAGCTGTGAGTAGCAAAGAAAGTTGACATGTGCTGCCCTGGCTCAAAGGGCCACACAAGAATCAGGGGTGACTTGTGACTGAGGGGAGAGAAGGAGGATTTCTGCTCATTCTCAGAAAAGATTTTCACACCAATCAAATCTGGCCAGGCCTGGGACCAGCTGCCTTGTGAGGCACTGAGCCTCGGTTCTCAGGAGGTCTTCAGAACGAGGAAGGGAGACTGATCTCCACCAATACTAACATTCCCTGATTCCCATAGAGAAAGGGGGTCCCACATACAAGATAGGGAGAAGGATGAAGACACAATTAGAAGCAGGGTTGTCACTGAGGGTGCCAAATTAGAAAGGCAGCATGGGACAGTAGGAGCAGGCCCCTGTTCCCTTGTGGCCACCTCTCCTCCAGGTTTAAGGGCTCCTAGCTCGTCCTTAAGTAAAGAAAAGCTCACTTAAGTAAGGACAAATTCTGAGTCAAAACCACAAGCCAGGACCAACGTTGTTCTCATACTCAAGGAGGGCTCAGCAAGGGTAATTACAGCTGACACTAAAAGCAGGCAGTGAAGAGCTCCTTGACCGGCAGAGTAATAAAACACTGTCACTGACTGCAGCAGGAAGCATACAGACTCTGTCATTTACCCCAAGGGCACAGACAGCTTTCTGGCCTGTAGGGCTCAGATGCTCAGGTCACCAGATGCTCCAGGTTGGGGACTTGACCAGATGGCCTTCCAGGTCTCAGGTCTGGCATTCCTAGACCTGCCCAGGAATCTTTTCAGCCATGACAGTGTCCCCAGGGTGCAAGGGAAACCATCTGCCATGCTGCAAACCCCCAGGCTCTGGCAGCATTTCTCCCCCAGTTTGCACGGTATGTTTCACATAGCAACTACTGCACATCTCCCTCCCTCCACCTTGCGAAGTTATCCTTGGCCACCAAACCCAATCAGCTCACTGGCTTCTCTCCAAGGTAGAAAGAGTCCCACTCCTGAGCCTCTTTCTCTATCCACTGAGACTAATTTATCATGTAGACTGGAAAGTCCCTTTTAAGCCGTGGCCGAAACTTCTTTTTTTCTTAGAGCTCAGATAAGCTGGGAAAAGAGACAGTTCACTGTGTTTTCAAGTTTCAGAGGTGAAAGTCACTGTCATAAAAAAAAAAAAAAAAAAAATTGGCAAAAAGTCTAGGAATGATTCACGCTGAGAAGTCTGACTGGTTGAGTCAAATTCATTCATGGCCTAATAAATCATTTGCTAGGGGGAGAGGGCAGGACCAAGAGACTCCAAAGAGGAAAAGCAGGGTGGGATCCCTAGGGGACCTATGCATTCTTGGCATCGCTGATGCTACATAGAGGCTACAGCTCTTGCGGAAGAATGGACTTGGGGGTGAGTAAATAAATAATAGACTTTGGATAGAGATTCAAAGAAACCTCGGCACAGCCAGACCACCAACTCCCCCTCCCCCATTTCTAAGGCTTCCAAGACAAACATCTCAATTAAGCGAAGGGGCGGGGTATGGGGAAGGCTGGAGAAGGGAAGGGAGTTTTCACCAGGACCCAGATCATGGAAATCGCCTCTTATTTGCTCTGTATAGACCGAAATGGTCCCATCACCGCCCACCCCACCCCCCTCCTTGGAAGCCACTGACCTTTGCCAAGAAGGTGGCATTCCTGATGGCGCCCACCATTTCTCCCCCCTTGGGGTGCACCTTGGCCACGTGCATCCACATGCGCTCCCAGGTGTGGCTGTCGATGGGGAAGCCGCTCTTGTTCACGTGAAAGAGCACCCCGCCGTCTCTGTCCTCCTCCTCCGAGCCCCCGCTGGTGGCGAGGCTCACGGGCCGCGCGTGGCTGCTCCGGGACCGTGTGCCTTTGGCGCCTTTGGGGTGCGGGCAGCGGTGAGTGTCGGCTGCGGAGCCGGTCATCGTGGGGCCGGGGCCGGGAGGGCGGGGCGGGGGTCGCGCGGCGGCGGCGGCGGCGGCAGGGGGCGTGTGCGCGCGGGGGCGCGCGCGGGGGGATCAGCGCCCCGCGGGGGCCGCCTCCTCCATGCCTCTCGCTGCGGCAGGACGCGCCAAGGGGGAGCGGCGGCGGGAGCTCGGCTCACGGGCAGCGCCTGAAATCAGCGGAGACACACAGCACACGCCGCGGTAAGTGGACACCCCGAGAAACCGTGTCCAGCGGTGGTGGGGCCTCAAGACTGTCCCCACGTCACTCCCGCCCCTCCTCCCCCGCGCGGACAGACCCTCCAAGGACCTGAATAGGAGCTTCCAGCCCTGCAATTACCTCGAAACGGCGACTGGAAATTTGGCACACAGCTTCACGCGCACCTAAACACCGGGAGGGAAATAAAGAAGCGTGGAGGACGCGGAGTGGACTGGGGGGTGGGGGTGGGGGGGTGGGGAGGCAGCTCGTGCAGCGTAAAGGAACAGGAGGTCCCCCGCAAGGCTCCCCATGTCGCTTGGTCGCCAGATGTGGCCGAGCGAGCCAAGAACGTGCCTGCACGTGAGCGCCCGGGGTCGGCGCGAGGGCGCAGCAGCAGCCTCGGCTGGCAAAGGCGGTCGCGTTTCTTCCAGGAAGCCCTCCTGGAGCTACCCCCGCCCCCCGCGCTCGGCTTCAGTGGCAATAGCTCCATCCGCCCCCGCTCCCCGAGTTCCAGCGCCAGGCCCCCGGGGGGACCGGCTGCGGGCGGGACGCGGGAAGGGCGCCGCGGCACCGGGACCTCACCTCGGGACGCTCCGCCTCATGGCTGCGGCGCCTCTGCGGGGGGCGGGGGAGGCGAAGGCGGCGGCGGCTGCTGCTGGGCCTGGGACTGCGGGGGCTGCGGGGCTGCGGCGGCCGTCCCCTCATTCCATGTCCCATTCTCGAATGTTATTCTGTGACATATAACCGAGTCACCCGGGCAGCCGCCGATGTTCCGAACGCGTCCATTGGCCGCCGCAACAAAGAGGGGCGGGCCCCGCGCTCGGAACTCTGCTCCCCGGGGTTCCGCGGCGCTCTGATTGGCCGCGCGGTTCCCGGGCCAGCGGGGAGCGGAGGAGGGGGAGCTGCGCGGCCCCCGAAGCCCCAGCGCCGTCGTGTCCGGCGAGCCCCGCGGGGCGCCGGCGTTTGTCCTGGGGTCTCGAGACCGAGTTCCCCCAGGGGTCGTGGCGCTGCGAGGGTTGGCAGCTGTGGGAAGCAGAGGAGAGGTGCAGTCACCTGAGGAGTGACCCCTAAGTAGAGGAGGGCTTGTCATCAGCGCATCCTTCCCTGAGGAAGGCTGGACACAGCCACCTGCCTCTGCCAGGGGGTGATGGATGTTCAGGCAGGGGCTGTCCGCGTGAAGGTACAAAACTCAATTATTGTTTTTAAATCCCACATTACAAATTCCCCAAAACTAACAAGGGGGCACAGTCATGTACTCTCTGGGGTTAGCTGTGAGTGATCCAGCCCTTTGCAACCCAAGCTGACATGTAACACTACAGCCCAGGTGGTCAGCGGGGCCCTGACTGTTCTGTCACAGCTACAGAGTTAAGAGGAGGGGATGGAGAGATGCTTGAAGGCCGTGGAGAAGTGTGGCCTTTCTCACTCTCCGCTGGAACAGCCTGTCCTTAAAGGCCTCTGCCTCTCCCCTTTAAAGAAAGAGAAGAACTTGGTGAGACCGGACGGCCACCAGACTACTGGCTCTAAGTCCACATTTGTCACTTGGTTAAGCTGTGTGACCCAGGACAGGCCACCTGCCTGTTCTGGGCTTTAGCTTCTCTTTCTGAAAAGAGGAGAGCAAGCCCCTCACTCTCTAAGGTCTACTCTGGCTCTGAGGTTCTGTATGGTCCTCTGACTTCCTCTCTTGGGGGCACTTAGGAACCTGGCTCTAATATCCAGTCTATCCAGCACGCCGGCTTGGAGTGTCATCGTTGTGATAATGGTGCTAAGTTAACCTAGAACTAAGAATGCAATTGCCAGAGAGCCACGGATGACAGATCAGGGTCTGGAACTTCTCTTCCGTGGAGGGTGTGGTGAGGGGGCAGTGCCAGCAGAGGCCACTGGAGTGTAGCTGAGAGCCAGGACTTGGGTGAGGATCCTGGGACTCTGGACCAGCCCCGCACTACTGGGGACAGAGCCCATGCCTAGGGCTTTGTAGAATCAATACTGAAAATAATAACTTAGGTCCAAAACCACAAAGGAAACAGGCTTATTGCAGAAATTATCTAAATAATTCAAGTGGAACAAGCACACCTGAAAACCATCAGGAAATTGAAAAAAATTATCCTCTCACCGTATAATGGCCTCAGTTTTCATTTCCTGATTAAAAGAAAAGCTGCCTCAGCGAACAATCTATTTTCTCATCTCAAACATCCTTCCTCCCTCTTTCCTCACCCATCTCTCAGATCTGTCCCTTTCTCCACACTTCCCTGGAGTTTCAAGACCAGGAGACTAGGATTTCAGGATGAAGACCTGTGTGCGGAGGGTGAGAATTTGGCCTCACACTCCCTCAGGAGAAAACTGAGCTCTCAAAGCTCAAGTGATCAGACCAGTTGGTGAACATCGAAGAATGTCTGGCAAGTGTCACCTTCCCTGGCATCGATTCCCAGTGTGGACACTCAGGCCAAGTCCAAACAACTGCAGTTACCCTGGTCAACCAAGGCCTGGATCCTGCTCTGCCTGAATCAAAATCCTAGGGACAGAGATTGTTATCAGTTCATCTTCCTGCCCCAGGAGCATCAGGGCTCCCTGACAGTGCAATGAAAAGCTTTTGTTTTCATCTCCAATATTCCAACTGTCCAGTCTCTTCTTCCTTCTGGGGTGGGGTGCAGAGGGAAGCCACGTGACATATGAAGAGAGCTGTGAGATTTAGCTACTTTTCCCAAAAGGTGGTAAGAAGGCTTCTCAAGTGAACCGTGCTGTCCCAGTGAGGGACTGGGCAGCAGAAGAGCCCTTTAGTTCAGAATCCTCTTGCATTTGAGAGTTGTGCTAGTTGCATGGACCAGCCAACTCTGATCTTCCTTTCCTTGTGTATTTTGTGTTACATAAGTCTCAGATAAACCCAGGCCTGACAGACTGTGGGTTTTGAAAGTTTAGGTCATTAGTAAGACTGACGTAGTGGGACAGGGCCAACTTGTGACTTGAACAGGAACACCTGGTAACTACATGCTCAGCCTCTGAGAGCATGGTCACTTCCATTCAATGGCATAATGACTGGCACAGCAGAGATGTGTAGTGGGAAGTTTTGAGTTTTAATAGCATCTCATTATTCAAGTGCCAGCTGCTGGGGTCTCAAAGGTAAATAAGACAAAATCCTAACCTGATCCTCATTTTTCTAGCTCCACCACTTGTTGATGTTAATAGCCTGTTAATGAGTGTATCAGACACATCTTATGTCCCTGCTCACATTGGCTAGACCTTGCCTTTCTGCTGGCTGCACAGCTGCCTCCACAGCCCATTAAATCTATGTAGTTCAGCCGCTGGGAGCTGACTAGTCACTCGCCCAGCCAAGTCCCTCTTGGCTGCTGCTGCACAGCCAGGCTGGCCAGCCACATGTCTGGAGTCTCTGACTCCTCCACTTCTTCTGGACTCAGAGGAAATGCCTCACTACAGGATGTGGCTTCTAAGCAGCCATCAAAGGGGCTCCATGATGCATCCTAGGAAATTCCCTGCGGGGAGCATTTTGACCAGTGAGAAACAGGAGATGGGAGGGAGCTGGGCAGATGCATTCTCTTTCATTCCTCCCTCCTGTGGAGTTATGATTTTCCAACACAGCCTGCCTGGATATGTCCTGCATGGCTACTGAGACAGCCTACTGAGTAACCTACCGTGGCTCTTTGCAGCTGGTCCCGAAGCAGTTACCTGCATGATAACACACCACCCTGCATTGCTTCTCACCTTAGCCTACTTCATTTCCCTTTCACTCACTCTTGCTGCCTTCTCAGTCAGATTTAATTTTGCTTGAGATTTCTCTTTCCCAGGGAAACTGAGCTCAGGCAATTGGTTCCACCAGTGGTTCTAGGGTGGATTTGGAGGTTGTATCACCTACCTGTCTGATATCAATAGAGACCCCTTTGCTGGTGATAAGAGAGATGGTAATGACTCTGATAGGCAGTCGCTCCACAACTTTCAGTTGGGCTGGAGAGCAAGACACTGGGAGATCAAGTAGCTGTGGCACTCAATCTGTTTGGAAATAATGATAATTATAAGGTACCAGAGATCTTGGAAACAGACAGTGACAGGCTCAGGGCAGTTAATTACCAACTCATAGAATGCTCTGGAAGCCAGAGCACCTCCATGGAAACCTTAAAAGAGAGCCTTATTTCCTGGAGCCATAAGAGAGACTTAAAATCAAGCCCAGAACCTGACCACAGGGTAGCAGAACTGCAAAGGATACTAAATGCATGGCCTTCACAGGTTTCCATGGCACATTCAGAGTGGGACCCTGACACCTGGAAAAGGGATGTTTAGGTAGATGAGCATTTTGACCCTTCAAATCCTCTGAATGCTCCTGCCCAAAAAAGGCACCTTCTTCTAAAGACCTGGCCCCTCCACTAGTATCCAGAGTCAAGTTGTAACACAGCCACACTGGGAAGAAAAAGCCCCGCTCCAGATAGAAAAAGCATACCTGCCAAAGATACTTGCAGGACTTGGCCACTGTGTACCGGCAGAAACTGTGGAAATGTGTGTGGGATTGGATCTTGAAGATGTCATATGTGGGGGTAGGAGTGAAGCAAAAAGTTCAGTGGAGAGAATTCACTAATTTGGGGATACTCATACAGAACTCAGGATTTAATGTTTTAGCCAAAAAGCTTGTCCTAATAGTTTGCCAACGTGGCTCTTTGAAGCCTGGTTTCAACAATGGCCTATAATAAGCAAAGTGGAGAAGCCAGACTTCCTTGTGTGGTGCTGAGGGAGACGTCAGGAAGGTGGGGATATTAGAATTTATTATGTATGGCTCAAGAACTTACCACCTGGCTAGTTCCCTGGGCTGGCCCAGAGGACACTCTCTTCACTAAGGCAATGAAGAATACGCTAGTAGGAAGGCTTTTGAGCTGTCACTAGTGGCTGTCCTTGTAGTCCAGGTCAATGGTAGGGGGAAGACCACCATGGAACTGGGTTTCCTACTATTAGTGAAAATGAAAAAATCCCAGAATTGCAGAGGCCAAGTGTGAGCACTAATTCATAAGAGCCAAGGTTGACAGACTTACCACAATGGATAGCAAGGTGGAAGAGTAATCAGGGTGACTTTCTCTGCAAGTATTCATGGTGTTGGCTAATAGATCATAGTGTTCCTACAGGAAGAGTATTCATATAATTTATTGTCCAAATTGAGCTACTTTTGAGGGTAAGAAGGGGTGCTAGTAATGATTACATGAGGACCATTGACGTACACCAGGACCACCCTACTCAAACTGACACCCGTGTTATCCTACCCAGGGTAAAATAGATAAACAGACAAACATACAATTGCTCAATGTGTATAATCAGAAAGACTAGCTAGTGAGCTAGTGAGCAGAACACTGACTTTGGTGAAGAATCATAGACCCTCACCTAATTTCCAAATCTAAGTCAGATCTGGCCCAAAGCTGTTGCCACTGCTGAGTAAGCCCAATGGTCAACTGCAAAACTGATGCTAAGCCCTTAATATAGCAGCATTCCTCAGGGAAGCCAGATAGCCACCTGGTAGCAGCTATATTTATATTGCATCTTCTACCTTGGAGGGGGCAGTGCGATCAATGTAAACACCATATATGGGTTTGCCATCCCTACACACAGGGCTTCAGGCAGTACCACCATCTAAAAACCTGCAGAATACCTTCTCTATTGACAAGTTACCCCATGCAACATTTCCTCAGAACAAGAGGCCCATTTTATGGTGAAGAAGGGGACAACAATGGACTCATGACCATGGCCTACTGGTCTTACCATGTATCCCACATCCAGAAGCAGCTGACCTGATAATATAGAGGAAAAGCCTGTTGAAACTCAGTGAAGATTATTACAGTTAAGAGTCATAAATGGATGCTAAATCTAGGGGGGTGCATTTTGTTGAGGAGCAGGATATCTTCATGGTCTTAAAGTGTCTTCCTTCATATTTCTTATTAGTTTCCAGGGAAAAAATAGTAACTATTCAGTGGAGTAATTACACAACATCTTGACCAGGTAATCAAATTAACATCACCAGTGATGAGCAGATGGACACCATGTGTCTCTGTATGTGATGTCCTGAGGACACAGCATCCCCTCTGCACTACTGTTGCTGAGAATCCATAACGTGACTCTAGCCATGAAGAAACATCAGACCAATCCAAAATAAGGGAGGTTCTACTTTAAAAACTACATTTTAAAAACTGTCAATGTAATCAATGACAAAGAAAAATCTGTGGACATGTTCTAAAGACTAAAGAGATACGACAGCTAAATATGATGTCTGATCATAAACTAGAACTTGACCTGCAGGATATAGAGTGGTAAAATGCTCACAGTAGATGGATCCGGGGACAGGGCATACGGGCATTCTTTTCACTATTCTTATTCTTGCCACTTTTCTATAAGTTTAAAATTATTTCCAAGTACAAAGTTAAAGAAAAAGGTCGAGGACTGAACAACACCTGAAAACATAATAAATGTCTCCTATAATCTGGTGAGATAGGTATTATTATTTCCATTTTACAAAGAAAGAAACAGGTTTAAAAGGTTTGGTAACTTGCATAAGATGATACAATTAGTAAGTGTCAGAACTGGGAATAGAGTCTTAGAGAGTTGTAATACAACTCTCCTTTCCTTCTTTTTTTTTTTGGTAATAGCAGGAAGAACATGGATTTAAATGGTAATCACAGACAATTCTCAGACACCTTTATGATAAAAAAGTTTTATTGTCCTGATGATTCAAACTTTAACCCCCAGGGAAGTCCCTTGAACGTTGGGCTCATTTGTTTTTCTAACTTATGCCTTGGAGAGGGGATGCCAGGGAAGGGGGAGAGTGGAGAATTAGAAACAAAATGACCAAGACCAGGGGGAGCCACCAGGGAAAGGACCACGGTAGGGCCTGAATAACCCACTGGCAGCAGCGGGGCCCTGGACAGTGTCGTTCCTGCCAGCTTTAGGGTGCTAAGGTACTTTGAGGACATTTGGCTAGAGGGAGCAGAAATTTAAGACTTTCTTGGATTACAGCTACTTTTTGCCCAGAGAAGAAGAGAATCATCTGCTGTAAAATCACTGCCTTCTCTTCCAATGGCAGCCTTCAGGGAGGAACTTCACATCTCTCTACTTAACAGTGCAGTTGGAGGCTCTGTGCCTACCCCTTCCTAGGACAGCAACTGCCTTAGTCCTTTTGGGCTACTATAACAAAAATGCCACAGACCGCATGGCTTATACGCAACAAACATTTATTTCTTATAGCTCTGGAATCTGGGGCATCCAAGTTCAAGGCACTCACAGATTCAGTGTCTAATGGGGGATGGCCTTCTGGTTCACGATGGCCCTCTTTTCATTGAGTTTTCACGTGATAGAAGGGACAAAGGCTCTCTCTGGGGCGTCTGATATTAGGGAACAGATCCCATTCAGGAGGGCTCCACCCTCAAGACTTAAGCAGTTCCCATCGGCCCCACCTCCTAATGTCATCACATTGGGGGTTAGGATTTAACACATGAATTCTGGAGGGACACACACATTCAGTGTCCAGCAGCAACCGTCTTGAGAATACTTGGATTTGGCCTCTGTGGGGCTTTCCTGAGGTTCACAGAGAGGAGCAATTGCTCAGATGCCTTGAGACCGTTGGGGTTGTGTGAAGAAGCTCCTCTTTGGGCTCTCTGGCACTTTAGAAAGATGAAGCAAGTTTAGCGAGACAGCATCTGTGTCCCAAAAGAAAACGGGAACACACTGCCCCAGGCCTGCCCAGTCTGACGGGCGAGACCTACGGCAGTTGCTGTGGAGGCATGTGATTGGGGTCACACGGAAACTCCGATGGGGAGTTGCTGAAGGTTCAGAAACCCTTGTGACGTGAAGGGAGCTCCACCTGCTAATCTTCACTCTGCCTGTCGCATCCTGGGTGTGTGATGAGTGCCCCAGGGTGTGTGTGATGAATATTCACAGAAATTGGAGTTGGAAGTCTTCCCTGAGCAGGGTGGATGTATGCCCTACCATGCCTGGCCATTGAGCAGATTTTGGGGGTTCAGATCTCTCTACTGTCCCCTGAAAAACTATGTACAGATCTAGTTCCTCTTTTGTCAGTCAGGGGCCAAGCAGGAAACAGGTGGAACTCTCAAAAAGGTTTAAGTGAAATATATTTTTGAAGAGCCTGTTGACAGAGGCATAGAGGCAGGGTGAAGGAAACCGTCAAGGATGGCAAGGAACCAGAAGCTGTTACCTGCGCTGGGCCTGAAAGAGACAGGTGAGGGCAGGAGATGGGAGCCCAGTCCCCCGAGGGCAGTGCCCTGGGCAGAGAGCAAAGCAGAAGGCGGTCTGGGGACAAATAGAGATTAGGATTCACCTCAATTTTCAGGGCCCGGGCTCAGACCCCAGTGTCCTCCAGAGGAATTTCACACACGTGGGATGAAAGGGAAAGACAGATAAGGTATATTAGGGACTTAACACAAGAGGGAGGACATGGCATCCGTGTATGCAGACCACGGGCATCAGAGTGTGAGCCCGGGTTGTGTGCGGAGGTGGTTCGACTTTTCCTGAGAAGACCAAATGTTCCTGAGAGGAACATTTATTTGGAAAATCACAGGTGGAAGAAGTAATTCGTAGGAAAAACAGGCTTAGGAAACAAGTTATAGAGGTTAAGGAAAGGTCCTTAGAGCTTAGAGGTGAGGGAGGTCAAGGTGACAAGCTTGGGGCCATGGGGGGGGGGCTCAGGCCTGCTTCCAGGAGGGAGCGCACTGGGCCCTCCATCTTAAGGGTGTTAAGGGTGGAGATTTTAGGGGAGGCCCCAGGGGAAGATCTCAGTAGACTATTCAGCAGCTTTCCAGGCGTGTCCTTTGAGGGTCAGGGTCTCCACTGATTGATTGGTCGGCACCAGGGCAGGGGGTCATTAGTCAGTGCAGCTGGTCCTAAGGTCAGCCTTGGCTTTGCTTGGCTGGTTCCTGCTTTTCTGGGCCTGGAGCTGAAATACAACTGAGGTCTAGATGTTTTCACTAGGAAGGAAAGGTCAGAGGGTCCAAATGGAATGGCTAGCAATCTGCTAGGGGAGGAAGGGTCACTCTGGGGACGAGATCCTACCCTGCAATTGTCCTTTGCTAGGTACCGGGGGCTTTTCACCCTGGTGACCTTCTGTACCTGGCCCATGGTCCTTGCTCTGCTCAGGTCTGTCTAACTGCCTCCCACATTCTCAGATCTACAGTTTTTCAAGAAAAACTTGAAAGTCCAGATCTTTGGGGGAATGTGTTTTTTTTTCAAATACTGGCAACAAATTCCATCATGAAACAGGCCAGTTAAGACATATCTATGGGCCATGTTTCACATGCTATGTCTGGTTTGCCTGCGCTGGACTAAATGATTCTCGCACTCCTCTCTCCTCCTGCCTCTCTCGTTGGCGATGATTCTCTGCTTGGGCCATATCCCTGGGTGCAGACTAGACTCTCTCTAAGCCCCCTGCCATCAGGAAAACGAGTACCATTGTGACCCAGCTTGTTTAAGGTATAGTCAGTGCAAAGAGCCAGGTAGACTTGGCCGAGCCAGGTAACTCTGAATCCATTTCCTCTTCTACAAATTGGTCCAATAACACCCATCTCACAGGAGATCTGGAAGGATTAAACAAGGCTATTCATGAAACAACTGGCAGATAATGAATGAGCTGTGTGTCGGGCCCCCTACGGCTCAGAGCCATTGCCCTCAAGGCTCTCCGTACATTACCAGGGGTCCCCATATTGGGTGTTTCAGCGCCTTCCATAGAGGAGGCTGGTGGCTTCAGTGGCTGTAACATGCTTGACGTAGAAATGACTAGCAGAGTTCTTCGAGGCAGCAGAGGGTGTTCTGGGGAGCCCAGGGGCACAGTGGGGAGGTAGAGAGATTGTCAGGGACAAGAGCAACAGTGATTTTGCCCCTGGAAGACAGGAACAAAACAGCCTCCTCTGCTCATGAGGGGCTGGGAGACATAATTAGTAAGAGAGTTTGCAATAATGCACTGAAAGTTCTACTTGATGCTTAATAGCTGTGAATAAAAATTCTGGTGGGCTCATTTTTAGTTGAGGCTAGTGAGGGTTAAAACTCTGCGCAACATACTCAGTGAGGCTCCCCAGGAGGGGTTATTTACTGCGCTGGCTGCCGATGGAAGAACAGTTTATCTGCTCGGGATCATCTTTCACCAAAGCCTTTATCAGTGTGTTTTTTTGGCTGCTAGTGTTTTCTTTTTTAAATAAATGAGAGCAGCTTATGTTCCAAGGCCATGTGTGTTCCAAGGCCATGACTCAAGTCAGCTGTTTGCCAGCTGTGAAGGAGACAGTGTCGGGTCCTCTGGGGCCTGCCCTCCCTTTGCAGAGCTGGGGGGAGTCACCAGTGAGGAGAAATGGAAAAGAAGACAAAACTCACTTTCTCCCAGGTCAGAAATGAATGGGGCGGGAAGGAGAGAGAGGCTGGGGATGGGAAGGGGATGCTGGAGACTTCCCCGAGAGGCTGAAGAAACTGATGCACATGGCCGCCCAGAGCAGGAAAGAGGACCTGAGTGAAGCAGCGTTCGGGGCTGGATTCAAACTAAACCCACTCGGGGCAGATCAAGGAAAGATTGAAAGGGTGTGGCCTTGGGGAGAACCTCTGCCCCCAAAGCCAGGAGGTCCTAAATGGCATTTCAGAGGAGATGAAGGAGGGAGGAGCACCCACTGGGTTAAGGACTCTGCCCCCTGGAACTGGCTGGGTCTGTAAATGTTGGCTACACTTTAGCATCACCTGGGAAACTGCTGAACATTCTGACACCCAGGTGGCAGCCCAGACCAATTAAGTCAGAATCTGTAGGACCAGAATACTGTTCTTAGCCAAGTTTGAGGCCCTCACAGCTAGGTGGCCTCTAAGGGGCTCAGTCAGCCCTGCCAGTTCATTAAGCCTCTAAGGAATGGAGAGGGAGGATGATTGGCAGGCAGTGGTCAGCAGAAGCCAGGCATGGACCAGAGGCCACTTGAGAGTTCCACTGCCCTAAGACCCAATGGTTTGAGACTCCACGTGGACAGGCTCTTGCTGCCAAGTTTCAGCCAGCTGTGTTTCTCTCCCATTAATTCATTCCACAAATATTTACTGAGCACCTACTATGTCCCTGGCACTCACTGTTCTAGGTGTTGGGGATACAACAGTGAACGAGACAGACCTCTCTTGTGTTCACCCCGTGGGACAGACCTGAAGCCATGGGGCTAAAGAGGATTCAGGAGGGTGCAGAGCGTGGGAGGGAAGGGAAGTTTGTTCCCAGAACTTAAACATTATCTTATCAAACTCCTGACATTACTAGGGATCTGTCCTTGTTGCATTAATCACATCTGCCTTTCCTCTGTCTTCCTTCAACTGAGGGTGGGCTCATCATATCTGCATTTAGCCAGCAACCCTAGATTCAGAAAA
The DNA here is from genome assembly GCF_964146895.1 of Miniopterus schreibersii. Classification (NCBI taxonomy): domain Eukaryota; kingdom Metazoa; phylum Chordata; class Mammalia; order Chiroptera; family Miniopteridae; genus Miniopterus; species Miniopterus schreibersii. Next base: position 25,715,772 of record NC_138119.1, read on the forward strand.
ATTCTGCTCCCCGATCCCAAATCCATACTCGGAAGTATACTCCATGTCTTTCCAACTCAGCTTAAGGTCCCCATAGCTGAGGGTCCGGCCTTGAGTCTTTGAGGAGCAGATGGTGTAGTTTAGAGTGTGCAGGCTACAGACTGACATCCTGGATTCAAACCTTGCCTCTGCTTCTTACTGGAGGCTACTACTAGGTGACCTTGGGCATGACACAGTGGCCCCAACTGCCCACCTCGGATCTGCTTCTCAGGTGGGGACTGTGGCAGAAGAGGAAATGAATGAAGGAAGGCTGAGCACATGATGACACTCAGCAGGTGGTGACTGTGATCGTCCTGGAGCAGGAGATGTTAACTGTGCTGTTCTGGTTGAACAGCACAGTTAACATCTCATGGAGAGACCAGCGAGGTTGTTGGTTGTCGGTTGAACTCATGGAGAGACCAGTGAGGTGGTAGGTTGTGGTGGCATCTGCTCCCTTTCTCCTTCCCATCAGGGCAGGTGTCTGATACCCTGGCAAAGGGAATGTTTGATGCTGTAACAGGTAGATCCTGATATCTCAGTGCCTTAATTCAGTAGGGGTTCATTCTTCTCTGATGTACAGTCTAATGGGCCCGGGAGGGGTGCTCACCTCCATGCAGTTGTTTAGTCTGCCAGAGGCTCCATCACCCTCAAGGCAACCCAAGGCTGTGACATCCAGGTGACTCACAGCTGAGTGCAGGATCACACGGGAGCCTTTTGTGGGCCAGGTAGGGATAGCATCACTTCCACCCATATTCCACCAGCTGGAACTCAGTCTCATGCCCCAAAGAGCTTGGGAAAGGTGCCAGGAAGAAGCGCAGGTGGGAGGGGGAGGGGGAGCTCCAGGGCCTGGCCTTCTCAGGTCTCCTGTGCTGTCTCCCCATCCCAGGTCCGGACCACTGGTGGTGGTGATCCTGGGATGAGCACTGGGCCACTGAGCATGTGTGAGGCTCACTCCTTGTGTCTCCTTCCTCTCTGACCTTCTCCAGTTACTTCCCTCCAATTCCTGTTCTCTCTCCAGTGGTGCCTCCCCTCTATGGAGCCCTTGTGATTGGAGAAAGGTTAATTGTTTGGCCACTGAGGGCTTCGGCGGAGAGTTGCCCTAGGGATTCAGTGACAAAGGGTGTTGTGGGGAGAGGATGGGAAGAGGAGAGCCTTCCAGAAGGAGAGGGCAGGGCACCCATTTCCTGTGAGATCAGAGAGTTGGATCGCAGGCTGCTGGCCTCCCAGGAGGGCTCTGAGCCTCTGACACTGTTCCCTGACCAGCAGCAGCCACAACACCTAGGAACTTGTTAGAAATGCCAGTTCTCAGCCCCACCTGAGCCCCGCTGAATCAGAAAGTCAGTCCAGAAAGATGAGTAACCTGCTCAAAGTCACACAGCGAGTGAGAGGCAGGACAAAGGTGTTTGAACAAGCCCCTGGGTGATTCTGGTGCACACACAAGTTTGAGGAGCCCTCCAGGCGGCAGGAATGCAGCCCCAGCAGGAGGGTGCCGATAGGAACGTGCTTCACGCTGCCCCTGAGTGGCCACAGAGCAAACAGCAGCCCAGCCTCCTGCTCCAGAGGAGCTGTGTACATAGACTATTGGGAAGCAAGTTCTGGAAAGTACTGAGGAATCCATAGGCCCAGCAGGGGCTCACCCAAGTCTGCCTTGTGGACAGTTTTTAAGAGTTAGGCTAGAGTCCAGCCCAGAGCCAAACTCAAAATCTGTTTCCATGAGGGCAAACCCACCTGTGTTTACATTTCATAGGGACCAGACACAGGTGGCTCAAAGAAGCCTCTAAGATCAGACTGAGGACCCCATAGGGGTCATGCCCCCAAATGTTGCCGTCATCCTCAGGGGGTACCCAGAGAAGCAGAGCTGCCCCTTCCCTGGGAGGACACAGAACTCCAGCTGCCATCCTGCCAACCTGCCCCCCCCCCTCCAACCCCCCATCCCCACCGCCGGCCCTGGGCTCAACTGGTTTGGCCCTCCCTGGGCCTCTGTCAGGAGCTTGGGGACTCTGAGACGGGAGCAGAGGGAGAAAAAAATGAGATGAGTTTTCAGGGCTCTACCCTCTCAGCCTGTGTGACCCGGAACTGTAGGGATGGGGGTGACATCTGAGCTCAAAGAGGAGGAGACAAAGGCCATTTGCTTTCTCCCTTGGCCCCTGACCTCAGACACAGCAGGTCAGGAGGCCCAACACTCAGGGGACTGGCTCTGATTTGCATTTTTATAGAAGTTGCTGACAGCTGTGGGCTTCCCAGGGGATGCACTCAGCTTGCTGGGCAGGATGTTTGGTCTTGACATCTGGCTTGTCCTGGCTGTGCACTGGAGGGGCAGATGCTGGGGGAGGGCTGGGGGAGGAAGGGCACGGGAACCGGCGTCTGGAGGGCATCTGTGCTGCGTGGGGGAACTCAGTCTCTGTCTCATTTAACCCATTCCCACCTAATCCCCAACAAGCAGGTGCTAAGACTCAGCTCAGAGAGGTTATTAACCTGCTCAAGGTCACATAGGTAGTAAGACGCAGGACAAATGCTTACTCTAAAATTTAACACCAGAGCCTATGGGTGCTCTGTCCGCCACTCTCTACTGCCCTCTTCCCCACCACAGAGCCCCTCTGGGCTGGCTCTCATGCCAGGCAGTTCTCATTCCCAGAAACTCATGGGATCCCAATAGCAAGAGAGAGCCCCTTTGCTTAGCTGCCCTGTCTTCTGCTCCCTTGCCCCTCATTGGTGGCTCAACAGCAGCTGTGACAAGGGAGGAAGCTCCAGTCAACTTAGGAATGAGGGACACTGGCCCGTGTCCCCAGGTCAGAGGGAGAGCCTCCCTGTTCTGGGGCAAGGCTAGTGCCCACATAGTGGTCCCCAGATGCCCCACTCTTCTCCTGGGTCCACAGGTGGGCCACAGCCACCTCATGGTATGTGTCACCCACAACCAAGGTTGCTTTTTAATGTAAATTTTCTGTTGCAAACTTGAAACTACTTAGCCATCCCTAAAATAAACAGGAGAAAAGCACAAATAAGTTTATGCTTTGAACTTCACTCAATATGCAATTGCCATCAAAGAGCCTAACATATATGAACCTCAAGTTCACTCTGCATGTCTGACCCTGTAGCATGTGGGTGTGGTTCGCTGGACTTTTGCCCTCCACCTGGCCGAAAAGCCCCAAGGACCCCCAAATTTGGGAATCAACAGTGTAGCTCATTGTCATAATTAGAAGCAGTTTGTCTACCTCTATCTGCCTGGAATTTCTTCCCCGACTGACCCAGATTCTCACTGCGAGGCCCAGAGGATGGGGTGGGCATAGTAAGGGGGCTGCCCAGAGAGGCTGGGTGTGGGAGGCACTGGACCCAGGGCCATGAAGCAGTCCCCGCAGCCGTCTCATGGGTGTTGGGAGGTAGAAGTGCCAGCCACAGGTTTGTGCCAGAGCTAAGAGAGCCAGCACCTGACTCCCCTCGAGGCTGATAATAGCCCTGACTCCTTGGAGATGCAGGCCCCTCAGGGTCACTGGGGTGGACTGGCACCTGTGTGCTCAGGTTGCCTGCCTGAGGTAGGGGCTGCTGCAGGCCACCCCCAGCTTGGGTTTTCTGACCCCCTTTTTCCCAAAGAGATTGCACGGAACAGGAGGAGTTCTGCCCTGGGAATCTGTCCTAGTGCCGGCCCCATTCTTTCGAGCTATGCAACCCTGGGCAAAGCTGGGTCTGAGTTTACTCTTTTGCAAAATGGTTGTAATTAGTGAGACTCCAGACATTTTCATAGGCGGCACTTAGGGGTCCAAAGGAAGGAGGTGGGGTGCCGGGAAATTGCCTACAGGTGTACATACACCATTTTAGATTGCAGGCTTATTGGGGTTGACTTGGGAGCCATGGGGATGCTGAATCCCCACACAGCCATCTTTTGGAGCTGCCGTGGTTACATGCATCAAAACCTGCCTCCCTCATGGGTGGATGTGATGGTCAAATGAGAGCATGGAGATGAAGCCCTTTGGGAAATGTAATGCTCTCAACAGACGGAGCATATTATTAAACCCTCCACCCCTGAAAGTAGGACTCTGACCCTGTAGTTGGAGCCTGACCAGCATTGCTTGCTAATGGACCAGCGATGTCACCTGTGGACATTCTGCAGCAGGGCTGGCAATGAACACTTCCCCCAGCCCTGGACAGCACCCTTGGTGGTTATCTGGGACCCTTCCTAAGCCAGGGACTTGGTTGCATCTTTCAAGCCCCCCAGTACATTGTTTCAGGAGGAATCTCCCTGCTCATCAGCAGACCAAGCAGTCCTCCAAATAGGTGCTAAGTGCCCTCCAAGGCAGAAGGTGGCCGTGGCCCAGTTGCTTCAGGACTATGTGAGATGCTTGTAGAAAATTCCATGGCCCTATCCTGAGTCTAAGTAATCCATTTCTGGGAGTTGTCTTGACCAATCTGTGGGGCTTTTTGTCTGCTTGACTGGTTTGGTTTTTAAATCACAAGTATTCCTGGTTAGTATTGTGCAAACTGAACTTGAATTTTGGACAGGGTTTAGCATGGGGTCTGGTCCCCTGCCCAGAGAGAGTTCCTGCAAACCATTCAAATCGGGGGAATCTTTCCCATTTCTAAAGAGCTCACCTGCCCCTAGAGATGATGAAGTGACAGGAACACACAAAACACACCAGCCATATGTCCTTTTGGAAAAGTCAGCTGAGACAGTGCAGAAGGAAACTCGAGACTAAAAAGGGGACGGAGAGGCTGGGTTTTAAATGCATTTGGAGCTTTTGCTAAGGGCAGACACTCCAGTCTGTGTGGAAAAGACAGAAAACTAGAGGAGGTCTCACACGGGCGTAGGTGGCTGCTCGTGTCAGACTCAGCTCACACATCAGCTCTGTGCAACCTCCCCTCACCCACTTCCCACCCCCAACCCCGCCCCCACCCCTAGAGTCCATTCTCCCCTCCTTAGCACTTTCTCTTCATATGTCTCACCAGACTATGAGCTCTGGCATCAGATTTGCTTGGCTCTGCATCCCCATCCCCTGGTCCAAAGTGCGGTTAAATGTTTGTTGAATGAATAAATGAACAACTTCCGTAATCAACCTGTGCAATAGAAACCCAGAGAAGATCTTAAAATTCAAGATAATTTAAAGACGAAGAAGAAAGAAATCCTCATCATACAACTCATTATCCTTATAAATAATGCAGGGAAAACACACTCAGGCAGAGGAAGGGCCAGGAGAACCCACGCTGGATAGTTCTAGTATGAATAATCCAGGGAAGCGGTGCCCTGTGTGGGTCTGGCCCAGCGTGGCCATCCTGGAGATCCCAGAGCCTAAAAATCAAAACCACAGAGCATTTCTCCTTCCCTCCTTTACTTTTTCAGAAGAAAGAGGCCCTAGCTTTAAGCCTAGGAGTTTTCCCTGGTTTAAGTGGTGGATTTCCTGCCCACTTGTTGGGGCGGAGTCTTTTCTCTTTTTTGCTACCTTTCCTCCAAACCAGGTCAAGGTGTTGATTTCCTTCCCGGCTTAGTGACAGCCAAGGGTGTTGGTTCTGTCTTCACTGGGAAGAAAACTACTTTCCTAGAGCCGGGTTTGCCAACCCTCCCTTCCTCTCAGCAGTCCTTTGCTCCCTTCTCAAATCCACCCTGTTTTCTGACTCTGTCCAGAGGAAAGGAGAGGGGAGGGAGATAGCCGACACTCTAGGAGTCAGCCTGGCCCCTGGGGCTCCGTGGGTGGCTGAATTCTGTTTCTGCACAGAAGCAGGTGTCTGGTGGTGGTGGTCCCACGCGGGCTGGAGACGGGCCAGCTGCGCCAGCTGCATTCCTCCTTCACCAGTCTCAGATGCCTCCGGGCTCAGAACTTCTGGGGTGTCTGGAAACCAAATCTCTACCTGGTTCCTCTTCACAGGGAAAATACAAAAGCCTCCCATCTGGATCATGAGAAGAACTGCCAGGTCGTATTTCTGATGAGGCCAGACGAAGCATTTCTGGGGCAGGGATGGGGGAGCATCCGTGAGGAGGGGGTGCTGAGGCCAGGTAGACTCACCTGAAGGGGCAGCGGGTGCGCTTGGCCTGCCAGGGGAAGCAAGGCTGGTGGGCAGCTACTGAAGGGTGGGAGTCCTCACACTGGGCCCTCGGCCAGAAGCATCAGCATTACCCAGGAACTTGTTAGGAATATAAATTCTTGGGCCCCACCTCAGACCTGCAGAATCAGAACCTCTTGTGTTTTAACAAGCCTGCCAGGTGACTGAACCACACTCAAGTTGGAGAACCTCTGGGCTGAGGTGTGCCATGATAGTGCCCCTGAGCCTGGTGTGGGAGGCAGGGCCTGGGGTTCCAGGGGTCATGCCAGGTGGCCTTCTGTCCTTTGTACAAATAGTATCCTTTCCTAGGTGTGCGAGCAGGTAGAAAAGGTTGATGAGCCTGCCCAAGAAGCAAAAGACAGGGGCAAATGCTGGTGTCACCCCTTGCAGATGTTTTCACTCTTCCAGGCACAGGTAACTTGCAGAGCTTGTTATCACAAATTCCCAAGTAACCTGGCTCCGAGACTAACATTGTGTTCAAATCCTTTGGCCCAACATGTTGCATTTCCACCCAGGCCCACTACTTTTTCATCTTTGGTCTGCAGAGTTGTGGAAGCATGCAGCTGGGCCTGGGCCTGGAGCAGCAGAGCCAGAGGGCACCCTGAGGACCACAGGAACGGTTCAGGGATTCCACGGAGGAGCCGACTCCAGTGAAAATAGCCTCGTGTTCTTTCTCATTTTACAGAAGTTGTGCAGAACCACTAAGCTGAGTCAGCACATTCACCAACCATTATTTGGCTTGGAAGTTTCACTAGAAATGTGAGAGGCGGTTGATGGCTAGTGTTTCACCACTGGCCCATGCCGATTGCCCAGACAGTGGGAGTGAGAGGGCACTCATTCGTTCAACGTGTGTGTGTGTGGGGGGGGGACTGGCCCATGCTGATTGCCCAGACAGTGGGAGTGAGAGGGCACTCATTCGTTCAACGTGTGTGTGTGTGTGTGTGTACAGGGATGTGCCAGTTTCATTTTCAGCCATATTGCCCGTAACACACACACACACACACACACACACACACACACACACACACACACACACACACACACACACACACACTAGCAATCCAGTGAAAATTTCAGTGGTATGAAAAAGTTCCTCAACTGACCAGTAGAGGGGGTGCTCTCCCCATTTTTGGAGTGGAAATGGCTCTTGTGTCTCTGTGTCAGGTATTGTCCAGGGACCAGGTTTTCAGTGATAAGAAGTCAGATTTACTCTGAGGCCAAAGAGACACACCTGCCTAAAGCAGAGTGATTTCAGGAACACAAGGAGGTGCAAGGACTCTCATAGTCTGTCTCGCTGCTTAGTCTGTCTTACTGGACGATTGAGACTATCTGAGCTTTACCCATGTAGACCAGGCCCATTTAAAATACAAACACAATCTGGGCCATCAATTCTCTTGAGATGGTGGGAGCTGAGAGAAGGTTTTGACAAGCTAGAAGGTGAAGGTGAGTGGTGGGTGGGCAGAAACCCGTGAGGGGCATAAAACAATTATATTAGGGCTTCCTAAGTGTTAACAGTTCTCCTCTGTTGAAAAGAAGAAAAAAGCCTTGCCTGATTCTAACAGTGAGGGCTGTGTGTGCCCCTGCGTGTCCTTGTCCCGCAGGAGGGATGTCACCTCCCTAGGTCTCCTAGCTTATTTGCAAATGTACCGTCTCTGACCAAGTGCTGTGCACTCTGATAGTTTATTTTCTTGTCTTTGAGCATTTTGAGAGAAGGACAGTGTTGTGTATTTCCAGCTCCTAATACAACCCGCGACAAAACTGTAAATGTCGAATAAGTGAATGAAATGCGTGTCCACGTGTAGGGAACCATTAAGTAAATTATCAGCCTTATTGGAATATTATACAGTTATTTAAAATAATGGTTGTTTGAAAGTTGCTAAGAGTATATCTTAAAAGTTCTCATCACAGGGAAAAAAACGTAACCACCTGAGGTGATGGATGTTAACTTACTGTGGCAATCATTTAGCAATGTACACAAACATGAAATCGTTATGTTGGAGTGAAGGAATACAATATTACATCTCAATAAAACTGGAAAAAATAAAAATAAAATAGTATCTATATAGGCCATGTAGCAACATGGGGAAAGTTTATGTTATGTTAAATATACAGATTGCTTCATACCTATGTAAGATGACACATGCTGTTAACGAAAAGGGAAGAAGGAGAAATGAAGAACTGCGTAGGGGCAGTGGACTTTTGGGTAGCTTCCTTCCAGCTTGTCGTTTAATCTCCTTTATCGTGTGTTGTGCAATAAACATAGAAACCACTATTTCCTGTCCCCCAGGGTGACTCAGTTTTTGTTCTTTGGTGCCCACGTACTTTGACTTCCCTCCTGTGTACCCAGATCTTATCATGTATTTAGAATTCTGTTTCATTTTCTTTGCACAGAGCCCAGTACATGCACTCACACACACACACAAGCGGCTAAATACGTTGGATATAAGTGATTTCAGGGGTGGCAGCTGCTATCAATAACTTCAAGTTCAAAGACTTGAACACCATGTTCTCCCAAATCAGTCAAGTGCCTCTCCAGTGTCATCAACAGAAAGTCCCTATTTATACTGTTTCTCGCAATGAGAGTAATAATGGGTGGGGTTTATTAAGGATCAACTGTGTGCCTTCCACTTAAGTGTAATCCTCCCCACAAACCTGCAAGGTAGGAAATATCCAGGGAAATTCAGAGGGTTTATATGAGTTTCCGAAGATCAGCCAGCCAGGTTTCATGCCTGAGACCTTAGGCTCCCAAAGGCCATGTTTTGCCCTACATACCATGATGGGTGCTTTCAAAGGGCTCACGGTGCAACAGAGGCAATAAAATAAGGCGCATAAATAACAATCTGACCATACGAGGAAGCCGTCTTGTGAATAATAGTGCCAAGTATTGCATAGGTTTGCAGGTAATGAATCTATGCCCATGTGTAACCTCGCCAAGAACTTCAAGTACTAGTATGATTGTGCCATTGGAAGTCCTGTCCACGCATCAGTCCTGCCCCAGCCAGAATGATCCAGAGCTCACTTGTCTCGGTTTTGAGTCAAAATATGTTTTGAAGGTTCAGTGTTTTTACTGAAAATGTAATCACTGTTACTTTTAGGACATGCTTAGAGAGAGGAAGGGAGAGAGGGGGAGAGAGACATTGACGTGAGAGAGAAACACCAATCGGTGGCCTTCCATATGAGCTCCAAACGGACTGAACCGCAACCCAGGTATGTGCCCTGGCCGGGAATCGAACCAGCAACCTTTCGGTGCACTCAGCCAACTGAGCTACTCAAGCTGGGCTGCTGTTACTTTTATTTCAGCCTCACTTTTATTGTGAAACTTTATGAAATTTAGTCTGTCAATTTCAGGGGGTTTGAGGCCATTTCCGTGCCTGAGGAGTCAGATGTTTCCCTGAGAAAGAGAGGGGCGCAAGCAGCATTTATCAACCAAAACCTAGAGGCTCCAACCAGAAATCGAGTCTCTAGTGGTTTCTGACAGTTTGTGCTCTCTGTAATCACCATTTCGTCACGGGCTTAAAATAATGGAGATAAAGGGAAAGTGCAAATGAATCCTGTAACAAGATTAGCCAGAGGTCTAGTTCCTCGTTCGTCTCGGTGGAAAACGCAGCTCAGGTGCCCTACCTGAGTCTTTTTCTCCCCTCTCCTGAACCCCATTCTCCTCCTCCCTCAAGGCTTTAGGGCGGCCAGGCCCCATCTCCTTCCTCCCATTTAAACCTGCTCACAGGACGGTACAGACTTCAGAGAAGGTATCTCCTCTTGGCCGTCAGTGTGCTTTGAAACTGATCTATCATTAGGGGCCGGAAGGCATTTTATCTGCTGTGAAAGGTCTTAAAGGCATTTTCCAGGCCCGGGATCCTGTTCAGGCCCCTGGAGTCACCTCCGGGCAGGGTGTCTGCAGGAATGACGGCTTCGACTTGCGGAGGGGGGGGGCAGCACCGTGGCAGCAGGCGTCTTGGTCTGGGAAGCTGAGGCTGGGCAGGTGGGTTACAGGAAAATGAACTGGCCGCAGGAATGTGACCTTATATATTTGCCAGCTGTGAAAAGTGAGAATTTTATTTATTTATTTTTTTCTGGATGGAAGAAGTTTTTCCCACTGAAAATCTAAATGTAATTTTAGCGATTCTCGGAGATCTGAGAAAGGTCTCAGACTTTGAAGTTCCTGTTTAACATAGGTAACTGGTAACAGATAAAATGTTATGTGTTATTTTACATTTCAGTTTGATGACTTTGCTTCAACATTAATTTATTTGTAAAACGACATAAAGCTGGAAGCCTCACCTCGAAAATTCACACTAATTATAATGAAAATGGCAGGATTAGAGGGTGGTAGCATTTTTTTATGGCTTCCAGGCTGCATGGGACGTAGCATCTTCATTTGCTGCCACCAAGTCTCTCCTTTTGGGCCTCCTTACTAACCTACCCAGTTCTGCCTGTAGAAGTAAGAACATTTACCATACTCCATTTTTCAATGACAAATCATACCCCACTTTCCAATTTTATTATGTTAAACACATTGCTGACCGGTCAGGCGTATATACATGTTTCTGTGTCCTAACATTGTGTCTGCATTTATATTCATTTAAGTAATTTTAAACACCTTGCTGATCAAAGTAGCCGGCCACTCGGGCGAGTTCTGGCTTGAAATAGTCCGTCAGCAAGGTGTTTAGTCAGCAAGGCCTTGAGGAAAAATGATACATGCTGTGGGACATAAGGTACCATACAGGCACATGCTACCAGGAGAAAACGACCGAGGAGTGTGAAGCTTGGGTGTCGTGTCCCATAATGCTCCCTGGGGGCAGCCCATCTGCCCGGGAGGGGACAGGCACCAAAGTTAGGAGAAGAGCAAGCCCCTCGCTGCTGTGCTGACTTAGCTCCCTCCTCCGCCCATGCTGAAATCTTATCATCACTTTCCACTCCCCACGTGCACCTAAGGATCAGAACTTAAAAAAAAAAAGGCCATGCAAAGTTAACATTAAAAAAATAAATTTATTTCAAGTCTGAAATACTGAAGGACAAGCATATAGATAAATATTACAAACAGCAAAAATTAGAACATGAAAAATGACTTAAGATGGATGGGGATTCTCCCAGCAATACTCTGAATTTACACATAAATAGAGTTTTAAAGACATTTCCCCACGTTCACAAAAGGCAAAAGCTGTGTTTGCAACCCTTATAGATGTGACAGCTACGAAAAGCCTCCGATTTCTTTCTAAAATCATTTGATTAAAATGTACACAAGTGTTGGTCACCCAACTCCATTTCCCAAAGATATGACATAGAATTATATGATATTCTTGTTTGACATGATACAGACAACTTTAACTCAAAATACAGAAAAATTATCAATTCATTTTGTATTTTATCATATATTTCATTCATTAATTGACAAGGAAAAACAGATGTGACATGTATAGCTTTTCAGAAATAAAGTATTACAATTTCTTTCTGTAATTTGTTCAAAATCTCAGGAACTCAACGAGTACATGATTATTTCAAACAACACTGACAGTTTAAAATAAAAACAACCATTTAGAGGAGGGACCTTAAAATATACTTTGGGGCATAAAACCAGTGCTATAAATAGCTAAGGAAGGTGCGGAGTCAGCATATTCTGCCCTCACTCTCACCAACTGAATGAAAAGGCTGAAGATAGATTTTAAATCCCTGCTTCCACAAAGTAACAACCACAGCCGCTTATCCAGTCACCCAGGGAATGTCTCAGCTATACTTTATCCAAGTTCCTGTGGTACAATGATTTGGTCTTCCCCGTGACAAATGGCATTTAAAATTTTAAAAAGATTTCTGAGATCAAATTGAACACATTCATTATATGGATGAAGGGAATGCTGCCCAGAAGGTCACAGGGACAGCTAGAAACAGATCTAGGACATGGCCAGGACATGGACTTGGAGTTCCTGGTTCCCAGTGAAATTCTGGTGACACAGCCTCCAGGGTAAGAGCCTATGTAACTGACTTTTGGTTGATTACAGAGGATATTATTTCAGTATAAAGTGATGCATATACAATGCCCGCTAATTCACTTAGAGGGCATGAAGGGTACATCTGACTGGCTTTTTTGTTTCTTTTATGGACATAATATAAATATCATGGCTGTTTAGATGTCATTACTCTGAAGAGGATGTTCTCTTATCAGTTTATAGAGTCAGAACGTGAACATTTAAATTCTCACTGTAAACAAAACGCAGAGGTAGGCACTGTGGAAAGACATTTGGTCCTATTCTGCTTGCCCTGAGCGCGTGGAAGAGCGGACTGTTTCCACAGTGAAGACACCATCCACTCCCTCAACAAACTGAGGGGGCGTGAACCTGGGCACAGCATTTCGCAAAGGACAATGGTCATAAAAAATGACACAGGAGGAACAGAATAGACAGCATTTTTTTTTAAATCCTCAACTGAGGACACGCCCCCCCCCCCCTTTATTTTGTTGAGGGGAAACGTTGATGGGAGAGAGAAACATTGATCAGTTGCCCCCAGCATGTGCCTGGACCGGGGACCAAACCCACAACCTGGGCATGTGCCCTGACTGGGAATTGCACCCGCCACCCTTTGGCGCACAGAACAATGCTCCAACCAACTGAGCCTCACTGGCCAGGGCTAGAGAGCATTTTAAGAGGTCTCCACTAAAGCAGAACACCCAGTCTGAGCACAGATTTCCTTATCTTAGGAATCTTCAAGTTAGAAGTATGAGATGTGATACAACAATCACAGAAAAGCCAGTAACACATATTTTCTTACTAGAAAGTTACATATTGAAAAAAAAAAAAAAAAAAAGAGCAAGTAAAAAAGCCAAGGCATACAAAACTACTCTCTTTCAAACTGGAGTGAAAAAATATAGTGTTACCATTTTTACTATGATAAATAAGAAGGCAGAGTGGAGAAGTCAAGATAATGAGCCTGGGTCTGGCTTCTGAGCTTAACTAGAACATAAGACCAAAGTCATGAGTTCAATCTGTACCCTGACTGGTTTTATGGCCAGTGACAGTACCTGTTACAAAGCACTTTATAACAAGAATATAAGAACTGGGAAGATCATAGCAGTTGGCTGGAGTCTCATCCCAGCACTGTCCTTTGGTGGAATGGAAGTGTCACGTTGCTACACTGTACTCACACCGGAGGGGCTCCCACAGCTGGAAAGGGAGCCAATAGGAATACATTGTACACGTGGTCCTACTGGGTATCCCGGAGGGGCTCCCACAGCTGGAAAGGGAGCCAATAGGAATACATTGTACACGTGGTCCTACTGGGTATCCCGGAGGGGCTCCCACAGCTGGAAAGGGAGCCAATAGGAATACATTGTACACGTGGTCCTACTGGGTATTTTACATATAAATTGCATGTCCTCTCATGTGACTTAATGGGATTAGACTTCCACGAGATCATTTTAGAAAACCATCTAAGCTTCCATTTTCCACAAAAAAGAAAAATATTTACTTTTGAAAAATAGATACAAAGAAGCTTACTTTCAGATCGACAATATACAACTAAAAATGGGGCACTCAGATAATGGTAGTGTTAAAATGATGTAAGGAAAAGTACTTTAAGCAAAATATTGCTTAAATGAACAATTAAGTAAAACAGTGATTGCATTTAGGAGTCATACAGTAATTTTCAAGTGTCATTCCTCACAACCTCAGAACCAAGCCTTACAGCTCAACTATCACAGGATATTAACTTTTCCTTTCACCTCAAATTGCTGATTCTGACTGCTTGGACATCATAACAGTTTTTGATTCTTGACCTGTCGGGCTATCGACTGGTACCTGTAGAAAGAATCAGAAGAAAATTGATAGCATCTGGCATATGCCATTAATGCAGATCAACAGCTGGCTCAGGAATAAAAAAAGAGCTGAGGAATAGATAGGTTTCACACTCTGTACACACATTTCTCAATAATATAATCATAAAATGCTTATCACTTACAGCTTTAATGTCGCCATTTGTAATTCCTATATTTATATTGTGTCTTCTCAGATCAGACTTGATTAACGCTGAAACAGAAGCACCAAGAGTTACCACAGAGTACGTATGACTATACTTTTCTCCAGGCAGTAGAAAGCCTTTTTTGATATTGTTGAATTTACCAACTATAGTGCCATCATATTCAATAGCAGCCTTGTAGTTTGAAAAAGTACAGTGGAAACTCGCTTCTCGAACTTAACTTGTTCTCAAAGGTGGTTCAAAAACCAAATCATTTTTCCCCATTGGAAATAATGTAAATTGACTTAATCTTTAAACATAATGAATGAATGATAGTGACCTTAGGAGGTTGTGTATTTCCAAAATAAATGTTTACCACTGGTAAGGTTTCACGGTGGGGTTTCAAAAAGAATGATCAGGTTTTGAGTAAACATAAAAAGAAGCCTTGATTGCATCTTTCTGATAGATCTGTCTCTCATGTTGGTAAAGGGCTACAGAAAGAAATGAACACGGGAAATAACAGTAGAAGCCAATAGGGGCCAGAGAGCACCACTGGACATGTCTCGCTTCTAAATCCAATTTCACACTATATGTCTGGACAAACCATGGACCCAAGTTCTTTAATGTGCTCTTTCTCTGGAGATGGGGCATGATCCACTTTCCTGGTCATGTCTATTCTGATTATACCTAAGAAGTATAAGAAATGGCTAACCGTGCCAACTGCTATTTCCATAGCCCATTTGACTTCTTACCACCACCACCACTTTATAGTAATAGCTAACATGATGAAGCTTGTCCTAGGTGCCAGATACCTCCACTAATCCTCAGAGCAACCCTCGAAGGCAGGCTTTTGTTTACCCTATTACATAAATGAGGAAAGGAGGATCTGAAAGGTCAAGTGGCCTGTCTAAAGTCACACAGCGAGCAAGTAACAGAATCAGAACTCAAGGCCGAGTGTACCCCCTCCAGCTCTTTACCGACTCTTTTTACAACAGTTTTATTTTCTATGCAGAGTAATTGTATTGAATTTGAAACCTGAAAGATAAATTAACAGATTCACATCACTGGAAGAAAACAAATAATATCCTGCTTTTTATCTCATTTTTGTCTCGAGTTCTGCCAAGCCATTCAGAATCAATGTACATGAAAATTAAACATAAAGACAATCTGACGTAAGTACTTCTGCCAGAAAAATGCTCAGATTTACCTGTGAAAATGATGCCTACAAACATCCAAATGCAGAGGAAAAGGTTTCCTGCCCTCGGACCATAGTCTGATGTGAGCTTTCCTTGAGCCAGAGTGAACAAAATTCCAAATATCTAAAGTAAAATAAGAATCATTTTTATCAAGTTCACTTTTAAAAAATAAGTATAATGTTTTCCCCAGACCTTTTCTTAACTCTTTTATTCATTTGATTTGGTTTCTAGAAATACTCATTGAAAGATGGAATTTTTAAAACAAAAACTACGGTCAAACTCATCCACTAGAACAGTCGATAAACCAACCATCTCCGGTTGAAGGGAAGTCAGAGGCTTACCTGTGCAGCGGCATTAAGAAGACCCGATGAAGTGCCTTCAGATTCAGGGTAGGTGATTTCAACAGCGAATTCAAAGCCCAGGGGGAGGTAACCAGTCATGAAGAAACTAGGAAAATAAACCCAGAATTACAGAGTCCCTAGGACAGTATCACATGCCGAGGCAGTCATTCTACTTCTCAGGCCCATTCTAATGATCAATAAGGGAATGTCTTGAAGTTGGTATGTGAGAGGAAGGCACTATTATTGTTCATCAGTTGGGCCAAGGTCACAAGAACTGAGAAGCAAAACAGTTTCTAATTTTTTTTCTGAGAAAAATTTACCTCTAGTTTTCTAAGTCGGTTGTTTTTCTAATTAAAGATACCTAGACTAAGTAAGGCTTATCCATTTTTCACCTACATATACCAAAACAAAACAAAAAAATTTAAAACTATTTTTTATATTCCTAAAGAATTACACATTTATATACACAGGACTGAATCTTCTAAAGTTTAAAATGTTAAAGAACCCTTGGATGAACTTTAAAAATTAAAAACTACAGTAGCCCTGGCTAGTGTGGCTCAGTTGGCTGAGCGTCATCCTGTGCACCGAAAGGTCACCAGTTCAATTCCCATCAGGGCACATACCCAGGCTGCGGGTTTGATCCCAGGTCGGGTGCCTGTGTGGGGCAGCCAATTGATGTTTCTCACATCAATGGTTTTTTTTTTCTCTCTCTCTCTCTCCCTGTCCCTTCCTCTCTCTCTAAAATCAATAAAAACGTATTTTAATAAAATTAAAACCACAGTAATAACATTTCAGAATTACAACAGCATGCTGTCATTCCTCTTCACCACATCTGACGCTTACCCAAGCACCCCTCCAGTAACAAACACGATGATAATGTATCCACTGTCCAGCGTGAAAGTAAATGTAACCATTCCAAAAAAGGACAAAATGTAAACTATCAGAGTAGTCTGTCTAAAACAAAAACAAAAAAATTGTTAGTATTATGTCCCAAGCACACAGTCAGGTAGCTGTTGCTCTGTCCACACAGTAATAAATAACTTTGGTTTTCAATATTAGGTTTCCCTTATCTATGGAAAATATTTCCACCAAAGCATGGACTTCAAAGCTTAAATTTCAACAGCAGCAGACAACAAAACCCACACAATATCTAATGTTCATACAGGAAGGAATATTTGTATGGATAAATCATTTTTATGTCTACAAATGGGATGATGCCCTATCTGTATTTCAAGACTTGGACTGAATTCCGCCTCTTCCAAAGCGCTTTTCCTAACCATTGCAGCTTATAACATTGTTTCTTTCCTTATTATTTTACTATCCACATAATTGGTACTAGATGTCTACTGGACTTAAGACATCTATTTTAGTCTGTATTATTACTATTTAATCTTTTTATGTCAATGCCTTGTTTTCCCCATTTAGGCTACAAGTGTCTTAAGGCCAGGGACCATATATTGCTTGCCAAAATTCCTAGCTAAGGGGTGGTTAACCTGAGAAGATTGCCAGGGCAACAGAGAACACATTTCTATGCCTATCAAGTTTTCTAATTATATAATGGACCAAAAACTATTAATAAATTTAATCCTTTACATATGTTCCTCTCATTTATAAATTTAGTGGGTTTCACTCTAGCTACTATTTCATAATAATGAAGCCAAAGCAAGTGGTATCTTAACCTATGGGAGATCTTGGAGAATTCAAGATCAGAGGTAATTTGAAAGGGTTCAGATTATGGTATAAACATATCTTGGGCCTTGAGGTGCATAGGGCATGGTTCCATATTTTATTCATTCCACTTATTCACCTCACTTTCCTGCATTCATTCATACATCCCTCCTGAGCAAATGGCAAGTTTCTGCCTGTTAAAAAATGTAACTTTTTAAAGGCCTAGTGCAAAAGATGCTGCGTCTGAAACCCCTTTCTCAGCCTCCCAGCTAGTTTTACTCACTTTTTCCTTTGTATTAGCACTTTGCTGATTCCATATAGATGTACAATTAATATAGTGTTTTCATATTACATATTATAGTTAAGTGGTCCTATAATGGGGGCACTTCAGTCAAAACTTTTTATCCAAAAAAAAAAAATCCTTATGCTCAATAATAATTTTTTGACAGGAAAAAACAACTTTTTGTTGTTAAGCTCACAACAGGAGAAAAGAGGAGAATGAAAATTCTGTCAGAAGTTAAATGTTTCTCAGAAAGGACTTTTTTTTTTTAGAAGATTAGTGGGATGTATGAGTATTATTAGAGAGGAACAGATTCATAATGTATCCAAGTTCTTAAACTTTAAATAAATATGACAATATGAAGACTACAGGAACACTGAGAAGCAAAGGAAACCTAAGAGCGCCTAGACTCCAAGCCTTGTAGCAATAACACTTTACTTCTTTAAAACAAAAAGCAAAGTTTTCTTTAAAACCAAAATACCTTAGGTTGTACACCGTACATTTATTTCCCTTCACTTACTTGTACGTTTTGGTATAATCCAGCCATAAGCCACAGAGAATGGAGCCCACCATTCCAGCCACTACCAGCGTTAGCCCAATCCTTCCAGCATTCACCTCTTCTCCCTGAGAAGAATGTTCAGAAGAGGTTACTCGGACACTTCTAATTCAAAGAGACCCTTCAGAGTCCCACCGTCCGGGTCAATGGGAATAATCAGATTAATTCCATACATCATATAATAGGAAGATGTGGTATGTGCTTTAGGATGGGGGTGGGGGGAGGTCAAGCACATATAAAGGACATTCTATTTTCAAACCAGAAAATAACCCTAAAATCTGGAGAAATCAAAAGGGAATTCCTTGACCCTCCATAACTAGAAGTGCAATGAGTTTGTTAGAATTCTTAAGTCAGTCACCGATGTTTGAAAAGGAGGTTAATCTGACAGCTTTTCATACAACTGCTTTCTCCTTTCAAAAGCAAAGAGAGGTCAGGGCTTGATCTTTACTTCATATTTATGCTCGTTTCCCTCAAAGTTTTTTTGTCTTTTTCCATATAACCAGTCACACTATTTCTTTAAAAAAGAATAATAATTTTAAAAACAAAGGTATTGTCAAAGCAGTAATAACTTCTGCCTTCCAGTTTGTGTGTTTTATAAATTGGATTAAATGTGTTCTCAATTCAAACAAATATATATAAATCTTTCACAGCAACAAGGTCGCAGACCTTTAATCTTATGATCATGCTAACAGCAGTTCTACTGCCAAAGGAAGGCTCTTAGCCAGGCATGCAACACAGTACAAACAGAAGCTTACCTCAAAATATGTCAGTATCATTTGATTTAATAATGTTGAGACTGAATAAAATGCTCCAGTCATGATACCTACAATAATAAGCAGAAAACTATAAATATGTCATTTACCAGTTCATAAAGTGCTATGGAGTTCTCTGTGACAACTGTGAAAATACAATGTATTTCTCAGCCGACAGAGAAAACTAAGAACTCTCGCCATTACTTTTCAGGATGTGGGTTGATCAATTAACAACTAACTTACTAGAGATTGTGATAGGAAAATTATGTCATTACACCATTTATCACTGAGATTCTGATATACTGACCGTGAACCATAACCCCACACGACACTGTATATGGCAATGAAGCCACGGATCGCTTACTGAGCACCTCCCATGTACTTGAGCTAATGACTGTTAAAGCATAAGGCAGAATCCCTGCTTCAGAGATCTCACCTCTGCACCAAGACTGACAAGGCAATTAGTAAGACAATATTAATTAAAGAATACTTAAAAAGAAGAAAATACAGCTGGTCATCAGGAAGCACATAACTAGGTTTGAATCCTGCTGTTTCCTTGCACATAATGTGTGGCTTTAGGTAAGTCTCTTAACCTAGTCAAAACCTAAGTTTATTATTTCTCTCTTTCTTTTTATTACTAAGTATTTCAAGCATGCAAAATAGTACAGAGAATAATTTAACAAACACTCCATGCTCTTCGCCCAGCTTTGTCAAGCATTAACATTCTGTCATCTTTGCTTCACATTAATTTTTTAGACCTTTGCTAATCTTATACTTCTCTCCTATTCTTTCTCAGAGGTAACTCTGATCCCGATCTTGGGATTTATTATTTAGATGTTATAATTATTTTAGATATTTATGTGTATCTATAAACTACAATTAGAATTATAGTGCGTATATTTAAACTTTATATAAATAATGTATTATTTGTATCCATCACAGCTTGCTCTTATCTCTCAGTATTACGGTTTTGAGATTTATCTGTGCTGATACTTTTAGTTCTAGTTAATTAGTTTTCTCTGCTGTGTACTAGTCCAGAGTGTAAATATACTTCAATTTATTTACCTCTTGTCCTGTCAACAGATACTTAAGGCTTTTTCCAGTTTTTCACTATCTAAAACAATAGTGCAGTGAATATTCTGTTTGTTGTTATGTATAAGGATTTCTCTAAGTCTATATTTAGGAATAGGACTACTTTCTGGATAGAGCCAAACTGCTCTTTGCAATGGTGAAATGGTTGCATCAATTTATACTACCAGCAGAACTCCTTTATTCCACATTCTTGACAAACTTGTTTTCACTAAATTTAAAAAAAATTTATTTTTTTGCCAATTCGAATGTGTGTGATATTGTACCTTACTCTGGTTTTGATTGGCATTTCCTTGGTTACTAGTAAGGCTGAGCATCATATATAAGCAGTACACACATACACAAACACATAAATGCCTTCAGTTTTCTTGGATGGTTTGCTCTTTTCTTATTGATCAGTAGGAGTTATTTTTAGGTTCTGATTTTTACCCTTTGTCTTTAACTTACTGCAATTCATTTTTGTGTATGGTATGATGTAGAGACCTAATTTTACTGTGCTTTTCCTGCATGGGTAATCAATGATCGCAGGGCAATTTACTATAGTTTCTCTTCTGCCAAACACCTCATTTTTATATCTGCATACTGTTCTTGATCAGTAGGAGTTATTTTTAGGTTGTAGGTACTAAGCTTTTGTTAGTTATATGCATTATATGGTTAGAGCTATTGACAAATATTCCAGTATTTCTCTTTCCAGGCACTTAGTGGCATGGCCATATGACTTTAAATGTGAGCAAAAGTAACCTTTCCCAGTTTCTGCTTTAGTAATCATGGAAGCACATGACTTTATTAGTTTATCGTAGCATGCCCTTGCTGTACAACTTCTCTTATTACCTGTTGATAAATATCTTACACTGTTTACTTTTCAGATGTTTATTATCTCCCCATTGGGTTATAATTTCAGGACAGAAATCATATATCAAGCTTCTTTCTAGCTCACACAGCATCTATGGCACTATTGCTGATATCTGATAATTATTGATGGAGTAAATGAATAAATAAAATGAACAATATTTTTGGAACAATAATATTGATGGAGTAAATGAATAAATAAAATGAACAATAAGTGAGATAACTGTTAAGCTAGCTCTTGTAGAACTGCTTGAGGAAGAAAAGGAGCACATTTCAGGTACAAGAAATAATGGCACAAAGTTACAGCGACTAGAATTAATAGTAAATATGTATGTGGAGGCATATTTATGTGTGTGAGTGTGTCTGTGACAGGAGGTTGGTTATAAATTTGGTTGAAAGAGAATTTTGTATTGAGAAACAGAGATGAAAGGACATAGGAAAGAAGCAACCATACATGACTGGCTAAAGTCATGAGTTTCCTCTAATAGTTAATAGTGAACCACTCTACTTCCTAGTTAGGAGTTTTAGATTCAAGCTAATCAGTGGAGGTAACCAGCAAAATGGAGAAAAGGAACTATGGCATGCTGAAGTATTTAATGATGAGATGCCACAACCCCTGGGATTGGCTTTAAAATAGTCCAGGAAAAAGGAAAGGAAATAGATAAAGTAACAATGATGAAATGTGGTAACTGTTGAAGCCAAGTGATGCTAGGTACATAAGAATTCATTAGATTTAATAAAAAAAAAAAGGGGAGCACCTAGAAGGCCCAGCTCAGGTGACTGGGGAGGTTGAGCCACTGGACCTTACAGGACACCTACTACACAGAGCCACCCTACAAATTCCAGGAGGCATAGCAGTTCTACCTAATACACAGAAACAAACACCTGAAAGCAGCCAAAATGTGGAGGTAAAGAAACATGTCACAAAGGAAAGAACAGAAATCTCTAGAAAAGGAACTAAATGAAACAGAACCAAGCAAGCTAAGAGATACAGAGTTCAGAATGTTGGTTATAAGGATGCTCAAGCATATTAGTAAAAGTATTACAAAAACAACTGAGACCATCGATGACATAATAAAGTACCAATTTGAAATGAAGGCTACACGAACTGAAATGAAGAATAATTTACAGGGAATCAACAGTAGACTAGAGGACACTGAGAATCAAATCAGCAGTTTGGAACATGAAGAAACAAAAAGCACCCAACCTTTTTGAGCAAAAAGAAAAAAGAATCCAGAAATATGAAGATAGATTAAGGAGCCTCTGGGACAACTTCAAGCAGTCCAACATTTGTATTATTGGGGTGCCAGAAGGGGAAGAAAGAGAGCAAGAAATTGAAAACCTATTTGAAAAAATAATTACAGAAAACTTCCCCTGCCTGGGAAAAGAAATAGACTTACAAGTACAGGAAACACAGAGGGTCCCAAACAAGAAGAACCCAGAGAGGCCCACAGCAAGACACAACGTAATTAAAATGCCAAAGGTTAAAGACAAAGAGAGAATCTTAAAAGCAGCAAGAGAAAAGCAGTTAGTTACCTACAAGGGAGCACCCATACAACTGTCAGCTGATTTCTCAACAGAAACTTTGCAGGCCAGAAGGGAGTGGCAAGAAATATTCAAAGTGATGAAAAACAAGGAACTACAACCAAGATTACTCTACCCAGCAAAGCTATCATTTAGAACTGAAGGTCAGATAAACAGCTTCACAGATAAGAAAAAGCTATAGAAGTTCATCACCACCAGACCAGCACTACAGGAAATGTTGAAGGGTCTTCTTTAAGAAGAACCTAATGAACAAAAGAATCTGACAAACTAAATAGATCCAGAGACATTGACGCATGCAACAGATGATCATATTTCAGAGGAAAGAGGGAAGGGGGGTGGAGGGTGGGAAGAGATTAACCAAAGAAGTTATATGCATATATGCATAACCCATGGACACAATCAATAACAGGGTAAAGGCCTAGGGAGTGGGTGGGAGCGAGGTGCAGGGGGTCAATTGGGGGGGGGGGGAAATGGGACACCTGTAATACTTTTAACAATAAAGATAAATTTAAAAAAAAAAGGAATTAATCCTGGTAAAAGGGTAACAGTTTAGGTCAGGGCATAATTTGTTACAACCTGTAAAACAATTATATACTAGGGCGTGCACTCCCCCAATAATGTAAAGAAAACAGCAGTGAGTGACTTCTAAAGGCAAGTAAGACAGATTACAGGTGGTGTTGGTGGTTAATACAAACCATGTTAATATAAGAAACAAAGAATAAAGTACAGTCAAAGCCACAGAGTTAAGGTGAGAATTTTCAGCCATCCTGAAAGATCTGGAAGGGGGAGAATTTTTTTAAGTTAGAACTGGTCAAGGTGACCTCCTTAATGTCTAGTTTTGATCAAGTAGTCAGGACAGACACTGGTGTGCACAGGGTCAAACAAAACCATTGTTGATAACACTTCCCGCATGTTTACAGCAGTCCTAAATATAGTTCAGAAAGCACCTAAAGTACCATGGTACTCATAGAAGAGGGCAGCGCTTCTCTACTTGAGGTCTATTAGTTTATTTTAAAAGCATGTAAGGAAATCCATCGTGAAGTTTTCGCTTTTAGTTCAAAATTTAAGTTTATGACTATGCTATCATTATTTTTATAGAGTTAACAACACCACCTCATTAATTAAAGCTCAAACCACTAGATTAAATGAAAAGAATCTACAATGCTCAAAGGTTTATATAGACATCAATGAAGACAAAAGAAAATTACTTACCATAAGTGATCAGTAGAAGGACAAAAGGCATGTTTTTAAACAGGTTACTTATTGATTTCTTATAGGAGTACTCTGCAGGGGGACTGTCTTGAATTGCTGCTTGAGCCCGACTTGGTGGATAGTGAGGTTTTTCTTTGAATGCTGGAAATGTACATGAAAAGGTAATTAAATAAATGGATCTTCCTTAGTGAGCAGACTAAATTCAACTTAAGTTTAAAGAGCAATGCAAGTCCAATAGTGAGACTTTTCATTTTCACTAATTTCTAAGTAATGACTAGTTTGGCACTGAAAATGACTAAAACTCAGAGATCTGGTTCATTCAAAACTGCAAAACCATTAACAATATGTCATAACCTTGCCCACTGATTATTCCATTTTTAGTTAAGCAAGATTAGTCTTTATGAAGCATTCAACAATTCTATTTCTAAATTTAGTTCCATTTGTAATTAGAGGTAACATCAGATAAGAGCAAGCCAATATATTATTGAGCTTAAATTTAGAGGATTGTCTTGAGTTAGTAACTATTTCTTCTGAAATCTGGCATAAATGTTATCTATCCAATCACACCTCTAGAACTGAAAAGGTCCGGGGGGATTCATGGGAGCAGAGCTGGGTCCTTCTTGCTGACTCACTCTGGCTGCAAATGGACAATCTAGGGGTAGAGTTGAGAGACATAAATGTGTGATGGTTTCTGATTCTATAAGTCCTAGCACAGCCCATTTCTATGGAGTTAGAGATGGATTTCACAGGCTTCTCAGCCAGCCATTTAGAGACTGCCCTTTTGCTGGGCAGGGAAGGATCTACTAATTTCCTGCAACAGATGGCTAGGGAGAGATTTCTGTAAGGTTTGGCTAGCCAGAGTCAAGACTACTTAATAGAAGAACTGAACTGTTAAAATTTGGTACATCAGAAATTAAAACCTAGTCTTAGTACTGACTCAAAAATTTAAACTAAAATAAAGTGGAAAATACTGTATCTCACTGAATCTAAGATGGTCTGATGCTGGCACTCAATGATCTTGCCAGGTATCAACAGAAGAGTTTCACATAATCATGTCTCAACTGCCACCAATGTTACATGCCATCAAAAAAAATTTTTTTTTACTGTGAAAAGAACACAACACGAAATCTACTCTCGTAACAAACTTTAAGTTCACAATATGATATTGTTAATTATAGGCATAATGTTGTAAAGCAGATCTTTAGAACTTATTAATCTTCGATGCCAGTGATTACTGAAAGCATTTCAATCTCAGAGATTTCATGATAAAATGTACACTTTAGAATCAATGAGATAGGGTAAATGGATTCAGAAGAAAGCAGTATTTTCTAAAAGATAAGAACTTCTTTCTCTCTTTTCTTAATAGTGGCTATTTCTTCCAAAAAGGAAGGCCTGCCTTATAGTTCAAAAGTGGGTTAGATCTGATGGACCTGGCTGTCAAATCATAATCATGCAGACATTTAAAAATAATACAGATTTTAAGAGACTATCCAAGACTCAATGAATCAGAACCTCCAGAACAGAACCTGAGAATCTGTATTAAACACAAAACTCTCCAAATGCTATCAATACCCAGCCAGGTTTGAAAAATCACTGTGAAAGAAATGATCCTTAAAACTTCCATATAATGCTGCAATTCTTTAACTCTCCTGTTTGCTGCTAAAAATAAAAAAAGGAAAGTCCTTTACTCACCAACACATTGGTTAATTATGCTATAACTAAAACAGACTTCAGTTTTATAGGTCTCACAACTAACTCAAGAGGAGACATAACTCATAAACATTTACTTTTCAAGATCCTTATACTGGAGGCTGGCGGGCATAAAACATTATAGCTGCTGCAGTTCCTCCACTTCCCTCGCCCTATCTGCTCCTCGCGGTTGAGGATGTCTGTTGCCCTTTCCTGGAAGTGCCCTAGTTTCAGAATGTAAAATTGCTTACAAGGTAATCATGAGTATTTACTGAGTCTTCATTTTCTTAGGTTTTTATTTAATATGGTAAAACAGGTCTAAATGGCTCAGATCTGAACTCAAATGCAAAATAAAAGCAATTCTTAATCGTCTTAACTCCACTTGATTTATTTTCTGAACAGAAGCGTCATCTTTTCATTTTGGGCAGTCAACTGCCCTCTCGGACAAAATCAGGCCTGTATCTACCAGCTACAGGATATATAAAGTTGGGTTTAAGTCTATACAAAAGAAAAACGAACAAAAAGCCATTGGCCTGTTACCCTGTCTAAGCTGTGCTACATTTTCCAAGGATGGAATATGGCCTGTTCCTTTTCGTTTGAAACGGAAAAACAATTGCCCAGCTTGTGCGGCTCAGTGGTTGGGCGTCGACTGATGAACCAAGAGGTCCCAGTTCAATTTCCAGTCAGGGCACATGCTCAGGTTTCAGGCTCAACTCCCAGTGGGGGGCGTGCAGGAGGCAGCCGATCGATGTTTCTCTCTCTATATATCCCTCTCCCTTCCTCTCTCTAAAATCAATAAAATATATTAATTTTAAAAAAAGAAACTGAAAAACAATTGCCTTCTTACCCTCTTCTCTTTTCCCCACCAAAAACTTGTGCCAATAAAATAATTAACTATTAAAGCAGCTATTCTCCACCCCTGGCAATAGGCACATGAAGAAGCCCAGGGTTTGGGGCACCACATTCAAACGTTTCCTCCTATGATGAAGCAGCAGATCTGTTGTGTTCAGGACTTCTACTTTTTGAAATGAGATAATAACATTTTTGATTTCATCATCTGCCCTGTGTCATTCAAGCTGACATTACACACATTAACTTAACAGGCCTGAATCCTGGCCCTGCCTCTGGAGAAGTCAGTTCCTGTCTTTGACTATAGCTTTCTCATTCCAAAAATGGAAATAACAAGCTATTATGAGGATTATCATATGATACAAGTAAAAGAATTTTATAATTATTGAGTGCTACACAAAATACACTGTAGCACAGTGTATTCCTCTTTTTGAGGAATTTTTTTTCCCCCCTGCGGAATATTTATTGTTAAAAATTAGAGACTAAATTTATCTCAGGAGCTTGAAATTCTTACAGACTAAGTAAAATGTATTTCTATGAAAAGTTTACAATAACAGCTTATATCTAAATATTCTGAATATAAGAATCAAAAGTATAATTATGCATACATGTATACACTCACATTTAAGTACCTTAGTA
Organism: Miniopterus schreibersii; assembly: GCF_964146895.1. NCBI lineage: Eukaryota > Metazoa > Chordata > Mammalia > Chiroptera > Miniopteridae > Miniopterus > Miniopterus schreibersii. The sequence goes on from NC_138119.1 coordinate 25,742,423, forward strand.
TTAAATACTTTGATTACCATTACTTTTATCTGTCATCCACTCACTTTAGTGAATCAGGATGGTAAGGATTTTAACTGGCAACTTGAGTTAAGTAACAGTGTACTGCTAAGCTGTACGGCTTTCAAATACAACAGCATGACCACCTATACAAGAATTTGAATTGGAACAAAAAGTAAGATTAAGTAAAAATTAAAATAATATATTTTTATATATAACATTTTATATATGGAGTTAGATTGCCTAGGCTCCACTTTCATCTTCAGTATTTACTGCAACTATTGGTAAATTAAATTTACTTAAATTATGGGCCCCCATTTCCTTACCTATAAAATAGGAATGGCAATAATAGTGTCGCCCTCACAGGGCTGTGAGGATTAAACAAGATAAACTGTGCATATTAAACACTCAAATGTTAGAGACCGTAGGAGAGTTCTCCCAATGGGAATGGGGTACTAGTGTGAATTCAGTGGAAGGCGTGGGTTAATTTAGAAATGCCAGATGGATTACACTCAAGCTCCACGAGGGAGCGTAAAAGAGTTACATGGCATGAACGCTCAAGACTGTATATTAGAAAGACTGCTAAGTACCAATTTAGTATATGGCACATTGCTGAAGACTTCAGCAACCTAAATTATTTTATAAGATTTGGTTAGGCTTTCAAAGTATTTATGGGTAGAATTTAGAAGAAAGTAGGATTGTCTCTTAGTAACTTAGGACCTTTCAGTAAGTACCTTTTAAATAACCCAAATTTTCCTCAATAGCAAATATCTGGATAAATATTTAATTTATCCAAATTAAAATTTTAATTTAAATGTCATAATTTTCAGCCTAAGACATTCACAACACAACTGTAAGTTATCTTGCTTTTATACTATGCTTGGTATTATAAGATTGGTCACCAAGCAAAACTTGGCAATAAGCCCTTTTTTTCCTATTCCATTTCCAGTCCAGTTTTTTACATTCTCCCCCATCCCCACTTCTATTTCCACTGTCTGCTATAAGCCATGTGCACATAAATAAGTAATTATGTATATAAATAGTTCTCTTTTGATTTCTCAAATAACACAGGGTGATATGCCAGTGGTCACGCCTATTGCTGTTTGTGTTGCTTTAGGCCCTCCTCCTTTAACAGATAAAATCTTGTATTTGTAGCACCTCATATATGTACGTTTAAACACATGTGCATATATATCATTTCATATCTATAAATATTTTTATATACAACTTATTACTCTCACTTCTTCCAAAGAGACAATTGAAGACAATAAAAAAAGGAAAATCAGAATTTATGTGAAGATTCATGAGGAACTGAAGGAAAGAGAATTTTACATTTTAATAATCCCTATTGCTAATAGAAGGCCCATGAATGCAAAAGAGGCCTATGAACTATATTTCACCCAGCAAATCAAATATGGCTATCAGAAAAATATACTTAAGAGTTTGTTTCTAAAAATAGAGATTTCTTTTAAAACTTTGTTAAACTGCTAAAATAGTCCAGGGATAATGTTCTTTCTCAGTAGTCTGCACACAGCAAATATGCCACTTACTAATTGAAACACAAAAACCAACCATAAGTAGACTGGATATGACAGAATACTTTCTATGCTACCAAGAAAATATTTCAGTCATCTTAAGGGAAATTAAATAAGTGGGCTGAGCTTCCTATACCTGGATCCTGAAGTTCATCTATAAAGTCAGTCTCTATCAAAACACTTAGTGGTCTTCAGCATACCTTCCTTTGAAAACTGAGGATTTCATATTTGGAGATCATAAAACTTGAATTTTTCATTATTACAATAACCAAGGTAAAAATTAATATATAAATTAAAAACCCCAATTTAATTGTAAATTTTAATGATTAAAAGATGGCCTTTCAACTTTAAAGTTCCCTTCCTCCTCAAATTAATTTAAGATACACCGAGTGCCTAAAGGGCAGTATTACAGTTATATTAGCAGCTATATTACTTAAATAAACCTTGCCTATCCTTTTTCCTGAAATCAAAATTGTTTCCCATTAAAAATAAACTTTAAAAAGCAGACCTTCCCAAACCTTCTTCCAAACTGATGATGGCTGCTTGCAGCTGATTTTGACTGACTGCTTCAAGACACAGGCCCAGACGAGAGGACTCAGTGACGGAGGGTGGCAGCAGAGCTTTGCTGGCATGGCCTAACAAGTAGATAGTTGCCACAGTTTGAAATTCTGCTGAACAGCTTGCCACTACCCAGGATCATTCACTGGTCAACATTTTCAGATCCAGTCAATTGTTAAGTTGAGGATCCTCAGAAAGATTTATCATTAAAAGGAAGGTTGTAGCCTATCTGCATAATTTCAAAGCATTGACAAGAACTTGTTCCTGGCTAGGTTAGTGTAAGATGCAGAACATGTAGAGGAATATGCAAAGAGGAAGCAGGTAATATGATGGAAACCAATAGTTATCGGGGGAGAAAAGTTAGTAGGGAGATAAGTGAGATGAATTAGTCTTCAAACCCTTTACAATATTAAAATAGATGGACCATAACATAGCCCTAGAGCTGTAACATTCATTACCTGAGCAAGGCAGTGCTACAGCAAGAATGAAACAAGCAAATGGCATTTGAGATAGTAATAAAAATTTCCAGGATTGGTTACTTTTCCTTTTTTACATTTGTCATGCATTTATCTACTTAAACTCTAGAGAAAATAATTCACTTACCAATTACTGTTAAAATAAATAAAAGTGTGGCGACACCTGATGTTCCATAAAACATGGTCCTGATATTATAAGCCAAAAGATCTGTGTTATTCTGTGTGTTGGGCACTAAAACTGGTGGTAGCAAAAAGCCAACTGCAGTGCCAAGCTGTAAAATAAACAGTCCTGTTAACAGATATTATTAGAAGAGAAAAAAGTACATACTGCCAATTAATACAACACAAAGAGGACAGCTGGGGTACATAATGTGTTTTTGTAAACTCTAAAGCACCGTATTCTAATGTCTTTTTACAACTGTACTGTTAAAGAGAAACTGCTGACACAAGTCTTTCCTATCAATAAGCATTCACTGAGCTCCTGTAATCTAAATGCTGCTGCTATAAAGTTAGATGCTTATAATCAAAAAGAGAATAATAATATGCAAACTAGGACTGAGAAAAGACAACCTATAGGATGGGAAAAAATATTTGCAAATCATATATCTGACAAGGGTTTACTATCTAGAATAGAGAGAGAAATCTTGTAACTCAACAACAAAAAGACAAACATCCCAATTAAAAAATGGGCAAAGGGCCCTGGCCGGTTTGGCTCAGTGGTGAGAGCGTTGGCCCACCGACTGAAAGGTCTCGGGTTAGATTCTGACCAAGGGCACGTACCTTGGTTGCAGGCTCGATCCCGGCTCTGGTCAAGGCATGTAAGGGAGGCAACCAATCGATGTGTCTCTCTCACATCGATGTTTCTTTCTCTCTCTCTCCCCCTTCTACTCTCTCTGAAAAAAGCAATGGAAAAATATCCTCAGACAAGGATTAAAAAAAAAGGGAAAAGGACTTGAATAGACATTTCTCTTAAGATATACAAATGTCCAACAAACACATAAAAAAATGCTCAACATCATTAGTCATTAGGGAATTGCAAATCAAAACTATAATGAGATACTACTTCATACCCACTATAATAGAAAATAAATGGAAAAATAAGAAATGTTGGCAAGATGTGGAGAAATTGAAACTCTGTACACTGCTGGTGGGATTGTAAAATAACGTGGTCACTGTGGGAAAGTTTGGCAGTTCCTTAACAAGTGAAACACGGAATTACCGTGTGACCTAGCAATTCCATTCCTAACTATTTACCAAGGTTTTCAAACAAATATTGATTATAGTATAAGAATATTATGGCAGCCCTATTCACAATAGCCAAAAGGTGAAAACAACACAAATGTCCATCAGTGGATGAACGGTTAAACAAAATGTGGTATATCCATACAATGGGACATATGGAAGGCAACTGATCGATGTCTCTCTCCCTCCCCCCCCACTTCCTCTCTTTCTAAAATCAATTTTTTTAAATAAAAGAGCCAAAAGTGGTTCATTTTTAAAATCAATAAACATATCCTCAGGAGAATAAGGCAGAGATAACATTTACCAAATATTTCATTTGCTCCCTTACAAAAGCTGGATAGAGACAATTAAAGAGGTAATTACAAGAGAGTGTGGTAAGCATAGTACTATGATGGAGAGGTAGAGGGTGATAAGACTGGAAGGATCAAGTAATTTATGATCCAAACAAGAATACTATTCAGAGCGAAAGGGACTCCAGGGGTAATTACGCTGGAAGAGGTGTGCACTTGGACCACGCCGGCAAATACGGTCATTCAGAACGCACGGTGACCCCAGCTAAGAGAGTACTCCGGAGGAGCACCTTGTATAGACTTGGACTTCAGGCAAAGTTTCTGGAGAAGCAAAGGTCTGGCTAACTCCAATTTCTTAATCAAGTGAAGTACAAGTGTTCCAAGCCATGGGGACATCATGTACAAAGGAAAGAGAGAGCATGACCTTGTGAGAAACTGTAAGTAGAGCACAGTTTCCCTCAGAGCAGAGAAAGAGTATGCATGTGAGAATGGAGGTGTGGAGAGAGGTGAAGCTGAGGAACTGGCAGGTCAATCAGGAGGGTGATACATTGTCACAACAGACAGTGTGAATTTTTTTCCCCTAATTGTCAGAGTTCTCAGTCAGATTTGAAAACATTTAAAACAAGTCCTTGGTAACCTCCAAATTATTCTTGCTGTCCCTCTGGCCATGATCTTGGGACCAGAAGGGCATATAAAAAGTCACCTTAGACAGTTTAAATTTTATCCTAAGGACAATGGAAGCAACTGCAGGGGAGTACCCCAGACAGATCTGCTATTAAAAAAACAACAGTGGATGAATGTGAAGAAGAGAGGAAGACAGCAAGAGCTGCAGATGGAAAGGTCAGTTAGCAAGCCCTAGGCAAGAGCTGCAGGTGGCCAAAGTGAAGACAGTGGCGATAGTGGCAGTAGAAATGAAGACAAAATCAATTTGGTGGGGTTGTATGGGATATCCAAGTGGAAATATCCAGCTGGCCACTATCTATGAGTCTGAAACTTGTTCCTATATTCAACAAATTTTTATGGAGACTCTACAATGTGCCAGGCACTGTAATAAATGCTGGTGATACAGTTAGACTTCATGGGTACATTAAGACTTCTTGCCTATTTTCATGAAACTTACAATCTAATGGTGGGGATGGGAAGTGAATAATAAAGAACTATTAATATACAAACATGTAAGTATATAAACATATCAGGCAGTAATAAGTACTACGTGGAGAATTAAAGTATAATGATGTAATAAGAGAGTGACTGGGCAACTCTAAATGGGATTGTAAAAGATTTGCTACTGAGTAATATTTAAAATGCATTTAAACTGAGAGCTCAATCCAGTAAGGATGTAATAATGTCATTCTAAGCAGGAAGAACATCCCAGGCAAAGGGAATGTTTCTGCAAAGGTGCTTATGTAAAATGCAAGTTTAGTATTGTTGAAGGAACCAAATAAAACATGTTGGCAAGGTTTTGTAATTCAAAGTAGAGTTTAGATTTTAAGTACTATGGGAAATCATTGGCAAGTTCAAAGCAGGGCAATGACATGATCCAGTCTATGTTTTAAAAGGTTGTCTCAGGTTAGAGACGTGGCAGAACTAGCTGGGTAATTTAAAGCTAGGATTCAGGAGTCAGACCGACTTGAGTGTGAATGTCACCATTAATTAGCTGTGTGACTTTAAGAAAATAATTCCGTGCCTTCAAGTCTCAGTATTTGTATCTATAAAATGAGGACAGTAATAGTTCCTACCTTACATTATTAAATTAAATAACACCTGCATGTAAAGGATTTAACATGGTGCCAGGTTTTAGTGAGTGCCAAATAATGTTGAATATTATTGTAAATGATCACTCCATAATCTAGGCTGAAGTTACACGCTTGGGAGTAGTGAGTAAGTGCACAGCTACCGGAGCCAAGGAAGGACAAGCACAGTTAGGTAGATATAGGAATAAGGCCCAGAGACGTGCTGAGTGTTAGAGGGAAATCTGTCTATGAGAAAACATTTCCGTTTATTATCCATGAAATAGACAATCCATAGCTATGGAGTTGATAATATTTATCATGCTCAATGAAGTCTTAATCTTGAATATAATTTTGTAAATGTAAAATACTTTAACTAAACCATTCCTATCCAAACATGGAGAAGCAAACAACTAAAATATTATCAGAAATTATTTTGGGTACACAACAACTATAGTTCAAGCTACCTCTTCTGTACTTTTAGAGAAAAATAAATATAAAGCATGTAGAGTTTGTCTTTTTTATGGATTTTAAATAAATCTTATTGTGATCTTGAAACAAGTATTGGACTGGAAGAAAAAAGTCTTTTGTTACATAGCTACATGCAGCAATATATATACAGAGAGAGGTGAAGTTTTTGGTATACAGATTTTTAACTAGATTCTCCTCAAGCTTAATGAACACTCAATACAATTTACATAAAGTATCATAGGACTCCATGTGCAAAATTAAAATTACAATAAAAGAATCAATCTGCAATTTTAAAAAACCACACAAGGCATTCTACCTAGTAATGCTAATGGAATTAGGACCTATGGTATTAGAAAAGATTTAAGAAGCACCCCAGGCAATGTAAGCCACCCTTTTACAATGGATTCCAAGATCTGTGATTTGTCTTCATTTTCTTACTGGTAAAAATTGGTAATTGGACTCAGGAATGTTGTGAGGTCTTTACCACTAGAACGTTTATTTAGCTGTCACGTATAAGTGTTTGTTTTGTACCAGGCACTCTGCTGACTGCTACTCCATAAAATTAAACAGGGCCGTTCACCTTGACCACTCAAATGGGAACAAACTTCCCAGAATCCAACACCTCTTTTGCAAATACAATGAGTGGCAAAAATAATACCTACCCAAGTCTCACGCATTACTGACAATTTTCCATGATGTCAGGCACCTAGGGGCCGTTTCAGTTATGTTATAAGTAATTCTCAAAGCAAGATGACAAACCGGTCTCACTTTAAACTGGTTTTCAAACTTCTGTCCTTACAAAAAGACCAAAACCCCTCTTTAATCCAAGGCTGCTGCCTCTTACCTCCTTCATTTCTAGACAAGCCTCCCACGGCCTATGCTTTTATCTGGTCCTTCAAGGATCCGATTTTCATCTATCAGCCTAGGCCTTACCTGATTGCCTAGCACGGCTGTGGCACAGGCTGTGGACACCTCTGTGGGCCCAAACCACACGGAGGCGATGCGCGAGGGCAAGCCCAGGATGAAGACCTGGGCCACGGAGCACAGGGACTGGCCCAGCATGGTGACCCAGAACAGATGCTGCTGCACGCTGCCGCACTTGACCCAGGCGCCCAGGCAGTTGAGGCCCGAGCCCAGCAGGGCGGTGAGCCGCAGGCCTCTGGTGTCCAGCAGCCAGGTGGCCGGGAAGATGAGGGGCACGTAGGCCAGCATGTAGACCATGGACAGCCAGTCGATGTGCAGCGAGGAGACGCCGTAGAAGCCCTCGAAGACGTTGCTGATGATGCTGTACTGGATCCACTGGAAGGCGTTGACCAGCGAGTACAGGCTGAAGACCGAGAGCACCACAAAGCGCCGTGCAGAGAGCGCCGTCCGGGGCACCGGGGAGCTCTCGGCCCCTGGGGTCTCCTCCTCGGGGACCGTGGGCAGCAGCCGGACCTGGGTCTCCTCCTCCGGGGCCAACGGAGTCTGCGGCCCGCCCGGGGCTCCCGAGACGGCCGCGGGGCTGTCCCGAGGGACCCCATTCAGGGCTAGGCAGCCGTTCTGAGGCTCCGCGCTCATCTTCCCGGCTGGCGAGCCCCCCGGGAGGGATCCTTTCGCAGGCGGGTGCCCGGGCGCCCCCGCTACCCAGTCCTCGTCCTCCGGCCGCGCCAGGACCCTGGGCTCCCCGGCGCCGCCTCGCGCCCCCAGCCTCCGTCCCCGCCCCGCACCCCCGCCCCGCACCCGAGGCCCTCCCAGCTCCCCAACCCCACCCTCTCGGCCCACCGCTCCTGTGGCGCTTCTTCCGGCGGAGCGAGGCCGAGGCGAGCGCCGTCGGACTAAACACGCAGCCGGGATGCGCCGGCGAAGTCCATGCCCACGCGCCGGGGGAGGGGAAGTCTCGCAGCTCCAGTGCGCGTCGCCGCGCATTGAGGGCCCACCGGCCAATCAGCGGGCGCCTTCGCCCGGCGCGGGAGCCAATCGTGGAGCTCCTCTGAGGGGCGGGGCGGGAGCTGGTTCCCCAGGAAGCTGAGGCGGGGGCGGGGCGGCAGGCACTCCCCGGAGCTGGGGGTGACGTGGGAGGAGGCGGGCGCATTGGACAAACTCCCCGAGGGGGAAACAGTGGGCGGAGGGAGCAGGGGGGGCAGACAAAAAGGCTGGCATCACCCTCCGCGTCTAGAGGGGCGCCCCTGCCAGGTCCAACACTCGGGAGGAGAACGACTTGGCTCCCTCGGCCCAGCTCCGCTGTCCGTCAAGGTCGGACCTGCCTTCGGGGCGGCCGGCGCCACGTGTCCTAGATTCGTTCCGCCCCCGCCGAGGAAACGCGCCGGGAAGGTTCCAATCCGGAGGCAGAGCTTTCGTGAGGAATCCGCTTCTGTGCGGTTGGAATCCGCCCCCCGCTCCCCCCCGCAGAGGGGGCCGGGAGCCTCGTGATGACCGAGCCGACGCCGTCGCTCCCGCCTTCGCCCTTGGACGGACACCGCTACTTAGAAATTACTGGACGCACAGGTTCGGGGGGTTCCGCGGGCTCCAGGTTCCACACCTGTTTTGAACGGTGTGTGCCAGACACGGTCGCGGGCGCTGGGGAATAAGAAATTAAAATGAGACAGTGTGTCTCTGCTCTCAGGAGCACAGGTAAGCCGGGGGAGTCTTCCTGCACTAGAGGCAAAGTCAGCCCTGCTACTTTTTTTTTTTTTTTTAATTTCAATGAGAAGGAAGGGCGGGGGGGGGGGGGAGAGAGAAACAGCTGTGATGAGAGTCGTTGATCCGCTGCCTCCTACGCGCTCCCTGCTGGGCCCTGACCGGGATGGAACTGCGACCTCCGAGGCTCGACCGCTGAGCCACACCAGCCGGCCTGCCTGCTACTTCTTGAGAAACAAAATTCAAAAAAATAAAGACTCCAAATACTCAGTATTCAACGGAAATTGAAACTAGGAGCTTCTCACAATAGATTTAATCTTAAATGCAGTGTTAAATGAGTATTTACTGAATGACTGCAGCTAACAAACATTGAATATTTAAAATAATCATTTGCTTTGCCAATGAATCCTTTCTCTCCCCCCCCTCCAAGAAAAACACATATAAATTTCCTCTGCAAACATGAGCTTCTAAACATTTACTTAGGTATTATTTCATATTACTGAGAGAAATTCTCTGAATGAACAAATAACTAAATGTGGAATCCAGAGGACTTCGGTCCTAGTTAAGTTTATATTATGGATTTCTGGAAAATGGGCCAATTGCATCACTTAGCACAACTTATTCAATATTTAGAGGCATTTTTAAGTCCTTCATGTACCATGAAACCTTCTACAGAGCTCACACACTCACACAAAAGCTGTTCAAAAAAGGAATCCAATGGGTAGAATTTTAAATGGACCTTCCTTTGCCTGCCCCAGTTGTACTCCATTCCGCATGTTCACAGCCAACATTCAGGTATCTGCAAACTTCCCACTCCCTTTCTGAAACCAGAAACTGGCAAATTATGTTAGGCTTATTTTCCTCTCCATAGAAGCAGCTTCCTACATGTACTCCGGCAGGAAAGCCATTCTTTCTGATTGGTTAGGCTCCTGTTTATAGATAATTTGTCCTTTCTGTGTCCTTTACAAGAAGGATTGGGTTGGGGAGTCCTCTGGGCATCCTGGATACCAGTTGGCACCTAATTTCCCTCTGCATATTTACCAGCAGGTGCCTGTCCTACTCTTGCCTACCTTGTCATTTGCCTTCCCTGCACAGGGCAAAGCTCTGTATGGGACACTACCATCCTCCACAAGGACTGTACCACCAAGGGCATCTAGAGGAAAGGAGAAGAGCATCAGATCTAGAGGCAGGCTACCTGGGTTTGAGTCCCAACTTCAGTACTCACTAGCTGCAGATCTTCTGCAAGTTACTTAGCTGTTCTCTAACAGTTCATGCTTCATAGGATTGCTATTATGAGAAACAAATAAGTTAGTGACACCTGGCAAGTAGTTTAGACATTCTTAGCTAGTTACAATGATAAAGGTAGTCTACTATACTGGTTAAGGGTCCAGACTCCAGGTCCAATCGGCCTGGATTCAAATCCTAGCTCTTTCACTTACTAGCTGCATGACTTTGGGCCAGTTACTCTGTGCCTCAGTTTCTACAACTGGAAAACGAAGACAATATTCTTCATGAAAATATTGTGAGAAATGGCTAAAAAAATATAAAGCACTTACGTGCTGCCTGCGTGACCTCTGATCTATAGTAATACTCTGTGAATGTTACCCATAACCACTATTATCAACTCATATTTCCTCTAAGTCATATCTCATTCTCGTGTTATCTTAGATTTGACTCTGTCTTGTCTATTCAAGACTTCATGGATTGTCCTGGGATTACTCCAAGATTTTCAGAGTGGATTTATGACTGCAGAGCCTCTCCCTGGAGGGTGCACTGTGGATGCCCCTAAAGGGGGTATACACAGTGGGGTATACTAACTACCCTTAGCCTAACAAGAGGTAGATTTCTTATCATTAGAGGTGTTGAACAGTTGAATGGACTGCCATGTGACACATCTAGACAAGAGTTAGATGGTGTCTATGTTGGACCACGTATGTCGTGGATAGGATTCATGAATTCCATGGAATATCGAGCTATGTGAGATCTGGAATTTCTTCTGCTTTTAAGTTTCTGTGATTTATGAAAAGTAAAATTAGGTATTTCCAATGAAAGTATTAGACAAAATTCACATACTTATTTCAACCAAGTTCTGTAAAATAAAAAATTGAGTGCAGAAAGGGGAAAACTCAGCAGTATCTCTTTATAGTGTCATTCTAATCTGGGTAACCTTACCTCCTCTTGAGGCTTCAATGGTAGATACTTATTAACCAGTTTAGGCTTAAATCATATAAACATCATATCTTTGGATATATAACAACATGAACCTTAATCTCTGCCAGCAAGTACACTACTGGGAGCATCACTTTGGCTGAAGTCAAGATGAGATTGAGCTACATTATGGGCATGGAATGCCAAGTCTGAGAGAGATTTGAGTAACAGTTTGGCGATATGAGATCTGAACAGCATCCGGGAACCAAGGTCCAAGAAGCTGTTAGGAGTGATGTGGCTGTTCCTGAGCAAAGGTTTCCTGCAGCCTAAGAGGATAAGCTGCAAAGCAGAACAATGCCACTTGATGTAAAATCCCTGTTTCATGGGGCGGGGAGATTTTAGCAGCCTTGCCTTCAGGTTGCACCACCATCACTAGGCTCAGTTCACCTAAATGGCTGCAGCTATGCTGTTCTACTCTGTGGAATGATTAAGTTGGGAATGAAGGGGTGGAGGAGACTTAATCATTTTCAGGATCTCTTTGAGAAACTGACATCAAAATTAAATCACAAAAAATAGATACAAGACCTTAAAAGGGACCCTGAAGCTTAATCTATATTAACTCGATGGTAAAGCCACCTCTACTCACCCCTCCCACCTGCTGCAACTAATACTTCATTGCCTGATTTGCACTAAAAAGACTGTGCAACCTCTTTATATGTTTCCTATTCTGGAAACATGTGATCCACTATTCTGGAGTTCATTTACTGAAGCTGTGATGAAGGTATTAGACCAATAAAAATAGACTCCCATCTCCCTCCCTAGCCCAATAGTCACTGTAGGCCAGTCTCAGAGCATCCACTAAGGAGTCTTCAGGGTTGTATACGCTTAGAGTTAAGAACACAAATAGCTCATGAAAACTGTATTTAGAGGAAGTGCTGGATGGAGCTAGGCCACAAAGAGAAATCAAGTTCCTATTCCAAGAGGTCTAGGCAACAAAGGAGAAAACAGGTATGAAGCCCAGAAATCAACTGAGTGAGAGAGCAGGTGGGAAATGGATGGTAGAGAGTGGAGTGGAGCAATTCCAGGGTTGCTGAGCAAGCACTGGTAAGCTCATGGGTACATGTGTGTGCACACAAACATTTCCCACACACACTTGAACACATCCTTCCCTTGGTGAAGATTATGGACCAAGAGCGATAAGGTCCATGGAGCTTTGGAGTGGAAGGTGTTGGTGGAGGGGGGAGCTGGGGACTGAGTTGTAACAAAGCAGAGTCTGTAATGAATATCCCCAACTTCATGATTGAGCCATGAGCTAGACCAGTTAGTAACATTTAGGAGGAACGATGGGAAATAATACAAAATAAGAACACATTCACCATTTGATTGATATCAGCCCCACTTTACAGCTAAGGAAGCTAATATAGAAATCTTCCTCTAGGTTGTACTCTGAGAAGGAAGGACCTGGATATGGTTCCTGGCCCTCAGGTGTCAGGGTTGTGCCCAACTGGTTAGGTCTCTAGATAACTCTTTTGCATTATCTGGAAGCTTTGTTAAAAAACAAACAACAATGAAAAAAACCCACACCTTTTTATCCTTAGCAACTGCCTTGGATTGTCCTCAACAGTCACTATAGCCCAGGCTCATTAGAATTGGGTGGCTTCTTTTGTTGACCCTTCATATCATTCTTTAGGCAATGAATTTCCCTGGCATTGTGAACTGCCTTCTTTAATACCGATCTTTTTTCTATCACTAATTTCTGTAAAGAGATAAATTATGACTTCTGTTTTTCTGAAATGTACTTCTGAAGATTTCTTTTTTAGCTGGAGACTTCCTTTTCTGAGAAAGAAGATATATGATTAAAATAATTCTCTAAGTAACATATAAACTTTTAATAAAAATCAATAAAAATAGCTATGATTTACTAAGTACCTACTATAAACCATTAGACTATAGGCTCTGTGGAGGCAGGTTCTCATATGTATCCAGTACCAGGACAGCACCAGGCACAGGAGGTGCTCGAGAAATATTGGTACATGTAATAAATGGATGCAGGCAAAATGTGAAGAGCTTTAGGTGCACATCTCATTTAATTCTAACTCCCTCCCCATGCCCTACTACACACACACACACACACACACACACACACACAATTTAATGAAATAGGTATGTTTATCCCACTTGAAGATTAAAACTGAAACCGATATTAAGAGAAGCAGAACAGAAACAGACTCAGAACATTATGACGATTGCCAGATGGGAGGGGGGTTGGAGAGATGGGTGAAAAAGGTGAAGGGATTAAGAAGTACAAATTGGTTGTTACAGAATAGTAGTGGAGACATAAAGTACAGCATAGGGAATAGAGTCAACTGTAATTGAAAATTAAAATAGATTTAAATTAAAAATAAAATATTTTTAAAGAAAAAAGAGGTTGCCTGGCCGGGCGTGGCTCAGCGGTTGAGCATCGACCTAGGATCCAGGAGATCGCGGTTCGATTCCCGGTCGGGGCACATGCTGGAGGCAGCTGATCAATAACTCTCATCATTGATGTTTCTCTCTCTCTTTCTCTCTCCTTTCCTCTCTCTGAAATCAATAAAAATATATTTAAAAAAAAAAAAGACAAGAGGTTGAGTAATCTATTCAAGGACACATGACTGATAGATAAATGATCTGTCTGACTCTAAAGCTTCTCTTAACCAGGGTTCTGTAAACAGAATGAAGTTGGAATGGCACAATCAGAACATCCCATCACCAGGGTGACATCTCAATGGACCAATCCACACCAGTGGACTTCAAATAAGCTTTGGATTGCTGTATGTTAAAGGTAATTTAAAATAACATACGTTTAGAAACAGTAACATATTTTCCTCTATACAGTAGTCCTCCCTTATTTGTGGTTTCACTTTTTGGTTTCAGTTAACTTGTGGTCAACCACAGTCCAAAACATTAAATAAAAAACTCGAGAAAGAGAGAGAGACCACATTCACATAAATTTTATTACAGTATATTGTTATCATTGTTCTGTTTTATTGTTATTAACCTCTTATTGTGCCTAATTTATAAGTTAAACTTTTATCATAGATATGTATGTATAGAAAAAAACATAGTACATATAGGGTTCACTACTACCAGAAGTTTTAGGCATCCACTGGGGGTCTTGGAATGTATCCCCCAAGGATAAGGGAGGACTACTGTATAAGGTAGATTTTCATTATCTTGGTACGTATGTTCTATAAAGTTTCCCCAAACACTAAACTAGTAAATACTAAACAATTGGCATTTTTGTCAACCAATCAATACGTAACTTTGTTTTATGTGTGTTTCTGTTTAAAGACACCTTATTTAATATACATTGTTGATTCATTAACATTGAACTCACAGCCAACAGCACTATAACTCATGCCCGAACAGAGCTTATCTAACACACCTTTTCTCCATAAGACCCATCACGGCCTTCTTGTACTTAGGACCACTACCCAGCATGGCTGTGCTTGGGGGGCATTCTAAACAGTGAAATCAACAAAAAGCGCCCAAATGCGAAAACTGTGACACTACATAGACATGAAAAGGACACTTGTTTGCAGTGTGAGAGCTGAAACAAGGAGGCAGAGTGTGCCTCTTTCGACCTCAGCTGGGAATGTACCAGTCGGGAGACTCAAATCTGTCACTGCTCTGCGAATGTCTGTGAACAACTGCGAAAGTGCCACAAGTATTGATTTTGGGACAACAACTAAATTTTAGTGAGTAGGTGAATTTGCAGATATGAAGTCCATGAATAATGGGGGTATGTTGTATATACACACTTAATACCTTCAAAGTCCTTTTAAAAGCCATAGGTTATGCATATTACCTATCTCCATTTAAGAGACTGTAAACCTGGCTGAATTAAATATAGAAATTGATCTGTCCCTAGGTGACACACAGAGCCCGTTTCATAGGCATGCGACCTCTGCACTGCATAGGGCCCCTGTGCTCAGCAGGGCCCCACACTGGTTCAATGCTCTGCTGTAACCATCTTGAAATTCTCAATGATCTTTGAACAAGAGGCCTTGCACTGGGCCCCACAAATTATGCAGCTGGTCCAGGCCACACAGCAAGAAAACAGATTAATAACCAAGAGGACAAAACTACTATTTATGTATCCAACCGAACAAGCCCTTTTTTTTTTCACAGTCCCTAATTAATATATTAAAGTTCCCATTCATTGAGGGTTGGCAGCAATAAGCTTGCTTAATCTTTATGACACTCCGTGAGTCAGGTATTATTGCCACTTAACGTAGAGGGAAACCGAGGCCTAGTGAAGGTAACTTAGCCTTAGCATGGCTTGAACAGGAACCAAATCTTTTTTACTCCAAAATCCATTCTCTTACCATTAGATTCTTGCTCTGTCTAATTTTAGTTGGCTCCAGCATTCAGGTGGTTTGTAATGAGTTTGAATTTTGTGATCTTAGTGAACTTTTAACTAAGACATCTACATTTCATTTGCAATAAACCTATTTAATGGGCTTTTAACAAAATATAAATTAGCTCAAAAGTATGTAAGAGACAATTACCTTGTTTTTTCCCCCTTTCCTTTAGTCATGTCCCCATTAGTTTTTCATTTGTACACACACACACACACACACACACGCATGCACCCCTCCCCCCAAGAGGACAAATAGCAAAAGCATTAAAGGAGATAGGATTTTAAAAGTTTATTTTCTGACAAATTAGTATCTCTAGTAAAAGTTGAAATTAATGACAAAAATGAGGTACTATTTGTAGACTTATTCATCTATATTTTCTTGTTTCTACTACACTGGATAATTAATTGGTGATTGGAATAGAGTTAGCTTTATTGAGGCCAATTTAACTCTTTAGTGTTAATTGAGTGTAAAATATTTTGTGTTCCTTCAATTTAATCTTGCAAGATCTGATGTAGAAAAGGTATCTTCTCTTTTCTCTTTTTACTTCTGTAATTGACATCTTGCCTACTATTGACTTAAATCACCTGAATACCAAAGGCTCATATTCTGGTGGGTTGTACATTATCTTTTATATTGTGAGCAAACATTACTGGATTTATATCTTTTTTTAAAAAGATTTTTTAAAATTGGTTTCTCGCGAGAGAGGAAGGAAGAGGGAGAGAGAAACATCCATCAGCTGCCTCCTGCACGCCCCCCACGGGGGAACGAGCCTGCAACCCGGGCATGTGAACTGACCCGGAATCCAACGGGCAACCCTTTGGTGCACAGGACGATACCCAACCCACTGAGCCACACGGGCCAGGGCTGGGTTTATATCTTTAAGAAGGTCAATTGCTTTTTATCGGGCTCCTAAATTATATTGAGTTCAAACTCCAAAAGTTATTGTAAAAGATATGCCTAAGCCCAGGGATTTTCCAAGGGAGACTAGAAGCACAAATATAAAATGAAAAAGCTGTACATGCCAACAATGGCAAAATTAAACTGCAATTCAGTAAAAAAATAAAATAATTGTTTCCTTCTCATATCCTTTACCTTGGGGAAAAAAACACAAAAAACACCTTTCTATTACACTGTTAAAATTCCCAGAAACAAAGTGAGTACAAGAGAGTTAGATCTTGTCTAAAACACTGCATTAGAGAAAAATAGCTTTTCTTGTTTCTCCTACTCCTAAAATTTTGGGAGCAGACTTAAGTTCAACCCTCAGCCAGAAGCCCAGCCCAGCCAGATTCTGAAGCCTGAAGCCGGGTTCTCTGGTGAGTCCAGCCTACATCAATCAGTCCATCACTGAGTGCGAGAAAAAATGTTCATTATTGTATGCTGCTGAGTTTTGCAATAACTGCCTAAGGCAACTCTTTACTATCTTTCAGAAAATCCTAGTCTTCCTTGTAGGTCTGGAAAGGGGGAAGGGAAAAAAGTTCAAATTCCATTTTCCCTTAAAGCATTTCCTTTTTGTAGAGGGACCAGAGAACTTTGAAAATACACCTATTCTCTCACATTAATGTTTCTCTCTCTCTCTTCCTCTCCCTTCCCCTCTCTCTAGAATCAATGAAAAAAAACCATATCATTGGGTGGGGATTAAAAGTAAAGGTTTAACAATAATAGGAACTAACCAAATAAATTATTGTAAGTCCATATGATTGATTACTACACTGTCATCAAATATCACATTTTTTTTATTACTAATGACATGAAAAATTCTCATGATATAATTAATATTGGGTAAAAAAGAAATCAAGACTCATTAAGTAATATGCTTTTCATACAGTCAGCAAGCTGATATGCAGTAGGCAGTGTGCTAGGTGCTGATCCCAATTTTATTTGACAGTTTTATTGAGATTTAATTGACATACAGTACAATAAACTGCATATGTTTAAAGTATAGGATTTGATAAGCTTCGACATATGCATACACCCATGAAACCATTACCACAATCAAGATAATGAACATATTAATCACCCTCCAAAAGTTTACTCAGGTCCCTTTATAATCCCTGCCTGCTGCCTTTGTCCGCAATCTCTCCCTATCCCCAGGCAGCCACTGATCCGCCTTCTGTCACTGTAGAGTAGTTCACATTTCCTAGAATTTTATGTAGATAGGATAGTACTGTATATATTCTTTTTGTTCTGGCTTTTTTTCACTCAGCATAATTATTTTGAGATTCATCCATGTTATTGTATCAGTAGTATATTCCTTTTTTATAACTGAGTAGTATCCATTGTGTAGATGTCCCACAATTTTTTATCCAATCAGCTGTTGATGGACACTTGGGCTGGTAGAACTTTTTGTGGCTCGTATAAAGAGAGCTGTGGTGAACATTCATGTACAAATTTTTGTATGTACAAATGACTTATTCATACTCTTTTATGGAGAATTTCACTTTTGTTGGATAAATACCTAGGAGTGGAGCAGAGATGGTAGCTATAGGTTTAACTTTTTGAGAAGCTGCCACATCATTTTCTAAAGTGGTTGCACACTTTACATTCTGAGCACCAGTGGATGAGAGTTTCAGTTCTTCTAAATCTTCACAAATACTTGATTTGATCAAAACTTCTAATTTTAGCCATTCTAGTGGTAGGTAGTGTTATCTCATTGTAGCATTAATTTACACTTTCCTAATGATTGAAGATGCTGAGCATCTTTTTATGTGCTGACTTACCACCCATATAACGTCTTTAGCACATTGAAAATATAATTTTTCTGTCTTATGGATTCTGTTGTTGCTTGTTGAGAAGCCAGATGCTAGTCCAACTGTCCCTCCTTTTATTCTCTGATTGATTTTAAGATTTTCTTTTGTGGTTTTGTGGGGTTTTTTCCAAATTTCACTGTAATCTAAGTGTGGATTTTTTAAAAACTCCTGACTGTTGTTGATTTGAGCTTCTTGAGTCTCTGGACTGGTATCATTCATCAGTTCTGGATATTCCTCAAATATTTTGTAAATCTTGTCTCGGACTCATCCGTGTCCTCTGGATGTCCCATTCCACATAGGCTTGGCCTTCTCACTGTGCCTTCCACAAAACAGTTAGCTACAATTTTGATTCATTCACACCGGACAGCTATTGCTATGTTAGCTGTAATCATTTTTTTATTTGACAATATAAGGGAAAAGAGGTCAGTGCTCCTGACTAAGTAGTCAGGCATTGCATGTTTTAATAATTCTTGCAGCACACTGGTTGAAAATCGCTGATCTAGCCCACCATAGTCATTTAAATGGAAGTTCTGTTCATCTACATAAAATGTTAATGTGAGGTTACTACTACTAATTTTCTAAAATTAAAACGTTAAAAACCTTTCTGCCAACCTTTGATTTCAACATGATTCTTGTATTCTATTTATAAATTGAGTTCCTTTTTTATAAAAATGATCCCCCTTATTTTTTCTGAAACAAACCCAAGTTGAAAAGACTGAACACCTCTAAATAATCAGTTCATTTAAAAACTCAGTTAATACAAGGGCTTTAAATATTTTACATGTCCTTTGTAAATTTTAACATCTGATTTGTAAACACTTCAAATGCCTGAAAAGACAAATTTACAGTCCTAACAAGTAAAGCCTTCCCCAATACTTAACAACCTTTATGCATTTTAAAATTTATATTCTACTATAGCCAATTTAATGTCTTTCTTTACTTGTTATAATAAAATTCCCTTTGGATATTTATTGTGAAAATTACTAAAATGTGAATTTGGTTGTCTCCAGATCAAGAATGATTTTAGCTTTTCTACCTTATGCTTTTCTGTATTTTCTTAATGTTCTACAATAAATATATATTATTTTTTATAATCAGAAGAACAACAGAACTTCCTAAAAGCAAGAATCAATGCCAAGTATTTAAAAAGACAAAATATATCCTCTTACTATATCCTTCTTTTCCCCTGAGAGAAACATTAACAAACAAAAAGACCTTAGAAAACAGTAATAAAACATGGAGTGAGGTGTGGGGTGGGGGCTGCAGCAGTGGTGATATTTTGCAGGAGGAGAGAGAAGAACTGGACAATATTGGCTTCTGAATCAAGCAGGCAACTGGTGGTATTTTTTTTATTTGTTTGCAGGATACCAAGAAGCACCCGATGATTCTTTTGTCAGCATAATGGCATCTATAAACAGAACCAATGAAATAGTTATAAAACTTAAAGCCAACAAACGTTTCCTGAAGGAGATAAACGAAAAGCGTGAGTCCAACTGCTTGGTGGAAAGAAGCAATCAAGTCAGCTTACTGAGAGTTCAGAAGAGGCACTTCAGTGGTGCCTGTAAGTCCCATATTGATAACCAAACCGAAGAGCCTGTTCCTGACAGTGGCAGGAGCTCCTGGGTCAAACTGAGTCTCCTTGCTCACATGGAGAAAAAGCACTTTCCACCTAAAAGTAAGATGTTATGGGTAGGCTTCCCACCCAATAGACAGGAAGGATTTGTCTGTAAATTTACAGAGAATATCTGGAGTTGAAAGGCATTCATAAGTATTGCTCTAGGAGAGCTTAAAGGCAATCGGTCTGAAGTTAAAAGCCTCAGTAAACAAACTAGGCTGGCTGATGGAAGGTCTACTATAGGCCTGAGATTCCCATTTTCTTGTGCTCATAGAATCCCAGGCTCCACATCCGGGCTGCCTCATTCATTCAGTAGGCTCTCGTTTGGGCCCTGGAGCCTGCATTCTCAGCAGGCTAAGGTAATTCTGATGTTGATGGCCTGAGAACCATATTTTGAGAAAAGTTGTTACAGGTAATTAGAACAGACCACAGAAACTCAGGAGGCCTCCTATCTCACCAATTTACGTTGCCTTTGCAAAAATTTTATGTGGAAATGATTTTGCAATGGAAATTTTACAATGGAAATGATTTTGATGACAAATATTTTTATACAAAAGGCCCCCAGAAACGATAATAAAATGTGGAAGGGGGTGAGGTGTGGGGGGTGTGGTGGCGAAGTAGGAAGGAGAGGAACAGGTAGCTACCTCGACTGTGAATACTTGTTTCTAATTCAAGGCAAGCAACTGATGATGTTTTTCTCATTTATTTGTAAAAAAAAAAAAAGGGGAGAGTATAATAATTGTGTTAAATACAACCAACAAATGATTGAGTTGGATCAGAAAGAAAAGAATGGCCATATTGGAGATTTCGCTTCTTTGAGGAGGGGGCTGTGGCTTTACATTTGCCCCATGCTCCTGGTAAGTGGTGTTGACAGGATTAAACAGTATGGCCTGAAAAAGTGAGATTCTCCATTGTTTTAAAGTTCATCTGTGACAGGCATGTGTTTATTTTACATTGAAATGTAACTCTTTTACAAGAGGGAATGCCTTTAGTGTTCCTAATTCTGAGTATTATCTTTTACTCTGGTTGAAGTACCTAGAGCCAGAAGAGTGAAATCACAGGTGGTAGGTTAATTCTCACAACTTTAATAGTGAAAGGTAAAATCCACCTCCTGTGACATAGTTTAACACCTTACACGAATACTCATGGCTTTCTACAAAACAGAGTCTAACAAATATAATTTCCACAACCAACATTAGTGATATCAAGGTTATATGCCAACAATTCTGGAACATTATAAAATAAACCTTTAAATATTGCAGAAAAGCTCTCCGTTCCTTTTAAGTGAACAGATTTACACAGAAACTCAACTTTATGATGACAGGATACAGAATAAGTGTAGACCTAATTTAAATGTTATGGGAATTGGTATGTGGATCCATGTTCTTTCTTCAATTAGTCTAAATTAGTAGTTCTCAAAGGGTGGTCTGGGCATCCCTGGGTATTCAAGCCTTTTTCAGGGGTCCATGAGGTCAAAGCTATTTTCATAATCAGGCAGGATAGTTAGATGTTAGGAGAATTTTTTTGACAAGTGGGAAAAGGGAAACTGAGGCAAATGGTTAGACAAATAGGACCAAATAAGTCGAGCAATTTACAGCCAGCTAGTAAGTTGCAAGATCTTATCTTCCCTGACCAAGGATACTTGCGAGCAAATAGTTTTACACCTCTCCTTAACCAGAGTATGTGGCTTAAACCACCCTAGTCAGGGAGCTAGATAACAGACCCAACTAGTGCCGTTAGCGCCAGCCAAACCCAAGGAGGCATGAAGTCAGGGGACTAAATAACAGCAACAAAAAAACAATTAGAGTCAAACAAATCCAAGACAGAGGCAAAGCTGACCACAAAAATGACTCTGGTCCCTCTATGTGCTCATTTTGGTACATCGACATATTAAAGAACACACCCGGAAAAGTGGTGCATATTCCGCCAAAACCCTCCCCCGAGACCTCCCCTGGGTTTCCCACCCGAAAAAGAGAGGTCAGGCCCCCAAGACAAAGGATGCCAGCTCGGGGCTCTCCCCGGAGCATGCCCAAGCCTTATCTCAGGGGTGAACTTTTTATGTTCTTTCCCCTAAACTCTCTGTCCCAAGATTTAATAAATACACTCTTAAAATCACCTGGACTCGTGTTGTAAAATCTTTCCTGCACGAAGTCAAAAATCCACATGCTTCCACCTGGCCGGAGATAGACTCAGGCCCCGTCTCCATTCAGTGATAATAACAATACTGAGATATTGTTGTCTTTTTCACTCTCATGCTCATGGGAGTAAGATGGAGTTTTCCAGAAGCAATAAGATGTGCACTGACATCATTACCCTGACCATTCATGGAATCTAGACTTGTATTCCTGAGTTTTAAATTTTTTTCTCAGTATTGATGTCTCGTGTGGTCAACATTGAATTTTTAAGAGGATAATGGATCCTGATGTTTCTCACATTGATGTTTCTCTCTTTCTCTCTCCCTTCCTCTCTCTAAGCATGTAAAAAAAATAATAATAAAACCAGGAACAAAAAACTAAGCAATAGAAAAAAATTAAAAACAAAAAGACCCCGACAAACTTCCTTCTCACAGGTCTGGAGGATGGGAGTCTGCGATCAGAGTGTCAGGTCAGGTGCTTGGTGCCCGCCGTGTTGCTGGCTTCTAGACGACAGTTTTCTTGCTGAAAGAGCGAGCTAGTTCTCGGCCTCTTCTTATAAAGGCACTCATTTTGAGGGCTCTACCCTCTTGGCGTAGTCACATCCCAAAGGCCCCACCTTCTAATACCATCACACTAGGATCAAGGTTTCACCATTGGAATTTTGGGGGGGGATGGAAACATTTGGTCCATTGCACTTGGGTTCATGTTCTGTTTCTGCCATTGACTAGCCTCACGCTGTTAGTCTTTTGGTGTTTCCAAGCCTTATTTTCTGTATCTGTGAAACAGTACTCATCCTCTCTGCCCTCAGGGTTATTTTGAAAACTATAAAATGTAAGTTATGTACAAATACTTTTTATTTTTCATTTTCAGATAATGCCATATTTGGATAAAGTACATCTCCAGAGACATACGAAAATGCCATCTCTTTCATGCTTCTTCGGTGCCTTTCTAAACTATTTACAAATATTAATCATAAAAGAAGCCAAGGGTATTTTTTAGATCACCAAGAAAACATTTTGTTAAGTCACATAAAGTGTATTACGTCTTCATTCATTCCATTCTGTCAGTTAGATGCTTTGAAGGGATGATTTGAGTTATTAAAGATACTTTCAAAGATGTATCACCTAAAAGTTCACTTCACAGTGATCTTCTCTTTAGTAATCTAAAATGTTTAAATAATTTATGTTTGTTCCTATAAACCCAGTGGAGTGTGTTGACCAATCCCACTAATCAAGTAGACAGCTAAAGTTCTCAGTTAACAACTTGCTTCTACACACTTAATTGCATGAACTCTGATAGAGCCATGGTTTTGATAATTTGAATAAGTACCTATCTGAAAGAATAATAAGGTGTCTATAAAAGGTGTCTATAAATGGAGCTTTTTGTTATATTTTATTGCCCATCCCCAAAGTGGGCATTGCTAGAATTATCTCGTGGCCAAATCCTATTTGGTTACTATCACCCCTGTGTCATTCCTTCTTGGATAGCAGACTAATTTTCAGATTTTAACTTGGCTTGTGTTCCTTTTCACAGTTATCCCATATGGCAGGCTGAGTACTACTTGGCCTGGAGCCCAGCTGCTGCTTTGCATTTGTCTTTATATCAGTGAAATGCTCACCTTTTATTTGGTTGCCCTTTCCCTGTATAGAAAGCCCAGATTCACAAACCAAAGTATATTATGATTGGAAGGGATATGGATCATTCAACTGGTCTAACACCCTATCTCAGCCGGGACTGCACCAGGGCACAGTGGGGACAAGATTCATCGACCCTGAGGGGAGATATAGATAAGATATAGATATATATATATATATATCAGACCCAAAGCTAATTTTTTCACTTCTCAAAAAAAAAACAAAAACAGAATACTTAGTGTCAAGAGCTGCCAGAGTTTCATGGGCATTGATGACAGAAGACATGATTCTTGGCTCAGAGGCAAAAGACTTTATTACTCTGAGCACAGCAAGTAGCACAAGCCTCATGTTCTGATTGGTTCCCTCTGCCCTCCCCCCAAACAATGTGAGGCTGGCCAGACAGATGCCGTATGCACAGAGGTTTTGCCTCATAGCTGAAGACCTTTGAGCTTAAGAAACCCAACCTTTGACTGGAGGAAGACATTCTCTTTATTACATCGTACAATAAATAAACCTGCCCTCTGCTCCGGTGGGAGACATTATCTCTGCCCTTCGAGGCCTTTGGCTATACAAACATCCTTGAAGAGATAACCTGGGCCCTGGCTGGGTAGCTCAGTAGGTTAGTGCATCGTCCTGATATGCCAAGGTTGTGGGTTCCATCCCTGGTCAGGACACATACAAGAATCAACCAATGAGTGCATAAATAAGTAGAACAACAAATTGATGTTCCTCTCTCTCGTTCTCAAAAATAAAAAAAGATAATCTAGAACAAAAGCTGTCAGTGTCTCTGCTCCAGAGAGACAGAAAAGTGAGACTTATGGAGAATTGTCTCCCAACGCTTAGCAGCCCACCTAACCTAAAGACTATCAAATACAGCATCATCTCTTTGACTCAATCTTAAAACGAATCCTAGGGAATAAATACATAGTATACGAGTGTCAGGTTATGTATAATACACTTAACAACCTCCTAATCTTATTTCTTTCCAATCCTCTCCTGCCTCCTCCCCCATGCTCCTCTGGTTTTATGGAACTTACCCCCTTTCACCTGGCTACCTTTAGTTTAAATACCACCTTCTCCTGGAAGCTTTCCCTCCCCCATGCCCTTCCCTTCTTCGGTGTTTCTTGTTGTCCTGTGTACACCTTAAGACAGCCTCAGGCTGAAGCCAGAAACCCAAAAGTCACAAAACTATTTGAACTCTGACTCTACCTGAAATCGCAGTAAGTCCAGGCACGTCTGGGCCCCTCCCGGGAGCGTTTGGGATCTGTTGACGTACGTGCCTCCCTCTGTAAACACAGGGCTGGCAGGCAGGCTGGCATTCCCCCCCCCCCCCCCCCCCCCCCCCCCCCCCCCCGTTTTCGCTCTGGCTCCCTGTAGAGCTGTCTGCAGTGAGTTCCTAAGTGAAGGTCACGGATGCCTGGGCAGGAAGGCTTCCCGCGGCCTCCCCAGGACTCAGAAAGGCTTCAGCGTGGCCCGCGATTGCTGTGGAAGCTACCAACATCCAGTGTCTCCTCCCCGGAGAGGGTCTTGCAGGCCATGGCAGAGGGCGCTGCATTTCTTTGCTGGCACGGAAGATGTGTCCAAAGGGAAGGGCCAGGCAGAGTGGAAGATGAGCTCTGCCTCGCAAGGTAAGAGATTCCACAAATACAGGAAAAGTGAAGAAAAATAAAAATGTTCATTGAGTGTACCCTTTGGGCTGCCCCAAGTCAACATACTCTTCTTGCCATAGAGTGTCTTTTTAAAATGCTTTCACAACATTGATGTCCGACAGCATCTTATCCCTTAAAACTAACTGGTATTTTGCTGCCTGGAAAGCGATCCAGGCTCTATAATGAGTCTCAGATTTCCTTCTTTCCTTATTTTTCCTAACGGTCTCTTTGTGACAACTGCTTCAGAGTATTAATTTCCTCATCCAGGCAGGTTCTTAAAGGTGCAAGCAACAAACTAAATTTGGCTCATTTAAGAAGAAAATGAATTTGCTGAAGGACAGTGGATAGTTCATAAAATCTCTAGGAGGGTGGAAAAACCAAACTCGTACCACTGAACTAGAAGCATAAAGACCCCACTATCACAGCCCCTGGGCACAGCCCCTGCAGCTAACACTGCCAACCTCACCAAGCTGCCACACTGCCCACCCTCACCAGGATGGGGTCAGCCAGGATGAGCCCTGGCTGTTCCATGTGACTAACCATTCAAAGTCTAGGGTGGGTCATATTATCAGCGTCCTTTTGCAAGAAAGGCTAGAAAATGATTACCTGGTATTTTCAGCTTCTGTAGTAGAAATGGGCTCTTTGTAATGAGGTGAGGGATTCACCAAAGGAAGGAATTCATATATTTACAATGGCCAAAAAAAACTGTCAGATGTCCATCCAAACTCAACCCCGCCCCATCTCTCCTATCTCCACTGCTTTCTCCAGGTATTGCCTATTCACTCAAATTCAGAGTTCCTGGTTTTTAATACCCGAAAGATGGCTTTTGAAGGACGTTGCTTAAGCTAATGTAGAGATCGAATTGGGAGGCATTGTGATATTTAGGAAAGAGTGGAAATGAAAGTCGGGATTATAATTCTAAATGTATTATATACATTAGCTGTGAGAACGTCTACATTTATTTAAATAACTTGGGCCTCAGAAGTAATTCGTAGAAAAGTCCCATACAGAGAACATAAGACCTCTAACATTTTTTGCTCTTCCATGCTATGCATGGTCCTCTATATTTACTCTATTAAACAAATCAGGAAATGGGAAGTTATTTCCATGATATTTTTAACATTCAAAGTATAAATACCACTCAGCTTGTCCATGAATTCCAGGGATGGTCACCAAAGGGGTCATCTTTTGAGCCCCGTGTTTAAACTTGTAACACTGATAATCCCTGAATTACGGAATCTCTTCCCATTCTATCTTCTTGACTGACTTTGTAACCATTAGCACACTTTCTCATAATTTAAAAAGGACAGTGATATTTGCCTAATGAATGAAAAGGTAAACTCTAACAAGCATACCACAGTCTCCGGAAACCCTGTTACTCAGCTCGTGTAAATGAAAAGCCATTTGTGCTGCTTTGATGTTTTTTATCAAAAGGATGAACAGGACAAAACAAGAAATTAAACCCTGAAGTCTGAGTATAGACGGGGTGAGCAGGGGCAAGCAGAGTGATGGAACGAGCGCTCTTGGGTGCATAATAATGAAAGGAGCTGATACTCTTTTTTTTATTTAAATGATGCGATTTCATCTGATTCTTGCTAGAATAAAGAAAAGGCAAAAGCTGAAATAGGAAATATTTCCTTTTAATAAAGGTCACTCTATCTCATTCCGAAAAACAGAAATAAGCTCTCTCGAGCTGAAAAAAAACAAATCATTTTGCTTTTCAGCTGGGGGTAGTGCACTCCTATAGAATGAAAAATGATTTTTTTCAGATCATGAGAGTTTATTTCTGTTTTTCAGGATGTTTCACATTAGGAAATCTCTGAAGTTTTTAGTACATTTGTAGGCTAGAGGAGAGAAATATGCACCTCAAAAAAACTGACAACAGTGAAAAGGTACATTATATCCAATATCCATTTCAAAGGGCAGATTGAAAAATTAAATACTTCTCAACTGCGTTCAGTTGCATTTACAGCCTCTGTTTACTTACTTAAAAGATACATGAGAGCATAGATTGCAAGGCTTGTTTCAGGCCTTGCCAAAAAAAACAAAAACAAAACTGGTTTGTTCTCAAAAGGTTTGCAATGTCTAAAGAAAACACACACAAGGTAAACCTAGTAAAAAGGAGTATGTGTCGTGCCATCAGACTGGTTTTACAGCACTTTATTCCTCCTTTATTATAGTATTTCTCACATCGCTGAAATTATTTGTCACTTGTCTATCTTCTTTATTAAACTGTGATACCTTATTGCTCTCTGTAGCCTATGACCTAGACTGGAGGGGCTCAATAACTATTCGTGTAATAAATGAAACAAATAAATTGATGAATAAATGAAGAAAATGGCTACAATTTTACAAAGGGCAGGGATCATGTCTGGCTGGGGTGAAGTCATTTACATTGGATCTTAAAAGGATTTAAAGGTGAGAGTTCAACAAAAGCGAATGTGGGCAGGAGGCAGGAAATAAGAAAAAGAAATACAGAATTCAGAGAACTCAGGAGTCTACTTTTAATATAACCTCCCAGCAAATGCAGGAGTTTTGTCTACCGTGATGCTGATGGGTGGTTAAGTACCTCATAAAGCACCCTATTCTGCTTCTTAGCTAGTCTAGTTTGGTTTAGACAACCTGCCCTAGGACTAGTTTTGACTCCTCTGTAAAATTCAAAATATTGATTATATAAATCACAATTTTTAGGAAGTTAATTTTTTTCCATGACAGGTATTTTTTCCAGTATTTGATGCTTATATAATTTAACAAAATCAAATAGTCAGGTTTTGGTATGGATCACAACACCTGGTAAACTACACATAAGATTTTTTTTTTTTTAATTGTGGTAAAATTCACATAACATAAAATTTACCATCTTAATAATTTTTAAGTGTATAGTTCAGTGGCATTCAGTATATTTACACTGTTTTGCTACCATTACCACCATCCATTCACAGAACTCTTTTTATACCTAAGATTTAAAAATATTTTTATTTTATTTTAGAGAAAGACAGAGAAAGAAACATCGATTTGTTTCCACTTATTTATGCATTTATTGGTTGCTACTTGTATGTGCGCTGACCTGGGATCAAACCAGCAATCTTGGCTTATCTGGATGATGCTCTTAACCAACTGAACTACCCGGCCAGGGCCTATCCCTAAGATTTTTAAAACTTAAAAAATATAAAATTTACTGCATGCAAAAAACATCAGATACTATTTAATAAACCTACTTACATTTAAAACGTGACAAAATTCAGACAGAAACTTAAAATCAGTTTATTAACTAAACTTTGAAGCTTAGTATTTAATGGTGATTGTATAAACATTGGCCTCATACATCAAAATCTAAGCTCAATATAAAAACCTTGTACATTTTTCTCTTAAAAAGACATAATTCAAAGTATAAAGTTTCAATTTTACAAACCCAGAAAAAAGATGATTTCTGATAGTATAAGAAATAAGCTCTCCTTCCGCTAAACAAATCCTATGGGAAGACAGGTGGTAAAAGATGAGACTTGCGCCTGTTCCGTGCCACCCCCGTAGCGCTTATTTCGTACCGGTGGGAGCCACCCTTGCCAGACCCTTGCCAGAAGAAATGGTTTCAGCTCAGGTGGTGGTTCTGTTTAACCGGGCAAGGTAAGAAGTGGCAGTATTTCTCAATCTCCTGCTAGGACTGCGTGAATTGAAAAGCAGTGCAAGGCAGAATTAGAACCCAGGGTTTCAGGATCCAAGCCCAGTTTTATTTCTATGACAAATATTTCTCTAAAATTATAATCTTCTCTATCCCTATTAAATGGTTTCTTCAGATCCCACTATTAATCAGATCAGAGCACTTCTTTTTCTCAAATGCTGCCCCCTGCAGTTGATTTGGTTTCGAAGCTATTTCTGGAGCAGGTGCTGAAGCTTGGGGAACAGTTTCAATGCATTCTGTGTTGTCACTTCCATAACTTCTTCCACTGAGATTCCTTTCACCTGGGCAATGTATTCTGCTGAAATGGAAATATTTTGGGGTTCATTCCGTACCTGAAACAACAAAGCAGACACTAAATCAAACATGACTGCCAAGAGAAGCAATCCTTGAAGACTGTAGATAAAACAGAAGAAAATGAGTTGGTGAAAACAGCTGACGAGCTCTTTTTTTAATAGGGAGGTGCAGGGATGGAGGGGAGCGGTGAGGCTGGGGAGGAATACTTGAACTTGAGCTTAAAAGTTACAGCTATGACACTGACTGTTAAGTCTATGTTGCTCTTAAAAAGAGCCCTGGGGTATTAACAACTGAGGTCCGGCATCTAGCAGTCCACAAACAGTGGACACTTGGCGACCTGCACGACGTTGGTTTGTTCCCTGAGTGCTTGCACAGGTCACTGCTCTACTGCTTGGCCTCTGCACCTCACAGGCTACATTACAGTTTGATTCAAGAAATGCCATTGTGTGTCTGGAAGGCTAAATAGATTATGTATTGGTACTTCACTGAGTTTAAGACGCATTCTTCCCTATTTTAACATCTCTGAAATTGATACATATTTTACTCAGACTCAATGACATGTCATTGTATAACTGGCAGTGTTTTTTTTCTTTCTAATGGTCACAAAACAGTGGTGCATCTACATTCATTTAGACTGTGCATTTAGATTTGGTGAAATATCTTGTTATTAAGCTATCTATTCAGGATGATAATGGTCAGAGGAATAGGAATAATTAAGGTTAAGAAAAATAAACTAATAACACTCATCATACATCATACTGTGTTGAAAACAACCCAAATCACAGTATCAACTTAAATATATTATGGTAGATTCACACACTGGAATATTATGCAGTTATTAAACATAACAAGGAAAAAGTATATTTACTGACATTTTCAGATGCTCTCCACATAAGAGTAAGTTATGAGACGATGTGTTCAGGCTAGCCTCATTTTTATGAAAAATGCATATGTGTACCTATATGAAAATAAAAAGTCTGAAAGGACATATTTGCATTTATTTAGGGCTTACTAGAGGAGAGGTTTTTATTCTAAGCTTTTCATGGAATTTCTCATTTATCCTCAAAATAGCTCTATGAGATAAGTACTATTATTATTAACATCCCTTTTTATAGGTAAGAAGGGATCCCAAATAGCTGGTAGGTAGCCTGGCTGGGCTTAAACTTGTGCAATCTGACGCCAGGGTAACCTTTCAGTGGCAGGTGGTTGTTTTCTTGTTTATGACTTTCTGTGATTTCTAATTTTCTAGAAAAACACATTTTACTTAACAAAAAGCATATTCAGGTAAAAATTCATTTATTCAATAAACATTTCTGAGTATCTACTATGTGCAAGGCACTATGCCAGAAACTCACATTTTTTATCAAACCAACTGAATACAAACATAAAATTGAGTTATAACAGCACTTGAAATTCATTTCTGTTTAGGGAGAAATTGCTAGGTCCTTTCTATTTTACATCAATCAGGAAGGCAATTCTGTGCCATTCTGTCCTATAACCAACCAAACAAATGGAAACACTGGAGTCGTGATGCTCTATTTTTTGTCCTATAACCAACCAAACAAATGAAAACACTGGAGCCCTGATGTTCTGTTTTCTCACTCTTCTGTCTTCTGTATTCTTGTAAGAGCTGATTCATAAAAATACACAACTAATTAGACATTAGTGAACAAAATTCACATTGCAATCACAAATAATCATTGTTTATTAACAATCACATCACTACCACTCCCAAATCTCTAAATCTTGAGTGTCAGACCTCTGAATCTGGTAGGCATGGGGACACAGATCCAACGCGCAGTTAGGGTGCCTTATAAACTGCACATTGGGAAGGGACTGAAATAGATACTGTCTAAAGCAAATAAGCAGATATTGTGGCTTCCTTTCAAAAAATTGTAATTTAAAATAGTAGCAATATTTAAAATATATTTCTTTGTGGTCTAGCATAAAAAGAGTATAGCAAAGACCACGTAAATAATTCCATGACTACATCAGTACTTATAGTAGAAGAAATAGAGCCTCATTATAACAATCTAATTAGAAGAAGAAAAATAAACATTTATTGAGCATCTTATACCAGATGCTGCTAGGCACTTTCATATAAATTAGTCCATTTAATTCTCACTATAATACTTTAAAGTGTTTATTATTTTACCTACATTTTATAAATGAAGGAAGTTTCAGAGACATTAATAACTTGCCCAAAGTCACACAGCTAATGCATAGCAGACAGGATTTGAATCTGGTC
This sequence comes from Miniopterus schreibersii, assembly GCF_964146895.1. Taxonomy (NCBI): domain Eukaryota; kingdom Metazoa; phylum Chordata; class Mammalia; order Chiroptera; family Miniopteridae; genus Miniopterus; species Miniopterus schreibersii. The sequence continues at coordinate 25,773,893 of NC_138119.1, forward strand.
TTCCTGACTCTCGACACCAAGCTTTCTGCTATACTGGTATGGCTCTCATTATTACATAAATGAGGACATGACCCATATCAAATAATATTCTTTGGGGCATAACAATTATATTTAGAAAAGGCCTGAAATTAAGTTAATATAGCCTCTCAATCTAGCATTAAAATAGGATTCCATTGTATTTACACTGTAATGAGAAACACAGCTAAATTGAAAACAACTCAAATGAAAAATACAATCTAAATAATGTAGAAATCAGAAAACTGCTAACCTGTTTTTCTGGTCCTAGGGCAGGCGAATCTGTTTCCAAGCAAATTGAGGTTAAAGGCAACTGTTTCACAAGTTTCTGCTTCTTAGAGAAAAGAGAGAGCTAGTAAGTTTAAAACATGAGTAATAAAGATAAAAAAAGGAACCTTAAACCCACATGCCAATGCATTCTACTCTGCAAGAGCTTAAAATTCATGCTTTAATATTCAATTATTAAGTGTTCACTATGTTCTCATCATTCTATTATGAACAGATTTAGATAGAAACATTCAGTGCCAAAAATTATTCAGAGACTCCAGGGACTCAAGGAGTAGTAACCAACAGCACACCCAGCAAGAAAGTCAGACACCTGATGTCACCAGCCCACTGAAAGACCTAAGGAAGAGACTTCGGTTGTTTCTCCACCACACTCAGTGCTTTTTCCTACTGTTCACTTTGTCACTCAAGGCTTTATGTTTATAAATCCAAAGTTCATATGCACATTTTAGATTGGGTGGTAGATGATTTTATTTTCTTATTTATAATTTTCTGTCTGGATTATAAGAATTGCAATGAACTCAATTAGTTTTATACCAAAAACGTAATTCTTTTGCTGCCATTGCACTTTTAAAATAATGGGAGGGAGACACATGATGCAGAGTAGAATATTATTATAATAAATTATTTTAAGATTAAAATTTCAAAAGCACAGAAATAGGTAAGCTCATGCACTGTTGGTAGACAAAAGCTAGGCTAGGATAAACTTCTTTAAGAAAATGCAGCAGTTCAACCAAAAATTAAAAAATATACACCCTTTCCTCAGTGAATCCATTTATGGGGAATAGAATAACTGCACAAGTGTGCCCATGCACTGTGGACGTACAAAGGTATTCACAGAAGCACTGGCTGTGACAGTGAAAAACCAGAGACAACCTGACCTTTATTTAAGGTAATGCTTAAACAGACTATGGTCCATCCACATTATGACGTATTATACAATCATTTTAAAGATGAGATAGGTCCACATTTATTGACACAAATAGATATCCACGAAGCTAACTCAAAACAAAAAGAATAAAGTTGCTGCCCTGGCCAGTGTTGCTCAGTGGTTAGAGCATCGGCCTGTGCACCAAAGGGTGGAGGTCTGATTCCTGGTCAAGGGCACGACGTACCTGGGTTGCAGGTTCGATCCCCGGCCCCAGTCAGGGCACATTCACATTTGGGAGGCAACCAATCGATGTGTCTCTCTCGCCTCAGGTGAGGATTAGCAACAAAAAATCAATTGTATTTCTATATACTAGCAATGAGTAATTGATATCTAAAATTTTAAAACCAGTATCATTTAAAATAGAGTGAAAAATATTAACTACTAAGGAATAAATCTAACTAAATATGTGCAGGATTTGTATGTTGAAAAGTATAAAACACGGATGAGAGAAATCAAAGATCTAAAGGGCTATAGTGTTTTCACATCAATTTTCCCCAAATTGATCTATAGATTCAATGTAATTCCAATAAAAATCCCAGCCAGTTTTTTTTTGTAGAAATCAAGCTGATTCTAACATAGATGGAAAGGCAAGGGACTTAGAATAGCCAAAATGATCTTGAAAATAAAGAGCTAATTGGAATTTTCATACTACCTGATTTCAAAACTTACTGTAAATCTAATATAATCATGATAGTATAATTACTGACATAAGGTAGGAACCTAAGATTAATTTTTGTAATGTAACTAGAATATCACAAGCATTATATATAAACTATATATTATGTATAAAATATGTAACATTTTATATATAATATAAAATATAATGAAAGAACTTACCTGTCCACTCCTTACAATAGAAGGAGGAATTGAGAAGAAATACCCAGCTTTTATTCCTTCCATGGCTACAGATGGCCTACCGTCAAATGCGTGTAGCAGCACTTTGTCAGCACCTCCCAAAAATGAAAGATAAATTAGAGTTCCAATTTATTTCCTCAATGAAAGCTTTTCCCATTAATCCAAATGAACAACAAAGATCAGAAATTTGGTCACTATGATATAAAGATGAGGTTCTATGGCTTCTAAAGGATGAATAAATTGTACAGTATTCAAACAGTAGAATAAAATATAGTAAAGTCTTAATCCTCAGAATAAAATTATTAAATACAATTGAAATACAGATTTTTAAACAATTATTTAATCTTCCTATACCATCAAACATTTTCCAGAAGTTTGTGAACTGTCAAACTGTTGTTCCTAATAGGAAGTTTTTAAGCAGTCAAATAGTCCTTAGCAAGAATGCTAGTGGAAGAGGAAATGGGTCACAAATTAGTCAGATTTAGTTTCATAAAATTGCCTCCAGTTCTTAAAGAGTGGCTGCTCAGCCTGCATAAAAATCATGCTCTCAGTGATTCCATAGAGTTTGGTACTTATCACTGAGAAATACAATGCTTTCTAGTTGTAGGCAATCACATTTACTTCCCTATTTGATACAGTTTTTTTGAATGGCAGGTGTGACCATTAGTGGGTTACAACCACAAGTGAGTTATGAAATCAATTTAGTGGGTCAAGACTGATGAGTGTGTACTCTACACACATACACATAGATATACTCCTTAAACTTTTGTCAGTTTTCTGTATGTGTATACAATGAGTCTGTCTTAATACCAAAAAAAGTATGTATGTATATATATTGAGTATCAAAGTATATTTCTTACTATGGATGGCACTTTAAAAGGTTTGAAAAGTAATGCTATGTTTTTATGTTAGGAATATAAATTACTTAATTCAATTTTTCATTTGCTTTATCCTGGCCTGGTAAGTATCACAATCGCACTGAAAACCTTGCAAGCAATAGGCTGACTTGCAAAATCTCTTTAGGTGATTTCCACCTTCACCCTTGACCCATTTTCCTTCTGTTTAAGGAATCATATTAAAACATGGCCTGTTGTATGAGAATATGGACTGGAATTACCAGACTTAAACATTAGGCACATTTGTCTCAGGAACCTAAATACCTTGCTCATTTAAGAGGCTGATGGTGGGTCTTCCAGCTGAGCGTGAGTGAACATTTCTGTTTAACAACAAAAAATTCCTTTTAAGTACTTAATGTGATATTACCTTTGTTCTATTAAAGTAATTAAGAGAAAAAGAAATATAGAGCTCCACTTCAAAAGAATCATTATTTCATTTGCTCTATAACTATTAATATAGAAAGACGATTAACCTACAAAGGCAAATTTAGTCTTTTGGCTAACTGGACCTGTCTGATGAGGACTTGTCTCTGCTCTTCCTTCTGTTCATCAGTGCGGGCAAATCTGGGGGAGAAATCTAGTCCCACCTATAATAGAAAAGTCAAACAGAATTACATTTTTATGGTTTAATGAACCCCAAAAGTCATACTATAGAGCAGCAATGTCCAAGAGAAATATAATGGGAGCAATACATGCAAGCCACATATATAACTTAGCATTTTCTAGTAGCCACATTAAAAACACTAACAAGAACCAGGTGAAATTAAATTTAATGATATACTTTATTTTATCCAATATACTCAACACATCATTATTATTATATAGTAATACATTATTGTTTCAACACAATCAATATAAAAGTTATTGCATTATTTTACATTCTTTCTTTGGGGTGCTAAGACTGAAATCCTCTGAGTGTTTTATACTTAGAGCACATCTCAGTCTGGACCAGTCACATTTCAAGTGCCCAACAGCTGCATGTAGTCATCACTTCAGACATTAAATATTATAAATGATTGCTTCCCTTGGTACTATTTTTGGCATGCATGTTATAATCTATATTCTGCATTTAACTGTTGTTTTTATATTTTATTCTTAATTAGAAGTGGAATTTATTACCAAGTAATAAAAATGTTTTACAACTGTCAACTTTTTAATAAAATTGTTCTTTAATTACACTCTAGCCTATTCAAAGTGTGTTTGTATATGCTACTTTGACTGACTAGAGAGATGACCCATATTTAAGCAAAGAAAAAAGAGCATAGAATATAGAAATGCTAATAAAGTATTAACATAAGCCTATAATGAGGCTTTTTATTGTTTCACCCCCAAGCTCTTTTGCTTATTTAGGAAGTATTGATAAATTATCATCAATAATCAGCTGAATGGGGTGAGCATAATTATCCAAGTCAGTTATAATCATCAATATAGAATTAAGGATTCTTTTCATATCTCAAATAAAAGTCTGAATTAGAAGCCATTTGATCAGCTCATAGATGTTTACCTCTCCAATCGCCAACAATCGATCCTTATAATTCTCGATTATGGGCAAAGCTACATCTAAATCCTGGGGGAGAAAAAAAAGTGTATTTGTTAAAATAGAAGGAGAAGGAAACTGAAATATTTTATAAACACCTATTAAATGCCAGGCACTATGCTGTAGTGGGTGCTTTACATTTAGTCTATTCCTTTAACCATTTGAGGAACTAGGAATAGTAATCCTTCTAGAATGGCAAGCACTTCTATCTGGAAATTTGAGTAGTAACATCCCCACATCCATTCAAGTCACAAGAAGATAACTTTTATAAAAATTAACACTTAAACACTTCCTTCTGTTTAGGAGGCATTTCCTGGCATTTAGGAGGACTGATTTGATTTCCTGGAACAGATGAGCAAGAGAGAAGAAAGCCACCAGGCGGGCACCTTTTTAAGTGAGTTTTTGGGAGTGTATTATGTTATGTTCTCCTCTTAGGGTACCAATGGTTTGTGAGGTTGTAACAGTGATAATCCTATACATCCTTTGTACTCTTTTCACTGATTTCTTTTGTCTTCATAATCTTGTTTAGCCTATTTTTGTCCTAAAGGTTCAACAATATAAACACTAAATATCATATATATGCTCATTTACCAACTATTGAAGTAACTGTGTACCATTAGTTTCCATGATATTACTACTTCACTTAGAGAATTTGCCCTGTGAGGTTTTCCTTATAAGGCAAGGGAATGGCAAATATGTGGAAAATTTGCTTCTTTTAAAGTACTTTGAAGATTGTAGTTTCAGGACATGTAAATTGCATATTGAGATTAATCAGAACAAGAGAGAATTTTAAAAGGGAGGTAAAACAGGTGGTTGAGGAATAGGAGATTTTACAATTATGCTCTGAGAAAGAGCTACATGGGGGTATTCAAATATAGGAATACAGATTCATTATTACAAAAAATGATAGACCTCATATCTTAATTTATTCAGAGGTAATACAAAGTCTTCACTTCTTCAAAACGAGGCTATTGATCCTATTATGTAACAAAACACTCAAGAAACTGCATCTCCCTGATGCTGAATCAGGAGACAAGTCTGAAATGTAAGACACATTGGCTCCTGTGAATCAGTGAGATCTCGTGGGTAGGATCTTTTTTAGAGAGGGTATGAAAGCCATGCACTTTAATAGATCAAGAACACTCCTATAGAGATGGTTCAACGTTCAAAGAAGATACTGTGTACTTGAACTCATCTGTTCCCTTACAGTACTGCATCTACGCATGCATTTGTATCTTTCTTTCTCTGGATACTTTATCGCTTTTTTGCCAAATCAGTACAACAATATGATTAAAAAAACAACAAAAAAAGGAAAAACAAATCACCTGTAATTATACAAGATCATCACAGCTACTATCATTTCTGTTTTTCTCTGTAGTCTTTTCCTTATAGGATGTATCTTTACGTGATGTCACTCAGAGTGAATAAACTATAGGTATCCTGCATTTCTCCCTATATTATACTGCAAACACATGCCATGTTGCTACATAAACCTTATAGTCCTCATTTTTAATAAATGCATTATATTTAACACTCTACAAGCTAATTATTCCTTTATTTCTGAACTCCTAGGCTGTTCCCCCTTTTTCTGTATTACAAATAATTCTACAACAAACAGTTCTGGGAAAGAAGGTAGCATTTCCTTCTTTTAGATTATTGCCTTACACTATAAATCAGAGAGAGGAGGACCACTGGGTCAAAGGTATTATCATGTTTTATGGTTCTTGTTTTATCTGTTACCTTTAATGTGACACTTCTTTGGTCTTCGGGTGAAAGTCCCTGAACTGGATGAACACCCAAGCATGGCAGGATAAATCCGTTATACCTAAAAGTGTAGAATTAATTAAGAAAGCAGAACATTAGACTAGTAGACAATGTTACTCTAAACAAAAAGTAGGAAAGAATTTTTTAGGGCTATATTAATAGTTTTCTCATTCTCTTTAAAAATGGGTAATAGTTGATATTATAAACATGACGTCATAACTGCATCCTTATTAGCAACTCTTTAAGTTCTTAATGAGAAGTAGCACCTTTCTGAAAGCTGCATAATCTTTTCAAATTCTCCTGAATGTTCAGCGACCACCACAAGAGCCATAACATTGGCCTGAAACAAAAAAGAATAGAGCAGAGTCTCAAGCTATATATATCCAATATAATTAAATAAAATTATAAAGTTTTCTGTGCTTCTTGCTCATCCATATTCCATTAGTATAATCATAATGGCTAACACTGAGTACTGACTATGTTTCAGGTACAATGTTCAATGAACATAAATAAAATCTACACCACCTTATAAAGTGGCATTGTTATAATCCATTGTATAGATCAAGAGACAGGATTTTGGATGGAGTCAAATAATTTGCCCAAGATCATTAGGCCTGTGTAACTCCAAAGCCCACACCCCTAATTAATGTCGTAGTGAAAGATGGCTGTATATAAAAATATACTAGCAGCTATTTCTGACTAACACTTTGGGGGAAGACTGTGAAATGCTAGTTACAATGAATTTCATAAACACTTCCAAAAATTAATTCTTTTCCCAAACAAATCAAAATGTTTCAGAAAATTTTTATAGTTTCTCCAAGATTTCCAGAACAATGTTAGTTTTAGAATTAACAGATGGACTAATCTGTTCCATATTGCTGGTAAGAATGATGGCTGGGGGAAGATGTTTTAGATTCAGACTCTCTTATCTGCATCATTTTACTAGCAGTGTGTCTTTGGACAAGATAGTCTCTAGGACTTAGTTTCCTCATCTGTAAAATGGGCAATGGTTGGCTAAAAAATAGCAACTTCCTCAGAAGGTGTTGTGAAACATTAAATGAAATAATATACAGAAAGGGCTTAGGTCAGTACCTGTTACACAGTAAACACTTAATAAACACAACTTATTTTTACTGAAGCATCAACATAACGTATCTAAATTTCAAGTTGTTCTACCTTGACATTAGTAGGAAAACATACAAAAAAGGGCAATTATAGATACTGACTTACTTTCTTGGCTTTCTCCAACACATCATCGAGATCCTAAAATAAGCATAAGTTATCACAATTATTTTAGATGAATCAGTAACTGCTCTTTGGCTGTGTACGTCAGGTACCATAAAGAATGACAATGATGGCAAGGAACAGTGTGGTGGAATGTGAAGAACCTGCACTGACCCACCTTCTGCTTTCTTTCTTTCTCTTCTGTTTCCACTCCACTAAGACAGAAACCATTACTGTCAAATGTGAAGGGCACTTCTCTCTCCTCTTACTCTACCCCTCAGCAGCATTTAGGAACTCCTCACTTGTCCACTCCTCCTTTCCTGAAATACTTTCCACTCTTGGCTTCTGCAACACCACTCTCCTGCAAACACCACTCTCTTACTGGCTGCTACTTTTCAGCCTCCTGGACTGGCTCCTTCTCCTCCATCTGATTTCAGGACCCTAAGCTCCTCTTCTCTGTACTCACCTTAAGTGATCTCATCCAAGGGTTTAAATATCATTATTATGCTAATGAGTCCCCAGTTGTTATCTCCAGCCCACCATTCTTTCCAAAACCCAAGATTCACATTTAAGAATGACTACACGACATCTCCACTTGGGCGGATCTTAGGCTTCAACCCGTACCAAAGACAACTCTATTTTCTCCCCGACAAACCTATTCCTTTTGCCTCCCCTCCCCAACCCGTCTTCCCTCATCTCTGTAGCCGGCACCACCATCTCCCTCCTGCATCAAGTCCTCCCTTCCCCTCCCTCTCCACATCCAATTCCCCAGCATACACTCTAGGTCCTATCTCTAAAATAATACCTTGAGCCCATCTGCTTCTCTCAAGCTCCCCTGCAACCACCATCATCCCCTGCCTACACACTGCAAAAGCCTCCAAATTGGTCTTCTAGCTTCCACCCTCGCTCTCCTCTATCCGTTTGCCACACATCAGCAAAATAGTTTGTAAGTGTCTATCAGATCTTGTCACTCTTTTAAAAACAACGACCTTCCCCCCAAAAAAAACACACACCCTTTACTACATTCGCACTGTTGTTGTAAATCAAATTCAAACTCCCGACCGACCGACCTCGCCTGTCCCCTGCAAACCACCTCCGTCTGGCACCAAGCCTCTCTCTCTAGCTCACCAGGCTCCGCCCAGCGTTTTGGCAGCTGGAGGTGCCAACTCCTCCCGGCGGAACGCCCGCCGCGGGTTGGGCTGCCCCGCCCCCAGCAGACTCCGCCCCCCCGCCTCCGCTCCGAGCCCCCGGTTCCCAGGCGGCGCGTGACGACCTCGGTCACGCCCCCCGCGTGCGCGCTGCTCTTTCGGGTTCGCTCCGGCGCGACCCCGAGTTTCGGGGAAAGTGGGTTCTCAGCCGGGCCCAGCGGAAGTAGGGGAAGAGCTCCAGCGACAGCAAATGCAAGTGGAAACACAGAGCTCAGGCTATTCAGGGTCGGAAAGGGAAATCGGCATGACTGCGGTTCGAGCCAGAAGCGCCGGCCACAGACCAGCCGGGGTGGCTCGAGAGCTCCGTCCTGAGAGAGGAGAGCGAAGGTAACCCAGGCAAAGGGCGGGGGTCTCCCCGCTCCCACTGCCCGGCCTCGCCCTCACTTACGCGGTCGAAGTCTGGGGCGGAGAGGTGGCAGTGGCAGTCCACCAGCCCTGCGCCCGCGGTTCCCATCACCGCCGCCCGCACAGCCCCGCGCGTCTCGCCCGCGGAGACTCAGCCAGCAGAGCCTCAGCCGGAACCCTGCTGCGGCGGCGGACGCAGTTTCCGGCCGCACGGCGGACCTCCCTGCGGTGGAGCTCGCTTCCGCTCCCAGAGTTCCCGCCCCCAGTTTAAACCGGGAAAATGGCGGGGGCTCCCGAGTCGGTGGGCGTTTTCCCTCCGCGGGATACGGAGCGAGTGGCCGGGACAGAAGACCGGACCTCTGTCCCCGCCACCTCCCGTGAGGACTTCCGCGTGCGCTGCACCTCGAAGCAGGCCGTGACGGAACTAGTGGAAGAGTGCGGCCGCTTCGTGCGACAGCTCGGCGACGCGCTGCCGGAGGAGATTCGGGAGCCTGCGCTGCGAGACGCGCAGTGGGTACGGGCCCAGTAGCCAGCACTTTGTTTTATCACCCTCTTACCCCGGGTTTCAGGGCTCAAGGGCCTGCGCCAGGCTTCGGCCGAGCTAGCGGTGCCTCCCCTCCTACCCCCCCCCCCCCCCCCGTGAAACTCGAGGGAACGAAACAGGTGTGGTGGCCGCCAGGTATTATTAATCACATAGACCAGCGATAGTCAGTAGAGAAGTACGAGGCGAGCTGTGTACGAAACTTGAAATTCAAAGTAAGGAAAACATAAGTGATTTTAATTTTAATATATTTTACTTAACCCGTTATGTCCAAGATGCCGTTTTAATTTGTAATAAAAAAATTTGAACGAGAGATTGTACACTCTTTTGTTCGTACTAAGCTTTTCAGATCTGGTGTCTGAAACTTACAGCTCAGCTTTCGGACTAGCCACATTTTAAGGCCTCAGTAGTCTCAGTGAAGAGAGGCTGCCCTATTGGAGTGCAGACATAGACTCTAGGAAGAGTTCTTGCTCCAGGAAAGGGAATCCTGGAAGTCAGTCGGTCTCCAGGCTAGCTTCTGGTCTTTCCTTTTGCGTGTTTTTAGAATATCTTCTAAAGAGAGTGAAAACATTTTCCCTACAAGTCAAAAGTAGATAAGGACGCTTGTCTTGATCATTAACTTCTCTAAGATCATACCCTGCCCCTTATAACACATTTCCCCTTCCTTTCTGAAGTATTTTGCAAAGCCTTGAAGAAGGTAGTTTTTTGGAGGGAAAAGGTACATCAATTTGAGGAATTGGTGCCTGTCATAAGGAAGCACACACTTTATATATAGGGAAAAGAAAGTTTAAAATCTTATAATGCAGCACACCTGTGAGCATGAATGACCACAATGCAAAAAAGTAAAAATAAAGGTTAAGTGGAAGAAGAATGAAGAAACACTCCCTGAGTTGTGTGTCTGTATTTCAGTTTTGTATACATAGTGGTCCTTGCAAGCAAGGGAAGCATAGAGACACTCTTAGTATAAGCTTTTTGGGAGAAGACTTTTATTGTGCAATGATCTTAGAGTTTGCCCCTCTCTAGGAAGTGCTAAGGTAAACTGCCAAGGGAATTGACTTGTGTTTTATTTTAAATAAGAGAGCAAATAAAAAGCAGAGGCTTTAATTATGTTGGCTTACCTCTATCTAAAACCACATAATCTAGTATCAGATTTTCTAAAATATATATATGTAAAATTGTGCCAGTACTACAAAGACAATTTGTATTCTTAGATAATCCTTGAACACCTATAAAGTAAATATTTTACTTTATAAAATTTTAAAGTGTGAAAGATGTACTTTATATCATAATTATGCATTATTTGATTTATTCTTATTTTCAATTATACAAAATGTACCAAATACATCCTCATTGTAAAAAATAGCATAAAGCAAAATCTTTCAATTTCCCTTCCCCATCCCTCTTTTTTTCTTGCAAATAACTTACTATTTTGGAGGATACTTAGAGGGTATAATCCTTCTACACCCTTCTTTATGGCTTTACATCTCTCTGGTTTTTTGTTTTGTTTTAAACATTAATAGTGTCATGCTGATGTATTATTAGCAACCTGCTCCTCCCACTTTTTTTTTTTTCTTCACACCAAATATGCTTATTTGTCAATATTATGTACACACATACTTCATTCTTTTTAAGTATTGCATGGTATAGATATATTGAATATTTAACCATTCTCCTAATTTTGAATTTAAATTTTGTTATTTTCCCCTCAATATTTCATAATTTCAAACAGGGCTAAAATAAACATTCCTAGTACATCCTCTTTATGTTTTTATGAGAATAACCCTTTAGGGTACATTGCTAGAAGTGAAATTGTTAGGTAATAGGGAATGTGCATTTAAAATTTTAGTGGTACTACCAAATTCCTTTAGTGTTTTATTTTTTTAATGTATTAACATTTTTAACCTTACAGACAAAAAAATAGACTAGTACAGTGAACAGCCATATGTCCATCACCAAATTTAACAGTTATCAAAAATTTGTTACACTTCTTATTTTCATGCAAATTCCTGATGTCATGTCATTTCATCCTACATACTTCAGTATACATCTCTAAAAAATACAGTCCTTTATAAAGTAGACATTAATTTCACTTTATTTTAAGCTCAGATGTTTTTCTTCTTGTTGACGATGATACTCATTCACTTCGTATTTAGTACTTATACTCTTGAGATTCAACTGAGCCCAAATTTGTTAGCTTTTATTATTTTTTAAGAAGTACATGTTTTTGTTTAAAAGAATATTTTAAAAATTTGGATCAAATTATCTCATAGGTAGCATAATGGCTACCAGCGAAAATGTAGGTAGAATTAATTGAGGTGGAATCTTCATTGAAAATAAGTATACTAATAGACTAGTCTGCTACTTTTTTTATACTTTCACAAATCTGAAATTACTTTGCCAAAATATTTAAATTCAGTACTTAAAGGTATTTTTAGTGACCTGATTGTTGTGAATTTATTGCAGACTTTTGAATCAGCTATGCAGGAGAACGTCAGTATAAATGGGCAGGCATGGCAAGAAGCTTCAGATGATTGTTTCAGGGGTAAGTGACTTAACTTTTTTCTTCTGTTACTAATTTCTGAGTTATTTTTGTAGCTATTTTATTTTATTTATTTATTTTTTTAATATATCTTTATTGATTTCAGAGAGAGGAAAGGAGAGGGAGAGACAGAGATAGAAACATCAATGATGAGAGAGTCATTGATTGGCTGCGTCCTGCACGCCTCCCAACTGGGGATTGAGCCCACAACCTGGGCATGTACCCTGACCGGGAATCAAACCCCGATCGCCTGGATCCTAGGTTGATGCTCAACTGCTGAGCCACGCCCGGCCAGGCTGTAGCTATTTTATTTTGAATGCTAATTTTTAATCCTCATTTTCAGTGTTATTTCTCTTTAAAATTTTTTTAATGAGGTGTGGGGAGAGAAAACTAAAAGACTATTGAAGTTTTAATCTGAGGTAAACAACATAGTAGGTACCTTGATCTTTATATTTTCTGTCTGGCATTCTCAATGAGACTTCCATGTGATTAATCTTCAAAAGTACCCTTGTCAATAGTTTATTGGAAAATACTGTGGAACTATCCCCAGATGAAGAAACAGGCCCAGAAAGTTCCTATGATTAATACCTTATGAATCAAGTTGTATTTTTACAAGTGATCCTTAGAGTAGATACTGAAGTACCCTTAGGAATGTGAAGTTAAACTATAAGAGTACCATATCAAGGATGAGATCAGTATTTGGAGAAACCTCCTTAAAAAGACAATATTTTCCTGGTCCAAAGCAGACTTGATTGTACCCTAACTAATGTTATTGATATATCTAAAGAAATCAAAGTTTTAGTAGAAAGAAAATATTCAGTGTAGGAAGGAAAAAATTCAGTAGAAAAATAATGACCTGTGTGGGAAAAGAAGCAGAATTCTTTAGCAGTATCCTGGAAAAAGGTCTCTCCTGACAAGAGGACTAGTGTGTTTTGTCTGTACCCATAGTGATATTACAAAGATCTGACCAGCATAGCTTGATACCACTGTTAACTGTTCTGATTATTCATATACCCTTGAGTTGATTCCAAACCCATCAAATAACCCTCTGTGGTTATAATTTTTCTTCTCAACATTGAGATAATACTTTGCCCAGAAGACTTCACTGTCTAATCCTTGGGATTATTACGGTATAGTAGTTATCTCTTCAAAGTTACCAAATTGTAGTTTCTGGTCTACATATTAAAACATTAAAAACAATAGCATTGGATTTCTCAGATATTATTGGGGGAGAGGGAGTGCATCAGAACCACCTAGGAGTATTTTCAAACTACACAGCCATTACTATGTCTTTATCTCTTTTTCTCTGAGGTCACTTTGGAATTGCTTTATTGTTTGGTACAGATGGCCTTTAGCAATAGGATTAATCAATTTCTAGATTAGCACATATATTTCCTGGCAGGTTGGTAGCTTGGGTGGAGTATGTATATTCTTTGTTCCCTTTTCCCCTTATAACTGTGAAGGAAAATAGTTATAACACTTGTACCTTTTTTCATGGGCACTTGGTAAATGCCATACACTATGCCAAATACTGGGAAATAGATGCAAAGACATGTCCTTACCATTTAGGAACTCGTTAATGGAAGGAAATGGAAAGGAATCACCATACTCTTTGGGAAGTGATAGACATAACAGAGTAGGTTGTTAAATGCATGTAATAAATGAGTGTGCTAGACAGGAAGTAGGAAGGACATTTAAAGTAAAGAAAACAGCATGTGCAAAGGCACAAAGGAGTACTATGTTTGAAAATGTCAGAAGTGAGTTGGGGAAAACTAAGGGCAGATATGGCCAGAAAGATAATACGGGGCCAGATCACAGAACCCTGTAGGATATGATAAAGCATTTGTACTTTATCTTGTAGGTAATGGGGAACCAGTGGCGGTTTTTAAAGTAGAACTTCCATGAAAGATTTGTGTTTTGGCAAGCTAGCTGCTGGCTCTGTGGGAATGAATTGGAGAAGGGAAGAATTGAAAGCAGGCAGACCTTAGGGAGGTTATGGCGGTAGTACAGCAAAAGATGATGCAGACCTGCCTTATGACAGTGGGAAAGGAGAGAAGAAAAAGGTGCAAGAGATGTTCAGCAGGTAGAATTAATAGGATTTATATCTGATCCTGGTACAGAGAGGCAATAAGTAAGCCTCACAAGGGCAGAGGTTTTGTCTGTTTTATTCACTGAGATCATTGTACAAATGAGTGAACGAATGAACGAATATACATATAAATGAAACCAACTTCCTCTCTGCCCCTTGAGTACCCTGAATGGACTTGATTTTAGGATGATTGACCAGACACATTTAAAAATTAAAATGTAAGTTCCTTGAGAGCAGGAACTATATATTTTTTCTCATCACTGTGTTTTCAACACTTAGCTTGACACATACTAGGCACCCACTAAATATTTGTTAAATTAATGACTAAGTCTTCCCTGCTCAAATTGTTTATACATTTCACTTTTATAGCTTTAGCATTAGGTGGCCCCAAGAAACCACTTTCCTTCTGACATAGGAGATTTAGCTGGGAGACTTGATCCCCCCCCCCCAAACCGATTGTGAAATAGCACACTATTTCTTTCAGGTTAGTGGTTGAACTTATCAAATGGATAAATTAAAATTTAGGGAGGGCTGCTCATTTAAGTGACTTTTCAAAGTAAGAACTGACTATGCCTCTTACACTTTTTAAAAGAAGTAATTTAGTTGGGCTTAATATTTGTTACATAAATGAAAGGTCATATCCAATGTACCTCAATTATCTCTACCCAATATGTAAATATATGCTGATATGTATCAGCAATGTCTCAAAATGTTTCCAAAAAATATATATCATACTTCTCCCTAATGAAGCTTATACTCTAAATAGATCCATTTCTAGCATAGACTTTGACACAGCAGAACACATGCTATCGGACCAGTTAAGCTCTTTAGTATTTAAATTTTTCTTTTTTAGTTTATTGATTTTAGAGAGAGAGGAAGGGAGAGAGAGAAACACAGTTTGTTCCTCCACCCATTTATGCATTCATTGGTTGCTTGTATGTGTCCTGACCTGAAATCAAACCCACAACCTTGGCATATCAAGACTGTGCTTTAACCAACTGAACTACCTAGCCAGGGCCTCTTTAGTGTTTTTTTTTAAACATGTTTTTATTGATTTTAGAGGGAGAGGGAGAGAGAGAAACATCAATCAACTGCCTCCTGCATGCCCACTACTGGGGAACGAGCCCGAAACCCAGGAGTGTGCCCTGACCTGGAATCAGCTGGCACCCTCTTGGTGCATGGGGCGACGCTAAATAAAGTCACTGTATCTTTTACTTTTTCCTACTATTTATCCAGTTGTGCCTATTTCATATCTAGCTACTCCACTCACTGCTACTGTCACACCTTTGGTTCATCACATAAAAAAGTCAACTTCTTAGTGTCCCTAACATTAAATTCCCTTTACAGTCTAGTCCTTTTATCACCCTTCTTTCCTTATACTTCATCCTCCAGCTATTTAGAACTTTTTCTGTTTCCCAAAGACTCTGTGATCTTGCAGATGCTGTTTCCTCTGCCTGAAATCCTTCCCCTATTATTTTTTCTTACCTCTTTTTATCCAGTGGATTTACACTTAACATTCCAAGGCCCAGCTCAAATGTTAAGACTTTCTTTTTAAAGTCTTAAATTCCATAGGCAGAGTTAGTGTTCCATTGTTCTGTATCCTGGTAGCATTTTGTTCAGACCTCTGTTGCATTTATCAGGTTGCTTTGCAATTATCTGTCTGCTTCTTCCGGTGAACCGTGAGCTATCTTAGAAAGCAGGGGTCATGTATATTCATCTTTGTATTTCTCTGATTAATCATTTGTTCAGTGCATGGATCAATCACCAAAGTGAGGGCATCCATTAATTTGTCATAATTGGTTTCCTTAATTATTTTGTATTTTCTAAATTTAGTTTATTTACATTACATTTCTATGTAGAATATAAACAGTGTGTTTTAAGGAATTTTTAAAATATTTTTTTTCTCTTGAAATAGATTCTGATATCAAAGAACTTGAAGATCAGTTTGATGAAGTCATAGTAGATTTAGCCACAAAACGTAAGCAGTATCCCAGAAAGATCCTTGAATGTGTCATAAAAATTATAAAAGCAAAACAAGAAATTCTGGTAAGATGATTTACCTTCAAAATAGTAAATCTTATGTCTGTTTTACTACAATAAAAAAATTAATGTATAAGATCCATGTAGAGATAAATGGCATTTTGGGTTTTGTTTGTTTGTTTGTTTGTTTTTTCATTTTTCCTGCCTCAATTACTACTGTTTGTCTCTTGAAGATTTTTTCCTGTTCTCACATACTAACATAGACTTTGAAGATGGAGGACTGACAATGGCTTTATAATTCTGAGGCCAGGAAGAAAAAAAAAGAGATTTATTTTTTAAGGCTTTTCTTTTTTTCTTTCTTTGTTATTTGTATATGATTATTTATAAACGATTATATATTTTGGAAGATGCTTCAGTTAAATTCATGGTGAAGACTGAGTACCTGTTCATAATACTGAAATTTGCTTTATGAGTTGTGTGTAATTTGTTTAGCTCCCCAAATCATGATGGGTCGAGAGTAGGTGTGCTGGGAGTGGCTTTGCCTCTGCAGCTAGAAATACATGTTGTTTTACATTGTGATATACTGTTCTTAGTTTTTGAAATGAGCATACTTTACATATAAATCTTTGATTGCTTTCCTTTCAGGAATTGTTTTAGACAGTAAAAGCAGGTACTTTATCTAAAATATTTTAGTCATTCTGAGAAAAAATACTTATGAGCAGAATTTTTCTTATTTTCTTCTGTAGCACTTATTCTTCAGAGAAATACCCTATTTCATTTCCCTACCCCCTTTTTAAAATTTTCTTATGAAAGACATTCAAAATGTGTTTATATTTTAGTGTCTCCCTTCCTGTTAACTATCCCTCCCTCCCTGAAGAAAACCTAGTAATCAGTATTGCATAAAAGAAAGAAGGTTGGCATGCCTAGGTGGGGCACTGCTGTGGAAGTTTAAAAAGTGATGCAGATGGATGGGGTGAAGGTACTAAAAACAGCTTTTCCCCCTCTCCCTCTCTCTTGCTCAATCCTTCTACCACCACCACCCCCAGTCCCTCCAAGACAGCTTTTTAAAAAACCTTTTTGTCTCTTGCTAGCTTTGGACAGGAGTAAGAAGGAACATTTTCCTCTTTCTTTTTGCCTGAATTGTGGATCCTGTTCTTATAACTGCTACTATAGTCCCAGTGTGTCACAGGATACGTAAGCTTTAATGTGCTGCCTTAGCAGTGGCAGCCACTTTCTAAAACAGAGTTTCTGTGGGAATATGAGTTCTCAGTTCCAAACACGTCTTAAAGTGAACTTTTGAAAAACAGTTTATTCATAATTTGGAGACTACCTAGTACTTGAAACACAGGATTTAGTCTCTGTCCCTTTAATATGCTTGATTGCTTTCCTTAAGATTTTTGACGGTGCAGTTTCTTAGTGCATGCAGTAGGTGGCAATACTATAAAAGGTATAGTGCAGACTTAGATTAATCTTTTCTTTTCCTCCCCTTTCCCTAAGATTGCATGATTTAATTTTTGTGTTTTGTTTTTGTTTTCAAAAGAATAGTACTACTGACTAATAGTGTATTTGCTTACATTAGCTGAAGAAAATGTTCATATGAGTCATTAAGCGGTGAAATTAAATCTGTTTTAATTTATATTATATTTAGAAGGAATACCACCCTGTTGTACACCCATTGGACCTAAAATATGACCCTGATCCAGGTGAGTCTATTTCTTTGTGGTAAAAATGCAGCATCAGCTTGTAATTTTTATGGGTTCCTGATACTCTTAAAGGTGTCAGTATCAAGGGTGTCTTCTCTTTGGTGCTGTAATTCACTCCCAGTCATCCATGTTTAGCTCTTCACTAAGGATCATGGGAACTTGCTCTAAATCTACTGACTAGAATCCCTAGGAGTAGGGCCCAGGAATCAGGAGCTTTCTCCTGACCTAGTCTATTATAACACCTTTCCAGTCTCCAACTTCTGTTATGTTTCTCTCCCACCTCTAACTGCTATTACACTGTCTATTCTTTGCATCGCAGCCAGAGTTACACTATTGAGTGCTCGTGGTGTTACTCCCAGTGTCGTGACCTTCGCTGGCTTTTTTCATCCTTTACCAAATGAAATCCACTAAAAATACAATGTTGAACTTAAAGAGAGATATACACACTTGTTATGCCTTTCAATTCACTTCTGTTTCCATTTAAATCCATCCTCTAAAACAGAGGTATCAAATTGATACAAAGTTCTGTAAATCCAGAAACAGAACTGGCATTGCTCAAAATGTGGTTCATAAATATTTTTAAATGGCTCCATTCTCACATTTAAAAACTTACAACAATTTTCCTAAGAAACCTTTTGGGACTTACTTTTGATACTCTAAAATACTGTTTCTGAGCTATTAGAAGAATGGTTAAGACCTCGATTTATTTGTAAGGGATATTTATATTCATGGTTTTCTATTCATGGTTTTGAGTACTTTACCTTTGTTGAATTCCAAACTACTTCCTAATAGGTCCCCCTGCCCTCCCCAAATTTCCCAAGCTAATGAAATAAACTGAGAGGGGTAAGTACAGCATAAAGATACTCTGAAATTGCTAAAAATCACAGCATTCACTGTGTTTAAAATAAAAATTGACCTAGGACCTAATGCTTTATTGTCATGGTTCACCAAAAAGGGATAGTTGCCAAAATGCAGTGGTTGAAATATACTTGTTTTGGTTTTGAGCAACATAAAAATAAGAATTGAAACTTGTGGTATCATAATATACTCAAGTATTATGACTTTTTAGATACAGTTAATTCTCCTGTAAAGGAACTTGGTGACCTTTTTATCTTAGGAAGGAAAACAAATTTGCTTTAATGATCCCTTGAAGGTCTACATGATTTTATTCCTACTATTCCAGTTATGTAGTATTAGAAAAATCTCTGTATCAGACTTGCTGACTTCAGAAGTAAGCAAAGGAATAATCAGAATCTGTCTTCTAGATAAATTTTGAGGAGGTTTTTGTCATTATACATTTTCATATTGTTTATAAGCTTAGAATAGCATGAGTTCTTTAAGCACAGCAAAATTAACTTACAGTTTCATTAGCTCTACATCCTTGGACAAGTCACTTCAAGCATTAGTATCTTTATGACGAATTCTAGATATGGAACCTGATGCTTTAGGTTTGAATATCAACTCTATCACTAAATATTACAGAAATGTCCTGTTATTTGAGATTGTGTTATGAATCATGTGAAATAAGGGGCTCTATAAACTGTAACTAAAATACCTGAGCAGTATTTGATAAGGAGATGCTATGAAATAATAACCCTATTATAAATTTTTTCCCATTTACAATGGTGTGTCTTATAATACTGTATAGCTTATAATGCATCTATCTTGTAAAATCATATGAAATTAACTAAAATGGCTTAAGAGGTATGTGGAAAGCAAAAATTTATATGAAACCTAAAAATCTAAATAAGTTGCATGAGAAAATTTATTGGAAGTTCTTGAAAGTTTCTTTTATTAGATTATTAAGTGATATCAAATGTTTTTGAAAGCTGACACTTTTAAAGAAGGTTGTCTGGTTTTCAGAACAATACAGTCATCCCTCGGTATCTGGGACAGGGATTGGTTCCAGGTCCCCCCACAGATATCAAAATCCACAGATGCTTAAGTCCTTTATATAAAATAGCATAGTATTTGCATATAATCTACTCACATTTTCCTGTATAATTTAAATTATTTTTAAATTATTTATACCTAATACAATGTAAATTCTGTGTAAGTAGTTGTTATACTGTATTTTTAGGGAGTAATGATGAGAAACAAAGCTCAGTACAGACGCAACCATCATAGGCCTAACTATATCATACATGTCAGCAACAACATAGCTTTTTTTTTTCTTCTCTCAAATATTTTCAGTCCACTGGTTGAATCCATGGATGTAGAATCCATAGATACAGAGGACCAACTGTACATAGTGTGTATAACGTTGATTTGGCATAGTTAAGTTAGGAACTTTAGGAAATACAGACAAAGGTAAAGCAGACAGATTCTCCACATAAAAAACTGTCTGAGTGGAAGAAATAAGAGATGAACTTAAAATAGGATTCTGTCATGCCCTTTAACTGGTTCCTTTCCCAGTTTCCTCTGTCTGATAAAATGGCACCTTCATGTTCATACAGCTTTAGCCAGAAGTCAACCTTGAGCTTTCCCTCTCCTGAGCCCCTCATATCCAGTTCATCAGTAAATTCTACGAATTGTGCCTTTGAAATATAATCTCACTTTAATCTACTTCATCTCATTATTATCACCTCTAGTCTAGGTCACCATTATTCTAGCCAGGATTTCTACACACGCTTTCTAGAAGGGCTTTCTATTTCAACTTGTTCTCTTCCATTCCACTGTATAGACATCAGGCACAGTCGATTTTTAAAAAACTATTTCTAGAGGTTTATCTGGTTTCAGTTAGATTCCTTTAAATGTAGGTAATTCATTTGCAAGTAATGATGGGATTTGTCTTTTTTCTAACTTTACACGTGTGTGTGTGTGTGTGTGTGTGTGTGAGAGAGAGAGAGAGACTACATTGACTAGAATCTCTAGTATAATATTGAATAGTAGTGGTGATTAGTGGTAATGTTTTAAAATTATGAAAAATGTTTAATTTTATTGAATACTTTGTATCAACTAGGATCATCAATTTGTTTAGCCAACTTTATTGAGGTATAATTTACATATAATAAAATACATCAATTTTAAGTGTGCAGTTTGAGTTTTGACAAATGCATACAACAATGTAACCATCACCACAGTTTAGACATAGAACATTTTCCATCACTCATAAAGTTCCCTTGTGTCTAGATTACTTGCTCTTTTACTCTAACTCTGATAGTATGGTGAATTAACAAATAACTGATACGTTTTTTTCTAATGGTTATCTTTGCATTCATAGAGAAAACCTCAGTTTCTCATTAATATATTTTTCTTTTCATATACTGTTGAATTAAGATTTTCTGTACTTTTTATTTAGTGTATCTGTTGAATATTTGCATCAATAGTCTCTCTCACACACACACAAAATGAACATGTGGTGTTTTAAAACGTACTGTCCCTTTTCAATTTTGTCATCAAGGCTATACCGCCCTCATAAAACAGTTTGTAGACTTAGAGGTTATTTGTCTTTTGAAGAGGGGATAAGATTCATTCATAAAACCATTTAAGTGTAGTGTAAATGTATGCATGGGGGGGGGTTGATATTTGACTTAATTGATTTAGTATACTTTTCTACTTTTTTTCTGGTTCATAGAAATATTAATTTTGTATATGCTTTGGGATATGCTTTTTAAATTTTTTGTATTTGTCCAATAATGTTTTGGACAAAGATTGGGAGTTTGTGAACTTCCAAGCCAACTTCACTAGAAGTCTAAGATACTTTTAAAAACACAAATCAGCTTTCATTCCTCTGCTTAAAATCCTAAAATCTCGCAATTTTAAAATATATAATAAACTTCAAACTTGTTAGCATTCCCTAACACGATCTAGCTCCCACCCACCTCTCCAAATTCATTTCAGACACTTTCATTTTTGCTCTAACCACCCTAGTTAAAATAGCCTCTCCTCAGTTCTCTATCATAACACTGTTTCCTTAATAGCATTTGTTACAATATCTAAGTATTTGTGTGTTCCCTTGCTTTTGGTCTCTCACAAAACTGAAAGGTCCATGAGCTTTCCTACTTCAGTTTGCATTTAGCACTGTGCTCAGGAATGACCATTATTTATCCACACATTCAATATATTCACTGAGTGTCTACTAAATGCCAGGATTTTTCTCAGTGTGCAGGATATATTGGTAGCCAACACAGACAAGGTCCTTTCTCTATGGATTGTACATTCTTGTGGGAGCAGGAGAGTATAAACAAATCTAAAAATAAATAACGTCAGTGCTAGGGTGATGTGTTTAGATGTGGGAAACACTTTTGTGAGGAAGTAACAAGAAGGAATTTATCTTGTGACAAGAGGAAGAGCTTTTCAATTAGAAGAGCTAGGACAAGGTTCCTAAGTCAAGAATGGGCTTGAATATTTGTGGAACAAAAGACCACTGAGGCTGCAGTGGAGGGAGTAGAGGGAAAGAGCATTACAGGATAAGGTGAGGACTTGACTGAGGCCAGATAACACAGCTAGGAGTTTGAAAGTCTATGGTGCCTTGAGAGAGATACAGCTCTTCAGTTCTGAAGGAGTTGATGAGGTGCAGGTGGGAGTGAATGCAGAGGATTACATACCTGCTACCTGTTTAAGTTGTAGTGTAGGGTTATCTTCCAGAAAGTCATAAATCACTGCTCAGTTTTTGGTTTCTTTTTTACTGGGGATGCTGCTTTACTATTCATGGTTCTTATGCCTGTATTACTCCTTTAGAACCAGTACCAGCCAGACATCCTGTGTTACACATGCTCGTTCATTCATGCTCATAAAATACATTGGAAATAGAAAGGAAGCACTTAATTAATGCCTTTCTGATGAATTTTTGAATTTGTGCAGGCTTTTGGAAGTTTGTTTCCTAGTTTAGTCAGTGCAGTGACCTGAAAGCAAAACTAGGTTGATTACTCAATCTTTCATTTCCGCTTTTTCATTTCCCTATGTTTTGGAAAGCCAGTGACTAGGGAAGGCATTGTCCTCAAGGGTACCTAACTTCCACATTTTTAAGAGCAAACTTGTTTTTAATATCCTTGCATCAACCTTCTGATTAGCTGTCGACCAGTAAGATGAGTTTTCATAATCTTTTGTGATCCTACTAATAAAACTAATAATTGCTCCCATATTGTCTTCTTTTTCAAAATGTTCTTTGAAGTTAATTGAAGAGACTTTTTTTTTTCCCCCTTGTCCTTCACTAAACATGTGATGACAAGGAACTATTTTAAGTTTCTCTACACTAGACTTGATGAGACTTCAGTTCTTTTGCTGACCCTACAAGCTGAGGACTTAAGAGCCAGTTCCTCTTCTTGCCTAATAATGTCAGCTTGCTTATGCTACTGCCGGTATTTTTACAGGTAGCCACCACTTACAAATTGTTATGTTTTAAGAATTCATATTTAATCTGAGCTTTGGAATTTGAAATGCATTTTACCCTGAAAAACATTTACAAATGGTATTATAAATAGGTAAGTTTCTGGGCTTCTCTTTAAAGACCTGTTTAACCTGTAATGTAGCTGAACTACTACACACTTATGATGAAAAATATTAGGAAAATCCCATTTCTGGTGCACATTAGTTCTACTACATGTTGTATAAATAGGGTTTGGGAGAATAGTTTGGATCCCAATAGTTACGTGTTTAGGGAAACACCTTTGTTTATGATGCGAGAGTAAATAGTGGTGCCATGAAGATGTTTCCATGGAGGCTGTGGAGAGAAAGCCACTGGGAATGTGTCTGGAGGAAGGGCCTCTCCATCTGCTGCAGGACAGCAAGCAGCCCTCGGCATGGGAGACAGTCTTAAGTCAAATGTATGTGTATCAGGAGTATCTATGTGCTCTATTAGTTACAAAATAATCTTGAGAGAGTTAGTGAATAGTTGATATATTTTGAAATTTCCTAAGCAGATATTAATGTTGGAAAATGCTTTTCTGATGCATTTACAGGTAGCACAGTCATATTTAGTGATCATTTTTGTGTTTTTTTTCTCCTCTTCATATGTTTTTTAAAAATCTTTGTGTGTTTGGTTTTATTCGTAAAATTATTGACTCATTTTAGTTTTTAATTAAAGGAATTTAATTCCCTTAATAGTTAAAATGATTTAACTATAGCATTGTTCTATTTTTAATTTTTTACTAGGGGTAATATATTTTTATTTCAAGAGGTTTTCATTATGTTGGAGCTAGTTTTTTACCACTTTTAGATTTTATTCTTAGGAGTATAGTATGATTTTTGGCAAAGTGATATTTTGGAAAGTTACGTGTGGAATATAGAAGAGCACGTGTCTTGGATTCTAGGAAGTATGATTCCACTTCTCGTCGAAGCTGGGTACATTTTCAGCCCCCTTATCTGTGAAGGGAGGCTGATGAACCCTGCTTGCTCCACAGGGTTGCTCAGGTATTGCATGCAATCGATTGGCGGTGCATGCTCGCTCCCACTGCTGTAGGGTGGCTCTCAGGGTCAGGTAGGGAACGTTTCATGCCGTTGTCTTTTCTCTTGCTTGAACTCTCGTTTTCTTTTTGCAACCAAGTTTCTCAAAAGAATAATCTACACTCATTAGCTTCACTTTTAATCTCTCACTTTGTCAAAAAAACAGTAGTATTTGGTATTAATATTTGTAATAACAATTGCTGTAGTTTTCTGTTTGCTGTGTTTCCTGCTATGTCTCTCAGTAATTCTTTCCCACACACTCCAGTAGAACTGTGAAATTCCTCTCACCGTGGTAAACACTAGGCTGTCCATCAAGCCCAAGTGTAAACCCTTTCCTCTTTCTTGAGAGACTCCTGGGAGCCTTTGTCTTCTGTCTGATCTGGACTGTTGCTCTCTAGGCCCAGTGCAAAGCTTACATCCTGCCTGTTCCTTCCTCATCGCCCTGGGAATTTCCTTTCCTACTCTGCTGTTTTGAGTCATGTTTCCTGGCTCCTGTATTTTCTTCGTCTTGATTTATTCCCTTGTTTTGGTGTAGCGCTTCCTCTGCCCTACAGCCCCCAGCCCCAGCCCCAGCGCCTTCTAAGGCAGCTCTCAATACCTGTGAAACTTTTCCTCTCCTTTCAGTTCCCCTGTGGGATTGACCTCCCCCTCTTTGCGCCTCCACAGCACCCTCTACCATAGCCTCGTCCATCACAGTATCCAGCCCCTGCTGTGCGTGTCAGACATTGTTCAACACTGGGAGTCTGAGGTTAAGAGTATGAAGTTCTTGTTCCCAAGTGAGTCCTGAAATAAAAACACCTTGGTTCTCACTGGATGCAGTACTGCCCCCTAGTGGCCCTTTTGAAAAAGTGGGGGTTGAAAAGTTTTCGGTTAACCACAGTAAAGGGAGGTTACAGCTGGAATTTTGTAGTCAGGAGACAGGAATACTGAATGTCTTCTATGCCCAGCACAACTTTAGAATATTCCACCAGACATTCATGTGTGAAAATATGTTTATAATTATACAAGCCTGGGCCTGACTCCTTTTTACACACAAACCCAAACTACTATTGGCACTTTTTACATTGTCATTGCTTGTGCAACAGGTGGAGAACAGCTATTGTTGTCCATCAGTGTGCGTTTATAGATAATTTTTTTTAAAAAAGAACATGTTTATAAAAAATTAAGGATACCTTGGATGATAGATTGTTTTGTAAACTGTGCGGTAACAATGAAGAAGAATATGATTACCTTGCCTTATACATAAAAGTAAGACAACTTTCTAGAGTAAATATTAAAAAGGATTTTGTTCATTATTGTGTGTATGCGTGTATATATTAGGGTGTAACATACAGTGCACAGCTTAATGACTTTATACCCACACATACACATAAACACATGTAACTCCACCTGGGTCTAGATATGTGGAGTGTCTGCATAGTTGGGAAACATAGAATAAACTTATTTTTAAACAGTATGTTAGCTGTAATTTCAAATAATATGCCCATTGTGTTTTCATGGGTACAATAAATACAATTCTTACAGGGGACTATGGGCTTGGATAGGAAAAAAATTACACTGCTATTTTTACTAACCTCAAACTGAAATTTAGCATTTCCTGTCCATTTTGAATGCAGGAAGTGGTGGTAGTACTAGCAGTACCTGTAACTTTCTTTGCTACTAGAAGCCACAGATATTTTCAATTTCAGTTGTTGCAAATACCTCAAATATTGTTTATACTCATTATTTTCATATTATGATAATTAGACCTGCCACTCGATGTTGTAATTTAAATCATTAATAAAGGGACACATATTACCTATACAATTTTTAAACATATTTTTAAATTTTAAAACATTCTGAAATTCTAGAGTAAGCAAAACTAATGTATAATGATAGAAATCACATGAATGGTTGCTTCTTATAGAGCAGATTGACAGGGAAGGGGAACAAGAGAATTTTCTGGAGTGATGGAAACATCTGTGTTCTGGTATATATTTGTTAAAGGTAGTTGAATGCTAAACTTAAGATATACATTTCACTGTATGTAAATTATATCTCAATTTTTAAAAAGTACATTAAAACATATTCTGAGAAAGAGTCCATAGGCTTTACTGAATTTCCAAAGATATTTCTGGTAACAAAAATGGTTAATAACCTTTTCTTTTTCCTTTTTCTCACCTGAGGATATTTTTTCCATTGCTTTTTCAGGGAGAATAGGAGAGAGAGAGAGACATCGATGTGAGAGAGACACATTGATTGGTTGCCTCCAGCATGCACCCCAACCATGCCTGCAACCAAGGTACATGCCCTTGGCTGGAATCGAACCCGGGACCCTTTAGTCCTCGGACTGACGTCCTAACCACTGAGCAAAACTGACCAGGGCAAGAACCCTTTCTTGAGGCCATCATGTTATCTTTGCCTTTCTCCTTGAAGTGCCTTCTTTCTCATAGTTGCTTTTTCTATTCATTTCCTTTTTTTTCTAGAAGTATTCTCACTTTTTTGAGCTAAGGAGAGGAAGAAAGAAAAACAGCAGCTATAAAAGAAATTCTTTTCTTGCCTTATTTGCTAGTGGCTGATAAAGCTATAGTCCTCCTAACATAGTTATATACTTAGACTTTAAGAAATTTCTAGCAAGAACTACTCTTCTAAAAACTAATTTGTAAACAATTTCATAATGGAATGATTTTTCACATTTCCAGTTTCTCTTGGGAGTTTTAGTAGGATTTTTATCCCTCCGTCATTGAACATGCAGTTTTGTTATGAAGTAGTCGTGAACATTTATAACAAAAATTAGAAAAAAATAAAATATACTTGGACTTAGAAAAGCATCAAAGAAATAAGGAAAGAAAAATTTATATTACTGACAGTGTATTCCAGAAATTCCATTTAGGTATCTTTGATACAGTGTGATTACAAATTCTAAGTCCAAATATGTTTTACTTTAAAATTCAAAATAGTACAAATATCAGATATTAGCTTATGTTTGTTTTAAATGTGATGATAGTGCTTAAAGATGTTAAACATAGTGGTAGAGTGATATACAGAACAAGCAGGCTTCCTTCTGGGAGCATACAATGTTAAGACTACTCATAATACAACTCTTGTTTTCTATCATCTTATGCATATAACTATTAATTTTACTCTACTGTTCTTATGTTTTCAGTCTTTTTATGTATCTAGATAAATTTATTAGGACACTTGTTTTAATAGATTACAAACTATTCTAAAAAAGCTTGAGCTAAGGTGAATAGTCCTGACAGATGTTTACCTAGATGGCATCTGCATGTCTTTTATGACTTGTTATTAGATTTTAAAAATGTAAAATGCTGTTTGGCGGTTTCTTTGCAGCCTCTCGTGTGGAAACTTTGAAATGCAGAGGAGAAACAATAGCTAAGGAGATCAGTGAAGCCATGAAGGTAAAAGCTACATGCTAAAAATTATAAAATGAACAAAGTATGTAATACATATTTGCTTTTAACAACCACATGTGTTTTAGGAACTCTTAGTAGTTTTAAAAATAGATCTTTAATGAATTAAGCAACAGTAACATTCAGAATAACTATCATTTATTAGGTATCTACTATGTGCCAGTATTATACCTGGCTTCTTCAAAGGTTGGTTATATTGAGTTCTGAGAGTTAGCAGTCCAACAAACAGTTCTGGATAATAATACCAGCTAACATTTAGTGAGCATTTAGTATGGATCAGGTACCAGCTAACTGCTTTACATATGTTATATCACCTTATTTAATCCTTTCGAAAACCCTGTGAGATAGGTACTACTATTTCCCTATTTTATAGATGAAGAAACTGAGGCACAGAGAGGCTAATTAGATTGCCTCTCAAATTAATAGCTCAGCCAGATTTAAACTCTGGTTGTTTGGCTCCAGAGCCTATACTGTATATAGCATATCAAGTTGGAGTCTTAATATTATTAAAATTATTTTTTTGCATTTATTTTACATAAAGAGAAAAACGTTTTACTTCTAGTATATGAAAATTACTTTTAAACTTCATAATCTCCCCTGTTCTTAAAATTTCCATAACATTCTTTTGTGGTTTGTATTGGTTCCATGATTTTCTGGTGCTCATGCTTCTCTCATAGCATGTTCCTGATCAAGAGTTGACAAACTGGTACACGAGGCTAAAATCCAGCCTACCACCTGTTTTTGTGAATAAAACTTCATTGGAATAGAGCTGTGTCTTTTCACTTTACTCATTGTCTTGTCTGTGGCTTCTTTACATTATAGTGAAAGAGTTGAATAACTGTGACATAGATGTAAGGCCCTCATATGGTAAAATATTTACTATATGGCCCTTTACAAGAAAAATATTCTGTGCCCTGCTCCTGATTATTAAGACTTCTATAGTACTTACTATCTTAAAATGTGGGATTTCAGACATTTAATCCTTAGCTCTGAAATTCTGTTACCTCCTGTTCTGCCAAAGTTTTATTTTACTACTAGGCATTTGTAGGAATAGAACATATCTTTTTAGTCTTAGCTTTTAGTTAAAATTCCTCTGCTAGCCCGGCTGGCCATAGCTCAGTGGTTGAACATCAACCTAGCAGCATCCAGGAGATCACAATTCAATTCACGGTCAGGGCACATGCCCCGGCTTGCGGGCTCGATCCCCAGTCTGGGGCGTGCAGGAGGCAGCTGATCAATTACAACTTTCTCATCATTGATGTTTCTATCTCTTTCTCCCTCTCCCTTCCTCTCTCTGAAATCAGTAAAAATATACTAATATATATATATTCCTCAGCTAAAACTGGTATTTTAAGGTAAAGTTGAATATTTACAACCCCAAAAATTAGGTCTTAGAAAAAGCCTTGACCTGAAGAATTAAAATTCTAGAGTGTTGTGTCTGTCCCTGTGTTTGTGTTTCAACATGAGATTAATGTTGAGTATTACTGTTTGTTTACTTTTTTTTAAGTCCTTGCCTGCATTAATTGAACAAGGAAATGGATTTTCCCAAGTCTTAAAGATGCAGCCTATTATTCAGCTCCAGAGAATCCACCAAGAAGTCTTTTCCAGTTGTAATAGGAAGCCAGATGTTAAACCTGAGAGCTTTATAACACAAATAGAAACGACACCAACAGAGACTTCTACCAGGAAAACCACTAACGTGGTACTGAAAAGAAAGCAAACTAAAGACTGCCCCCAGAGAAAATGGTATCCATTGCGGCCAAAGAGAATTAATCTTGATACATAAGCTGTTTTTGTTTATCTTGGGAGTTGAAATTAGGCACTGTCAACAGTTAGATTAAAGTGTAATGCCTAGACAGGACTTCATTTAAAACAAGTAACTCTTTAGTGATTTCTTTATACAGATGTAGTAGCTCTGTTCTGGGATATGATGTAATGTATTTCATCTAAACATTTCATCTCTAGTCTATGAAAAGCATAGTTTTAAAATGTTGACACAAAGCCCATCAGTGAATATTAACAGTGCAATCTTTTACTGTCCTTAAATGCCATCTACTCTTGGCTGCCTTACAGCTTTTAAGGAATTTCATGAGTAATATTCTGTTGGGTTTTCTGGATGTTCTGCTTTCTTTAAAAAAGAGCTGTGTAACAGTTGTCTTTATTTAAGTGCTAACAGGACTCACCAGTTCTGCACAGGAACACATGCAGGGGTTTTTTTGTTTCTGTTTTTGAGTGTTTTTTGTTTTCAGTGCAGTTTTATCGAATTAATGTGCAAATGACAAGACTGGCTTTGACTTTGTCACTCCAGTTCAGCTAAAAAATTTAGATCTATGGGATTAATTTTAGGAGTTTATTCTTGTTTTGTGTTATAAGACAACTATTATTTGTACAAAACTCTTAGAAACAAAAATTGGCACATAGTCAATATTTCTTGCCCACACTTTGTGTTCTATAGACCTTTTAACTTTTAAACATAATTTGACTTGGGAGTAATTTTTTATAGGATTTCTTATTATTTCTTTGTATATGACTCTAGTTCAAAAATATATATCAGAATAATACATTAACAAATTGTCATGTGGAACAAATACAGATTTAATCAAAGTGAACTATTTTATATTTAAGGATGTTTATATTTAAGGATATAATCATTGGTAGAAGTCTGAGAAAGCTATATTGCCCATACTTCAAACATAAAACTACAGTTTCTTATAGCTCTTACTGTGTCTCTTACTCACATTAATACAATGTAGGAAGGGCCATCTAACTTGCCAACTGTTTCCCCTTTTAATGATTATACTTCATTCATTTGCAAAGGAATTTAATAATCATGAGGTTGGAAAATCTATACTTCTCGTGTTTATTATGTGTTAATCATAAATGTCAAAATGTGACGAAGTCTGTCTGTATTCAGAAAATTTACATAGCCACTTTATTGCATTCTGTATTTTAATGTTACAATTTGAGATCTGTATGTTTGTGCAAAGCAGTTTGTTTTTTATTAAAATAATGTGCAATGACTAAAGTCTTGATACTGTGTGTTTTTAAGAATTGTCTTAGGCATTCTTGAGCTCAGCTTTAGTTGAATGGTAGGTCAGCACCTTACATTTCAGAACATACTAAATTTCATTTTTAAATTGTTTGGAGGCTACAGGATATTGCTATTCTAAGGCAGTACTAACTTTTTATAGTATAAAATTTTGAGTGCATTATTTCACTCCAAAAGCTTGCGAACAAAAGAATTACTGTTAATTCTCCTAGTTTAGATAATTGCATTATGGTTATAAAAGAAAATGTTTCCCTCTTAAAAATGATGCATGTTGAGATACATATAGTTCAGTGGACTTGATGCCTGGGATTTGCTCTGAAATAATGTCAGCAAGGAAGAGGAAGTGGAGTAGCTTAAGCAGGCGTGGCAGAAATCCTGATAATGTCGGGTCTTTGTGAAAGGTATGTTCTTTCTATTTCTGTCTGTCTGGAAGTTTTTATAATAAGAAAAAAGTTTGTTTTGTTTGAGAACGCCCAGACAGACAGCTGAAACTCGAGGTCCCTCAGAAAGCACGAAGTTTCACCCCACAGTTCGAGCAGGCTTGCAAGTGAAGTACCATTGAGAAGGAAAATACATTAGTGTTATAAATAAGAAAAACGTGGCTGGTGTCAGTAAGAAGACTGGGTAAGTACACATTTTTAGGATGATAATTGAGTTTCTGCATAGGCCGGGAATTAGCTAGCTAAGGTGATGAAAAGGAAGACAGTCTATAGTTGTAGGAAATGTTGACAGGGAAAAATAGAACAGCAAGTGTTGACCTCTGTGTGGTAAAAAGAAGGCTGGATTAAATGGAGCCATAGAATTTCATTTCAACAAAAAACCAACACAAACAAACAAGAAGCTCAAATCCAGTCCAAGGGAAAGAGAACACTGTTAAAGCAGCTGGTTCCTGAAATCAGTGAAGGAAAATAGGTGTTTTCCAGACTTCAGCCATTAGAAATAGTATTAGTCTGCTTGAGTGGCTATAACAAAACACCACAGACTGGGTGACCAAAACAACAGAAATTTGATTTCACAGTTCTAGAGGCTTGAAGTCTGTAATCAAGGTGTCGACAAATTCATTTCTGGTGAGGTGTCTCCTTGTTGGCAGGTTCTCGTGTCTCTTCTTAAAAGGACATTAATTGTATTGGATCAGGGACCCATCCATATAACCTCATTTAAACTTAGTTATTCCCTTAGAGGCTCCATCTCCAAATACAGCCATGCTGGGGATTAGGGTTTCAACATAGGAATTTGGAGGGGACGCAGACATTCAGTTCATAACACTAGACAACAGAAATCTTATCCTAGACTTCTTTCCCTGGTCTTTATGGCTTGGGCTTCATAGAGAAAAAACTTAATAAAATCAAACTTTTTAATTGCTTTAAAATGTAGCTGTCTTTAAGTTTGTTTGACTTCTGTTGAAGGCCTTGGCCCTTCATTTACTCATTCAACAAGTACATGTTAGGCACCTCTTCAGTACAGAAGTCAAAGAGGTCGAATGCATAGTCTGGGCCGGATCATCTGGGTTCGGATACCTGCTCTAGTGGTATTAAATAGCATCGGGCAAGGTAGTTAACCTCTCTTCGCTGCAGTTTTCTTATGTGTAACGTGGGGGTGATGATAATACCTACTTCAGGGTTATTATGAAAAGCAAATAAGTTCATAATAAAGCCTTTAGTACTTGGCACTTAGTGTTCATCGTGAGCATTCTCTAAAGCACTGTTTATTGGTTTGATAAAGGAAATGAAAACACTCAGGATGAACACTGTCTTTAAGAAGCTTGTATTCTAGTGAGAATGAGCATGTGAGCGATGATCATACAATGCAGGAAATACTCCGTGGATGTATGCGAGGGGGACTTTAGGGAGAAATGTAAGTTTGCGGAGGAGGCGGTGGCAGTTGAGCAGTCTTGAATATTTTAGTCAAATAATCGAGGAAGATTACTGGCCATGTGAAGAGAATCTACCAAAGCAGGTGGTTGTGAGAGAGCATGATGTACTGAGGACCACCAGGTAAGTCTATATGTGGGTTTTGTCTAAAGAGACTTGCTGCAGGTGAACCTGAAGAGATAGGCAGGTCAATTCTTGAGAATTTTCACTTGGAAGTGCCTACAAGGAGCCATTAACTTGAACCAAGGAGGGGAAAGGAAGAAATCCGTTGAACCCATTTTCATTCTGAGAGAATTGAAGACATGTTTATATGACAACTTGTACATGAATGTTTGCAGCAGTGACCCAAATGTCTATCAACTGAGGAATGGATAAATAAAATGTGATACATCCAATCAATGGAATATTACTTGTCAATAAGTACAGGACATGTTACAATGTGGATGAAACTTGAAAACATGCCAAGTGCCAGAAGTCACAAAAGACTGTAGTCGTAGTGTGACTCCGTTTATATAAAATGTCCAGAATAGGCAAATTATAGAAACAGGAAACAGATTAGTGGTTGCCTAGGGCAGGAAGAAGGGAGAAGGTGGAAGGAATGGGGTGTGATTGCTAATGGGCGTGGGTTTTCTTTCAGGGGGATGAACATGCTCTAAAATTGGTAGTGGTGATAGTTGTTTGGTGAATGAATATGCTAAACCCAATTGGACCATACACTTTAAATGGGCAAATTGTGTGCTATGTGGATTATATCTCAGTTTTAAAAGAGTAAAGAAATAGAAATAGTAATAAACATTCCCAGATACCAAGACTCCAGATGAAAAAAACCCACTGAGTATTCAGCAAAAGACAAGAAACAAAACAACCCCCACCAAGGCATGTCACAGAAATGTTAAAGAGAAGTTCCTAAAAGCTTGCACAAGGGGAAAAAGATGATAAAGAAAGGGGAGTTGGAATGACTTCAAACTACTAAACAGCAATCCTGAATCTAGAAGTTTTTGGAGCAATACAATCCGGAAATTTTCAGTATAAGTGATTTGCAACCACAGACCCTATACCCAGCCTAGTTGTCAGCCAAGTGTGAGGTTAGCCAAAAGCCATTCTCAGACATGCAAAATCTAAAAAGGAAAAAAACACTACCTTTAAAAGCATTTTGTTTGAGGACACTACTAGGGGTGTGCTCTACTACAAAGGGTAAACCAAAACAGCAGCAGCCATGGGATCTAGAAAAGAGAGGCTCCAAGGTAGCAGCAAGCTCAAGTTCGCAGGACACCGTTCAGCAGATCTGGAGAAGAGTCCAGTCTGGCCAGGTTGGAAAACAAATATGTGGGTCTCCAAAGAAGATATTTTCAGGAGAGGAAAATATAACTGACAACGTGAGTGATCGTTTTAACTACCTGGGAAATTGTCTAAGGGAGATACTTTATAGTATTCAGGTGTGCAAAGAAATGAATCAAAAAATCAGGCATTCACTGCAGTAAAAGCAAAAAGCTGTACAAGAAAAAAAATGTAATCATACTTAGAGATTGGCTCCAAAGAGAACAATGTTTATATAGACATCATAATGAACACCCCAGATATGAATTCAACAGAAAATAGGGACAGTTATATTGGGAAGGTAAGAGGATTGGGAATAAGCCATCAGTACACTACAGGCACTGGAGCAGGGTTCTGGAGGACCCCCTTAGTGGCCGGGTCCTGGGAAGTCCAGGGTGTCCCAGGATAGGAACTGGGTGGGGCAAGCCTGGATGGGGCATTGAGGAAGCTTCTGCCCCAACCAGCGTAGAAGTTCATCTTGCTATGTGGAAACAACTCATATGGTTGTATGTGTAACCATCTGAATATCAACTTTGACATGGGAATGTCTGGGAGTGAAATCACAATGGAAAGTCAGTGCATAATCTCTAAAATTAGCTGAACCAAGAGATAGCACAATTTGGATATTATTCTGGTTAGAAAAAAACAGCTAAGAGAGTGGGTAATAGTTAACTTTGTGAATGAACCCAGGTAAGGGAACTAGGCCAAGGAACTGATTTTTTTGGTTGATCTATGCCTTATAGATTTGATTCTTTAATTATGTGCATAAAATACTTGCATAAAAATAAATTTGATTTTTAAATGATTTTAAAACTAACACAAATACAAGTGAATATGAATTGTCTTTGCCACTATCTTCATATCATTGAGAATTAAGAAATAAATTATATGCCAGAGGCTTTCACAGGGTTTCCGTTCCATTAGTTCAGTGTATTTCATGTAAGACTTGTAGTCCCTATTTTTAGCTGAGACGTTTAGTTTGGGTTTCTTTGGAGTTCTTTTTTTTTTTTCCCTTCCCCTATTTGTTTTGCAAATAGATTCTATTATCAAGCCCCTGTGTACAAAAATGAAGAAAATATCTTTCTAGAGAACCACTGAAGGGTTTGTGGGGATTTTGTGTGAAAGGATTTGGGAAAATCAATATTTATTTGAAGCTTCGGGGGTAAAGAGACCTCTCATATTCATTGCTGCATCTCTATGTTGCTTGAACCCAGTGGGCCCTTGACTAATAATTGAATGAATGGATGATTTTATATTGCAAATTTCTAACTAATCAGCTCCCCTAGATCACAATCTCAGGCATGAGTGACGCGGGGCATTCATGTTCATTATTAGTTCAGTTTAGGAGATGGGCTTACTCTTGCAGGGGGTAGGGGTGGGGGTGGGATTTAAAGAACTGAGGGCTAGGAAACTGCCTGAATTAGAATTCTTGTTTTCTGGCTGCTAGAGCTGAAGTCTAGTCCCCAGAGCCCTGCCCGGTCAGGTAAGAGGATGGCATTCACACCCCTCAGACTGACTCCACGAGGCTACAGATAGACCCGCCCTCTGGCCCTCTTTCCTCTGTCCTTTGGCTGTGTTGCCTTGACTTCTGGGTTGCCTGGGGGACCAGGCTCCTCAGGGTCCCCTGCTGCAGCTCATTTCTGCATGCGAAGGGTCAGGCCATCCCTTATCACCTCAACTAGCCTCATTCAGAGAATGGCCCCCATGCCTCTGGGCTCACACCTTGTCCCGGATGTTAAAGCCTCCCTCGCTGCCCATGTGTGTGGCTCTGTGGCCTACCTCCTCTGCCGTGATGGCACTGGGGCTCTGTCTGTCTCTGCCCCTTGTGTCACCTGCGTGGAACATCGCCCTCTTCACCAGTCCCTGGGTATCTGAGACTTGAGCATTCCATTCCCTTTGCTCCTTCAAACTCTTCTGAGGTTTAGTTCTTCCGCGAAGCGGCCAGTGGTTACCCGTTGGGGTCCTAGTTGCCTGAGCCACCCCAACAGTCCCTCAGCCCGCCCCCCCTTTGGTGCCCTTTGGCGCACCAGCTGGTTGGGTGGCTCTCTCCTGGGTAAGAGCTCCCGCATGCCTTTGTTCCTGCTTCTGAAGCTCCTTTCCTTTCGAGCCACTATGCAGCTGAGCATCTCCACCAGAAGGCGAGGTGAGAGGAGAAGAGGGAGGCTTTGACCTGCGCATCTTGCTTCATTTCCTTCCCTGTTAAAAAAAATTTGATGGGGAAAAGAGGGTGGGTATGAATTCTCTCGGATCGCCACATACGCCCTGTCTGCCCAGCTCTGGCCCTGTGAGGGTGTAGAAATTAGGGAGTGGCCAAAAAGAAGAAAAGAAATTAGGGGGTGGCAATGGCAGAGTAATAACAACATGTGGCCAACTTGTAGGACACCTCTGCTCCAGGTCCCACACATCCCAGCTCCAGAGCCTTGTGATCTTCCTCAGTCACATTCCAAACAATATTTTAAAATCATTTCTTATACTGACACCTCTGATTCTACAAGTATTCAAATCAAACTAGCGCAGGAAGCTGTATGGATATTCTCGAGTGAACCAAACAAAGCACAGACCCTGCCCACTGGCACCTGAGACATCAGTGGCAGCTGGGAATCCAGTAGTGTGGTGGTGGTGAGGGGCGTGGAGGGAAAGGCCCAGGATCCGAGGGTGGGGTAAGAGGAACCCACACTGTTGCTGGGGTTCCAGGCACCCAAAGGGAAGATGAGAGTGAAACTCACGGGTTTTCAGACTTCTGTGGAATTAGCTGCTTGCAAGAAATAGTTTTGCCTGGTTTCAGAAACTATGATGGAGTACTAAGAAATTCCTGTAGTTTACTGGAAAATAATACTTGCAATTTCTCTTTGCTATAAGCCCAACCCAATTAATTCTTCTTTTAAAGGAGCTTTTCAGATTTGACAGATGAGAACTACTCCTTACTAAAATGAATCATTTCTTTTGTCTTTCACACGAAATAAAAATTCAAAAACGTAAATAAGCGTTGCATTCGCTCTGCCTGGTTGACGGACTCTGTGACCCCCACCTCTGACCCCTGCCACTCCCAGGCTTGCCCTCCCTGCAACAGCAGACATAATTTGCTGGGGACTCTGCTCCTGCCCGCCTCCCAGCTGTTATCTAAGTCAGAGAGAGAGAAAACGAGGGACAAGCTGAGATGTGACAACAGGGACCATGATCAAGTTCACCCCCATGTTGTCTGTGAAGGCATTCCGCTTCCGAGAGCTCACTGAATGGTATATGTGGTGTGCAGATAAGCCTGTGGTTCCTTTCGCTATGTAATACATCAGATCAGCGCCTCAGAATTCTCATAAATGATTGTGTGTTTTTCCCCCCTCAGAAACCTTCTATTTCCTATTTCCCTATAAATACGATTTTATAAAATTATGTAAAACAAACTCACGATGTCATATTTGTTCTAACTACATGAGGTCACGATTTATTCTATTCTTCTATTCAAGATAAAAGATTATCCAAAGGAAGAGATAAACTAAAGCCACAGCTGTAACACTGCAGTGAAACTGGGTGAAAGGCCATTAATTGTATGAATTAGAGAATTGTTTAAAGCAGCATATTTTAAAGGCAAGCATATAAAGAATTTACTGTATGCCCAGAATTATACAAAAATACTTTCCTATAAATTTTTCAGTACAATCTTGTTAACCTATTTGCTGACGGTAACAGTAATAAAGTAGTTACCGTGTGTTCAGTGCTTCCTGTGTGCCAGGAGCATGCTAAGAGCATCACCTATATCATCTCATTTAATTCCCCAAACAGTTCATGAGGTAGGGGTTGCTATCATCCCCATTCTCATGACGCAGAGGTAGAGGAGACGGAGTACATACCCTGACCCTTCCCAAGGGTCTGCAGACTGTGCAGAGTCGAGGTAGGTGGTGTGACTCCAACCCCTGCCTCCAGTTTCTCCTTATGGCACACAGTCCGGGCCCTTTGCCCCATGCGCCCGATGCCTCATCATCACACTGCGGCTTCCACGTAAGAAGTCCAGCTGCTCTCCTGGAGAAACCATGGGGAGAGGCCCTGAGACTTCAGGGAAAGAGAGAAGCTCGGTCATCCCGAGTCTCAGCTGAACCCAGCCTCCTGCCAACCACCAGCAAGATCAGTGGAAGAACCACCCAGCTGAGAACTTTGAGTAAATGACCATTTGGTTATTTTTTTTTTTTAAGCCAAGAACTCGGTATGGGTTAGTTTTTCAAAAGGCCTATTGGTACCATGACACTGCTTGGTTATTAAATTTCTATTTGGTTTCTCAAAGTATCTTGAAGCCACTTTGGAAGATCATATATGCCACTCGTGCTTTCGGGAATTATTGTTTGTTTTTTTGTTTGTATTGGTTATCAATTTTTGTATAAGAAGTCATTCCAAAAATAGTAACTCGGGGCTCCCCAAACCATAGAAGTAGGGCTTAAGCTTGGAAGTGCCACATCACTTCTATATTCTATTAATTAAAGCAGGTCACCGGCCAGCTCAGATTCAAAAAAATGAAAAGGGAACCCACTGAATGGGAGAACTTATTTGCCAATGATGCATCTGATAAGGGTTTAATTTAAAAAATATATAAAGAACTTATACAACTCAACATCAAGAAGACAAACAGCCCAGTTTAAAAAATGGACAAAGGGTGTGAATAGTCCTCTCCTAAGAGGACATACAGATGGCCAAGAGACATATGAAAAAAATGCTCAGTGTCACTAATCATCAGAAAGATGCAGGTTAAAACCTCATACCTGTCAGAATGGCCGCCACCAATAAATGAACAACAAGTGCTGGCGAGGGTGTGGGGAAAAGGGACCCCTCGTGCACTGCTGGTGGGAATACAGACTGGAGCAGCCACTGGAAAATGCCACAGTGTTTCCTCAAAATATTAAAAATGAAACTGCCTTTTGACCTGGGGATCCCACTTCTGGGAATAGATCCAAAAAATGAAACACTGATTGGAAAGAATCTATGCCCCCCTATGTTCATAGAAGCATTATTTACAATAGCCAAGATCTGAAAACAGCCCAAGTGCCCATCAGTGGATGAGTGGATAAAAGAGGTGAGGGATACTACTCAGCTGTGGGCGGAAAAGGGGAAAAAAAGAAATCGTACCTTTTGTGACAGCCTGGATGGACCTGGAGAGCATCATGCTAAGTGAAGTAAGTCAGAGAAAGACAAATCCCGTATGATCTCACTTATATGTGGAATCTAATGAACAAAATAAACTGATGAACAAAATAGAAATGAGCATAGAACAGACTGACAGCTGTCAGAGGGGAGGGGTGTTGGGAAGCTGAAGCTGCAGGGATTAAGCAAGAAGACATATACAGAACCCATAGACACAGCAACAGTGTGGTCCAGCCAGAGGGAGAGGGGGTGGGGGTAGGTGGAGGTGGGAAAGGAGGGAGGAAATGGGGACAGAAAGGGACTTCGGGGCGGTGGGCACACAATGCAGTGTGAAGATGATGTTTTGTTGAGTTGTACACTTGAAACCTGTATGACTTTGTGAACCAATGTCATCCCAATAAATTCAATTTAAAAATGGTGGGGGTGGGGGCTACACAAGGGCATGAATGCTGGTTGAGAGCCATGGTTCCTTAGGGCCACCAAATTGATGGGCGGCCACAACAGTCTTAAAAACTTTCAATGGGCACTAGATCCCTCATATCTAACACAATGCTTGGCTCAGAGTAGGTTCTTAGTAAATACCTGTTGAGTAACTGCTACTGAAGCACCTGGCTAATGCTGCGCATACAAGCGGCGCGGCTGGCAATGTGGAAGTCCAGGTTCTGGGGACACAGCCTGAGCGGCCACCTGCGTAGCAGGCGTAGCAGGAACGCTTGCTGCTCTGCTGCGTTGGGGTCATCAGTGAGACACCATCCCACTTCTCCAAAGGCGTCGCCTATTGTTATATCCTTCCTGAGAATCTGTTCAAAACACATATTCAACAAGAAATAAACTGCAGCATTTACATTCTGTGGAAACAAAGGGGAAGTTCTTGGAGAGCGGTTAGTGTGGAAGGAGGCCAGAGGGTTTCATCGTCCTAATCAGGGAAGATGTGCTGGAAGAGGTGGTTTCGGAAACCCTCTGAATGATGGGAGAAGTGATATGACCTGAAGAAGAAAAAAATCCAAGATACAAGAGTAAGATGAATGAAACGGGGTGGTGAGTAACTGCAAAGAACGGAGGGTCAATTGGGAAAGGTGTTTGACAGAACAGCCCAGGCACTTTCTGCAAAAGCTTGGCAGTGCCTGAATGCTTCTGCAAAAGTTGACCATTTACTGGGCCTGAGCTCACTGTCCCCTCACTGCTCAGCTCCCACCCCGTCTGCCTCCCAGCTACTTCCAGAGGGGTTCAGCTTGAAGGCAGGACGAACGTGGCTGCATCTCAGGTTCCCGGGTACCAGGGAGCAGCAGCGCACAGCTTCAATGACACTATGTTTAAGTGGTGTCCTTGGAAGGGAACCCAGCAGGAGGCGACCTGGGTGAGCCCCAGCTACCTACAGCCCCACTGTACACTGAGTAAAGCAGCCCCTATGAAGCCCGGGCTCCCTGAAGAACATAATCCCCAGGGCATGGCCCCTGCCAGGGAGCACATTCCAAGGGGCAATGTGGGGGCGCTCAGGCCGTTCTCCGTGACCATCCCTTTTGCAGTGCATGTGGGACAAGTGCCTGGAAAGTGAGCAGGGGGCGGCCCTGTATTGTTTTCCCTGCTTGACCCCACCACCAATGAGTAACCAGCAAATTCCTGGAACTCCCTTTACGGTTCGTGGCTCTTACTAGGAAACACACTCTTGAGTCAGCCAGCCAGTAAAGCTTGTTAAATATTTAGCACAGACCGAATCCTATCCAGGCCCTACGAAGAGGCCCATAAAGTCAGAAGCGAAAGGGAGCCCCCGAAGCCGGCTGGCCCAGGTTCCTGCTGTCAGGAAGGAGCATGACAAAACATGCCTTGCCCTCAGCCCCTTAGAAGGTTCCAGGGATAAAATAATTGGAAAATGCCAAGGAGAAAACACCTGGCTGATTCACACCAGAGAGGAGCAGGTTTTAGGTGCGGTGGTTGAGTTCTGTGGAAGAGTCTTGGGCAGACGAGAGAGGCCGACACTCTCTGCCTCTGCTGGGGGCAGAGCAAGAGGAAATGGGTTTGAAAAACAGCTTGTGGAACTAAAAATAAACAGGAAGATCTGCCGACCATCAGCGTTATTAAGTCCGGGAACACTGGTGGGGGGTGGTACAGGCTCTTCATTTTAAAAAAAATCTAGCGGGGATAGTCTTGCCTAAACACGAACCCAGAAAGATCAATCTCTCCAAGGTTCTCCTATAGTATCTGCAGTTGCTGGGTGAAGGAAATATGGATGGTAATACTAGTTTATTTATTTTAACTTTTTATTAAGTATATAATAGCTTGTTATTAATTATCAATACTAATTATTGTTATTTTCTAATTTTATTGTAATGAATGTTTCATTTTATAATAAGATGAGAATCTTTATTTTTAGAATTTCTTTTAGTCTTCTGTGACTTAAAAGGATGTAGCTCAATTTTTTTTTCCTTTTAATTGAATTTATTGGAGTGACACTGGTTAACAAAATTATACAGGTTTCAGGTGCACAGTTCCACAACACATCATCTGTACACTGTATTGTGTGTTCACCACCCTAAGTCTCCTTCCATTACCATTGATTCCCCCCTTCGATTTTTAATGAAGACTTTCCGGAATTGCCTGGTATATGAAATTGCACTCATGTGAGATATAAAAATTAATGGCTACTTTTATGTTGATAGCTTGTGTAAAATTTGCCTGGAATTTCTTACTTTAAAAATAATGTAGGGTATTATCTAGACTTGCGGGGGGGGGGGGGGGCGTTTAAAGTCCTTTTATATTATGCAGCTACTGAAACTATCACCTTGCTTGAAGAAACTCACTCAGAGGAGTGATACCCACTTCCACTCACAAAAGAACAAGTCAGGTTTTTAAAATACATTTTTAGGTTGTTTTACTATTAAGAGAATAGTTCATTTCCCACATTCGATTGATATGTATATAGAAATCACTTTAAGCATGAGTTGATCAGTATTCTAAATAACTCATTTTTTTAAATCTGTTGCACAGGTGATATTTCTGCTCAACAAATTGGGGATTTGCCTAAATGCCACTTTTAGTGAATTTGGTTATTTGAGATGGAATTTTAATAATGTTCACTATGTGAGCTAGGATATGAATAAAAGAGAGGCACTTAGCCTGTATAAGCCAAATCATGTGACGGATGTTATAGGGCAATGGAAAGAGACACTTCCAGTTGGAATGACCAAGAAAGTCTCCATAGAGGGAGCATGTGAGCCACATTTAAAGCATAAGTAGGATTTTGGTTGACAAAGAACATTCCAGACAGAGGGAATGGCATGGGCAAAGGTGTGGAGGCAGGGACCAACTTAACTAGGGGATAACAAGGCATTGACACAAGCTGGAGTAGCTAAATCGGAAGTGCTCCATACAGGCTTTGAATGGCCGGCTAAGGGATAGGGCTGTATTTGTCAGAAAACCAGGAGTCGTCAGAGGTTTTTGACCCAAGTATGTGTCTAATTGCTGTGGCAACATGCTAGGTGGAGATGCACCAGGAGAATTATCCAGACACATTCTTGGCCTCTCTATTCAGATGCATCAGCAGGAGTCACTGCATATGTAAGAACAAAAACCAAAAAGGAAAAAAAGCAATAAGTTTGAATAATTGGTAAAGTCCCATCGTGTGTTTTAAAAAGTATAATTAAGAAAGAGAGAAAATATTTAATTTGACCCTCAGTCTTACTAGAACTCAGGGAAATGCAACTCAAGGCCACAATAAGATAAAAATTTCCACCTACCAGACAGGCAACAATTAAGATATCTGACAATAATTGATGAAACAAGTAGACAAAAATCAGCAAGGCTCTAGAACCCAACAGCACCATCAACCAACATGACCAGATAGACAGTTACAAAAAACTTCACCCAACAGCAGCAGAATACACATTCCTTTCAAGTGCCCATGAAACATTTATCAATATGGTCTAAATCCTGGGCCATAAAACAAACTTCAACAAATTAAAAAGAATTAGAATTATACAGAGCATATTCTCTGACCACATTGGAATCAAACTAGAAATCAATAACAGAGAGATAACAGGAAAATCTTCAAATACTTGGACTAAACACTCTTCTAAATAATTCGTGTGTCAAAAAGGAAATTTCAAGGGAGATGAAAAAAAAAATGCCTTGAACTGAATGGAAATAAAAAGACCCCACGAACTTAGAAAAGAGCAAGATAAGTCCAAAGCAAGGATTAAAAAAAAGAATAATAAATATTAATAAAATGAAAAACAATACAGAAAACGACTGAAACAAAAAGCTGATTCTTTGAGAAGGTCAACAAAATTGAAAAATCTCTAGCAAGACTGACCAAGAAAAAAAGAGAGGAGACACAGATCACCCACAGCAGGAACATCACTACAGAACCTTCAGATATCAAAAGAATGGCGAAGGAATGCCACGAGCAACTGTACAAACGCTGATCTGACAACTAGGCAAAGTGGACAGATTTCCTGAAAAGCATGAACTGCCACCACTCACCCAGTATGAAACAGGTCATTTTAATAGCCTTATAACTACTAAAGAAATTGACTTCATAATTTTAGAATTCACGAAAAAAGAATCTCCAGATCCAGATGATTTCACTGGAGAATTCGACTATATTTTTGAAGCAGAAGTATTCCAATTCTATGTGATCCCTTCCAGAAAACAGAATAGTGGACATTTCCCGTTTCATTTTATGAAGCTAGTATTACCCTGATACCAAAACAAGACAAATTCAGTGCAAAAAAAAGAAAAATAGTGTAGATAAAAACTAACAAAATATTAGCAAATAGAATTCGCAAAATATAAAAGTAATTGTATACATCATGACCAAATAGAGTTTATGCCAAGCATAAAAGATAGGTTCAATATTTGAAAATCAATCACTATAACCCACCAGATCAACAAACTAAAAAAGAAAAATAACACGATCGTATCAATTCATGCAGAAAAAGTATTTGACAAAATTAAACAATGATTCATGGTAAAGACTCCCAGAAAAATAGGAATAAAGAGGGAACTTCCTCAATTTGATAAAAAAAATCCACACAAAAACCCTACAGCTAACATTATATTTAATGGTGAAAGACTCAATAGTTTCCCCTCAAAAAACAAGGCAAGAAGGTTTGTTCTCACAGCTCTTGTTCAATATAGTGCTAGAAATTCTAATCAGTGCAAGAAAGAAAATAAAAA
The DNA here is from genome assembly GCF_964146895.1 of Miniopterus schreibersii. Taxonomy (NCBI): domain Eukaryota; kingdom Metazoa; phylum Chordata; class Mammalia; order Chiroptera; family Miniopteridae; genus Miniopterus; species Miniopterus schreibersii. Next base: position 25,818,138 of record NC_138119.1, read on the forward strand.
CTCTTCAGATCAGAAAGAAATAAGTGAAACTGTTCTTATTTGCAGATGACATGATTGTCTACATAGGAAATCCCGAGGAATCTATCAAAAATTCCTAAAACTAATAGGTGAGTTCAGTAAGTTCACAGGACACAAGATAAACCTACAAAAATGAACACATGGACACCAAAATTAAAAATGCAATATTATTTATAACCACTGAAAAAGAAGAGAGAAACAGGCATTAATCTAACAAAACACGTATAGGACCTATATGCTAAAGGCTATAAAACGCGGGTGAGAGAAATAAAAATCTAAATTAATGGAGAGACACACTGAGCTCATGATTGGAAGACTTAACCTGGTAAAGGTGTCAGTTCTCCCCAAAGAGTATATATAGGTTTAATGCAATTTCTATAAAAATCCCAGCAAGATTTCTTTTGCAGCCATACAAAACTCAACAGCAGGATAGCAATTATAAAAGAAACAAAAGGCATAGAGACATTTCACTGAAGAGCACAGACAGATGACAAATAAACACATGAAAAGATGTTCGACCTCATCAGCCATTAAGGAAATGCAAATTAAAACCACAATGAGGTATCGCTACATACCTATCAGAATGGCTAAAATAAAAATAGTGACAAAGCCAAATGCTGAAGAGCATGCCAGGAAACAGTATCACTCATACATTGCTCATGGGAATTTAAAATGGTTCGGCCACCCTGGAAAACACTTAGGAAATTTCTTTAAAAACTAAACATTCAGCTACTATATGACCCAGCAACTGCACTTTCAGGCATTTCCCCAGAGAACTGAAGACTTATGTTCACACAAAATCCTGGACACAAATGTTCACAGCATTTATTGATTTCAGAGAGAGGAAGGGAGAGGGAGAGAGGTAGAAACATCGATGATGAGAGTCATTGATCGGCTGCCTCCTGCCCACCCCACCCTGGGGATCGAGCCCGCAGCCCGGGCCTGAGCCCTGACGGGAATCGAGCCTCCATCTCCTGGATCCTAGGTCGATGCTCAACCGCTGAGCCACACCACCGGGGCAGCTCAGCTCCCTGTGATGAGCACACTTTAGGCCGCCTTCTTACTCAAACCCAAGACTCTTCCTGCCCTAAACAAGCCAAGAACATAGGCTGTTGATAAGAGAGAAAAGAGATTCCTTGAAGCAGCTCCAGGCAGCCGCCCTGAGCGCCCGGGGCAACACCAGAGCTGCTCTGTCCTCCAAGGAGACCGATAGCCGAGCCAGTGGGAGTCGTTCAGAGTAACTCACTCAGCGTGTGTGTCACCAGCTCTGTGCCAGACACAGCAAGAAGCTGGAGATGCCTCCGAGGAAATTACAAATTAGTTGTATGTGGTGATAAGTTCAAAAGGAAATTAATGAAATTATTTTTTTAAAGTGAGTCACAAATGACTAATGTCTTGTTTCTTGTTTTAAAAAGAATAACGAATAATCTCTTCAGACACGAGGCTATTATAGCTCCCGTGGTATACCAGTTTAGAGCTGCACTAGGGACTAGCACTGCACAACTAGTTAAAACACTGCAGCTGTACTAGATGTCTTTCCAGAGAAAACAAAATTGAAGGGAAATAAAGAGAAATGAATGACTTAATTCTTTGTGCGCAGTACGCTACCCTGATCCTCCTGTAAGTCATTAAGTGCACTCGGATGGCAGCTCTTCTAACCCAAAGGTCGCTTGCCCCAGTGTGAATGTTCAGTATATATTTATCTTTTGCACCTTTAGTAAGTGCATGCTCTGCCCGAGTGTGAATGCTAATCCTGCCATTTCTCCGGGTAACCCGGGCAAGTTCCCCAAGGTCTCCACGCTTCACTGCCCTCGTTTCTAGCGCTGGCTATTCCTACATGAGGCTCTGGGCTGGGGACAAGGACCTTGCCTTTGCCCTCGTGGGGTTTCTAATCTGGTAGGGGAGACAGGTGCGCAGCTGCAGAGAAGGCCTCGGATGGAGGTAAGAACTGGAAGGACACACCCCCAACTAATGACTGCGATTGGGAGTGGTGATCACTCAGTTTATCTGTAATGGTTGACCCCTTTGTCCTTTGTGTAAATGCATCATTAATACTTTTTCCTTTTAAGATGCACTTACCTTTGGTAGAAGTAACTGAACACCTATTAAAATGTAAATGCCTTCAGTAGAAGTAACATGAGCACCCAGTTTAACTTATTGTCTTTTTCTTCTGAGAGCTGGAGAGAGAGAAAAGCCTGACGGGTGGGAAGTTTGGATGGAAGGCGTGTGATGTGTTTTGATTTTAGGCCCCAGAGCCCAGGGCTCTTGGGTTGCCTGTCCCTTGGGGAATCTTGGGCACCAGGGAGGCAGCTTCAGGGAGTGGATGTTTCCAGAAGGGAAGTTGCTAAAAACAACTCTTGACATGTTGTTTTGGGCAAATCCTCATCTTATATTTATCTGTTCCTGTTTTGTCCCCCACTCCCCATCTTTATCATGAATCCAACAAATGACTGAAGAAACAAATTCAATCCTTCTGACCCCAAACTGGAGTCCTAAAAATGTTCCCTAATTAGCTAGTAGGATTTTCATACACTGCTAGCAAGACTATTCATTGCAAGGCCGTTTTGCAATATGTGTCAAATACCTTGAAAATACATATATCCCTTTTGATTAGCAATTCTATTTCTAGAAATTAAACCTAAGGCCACAATCAGACAAGTGCAGACATATAAGGGTACAATGATTGCTAAGGACTGAACTGTGTCTTCTCCCCTACTTTATTTTTTTTATTTTTTAAATGTATCTTTATTGATTTCAGAGAGAGGAAAGGAGAGGGAGAGAGAGAGATAGAAACATCAATGATGAGAGTCATTGATCAGCTAGCCCGCAACCCGGGCATGTGCCCTGACCGGGAATCAAACCCTGATCGCCTGGATCCTAGGTCGCTGAGCCACGCCCGGCCAGGCCTCCCCCACTTTATATGTTGAAGCCCTAATCCCCAAGTGTGACTGTATCTGGAGGTAGGGTCTTTAAGAGGTAAAGTTAAATGAGGTCATAGGGTGAGGCCCTAGTCCGATAGGACTGTGGCCCATACGAAGAGGAAGAGAGATATATCTCTCTCTTCCCTACCATGTGGGAAGGTGGCCAGTTACAAGCCAGGAAGAGAGTCTTCCCCAGAAACCAAATTGGTGGGCAGCTTGATCTTGGACTTTCCAGCCTCTAGAGCTGTAAGAAATAAATTTCTCACATAAACTACCACTCAGCCTGTGGTATTTTGTTATGGCAGCCAATGCAGCAATGAGATTTATAACAATGATGCCTACACTTATGGAAAAATTGAATACAACAGAGTAATAGATACGAAGATCAGCTATGGTATAGCTCTACAATGGAATGCCATGCATATTTAAAATGATAATGTAGATGCAAATTTATTGTCATGGGAAGAGGTTTATATGATGTTTTAAAGTGAAAAAGCACGTTAAAGTATGATTTCATGCATATAAATACATATATGTGTATATATACTTGCATTAAAAATGTGGGAAAGCAACATATGTGTATAAGCCAGTGTTCTCCAGAGAAACAGAACCAATAGGATATCTATCTATCTATCTATCTATCTGTCTGTCTGTCTGTCTGTCTGTCTATCTATCTATCTATCTACCTACCTATCATCTATCTATCTATCTATCTATCTATCTATCTATCTATCTATCTATCTATCTATCTAACATCTATCAATCATCTATCTATCATCTATCTATCATCTATCTATCTATCATCTATCTATCTATCATCTATCTATCTATCTATCTATCATCATCTATCTATCATCTATCATCTGTCTATCATCTATCTATCTATCATCTATCTGTCATCTATCTATAAGGGGATTTCTTAGAGGTATGGGCTCACATGGTTATAGAAGCCATGAAGTCCCACAATCTGACCTCTGCAAGCTGGAGAACCAGGAAAGCTTGGTGGTATAATTCAGTCTGAGTTCAGAGTCCTGAGAGCCAGGGGCTGCTGGTACAAGTCCCAAAGTCCGAAGGATGAAAACCAGGAGCTCTGATGTCCCAAGGCAGGACAAAATGGATGCCCCAGCTCAAGAAGAGAGGGAATTCACCCTTCACTTGCCTTTTTGTTCCTTTTGGTACTTCAGTGAATAGGGCGATGCCCACTCATATGGGCGAGGGTCATTTTCTTTACTCGCCCTGCAGAATCAAAGGCTAATCTCTTCCAGGAGCACACTCGCAGACACACCTAGAAATCATGTTTTCCTGGCTCCCTTGGTGCCCCTTCTCCCAGTGAAGCTGACACATAAAATTAACCTTCACAACATCCAAAGTATTAACAGAGTTATCTCTGCATGTGATTGGGTAATGAGGAGTCTTCTCCTCCTGTATGCTTTTCCTAGATTTTAATATCATGTATAACCAAGAGTCGTAAAAATATTAAAGGTTATAGAGTTAGCTGGTGACACTCAGGTGCCAGCCAGCTGCTTCCCCTACCGCAATGCCACCGACTGTTGAACAGAGCTAGAATTAGAAAAGTAATTTTTTCATTCTAAACAGAAAAGGTACAACAAATTACAAACTAGAAAAACTGACAACACTAAAAACATTAGAAAAATCAAGAAAATACCACCTTTATTAGTTGCCTCTGTAATACTTTCTTCTTATTCTTTGAGCTACATACTCTTTTTTTCCTCTTCAGAAGACAATGATTCTGTAATATATTTTTCCTATAAACCAGAAAAATAATTCAGTTTTTCCATGTGGCAGATGGAAATTCAATTTTGAAAAAATTGAGATAATTTCCTTCAGCCTCACAACATATTATTGGTAATGTCGTGTAATTTTTCAGAATTGTTGTCAGATTTGGAAAAACCTCCAAGTTTTTTAATGTGTAAGTTGTCATACTGCAGGGCAATTCTGTCTTCTTTCCCAATGATTCATGTGAAATATTCTTAGAATTAATGACCCTCCTTAGCCAATTTGTTACCCAATTTATTACCAATGTCCTCATTACTGTTGCATATTAGTCTCATCAATGTCAATATTTCAGATAAGAGCAGTGAGAATTGTAAATGTTTTTTCATTGTGTTTATATGATCCACTCTACCTCATTATTGGATAATCAGACAATACAATAGCCTGTTCATTGCTTTTATTTGACATTGATCTTGTCTTCTGAATGAATTCTTGGTTCTAGTATAATCTGAAATTTGTTTTTACAATTTGGTTATTGATGTCACAATTTTTCTATTGATTTTAATTGCTTGTGTTTTCTCTTATATTAAATTATATTTATTATTTGTGTTTATTATTAATAAATATTTAATTATATTTAATTGCTCTTTTTTACATTTCATTAATTTTACATATTTTTCTCTCAGTTTTTAAATATATTAATACATTTAGAGATGACAATGGATGACGCCCTTCAAATACAAACAAATCAGGAGCCTGCACTTTCTAACTTTTATTTAAAATGTTCCAGAACATATTTCCTAACAGCAGCTGAAGGGTCATATTCAGACTAATTTGCCACTCCCATTCAGAAAGTACAAATCCCTTGTCGTTGACTTACAATGGGACAAGCTGAGTTTTTTATTTCATTCAGAGTGTTGTTTTGACGAGACATAAATGAGAACTGAATCGTCCGCCTATAATTTTACACCTGTGATGATCTGGCGAATTTTCAGAGATCAGCTTCTGGCGCCGTACATTTCAAGCCTTCTTTCTCCAAGGTTTGGTGCCAGGGCCCAGGGGGTGTTCACGTCTCAGGACAGTGCCCTCTGTCCGGTGGGGCAGCAATGGCAGGCGGTAGCAACCACACAGCTAGCAACAAATGGCTCTCGACAGCAGTGCCTGCAAGCCACATATATCTCCCAATATCCAGAACCATCTCTCACGAACCTTCCTTCGCACGGTCCCCCAAATGCCCATGGCCACTTCAACACTACCAGACACGAAGGGGCTGAGGGGAAGTTGGGATAAAAAGAGACAGTGGTCTTAGCCGTTTTGTGGTTGAAATATCCCACTTTGGCAAATTTTATTCCGGTCTTGCACGATGTGAACACGTTGCTAGGGGCCTGGCTTCCTGGAACATTTGCCCCAGCCTCCGGGACTCTCAGCGCTGCCTCTTTCAGTCTCTGCTTAACACAGGGCCCAAAGTGATCCCGTAAACACTTCAGTCGGATTGTGTCACACTTCTGCTTAAAAGCGTGCAAGTTTTCCAGTGTCACTTCGAGTAAAAGCCAGTGGTCCAGATGGCCCTGCATGACCTGGCTGGCCCTTTGCCTTTCTGACCTCACCTCTTGGTGTCCAGCCCTTTTCCGCTCCACTCCAGCCTCCCACAGTTTCTGGAATGGCCGGGCACGTTCCCACAGGGGTCTCGCATTTACTGCTGGGCAGCCTGGACCGCTCCGGAGTCCCAGATACTCTCATGGCTCCCTCTTGCCTCCTTCAGGAAACCTTTCTTGACCACCCCTCCCCACTCCCTGTTTTTTATCCCAGAGGGCACATCACCCTTTTGCTTAGTGTCTGTCTCCCTCCCCTAGAATGTGAGCTCCACGAGGTGCTGGTCTTTGTTCTGTCCCCAGAGCCTGCAACAGTGCCTGATGCATGACTGATTTCCGGCCAACGCAGGCGTCTTTGCCTTAAACTGTCCTTGTTTTAGCCCCACCAGAAGTCTGCAGGATCCCCTTCTGAGAAAGATGAGAGTGAAAGTGCACTTACTGGAAGGCCGGGTTCCCTAAAAAGGGAAGAGCGAAGGTAAAATGGTGACAGGGTTTTCTAGCAGCTGAGCAAGTGGTGCTTGTAATGAACTTTCTTGTGAAGTGAATCACCAGAGGTCTTGGTCACTGACCTCCTGCGCCTCCTCCCCCGTCCCCAAAGATGTAGTCCAGGGTCATCATAGTAGTAATAGGAAATTACCAAATCATGTAATATAATTTCTCTTCCCAGTTCTAAGGAAAAAGAAAAAAGGCAAGGGGGTGGGAGGGAGACATTTGAAATGTTTGTTTTGGTTTATCTTTTTTTCATTCTCATTTTTCTTCCTCCTTCTGGCTTAGAATAAAATGAACCAGAAACTATTACAGAAAAGCATAGTATATATTCAGCCCATGAAAAACAGGTTGTTTTTAGAGCATCCCACTTGGTCAGAGAAGTGTTGGCATTCTGGTGTGACACATGAGCTTAGTGCCAGGGGAGACAATATTGCTTATAAATATAAAATGTTTTTAGATGTTAACATAATAAAAGATTTTTCAAAAAGTTAAAGAAGACAAAATTAATTATTTATCATTTCTCCACCATGACAGAAAAGCCAGTATTTTGGTGTATTAGCTTCTAATTTTTTTCTCATATGCCTACACTTTCTCATTGTGGTGTAAAACACACAACATGAAATTTATCATCTTAACCATTTTTAAGTGTAAAGTACATAGTGTTGTGTACACATTTATATACATGTTACATTTGTGCTTATTGTATCCTGATTTTTTCCCCCTCACTTTACCTCATATCAAATAAACCTTCCATGTGGCAAATTTATCTGCATGCTTGTAATTCTAAAGATGCATAATATTCCATCCCGTGGCTATGACATCTGTTATTCAGCCATTCGCCTATCATTGGACATTTATGGTGCTTACAAATTTTCATTCTTGAAATATTATGAACTTTCAGTGCATATAGTATTTTTGGTGATCTTCCTAGGATAATTTTCTAGAAGTTTCCCAAGGAAAACAAAGTCAAAAGTGATGACTCTTGCATGGTTCTTAAAAGTTACATCAAAATTGCTTTCCAGTAGGTTTGTACCAATTTACAATGATGCCAGTGAAATATGAGAGGTCCAAGTTTATCACATTGTCACTGCCATTCGAGTCAACCTTTTATTTTGTTAATTTAATATTTTAAAAAGTTTCTTATTTTAATACATATTTTTTTCTATATGTATTTTCCTTTATTATTTTTTCTTCTGGGAAATGCTAGTTCATGTCACTTGTGCAGTTTACTTTTGGGGGGTTGTTGTCTGAATACTTTTTTTGTTCCTTTTCATGGGCTGTATGTATACCAGAAAAGTTAACCATCATGTTTACTGTGAATATTTTCCCCCGCCTGTTTGTTTTCAATTTTTGGTCATCCTGTCATCTAAAGCAATTTAACATTCTTATATGGTTCAAGTCTTTCCAATGCGATTTCTCCTATCACCTGTTGTCTCAGTAAATTCTCTCCAGGGTATTTTCCCAGGGCTTTAATAAAGGATTCAATTCTGCTTTACCTTCCTAATTTTATTTTCTACATCTAATTATTTAATCTATTCATTCTGATGTATGAAATGTAGGTGAAATAGATTTGTTCCTTAAATGCTAACTAGTTAAGGCTCCTCCCTTAAATATATTTGAAGCCTGGCTGGCGTGGGTCAGTGGCTGAGTGTCCACCCCTGTACCAGGAGGTCACTGCTGGATTCTCCGTCAGGGCACATGCCTAGGTTGTGGGTTCAAATCCCCAGGGTGTGTGTGTGTGTGCGTGTGTGTGCAGGAGGCAGCCGGAACCATGACTCTTTCATCATCAATGTTTCTCTCTCTCTCCCTCTCCCTTCCTCTCTGAAATCAATGGAAGGAACCCTTGCGTAATGACTAGGACAGTAGGCCTGTGTCACAGGAAGAGTTCTTGTGTGCCGGGCACGGTTCCAGGCTCCGGGGAAGGTACAGCCCCAACAGATGAGGAACGTTGAGCGGCTCAGTGAGAACAGAAAAGTGACAAGTACCGGAATGAAGTGTGGGACTGCACCTAAATGCCCAGTGTGTTTTTCACTCTGCCCTTTCCCTTCGTAAACATAAACACTGGGGGGGGGGGGAAGGGGGGTGAAAGCACTTCTGAAAACGGACTGCTTGACCCAGAGGTCTTCCTATCTTGTTCGAGTCCTTTTAAGTGCCCAAGAGTGAGAGCTCTCAGTTGACCTACTGCCATGAACTACTGAGCCCCCGTGTGTGGAGCCCTGCGCCAGGCACAGTGTGTGTGCCCGTGCGGGGCGCAAAGGAGGAGCCCTGGGGTGACGACGACAGGGATCTGGGGGGGATGTGAACCTAAATCCAGGCGGGTCACCGAGCGTGGAGGGGGCTCCGCTGCGCAGCGTAGACGGGGTGGGGCGCGCACGGTCCCACGAAGGGCTGCGCCCACGTGCCTAGGTGCACCCCCACCCTCCCCGCAGTTGGGCAAAGCCCCTGCCCCCACGGACAAGGTTCTCCACTTGCTTTCCTGCCTTGGCCAAGCAGCCCCGTTCACGAAAGCTGCACCTCACGGCTTTTGCAAGGGTCCCGGCCGAGAGCCACGTGCACGGGGTTGGGAGTCCGCGGTGCCCGCCCCCAACCCCGCTGCTGCCCACGAGCCCGAAAACTTCAGCGACCACGCCGGGGATGCACGCCCGGCCCCCCGGCCCTGGTTCCCACACCCCCGCTCGGGTTCCCGCTTCTCGCTCGCGCCCGGCGGGGCTCACAGGACGCAGACCGCAAGCCCTAACCGCTCGCCGTCGTTCTCTCCTCGCTCCCGGGCCGGCGGCTTTCCGCGCGCAGGCCGGCGGAGGGGAGCGAGCGGCGCCCGGCCCCGGCCCCGGCCCCGGCCCCGGCCCCCTCTGGCGCGGAGCACGAGTCTGGACCCGCAGGCAGAGCAGCTGCCGCTTTAATCTTGAAAAAGAAAAAGGGTCCGGGGTCCAGATGCCCAAACCTGTCGACAGCGATGTCCACCGAGACAGGTTCTCTCTGGGGGAAGCGGGTCGGCGCTTCTCCGCAGGGCAACCCCCTCCCCGCCCCCCGCGGAGGGAATTCACCCTCGGGCCGCCCCGCCTCGCCCCCCCAGCCCGGGGCACCCGGAGGACGGCGGCGAGCGCTCCCGCAGGGAGGCCCTGGGGCGCCCGTGGCTCTCGGGGCGCGCGGTGGGCGCGGTCGGCCGCCGGTCCCCAGCCTCCGGGGCGGGAGAGCCCGGGCCGCGGGAGTGAGAGTGCGCCCGGGTGACTGATCGCCGCGGAGAAAGTCCCCCGAGACTGTGACCCCCGCGGGGGGGGCGGGGCCGTTGCGCAGGAAGATGCCGCGATGGGACCGGGGGAGAAAAACCACCAACCCCAACCACCCGCTGGTGTTTCTCGCCCTGAGTTCCCGAGAGCGGCGGGACCCCACCGGCCGCGCCGCGCCCCCCGACCCCCACCCGCCCCAGCGCTGTCTCCTGGGGGTGGGCTTCGCGTTCCCTCCGGGTTTCGGGGCCACCACGTGACTTCCACGAACAGCGGGGGGGGGGGCGGGCAGCGGAAAGCCGCGACGGGGGTGGGATCTGGGACCCCGAGGTGCGGCCCGAGAGGAGGAAATGAGGCTGGATGGGAGGAGGAGGGGCGGGCAGACGAGCGGACGGGAAGGACCGCGGGCCGCGACGGGGGTGGGGAAGCCCGGGCCACGCGCAGAGGCTGCGCGGCCGGGGCGAGCGGGAAGCGCGAGGGGCGGGGCGGGGCGGGCGGCCGGCAGGTGCGGGCGCGAGGATGCGGGCGGCGGGACTGCGCCCGTAGGCGGCGCCCCGCGTGCAGGGGCGGCGGGCCGCGCGGCGGCTCCTGCGCGAGGCTGCGCGGCTGGGCGGGCCGGGCCGAGGAGCGCCGGGCATGTCGCAGGGGCCCGCGGCCGCCGGCAGCGTCCTGCAGCGCAGCGGAGCGGCGCCCGGCAACCAGTCGCAGCCGCAGGTAGCGAACTAGAGGCTCGCGGAGGGCGGCGGGGATGCGGGGTCGGGCGGCCGGCGGCGCGGGGAGGGCGGCGCTGGGGCTCCGGGGGCTGCCCTCCGAGGGGAGGGTTGGGCGCGCGCGGTGCCCGCGGGGTACGGCATGGTGACCCAGTGGAGGAGACGCCCGAGGGCGCCGACGCCTGGCTGCGCGGCGCACGGTCCACGTTCCCCCGCACGTGGGGCGGCGCTGCCCCGGAGCCATGCGTGGCCCTTCCCCGGAGCTCCGAGCGGGGGCCAGGACTCGGAGAGGGGACATTCAGCCCCGAGGGGGCGGCTCGTGCGCAGGCACCCCCTTCCAGGCCGTGCCCCGGGGGTCCGCCTAGGGGCGCAGGTGGAAGCCCCTGGCGGCGGCGGCCCCGGGAGGCTTGCGCCAGGCTGCGTGCGGGGCTGAGCGTTTCCTGCCTGTGCTCCCTTCTCACCTCGGTGCTTGGCGAGCAGTGTCACCTGGTGATGCTAGACAGCCACAGGGCTCTCAGCCTGGGCCTGGGGACGCGGGCTGAACGGCCGGGGGCGATTTGCTCACCCTCTCTGAGCCTGCGGCTTTCCCCACCTGGGAAATGTGCACCTGTAAGAACGTCAGCCTCTCATGGTTTTTACGAGGACTCATTGAGATCCGGTTGACAACACGTGAATTTCCCACCTTCGCTCCCCTCTTTCTGTCTTGACAAACGTTTCTTCTGGGTTGTCAGGTGTGACCGTGTGGCAGGTGGTAATCCGGAGCGCGGGCCGGCTGCCAGAGGGCAGGCTGCCGGCAGCTTCGCTGTGCCCTGCGGCTTTCGGATGAAGAACAAAGAGGCATGGTTTGGTGACAAGCACAAGAAGGGACTTAATACAAAATAGCATCAACCTCAGCAGAGGTTGTTGAGGGCATACTGTGTGCTGGGAGCTTTCAGATAAAAGCTTATCTCATGCCAGCCTCAAGCTGCAGTTCCGGGGATGTTATTTCCAGTGCCTAGAGCAGTGCCTGGCACATGGCAGGTACTCGGTTGACACTATTGAAAGAATGAATGAATCACACTTACAATAAATGAGAAAACGAGAAATTCATAGAATATGGTCCCCAAGACTGTGTTGACAGTAGGAGGAAAAAAAAACACACCAGAAGCTGTGTGTTTCTCATGCGAAAGCTCTGTCCTCTGCACCACATTTTCCCCCGGTGGTGGTCTGCTTCTGTTTGCCGAGTCTTCTTTGCCTCTCAAGAACTGCATTTTAACACCTTGCGTCTGTTTCTTTAAGCTCCAGGCCCCTTCTACTTGCTATGCTATCTACGTATATGTCATTTATTTTTCTTTATTCTTGCATCTGCTAAAAATTGTTTACCCACATTATTTTGGGGGAGATGGTATGTGTTTCTCTTACTTGGAACACAAGACCAAATGATACCTGAGCATATTCATTACTTTATATTATCAGGGGTTTTTAAAAAAATTAACATTGATAATTGAGTAGCTTTCCTATGTTCGTATCCCACTAACTTCCCTGGCTTTTGAACTCTTTAAAGGTAGGATTTCCCCCCCTCACACCCCCTGGTATCTTCTCACAGGGTACTGGAAAGCAAATGCTGCTCTCCTCTCCGTGTTTTCTATAACTGAATGCAGTGTTTTTTACCTTGGTAGGTGCATTTTTCTGCCTGCCTGTTTCATGATAACTCTGGGAGGATTTGACTAGGTTTGGTTAAATCTCACCTATAGCTAAGGGCTTTCAAGACACATCATAAAGTTGCTTTCTGACTTCCTCTGACTGGTGAAACAGAATGTCAATCGAGCATGGTTCAAAAGAGCGTATTGTCGGTGGTGTTTAAGACCCTTGGGTGCGCTGGTAGAGTTGTGTGGTTGCAGTGAGTTATAAGAGTAATCGTGTTTTGCACCGAGTGTCAAAAGCCCCTGTTTCTGTGTGGTGGTGTAAGGCCTGACATACAAGCAATGCAGATAGCAGATGCTTTCCGCCTTTTCCATTCTCAGATGGACAACGCCAACACCACAGCTCCTCCAGGCTCACGCCCTGCGGGGTAGAGGTTGATGAACGTTGGTGGAGTCCAACAGACCTGAGTTCCACTTCCCATTCACCCACTTACTAGCTGTGGTACCTGGAGCAAGTTCCTTAACCTCTCTGAGTTCTAATTCCTCATTGTTTACATGGCGATCACACCACGCATTTCCCAGGGTGGTCGCGGGGGTTAGCAGCTACATGCAGCCATAGCACCTGGGGAGTGTTCCTTACAAGGGGCTACAGTTACCCCACTAATGTAGCAACAAGCAGCGCTGTGGATGCTGATAAAATGGCAAAGGCAGTGAGCAATGCTGAGCGAGGAGAGAGGACAGACAAGGGGGAGAGGAAGGGCCTCCACATCGCTCCTGACCACAGGTTTCTCCCCAGAGCCCTGAGGATGATGACAGGAAGGTCCGAAGGAGAGAAAAAAACCGCGTTGCTGCTCAGAGAAGTCGGAAGAAGCAGACCCAGAAGGCTGACAAGCTCCATGAGGTGAGGCTGTGGTCGGGGCAGAGCCACGCTAGGGCCACGGAGAGGAGCTGTCTTCTGTCCTCGCACTGTGGTGGTGGCCCTGAGGTCACGGCCTGGCCATCACCAGTTTGGCCACATGCACGTCTCATTCTTCTGGGTCCTTCCAGCCCATTTCTGGTTCTTCGCTCACTGGCCTCGTCGTTTCTCCTTCATCCACTGGTTGCATCTCACACTCAGGTTTCTTTCATGATACAGCAAAACAACACCAAAAAACAAACTTCCTTTTGGTCCTGATTCCCTTTTAAGCTAGTGCCCATTTCTTTCCTTTCCTTCCCTCACGTCTCTGCTTCTTAAAGAGAGACGTGCTGTCTCCATGCCTCAGTTTCCGTTGATCACCCAGTCCTCTGATTTTGTTTCTGCCCCCTGTCCCCACCCAACACACACACACACACACACACACACACACACACACACACACACACACACACACACACACACACACACCTTGCAGAAGCTGCTTCCACTGAGACCACTAGTGCCCGGTCCAGGGACCTCTTTCTAGTCTTACCATCCTTGCACTTGCTGGAACATTTGACACCACTGACCCTCTCCTTAAAGCCTTCTTTCAAGGTCTTTAGCTTCTAAAAAAAACACATTTCCTACTTCTCCTGAACCACTTCTTCTTAACCACTTTTTCTCTCAGTTTCTTTCTTAAATTTTCTTACCTCTGTCTGTTTTCTTAAATGTTGTTGACCAGACTCTGTCCCTTTTTTTCTGACCCTGGAAAATTTAACCTATAAATCTGTTCTCCCAACATCAGTCACCTTAGGAAAGACCTCTGTTCTAGCCATAACCCCATATCTCCAATGTTTCAAAAAGGGTCTGCTGCAGGCTCCTCACATGCAACATGGTCATAATAGAGGGTCTGTTGACCCTGAGACATTCTCTTCTCACTGTCTTCAATTTTTATTTAATGGAGCTAACCGTCTTTCTCATCACCAAAATCAGGAACCTGGGATTTATCCTAAACCCTTCCGTTTTCCTCGACCCCTGTGTGTAATCCACATCATCTCACAGCCAGGGCATGGGAACCGCTCCCTATCAGGAACTGGCCTCAGAGGTATCCCAGGATCTGTCCAAGGAATGGGCCGCAGTTCCGAGCTCTTGTCTTTGCACAGCGTTGGTGTGAATAATTACGATTTTAGTTGAACTCTTTCCTGCCACGCTTTCTTGCCATAGATTGTCTCAGCCAGGCCAGTCTGGGGGCATTGGCAGCAGAGGAGACTGAGGTGTTTTGAGGGGAGTGACAATCTCTGAACACCCTTTATCGATGAACATGGAACAGATTTAGAATGTCTGTACTCCGGGGAGAGGTAGCCCATGGATATAACTTCACAGCGTGGCCCTAGGAAGGTGGGGCCCTAGGATCTTCAGACTAGGGTCAGGGAGGGTCCTTCCCAGCCCTTATTAGCTCTGTGAAATATCCACAGAAAAACTACAGTGCCCTCTGCCTCTTTTCTCCTTCCCCCTTGCTCCTGAAGCTATCCTGCTTCTAGCTTCATGTTACCAAGGGGGCCTGTGGCTCACAGTGCATGGCCCTGTATCCAGAACATGTGCTAGTTGGACGGCTAGGGTCTTTCCCCTCAAGAAGCTTCTAGTCCAGGCCTGCTGCAGGCTCCTCACATGCAACATGGTACGTTAATATATTAAAAAACAAACACAAGAGGACACTCAGTTTTAAGTCCGGAGTGATTATGTGTAGAGTGTTGACTAAATGACTTGAACAAGATCTTTCCTAGAGCATGGTCAAGTAGATTCATCCCACAAATACTTTTTAAGCACTGCTGCAGGCAAGGCATTGCCCTTGGGCCACAAAGAGAGGAGTCAGGTCTTATTCCTGTCCTTGGGAAGCACAGGAGTTCCCGAGGAAAGTGTATTGGTTTCCTGTGGCTGCTGTAACAAATTACAACAAATTTCGTGGCTTAAAACAACACAGAGTTATCATTTTACTGTTTTGGAGGCAGGTGTCTCTAAATGGTTCTCACTGGACTGAAATCAAGGTGTTGACGGCTGTATTCCTTCTGGAGGCTCTGCATAAGAACCAGTTTCCTAGCCTTTTCCAGCTTCTAGAAGCTTCTGTGTCCCTTGGCTTGTAGTCCCCTTCCGTCTTCAAAGCCAGCTGGCCAGTCGAGTCTCTTATACTGTATTACTCTGACACTTTCCCCATAGTCATGTCTCCTTGTCTGACTCCTCCTTTCACTTATAGGGACCCTTGGGATTACATTGGGTCCACCTGTATAATCCAGGTTAATTTTCCCCCTTTAAAAAAAAAATCCTCATCTGAGGATATTTTTTCCATTGCCTTTCAGAGAGAGTGGAAGGGAGAGAGAGAGAAACATCGATGTGAGAGAGACGTATCTATTGGTTGCCTCTGGCACGTGCCCCGACCAGGGCCAAGGTTCAAGCCCACAACAGAGGTATGTGCCCTTGGTAGGAATCGAACCCGGGACCCTTTAGTCCATAGGCCAACACTTTAACCGCTGAGCCAAATGAGCTACGGCTAATCTCCCCGTTTTAAGGCTTTTTAATCACATCTGCAAAGTCCCTGTTGCCACTTAAAATAATATATTCATAGGTTCCAAAGATTGGATGTAAACATCTTTGGGGGGCTGTTATTCTGCCTATCGCAGGAAGCAACAGAAATAATTTACTAAATGTTAAGATAGGTCTCTCTCCATTTCTGTCATTGTATCCAATAACCAAATGAACCAGGTGTCTGGGAAACTTACGGGCAGTGCCGCGTGTACCCCCACCTGATCCCTCTTAGAACCACAGGTGGAGCGCCCCTTTGTGGGGTTCCTAACCTGTTCTGCTGTCCACAGGCATGACTGATTCTGCCAGGTGGCCTTTCCAGAAATGGGGCTGGTTGGCCTGAAACCCGGTCCCTCCATGGGAGAACACTCTCCTCTCCTCTTCTTTGTGGAGCTAGAAGAATGGGTGAGGACCATGCACCTCCATCAGATCCCCTCAGCAGGGCCAGTTTTGGTTGAGAAACACAGTGTTCAGGAGGCCAGGAAAGTGGATCCATCCATATACAGACCCCAAAGCTGGAGGTCACACTTTCACCATCACTAACCACACACGTGTCATTGGTCACAATGAGGGAGCTGGCTCAGGAAGATGGAAATGCCCAGTTCTGTAGAAGAGGAGCATGATTTCTGGCCCAAGGGCACCAACACGAATAATTTCTCCCTGTTCATTTCTCGTCTCCTTCCAGGAGCACATCCTAGTTATGGGGATCTATGTTCTATATGGCCAACATAGTAAAAAAAAAAGCATAGTAAAAAAAGTGACTTTTTTAAACTTTCAAAACAATCTTCATAGTGGGAGGGGTGTCTGGTAAAAATGTGGTCAGGAATGATTGTATTGCACCCCAGTAAGTCGAAAGCGGAGCACCTAGCACACTGCTGACAGTCATGGCAGAAAGCCCCGCAGGCCCCCCAGGCCCCCCAGGCCACATGTAGGATGGGAAAAGTGAGAGACCAGTTCCCGGGAAGACACAGAGGGGCAGGAAGCAGCCACCTAACAGCCCGAGCTACTTGCTACTCCCTGCGGAGACTTGAGTAAAGTACCTGTCCTATAGACGCCTCCACCCCAGACTGTGGGATAGCACTGTTAAACATTTCAGAGTAACTCGAGATCTTTATTTGCCTTTCTTGAATACCATGAAGGGGAATACTTAGAGTAAGACGTTTAAAATTCCCCCCTTCCTCTCCTGCCTACCTCACTCACCTCTAACACTGAAAAACCTCCTCTAGTCCCAGCTCATCTAAGTGTCTCAGCCACTTCCCTCCCCTCCCAGTTCTCTGTCTCCAAAGCCAGAGGACTGTCCTTCAAGGTGGGACCTTCTGCCCAGCCAGACATCGCTCACCTAGGATCCAGGCGGTCACGGTTCGATTCTCGGTCAGGGCATGTGCCCGGGTTGCGGGCTCGATTCCCACCTGGGGGCGTGCAGGAGGCAGCCGATCAATGACTCTCTCCTCATTGATGTTTCTGTGTCTCTCTCTCCCTCTCCCTTCCTCTCTCTCAAATCAATAAAGATATATTAAAAAAAAAAAAGGTGGGAACTTCTCAGAGGGCAGGGCAGTGGGACAGCCTGGACAGGCCAAGCCTGGGAGAGGCTGGGGCCGCTCGTCCGTCCAAGCTTTCTCTGCAGGGCGGTGGTTGCTGGAAGTTGGGTTGCCGTGATGAGAAGTGGTTCCCTGTGTGTATTTGTGGACCTCAGTGTTCTCTGTGGCTTTTCTAATCATCCCTTCAAGGCGCTTACATCTCTCACGGGGATTTCGACCCCTATTCATCTCTGAACGTTAGGCACACGCCTGAGTCCACATTCACAAATAGGAACCCAAGTGAACAGTCCAGCTCTCTAAAGACAGGCTGAAAGACACTTCTCTCAGAAATGGGTCAGACTGGTTGAAGCCAGGCACCTAAAGGTGTAAGACTGAGAAAGAATTTTGAGTCAGAAAAGGAAGGCATCGATGCCATCCTTAGGAGCGCCAAATGTCACAGACAAGTTTCTTGAGTAATATGGTTGTGGTATGTGTTGCCATGGTTTTTTCAGATATTGTATATTCTGAAATATACAATGCTTCGTGTTAGTCCCCAGTTAGGTTAGAAACTGATGAAGACACTCATTTTTACAGCGCTTGCTGGTGACACATTTTTCTGCTGGGAAGGGTATCAGCTTAAGGCTTGGGAATAGACTTATTTGTAAAATCCTGAGCTCTTGCAGCCCTTTTCTGCTGGTAACCGCCATGGGGAGATTGGAGCCTAGGCACTGCCAAGCGAAAGCTGAATTACTGTCACTGCACGAGAGTTGCAGTTGACCTTGAAGTCGGGATCAGGCTCCAGTATACACAACCTTGGAAAAGTCACCATGCCTCTCAGAGTTTCAGTTTCTTGCTTGAGAAGTGGGGTCTTGTGTGTGGCTGTGTTCTCCTAGTGGCCTTTTCCTTCCCCTCATCTCCTTTCCTGCCTTGTTGTCATCTCTGACCCCTGGTACCCACATTAGCTTCTTTAGCGCCCTGGCCCTCCCCTCTGCCTCAGAGGCACCCTGGACCCTGACTGAATATCCCCAGACAGCCCCGCATCTCCCCATCAGCCTCTTTTAGATGCCCAGACCAGGGTTTCTCAGTCTTGGGGCTGGATAATTCCTTGTTGTGGGGGCGTCTCTGCCTTCTAGGTGCAGTAACACCCCCTTCCCCAAACTGTCTCCAGACACTCCACGTGACCCCTGGGGCCTGCCCAAATTGCCCCAGTTGAGAATTGCTGCCCTCGGCTGCTTAATTTCTGAGAGAGAACTGGGATGTGCAGTGACTTCACCGTCTCTAATCTGTAAGTCTCTGCGTTGTGACAGTGTCCTAGAAGATACCCAGGAAGGCAACCCAGTAACTGCAAACCCTCCTGGGGCAAAGGATTCGAAACTCAGCAGTCATTGAGCTAAACCAAGCATCTCTTTGGAAACAACAGAGGGCCTAATGTTCTTTATTATTTTTTACGTCTGCGAAGTCCAGGTAGTTTCTTCTCAGTGTGAAGCGGGTTCTACCCATTCCCTTCGTTCCCTCTCAGCGTCCTCTCCCCTCCTCTTCCTCCCTTCCCAGCTCCTCACCTGAAGAAGGTTTTTACTTCTCTCATTTTTATCCCCTCAGCTCCATAAAAGTCCCTCAGCGTATTTGTGAGTAAAACTTAGATCCCAGAGGAGAAAGTCCCCCCTCCCGCCCAGAAGGCAGGCAAGGGGCCTGCTGGGTGGCCTGTGGGGGCAGCTCTGAGCCCTTCTGGGCTGGGGTTTGGGGAGAGCAGCTGTACCTTCAGCAGCGTGACTCCTCATGGCTTCCAGAGGTCAAGCTCAGAAGCTCACAGCGTCTCACCACAAAAATCAGTAAATATGGAAAATCGGTTTGGAATGTTTACCACAGGAAGAGAGTTTCCTAATCTTTGGAATCTTGTTTAAATGTTAGCTCATTGGAACCATTCAAATCTATTCTCCTTTTATGTGGAAGTGAGGAGCATTTCCAGTTGCAGGGTGGAGAGTGCGTGTGTGTGCGTGTGTGCCCCTCACCCCTGTTGCAGGCAGGCTTCTCACGATGCCTGGGCTTCCATCCCCATCTTCCCATCCAGACCCTCCCCTTGCCCGCAGAGGGCTTGGTTGCTGTGTTTGTAGACCGAATCCTGACTCTAGGCCTAGAGCTTGTCAGAGGCCAGAGGAGTGCATGCGGAGCTGGGGGTGGTAGGCGCGGAGGAGGGCTACTGGCAGAGCAGGGCCGGTGTACCAGTGATGCCAGACTGAGCCAGGACAGCCTGTGGGGAGAAGAGGTGAGGCCTGCTGCCTTGCAAAGTATTCCAGACTACCCTGAGAGCCTGCCTGGGAAAGGCAGGAGGCAGAGGAATGGCTCAGATCACTTTTGCATGCAGCTCCTCTGAGCCCCTTGTCCTGGGAGGGAGGAAGATGCCTGGAGGGGAAGGGAGGGATGGAAAGGGGTGAGGGAAGGAGACAGAGGGCTGAGGGGTCACTGAGCAGTTAGATGCCAGCACTGGGGCCTGTCAGGTGGGGCACAAGAGAGGGTAGCAGAGGCCCCATGTGCTATATCTTTCTGATTTTTAGAGACCTTATTTAAGTGTGATTGAATATGACACAAGACTGAATAAGACACATAATAAGAGATGTGTTTCCATTAGTGCTGTGATCATGGAAGCCTTCCTGGAGGTGGTGGACTTGAGCTGGGCCCACAGAAAAAAGACAAAGGCAGTCCAGGGACAGAGTTGAGGATCTGCATGTGCCTTAAGGGCCTGTAAGATCAGACTTTCTTAGTGATATTTCTTAAAAATTACTAGTAAGAGAAAAGATATAATGGAAAATGAGTTGGACCCCCTGCTTAGGAAACATAGTAGGCATGGTACAACAAAGCCCAACAGTGTGAATCAACTAGAAATGACTGAAAACAACATTTCAAAAGATTTAAATCAGATTGCCAGCCTTAAGAGGGTCTCTATGGCATGGCATAGGGCCTCTGCCATTGACCACGCACTGTAGAACTTACTGACTTGGAGGAATACAAGGAAGACCTGCCCGGCCTGCTCATCAAGTTCATGCACGGCTTATAGTTTGTGGTATCATTAGTCTATGAGCTGACACAATCTAAGATTCTGAAATATTTGCTAGGCTGCAAGATGTTCCAGAGAACAAGGTGAAATTCAGTAGAGGTGGGCGTCAGGCCCATCCTTAAGCTCCGAATATTGATGGTCTTTAAAGTATAGACAGAGAAGCTGCAGATGCACACAAAGCTTGCACTTCTCTGCATGCTCAGGGGCAGTTCCCCAGAGTGGGGGTTGGCTGTAGGCTTGGGTCCAGCCCAGAGCAGATCACCTCCACAATCTGCCTGCTGTCCGCATGGTCAGGCCATCCCTGGAAGCATGCACTGCATGTTGGAATGATGTTCTCTCGGAGCTCCTGGCAAACTGGAGCATGTGTTGGATGGTGTCCAGGAGGGCAAAGGGAGCAGGAGTCCCACAACCCAAGGAACCCGGAGAACCTGAGACAGTTGAGCTCAGAGAATACCTAAAGGGAAGTGGTGTGGGGTTGTCTCCTAACATTTCAAGAACTGTGATGTTGAAAAAGTATTGCATTTACTCTATGTGGTTCCATAAGGTGGAACCAAGCCCAACAGGTGGGTTTGAAGGAGAAAGAGTTTTTGGGTCAGTGCAAAGAGGACCTTTCTCATAGAGCAGCTCAGCAAAGGCAAGGACTGTCCTTTGAAGGAGAGAGTGCTTAGCATCAGTTGGATGTCTTACCTAGAATTACACAGGGAAGGTTTCTACATTGTTAGGCTACAGGGTTGGGCTAAGGGGTTTCTGTGAACCCCTCCAGTTCTAGGCCTCTGTAAACTCTGATGTAGAGGAAATATAACACATGAGTTTGGGAGCAAAGCCAAAGAAAGCATTTACTCAGTACTCAACAAGCATGTGTTAAGTTCCAGGCACTGTTCCTAACTAAGGCAGTGAACCCAACAGGACCTTTAGAAAGCAGATCAGCAGTTGGGGGGAAGGGAGGCTCAAAGGGGCCCTAGGGAACTTCCCAGAGTGATGGAAACATTCTGTCTTGATCAACATAGTTATTTACATTTGTCAGAACTCACTGAATCATGCCCTTAAAATCAGTGTATTTTATTTTCTGTAAATTACACCTCATAAAGTTTTTTTGACAAGCAAAGCCCTGGCCTTGTGGACCTTTTGTCTTGGCAGAAGGAGACAGACAGTGAGCAAATGAACAAACAATTATGAGTGGTGGAGGGGGGCGTGGTTAACGAGAAAGCTTTCGTGGGAAGGAGGTGAGCTTCACAGCGCGGGTTAGATCTGCGGGGAGGAAGGGGGAAGGGAGTGTGTTTTCAGTAATGATGTAGCCGACTCTCCGTCTTCCCCAGGAATATGAGTGCCTGGAGCAGGAAAACACAGTGCTTCGGAGGGAGATCGGGAAGCTGACGGAGGAGCTGAAGCACCTGAGCGAGGCGCTGAAGGAGCACGAGAAGATGTGCCCGCTGCTGCTGTGCCCCATGAACTTCGTGCCGGTGCTGCGGCCGGACCCTGTGGCCGGCTGCCTGCCCCGGTGAAGCGCAGCCAGGAGCCTTGGTCCTTTCCACGCCTGGGAGCAGGGCTCCTCCGCATCTGTGTACAAGGGGACCCGGGGCCAGGCCTCCTCCATTGTTTCCTCTTCCTGAAGAGGTCGTCTTCTATCTCCTCGGGCTGTTTTGCGGATCAAGGGTCTTGCTTGCCCGTCCTGGCCATCTCCCCCACAGCCACATCCATGTTAGATGGGGAGGCGCCTTGCCAGGCCTCTTCCTCGGAGCTCTGGGCTGTGTCCCACAGGCACCTGACTCTCAGAGCCTTGAGTGGACCCAGGTCGGGAGACCACCCTCATGACTCACTTCACTTCCACTATGGCAGCTACTAGGTTCCGCTGTTACGCAGAATCATTTCCTCTGATGATGGAATTTGGATAATAAAGATGGTTGTGCCTCTCCTTTGGCCAAGTTCTTGGAATTTAGAAGCACAATACGTTTTCTCTTCCTGAAGAGGCGTCTACCATCTCCTCAGGTTGTCTTGCAGCTCCTGGGTCTTGGTTCCCCTTCCTGATCGTCTCCCCTGCAGCCACATCTAAGCTAGGTGGGCAGGCAGCTTTGGGGGGCGGCACAGCAAAGGCCAAAGGGACTTCCCTGCCACCCCAGCTGGGTCACAAAGGGGCTTGCAGACCCGTCTAGCTGTCTTGACAGCTGATCTGCTCTGATCCCACTGTCACTGCTGTTCAGCTGGCTGCTCACCCCCTCCACCGCTAACACCGGGGTGTCTGTGTCTGCTGCTCCACTGGCCTGAGCCCTGTGGCTCCACATAATTCAGGGACCAATCTCCTTCCATTTAGTTGCACTGTACCCCCAATCCTCTACTCTGACTGGGAGACTCGGGAGGAAGAGGTCCATGGAAGGGGGTGGGGAGAGGCTATGTCTTGGAGGTGATAGTGAATAATTTTCTGCCCATAGTCCATGGGCCAGACCTCAGTCCCACAGCCTCACCCAGCTAAAGGGAGGTCCAGAAATGAAATTTAGCTTCATGCTCAGGTTGGAGGAACTGGATTTCATGACTCTGTTAGTCTCTGCCATAGAAGGTGTAGGACCCCCACTCGGAAGTCCCAGCAAGCTCTGGCTGCCAGGCCTAATGGGAATATCTCAGGCTTTTCTTCCTTTACTTTCCAGCAGCCTTGGACACTGGCTTCTGTGTTTCTTCCTCTCTCTGCCTGTTCTCATTATAAAGGTGCTCCTCTTCTTGGGGCCTCAGTCACCATCTCTCTCTATACAGATAACTTCCCGTCAGTACCCAGAGCCCAGCTCTCCCCTGGGGGCCAACCTGTACATGCAGCTTCCCACCATGTGTCTCTGAGAGGACATCTCACAAGCGCGTCCGCTCAACACTCTCCAAGCTGTACACATGACCCCTCGTCTTTCCCTCAAATGTGCTTCTCAGTCTGTTTTCACCTGTTTTATAAAGGGCTCCATCATCCAGCTGGTCAGAAACCTTCGTATCATATATGAGTCTCCCAAGTCCTTAATACCCCTTGACCCCAGCCACTTTGCTCCAGGGTGCAAATGGTCTGATCTTTATTCAAATTAGCTGCTGAACACAGAGTTTGCCTCCCTAAGCTTGTGTGTTCATTTGAGGCTGAGTTCACATTTAGGGGCAGTTAGACCTTCCCTGTTGATGTCAAAGTAGTAAGTGTGGTCTCAGTGAACCAAAACTGAGGTGGCGCATGGTGCTGGGGTGGAGTCCCCTCTAAGACAACTGGAAATGTGACCAGAGTTCTGAAAACCAAATGTTCACTGAGCTTGATGGAGGAACATTCTCATCAAGCTCCCAGTAACATGAGGGGCTGTCTCAGCTCCCCAACTCCTACTCTGACCAAGTAGAAATTCTGTATAAATCTGAGAAACTGTTAGATGATTCCAGGAGGGACAAGGGGAGTAGACCAGTTGGTGGGGATTGGATTTGCTTGTTCTGTTCACACTGGTGCTGTGTGCCAGCCTCTGGCACGGAATCTGCGCTGGCTGGCTGTTGGGCGGGGGGAAGGGAGGGAGGCTGAGAAAGTGTCAGCGAGGGAGGAAGCCCTTCCTTCACACCCACACAGCCACACCACTTCCTGTCCGCAATCCCTCCCTTGCCTTGCACCAGCCCAGCCTTGATGCCTGGGATTTCCATCACTGAATCAGGCCCCAGTTTTTACCCTAAACCTTGGTTGAGAGTGATGACTCTACTGAACAGGAAAGTGAGAGACCCAAAAGCCCCTCTCTTCTTTCCCATCAGAGCTAGGGTTTCCACAGTCCCGTGGACTTACCAGGGCTAAGGGCTCTGCCCTAGCAGGAGCTAGAAGAGAAGGGGCAGCCCCAAATCTCTCTGACATGTCTTCCCTCCCATGATCTGGAGGACCTGGCAGAGTCATCCACGCCACAGCAAGACGGCTCATAACAGAACGCCAGGGAGCGGAAGGAAAGAAGAGCGGAGAGAAGATAAGCTGGAAGGAGAAGGGAAGGGGTGGTGGGAGAGGGAGGAAGGGAAGAGGGCGAGGGGAACTTTGAGCCCTGAACCTAAACCATCTCTGCTCCTGGGGAAGTTATGCTGAATCCCCAGGAGGGTATGCTATTGAAAGCTCCCCCACCAATAATGCCACATATCTTGGGAGAGTGGAGCCAGCCAAGGCCAGAATCTCTGGAAACTGCTCTATGCTTAGAGTCAAGGAAACATTCCTGGATTACCCATTTGGAAATTGACCACCTTGATGAAATTGCCCCCCCGCCCACCCACACACCAATCATTTGGGACAAAGGAGATCAATGCGGTTACACTGTCACCACGGACATCATCAGCATTAGCATGAGCCACACTGAGAGTCTGTATTTAGCAGGTGCCAGTGTGCTGGGCATGGCATGCTTGAAGAACTTGTGTCCTAAATCTGGGGCTGTGTAGCAGGCAGACTCTGCCCCTGGAGACAGCGCACCTGCTCTTTTGGGTGTTCTAGCATGACCTTTTCTGGTACAATATTCTTTAGAAGATCAGAAATGTAATCACAGATCAGATGAAAGGCCACTAGCCCAGAATTCCGGCCACGACACTGAGGGAAAGTGAGGGAGAGTCCAGTGTTTGCATTCAAAGACACCATCCTTAAATGCCAGAGGCGCACTCGGAACTTCCCTGATTTCCCTCAATAACCTCTACTTTATCGACCATCCGCTAATCAAGACTCTTCTTGAACTAGTTTGAGTTCTCAGCCACATGCACAAGGCGTCAGGTTTTGCTACAAATCCAGGGTGACCTGTTCATCGATGGCACAGGTGCCAGTGCCCAGGGGCCCAGGGAGTAGGGCTGTTTTCTGAGCATTCCTGAGTTCACCAAGCTTCCTTGCCATCTTTTCTCTGGACAGGAGGCAAGGCAAAAAAAAAGTACCTTCCCAAATGTCATAAACCCACAGAAAGCTCAATTTGCCTGGCAGTACTTTTTGAAACTGAGAGAGTGAGAGAATTTGAGAACCTCCAGTGGTGGCCACCATCCAGAATTTCAAGAATGGAAAGAACCAAAGAATGCACCTTGCAGTAGTTCTTGAACTGTGGTAGAGGATCTGCTGATTATTAGTTAATTATTCCTGAACTTATTAGTAATTAACTACCTATTTTAATCAATTATTTATTTATTCTGGCAATAAACCAATACATTTATTTATAAAAATAAATAGTAAATATGTATTTAAAAATAAAATAACTTATTAATAATTCGTTGCTATTGCTAATTTACTAATTAGGTATTGTTCAAACAATTCGTAGTGATGTACCCATTGTGTGTTGCAGGGGGTAGGACCGGCAAGGGAAGACCCCACATGCAAACACACACCTTAAAGGGCCACCTTATCATATCACTTCTAAAATCTCACCTCTAGGCCTGTCTCAGTTTGAGCAGAGGAAATCACATGATATTTTTCATCTAGTCGGATCAGGGAACACTCCTACCTCAATTCTAAACAACTACAGGACAGGGATCCTGTTCTATGCTTCTATTTATCTCTGGTTGCTAACCACGGCGCCTACCACATGTGACTAGCACTAAAAGTGTCTGTGTGAATGTCTGATTGAATGAATGGCTACACGTTCCCTAGTCTTCATCTCAGTTAAGTCCCCCCCCCCCGTTCCAACCCCCTAAAATAACTTAATATTACTCTATTTGTGATGTGAATTCCTCATTGTGGTTTCCCCATTTAAGAGCATGGACCTGACCTACTTCCTTTGTTCCTGTAATTCTTCATCTGGGTCAGTTTGCTGTTGCAAATTAGGGATTCCCGTAAGTTCGCAGTGAAGTTGCTTCATAGAAGCCCTGCAACAATACAGTTGAAATTGAGAATAGGCTGATGAGGATAAGGTGGGAGGCGGGACGGAAAACACGCAGGAAACACATCCCTTCAGTCACTGTCTTCCATTTGATTTAAACGTTGTAAATATAGTTATCATATTTTTATTTGTTCTGCAATCATTACTATTTCTTTAATATTTGCTCAGGGTTACTTAGCTTACCATGTGTTCCTTGAGGAGTTCATATACAAATCACCAGTGACCTGGCCTGGAGGGGGAAAAAGAATGAAATTTGAATAGGTTGGTCTCGTAGGAGAAAGTTCGAGGGAAAGGATGTGTTGTCTGGAAGACATCCCTCAGGTATTCCAATTAGTCTTTCAGTGTCTTTGAGCCATTTGACAACTCTGTAAATTGTAGCTACTTGATACCAGTGCAAAATAATTTGTAGTTATACCCCTGACGGAGTGGCTCAGTTGGTTGGAGTGTCATCCCGTATACCACAATGTTGCGGGTTCAATTCCCTATCAGGGCACATACCTAGGTCTCGGGTTTGATCCCTGGTTGGGGCGTACACAGGAGACAACCAATCAATGTTTCTCTCTCACATCGATGTTTCTCTCTCCCTTCCTCTCTCTCTAAAATCAATAAGAAAATAATAATTTGTAGCAATAGACACAAAATTTATATCCTGACCATAGAAAGTCCATCAATTTACTCTTCACCCTCCGTCTCCCTGGACAAACCAGTTTGCCCCCATCTGCACATTCATTTCAACGTTCCAAATCTGTAAACGTGCCTGTTCTTTGAATTGTGTTTTAAACGGGTTATAACCACTCGGGTCCCCTGTTGATCTTACCTTTAATCTTTATGATCTTATTTAACCTTTAACAAGTAAATATTTTAACACCTGTTCATTTCATATTTGAATAACAGCTATGATTTGGCCCTTTTTTGAAATTTATTTTAAACAGGGTGAAATGACCCCAGGGTCGTTGGCAGACGTTCACCCCATGGGGACATGGAGAAAGCCAGGCTTTGTCATTGTGTGTCACCTCCAAGGAGCAGAGCCTCTGGGGCCTGTTCTCCTGTTCTGCTGTCCTGGGCTGTGTTGTCTGGAGTGAGATCCTCATGTTGGCTATTTCTCCTCCTCACTTTTTCTCCATCTCCTAAGCATCCTTTCCACCACAAGCCAAACGTCACTTTCTCTAGCAGCCTCCTGTGATCCCTGACACATTTCTTTAGGGGCTCTGACTGTGTGCTTCCCTTGACTCTGTAGGTGAGTCATAGCATACACCCCATCCTATTGTTATTGCTCGTTTAAATAAAGAAACACACCAATGAATGGATCCTGATGTGAAAGATTACACAGCACCTAGTGTCCACCTGTTCTGGGATCTGACTTCAGTGAGAAAACTCCGTGGGCGTGAACAGAATCTTTGCGGAAACATCTCCCTTTCCTCTTTTCAGTAGGCACATCACCTTTTTCTTCGCACTATGTATTTCCACATGCTTGGAAACCCTCAGCAACACCTGTTTCACCTTTTCTTTTTCTTTTTTTTCTTTTTTTAAATATATCTTTATTGATTTCAGAGAGAGGAAAGGAGAGGGAGAG
Source organism: Miniopterus schreibersii (assembly GCF_964146895.1). Classification (NCBI taxonomy): domain Eukaryota; kingdom Metazoa; phylum Chordata; class Mammalia; order Chiroptera; family Miniopteridae; genus Miniopterus; species Miniopterus schreibersii. The sequence goes on from NC_138119.1 coordinate 25,845,872, forward strand.
AGAGAGCTAGAAACATCAGTGATGAGAGAGTCACTGATCGAGCCCACAACCCGGGCATGTGCCCTGACCGGGAATCGAACCCCGATCGCCTGGATCCTAGGTCGACGCTCAACCGCTGAGCCAGGCCCGGCCAGGCTCACCTTTTCTTTTTCATATTTTCTTCTTTGTCTTTCTTTGTTCTCTCTTTTATCCCTCCTAATAAGCTGCAGAGTCCACACAACTAATAACACATAGCTGAACCTATATTCTGCAAATAAACGCTTTGAAGGCAGTGAGATCCTGACCCATTTCACCTTGGGGTTGTTCTTTAGTGGCTTAGGGTGCTTCGTGGGCTCAACAAAGGAGTGGGCACCTCCCTTAGGCTGCCCTTGGAGTGACCCTGGAGCCAGCATGCACAGATCTTTCCACCTCCAAGAGAAAACGATAATGCCCACATCTCTGAGTCATCTGACTCCTGTAGGAAGCTAGAAAAGTAAAAGCATGAGAGGCACTCTGGGCCCCAGATCAGACTGAGCAAATCTGTGCACTTACCAGACTAATTCTTTACATTAATAAGGCAAAAGATGATGATGCATTTCAGAAATATCCAGGCCCCCCTTTCAAACCTGGGTTTCAGAAAGGCTTTGCGGTTCACTTCCATTTCACCCCAGGTCCCTGCAAATGTGGTTGGTGGTCACTGAAGGTTCTTTACCTTCCAGCTTATTGGGTGAGAAAATATGGAATCCTGTGTCTTTAAGAACTGAAACTGTCTAGAAACAGGATTTGATACCCTGTAGGAGACAGGAGACTTCCCTTTTGCTGTTCAAGTTTCATCTTCAGTTATCAGGAACTGAGCAGGGGGCACCAGGACTTGGAGCTGCAGTAGCTCAGGTCTGTGAAGCTGCTGCTTTCTGGAAATGAATGTGCTCTTCTTTCCTTTTGAATGTACCTCATTGCAGTGAAAAATACATTTAAGAAAGTCCCTGGCTGGCTCTGCATGTCCTGAGGTTCTCTGGAAGAAAGGAACTCCCGGTCTAGTCCCAGATGCTGGCCAGGCCAGGATTCCCCAGCACCACCCTTTGTCGGGTACAGCACCCTATGGCGTGGGGTGGGGGCCCTGGAGCAGTGAGCACAGCACCCAGCCCAGCCTGTGCTTGGTGGGAGGGCAAGCTGACACTATAGTCAAGGGATCTTACCCTGGAAGGCTTAGAAAGTCACATGGTCCATCCAACCTACTCATTTTACAGCGGAAGCAGTCAAGGCCCAAAATGCCACTGATGTGCCCTCAGGACGCTTGGTGTGCGGTGTCTGCAGTGTTAGGTCTGTCAGGAATCCAAGGATCTCGATTTCCTGTGGTTGGCTTTTCTGCCATTCCACAGCGGCACAGGCTGTGTTCCAGGGTATGGTAGTGGCCCCCTAAACCCACACGCCTGATTCATGCTCTGCCTCGCTCTGTCACGAGGCCCACCCCTACGCACTCCATCCCGTGCTCCCCCAGGGCTCGTTTCCAATCAGCACCAGCCAAAGGCCACCAGAGGAGACTGAGGGTGAAAGGAGGGAGAGGTCAGCCTGGTGTTTCCTGCCTATCCCTCCTTGATTTGCAGCCTTGGTTCTGGTGGTGGCTTCATTCCTCGGTGATTATTACAGCCCTCGCTCCCCAGCTCATTTCCACTGGGCCCCAGTAGTACCATCCTCTCCCTCTGTCCCTTCAGGCCTAGGTGGTAACAGTGCTCCACTGTTGATATCCCTCGGGTGCCTTAACATCCTTGAGGGCAGGTTGGTTCCCTCAATCCTGCCCATCTCCCCGTAAAGTGTTCCTTCATTAAAATATCCTCAGTAGAACCATCAGGATGGCATCCTGGAACCTGACTGATGTGCTGGGAAGTTTTGTTTCAGCATTCTGAACTAAGGGCCAGTTGGCTAGGGGCTAACAAAGTCCATGTTAAATAACATTACCGCCACCAACAAAACCATGAAGAGAATTGCTTTATACTTGCTCAGAGCCCTAGGATGCGCATCTGCCTAACTAATTAATGTCCAGAGACTACCTTTCTCACCAGCAGAGTCTGCCCCATGGAGACAAAAACTAAAGGGTTGGCTGGAGTCAGCCCATCTCTAGCTCTCTGTCTGCTGGGTGTGCACTCAGTGGGACTGAATTCCTGAGCTCTCTGGGGTTGTGCAGACATAATCCTCCACTCAACCTCTCTCATTCCCACTCCCATAGATAAACCTACTCTACTCTTTATTTCACAAATCCTGAAAAATGAAACCATCATCTACCCAGCTTCCCAAGCTAGAAATTGCAGTTACCTGGAATTCTTCCTCCACCAAGTCCAGTTGGTCCCCAAATCCATCCCTGTCTTCCATCTGTTTTTTTTTCTATTTCCATAGACATCACTTTGTTTGGACCAGGAGTTCTCAACCAGAATCAACTGGGGAGTTTTTTCTAAATGCATATGCTTTATTTAACTCTCCTTTACCCTGTTTCCTAAGGGGATATAAAAAAAATTTTTGACTAGGGTAGGATGTATTTTTGCTACAAACTAATCTCCATGTTCACTGAATTCCATTGGTTTTGACCTTCATTATCTCTTATGTGGAATACCTTACTCCCTGGTCTTCCTGCCTCTGGTCTCTCCACACACCGTCAGAATTATCTGCTTCAAAGTCAAACTGATCATTTCTTTCTCTTGCTTAAAAATCTTCAGTGGCTACAATGATAAAAGCCAACCTGCCTGGCCAAACGAGGTCTTTTACCATCTGATTCTAACCTAGCCCTCCACCTTCATATCTGAAGTACAAAGAGATTAGAGCAGATGGTAGGAGGTAAGAGGAGGGACACAGGCAAGCAACAACCTTAAGGGCTTCAGCTGCTGAGGCCAGGAGAGGAACCTCAGATCCAGAATTCCCCTCCAAGCCCAGAATTTGTGAGGTCTCACCAAGGATTTCCATGGGACTTTATCTCCTGGACAGTTCCATATGCAACCCCATCATTTGACCAAATGCAATGAGTTTTAGTTCCTTATGATCAGCAAAACCTAAGTAAACCAGTGCCCTTCATGAATGTCTACCTGGTAAGTACTTAATCATCTTTCAGCTCCCAGTTCAAATGGCATCTCCTTTGAGGAGCCTCCCCTGAGTTACCTAGTGAGAGCTATTCTTTCTTCTTCTGCACTATTGTAGAACCTTGCACGTGTCTCTGTTACGGCCTTGGTCTTATTTTATTCTATTTTAGAGTCATTGTATTAACTTAAAAATTCCATATAAGTTTAGAATTACCTTGTCTAAGTCTAACAACCACAGCTATTTTCAAATAGAATTTCATTGAATCTAATCTATAGATCAATTTGGAGAGAGCTGACATCTTGATACTATTGAGTCTTCCAATGCATTCATGTGATATATTTATTTATTTATTTAAATATTATTTCATTTCTTTCAGCTAATATAATGTTTTACGTATATTCAGTGTTTTATAGAATTCAGTGTAGAGGTCTCTCACATCTTTCATTAAACTTATTCCTAAGTATCTTTGCTTTTTGATGTTATTGTAAATAGGATTTATAAGATTATAATTTTTCAATCATTTGTTGCTGCTATACTGTTTTTTGTGGGTTGGTTTTCTGTTTGTTTTTTTGGTATGACCTTATATCCTTTTACCTTGCTAAATTTATCAATTTTAGTCTGATTTGGTTTATTTTGAATTCCTTGGGATTTTCTATGTAGATGATCATGTTGCCCGTAAACAGAGAAGGTTTTTGTTTTTCCTTTCCAAACCTTGTGCCTTTTATTTCTTTTCTTGCTTTACCCGCTGGCTAAGGGCCGCAGCACATTTAATGGGTGTGTTAAGAGCAGTCATCATTTTATGGTTTGTTCCCTATCTTAGGGGAAAGCATTTAGGTTTTTCTCCCATTAGATATGTTGTTAGCTGTAGTTTTTTTCAGAATTTCCGTTTACCAAGTTGAAGAGGTTTACTTCTTTTCTTAATTTGCTGAGAGTTTTTATCATGAAGGAATTTTAAATTTTTTCAAATGCTTTTTCTGCAGTTATTAAGCTCATTATTTTACTTTTAACTTTATATTGTTAATGTGGTCCATTACATTGATTTTAAATTAATGAATTATTTTTTAATGTAGAGACTAAACATTATTTTTATTTTTTATTAATTTTTTTATTGTTGCAAATATTACTGATGTCCTCTTTTTACCCCCATTGATCCCCTTCACCCCGCGTTCACCCCACCCCCAGGCCTTCCCATGGCAATGTCCATGGGTTATGCTTATAAACATATAAGTTCTTTGATTAATCTCTCCCCACCCATTCCCCCATCCCCACCTTCCCTCTGAGATCCCTCAGTCTGTTCCATGCTTCTATGTCTCTGGATCTATTTTGTTCATCAGTTCATTTTGTTTATTACATTCCACATATAAGTGAGATCATGTGGTGCTTGTCTTTCTCTAACTGGCTTATTTCACTTAGCATAATACTCTCCAGGTCCCTCCATGCTCTCTCAAAAGGTAAGGGATCCTTCTTCTTTACAGCTTCTTTACAGCTGTACTCCATGGTGTAAATGTGCCACAGGTTTTTTATCCACTCATCTACTGATGGGCACTTGGGCTGTTTCTAGATCTTAGCTATTTTAAATTGCGCTGCTGTGAACATAGAGGGGGCGTAAGTTCTTTCTAATTGGTGTTTTGGGTTCCTTAGGATATATTCCTAGAAGTGGGATCACTGGGTCAAACGGCAGATCCATTTTTAATTTTTTGAGGAGCCTCCATACTGTTTTCCATAGTGGTTGCACCAGTCTGCATTCCCACCAGCAATGCACTAGGGCTCCCCTTTCTCCACACCCCCTCCTTCACTTGTCATTCCTTGATTTGTTGATGGAGCCATTCTGACAGGTGTGAAGTGATACCTCATTGTGGTTTTAATTTGCATCTCTGTGATGGTTAGTGACACTGAGCATTTTCTCATGTGTCTCTTGGCCATCTGTGTGTCCTCTTTGGAGAAGTGTCTATTTAGGCCCTTTGCCCATTTTTTAATTGGATTGTTTGTCTTGCTTTTGTTAGGCTGTATGAGTTCCTTATATATTTTGGATATTAACCCTTTACCAGATGTAATTTTTTAAAATGCTGAATCAACTTTTCATTTCTGGGACACCCCCATTTGGTCATGGTACATTATTCTTTTTACATATTCCTGGTTTCAATTTGCTAAAATTTTGTCAAGAATTTTTGCACCTATATTCATGAGAAATATTAGTCTGTGATGTTTTTCTTGAACTGATTTTGTCAGATTTGGGTATAAGGGTTTACTTTTAAAATTAAAATGTAGGGCTGGATGAGGTTGGTGAAGGGATTAAACAAAGAAAAAAAAGAAAAACTCATGGACACAGACAACAGTATGGGGATTGCCGGGGGGGGGGGTAGAGGGAGGTAGAAGAGAGTAAAGGGGATAAATGGTGATGGAAAGAGACTTGACCTGGGATAGTAAACACACAATACAATATACAGATGATGTACTGTAGAATTGTACACCTGAAACTGCATAATTTTATTAACCAATGTCACCCCAATAAATTCAATAAAAAATAAAATTTATTTTTATTTTTAATCAAATATATGCATAATTTTTTAAAAAATCAAATAGCGCTAGAAGGCATATATCACGATTAGAGTTAGTCTCAACTACAAATAACAGAAAGACTCAAAATATTTGTCTTGAAACAAAATATATATATATATTTAATTTATCTTTATTATTGAAAGTATTATAGATGTTTCCCCCCATTGCCCCCTCTGCCCCACATCTGTACCCCCCAAGCCTTCCTCATGTGTCCATGGGTTATGCATATAGATATATATTTTTTATTGATTGATTTGAGAGAGAGAGAAACATCTATTTGTTGTTCCTATGCATTGATTCTTGTATGTGCCCTAACTGGGAATAGAACCCACACCCCTGACATAGTGGAATGGTGCTCTAACCACTGAACTACCTGGCTGGGCCTATGTGTGTGTGTATATATATATTATATATAAAAGCAGTCTGAGAGGAAGGGAATCAAGTTGGTACGGCCTCTCCATTGTGTCATCAGAGACTCAGGCTTATCTTTTTCTGCAAATCCTTAAGGTCACTTCATATTCCAAGATGGTTGCTGGAGCGCCACACATCAGGTCCATGTCCCAGGCCATCAGCCAGAGACAAGGGAAGAGAAGAACAAGGGTGTCTTGCCTTTCACATTTACAGAGCCCTTCCAGGAGTCCCACATGACCCTTCTGATTATGTTTCTTTGGCCATCATTTTATTATATGGCCACATTTGGTTGCAAGGAGGGTTGGGAGGTATGATTTTTTTAGCTCGGGCATTGCCTAGGGTAACTGAAGAAGGGGAGGATGGGCACGAACATTATGCTGAGCAAAACCAACCAGGCCACAAAAAGAGCACATACTGTCTGATTGAATTTATATGAAACTCTAGAAAAGCCAAATCTAATTTACAGTGACAGGAAACACATTACTGATTGCAGACCAGGGCTGAATGGGATGGGGTACAGGGAAACTCTGGGGGGTAACACAAATATTCTGTAACTTGATTGTGGTGATGGCTCTGTAGGTGTATAAATTTGTCAACATTCATCCAAATGTACACTTAAAATGGATACATTTTGTATATAAACAATACCTCAATAAATTTTTGTAAGTATGGAAAATCCCAGCACTATAACAAAACTACTCTGAAATTTTGTTCATTTCCATTAAGTCTCCTTTTATCTGCTTATCTTTACATGATTGAAATCAGAATGCACATAATGACTTTGAATCTTGCTTTTTTCACTTCACATTTCATCATAAAATTTTCCATGCTGCTACATTAATTTTCATAATCACCACTGTAAATGGCTCTATAATGCTTTGGAAATTAAAAATGTCATATATACTCATAGTAAAAAATATTCAGAAATAGCAAATAGTACACAGTAAAAGCTAAGTCTTTCCCCCAACTCTGACCTCAAGGTGCCTTCCTTAGAAGCAAGGGACAACCCAGTTTCTAGTATGTACTAGAAATGTACAGAAATATTCTATGCACATAAAGAAACGTATGTGAACATCATTCCTTCTCCTTTTAGACACAAGTATGACAATATTAGTTAGATACTTGCTTTTCCACATAATGCATCTGGGATGTTCACTTCAAGTTCACACACTGAGACAGGCCTTATTCTTTTAAACCACTGTGTAATATTCCATGAATGGATCTTCTATATAATTTACTGAACCAGTATTGATAAACACTTAGGGTTTTCCCAGTATTTTTTTCCTATGACGCAAACCACAAGATAGAATGAAGTTTTGACTCAGCTCTCAAGTTACAGGATATGCTATATTCCAAAAAAGTGCTACAAAAATTGACTACAAAATTAACTGAAAGCTGATGACATGACTATTGAAACACCTCAGCTGCACTGAGGATATAAAAGAGTGGGGAGAGAAGAGATTGTGAAGGGATTTGTGAGGGCTTCCTCCATCCTCTAAAGTCATGGAAGAGGAATTTAGCAGGGCTCAGTCTATGTCCCTGCAGTCTGGTGGATTCAGCAAGCTGGCGTGTGACTTCTGCCTGGGAAATGCTGAGGAGGAGAGAAATACTGAGTGCAGTATTTTCTGCCTTAAGGGAGGGAAGGAATGTGGTCACTGACTGTGCTCATCTTGTGGGCTCAGGGTTTGTCCAGAGAGAGTTACATAAGTTTTCCTGTGCAGCAGTTGGCGTGACTTGTCTTAAATCGGAGCCAGCCCTGCTCCCTCTTTCTTCCTCTGTCCCATCAGCTGGAGGCTCAGCTGGCCAGCTCTTACTGCCTTGTCCACGGAACACAGCCCATATCTCTCATAATCTCAGCCCAAGCCAGGAGCAGATAGGCCAGGCAGGACCTCTGAATTGGGCCTGGGTCCAGCTCTCAACCTGTTTTCTGGCCTTTGATCCTTCCTCAGTTCCCTGTGCTCTGGGCTGAAATAGGACCCTGTGGACCACTGTGCTGATCCTTCCCTTTTCTCTTCCTTCCACCTGCATCAAGACAGGTGCTTCCCCTTACAGGGTCCAAATCCTCACCTGTGCCACCCACTGTGCTCTGGAAGAGCCTACTTTCTAGGCTTCTTCTCCCTCATTGCTCCTCTTGACCTAGAGGCCAGTTGCCAAGGTCATGACATGTGTGACTCCCTGCTGTGATCTGTTCTTGCAGGGTTCAGGTTATTTTCTCTCTGCTCCCTCCACCTCCAACAAGGCCCAGGGCTGGATGCCCCCAGCACAAGGCATGGACTCAGAGAGGACCAGTCTCTGTTAGCATCACTGGGAACAAAGCAAAACTCTGCAAGGAACATCTCTGCCCAGGAAGATAATGCCCAACACGGCGCTTCTCAAACTGCCCTGTGTCCTGCAAGCACACGATTTGAGATTCACAGGCCTGTTTTCCTGCTAGACATGAGTTTCTCAAAACAGCTGCAAAATGCCCAATTCTCTCCCATACATTAGGCTGCTATGACTCATTATCTCACCCCTTTTGTTCTTGACAAGGGCCATTTTTATTTTTTTTCTAGCCCCCACTGAATGTGTTTTCATATATGCATTGAATAAATGAACAAATAATTAAATTCATTTGCTCAGAGCCCTAGCTGATTTGGCTCAGTGGGTAGAGTGTCGGCCTGTGGACTGAAGGGTCCCGGGTTCGATTCCGGCCAGGGGAATGTATCTCGGTTACAGGTTCGATCCCCGGCCCTGGTTGAGGCCCATGAAAGAGGCAACCAATAGATGTGTCTCTTTCACATCAATGATTCTCTCTCTCTCCCTTCCATTCTCTCTGAAAAGCAATGGAAAAAACTCCTCAGGTGAGAATTAAAAATAAATAAATAAATAAGTAAATAAATAAAATTTTGTTTGCTTAGAAATTAGTTTCCTCACAGATTTACAGAAGTAAACTTTGGTCCCGCCACTATGTTGCCACAAACTCTGTGTACTACTCAGATTAATGTTGTTTTCCCAAGACCTAAGCCAGGCCTGGCATCAGTTACCTTCTCGTGGCCCCGCAGCTGACGATTACTCAGGGCTGGGCGACTGTTTTCCTGAGCAAAGCTGAGCAATCATTTTTTTCTGTTGCCCTGAAATGACAGCTGGTAACAGCTCGTTTATTATCATTGCCTCTCCCAGCCTGTGTTGGGGGAGGGATGTTGTGCAGGAGGAATGGCAGGGAAGTCAAGAGGCTGCTTTTAGTGGTTGCCCAGTAAATTACTGCAGTTTCTCTCTGAGTCATCACAGCAGGCAGGAGCTTGGGGGGACAGGGGTTTCCTGTCAGACAGAACCCAGGTTCTATCTGGGTGTGGGTGGACACAAATGGTTCTGGAACCTGCCCAACAGCTGCCACCTCATTTGTATGAGGCTAGGTTTTGGATACTCATGGGTAGGTATTTTTCTGGGGTGTTCAGGTGAAAAGTTGTTTGGAGTGATGAAGTTCAGGGAACTCGATTTTTGGCTGTTTCCTCATTTCTGCATTTCTACTGCTAATGCTGTGATAGCCATGAAGTTGGAGCATCTAACCGGGGTCCACCTTGGGAAGAACTTCATGTGGGGCCCTTGGCACTGGAGAGGGGAGGGCATAAAGAGAACTAATAAACACAACAGCTCTGGCTTTTGAGGAACTTCTGAAGCACAGAAAGATCCTGAGAACGTTCAAGAAGGAACTTCTGTGGGAATGGGCTTAGGGGGCACAAGGGCACAGGGTGGTGACCATGTAGAGAGAGCAGAGGTGCTGTGGCCTGGCAGAAAGCAGAGGAGCATTAGCTGTGAACTCTAGGGAGTTACTTAACTTATCTAGGTCTCAGTTTCCCCTAGAACAGCATCTGGCTCTAAATGCCATTTGTCACAATAATTATTACTGTCAATAAGATAAAACTATGGCTCTGGCTGGTTTGGCTCAGTGGTTAGAGCGTTGGCCCGCAGACTGAAGGGTCGTGGATTCAATTCCAGTCAAGGGCACCTACCTCTGTTGCAAGTTCGATCTCCGACCCTGCTAGGGGTGTGCATGGGAGGCAACTAATGGATGTGTCTCTCTCACATCAATGTTTCTCTCTGTCTCTCCTCCTCCCTTCCACTCTCTCTTAAAATAAAAAAAAAAATCAATGGGAAAAATATCCTTGGGTGAAGATTAACAAATAAAATAAAATAAAATAAAATAAAAAAGATAAAACCACGGACCATCCAAGATGCTGTTTTGCATATTCTTGCTCACTGAATTTTCTACCGTGAGGATGGCCTGCCCTGAGCACCCTCATTCCCTCAAACTTGGGTTTGCTTTGACATCTACACCACCAATGAATGTCCACAAGCAGCCACCAAACAGGACAGACCAGAACGAGGCTGTAGGGTCTTGAGGGGAAAACTTTGGACTTCCGCTCAGGGACAGCATCACTAACTTTCCATCCCCAGCCAGCTGGTGGTAACATGTTGGCAGACCGAAAGGTTGCACAGTGAGTAGTTAAGAGCACAGAGCCAAACTGGGTTCAGATCTCAGCACTGTCAATAGCTGCATGACCTTGAGCAAGTTATTTAGCCTTTCTGTGCCTCTGTTTCTTGATCTGAGGTAGGGAGAATATTAGTACCTACCTCATGGGGTTGCAAGAACCACAGGAGTTAACACATAGAAAGTGCTTGGAAGTGTCTAAATGTTAGCCATCTTTATTTAGTAGAGTCTTGGGTGTGAAATTCTGGGTTTTGTCACTCTCCAATAATTTTTGAGGGGGTGACTGGCACATACAGGGTAGTGTGAGGGGGGCAGGGTGACAAGAGGACTGAGGACAGCCAGGTGGCCAGGCAGAGCCTTCCTCTAGCCCTGGTCTGGGGGTCCTTAGGGAAGAGGAAGATAAGTGTGGTGGCCAGGAGGGAGGAGTACATGCCTGTCCAACGTCAAACAATCCCTGTAAAGACTCTCATTTTCTAGGAGCATCCATGGGGAGACAGGGCCCTGCCCAGGATGTTATCTCCTCCTTCTACAGATGGAGAATGCCTGTGTCCCTGCGACCCTCCTGGGGACCACGCCTGCCAGGGGCAGCCTGTGCTTCCCAACCCCCTGGCCAGCCGCCTGGCATGGGCATTAGTGCCTAAACCTTCCCATGGCGACATCTCGCTTTTCGTACCACTAACTCTCCTACTTTCCGTTTCCTTATTTACTTTAAAAAAAAAAAAATCTTGCTGTGTCATATCTATTTTTGTAAATCACCTTAGGTTCTTCTTGGAATAGGCAGAGAATAAAGAAATAAACTAGTTCTTGGAATTCTTATTAACCTTTCTTGAAGTACTTATAGCAGTGATTTTCAGATATATTTTTTCAAAGGAATCCTTTTTTAAAAGTGAAATATTTCAGCCCTGGCTGGGTAGCTCAGTTGGTTGGAGCATCGTCCCAATACGCCAAGGTTTCAGGTTCGATCCCTGGTCAGGGAACATATGAGACAACCAATGAATGCATAAATAAGTGGAACAACAAATCGATGTTTCCTTTTTTCTCTCTCTCAACATTAATAAGTAAAAATTTTAAAAAAATAATAAAAATGAACTATTTCATCAAAGCCCTACATCCATATTATATACATCGGGTTAAAGCAGGGAAAAGAACCCCAAGCCTCTAGCCCCTGGCCGTCCCCTTGTCTCCTGAGAGATCCTTACCAAGCCCTCGCTCTGAGGAGCCCTCTTTTAAACCTCCAGACTGCTCCATACTGCAAATCTTAGTATGTCATCTTGATGCAGAAACAAGGAAGTGAGATGATTTCTTACGACCTTTTGGACAATTTGCTAATTACTGGTGGACATCAACTGCTGAAGAATGAAGATTGGTTAATATCTAACATAGAAGAACTATGAACAAAAACAAAAGTCTTGTTTTCCCTTCTATTATATAAGATAATCATTGTGAGGTTAAGTAACAACTAGGTCTTAAATCCTACTGATGGAATTCAATGGTCGAATGTGGGTTCTTGGTGTGAAATGTATTTTGTTAAAAAAAATTTTATTTTTTGTTAATCTTCACCTGAGGATATTGACTTTCAGAGAGAGTGGAAGGAAGGGAGGTCTGACAAAGAGGGAGAGAGAGAGAGGAGAGAGAGAGAAACATTGATGTGAGAGAGACACATCTGTTGGTTGCCTCCAGCATGCACCCAACCAGGGCCAGGGGTGGAACCTGCAACCCAGGTACATGACCTTAACTGGGAATCAAACCCGAGACCCTTTGGTGGGTGGGCATCCTGGTGCTCTAACCACTTAGCAACACTGGCCAGGGTGTGAAATGTATTTTTTAAAATTCAAAAGTAAGTTTGGAATTGAGTTTCAACTGATCATCACAACCTCTACATCAGCTGCCTCAGTTTCCCCTATACCAGTGAATTCTCCATTCCTCAAAATGCCTCCACTTTCCCCTCTCCTTTCATGATTACCCCCCCCCCCCAAATCCCAGCTCCTTCATGAAGCTTCTTGTGATCTACCTAGTCCAAACTCTGTAGCACTTTGTCACACACAGGTTGCTCTGTATTAGGATGTAGGCCTGGCTCCCCCAGTGAGAGGGTAACATGATGTCTGAGTCACTTTGCACCCAGCCTGCACTAGGGCACTGGGCACCCGCTAAACTCTAATTCTGCCTGGTACCTAACACAGTGCCTGCTTCTAAAAAAATTAAAATGTATATGTCTATGTAGGCATAAAGACAAATATATTATTATTAGATTAAAACATTTTCTTTAGACCTAAAAATTTATTTTTTTCTTGATTTTAAAAAATAATTAAAACATTTGTGAAGCTCTCATAAACACTGTGGCCCCTGGCACTGTGCAGCTTACTAGCTATGTGTACCTGGGCATTTCACAAATTCTCTGCATTTAGCTTTCTCGTTTGTTAAATGGGAATAATAATAGGACTTGATTTGAAAGATTAAATGTTGGCTAACACGTGTTTTGTATTTCACAGTTAAAAACAGGGCAACACAAAGGAAAGAAATCTTAATTTCTTCTTGTGCTCTAATGCAACCTCAAATCTAGTTTTTAATTTTATTCTTGGCAAAACAGACTTCCTATTTCAAAGGAAAAGCATGACAAAAATAAAAACCAAATAAAAACAAATGAAACCAAACCAAAAGCTCTTTCCAAGACACCCAAGGAATCTGGCCAAACACCAACTTGATGGGTTCACAGTAAATGAATCAGAGACCCACAGTTTAGATTCCCTCTCAAAGTCCTGAGAAGGAAACAGGAAGGCGAGGACTTCACAGAGCAGCTGGCTACTCTGCGGGTTCAGCAAGGAATCAGGATGTCCCCTCATACACCTCTCTTCTCACATTTCTCATGTGAATGTGTCCTTACCCACAGAGTAGATGCCATCAAGTGGCCCCGACTAGAAACCTGATAGTAATCAGGGCATCTTAAAACCAAGATTTGGTGATTGCTTAATCCTCAACTTTCTTTCCATTCATTCCTGGCTGCAGACACGTAGGATTTCTAAGAAAGATTCTGGGGTGGAGGTGGTAGATTTGCTCTCTGCGGATGATGTTTTCCAGGAAACTCAGCTAGCTTCCTGAGAGATGTCTTACGCTGGAATATTCCCCAGTGGCTGGCGGGGGAACTCTGGAATGACTCAAGTGAGGACCTGAACCAGGAAAGGGTGGGTTTATGTCCTTAAAACCACACCCTCCTCTCACTTGGCCAAACTGCATCCGTTTTAATGACAGATTCAGCCCCTCCACCTCCACACCAGGAAGCCTTCCTAGATGAACCATAAACCCTTTCCACTCCAAGTCACTCACACCTCTAGCACCCTCATTTGCATATGTGGTTAGCATTTTATTGACATCTGAGTGATCTGTGAACCGCTTCCACAGGGCCCTCTAATGGACCCGCCTGAGTAGGACTGCAGCTTCTTTAAAGATCTGTTTGAGGCCCAGCTTGGTTGAGCCCCCCCAGAGCCGATACACCAGAGAGTCAACACCCATGGAGTGATGGTGCACCACCAGCAAGGCTTTCCGGCAGGCCCCGGCTAGTGTGAGTCAGAGACGTGTTGAGGAAAGACCTGACTCTTACAAAGATGGAGAAGTCAGTAAAGGCATAAGTAGAAATCCCAAAGAACTGCAGACACAAACATCTACAAACTGACACGCTCACCTGTGTGGCCACGCACAACAGAGCCAAGAGTCCCACTCCGTCTTAATCCGGCCCAGGTTCTCGAGGCCAAGGTTCTGGAGCCCGTCTCTTCTCCTTTGCCCAAGCAGGCCTTCCTACGAGCACACATTCTCTCCAGCCCTGAGTGGAAACAAAACAATGTTGACACCACCCCCACCCACTCCAGACATGCCTCCCAGCCCCTGGGAGCAGAAGGGGTTCCCTGCAGAATATAGTAGTTCCCCCTGATCTGCGGTTTCACTTTCCAAGGTTTCAGTTACCTACGGTCAACTCCGGTTTGAAAATATTAAATGGAAAATCCCAGCGCCCTGCCGGCGTGGCTCAGTGGACTGAGCATCGTCCCACGCGCCGAGAGATCGCCGGTTCGACTCCGGGTCCGCGCACACGCCCTGCTGCAGGCTCGGTCCCCAGGAGGGGGCGTGCGGGAGGCAGCCGATGGATGTTCCTCTCTCATCTAGATGTTTCTCTCTCTCTCCCCCTCTCCCTTCCTCTCTCTCTGAAGTCAATTAAAAAAATACTAAAAAAGAAAATCCCCAAAATGAACAATTCATGAGTTTTAAAATGCACACTGTTCTGAGTAGTCTTGCTCCGACCGCCCGGAACGTGAACCAGCGCTTTGTCCAGCGTCGCCACGCTGTGGACCCTGCGTCGCCACGCTGTGGACCCTGCGTCGCCACGCTGTGGACTCTGCGTCGCCACGCTGTGGACCCTGCGTCATCACACGCATGACGCTCCGCCCGATCGTCACTCAGTAGCCATCTTGGTTAGCGGATGAGTGCAGCTCCCTCGCTGCGCTTCTGGCCGCGGAACTTTATTTTGCTTAGCAACGGTCCCAAAACGCAAGAGTAGTGATGCCGGCAGCTCAGAAATGCGAGGAGAAGCTGTAAAGCGCTCCCTGTAAGCGAAAAGGTGAGTGACACAGCTCAATGAGATACTCTGAGAGACCACATTCACGTAACTTTTATTACAGTACATTGTTATAATTGTTCTGTTTTATGGTTTGTTACTGTTTTTATCTCTTACTGTGTCTAATTTAGACATTAAACGATCACAGGTAGGTATGTATAGGAAAAACATAGTATATATAGCGTTCGGTGCTATTGGCGGTTTCGGGCATGCACTGGGGGTCTGGGAATGTATCCCCTCAGCCAAGGGGCGAGCAGCTGTATGAGGCTGAAGCTCTCGTCACTCAAAACTGGGCCCCCCTGTCCCACAGCAGAGAAGGGCAGGGGACACTGCAGCTGCACTAGCAGGTCCACGTGAGAACCCGCCACCTGAGGGAAGACAAGGAGGAGGCAGAACGGGAGCCAGGGGCGGCGGTTTGTGGCGATCACTGTGACCCGCTCGGATGGCTGTGCATCAGGCGAGGGCCTGTGCTGGGGACTTCTGAGCACAGAGATACATAACCCAGCCCTCTGGCCATGGGACATCGGATATGAAAAGTCAGCCAAAAATGCAAGGCTGCCTGCATTCAGTGTCAAATCGCTGGTGCACAGAGTGTCGGAGGAAAAGAAATAATAATGGTAACATTTATTGCGCGCTTACCATGAGTCAAACCCTATTCCAAACGGTTTCATACGGTATTTAATTTTTCCAACCACCCGTCGTGTAGCTACTAGTATTCTTTTTCTCTTATGGGTCAGAAAATCGGGGCTCACGTTGATGAGCGACCTTGGTCGGCGTCCCACAGCTTTTAATGGTAGATCCAGGATTTGAACTCAAAATTCTGCCTCACCAAGAGCGTGGGCGCAGACATACCTGTGCGTGGTTTGTTGTTGTTGTTTTAAGTGATGGGAGAAAAGGCCTTTGGGAAAGAGGAGTGCCAGCAGGCATGGTCTCTGACTCCTGTTGGTAACTTATTTTTGGAATAAAGAAGGACCGTGGATGGCTTAAAGTAGGAACATGCCTGATAGCGAAGACATCATGTTTGATGTTTAGTTTTGCAACATTTAAGATCCTCAAACTGTGAGCGTGCTGAAACTATACTGGGCGAGAGCAGTGGGCTGGGACTGGCTGGTTGGGCGGGGGAGGAGCTGAGGGGTGGGGAGAGGAAGGGAGGGCAGGAGGAGGGCAGGGGGAGGGAGAAGCGGAGAAGCGGTTCTCCCGAGAGCTGCCAGACTCGCCGCGGAGCCCCAGTCTGCGGACCGTCAGGCTCTCCCTGATGCGGCCTCCACGCCAGGGCCAGGGGGAAGGAGGAAGGGGAGAGGGATTGCGTTGGGGGTCGGGGGGAGGAGAGCGTCTTCAACAACTTCTTTGGACCCTCGGGTCGGGTCCTTAGCAGGGCGGCTCCGACTTGGGTCCCTTCCCCTTGCAAGGAGTCGCGGTCCTCGGACCCCTGAGACGGTGTCCGGTAGGACCACGAGTCTCCTGAACCACAGCGCCATCTCGTGGCCACTGACAGGTCTCTCTTGGGCTCCTTGGGCTCAGCACCTGGCGCCCTCCCCACAGCGCCGGTGGGCTCCAGCTGGCTTTCTTCTGCGACAGGGAGCCCAGAGGAGAAGTGAACCTGAGTGCGGATGCCAGGATTAGATTGGCCTGGATCTGAGCTCAGCGCTCAACATAATGGGAGGAACCATCGTTAGAGCCGGCAAGCTAGAACCTTTTATCTCTGAGCCACTCTAGACCTCAATTTTCTCGTCTGTTAAAGGGCATAATAACACTGGGTGAAAAATAAATTGCAAAGCCTCTGGAACACTGCCTTCGAGCCGTAGGAGCTTGGTACATCATTGATGGTGTCATCATCCTCATGCACCGTGATAGATCCCAATGCTGCCCAAACTGGTGCTCACGGGTGGCAGGTACTCTGGGAGCCTTGCAGACTAGTAGTGATGCCTTCTTAGTGCCAGCTCAATAGTGGGACAGCCCTAGCACTAAATGCCTATTTTTATAAAAGACAAGAGTCCAGTTGGTTTTGCAAATCATGTAGAAATAGCTGCCTTTTTTGTTCATTAGCCCAGGGGGATATTCCATCTCCTTCAGTTATTCCTGCCTCCCACATATGCTGTAGGAAACCCCTTTGCAACAGAAGCACCCCACTTCTAAGAGGCAGAATAGTAGTGAGGGGAAAGGTTAGCAGTGCATGCCACACACACCCGGGGTTCACTTGCCAGCTGAGGACTTGGGGCAAGTCGCTGACTCCTCCAAACCTCACGTTTCTCATCTGTAAATCAGAGATATTAATTCCTACTTCCTTGTGCTTTTTTGCAACTAAATGAGACATTCATGTAAAACACTTAGCCAAGTGGATTTAGCATGCATCAACATCATCAGAGAACTTATTAAAAATACTAGTCACTGGGCCCCACCCGCAGTTTCTAAATCAAGAAACTTGCATTTCTCAAGAATTTGCATTTCTAATTTGCATTTCAGGAAATGTTGCTACAGTCTGTACAGGGTCCAGACTTTGAGAAGGACTAATCCAGCACATACTGGACCCTCAAAGTTCATTGTCATTCCTCAGCCATCCAAGTACAAATCAAAGGGGGGAATGAGGAGATATGGGGGAATTTAACCCAAACCCAATCAAATAAAAGCTGCAAACTCAGAACAGTCCCATTTCACAAATGTTCATGGAGTGTCTTCTTTTAATTTCTCTCGGATGCTTTGTGGGGCAGTACTTCACTCATGCACCATCTCATTTGATGCTTCTGAAGTGTGTAATGATCTCGAGGAAGGGGCTCTCAAATGACTTACTCAAGGGCATAGAGCTCTGGAAGGCAGAGCGCAGACTCCTTTCGAGTCGGCTGCCTGTCAGAATTGAGCATGCTGTGGAGGCTGGGTGGGAGCAGCTTGTGGAGGCTGGGTGGGCCAATGTAAACCTGCCTGGGGCCCTGTCCTCCGATGGCTTCCATCTTGACTGAATTCTCTGCCCAAGCACACTCTCCTGACCAGCTCACCCTGCTTTGGGGTCAAGTGCCGAATGATGTCCCCTTGCCGAACTCATTGGCTCTGCCTGTCCTCTCACCCCTGGGACACTTGACCTTCCCAGAGTGCAGCTTGTGTTTTGCCTCTGGCTGTTTGCTATGGGCCCCAAGTTCTCCTGCAAAAGCAGATGCCCTCAGGGTTTGGGGTAGAATCAGGAGGCCCATTCTTGGCAATTAGACCCTACCCAGGCTCTGTAGGTCACAGAAGGAGTATCCCTTCTTCATCCTGGGCATCTTAGAGGCCACAGAGAGCCAGCCTTAGCAAGGCCTCAGTAGAGGAGCTGCCACCCTGCCCCATTCAGCCTGGGGGTGGAGAGAGGAGCAATGACTCTGTGGACTCCAGACATCAGGGTTCCCTCCTCCAGGTCCCAAATTCATTTTAATTTTTATGGTTGTTGGAAGGAACATGGCCTTTAGAGCAAAAAGACCCGCTATGAATCAACCCCAACATTTCTGCTACAAAAATAGCTGTGCACTCTTAAAGAAGTCTCTTAACTTCTTTGCCTGTGTTTGTTTGTTTTCTCATTTGCAAAAATGGGCTGAGTAGGACCCATCTCTCAGAACTGCTGTGTGACCTGAATGACTTCTACGTGTTCAAGATGCTGGCACCTAATGAGCAGTTAATAACACCATTTTTCTTCCTTTGACATTTATCCACCTACAGTGAGCCTGTCTCTGGGGGTGTATAGGCAGTGAGCCAAAGTCTCCGCCTACTAGGAGCTTCCACCCCACCCCCTTGCCCAAATAGGACAATGGCAGAGATCTGAGATTGGATCTGGCTGGGGGTGTTGGACGCAGGAGGCGAGGCTGCTGGTCTAAGGGATGGGCACCCACTGTGTGCACTCTGCAGCAGGGTGAGTAAAGTCCACTCCATGCCAGCTGGGCTTGAGTCAGAGCTAATGGCCTGCTAATGGTTTTCAGAGCTTTGCCTTAGAGGTGTGGAGAGTCTCATGACTCACTGTGTGCCAGCCAGGGAGACTGGAGGCTCCTCCACCCAGCAGTCTCTGCTCTTGGTACCTTTAGTTTCATGTCCATTCATTCATTCACTCCACAAACACTTGGCAGGAACCCAGGATGTGCTGGGCCCTGGGAACACTGGCATGGGTGAGGATGACAGACTGAAGGGGGAAGGACTGAAGGTGGGTTACCTCTTACCTGACCTCACCTCTGCTCACCAGGTCCTGAGGGAGGCTGGGGGAAGGGGAGTTGGAACTTTCTTCCAGGTTCCCAATGGTCACTCCCTTTCTCATGCTGTCACAGGGAAGGCCTGATGAGAGAGAAGTATCTGAGGTTAATTGGTCTGAACCCAGCTCCTGCAGGGATGCGGGATGTGGAAGGAGGAGGCATCGAGGATAGTGCCTGGGGGACTAAGAGAAGCGGTGCCACTGATAGACTCAGCCATGGAGCTGGCTTGAAGGGGAAAGTGATCGATATGGTTTCAGTTTAAGCGTTTTCTTGAGTTTCTTTTCTTTTAGATGAAAAGGGAGTCAAGAAGCCCAGGGTGGGGATATTGGAGGATAAGAGGAAGGATAGAGAGGGGAAAACCCTTACAGAAGCACCCAGAATGTATTTGACCAAATATCTAGGCACCCTGTGGCCCAGCTAAGTTGACACACAAAATTTACCATTACACTGCTCCCATTTCTCGTCAATGTCTGCCCTCTTGAAAGGATCATAAAAACTCATCCACCTTGAGGAGCATTATGGGGCATTTTGTGTCCCAGGAATATTTACATTGTATCTCTAATGGTGAGATTTCAGCAGGGGTTTTCCTAGGTAAAGGGAGTAGGATTTGGGATGGAGGCTGGGGGTGGGGCAGAGTTTTCTGAAGCCTCTGAAGAAATCTCAGCACACTGGCATCTCTGCCTGCTCTCAGCTTTCCATGACCCACATTTCCATCACTGTTTTTGCAGCTTTGCAGGGTACAAAAGTTAATTTCTAGCCTCTCCTCAGGATCTCCTTGGTCCAATTCCAGGGCATGAAACCAACCATAAACCACAAAAAGCCCTTCTCCATGAGAGGAAGGGGATTTTGCTGCCAGGCCAGTGGGGAGACAGGAGATCCCAGAGATTCAGGGAATCTGGGAAGTGGAGCCCAGGACAAAGGGGTATATGAGTGCTTGTGCGATTTTTTTGGGGGGGGGGGGCAGGAGAAGTCTGCTCGCCCCTGCAAATTATACTTGCAGGAATGACTATCTCAGTAGAAAATTTTAAAACCCTTGACTCTTTTCTCCCTTCTTACCAACGATTCTTTGCCTCTGTTTCTTTTAAAAATCAGACTGAGCTGATTCTGTCATGCCCAAACTGCTGGCTAATCTTTACTTCTGTTAGGTTGATTGATTACATATGTTTCTTTTTCACATGATCCTAGTGTAGTCCTTATATGATATCGACTCAACCATGCCTGCAACCGAGGTATGTTCCCTTGGCCTGAATCGAACCTGGGGCCCTTCAGTCCGAGGGCCGATGCTCTAACCACTGAACCAAACCGGGTAGAGCAGGGAGAACCCTTCTTGGCATGAATAGTAGAAGGGTTTCTCCAGACATGAGGCTGTATGTTCAGCAGGTAGTATGATTGTTCGCTTGATTTTATGGTTTTGTTTACCCAATTTTCTCTAAAATCTTCAGGAATCGAGCTCTTGATTGTGGGAGAAGCATTGGAGGGGGAAAGGTGAAATGTGGGATTAGATCGTATATTTCTGTTGTATTATGTGGCAGTATGGCTTAATGAGAGGGGATGGTTTTTGGAGTTTGATAGACTTGGTTTCAGATCTTGCCTTCACCATGCTGTTAGTCAGGATAAGCTCAGATCTCAATGGCTTAACACAGTAAAGCTTTATTTCGTCCAAGTCAAACAGTCCAGCACAGGTGGCAGAGGTCATGGTGAAGGATGCTCTGCTCCATGTAGTCATTCAGGGGCCAAGCTCCTCCCATCTTAAGCACATGGTTTTGTGGTGCTCTGGGTCTTCTAGATAGTGATGGGGAAGGGTCACCTGCAAGATTTTTATGGGCCGGGCCTGGAGGTGGCAAAAATCACTCCTGTCCCCATTTCACATGGCTGGCCTATAACAAAAGAGGGCTGGAAAACATCATTTACCATGTGCCTAAAAAGAAAAGGAGAAATGGGTACTAATGGGTAGTAGAAGGTTCTGCCACAGCCATTCATCAGCTGTGTGACCTTGGGCCAATGACTTTAACTCCCTTAGCCTTGGTTTCATCATCTGTCAGTGGAAATGATACATATCTAGTGGGACTGTTGTAAGAGTTAGAAGATATAATATATAAAACATACTTGGTACATAGGGTACCCTTCCCTTTTAAATGTACGGGTAAGTACTTTTTTCTTCCTCTGGGTAATTCCAAATACTAACTAGTTGAAAGTCGGCCTTCAGCAAGTTTTCTTTCTAGTTAAGGAAACAAGGATCAATACATAATGTTCCCTATCACCTGGGGGTAGAGGGCTCAGTTTGGGTGATTGCCTCTCAGGGAAGTGATGAGGTGGACCCTGAATCTTGGGGGAGTTTGTCTTAAGGTCTTTCCATGGCATATGTTAAGGGTTTGCTGGAATATTACCATAATAGCCAGGAATAGCTGTTCTCTGGTTGAAGGAAAGAACCAGAGGAAATGACTTCCACGGTAGCATCAAGCATTTATGTTAATGCAGGTAAAAAACGTTCTGATGAAACTTAGTGGGCTCTTGGAAATATTTTGGAAAAATAGTTTCTTCTCTTGAAATCTTTAAGAAAAGGTCAGTTTCTACCTTTTGGAGCTATTCACCACATCTCAGTTTAGGGTCAGAAGAATAGACTGCTGCTTCTGGGCCAGCTTTCTCTCTCCTGTCTTTTCTTGAAGTGGTCTTTTCCTCCCTCCTCTTGGAAATGAGGTGCCCAAGGCTTTGTGCCTGAGTTGACTTACCTGCCAGCTATCCTCTGAGGTCTTCTTTATGTGAACATCCAGACCCCTGGCCAGGTTTCAGAACATTTTGTTCACTTGACCAAGTATACGCAATGAGGGACAAGCAGAAGACAGTCAATATAGGAGATGCAAAGGGAAAAAGAAATAGCGGAGTGTTGCCACGAAGTGGGATATAAGCAAAATGCCCATTTCCAAAAATGCCCATTTCCAAAAATGCGGGATGCCCTGGGTGCTCTGCTCTCCAGCATTTATACTGTGGAGTGGTTTTGGCAGAGCTAGGTGCTGAATCAGAGCTCAGAGCCAACAGAAGAGAAGGGGAGACAGCTTGGCGGCCAGATGCTTTCTCTTCCTCTGACTTTTGCTGAATCACTTAGAAATGACATGGAACCCGGACTATGCTCCTTCCTCTGAATGACTTCCAGCCACATTCCTCCCCAGCCCCCAGCTGGAGGCAACTCTATTTTTAAATTCCTCTTGGGAAGTAGATTCTAAAATTCCCTAAGTCTTCCCATCAGGAGAACCTCTGATTTCCAGTAAATCCAGGGTCACATAGTTTTCTGTATTTATTTGCATTCTGTTTGCATAAATTAGCATGCCATAGGAGTCCTGGACTCTGAGTCAAAGTCGCCCAGAAAATTAATACAAATGGGCTCCAGCTTTTGTGCCCCTGGGAAGGGTAGAGGAAGGTCTCAGCCTGAGAGGAAGAGACAGAGAGTGAGAGGCCCAAACCTGTAGACAGACCGTCTCCCCACACCCTTGGCCTGCAACACACACCCTAGGCCCACTGAGAACTTGATCAAGGGATCCTCTGTTTTCTGGGTGTTGGAGATTTATCCTTAATGGCTTGGAGCCTAAGAGAGGGGATTGGAGTCATGGGGCAGGTGTAGGGGTTCGGTTTGGTGTGACAGGAACTCAGTGAGGAGGGATCTTCCAGATCTGAGTAGAGGGGTGGGAGGAAGGGGGATAGAGTCTCACTGGAGATGACACAGCTCCTGTGGAGAGAGCCCTGGGGGAGGAAGGGAGAGAGAGGGTAGAGGTAAGAAGGGGCAAGGGGCAAGCTGATGGGCGATCATGGCAGGGCTCGTTGGGATGGAAAGCGGGCTTCTGTCATCTAGGAAGGTAGGTATTAAGGTAGAGAGTATGGCCAGGCAGTTCCCTGATGGCCATTACTTTCTTTCCTTGCCAGGCTGGTGTTAGACTGGGGTTTCTTGCTGGGACCTGGAAAGTCTTTCCTTGGGCCTGTCCAAGGACTGTCTAAGGTATCACAGCCTGGAAACATGGATGATGGATTTTAAAGTGGTTCCGGGTAATGCCCGGCCAGGTGTGGCTCAGCGGTTGAGCGTCGACCTGGGATCCAGGCGATCGGGGTTTGATTCCCTGTCAGGGCACATGCCCGGGTTGCGGGCTCGATCAGTGACTCTCATCATTGATGTTTCTATCTCTCTCCCTCTCCTTTCCTCTCTCTGAAATCAATAAAGATATATTTTAAAAAATAAATAAATAAAGTGGTTCCGGGTGAGACAAACCAGGAGGATGGAACTTTGGGTTATTTTTCCAAAAGAAGGAATGGGCCACTCTGTCCACACACGCAGCTCATTCCCCCAGTAGTGACCAGGACACTGCTGAGCCTGAGTGAAAGGTGCTGCCTGTGGCAGAGGAATGTAGGGAAATGGAGTGGTCTCCACAGCCAGGGTAGAGGGTGGTACCCACTACCGTGCCCAGTGCTCTAAGCCCTGGAGTTTATTGACAGCTGGCTGTAGGTTGGCGACTCACCAGGTATAGGCTCAGATACTTTCTAAGGCCAGGCACTCTATGGAGCCAGCCCAAGGTAGGGGTCAGGGATGTGGGATCCAGTGGAATTTAATCCTGGCTCCACCACTGGGGCTTTGGGTAAGTTATTTGAAGGTGTCTGTGCCTCGGTTTCTTCTGTAAAACGGGAGTAATAAATGCCTACTTTGTAGAGTTTCGGGGAAAGAACTAAACACAGTAATCCCTGTAGTGTTCCTAGAACAGTGGCTGCCAGAGAGGAAGCACTCAATAGATACCACTGTTATTACACGCGGAAGCTCCAAATAATAAGCAATGAGAAGATTGCAGAACTTGGAGAGAAGCATGGGATGGGCCCCCAATTTCTTGGCTCTGTGCCCAGTGTCGCAGCTGCTCTTACCATTTCAGCTCACATTGATGCAGCCACAGCAACAGGCTGTGTGGATGAGCACCAGGCACGGTCTCTGGCCTACCACAAGCTGAGAAATGACACTGTTAGTTGACAGTGTTCCTCCCCCCACCCCCACCTCCAGAAGGGGAATATGGAGGAAAAGAAATAGCTCCTTTATTTGTTTGGCAGGAAGGAGCATATAGGTTGGAGGGAGGGACCCTAACTAGTTGTTTCTACCACTCCCAATAGAGGACCCCTGAGGAGGGTCAGCTAGTCTGGCACCTGTGGGCAAGGAGGGCCTAAACCTCATGAGTGGTGTCTCTCCACATCCCAGGCCACCCATCAGTTAGAGCTGCCAGAGGGCTACTGGAAGGCAGGGGAGAGGACACATGGAAGGATGGAGTGCCCTGGCGGTGTTGTGCCTAGATGCAGGGGAATGACTGTAGGTCTTCATAACAAACTTTAATGCAACCTCCAATATGTGCCAAGCTCTGGGCAAGACCTAGGGACCCAGAAACAATAAGACATGGCTACTCCCCTAATGGAGGTCACAGACTATACCAATTAAAATAATTATTTCAACTCCTTGTCAGTAGAGTCCTCCACAGATGCTGTTTCTACAGCCTTGGAGACCCACACTGTTGGCCCAGGGTGCCTTCCCTGACAGCACACCAATTTGCAGAGCTGAATATCTTGTGACAGAAAGCGCTGAGCTGGTGGATTACAAAAACTTCTGAGAGGCTTCTTAGCAGGCTATTCTCCACCTCATTACAATTCAGAGCCCAGAGCAATGTGCTAGTGCCCTGTGTTTTCTCTAGCCGTTGCTTTTCCTTCAAGATCCAGCCCCAATGCTATGGGATATCTGGTGGTCCAGTCTGGGATCCTCACTCTGGGCCCTTGCCTCCTCCTGTTTGGAGTTATCAAAGGAAACAGACTTTAACATAACAGAGTTGCTGTCTCTTGGGCCTGGCCATACAATTGTCTTCTTGCCCTATGACACCACAAAGCCTGACTTCAGTCATCATCAGCCTAAATTAAATTCACCATCTCCCAGTGCCCTCAAATATTTGAAACTGGCTACTAGTTGATGCTTGAGTTCAGAGAATTCTTGGATTTCAGGATCAGAAAGAAAGGACCTACTTGTGTCTGGGGTGCAGTGAGATGGTTGGAGGGGGGCTGGTTACTCCATCCACAAGTCGTGTCCCGTCCGTGTCCCCCCCCCCCGTCCCCCCCCCCCCCCGTCCATCTCTGAAGGCCAGGGCTGGGACAGGCCTTTCTGGGCAAGAAGCCTGTCAGTGTTGGTTTTGCTCCTTGACCAAGAGGCCAATAAGACATTGTAATATTGAGGGAATGAATGTGAAACAGAAACAAGTGACTTTAGTTTCAGCAAGTCAGAAATGGAAAGCAAGTGTTGACTTTCTTTGAGACCCACTCTGGGCTATATTTTGTGCTGTGCTAACCAGAATTCTGCTATTTACTTGAAGTAGGAACTTGGGAAAATCCCTCTTCTCTCTAGACTTCAACTTACTCATATGTAAAGTGCTTCTGGGTTTAGTCAAAACCCTTCTGGGCCTGGCATGCTATGGTTCTAGGTGTCCCAGTAATTTATCATCCAGGGGTCAAAGAGCTTGAAGATATGTGGGGAGAGATGAGGAGGAAGGGACTAAGACATGTCCAGTGGGAGTCCCTGTGAGTTTAGTTAACTGAAAGTGAGAGAAAGAGAAGGGATTAAGAAAATAAAGTGAAAAGAAGAGGAAAGAGTATAAGAGAGGGAGATCAGGAAAGAGAAAGTATGAAAGACAGAGGTGGCTACCACAAACACCTCAGGGCTTCTCAGGTACGGACTGGCCAGGTTTTCTTTGTTAGGCTGGAAGTAGGGGGAGGGAAGTGGCAAATCATATTTTCCAAAGAGGGCCACAATAATATTGCCACCCCTCCCCCATGCTCTTTTACAATGTGATCTTGCCCTGTGTAAAGGTGGAGTCTAGTTCCCTTCCCTTTAAACCTGGGTTGGTATTATAACTTGCTTGTAACCAATATAATGTGGGAGAAGTTATGCTGGGTGACTTCTGAGGCTCAGTCAGAAGCAGCTTCCACTTGGGTATCTTGAGACACTTGCTTTGAGGGAAGCCAATCTGACTACCTGAGACTATCATGCTGGAGAGGCCACACATAGACATTCCTGCTGATATTGCAACCCCCACCTTCTGGCTATTTCAAGGCATCAGACATGTGAATGAAGCTATCAGCCTCACTTGATCCCACCAGTAGCAGAAGAATCGCTCAGCTTAGCCCTGTTCAAATTCCTGAAGTGAGACATATGTATGTGTGTGTGTGACTATATATAGGTAATATATGTATATAGCTATCGTTTTAAGTCACACAGTTTTGGGATAGTTTGTTGTAAAGCAAAATGTATTGGAACAAGATGTTATGAGAGATTTGGAAATATAAGCCCCTTTGCAATGAAAACCATTTTAAAAGGATAAATAAGACTTTTAAGATTTTGGAGATGTTTGAGATTTCAAAACTAATTTGGATGCAAACTTTCAATTTTCCATATTAAGGACATTACAAAAAAACTGTTTTCAATGGGTCACCATATTACATTTTTTAAAGTATATTTTTGTCATGAAAAAGAAAGAAAAGGCAGTACATCCCATCAGAATGGCTAAAATGGAAGGGATGAACAACATCAAATGTTGGCAAAAGTGTGGAACAACCAGAATTCTCATGCATTTCTGTGGGAGTGTGAAATGGTACATCCAGCTTTGGAAAACAGCTTGGTGGTATCACCTAACGCTGGACATATGTAGATACTCAATTCCATTCCTAATTATATGCCCAACAAAAGTTTATGTATATTTTTACCGAAAGATCTGTATATAAATGTTCATAGCAGCACTCTTCCTAATAACCCCAAACTGGAAATAACCCCAATGCCCACCAACAGCTGAATGAATAAATAAATTGTAGTATATTCACACAAAAGGAATGTATTGAATTATTGCAAGATTGAATTATTGTAATTGTGACGAATTATTGTCAGAAAAGTCATGGACAAATCTCATAATGTCAAGAAAAAGAAACCAAAGAGTACATACTATGAAATTCCATTTATATAAAGTTGCAAAAGCAAACAGAATGAATCGATGGTGTTAGAAGTTAAGACAGTGTTTACCCTGGGGGTAGTGACTGAAAGAGAATGTGAGGGGCCTTCTAGGAGTGTGGTGATATCCCTATTTCACCAGGTGCTAGTTACGTGGAGTTGCTTATTTTGTGAAATGGCATCAACTTGTGCAATTTTCTGTATTTATGTTACACTTCAAAACAAAATGTTAAAAAGCAGAACGCAGGACATGATCTCAAAGCAAAGGATGGGTGTGTGTGTTTTTAAAGGATAGGTTTTTAAAAATTAATTTAGCTTTATGAAAATTTTATGAAAAGTTTGCTATATTTGTTATTTTTCTAATTTCTCCTTGGACCAGCATAAATTACATAATAGGTCCTGGGGGCTCTGACAATGTCAGTGGGAAAGATACAACAAGGAGCAGACTTGGGACACTCAGAACAAGTGTCCCTAGATAACCAAGTGGAAGCTGCTTCTGACTGAGTCTAAAGCCACCCAGCATGACTTCTCCCACATCCTCTTGGTTACAAGCAAGTCATAAGGCCATCCCAGATTTAAACAGTGTGGCATGGTCAGTATCAAGTGAAGCCTTGTGGAGCAAGCTGGTTTTCCAAGGCAGGTGCTTCTCAGCTGCTCCTTGCTGCTGCTGCACCCCATAGTTCACACGCAAATGGTAATGTGTGTATGTGCGTGTGCACATCTAGAAAGATGCTTCCCGACCTTTTCCTGACCATGGCACATGTAGAAAATGACTACATTGGGATGGCACACTGAGGTACGAGATGGGGCTCCTGTCAGCCAAAGCCTACTGGCCTGGTCCTCCGGGTGCCCCTGGGATGAGAGGTATCAATATACCTTGGCACACCTGTGGGAAGACATCTTCTTGGATAATGTGTGGGAAGACAAGAGCCTCAATTTTACACATTTTAAGTTCTTTCAATTGGCAAAGGGGAAGAGTCTGGGCTTTTCTTGCCCTTTTGCTCCCAGGGAGTCCAGCTCTGTATACCCCGCAGCCCCAGATTTCTGGCCCTATTGTCATGTCATGGACTCCCCTCTATTTCCAGCCTCCTTTCCCACCACACTCTCACCCCCTTTCACACTTCACTTTCTCCCCCAAGCTTATTGCACCCTGGGCATGCTGCACTTTTTATTTTCTGTGAACATCACCCAAGCCCCAAATCTCACAAATCCTTCTCTTTCTCTGTCATTCCATTCCCTCTGCCAGGAGTGCTCAGCCTGTCCTCTCTTTGCTCAGATGTCCCCTCCTCTGTGAACGCTGCCCAAGGCCGCCATCATATTTTGATTTGTATTATTGGGGTGTGTGTGTGTGTGTGTGTGTGTGTGTGTGTGTGTGTGTGAAAACATCATGTGGTCCCTGATTTCCTATCTTGCCTATAGTAGGTACTTAACAACTGTTTCTCAAATGACCTCCAGGCTGAAGAAGGACCCCACCCCTATTCTTGGTGGTCACTCATTGTCCCCTTGAGTCTGAATTCCCCACCTCCCAGTGGACCTGTTGTGCTGACCATTTCACACTCTGCTACTCCACTGCCAGGGACCTGGAGCCATACAGCCTGGATGAGACACATCTTCCTTACTGAGACCCCCTCCTTTCCCCCAGGTCACCCTCTGGGATTAGCATTAGGCTAATTGTGGTGTGACAAAGGGAAAGAGTGGCTGCTGCTCAGCCTCAGTCCAGGCTCCCCTCCTTCAAGCACCAACCTGCAGTACCAAGGCTTGGCCACAAGGGGCTCTGCCCGGCGACTCTTCGCCCAGTGGAGGAGGCCTGGGTGAGAACAGTCCTACCCAGATGAACAAGGAGCCAACCTTTCAAGGGGTCTCTCCTCTCTGAAATCTCCAAGTGCGGGAGCCCCAAAGCCCTGTTGGCTGGCTTCTCCTGATATTTTACCCCTTAGCCATCTAGAAGATATTGTTTTATATCTTAACATATTCCTCTTTGCTTTCCCATGAGCCTCTCTTCTCGCCACCCCTTTTACTGACCAACAGTCACCACAGGGGAGGACACCTCCACTTCGGTCATTTCCACCTCCTGTAGATGACCATTGAGCCTAAACCATGAGCTCCCTGTCTTTCAGGATGTGGGATGGAAAATAGTCCTCTTCCAGCTCTTCAGTATCTCTCGACTCTGCCCCCTTCTGTCTCCCCAGTGCCACCCAGGTTCGGGGCTCCCTTTCTCTGACTAAGATTAATGCAGTGGCTTCCTGGAGGATCCCCTGTCTCCAGACAGCCCCCTGCCCGTGAATTTTCCACCTGGAGCTAGAGCGATTGCACTCCCATTAGGTGCTGGCCTTTAGTGGCTCCCCAAATCTCGGATATTCACACAGCACTCCAACCCCCCCCCCCCCCCCCGGAGATCTAGCCATGCACATGTTTTTGTTGCATTTTGTTAATTCTCCAGCCTCATGGCTGCTTCTTCCCTGGTCCTCCAACCAGCAGTAGTGAAATACTTGCAGCTGCTCAGCACAGTGATGCTTCAAGCCTTTGTACTTTACTCATGTTCTTTTCCATGATCTAGTGCTCCCCCATCCCCTCCCCTTTACCTCCTCCATCTTTTTCCTTGCTCCCCATACTTCCTTCACCTGGCAGAGCCCTGTTCATCCTTAAAACTGCCAATTCCTCAATGAAGCCTTCCCTCACCCACAACTCCTTCCTTTGTCCCAGCACCCCTCCTCTGAATGGATCCTGTTCCCCAAACATGAGTCTCTCCCTGTATCTGTCACTGGCAGTTGTGATAATTATTCACCCATCCTGTTTCCTCCACCTGCTCTGTACCTCCATGTGGGACCCAGGGCCAGCACATAGCAGGTGCCTCATGAAAGCTGTTGCCCTAGGGTTGCTCTCGCTCTGCACCATCACCTCCTTTAAATGCTCTAACTCCCATTTGTTGATCTGCAAGGTGGAGAGATGTGAGGATCAGAGGGCCATGTGTATTAAAAAATATACATGGCTAAGTGCTATGCACATGTTTTTGTTGCCTTTTTTGTTTGTTTGTTTTTTGTTCCAGATTAGTGTTTACCTGCACTTGCCTGAGTGGAAATCATAAGATGAAAGGAATCTGATGTCATCCTTTTGTAATTTCCCTACCTTGAGTCCAGGGAAAGCTGGTCAAGAGTAAACCATTAATTCTGTCTCCCTGCGGCCCCCAGTCTTCTCTGAAGCTCTGGGTTAATGATTCTGAGGCTGCTTTCTTCACAGGGCCAATTCGTATCTAATCTCTGGCATGTTCCCTTCTTTCTTAAGAATAGCTTGACTCACTCCAGTGACTCCCCATCCTGGAATCAGGAACTTGTTTGGCCAAAGGAAACGGGGCATGTGTAGGCCTCAGCAGTGCCCCACCCCAGGTCCAGCATTCCCTCTACCAACAGAAAAGACCCCACGCTCCCATGATGAATTCTGTGAAAGTCACAAACTGAGAATCCAAGCAACAAGGATGCTGTGACCTAACTCATACCCTCCTTCATATGAAGTTTAAGGGTTTGTTTTCAGAACCTCAGAAGAAGAAAGTTCTTGAAGATGTGCTATAGAGAAACCATTCTGAGACTGGTTTTCAAAAGTTTAATTAGCAGCTGGGGGAGAACTAGGCTGCAAAGAGAGGCAGCCCCAGTCAGGAGTGGGCCATGGAATTCCAGGCAGGTGGCCTGTTTGTGGCTGGAGTGCAGGTCATGCCAGAAGTTGGGGACAGAAGCCTGGGAGCCAGACACAGCTCAACGGTGGTCTGGACACTTTGGAGATAAGACCAGCTAAGGGCTGCAAGCTCACTGGAGTTTGAAAACCAGCCCCCCAGCAACCACACCTCTCCCTCCCCTCAAACCAGTAAATTTGATGCTCATTTCTATGGAATTTTGGGCTGTGTTGGTAAGAGAATGCTGATGTCTCAGGTTCTTGTTCTGGGCCAGCCTCTTTAGACTTGTTTGCTCTGCTTCCTACCCATACCCGAGACAGGGCTGTGCATGAAGCAAAGATCCCACTGTGTGACCATAACGAGTTATTTCTCTGAGCCTCAGTGTTCTCTGTAAAATAGGAATCTCATTCCTCCTTTTTCTAATAATCAAATAGGTTTCTTGTAATAATTTACCTAGAATAAAGATAATTTAAAGAGACTAGACCTTTCAGACATCCCACTTGTGTGCATACATCAGAGTGAAAATACAGGAGAAGGCACTGGTTATGGTATCGCTGAGGCAAATCATTACATCACAACTGCCATGGTGATTGTATCTCTGATTTCAGAGTATTAAAATGTGAAAAGAAAATGCAACGCCCCCGTGCCCACCACCTTGCTTAAGAAATAGAACAATTCCCAACAGCACTAAAAGCCTTGTGCTCACCAATTTGATCTCTTAACTTCCCACCCTGGAAAAAACTGTTGTGCTGAATTTTGTGTCTACTGTTCTATTTTTATCTGGTTTTAGCAAACATGTACCCTATGCAGTGTGTACAATCTTGTTTTTTAGCTCTTCTCTGAATGGAATTACGTTCTATTCTGTGACTTGTTTTTTAAAAAATTATGAGGCGTTTATCTATGCTAACATCCTACTGTATCAATTGTTGTTGGAAATATGGGCTGTTTCCAGTGTTTTGCTGTTACATTGTTTTTGCTAGAAACATTCTCATAGCTGTCTCCTAGAATATGTGTTTCTCCAAGGTATATACCCAGGAATGGATTGCTAAGTCTAGATGAGAATGCCCCCCCCCCCAGTTCTGATTGCCAACAAATGCTGATGCACCCCTCATTCCTTCCCTGAAAAGCCCAAGGAGAGGTGAATCCTGTTCTTGTTTTGTCTGTGGACCTTCAGGGGGAAGAAATATTTATAAAAAGGACAGGGAGATGTTGGAGGTAGAGCTTCCCAGGCCGTAGCCTGACTTTCAGCCATGGCCCTGGGAAACAAAGCCAGGAAGGAGTTGAGGCAAGATGGAGCTCCCCTGCTGGCTCTGCTCTAGACTGGACATTGGGGTCTCAGGCTGCAGCACAGTTGACATCACAGAATCTACTGTGAGGTCGCTACTAGACTAGGGGACATAGAAATTCAGACAGAAAGCAGCGTTGTATCGATCTTTATTTAAACTGCAGTAAGGAAAGCTGTAATAGGCTCTCCACAGATCCTCCCCTGAGTCCCCGTCCCCTTTGTAGCTTCCAGTTCTGGGTCCTACTAATAGGGTTCAGAGGTCACTGTCTCCATGATCTCAGATGTACTATCAATCATCTCCAGTCCCTGGCCACTCTCTCCTATCTCTATAATGCCCTCCAGGCTGTTCCTTTCCATTGTCTTAGCTAAACTGTCCACATCCTTACCGTGTGGTGAGGCCACTATTTTTGTAGTAAGATTGGCTTTGATGCTCCTCAAAAAAGAGCTGATCCTGCTGAATCTCTTGGTTGTGGAACCTGAATTACTTGTGGACAAACTTCTCCCCGATTTGTGAGAGGTCCTGGAGTCCTTGGTGATCGGTGCGTGGCTGATGCTTTTGTGGGTGGTGTCAGGCCTGCTGCCCCCTGGTCTGCTGAAACCTGGCTCCTTTTTGTCATTTCTCTGCCTGGTTAAGGACCAGCCAGATGGTTTTCCGAGTACCTTGTCACCCCCTGGCTTCTGGCAGCTTACAGTTGCCCTTAGGTGATGGGGACTCATGAGATCTCTGTCCCTTTCCCTTCGCTCCCTCCTGTCCCTTCTACTCTTGCGGGCTTCAGCCCTGGCTAGGGACACTTGTGGCTGCCTTCTGGCCTGTTCACTCACATTGCCTTCCTTGGGCAAGGTTGAGATGAGAGGTTCTGCGGTACGATCGTTAGCTATTTCTCCAACAGTCTTGCTGGTAGGTTCTGCTTTTGCCGTTGTAACAATCATGCTGGTCTCTGGGGAGAGGCTAGTGTTGGAAGAACACTCTGAAGACTTGTTTGCAGCACCTGCAAAGGCCATCTTAATGCTCTTGGGTGACATGTTGGCAGCACCTGCAATGGCTATGCTGGTGTTGCTTCCCCCTGGATCCTTGGTGGCTGCCCCTGTTATGGCCATGCTTATTCGTTCAGGGGCAGCAGACTTGGTGATTGCCGTGCTCAGAGCGCCTGCTGTGGTGCCTGCTGCCACCCCGGCTGCTGACGCTTTGTCAAACTCTATAGGCTTTGTGTTTGGGATGGTTCCGTCAGGCATGGCAGTGAATCTGTGGGAGTCATATTGGATACCCTCCCCCCCAGAAAAAGCTGCAGAGGTGGCCTCAGCCACAGAGGCCACGTGGAGACTTCTGATGTTGACCCGGTCCTGATCTGGTTTCCTTTGGAAATCGGCCACTGCCGCCCTCCTCTTGTCCTCTTCTTCAAACACAGGCTTGTATGTCATGTCCCTGGCAGGAGTGGTATAGGTACTATTGTTACTGCCCACCGGTGGCTGCAGGAGGCAAATGAGGTTTTCCCAACAGGCAAAGAGGTTTTCTGGAGCCTTCCTAGGGGGACACAGCTGCAGGTAGCAGGAGCTGCCAGTGGTGAACTTCAGGCGCAGCTGTTGTTTCTCATGGTCATGAATGGAAATCTGCACAAACTTCAAGGGGAGAAGCCTAGTGAGCTCTAAGGTCTTTGCAGCCTTATGGGTTTTTCTCCTGGTGACTTTGCTGTGCCCTCCAAGCTCTTCCCAGCAGGTGGCCTGGTGGGCCAGCAGCATGACATCTGGAAGTGGGAGGACAGGGCTGGTGCATGTGATGCCCATGGTCACCACGCGGACATGGTTGTGCACATCAATCACGTCTCCCTTTCTTGTGATCTGGATAAAGTCGCTCTCAAACATAGGTGCGTACTTGAAGATGTCATATTCTCCCTTTTGCAGTTGTCGCTGCAGTTTCCCCCTGGTGGTATTGAACATACTGGAGCCACTCTGGTTCATGTAATATGGTAACAGAGACTCCCTGTTCATGGCTTTGTTTGATCACAACAAGCAGTGTTGGCAAGACAGGTCCCTGGGTGTTCTCTTTCTTGGCCTCGTTGGAGAAGAGGGAGCAGTAATGCTCCTGTATGACACAGATGGCTCTATGTAGGTCTCTCAACCTCACCCCAACCCCACAGGGACCCCTTTGTCTCCTAGCCTCCCAGAGGCAGGGGTGGGAACAGGTCACAGATGATTGCTGTGGGGATGCTAGAGGGTGATTGGACCCCAGGCTGAACCTCTTTAAAGATGTAGAGATGTAGAGTGGGCTTCCCTTCCGCCTCACCTTGCCTCCTCCTCTGATTTTTTATTTCCCCAAGAGGCTGTGAACTCCACTCTCTCAACTTAAATCCCCTGCAAGGCCATACTTATACTCCTCTGCCCTTTGTGACTTGTCATTGTCACATACCCCTTTGTTCTCACCCCCCAGCCTTCCCCTCAGGGCAGGGCAACCATCATTTCCCCAAACACACATTGCCCCCACAGAGGACAGGCCCACTGTGCCAGGGACGCAGGTGGGTTCCAAAATAAAAATTGGACAAAACCTGTAGGAACATAAGATGATGGGATAAATTTGAACCATTTGAGCTCAAGGTTTAATTTAATCAAATAACCCAAAATTGGCAGTCTTGGTCCCTAGCCTATGCTTTCATAAAGTCTCAGTAAATGTTGATGACAATGACCTTTAATAATAACATTAACAATTGCTTCCCCTAGGCACCATGCTGTGTTCTTCACACAGGATTATAAGAATCTATTGAGTTTGGTACTGTTGCTACCATCCCTGTTTTACAGGTGAAGAAATTGAGATTGTATCCCTTGCCTAAGTTTATACAACTAATGGCAGTGGAGGCAGTATTTGAATGCAGGTCTAACTGATTCCACAGTCTTTGTCCTGAACCACTAAGTACTTTGTCTCATAGAGGAAGCTTGGGTCGACCAAATGTTTTCGAACTGGATTGATTTAACAACCTCCAAGAAGACACATTTTGTGTATTACTAGAAGTTGCATAATTAGTTCTATTTATATGTGTACATTATGGAGAGAATCCAAGACAATGGCTGGACTGAGTTGGGAATTAAATTATCCAGGGGCCACCCTGGCCAGTGTGGTTCAGTTGGTTGGAGCATTGCCCCATACACCAAAAAGTCGTGGGTTCAATTCCCAGTCGGGGCACATACCCAGGCTGTGGGTTCGATCCCCATAGGGGTGCATATGGAAGGTGACAGATAGATGTTTCTCTCTCACCTCGATGTCTCTCTCTCTCCCTCTCCCTTCCTCTCTCTCTCTCAAATCAATAAAAACATATCATTGGGTGAGGATTAAAAAAATAAATAAATAAATAAAAGAAATTATCCAGGGGCCACCTCAGTTCCCCTGTGCAAAGAGCCTGTATAAGCTTCAATTCCAGGAGACTGCCAAAGGCCCTCCTGCAGAACCTACCAACAAGAAGTAGTTGGGAAGCATTGACACCTATGGGGAGCATGTACCATGCCTCCTGCCTTATTGCCACTCCCACAGAGCTAGTCACAGAATAAGTGATTTCTAAATTGTTACTTGAAAGTTCTGAGAAAGACCCCTGTTCCCAACCCTCTTATCTCTCACCTTAGAGATTCATTCTTTGAGAACACAGGCTATCTTTCTGTTAAAAGACACCTGTGCATCAACAGATGAGTAGATAAACCAAATTTGGTCTATCCATTCAGTGGAATATTATTCAGCCATAAAAAGGAATGAAATACTGATGCATGGATGAATCTTGAGAACACTTTGCTAAGTGAAAGATGCCAAATACGAAAGGCCACATATGGTATGATTCCATTTATATGAAATATCCAGGAGAGGCAAATCCATAGAGACATATTGGATTATTGGCTGCCTAGGACTGGAGGGAGGAGAGAATGCTGAGTGACTGCTTAATAGATATAGGATTTCCTTTGGGATGATAAAAAATTCTGGAGCTAGTGGTGATGGTTGCACAGTATTGTGAATGTACTGAATGCTACTGAATTACACAGTCTAAAATTGTTACAATGGTAAATTTTATGTTGTGTGTATTTTAATTACACACACACACTGGTTCAGAACCCTGATAGTTAAAAAACATTTGGTTTCAGCTTTAGAAAGGTCAACTGTGTGACCTTGAGCAAGCTCCTCAGCTCTCTACTTCCTCATCTGTAAAATGGGGATAATAACAGTTGCTGGGAGGGTTAAATGAGATAGCACATTTAAAGTGTTGCGAATATTGTCTCAATAACTGTTAGCTATTATTGGATTAGTCCTCAACTAGCCCGTTAAGCCTTGGTGTGAATTCTTTCCTGAGAGCAGATTTGATTAGACAAAGAGAGAAGCTTCTAGGGTTAGAGCACCATGAGGAGACATAAGGATGCTCAGTGGATAAACCTGGCCTCCTGTGAGGTTGTAACTCAGGCAGATCCATGACAAAATTGTTCATGCCACAGAGAATCTGCATGAACACAACCAAATAGTATGGGGTGGAGAAGAGAGGAGAAAGATTGATTTGGGTTTGAGTTTCAAGGGTTTGTTAAAAGCCCATCGGGAGAAATTAAGATAAAGATGAAAAAATAGTCAGCATTTTAGCTCTTGGCAAAAAGTGAAAGTTTCAATTCCAGAACCCCTGTCCTGGGTCAGAACCCTTTAAAGCTCCTTACTCCAAAAGAGTCAGGCCAGATCTCAGAGAAAGGTGAGGAGGCAGGTTGAGGGCAGGAGGAGGGAGGGTGGGCTTCCCATGACCTGTGAGTGTGATGTCACCACAGAGGCAGCCCAATGAAAAGACATTGCCATTCTGGCAGAGGTCCCATCCAACTTTATTCTCTCAGACAACCTGCCCCCGCCCAAAAACCTTCCCTTTCCATTGGATGTGACACAAGATGAACTAAAGGACTTGATGGTAAATACATTATTCATCCTTTTTTTAAATTAAAGAATCAAAACATAAACTTGGCTGCAGAAAACAAAACTATTTGTAATGCATTTGTTAGAAGAACTCAGTTTCACTAACCATATACAGTGCATTTCTCAGATCAATTTTTCCTGCCATAGCCACCAACCCCTTCCTTCCTCTCTAATCCATTGTCCATGGCAGCTTAAAAATTGTCCTGAGTTTCATAACAGCTGGTCAGTGGCACCTATACCACACCAGAGGGTAAATGCAAGGGATTCCCCCGCTCTCTCCACCACGATAAGGAAAAGATTATCTCCTAAAAGAAGGGTGAATGGCACTTCCACCAGCTGGCTCTTTACAGATTAGGAACTGCCCCTGATGTGCAATTAAAGCAGCAAAAGTAGGAAACCTGTGTCACAGGTGATAGGTTTTTTTACTTTTTCTTTTTTAATCCTCACCTGAGGATATTTTTTCCATTGCTTTTTCAGAGAAAATGGAAGGGGAGGAGAGAGAGATAGAGAGAGGAACATGGATGTGAGAGAGACACATCGATTGGTTGCTTCCCAACCAGGGCCGAGGATTTAACCTCAACCGAGGTACATGCCCTTGGCCAAAATCGAACCCGGGACCCTTCAGTCCGCAGGCCGATCGATGCTCTAGCCACTGAGCCAAACCGGCTAGGGCACAGGTGATAGTTTAACGGAAACATACATGAGTTCAAAGGAGCAGGCACCATTCCTCTGCATGAATCTTAACATTGAATGAAGCCAATATCTCTCTGAAGAACAGCATTGGTGGCAGAGTAGCCAATTTTTATTTCTCGCCTGAGTGTTACATATGTGCACAGGGAAAGAGCAAGGGAGCCTGGTTCTGTTCTAGACCTAAGGAATCATATGCCCCAGGGATTCCAGGAAATTAGGTAGAATACTTTTCTTTGAATTATCACACCTATCCCATCTAAAATTATCCTCCCTTTCTTTTTCCCCATTGTATGGTAAATGGGAACATGGGCCCCTTCCCATGCTCCAACTCCTCCGCCTACCCTATGGGAAATACAGTGAAGGCCTTCTGTGAGCAGACTGTGAGACCTTGGGAACTTGGCCAGCAACTCGGTCTAAGAAAAGCCAAAGAGAACTGCTTCTAGATGTGAGCCTGGATTATAAACCGCTAGTGCTTTGATTTTACAAAGGCACGTACCCCTCCCCGATTGCCATTTTTCTGTTTTCTGTATTCTATAACGCCTTGTTCTGGGTGGCAGCAGAACAATAGCACCTGTTGGCTTCCCCCTGTGTGGCCTGTCCACAGGCTGGATGGGACTTAGTGGGACAACTTCACCAGTGGCAGCCAGTGTGGCGGTAAACTTCATCAGTCGGTCGCCACCAGTGCCTAAGTCAGAAGTCAGTCCTTATAAACCCATGTCTTTCACAGCCAGTCCTCCAGGTTATTTCTTGCGAATCCACAAACAATATGCTGAAGTTTTCAGGGACCTCAGCACTTTGCATAACACCCATCCTGCCCTCATTTTTCCCCTGATATTTGAAATACGTATTTGCAACAGTGAGACACACATCTGGGCGTTATAACGCATGTCATTCAAGTGAGTGCTTCAAGAGAAGTTCTGCCGCTGAATGGAAGGTGTCCATGGCTCAAGTTGAACAGCAGGTGCATGCTTTAGGCTTTCAGTGTATTCAGAGAAACTGATAGTTGAGGTATTTAGCAATTTAGATTTTATATCAAAATTCTATCTTAACACCAAACAGTTGGCCTAAGGGATATCCAGGGTTTGTTAATGAGAAATTGAGCATCAGATGCCATAGACTGAGGAACAGCTAGTGGCACCCCAAAGAACCAAGGGACACCCTCCCCACCCCCTACCCCCAAGAAACCAGAACAACACTTAAGTTTACCATATATTGGTATCAATATTTATTATATTGACAGGTTAGGAATACTAGGATAAATAGTATTTTTTTTCTTACAGAAAATTGTAATGATACTATTGAGTAAGATTTAAACACTCTGAGAATTTCACAGAAACGTCAGAATTTAAACAGACCAGAGTCCTTGTGGCCAGTGTGAATGACCTCTCACAGTTGTAAATGCTCTGGGACAGATTTCTATAGACGTCTGCATGACAAAAACAATGCCATTAACATCCAATAATGCTAAAGCCTAGGCATCACCTAGCTTCAAACATGTCTCCACTTAATGTGGTTTTCAGCTGCAAGAAAAGGAAATCGGAATATTCTTTGGCTCTTCCAGCCTAGGAATAACTCCTGACCTGAGTCACTGAGCAGAGAGTCCTAGCCCTTTGGAAGGTGGACTTTTTGCTTTCTTCCTGTGACAGAGGGCCTGCAGTCTTGCCTGTGAATTTTGCGTTAATGCCTGGGTGCCAAGGGAAAAGAGGCCTTCTCTGTTGGCACAAAACTGCGCTATTGGCTGGCAAAATTCTATTCTCCTGGGGCTGGCAAGCTCTTCTGGCTGCCTGAACATATTGTAAGATGCTACACATGGTGATAGCCCCTCAAACTCTCAGAAACTAGATCTGAGGAAAATCTCGAAAAAGTCACACCAGTGCTATCAGAACAAACCTCAGGAGAGCACAATGCCTAGTTATGAAACAGATGCCTGCACACAGTAATTCCTGTACATAACAGCATATTTGCTAAAAGCACAGCCCTGGCCATTGCACAACTTTGCTAAATGCCATTCTCACTCCATGTTCCCTACAGTGACTGTGGCAGTGGCAACGGAGGAGGTGACCCCACCCCACCCACCCAAGATACAGACACGTCTTCGGCATGAATCCTAATGGTGGGAGTTCTGGTTTTTGTAGAATCCAGACGATAGGTGGGCAGGACCCTAACCAGGGGCCATCTGGAGAATCCAAGAATGGCTGATATGTTAACGCCTAAATCCTGGAATTAAGGCAAAAACTGCCCTTGCTCTGGTCCGAGGTCCACTCTGGGGCAGAGTGGAGAGGCCCAGCAGAGTCACCGAGCTGTCCTGCCCTCATGGTTCTTTGCTGCTGGGATTCAAGAGGTGCACAGGAAGTCAGATCTCAATGGCTGCAGGGGTTTGGATATACAAGGAGGATTCAATGAGGAGTCCCCAGTTGCCCCCATAACCACAGCTGCTTAGCTCTGCAATGTTCCTTCTTTTATCTGTTGGATAAAAAGATTTCTCTCATCTTCTGGAGTCCGCCCATTCTGAGCTCGGACAATACATGTGGGCCGATGAAGGTTGAGCATGTATATTAAATGCTGCTTCTCGTTTTTGAGCTCCTCGATTTGGGCCTTCAGTTCAGCATTCACACTCTCCAGCTTCTCTGACTCCTGGGGGACAAGCAACAGAGTTACTAGGAATGGAGCCAAGGTCCAGCAAGGAGGGGGTAGCCAGGGAGTACCATGTCCCTGGGTGGTAAGGGTAGCACCTGGGACATGTGGGGGCTCATCAAGCTGGAAATGGCTGGCAGGGGCAATGCCACTGGCACCCTGCTACAGTGCCCCACAAAGCTAGGGCAGCAGCCTTAGGTATGGGAGTATCCAGACCCTGGAGAAGCCTTTGAAGTTAGAGGCTTCTTCAGAGATGCCCTTGAGTTTCCACTCAAGGTTGAGGCAGGTAATGAAGCTGCAGTAGAACCAATGGCTCAGAGATCTCCTTTGCACGAGTCCAGCAGCCCATGGACAGGTCTTCTGAACCCACAAGGGCCTTGGGGGCTGGGGTGAAATCCAGATTCATGGTGCTTAGTCTTTTGTGAGTCACTCATTTCACTGAGAAGCTCATCTCCCCAGAAACAATGTA
Organism: Miniopterus schreibersii; assembly: GCF_964146895.1. Taxonomy (NCBI): domain Eukaryota; kingdom Metazoa; phylum Chordata; class Mammalia; order Chiroptera; family Miniopteridae; genus Miniopterus; species Miniopterus schreibersii. The sequence continues at coordinate 25,886,807 of NC_138119.1, forward strand.
TATGACAACACACAAAATGTCTTAATTTTCACTGACTCCCTAAGGCAGTCAAAAGAACCTTTTGGGACCTGTGGAATTTGGGTGATGACTCTGCCCTGGCCTGTCCACACTTGGGGGGAGAGGCATAACCACTGGAAAGACTGCAACACGAGCCACCCTGCTTGCCACAGATACTGTTCCCTTTAGGAAGGGGAGCTGGCTGAACACAGCCAGGAGCTAAGCCTATTGGGTGAGCCAAGGAGAAGGATTGTAGAGTTAAGAACTACCCGGGAACACCAAGAAAGCTTAACCATTGCTTGTGGATTAAGGAAATTACTTGTTTGAAGAGATTAATTAAAGGTGTTTCATAGTGAGCCAAATGAGAGCTGGCAGCTTCCTTTTCTCAGGAAAACGGGCAAGTGAAGCCTCTTGGACTGCGCTGACATATCCTGCAGCCTGGGAGCTGCTAGACATGTAGGGACTGGCCGAGGGTGCTGTGATTTTTAAATTCACACACCTGCTTTTGTACATCCTGAGTCACATTCATTGTGCTAACAGCTTTGCTAGCTCCTCATTTGGCCATTGGCATTTCTGCTACCAGTTCCATAGCCCTTTCTGGGAAAACACTTCTGGGTAGGGGGCTTTTTAACTCCCTTCTGATAGCGACATGAGGTCGGTGGGGGACAGGCTTGAGCAAGAGGGCAGGGCAGGGTGAGGGGACACTCACTTTCTGCAGACACTCTGTCTTCTCTTTCTTCTTGTTTCGGCACTTGGCGGCCGCAATCTTATTTCTTTCTCGTCGCCTCTTTTTCCTTTCATCTTCTTCAGGGGCTACCTGTAAAATCCAAGAGGCACCTGCTTAATGGGAGGCAAGAAATGAGACCCACCTCAAATGCACTGCCTGTTATTGCCAGCAAAAACTAGCAAATTAGAGCAGCTGTAATGCTAAAGGACCTGGAAACAGTAAAACCCCGGACTTAAGTGAAACATCACCACACACCTACGTCGCTAAGACTGAACAATGAAAATTAAAGAACTGTTAGTTAAAATTATATTGACAATATTGGTAAATCAAAATTTAGCTTATTTTAAAAGGCATTTGGATTTTGAAATAAGAGTTTGGTATTCAAATTGATAACTATTGGTAATAACAGTAATTGTTTAGAACAAGAAACAGATTCTGTTTGGTAACTATGTCCTTTCCCCTAGAACCAGGAATGACCTCAGTGGCCTGGCCACCCTGTTCCCCTGTTTCTTTGATTCAAGGCCCAAGGGCAGACCATTCATCTCCATCTTCACTGGAGCATCAATGTACCTCCTTCCTGAATTCAGGAGATGTCCATGGAGCTACTGGAGAAGAGGAACCCAAGCTCATTCCCAACCACAGTGGCAATATCAGCTCATGGCTTGGTGCCACTGATGGGTGGCAAACTAGAACCATCCATTGATTTGTCCTTCCTCTGTGCTTCCCCTGAGCCAGCCCTAGGGCTCCTCAGAAAACAAAACCCTATTCTGTTTTCGGTTCTGGCCCTCTGGAAGTTCCCGCTGATCTTGACTTTGTCTGAGGAATGATGAGGAATCAGCAAAGTCTGGCTGCTGGACCTGGCTTAGAGACCAGAGTCCAGCTAGGGTGGAGCACTTACTGTGGGCTGAGTGGGTAATGGTTTAGGCTGCTAATGTCAGACCTTGTCCTGTCACTTGTCACTGCTCTGGACAGTGGGAAAGGGTGTGGGAGCCATACCTCAAACCAGAGATCTTGGCATGAGATGATACTTTGTTTGGACTGAGATGGAAGGTCTTGCAATTTAGAGAAACAAAGCCCAAGGGGGAAATATGGTGAGAGAAATTCTACCTCTGATATTCCAGATCCCAGAACCACGCAGGCAGACATTTACGTTTAGACTAAATTGCCTTTGAATCCTAGCTTTACTACCTATTAGCTGTGAGACCTTGGGTAAGCAACCATGTTCTTCTGAGCCTCAGTTTCCTCATTTGTAAAATGGGATCAATAATCTTACCCACCTAATAGGGTTGTGATGAGGGTCAAATTAGTTAATAAACGTAAATGCTTTGCACAGTGTCTGGCTTACGGTCGGTGCTATCTGTGTAGCTTCAGCTGTTATTAACCTCATCATCCGTGTCTTCATCAACAACTCAGCAATTCTAGTATTTCCTTGGACATTTTTTCCTTTGACATTTTGATATTTCCTACAGACATTTTGGATAGGTGGGAGAGGATTCAGGGTTTTCTCACATGGGGAAGTACTTGAAAGTAGAGATCTCAGAGTCACACACCATCAGAGATGGAAAAGCCTTTCTAGAGGCCATTTAGTTCAGTCCCATCAGTTTATTAACGTGGAAATGTGGAATTCAACCAACAAATAAATACCCATCTATTAGTGTAGTAATGTGCCCAGGGAGGCCCAGGAATCACCAACTCATGGTCAGCAGACCAGTAGGCTACAAAACCCTGATGTTACCCAGGCCTTGGGCTCCTCATCCCGTGTCCTCTCGGGTCACAGCTGCCTCGTTCCACCATGTTGCCTTCCCAGAGATGACTAGGATCTGGGGAACAGGCTCACGCTGCCCAAACGCACAGGATGCCTAAGGGTTTCACAGGCTCAGTGTCTAATTTTACGCTAAGAATTATAGCAGCCAAGGGGACCAGAATATTCAGTAGGTCAGTTGGTGCATTCTCTTCCCAGTAGGAAAATCTACTTGTTAAACTAGCCAAAGATCAAAAGATCACTTGAGGAACACAGAATCACAGATGGACTGGGTGGCTTTAAGGAGTTTTCCCATAAAGCAGGCTGCCTGCCTACTTCTTCCTCAGGAAAACCCTCAAAATATCCTTCAAAATGCTCTCCTTCCTTCTATGGCAGTCCTACTACTTCCATTGCATCCTGTTATCTCAAGATATTTAATTATAAAATTAACTGGGTGTCCCATTGTCCAACCTGCACTGTCCACTATTAGGCTGAGTACCGATGATATCCCCTCAGGTTAATTAGGGTCCAGCCAATGCCTCTAATGACAGCATCATACAGTGGTCCTCTCTATCAGTCACTGAACTATCAGCCAAGTGCTCTGCTAGACCCTTAAAAAATGTCACTTCATTCACCCTTATACAGGTTCATAAAGCCCTTTTATAGAATCATAAAGATCCTTAATTAACCAACTTCCTTTAAAACTCAGTTCCTTTTCTGCCAGTTCCATGACTCCTTGCCCAAAGGCAGTGTTCATGCCAGTGCAACACTCCCATCTTGTGCCCAGGATGGAAGGCCAACAAAACATCTAAAACCCCAGCTTTGAGTCCTTGAGCCACCATAACATCGGCAACCACCTCTCAGACTTCTCACCATGTCTGTTACTCCAGGTGTCTTATAAAAAGGTCACCCAGTGGGGAGCAGTGCAAGTGTCAGAGACAGAAGTGTACTTGGAGCAGAACCTGGTACCAAGGCTTCTGAGCATGGCTGCTGGACACTGACGGTGATCTCACACAGGCTCGCGGCTTTAAATAACATCCCTCTACTGGTGGCTTCCAACTCTACATCTCTGCCCTGATTCTCCTCTGAACTCTCTGAATGCATATCCAACTGCCTCCTCTACCAGGGTGTCCAACAGGATGGACTCCTGTCCTTGCCCCACCCATCCTCAAGAGCACATGGGTTCGCCATCCTTACAGGTGGTCAGGCCAGAAATTTTGGAGCCACCCTTGAGTCCTCACTCCACACCCAAGGCCCACCTTGCTACTGCTTATAGCCACCAAGCACAGTCCCCCTAGGTGCCCTTATTTCTGCTCTTTGGCCAGATATGCAGATGGCTCCTCTCTCCCTTCCTTTGAGTCTCTGCTCAGAGGTCATTCTATCAGCGAAGCATTCCCTGACCTCCCGATTTAAAACAGCATCCCACCTCTACCCCACTCTCAGTCTCCCTTTGCTGCTTAATTTTTCTCCCTTGCCCTTGTCTCTCATATTATGTATTTACTACTGTCTCCTCCCAGCAGAAGGTAAGCTCTCTGAGGGCAGTGGTTTGTGTTAGTCACGCTGTTGCCCCGTCTAGAGCATGTCTGGCATGTGGTAGGTGTGCAGGCATACGATAAACACATGCTGAAAGAATGGGCACCTACCTGGGCTTTGGTGACTGACATCTCAAGGGGTCTGCTGCTGACAGTGACCGACTCCAGAGCAGAGGACATCCGGTGGCAGAGGTGCTTGTTCTGGATGGCAAATCTCAGCTCTTCCTTGACAAAGGGTGTCAGGTTAGCAAAATCTTCAAACACCAGTGACCCAGGAGGGGACAGGCAGGGGACGATGGCAGAGGCACTGACTTCCGAGGCAGAGACCTGGCCTGGGTGTTGAAGCATCATTTTGCTGAAAGACACATCGAAACCCAAACTACTTCAGGGATTGGGGGCATGGGGCCAAGTCCCGCCACACCTGCGACCTCCAACCGGAAACCCATCCCCAAGGAAAGCCTCATAGCCCTCCGGCTTCTGTTTTGTTTTCATTTCATGCCATGCTCTGCTTGAGTAAAACAGGCTCTTAAAATACACAGCTCAGTGGATAAAATGCCTAACTTAAATTTATCAGGGTTGGCGTTTCAGGCTATTCTGAATTCTCAAAACCATTCATTTTGGCTGGTGTACATACATGCAAATGTAGCCTCAAACAGTACTGAAAGAGGAAGACCATTATAAAAAGGGAAACTATTATGTAACCTCATTTCCAGTCTCTTTTTGAAAAGAGAAACTTGGTATCTGAAATGAAGTGGAAGTTGTCAGTGAGCAGAAGCAAAGCAAGGCGTGGGGAACCCTTGAATGTAGCAAATATGGCTCTGATAATTCTCCTTCAGGAAGTTGGATCCAAATAAATGAGCATGAGGATGGTAACTGTGGCAGGTGTGTTTCTTTCAGCCAGTCCTTGGAAGGGGCTGGGGGCTAGGGATTCAGATCACAAAGAACCAGCAGCCACTTTGTAAAGTTATGCTTAATGAAGCAAAGACCTCAGAGTAAAGAAAAGTGAGGAGCTAAGACTTTGGACCTCATCTGGAGGTCTTGTTCAGCCCTGTGGTGTCTGGAGAGGCTTGGTCTGGGGGCCAAAGGGGACCTGGCACTAAGGAACAGTGTGACCTGAGCTCTCTGAGTCTCAGTCTTTATCTGGCATATGACTGATAGCTCCTTCAGCACAGGGACTGAGTGTATGCTGTCACTCTATCCCAGAGCCTGGTACAGTGCCTGGTACAGTGCCTGGCACCGGCTGTTCCCAATCCCTGCTGACCACTGGAGACTGCCCAACTCAATACATGGAATCAGGAATGGGTGGCCAAATCAAATGGCTTCTGAGGTCCCGTTTATCTCTATTATTCTACAGCCCAGGGAATCCAAAGCGACAATAGGAAAATAAAGGGTAGAAACAGTAACAGTCTCACGGTTCCCATAAATTTCTCCCTGCCATATACTTCCTCCAGCACTGGCTGTTCCCCCTTATTCAGGCAGTCAGTTCTCCAGGGGTGGTGAGGGTAGAGATTATCTAGTCAGGGGGTCTCCTGGAGCATCCTTCTCAATCTGGGGATCTGTACTCTTCAAGACAAGTCCAACCAGATAAGAAGCCCATCAGTAAACTGCTAACATTTAACGAGTGCCTCCTTCATACCAGAAACCTTACATTATCTCATTTCATCCTCATGAGAACCCAGCGAGTTAGGTCCTAGCTCCATTTTACAGATGGAGTAACTGAGGTTTATACAAGCTAAACAATTTGCCTAAAGTCATAGTGTGAGACAGCATCAGGATTTGGAATTAGGTTTGACTCCAGAACTCATGCCCTTAATTTATAGAATATAGAATATTATTCCACATTGCAAAAACAAACAAAAAACCAGAGCAAATTTTTCTTGGGGATGGGGGCAGGCATAAGGGTAGTGGGGGGGGGGGTCCTGGAACCGAAGCGTTGGAGGAAAGAGGCACAGGGAAAACTTGAACTCTAGGTAATGAATTGCTGATCTTTCTATGTCAGGGTGTACTCTCAGGCTGTGTCCCACATTTTGGAGTATGTATAAGTGGGTCTTTTATCCACAGAATTCCCAGACTGGGGTCAGATCAAGATTTAAGGCTCACTCATATGTCATCATTATACCTCCCAGTGCCTTCCTTCTCCTCTGTAAAAGAAAGCTAATAACAATTATCCCACTTTCTCATTGAGTTGTACAAGGAGTTGAGGAAATAACAATACATAAATATGCCTTACAAATATAATGCAACTAGGAGGTATGTTCTCACTGGGCCTCCAGGGGATCTCTCCGGCAAAGGGCTGGCTCTCTGACAGACGCTCTGTGAGGTCCAGGTGGGAGGGTGGCTGGTCACTCTCTTTGATCTCAAACACTTTCGAATAGAACACGTTAACCTCTAACTCCCACTTAAGATCTGAGATATATTGTTGGAGGCAAGAATCCCAGGCCAGCAAATGCCACCGATGACTATTCAAAGAAACCCAGGAAATGTATGTAACTCTCTTCCTTAAAGCCCTGTCATGAGTCAGGACTGATATTCTACCAGTTTAATCCTATAATCTTAGGATGCCGGGAGGGTACTTGTCTCTGGCAGGTGATAAACTCTGAGAAACCAGCCTTCTAAAGCCAGAGGCTTAAGATTCTCCCATGCATTCATGTTTTCCCTCCCCTTCCAACTTTATTAAAAACCCAGTAGTTCGGGGATGGAATTCAAAGCTACCACTGGGTTCGCCTTTGTTTGGAGGGTGAGATGGCTCCCTTCTACATGGGTAGTCTGAATTCCAGGCAGTTGAGTGTAGTTCCATTTCACCACCCAAGTTTATTAATGAGTTCTCAAGGCTTGAGGTCTGCTGTTTGGGATTTTTTTTTGTTTCCTTTCTAAGTGTAAAGTCAGCAGTCCTGATGAAAGAAAATGAAGAATGTCAGTGGTATGGAATGTCTTTATGAAAAGCATTGGGTGGGCTTACTTGGGGACAGAAATGGGTTGTAAAAATGTTAGAAGCTTTTCAGAAAGTAAAGTAGTTGTATCTGAAGAGGTTTGTGCTTTCTCTGCACTTGACTAAAGCTTAGTTTTTTAGTCTCTTGATATACTTTCTAGTTCTTTACTCAGTTCTCTTAAGGTATGATTTAGCCCAGACTCAGGCTATGTCCCTACAAGGAAAATTGAAGTTAAACTTTCAGACAATTTTTCCCCCTGAAAGTTGAGACCTTCTAACATCCCCCTCATTGAAGAAAAAAATATGTTTGGGGATTTTCTGAGTTGACTTTCTACATTGATCTTTAAATTGTCCACACTTGCTACAAAGCATCTGCTTCTGTTTCATTATCTCTGATCAGAAATCATGTCAGATCATTGGTAGTTTCATCATTTTCAAGAAAGTGAAACTTTACTCATGTATTTCTTTAACTGGAAATTTGGCTCCTAGATTTTCTTTCCTAGTAGCTACAAACAACTGTGTTGAATTTTCACTTTTCATTTTGATCTCTTTCCGCTAACCGCTGCTCATAAAACATCTTAAAGTCAGAAGCCAACATTGGTCTTTTGCTAACTGCACATCTTGTTTGGTCTTTCTCCCAGCCCACGTGAAGGTTGGAGGCGTAAGGCTGGGCTTCAGGACCAGATGTTTCCAGGCCTGTCGCTACCACTCACAAGCTGAGCGCCCACCAGGAAGCCACGCATACTTTCAGGGCCGCAGTCTCCTGTCTGTGGAATGAGACCGATACCGCCTACCCCAGTTCCCACACAGGGCTGTCAGAAAATCACATGAGATTCACGAAGGTGAGTTTACACACGTCCTGGGGACCCAATACTACTGTGATTCCACTGTTCTCATTTCAAGGGAACATAATACTGTTGTCAATACAGCTCATTCACTGGGAATTAACTGGAGCCTCAAGACATTCAGGTCAGTCACAGCAGCTTCTTTTGCACTTTGATTGACCCCCAGGCTCCTCACACACCAGGTCAGTTCCACCCCACTATTTGCTGGCACCAGCTTGTCTTCACTGGTCTTACATACTTAAGAAATAACTAGTTCTCACTCATGAAACCATTTCTGGTTTCTGTGGTGTCCTGGCTGTGTACTTCCTCCTCCCCAGGATGGGTAACACTTGGAGTCACTGACCCTGCTCCATGCCCAGGCAATTTGAAAAAGGAAGACATCATGGTCTCTATCTAATGAAACAGAACACCCAATATTAGAGTCATCTGGGTCAGGTTTTCATTTGTAATTGAGTAAAATGAGGTCCAGGAAGGTAAAGTGGCTTCCCAAGGCCATAAAGCTGGTGAGGGGTCCAGCTTGGGCCAAGCTGCTGACCACCCATCCACTGCTCATTTTATTCCATCACCAACAGAGATCCAACCAACCAGGCAACTGGAGAACAGAGCCACTGGCCAGGGAGGTGAGGGGTCAATAGTCAAGTAACCTGGTACCCACCACAGAGGAGGCTTTGATGGGACTAGACAGGGAGGGAGTATAGAAGAAAGAAACCAAGGGAGAGAAAAGGCCAATAGGGAGAGAGAGAAGGGTGGGGTTAAGACAGGAAGGATCCAAAGGCTCACATAGCTGCCACAGGTGCAGGGCGTTGTGTCTTATCCACACTGTGGGCCTGGAGTGCTACCTGCCATGTTATCTCTGGAACCAGCCAGACAATAACAATTGCAAAACCTATACCCATCCCAGTCTTGGTCTGGAATATCCTCAAAGCAAGAGCCTTTATGTTGTAGCATTATTCTACACACACACACACACACACAAAATGCTAAATGCAAAACAACGGGACAGTAATATCAAATTTTCCTCCATTTAAAGTTGGGGAGACAGTAGCCCCAAACAGGGGTGACGGTCACCCACACTGAAATTGGCGCATTGGGAGACAACATGATAGGCAGCAGTTCAGGCCCACAGATAAGATATAGCACCTGTGGCCACTCAGGAGCCTTTGGAACCATCCTCTCTTATCCCCACCCTTCTCCCTGGCTCTTGGCCCTCCCTCCCAAACACCCCCTTCCCCCATCAAAGCTTTACCAACTCATTTATTTGTAAGAGAGCATTATGTGATCTAGGTAATGAAATCAGAGAAAAGAAAGCAATGAGGAAGTAAGTAGATGAGATGAAAATGGGGTGTGGGGGCAGAGAGAAGGAGAACCAATCCAAACGGAAAGAAAGTTGGAAGGGATGCTCATGGAGAAGTACCCATGCCCCCTTGGCCTCAGAGGCTGGTCAGTGACATTAGATAGAGACCCCCTCATTCAAGTCATACAAGATCCCTCACTGGCCCCCCTTTTTTTCAGTTACACCACTCTAGAATCTGAAAATCTAGCCAGTTAGGACCTTAATGGTTATATGTGCCCACATCTCCCAACTGGGGATACTGAGGCTCAAGGACGTCAAGTGCAATATAAGCTGTCCTCAGGGTCCTGGCCACTAGACCACAAAGCCATTCTCTCCATTATCTGAACAAGTGGCTTCGCGCCCTCGCTTCCCCTACGCCAGGTCTCCAAGGACAAAAAGCAGAGAAATCCGCGAACCCGCCAGAGGAAAAGCCAAAGCCACAGGTAGGAGAGAAACTCGTGAGAGACTTGGGACAGGAAGTTTCAGGCCCAGGAGCCGGACACCAGCCTGCGCCGGGAGTCCTCTCCGTCTTCCGCCGCAGGACTGGACGCGAGCGCTTGCCACCGCTAAACTTATCCCAACTACCTTTCGCTCCGGGCTCCCAGCGCTGTCCTGCTGCCCTGCGTACCCGGGTGCGCAGAGCGACTCCCAGCGGCCGCGCCCGCGACGCGGGTTTGCCGGTCCGGTTTCATTCATTCGGTTCGGCCCCTGGGGCAGCCCCGCCGTGAGCCCTCGGCCTCCGATCCCGGCTGTGGATGTCGGGAAGGCTGGGATTGGGACTGGGAGTGCCCGGGCTCCAGGCGAGGGATGGAGCGGACAACGAGCTGGACAGCCTCGGACACCCCCGTGCAACACACCTACCCACGCCCACTCCCAGCCGGGTACGAAAGCGCAGAGTGCGGAGCAGAGCCGTGTTCCCAGGCTGGTTGAGAAGCAGGAGCCCCACCCCTCCGTCAGCAGAAAACTTTCGCGCCCCAAGTCAAAAGAGAAAGTTCTTGGCGAGAAACTTTCTGAAGCCCCGAAGAGCATCGGTGGCTGGGAAAAGTTCAGCCAGAGTTCTTTAGAAGCCGGAGGCTGGGGGCGCGGGCCGGGGGTGGGCCCAGGGGTCGCGGAACTAGTTACTATAGGGGCGCAAAGGGAACGAAAGCTAGCCATCCTCACCGCGCTCACTCGCTGGACTTGTAAGCGCTCACCTCTGGTCTCCACTCGGAGCGGCCAGGGTCCGGAGGGCGGGCAGGGTCGGGATGGGGTCGGGCAGCCTGTCGGTGGGGCCGGCGGGCGAGCACCGGGAACCGACGGCCGGCGCGCGGGCTGGCGGGTCCGCAGGGGCAGCGACGCCGGGAGAGTGCTGTGCAGTGCCCGCCTCGCTGCGTGCGACTGTGGCTGGGAGTGCGTTGCATCACCCCTTTTATAGCTTTCTGGCTGGCGCCGCGCCCGATTACTCCAGTCCCAGGCTGATGTAATGCTATTAATAGCTTTCCCCGAGAACCAGCCGAACTAGGCAGGGCAGGGGAGGAGGGGTGGAGGAGGGGCCAACGGGGAGGCTGGGGGGGCGGGGAGGTGGGGAGAGGTGGGAACTGGTGATGCAAGCTTGGGGAGGAGCCGGCCGGGGCGCGTCCTCCAGGGCTCTAGCGCTAGGACACAAACCTGCCCGCCCTCTCTCTCCTTATCAGGACCGGAGTCGCCCGGGCTGGCCGCCAGATGTGCGTACTCGCTGCTGCGTGTTCCAGGCATGAGCCAATGGTGCCCAAGCCAGCTGCATGACTCCACCGCGCTGGCATCTCTCCCTCCGCTAGGCTGGGGGGGGGGGGGTGGATCTTAGCCGCAGCCCAGACTAGATGAGGCTGGGAAGCGGGCACGTTCTTTCTCTAAAATAAGTTATTTTCTGGAGCTTCGGGAAAATACCCCCTCCCCCTCCAAACGCCTCCTCACGTAGGGGGCGGGATAAGAACTGTAGCTTTAGCCTCTGGTGGGGGAGAGGTGCCCGCAGGCACCCTATCGTGAACCCACACCGCTACCCGCCGTGGGTGACTTCCGAGGCTTGGACCTCGAGAAGTTTGCGGGTTAACCCCAGAGCCGAAGGCAGCGCTCGGCGGGCTGTGTGCGCTCCCAGCCCCGGCGCACCCCACCCGAGGGCACAAACGGAACTGCCCCGAGCCGGGTTGGGAACCCGACCCCCAGGCGAGGGCGAGTGGGACTTTAAGGATCAGGATTTTTTTTTTCCTTTTAAAAACAACCACAGCGTTTGAAATTGACCATAAAACGAACAAGACCCTGGAAAGATGAGAGAGCTAGAGAAATCGGAGGCATCACAGAGAGGGACTGAGAGCGGGGCTGAAGCCTAGAGGCCCGGGAGAGGAGGAAAGATAAGGTGCTTTGATCTCCTTACTTAGGTGCTTAGGGAAAAGCCGTCTTCGACTTTCACGTGTTTTTTTGCGCCCAGAGCGGATTGGGCTGGGACCGAACCGCCGGCACTGGGGACGCCCTGACAGCTGCGGAAATGAGGCCCTGTAGCAGAAATCCCTTTCGCCCCCAAGCCGGGGTGGTGGGAAAGGCATTGTCCCGTGACCCCAGATTCGAGCTGTTTCAGCAGAACTGGATTTGAACCTTAAAAATGACTTCTTGGTTCGGGTTCCCCGACCTTAGCTGTCTTGGAACCTTGTCGACGGCCCACGGACGCATTTATGTGGAAGCGAGTGTGGCCCCTCGCTGGTTTTGAACTTGGCTGGGCGAGCCCGTGGAGTGTGGGGGCACACCCGGGGGCAGAAACACCTGCTTCCACCTGCCTCTTGGGAGAGGGGCGATCGAAGGTCCAAGTTTGGTAATTTGGGGTAAGAACTAGAAGGGTCTCGGAGACCTGTTCTCGCTCTCACGCAGCCCCACCCCACTGCGCCTGCAGCCTTCGTATTTAAGCTGGTGATGGAGGGTCCGACCAGCCCCCTTCCCGCCCCCCCCCTCTCTCTCTCACACACACACACACACACACACACACACACACACACACACACAGAGTCTCGCACCCAGGGTATCTGTGTCTCTCTCCACAGCTCCTCTAATTGTCCAGTAGCCTGGGACAGAGACCCTCAGAGCAGGCAAAACTGAGTCTCCAGCACCCGGATTCCTCTCCCCCAACCTGAGCCTCACCGAGAACCCCTCTTGCTCTCCCCCCCAAGTTTCGGGCTCAGGACAACGCGGAGGGCGGCCTCGCAGTCCCCTCTGTGCACCGCCAGTCCTGGAACCGCGGGTCCCACTCAGGACACGCCTGGATGTTGTTCAGGACTCGATCGGGTTTACAGCTGTGTCGCGCGGGGAGCATGGGGCGATTGTTTTGCTTTACTTTTCGCCATAGTAACGGCTCTCCCAACCACACCCTCCACCCCCCAGGCCGACACCCCGCCCCCCTCACTCTGCGCTCCACACCCCCGCACCCGCCCTCCCGCCTGCGCGTCTGCTGGTAAACTCGGGGCGGGCAGGTAAAGCGCGCGAGCGTCGTCGGCGCAACCCCCGGGCCAGAGGCAGGGTGTTTGTCCATTTAAATTAAAGTTATTTGGGATTCTCTACTTACTGCGTCTACTTATCTACTGCTTGGGATAAATTACACCATTATAAAGTGAAACAAGGAGATGTGACAGTTTTCCCCTCGTTTTCCTCTGTGAAACGCCTACGGAAATCTTTAACCAGTTTACATTTTAAAGTCGGAGCCACTCATACGCCCGAGCCAGATTTATCGAGGCTGAGTCCGGCCCAGAAGGGGAAATTCAGCTTCAGGCGAAGGGTAAACAACTGCAGGAGCAGCCTGCACAAGCCGGCGCGAGCGAAGGGTCATTAAGACGGAGAAGTCAGCCCACAAACCCGTCGGTTTATTTTTGTTTCCATGGTGCCTCCCGTTCCTCATAGTAGTAGTCTCGTTTCATTCTAATAATTCTTGGGTTTGGATCTTCAAGTCACACCTGGATAGGAACACTGTCAGCTGCTCACAGAAGTCTGAGGCTGACCTTCTCTGTCTGCTTTCCCACTGAAACTCTAAAAGCGATAAGAATCTTGACACAGAAGCAAGTCCACCCCCTTGTGAATGAAACTCTTATCTAAGGAAAACAGAAAGGACGCCTGCCTGCCTCCCTGCCCCCAGCCAGCGGGAGAGCTGTAAAAGGCCCCGCGAATGGCAGGCTGGGGAAATGGAAAGGAAGAGCCCCGAGGTTTGTGCCATCGGAGGGGTGGACAATATCCGAGTCCCGTGCGCCCTCAGTTTACCCTGACTTAGTCCCGTGTGCACCTTCCGCACCATCTAGAGGAGGGCCAAGAGCAGCTCCCCAGGCCAAAATGCTTCTCTACACAAAGGCAAAGAATATCGCTGCCTCCCGAGAAGGAAGCCCTGGCTTGGGTTATTTCAGGGGTTAATCCTCAGTGAGAGAGGGTTAAGCAGAGACTTGAATATTGTTGAAGTTTCATGCTGGAGAGAACCGCCTGGGGAATCCACATTCAGACCAGCCTTGGTATGTTTTGCTGAGTGAGATAAGAACTGGAAACTTCATGTTGGGGCATGTGCAAAAGGAAGGGAAAAAAGTTAAAAGGGGAGGGAATGGAACTAGGCAGCTAAAAACAGCCCACTCGTGGCAACCAAATCTAAACACCAAAACATTGCAGGGAGCCAAAAACAAAACAAAAAAAGTCCAGAGATATTTAAAGATTTTAGCAGTTTCTCAGTCCAGGGAACAGTTTCTTCCCACTCCCTCCCCCACTCCCATTACTCTTCTTCAAACCCGGAGATTGTATTTGCTCACGGAGCTCCAGAGAGAGGCAAATGAAACACAAGTTAAAATCAGTCAGGTACTAGCTGTCCTTGTCCTCGTGGCTCAACCCACTTCACCTCAGAAAGTGTGGGGTAGATTTTTCTCTCCTATTCTGCTTTCCAAAGCCCACAATTTGAATATGGGAAAACACAGGGAAGCATTGTATAGTGGGCTGTGAAGTGTGGAAAGTGGCTGTGTCACCTTGCATAAGTCATTTCACATTCTGGGCTTAAGTTCCTTAGCTGAAACATGGCACTAATAATAGTACCTAACACATGAGTTTGTTGGAAGGATTAACTGAGGATGGGGACACAGATGGTTCTCAGTAGTGGCGCCATTCATTATGAATCAAGAAGGGCTTTCTGGGGATACCCCTGAATCTCTCCCAGAGCCCATTCTGTCCCCTAGTCTGTGACAAACAATTGTAGATGAAGTCGAGCTATATCCAGGATAACCATCTTCAGGGGCACGGGGATAAGACTCCACACAGAAAACAATGAGAGTGATCCCTGTTCTCCACCCTCAGTAACTCCAGTACATACCCAGGCTCTCTCTCCTCAGTGCATGGAGGACCAATGGCCAGTACAAAGTGCCCTGGGCTGGGAGCAGGGGATTTGGGTTCTGGTCTGGTTCTGCTTTTGGTATTCTTGAGCAAGGCATTCCTCCTCTGAAGTGAGGAGCCTTGGGCTGAGCTCTGAGGGTCTTAAATGAAGACCACCTGCCAGAGCCATCCTGTAAAACCCTGGCAACCTATCCTAAGAGACTCAGAGGGAGAAAAGACTTCAGGGGAGGGGACACATTGAATTGCACAGGGAAAACCCATTTCCATAATCTCTCTTCCCCTCCAAAAACTACAGTGGAGAAATGTTGTCCAACTTGACTCTCAAACACAGCCTGTGGTCCAGACCACCTTTTCCCTCTCCCTCTCCCTCTCCCTCTCCCTCTCCCTCTCCCTCTCCCTCTCCCTCTCCCTCTCCCTCTCCCTCTCCCTCTCCCTCTCCCTCTCCCTCCCCCTCCCCCTCCCCCTCCCCCTCCCCCTCCCCCTCCCCCTCCCCCTCCCCCTCCCCCTCCCCCTCCCCCTCCCCCTCCCCCTCCCCCTCCCCCTCCCCCTCCCCCTCCCCCTCCCCCTCCCCCTCCCCCTCCCCCTCCCCCTCCCCCTCCCCCTCCCCCTCCCCCTCCCCCTCTCCTTGTCCTTCTCTGCCTGTCAACATTTCCAAGAAATTTTACCCCTGGACTTTGTGCCTTATTAGAAAGGAGAGTGTAAGAGCATCCCAGGCAGGGATTGCATCTTCAGGACCTTTTTGTGTGTAATCAGTCTTCAACAGCTATAGACACTGACCTTGGACCAGAGGACCAAAGCCCAGGTAGCAGCTACTCCCATTTAAGTGTGGGGATCCTGGAGCCCTGGGCACCCAAGATGAAGTCCCAACAGCCAGAATATTAGCAGGACTCAGGAGACCTGGGACCACCTGGGAGGATTCCCTCTAACCAACTGAGTGGCTTACGTAAGTCATAAACACTTCATCTGTGTTCCAGTCTGTAAAATAGGACTATTTAATAACAACTCTGTCCAAAACGTTGTTGTCAGAATCAGTGAGATAACAGATGTGAAAGTGATTTGAAAATAATTAAAAGAATATTTTTAAGGATTCTTTTGGGGGACCTTTTCTTAGTATAATTTATTTTTTACTATTATGAAAATTTGGGAAATAGGCAGGAGAAAAAATAATTACCCATAATCTCAACACTATTAGCATTTTGATGTGTTCCCCTCCAGTCTTTCTTCTTGTGCATATCATTTTTAAAGACAGTTATGATTTGAAATTGCAAGCAACTGCGACATTTGCCCCTTTACTTCTTCTGAATTGTATGTGGTCTTAATTACCATCATTTTTCTTCTCAAAAATATTTTGTCATTTATTGTGAAATGTAGCATACATACAGATGATGATAGAGAACATATATATTCATTTAAATAATAAAACCAACATTGAGAACCCACCACCCAAGTTCAGAAATAGACCACCACCCACCACCCGTGCGTAGAAGCCCTCCTGTGACCATTCCTGATCATGTCTGCCTCTCTCCACCTCCCAGAGGTAATCACTGTCCTGACTTTTATTACCATAATTTTCAGTGGCCAATGGAGGTGGTATGATTTACTCAGTCATTTCCCTATTTTTAGCATGTAGGTGTTGCCAATATTTTGCTAGAGCATTATACAAATTTGAATCTTTATAATGGAGGAAGAGCATCAAATTTTATCATTGCCTAGGTTGCTTAAAAGGGAGGAGAGAACGGGTCTTGATTTTTTTATCTTCAAGTGCTACATGGGGGAATATGACCCCCAACGATTGTGACTACCTGCACATTTTCCTTGTTTCCTAACGTCCAAACAAAAATATCCTGCGGGCACTTTCCCCCACAGAGCTTCACCTTTAATCCTCCCCCTTTCTACTTTCCCATCCCCCTTATTTTCTCTTCATCCACCTTAGAACAGAAAATCCAGGCTGTGGCATGGTGATTGGTACCGAGGCAGAAGAACTGGCAAAAGGATTCTGCCTGTGCCTTCTGGCAACACACTTACTGCAGATCGGGTAGCACTTTAGCTTGGAAATTGCTATACCAGCTTGGGGGTATGGGTGGCTCTGATGATACCAGGTAGGTGGCTCCTGGAATCCAGAGTAGGTTCCTGGAATCTGGTGGTGCTGATTCTCTGAACTGCAAGACACTAGGGCTGAAAGGGTCCTGGAAGTCATGGGCTGCCATCAAACTGGGTGTGAGCATGCTCATGGGTACATTAAAGTGCACCAGAGCCAGGAGGTAAACAGAGGATCTTGCTGGAGTGTCTGTCTTGATTAATTAGTGTTTTAAATATTGCTTTATATTAAACAAGTGTGGATATGTTGAATTTAAATATAAGTCATGCAAGAATTTTTAAGGAAAGGAAAAAGTTATCAAATACATTTTGGGCTTGGAATGGGCCACTGAAATTACACTCCTGGGACCCTGGGGTGAGTGGTTCTCTGTCTTCGGCCTCTAAGTGTAGCCCTCACTGTGTCTAGACTGTAGGCTATGCCCTTCACATATAGTTAATGCCTTTAATCCTCATAACAACTCTATGAGGTAAATACTGTGAACATCTCCATTTTATAGATGAGGAAACTGAGGCACAGAGAGGGTAAATAACTGCCAGAAGTTACACAGCTAGCAAGTGGCAGAGCAGGAATCAAGCCCAGGCAGTCTGGCCTCTGAATCTGGATGCTTAACCACAACACCTACTGCTCATGGGAAACTTGGGATGCTCTGACATGGTTCAGTGTCCTCATTTGATGGGTGGGGATAATGAGCTCAGAGAGGAAAAGTGGTTCTCTATGGTCTCAGAATCATAAAGTCTTACACTGAAAGGAACCTTAGCAGCCAGATTTCTAAGGCCTCCTTTCTTCCTTTGCCCCAGGAGATGCTCCATTGGCCAAGACTGGGGCCACGGTGAAGAATAGCTGAATGGAAGAGCGACTGACAGCATTTCAGGGGCTGGTGGCTGGCCATGCGTAGCATTGCTGGAGTTGCAAAGGTGAGTGGTGGAGGAGTAGAATGGCAGAAAGAACCTTGGACCTGCAGTCAGAACTGAGTTCAAATCCCCAAACTGCCAGCTCCAATTTGGCTTTGAGTAAGCCCTAAAACCTCAGTAAAGTGAAAATGTCTATCTTACAACGTGATAGAACAATGAATTAAAGAACAGTGTGCCCTCAAGGCCTCCGCATGGGAGGTATTCTATAAACGTTATGTTTTTCCTTCCTCATGCCTTACCCTTGAAGCTAACAAAGAACCCTCATACATCAGAAATGTCTGGATCCCAATGGAAAGCTCTATCTTTCAGGCTGATTTACAGACTAATTTTTAAAATAATCAATGTGAAGCCAGGTCATATTTAGTAATTACTATTTACCAAGCACATACTACAGGCGAGGCACAGTGGTAAGCACTTTTTAAAATACCCAGTATCTTATTTCATCCTTATAATAACCCCATGAGGTTGGTATTATTATTTCAGCTTTGCAGATGAGGAAACCAAAGCTCAGAAAGGCTAAGAAAATTGCTCATAGGCATTTGATTCAAACCCAGGCCTGACTTATTTCAAAACTTCTGTTAAATTATACTGTCTCCTAAAGCCTAGAGAGCTTTCCATATGCTTATTTTTTTAGCCTTGCCCTCCTTACACCCCATTTGAAAATGGTCACTCCTGCTTTACCAAAGTCTTGTTGAATGCATGGAACCTTCTAGAATTGACCTTACCAGAAAATTCATACACCTGAAGTCCCATAAGAGTCCCACTTGACAAATTCCAGATTCTTGAGCTCTAGTGACACTATCTTGTCTGCCAAATTTGCAATTATTTCATAGTTTGCTTTAACCACAAACATAAGCCCTGCTATTGACTGAGTAAACTGAGTAGGGCTTTTTGAATTTTTATTCTGTTTCCCAAAATATGATGAACTGAAATCATCTGATGATGAGCTTATACTTGAAACTGGAGTGGCTGAGGGTGGAGTGAGTCACTGTGAGTTTATACGTGTAAGTCAATTCTTCAAGTTGTGTCCTATTGCCAGATCCTGACCTCAGCAACTTGTTTAGCCATCTTGAGGGTTACAAGGGCAATCTAAGAGCATCCCTTGCCCTTGAGGAGTTTGAGATCTTGTTTAGGTGTCAAATTAAGATGCATGAAACAGTATCTAGCACATAGCAGGCATTTGATATCCATACATTTATTCAGCAAACATTTAATGAGCACCTACTATGTGCTGGGTACTGTGTCAGGAGCTGCAGATACACAGTGATGCTTCCCTGCCCTGCAGGTGCTCACAGCTCATGGGGAGACAGACTTCGACAACAGATAGTTACAGGCTGATGTAATAAGGGCTAAAGTGGGGCAGGAAGGCTCGCCCAGGAGAGCTGGCAAAGGCTGATGGACAAAGTGACTTTTGAGTTAGACGTTGAAGACTGAGCATTTTATAGGAGGAGAGGAGGGAAGGCATTCCAGGCATAGAGAGAGGCAAATGCAGAGGCTATGGGTGCCTGGAAGACAGGGCCTGTGCCTGTTCATCTCTGTGCTTATCCCCAGCTCCTCGCACCATTCCGGGTACATACTAGGCCCACAGTAAAAGTGCATGCAATAAATAAGGTATAGAATTGTAAAAACCTGTAGCACATTTGCAGAATGCTGAGACAGCTGCTGAGCAGGAGTATGTGTGGAGGGAAGAGGGAGTTGGGGAGTAAGTGGCGGTGGCCATGAGGGTGGAAGGGAAGTAACACACTGTGATAGGCCTTGAAGGTTGGAATAATCAGTTTGGATTGTGTCCCAGGGACAAAGCGAAGAGGTGGGACACAGGGCCTTTGGGCAGTGGATGGACACAGTAGGTGTTGTTCAGGAAGATTGCTGGTGCAGGACTGAGGGTGGACTGGATGGGAGAGGAGGATGCCAGCAGAGGCACCAGAAAGCTGCAACACTTGTCAGGTGAGGTGAGTGAAGGCCAGATAAACTGAGAAGGTGGTAGTCCAATCTCATATGTCATTCAGTTAAAATAAAAATTATCGACAAAACACAGTGCTCTTATGTTTTGAAAGTAAAATAGCTTCTTTTCCTAGATCTTGTCATTGCAAAATTCAAGATTCCTTCTTTAAAGCTGAGCTTCTCTCATTTTGCAGGGTCTGTCTCCACTTTACCAGTGCCCTAAGCAGGTGCCTGTTAGACCTTGGGAGTGAAGCAGTGCTGCCTGTCCTGGAGGGGGTGGGGGTAAGGGACAGTGAGGTGAACAAGATGGGATGATTTGGGGAAAGTTCCATGTGGCCATCTTTGGATTTTGGCACGAGCTTGGTGACAGGACAGGTGGAGAGGGTAGGGGTCCCCTGCCTCAAGGTGTTATAGAGCAGAGTTGAGAGTGGGGTGGGGAGGGGGCTAATTGGTATGGTAGGGACTAGGGGCTGAAAGAGACTAATGGGCTTATGTAGGGACAAGCTTAGTGCTTAGCAGTGGGATATCAGAGAAGAGAGTGGTCCCTGGGCATCAGCATGTTGGGGACATCAAAGTTACAGGAAGACTCAGAGGACAGGGCAGAGAAAGAGGAAGGGTAGCTAGGCTGGTTGCTAGGGCTCAATGTAACCTGTTCTAGATTATTGAAAATTTACTGTTAAGTACCAAGTACCACCTGTGCTTTCTCTCAGGCTTTTGACAGTAATATTGGCCCTAACTCAACAATAAAAAAAACAAGTTTGTTTTAAAAAATAGTCCAAAAACATTGACATCTCACCAAAGAAGAGTTACAAATGGCATATAAGCCTATGAAAAGATATTCCACATCATGTTATTACGAAAACGAAAATTAAAACAACAGTAAGGCATAACTACACACCTATTAGAATGGCCAAAACCTAGAACACTGACAACACCAAATGCTGGCAAGGATGTGGAGCAACAAGAACTCTCACTCATTGCTGGTGGGAATGAAAAATGGTACAGCCACTTCCAAAGACAGTTTGGCGGCTTCTTAAAAAAAACTAAACATACCGTTGCCATACAATCCAGCAAGCACGCCCCTTGGTATTTCCCTACAGGAACTGAAAACATGGCCACACAAAAACCTGCACATGCATATTTATAGTAGTAAGTAACCAAGATGTCCTTAGTAGATGAATGGAGAAATAAAACTGTGGTACATCCAGACAATGGACTGTTATTCAGCACTAAAGAGAAATGAGCTATCAAGCCATGAAAAGACATGGAGGGAACAAATGCATATGACTAAGTGAAAGAAGCCAATCTGAAAAGGCTACATACTGTACTTCCTCTCAATTTTGCTGAACCTAAACTATTCTACCAAAAAAGTCAGTCTTAATAAAAAAATAATAATGTTGACCCCAAGTAGCTTTCTGATAAAGTGGTTAATAAGTAATGGAGTAGTCACCAAGGAATCAGAAGTCAATGGTCCTTAGCCTGGCATATATAAGAACTGACATAGTAAATAAGAGTCTGTTTTTTTCATGCTTTGCCACTGTTTAAAAAGATGTTTACAAAGAACTTATAACATAGGGAATACTGTAGGGATAATATAATTTTTAAAAAGCAGGACATATATCTTATAAATGTAGAGCAATCACAACTCAATAAAAAAAACTATAAATAAACAACAAATAGATAAAAGAAAAAATTGTAATAAAATGTTGAAAGTGTTTCAGTCTCGATGGTGGAAATATTGGTGGGTGATTTTTTTTCTCCTTAATTTATATTTCTGAATTTTCTAAATTTTCTTTAATGGGGCATGTTAATTCTTAAAAGACGAAGTGCAAACTTGATATTATAATGAAGTTAAAATTAATATTATTCAATGCCTTTAAAAGGGCATAGTTGCCTACTTTTTCCCAGTCCTGCCACTAAAGGATACTAAGGACGGAGATTCCATCCCAATCAAATCCTGGCTTAATTGTGTCAAGCACTTATTGAATGCCTACCATGTGCCAAGGTCTGAGATGGGATACAGGAAAGAATAAAATAGTTCCTAAGGTGGGAAATGGAATGACTAATTCATCTTCAGTAAACTCAGATAATTTTTGTCTTGCTAAACGTAGCATTGACTGAAATCAACAAAACAGAAAGAAACCCAAAGTGTACTCATCTAGAATTGAGAACATTGGATAAATGCAAATGACATGAGTCTTGGGTTCAAGTTCCTTCTCGAAGGGTTGATAAGCTGGGGAAGGGGGGTGGGGGGGGCGTGTGTGTGTCTGTCTCTGTGTGTGTATGTAGTGTAACTTAGTGCCAGAATATAACAAATTATCCACAGATGGAGGCTTCTAGTATTAGAAATTCCGAAATTCCTTACAGTTCTTCAGCTCTATGAGTTTCAGCTCTGTGTCTACAGTCGATGATGATGATAAAGATGGTGGTCATGATGGGGATGTTACACTTTAAGTGCCCCCTTTCTCCTGTCGTCATTCCCTATTGAGCAAGGGTTCTACAAAAAACACATGTACCCGGTCGCTTAAAAGCTAGTCACCGAAGTGGCCCTGTGTCATCTCTGTCTGACTTGGGTGTGCTTGGCTGGATGTACCACTGCTCTCCCTGGATTTCCAGTAGAGTCTTAGTCTCTGTTTCCTGAAAAGTTGCCACAGCCACGTTGGATTTTTGTGAGGAATAAATTCATTTACTTATTCATCAAAAATTTATTGAGTGCCTGCTACATGCCAGGCATTGTTCAAGGTGCTGGGAATATAAGACTGAACAAAGCAAACAAAGACTCCACACCTGGCACTTAGCAGATACCCAAACATTAATTTCTCCCCTTGCATTTAAATTGAAATAAGGCTATGATGGAAACCCAAAGAGATTTGCAATTCAGAAGAACCAGTATTGTCTCCTTAGCATTCCTGTAAAGAATTTGGGTGCAGCCCTGGCCACTGTGGCTCAGCTGGTTGGAGTTTCTTCCTGTGCATTGAAAAGTGGCTGGTTCAGTTCCGGGTGAGGACACATACCCAGGTTGTGGGTTAATTCCCCCACAGGGGCGTGTACTGTGGGGGTGTGTATTGTGGGGGCATGTACAGGAAGCAGCCAATTGATGTTTCTCTCATACATAGCTGTTCCCCTCTCTCTCTCCCTTTTTCTCTGTCTCCCCCTCTAAAATCAGTAAAACATATCCTTGGGTGAGGATTAAAAAAAGAATGTCAGTGCAAAGTATGGACCATTACCAGCTCATCATCCACATGCTGAAGGAAAGCGACCATCTTTCCCCCCCTTTCATGTTGACCTTGAAAAGGGAGAGGCTGGGTGAATAGGGGCCGTGTACTTTCATTCTGACATATAAAGCCTTAGTCTTAACTTTCAAATTCCCCACAGCACAGTTCAGCATTGTCTCTCTGACATATCCTGACACATAGAACCAAAGGAAACACAAAATGAAAATGAAACAACGTTCCACCTGAGTCACTGTCTGTGTTTCTCTTTTATCACCAAAGCAATGAACTCCCACACAATTGAGGCTTGTTCTATTTAAGTTTTAATACGTCATCTTTGTAATTAAAGCACACTATTATTGCTATAAAATAAACAATCAGAAAACAGGTTCTTAGAAACATCTCTCTCTGATTCATAAGTATTTGGGTGGTGAAGTCACAGAGATGGAATGTTAACTTTGCTAACATGCTGATGATAAAGATCAGTAGACACTAATATTACACAGTGAAATTTAGCCTTCGTCTGCTGTGAGAAAGTAAGGTGAAAAACTGGGCAGTTATTTTGTAATGGTCATTTGGATTAAGTTTAAAAATAAGTAATTTTTCTAATGTAACTCACTTGACTTGTATTTATTAATTCATTCAAAAAATATTTATAGAGTGCCAGCTTCCTGGCTTTACACACCAGGTCCTTCTCTGCTCAGTGGGGACCACGCCCAGCTGGGACTTTAAGCTCCAACCACTTGAGGCACTAGTGGTTTCTCATTGAGCATTTTCACCTTGCTTCACTGACTATGCTGATCCCTCTGCCTGGAATTTCCTCCTCCTCCCCCCCAACCTTCTTCATTTGGAAAATTGCTATTTTATCTTTCACAATTCAGTTCCAAAGTCACTTCCTCATGTATGTAATGTAATGTTAGTCATACCCTGGATTAGCTATGTAATTTGTAATTTAAACAAAAATGTGGATCCCTGTTCAAAAACTATTCAGAATTTCAAGTTGGTAACAGCAGAGGATTATACCAAGTATGGAACCTTTTAAGAGCTGGACTGCACAAGTCACAAACTCATGAGGCCAGCCCTGGTCACACCCTTTCTGTGTTCCCATAATTCTTAGTGGACACTGTTTCTTGGCAATTCAGCATCTATTTACCCTAATTCGGGTAACTGGCTTCCCAGTTTTCCTCTGGGAAAGCCATTCCCCTCACATTCCTGGTCCTTGGCATTGGGAGACCAATCAGAGCAAACGATACCATGGGCCATTGTGATTGGTCCAGCAATGGGCTTGAGAACCAATCAGAGCCAACCAGATGCTGAAAGCATCTGGCTGGGGCTGCTAGAGACCAGCTCTGGACTTGAGTGTGGGGGCCTGTGAGGCAGAGATTGCTGGGGTTGCCACATGAAGCCAGAGATAAGGGGCAGAAGCACATTTACCAAGTAGTTTTCAGCTCTTTGAGTCAGTAAATCCCCCTTTTGCTTAAGCCATTTTGAACTGGGTTTTCTGACACTTGTAAACAAAAAAGTACAAGGGGAACCACATCTGTTTGTATATGTGTTCCCCCAACTGTTCTGTGAGCTCTTTAGGAAGAAGCACCCTGTTTTGCTTATCTTATTATCCCTAGTGCTTGGGATAGCATTAAAATAGCCTTTCATTTTTCAAACAAATAAAATGGTTGTCATAGGTTGCAGAACAATTGACAGCCTCACCTCCATTACCATGATTTTTTATAAAAACACGTTTTTATTGATTTCAGAGAGAGGAAGGGAGAAGGAGAGAGAGAAAGAAACATCAATGATGAGAGACAATCATCGATTAGTTGCCCCCTGCACGCCCCCTACTGGGGGATTGAGCCCGAAACCCTGGCCTGTGCCTTGTCCAGGAATCGACCTTGACCTCTTGGTTCATTGGATGACACTCAACCACTGAGCCACACTGTCCAGGCCATTACCCTGATTTTTGTTGTGAAATTTAATTGGTCTGTAAAATCAAGATGACTGTGACCCCTGCCACACTTCCATTCAGTTTGGCACGTGCTTAGTCCAGGCAACAGGGCAATAGATAGGTTAATTCTGCTCTTGGGTGCTGGTAACACTCTCCTTTATCCTGAAGCAGGGGCCTGTGAGGGACTCCAGGGTACAAAGCACATTCACACCCACTAACTCCTATGCATTCCACACAACCTTAAAAAGGGATCAGGGCAGGGAGAGTTATCTCCATTTTACTGACCAGAGGTTGAGAGAAGAGTCTGAACAATTTTTGTCAAGATCTAGAGCAATGCTGTTCAATATGATAGCTACCCACCACCTGTGGCCATTGAACACTTGACTGTTCCTAAACCAAACTGACATGTGCTGTAAGTATAAAATACACAGGGATTTTGGAAGACTGAATACAAAAATGGAATGTAAAATAACACATTAATAATTTTTACATTAATTACCTGTTGAAATATTTTGAATATATTGGGTTAAACAAAATATATTATTAAATGATATAATAATTTGTTCACTTTTACTTTTATTAATGTGATTAGTAGGAAATTAAAAATTATATATGTGGCTCACATTTATGAATCATTTTATTCTATTGGATAGCTGACCTTGAGTCTAGTATCCTGGCTCGTGCTGTTTCTACTTATAGACCCAAGCTCTCCTCCTCCCTCCTGCCACCCTCATCTGAGGCTCTTCTGCCCCCTGTTTTCTGCCCTCTTCTCCCTCCTTGCCCCTCCATTCTTCTTTCCTAATAAGGCAGAATGTGTAAGAGGTAGCCTGACTTTTTAAGTCTATCACTTGTTGGCCTCTGCTAAGATTTAAGGGCACAAAAAGACACATCAACTCTGAACTTTGGAAAATTGTCAGGTGTTTTGTTTTGTTTTTTAGTTCATATTCTCTGAATATTTACTTCTAAAAAGTTAATTATCTGTAGCTGGGAAGCTGTAATAAAGCATATTCTAGTTCTTGCCAATCTTTCATTAAGTTCATGAAGCACATAGGCTCCCTGGTATGTGCCCTAGCCTTGTGTATCATTTCTCCAGGCCTCTCTGAGTAGGGTCTGCTGGCCAACTGCTCTTCACCCCCACCAATCCTTAAATTAGAAGAAATGGAATTCAACTCCAGGAAGAGGGCGAGACTAGACAGAAGGAAGACTTACTCTCTGTGAAAGCTTGGTCATTAGAGCAGGCTATCAAGGCAGATGGGCTAGGATTCCTTCCAGGCAGTTCTCTGTGGCTCTGAGTGGGTACCCATTTGTGGGCAACTCAAAGACTAACTGGAAAAAGGAGGCATCCTGGGTGAAATCTGAGAGCTTAAGAACTTTGGGAGTAGCTATTCAGCATCACAGATTGAGCAGGGACAGTGGGGAGTTTTGAGGATCTACGAAACTAATAAAAGACAGTTCTAGGACTGAGCATGGTGACTGATATAGATATATACACAGAGAAATACAGACACTTGCTTAACATCACTTACAAAGACTTAAGAGCACTTATTTTAAAATGCCTTATTATCAGGTTGGAAACCACTAATTAACCTTAATATCTCTGGAAGTGAGACCAGCAGACACCACGAGCCTCTTGCTGTGATGTAATAGGGGGCATACAGATCACCAAGGGAAATGAACCTGAATTTTAAAAAGCCCTTAGATCTAACTATTGATTTTCAGGGAATTTAGGGCATAGAAAAAATAATTAAATAATGCTATGAGGATGCAATCAGCCAAACCCAGAATGGGGGAAATTCTAGGGGACAAGTTACTTTATTTTATTCAACAAATAAATAGCATGAAAAAACAAAGGAAGAGGAATTATCATAGATTAAAGGAGATTTAAGAGGCATATCATCTAAATGCAACACGTGGACCTTCTTTGGCTCCTGATTCAAACTGTACAATGACATTTAAAGAGATAATTTTGGAAACACAAACAGGCTAATTAGATGATATTAACAATATTGTTAATACTGTTAGTATGTTGTGATTATTATTTTAAAAGCCCTTAGTATTAAAAAGGAATGGAATTCTGATACATGCTACAGCATGATGAACTTCGAAAACATTAGGCTAAATGAAATAAAGCAGACACAAAAGGACAAATATCATGATTCCACTTATGTGAGGTATCTAGGCTAGGTGACTTTATAGACTCAAAAAAGTGTAACAGTGGTTACCAGGGCTGTGGTGAAGGGAGAATGACAGTTATTATTAATGGGTACAGAGTTTCAGTTTTAGATGATGATAATATTCTGGAGATGGATGGATGGTGGTGATGGCTGCATGACAATGTGAACTGTACACTGAATTGTACACTTAAAATGAATAATATGGTCAATCTTATATATACTTCAGCACAATTTTAAAGAAATACTTACCTGTTAAAGATGTAGCCTGAGATGCCTGTGATTTGCTTTAAAATACTCTTCCCTTCCCCTCCCCCATTAAAAGTTGTGTGGAAGAATAGATAAAGTAAGATTGACAAAATAGTGGTCATTGTTAAAGCTGGGTTATGGGTATACGAGGATTTATGTGTGCATGTTTGAAGTTTTCCTTAATTAAAAAGTGTTTAAATGACTACAAAATGCCTGACCCTCGAGAGTACATGAATACAACGCAAATCTGTCAACAAACGTAAGAGCTCAGCTGATTGGAAAGGCACCCGCAGTGGACAGGGAGCAGGGCTGTGGCGAGCATCTGCATTCTCCAGGACTAATGTGGGCCATCAGTGTCTAAAGGGTGCATCCCCAGGTACAGTGATTTCCTGACCTCTGTCCTTGCTGGAACACCTTTCTCAATCAGCTTGATGAGCTTCTGAATTATATGTTTCCCACAGATATAAGTTATCACTGTAGAGTTTTCCTAGCAATAGCGGCCTAGTGGCAATTAGTGAATATAGTTAAGGGACCTCTAGTGAGCAACTGGATGATACGGGCTGCTGGGAACTCTTAGGAGGGGTCTTCCCTGCCACTGAAGCCTGGGGAAGCTCCTGTAAAGAAGATCAGTCTTGAAGATTTCCCCTTAAAAAGGTGGGAAAAGGCCTTCCAGCTAGAGGAATGAGGATATATAAAGGCATGAGAGCACAAAAGAGTACTGTTCCCTCCAGAAACAGACAGTAGCCACAAGTCCCTGGTTCAGGGACACAAAAGGGAAAAAGGCTGAAGGAGCTACCTGAGGTCAGGTTATGGGTGCTCTGATATGTCTTGCTATGAATTTCATTCTTTCAATAAATTGAGAGCTTACTAAGGGCAACTTTCTTTGCAAAGATGGGCATTTTCCTTTTCCTTTGACTAAGAAATTTGACCAAGAGTAGGAATAATGAAGGGAAATGTGCTGCCTATTGCACAACCCAGGACACCTGGCTATGGGGCCCAAAGTTACACATTACACCTTGACTCTCTTATCTTTGTTTAAACCTGGCTTTGTAATGTGGGTGGGACCAGGGCAAATAAAAGAGACCTGCTTAGGTTAAAAAAAAAAAAAAGGATTCCAGACAATAAATAGAGCTTGGTACATGATGCCAGGTCCATCATAAAGAAATACTTCTTATTTCTTTGCAATCTCTCCTTATTATCTAAGTGGTTGGCACACTTACCTTGTAGCCAACAGTGAGAGCAACGAATCCATTATCCTGCTCTTAATGTTGCCCATATCCAATGCTAACTCTATAAGTCTCTCAACAAGAGACCCATTAAGCTTATATTACCATTTAAAGAAGTGCCTGGAAAATGTGTAGTTTTTGAAGGAATAATAATAGAGATTGCCTTTGCATTTGGACACCTGTAGTTATGGCACTTGTCTTCTCATTGAATTCAACTTTTAAAATATGTGCTTTTAAAATGCATTTCCCCCTTTTACAGTTTTCAAATTGAAGTAGTATATGCACAAGATTTTAAAGAAGTCAATAGCATGGGAGTTTACATAGAGAAACCAACAGTGCTCACGCTGTTAAAAACAATTAGACAATAAGACACTGTCTATTGACTCACCTCCAAAAATATAAGGGTTAGCTTCCTGATTCCCTGCCCATAGCCTTCTCATTTATAATTTGGTTCTTCTACTGTTCCCTCTGTACAGTTATATGATATACATAACCCTCCATTTCTTCTTCCATCTACACAGTACCTTGGGACTCCCCACTATGTTAGACGAAGATATTAGCACAGTTCCCATCTTTCCATCTCTCCCCTCTGCGTGCCATGATCTGCTATTTGTACCTTGACTTTACATCAAGTAAGAAAACATCTACAATCAACTCTGTCACCATAGTCAAGTCTTCCTTGCTTTATGGATAGGTGGATTTCAAGAGTGGAAGGCTGATAGGATTTGCATTATTGACTATGCAAATCTGGATTACTGCACTGCCCAGGGGCATGCTAGGATCTTATTTCCTTCTTTGCCAAGTCAGCGTCACCACCTCTCTGCACTTAAAGAACAGGCCTAGCAAAACCAGTCACATGGATTCGCTCTTGTGCTCAGAGCAATGCTGTATTTTAGTTGGCTTCAAATTGGGACAATACTTTTCTTTAAAAAAAAAAAAAAAAATTATATATGCGCGCCTACTTAGTCATGGAAAAATATTGCATCCATGTATTACCTGTATTTTTTAAAAGAAAGTGATTGTCCAAATATGAAGACAACTAAAATATGGCATCATTTTGGGCATTTGAAGGGATGATGCTGGTGGTGGAGGAAGAGAGCTGAATCCAAAAGGTCCAGAGTTAGAAGTCAATAGATAATGTCCAAAACAGAAAAATCAGCAGTAACAGGAAAATAAACAGGAAATTAGCAGTATAAGCACATTATTTATGAATACAGAGAAGAAACAGCTAAAGGAATGGAAAGTAATTGCCCTTGGGGAGTGGAAATCAGGGGTGGCTTTGTGTAGTCTGAAAGACTGTTGTTTTTTCAGTATGGATCCTTGTAGTATTGGTGGGCTTTTAAAACTTTGTACATGTATTACTTTGACACAAATTAAAATTAATCTTTAAAAGAGAGTAAGTGTCCCACTTATCCCACCACCAAGATAATCACTGTTTCAAAGTGAGGCACTAAAAACAGGTGGGATTGTCTGTGCCGAGTGAGCCTTGTCACCTGGTAATGATGCTGTGGGGTGATAAGATGTGATTCCTCATTGGAGGATGATCCCAATGTTAGCAACCCTAAGTGTTTTCTGTAACCTCTGGCCAGGGCTGGTGGTAATGCCTGGTTGGGGGCTATCTGTGAGCAGAGTAGGAAGTGTGCCTAGCATCCCCAAGTTCAGAATGTGCAGTCTCACTTAATCCCCTCGTTTCCATCCAAGTTCACACACTGCCCGGAATCTTCACGTCCTGAGCCTCTCCAGCTTCAATTTCTTCTTAAAAGAAGCTTCCTGAGGTGGTAGGGGAGTTACCTGGCTACAGGAAGTAAGAAAAGCTACTTAAGGACTTAAGAGTCACCCCTTTTGATTCAGATTTATAAGTAGTCTCCCTGGTTTCAGCCGCACCTTGCCCTCACCTTCCGCAGTTACTGGTGCCCCCTGATGCTGTGCCTTGCAGGGGTCTCTAGAGAGACTCCCATGCCCCCTAGCAGGCACCTCCCTTGGACTCCTGCTTTGCTAAATTAATTATCTGTGCCCCAGCCCACCCCCGCTTTCCAGCTTCCACAATTCTGTTGACATCTCTTGTCTGCTGTTACTCTCTCCCTGTCCTCTGTGTCCTTACAAGTAAATATATATTTATTAAATCCCTTGGTGTTATTTTCAAGGGGCTTGTGGAGAGAGAGAATGGAGGCGCACATGTATTTTCAAATAAGTGAATGAATGACTGGTTAACGCTCCCTTTCACTGAAGGTCCTCCTAACTTTAAGACAGAAAGGCTGGATTTTATTTACCATTTTCTGCCCTCTGTTGTGAGTTCACATTCTGGGGTATTTCTGTGTGAGTAACACTTTGTTCCTTGGCCAATGACTACTTCCCTGAGCCCAGCGTGCAGGTTTCTAAACATATGGGTTTGTCATAAGAATTCCAGGCTAGAGATCATGGTCTGCATCATGTAACCCACTCCCATGGCAGCAACCCCAACTTCCACAAAAGTCCACTGCAAGTTAGTTGTTTGGAATGCAAAACATTTTTCTATAGAAACTATAATAAACAAATATTTTAGTTCCCAGGCTAGCTTTAAAGAATTTATTTAAAGCTCATAGGTATGATTATTCTTTATTTGTTAATGTACTCATCCCCCAAATTTACTGAACACTAGTTATGTGTAATTTGAGCATTATATTAAGATGCTATCAAACACAATCTTAAATACATCACTTTGCTCAATTTTTAGCTTTCATTGTTTTTAACTTCCAATGGTCACCTCTTTTCCAAACATAATCCCCTTTTCCTCTCCTTCCCTCAATTCACCTGCCCCACCTTAAAAAAAAAGCAGAGCTTATGTCAGAGTCAGTAAATATGTTAATTCATCAGAGACAGAAAGTTCTAGATGGTGCTTCCATACCCTAAGGGCTCCTCTGCCCAGTGGAGAGCCATCCAAAGAAGTCCCTCATTATGCTTTCTCCAGGACACCTCAGTGACTTGGGTGACATTGGGAATTAGCTCTTTATCAACTATCTTTGGGATTCCTAAGGCTGTAGCACTGACAAGAACAAAAAGCCTCTTTTAAAGGCTTAATGCTAATAATTGTTGTTGGGTTTTTTTCTTTCTTCCCACCAAATTCTAAGGTCGACTGGAGCATGTTGCCAGTGCAGCAGCTCATGTGTTTATTTTCTTGTACATTGATGCACTTCCAGCGTGCAGAGAGCAGTGCCGGCACTCATGAGGAGAGCGGACAACTGCTTCGCAGGGGACATTTGAAACTCTCACCAATTAAGTTCTTTGGCACTTTCTCCAAGGTTGTTCTGGGCAGGAGTATCATCCAAAATGGCAAACTCATACTGACATAGTCTTTTGTTCGTTCATTCTTTTATGCATCAAACACTCACTGAAGGCTTACTACGTGCCAGGCACCGTGCTCAGGGCTGAGGCTCCCCTGGAGTGACCTGTGCACCATGAGCTCTGCACCTGGAGCAGTGGAGAGGAAAACGGTACCGTGGCCCAAGAAGGGTATTTCCTCCCTTTGACCTCTCCCACCCCCACTAGAGAAGGGGGCATCAGGAGAGGGAGAAAAAGGGGGAGCTGCCTGTGTGGGTCTCCCCCCTCTCCAGTCAAGCTCTGGAGTCAGAAGGAAGAGTGGTGGTAGGGCGTGACAGCCTGTGGCCCCAGAAACCTGAATTGGAATCTAATCTCTGCCACTAGCTATGTGTCTCTGAGCACGGGGCTTGACTTCTCTGAGCCTCAGTTTCCTGGTCTGTAAAGTGGAGTCATACAAACAGCAGGTGGGAACAAGGAGTAAATAAGTCAATGTCTTCATACCACGAGCTCAGGAAAGTTGGTTTTTCTTCCCATTTCTCCTAAGTTTGGGTCTCATGGCAATGCTTGAATTACCTGCTTGAAATCACTCAATCTCTTCTTGAGGCTAAAAAAATATATAAAAATGCTGCTCATCTCTGTGCAGGGAGAGATGTCGGGTTTTGACTGCGAGAAAAATGGGGGGCGTGTTTCAGATGGAGGCCTCAGAGTCCTCGGCTGGGGAGACAGATCTTTTCTCCCAAGCTTTCCTTCAGGCACTTGTTTTACTACTCTTGTGACACGGCAAGAGGAGAATCTCATGACCAGTGTGCCTTTTCTCCAGCGCTAATGACTGTGACTAAAATAGAGCATTATGGGGGAGAGCCCACACAGCCCTCCCCTTGGAGGAGTTCCAAAAGCAACACTGTGTTACCAGGGTGTGATGGGTTTGAGAGTCCTTGGCTGGTGAACCTAGTCCTTTTATGTCTCACAACATGTAAGTGAAAATGCATTAATGCAAGCTCACTAATACAGAATGTATGGGGCCTGGGGCAGGGACTGGCCAGCTTCCTTCCAGAGGGTGGTGCAAAATGAGGATTTTAAAAAGTGGATAAGGCTTCCAGATAAAGTACAGGATGCCCAGCTAATTTTACATTTCAGATAAACAAAAAATAATTTTCAGCATATTCTGTCAATATCTGGGATAAACTTATAATAAAAATTCTTTGTTTTTATCTCAAATTTCCATTTCCTTGGCCATTGTGTGTTTTTATTTGCTAAATCTGGAAGCCCTACAGGTGGGAGGAAGAGAGATGTTTCACTGACCTAAGAGAACACTGTTTTCCGGCTCCTCTCACACATTTTAGAAACTCTCTTATTTAGAAACCACTGTGCTTTTTATAAATTGCTTATTTTATATCCATTAAAGGAGGACTCTAAATAACATTCTATTCGCTGAGTACTAATGTCTAAGTTCTTGAAAATAGTTAAACTATATTTCCTTAAGACTATGTAACTCTATCCCTTACCTAGATACCATGTTTGTAGCAACTTCAAATATCAAAACAACACCAAGTTTTTATTGTATATATGTGTAAGGTATTTCACATGTATATATTAAGTATTCCTCAGGGTGCTGAGTAATTGTCTTATGTTTTACATTTTCATAGGAGAGGCCATATTTTGCTCATGCTTCTTCAAGTCATTAATAATTATACCAAAACATATAATATGTACAGCAGGGCAAATGTCTGAGGAACCATAAATATATCTTGCATTTTAAATTCAATAAAACATGTTTCCATTGGCAAAAACAACAGCAGGGATAACAAGCGACAAAACAGAATTTCCAAGACGCCCATCAGAGATGCCATGGGGCTCATATACTTTACTCAGGACACTGCTGAATTTTTCTTAGATATCCACTCAAAATCAGTTTTTCTAGTCATTAATCTGAGTTCTTGGTTTTCCAGTTTTCTACGTCAAGGGAGCACTGGGGTGGTGGCTGGGCTTTCCACTAGAGGCACACACACCAAAAGCAGAAAGCAGCGTGAATTAGAGCAGAAGCCCCACTGAAACATGGAACCAAAAACTCAAAGAGCATTACAGTTAAGAGCCATTTCCGTCGGGGCCAGCAGACCCACACATTGAGTCGTTCCCATCACTGAGTATAATAATGTTGCATGATAATCATGTAAAAACTAAATTATGTTCAGGTCAAAAGTCTTGTCTTCCCATCTCTAGAAAGGCCTGGTGACACTTTTCAAAGCACCTGTTACTACATTTCTGAGGATTCTAGGCCATGTCACAGTTTTCTTAGAAAACTGGAATACCACAGATATGGGACTGTTATTGACTTTTAATATGATTGTCTTTAGTAGTGAAAATAGAGTAAAGAACAGTCGTCATATTTATAGACTAAACTGGAAATTGGGAAACAGTGGAAAAAAAAAAAAAAGAATCCTTCCCCCAACAGAGCTCAAAATCTGTAGAGTGGAGGGCTACTGGTAAGTAAGTGCCATCAGGGTAGCCTAGGTTGTGCTGTGGTCATAAACAACTCTAAAAGTCTCAGCGCCTTAAAACAATGCCTTTGTTACCCTTGGCTGCAGGTCTGCTGCTGTTCTCACTCTGGAACCCAGGCTGATAGAGCAGGCATCATCTGAACAGAGCATTGCCATCCAATCACAGGATGTTCATGTCATAGAAGAATTCCGGGTTTAGAATGATTAGGTGACCTAGCTAGGCAAGGGGCAGAGCCATCCTGAAACCAAAATATTTGAGCTCCTACATCAGAATTTCTTCCCTTCTACAGGTACAAGTTATCCTCTGTAGTAGGATGACCAGTCTTCAGGAAGACTCGGAGTAGATAAAGTTCCAGGTTCAACTTCAAAGGTATAGTTTGCAACTTGAGTTTGCGACTGGTTAACTGTCATTCATTCCTTCGGTTTACTATGTGTTGACTCTGTTCTATGTAGTAGGTATACAGTGGTGACCAAAACATATACAGTTCCTCTCCTTATGGAGCTTATGATTTTATGGTGGGGAAGGTACATGGAATTGAGTCTCCAAGCTTTGAAGAGTGGCTGAAAAACAACTCAGAGAGCCACCCGGGCTCCAGTTAGAATTTGCAGGCCTAGAGACACAGGAGAATGCAGATACAGCCTCAGTGATCAGATCTCCTGTGTCCCTATCATTGCCACGCAGCTATGACCCTGAAATGCCACCAGAAACTCTGGTTCAGGGTTGGAGAGTAAGAGGGCTGGGGGTAATAGTGGGAGAATGGGCAAGGTGAGCCTGGAGTGAGGAAAACAGAGAAAGAAAACAGAACAAACATGGCTTCCATATGAAATGAGCCTGCAAACCTAAATTTCAAAATAAATGAAGAAATCTAATGCTAAGAAAGACAGCCAACAAAGTTAATAATCAGGACAGGATTTTACTCCACATTGAAACTAATTTTATACACCAGCCTAACTAAACTTTAGAGTAAGTTCACTTGAAATGTTAAAAGAAATGGATAACAGAAATTATTAGAAATTATAAAACAAACCAGGTAAAAACAATACCAGGTTAATATTAAAAAGAGTCAACTAAAAAGCTCAGAAATGAATTATATAACCATTAAAATTTAAAATTTCCTGGATGATAAAATTTTTGGACTTAATAAAGCTGAAGAGCACAGTAGTGAGGCAGAAAAGGGTGCTGAGGAGCACACCCCAGGTCCAGGCAGAGGAGAGAAAGTATTAACAGACATGGAGGTTTGACTGAGAATTACCAACTGTTGTCTAATAGGAATTCTGAAAGAAGAGAAAGGAGGGAATGACAGTCAAGTAATCTTTAAAAAGATAACTGTTGAGAATTTTTCAGAATTGAATACTTCAAACCAAAAGTGTATTTGAGGATAGAGAATATATCTATATCTAGAAGCATGTCAGCAAAATTGCAGAACATTAAGGATAAAAAGATAATCAAAAGTTAACAGAAATGACAGATGGATTTCCTACAAAATAATGAAAATTAATTTGATAGCAGCCTTCTCAGAGACAACAATAAATTCTAGAAGGGAATAAGGGCAATATGTTCAAAGTGCAGAGTGAAAATAATTGTCAGCCTAGAATTTCATACCTTAAGAAATGTGTGACATTTCAGACACACAAAGACCAAGAGAGTTTAACAATCACAGACTTTCACTGAAAGAGCTAAAAAATATTATAAATATAATAAACTTTTGATTATAAAAATAACTTTTTTTATATTTAAAAAGGTGAAGCTACAAATTGGAACAAAATGGGATGGGGAGCCGAGTTCAGTAAATATCTAGAAAGTACTTAGTATCTTAAAAATGTATCTGTCAGACCAAAATGAAACATCAAACAAAAACAGGACAATGAATAAAGTGATTGACTCAAGAAACTAAGAAAAACAACAGAGAAACCTAAACTAGAAATTTAAAAAAGTAAAGAGAAAAATTAAAGAAATTTTATTTAAGGAAGAAGAATAAAACTGAAAGGTGTTTTTTTGAGACAACTTACAGAAATAGACAAACCCTACGCAAAAGTTAAGGAAAAAGGGGGGGGAAACACAGACAAAAAATAGGAATAAAAAGAATTTAGAAATAGATAAAATGAAGATGTAAAAATACTTATAAAAACTATTAACAACTTCATGCCAGTAAATATGGAAACTTAGGAGAAATGGATATTTTTTTAAGAAAAAATAAAATTCTAGTAATTTATTCAGATGAAACTGGAATAAAGCCTTAGCCATTAGGGAAATTATTTTGTTAATCCAAAGGTCTCTCACCTCCAGAGATACCAGGTCCAAAGAGTTTTACCAGATCTTCAAAAAAAAAGATAAACAGTGTCTAAAGACAAACAAAAACAAACAAAAAAAATGTCTCAGAGAATAGGGAGAAAAAGGAAGATTACCCAATTTATTTTCTAAGATACTAAAGCCAGACAAGGACAGTACAAGTAAAGAAAATTATAACAATCTTACTTTTCATGTAGATACAAAATCTTAAAGAAAATATTGTGACCAATTAGGATTTAATCTCAAGAATGAAAGTATAATTCAAGATTAGAAAACCTATTAAAGTCAACAGTTTATTAAAAGAGAAAAAGCTTTTTCCTTTTTAAAAACTCTTTTTAGTATCATCTTGATCAATGCAGAAAATACATTTGATAGAATGCAACATTCATTCATACTTCTCAAAAAAAATCTTTGCAAACTAGGTATAAAAAGCAACTTTCTTTACTTGACAAAAGCCATATATCAAAATTCTATAAGCAAATATTATACTAACTGCTGATATTTTAGAGACAATTTCATTAAAATCAGGAATAACATTCAGGCACCAGTTATAAGCCTATATCCAGCATTGTACTGAAGGTCTTAACTGATGCAATAGAAAAGAAAGAAGAGAGAGACAGAAGTTGGAAGGAGAAAGAAAACTGCTCATTTGCAAAACGTGATTGCCAACACAAGAAATTCAAAAAAATTCAGAGACGCTCTTGGAGCTAAAAAGTGTTCAGCAAAGATGCTAGATACAAAAACCACACAAAAATCCATAGCATTTTGAACAGTAATAAATAATTAGAAAATATAATAGAAAAAAAATTCTATTCACAATAGTAACAGAAATTATGTGGCACCTAGGGATAAATTTGTGTAGCACCTCTATGAAGAAAACTATGAGAACATTATTAAACAATATAAAGAAAGACCTAAGTAAATGGAGAGAATTACCATGTTCATTGATTAGAGTACTCAATAACATAAAAATGTCAATTATCTCTGTGTTGATCTATAGACTTAATGCAATTTTAATTTTTAAAATCCCCAGTGTGTGTGTGTGTCTCTGTGTGTGTGTGATTCTTAATAAGCTAATTCTGAAATTCATGTGAAAGGGACAAGAATAGTCAAGATAATTCTGAAGAAGAATCAGGTAGTGAGACTAGTCATATTAAATATTTGGGTATTAAAAAGACCGTGATGATATTGGCCCAGGGGATAGACATATAGATGAATGGAACAGAACAAAAGCTCAGAAATGACCTATACACATGAGGAAACTATATACAACTATGGTAGCATCACAAAGCAAGGGGAGAAATGGTGGGACTGGTACAACTGGTTATCCATGTGGGACAAGAGAGAAATTAGGTTCTTATTGTCACCAGCCTTAAAGATTAAAGACCTAAATGTGAAAAGCAAAAGTTTGCAACTTTTAGAAGAAAATGTGGAAAAGTACATTTATCACCAGTAGGGAAAGATTTCTTATATAAGATACAAATATACAAACAATCAAATAAGAGGGATACATTTGATTATACAACAGGAGAAAGTATTTGCAATGCATATAACCAAAAATAGAAGATACTTTAAAAAGCAGAAAGTATACAAGTTTAATTTTTTATCAAAAGACAACAAAACTATTAATAATAGAAATTCAAGCAACATAAAATATAAAGACAGAACAAGAATTAACCACAAAAGTTAAAGTATATAGCATGCAAAAAAAAAAGTCTTGCAGTTTTGTCCATGAATGCAGAATCAGTACTTCCTTGGCTTAAAGCTCTCTCTATAATCAACATTATTGGTGATAAGTATTAAGCTTGATATTTCATAGCTATCATTTTTTAAAAATTTAAGTTCTCAAAAATTTAGCAAAATCCCATTTTATGGGAATACTCCTTAGAATTCATTTTGTTCAATCCCTTTGTTTATAGTTGAGGCATCTGAGGCCTTTACAGGGGCTAAGAGAACTTTCCCATGTCTTACAGGAAGGTAGAGTCAGAGCTGAACCTAGAAATCTGCTCTCCTGACTTCAGCTCAGTGTCTTTTCTGATAACTTTGTTGGAAAAAAATTTGTCTTAATTTGACATGATTGAAATAAGAAACATAGGATAGTATTTAATAAATGTATGTGAAATTTCCTATCATCAGGTTGCATTACAGGCTGCTGTTGAATAGCCTCATGTGTGTTTGGTTTAAGTGTTTAGCTGATAAATTCCTCCCATTGGTAGTAATAAACATCATGAAATGCAATGTATTTTTGGAAAGGTATTTTACAGGATGCATTGTGCAATGGCTGGTTTTGAGACAGGTTGTTGTCTGGGTAGCATCTGGAAAATAAAATATACATGGGCTTCTTAATGGCTTTACATATCAGGAGATGCTCCAATTGTAAAGCAGACTTTTAATTTATATTCTTTTTAATTGCTATGTGAAATATAATCTGATTATTTTACTACCAATGGTTACTTTAAGAGTCCAACTATATTGGTCTAGGAGGAGAGGGGTAAAGGTGGGCGGGGGGGATTGAGGGACATCTGTAATACTGTTAAGAATAAAATAAAATAAAAATTTAAAGTGTGGATCTCTAATATTGAATTAAATTATGAAATTAAAATGTTAAAAAAGGGTCCAACCATATTAATTGACTGATAATATATAGATTACATTGTCTATTCCTTACATGCGTAGGCATTTTTGCTGTGTCTGCCTGCTTTAGGTAAATTGTGCAGGTAAGCATTAGGGAAATACACTCTTGAAATCACAATAAGTAACTAAGGCCTTAAGTTGTATCTGACTCTAAATGTTCTAACTTTCCTTTATTCTTTCTATAACTAATGTACCTTAACTTTTCCCATTCTTGTATTTACAAGAAACAAATTTAAGAATTGTGTTCTAAGTGTGTAGTATGTTACTTTTAAAACAAACAAACAAAAAAGAAATGACATTTGGGAAAAAAAAGTATTAAATTCAGAAATTCAGGTCAAAGAAAAAATAATATTCTTAATTTGTCCTTCAAGTATCTTAGCTCAGCAGTTCTCCTAAAGTTGATATTATCTGTTTTGGGAATTACTTTTGGATTGTAATCATTCAAAATATACCATTTTGAAAACGAGTTTTATCAATAAGAAAAAAGAAAACAGTGTTTATAGGATATATCCCCAAATTGTGATTTTTCTGCCACCTTAAAAATATTCAAGTAATAGTTTTCCTGGGGCTTTGCACATTACTATGCAGTGTTTTGCTGTGTGCATAAATTTTTTTTTTAATGAACTTTATGAGAGTTAGGAAAAGATCGATGTTTACCATATGGAAAAACAATAAAATAAGATGTATAAGTGATCTTTATTTTATAGCTTTCAAATAAACTACCGTATGAGTAAATAAACTGTTTTAAAATGTGAAAAAACTGAAGTATAAGAACATAGCTGTTAGGAGATAAAGTAAGAATAGACCATATCAAAAATTATGAAATATTATCAAAGTGTATTTTGATGAAATTATGTTTTCATTATTTTCATGGGAAGGAAAAATGAAAGTATTCAACCCAAGGATTTATACAAACAACAATAACAATAAAATCCCTAAGGAACCAAGAGAGAGAAGAATAAAGGCAAAACCAAAACTAAATGAATTAGAATATAGGAAAATTTATAGAATTAATTCAAGAGCTTTTTTAAAAAAATTAATAAAATATCCAAACTTTTAGAGAAAGTAAAGAAGAAAAAAGGCCCTATGGATAATAAAATTACAAGTTAAAAAGGGGGATCCAACATCAGAGAAGAAGGAGATATTTTAAACATAAGATAATACTTGCAAAATTATAACTTAAAAACTTGAAAGCCTGGATGAAATAGTATTCTGGAAATATATATATTATCAAACTTAGAATTATAAAACTAATCACAGCTGAAGAAACTAGAGAGAGAAAAGAGAGAAAGGACTCCTTCCAGAAAAAAAATTGTCAAGGCCTAAAAACTTTATAAGGAAAAACCTTTCTTTCAGTGTTACTTCGAAACATTGAATAATATGGAAAGTTTATCTAATATACTTCAGAGAGATAACTTGAATGTCAAACCTGAAAGACAGCTCAAAACAAAGAAAATAATAAAACTATCTAAATTATGAGCACAGAGAAGAAAATCCAAACACAGATAACAGAGTGTCAGAAGAATAATTCCAGTAAGGTTTAACCTAGAATGAAAGGTTTTATGTTTTAATATTTGAAAAATCCAATAGTACAATGTATCACATTCACTGGCTGAAAAAGAAGATCCAAATGATTCTCAATAGGTGTAGAGAAGACATTAAAATTCAACAGCTAGTCCTTACCAAAAAGTTATTACAAAATTAAAGCTCCTTCTTAACAGAAAGTATGTATTTCAAATAGTCCAAACCACCCTTAAGAATGAAATACTAAAGCAATATCATTAAAATCAGGAACAAAACAGGGATATGTTTATTGCCATTTTTATTTCATTTAGATCTGCAAGTTCTGGTCAGTTAAGTAGGATGCATATCAAAATAAGGTGCATAAATATTAAAAGGAAGAAAACAGATTTAAAAATATTTGTAGATAATAAAATTAAACTCCTGGAAACTCAAAAGAATAATTTCACTGAAATTATTAAAATTAATATATGAGTTCAAGAAAACTGCTAAATACACAAAGGAGACACAAATTCAATAGATGTTCTATATAGAAATACTATCCAGTTAAGAAATACAGGGGAAAAAATCAAATTACAACAGCAAAATTAACAATGATGACATTGAACACATCTATTAAATGCCTCAGAACAGCTTTAATGAGAATGTGAAGGATTCATAAAATTAAAATCACAAAATGTAACTGAGAAATGTACAAGAAACTTTGAATATTAGATTCTATGGCAAAGATGTCAGCTAGTTTTTCAAATTGATTTGAATGCTCAATATACTTTCAATAAAAATCTCAAGATTATTTTCAGACATAATTCTAATATTTACTGAAAGAATAATTAGGTATGAACAGCAAAGAAAATGTTGAGCATGATGAGACCATGGCCCCGACAGGTATTAAACCATTTTTAAAAGCAAATATTAATAAAATAGTGTGGAACTGACAAAGAACAAATGTATGAATGAATTTCACAGAATAGATATTTCAAGACCACATTATACACAAAAACTTAATCTATGATGAAGAAAGCCTCATACATCAGTAGGAATAAAATTATATTTAATAAACTGTGCTAGGTGAATTGATTATTTAGAAAAATAAATTTGGAGATTTACTTCAAATAATCAACATTACTTTAGATTGATGAATAGATTTAATTAGATATAAAATATAAAGTTATTAAGATAAAAAAACTAGAAGAACATGGAAAAAATATGAAAAGTTTAGTCATCAAAGAAATGAAAATTAAAGCTATAATACGCTACCACTGCACACTCAACAGAATTGCTAAAATCACAAAAGACTGAATAGCAAATGTTGGTGAAGATACGGGGCAACTGGACCTCTCATGCATTGTTGTTGGAGTATAATGGTAGTACTACTTTGGAAAAAAGCCTGGCAGTTTCTTATAAACTGAACATAGGTCTATTCTATGACCCAGCAACACTACCCCTAGGTATTTCGCCAAGAGAAATGAAAGCATATGTCCGCAAAAGGACATGTATAAGAATGTTCATAATGACCCAAAACTGGAAACAGCCCAGGTGTCCATCAATACAGAAATGGATAAACAAACTGTAATACATGCACTTAATGGAATACTACTCTTAGCAAAAAGAAACTCCTGGAACACACCAACACAGATGAATTTTTAAAACATTATGTTCAGTGAAATAAATTTTACACAAAAAACTTCATTCTGTATGCTTCCATAGGATTCCACTTTATATAACATTTGAAAAGAGGCAAAACGAATCTACTATGAAAAAACTAAAATCTCTGGTTGTCTCTGGTGTAGAGTGGAAGTGAGGATCTATTGGAAGTGACACTTGGGAACTTTTTGGGATGATGTTAATTTCTCTATAAATATATTTCACATCTTTATGTAGATACAATTTATATACCATACAAATCATCCTTTTAAAGTGTATAATCCAATGGTTTTTAGTATATTTATATATATATATATGTGCAACCATCAACTAAAAAAACAACAACCCTGTACCCTTTGAATTTCTAAGTCCTAGGTTTACGCATTTGTCACAACTCACTGAATGATCCACTTGAAATTTGTGCATTGCACTGTAAATATGTAAAATATGTAAACTTTACCTTTAAAATTATTTTATTAGAAGAAAATATGAAATATATTCAAAGTTCTATATGGAAAAGCTCTTTCCTCAGAAAGGAAAATAGTGATACTTTTGATTACTTCTAATCTAAAAACGTTTGTATGTCAAAAATATATAAATAACCAACATTAAAATGTAAATATCAAGTCAGAAAATGATGATTATTTTTTTAAAAACCATATTAGACGAGGAGGTCTTTGTCTATATATTTGATATCTATGTAAACTGTTCTAAATTATTGCAAATATTAAGATAATAACAGATATGAGAGCAAAGGCTCTGAACAGAAAATTCATAAATAGGAAATAAAACTTGTTAGACAAAGGTGGAAATTTCTTCATGTTAAATTTAAATTATATCAGAAGCAATATATATATGTGTGTATACGTATATGTGTGTGTGTGTGTGTGTGTGTGTGTGTATGGCTCTAGGATTTGAATACTCTGAGTTACTTTCCTTTGAAAATTCTTATTCTCCTGTGAGAAGAGATATCTAAAGTAAATAAGAATGGCCATGCACAAAGACTACGCTACAAGAAAGTTTCTGACAGCATTATTTATAATATTGACAAATAAGATATTAACCAGATGTTTAACAAAGTATTGATTAAATCAACTGCAATACAAACATAGAAAATTAACTTAGGACTTTTACAACCATTAAAAAAGGAT
This sequence comes from Miniopterus schreibersii, assembly GCF_964146895.1. Lineage (NCBI taxonomy): Eukaryota > Metazoa > Chordata > Mammalia > Chiroptera > Miniopteridae > Miniopterus > Miniopterus schreibersii. Next base: position 25,930,048 of record NC_138119.1, read on the forward strand.
GTTGTAGAAGAATATTTAATGATGTGGGAAGATGTTTACATCTTCAGTTTCAAAGAAAAAGAAAGAAGGCAGAAACTTCTTTGATCCTGGTAGGCTCACCCATTCCCCTAGACCCTTGCTGTGGATACACAGACATTTAGCTTCTGCCAACTCTCTCCCTTCCCTTCTTCCCCATTTCCCTTTGGGAGCTGTTCCAGGAGGAGGAAATAGGCTGACATTAGAATTGCGGGGGGGAAAATAAAGCACTCTTAAAAAATGAAAACAGGAAGAGTGCAAAACACTGTGTGTGTGTTTTTAATTGGGAAACAGCATATATGCACATGATTAAAACTGGAAAGTCAAAATACGCATATAAGGAAAAAGTGTCTAGTCCTTAATCAGTCTTTTAAAATCTCCTTTTAGGTATATTTTTCTAGAAAGGCATCTACCAAAAGCAACAAACAAACAAAACACAAGAAAACAAAGAGGAAGGAAGGATGGGAGGGAAGGAAAGGTGGAGGTAGAGGGGAAAAATAGGGGGAAAGAAGGAAGTGGAGGGGAGGGCAAATATGGGGGAAAATTAGGATGAATTTATTCTAGGAGGGTTCTACACAGCTGAAGTTTATTTTAGAACATGTTCAACATTTGGATCTCAAATGTTCAGCAACCCGCTACTAACTTTATAACATCATTAAATGAATATGAAATTATTTATAAATACTTATAAAATAAATAAATCAGGATGTAAAAGAGGAACCTTTTTACTTGAGATGCCTTAGGGTACTGACTGTGTCATCCAAACCCAAATGAGGGTTCGTATCCTGACAAGCCATCATATACCTGCAGGAACAATGGAGCGGAGGCTGTGAAATCAAGACAGGCCTAGACATGCAGCTCTGATATAGAGAAGTGGAGGTTCAGAACCCTAGAAATGCCCTCACCCTAGATTTACCCCACTGGAGAGTGTGTCTAGGGCAGAAGCACCAAGTGATAGCCACTGGGAGCACACACATTTTCTTTCCTGGCATCATCCTCATAAGTTTGGGATGGGACCACAGATCCGGACTCTGCTTAGCAATCATTTTGGATTGATTAGCCATAAATGTACTGGCTTATATTTACTGCTTGAAGTAAGCCTAACAATACTATTTTAATGGGTGGGGAGAGGAGAGACCAGTCAAGCCAGGTAGTCCACAGAAGGTTAGGATTAGGGTTCTCAGGGTGTGTCTTTCCCTGGGGGCCACCCTTTTCCCCCATGATACAAATATTGAACATTCAAAGGTCATGTACTCAAATAATGAGATTTGGTAAAGTTAATTTTACAGCTCCTTCAAAGACATTCTCAAGTGAACAGGAGTATTTTTGTGTGTGATTAAGCTTGGAAACTTAAAAATAATTACCTATTTATTTATAAGTGATCTTCTAATTAGCTTATGACTTTATATATATACTTTTTCAAAACATTGACTACTCACCATATGAATGACTCTTTGCTCAATGCTATATGAAAGTTTACAAGATGAGAAGGGATGCTTGGGGAGGCAAGCAACATGAAAGCAAGAACGGAAGGAAGGAGTCAGCTTGGGATGGAGAAAGGAGAGAAAAGGAGACAGAGGCAGAGAAGCAAAAGCAGAAATGGAAAGAACAAGAGAGCAGAGTCATCTGCTGCAGCGAGAGGACTCTGGGAAAAGCTATAGCTATACTTGTAAGCCCTTACCAAAATTTAGAACTATATCCTAGCATATAAAACCATGTGGATGTTTCTCCCATGGAAAAAAAGGCAGAACTAATTTTTGACAAGTTTTCCTTTTCTTTTATACCTGTAAACACATATCAAGAGTGGAACTTTATTTTTTATTTTTAAGGTTTTTTATTGATTTTTAGAGAGAGAGGAAGGGAGAGGGAGAAAAGCATTGATGCGAGAGTGAAACATCGATCAGCGGCCCCCTGCGCAACCTCCACTGGGGATCGAGTCTGAAACTCGGGTATGTGCCCTGACCAGAATCAAACAGGCAACCTTTTGGTTCACAGGACCACGCCCAACCAGCTGAGTCTCACCATCCAGCACAGAACTTTTGTTTTTGAAGGGTTACTCTAGTCTTACTATCCTTCACCTGCTTTCACAATGCCCAAACACCGAGTGGACTTTATTGTCACTACTCCTGCAATGACAATTTCAGTTTAAGAATCAGCAGGTGAAATGGAGTCTGACAGTTCTGATTTACCTCCAGCATATAAAAAAATTAAAATGACTGCCGTGCCTTTGAATGAGCCTTTTCTAAAGGAGTTTTGGAGCTGAGTGTCCTGCTTTCATCTGGTTTGAGCAGTTCCTGAGGATCTGAGCAGTTCCTTTTCCTTATTAGGGCGCGTACCTCCAGTAGACGCATCTCCAAGCACAGCCCCACTTGCTGAGCCCCCTCATCTGGGCCTGGGCAGGGGAAACTAAGGCAGGAAGATCAGCTGAACAGAAGAGCAGTGTTCCGGTGTTCAAAGCTCTTACCACGTTCACTAGTTCTGCAGATATGTACTGAGCACTTAACTATCGGCAGTCTCCTAGTTAGACATGGAGGGTAAGGTGGTGGGCAGACACTGTCCCTGCCTGCCCAGAGCTCAAGAGTCTTTGTCTGAGGTAGGCAGAGCAAGTGTTGTTAATATTTCCATTAGGAGGCAAGGGACACACAGCTCTGGAACAGGGCTGGAGCCTCTCTTTTCTCTTCTGAGGTCTAAATACTTCGCTCATTGAACTCAAAGGCGCTCCAACTTTTCTCTTACTAACTCCTCAAAGGAGCTTTAAAAAGGCATCCACCCCCCTCTCATTTCCTCCCATCCTCTCCCACCCTCTTCACCTTACCCCCTCCCCCAACCCCACCCCTCCATGGGCTTCTGAAATTGGGAAATGATCTGTTCCTGTCCCTGCCTTAGAAGAAGCAGCACAGTTCTCCACACAACTTTATAATTATAATTATTAATACTGATAATAACTCGGCTTTAAGAAATAATTTGCTGAAGGCTTTAAATCCATCTTTCCCTAGAATTGCGTAAATGAAAACAAAGACTATAGAAAAGCTTTTCTCATATTAAACGATCAGACATCCAGGTATTCATATAAGGGTGCTCCATCTGTGTCCCTCCTCAGGGAACTCGGAGTTCACCTCCCTTCCCGGGCAGAATCCTTTTCAGAGGAGCCCGGAGAGAAAGGGTGTTTCTCTCGAGAGCGGCTTCTTACTCCTCTCATTTCAGCTGTTAGCAGCTGCTGGTTCCTTCATGTGCTGAAATGCCCACTGCTTTGTAAACATGCTCTCTAATACGCGCATTACTCATAGTTTGAAAATCACTTTGACTCCTGAAACATAATGATGTTAATGTCAGATGAGTCAGCATGCTGCTCCTATGGCAGCCGCGCCTCCTGCCAGCCTCTCCACCCTCAGCTTCAAAAGGGAAAAAAATCGAAAACAGAGAAACCCCCTTTTGGTGGGAGGCAAGAAAAGTCCTGCTCATGGCTCAAAGAACAGCTTCAAAGGAGCGGTCAATTTCATTCCCCTGGAAGCATGAAAGGGAGAGTCAAAGTAAAATCGCTAACCTAGGTTAATCCATTTTCATGAAGAATAACAGGAATTTAAAGTTTCTCCAGAGGATCTGTGATTTTCCCAAGTAGATCACTTGAGACCTATCACTCTGGTGAATAAACAGTTGTGATCTGTTATTTCCAGGGCTCCCCTCTGAGCCGTTTTCACACCCGTGGGAGGTGCACAGTGCAGGAATGTTACCCCAGGCATCCATAGGAAATGGGATTCCAGACCCCGGCTGGGCTTCCCACCGCCCTCTTTGCTCTGGCACCGCGCCCACTCAGACAAGAGTTTGCAGCCACTCTCTTGGGCTGTTCTCAATATCATTTCAACCTCTCAATTGTTTCCCCTCCCTGAACTACTGAGAAATGACCAGGGACTGAGTTGGACAGAGTTGGAGCTTTTCATGGGCTGGCTGATCACAACCCCCACCTCCTTAGGTTCCTAGCCCAGGTCACAGTCCAACCTGCCAGTAAGTAACCCCAACTGTCCTCCTCAGCTCATCTTACCCCGCCTTCTCTTCTGAACTCAGGGCGTCATTTAAATACACTTACATAGTGCCTCCGAGAAGGCTTCAGGATTCTTTATCTCACCCATGTCTGGTAATAACCTGTATTATAGAAGTGGGAAAGCTGAGGTTCAGAGAAGGGGTGTCCTTGTGCAAGGTGGCACAGTGAGTGGCAGAGCCACACACTCAGAGCCAAGGTCCTACTTCTACTCTGCAACAAGAGGAGCCCAAATCCGCATTTAGAGAACAGGAGCATGCCGGGTAGGGTTGGAAGGGCCACACAGGTGCACATATTTTCACGGACAAGACGAGTAACCAAAAGCTGAAGAGAGGCGGTGACTTGCCCAAGGTCACATGGCTCGAAATGTGGCAGAACCAGTTGTCAAACTAGGCCTTCTGACCCCTGGTCCAAGGCTTTTTCTCTCTAACCTCTGCTTCCTCACTCTGGACTTAATTCCAGTGTAGACACAGGAAGAGTCTGCTCTCCCTGGTTAACCGATGTGTCTTACACTGCTGATCTAAAGCATTCTGTTCCCAAAGCACGAGGCCCCACAAGAGACAGATGTCAGAGAGGATAATACACTGGAAGGAAGGGGTTAATCAAACCCCGTGGCTTTCCATTATGATATGACTAATCAGTACCCCAGATTAACTGTATCACTGACCCAAGCTATCTTCACACTATGGCTTTATCCAGGCTAATTTCAAAGGCTGAGATGACACCATTCTCTCAATGAAGTGTTGATCTGGCCCCGGTTATAAACCTGTGAGAGGTAAAATACCTAATCCAGCCCAAAGATTCTGCAGAGCCCTAACTCCAGGCCCTTTCAGTCCTCCTCCTTGGACCACTTCTTTGGGTGTCATGTAGACATCATGTAACTGGTGCATAGAACTTCTCTCTTTCCCACCCCTCAACAAGGCAACAGGGACCCTGGTCATGGTGAATATTCCCGCAGCTGAAGGCTTCCTGACCAGACACCTTTCTCCCATGACACTTTTCCTGCTTGACCCCAAAGACAAAGAAAAGACTCACATTTTGAAGTGAGGTGCCAAAAATCCTTAGAAAATTGTGGAATGTCTTATTTAGAGGAGCATTTCTCCTCTTGTCATGTCTTCCCTGCTGGTTTCATCCAATTTATCTTGGAGGTATGGTTGGTCAACAAAAGCTGACCCCGCCCCTGCTCCCTAAAGCAACCAACAGCTGTTACTATATTGAGTGGCAATATGATGTCATAGCATAGGTGACTAACCCACCAAGGCTTCCCTACGAGCCATCATCTAAATATGACAGCCTTCCATCATCCTGACCTTTTCACAGGAGAAAGCTGAGTGAGGGGCTTGACACTGCCTCCTACAGCTCAAGTTCATGTCTGACCTTCTGTAGCCAGCATCTCTGACTGAACATTTTGAGGACTCCCAGGCCCACTCCCACACACAGATTCCCTTCCTAGTAGAAGGTCACTTTCACCCAAGACAGCTTTCCTCAAGTGGCTTAACTTTGAAATTTGTAGCCATCAAAATGTTTAATAATCACAGTAACTAGGGAGGAACTGGGAAGGGGGTTTATATATATTTACCATGCTGTATATCCCAAGTCCTAGGTTAGAGCCTTTACATACAGTTTTTCATTTAATTTTCAAAATGCTCTGAGGAAGGCATGACAGTCCTGTGGAGTTAGGAGAAACTGAGATCAGAGGCATTAAGTAACTTTTCCAAAGTAACAGAGCTGGTCATGATGGGGCTCAGAGTCCAATTCAAGTCTCAGTGACTCCACAGTGGACCTAATCTACGTACAGAAATATGTGACCAGCTCACCTGGTCACACAAATTAAAATAGACTTTAATTTGTAGGGGAGTTAATAGGTTCATAGCAAAATTGAGTGGAAGGTACAGAAGTTTCTCATAGACCACGCCCCCACATGCTCAACCTCTCCTACTATCAACATCCTCTACCAGCGTGGTGCACTTTTTACCAAGGATGAACTTACATTGACACATCATAATCACCTAAAGTCCATAGTTCACATTAGGGTTCACTCTTGGTGGTGTGCATTTTATGGTTTTGATCAAATGTATAAATCACATGTATCCATCATTACAATATTGTAAAGAGTATTTTCACTGCCCTAAAAATCTTCTTTGCCTCTTTGTCCCCCCACCCCTGCAACATTATAGCCACTGATCTTTTTACTACCTCTGTAGTTTTGGGTTTTTCAGAATATCATATAGTTGGAATCATACAATGTGTAGCCTTTTCAGAGTAGCTTCTTTCACTTAAAAATATGTGTTTAAGTTTCCTCTGTGTCTTTTCATGGCTTGATAGCTCAGTTCTTTGTAGTGCTGAATAATATCTCATTGTCTGGATATACCATGGTTTATTTGTCCATTCACCTACTGAATCACCTGGCTTTTTAAACTCCATTCTAGTGTGGTTCCCACTGAAAACAGAGATAACCACAGGGCCTGGTCATCTTCTGGCCCCCATACCTGCCTCCTCACTCCTGCCAGCCACACAGCACCTGTCAGGGGGTGGCCCCTTTGGCATCCCTGTCTATTTCAGCAGCCCAGGAGCCAGCTATTTCTCCAGCATGAGCTGTAGGGCCAATCTGAGGAACGCTCACATGCCCATTTACCATAAAATCAGAATATTCCTTCTCCCTTCATGCCAAGTATACTCTCATGTTTCTGCTCCAGCCCCAAATACAGTCATTCCTAATATGTCTCACCAGTGACCACATGAGTTTCTCTTTTTTTTATTCCATCCATCCACCCAACAAGTATTTATTGAGAACCTACTATATGTTGGTCCTAGATGGTAAGTCCTTAGAGGACACTAAGTGTGTTTATGAAAGTTTGTGCAGAGTTATACCCATCAGAGCACCCCACTCCATTAATAAATACTTTTTGATGGGGTTTGTGTGGGTGTGCGTGCTCATGGACATAAAGACAAAGACAGTGCTTTTACATAAATGGTAAATCTACTTGTTCTCTGAAAAGGCTGGACAGGCTGAAATATAAATAGATTAAAGAAAGTTTCAAATAAATTCCTGGAGGGCAGATCTATAACAAGTTATTAAAGTGGAGTTAGGAATAACTAGGGTGCATTCCTAACCAATGAGAATGATGTCATGAGGGGTAAGTGCTATAATCCAGCCCAAGCCATCTTCGTGGCTCCATTGGAGGCAGGCACTTAAGTGGGACAGAGCTCAGGGATGACCTGTGGTCCAGCACTCAGCAGTTACTGGGGGACCCCTGAGCTTCCACTATGCTGGAAGCCTGCCGAATGGCTTCTCCTCCACCCTTCCACCTCTGTCAGGCCAGCTGTTGTGTGTGTCGTCCCACATCTCCCCCCTACAAAAGCAAAGCTTTGCTTTGTGTCATCCAGTGAGTCACCGGCACAGTTGGGAACAGGCCCAGGACTCCTGCTCCTTGCTTTGCTGGGGCTGTTTTCTGGAGATGACAATCCTTCCACATTAGTGGCCAGTTACACTTATGGCTCTTAATGGTATTTAATGGGGCTTCTGGCATAGGAAAATGATGGGAAGTGAAAGCTGGGAGATAAAAAATCAAAACCTGAAATGACACACAAGATCTGGATTACTGAAGGTTTAAAAATGGTGATCCAACTCATCGTGCCATTCCCTGGGAAACAGTCCCCAGGTCTGAGAAGGAGTAACCACCTCACCTATCTTGAGACTGGACAGGAGAGAGGGGAAAGGGGAAGTGGGAACAGCCAGGGGTCCTCAGGATTGTGTTCCCCAATTCTTCCCTGTGACTTCATCTCTATATTTACTTCAAGTCACCACTTGTCTTCCCTTCCATCACTTATATGACATTTTACAATTTACCATGTACATTTATGTCCATTGTTCCACCTGAAATTTAAAAGAGATGTGATCCATGGAAAGAGCAGTGGACTAGAATTCAGGTGCCTAGGACTCTCTACTTAACTGGCCATGTGGTCAGTCTGAGCAGGTTGCCTCACCTGGACCTTAGTCCCTTAGCTATGAAACAGGGGGCTGGACTGGTTATCCCAAAGGTACCATACTGGTCTAAGCTTCCATGTCTGTGTGTGCAGCCCTAATACTGAGGCTGCCTGTGGTTTTCTCTATTTCCCCCCGAGGCTGCGGTGGGAGTACATACAAGGTGTTTGGTCACAGGCTCCAGAAAACCTGGCAGAACAAGAAGAGCAGTGGTAGTGACTCCATCAGCACGATAGAGGGGACAGGAGCAGGGGACACAAAGGAGAGAGCTTAGTGGTGGCTAGAGACTAGATAAGAGGGAAGAGGGGTCAGACTGGATAAGAGGGAAGAGGGGTCAGACTGGATAAGAGGGAAGAGGGGTCAGTTTCCAAGGGGTGAGTTGGGGGAGGAAGGTGCCCCTGGTAGACCTGGAATGTGTAGCCTGAGGATGGGGCTGTGACTCTCAGCCAAGGAGCAGTAATGATTATCAGAAGATAACAGTGACAGCAGCTCACCCACTTGGCTCATTTCCATCACACAGGCACCGTCATTTTGCTCAAAACTTTAAGCAGCGGTTGTTGTCTTTAAGTTGTTTTTGACATGAATGTGCTGTCCTAATTGGAAATTTCCTATTGCTTCATAGAGAGGGGATTATAATGGAGGCAAAACAAGATACTTCTTCTGCACTTTGGTAGAGCTGGCCATTGGTGTGCCAGGTGAGGATGCTGTAAGCAGGATGGCCTCTCTAGTTTCCAAGAGAAAAACACAGAGTTAAGGATAGGCCTGGCAGGGGTGGGGCTAGGGTGAAGTGAGTGAGGTGCCCAGGATGCCAACTTCAACAACACACTTGTTCCCAGGGTTGGGCAAGTGCAGGAGGAGCACCCCTGGGAGTGGGCACCTTCTCACTTGCCTTACCCTGAGGCCTGGGCCCTCCTCCTCTGGGGATCTTCTGGCATAAAGTGGGTTTTTTGTACACAGGCATGGGGCTTGCGTTAAAAGAGGAAAAGCTAGTTCTTGGGGACTCAATATATCCAGACTAAGACATACATTTCATAGCCCATCTTGATCACCACAAACATAGACTTGGAGTCCAGCTGATCTGGGATGACTTCCAGTTTGCCATTCCTTAGCTGTGTAACCTAGGGAAACATACTTAACCTTATGTGCCTCAGTTTCTTCCTCATCAGTGAAATGGGGACAGTAACACCTAGAGATACAGCATTAAACGCCAGGGAAGGGAGGATGATGAAAAACACCGGGTATGTAGTAAACCTCAGTAAGTTGTTAAGTTTCCTGTGAGGTCATGATAATGCTGAATGATCAAGTGTTGGCAGAGTTCCTGCTTCTGGAAGTGTCCACTGGCAACATTAGCATAAGAGGAGGGTTTGGAGACCAGTTCACAAATTTCCCAGAAAACTTTCTAACTTTTGGGTCAGCATCAGACTCTGGTTAATCAAGGAGGGCTTCCAGGAAGAGGTCCTGGGGTTTCAGGGAGCCTCGGACAATTACTATTCTTTGCTCATCACCATCTCAACAGTCAACACTTATCAGTACAAAGGGATATAAGATGGGCTTTGACTCTATAGATGGGTGAGTGCTGTCACCTCCTCAGACCTTCCATTATCCCAGGCCTGGTCCCTTTAAGGCATCGAAACTCCGTGAACATTCTAGGGTAGCCTCCCGGCCTCCCCGAGACGCGCTTACGTCACCCTTCGGGGAAGCGGCTGACGTCAGCGCGTCCTCAACGAGTGGGGGCGGGGTAGTGACTCACCCGGACCGCGCCCCCAGCCCAGCCGGGCGCACGTGAGCGCGCAGCAAGCTGGTTTCTAATTTTAGCGGCGGCTCTGGTGGGGTCAGGCGAGGTAAAGGCGGGCAGAGGGGACTAGGGGCTGGGGCGCGGCTCCCCGGTCCCGTGCTGCCCCGTCATCTGTCCTCTGGGAGGACCGAGCCCGGCCGGAGAGGGGGTGGGTAGGGCGCCCCGGGGCGTGCCGGAGCGCGGGGCTTCCCGAGGCGGGCCCGAAAGGGTGCCCTCCGCGTGCAAGCCGCCCCGAGCTCGCCCGCCTCAGGAGGCGCTCGAGAAACGAACCAAGGCCCCCCCTGGACGGCGAGTCCGAGGCAGGGTTCCCACGGAGGACCAGGGCTCTGGAACGTTCCCTGGTGGGCGGACTGAGGTGTGGGCTGCAGTCAGAGCAGGAGTCGGTTCCGACGAGGGCTCGGGCGGGCAGACGGGGTGGACAGAGCGCGTCGCGGGCCAGCCCTTGGTGGCCACGCGGGTTGGTCTCTCGGCGTCTCCTGGATCCCTGAAACCCGGCCCGGCCGGTGTCGCCATCCGCCACCCCGACCCGCCTGTGGGGATGTGCCCGGGACCCCCACTGAGCCAAGCCTCCGAGGTGGAATTCGGCCTGGCAGTGCGGGGTGAAGGGTGGTGGCCGGTCAAGGGTCAGGCCAAGCACAGGGGGCTGAAGGTCACCGACTGAGAAGCCAACGACGATGAAACAAAACCCAGGTGCTTCATCCTGACCCCGCGCCGGTCCAGGAACCAGATAAAAGCTTCGTTTTAAAGAAAGTAGTGCCAGACGTCATGTGAAATCCATACTTTCCCGTTCTGGGGTGTGGGAGGCGGGCAGGCGGGGAGGGTTCCGGAAAAAAGCTCTGTCAGCGTAAAGTGAACTGCAGTTTGGACTTTGCAGAAGGGTCTGCCCTGTCACCGCGCCCTGCGCGCGGCTGTTGGTGTGGCACCTTCAGGTTTCACAGGGCTTGTCTCGCTAGGCAGCTTATGAAACGTGGGGGCCTTTGACCTTGTTAGATGAAGGGTGTTGGATGTTACAAAAGAGTATTAAACATAAAGATAAACCGGGAATGTCATGTTTTAAAATTGCTGAGTAGTTAAAATGTTTCTATTTCAAGGCGTTGAAGGCTATAAACCTTTAAAAAACACACACACCTTCCTGTGCCCTTTTTTCAGGAAGAAATGGTGGAAAGTTAGTTGTAGGATAAAGGTAGCTTTGGGGATGATGACATGAGTGAGTAACAGAAATCCGTAAACCCGAACATAATTTTCATTTGTTTTTCAAAAATACCACACAGGCCTATGTAAATTGGAGATTTTTCAGATATAAATGTGAAAACTGCAAGTTTTAGGGCTTTATTCCTCATTCAGAATCTATCTTAACACAGTTTTAAAATGATTACAGCTACAATCCAACAATTGTGTACATCTAAAAGCATGTATAGTGTTTTATATTGTTCATATAACAACAGAAGTCTCTTTGTCCTACGTTTGCATAGTTGCTATATCAATTTCCTCAATCTAATGCCTATTTTGTGAGGGTCTTAAATTGAGCAGGTGTGAATGATGAATCATATTCTCAAACTGAGCTAATTTCCCTTTGGGTTATTGTTGTGTGTGTATATGATGTATAAGAACTTTAACATAAAAGTCCTCACGTTCAGAAACCAAGGTTTTTTTAGTTCGGAAATTGAGTTTTTGCTTGAAAAATACTTAACCTTGGAATGGGCCACCTGCATCCTGTAGCATTTTGGTAAAGGCTTCCCTGCCCCCAAGTTGTACCTGCTCTCCTTGAACTGTATCTGTCACTCAGCTATTGCTCACTGTGTTGTGTTTGCTTATGTGTTTCGCGCACTAGACTAAGCCCTTGGGGCTCCAGATTAGTCTCTTTATCTTTGTATCTCTGGCATCTGAAATAGTGTTAGCATGTAGTAAGAGCTACATTCTAAAAAATATGTTTTCATTGATCTTTAGAGAGAGAGGAAGGGAGAGGGATAGAAACATCAATGAGAGAGAAACATCATCTGTCAGCTGCCTCCCACAGGCCGCTACTGGGGATGGAGCCCGAAACCTGGGCATGTGGCCTGACTGGGAATTGAACCGTGACCTCCTGGACCCTCTGTCAATGCTCAACCACGGAGCCACACTGGCTGGGCAAGAGCTACACTTTTTTGTAGTGTTTTGCCTTGTGAAAAAATGTGAGTTACCAAAACCACATTGCACATTTTGGGAAGGAAGAGTTTTTTTATAGTTGAAAGGATGGAGCTGCAGACCTATGCAGCTGTGCTAAGGGAGTTTCCTTTGCTTCCAAGCCCACTGTAGCTCCTCCTCCAGTCCCACCACCAACCATGAGGAAGGAACCAAGGAAAATAAAACCAACAACCAAACTCTAAATTATTTAGAGAGGATGTAAGTAGTGTGGTGTACTTTTGAATTCAAAATGGTGGAACTTTGACCAGCCCTCAAGGCCATAAGTCATCCATACACTGGCATTAGTCAGATTCTTGTCACAGAGAGGTTGGCTAGTCTTAACTTTAAAAAAAAATAGTAATTTCAGAATCTCCTGATTCTGTGAATACTTAAGACCGTTTGCGAAATGGAATGTTTACATTTGAAATAGAATCGGTTTCTGCACAGTGATACTAACATGCTGACCCTGAGAGAAGACTTAAGGATACAAAATGAAGAGAGTATACTTATTTCCTTTCTTAGAAGTTGCCATTGTCAGAGGGAGATTTTTACAGTAAAGCTTTTTAACCAGAACTCTTAGCAAATTGGAATTGATGCCACACTTAATTTTATGAAAAGCTAATGACAACTAAAGTTTCTATCAGATTAAATTTTGAAAATAATGTTACAGTGATTAATACTTTCAGTAATAACCTACTACCTCTGCAAAATCCTACATCAGAAGGTCCACATTTTTACATCCACTATGTTTGAGTCAAAAAAGAGTGATGTGAATTTGGAAGATGTTTAACAAGATTTTAACTAGGATTTTGGAAAGTTTTTGAAAGTTCAGCTGAATTTTCCCAATCAAGGAGTTTCATGAGAGAGATGAAACACAGAAAGGAGCTTTAATGAAAATAGGAGGGAAGACTAGAAGAAAAGAACAGGGGACACTGCTGTTGGTTAGGGTTAGCTTTTACAGCTCCTAATCACTTTCATACCACTCCTCACCAGAATACACCTGTAGGCCCTGTTTCACTGGGACTTTTTTCTTAACATAGAGCCTTCTATAATAAAAATAATAACTTCCATTTATTGAGCACTGTGTGCCAGGCCCTGTACTCAGCGCTTTTTGAAGTTGTTTCAGTCCTTGTTACAATCCTACGCTGAATGGATGATTATTTCTATTTTATAGGCTCAGGGAGGTTAAGGAACTTTCTTAAGGTCACACAGCTATTAAGAAACAGCCATGATTTTGAACCCAGGTTATATTAGGGTTCTCCAGAGGAACAGAACCAGCAGGGTGTTTTATATTATATGTGTATACATATAAAGAGATTTAATGTAAGGAATTGGTTCACGTGTTTATGGAGGTTGGCATGTCCTAAGATCTACAGGGTAAGTCGGCAAGCTGGAGACTCAGGAGAGCCGATGTGAAAAAGCTGATGTTCCATTTCAAAGGCTGTCAAGCAGGGGGAATTCCCTCTTACATGGGAGAGGGTGAGCCTTTTTGTCTCTTCGGGCCTTCAACTGTGACTAGATGAGGGCCACCCATGTTCCGGAGGCCAGTCTACTTTACCCAGTCTACCAATTTAAATGTTAATCTCATCCAGAGACACCCTCACAGAAACACCCAGAATAATGTTTGACCAAATATCTGGTCACCCTGTGGCCCAGTCAAGTTAATCAATAAATTAACCATCACACATTTATTTAATTTCCAGAGCTTATGCTGTTAATGTTATGTCTCCCTCCCACTCTAGGATTCACAAAGTAGCTTTAACCCTGGATCTTTTTTCTTCTCATCTGGAATGACCGCATTCACTCCACTCATATCTGACAAACATGCCTAATTAGTGCAGGTCCTTAAATATCAGTAACCAATTTAGAATCCCCTTCCCCAAACACAATGCAGCCATTTTCTTCCTTAGAATAACTTCCCAGCTTTCTAATCCTACTGCAAGCTTCTGGTTTTCTATTCACACAACCCTTTGAACTAATTCTCTGCACATTAGCAAATCCTACCTGACTCCTCGGTCGCTCCTCTCCATTGACCTCTTTGAAGGGCATGAAGCCCTGGTGGTACAGCCCAGCCAGCCCAGCTGTCTCCTTAGGACCAGCCTTTCTTACTGCTTATTCTTGACTCACTCCTGCCATCACTGTCACTATCATTTTAGAACTCAAACCTCTCCACCTTCTCCCCCAACAGAAGCAACTTGTCACTGCAGGGAATTCACTTGATTGAGTTCTGACTTGTGAACCCACATCCCAGGTAGTGCTTATTTAAAAATACTTCTCTGACCTGTGTACTTTTAATAAATATTGTTTATGAATTTTTGACTTAATTACAACTTTGGGAAGAATAAACATACTTAGAATAATTTTTGTCTAGTTGACACTATTCTCTTATATCCTAGGACACCTTGTATAGCTATCATGGATGCTGTAATACCACTCGAGCATTTTTTCATGCACAGTCTCAAAGCATTTGTTCTTGGCAAGTTAGATAGCTTTTAATATTAAGAACATATTCATTCCCAACAAAGTAATGCTTTGAATACTTTCTCTGCCTTTCAGATTTTCAATTTTTTCATTGTTATATATTATTAAGGATGAAATAGTAGAGTATTAAAAAAACACATGGACAAAATCAGATTTTATTGATAGTCAAAAGATATGGTTGAGCCTATCTAGCTTCTAAAACTGAAATTTTAAAGATGGATTTTGGAATATGGGCTTCAGTGGGAGAGGGCAATTGTTATAGATAGTTGTCACTTATTAAGTTGTCACTTGTTTTTCATTCTTCTAAAAGTTAATTTACGAAGCACAATACACTTGAACATTTTTATTAAAGACACAAGTAAAAATATGCTCCTCTTCTGTATTAGAAAGGAATCAGGTGTGTATTTTTTTATTGACAATGACATCTGCCACAATTATATGACTTTAATCAAGGCAAGAGAGCTCTTCCTGTTTACAGTACATGGTTTTCAGAACTTGGAATTACATTACTCCTGATTTATATTGACTTGGTTGACTTGGGTATGTCTGGTAGAATAAAAACAGAGGGTATTAAGGAGGAGACATCACTTAATTACCCCTTCCTATGTTCTTAATAGTGTTGTTTTTTAAAACAGTTTTATTGAAAACAGCCGTTTCCTTGCCTTTTTAAGAAACTGAGCTACAATTATGTTTTAGGATGCAATAGAATCTATCAAATAATGAAACTAGCTGGTAATAATTTGACTGTTAAATGTAGTTTTCAGCATATTATGTAAACAGAACTTTTGGTAATATGGAAGTTTAAAGCATTGAAATTTTAACACTTAAATTACTTTCTGTTCAAGATATTTTTTAAAATATGGCATTGCCTTAGCAACATTATGGTTATAATACAATATTAATTCATATTACTCTTTACTTTGTATATAGATAGACCGAGACTTAGCATGCATTAGGAATGATAGCGATCTTTAATTTACATTGGCAATAGGATGGACATTGAATGCTAGGTTGTGAATAGTTTTATTTTTATTAAATTAATATTTAAATTTTTAAGAAAAAGCAAAACTAATTTTTGTTTTAAAGGTGGTATCAATTATAATTTATATTTTTTCACTTAAATGATTAGGGAAAAATAATTTTTTTCTTTTTTTTTAATGTATCTGTATTGATTTCAGAGAGAGGAAGGGAGAGGGAGAAAGAGAGATAGAAACATCAATGATGAGAGTCATTGATTGGCTGCCTCCTGCACGCCCCCCACTGGGGATAAAGCCCGAAATCTGGGCATGTGCTCTGACTGGGAATCGAACCTCGATCCCCTGGATCCTAGGTCAGTGCTCAACCGCTGAGCCATGCCTGGCCAGGCGGGAAAAATAATTTTTTGATGAAAATATGTATTTATTTAATGTAATTATATTCCATTTTTAATCCTCAATACAATTATTGCCAATAGGACATAAATTATGTCCAAATCTTGATTATAACAACATACCCACAGATTTCACTGAAATTAAAGCAATTGCATAGTATTTATGGATTATGAGTCTTTATTACTCATACAGCAGAGTCAGCTCATCAACAGAACACCCAGACATATCCAATAATAAGGAAATTCTGCTGTCTTTCATATTTTGCTCATATAAAAACCACAGCTTTCACCTATTTTTCTCTTTTGTTATTTTTTTATTTATTGAGTTTAAAGAGAGAGGAAGAGAGAGAGAAACATCGATTTGTTGTTCCACTTACTTATGCATTCACTGGTTGATTCTTGTATGTGCCCTGACCTAGGATTGAACCTGAAACTTTAGCATATTGGGACAATGCTCTAACCAGCTGAGCTACCCAGCCAGGGCCTCACATATTTTTCAACTTGTGTGTCTTATTGGCTTGGGCTGCTGTAACACGGTACTAGACATTTATTTTTCTTGTAGTCCTGGAGGCTGGAAGTCCAAGATCATGGTGCCACAGGGTTGGTTTGTGGTGAGGCCTCTCTTCCTGGCTTGCATACAGTCACATTCTCACTGTCCTCACATGGCACTTCCTCTGTGCACATGCAGAAAGAGAGAGAGAGAGATCTGGTGTCTCTTCCTCTTATAAGGACACCAGTCCTATCGGATCAGAGCCCTACCCTTTTGACCTTATTTAATTGCCTCCTTCAAGGCCCTGTCTCCAACTACAGCCATATATTGGGGGTTGGGGCCTCAACATAGGAATTTGAGGGGGATGCACTTCAGACCCTACAGGTGTTATGAAGGTGTATTTGTCAAGGTAGAAATATAGAACGTGCTTTATTTAACAGTTTATTAGCTTGATTTATAACTTTTACATATTTAGACATATGGCATGTGGTCCTCCATTTATACTCTTGCCTAGGACCCCACAACAGTGAAAAAGTGTATGCTACAACTTGTGGCTGAGAGTGACTTCCAATCAAACCTAGCCAAAGGTGGATTTACAGAAGAATTTGTCAATGAATAAAGCTGTCTTTCAATGGAATGACCTATATTATGAGACAGTAAGCCCCCTGTCAGAGGACATGTAAAAGCAGAGGATGGAAGACTCATTGGCAGGAATGTTGGGAGGGAATGCTTGTGCTGAGTAGAAGGTTAAACTGAATGATCAAGACCCCTCCCAACTTGAAAATCCCATGAAGGCTCCGTTATCTGGAAATACAGGCTCTCAGGTCTTCTTTAGTTACAGCTTTTAGAAAACAACTGTAGCTTTCTAAATGCTGGAGTCAGAGAAGTTTTCCTCGGGCACTTAATTTCTCCTGAACATTCTGCTTAATATCTATATGGCCTTTTCAGGCACAAAAGCTGTTTTCAAGTTGTATGTGCTTTCAAAGACAGGCTTTTGGCATCTAATATTTCAGGTTACTGCTGAACAACAACAAAACAAACCCAAATGCGTCGCTTTATATAAGTGTAATTCAGGTAACCTCTAATAAGGCATTTAATTCATATAAAGTCACAGTCATGAGGGGACATTACAACAGAATTTTACCATTCTGTAGAAAACAGCTGATATGCACATGTACGGGGAACTGGGACGTGTTATTTACCAAGATCTAACTATAGAAAGACTGGAGTTACTGATAGTCTTTCTTAGCCCAGAGAACTTTCTTTTTGTAATGAGAATTTTGCAGGTTTTAATAGGAAAGGTGAAAAATGTGTTGTACTGAGAATTGTAAAATATGAAAAGACCTCGTGGTAGGTCCCCTAATCCTTTCAACTCATTGTACTAATAAGGAAGCAATTGGAGAAGACAGACAACTTGCCTGAGGTTACACAGCTAGTTACTAGCAAAACCAGAACTAGGCCTATGTCTCCTGCTCCCAATCCAGTATTTGTTTCCATATACTACTCTGCCATGGCTAGTGCATGAAACCTTTTGGAACCCGGACTCCCAATAATACGGATCAAAAGCCCACTGGGTAGAATAATGCTCTCATTTCTAAAGAGAACAAAGACACAGTTTACCTAACAGGATATCTGATTTTGTGATGAAAGTTTCTGTTTCTGAGCTCTATTATTCTAGGTACGGAAATCACACAAATAGCCCAGAATTCCCCAACTAGAAGTCCATGAGTGGAGGCTTCTCCCTCTCTCTGTGCGTCTCAGCAAGGTGACAGATCTCTCCATCCTTCTTCTTTCTATCAGTGTTTATTCTTTTCTTAAGTAAAAACAAAACCTATAGGCATTTATAATAGTTTTCCATAAAATGCTCTAATACTTTGCAACACTTAAATCAGAAAATTCTTTTTGAAATCTAACCTAGAGGCCTCCAAAGGAAACCTCTTTAAGATATGTGTGTGTGTGTGTGTGTGTATGGAATATAGAAAAACTAGAAAACCTTCAGTGCAAAGAAGGGATGGAAACCATAAAAAGTAACTTCACTTGCAAAACACAGCCTGTGTGAGGAATTGAAATGTGCAGGAAAAGGCACCAACACTAGAACATAGGTCAAATCCACCAAGAAGACTGATTCAGGGCAGTTACTGAAGGCACAGAGTGACAGGAGCGGAAAACCCCAAACAGGAAATGAAAGTCAAAAGACAAAGGGAAGCTGAGAATGATTTACATAAGGAGCTAGAGGAATAAAAAGGAAAAGACTGCCTTATTAGGTATTGGAGGGGGACAGTGCTTAACTCATTACCCTGGCTAACACAGGGAGATTTCACGGGGGTCAACATCATTCCGTGGGAACAGGTGGGCCGCCTGTCTCCCAGGAGGCTTCCCAGCCCGGCATTTGCAACTCATGGGGAATTATCCCCCAAAACCCCAATTTCCTGAACTGTAAGTTGAAAGCAGTAATAATGCCTTCCTAAAAAGAGTAAAGCAGACACTGTTCATAAAGTACTTTGAATATGCCTGTTACCTAATAAATGCTGGATAAATGGTAGCTGTTATTAATGTCATTACAAAGTTATTAATCCAAATTTTTATTCTTATGCTTTAATTATTTATTAGAGATTTAGTATGGTAGTTATATCACCTTCAAATACACAAATAACTACCCTCCCCGTAGAAAAGGCCATTGTAATCCGTTTTCATCAACACCCTTCATGATGGGCCACTAGTGACAAATTTTACTATCGCAAATTTATAAAAATGGAACGGAGGCAGCTTAAGCAATTTTCTCACATTCTTACTCATAAGCTATATCATGAAGCAATCTAAGCAATGATTTAGACTGACTTAATTTTAGAAAATCTGTATTTGCCCTGTTGTATTAAATATATATTTGTTTTCTTTTTTAAATTTATTTAATTAACATTGGTTAATAACAGTATATAAGTTTCAGATGTACAATTTTATAATCCATCATCTGCATATTGCATGTGTGCTCTCCTCCCAAAGTCTAGTCTCCTGCCACCACATATTTGACCCCCTCTACCCTCTTCGTTTTCCCACCACCACCTCCTTCTCTGGTAACCACCACGCTGCTGTCTGTGTCTATGAGTCTGTTTTGTTTGTTCATTTGTTGCTTTCTGTTTTATATCCCACATATGAGTGAAATCACATGGGTCTTGTTTTTTTTTCATTTGACTTATTTCACTTAGCATGGTGCTCTCAGGATTCATCCACGTTGTCACAAATGGAAATATTTAATTATTTTCTATGGCTGAGTAGTAGTCCATTGCATATATGTACCACATCTTTTTTATCAGTCAAAGGACAGTTGGGTTATTTCCATGTCCTGGTTATTTTGAATAATGCTGCAATGAACACAGAGGTACAAATATCTTTACAAACAAGTGTTTTCAGTTTTTTTTGGATAGATATTCAGAAGAGGGATTACTGGGTCATATGGTAGCACTAGTCTTTCCATAGAAGCTGCACCAATTTTCATTCCCACCAGCAGTGTACAAGGGTTCCCATTTCTCCATATCCTCTCCAACATTTGTCCTTTCTTGTCTTATTGATAATTGTCATTCTAACAGGTGTGAGGTAGTATCTCATTGTGGTATTGATTTGCATTTCCCTCATAGCTAGTGAAGTTGACTATCCTTTCATTTATTTATCTGTTGGCCATCTGTATGTCTTTTTTGGGAAAAGTATCTGTTCAGTTCCTCTGCCTCTTTTTTTTTTAATATGTTTTTTATTGATTTCAGGTAAAGGGAGAGGGAGAGAGAGAGATAGAAACATCAGTGACAAGAGAGAGTCATTGATCGGCTGCCTCCTGCATGCCCCCTACTGGGGTTTGAGCCCACAACCTAGGCATGTGCCCTGACCGGGAATCGAACCGTGACCTCCTGTTCATAGTTTGACGCTCAACCACTGAGCCACACATGCCGGGCCCTCTGCCTTTCTTAAATTGGATTGTTTGGGGTTTTTTTGTTGCTGAGTTGTATGAGCTCTTTCTACATTTTGGATATTAGTCCCTTATCAGAGGTATCATTTGCAAATATCTTCTCTCGGTTGGTTGGTTGCCTGTTTCTTTTGTTGATGGTTCATTTGCTGTGCAAAAGCTTTTTAGTTTGATGTAGTCCCACTCATTTATTTTTTCTTTATGTCCCTTGCCTTTGGGGTCAAGTTCATAATAACTCCTCTGAGACCAAGGTCCATAAGTTTAGTATCTATGTTTTCTTCTATGTACTTTATTGTTTCAGGTTTTATATTCAGTTAATCCATTTTGAGTTCATTTTTGTATATGATGTCATATAGCAGTCTAGTTTCATTCTTTTGTGTCTGGCTTTCCAATTTTCCCACCACCATTTATTGAAGAAGTTTTCCTTTCTCCATTGTATGTTTTTGGCTACTTTGTTGAAAATTAGTTGTCCATATATGTGTATGGGTTTATTTCTGGGCTCTCAATTCTGTTCCATTGGTTTGTATTCTATTTTTCTGCCAATCTAGACTGTTTTGATACAGTAGCTTTGCAGTATAATTTGAAGTCAGGGAGTATGATACCTTTGGCTTTCTTCCTTTTTTTCTTTGGCTATTTGGGGTCTTTTGTCACTCTAAATAGCTCTTAAAAGGACTATGTAAAGCACCTATTATATTTGCAAACTAAAGACAGCAAACATTTAAGGGACAGAAGCATTCAATATTTAAAATATGTTCATAACAAGTCATTCACAAGTTGATACACTTATTAGAAAAACCTCCTAATCTTTCATTCTTATAACACTAAAAATGTGTATGTTTTATGTGACCTTATTTTCTGCCCCTCTGCAATACTAATATAAAATGCTAATAATATTACTATTAATAGCTAATGTTTATTCCTGCTTCCTGACCACACCGCTCGCTCCCTTGCTCTTTGAGCTTTCAGTTGTAAGACACTGCATAGAAAAGGGATATAAACTGGTGAAGAGGCTACTGAGTGAGCATCTGTCCATCTCAGATGCTCTAGCTGGGACCAAAAAGGTCAGGCAACTGGGAGCTATAAACATGCAGGCTAGAGGTTCTCATATTTAGAGTTCAGGGCTCAGTAAAATTTCAAAAACATGGGATTGGCATTGAGATGACACCATTTAATTTGCCAACTAAGGACATTTGAAACAATAACTACTACTATATGCTAATAGCATTCTTTACTAAAAGAAAGACCATGAAACTGTTAAGAAGAACCTGGTAGGAAAGACAGAAATACCAGAGTAAAGGCAATCAACAAGAAGTGATGAACGATAACTTTAAAGTTATTTCTCATTTTGAATAATGGATCAGCCTAATTCCATGGACTGGTCTTTGAGAACTGATCCAAAGAATCCTGCTGGAGGTCCCATAAATGTATAATAACAAAAGTAACCAGGTGACTTTTATTGAGGGGTTATTCTATTCCAGGTCCTGTGCTAAGTGCTTTGCTTGCATAGGGAGTGATGACCTGGTGATGTTCGAGTAGAGTTTGCCCCTGCTTCATTCTAATTACAATCACCATGAAAACCATTCTGACCCAAGGTCTCACTGGTGATCTGCTTTTTCCAAGAACACGATCACTATATGAAAATTTAAAACTCTACCGTAACAAAGGCTTGAGCAGCCTTTGGAGGCCACTTCGGCAGGATCTAGCCCCAACTGGGATTCAGTGTTCTTTCACAAAAGGACAGAAAGCTGCCAGGTTTTTTGCCACAAGCTTCTGTGCTGTGACAAAGCACTGCTTTGACCAGTGTACTGGGCCTGAGACCACAACAGCCAGCTAGTCATGACAAACCAAAAATAGCCCCATAGTCTAAATGAAGACACGTGGGGGAGTGACCACCCTGACTCACCCAGGCCCATTTGTTACATACTTTATTTTGGGGTAACTTCAGTGGGGACCAAAAGTGTTTCATATACTTGTTTTTCTCTCCAAAGAAGAGTACAAAGAAGGGGACTAAGTCATGTGGTTTTGTTTAACTTTCCATTAATGTTGCAACCAGTATAGATGATGTGATTACTAAGCTTCAAAAAGCCCACAGCTAATTGGTTAGGATGATGTGTCTCTCTGGATTGCCTAAACTGCCAAAGAGATTTTGGCTCACAGTCTGTTGCATAAGGAAGTTTTGCTCCCAGGAATGCATGTTATCATTCCAAGATCTTCGTTGCTACTCAGGGTGACCAAAAAACAAGTAAATGAGAATGTCGTCGGGGAATAGAATGTAGTAGAGAGCCTGTTTGCCTTATTTAGACTTATTTCCTGTCTAAGGTTTGAGCTACATTTATGTGTTTGTAACTTGCATTGTAAACCTTCTCAGTGTAAATATGTTACCATGGCGAATGTATTATTGTCTGCATCTGTAAGAGTGATTTCCACGGGTATATGTGATCCAGGTTTCCTGCCATCACCTGGTCCTCCTGTCACTCCAGACTCACATCCTGCTGTTCTTCCCTGAGCTGCTCTTCGGCCTTCTCCCAGCTCTTGCAAAATGCCAAGATCGCTCTCACCTTAGGGTCTTGGCATTTGCTGTTTCCTCTGCTTGCAGGGTTTTCTCTGTCATTTTACGTAGCTCCCTCCTTGCTGTCACTTAGGTCTCTGTTTAAATATCATTCCTTGGAGAAGTCTTCTCTATCCACCTTGGCTGAAATAACCCATCCCTATCAGTCACTCTTCAATACATCATCTTATTTTATTATCTTTATAGCACTTAACGAATATCTGAAAATATCTTGCTTACCTATTTGTTAACTTACTGTTTACCTCCTCTAGAATAAAAGTCCTATGAGAATAGGAGAATTCACTCGCATTTTCATATTTTGTCACCTTTATTCCAGAGAGTTTATTTCTAAATGGTACAAAGCTTAATGGGTGCTCATTAGTCCTCTTGATAATTTTATCAATAGAGATAGGCCAAATGACTCATGATTTACATTGTTTGGTGTGGCTGTCTATAATTGATCATATCACGGAGCAGATACTAAATCTCCACTCCCCTTAGGTTATATAGCTCATTCTGAGAGAGCAATCAGATAAGAGCACAAATAAAATTTTACTATAGCCCTAGCCTGGTGGCTCAGTTGGTTGGAGCATCATCCCATGCATCAAAAAGGTTTTAGATTTGTACCTACGCTGTGGCTTTGATTCCTGGTGGGGTGTGTATGGGAGGCAACCAATCAATGTTTCTCTCATGCCTGTTTCTCTCTTTTTCTCTCTAAAAAATAATAAAAACATATCCTCAACTGAGGGGTATAAAAAAAATTTAATATAAAAAGGAAAGTTTAAATGCAGTGATTTAGGGTAAACAAATACTTCTGAAAATAAAAATATCTAATTTAAATTAACAGCTAACCTGATTATTATTTGTAGAAAAACACACACATTAAAAACAAAGGCCTATTGTTTTCCTTTTTAAAACTATTGAACTGGAAGTTCCAACCAATGCAATAAGATACCATTTTAAAGTAGAGACAAAATTATCTTCATAGGTAATGATTACCTACCAGGAAAACTTAAGATAATTTTTTTAAAAGGACTCATCATGGATTTCAGTGAGGTCAGTTATAAAATAAGTACATAAAAAGTGATAGATTTCTTATAGAGCAGCACTAGTTATTTAGAAAACATAAAGAAAAAATAGCTAAAGAATGTTATGGATGTTAATAAACTAGTTATAGTTTTTTATTTTCCTAGTGTCCAAATATGACATTAATCTTAGACTGAAGAGTGACTATGGGTTTTAATGTAATATTGTGTTTGTTTTCCTATGGAAAAGCATAACTTATCACTTGTTTATTCTGCTAACATTTGCACTCCTGTATTCGTAGTTGTAGAAAACAAGGGGGAAGGGAGAAAACATGGTCCCTGCTCTCTTAAAGACTTTATAATCATGTTGGAAAGAAAAAATGTACACAAGAGAAACTACTAGAAAATTGTTCCTAGTAACGTATTTAGTAAATACCGAATATTTAGGTGCCTTTGCAAGTTGTATGAGGAATGGACTCACCGTGAATGTGATTGGAACTCAGGCATTGCCGCCTGTGCAAGCTGTCAGGGAAAGTAAGGCACAGCCCTTTATAATGATAACCATTAAGCTGACCTTGGATAGAAGAAAGAAGGCTGTCAGTGCATTCTGATAGACCAGATGGCATTCCAAGTGGAGCGCACGACTTTGGGTAAAAAAAGAAAGTATAGGACATGTTTGTGAACACTGAGTCCTGTTTGGCTGGAAGACAGGAACACAAAAAAGGGGACTGGGAGGCAGGGCCAGAGGAGAGATTGGAGCTCAGATCTCACAATGGTAGTCTTGAATTCCTAACTGCAGAGTTTAGATTGTATTTGTTGAGCCTTCAGACATTTAAAAATAAGGAAGCAACCTTAGGAGTCTGTCACGGGGATACATGTGGGCTGAGTTGAAGCATGAAGGGACAGACAATGGAGGGTCTGTTAGGGAGCTTAGGAAAGATAAGGAAACAAAATTTTAATGTGAAAAAGGAAAGTTAGACTTAACGATTTAAGATACTGCTCAAAAGTATCTTTTAAACTGAGAACTAGCATAATTAGTAATAGAAAATAATATTAAAATACGAAAGGCAAGAAGCCCGTTCTTCCCACTTGAAAAATGTTGACCTGGAATTTCCACCAGACCTGAGCTAGTCTAGACTTGAGAAGCAGCACTGCAGGGATTGAAGGACTCTGGCACCCAGAACAGTGCCTGGATTTTAGTAGGTATTCAATAAATATTCATCAAGTGAATGAATAATTTTCTCTCTTTCTCTTAGAAGTTCTCAGGGGTACAATCTCTCCCTCTCTCTTTTTTTTTTTTTTCTCTCTCTCTCCTCCCTCCCCTTTATTTTTTTCCATACTAAATCTTTAGAGTCTGGCATATAGTACACATTCAATGAATGTCACCTCATTGAATATGTTAGCTCAATGAATGTCACCTCATTAGGCATAGGATTGAGAGAGCTAGAAGAGAGAAAGATTTTTTAGTTTTGAACTTATTTCAACATTATTGACATTTTTTCTTTCATAAATATTATTGGGGAAGTTATCAGGAGGAGTTGGTTTGGGGGAGAAGGTGACTTGTTCACTTTTAAACTGCTGCATTGGAAAGACTTGGAGGATTATATAGGTGATGGGATCCAGCAGACAGTTGAAAATATGAAATTAGAACTCTATGGGTAAGTTGGACTAGGTGTAAAGATCTGGGAACATCTGTACAGAGGTGCTAATTCAAATAGTAGGAGTACTGGAGGTCACCAGAAAGGAGGTATAGAAAAGAGAAACTGAGTTGAGGACAGATCTTGGGACACACCTGTGTTTTCAGTGAGGCAGAGGAGCCAATGAGGAGACTGAAGTCAGTCTGTCAGAGTTGGGGGGAAAACTGTATTCCAAGGTGAGGGAAGATTTTCCAAAAGCAATTACCGGCTGCATCAAATTCTTTAGGAAGGTTAGTGAGGACAGAATTCAAGAAAAGGTTTTACATCTGGCAGTTAGAGTGAGCATTTCAGAGTTTGCATATGTGTGGAAGGATTGTGGGGAATTAAATCAGATTTAAATGGACAAGGTATGAGACAAAGGGGGTAGATACAGATTACTCAAGAAATTTGGTGGGAAAAGGAGGGAGGAGAGAGAAAAGATAGAGATGTTTGACTAATTTCTCTGTAGACACCTCATCGTTAAGTGAATTGCTCACCCAAAGTTTTCAAACTACATACCAGTTCGATTTAGGGTCTATCTGTCACATAGCGTCCCTTGATATATGGGGGGGCAAAAGTAGGTTTACAGTTGTGAGTACGGGAAACACAGTGTATTCTTGTATTATTATTTATTAATTATTGCATTATTTACCATACAAACAACTGTTGCCAGTCAACAGATAGTGGCTGATGTCCTAAACTAGCAGCATGCACTGGATTCTGTGGAAGTTGTAGAAGTATAATTATGAGGGACAGCAACAGGCAGGGGGTTGGGAGAAACTTGTGCAAAGCAGCAAAGAACCACACAACGAGCAGAGGCAGAAGTAACTGACTTGGTTCACTGACCCCCTGTTCTGTGCCTGGCACTGGGACCTGGTTCAGAGATGAATCTGGGGGCGAGTAAGGTCTCGGCTTACTGGTGGGATGAGCTACTGATGGCTCCTAAGCTGGAATAGTGAGGGGTGTCCCTGAACTGAATCTGAAGGTTGGTTTTAATGAGTCAGGTTGGGGAAGAGAAAGCAGTCTTTAACCTGTAGGACACACTTGAAGGCGACACAAGCATGAGGACTGCCTTCCTGTGGGCAAGTGCAGTCCCCTCCTGACCGCAGTGGATGTGGAGAGTTAGGGGCAAATGAAATTAGAGAAGTGATCCTGAAAGCTATTCACCGACCATGGAGATAGCTGCCCCTCTTTAAAGCTTGAAGACAAAGTTGTTTTCTGCTTGTTTTTTGTTTCTCCCCCAATATTTCTATGAGCTGAAAGAAGAAATGCACCCGGCTGGGCGTAGCTCAGTGGTTGAGTGTCGACCTAGGATCCAGGCAATCAGGGTTCGATTCCCGGTCAGGGCACATGCCTGGGTTGCAGGCTCGATCCCCAGTCGGGGCCTGCAGGAGGCAGCCGATCCATGACTCTCTCATCATTGATGTTTCTATCTCTCTCCCTCCCTCTCCTTTCCTCTCTCTGAAATCAATAAAGATATATTTTTAAAAAAAAATCAAAAAAAAGAAATGCACTTCTATGTCATGATCATACATACCACTGGTTAGGAAAAACCTTTCCATCAAAATAAAAAATAAATAAATGCTCATAATCTCTGATATTCATCCATCTCAAGAACTTACCATAAAACAAAAATAAAAATTAAAAATTTAAATAAAAAAATTTAAAAAATTTAATAAAAAAACCCACAACTCACCATAGTCATCATTATTGAGGACAGAATTCAAGAAATAGTCATCAGAATCAACCCACTCTTTCACCCACAAACTGTGTGTAAACAGCCTCCCCAAATGCCCTGTCATCTTGAGTCATCTTTGTCATGAGACCAAGGACTGTGCCCCTCAAAGACCCATGTGACTCCAAGATCCTTTCCTGCCATTTAGCCCCAGCATCGCAGTTGTAGTTTCAGAGGACTTGATTAGGCATCATCCTTCTCACACCACTTGATATCAGGCCCTTTTCTTAAGAGCCACTTCATTTATAATACTGGGGTTAAACAAAGTGATCTCTGGGATCCTTTCTGAGTTAAAAGCCATTAGAGGCTGTGGGCTTGACTAGTGAACTCTCTTAGGGGACACTATTAGCTTGTTTATTCCCCTAAGGGAAGTCTAAAGATACAGGGGAGATAAGGCTTCCAGAGCTTCAGGAGAGCGTGGTTGTAAGGAGGTGACTTTATGAAGTTCTACCAAAGGCCTTTCCTCAGGATAAAGCAGTGGGCAGCAGAGGGTCTACCGAGGCTGAGGACTGTGGGTCTAAGCAGTAATTTAGAGGACAGATGGGAGTTCCTTTCATCTTTGATATTCCAGAGTGACTATCCTGGAATTTAAAGCAATACTTTATACATCTTTGTTTGAAATTTTATCAATAAATACAACTTTTTAGGAAAGTCCAGAGGGCCTGAACACTGTGAAATTGGTATGAGATAATCACTGAAGAATGGCAAAGAATTTAGTCATTCAGTGAGTTTTTAATATCCACGAAATGGATATGTTAACAGCTACTGTCTAGAGAAAATCGTTGACTATCCTAATGAAGATGCCAGGTTAATGAGTTATGGAAAATCTACAACATGACTTTTCCATTCAATCTTGAAATTTTGGAATTTTTCTGGGATCCCTTGGGACTTTTAGTATATAAAATCAAGGGTGGATATAGGAAAAAGCCTAATGTCCAGGAGCAAAAAAGTAGAAAAAATATAGTCGTCTTAGGCATCTCAGCATAATCATCTTAACTGGCCTCTGGAGAAGGGACTACTTAGGTGTGTGTTTGTTTCTGGTCTTCAATCTTACCTAACAATTTACATCAAAGACTCAAGAATAAATCACACAGTTGTGTTATGTCAGCAACTTTCAACCTTTTCATCTCATGACACACATAAACTAATTACTAAAATTCTGCAGCACACCAAAATATATATATATATATATTTTGCTGATCTGACAAAAAATAGGTATAATTTTGATTCATTCATATTGGATGGCTATTGTCGTGTTGCCTGTTGTCATTTTTTGATTTGACAATCTAAGGGGAAAAAGATCAGTGTCCCTGACTAAATAGTCAAGTATTGCATTTTTAAAAACTTCTTGCAGCACACTGGTTGAAAATTGCTGGTGTTATGCTGATAAGCACCCTGGAGATGGATACAAAGAAAGATATCTTTTAGCATCACTGTCTCTGGCAGTTACAGGCTCATGGCTCAGGTAGGCAGGTTGCTATGAACTTTGTTCAAATCAGCCGCTGTTCCCAAATAGAGTCTAAATTCCCTTAGCAGAGCAGAGATGTGGTACTTTATTTTTTTATTTCTCTTTTAAGTATACAAAATATTTGGCAATAGTAGAGCTCTTGCTCACTGTGTGTTACGTGTTTTTTACAGTCTCCGTGTCTCAGAGAGGAAGCGGGACCAGGCAGAGGGTCATGCATGAGAGAGGAAGCTCATAGACACACACAGCCCATCCTTCAACCCTCCACCCTACCCCATTACCGCCCACCTTATGTTATTCATTTTCTCCCCAAATTAGTGCTTGAAGTTTCCTTTAATTCAACTTTACCTGGATAAAAATGTTAATGGGGAAAAGCCCTATTTTTAGGCTGGAGAACTTGAATTTCTCATGTAGTCCAGGCCTAGAATATAAGATTCAGTGGAGATGTGGCAGGAACAGGCTTGCCTAGAGCAAAGCTTTCCCTGTTCTCTTGAAGAAGGTGACTCTTGGGTTTCTCTGACCACCTGATCCAGTCTGGAGCCCTGGGGTTTCTCCTTAACATCCACTCAGTGTGAGCTTGATAAATCCACAATACTGAATTCTGAGAGATTACCAGATTTCTCAGATCCTCAGCCTCTACCCTGTGAAGGGGAATAATAATGTTGCTTCTCTCTCCAGGGGGTTAAGAGAATCCTGGGCTAAGGCTGAAGCAGCGCTTCTCAAGAGTTTGCCTCTTCATCAGCTTTTGCTTGAGCTGCTGAGAGCACTGTCTCTCCTGGAAGATGCTCGGGAATGCGAGTGCAGAGTTGCACGTTGTCTTAGTCTCATGAGGAATACGGTTAATGGGAAATGACTTCAGTTTACTGCATCTGCTAGTAATCCTGTGATGCCATCACCAAACAGAAAGCATGTGACTACTCGTAAGCCTGCTGTGCCTGGAGAAATTGGGTTTGACCCAGAAAATCAGGCCGTAAAGCTAATCACCCTGATCCAATAACGTGGCCCTGCAGTGGCATCATCAGTCCTGAGACACGGAGAGGAGGAGGGAGGGCGAGGAGGGAGAGTGAGCGCTCGGGGAGGCAGCGGCTCAGCTCTCCAGACACTCAGGCCAATGAAAAATTCATAAGGAGATATTTTCCAGCCAATGTCTAATACCCCTGCTGGGTCACAGGCTGGTCTGAGCCAATCAATAGTATCCATCATCCTGCAAGGAGCTAGTGATTGCATGTTTATGAGAACTGGGAGCCTTTCCAAGCCAAAGCCAGTTTCTGGTTACTTGGTATGTGTCACCCTTAAAAGTATAAAACTTGTTTTGAAAATGGAAACCAAGACCTTTAAAAGAATTAAACAGTTGGATGAGGAAAATACTTTTC
Organism: Miniopterus schreibersii; assembly: GCF_964146895.1. Classification (NCBI taxonomy): domain Eukaryota; kingdom Metazoa; phylum Chordata; class Mammalia; order Chiroptera; family Miniopteridae; genus Miniopterus; species Miniopterus schreibersii. The sequence continues at coordinate 25,960,156 of NC_138119.1, forward strand.
AAATATAGGGGCTAGGGGAAAGTTTGAATTCTTTTGTAAAGTCAACCCATGGACTAGTTTTTATATTGAAACTACTTTTTTGTTTCAGTGTTTGGTGGCCATTCAAAGTGATTTCTTTTTAATTAACTCCAGAATTTTTTTTTATAACACTTCAGCGTACGTGTCAAACTCCTCGAAATACAAACAGAAACTTGTAAGAATGAAATCATAAAAAAAAAAATTTAAAAAATGGAGTCACCTTTATCATTATATCACTAAGTTCTAGGTTGGTTTAATTTTAAAAAGGTTTTGAAGATCACAGAAACTTCAGCTTGAGTTTGAGGGTTTGCTTTCTGCACAGGCAATGAGAGGGAGGCAGAGAGAGCAAGATGAGCCGCCAGGGTTCGGTGCTCAGAGGTCTGCCGAGGATTTCAGGGGAAACCACACCGCAGGACTAGATGGGGAAAGCTCTGGGAAGACTAGGGCTTCTGTGTGTGTGTCTGTGTGTGTGTCTATGTGTGCATGTGAGCGTGTGCACAATGTGGCTAAATTAGAGCTTTCCCTGAGGTCTTTAGAGTAGAGTCCATTGAACGATATTTCTCCCACTCTCACAAAAATTGTTTTGAACAGGTGAATTAAACACCAAAAGTTCACAAAGGGAAAAGCTTGGAAAATCAACTTGTGAAGTAGAAAGGGAGGAGAGGACCAGAGTCAGAATGGGATAAAGAGTTTCATCCTGTCCCTGTGATGGTGTCAGGAAAGAAGCTGTGCCCTTGCATCCTTATAAACAAATAAGATTTCTTTTAATGACTGGAAAAGTGACACAGATCATTGTGTTTGAAAAATAGAGACAGAAAAGTAAAAAATAAGATGATAAAATCATTCATAAGTCTACTGGTCTGAAAGCCCACTTAGCAAGGTGATGTATTTTCTTCCAGGTTGATTCTAAATTAGAATCTTAATGTATAAAGTTTGGGTGTGGTTTTTTAAAATTATTTTTGAATTTTTATAAGAGTTTATTTGAGCCAAACTGATGTCATATGCTGGGGAGCTGATCTCAAATGCTTACCTTAATGTATACAGTTTCATATCCTGAGTTTTCTATGTATATTTATTTTGTAATTGTCTTCACATGTCAGAATATTCAGATGTGATATTTTATTGTGCAGTTAGTAGCCTATGCCATTATGTGCCATTCCTCTATTGACAGACAGGCCATGCATTTTCAAACCCTGAGACTTTTTTCATGCAAGTGTATAGCCCCTGCGTCTCTGTTCATTGAACCCTTACCTGACTGTTTGGTTCCGATGTCACCTACACGGAAGCCTGCCCATTTCCCTGGTTGCAATTAATCACTCCTGGGAAGCAGAGTAGTAGAGTGAAGGGAGTTTGGGCTTTGGGGGCTGACAAGCCAGGGCCCTGTGCCTGGGACAGCATTAACCAGCTATGTGACCTTGGGAAACTCCTTAACTAAGCTTTAGTCTCCTCACCTATAATTGGGGTTAATATTATGATTGAGTAAATGAATATATGTGTTAGTTTCCTTCCCTCTGCCCTTTTTGGTTTTCTGTCTTCTCCCAAGAGCAGCTGTAGAGTAGCAGTTAAGAGCTTGAGTGAGCTTGAGCAAGTAGCCTAGGCTCTCTGTGCCTCAGTTTCTTCATGGGCATAGTTCTACCCATCTCTGCATTCACAGGGTTTTAGGGAGGGTTTATCAGATGATCCGCATGAGGCACTTGGTACTCAGCACAAGCAGGAGCAAGTAAATGCTGGGTCTTCTTTTATAATCTTACAGCACCTCTCACCGTGTCACTGTGTTATCGTCACCAGAGTAGGAGCGCCTCTGTGGCTTCACAGAGAACCATAAGTCACCCCCGTGGGCTGCCTCTTGGAGTCACTGTCTGGTGAGCCGCCAGGCAACCCAAGGCTGGGCCCTGCCTCGCCGGTGGCCATATCCTGTGCAGGGCTCTGGCCACTCCGGCTCCCTCAGCAGTGCGTGCTTGACGGGCACTCCTTCAGAGTGAGTGGCCTGGGAGGCGGAGGCCCCTTCACCACTGCTCAGCATCCAGGCTTCAGCCGGAGGAAAGCCAGTGTGGCTGTGAGGGAACTGCTGAGAGCTGGCTGAGCTAGTGCTCCCGAGAAGGCTGAGGGAGCGAGAACCTCAGGGGACGAGGCCTCGGTGCCCACATCCCCCTCTTGGGCCTCATCCTGTTGGCGCGAAGGTCTCTTTTTGACAGGAGGTGGTAATTTCCTGGCTTTGGGGCCACCAGGCAGGATCGCAGTGAGAGGGTAAGATTCCCCAGAAACCGGAGTGTGGTAGTAATCTTGGAGGCTGCCTGCCCGGTGGCCATGCTGTGCTTTAGTAGTGGTTCTCAGAATGTGGTCCCTGGGCCTTCAGCATCAGCGTCATCTGGGAGTGCATTAGACATGCAAACTCTTAGACAGACAACATTGTGCTAGCTACCAGAGGGAAACGGGGCTGGGGGAGCTAGTAAAGGGTAAAGGGGGACAAACATATGGTAACGGAAGAGATTTGACTTTGGGGAGTGAGCACACAATGCCATATACAAATGATATATTACAGAATTACACACTTGAAACCTATATCATTTTATTAACCAAGGTCGCCCCAGTACATTTAATAAAATGTTTTAAAAAGAAACGCTCTCTGGACGGTGTTGCTCAAATCGGCCCACACTGGAGTGTCACAGGTTCGATTCCTGGTCAAGGGCGCGTAGCTAGTTTGCAGGTTCGATATCCGCAGGAGTGTCTCATGTCGATGTTTCTCTCCCTCTTTCTCTCTCTTTCGCCTTACCCCTTCCCTCCCTTCCACTCTAAAAATCGATGGAAAAAATATCCTCTGGTGAGGATTAACAAAAAAAGGAAGGAAGGAAGGGAGGGAGGGAGGGAGGGAGGGAGGGAGGGAGGGAGGGAGGGAGGGAGGAAGGAAGGAAGGAAGGAAGGAAGGAAGGAAGGAAGGAAGGAAGGAAGGAAGGAAGGAGAAAGAGAGAGGGAGGGAGAAAGAGAGAGAGAGAGAGAGAAGGAAGGGAGGGAGGGAGGGAGGGAGGGAGGGAGGAAGGAAGGAAGGAAGGAAGGAAGGAAGGAAGGAAGGAAGGAAGGAAGGAAGGAGAAAGAGAGAGGGAGGGAGAAAGAGAGAGAGAGAGAAGGAAGGGAGGGAGGGAGGGAGGGAGGGAGGGAGGGAGGGAGGGAGGGAGGGAGGGAGGGAGGAAAAGAAGGAAGGAAGGAAGGAAGGAAGGAAGGAAGGAAGGAAGGAAGGAAGGAAGGAAGGAAGGAAGGAAGGAAGGAAGGAAGGAAGGGGAAGGAAGAAAGAAAGAAAGAAAAGAAAGAAAGAAATTTTCTCTATTCTGCCTCAAACCTGCTCAGGCAGAAACTTAAGGACCAGCTTCCCAGCAACTGGTGCCTTAATGAGTGCTGTAGACGTTCCATTCGGATGTACTCTCAAGTTTGAGGCGCACTGCCCCACAGGAACTGACCCGGGGGGTGGAGGGGTCCAGATAGTATTCCCCTGTCCCAGGCCCTCTCCAAGGACTGGCTAGATTCCTGCCTGCCATTCTTATCTCCATTTCTTTTTGAGCTGGTTTCAGCAGATTTCTGAACTAAAGAGTTCTGAGTAATAAAGCAGGGTCCTTCAAAGAAAAACCATAAGAGAAGAGAAGCTTTGGGGTACACACACACCCTGCTTCAGCATCTCCTCCTTTGGATACCCCTGAAGCCCCTGCTCTGGAAGCCTGGTGGTAACTAGTGCCCCCCATCCCTCCTTTCTGGGCAGAGAGACAGACCATGCCAATGTGGTTTGTCACACTGTGTCCCTCAGAATTCAGCATCCCCAAAATCAGATATGTGCACAAATACTTATGTACAAACATGGCCATCTCAGTATTATTTATATAGAACAAAAATGAGGGTAGGGAGCCACCCAAATAGCTGAGATTATAGGTCAAATAATTATGGCACCCCCACACAGTGGAATACTATGCAGCCATTTAAAATAATGTTTTCATAAAACAGTGTCGGGGGAATGGTATCAGTTACTGTTGAGTGATAAAAGATGGATACAAAATAGTATGTACAGAATAAATCCCCATATGTGCATAGGAAAAATCTAGAGGTAAACACACAAAGTGTGTTGTCATCTCTGAGTAATGGTGTCACAGAGTGTTTTTATTTTTTTCTTTATGCTTTTCATGTTTCCCAATTTTCTTTTTTCTTTATACTTTTTTGTACTTTCCAATTTTCCACAATGAACATGTAGTATTTATTATTTTCACAAATAGAAAAAAATGCAATAATGTTGTGTAAACTTCGGTTGGTCATTTTACCCCTCCAAGTCTGTTCCTTGTACCTTCATGTCACCCACATCAGTGGGGAAGGTGTGATTATTGACAGCTCCTCCCCCCCAAAAAAATACTGTTCTCACTTAATCTCCACCTTCACCATATTGTTTATCAACAATCGAATGGATGTGGAGGCTGTTTCAGTTCTTTCTTGTCCTCTGACCACCTCGCTTTGATGTCAGCAGTAACTAGCTGAGTTGTCATAATGGGAACAGGCTCACACGTAACAATGCCAAGCTCAGGCTGCAAACAGGTCTGGCAAGAAAGGTCAAGAAGCAAGACCAGCCTGGCCGACATGGCTCAGTGGTTGAGCATTGACCTATGAACCAAGAGGTCAAGGTTCTATTCCCAGTCAGGGCACATGCCCGTGTTGCTGGTTTAGTCCCCTGTAGGAGGCGTGCAGGAGGCAGCCAATCAATGACTCTTATCATTGATGTTTCTATCTCTCTCTCACCCTCTCCCTTCCTCTCTCTGAAATCAATAAAAACATATTTTTAGAAATAGAAGAAGCAGCAGAGCAGGCCATTTATGCACAGAGCAGGTGGAGACACAGGTCCAGTTGTGCCACTGGGCTGGTATGAACTAGCCATAGAGAGCTCCGGAGCCCGTGGTGCCCTGACGGTGGAGCAAGCTCTGGCAGCTGAGGTCCTCAGAGGTCAGTGGGCCCAGCTCTGGGCAAATTCAGGCAGATAGAGAATGACACAACAGCTCAGCACAGTGCCTGGCATACAGGGGACACTCAATAAATACTTGTTGAGTGAAGGGATAAATGAAGCTCCATCATAGTCTCTGGCAACCAGAACCAGAGGATGCCACTGGGGCCAGGGGTCTGGGCACAGACAAGCTTGCAGAGCAAGGGAGTTGGGGAGAGAGAGCTCAGCTCTGTATAGAGAAAGGGTGCGGAACAGTGGGGAGCGCAGGGGCCTTAGAATCCAGCCCAGGTTTGAATCCCACCTCTTCCGCTACCCAGCTGGGTAATTGGGCAGTTTACCTTACTCCTGGGTCCCATTTCCTGCCCAACTGCCTAGGAATAGCCCTCACGCACTTTGTGGGGTTTGTTTTCTGAAGCTTCCGTGGGATAATCTAAGGCATGGGAAGGACATTTGCAAATCTGCTCCATGGCTCAGCTGCAGCCTGACAGCAGATTAAGGCGGGAGCTGTACTGTGACCTGGGCCAGCACCAGTGGGGCGAGGTAGGGCGTGCAGCCGCTTGCCCAGGAGCTGGGCAGGTTGCTGGCATCAGGCACTGGCCCTGGTTGGCAACAGAGGCCACAGCCTCTGCACTGCCTGGCTCAGAGGCTGGCAGGCCGGCCTGGAGGTAGATCCAGCAACTGAGAAGCAGAGGAGCTGGGAAGTGAAGAGGCCAAAGGGATAGGCAACGAAGGTACAGGATCCTCGGACAGAGGATATAGGTTTGGGCTTCTTTTTCTCAAGGGCAGGCTTGGAATCTCATTTAGAGGCCATGTCTCTATGAGGCATCCTTACAGCCCTTTGCTGGGTGTGCTCCATGGTCACTCAGAGCTCCTGTGCACACACTGGGTCTAAATGGCTCCCTAAAGCCATAGCAACAACCCAAGGCCCCCAAAGCCAGGTCATCGTCACACACAGTCCTTCTTCTTACACCCACTGGCTTTTCTTTCTGGAGCTTTCTTGTTGCCAAGTCCTGTCTTTGCATCTTGGGTTTATCCTTACTTGGAAGGTACACTGTGTTCATTCCACCAACCCTGCCGCGTCTTGGGCAAGATTTGCCAGCACAGCACTTCCCACTCTCTCACGGCTGCCTTCTGACATAGTCACCTCTGTCTTGCACCAGCCTGCACCAGACCGAGAGCTCACTTGGCATGGGGACTATGTCTCATCCTTCCTTCTGCCCTTTGCAGATCCGATGGCAGTGCCTGTCACACATCAGGTGCTCAACACTGCTGGGCATGATAAGGGGGGAGGGGTGTGGCAGACACTGGATTGACCACCCAAAAGCCTTTCATCATCTTATCCTCTTGCCCTTCTTCAACTGTGGAGCTGAAAACAAAATACTGAATTTTTTCAGCTACTCTTACAGCTGGGGTGGCCATGGGAAATGGTTCTGGCCAATGAGATGTAAGTCTGAGTCCTCAGGGAAAGGCTTGTTTCCAGAATAAAAGGCAAACCTCTTTAACAGAAGGCCTTTGACCCTTTCGCCCTTCCCTTTACATCCTACCTGGAATGCAGACGTGATGCCTGGAGATATGATAGCTATCTTGGAACCATGAGGCAACAAGGAAGTCAGAACGGCCATGTGGAAAAAGAAAGCACCTTGGTTCTTGATGGCATCACGATGACCGTTACTGCTAGGCTGGCCAGCCTCTTGGTTTACTCGAGACCGAGGGGTTTCCTGGAGACTGAGGGGGCTTCCTGAAATGCAGGGCTTTTGAAGTTAAAACAAGAACAGTCCTGGGCAAACCTGGATTCTCTCCTAGTCACCCTATCCTAGCCAGGACTGCTTCTTTCCAGAGACTTCTTATTGTACAGAAAAAAGAGCCTCTGTTTATCTCAGACATCGTAGTCAGATTTTTCAGTTGCTTGGGGTCAAAAGCATTCCTTTGGACGCATGTGAAAAGTGGGCGTCTGTAAGGTTCAGCAAATAGACGTGTAGAGTTGCAGGTCACTGGCACTAGCTGCCCTCACAGAAGTTACCCGATTAAGTCTCATGATGGTTCTTCACGGTAGGTTTTGTTATGTTTATTTTACCAGGGGAAAAACAGGCTTGAAGAAATTTAACCCAACGTGAGTGTAAGTCCCATACATTTACGCCACACCCCTTTGTATTGTTGATTATGCCATGCCCCTTCTCCCCAAAGCCACTCTGCTCATTTTCTTTTGACTCAGCATGTGATCCTTTAATGTCTAGGAACAGGCACCATGCTTTTCAACTGACTGAAGCCACTGTGAGATGCAGTCATTGCCTTTCTTCTGATGATTTCTTTCTGGCCGAGTCAAAAAATTCTGATCCGATTTGTTTCTCCATCACTACTGTTAATGAACAAGAGAGAATTGGTTTGCATAGATTTAAAGAATTTTAAAATTTTGTTGTTGAATGATTTAAAACATGCAAAGGAGAATGTAGTAAGAAGTATCCTCTCCACCCCTGTTGCTTTGTAGGTGAATGTTAGGAAAACTTCCATTAGTCTTAACTTGATGGTTTTGAGTGTGGATAGCTTTTCAGATTACAAAATACTTTCAAAGACAGTCTTCCCGTTTTCTCTTCCCAGGTGGTTGGGAGAGTTTTCTTCAGACCTCCTTCACAGTCACAGATCTTGCTACCATCCCATCTCTGTCCTCTGAGGCCAAGGCTGCCCTCAGGGTCCCTTGGGCCTTTTGTAGGCTGTATGTCTGTGACCAAGGCCTTATCCTGGCTGGTGCTGAATCTCCTGGGGCCTCCTGGATATGACTGTCGGCTCTTCCTGTGTTCTTTGTATCAAGAACAGGCCTCCACGGGAAGGTGCTGTGGGTGGCCCCGCTGACCTGCTATTGCACGTGTGTAGCACAGGAAACCCTCTTCAAACAGCATATCTGGCTCATGTTTTCTGACAGTTTGCATATTTACTGACAGCTTGTCCCTTAGAAACAATGTTTATGAAGAGTCTGTAATAACATGAGAAGATATTGTTACATTTATTGAAAAACCATAATATACCTATATCTATGTATACCTACATCTATATATATATTATACAATTTAGACTCACAGAACAAAGCTTATGTGTAGTAAGATTTCTGGAAATAACTCATTATTTCCCCTCTCTCAGCCTCACTATACCTCTTCCCCCAGATTTCCTCATCTCAGTTGGGGCCCACACAGGTTCCCAAGCCTTGGCATTCTTACCCTGACTCCCTCTCCTCCACTCCTATCACCAACACCATCAGCTACCTGCCAGTCCCGGCTGTCACCAAGTCCTGTCCATTCTACCTCCTCAGCACTCTCAAATCTCTCTGCACGTCTCCATCCCCACAGACCACTCCCCTAGTTCAGTCCTCACCATCCCCTCCCCAAGTTTCTGCAGCATCCTTGAAAACCAGTCTGCTGTCTTCTAAGTCTTGCTCTGCCTTGCTCCAGCTCCGCATTTCAGTCAGGGCCCTCTTTCTTTAAAGAAAGGAAAAATGATAATCCTGTGTAACACACCTTCCTTAAAGGTCTAATTGTGCCCCATTGTCCTCTGGAAACAGTTTAATTCCCTTCATGGCCCGTCTCCTGCTCACTTCTCCAGCCTCCTCTCATCCTTCCAGACCCTGCCCATTACCTCAAGCCCTCACCCTCTCTTGCCTCCAGGTCCTGTACGGCTGCTCTGCGTGCTTTGACCCTTTCCCTGGGTTAACTCCTGCTGATCCTCAGGTCTCAGACTCATTGACTTTAAGGAAATAAGCTTAAAACAAAAACTTCAACCAAGTTAGCTGAAGAGTGATGATGAGTTTCATCATAATATGTAGATAACCCAGCCCATCAATCGTTCATTTATCAAAGAATCATTACCTCTGCTCAGAGTTATTAGCCATAACACATCTAATGATTGGCCCAGAGCATCCCTGGTTCTAGGTGTCAGCCTGTATGTCCTGTGGCAGGACCCTATTTTTGCAGATTCATTCATTCAGTCTGCATTTCCTTCTTTCATTTGTGTTTGTTCAACAAATGACTATGCAAAGGTTAACAGGAGAGAGTACCTGTTCTCAAGGGTCACTACGTGGTGGAGGAAACAGGCTCACAAACACGTCATCAGACAGAAGGCAGGCCCTGCAGGGGTCAGAGTCCCTTACACAGCGGGCGTGAGAATGAACTAACAGGTGTCAACAGACAGATGGGGGAGATTCTTCCTAGAAGAGGAAATGGCAGGTACAAAGGCTCAGAGATGCGATGACACCTGGCTGTACCGGGGCCCAGGAAATGGGTGCAGAACCACCAGGATGCCGGGACTGGGGTGGAAGCGGGGCTGGGAACCACACTTCCCCTCGCCCTGCCTGCGGCGGGCACTTCATTCTCCAGTGGCATGGAAACCCTTTCTCCTTTCCCCCCTTCAAGCTCTGTCCTTTCTTAAGACCCACGCAAGGCCTACTGCCTTCATGAAGCCTTGTTGGACTATGTATTAAACATAGTGGATGCTAAGTTCCATTCTGTTTTGTACATTGACCTTCAAAGATTTCGTAACAAATCTCACCTTCCTATCAATTGTAAACTCCTTGAAAGTGGGGACTGTGATTTACACGGATTCTTAAATTCCTCCAGGCTTCAATTAGTGCTGCTCTGTGAACGCCCACTGAAGCAACACTAGCCAGGCCAAGCCCCTCTAAAAGGCACAGCCCCAGGCAGTGCCCATGCTCCTAACCTCAAGCGGTGATTAGCAAGTCTCAATACTTACTTGGTCTTCACACAACACCTGCTACGATATTGGATCACAGGATTGTGGTGAGGGTTGATTAGATGAAGAAGAGATAAGTAATAACGTTACAAGAAATTTAAAGGGTTCCCATTAGAAGCTCTAACCAACTTTTGAATTTACTGTTAATTAACTTCCTACTCATAGATGGTAAAAAAAAAAAAAAAGTTGCCATATGTGAAGTCTTAAACGTAGATAGAAGAACCAAGTCTTTGTTCCATCTCTACCATGTGACCTTGTGACCTTGGACAAGTCATCTATGTTCTCTTAAGCCTCAGTTTTCCCCATCTTTAAAATGGGAATAATAATACTTCACAGGGTTGTAAGGTAGTGTAAGGATTAAATGTGGTAATGGATGTGAACTTGATTGGTAATATGTCAAGTGTCATTTAAAAATCAGAGAGCACTTTAATCTTTGTTATAAACTGAAGTTCTGTTCCCTCTGTTTTATTCTAGGATTCAAAATCCAGACATGAGCTCTCCACAGGGAGGTAAGTGAACTGTACTTAGTTTAAGGAGAGACTGTCCATCATCTCATATCCAGGAGATGTACCATAGCCACCTTCTCAGGTGACTATAGATGCTGGAATGGTTATGTCTGCCTTACTCCAGATGCAGGTCCTCAGGCCAGGTGTGGGCTACACCATGTAAGGAGCCCTACCATGCTCAGGGCCCCAGTGGAAAAGCACTGCTGAGGAGTTGCTCAGGCTCAGTTCTTGGAGCATTAGCTTTTCCCAGGGAGAATTCTATATTCTAGGCTGTCTTCTTCAGAAAGAGAGTTCGGCTTAGCTCTGTGAGGGAAGGTGGTTGAGCATTGCAAATAGCAAAAGTAGGCCCCAAACCAAAGACCTTAAAAGAGAAGGAGGGGAGGGGACTGTGGAAGGGGAGACATTCTTGTCTGCGTAGCAGGCACCAACCTAACCTGCAGTCAGAGGCTTGGACTCAAAGACTGTCTGATACAGATTGGTTGTGTGACTCTGGGAACTCTCTCAGCCTGTAAATGGGCATAACGATGCCCATTAATCCTTTGGTGTTAAGGATTAAATTTGTATGAGTTTTACAAAATGGGCGATGCCATCTGATTACGAGCTGACTATAAATTTACCTGCCCAAAGTAATCTTTCAGAATAACCCAAACAAAATGTCTGTCTCTGGGCCTCCACAAGGCTGTTCATTCAGGGGCCTTAAATGGCATTCTGAGAAGCACCCCGCGGTCTGAGAAGGCAGGTTCTGCAGATGAACGGTGTGCCATGAAAGCCACTTGGTTTCACAGGTCACTAAAGGCCACTCCAGGTGGTTTGCTGTTGCTTCCCATGCACGACCCCTTGGGGGACACAGCTGCACCCCTCATGCCTTCCTGCACGCACTCCATGCTTTCTTTACAGCTCTCCAGGCTCTTCCACTTGCCCATCTTTTTTATTCTCCCAATAACCCTGTTAGGTTAGCAGAGCAGATAAATCCTCTCTTCACCCACATACACTTTTTATGGATGACTTGCCTGAAGCCACAAAGCTAAGTAGGACAGTGTCATCAGATCTTTGGCCTCTGCAGCCTGGAACCCCCAGCTTAGAGGGTCAGCTGGGATTTGAACACAGGTTTCCAACAGCCTTGCTCTGCCCATAGCCCAGGCCATGAGCCCAAGCTTAACAAAAGCGCCGTGAGCCGCAGCTTTGGGGATAAACAGACCCCCCATTAACAGAATTCCCTGGCAACTCTGCCTAGGCCTGGACACCTGCTCCTACCCACAGGTTTTTATTTTCTTGCATTTGTTTCCAAGGGGACCCGTAGGCACTTGCTCACCAGCTTTGGTCTTCCCTCCCTGTGTGTAATTGGGGAGCGCCTTCTGGCCCCTTTCTGTGATGAATGGGCTTCCTCCGGCGGTGCAGTGACTGAAGCCCTGCCAGCGCGTGGGCCGCTCCTGCACAGCACACTCCGCACTCCCACTCCGCTGCGATTGTCCGCGTGTCACAATGCCGGGCAGCGGTTCCCTGAGGCAGGCAGGCAGCGAGGCCTTTGTTCGTGCCATTGTCCTGTCAGCTGGCTATAGTTGCGTGTGGCTGCCAGGTTGCTTTGCCTTTTGCATCACCCTGTCCTCCTTCCTCCTTAGGCGGCTGGTGGTTAGTCCATCACCCCAGATTCTTCAGGGAAGATCAGGGTGTGTGTGTGAAGCTCCTGCATCTTCCCCCTAAAGCAGCTTTAGGATTATCACTCTAGACAATGAAAATCGCTGCATGGTTTAAGAGGGGAGCCCCTTGGACTTCCCCTGTTCCTGCTGGTGCAGAGAAGGGACCATGTGTGGCAGGAACTGGCCCAGGAGCTCTGAGCTGTATAGCTGGGATGTGGGGGAAGAGTGTGGCATTCAGATATTCGTTGCTTCTACACATTTTGACTGAGCACTTACTATGTGCCGGGCAGTGCTCTGGACCCTGGGAATAAAGCAGTGAACAAGATCTGGCCAGTGTGGCTCAGTTGGTTGGGCATCGTCCCATGCACCAAAAGGTTGCCAGTTTGATTCCTGATCAGGGTACATGCCAGGTTGTGAGCTCAATTCCCAGTGTGTGGCGGTGCAGGAGGCAGCCAGTCGATGTTTCACTCTCACATCAATGTTTCTCTCTTCTCCCTTCCTCACTCTCTAAAAGCATTGGGGAACAGGTTTTTGTAGGGGGCTGTGCATTGTGGGGTGATGAGCAGCATCCCAGGCCTCAACCCACTAGATGCTAGTGGCAGCCTACCCCCAAATTAGGGCCAACCAAAAATATTTGCAGACATTGCCAATGCCCCTTTTTGCAAATTGCCCTTCAATTGAGAATCACTGGTTTAACTCAATGTCACTCAACTTATTTGACCAAGACACACCTTTTATTTTGAGAGGACATCTATTAACACTGCATGTAACCTGTGTCATTCTGAACATTCTTAGAAGCACTGTTTCTGGATAAAGCCCTTTTTCCCTACCACAGGGTCCAGGGCCTTGGGATCTGGGCCCTGCCTGGCTCTCTGGCCATACCCTGCACCGTATCGGTCTCTACCTTTTGCTCCAGTAAAGCCCACCAGTTTGTATTTGCTTCGATACGCTTTACACTATCTCCTCAGCCTTTGCTCAGGCTGCTCCCACTGCCTGGAATGCCCTTCCCACCTGTCCTCGCCCAGCTCACTGATTCATTCTTCAAGATTCCACGTGGGCAGCATGTCCTGCAGGAAACCTCCCCTGAAGCCCAGACAGGGCTGAGCAGCTCACTTTGCTCCTGAACTCTCACAGCTACTGAAGCCTCAGGCCTTCCTACCTCTGATACCTCAGGACGTGTAGTCCTCCAGGCCTGCAGTCTGGGTAGTTTGGGGTTATGGGCCCATTTCTAACACTTGACTTACAGGCAGAGACTCTGTCTTTTCATCTTGAGAATCTGGCAGAGTGCCTGGCACAGAGAGGGTGCTCAGTAAAGGTCAGAACGAACTGACAAGTAAACCAATAGGTGGGTGGGAGAAAGGGAGCAAGGACAAGAGAACACAGGCTTAGAGGCGGGAAAGACCCACGGGGGAATATTCTTTTTACAACAGGGGAAGGGATGATTAGGTTGCCTTTTCCTCCTTCAGGCTAAATACTTCAACGGCCTTAACCTTTAATCTCACACCCATCTCGTTTTCTAACCCTCTAATCATCTTTGTCATTTATAGCCCTCCATGCCTTCTCCACATTTTCCAGGGGCCGCTTCTGTGTTTACTGTGCTGTGTTCAGAGCAGCAGGAACACAGAGACTGTTTCCCCCAGAGCATCTTCCATTTAATTAGCTTGAGATTCCACAATCCCCTGAGCCTCTCCATCCCCCTGGCCTGGCTGTTAGAGGAGCCCTGCCTCTGGGCCCTGGCAAATTATTTTCACACAGAGGTGAGTGGAAAGAATTAAATTGGTGAATACGCTAATTATTTCCTTTTCTGTGTCAGGGACTACTCCACAGAGAAGCCAGATTTCTGCGCTGGGAGGGTGGCAGGAAGGACCTGAGGAATTTGGAGGGAGAAGCCCAGAGGTCCAGGCCTGGAGAGGCTCAGTGCTCTGAACTGGGATGTAGTAAGTCTCCCCTAGAGGGGACATCTGAGGGATGTAGCATCTTGGCAGAGTTAGCACCTTCAACTGTGCTGGGAAGGGGTTAGGGGACAGGACATCTACACAGTTCTGGGAGGGAGACATCCTCTTTGACAGCCAGTGAAGCTGTGAGGAGGGACAGTCCCAAGTCAACCAAGGAGAAAACACAGCAAGCAAAGAGAGAGTCATTCCAGCCTAGGTCTGTAATCCCAGTGCAGACAATTTCCATTACCCCACATCCCTTCTCATGGAGGTCTCACAATATCAGTGATGGCCAAGGAGGCAGTGCTGGGGGCAGAAGCCCTGACATCCCATGACACAGGCACGGCATGTGGTCAGGCAACCCCTGGCCAGCCTGTTGGCCTCCCTAGTTCAGGTTTGAACCTATGCTTTCTGGAGTCCTTTACAGGTGCCTTGTGTCCAGCCTGCTTGCTCACCCTCACCTTACCTCCCACATGGCAGCACCTGGTGGGGAGCCATGTGGACCCCCCCTCAGCAGCCCAGCAAATTCCTGCCACACTGGCTTCTGCTTCTCATTGGGCTTTGGTCAAGCATTCCATCATCTGTCAGTCTGTCAGTCGTCAAATATCTGTTGAGGGCCAGGCACTATCCTGGGTGATGGAGATACAGAGGGGAATGGGGAAGAGCTCCTGCTCGCAGGCAGATTGCTCCCATCCTCGTGGGGCGAGGTTGGTTGGGGGCAAGTTTAGTGCAGGGAACAGAGGCCCCTGAGGCCCCTAGGGCCTACCTTGCTCTTTACTGAAGTCTGGCTTCATTGCAGACACACGGAGGTAGCTTTGAGGAGGGCAGTTCTGAGGAGGCTGCTGCTTCCTCTGTCCCACCCTCAGGATGCATGGAAGCAGCAAAAGAGGCCCCCCATACACACACACACACACGCACACACATGCACACACACACAGAAACTCAAGAATGCTTAGCGAGGGGCCTGGGAGGCTCCTGAAGGAGCATAGGGCCCATCATTTAGCCTTGCTGTGGTTTCCACAACTGGCTGCTCTGGCTGGCTGCTCTTCAGGCCACACTGATGGGGAACAGTAGATGGGAGATTAACAACACAGTTGGACACCCAGGTACTGGCTGGGGCAAATGACCTGGCCTCTCTGTGCCTCAGTTTCCTCTGTGAAGTAGGGATGCACAGGCCTGGTTCACAGGAGTGTGTGAGGGTTAAAGGAGATGCACACGTCAGCAAGGAGGGCACCCAGCGAGGGCTCAGTCAGCAGCAGTTTGATTGCCTCACTGCACGCTCCGAAGGAAGTCAGTGCTCCTTCTGCCTTCTCGTTCACACCTCCTTGACAACTGTCCAGAGTCCAGAGAGGGAACTGCCTGGGTAGAATGCGGCGACAGAGCTCCTTGGCCACATCCAGAACGTCCCTGCTGGCAGCTGGTCCTTGATGGTGGGCTTCCCCTGGGAGCTGTTTCGTTGGAGAATGAATTCAGTCAGACCCAGGTTGAAATCCCCATCCTGTCACGCCCCTGGTGGTGGCCTTGGGGAAGTCACTCAAACTCTGCCAGCTTCAGCTTCTACCCCTGCCAACTAGGGGTAATAGTGCCTCCCTGAAATGCTAGTTGAGAGGAAGCGATGTCATGTAGGAGTGCCTACCTTTCTTTATTCAAAGGAAGAATGACAGGAGGACAGAGGCCAAAGGAGAGGATGACAGAAAGCCAAGTGAGGGGGTCACGCGCTGAAGGGAGGCATGTGGCACCTGACGAGCAGTGATACTAACAGCTGCGCTTAGGAGCACTTGCTTCCTGCAGCTCCTTGCTGGACACTCTTTACCTAACGCACCTCACTGAATCTACAAAGGCCTCCAAGTTTGTGTTACCCCATTTCACACATGACGGAAGGAGAGGCTAGAGAGATTAAGAAACCTAAGGTGGCCCATCTTGGAAGTGGCATAGTCAGGAGTCAATGTCCAGCTGTCTGCCACCAAGGCTTCTCCAAAGTGTGGCCTGCTGTGGGTGGTGAGGGGAAGGGTCTGTCCCCGCTGGGCCTGAGGAGCTCAGTCACTGTTTCCCTCATCTGTAAAGTGGGCATAATCTGTCCAGTTCCAAAAGGAATGGGTGACGTTGACCTAGTGGTCCCTGGCCCCCTCTAGCCCTCGGTGGGAAACAGTTTATAAACAGAGGGTTACCTATTAGCCCTGCTGCCTCGAGCCAGATTTCCTGCAATGCCAAATTCCTGGAATGGTTCGGTGACAAGTGTGTTATTAGGAAGAAATTTATGATGCCTTGTTCAGAGTGAGTCACCCAATCCCTGTGCTGAGAGGCATGGGAGAAGGGGCCTTCTGCAGAGACAGGTTTAACTTGGAAACCCTGGCCCCCAGGTGCCCCACCCTTGAATACCTCCCCAGGTCCCCACCCAAGGGTTAGCATTAACCAGTGATGAGGTGGGGGAGGGGGGAGGTAGCCTCCTGTTGGGGGAAGATGGTGCCCTGTGGTACATTTATGTAGTCCTCACACTGGGTGCAACAGGCCCTAGAATTCTCTTTCTGTTTGCCACAGAGCTACCCAGGATGCTTTTGAGTTGGCCTCCTGGTCACTCCATGGCTCCTCTCCAAGAGTCTTGTGCAATCCTCCTCAGGACTGGGTCAGTCAGCAAATACCTCATAGAATATGGGTGAATCATCTCTCTGCCTTTGAGTCATAAGAGGAAGATGATAAAGAATTAAACTAAGAAGTTAGATGAGATGTTTCTGCTCTGCTGGCCTTGTTTCTTTACCTTAAAAATGATACAACTGCATGTTCATGAGCAAAAGCTCCAGCCTTGAAAGCTGACTCTTTCGGTCATAAATGTGACCGTTTTAGAAGAAAGTGTCTGTCAAGGAATAAATAGCAGGTCATTTCTTTAGACAGGTATCACTGCAAGTTACCAGATAAGGCCCACCCGTGCCTGTCTGCTCCTGGGTGCAGTGCAAGGGATTTCTTTGATATGCCCAACCCAGAGGTTAGGCTGTAGCATACACACAGGGCTCAGGACACATGAGCTGCCTGGCAGACAATGAAAATGCCCATAGCATGAGCAAAGTGAAAGCCAGCTCACTTCACTGGTAGTCAGCTATCTAGTCATCCAAATTTTGCACACAGCTAGGCCAGCCAGGATACAAAAACTGGCCGCTGGGCAACCAAAAGGGAATCCATGATGTAATTCACTGTGGAGGTCACCCCTCTCCCCAACAGGACAGCCCATTTGGCTCTTTTGCAAGTCCTGTTGACCTGCTCCATGCAATATTAGGCAGTTCTGAGCCTCCTGAGGCTCACCCATGGGACCCAGGTTAAGAACCACAGTTATACAGATAGGCACACCTGTGAGCTAACCACCTGAGCCCTAGAGAGCAGACACAGTGACTTGTAACCCTGCTGTCTGGTCCCCACGGTATGAAGGAAATGCCCCTGTACCTAACAGGAAGTCTTGTCCATCACAGTGGCCCTGTCAGAGCCAGCTATGCTTGGCGCCTCCACCCAACACTTACTGACAATACCTAATGTGCCAGGCACTCTTCTAGGTGCTTTATCTGTTTTCATTTATTGGATTCTCACCAAATGACCCATCAGATGTGAAGGAAAAATGAAAACATGTTCAGACATGCAGGACTCAAAAACTGTGCTCATCGTGAAAGACGAAGCCCTGGCATCTAGGAGCAGGGGCTCCGGCAAAGGGAAGTCTCAGGGCAGATAGCAGGCAGTCAGCCCAGCCCCAAGCAGTGGGGGAGCCCAGGGAAGGGAGGGCAAGATGAGTAGTGAGAAAATTATTGCTGGGCCTTCGATATCCATGAAAGGAAATGGGGGGAAATGCAGTAAGTAGAAATTAAGAAAATGGAAAGAGGGTAGGGAGATTATTATTTCAAGGGGAAGATGTCTAAGAAATGCAATATAGAGTAAAGAGCAGAAAAAAGCTGCTGCTGAGTTGGTTGCTTCTGGGGAGCAGAGCAGAGGAGTGGAGCGGTTTGGGCTGTGGGCCACTGGGTTTTGCTGTGTCTTTTAGCCTCATTTGATTTTTAACTATAGGCATAGGTCACTTTAATAACATAAACATTAATTTTTATGGGAAAATAGGGAGTATGGCTCTAGAGTTTGATTACCTGTGTTCAAACTTCTTTTTATTCTCTTAGCTGATAGCAGGGCCTGGGTCAAGCCGCTGCCTTCCCGAGCCTCAGTCTCCTTACCTGCCTTGTAAAACTGAGGTGCGGATTAAACATAATTTCTGCAAAGGGCTTGGCACAGAATATATGCTCAACAAGTTATAGCGATTATGGTTTTAAAGTTTCTGAGAAATTCCGTGTTAGAAAGTGAAAGCACACTCCCACTGCCCCCAGGTTTGGGAGGGGTCAAGAAAGCCTGGGCAAATGTCACCCCTCGTGTTTGCCAGTAAGTGATCTAGCTGTTGTTATGCTTCATCTATTCTGCGGGCTCCCACCCATTCCCTTCAACATCTCGGTTATTAGTGATGTCACGGTCAGCTTTCAGAGTGGGTTAGGAGGAGCTGGGGTGCGACCGAGAGCTGCTTTTTGCATAAAGGCCCAATTCATTCCTAGGGGCCTCCTTGTGGGTTTTCCTTCTGACACAACCGCCCCACACAAGTTGCCTCCTTGGAAGGGATCAAAAGCAGCTTCAAGATGGGGTCATTCCAAGAAGAGCTGGGAGAAGGCAGCTCCAGGCCCAGCTGGGGGCGGGGAGCACCTTGGTGCCAGGCCAACCTGCCTGAGTCCTGGGCTCAGAGCAGCCAATAGTGCTCTGGTGCCCCACCTACCTAATGGGGCCCCTGAGGAGGGCCTGAGGCTGAGCATGCTGACCCCAGGCCTAAATATATGCACACATTTATTTAAGCAAACATATTGAATGGAGAAAAGCCTGGAGAGAGAAAGATACCCTAAAACCATAGTTAACCAGAGTTTTCTCTGAATGGTGGGATTTGAAGTGATTTTAATTTTTTCGTGCTTATCTTTATGTTTCAGTTTTTGTACCGTGATGATACACTCACTCACTTTGTATTTTAAACGAATGAGAACAGTAATAAAGAACAAGATGATGACTCCCTGAAAGGGGAGTGGGTAAGGCTGGACGGAAAGTTCCATGGCCCCAAAAGGCACACAAGACCTTCAGCCTGAGCAGGGAACATGTCCATTGCCTCTCGGCCAGAATTCCTAGAGTTCAGAGAACCCCCTTAGGGAGGGGTGCAGGGGAGCAGAATGAATGAGAAAAAACAGCAAACGCTTTGATGGCAATGAGTGCGGCACGCCCTTCTATACTTTAATCCATTTAACCCTCACAGTGACCTAAGGCAGGGCCAGTTATCCCCGTGTGACAGCTGAGAGACTCAGCCCCAGAGAAGTGAAGCCCTTGCCCAGCGAACTTGAACCCACGCATTTGATTCCAGGGTCTGGGCTGGGAACCAGTGCGTTTCAATGGCAAGAGGAAAACTCATCTGAGAGAGGGTGGGGAATGCTCAGATTCCAGGAAGCATCCCTCTTTTCCTGAAGAAAAGTAACGTTTTGTTTCCCGGGGGTCTTCAAAGTCACTGTTACCTTACTGGGTCCCTTCCTCCTGCTCCACCACCTGAACCCCCAGAGGGAGAGCAAGGTCATAGCCATGAACTTAGAAATCAACCAATATAGCCTGGAATCGAGGCTCCACTACTACCTACTGAGCACCTGCCTCCAGACATTATTTAAACTATATTTTATAGTCACTATCCATTCAGTCCTTACGAGTGCCCAGTGAGGTCAAGGTGAACCCCATTCTTACTGTGTTTGTTTAGTGTTTCCCTTCCCCGTCATACTGTGAGTTCCCGGAGGGGGGACCTCGTAACTCCAGTGTTTAGATCTGTGTCCTGTGCTTTGCTGGTTGTTGTACACTGATGATTTGGCCCCATTTTGCCAGTAAGAAACTGAGGCTCAGAGAAGTTAAGAAGTATGCTCACAATCCCACAACAAATAAGTATTGGAGCTGGGCTGGGAGGTCGGGTTCTGACCCCAGGAACTGTGGCTCACACTCGCCCTCCTGGGGAGTCCTGTTTCAAAGCACAGTGTCACAAGAGAGGCACACCTGTGGCCACCTGGGAGCAGCAGTGCCCAGCCATCCCAGAGGGCAGCAGTCTGGGGTGAGGGAAGGGGCAGCTGGGCCATGAGAGGACAGAGCACACGGTGGAGCCAAGAAGCAGCATCACTGACAGGAGACAGCATGGAGTGTTGGTCAAGGACTTGGGGCCAGATGTCCAAATTCTGGCCTTACCGAGTAACCTTGTGACCCTTTGCAAGGTAATCTGAGCCTCAGTTTCTCTTTTGTAAAATGAAGGCAATACCTTATGGGGCTGTTGGTGGTGTAATAAAGAGCTCCAAGCTGGGTAATACCCACAAGATGGAGAGCCCATGCACGAGGATCCAGCCACCTCTATATTCCCTGTTCCAGAGAGGGAGGACATGTGCAAACACACAGCAGTGGGCCATCATTAGCCAAGTGTCCCGTATCAATCTTTGCCACATAAAAATCCACCTCCAAATTTAATGGCTCAACACCATTACTACCTTATTGCTCCCAGTTCTGTGGGTCAACAGTCTAGGCTGGGATCAACTGGGCCATTCTTCTGTTGGTCTCACCTGGGGTAACTGGTTGGTTAAGGGTAGGCTTTCTAAACCTCAACCAACAGTTGATATTTGGACCGGAAAATTCTTTGTTATAGGGGACTGTCTTGTAAGATGTTTAGCAGCATCTCTAGCTTCTTTCCACTTGATTCCAGTAGCACCCTTTCCCCTCAATTAGGACAACCAAAAATATCTCAACATTAGCAAATGTTCGAGGGGGAGCAAAATTGCCCTCTGATTGAGAACCACCAGTCCGGGGGAACTCAGCATAAAGACTTGTCTTTGCTCCTGCAGTTTCATCTTCCAGTAGGCTAACCCGCTTCCTGACAGCAGAAGGGACCCAGCAGCAAAAGAGAGCCAGCCCAAAGCACAGGTGCTTTTAAAGCATCTGCCTGCATCACGTTGGCTGATGTCCCATTGGCCAAAGCAGATCACATGGTTAAGCCCAGAGCCGAAGTGGCCAGGGACTACACAGGGCGTGGAAACAGAGGCATGTTGATCAGGAGCTGTCATTTACAATCTTCCACAGTAATTCGTCCATCCTGACACCAGTGAGTGTTGCCAGTGTGCACACAGTGCCAGAGAAGGGGCATGTGACCTCAGGCACGTCTCTTTCTTTCTGTGACCACATCTATACAACAAGGGTGGGGGGGCTAATTCTGAGTGGTCCCTGGGCTCGGGCTCAGATGAGCTCAGAGAGATGGCTCATTTTATGCAGGTCTCTGCTGGGGACTGATGTGCTGGGACTCTCTCCTTGGTCCTAGTACAACCCAAACATCTGCTGGCCTGCTGGCCCTTCCAAATGGCCCTTCACTGACTAGAAAATCTGGGATTTATAAATAGGAACATGACAAAATACCTTACAACATCTCATGGTTCTCACAAAGCTTCTTCATGCTCTATTAGGTAAGATCATGCTTGACCCCGTATTTCAGGGGCTTACCATAGTAATCTTACCTAGTTAACTGTCCAGTGAGGTGTTCCTGGTTGGGGAGGGGACCCTGTCATTCGGGAGCCCAGGCTGAGGAGATGCTGGTCCCCTTTCATTCAGAGCTTTCAGGTCACCATGGGCAATGACAGCCTCTCGAAGATGAGGGGAAAACAAGGAAAGGATCAAACAGGAGGCAGCTATGGGCCAAGCCTAAGAGTGGCCACCTCCCTCTTCCCATGTTCCATGGGCCAGAACTCAGCCGGCATAGGAAGGGTGAGGGCTGCAAATGAAGGGAGCTGTGAGCCCAGGAAGAAAGGATAACAGGCTTGTGGACTTGGAGTAGTTCCTGCCACAAAAACAAACTTCCTCACGATGTCCCCACAAGGTTCCTGGAAGGACAGGATGTTTTTGCCTGCTTCCAGCTGGTCCTCTGTGTTGAATCAGTAGGGACACAAACTCGCCTTTACGTTCAAAGAGCTTCTTTCCTTTGCCATTTCACCTGATTTAAATTTTACACATGCAGACCCTATAGAATTTTTTATTTCTGTGACCTGGTTTCGTATCACACTAATTTCTTGAAAACCCGAGTCAAGGCTTGGGTTGATTGTGGGGAGTGGATGTGGCTGGAAAAGGCAAGGCGGGGGAATCCATCTCTCGTAGTAGCACTCCCTTCCTCCCCTACTCAGGCTCAGAATGCCAGCGCTGTCTTTGCCAACTCAATTTTCTCCCTTCCCCTTTAAATTTGGTGTCAAGTTCTACTGATTTCATGTCTTCCATGCACCCCACCCCAGCCTGTCTCCTCCATTTCCATCAGACTCTTCTGTCACACCGCCATTACCAATTCCAGTCCCCCCTCCTCCCAGACTTGGAGTCACGCCCAGCCCTACTGCCTTTTATTGTCATTGTGAGTTTCAGCCAGAGGCATGGCTGACCCCTCTGCTGGCCTCAGTTCTTCATCTTTAAAAGGGGGGCTCTCTAGGGTCTCCTTTTACTCTGATACCTGTGCTTATAAGATGCAGAATGGACACAGGCTGGTTTTTCTCTCTCCCTGTTGCTGGTTTTTTCTCACTTCCCAGTCTCTAGATGCTGGCATGCCATCTTGGGATCACACAGGCCTGTGGCTCTATGTATCTTGCATATATACCTGCTGATGACTCTGGAATGTATATCTTCAGTCCAGACTCTCTCCTGAACTCCAGACTCATACATTCAGTTGCCCACCCAACTTCTCTAATATGCATCTCTAATATGCATGTCTAATACGCATCTCTCTCCTCATGGGTCCAAAACTGAGGTTGTGATCTTTCCTCCTCCTATAGTCTTCTCCATTTGAGTTTATGTCAATTCCATCATTGCTCAAGCCCAAATCCTAGAAACAGAAGCCAAATCTCCTTAATGGTTTCCCTGCTTCCACCCTTGTGCCCTGCAGTCTATTATGAGCTAACTCAAGAGCCAGAATATCCTGTGAAGATAAGAGTCAGCAGAAGTTCCTCCTCAGCTCAGAGCCCTCCATTGCGGCCCCATCCCATGTGGAGCAGCGGCCCGTGTTACCGCTCCTTCTGAGCTCCTAGCCCACTCCACTCCAGCCACAGTGGCCTCAAACATGCCAGGTGCACTCCCACCTTGAGGCCTTGGCATCTGCATCTCCTCTGCTTGGGACACTTCCCCCTGGGTATCTGCATACTTGTTCCCTCTTCTCCTGGGCACAGCTTTATCCCATGTCTTTATGCAAATACCATCTTTTCCAGGGGAAGTCTTCCCTAACCTCCTAATTAAAATTGCACCCCTCTCCATTTTCTGTGCCCCCCTTTTTACTTTATTTTTCTCCTCGACGCTTATCACCAACAAACATACTACATATTTTATTTATTTATTTTGTTTACTATTTGTCTTCCCACACTGGAATGTAAGTTCCCAAAGGGCAGAGATTTTTGTCGGACACATAGTAAGCACTCAATATTTGCTAAATGAATGAACAGGAGTAACGGCTCTGGAGTATCCGTGCCAACTTTTCCCATGAAAACCATCACACTTAGCCAAAGGATGGAAGAGCAAGAAAACACTTAAGTCGTCAAGTTCAATTCCTCCTTCAGCTGAAGGACACTGAGGCCTTGCAAGGAGGAGAATATCCCCAAACATCACAGCACATTGACTTTGGACCTAGGGCTGAGCCTGATTCTCCCTGTTTCCCAGACAGAGCCTGTCCTCTGGTCTCCCTGCCGCCCACAACCAGAGGTCACTCCATTCAGACAGCAATTTCCAGTCTCCTGAACTGTAAAGTTAGAACAAGGAACCTACAGAAAACAAAGAAATGAGACAAGGGGCGTGTGTGTATTTTTAGCCCTGTTGGTTTCAAAGTGCATACATATATAGAAATGTCTAGAAGTATGGCTATATATAGGTGTGAAATCAGGAAGTATGTTGAGTGGTGGGCTTTTCTGGAGGTGGCTGAGTGGCCTGTTGCAACGTGGACAGTTTCCAGCCAGAGGGCTGATTCCAAGGAAACTGGCCCCACTGAGTCATCTGGAAGTCTCATGCCTCACACCAGGGTGAGAGTCTAAGAAGTTAGATCCTTCTTTTCCTTCCCTCAATCAGCCAGAATTACCTGAAACTCCAAGGCCCACCCAGCCCAATATCGGGCCAAGGCTTTTATGACCAAGATCTCCCCAGTGCCGGACTGCTCTCTTTGGGGGAAGATGGGAATTCTGAAGGGGGAGCCTGAGCAGAAACCGAAGATGACCCCAAGAACAGTGGTGCCTTTTACGGTGGATGAATTAAGGGAATAGAGTGGGGAGTTTCTTAAAGAGGAAAACGGGAAGTCAGCTTCCGTCCAAATAAGATTTATGAGGCAAAAACAGAGATTAAAGAGACACGGTCCCTGTCCTAGAACTCAGAGCCTGAGGGAGAGAGGCTCACAATACCAGTGCAATGTGTGAAGTAGCTGCCTACGCACAGCTACAGGAGTGACTGGGGAAGATGGATGAAAGAGGAAAAGTTTTGGGGTTTTTTTCAAAATAATTTCAGACTTACACATAAATGTTGCAAAAATAGTACAAAGAATTCCCAAATACCCTTCACCCAGTTCCCCCAAATGTTAACATCCTACAAATTTACAGTACAGTCATCAAAACCAGGAAATTGACATTAGCTACAAACCTCATTCAAATTTCATCAATTGCTCCACTAATGTCTTCATCTGGGCCAGGAGCCAATCCAGGACCACAGGTAGCATTTAGTTGTCATATTGTCTTGGTTCCCTCTAGTCTGGGATAATTCCTGAATCTTACTCGTTATGACCTTCGTACATTTGAAGAGTACTTGCAAGTATTTTGTAGAATGTCCCTCAATTTGGGTTTGGCTGGTGTTTCCTCAGGCTGTGCATTTTGACCAGAACACCACAGAGGTGATGGTGAGCCCCTCTCAATGCATCATAGCAGGTGGTGCACAGAGCCAATATGTTGTATTACTGGTCATGTTGACTGGTCACCTGGGTCAGGTGGTGTCTGCCAGGTGTTTCCACTGTAAAGTTATTATTTTCCCCCTTTGCAATTAATAAGCATCTCATAGGGAAATACTCTGAGTCTATGTAAACATCCTCCTTCTCATAAATGTTTCCACTGATAATTCTTGCTTAGAACAGTTATTACTGCGGATGTTTGCCAAGTGGTGATTTTCTATTTTCATCATGCCTTCATTAACGAGAGTGCTGTTGTAAGAAAGAGCTGTGCCTTCTCTCTTATTTATTTATTCAAATATTTATCTATATCAGTACAGACTTCTCACTTCTTATTTTATCCTTGTACTATAGGTTATAATCTATTACCATCATTATTTATTTTGTTGCTCAAATTATCTCAGATTTCGCCATCAGGAGGGAGCCCCTTGAAGTTGACTCCTGTGTTCATGAGGGAAGTTTTGAGCTGGGTCCTAAATGAGGCACTGGGGGGAGGGAGAGGAGAGGTTTCCGGGACTGAGGGAGCCCTGAGAGCAACTGTGGGCTGTAGACCCGAGCGCTCTCTGGGGGTGCTGGCTGACCTCTGAGGGCCAGGAAGATGCAGCCACACACCCCAGGTGGAGAGCCCTCCACTGAAGGTATCTGACCCCCAGCAGGCTTCCCCAGGGACCACTCGTTTGGGGCTGTGGCTGCTACAGCTATTTCCGGCACTTGAACTATTACTGTATCTGCCTGGATTTGCTCGAGAGGGGCCCTCCAGCATGCCCATTTCCTGCCAGCCACCAGATCAGCCGTCACCCAGCACTGTGGTGTCCCCACTGACTGCTCAGCCAGCGACAGGAGGGTGTTTTGTTGACTTCCCTGCCTGAAGGGCTTGTATCAGGGGAGTCGAGGAGGCTCTCAGAGCTATGGAGTGACAGAACTACATGTCCTAGAGACCACCGAGGTGAGACTAGCTACTTTTGGAGTGATCTGTTGTAATTTTTTCAGTCCAGGGCCTCTGTGAACTCTTGAATGGATGCCCGATAGGTAATGCAGGGAGTGCGTGAAGGGGGCAAGGGAGTGGCAGCTGGATGATGTCAGCCTGGACCAGGCCCTCGTTGATGAGAATGGATCTTGGTCCCCAAAGGGAAAATGACTTGTCTAAGATCGCAGGGATAGTTGGTAGCTAGGTAGGACTAGGACCCACTGTCCAGAATCCTCATGTCCTTCTCGCCGTTCCATGTTCCCTATCTGGTCTGCTTCTTGTTAATCAACTACTCCTGAGTCCACAGTCTGGGTTTACTTATGCATTTTCCTTGTTCCCCTGGTAGGCAGAGGGATGGAGGCCGGTATTCTGGCCCCTTTCTGGGGAAGGACCTCTAGCATGTGAGCAGCACTGACCCCCACCCACAGGGAAGGGAAGCTGTCCCAGGTCACTTAGCAAGTGCCAGGCTCAGTAAAAGTCCAGGCTCACCTTGCGACTTCTCCTGGTGAAGGCCCATGACCAGGGCCAAAGGGCTAGAACCCGCCACCCTCTCTTCCTTCAGTTCAGGATTGGAAATGGGGCCCAGTTTTTCTCTTTTAAATTTGAAAGTAAGCTTAAAGGTAAGTTAAACATTCACACGATTCAAAATTCAAAAATCACGAAAGTTACACTGTAAGAAGTCCCCTTTCTGACTCTGCCCTTTGGACATCCCCTCCCAGAGGCAGTTGCCATGGTTCATTTCTTGTGCAGCTTTCCAGAGCAGTCTACCATGGGTCAGTAAACTTTTTCAGTAAAGGGCCAGATAATAAATATTTCTGGCTTTGTAAGCCAAGAGGCCTCTCTCACATTGCTCAACTCTGCCGTTGTAGTGGGAAAGCAGACATAGATGATACAAATGAATGAACATGGCAGTGTTCCAATAAAATTTCATGTAACTTTCACATCTCAAAAAGTATTCTTCTTTATTTTTCCCCAAACATTTTTAAAATGTGAAAACCATGTTTATCTCCCAGGCTGTACAAAAGCATATTTTGATGTACAAATAAACCAAAATGTACTTAAAGTGTCCTGTTGATGGGCTTTTAGCCTGGTTCCAGTCCTTTGCTGTCACATGCAATGCTGCAGTGAATAATCTTGCCCATTCATCAGGTCACGTACAGGTGATGCGTCTGTAAGATAAACTTTGGGATGAGTTTGATCCCAGTCTGAACAGCCTTCCTTCTCCTCCCAGTTCCCCCACCTCGTTTCTCATCTCTTTAAAGTCCTCCTTTTGCTCCTTCAGTAGCAGTCAGTTACCACCACATGTGCTGAGAGCTTCAGCACACGCTCCAGCCCTGGCCAGTCTCTGAAGAAATGCTCTAACCCCCGTTGTCCCCTTGGCCCTGCTCCAGGCCAGGCCCTCAAGTGTTGCATGGACTCTACCTCCTAATGGGTCCTCTGCCTTTACTCTCTCCCCACTCTAGCCCTTCCTCAGGGAGCCCCTAGAAGGATGCAACAAAGTCACAAGTTAACTCAGATGGCCCCCTGCTCATTTCACAGATCTGTGCAAGTAAACCATACCCCTTAGAGTAGTGTTTAAAACCCCCACTGACCATAGTCTGACCTCTCCCTATGGCAGCTTAGTGACTAAGAGAGCAAACCCTGGAGCCAAACGGCTGCATCTGGCTCTTCTCAGAGGTTTGACATTGGACAAACAGACTTTTCCTTGGTGAAAGCTTAGTTTCCTGACCTGTAAAATGGGCAGAATTATAGTCCTTACCTTATAGGGTTGTTGTGACTTCATTCACAGAAAGCACTTGGAATAGTGGCTGGCACATATTACATACCCAGTGCATGCTGGCCATGATTATTTTATATTTAATTCAATCACAGCTTTACCTCCCACACTCAGCACCTGAGTTTCACTGCCTTGGGCTTCCAACGCTGTATCGCTAACAGACTGTGAGTTTTGGAATCACTCCAAGCCTGGTGACTCTGCTGTGTCCTGTTCCCTCTGCTCCTTCAGGCTGGGCAAGCCCTCCCCACCCTGCCCGCTGCTGAAATGCCACTCACTCTCCAAAGCTCAGTTCAGATGCAGTTCCCTTCTAGACCTCAGTCGCCTCCTCTGTTGTATTTCCCCGTCCCTTTCTACTACTGTGATGGCCTTTCTGCAGCCTCCCACACTTGTATGAGAATTATGTGTTTGTGCCATTCCTCACCTAACTTGTCAACTCCCTGAGGGCAAGGAGATCCCCCTCACCCTAGCATGTAGCATAGAAACTTGCAGGTGGGAAGTGCCCAGTAAATAACTTAACTTAACTGCAAACATGAGCTTGTTGGGGTTGCAGAGTGTAGACATGTGAAGAAATGATTATGCTGCCCATGGCAGGACTGATTGCTGGTCTAGAACCCATAGACTTCTGAACAGAATGGACTAAGCTTTCCCCAGGTGGAGAGGTGGGGTGGAGGTCTGCTGGCTGCGGCTCACCCAGTCCCTGTCACACTTCTGGGTTAACAGATCCTGCAGTCGTGCAAACAGTGTTTGCTTCGTGATCAGCATTCATCTGCCTTTCATTCCTCCCATAGGATAAGTATCAGGTGATGGAGAACCAACTTGAGCGCAAGACCTCATTAGCTTTGGGGTGCAGACATTATATGAGAATCAGAACTTTCTGCTTCTTACGCACAGGGTTCCGAAAAGTCGGGATTGTTAGCTAGTTTGCTTATGACCAAAATCTCTCCGAATATAGTTGTGACCATATGTGTGACTAGATAGAACTCAAAGAAGAGGGCAAGGCCATCAACCCACATATCCCGATATAAGGATTGCATTGGGCTACGTGTAGTGGAAATCTTAACTGGCTTTTCTTCTCTCATGTAAGTAACATACATTAATCCTGGAGTCTGGTGACCATGCCTTCAGTGTCCCAGGCTCCTTCTGCTCATTTGCTCTGCCATACGTAGGATGTGACTTCCATCTTTAAGGTTGCGTGTGGTCTTGACATGGCCACTGTGACTCCAGACGTTACATTCCCATTCCAAACAAGATAAGGGGGAATGAGAGTAAGGGACAAGAAGGCACAGTTGAGTTAGCTTTTTAAAAAGAGCTTTCTCAGGAGCCCCTCCCAGAGACCGTCGTTTACATCTCATTGGCCATGCCTGTGGTTCATGCACACCTACCCATTGTCTGGGAAATGTAGTTTCTCAGCCGGCACATTGCTCCCCCTGAAATAAAATTGGGATTCTGTTAGTAAGAAAAAACGGGGTAGGAATCGCAGGAGGAGTCAGCTGGGACACAGTTGGGACAATCAAGAAAGAAAGAATGGAAGAAACGGGCCACAGCGGGATCAGATAGGGACTTACCACATGTGGGGCACGTAAGTCCAGGTAGGGGAGGGAGGCTCAGGTGTGAGGGAGCAGTTCCAGTTCCCATTTTCGAGATAAGGAAAACGAAACCAAAAGCTGTTCAGTAACTCACTCAGGGTCACAGCTAATAAATGGCCATCCAGATTCAAACACCAGGATCCCTGCCAGGGCCACCTCCCCAGCCTCAGTGTGCGTATGTAGAGAGGAAGAAAGAAGAAAGGTTCAGAGATGGGGAAGCCCTCAGTGTGTCTCCAGGACAGAACCCTGACAGGGCTCAGAAGGAAAAAGGACTGGAGATTCCCCAGTTGCCCTGAGTGGGAATTTTTGAACATAGATATATTATATTGTGGGCTACTTCCCAGAAGAATTTAATCTGTTTTACACTTTTTTTAAAAGCGTAAACATGAAATGAAGGTTGAAAATCAAATAGAAAACTGAAGAGACATGTTTGAGGGTTAAGAGCACCTTTTGTTGGGGACAGGGCAAGGGAGAAGGTGGGAGGCTGACCCCAGGCTGGGAGGAGGAGCTGGGCAGGGGAGCAGGTGCCTCTCTCTGCGGACAACCAGGTCCCTCCTATTCTGGGCGGCAGCCAGCAGTCTGCCACCTGTCAACAGCTGGGTGGAGGCTGGACGTGTAAGGAGCATGGCTGGGTTCCTCTGAGTCCTGGGAACATTCTCGCGTTGGGTGGGGTGGCCAGCAGGGAAGCTCTGGGTACCCTCTGCCTGGAACCACATTCCTGCCCTTCAGGTCCCCTGTGTGGTTCAACAAGTGGGGTGTCCCTAAACCAAGGAAATCCTATGGCCTCAGGTTTCCCCCCAGATTTGGAAGCTCAGGAGTTGGAGTGTATGGGGGCACTGGGACCACGGCCTTGGATGAACACCCCCACTAGGCAAGACCTGGGACTACAGTTACCTGATGATTTCATTAACATGGCTATTAATTGCTGTTGTCATTGTTGTCATTGTCTGGTAGATGATGGCACCATTAACTAAAATCTGGATACAGAAGGAGGGACAGATTGTGGGGGTGGCAGGGGAGCTGGAGATCATCAGGTATTGTCGCTTCAAAGAGAAGATAGAGCCCATTCCCTGACCTCAATCAGTTAATGCATAGGATGGTTGAAAATGGGAAACAGAATAAACCATACTCCAATACTGTATGGATTTATCAGGAAACGGGTCAGTTAAGCCCTCGTGATGTGCTCAGCATGATTCTAAGTTCTCTGACAAATACATGAGAAGTAGAGTAAAAATAAGCTAATTCAACCTTTGGGGAATCGTGGCAGGTGAATTTTTTGGACGCCTGAAAATTTACCAGCCCTACACACTTCAAGAGCTTTCTTTAAAAATGTTAAATGCTTTGGATATAAATAATTTTTAAATGCACTATGCTCATCTCTGGCTTCCTAGAGACTACTGAACACTGTTTCCTTGAGAACATCATCTGCTCTGCTGTCCTGTGATATGACAATGGCCCTGGAGGCTGTGGGTGGGAGTGTCTGCTACTTCCACACTATGTGGTCCCAGGTGCTACTTTGTTTTTACATCAGCTTTTATACTTTTCTTAGGTATTTCTCACTGTCGGACTTTCCTGTGTTAATTTTTCCTGTTCTTTTTAAGCTTCCCCTCACTTTATTGCTTCCAGTCTGCTCTAAGTTTAGAGACCAGACATAAATGATTCATGTTTTATAGCCCATGTTCACCCAAAAAGGAATTAAGGGGACTATTCAAATTTATCAAGTACTTATTATGTGACACATAATAAGTATTTTACCAGCTGTTTTGCAACCATTATTTCATTTTTATTGAGTTGGGAATTTTTATCACCCCTTTATAGAGGTGTAGACTGGGGCTTAGAGAGTCTAAGCGACTTGCCTAAGGTCACACAGCTGCTATGAGTGGCAGGGCTAGAATTCAGATGTAATGTATCTAGCACGGTGCTATCTGTGCCTCTGGACCTGACTCTGGATTTGTGGTAAATTTGCATGTTGTTCCCTATTGCTTGTTACTGCGTTGGGCTGTGATAGTTTTATCTTTCCAAATAGAATGTAAGCCCCTTGAGGGCCGTGACCTGGCTGCTTATTTATGTATTGCCCACACAATTGTTCAGTGGCAGAATTCCAGGTGGTCAACAGTTGCTTTGCAAAGAGCAAGAGCCTAGAAGAATGGGGCAAGAGGATGCAGTGCCATTGCCCCCTTGATCCCAACACCTCATACCTCCCTCCTACCTAAAACCTTCAACTTGCAACCTGCTATTTGCTCAGAATTTGCAGAGCTGAGTGCTTTGTCTGCAGAAAGTTCAAACCTTCCCTTAGCTTAAACCAGCAACTGCTGAAGCACCCCCCGCCATTAGCCCCTCTGGGTTGGGAGGAAGGAGTGATGGGCTCAGACAGCCCGCTTCTCCCTGGGGGCCCACATGAAGGCCAAGTTCAGATAAGACATCACCAGGATGGAGCAGCGCAGGGAGGGGAAGTCTGGTGCTGAGTCCAGGATGTTTGTTAAAGCAGTTCTAGAACAGGTGCCTCTGAGAAAACTCTTTCACACAGAGCTGCTTTCCCTGAAAAGGAGTGACTGAAATTCCAGTGGACCTGACTTCCCAGCCACAACAGAAGGCAGGCCAGCATCCCAGCAGGGCCCAGCTCTGCTAAGTAATGCTGACTCTGAGTCTTTGCACCGTGACTAAACCGTTGTGGAAACAACGGTGCCATCACATGACTTGCAGAGTTCATTGTGACAGGACAGTTTCTGTTTGTGTTTTGGTTTTCTGTCAGAAACTCTGAGCTCAGCAGGGAAGCCCCTCTCCCACCATGTGACCAGAGCACCCTGCCATGTCACGTGGCCACCGTGGCCTGCGTGCCAAACATTTCTTCAGGTGACATCATGCCCTTGCTGATTGCTCAGGTATTTCACAGCCTCCCAGGGCTGACACTGAATTTGCATCATTTCTGATACTTGGCTCTTAATCTGTTTGTCTTTGATTAATAGTAAATCTGGATTGGGGTCAAGGGAAGTTGTTGAGACAACCAGACAGCAAACATATCCCACAGAGAGCTTGGTGGGACTTGGACCTGAGACTCCCAGCCCAGCCCCTGCCCCAGGAGCCATCTCATGTTTTCTGAGCCTAGACCTGAGGCAGAGAGATTGCTGGTCTGGCCCCTGTTGCACTAGTCCTAGGACTTTCTTCAATTTGGAACCTCTTTGGACTGGCCTCGAAGGCCCTGGGCCAGACACCGCTGAGCTTTATGCTTTTTATGCACCTGTTTCCTCATGTCCCTTCTTCAGAGGAGCCAGTGCCAAAGGAGCCTGGATTCCCTCCTTCCTTCTGCTCTGGCTTTGAGCCAGAGTTCAGCCTTTCCACCCTCCCACTCACCTTGCATCCATGAGAAAATCACTTCACACACCTGTGGAGGGCCAGGGCTGAGGGACTCTACAGAGACCCCCCCACCCATATTACCTTATTGGAGGGGAGACCAAAGCTGGCAGGTGACTCCTTAACCCCCTTCACTGACCCACCACCTTCCAGCACACCTTCACCTCTCTGATCTCAGTTTGCCTGTCTGCCAAAGAGTGGGAAATAAGCCCCATTCTCCCAACTTCAGGATGAGGACAGGGACCAGCTTGGTTTTGGAAAAGGCACATTACCCCGTTGCTCCAGAGGATCTCAAACTTGGACTTGCATGAGAATCCCCTGGAGGGCTGGAAAAGCTTGGAGGGCTGGTCCTCCCCTCCACCCCCAGGCTTTCCCATTCAGTAGGTCTGGGGTGGGGGTCAGATAGTTTGCTTTTCTAACAAGTGTTCAGGTGATGCTGCTGTGTGTGGTTCAGGGACACACTTTGAGAACCACTGCTCTCAATCGCAGGGCTCCATGACAGCTCTGGGGGTCACCCACCAGAGGTGAGAGGCAGAGTGTGAGGGAGCCGGCTCCAGCTGGCTCCGGAAAGTTGGTAGCTTGAAATCAACCATGGTGGAGGTATTTATACCTTGGAAATCAGTAAGTGCTACAAACCAGAGTTTCTTCCCCAGAGAGCTGGTTGTTAAACATTTACCAGCACACCACTGGGTTAGAGGGGGCCTCCTCTTCCTCTTTGCTCTAAGACTGGGGTATTATGCCTTAGAAACTGGACGGGAGGCTCAGTCCTAATTCTCTGTGCCTCTGTCTCCTAGTCTGTAGATTAAAAACAATAATGGCATCTATCTCACTGGGCCACAAGAATTAAATAAGAAAATACATTAGAATCACTTAGCAAAGTACCCAGTATAGAGCAACTGCTCAAAAATATTACCTATTGTCATTAAAATCTTTTGGGTTATAGGGATCTATGTATTTTCTTCCTACAAGGTTAGTCCACAGTCCCTCTCTGGGGACCACCCCCCAAGGCCCAGCGTGAGCCCTGGCCCCTGGGTTTATACATCCGACACCCCTGACCGTAGCAGCTTACACTGGACACTCTGAGGCTCTCAGAGTCTGTCCTCTGGGTCACTCACCACCACCGGGTCAGTGGGGAGCAGGCTCTGCGAGCAGCCAGAGGGATTGAGGAAGTGCTCAAAGAGAAGGGAAGGGTGCAGCAGGTGGGCAGAGGCCGCGCGGGTGGGAGGCAAGGACACCCTGCCTCTGAATCGGACTCCTCTAAAAGTTCTCCTGCTGTCCTCCCTGAGCCTACAGCTTTACAACAACGTCCGCTTTGGCTCAAGTCAGATCAAGTTGGCTTCTGTTAGTTGCAACCTCAGTGTCCGACTTACGCACTTACTTCCCTCTTTGTACACCCCCATCTCCCCACCTGCCCCGGCACAGGCGTGGGGTCCAGTGCCAGCGCAGCCCTGCTTGCTGTGGGCCTTGGGCAGGTCTCTGGCCCTCTTCTTTAGTCTATTCATTGAATGCAAACTTGGGCAAGAGCAGGCCCCCTTCTGACTTTTCCCCATTATCTGATAGAAATGAGTATTTCCAACATTAGCCACTCAGTATCATCACTCCCTGCTTAAGGCCCTTCAGCAAGTCCTTGTTGCTCTTGGATTGAATCCAATCTCCTTTCATGGACTGGAGGTGCTGCATGAGTCTCCCCTTGCCTCTCTCCAGCCTCTACTCCCTCCCCTTCCCATTTGCACTTGACTCTGAGCCATATGGACCTGTTGACAGTTCCTCCATGTTCTTTCTGGCTTCTTTCTGCATAAAATAAAATTTCTCCAAGCCTACAGCCAACCAGCAACCATTCTTGGGGCCTCCCCTTGGATGTCACTTGCCCTGGGCTGACTCCCCGGCAGGGCCCCGGCTGCCCCTGGCAGCGTCTGTAGCCTGCACATCTCCCTATCATCACAGCACTCCCAATGGCCAACTGGGACCCCTGCTGCACCACAGGTTCCCCGAGGGCAGGCCCAGGTGTCGGCCCCTCTCGTTTCCCCAGAGCCCATAATGTTAAGTGCTCAGTACATGGTTCAATAAATGCTGTGCCCTAAGGAAAGCGGGCTCGGGAAGACCCCCAACACTCATGACTCCGGGGCCACCATCACCATCACCATTGTGCATGGTGACCTCTGAGAAACCCTGTTTTCCAGAGAGGAAGGGGGAGGCAGACCCCAGAGGGTGAGGTAGGGGGACTGACTGAGGAGCTTGCACCTGGGCCTTAGGCAGGGTGCCAGTGGAGGAGAAGCTGCAGGTGGAAGGAGTGGCGAGGCGGGCAGGGAGGGAGCCGTGTGAGGAGTTGGGATGAAAGTGCAGAATTTAGAGAGATGAGGAGGAGAGACACATGAGCCCTGGGCATTGGGCAATGTCAAGAGACCCCCTTCCAAGCCCGAGCTCCCACCATGTATGTTCCCAGGAGGCCCCGGGCCCCGGGCGCTAATGGACTTGCTGGTGTCTGGGCCTCATGATGGGCACACATGCCTGACCTGAAGGAAGTCCCGCGAGGCCTGACCTAGAGGAAGCTGTTGGGCAGTTATGTCAAATACCTGGTCAGCTTGCTGACCCCCCTCTCCAAAGCCAGCCCTGCTCAAAGGCCGTGGAGAGGGAGTGGTCACTGTGTCCAGGGCAAGGCGGGCAGTCACGATGCCTTCAGATTCGCCAGCAGGCCTGGGGCTGCGTTTTCTTGTTAGGTGGCTGACTTCAGAGCTGAGGGAGCCTCTCTTCCCTCCAGTCCTGCACCCCACTGGGGCAACAGGGACTCCATCAGCCCCACTGATCAGAGACAGGCCACCTGCTCCCCTGTGTGACCAAGGTGGTCTACCTGTCACAGGCCCCAGGGAGGCACTGCAAGGCTTTGCACAGGGAATGGCAGGACTGAAACATTTTGTGGTAGCTGTTCTCCGTGCCTACGCAAAGCACCCTAGGGAAGTGGGAATAAGTGAGGCGGGCTTCCTGCCCCTCAGGGACCCACAGTCTAGGGGAAGAAAACTTGCGTTAGCAGCACTGGTGGAAGGCTGGGTGTGGTCCACAGGCTGTGGGGGGAGAGATGGGGGAGGTAAATCCTGACTGAGAGGGCTGGAGAAGGCACCTCTGAGGGGCACGAGTTGCACCACCTCAGAGAATGAGTATAGACTAAGGAGGGGGAAGATTCTGGTGAGAGGACAGTGGGGGCTCAGGCTCAGGGCTGCAGAGCATGTGATCTCTCCACAGAAGTGCCAGGCAACCTTCGTGAGGGGCACAGGGTCGGGCCAAGCTGGTCCCCAGCATGGCAGGGAGGTGGGGAGCAGGGGGGGAGGTTGAGGCAGACACTGAGCGAAGGGTAGCGAGAGGTCCAGAGAAAGAGAACTTAGGCTGGATCCGAGGATTCGTGCAGCGTTGAGGAGCCCCCGGCTGAGGCTGGATGTCAGGCACGCAGAGGAGCAGGGCAGGGTGGCTGGCCAGTGGAGGGGGCTGGAAACAGGAACTTCTGCTCAGTGCAGAAGGTGCTTGGCTCCTGCGGGAGCCAGGAGAACATGTGGTGAACTCTGCCCCGGTCCTGGGGGTGGGATGGCGCCCGGGAGACATTTGAGCCAGACTTGGGCCGTTGGGGAGAGGGGGAGTTCCCTGGGTTGGGGGAAGAGGGGATTTCAGGCAGGGGAGTCAGCATGACAAAGCGGGAGATGCCAGAAAAGGACAAGGGACAGAACAGCAGGGTGGTGTAGCCATAGCTGTGGGCTGTGTGTGGCAGGGGGGAGGGGGAGACACACTCTGGGAGGTGAGGCTGGAAAGGAAAATTGGGGCCACACTGGGAGGCCTTCTCCTGCCCTCCCAAGGATGTTGCTCTTGGGCAGCAAGGAGATCCAAGGTTTCTGAGCAGGAGCACCAGGACCAAAGCTGTGGGGGGGGGGTTGGGTTCTGACCCCCCCATGCAGGAAGATGGAGGAGGCAGGGTCAGGAGGCAGGAACAAGTGAGAGGTCCGCACACTTGCCCACGGCAGCGCCAGGGCGGTTGAGGCAGCGGGGACACCAGCAGAGGCCACTCCTTGGCCATAGTCCACTGCTGACCAGTGGGGAGTGAAGGGTGACCCGCAAGCAATCACGGGTGTCAACAAGATTACCTGCTTATAGGACTGGGTTGGGCCGTGAACCAGGAGAGGAAAGATAAGAAGGTAGCAGGTCTGTGGGGCCAGGACGCGAGTCCTGTCTCAGAGGTTTTGAGTCTGAACTGCAGGAGTTGCTGCCCAACAAGATGTTGAAAATGCTGGACATTAGGGCAGAGGTCAAGAGACCCTGAGGAACACCTGTGCTTACAGAGTAGGTTTAAAAACTTGGAAGAAAGCATTAATGGAACTCAGACAACATCTAAGACGAGGCTACAGTGGTCATGTGCAAGGTGGCCAAAGGTGGTGGCCGTGGGGAGGAAAGGTAGGGTCCCAAGTGAGACACTCACGTTCGTGGGGCGTTGGCAGCAGTCTGAATATGGAGAATGGCTTTAATCCTGGGATAATGTTGCCGATTTAGGGAAGAGGAGACACTTGGGGAGGGGGTGCGGGATGAGTCTGGGTGTGAACCTGCTTAATCTTAGTGAGGGTGGGACATTGTTGTCAGGATGTCTGAGCTGAGTGCCCTGCACAGTGGTGCCCAGTGTGCGTTGAAGGAGGGGGAGGGAGGACAGGAGAACCAGAAAGCGGAGAAGGCAGAGATGGCTGAGCCTAAAAGAGTATCCAAACCCCTGGCCCCAGCTGTCACCCACGGCCCCTCGCCAATGTGGGAACATCGCCACCCTCAGCGAGGGCTCCTGGGAATGGAGAGTTCTGGCTCATTGCACTAAACCCCATCCCTTCCCAGAACCCCCTCCCCACTCTCTTCCCTCACTGTTCCCGGTGATTCCTGATGTGTGCTGGGACCTGGCAGGACTGTGCAGGTGTGTGCCCTGTGGCCAGAGCACTCTGAGCATGGGGACCAGTGTCTCCTTCATGTTCCCCGCGGTGTCCAGGACAGGGCCCACGTGCCGGGGCGCTCGCACATCACATCATATTCCGTCTCCTAAGCAGACAAGCGTGTTTGAGATCACACTTCTTCCCGGCAGGAATCTGCGCCAGATCTTATGCTCTTGCAGACTTGTGACTACCCCAGACTTCCTGGCTGGGATAGTCATTCAGTCCAGGTGGTAGTGAACTCCCTCTGGCTATTGACCTAATCTGCTGCAAATAGGTGGGA
Source organism: Miniopterus schreibersii (assembly GCF_964146895.1). Taxonomy (NCBI): domain Eukaryota; kingdom Metazoa; phylum Chordata; class Mammalia; order Chiroptera; family Miniopteridae; genus Miniopterus; species Miniopterus schreibersii. The sequence continues at coordinate 25,997,857 of NC_138119.1, forward strand.
TGCTTGGGATTCGGAGTTAAGGGTCAAGAAAGGGTTGTTTTTACCTGGACCAACCTGTCCTGAGGTCCCATGATATCAAATGTTTTTCTGTTCCTATGGCAACTAAATCACAGAGCCAGTGTTTGTTATTGTTTCGGAGGGAAAAAGGAAGGGCCACAGTGTGAGGATTGACGTCCATCCACATCCATCAGCTGGGCAGCTGAGTCACCCGAGACAGTCTCTTGTGTCCACGGAGTCACTTCCCTGTGGTCTGCAGCTCCCTCAGGCCTTCCCTTTTTGGCAAGAGGCCGGTCCCCAGTCTGCATCTGTCAGGAACGGTGGGTAACAGGGCACCCCTGGGCACTGCAGATGGCGAGCAGAATGGGAAGGCAAGTCACTGAAGGGGGCATGTCCTGCCTTCAGGGAGTGAGAACTTGTAGGGGGAGGGATGACATTCGCCGTCCTTGCAGAGAACACGTGTGTATTCAGTTTCTAGGGCCACCTAGCTATTGGCTTATGTTATGACCTCGACCAAGTCGCTTGACCTCTCTGAGCCTCAGTCTCCTTCTGTACAAAGTAGGGAAACTGGCACCATCTCATCTGCTTGTTATGGGAGAGAAATGAAATTGTGCCAAAAAAGTCCTCGGCGCTGTGCAGGGCTTTCTACCGAGCACTTAATAAATATTCACTTATGGTTATTGCTGATGGTCTAGACACTGGCCACACATCTCTGGACCACCTGTCAGGCAGTCCTGGGTGGCCATGATGGACACAGCCATTCCCATCTGCCACCATCAAGAATTGAAATAAGAAATTTCAGTTGCTCAGACACAGAAGGGAACAGAACAAGAGAGCCAATGGGTCAGCAAGGATGCAGGGACAACGAGGCAGGGAGGCAGGCATCCCAGCAAGAAAGTGCTCAGGCCACACAGGGGTGCTCCATTCTTCATAAGAATGTCCTTGCTCTGAGGCTGTGCTGGCCCAGTGCCTGCCGATGATAGCTGGGCTTTCCAGATGGAACTCCCCACTGGAAAAAGGGTGCTGGTGGTGGACTTGGCTCTCTGGCCCACTCGATGGCAGTGTCCTTACCATGAATGGCTGAATTAGCACTGCAGTGGAAACTCCTGTTGTGATGTAAGTCACCCCAGAGCCCAGCTACCTCTGAGCTTCTCACCGACTCAGGTGTGGAAAGCCAACCCAATGTGATGACGACAGACAGGAACTACCCCGGAGAGGGGATCCCTATGAGACACCCACTCTGCAGCCATCTGATGGCCCCTCTGGCATGTTCCATGCTCACCTCTGCTAGACGCACAGACAGGCCACCTGAGTGCTGCCCCCACTGGGCTGGCCCTAAGCAACGCTTTTCAAACTGCTTTTCAAACTGCCGTGGAGACCCTCAAGTGGGTCATGGAATCAGTTTAGTGGGTGGGATAAGCATTCTTAACAAGTAGAATAGAATTACATATATTAGACTGCCTCACGGGAGTAAGGATGAGGTTGTTAACTTAAGGAATCATTCAAACCCGTGAAGAATTTTTGTGAGTTTATTTGAGCCAAACTGTCAACAATTGCCAGGAAGCCAAAACCTCAGTGGACTGAGATAATGCTCTGGAGAATGGCAGTTTTGCACCTTGCTTTATAGATTACAATCACAGGGGAGCCGTAAGTGGGTGACATGAAATGCATTGGTGATAGATAAGGGAGGTGGGAGAAAGCAAAGGGGGGTGGTCCTGGGATTGGATAAAAAGTAAAATGATAGACACATAACTTCTTTTACATAGGTGAGTACAGGATAGTTAACAAGATATCAGTAACAATCAGAAGATTCCTGGTCTCTGCCCTCGAACACTGAGGACCCCTGGGAGGGAGGGGGGAAGGGGAAATCACTTTGTTTTGCAAAGGCATGTGTTAATCAGTTATGTTATCTCAGGTGCAAAAGACAACTAACAGGCTTAGTTAAGGTGAAAATTAACCTTTGAGAAGGAAAAATACTGCCTTAGGGCATGACTATCCACCATAGACTGCTTTTAGTTAAAAAGTTTTAACTTTAGACCATCCTTTGTGGTTATTTTAGGTCTCTGAGTTTGCAAGGCCACCATGCAGGCCTGCCCTGAGTTTGTCAGGTTTAGCATGTGGCCCCTTTTTGTCCACAGTGTCGTCTCATGATGTGTGTGTGTGTCTGTGTGTGTGTGCAATGCATGTATGCATGTACACACACACACACACATCCGCCCCACATAGATACAGCAATAGAAAGATGGCACATTCCTATTGGGTCATTTAATAAAGGGCCTACTTACAAAGACGTGGGCATGGTATAGGCAAATCACTAGGAATAGTGCAGGGCCAGGACTGGGAACTGTGGGGCTTAATTATTTCCCTTGGTCTTAAAGGAGGAAGGTGCTTCCAGAACTTGGGGACAGGGAGAGAGATGTGGAGAGGCTCAGACAGGAGCTGTGATCATCAGCAGAGGGAGGGGGCCAGCCAGCCCGTGGCAGCCAAATGGGGAGTAATAAGTGCCTACCCTCGTCTTTTCCTTTCTCCCATCTCCTGCCAGGCTGCCCACTAGCTGAACCCCAGGGAAGCCTGAGGCAGGGGCCAGATGGGATTCATGCGTGGCAAACATCCAGTACATAATGTGTGCGTGGATGCAACGGAAGATACACAGTATTTCTTACTGTGGGCCTCAGTTAATGAAGTTTTAAAATCCTAGAAGCAAGTGTCTGACACTGGAGCTACTGCCAAGAAGAAGCCCAACGTGCCTGGATGGCCCCAGGTCAGGATCAGCTCTTGAGAAAGGTTTGGGTGTGAATTTAATGTGGGCAAGGAAACAGCTGTGCTGCTTCCAGCAGCGGCCACATTCTCCAGACGCGCTCCTCGTGCCTGGGGAAACCACTTCACCCAGATGCCAGACAGCGGGCTGAGCGCAGCACACAGTGTCCGTGGGCTGTGGCTAAGGCCGGGGGAGGGAGGGAAGGAGCAGGAGAGTGGGTGGGAGAGAGGAACAAAGGGGCCTGTGGTTAGGGACACCCACGAGCAGTTGCCTCAGCTCCTCGAGGACAAAGGGCAGAGCTCTATTTCTGGACTCCACGGGAGCAGGAGAAAACCACGTCCTTCGTTTCCACAGTCTTGTGGTTGGCTCACTAATCCTCAGGCTGCATATAGTTGTTCTGGGCTCACACAAAACCGTCTCTGAGCCTCTTTTCCACGGCCCACACTATGGCTGAGCCCACCACGGCTTGGTCACATGCTGGAGACCTCATGTCTTCCTAGGGGAGCATGACCAGGCCCCTAGACTGAGTCTCCTGGAACTCAGACCAGCCACCAGGAGCCTGGCTGCCACCCACCTCCAGACACCCAATCCAGAGCTCGGCGTGGAAGGCCGGCCACCCTTCCAAAGCCAGCCTCAGTTCCCAGAAGAGAGGCTCTTCCAGAAAGGAAATAATGCCCTCTAAGGATTTTTTTAAAAAAGGACAATCAATGTTCACCATAACAGAGTACTTTCCTTCTGCCCTTGCTGTTTCCTCGGGTGATCAAGAACAACTCTGCCCTTCATAAGACCGAGTTCCTCCGGGCTTACTCACCTCTGTTAGAACTGAGATGTTTACCTGGGAGTTAATAAGGTGGAGAGCAGTTTGCCCTTTAAAACTTCCTCCAGAATATCTTTGTTTCAGCCTCATTCCTGTCACCGGTAAGGGCTGGGACAGAGTCTCAGGACATGGTTAACTTGGCTCCTAGACCATGTCTTCTCCTCAGCCCAAACCCTCAGGTGTTGGGCCAGACCCTTAAATTAGGTTCCCCAACCCAGTTCCAGCATGTGGGTGGGCAGGTTTAAGGGCTCAGCCCTGCAAGACTACCCACCCCTCCCCAGATACCAACTACAAGCCCAGGCTGTTGCGTCCTGTGTTTCTGACTGATCAGCTACAAATTGCAGGTTCAGTGACTGCCTCCTACTCAGCATGCAAATCACAAGTCCAGGCTGTCACCTGTGCTTCTGACCACCTGGCTATGAATTAGAGGTTCCCGTGTTCTCTTCCTCGGGTTCTATTAAGTTGGTAGAGCAGTTCACAGAACTCAGAGAAACATTTTACTTAACAGATTACAGGTTTATTAACTGTGAACGTAACTCAGGAACAGCCAGATGGAGGAGATGCATAGGCAAGGTGTGGGGAAAGGGTGTGGAGCCTCGATGCTGTCTGAGGAGGCCACTCAAATCTCCATGTGTTCACCGACCCAGAAGCCCTCAAAGCCCACTCAGTCCTCTTGGGTTTTTATGGAAGCTTCATTACATAACCAGATTGACTAAGCCTTTGGCCATTGGCCCCTCTCTCCTCCCAGGATTTCTGGGGGATGGGACTGAAAGTTCCAACCCTCTAATCATGTGATTGGCTACCTGGCAATCAGTCCCCACCACTAGGTTCCATCCAAAGGTCACCCCATTAACATAACAAGAGACAGACACCTTTATCACTCTCATCACTTAGGAAATTCCAAGGGTTTTAGGAGCTCTGTGCCAGAAACCCTGCAAAGACCAAATATATGTTTTATAAATCACAAGATCACATCCCTGGTGTTAGATCCAGAGGACACCCCAAGGAAATGTCTTGCAATGTCATATTTTTCAAGCCAACCAAACAGAAAGTGATTGCTTTTATTGTGTAATAGCATCAGTGTCTTCCCAAATGCTATGCTCATCAATGTTGACCAACGGCCTTTGGAAACCATCGTGCTGGTGGCAATGCCTGCTTAGCATCACCTATTCTCTGCCCTGCCAAGATCCCCGGAACATCAACTCTCTCTCTGCACCTTGCTCTTCCAACCATGAGTGAGCAGTGGTTGACCATCTGTCTCGACAATTAGGGAGAGCTCTTGGAGGGCAGTGGCTCTGCCCCATTCACCTCATTTTCTCCCCATGGTCTGCACCAGTGCCTGGGATTTCAAAGGGGTCCATAAAATATGTATGGGGTAAAAGAATGCATTAAACATTCATTACAGCCAAATTTTCAGTGTGGGGAAAAAATGAAGGGCTAGCTACGACTTTTAAAACTTTCATTTTTTTGGCAGTGAAAAACCTTGATTCCAAGAAAATCAAACCCAAGCCTCAAAATAAATAAAAGCAGCACACGCAAATAATGATTCCAGGTTTAGCAAATAAAAATACAGGCCATCCCGCTAAGTTTGAATTTTAGAAAAGTAACCTTAAAAGTATAAGTTTATCTCCAAGTTGCATGTTCCTTGCCTGATATTCAAATCTAACTGGGTGTTCTGTATTTTACCTGCCCTGGGGCTGTGCAGTCCCGGGTATGAGCCACTGATTTAGGAAAAGTCATGACTCTCCCACCTGCTTCCCTTCTCCCATCTCTGGAGATGTTCTCCTTCTGAGCAGGGCCAGTGCCTCCTTCCCAACAACACTGCCTGGATCCCAGGTATCTGCGTGGGCCCCAGGGTGTGAGGAAAGGCTTGCCACTAAAAATGGATTCAGTTTCCTGAAGCGTTGGAATGTTTTTTTAAGGGTCAAAATAACTTGATCGGCAGCCAACATTTAGGACAAACAGCGATGCCAGTTTGCACAACCATTTCAAGCCAAACAGGTTCTCTTCACACATCGTTTTCACTTCCCTGGCTGGCCGCTGCATCTTCTGTGCAGGCTTATGACGGAGCCTGCTTGTCCTGCCTCCTGCTCTCACTCCTGGACCTTCTCCTTCTGGAGTGAGCACAGGAGCAGCTACATCCAGGCCAGTCATCTTGGTTCTGCTGGGTGATGCTGGTAGCCTCCGTGGACCGATGCATAGACGATCCAGCAAATGCCACACCTCTCTCTCTTCACTTCTCCCCTAAAAAGAAAAGAATGAAGGATCTCCTTAGAGAATCACGTGAATTCCTGAACACCTTCCAGAACGAGCTCACTCTGGAAAAGAGGCAGGTCATCTCAGTAGAGGATGTCTGTTGGTTAGCGCCTGCCCACATTTGAGTCCCCTTTCTGGTTGGGGGTGGTCCACCAGTGTATGGTTGTGATGGGAGGCAGATAGTCCTCTAGGCCTGTGTGTGACCCAGGCTCAGTTCATGGGATACTCGTGCTCAGGGCTTTGTCTCTCAAGGGAGAAACAGGCAGATAGAAATGACACAGACATGGCAGTGGAGTCAAGGATCTAGTGATAGTGACACTGATTGTGAATGGCCATGACTAGGCGCTCAGCTGCCCGTTTTCCTGAGCTTGGTTTGCCAGGCTTCTAGTAAACTCTGCGAACCATGCAATAGCCCTTCCCATTGGCTCACTCTTAGCTTGAGTTAACCTGGGCGAGTTCCTGCGGTTTGCAGAACAGCACTCACAGGTGAGACCTGTAGGTGGTCACACCTCACCCTTGTACTCATTGCTCCACTCCCCATGGTGCCCTGGTTACTAAGGACCCCCTAGTCAGAGATGTGATGACAGTGCTAAAGGACACTGCCAGGCTCCTCCAAATCTGTGGTGCTCTCTATAGACACCAGGCCTAGTTCTCCCAGGTACGTGGGTGGTATAGGGTTGCACTCCCCACCTTGGCATGTACATGGCCGAGGAAGTGATGAGTGCCACTTTCTGGGTGGAAATGGCATTTAAAGCCAGTTCATAAATCACCACAGTTTTCCCCTCTCTGTCATGAAGGCCAGCAACACTCCAAAGGGTGGCTACTAGGCCAGCCTGGGGCTTGGAATGAGGACAAGTCATGGGAGAGTCCCAAACCAACCCAAGGTGATCATTTGGAAAGAGCAAGCAAGAAGGAAACTTTTGTTGTGTCAAGCCACAGACAGGTTGGGGTTGTTTGTTACTGTAGCGGAACCTATCCGATTCTGACTGATAGCCAGGCACTGTCCCAGACCTCCTGAGTCTGAATCACCATGGGAGCTGAGCTGAGGCATTTCCAAGTCCCACTCACACACTTGTGATTTTGGTGGTCAGCTAAGTTTGGGAGTCCCCACTTTATTCCACCCTAAATTACCTTATAATCGAGATTGTAGTGGGTTGCATGGTGGCCCCCAAGAAGATATGTCCATGCCCGAATCCCCGGAACCTGTGAATGTTACATTATTTGGAAGAATAATCTTTGTGGATGTAACTAAGTTAAGAATCTTGGAAGAGGAGATCACCCTGGGTTATCCAATACAATGACAAGTGTCCTTATACAAATAACTCAGTGGGAATTTTGAGACAAAGAGACACAGGGGAGAAGGCCATGTGAAGATGGAAGCAGACATTGGATGATTCCCAAGGAATACTAACCTCCACCAGAAGCTAGAGGAGGCAAGGGGCAAAGTCTCCCCTGGAACCTCTGTAGAAATGTGGCTCTGCTGACACGTGGATTTCAGCCTTGTGGCTTCCAGAACTGTGAGAGATTCAATTTCTGTTGTTTTCAGCCACCAAGTCTGTGGTAATTTGTTAGAGCTGCCATAGGACACTAACAGACTCAGTGGATGGCAGGACCTCGGCCAGGTCTACCCTCAGGAAGCTGCATCAGAAAGGGGTGGGCTGCAGGGCCTGGCAGCTGAATGGAGCTTCCTACTCTGGTGGAGGAGAAGTTTGAGCAGAGGTCCAGAGGGATCAGTGACCTAGTAGAGAAGGAAGGGGAGGGTGTTTCAGAAAGAGACTGGTAGGTATGGATACCAGGATGGGAACTTGGCAAGTATTCTAGTCTCAAAAGAGCAGCAGAGCCTGTACTGGGGATGGTCGAATGGGATTGGGAGGCTGGAGAGCATGGTCTAGAAGCCCAAGCTGGCTTTCCTTCATATTGATATTTGTAAAGTCTGAATAATAATTTGAAAGGTTGCCTATGATTTTAAATTAGGCCATAACAGTTAAATTCAAAAAATGTATCTCTGCCCTGACCATAACCACAAATATACATACATACGTATACACATACATGCATACAGAGAGAGGGCACAAAATATAAATTATAGGATGAACTTATGAATTATTTTATTTTTATTGCTATTGAAGCTGCAAACATTTAATAAACAAAAGAAACCTAAAATGAGAGGTTCGGCCTTAATATGGAAATAATAAGGAGCTACTGAAGGTTCTTGAGGAAGGGGCAGGGAGAGAAAAGGTGATGAAAATAATGGCTACGGATGTTAGGTGGGGACAGCCCTGTGCATAAAGAGGAGTGAGGATGGAGGGCAGAGGCCAGGAGACCCACAGAGGGGCTGTGCAGCATCCAGGGAGTGAGGTGTGGAGAGGCCCAGACAGCTGTGCGTGTAAGGACAGAGCTCGAGCAGAGCCCGCAGTCAGGTAACTCCCCAGCACTGCTCAACAGCCTCAGGTAGCTGTCCACCCCCTGCTCATCTACACTCCACTGCCCTCTAGTGCCCAACTGGAGAGGCCAGGCAAGCCGCGAGAGCCCTGTGGGAACAGGAGAGGAGCTCTATCTAAGTCAGGGAAAGCTTCCCAGGGGACCCCGTGCTTCCACTGAGCATGGCAATTCTCTACAGTGGGGCTGTGACAGGCAAGGCACAGGGGCTGACATAGATGCAAGCATGAAGGCTTGAGACGATATTGCATCATCAGAATGCAAGGTGTTGGTCAGCCCTGAGAGTAGGGCTTGGAGGGGCTGGTGAGGCTGAAGAGGAGACTGAGGCTGTGCCTTGACGGGAGTTTCAAATGCATCGTAGGCAGTGGGAACCTTCCAAGGATTTATGCAGGGTGGTGATAGAGGGGTGAAGGGAGGTAGGATTATCAAATTTGCACTTTAAAAAGATCATTCTCACCAAAATGTGGAATGTGGAATACAGATAGGGCTGGTGGGAGGGAGACCGGTTATTCCAGGTGAGAGAAGCCAAGGCCCTGAGCTGAGCAATGTCAGTGGGAAAAGAGAGAAGATAACTCATTCGTTCTTTCATATTTGTTCATTCAAGACGTGTGCTGGGGACAGCGAGTGATGCCAGAGTCACAAAGCTGCACCCGAGATCCCAGGCACCCACACTCCCCACTTTATGCACAAGATGGAAGGAAGCTGCTGACCTGGTAACACGTTTTGAGCCCCAGAATATTGACAGCAATTCAGAGAGACCTAAAAAAGCACTCTGGGGGGTCTTTAGCAACACTTTGGGGGGGAGAGTGTCTTTAACTCTAGGCTTTGCAAAAATTACATGAGAGGACTAAAGGAATACCAGGAGTTGAGAACTCTACATCTGAAGGCCTTTGCAGCCCACTGATTCAACCTCTGTGCTCACTCCAGCCCCCCTGCAGAACTGAAGAAGTGGTGAAGGGGCCCTGGTCAGCAGAGAACGCTGCTGAGGGCTGAAAGGCAGTTAACTTGTGTTGTGAAGATAGGCACAGGGAACAGGTGACCCGGCAGAAATGTGATTTAGATAATGATGGGTCTTCATACCAATTTATTGAGTGCTATTGAGCCTGAGGATCATTCCCCCCTGACTTTGGGTGAGAGTGTGCTTTGATCTCTCGGGGGGAGGGGGTCTTTGTTGCCCTGTAGCATTTCTGGGGTTTTAACATCCCCCACCCCTAGACATCACTTAATATGAGTTGGTCTTTATACTGATCCTCAATGGCTGGAGTTAGAGCCTGATTTGTGTGAACAGGTCAGCAGCCTCTTGTTTAGCACCAACAATTGGCATATGGATTAGGTCACATCCCTAAGAACTAAACACAATTATGTCCCCATTTTGAAGATAAGAAAGCTGAGACATAGAGAGGCAATAGGACTCACGCACAGTTGCACAGCTGAGGTGATGGAGCCAGGACGGGGAGTCTGGCCCCCAGGCTAGGCTCTTAACCCCTTGCTGTCCCCTCCTCTTTATGCGGGCCACACAACAATGCCCAAAACCAGTTTGGGGAGCACTTTACCTTTAACTGTCCTCTATCCCATCCACCCTCACTCAACCTGTTTCCCACTCCTTTGAAGGTCATTTTATGGTTAAATGAATCCCAATTAAATATTAACTCTGAAGAGAGGCACCCCTGCCTTCTCCCTTGGAGCCTTCCCTTCATGCTCAGAGCCCCATACTTGCCACAACGTCTGCATTTTTAGAAGGTTCATGGGTGCAGAATCCCCAGTAGGACTAATGGCAGGGCATGTCCTCTGACCTGGGTAAATTTGTATCCAAAGGGGAGTTGACACAGATGAACTATTAAGTCTGTTCCTTTTTCTAGCCGTCAGCTTGGTCAGCTGGTGTGTTTTTTAAACTGTGAGTTGGGAAATGCTGTGCTACTTAGAGACGTGGGTCCCCGGAGCATCCTTTTTCTCTTCCATAAAACCAGTATTCTTATATTGTCATTACCGTCCCTGGTGTAAGTACACAGCCCCTTCTTGTGCTAAGTATTTTACTAGCATTCACTACAATCTAAAGTGATACAACAAATCGGGGGATTCACAAAGGTTCCTGAAATCAGACAAGGCTTCTGAGCAGGGTGGCGCGGAGAACTGGCCCAGGCGTGGCGAGAGTGAGGATCTGCGTGGGAGATGAGTTGTCCTGGGTCAAAACGGGTGACGAGACACGGCTTTGAATTTTTCTGAACTCGGTGCCTGCCTGCTCTGGGGCCAGCCGATGTTCAGGCACGATGCCGCCCTGACTGGGGGCCCAGCCTGGGACCCCCCTCCTCAGAAACAGTTCTGGGGAAAGCCTTTGGGCCACGTGGGGAGACCCAGTCCAGTCGTGGAGCAGGGGCGCTGGGTGCAAGGTTACCCTTCCGGTTAAATGAGCTGAAACGGGAAAGGGTATCAAGCCGACACCTCCCTTACACTTGAAGAGATTTTACAGGTTTGCAGTTTTAATTTCCCCGCATGCCTTTAATCTTCTCAATAGATGAGCCCAATTATTATACCACTTTTAACTGCAAAAAAAATAGGACTCAGAGTGTTTTGCCTAAGGGCGCACAGCCAGGTAATGGCCAGGTTGGGACTAGACCCCAGAAGCTGGAACCAGTATCTGGCCCCTCTCCCCGTGGCATTTGGAGGCACAGTGTCTCGGGACTGGGACAGGAGCCAGGATAGGACCTGGGCTGCGCCCAAGAGCTCAATGGACCAGAACCTGGCTGTTCTGAGCCTGAAGACACATGGAAAATGCCTTGATGGGTTAAAATGGTGTCTGGTGGCGGCGTACAGGAGGTGTGTCTTTTTTTTTTTAAATAGTTTGCTGTACTGATCAGAATTTTTGCATAAACAAACTTTACGTTTGTAATCAGACAAAATAGTCACATTACTTTTCCTGGGGTGGGATGGATGGAAATCTGTATGCAGCCGGGTTAGGGCCCTTTGCCCCCAGTAGCTGCTCTTGTGGGTGGGTCTCTGGACTCATAACACCTGCACCCCCCAGTCCTCTTCTTGATGGTGGTTTCATGAGGTCCAGCCTCTAGTTCTTTTGGCTCAGTCCCTTTTCTGGCAGTTGCAGCAGCCCTCCCCATCCTTCGAGGGTTTTCCAGCCAACCTTTGCACTCAGTTCCTTGGCAGAAGATTAGGGGATCACATGGCCGAGTGACTAGCATTTTCTGAATCATGGAATGGAAAGAAACAATACACACAAAAAGCAGCACACAGGGCCTCTGTTGCGAGCCTAGATAACAGCACCACGTGGGAAGTGATTCATCTGGGCCCAGGGCAGTGCAACGCTCATCTTCTCCAGTGACTAATGGGCTTCTCAGACAGAGGGCAGTCCCAAGCTCCGCCCAGGCCCACTGTGGAGCCCAGCAGCCCTGCTCCCCAGGGTCTGGGGCTGCCCAGGGCTGCAGGATCTGTGTCTGGGGATGTTGCAGACAATGGCTGGGGACAGAAGGTGAAAGGGTGAAAGATCCAGGTTGCAGGAAGTGGAAGAAGGAACTAGGTAGACAGGTGCAGGGACACTATGGTCAACCTCTCATGAAAACCAGGAAACAGGCTCTGACTTCTCCACTCCGCACCCCAGAAACACACCCCAGGGCCCACCAGGGACAGGAGACACATGGTCACTAACGTCAGAATGGACCTAATGAATAATTAATGTGCTCATAGGGTCCTTACCAAGTCCAGGCATGGTATAAGTCCTTGACATGTGCTGTCCCGCTTCATTCTCCCAACAGCCCCTATGTTGAACCAATTTTGTGGATGAGAAAATTCTGCACAGAAATTTAACATGACTTAACCGAGGTCATGCAACCACTAGAGAGAATTCTAACCCAAGCTATCAGTTCCAGAGTCTGTACACAGAACCCCTCCTAGAGGCCAGGCACTACCCTTTACTTACATCATCTGATTTAATCTCCACAGCAACGATACAAAGAAAAGATTATTGTCTCAATGTTAAAGACAGGAAAATTGAGACCCAGGGAAGTTAAGTATGTTGCCCCAAGTCACACAGCTTGGTAGTGAAGTGAGGCCTCACTCAGGTTTGTCTAACTTCAAAGCCCATGCTCTTTTCTACAACATCTGTGCTCTGGTCATTTATTGGGACAGCATCCCTCTTTTCTGAGTCCCCTGCAGTCTCACTCATGGTTTGGGTTGGCTAGAGCTTGTCTCAATCATAGTAGCCTCTTGGTTGTTCCACACAAGGGCCTACCTTATTGGAGAAGGAAGAGAGGTTGTGCCCCAGAGCTAATGAGACAAGGCCCCCAGAACAGACTTTGAGGGTGCAGGTGGGAAGAAAGAGGGAGGTGAGGCAGAGCCGGCTGGCCAGCGGGTCCAGTGGTTCTCACCTGATGATCAAATTTTTTTTTTAGAAAACATACAGGCTAGTACAGTGGAGGTCTGGGCAGGGGTGTGGAGGGTGAATCCAAGGGCCAGCCAGGGCTGGGAAGCCCTCAGCACATTCAATGCTATTCTTTACCCCAGGGACCACCTCCCTTTGGGATCAGCCAGAAACTAGCAGGTAAATGTGGGGCCCTCAGCTCCCAGTCCACAGGCTGCGTAGATAGATTAGACATCCATTTTGTTTGGCTGGATTTATTGTTCTCATTGTTACATAAAGTTGATGTCTTTAAGCAAGGCATGTATTCTCTAGTTTGCTGCAGTCCCCACCATTCCCCATTGCCTCATACCTTCCCAACCAGTCAAGTTAATCGTGATATTGTGGCTCCCAATGACACTGGATTTTGAGACTCTTGAGATATGATGTAATTTGGTGTCAGCATTTCACCTGGGAAAAAAATACATGTGCTTTCTGAACCAAAATGAAAACACTGAGGCACTGGGAAGGTACACTGAGGTCCCCAGTGGGCTGCTGCTTCTGGAACAGAGTTAGTTGTAGCAGGAACAGAGCCCAGAATTTATTATAGCCTCCACTTCTCTGGGACCTGGACCTTGTCCTGCGTATAACTTTCCTGTGGCTGCTGTAACAAATTACCATAAACTTAGTGACTTAAAACAATACCAATTTATGATCTCACTGGGCTAAACTCAAGGTGTCTACAGGACTGCATTCCTTCCAGAGGCTCCAGAGGAGAATCTGTGTGCTTGTCCCCTTCAGCTTCTGGAAGCCATCTGCATTTATTTTTAATCCTCACTCGAGGATATTTTTTCCCATTGCTTTTTAGAGAAAGTGGAAGGGGTGCAGGGGGAGAGAGAGAGAGAGACATGTGAGAGAAACACATCGATTGGTTGCCTCCCCTATGCACCCCAACAGGGACTGGGGAATGAGTCTGCAACCCAGGTACGCTCCCTTGGCCAGAATCGATCCTGGGACCTTTCAGTCTATGGGCCGACACTCTAACCACTGAGCAAAACTGGCTAGAGCCATCTGCATTTCTTGACTCATGCCCCCTTCCTCACATGCCTCCAGCCTGGCTTCTGTCATCACTTCTGCTCTCTGACCCTCCTGTTTCCCTTTACCAGGAGCCTTGTGATTACATTTAGGGCCCATGCAGATATACCAGGATATTCCCCATCTCAAGATCCTTAACTTAATCTCAACTGCAAAGTTCCTTTGGCATCTTCACAGGTTCCGGGGATCAGGATGGGGACATTTGGTAGTGGAGGGGGGCGGGTTTTTTTGGTCTACCACACCCTAGCACAGGAGGGCTGGGAGTCATGTTCAGAGGGAAGCAAGACCAGGGCTCCAGCGAGGTGGACATCATGGGCCCTCCCAGCCTAGCTGGACCTGTCTGTCCTATCCCAGAAAACAGCCACCCCACCCAGCTGGTCATCTGAGCAGAGGCCCAGGCAACATACCTATGAGCTTTGGACCCCATGCCAATCTCTGGCCCCAGTAGCATGACCTACCCTGGAAAACACTGAAAAGAGCCCTTGCCCTGGCCAGGGTAGCTCAGTTGTTTGGGTGTCTTCCCGTGCACCAAAGGTCGCCGGTTCCATTCCCGGTCAAGGCACATGTCCGAGTTGCAGGCTCAATCCCCAGCAGGGGGCGCGCAGGAGGCAGCCGATTAATGTTTTGCTCTCACGTCAATGTTTCTCTCTCCCTTTCCCTTCCTCTCTCTCTAAAAATCAATACAATTTTTTTTTAAAGAAAAAGAGCCCTCCTATCTGTCCTCCCATTACCCTCAGCTGTACACCTCCCCAGTCTGACACAGGGGTGACCCTAAGCTATCTTACCCCAAAAGGGAGCGCATCCTAGAAGATAAGCCCCAGAGTCACAGAGGGGCATAAGACAGACATCAGTGTCATCCCGAACATAAGGACTAAGGACAGGAAACAAGCCCCTCACATTCAGCATTGATTCGGGCAGTTCTGGCAGGAACAGAAGCACATGCAAAACAGAGGGGCTGACGGGTTTGACGAAAAGACTCTACACAGAGGCGTGGTCAGAGTCAGGGACCAACAAGGGCTGATAGGCCCCCAGCAAAAGCTGTGCCTCCCTAGGCCTGATGGGATGAAGAAAGGGGCAGTTTCCAGGATCTGGTGTGCTGATGCCCTGAGAGAGGGCTGCCAGTGAGACCTGGGGGTCTTCGGGAGAGAAAGCAGCCACTGCCACCCCAGCTCAGCAGGCAGGGAGGCAGGGCTGTAGACACTGGGACCTCCTGTCACCCAGCTGAAGCCAGAAGAGGGGAAGCCTCCGCTGGTGCCGCTTCAGGCCAGCTTCCCAGGGCTGACGCAGGGTGGGGAAGGAAGGATGGGTTAGCGGGGCGATGCTGAACAGCATGAGCATCTTCCTCGAGGTCATGTAGCCAGTGCAGCCGGTGTCACACTGGTTCCCATTAACCTGAAGGCAGGGATGTCTGGCCTCCTTGCGCTCCAGATCATTTCATGCTGCGGAGTCCCCACTGCAACTTTCTCACCAGTGCCCCTGCCAAAAAATAAAGCACCTCTGGGTTCAGGCTGTCCACCCAACTCCACTGCTTGGTTTGAACTCAATCCAAATTGGACTGCATTTCATCCAGGTGCAGGTGTGTCTAGAAGATGAACTCTGCCACAAACAGGAACTTGTAAAATCAAACTGTGCAGCCCACAGTGACGAGAACTGCCTGGAGTTCATCTGTTGCTTTGGGTCATCTCAGTCAGGTGCCCAGGGTTGTGGAAAACCAAGCCCTGAGTTTATTTTACATGCTTGGAGTTAGAGTTGGGGACTGTCACATGGAAATGCAAGGCCCACACCCACAGGTAGAAGGACATGTAAATAAACGTCCTTGGCTTTCCCAAGTTCGGAACTGTTTTGGGGGTCTGACTTCAAAAGGGGCCAGAGGCGGGGAGAGAGGAGACTCTTCCTTTCCTTTGTGTGTTTCTTGCTTAAGCTGTTTTTTTCCAGTAGGAATGATTTCTGTGACTCAAAGCTAGTCCTAAGACACCCAGTGTTCAGGCAGCCTGGGGCTCGCTGCCCTCCTGACCCCTGTCCTTTGTAGTGTTGACAGGCCTTCCTGGCGGGCAGGTGAGGGTGTGGGTGGGATGGGAAGAGGAACAGGCTAGAAGGGACTGCACGTCCACAGCTCCCTTCCTGGGACCTGCAAACCTGTTGTTCCACATTCCTCAGGCAGGTCACTCTGACTGTGAGTGCAGCTTCCATCCTTTCCTGCCTCTCAGGTGCATTTCCCACCCCACCACTAAGGAGAGGTGTCCCAGCTTCCCCTGTCCCAGGCCTCCCACTCAGCTGACAGTCCCAGGCCAAGCAGGCCACATCTGGCCCTGCTTTCCCTGGGACAGAGGCCTCCCTTGGGATGAAGGCTGGGTCTCGTGCCAGCCCTCAGGTGTCCAGACGGAGGAAGACGAGAAATGATTCCTGTGCTAGGAGTTCCCAGTCTGATGGGGAGAGTCGGGGGTGCAAGCAAACACACACACACACACACACACACACACACACACACACACACACACACAGGCGCACAAGCCAGTCCAAAAGAGAAACCCCATACCTGCAAGCCCAGGCTCCTCCAGCTGTGCGGAGCAACACAGCTCCATGAGTGGCTGCTGGAGTGAAGGCAGTGGGGGAACCCAGGCATGTCAGTCCCCATGTCCTCAAGGGAGAGGCATGGAGTGAGACAGGCTGCCCCTGCTACCAGGAGGGCAGGTCATACCCCTCAGCCAGGGCCAGCCAGGGCCAGGAGAAGGTTGGGCAGGCTGTGCTTGATGCCTGCGGTGGGATGGGGCACTTCACCCAGGTGGCCCCTGAGATGGTGGTTTCAGTGGGGGGCTGTGTGTGAGGGGAGTAGTGGGGACCTGGCAGCCAGCCAGGAGGGACCCACAAGCAAAGGCATCAATTTGTGGCAGGAACCAGCATGTACCCAGCCCCTGGTACACTGCAGATGTTAAATAAGTGAAGTTTGAAGGCAGGAAGGAGGAAGGAGGCAGAGAGAAGAAGGGACCCATTTAGCTGGGTAATTCTTGTCCTAGAGGGAGGGAAAACAAACATCAATGAAGAGCATTTAATTGAATCATTTTACTGAATAACCTTTCGAGCCTGTAAATATTAAACCCTCTATGAAGAGACAATGAGGTGAAGTTTGGAGAGTTTTGTATGTGTCACAGTTCCTGACAGGCTCTGAGTAAGCTCCTCACCCCCTGCCCCCTCACCCTCCCTGAAGCCACAATAGCCCAGCGACAGGGCTTTCCAGAAGGCCACCTCCCCTCTCACCCACATAGCTGGGAGCCTAGCGAACTGGCAGGGTGCGCAGGACCCTGTGAGGACAGGCCCAGGTGACCCGCAGGCAGTGACTCTCAGTCCTGGAATGCGAAGCGCAGTCCACGACCCCCTTCCCTGGGCGCAGCTGCGGCCGGCTGACTGTCACCTCAGCAGGAAAGTCCTGGGCCTACCCGGGTGCTTGCATCAGCCACCAGCCACCTGAGGCCATTTCCCAGGCTGCCTGGAGGCACCCACGTCCTACTCTGAGCCTGAGCTCAGCGCTTCCCGGAGCTGCAGGACTTAACTGTGAACCCTGTTTACCCCTTTAGAGCAGGCTGGGTCAGGCCTCCACCCTTTTCTGTCAGGTGGCAAGCAAGGGATCAGGTCAAACCAGGGTGCTCCTAGTGCAGAAGGCTGACGTGCCTCTAGTAAGCAATGTGCGTTAGATAGGCTTCAATCTCACGTAAATCAAGGGTGTGTATTGACTGGCAGTCTGTATCTTTTGGGCCCCACCCCGTTGCTGTGTCCACTGCTCCTTCAGCTGGACGTGAGGGGACCTGCAAGCAAGAGTGTCTGAGGAGGTGGGGTGTTCAGTCCTATGTCAGCTCCAAGAGGAAGAGGGGGATCCAGCAGACCTAGGGTCCCCGGCTTTGCCCCTGACTGAGAACTTACAAAGCTGGGCAGAGTTTGGCCTCAGCTTCAGGTCTAACATGGGTTGGGTAATACACCCCCACCCCTTCAAACACTGTGAAACTTCTGCAGAGCTGCTGGGGTCTGCTCCAGCCCATGCCCGTCACCTTAGAGGATGTCCACGACAGAGCCGGCAGCAGGTGCAGGGAGGCATGTGGCTGCAGAAGGCCCCCCCCGGCCTGTCCTCACAGACCTGCTGTCCAGTCCCTGCTTCCGTCCCCACCCCAAGATGCCTGCACCCCTTCCCCACTGAAAACACTGACCCTGGTTGTCACCCCACCTCACAAAAGACAGACATCTCCCTGCCTGCCCAGGACACCTGTCCTCACGGTCCACCTGAGACTACCCTTGAGGGTCCCAGGAAGAGCAGTGGGGACCCCTGTTCTCAGCCTGAAGCCCCAAGCTTTGTGAGGAAGCTTGCTGGGGTGGGGAGCTGTGGTGAGGGCCTGGGCCTGGGCTCCGCGATGCCACCGCTTTGAGTGTGAAGCAGGCCTCTGTGGCCCAGGCTGAGAACCAACCCACCACACGATTTCTGTGGGTAAACCAAATTCTGAATCCTGGCCCCCCAGCGTGCAGAGGTGTGGGAGCCCAGGATTGGTAGAGATTTGGGTCCTGAGGGGAGGGCAGAAGTCAGAGCCCAGAACCTGCAGTGGCTACTCGGCTGGCTTTGAGGCCCTCCATGGGCACCAGCCCAGGCTGCTCCCCTGACCCTCCATGGCAGCCCCCTCGCCCCTCAGTCTGTCCTCTGTGCCTTCCATCGCCCTCCCAACTTCTGCAGCCAGGGGCCGTGAGACCCAGCATGTCTCTGGGCAAACAGAGCTTCGAAAACACAATCAATCCCCACTATTCCTGGATTTCCTACTTGCAGATTCACTTGCTCACTAAAACTTGTTACCCCAAAATCAACACTCGGGCCTTTTTCATGGTCTCTCGTGGACACAGGCACAGTGCTGAAAATTTGAGTTGCGTGACGGGACATTCTCAGCTGAGGTCACAGGTGACGCTCT
The DNA here is from genome assembly GCF_964146895.1 of Miniopterus schreibersii. Classification (NCBI taxonomy): domain Eukaryota; kingdom Metazoa; phylum Chordata; class Mammalia; order Chiroptera; family Miniopteridae; genus Miniopterus; species Miniopterus schreibersii. The sequence goes on from NC_138119.1 coordinate 26,016,501, forward strand.
GCCTTGTTTTAGCTCCCATCCTGGAAACAAGTGTCCTTTTCACGGTCTAGTTAGTGCCTTGGTTTCCAAATTCTTGTGCTTTTTCTTGGTGATTTCGCAAGGGTAGTGCTGGACTCTGTTGACGGTCCTACGCACCAGAGGCTGTGATGTGTGTTGCGGGGAAGAGATGAGTGTTAGATGAACTGGATTGAGGCATGAGTTAGAGTGCTGCTGGGCAACGTTCATGAAGCAACGAAGTGTTTAAATAAAGGGTCTTCAAACAGGAGCACACATAAAACAAGGTTATGTATTGATCAGTTAATGAAAAGTTTGTGTCCAGAGGCTAGTGGGAACCTAACTCTGCATTTCCCGTAGGGGCAAAGGCTCGGTGTTTGCCAGAGCACGTTCCCGTTGACTTTATAGAACCTAACTGCCGTGAATGGTGAGAGTCTGCATCCAGGTGCACGCATGGGCCCCGCTGGATCTCCTAGGCTTGGGCCCTGGCATCTGTGTTTTCCAAAGCTCCACCGGTGATTCTGATGTAGGGCCCGAGTGGGAGCCACTGCAGACTTGCATGGCTGGGGAAATGGAGGTCCCAGATGCTTGAGAATCTACTGAGTCGGTAGCTATGAAAGATTTTGAAGCTGTGCAAAAAGAGCCTGATGAACACAGGGTGTTTTATATCAGTCCTTTCAGAAATGCCCTGGCAGGGTGCCTCCTCTGTGAGCCCGAACCCAGGGGATCTGTGGGCATCTCTGCAGTGAGCCTGCCCGTGGAAGAGGTATGCCCACTGACCTCCAAGGACAAGCTGGCCCTTCTTTCTCAGGGGAGAGCAGTAACTACCCACCTGCAAGGTTAGAAAAAACAGCTTTGGTCTTCCCTGGGCCCAGGACACAAAAGGCCTCCAGAGGCCCAGAAATGCTTTAGGCCTCCTCACACTAATCAGGGAACCCTGAGCATGTATCGTGGAAGGGGCAACTGCGGGGAGCACCACCGCTTCAGGGCCAGTGAGGCAACAAAGCAAAGCTTTGGAGTTACTAAAACTTAGAAATGGGAGCATCCTGAACTGGATGGGACATTTGAAGTGAGGGCACCTGCCGGCTGGTGCTGACGTCTCTGGAGTGAGTGGGGGCCTCGAAGTTGGTTCTATAAATGTTGGAAAACTGCAAAGTGAGTTTAGCTGCCGCTGCGGGGACGGAGAAGTGCTACAGGACCGCTGGCAGGAGGGAGGTTCACAGGAGCTGTCTCTCCTCTCGCACTTTCCAGTCCTCTTCTAGCACCTCCTGCTGGCAGAGTCTAACAGAGCAGCTGGCAAAGCCAAAAGTGGTTGCCCAGTGCCAGCCCAGCACCACAGACAGGAGACGAGAAGGAAGACCTGTGCACCCATGGGCTGGAACTGGAGCCTGCTCTTGTGCACATGTGCACACACACACATAAAGATATACTCACACAGATATACACACAGGTACACACACACACACAGAGAAATACACAAATACACAGATATACACACAAGTACACACACAGACACACAGAGACACACAGAGATACACAGAGATATACACACACACCAGGACCACAGACAGACTGGATTGTGAGTCCTGCCCCTTAGGTGTTAGAGCTAAGTGAGCAAACCTCGTGGCCCTGACTGGTGGCACTTCACTGAGTCTGAACCACCAACCCTTGGGTCCCACAACCACCCCACCCCCAAACAGCTCCTGGTTTGAGATTCTTCTGTGCAAAGGAAGCTCAAAATTCTCAATCTCTGAGGGCCATCTGGGCATTTGCGGGCATGCACATGGACCATACACAGTGCTGGCCCCCCTGTCCTGGAGGAGAGTCTCAGAGCTCAGAGAAGAGCAAGCTCTGCACTAAAGCGCTGGGCATGCAGGAAACACAGTAGAACTCCTTTACCAATAGAGGTTCACGCCAACAAACGTTCTTCCAGGCTCCATTCAAATGTCACTGCCTCAGAGAGATCCTCCCAGCCCACTCACCCAGTTAGGTCCCTTGATCACCCTACTGTTCTCCATCACTGTGCATTGTCATTTCCCTCAGAGCGCATGTCATGTGTGCAGTTCTGTTTTCCCTTGGTTCGTTTATTGCCTGTCTCCTCCCATAGAGAGTAAACTCACAAGAGCAGGGCCAAGCCTGCTCCTTCACCTCGACAGACTCAGGACCTGCCCAGGGCCTGGCGCATAGTAGTCCCTATAAGGGTTTGTCAAATAATCAACTTAAAAATATAAAACGGTTCTAGACAAGTTGTGATAAGCGATGGACGATGGATCTCTGAATTAGTGGTGGATGTGGCATAACAAACTGAGAAGAATGTTGTGGAAGGCAGCTCCTCTCCTCTCCTACAGAGGAGAGCATCGCAGGCGGGAGAACTATCTCCCCTCCGTGACCCTTCTGCTGTGCTATGGTCCTGGAACCATGGGGATTAGGACCTAACCCAGGCTAATCCCTCATCACAACTTTGCTTCCTGACCCTGTGAAGTCATTGGGTCCATGGAATGTTAGAGCTGGTGGGACCCCATGGGTTCCATCACAACCACCTGGGGGAACATTTAAAGACACCAGTTTGTGGACCCTACCACTAGTTTCTGATTCTTTTAGGTCTGTAGTTCAGTGTAACATAGTGGGTGTCCAGGGACTCAAGCTTAAGCCCTGACTGCCACAGACTGTGTGAATCTGGAAAAGTTACTTAACCTCTCTGTACCTTGATTTCTCCACCCATAAAATGGAAATAATAACATCCCAACCTCAGGGGTTTGTGGTGAAGATCTAAGTCAACAATGTGCCTAAAGCTCTTGGTGCAATGCCAGACTCAGAGGAAATACTGAATAAAGGTAGCTATTCTTGTAATTATTGCCTCACCACTAGTTAGCGGCTGACGTGGGGCGGGTATCCAAGCCTCCTGATCCTGGATCCAGTGTTCTTTCCAACACGTCACTCTGAATGTGCACACAGCCTTCCCTCTGAGGCCAGACTCAGTCCTTGGCAAAGAGAGTATGTAGCCGCTGCCCTGGGACTCTTTCATCAAGCCCAGTGGAGAGGAGCCCTGCACCTGAGACCCAAGAGCAGCTCTGAGCTCTGAAGCACAGATAGCTCGGAGAACAGGGGAGTTCAGCAGTGCAGTTTTCGGGTCCTTTGGGAAGCCCTCTGGCTGCTACTACTAGCATTTCATTAAGGAACTACTGGGAACCAAAAATAGAACTTCTTAGGGGAGCTTAATCCTCTGGGCTTTACAAAATAGCCTCTGGAGAATTCCAGGCATCAACCACCAGAGGGCACTGTCGTCCCATGAACGTGGTCGCTGATGGGCCAGAAGTGTTCAGTAGTTTCCATGAAAATCCCAGCAGCCTTCAGCAACCTCATGCCCCAGCCTTGTCCTGCTCAGAACTCTGTGGCCGGTCCCCGCGGATCACCAGCTCCTGGTCCTAGGGAAACCTCTGGCAACTCAGCCCACTGCCTCCCTCTGGGGCTCAGCACCTTGAACCCCATCGCACATCCCTAGTCCAAAAGAGTCTCTTTCAAGAGAGGTTCAGGATTTGAGAGTCTCTGCCACCAGCCCAGCATGCTGCGTTCTAATTCCTGCCCTGGGGTGGGCCTCCTCTAGCAGACTCCATCTTCGAGTGTAATGAGGCAGAGTGGAAAGGACATAGCATGGAAGTAAGACTTGCATTGGATCCCAGCTCTAGGACCTATTAGTTGTGAGAGGCATGGTTTCCCTCTGTGGCAGCACCGATCCCACTGCTCTGTAATTACATTTTAACTTGTCCCTCTTTCCATCAGGCTGGTATGCATTTGCCCTGTTCGCAGCTGTCTCTCCACCACCTAGCACAATGCCCAGCACCTCCTGTGTTTGATAAAATGAATAAATGAACAAATGAATGGATTGGTGCTCCCATACCCAGGTCACCCCTCCGTTTGTTGGCCTCCTTCCACCCACACTCAGGGACGTGGGTCTGAATCCTGGGCCTCTTCCTGGGCATCACAACAGCTTCCACCCTCCTGCCAAGTCTCCATTTGTTTGGGGGGCAAAATGTCCTAGTATGGAATACCGTGGCTACGTGAACAACTTTGGCCTGAATTCCAAGCCAGAGAATCCTGTCTGATAAGTTCTAGGCGCATTAGTCTTGGATGGCCATCAAGCTCTGAGCCTCCTCGGTGGGACCCAGGAATTCACCCTCAGACTCTCTAGTCTGGAAACCTTAAAGAGTAAAGCAGAAGTCAAACCCGGTCCTCAGAAAGTTCTCCCGAGGGAACTGGTAAGGCAAAAGGAGGTGTTTCTCCAAGTACCTCTGGGCCCATCTGCCACCTGGGAGCCCATTAAAAATGCAGATCACAGGCCATGTTCTAGAAATACCTGGGTCCCAGGCATCAGCATTCTGAACAGTCACCCTTGGAGAGTCTGCTGCTCAATGTACAAATTCTCTCTTGGGGGTAGCTGCTATTTATTTTAATAAAAGACTAAGTTTTATGTCAAAGAAATTCATCTCTACTGTAAAATCTCCAGGACGAGTCTATGACGCAGGGATCCTCAACCTCAGCACAACTGATATTTTGGACCAGATAACTGTTTGTTATGGAGGGCTGTCCTGCGCACTGCAGGACGTTCAACAACATCCTGGACACTGGAGACCAGTAGTATTCTATAGCTGTGACAACCAAAGATTTAAAAATATCTCTAGACGTTGGCAAATGTCCATTAAAGGGGAAAATCCTCCCTCAAAAGGGATTTCCTTATGAAATCTGACCTGAGCCCAGTGTGCTGGGTGTCCTTCACCACCCTGGGGATGACCTCCAGGCCAGGCTCTGCCCATACTGGACCCCGGCCCTCCTCACCACTTTCCAGGTACAAGTGGGGCTGAAGCCAGTTCACACCATCACTGTCTCCTGGCTGTGGTGGCAAGCCAGACCCTTTCATATCTCCCTCTCCCTTTCCCTTTCTCCTCGGGCTCAGCCGCAGCACTTGGGTGCCCCTTGTGCTCACCCCCCCACAGCAGGGGAGACAGACAGCAGGAAGCGGGACAGCACAGGGCTGCCACTTATAAGCGGTGCTGATGAGGCTCCAAGGAGAGGGCATATGGGAAGAATTCTCCTTTTGTGAAAATAAGTTTATTTTTGTGTTCATTCTAAAGCAAACATAGTCACAGTAGGAAATTTGGCAAGTACAGAAAAATATAAAGAATAAAAATCATTCGTTAATTCAGTCACCCAGAGGGTCAGTGTTGACCCCTACAAGGCTGTTACTACCACCCAGGCTGGTGTGCAGGCAGGATACCCAGGTGGATAGAACGCTTGACCAAGGACAATAAAGGCATTCGGCGTTCCAGGTCAAACGTCTGCTTTATTCAGACCCGGGTGACCAGAGACCCAGGCAGCCTAGGTTATAGATTTTGGCCCCAAGTGTCTCCCTGCCTCTCCCTCCCAAGAGCCTGCTCCTACAGACAGAACATCAGAATTCATCCTTTATGTCAAAATGGGGCTGGTCTTCAGGCTTGAAGTCCAGGTTGGGGCTGCCATCCTCATTGAGAATCCTTCGGGCCGTGTAGCCAACGATGGGATATTTGGCTTTGTACACTTTGGTGAAGACATCATCCAGGGATTTCAGCTCCTCAGCCGTGAGGCCCGTCTTGAGGAGAAAAACCCAAGAAACACAGAGGGTGGGGATGAGGGAATCACGCTTGGCACGGCCTCTCGCCACCCCCACCCTACTCTCCCCACACCCTTGGGGCAAGAGAAGAAATACCTCAACAAGTCCAAATAATGGACAACTGACTTTTTAAGAAACAACCCTGTGGGGTAGGGTTGGGTGGGGAGTGATGTAGGGGAGCAATGGCTTTATCGTGTTTTGCTGTTTAACTGATGTAGGAATTCAAGACTCCAGAAAACACTCAGCCTGGGACGGGACAGGGGTGCACCGATTAATTCCACTGCTCTCTACACTCCTCTCATTATAGATGTATACACCCTCCCCACTCCTAATTTCTTAATTTGTTTCTGTAATGTTGGGTCTTAAGAGTCTGACTTAGCTGAGCACAGCTGGGGTGAAGGCCAGCCTTGCTGTTGGGATTAGACACTGAGGTGTTTTAGTTCATGCTTTCTGCTCCTTCACAGATATATGAGCATGGGGGAGACTCGGCTTCTCAACCCTGCGCTTCCGAGAGTAGCCTGGGGAGTGGGTCACAGGGGCTAACAACCGATCAGCAAGAGGCGGGCGTGGCAGGTACAGACGGTAAGAGGGCCAGGGCTGCCCACGCAGGTTGGAGCCAAACTGTGAATGAAGCTCCCTGAATCTCATCGCAGGTTCACAAGAGTTTGGCCATGACCCTGGGGAGCCATGGAGGGTTTTGGACTAGGAGTGGCACCGTAGGATATCTACTTCAAGAAAACAGTTGGCAGCCACACCAAGGGGACTGGAATGTAGGCTAGTTAGGAAGCTTTGCTGCTGCCCAGAGGTTAAAAAAAAAAAAAAAAAAAAGGCCATGGCCAAGTGTGTGGAACATTTGACAAAGGCTCATAATCTGGCTCACGGTGTCATGGGTGAGGTCTGCAGGATCCAGGGACATCTTGGCTACCCCTCTGGTGGAATCCTTCCCGGTCAAGGCATTGTAGGGGGCTCCTCGTCCGTAAAACTCTGAAGTGGAGAGGAAGGAACAGGATGTGAGTGTGGACATGCATGCAGAGCAGCCAGGAGCCTGTAAGTGGCGGCAGCCAGGGGATAGGGGATGGTGTCTGAGATCCAAGCCAATCCTAAAAAAGGCTCCAGGCCCTAGGAGAGGGAAGGCAGTGAAGATGTGAACTTACATAAGCACCAGCTACCAGTGTGGATTCCACGAATTCAGAATATGGAATGAGTCGCACATGCTGGGCTGAGAAGTGATTTTTAAAAAATAATCTCTTAATAATATTTAAAATCCAAACAAGAAAAATGTTTATACTTCTTAAATGTTGGTAGAAGCTAAGTTTATTTCCATTAGACATCTTTTGTTTGGTATCAGACAAAACAATGAACCATTACAAAACTGCTTCTATCTCATTTGTAGTTACCAGTTGGGAAACCATGAAATGGAATTAAAATGTTCCATAATGTTCTATGATCCCAAATCTTTGTGACACTTTTCCCCTCACTGATTCAACAAGGGTAAATCATCAAATATGAATTTGATTCAATAGGAAACAGGAGCCATGGAAGGCTTTGGAGTAGGAGCATGACATTATTAGGAAACAGCTGTACAACACTGACAAAGATTGTTCACTCCATCTGCGGGAAAAGAACTTGCCCAGAGTTCCCTCCCTTTCCTCACCCCTCCAGTGCCCACTCTGGCTGCTGAGCTCCCCAGAAAGCAGGACTCATAAAGTCAAGCACTTACCCTTCCCAGAAGTGACATCAAACACCACTCCCTTCACCGCCATGTAGATGGGCTGATCTTCCTAGAAAGCAGGAGAGAAGCTGTGAGGAGGAGACGAAGAGCCCGGCTTGTGCAGCTCAAGTTAGTAAAACCTCCCAGGCGGGCTGTGCAGAGCGCGGTGGGAGCCCCAAAGCAGCCTTCCACAAGCCGGTCCTCGGGGGCTCACCCGGCCTGCACAAGGTGCCCACGCGCAGAAACCTGGAAAAGTTAGAAATATCCCGACAAGCCCATGGCTATACCATTGTTTTTTAAAAAGTCAGGAACTGAAAGAAGTCTATGTAGATGAAAATTCAAAAGAATATTAAATGGGGACTTATTTAAATCATTCCAAATTTTCTTTCATCAATGTACGTACCTGGGTGTAATCAGTGTAAGCGATCTATTTTATGTTTTGCTTCTTTTTAAAAATTTTATTGATTTTTAGAGAGAGGAAGGGAGAGAAAGAAAAAGAGACAGACAGACATCGAATTGTCGCTCCACTTATTCATGCATTCATTGGGTGCTGCTTTTATGTGCCCTGACTGGAGGTCGAACCCGCAACCTTGGTGTATCAGGATGATGCTCTAACTGACTGAGCTACCTGGCCAGGGCCTATTTTGCTTCTTGTAGGTAACATTACTTCATATAAACATCTCCATGTATTGAAATGACCAAAATGGCTGTCACTTAAACAGCTACATTTTGTATTCGTGATACTGTGCACCTGTCTGTTTAGCTGTTCTTCTATTTTGGGTATTTGGGTTGTTCTCAATTTCTTAGAACTATAAACAGGAGCATCATTAATATCTTTCTACAAGTTACTTTCTAATTTGGTGAGTTGTTTCCTTGAGGCCTATTTCAATATGTGGAATTCCTGGGCCAAAGTATATGAACATAATCATCTTTTATACTTTACCAGTTTTTCCTTCAAAAAACCATTCACTGTGCTAGAAAAATACAACTAAATGCTATTTTCCCACAGTCCTAAGAAAGTGTAGAATTTAATTTTTGCTGTATTCTTGGGTATACAATGTTGCCTTAATTCCCTCCCAAAAGAGAGCCCGGCTTGAGCAGACGGTGTGGATTTCCTAACTTCCACGAAGTTGGGCTTAGGTTGGGGCGACAGGCTGTTCTAGGATGCCCAGGATGTGGTCTTTCCATTGTTTGAGCCCCATCCAGGTACAGACACCAGCCAGGTGAGGGGAGGAGTCACAGTGGGTGTATAAGAATTTCAGAATCTTCAAGTACATGCTGCTTGGCCTTCTCTGGGGTGGGCCTCAGGGTTCTTGCCCTCATGGAGCTTAAGGTCAAGTGCTTTCATGACCACATTTAACAGATAGAGAACCTGGGGCTCAGAGAAGTTAAGCAACTAGGCCAAGGAAGCATATCTCACTGTCACATAACTTTTTAGGCCTCAGTTTCTCTAACTGTTAAATAGGGGTAACACCTACCAACCTTGCAGATGCTGAAGGAAGGTGTGTCCGTGAGCAGAGCAGCACAGCACAGAAGCCCAGTAACGGGTGGTGGTTATTTCCTAATTAGCTCCCACAAAAAGTCCCAGAACTTCTGTTGACTTGATGGACGCTTGCTCTACCTCGTCTTGTTTTACATGGCACTACTTACCCAGCTGGCAGACTGCATTTTTCTTTGGGGTGATTTGCTGCCTTTCCTTCACTTTGATTATCTGTTCCCCAACTTCGATTGCTTATCAAGTGGGATTATGTATTTGTCCAGCATTACAGAGCCAGTGAGAGGGAGAGCAGATTCTGGAGCCCGAAGCCTCGGAACCCAAGCCTCAGTCCACCTTCTGGGCTGCCTTACCAGAGGACACACAGCACACAGACAGCGCGCTTGTCTGTGACCGGGACATGGGGGGTGTGCCCTGGAAAATTCTTCCGAAAGACCCAGGACCATGAGGAAAGACACAGGGAGTGGGTCAGAGGTACCCAATGGAAGGGAGTCAGAGAACCACCTGCAAAACGGAGCAGGTTATCTTTCCTCTGGGTCTTAGGCTTCCCTTCCCATCCGGCTTTCCTCCCTGCCTGTCGTCAAGCAGGGCCACATGTGCGACCATGACAAAGGGATACAAGAGCAGCAGGCAGAGGAAGGAGGGCTTCTTCCACAGCTGGGAGAGAGAGGCCTGGAGCCTGGGTGCAGGCAGGAAGGCGGGGCCCAGCAGCTGGCCCTCAGACTGCACCAGGGACCAGGGACAGAGCAGAAGCTCCTCACTGATGACTTTTCTCCTTGGGAAAGAGGAAACCTGCTGTGGATGGTTTCTTTTCTTTTAAATATTTTTATTGATTTCAGATAAAGGAAGGGAAGAGGAGAGAGAGAGAGAGAAACATCAATGATGAGAGTCATTGATCGGCTGCCTCCTGCATGCCCCCTGCTGGGGATCGAGCCCACAACCCAGGCATGTGCCCTGATTGGGAATCGAACAGCAACCTCCTGGTTCATAGGTAGATGCTCAACCACTGAGCCACACTGGCCAGGCATGCCGTGGATGTTTTCTTCCACAAAACTAACTGGCCCTCCGAGGGCCTAAGGCCAGGTTTTGTTTTTGTTTTTTAACTTACGTGGGCATTGGTAACCTATTAATAGACCATGGAATCAATGTAGTGATTTATCCAATAAGTATTTTTTAATGAAATAGAAAAAAAGTTTAAAATAGAACAGAAAATAGAAAACATCAGAGTTCATCACACATAGAAAGAATAAGCCCTGTTGCATGGAACTGCCGTTTCAGCATCATGTGTGTCCTGGGGTACGAGGCCTGGCCAACAGGTCTACAAGCCGTCCTTCTATTGTATAACTGGAGGGGTGGTTCACCTCTTTATTCACCTGCCTCTACCCAACAGCCTTCACTGTATTCTTTGTGGAGGAAGTACAGTCCTACTCTTCTCTACTGTTCCATTTTAGAGGGGCAGAAGCCAGTGTAGTCCCATTCCCCCTCCCCGGCCAGCACAGATTCTAGGAGAGCGGGTGACTGAGCACAAATTCTGGGACAATGGGCTCTGAAGAGGTACCAAGGAGGCCAGATTTTCAGCAGGTATTCCAAGAGGACGCATTTATGTCAGAAGGACAAATATAGCTCCTGCCTGTGAGTGACTCAGGGAGCCACGCTGTGGATCACTCTGAGGACCTAAAAGGCCCCAAAGGAGGAAACTGGGTCAGGGCCCCGTGTGGAAGATCCAGAACCAAGTATGGCTCTATGAAAGGCCCACGCCAGGCCCCCGTCTTTCATGATTTACAATCTGGAAGCTTCCACTGGAGTCACTATGCAGCTCCCCATGTGGGTGCCCCAGCTCTGACCACAAACCACACAGCAGAAAGCAGGATGGCACAGGTGGGTCTGCCTGCCTTGGCTCATCCAAAAAGGTTATAGTAGAAATAAGACATTCACTGCTAGATGTTTCAGGAAGACTTGTTATTCAGGTCCACGATCCCATAGCAGAAACTCTTGGGGGTCAGCTATGTTTGGGAATTCAGAACTTGTCAGATTTTAGAAAGGTATTATGGGGCACAAACTATGACAGCTACAGAGGGTCCAAGGCAGCACCCCATAATTAACTATATTAGTATTTCCACATAAAGCATGAACACACATATTCACACTAAGTAGGATAAATCAGACTATAAATAGACTTGTGTTGGCTCCAACAAGGCCCCATCACCAAAGGAGTTCAGATGAGGTCAGGTTTTGTTGTCAAATGACTCACTAGAAAAACCTTCTGGTTTTCAGAGCTTATTCAATTTCTGAATTGCGTAAGAGGACTGTGGACCTGTTATACTGCCTCTTGCTTATATCTCTAATAATAAGCTAATAAAAGTAATAGCAGTTAAGATTTATTCAGGCTTACTATGCTAAGACTACACCAGGTCTATGCTAAGCACTTTGCAGATCACCATCTCAATTTATTCTCACAAAAAGCCTATGTAGAGTAGGAATTCTTACTGTAGCCATTATGATGGTCAGTTTTATGTGTCCAGTTATTCAACCAAACACTTATCTAGGTGTTGCTGTGAAGGTATTTTGTAGATGTGATTAACAACAATCAGTTAATTGTACGTAAAGGAGATTGTCGTGGATAATCTGAGTGGGTCTGATCACACTGTTGAAAGGCCTTAAGAATAGACTTGAGCCTGGCTGGGCGTTGCTCAATGGTTGAGCATTGACCTAGGATCCAGGAGATTACAGTTCGATTCCCGGTCAGGGCACACGCTCGGGTTGCGGGCTTGATCCCCAGTTGAGGGCCTGCAGGAGGCAGCCGATCACTGACTCTCTCATCATTGATGTTTCTCTCTCTCTCTCTCTCTCTCTCTCTCTCTCCCCCCCTTCCTCTCTCTGAAATCAATAAAGATACATTTAAAAAAGAAAAAAGAAAAAGAACAACAACAAAAAGGAACAGACTTGAGGTTTTTCTAAGGAAGAAGAAATTCCACCAGTGGACTGCAGCATCAGCTCCAGCTCAAGGTTTCGGGCCTGCGCTTCCCACAGCCTGCCCTACAGATTTTAGACTTGCTCAGCCAGCTCCCACGATCACATAAACCAATTTCAACTGCCCCCTCCCTCCTTTCCTCTCTCCCTCTCTCTGTCTACAGACATCCAATGGGCCCTATACCCAAAATATTCTTTCCTTACCCTGTTTCAATCTCAAGCTTCCCTCTCTCCTTCCCTCAGTTAAGTATCAATTACATCAGCTTAAAAAACCAAAGATCTTTTCTCAGCCCCCATCCTGCAGCCCTTAGGTTCTGTGCTGGGGGCCCCCAAGATCACCCCTTTGACTGGAGATTCACTAGAAGGACTCAGGCGTCAGCATAAGTTTGTAATCAGATAGGACTGATTACAGTGATGTAAAGGTACACAGCCTAGTGTAAGGACAAAGGACACAGGCGATCTCAAGTAGCTGTTTTCAGCCTGTTTCATCTCGTGGCACATCAACTAGTAACTAAACTTATGTGGGACACCAAAAAATACATATTTTTGCCAACCTGACAATAAAAATAGGTATAATTCGGATTCATTCACACCAGACAGTTATTGCTATGTTGTCTGTTGTCATTTTTTTATTTGGCAGCCTACGGGAAAAGAGGTCAGTGCTCCTGACTAAACAGTCAGATACTGCATGTTTTAAAAATGCCTGTAGCACACCAGTGTGCCTCTTGCGACAACACGGGTTGAAAATCACTGGTCTAGAAGGACCTGTGTGCAGACTTCCTTATGCCTTCTCCCCCCTGGAAGGGTCACACAGAACACACTCTCCCCCAGCAAAAAATGCAGCAACACGTGTGCCACGTTTCTGCCCAGGGAAGCCCATTAGAGACTCGAGCCCAAGGTTCTTACTGTGCCTTGGCCATGTAGGCGCTCTGCCTGTCAGTGTTCATCATAAACACGCTGTTCATAAAGAGCCCAGACTGAGCCACCCTTATCCTCTAGGTAAGTGTGGAACACCTGGAAATCCAGACACCACCGAAGAGCCACTTCTGAGGAGGGCCAGCCTGTTAACTCTTTCTTGCAGATTCCCTGACCCTATACCATCTGAACATCTTGTCATCCCTGTCTCCCTCCCTGTGTTCTCACTGACTCAAAGTTTCTTCTAACCCAACCTCTCTTTACAATGATGCCCAAACTAGCATCACTGTCTAAGGGTCAGGTTTCTAGGTCGCCTTTCAAACCTAGTCTGTCTAAGGCTACTTAACTCAGGGGTGAGGGAAAGCCCCGGCCAGAGAGTTTTAACAAAAGAACACTGGCTCTCTTCCACATTCTGCGGCGAACTGGTGGCACCCCTGAGTTTCCTCATGAGTAAAAGCAGGAGGATGGTTTTGATCAACTCTGAAATGCTATGGTGCCATGATCTCCCACCCAGCTGTTCCCCCATGGCCCTTCTCATGTGCAGCATCTAGTTCCCACACTTCGAAGCCATCGCACTGGGCCCTCAACCCAAATGGACAGGTGATTGTGAGGCGTTTCCTAGACACCTCCAGACTACTGACTGATGTGGGTATGTTGGGGGAATCTGTCTCTCACCTCCATCTCCCCCCCCCCCCCCAAGATCCTGCTCAGCCCTATGGCACAGGAGGGTTTGAGGAGTCAGCTGCCGAGGAGGCCAGGGACACAGCAAAGTGCAGGAAAAGCCTGGATCATCCCTGGGCGAACCCCAATTCCCGCCTGACCCAGAAGCAGGTTTTGCTTCCCTCCCTCCCTCCTCTGCCACTCCCCCCAAAGAGAAGGCAGAAGTGTCTACCCCCCAAAATTCTGAGGTTCCTTACAGGTCACCAGCCAAAATGCGTCTCAAGGGGGCAGCTCGAGGGGAGAAAGGGAAGCGCGGGGTGGGGTCTTCTGGTTTGGTGAGGAGGGAGGCAGGGCGCCCCATTGCTGAGGACTCCTCTTTATTCCTGGGCGGCCATCGGGGCCTGGAGAGAGGTGGCCCAGCAGGCCGGCGCCCAGCTCCAAGCTCGGGCTCCGGGAGGGGGCGCCCGCCGGGCCCCGGCCCCCTCCCCGAGAACGGACGCGCCCCGGGCCTCGGCCCGCGCTCCCCGCCTACCTCCTCCCCGCCGTAGTGGGCCAGCTCCTCCTCGGTGAAGAGCCGCACCGGGGGCCCCCGCTCGGCGGGGCGCGGCGTCTGCGCGGCCCGGACCGCGGGCAGCCCCGGGGCCAGCGCCAGGGCCAGGGCCAGGGCCAGGGCCAGGGCCAGGGCCAGGGCCAGGGCCAGGGCCAGGGCCAGTGCGGCCGGCGGTCGCAGCCGCCGCCCAGGCGCCGGGCCCGCCATGCTGAGCTCGCCGCGCAAGGCCAGGGCCGGCCCGGGTGGCGGGGCCCGCGCGCGCCCGCGCCCGCGCCCCCGCCCCGCGCGCGCCCCCGCCGGCGGCCCCGCCGCCCCGAGCTGGAGGCGGCCCGCCCCGCGCCGCTGGGAACGTGAACCGGGGCCGCGGCCCCGCGCGCCCGGCTCCACGCGGCGGCCTGAAAGTGGAGCAAACAGCGACGCGGGCCCCTCGATTAGGTCCATAGCTGCCGCGGCCCGACGACCCAGCACCTGGGAAGGCTTACACGTTTACGAACGAGGGCTCGGCTTTATTAACCCGCCTGTACCGCGGGCAGATTCTTTTTCTTCCCCGTTGTGTTTATTTTTATTTATTTATTTATTTATTTATTTATTTATTTATTTACTTACTTACTTACTTATTTATTTATTTTTTATATATCTTTATTGATTTCAGAGAGAGGAAGGGAGAGGGAGGGAGAGATAGAAACATCAATGATGAGTCATTGATCGGCTGCAGCCTACAACCCGGGCATGTGCCCTGACCAGGAATCGAACCCTGATCGCCTGGATCCTAGGCCCATGCTCAACCGCTGAGCCACGCCCAGCTGGGCTTCCCTGTTGTGTTTAAATTTTGGGCCCCCAAAGGGATTTTTGCAAAGGGTAGGGCGTGGCTCAGATGTGCACTGAAATAATAGTAACGAACATTTATGCAAGGCCTTCATGAGTTTATTTAGCAAATACTTTCTGAAGCCCCTGGGGACACATCCCTGAGCAGGATTGATCCATGCCCGCATGGAGCTTCCATTCTATGGGCCAGATAGACAAGATTAAGATACATAAGCAGTGTGTTAGATGACAACGAATACTAGGGGGGAAATTAAACAGGGCAAAGCAGTAGGGAGCACTGCGGATTGCAATTTGAAATTGGCTGACCAGGCAAGGCCCCACTGAGGTGGTATTTGTATAAAAATCTAAGGACGGGGAAGGAGATGGTCTGGAGGGGAGAGGAGTCCCTGGGAAGGGAAAGTCGTGTGCATAAATGCTGAGGAAGGAGAGTGCCCTGCTTGATGGAGGAACGAGGGAAGAGGGGGGAAGGGAGTAAAGGAGACACAGGAGGTGGGCAGATCTCAGGGGGCCTCACGGCTTGTTAAAAGACTTTGGCTTTTATGCTGAATGACTGGAACAGAGGAATTAGCTAAAATGTTAGCAGAATGACTGGTTGTTGTGTTGAAAATAGACTGAAGCAGGGGCCTACCGTAATAAGCCAGATGAGGGATAATTGAACAGGGTGGTAAAGGGGGGCAAGGGAAAAGTGGTTGGATTGTCGTATGTTTTAAAGGTGTGGCTGATAGGATTTGCTGACCGATGAGGCTTGGGTTCCGAGACACAGAGAGGAGTCAAGGATGACCCGAAGGGTTTTGGCCTGGGCTACCTGGGAAGGATGTGGTTGCCACTTACTGAATAAGGAGTGATGGTAGGAGGAGCTAGTTTGGGGGGAGAAGATCAAGATCAGGCTTGTTCCGTTAGAGACACTTAGATATCTAAGTGGAAGTGTCAGACTGACAGTTGGCTACATGAGTCTGGAATTGGGGGGAGGCGTTCTAGGCTAGAGATATAAATTTTGGGATCACTGGCGTATAGAATGTATTTAAAGCCATAGAATGAATGAGATTGTTAAGGAAGTACATGTGGATAGAGAGAAGGAGGGGACCGTGGACTGAGTTTTGGGGACCCGCCAGCGTTTTGTGGTTGGGAAAACTGGCAAAGGAGACCAGTGCAGGGCTTACTGTGTGCCAAACACTAGTTCAGCACTTTTACATGTATTAACTCATGCCATCCTCACTATAACACTATGAAGTAAGAACCATTATTATCACCCATTTTACAGATGATGAAACTGAAGTACAGAGACCTTAAGTACCTTGCCCAAGGTCACACAGTAGGTGATAGAGCCAAAACAGAGCACAGGCCTGTGTCCCAGAGTCTGCCTCTAACCAGCAGGTGACAACCCCCCTCCCCCCTCCCCCCCCAGAACTGCCCCAAGTTTTCTTATTCAACAGAATGGGCTTCTCAGGCAGAGTGACCTAAACAGGTCTGTCCACAACCCTCTGAATCTCAATTTCCACATTAGTAACAGGCTGGCCTGCCTCCTTGATAGGATTGTGTTGAAACTAAAAACGGAAATGGATATGAAAGGCCGCGTGAGCTAGGGTGTGCAGTATCTATGTCACACTGTGTCTCAGGAGCTCCCGGATAGAAGAGGCCCTTCTAAACCGTGAATAGAATACCATCCCCTTCTTGATGCATCATGCTCCCGGATAACATCCCAGGCACACCCTGTGCTATTTTTCTGCTTGAGCCCTTTCTCCAGTTCTATTTGTTAGGAACCCCTTTGAGCCAAAAGATACTCCCTATAATTTCTACTGATCAGATCTAGCTTCCTCCTCCCTGAGATGCTGAGTCCAAGTCTGTAATTTAATAACATGCTCACATGCCCTTGGCTTCCTCCAGGCATCTCCCTGATTGCTCTTGTCTATTTGAATCAAGGTTCATTTTTCCAAACAAATCAGCCCCCTGCAAGGAAAAATAGAAACTATTCTGAGTAAAACCGAGTGGCTATAAAGCAGGGAGTTGGTTACACAGGTGACAGAAGAGGTTGAGAAGCAACCCTGAGATTAGGAACGGGGAAGATTAGCAGCATCCTGCCAGTGGAAGGGAAGAGGTGATGATATTGGATTCTGGGGGTCTGGGTCACCTGGCTGGAGCTAGAACCACAGAAAGCCTTTGCAGCAGGGTCTGGAGCCATGGAGGGAAGCTGCTGGGGCAGACAGCAAGGGAAAGAAAAGCCTGGCTTCTCCCTCACCCTGACCCCCTCCAACCTCCCAGCAGTGCTTCCTCTTGACTGAACCCAGTGGAAACCCAGAGCTGAGAGGCGAGGACTGGATCTGAGAACAAACATGCCCAGGATCAGCACAACCCAGCCTCCACCATCTAGCAGCTGTCTACCCCTCTGACTCTGTCTCCTATGTGGCCCTCCATTGGTCCCCTCCAGCCACCTTGCTTTTTGCTTGGGTTCCAGCCTGGACCTTTGTACTGTACTGGTGCCTTCTGCCTGGGGTGCAAGTAGTCATGTGCTGGTCCCTTCTTGTCATTCAGGTCTCAGCTCACAAGTCACCACTACCCTGAGGCCTCGCTTGACGCCTGCGAGATAGAGCAGCACCTCTGCACAGTTGCCCCATCACTATCGTATATCCTTTTTTATTTTCTTTAGAGCTTTTTTCACTATGTGGAATTATTTTGTTTATTCAAATGACTATTTAAGTACCAATAAATGTCAGGCATTGTCAGAGGCACTGGGATACAGCAATGAGTTAAACATGTAAGAACTCTACCTTCATGGAAATTACCTACTAGTGGAGGGAGACTGGAAATAAATGAAAGTCAGAAGGTGGTGCATGCTCAGGAGAAAAATAAGCAGGGTAAGGGGATGTGCTGACAATGGGGCTTGCTGTTTTAACCGGATGGTCAGAGGAGGCATCACTGATAAGGTGATATTTAGAGAAAGAACTGAAGGAAGTGAGGAAGTGAGTCATATAGATACCCAGGGTAAGAGCATTCCAGGGATAGGGAACAGCCAGTGCAAAGGCTCGTAGGCTCAGCACATTGAGGCTGAGAGAGGGAAGGGACGAGTAATAAGAAAGATGGGGGCTTCGGGACAAATCCTATTGGGCCATGTAGGCCCCACTGTGAGGACTTTGGCTTTTTGGGGTTGGAGCAGAGAAGTGACATCATCTGACTTTGTTTACTGGCCGCTGTGCTGGGAATAGGCCGTAGGGTGCAAGGGTGGAAGGAGAGAGAGCAGCTAGGAGGTGACTGAAAACGCTGGTGGTGTGTACCATCACCAGGGTGGTGACAGTGGCGGTGGTGAAATATGGTTAGATTCTGAATTAATGTTTAAAGTAGAGGCAGCAAAATTTGCTGATTTAGCTGTGGGGTGTCTGACAAAAGAGGAACCGAAAATGACTACAGCGTTTGGAAAGAGCAGATTGGATGGAATGTATGCGAAAGACTGGGAGGGGAGCAGATTTGGGATTGGAAGATCAATGGCTCCATTCTGAGTGGTGCTTGGGGGAATGGAAGGAAAGGACCTGGGGACAGCACCTACAGAAAATTCTACTTGTGCTCATGGTCTGTCTCTCTACTCTCGCACAGAAGAGCCATAAGAGCAAGGACCTTGGCGCATCCCATTCATTCGCTCTCCTGGTGCCCCGCACATTGTATCTATTAAACCATGCTGAATACTGTGCTAGTCAGTATCTCCTTCAAATACAGGGGCCCATCGTGTTCCAGTTTGGCCATATCAGCAAAGAGTAGAGGGAAATGATAGGGCTGGGCTAGATTTCTCTGGTTCCTCCCAGCTCTAAAATTCTATGATCGTGTGACTTGTTCCATCATTCACCCTTGTATTAATACAGTAAGGAAATTAATGGTTGTTTGTTATTTGTTTTGGCAAGCAAGTGTTAAATGTAATGGCTAGAATAAGTGTTCCAGTCATAAATTTAACAAATGTTTGTTGAGTGCCTACAATGTATTAGCTGCTATATAGATTGTCTCACTTAACAGACCTAGGAGAAGAGAGCCTGGGGTGGGGGAGGGTGGTCAGGAGAGGCGATGGAGGCCTTTCACTGCTAACTCTCTGGGAGGTCCAGGGTGCTCTGATGCGGCTGGTGCTTCTGTGGTTGCGGCTGAGGAGGGAAGAGGCCCTGAGTGGCCTGGGTGCAGCGGGTGGCAGAGCTGCAGCTGTCGGTGACACAGAGCAGCGTTCGCCAAGGCATGAGCAACCCAGGGCGGCCGCACAGAACAGCTGCTCAGGCAGCGGGGAGGAGGGGGAGATGTGGTTCTCAGGTCCACCCGCTGCAGGGAAAACACCCAGTCCTCCACCACGTTCAGGGCGCGAGTCTTCTGTGGTGAAGGGCCCCTTCGTTTTTTTCTGTCAGATCTATTTTGGTTCTCTTAAAGCTCTGTGAAGCAGGGCAGGGGTAGCTGCTGCACTCTAAGGCGAAGAGAGGAGCGCTCAGAGCGTTGCACCAGCTCTGGGAGAGGGCCAGAGCCGGGACTGTAACCTAGAGGTTCTGAATCCAAGTGTCTGCCCAGGAATAGTGGAAAGAACTGGGACTCTATAGTTCATTCCTGGATTAAATAATCTTCACTTGACCACTGCCTTTCCCGACATCCTTTCTGAAACAAGGCACCTCAGTTTCCTCATCTGTAAAACAGGGAGAAAAATGCCCCCTCTTACAGGGGGTCCTTGCAGGATCAAGGGCATTATGTGCGTGAAAGTGCTTTTAACCTATGAAGTGCTCTCCAGATACTTACTACCGTTATAAACCACCAGGGCAACCTTCCTCTTGCCATTACAGATTAGGCTCTCCTACCCATCTGATCTTGCCCCCTTGTTCCACTTTCCACTAATTTTCTCCATTCCTCCCCCTTCAATAAAACGAGGAAGTGAGAGATGAAGAGAGCACGCGCTCCTAACGCCGGGTTAAGCCCCGTGGTGGGTGAGCGCCGGCTTCGCCCCTGCTCTGCTGCTGAGCAGCGCCCTCCGCGCAGAACTACACTTCCCAGCAACCCTTTCGCAGTTCCAGCCGCAGCGGGAGCCAGGCGCATGCGCCAAGGGCCGCCCAGCTGGGTCTCGGCGCCGCCCCTCCGAACCCTGGAGCCTCGCGGAGCCGGCCGGTCGGGGCGCAGCGGCTGCGGTCCTCGCCCCGCTGCTCCTCCCGGGCGTGGCGGGCTCTGGTGCGCCTTCGCTCCGGTCAGTGCCATGATCCGGCAGGAGCTCTCCACATCCTACCAGGAGGTACAAAGCTTGGAGGCGGGGCGGCGGGGCACAAAGTTTCCCGTGAGGCGGAGGAGCGGGGTCCCGGGAGTCCGGGCGGGAGGGGTGCGGGGTGCGTCGGGTCGCGCTTGGGAGGAGCGGGTGAGCGCGTCCGGAGAGGGGTCCCCGCGCGCGGAGGGGCTGCAGCGCAGGAAGGAAGCGGGGCGCCCAACCTCCTCCGGATGCTGCCGTCGCTCGGCTGGAGCTCGGGCCCCCGGAGCCGCGTTTCGTGACCAGCAGGTGAATGATTAAAGCCTCGTCGGACCCGGGCAGCGCGGGCGGGCGGCGCGGACCCCGCGTGGCCCTCAGGACCGGTGTTGTTTGCCACAGGGGGAAGCGCCTGCGCCCTGCTCGCGGCGGCAGCGTTTGCGCGGCGGGCATCAGCCCTCCCAGCCCCGGGCCTCGTGGCCCCTGCAGCTGTTAATGATAGGGATAATTACATCTTGTTTTGGTGGTCGCCTGACTTGGAAAATATCCTTCACCGACATAGCTCCTCTCGCTCCACTCCGTCTTTCTCTCCGGTCTCACCTCCTCCCACGACTTTAACTATCACTTTCCAGTTCTTTGTCTCTTTCCTGTCTGTCCTGAGCTACAGGCTGCGGTGCCAGCTTTCCCCTCAGACCAGCTCTTCCTTCTGACTCCTGCTGCAGCTGGTGAACTGCTCTCCCCCTCCTCTCGGGTCCCAGACCTGGGTCATCTCTGGTAACCTTACTCCTCTGTGCCCCTCGCCGTGCCCACCTCACTTGCCAAGTTCAGGCAGCACCACATTCCCAGTCCTCCGGCCTGTGGCCCTGCGTCTGCTCTAACCACCTGAGTGTGACCGTCACCACCTCTCTCTCGGGTCTGTGCCCACGCTGTGCAGATGCGCTTTGAGGCCCTGCCTCGATCCCGGGGCATTCCTTTTTTTCATACACCTGATGCCCTTGGTCTACTGAGAACAGTCCAGACTTCTCAGCAAGCTTCTAAAGCTCTGCACAGCTCAGCAGCTGTATCCCCATTACTTCACCATCTCCTCGCCCGCCTCGCTTCTGGCTACACTTGGAAGCTCACTCTTTAAAAATGTGCTGCTTCTTGGCCTCTCTGCCTGTGCTCACACATTTCTTCTCCTTTAACCCATTCTCAGCTCCATTGGTTAAACACCCCCCCCCCCCCCTTTATTGAAGAGGAGAATCTCAAGTCCCACATGTTCCATGAAGACTGACTTCCCAGACTAGTCTAGCATTCTGCTTGTCCTTTTCGGGTAAACTTGCTGTCTTGATCAATCCCGATCTGCATGATGTACATTTCTCCCTTTGTCAATGACAGTATGGAGTATACAGAACAGGTGGCTTAGCTCCACAGTAGAAGGGGAAGCTGAATTGGAGTCAGATGAGATTTGCTTGAGGCTGGCTCGCCATTCTTTAGTGTAGGACCTGGGCTGGAATTTGACTTTGGGACAACTTTTTATATTTTTATTACCATCTTCTTTATCCCATTTCTTTATTCTATCCAAAAGGAGCCTGTGATGGGGTTTTAACCAGTGCTGTGGATTCTGTGGCCCTAGATTTCATGTCCTGTACAGTGGGGGGAACCTTGGGGAATACATTGTGTCTTTCCCTGACTCTGAAAGTTTTCAGGTTTATAGGGAGGAGACTATAGTGGGTAAATACTAGGATTTTGAAGTCAAAACGCCCATTTCTATTCAGGCTTTGCCTCTTGCTGTTTGTGTGACTTTTGTCAAATCATTTAACTTCTCTGAGCCTCAGTTTCTTCATCTGCAAATGAAGGTAATGATAGGCCTTATCACCTAGGATTTTGAGGGTTAGATGAGCTGGTATGTGAAGAGTGCTTAGCTCAGTGCCTGGCAGGTGAATGAAATAATAGCTCTTGTTTGTTTTCTGTTAATCCTCACCGGAGGATATTTTTTCCATTGATTTTTAGAGAGAGTAGAAGGGGGGGGGGAGAGAGAGAGAAACAGCCATGTAAGAGAGAGACAGTTTGATTGGTTGCCTCCTCCATGCACCCCGACCAGGGCCGGGGATCGAACCCGAAAACTAGGTACATGCCCTTGACTGGGAATCGAATCCTCGGGCTGACACTCTAACCACTGAGCCATGCCAGCCAAGGCAATAGTAGCTCTTGTTAACAGGGTGTGTGCAGCTCCTGCTTCTAGGGAGCTTTCGTGTCCCTGGTTTACAGGATCATGTCCCTCACCATCCACATGTAGCCTGCAGTATCTCCTCACCTAGCAGGGCCCCTAAAATGTTTATTAAAATTTAGGTGGTTATCTTCTTTGCAGGGCAAGGCCAAAGGTGGAGTCAGTTGGTATTTGGGGGCACCCCCACGGTTCAAGGCACTGGAAAGACCCCTCCCCTTTCTTTAGTGGCCTGTCCTGCAGTGCCTATCTCGCTTTCAGAAGAAGGCAGCTGCAAGAAAGAGTGGCCTGTATCTTTCTTGCCTGAATCATTCTGAGAGTGGACCAAGCTTAGAGTTAGGTTTCTTTGCTGAGTGGGGATTTCGGCTTCAGGGGATGGGGCGTGCTGAGAATTTGGCTTGGGCAGGCCAGAAGGTGAGTTCATCACAGCTGCAGGTAGTCAGGAGGGGAACGGGGTGAGGAGAGTGTTGCCATCTGGGTTAGGCTGCACCTAGGTGAGGTTTGGATCAGAGAACTTTGGACCTTCCTGGGACTGACATCCTCTCTCCCCTTTGGCCGTTGAAAGCTCCGAGGACCTCCTGATCTGTGCTCCCACCCTTCTTCAGCCTTCCAACCCTCTCCCACTTTTTCTTTTGGGACTGGAGGGCTTTAAACTGGGTTTTACCTGATTCTAAGGGGGCAGGAGTGGAGGCATAGAGGGGGACCTGCAAGAAAAATAGATGCATAAGGCTTTATTTAACTCAAATCTTTTGGAGGTGAATTTTTAATGAAAATGTCTTGACACCTTAGGTATTTCCAGTGTGGATCTAAGAAAATATTTGGGATAGTTTTCCCCTCCTCCTTTCATCCCAGTGCAGTGATAGCTCTTCCCGTATCTCTGGTCTTGCCCACTCCTGCCCTCCTCCTTAGTGCCACAGAGACTTGTTGGCTATCATCGTATCCTTTCTGCCCATCTGCTCCCCTCGGTAGCATCATTTTCCCCATTTGACAGGCCAGAACACTGATGGAGTGTGGTTGAAGTTGCCTGCTTACTGGCTGTTAATTAGTATCTGTCTCTGAAATGGACTGCCCCCCCCCCCCCTTTGTTCTGCCATTTGCAGCCTGAGTCGGTGAACTTTAGCCAGAGTCCTGGAGAGCAGAGACACCCACGTCACTGTGCCCTCTTCTTGCTCAGCAGACTCTAAGCCACATTTCCTCTTCCTTTGGGAAGTGGTTAAGATCATGGGCTTTGGAACCAGACCAGCTTGGGTTTGACTCCTGCATCTATGGCCATGGAAAGTGTTGTGTTTAGTTGTGTCCCCCCTAAAATAATGTTGAAGTCCTAACCCCCAGTACCTTAGAATGTGACCTTATTAGGAAAATAGGGTCATTGTAGATGTAATTAGTTAAGATGAGGTAATACTGGAGGAGGGAGGGCCACATCCACTGTGAATGGTGTCCCTGTAAAAAGATGACCATGGAAGATGGAGGCAGAGATTGAAGATTGGTGCATCTACAAGCCAAGGAATGCCAAGGATTGCTGGCCATTACCAGAGGCTAGGAGAGGGGCATGGAAGAGTGTCCCTCACAGCCCTCAGAAGGAACAGCCCTGCTGGAATGGAACTCTGAGGGAATAAGTTTCTGTTGTTTTAAGCCACCCAGTTTGTGGTGCTTGTTACAGCACCTCTAGGAAACAGTTATATAGGAAGTTACTTGAGCTTTCTGAGCTTCAGTGTCCCCATGTGTAGAATTAGTGTAACACCCTGCACCATGTGATATGTGTATGTGTGTGTCGATTAAAAGAGAAGCAGCTTCTGCTTTCTTATTCTAGTCTGGAAAAGCAAGGCTGATGTAGCTGACCTGTTTGCCCTCTTTGTTTCTCCTTTTAGCTGAGTGAGGAGTTGGATCAGGTGGTTGAGAACTCAGAGCGGGCAGACGAGCAGGAGAAGGAGACAGTCAAAGTCCAGGGTTCAGGCATCTTACCAGGTAAGTGGGTTCAGTGCTAGGGTGGAAGGGTGGCAAAATGGTGCTGCTGCTGCAGCTGGAAGCCCCAGCCAGGCACCTCGCGATCGGGTGGAGAGGAGGAGCCTTGCGCCTTGGTGTCAGATCTCAGGCAGTGCCCTAGTTTTAAAGCTATACATATTTAACCAGCCTTGGGACAGAGGGTGCGCCCGGCTGGTGGCTGCTCTTTTCTGTACTCCCATTTGAGCCAGTTCCTGAGGCCAGCCCTTTGGATACAATAGCAGGGCTTTGGGTGTCTGCTCTTCTGTTAGATTTTCCCTCAGAAGCGGGTAGCGGGTAAGCCTCTAATATCTGGATCACTTCCCAGAGCCTTCTGGAAGAATATCTAATAGGCATCACTTTTCGGATATCAGACCTCCAGTATAGTTGCCCAGCTGGGTGAGCAGAGTCCTGTCAGACAGGTGGCATCTTATGGAGCCTTGCAGTAACTTTTGACACTGTTGACCACTCCTTCCCCCCCTTGCTCGCATGTACCTGCCATGTTTACATTCTAGCTAAGAGGTGCCTTATAAACCCGGACTTATGTATCCTGTGTATCCAAATGCCTGGGTGATAGCTCTGCTTAGCTCTTCCAAAGGGACCCTAAACTCCACACACCCAGAATTGCCTCGTGATCTCCCCACTTGACCCTCTTCCAGTGTTTTCTGTTTCCTGGAATGGGACCACTGCCCACCCAATTGACCCTGGGAGTTATTCTTTTTTCCTTTCTTCCCTTCATCATTTTCTCTGCCTCTTAGTGGTGCTGCCTTCTTTTATCCTGCTCTCACTCCTTCCCACCATAGGAGGGAATTCCTAAGCCTGGAGTTCTCTTCCCTCTATCACCTAGTTAATGCCGAATTATTCTTCAGCTCACTCATTTTTTATCTACAAAGCCTTTTGTGACCTCCCAGCCAGATCACTTTCACCCTCCAACGGTGTCACTTGTATAGCCTATGCACCTCTCCCTTGTAGCTGTCGCTGATGGGATGATGTATTTGTTTGCCTGACTGATTGATTAATGTCTATTTTACTGGAATATAAGCTCCATGAGGGTAGAGACCATTCTGTTTTGCTCACCACTTTAACTCTGGCCATGCAATAATGATTTGTTGAATGAATGAACGAGTGAATGGAGGCCCAGTCAGACTCCAGCTTCTTGGGTGGACTGAGGGAGGTGGGATTCTGCTCCTCTTGATTCCTGTATTTGTAGGGGAAGAGAATGGGATAGGAAATTCTGTGACTGTGCCTAATCCTTGGAGAAGACTGGAGAAGGAAGGAGGCTGGAAGGGCAGCTGATGTTGACTGACTGCATCCTCTGGGCCAGGTGCTGTCAGAGCCATTGCCCCAAGGTTAAAGTGTGGGAAGATCACGTGGCTGGTAAACAGACAGACTGGGTCAAGCTCTCTCTGACCTCACACTCTTTCTGCTGCACCAGTGACTTTTAAAAAATATGTAAAGCATCCTTTTACTAAAGCCCAATATATAAAAGGTAGTAGCATGACTGCCCCCCACTCTGACTCTGGGCACTGCCCTGGGAGAACAGTTTAAAAGCCTTGAATGTTAGTTTCTATGTTTCTGTAACAAATTACCACAAACTTAGTGGTTTAAAACAATGCAAATATGCCCTGGCCAGTGTCGCTTAGTTGGTTGGAGCATCGTCCCCTGCACCAAAAGGTGGCAGGTTCGATCCCTGGTTGGGGCATGTGCAGGAGGTAGTGGATCGATGTCTCTCTCTCTCTCTCTCTCTCTCTCTCTCTCTCTCAAAAATCAGTAAATAAATTTAAAGAAATAAAAATGTTTCATTAAAAAACACACACAAATATATTATCTTACAATTCTTGAGGTCAGAAGTCCAAAATGGGTCTGACTGAGCTAAAATCAAGGTATTAGCAGGCCTGCCTTCCTTTCTGGAGGCTCTAGGGGGATAATCTGTTTTAGTGGATTTTCCTTGGCTGTTGGCTCTTCTTTCATCTGCAAACCAGCAGTGGCAGATGGAGTCTTTTTCACATCTTACCATTCAGCCATTGACTTCTGCCTCTCTCTTCCACATTCAAAGAGCCCTTGTGATTACATTGGGTGTACCCATATAATCCACGATAATCTCCCTGTTTTAATGTCAGGTGATAGGCAACTTTAATCCCATCTTCTGCCGTAATTTCTCTTTGGCATGTAACGTGACATATTTACAGGTTCCAACAATTAGGACTTAGACTTATCTTTGGTGGGCCATTACTCTGCCTACTGTACCCTGTATTGCCTGCCCTCTTGCCTCTAATTAGAATAGGAGAGATGCAGGCAGCAGCAAGAAGAGGGAGGGCAGATGTTGAAAGATGAAGTTTTCTTTATAGATAAATACACAGATGATTGATAAACATGAAAAGATGCTCAGCACCGTTAGTCATCAGGGAAATAACAGATTTAATCCACAAGGAGATACTACCTCACACCTACTAGGATGGCTACAATCAATAAGATGGACCATAACAAGTTTTGGTGAGGATATCAAGAAATTAGAACCGCCATACATGGCTGGTGGGAATGTAAAATGGTGCAATTGCTGTTTAAAACAGTCGGCAGTTCCTCAAAAGGTTAAATACAGAGTTATCTGTGACCCAGCAGTTCCAATCCTAGGTATATACCCAAGAGAAATGAAAACTTATATCCACACAAAAAATGTAGAAGAATATTCATAGTAGCATTATTTATAATAGCCAAAAGATTGAAACAACCCAGATGTCCACCAACCAATGAATGGATAAATAAAATGGTATATTAGTATAATGTAATATTACTTGGCAATAAAAAGGAGTGAAGAACTGATTATGCTACGACATGACTGAATGTTGAAAACATCAAGTGAAAGAAGTAAGACACAAAAGGCCACATGTTGACTGATTCTGTTTATGTGAAATGTCCATAATAGGCAAATCCGTAAAACAGAAAGTAGATTATTGGTTACCAGGGACTTGGGGGAAGGAGGAGCGACGACTAAAGGGTATGGAGTTTCTTTTTGGGTTATGCATATGTTCTATAATTAGGTAGTGGTGATGGTTGCCTACCTTGTGAATATACTAAAAACTATAAAATATATTTTAAAAGGATAAATGTTATGGTATGTAAGTATATCTCAAAAAAATCACTAAAGAGAAAGAGATAGACCAAGAATTCATTCCTTCTTTGCATTTAGAATGCATCTTTGCCCAGTCCTTTCTGTAAGGTTGGGTTTCACAGGGTTGTGATAGTCAACCAGTTCTGAACAAAAGACCCAGGTAGTTTCAGAAACTGAATTGCTCTTCACAGATCCTGTTAATGGCCTGACTTACAAACTGGGGCATGTGTGGGTTTTTGAAGCAGTTGTGTTGTAGATTTTGTAAAACTTCTAAGTTAACCTTTTTCAAGAAAATCTTGTGCATTATTTTTGTCTTTCCACTACGTTTAGTATGTATTCATATAAAGGATATCTACTTTTTTAAAAATTATTTTTCTATTATAGTTTGCATTCAACACTATTTTGTATTAGTTTCAGGTGTGCAGCAGATAGACATTCATATAGGTTACAAAGTGTTCCCGTACGTAATTCAAGTGCCTACCTGGCACCATAGGTAGTTATTATAGTACTGTTAACTATAATCCCTATGCTGTATCTTATATCCCCATGCATGTTTTGTAACTAGCAATTAGTACTTTTTAATCCCATCACCTTGTTATACCCTGCCCCCCAACACTCATCCCCTTTGGCCTACGTCAGTTTTTTCTCTATATAAGTGTTTCAGTTTTGTTTGTTAGTTTATTTTGTTCTTTAGGTTCCACATATAAGTGATTTCATATGTTACTTGTCTTTCTCTGTCTTGCTTATTTCACTTAGCACAATACCATGTAGGTCCATCCGTGCTGTTGCAAATGGTAAGATATCATTTTTTTTTATGGCAAAGTAATATTCCATTATGTTTATATACCACTGCTTTTTTATCTATTGGTCTATTGATGGGCACTTGGTTGCTTCCCATGTCTTGGCTATTGTAAATAATGCTGCACTGAACATAGGGGTGCATATATTCTTTTGAATTAGTGTTTTGGGTGTCTTCAGATATATACCCAGAAGTGGAAGCACTGGGTCATAAGACAGTTGTTTTAATTTTTTGAGGAACCTCCACATTGTTTTCCATAGTGGTGGCACCAGTCTGCATTCCCACCAACACTGCGCTAGTGTTCCCTTTTCTCGCTGTCCTCGCTAACACTTGTTTGTTGATTTATTAATGATAGCTTTTTTGACAGGTGTGAGGTGGTATCTCCTTGTGGTTTTAATTTGCATTTCTCTGATAATTAGTGCTGTTGAGCATCTTTTCAGATGTCTACTGGCTATCTGTATGTCCTCTTTAGAGAAGTATCTCAGGTCCTCTGCCCACTTTGTCATCAGGTGGTTTGTTTGTTTTTTGGTGTTGAGTTGTCTGAGTGGCGTGGGAGAGGGACCCAGCACAGGGACACTTGCTGCTGTCACTTAAACCGTCTACCCGCAGCCACACCACTCAGTCTTCCCCTGTATGACTCTGGTCCACTCCTAGCTGCCTTCCCTCTGCAAGAGCCCCGAGTGAGTGCCATGACGGAGATTCTGTGTACTGGCCCTTCAAGAGAGCAGTACCTTTCTCACCAGGGCAGGCGGAATCCCCGCTGATTTTCACAGTCAGATACTATGTTGGCTTTTCTTCCCCCCTGGCTTTAGTGCTCCAGCTAGGGATCCAGGCTTGGGGCTGAGGCCCCTGGCTCCTCTGCAGGGACCTCCTGGGCCAAGATACCCCTCTGGATTCTTAACCGCAGCCCATGGGTGCGGAGCCAACCCCTTTTGTGTGTCTGCCCTTCCTGCTGGTCTGATGAGGGTTCCTCTGTATCCTTAGTTCAGCTAGTCCAGATAATTATTGGGGTTGATTTTTCAGTACTTTAGCCTCCACTCTGATATGATCCTGGGAGGAGGTGAGTGTAACTTTCACCCACGCTGCCACCATCTTGCTGTCGGGAAGGGTATATACTTTTAAAATACATTGATCCAGCTTGCCAGTGTTTGCTTTTCTGACTGCAGAGTGCATGGGACATTTTGTCAAATATCCAGCATCTTTTTTTTTTTTTTAAATGGTAAAATGCAGTGGTGTCTAGTTTCAGAACTGGAGTGACACTTTTAGCACATGTGGATGATAGTTTTACAGTTTTTATTTATATTATATATGAATTTGTGGATCAAGAAAAGGCCTGTAAAGATGCTATAAACTTGGCTACTGTGAGTGAAACAGAGGAGGAGACTCATGGCCAGTGTTCCCACGAGAGTAGTTTGTCCAAATACCTCTGCTAAACAAACGAATCCAAGTGATGCAATTGTCATCTGACCCTTTTGTGCCTTAGATTCTTAGAATTTTCAAGAACATGGAGGGAGAGAGCCATTTCTTTTCCTAACCGAAGGCATCTTGAAGGTAGAGCCTTTCAAATCATGTTTATCCGGCTTATGGTAGAGTGGCCCTTGCCCACAGATGCCCATCATTGTTTATCTTCATTATGTGATTCAGCTGAATGTGATACGCAGTTTGTCTTAAAAATGTCCCAGAGTTCTACTTGTTAATGAAGTTACATTCTTTCAATCAGATTTTCTTTTATCGTCATTAGTAACTGGAATCTTCAGTACTAACACTCACCCTGTCATGCACGGAAAGCATTGAGTAGGAGTCAGGACTCCAGGACTCTTAGTCTGATTGCGCCAGTTATGGGCTGTGGGACCTGGATCACTGCATAAGGAACAGGGTTGGACCAGATGGCCTTTTAGTTTCCTACCAGCTCTTAAAAATTCTATTCAGATGTTATGCACCAAATCAGTCACTTCGGAGTTCTTTCAGTTTCGTGAGCTTTTCAAACCTTATTAGAATGTAGCAACCTGGTACCTGTGGCCACTGCAGCTATGAGCAGCTTCTGACAGTGAATGTGCCATGTTTTAAAGTGAACCCTTGGTCCCACATGGATCAGGGGAGCTGGGACTGCCTTCCAAGCAGAACAGCTGTGGTAGGTCCCTGTGCTCAGACCACCGTATTTTGGGTCCTGTGGCCCTGTAACCCTGTAGCTTAGTTACATGTAACTGGTCAGCACCTGAGCCATCTATGGACTGGGCACGAAGGAGGGCCGTGTCTTGTGACATGTCTCATGGGGCACCCTATACAGGATACTCTGGGAGGAGATCTGAATGCAAGACTCATGGGGAGGGACTTAGTAAAATGGAGTAGGGTCATGAGAGAAGCATGGAGAGAAGGCAGATGCAAAGCCCCGAGGGATCAGGAATTGACACAGTCCCTAATAACAATAACCAGCAGCAGAAGTAGTATCAGAGACAAAAGTTGAAAAAGAGAATTGCTTAATTCTTTTTGGAGAATTAGAGCTGCTGTGTACCTTGGTGGCTTAGCTCTCAGCTGCCCAAGGGGTTTTCTTGGGGCTTCCTGGTTCCTCAGTTTTCTGTGTAGCTGTAAAGGAAACGTCATTGCCTACAGTAACCTGTTCTTGCGGCCTGAAGGAGCCTCACACACACGTCTGGGACTTTGCACTCCTGTGTAAAGTAAAAACTTTCTAGAGTATTTTGCCAGAAATAGCAAGACACACCAATTTGTTTATAGTTTTACATGCCTGAAAGGCACTAGTACTCTGACAGATTAAGAGTAGCTAGTTAGCATTGCAAGACTTAGTTCATCTGTTATGTGGGTTATTCATTCATTTAACAGACATGGAAACACTGCATGCCTGCTGTGTGGAATACACTGTATTCTGCCCACCTCCATTTTATTTTCTCTCTCTATTTTTTCTAAGTTATTATTGAGAGATTCTAGTGCCACTTGTGGAGCTTCATCATTGAGGGCTTCTCTTTTTTTGTGGTGTGGAGGGTACTTCCTGTTTCTTCAGTAACAGTAATTCACTGAGCAGTCACCCTGTACTGTGTGCATTCTCTCCTATACTTCTCTGAGGCGTCCTATAAAATTGAAATGATTGTTTCCTTTTCATGTGATGAAAGTGGGCCTTAAGAGTATTGGGTGACTTGTCCTGGGTCACAGAATAGTAGCAGAGCTATAACCCAAATCACCCTGACTCTACATCTCATGCTTTTAACCACTGGGCTAGATACCTGGTCTTTCAGTTCAGAACATGAGTGAAAATGAACACCAAATTACTTCTTCCTCAAAAATCCTCCTGGTGCTTTAGGCACAATGCCATGTGCCCTCCTCCACAAAGCCTTTGCTGATCTCTGCCTTTCTCCACACACTCTCCATTCTTCTGAGCAAAGGAAGCCTCACGCTTCACATCCTCGCATCGTTCTGAATTCTCTAGCAGTTGTAGCATCAATCCTTGTCTCCCGGTATCTCCCTGAAGGGCCTAGCACAGAGTCTTGCATATAGAGTTGGTGCTTGATGGGTGTTTGTAGAAGGATAGAAGAAATGATTTCCTTACCTCCACCAACCCAGGACACTGATCTGTGCTGATCCTGCTTTTGTGCTTTTAGATAAAATAACATGAAATAATTGTGACTAATACTAATATCTTTAAAGTTTATATTTTCAAATTAAATTTATTAGGGTAACACTGGTTAATAACATTATATAAATTTCAGGTGTACAGATTCATAGTATGATGTGTGTACAGTATTGAGTGCTGGTTTCCTGTCACTGGGTGTTTTGCCCCCTTTACCCTCCTAGTCCCCCCTCCAGCTCCCTTCCTCTCTGGTAACCACTGTTCTGTTGTCTACATGAGTTTGCTTTTGTCTTTGTCTGTTTCCTCTTTGTTTTACATCCCACATGAGTGAAATCATACAGGTCATGTCCTTTCCCTTCTGACTGACTTCACTTAATACTCTCAAGATCCATCCATGTTTATTTTTTATTTCTAATTTTGTTGATTTTAGAGAGAGGAAGGAGGGGAGGGAGGGGGGAAGAGGGAAACATTGATTTGTTGTTTCACTTATTCATGCATCATTGGTTGATTCTTGTATGTGCCGTGACCAGGGATCAAACCTGCAACCTTGGCGTATGGGCACAAGGCTCTAACCAGCTGAGCTACCCTGCCAGGGCCAAGATCCATTCATGTTGTTGCAAATGGCAATATATACATATATGGTTGAATAGTATTCCATTGTATATATGTGTAATATATTCTTTAATTATCTGTTGAAGGACACTAAGGCTGTTTCCATGTCTTGGCTATTATACGTAATGCTACAGTGAACATAAGGGTACATACATCTTTACAAATAAGTGTTTTCCCCCCCCAATCGTTGGCTTCCTTTTTTTTTTTTAATTTTTCAATTACAGTTGCCATTCAGTATTTTACTAGTTTCAGGTGTACAGAATAGTGATAAGACATTTAAATAACTCACTAAGTGATACCCCTCCCGGTAAGTGTAGTACCCACCTAAGATCATACATAGTTATTACAATATTATTGACTATTTTTCCTATGCTGTACTTTACATCCCTATGACTATTTTGTAATTGTCAATTTATACTTCCTTAATCCCCTCACCTTTTTCACCCAGTCCCCTAAGTCTGTTTCTATTTTGTTTCTTCAGTTGTTTTCAAATTAGTGTTTTGGATTTCTTCGGATAAATACCCAAAAGTGGAATTGCTGGGTCATATGGCTGTTCTATTTTTCATTTTTTGAGGAGCTGCCATACTGGCTGCACCAATTTGCAATCCCACCAGCAGTGCAAGAGGGTTTCCTTTCTCCACATTTTCGCCAACATTTATTGCTTGTTGATTTACTGATAATAGCCAATCTGACAGGTGTGAAATGATATCTCATTGTGGCATTAATTTGCATTTCTCTGATGATTAGTGATGTTGAGTATCTCTTCATGTGTTTGTTGGCCATCTGTATGTCCTTTTTGGAGAAATGTCTATTCAGGTCCTCTGCCCATTTTTTAATTGGGTGGTTTATCTTTTAGATGATAAGTTGTATGAGTAGCTTATGTGGTTTGGATGTATCATTGGTGAATATCGGCTCCCATTTAGTAGGTTGTCTTTTTGTTTTATTGATGGTTTTATTTGCTGGGCAAAAACTTTTTAGTTTGTTGTAGTCTCATTTGTTTATTTTTTTGTTTATTTCCCTTGCCCAAGGAAATATCCAAAAAAAATATTACTAGAGCGATGTCAAAGAGTTTACTGCCTGTGTTTTCTTATAGGAGTTTTATGGTTTGGATTTAGATTTAAATCTTTAATCCATTTTGAGCTTATTCTTGTTTATGGTGTAAGAAAATGGTCTAGTTTTATTTTTATTTTTGCATATTCCTGTCTAGTTTTGCCAATACCACTTATTAAAGAAGAGATTGCCTTTGCCTATTGCATATTCCTACCTCCTTTGTCATAGGTTAATTGACCATATAGACATGGGCTTTTTTTCCTGGGTGCTCTGTTCTGTTCCAATGATCTATTTGTCTGTTTTTATGCCAGTGCCATGCTGTTTTGATTACTATACCCTCATAGAATAGTTTGATATCAGTTAGCATGATACCTCCAACCTTGTTCTTTCTCAAGATTGCTTTTGCTCTTGGTCTTCTGTGGTTCCATATAAATTCTAGGATTATATGCTCTAGTTCTATGAAAAATGCCATTGGCATTTTGATAGGGATTGCATTGAATTGCTTTGGGTAGATGGGCAATTGAATTATGTTAATTCTTTCTCTCCATGGTGTATGCTTTCATTTATTTGTATCTGTCTTACAATTTTCTGAGTACAGGTGTTTTACCTACTTGGTTAAATTTATTCCTAGGTATTTTTTTTTACTCAATTGTAAATGGGATTGTTTTCTTGATTTCTCTTTCTGATAGTTTTTACTGATATTAAAAAATGCAACTGATTTTTGAATATTAATTTTGTATTCTACTTCATTGAATTTATCAATTCTAATAGTTTTTTTAGTGGAATCTTGAAGGTTTTCTCTCTGTAGTAGTATATCTGCAAATAATTACAGTTTTACTTCTTCCTTTCTAATTTGGATGCCTTTTATTTCTTTTTTTTTTGGTCTGATTGCTGTGGCTAGAACTTTCAATGCTATGTTGAATTAAAGTGGTGAAAGTGACTTTGGGCCTGGATAATTCCTAAGTAATACAACTTTCTTTGGGCATCTCAATTCTGGGTTCATCCAATATCCACTGCCTCCACCATGCTGCTGAAGTTCATCCCCAAAGAGATCAAAGTCATGTACCTGAGGTGTATCCGTGGGAAATTGGTGCCATGTCTGCCCATGTCCCCAGGATAGGCCCCCTGGGTCTGCCTTTAAAAAAGGTTGGTGATGACATGGCCAAAGCAATCATTGATTAGAAAGGTCTGAGGATTACAGTGAAACTGACCGTTCAGAACAGACAGGCCCAGATCAAGGTAGTACCGTTTTCCTCTGCCCCATCATCAGAGCCCTCAAAGAACCGCCAAGGAACAGAAAGAGGAAAAAAACATTAAGCAGAGTGGAAATACCACTTTTGATGAGATTGTCAACATTGCTGGACAGATGTAGCATCAATCTTTAGCTAGAGAACTCTGGAAACATTACAGAGATCTTGGGGACTTCCCAGTCTGTGGGCTGCAATATTGATGGCTGCCCACATCATAGATGACATCAATAATGGTGCAGTGGAATGCCCAGCTAGTTAAGACCTATCAAGGAAAATATTTCAATCAAAGATCACTTGACAACTGAAAAATAAATAAAGTGGTAAAAGCTTGTCTTGATCTTGAAGGAAAGGCTTTCAGCTTTTCACAGTTTAGTATGATGTTAGCTGTGGGTTTGTCATATATGGTCTTTGTTATGTTGAAGTATGTTTCCTCCCCACTTTGCTGAGAGTTTTTATCATAAATGGATGTTGAATTTTGTCAAATGCTTTTTCTACATCTACTGATATGATCATATGACTAATATGCTTCATTTTGTTTATGTGGTATATCACATTAATTGATTTGTGGATATTGAACCAACCTTGCATCTCAGAGATAAGTCCCATTTGATTGTGGTGTATGATCTTTTTTTATTTATTGATGAATTCAGTCTGCTAATATATTGTTAAAGACTGTTATATCTATGTTCATCAGTGGTGTTGGCCTATAATTTTCTTTTTTTGTAGTGTCTTTGTCTGGTGGTGTTATCAGGGTAATACTGGCCTTGTAAAATGAGTTTGGTAGCCTTTCCTCTATTTTTTGAAATAGTTTGAGAAGGATAGGTATTAATTCTTTTTGAATGTTTGGTAAAATTCACCTGTGAAGCCATCTGGTCCTGGACTTCTGTTTGTTGGGAGTTCTTTGATTACTGATTTGATTTGGTTAGTAGTTATTGATCTGTTCAGTTTTTTGTTTCTCCTTGATTCAGCCTTGAAAGACTATGTTTTTAGAAATTTATCCATTTCTTCAAGGTTGTCCAATTTGTTGGCATATAATTGAGTATTTCCTTATAATCCTATGTATATCTGTGGTGTAGATTGTTAATCCTCTCTCATTTCTGATTTGTTATTTGGGTCCTCTCTTTTTTTTCTAATGAGTCTGGCTAAAAGTTTATTAATTTTGTTTATTTTTTTCAAAGAACCAGCTCTTGGTTTCATTGATCTTTTCTATTTTGTAATACTTTAGTTTATTTCCACTATGATTTTTATTTTCTTCCTTTTACTCACTTTGGACTTTGTTCTTCATTTTCTTAAACCTTTAGGTTTAAGATTAGATTGTTTAGTTGAGTTTTCTTGTTACTTGGGGTAGGCCTGTATTACTATGAATTTCCCTCTTAGAACTGCTTTGACTGTGGCCCGTAGATTCCCGCCTCCCTTTGGTTTTTATGTTTTCATTTTAATTTGTCTCAAGATAGCTTTTGACTTCTTCCTTGACCTCATTATTAACCCATTTATTGTTTCATAGCATGCTATTTATGTGTTCTTTAGTTTTCTTATAAATGATTTCTGGTTACATGCTATTGTGATCTGATAAGATGCTTGATATGATTTCAGTCTTATTAAATTTATTGAGACTTGTTTTGTGGCCTAAAGTGGTCTATCTGGAAAATGTTCCATGCACACTTGAAAAGAATGCATTTTTCTTCTGCTTTCGGATGAAATGCTCTAAAAATATCAGTTAAATTCATCTGCTCTAATGTGTTAAGGCCACTGTTTCCTTGTTGATTTTCTGTTCAGATATTCTGTTCATTGATGACAAGGGGGTGTTAAAGTTTCCTACTTTGAGTGTATTACTGTTGATTTCTTCCTTTATGTCCATTAATATTTGCTATGTATATTTAGGGCCCCAATATTGCGTTTATAAGTGTTTATAAGGGTTATATACCTTTGTTGGATTGATCCCTTGTCATAATGAAATGCCCTTTAATCTTGTTACAGCTCTTGCGTTAAAGTCTATTTCGTCTGATATAAGTATTGCTACTCCAGCTTTTACCCCCCATTTAATTTGCATGAAATATATTTTTACAACCCTTTACTTTCAGCCTTTGTGTGTGTTGATCTGAAATGGGTCTCTTCTAGGCAGCATATATACAGGTCTTTGTTTTCTTATATATTTAACCACCCTATGTCTATTGATTGGAACATTTAGTATATTTACACTTAAAGTAATTATTGATAGGTATGTAATTACTGATAAGTACGTAGTTATTGCCATTTTATTGTTTTCTGATTGTTTTTGTAGTTTTCTGTTCCTTATTCTCTTGCTCTGTTTTCTTTTATGTTGACTACTTTCTACAGTTTTGTATTTATTTCTTTTTCTTTATTTCTTGTATATATTTTGTAGATTTTTAGTTTGTGGTTACCATGTGCTTCTTATATACCAAGCTGTGTTTCTAGCAGTCTATTTTAAGTTGATGATTGCTTAAGTTTGAACACATTCTAAAATCATTACAATTTTTACCTCTCCACGTTTGTTTTTTTCATTTTTTACTTATTTTGTTTATCTCTTATTTTATTGTTGTAATTACTCGTGATCTTCCTACTTTTGTCTTTTGACCTTTGTATACTAGCTTTTTAGTTGGTTGATCCACTGCTTTTACTATTTGCCTTTGACAGTGAGAATTTTCTTTCTTTCTTATATTTTCTTATTCATACTTTTGATCTTTTCTTTCCTTCTTAAAGAAGTTCATTGAAATACTGGTTTAGCGGTGATGAATTTCTTTCACTTTTTCTTGTCTGGGAAATTATCTCTCTTTCAATTCTAAATGATAGTCTTGCTGAGTAGAGTAATCTTTCTGAAAGGTCTTTGTCTTTTATTTCTTTAATATTTCACGCCATTTCCTTCTGGCCTGCAAAGTTTCTGTTGAGAAATCAGCTGACAGTCTTATGGGAGCTTCCTTGTATGTAACTCACTGTTTTTTTATGTGGCTGTTAAGATTCTCTCTTTGTCTTTAACCTTTGCCATTTTAATTATGATGTGTCTTGGTGTGGGCCTCTTTGGGCTCATCTTGTTTGAGCCTCTCTGCGTTTCCTGGACTTGTATGTTTTTCTTCACCAGGTTAGGGAAGTTTTTTATCATCATTTCTTCAAATAGTTTTTCAGTGCTCTTTACCTTCTGCTACCCTATGATGTGAATGTTGGCATATTTGACATTGTCTTAGAGGTCCCTTAAACTCCTAAATTTTAAAAATTATTATTTTTTTCTGTTCTGATCAGGTGTTTCTCACTGCTTCTGCTTCATCTAATCTGATGTTGATTCCCTCTAATGTTGTCTTCATTTAAGTTATTGTATTCTTCATTTCTGACTTTTTTAAATGTTTTCTGTCTGTCGAAATTTTCGTTGCGTTCATCTATTTTTCTCCTAAATTCATTGAGCATCTTTATAACCAGTGTTTTGAACTCTGTATCTGACTTTTTGGTTTTGATAGAAGAGCTCCTTTAGGCATTTCTTGTAATGCAGATCTTGTGGTGGCAAATTCTCTCAGCTTTTGTTTGTCTGGAAAAGCCTTTGTTTCTCCTTCATATCTAAAGGATAACTTTGCTGGATATATTATCCTTGGCTGATGGTTCTTTTCTCTCAGTATTTTGAATATTTCCTTCCACTTTTTTCTATCTTGTAATGTTTCTGCTGAGAAATCTGATGATAATCTACTGGGAGTTCTTTTGTAGGTTAGTCTTTTTTACCCTGGCTACCGTGAGAATTCTTTTTGTCATTAATTTTTGACAGTTTGCAAAAAATGTATCTTGGAAAAGGTTGTGTGTGGTTTTTTTTTTTTTGCAATGATATAATTGGGTTATGTTTTTAGCTTCCTCTAAAGTCCATTTTCTTTACGTAGGCTTGGGAAGTTCTCATCGATTATTTCTTTGAGTAGGCTCCCTGTTCCCTGCTCCCTCTCTCTTCCTTTTGGTATACCTGTTATCCTTAGGTGGTTCTTTCTAATGTAGTTAATTCTCATAGAGGGGTTTTTTCTTTTTCTTTTTTTTTAAAACTCCTAGCTCTCTCTTTTCTTCCACCTGGGTCATTGCTGGGCTTCTATCTTTGAGTTTGCCGATCGTCTCTTCCATCTGACTGCTGTGTTTCCAGTGTGCTCTGAAGCATTCCTGATCTCATCCATTGAGTTCTTCACCATCAGGATTTTCTTTCTGGTTCTTTTTTATAGTTTTAGTCACTTTGATAAAATACTTCTTTTGCTCATTAATTTTATTTTTTAGTTCACTGAACTGCCTTTTTGAGTTTTCTTGTATATTTCCTTGTATAGTTTTTTTTCGTAATTACAACCTTGAATTCTTTCTCTTGTCATTTAAATCACAGTCTTCCATAACTTTGAGTTTGGTTTCTAGAGTCTTTTCATTTTGTTTCTGTGTTCCCAAGTTACCTTGATTGATTGTGGTATTTGATGGA
The DNA here is from genome assembly GCF_964146895.1 of Miniopterus schreibersii. Taxonomy (NCBI): domain Eukaryota; kingdom Metazoa; phylum Chordata; class Mammalia; order Chiroptera; family Miniopteridae; genus Miniopterus; species Miniopterus schreibersii. The sequence goes on from NC_138119.1 coordinate 26,055,471, forward strand.
TTGTTTTCCTGTCTGTGCATTTGAGGTAGTGATCTCTTTTTTGGGTAGATACTGTTTTACTCAACAATTCATCAGGTTTATAGGTAGGGTACTTTCTTTTGTTTTCCAGTAGATGGTGCTGTAGCACAAGTTTTTTTGGTTTTTGTTTCATGTGTTTTTTTTTTTTACCTGCACTATTTGTGATTCTGGGATCACAGTGAAGTGGTGTTTTGGTTAAGGAAAGTACTGTGTATCCAATGGGATGGTGTTGTCCTCTCTGTGACCAGCTCATTTTGGTTATGGAACACTGCCACAGTGTTGGGGGAATATTGTGGGTGTTGGAGAACTGTGAGCTACCTCCTTTCTTCTCTATTTTTGTCTTTACTGATCTCTGCCAAGGCATGTGGGAGAGAGGAGGCAGGCTGTTAGCTCCACTGTTTTGTTTAAAGCTTCCCAGCCACCTCTACCTGGTTCTGCCACAATGGGGAGATACCTTTCTGGAGGGAAACTGCTTCTGCCCCTCTTACACTCCAGGCCATAGTGTTAGGGCTACAGCCCTACTCCTCCCCTGCTACCACACTTTCTAGAGCCATGGTGGACACCTACCTGCATCTGCAGCATATTTGTTCTTTCCTTCTCCCACGTGTCTTCCCTGCTTGTTCCAGTATGCCCATCTTCAGACATCTGAATGTGTGGATTTTTCAGGCGTGTTTGTGTGTTGAGCAGGGATCTTTTCTTGAGTTATAATTGTTCAGCTTGTAAATTTAAGGGAAGAAATAATGGAGTCTTCTCACTATTCCATGATGCTGATGTCACTGAAGTTCATTTTTTATAGAGAGCATGTAGTTGGATCTTGTTTTTAATTCGGGCTGACAGTCTCTGCCTTTTAATTGTAGTGTTTGTTTTATTTACATTTAGTGTAGTTACTGATGTTGGATTTGGTTCTTTCATTTGCTGTTTTTTGTTTGTCTCATTTTTGTTTCTCTGTTCTGAATTTTCTCAAGGTACAAACTTTACGATATTATTGTGTATTTTTGCTTTAGACAATCTTAAATTTAAGAAAATATAGCTTTTTATATTTACCCACCTATTTAACATTTCCAGTGATCTTTATTTCTTACTATACATTTGAGAGTTACCATCTAGTGCCATTTCCCTTTACCTTTCGGAATTTTCTTTAGAAGGCCTTGTAGAGCAGGTCTGTTGGTGGTTTATTTCTTTAGTGTGGGTCACATTTTCTTGCCTTTTACCTGTCTAGTGATTTTTGATTGAGCACTAGACGTTGTAAATGACGCACAGAGCTTCTGAATTCTGTTATGATCCTCTGAAGAAGAATTTTTGTCTTAGCAGGTAGTTAATGTGGGAAGACTGAAGTTCGACACTTCTATGTCCTCTGCATTAGCAGCAGCTGAAATCTTCCCTCAGTTTTTTCAGTTATCACCTGCTGCTTTTTTGCTGGGCCCCCTAGAGTCTCCAGTCAAGAATTTAAACATTTTATTTGCAGGTTTGAGGGTTCACTCCCATGTGTTTCCCTCCCTTTTCATGTTTCCCCCATAATTGTCTGACTGCTCTGCCAGCCCTGAACTCCTGTCTACTGTTCGTGAGTGCCCTCAGGCAGAAAGCTGCAAATTTACAAACCTCTTTCCCCTCCCAACCCCCTCTTTTCCCTCCCCTTCCCCCTCCTCTTCCTCCTCCTCCTCACTTTCTTTTCTTTCAAGCGTAGATTGTCTTCCAGTTTCTGCTTGCTTTTGACCATTCTCCAGTGCCTTCAAATAACATTTAACTATTTTGTCCAAGTTTTGTAATTGTTATCTGTAGAAGGGTGGTGTAGCCAAGCTCCTCTGTCACTGGTGGAAGCCATAAGCCGCCCACACATCTTTCTGGACTTACATTCCAGTTCCCCATCATCCTAAACCTTGTGCTCAGCTGCTGGAGGATACAGGGCTTTTCCTTGGGGAGCCAGCCTCTCCTGGGTAGAGGAGCATGGAGCATGGTGGGAGTGTCTTGGTCAGCTCAGGCTGCTGTAACAAAGTACCACAGGCTGCGTGGCTTAAACAAGTTTTTTCTCAGTTCTGGAGGCTGGAAGTACAAGATCAAGGTGTTAGCAGATTTGATTTCTCCTGAGGCGCCTCTTTTTGGCTTGCAGATGGCAAACTTCTCCATGTGTGTGTCCTTATGTGGCCTTTTCTCCGTGTGCTTGCATCCCTGGTGTCTCTTCTCCTTCTTATAAGGACACTAGAACTGCTGGATTAGGGCTCCACCCATATGACTTCATTTGACCTTAATTACATCCTTAAATACTCAATCTCCAAATATAGTCACATTGGGGGTTAGGCCTTCAATACATGAATTTTAGGGAACAGGACACAATTCAGTCTATAACAGAGTAATCAAGACTGGGAATGGTTTGAGAGCAGGCAGAGCTGTGTTATAGGGATGGCATCAGAACACAAGTAATGAATCTTTAGTCATTCACCATGTAAACGCAGAACGCTTGCTCTGTTCCAGGTACAGCATCGAAGGGCTAGTTCAATATGGACAAAACTAGCCCTCGTCCCCACCCTCATGGAACTCAAAGCCTAGGGGGATCAAAAGACATGTAGACAGTGACATTGCAGAGTGCTGATAGGGGACACATGGGTGCCCTGGGATCTCTGAGGAAGGGGTGCTCAAATAAAGTTAGGGGTCAGGGAAGGCTTCCTTGAGGGAATGCCTTTCTAAACTGGAACCTAAAGGATGATTGGGAGCCAGCTGGGGGAGAAAAGTGTTCAGGCCGGGCTTCAGCGTGGAGGGCGCGCTGGCGGGACAGGAGGTGGTTTACTGGTGCTGGGAGGCGGAGAGGGGAGAGCTGAGGGCTAAGGCCAGAGGGTAGGTTGGGGCGGCTCCCTTGTTGGAATATAACTGTCTGTCTCTTGAGAGAGGAGCCTCCTCCAGCTCGGGTCCCCTTGCTCACAGAGTAGGTGCGTAGTGAATGTTGATAGGTGCCGTGTGTTATGATTTGTGGGTGGAGGCCGAGGTGGGGAGGTCAGATGTGCAGTTACCTTGCCTCCTTGCTAAAGCAGGTAAGGGCCTGGAGGCTGCCCCCCCCACCTGCCTCTGCGCTCTGGGTCACGTGTGTGTCGTTGTCCTTCAGCCCTTGACAGCGAGTCTGCATCCAGCAGCATCCGCTTCAGCAAGGCTTGCCTGAAGAACGTCTTCTCGGTCCTGCTGATCTTCATCTACCTGCTTCTCATGGCCGTGGCTGTCTTCTTGGTTTACCAGACCATCACAGACTTCCGCGAGAAGCTCAAGCACCCCGTCATGTCTGTGTCTTATAAGGAGGTGGATCTCTACGACGCCCCAGGTAGAGCCTGCTAGGACAGGCATTAGGGCCCAGGTTTGGGGCACCCATGTGCAATACTCCCTGTGCTGCCACTGCACTCTTAGCCCCATGTTGAACGCGACGGGCAGGGTGGAGGAGTCTGAGCACCGTCTGGGTGTGGGGTACACACCCAGAGAGCTGCTGTTGGTACCCAGTCTAGTGTGGCCTATGCCAGGGAGGGAGGTGGACAGAGCCTGGAGTGGCCCCTGTAGAACTGGGGTGGGCAAGGAGCCCTTTGCACAGAGGCAGGATTTGAGCTGGCCTCTGACAGGTGGGAAGAGAGTTTTTCTGGGAGGAGGACCAGCAGGGGCAAAGGTGAGAGTGGGGAGGTTGAGGGTTTCTCTGAGAGGCTGAGTCTAGCCTGGCTTTGCTCTCTTTATCTATAGGCTACTCTGTTTCTGGTTTCCTGGTCTCTCTGAGCTCTGCCTGGGTCTGGTGCGTGTGCTCCTTGCAGTGTTTCTCCCCTGAGGTTGGAACAGCTACCATCAGTAGAGACATGAATGAGGGCCCTTGACTGGGGCGAGGGCAGGACTGTTGGGAGGTGCCTTGCACATGTGGAGCCCCACGCAGAGCAGGAGATGAGGGACAACATGAGATCTGGGGGCCCCACGGTGGTGGCCTCCCAGTCACTCCACAGGGAGGGTGCCAGTCCTGGGGGTTTGGCTCAGTCTCGGAGGCCCCCTTGGTGCACAGAGCAGGGTTCTGGTGCAGGCCCAGGGGAGGCTGCCTCACAGGCCAGGAGACAGGCTTCTTGAGGAGGGCTTGTGTCCTTCATTAGAGTAGGGCTTTCCAGGGCAGAGGATGTGGCTTCTCACCCTCTGTAACCTTTTTTCCTCCCTCCCCTGCAGTTACCCGGGGAGTCCTGAACTTAGGCTGTTGATGGGTGTGAAAAAAATATATGTGACTTGATGTTAGGAGTGTGGTCAGGGACTGTACCTTTTGACATTCACTTTTTCGTTTGTCCCCCCAGGTATTGCCCTGTACCCCGGTCAGGCCCAGTTGCTCAGCTGCAAGCACCATTATGAGGTTATTCCCCCTCTGAGGAGCCCGGGGCAGCCTGGAGACATGAACTGCACCACCCAGAGGATCAACTACACGGACCCTTTCTCCAACCAGACCCTGGTAACTCTCTGGGCCTGTGCAGCGTGCTCTGCCAGCCCACACCTGAGGGCCCCCGCTGCTTTCTGCCAGTGGCCTCTGCCACATTGTTGGTGTGGGCCTTTGGCTCCAGCAAACACGAGGCTGTCCTCAGTGGGTCGTGGCCGTGCCTGGCTCACCTGCACTCAGTCAGAGTGACTTTGGGGCATTCTGTCCCTCACGGAAGGAGGACAGGCTACCCCAGCAGGGTGGCTGTGTTCTGGGAATGTCTGGGATTGGGGAAGTGGCTGTAGGTGTGCGGGAGGAAGTGGATAATGGAAACCGAGGACAGTTAGCATTCTCAGCTGCCACTTACCATGCCACGGAAGGGTTGAGACTAAATAGACGGGCAGAAAGAGATCTCTTGGGATAATGCAACAGTAACCAGAAGTGGAGTGACAGTGTTAACCTCAGTCAGAAAGGAATTTCAGATGCAAAGGGTTAAGAGGGATGTTTAATGTGGATAAGAGGGTCAGCTCCACCACTGTCCACTGAGAAGATTGAACAGTCATCAATCTATCATTATGTGCAAAACAGCACACTAGTTGTATATTTTAGCCAAAACCTGTTGGAAATAAAAAGCCCCATTCCTGAGAGCGTATGTAAGCTCTCAGAAATTCACAGGTCAGGTAACGGTTGAAAAGCACAAAGCGCTTGGAGCGCGTGTCTCACTTAGCGCCTGACAGAGGACTCCCTCCTCAAATGTCTTTGAGCGCCTGAAAAAGTCGATGTTAAGATATTTTCCCCAAGTTAATCTGTCAACCTGGTATTATCAGGTTAAAGTCCCAGTTGATTTTTTCATGGAACTTAAGCTAGCTTTTAAGGGCATGAGAAGAGCACATGTACAAAAATAGCCCTGCCAGGTTTGGGGTGGGAGCAGGGACTGCAAGGGCCCTGCTCAGCCCGAGGTCACAGTGGGAACCCTCAGGGATGGTACCTGCATCTCCAATGTGAGGGGAGTGGAGTCAGACCCCTGTTTACACCATACACAAACTACCTGAGTGTGAAAAAGGTTGAAAAAAGATGCTATAAGGAAATACAGGAGGGTATGGCTATAAGTTGGGTTTTCGTTAGCAAGCAAAACCCAGAAGCTGTGAAAAAGGGATTTACAGATTTCACATCAAGTTTAGAGCTTCATAAAACAAATGACATTATAAGCAAAGTTAACAGGAAAGAGACCGCGTGGAAGAAACGTTTGTACATGTCACAGGGAAGTTAATATCCTTTCTCACAAAGAGTATCTATAGCGCAACGGGTGAGAAGAGTGGCCGAGGCGCGGCCCGGGCCCCCGGAGCAGGCGGGGTGGCCGGCTGCCCCCTCTGCCACCTCTGGTGTCTGGGCCTGAGGGTCAGGAGCAGCCAGGCAGCTCGCCCACGCTGAGGTGCTGGCCTTGGTGTGTCTGCAGAAATCCGCCCTGATCGTGCAGGGGCCGCGGGAAGTGAAGAAGCGGGAGCTGGTCTTCCTCCAGTTCCGCCTGAACGAGAGCAGCGCGGACTTCAGCGCCATCGACTACCTGCTCTTCTCTTCTTTCCGGGAGTTCCTGCACAGGTGGCCTCCCGGGCGGCGCGCCACCCCCCGCTCCAGCCTCGCGCACCGGGCGGGGCGGGCCCTCAGGACTGCCCGAGTCCCGAGTCCCCTGAGCAGCCCCGAGAGGAAGGGGGCCTTCTCCCGTTGGGGGCGTGGGGACCGGCTCCTGCCTTGAGGGGGCGACCGCTCCCTCTCCATTTGGAAACCGAGCAGCAGAGCTTGGAGGAGGCGGGTGGGAAGCATCCTGGCGATGCCAGCAAAGAAACCAGTTGAAGTAGGGGCTGGAGCGTGAGTGTGGCCACCTCGCATCCTGCCGTCGGGTCTCATGAGCTTGGATCTTCCTTCTCTGCCCTCCAGCCCAGACAGGGTGGGCTTCATGCAGGCCTGCGAGAGCGCCTCTTCCAGCTGGAAGTTCTCTGGGGGCTTCCGAACCTGGGTCAAGATGTCCCTGGTGGAGACCAAGGAGGAAGACGGGCGGGAAGCAGTGGAGTTCCGGCAGGAGGTGGGTGGCGCTGGGTCTGCTTCGAGCTGCTGGTGTCGTCCAGCTGAATGTGGGGTGGGAGCTTCGCACGGGAGAGGGCCTCTGCACAGGGTCTGAAGGCTGAGAGTGGATCCACGCAGGCGTTCGCGCGTCTGTAGGCAGCGCCCGTGCCTGAGTTACCTGGGCCTCGAAAAACACAGGGAAACAGATTCCTGTGCCGTACAGACCTGTACCTGAGCCCGTGTGCTCAGCCCTGAGTCCACCCCAGTGTGGCTGGAGGCCACCTAGAAGGTTGACTATTTGCAGGGAAGAGAGACTAGATATAATGGCCTCTGAAGTGTCCTGGGCATGATGATCCGTTGGGACCAGGAGTAAACTACTAGATACCTTCCTCCCTCCCTTCCTCTCCCTCCCTTCCCCACTCACTCTCTCTCTTTCTCTTATAAAAATACATTGTTTTTATGCAGGTTACTCTTTTTTAAAATGTTTTTGTTGACTTGAGGGAGGAAGGGAGAGGGGGAGAGAGAAACATTAATCGCCTCCTGTACTTACCTCAGCTGGGACTGACCCACAGCTTGGGCATGTGCCCTGACTGTAATTGAACCCACAACCTTTTGGTGTCTGAGATGATGCTCCAACCGAGCCACACAGCCAGAGCGAATATTTTATTTTTTGATCAATTTAAGAGAGAAACATTGACTCGTTCCACTTACTTATGCATTCATTGGTTGGTTCTTGTATGTGCCTTGCCCGGGGGATTTGACCTACAACCTTGGCGTATCAGGATGACGCTCTAGCCATCTGAGTTACCTGGTCAGGGTTTTTTTTGTTTGTTTTTTAAAGAGTTTATTTGAGTCAAACTGACATGTCAGGGAGCAGGATCTCAAATGCTCCCTCTCTTTGTATTTTTTAATCTCATTTTTCTGTTTTTCAGTGTTTTATAATGCATGCAACATTAGAACAATAATGATAATGTTACATCACTCCTAAAGTTACAAATATGTTGGGTGCATGCTCAGAAATTTTCCTAATGGGAACTGTGATCCTAAAGCTTTCAGCCCTCTGGCCTGGCACCAGGAGATATTGGATCTCCAGCCACAATCCCTGTGAGAGACTAGAGGACCTTAGAAAAAGGCATGGCAGTGGGGATCGAGGGGTGAGAGGCCTGTTTGTCAGTGACCACCAAAAGCACGGCCACGCCCTGCCTTTGGGCTTCCATCGTGGCAGTGGCTCTCTGCCTCCTGCCTGAATCCACCCCCAGAGCCTGAATCCACCCCGTGTGTCAGTGGCTGGAGCCTGTAGAGGCAGCGAGGAGACTGCCAGGGCTCACACCCTTTGCTCCTTCTTGGAGGAGTTCCCTTTGGGCTGGGCTCGGAGGGACAGTGTTAGGAGGGGGCTGGGTTGGAGTAGAAGGACCCACTCCAGTCGATGGGGCCGTCGCTGGCCAGAAGCCACGTGCTAGTCCAGGTCTGACCCTTCCTGCGCCTGGCTCCTAGGACTGCTCCAGGCAGAGCTTTGGGGAGGGCATAGAGCCAGCTTTCTTCAAGGGGACAGGCTCTTTTCCTGCCTTAGGATGTAACAGCTCGCATCGCATTAAAATATTCGTATTTTGTAAGGTAACTGTCATCTCCTGAATTTTCATTCCACACTTTTCTCCAGGAACACCAAGCCTTTCTCGTCTGGCCCCCTAGCAGCTGAGAAAGGAGCTTCCATGTGTGTCCCCCCCCCCCCAGCTCTGAAACCACAGAGGCCCAAACCCCAGCCAACCTCTATGTTTCACAATGTTTTATGTGCTTTTTATTATAGTCTCCTTTGGAAGTCTTGGCAGGGCACACGAACTCAAAACTTTAAGTGTTTTTGTATCGCGTTTTAAAGTTTAAGATACTTTCATACTTTGATCCTCACGTCCTCAGAGAGGTCGGCATTTTGTCCCTGTTTTATGGGTGGCGGAGCAGAGGCTCAGTTCAGATGATAAGCCCAGCCCCAGCCTGAAGGTTTGGGTTCTGGGGCTGGGCTTCTGCCTCTGGAACCTGTGCGCTCTCCGTGACACCACACAGACATTCCCATCTTCCCAAGCATACCTACCACCTGTTTACACCTTCTGTTTACAGGGACACGCAGCAGCGTGGACCCGAGACTGCACTCTGTTCCTATAGACTCTAAGGTTAAAATACTCAGCTCTTAAAATTGAGAATTTTGAAATTTAGGATTTTTATTGCTTTTGTGAGTCTTACACAGTATTTTGAACATAGTTTAATCGGTGACAATCCAAAACACTTACTGTACATCCCACATCCTGTTCATTTCCCCAAAGCACTATGGAAACCAGGACAGGGCCTGGGCTCTGGTGCCAGTTTCAGGGTGTTGTATATATAGGATTTGGGGCTCTCCTTCCAAGATGGTGTGAGGAGAGCCAAGACCTGAGATCCCCTAACCATGCTTTCCTGTGGCCCAGGCCAGGTGACACTGCTTTCTCTCCTGTTCTAGACAAGTGTGGTTAACTACATTGACCAAAGGCCAGCGACTGAAAGAAGTGCTCAGCTGTTTTTTGTGGTCTTTGAATGGAAAGATCCTTTCATCCAGAAAGTCCAAGATGTGAGTATTGAGATTGAGAGCAGACTCCCAGCCCTGAGGCATGTGTGCTCATCCCTGCAGGCTCCATCTTTCCTAGCACAAAGCAGTTTGTCATTTGTATTTGTGACATTCATATTCTTTATCATTTGTTGTTATTTGGTCGTTTTCATCACTAGACTGTGACCCTAAGGAGGTAGGGACTTTGTCTTTCGTTCATCATTTATTTGGTGTCTGGCACAGTGCTTAGTACAGAGGAGCTGCCTTAGTAGTAATGTTAATTGAGTGAGCTAAGTAGAAGGCATTAAATGTTTTTTTCTTTCAGAATCACTTTATTATGGGGAGGGCTTAGTATTTTCCTCCTCAGACTGAATTATGGACATTAAAGTACGGCTGAAGTGTAGAGTTACGACAATTTTGGAACCCAGATGTTTTTCTTGTCACCCTAGTGATACTAGTGTGACCTAAGTGAAAACTGAAGCAAACTAATACACTTGAGTTGGTTCTGTTTTGCAGATAATCACAGCCAATCCTTGGAACACAATTGCGCTTCTCTGTGGGGCCTTCTTGGCATTATTTAAAGCAGCAGAGTTTGCCAAGCTGAGTGTGAAATGGATGATCAAAATTAGGAAGAGATACCTTAAAAAAAGAGGTCAGGCAACGAACCATATAAGCTGAAGTCGCCTTGTTCATAGAACTGCCCATGTTGACCGAGGGTCTCATCACTTCCACTTTGAGAAACTGAGCTGCCAGCACTCCTGTACTCACCTGAAGCTGCCCGCCCTGCTGGGAGGCACAGCCTGACGGGACAGATCCAGTGGATAACCTCGAAGTTATTTAAGTACTTAAATTATTAATGAACAGTTTTTGACTATGACATGAGTAGAGTTTGCGGATGATGGAATTAGACCTGGTTTCTGAAGGTTTGTCGAAGCTGCCTTTCTTCTTTGGCTGGTGAATAGTTCAGCTCTAACAGGAATTAAGGCTTTGTATTTACCTTGGGTTTTTCCCCCGAGGGTTTTAAAGTGGATGGGAGAGTGTGTGACTATCCAGATGTGTAGGTCGAGCTTTGAAACCTGTGCATTTTACACAAAGGCAAACAAACACCCTTAGTCTCTGGCATTGTCTGCCATCTGTGTCATCCAGTCTCTGACAAGCTTTCTCATTTGTTAAATGAGACACTTAAAGTCAATACAGTAATTAGATATCCTGTGGACTGACTAGCCACCTACCTGTCTGGTTGGAGTTCTTGTTGATGTAGGTGTAAGAGTTTAGAGTGATTAACACACAAAAGCACTAGTATGAATGTAGAGTAGGTGCCTATTCAATGTATTTTGATGACTTCATTAACAGGTAAATAAAAGCTAGGTTAATACAAAAGGAATCAGTGTGCCAGTATGAATGTGTTAAATCAGTAGGCACCAGTACACTTTCATTCAGTGGCCTCCAGATAAAAGGCAGCCTGAGCCTGGACTCCTCGGATCATCTGGACTCCAAGGCACGTCTAGACTGTGCCCAGGGAGGGGAAGGGTGGCTGGACAGTAGATGCGGGTGGTCAGGAAGATGGTGCCTCAAGCTCCATGAATGAGCCGTGGCGACTACAAAACCACCCCTCTGAGTATTTTTCACATGGTAGCCACAGGCTGAGTGAAGGTTATGAAATTGCTCCCAGAGTTTTATATTATTGACAAGCCCTTTGCATCCAAAGGAGCTTGGTAACATTTCCTGAATTTAACCTGCCTTTAGGTAACTTGGAGAGAAACTCAAATGTGTGAGTGGTTTGTTGTTTTTTTTTAATCTCATGTCTAAGCAGCAAGAAACTATATTTTTTGGTTGAATTATTAAAAGGGAACTTGTGTAAAGAAGTCGTCCCTGTTGCTCTTCCATGCTGTTAAGAGCATGCAATTCAAACTTTAGCCTAGGTCTCATCTCTCAAAATCTTGCTGTAAGGCAAATGCAGAGCCAGGCATAAAAGCATACATAACAGGTGTGTATTTGCAAAGGATCTCTAAAAATAACACACCAGTTTAATATTTTTATTAAATGCTTCATAAAATTTGCTCCAATGAACAGTCTAGAACTGTATTTTCTATATTGTGGAAAGTTGAGACCTCTTAATTGTGCTTTAGAGTAAGTAGATAATTAGGAAGTGAGCACTTTTAGCTCATCCAAAGAAAGAACTATTGGCTGCAACCTGCCAAATTCCACTCTGGCTGCTGTTCAGTGGAAGACGTGTGCGCCTAAACCCTCCGCCACACAGGCCTTTCGCCCCGACTTACTTTCACTTTCTGGAAAGGGAGGAGCTTGCCTTTCGTTCTGTCTGCAGTGGCTCACCCTCTGCCTGTCGGCCGAGCTGTGGGCAGCACCGGCGGCCTCGGGTCAGTGTGGAGGGTCCGGCGCGGGCCCCTGGATGTGAGGGCTCAGGTACGGGGCCGGCTGTTGAGAGCACCAGTGAAGCCCGGGCCGTGCACTGAAAGGAAGCGGTTCTCCTGGAGCCGCGGCGAGCGAAAGGAGTTCCTTTCCGTGGCCTCGAGCACTGCAGAGCCTGTGCTAGAGCTGCGCGTGTGAAAGGGTGGAGTCGGACAGCAGTCGTTGCAAACTTGATGAGAAAGCCTGACTTCTGGCTGCTGCGATCTCCCCGCCCCTCACGAAAACAGTGCTGTCATTACAGGTTTTGAGATTTACCCTCCTGGGTCTATTTTAACAGTTAAGGTAAGTTAAATCCATCCTCTGAACATAAAGGGACGTGAAGGATATCCTAGAACTTAGAATTTTATGCAAATATTCTATAAAACAGATATACTTTAGAAAATGGCCAGGACACTCAATTTGGCACAATCTTCCTATTTTTTAGTTAGTATATGTGTCACAACTTGCCTTAAAGTTTTCTGTATATACACACATATGTAAGTATATATATATATGGGGGCAGCTTCTTCTGAATGCCTAAACTTAGAGCTGAAAAAAGCAGTGATGAGATAAGGCAAAATACAAACATAGACTTTATTAAATGCTGCTCAATCCCCCAATGAAGATCTTTCATTACAAAACTGTTTTCCACACAACTGCAAGAGATTGGAATGGTACTCTGATAACAAAATTTGTGAGAAATACTTGACCAAGTAAAAACATACAAGACTCCTCTATAGTCAACCTTCTTAGAGCTCTACAGAAGCCGACTGCAGTTCCTTTAAATAAAGCTAGGCAGTGACAATGAACACTCTGCGTCACCACACTGTGGGACTCTTAAGCCTCTGTCCCTGGGTCAAGAGGGACTGGAAGGGCCCTGCCTTCAGCCTTGGGGGGGATGAGCAGAGGCAGGCTAAGTCTTTACCTGGGCTGCCTCCGCTCATCTGGGCTCATCACTCTGGGGAGTTGCACATTAAGGAGGATATTCATGAGGAGCAACCTGAAGAATTTGGTTTACTTTCCCAGCTTTTATTTGTATTTTGTGCTTTAAAAAGCCTGGAGATTTAAGTTTTTTTGCTCAAATTCCAGAGTACAGTAATATTTCTAATGAAGGCAGGCTTAGGGCAGGTAATTCCCCCATCATATTTCTGAGAGGGACAAAGGGGAAGGTAAGGGTTATACCTTAGTTTTATTTTAGGAAATACTCTTTTTCTCCTAGGATGTAACTAAGGTCTGCAGCAATGTGAAAAGGGAAGAATATACAGAGCAGACTACATCTATGTGCAACACAATCAAAGTAGAATTCAAGTCATAATTCTTACCACTCCCATAATTATCTCACTCATATTATAGATGATCAAGTTCATTCATTTCTGTGAAACTTCAGATGTGACACAATAAATCAATGGTTAGACAAATGTTACAATATACTGTGGCCATGATATAGCACAGGGCTATGTTTAGTCCACATATTTTTTCATTTACAGTTGCCAGAAAAATATTGGCCTTTTAATTATACTGATGAGGTTTCGTAATTTTTACATATTTCAAAAAAGTGTACAAAACTGTGCCTATCCAACAGAGGTGGCAGGCTTTTTTATTCATCACTTGTATTGCTGAGAATACTGTGCATGTTGTAAGCGCTGTTCTGGTTTTCTAGAGCTTTCTTTAGTTTTAGCTCCTCTAATTTTTTCCATAATTCTTCACGTTCCAATTCCTTCTTTTTCTCCCTGTAAATAAAGCAAAATTTTATTTCAGAACCTGAGGAACCTGCTGTTTGGCAGTTTGCTAGAAAACACATTGTTCATCCACATTTCACTTAAATCCCTCTACTAAGGTGTTTGAGGACAATTACCTGGAGCACCTTTACTCCTTGTCACTCTCCTGCATCTGTGCGTCTCCTGTACCAAATAAAAGTTACTACTTGCTTTCCCTCCTCTACGTATCACCTGTACCACCGCCATGCCCACTATACCACTGGTGCTTCATGGCTGACAAAATAAATTGAGGAAAAAATTTTAATTATTAATTACAGTTGACATACAGTATTATATTAGTTTCAGGTGTACAACAGTGATTGGACTACAAATAACTTACGAAGTGATCAAGCCGGTAAGTCTAGTACCCACTGGCACCACACGCAGTTATTGCAGTATTACTATGTTCCCGTAACTGTTTTTATCCTGCCCATTGTACTTCTCAGTCCCCTCGCCTTTTTCACCCATCCCCCAACCACCCTCACATTGGGCAAGCACCCATTTGTTTTCTGTATCTGTCAAACTATTTGTTTTTTAGGTTCCACACATATGGGGAATCAGCTGGTATCTGTCCTCTGACACAATTCACTCAGCATCATACCCTCTAGGTCCATCTATGCCGCAGATGGTAAGACCTCACCCTTTTTATGGCCGAGCAACATGCTACCGTATAGGACGCCCTTTTCCGTTTGTCTGTCAATGGACACGCAGGCTGCTTCCACAGCTTCACTATTGTAAATGCTGCCGCATTGAACATAGATAGGGGTGCATATATCCTTTCGAATAAGCATTTTGGATTTCTCTGGATACTCGAAAGTGGAATTGCTGGGTCATATGGTAATCCTGTTTTTAATGTTTTGAGGAATCTCCATACTGTTTTCTACAGTGGCTGCACCACGGTTCCCTTTTCTCCACGTCACATCCTCTTCAGCATTTGGTTGTTGACTTATTGATGACACTTTCTGACAGGTGTGAGGTGATACCTCATTGTGGTTTTAATTTGCATTTCCCTGATGAGCATCTTTCCTGTGTCTTGGCCATCTGTATGTGCTCTTGAGAAAATTTATATTCAAGTTCTCCATCCATGTTTTAATCAGATTTTTTTGGGTATTAAATTGTATGAATTCCTTATGTAGTTTAGATAGTAACCTCTTATTGGGTCTATCATTGGCAAGTATCTTCCATTCAGTAGGTGATTTTTTTGTTTTGTTGAGTTTCCTTTGCTGTGCAAAAATGTTTTGTTAAATGTTTTGTTTTGTTCCTTTTATTTTTTCTTTTGTTTCTCTTGCTAGAGGAGATGTATTAAAAAAACATTACTAAGGAAGTAAACCCTCTGACATTGCTCTGTTTTCTTCAAGGAGTTTTATGGCTTTGGGTCTTAGATTTAAATCTTTAACCCATTTTGAGTTTGTTCTTGTATATGGTCTAAGAAAGTGACCAGTTTCATTCTTTTGTTGTGTGTGTCGTTTTCCCAGTATCATTTTTTGAAGAAAGTGACATTACTCCATTGCAAATTCTTGCTTCCTTTATTATAGATTGGCCATATAAGAGTGGGTTTATTTCTGGGCTCTCTAACCTGTTTCTTTGATCTATGTGTCCGTTTTCACGTCAGTACCATCCTGTTTTAATTACTATAGGCTTGCAGTATAGTTTGATATTAGGCAGCGTGACACCTCCAACTTTATTCTTCTCTCTCAAGATTGCTTTGGCTATTCGGGTCCTTGTTGTATATTAATTTTAGTATTATTTGTTCTAGTTCTGTGAAAAATGCCAGTGGTGTTTTGATAG
The DNA here is from genome assembly GCF_964146895.1 of Miniopterus schreibersii. Taxonomy (NCBI): domain Eukaryota; kingdom Metazoa; phylum Chordata; class Mammalia; order Chiroptera; family Miniopteridae; genus Miniopterus; species Miniopterus schreibersii. The sequence goes on from NC_138119.1 coordinate 26,070,481, forward strand.
AGACTGCTCCTCTATGAGCACAGTATATCCTTCCATTTATTTGTATCTTTTTTCAATTTTGTTCTTCAATGTCCTAGTTTTCTGAGTGCAGGTCTTTTACTTACTTGGTGAAATTTATTCCTAGGTGTTTTATTCTTTTTGATGCAGCTGTAAATGGGATTTTGTTATGCAACTGATTTCTCAGCATTTTGTATCCTGCTACTTTAGTTCCAGTAGTTTTTGGTGGATTCTGTACGGTTTTCTCTATATAGTGTGTCATCTGCAAATAATTGTAGTTTTACTTCTTCCTTTGCAATCTGGATGCTTTTTATTTCTTTGCTTGTCTAACTGCTGTGGCTAGAACTTTCCAATATTATGTTCAATGAAAGTGGACATCCTTGTCTTGTTCCTGATCTCAAATAAAAAGCATTTAGCTTTTCGCTACAGACTATGATGTTAGCTGTCAGTATGTCACATATGGTCTTTCTTATGTTGAGGTATGTTCCCTCTAATCCCACTTTGCTGAGAGTTTTTATCATAAATGGATGTTATATTTTTTCAAATGCTTTTTCTGCATCTATAGATAGGCATCACTTTGCTTATGTGGTGTATCATTTAGATTGATTTACAGATATTGAACCATCCTTGCATCCCAAGGATGAATCCCACCTGATTGTGATGTATAATCTTTATAATGTATCAGGAAATCCAGTTTTCTATTATCTTGTTAAGGATTTTTGCATCTATGTTTATCAGGGATTTGGTCTATACTTTTGTTGTAGTGTCTTTGTCTGGTTTTGGAATCAGGGTAGAATGCTTGCCTCATCTTCAATATTTTGTAATAGTTTGAGAAGGATTGGTGGCAATTCTTTTTTGAATGTTTGGTAAAATTTACCTGTAAAGGCATCTGGTCCCGAATTTGTTTGTTGGGAGTTTTTAATTTTTTTTATTACCGCTTTGATTTCATTGGTTGTAATTGGTCTGTTCAGATTTTGTTTCTTCATGATATACGCATTTCTTCCAGGTTGTCTAATTTGCTGGCATGTAATTATTCATAGTATTTTCTTCTTTTGAAGATTTTTAAAATTGATTTTTAGAAAGAGAGGGAGACAGAAAAACATCCAATTGGCTGCCTCCTGCACGCCTGCAACCAGGCTTGGACGCTGACTGGGAATCGAACCTGCAACCTTTCAGTGCATGGGATGACGCCCAATTGATCCACACCAGCCAGGGCTGTAGTATTTTCTTATAATCCTTTGTATTTCTGTGGTGTCAGTTGTCACTTCTCATTCATTTCTGATTTATTTTGGGGGTCCTTTTTTTTCCTTAATGAATTCAGTTAAAAGTTTATCAATTTCAACCAGCTCTTGGTTTCATTGATCTATTTTTTTTAAAAACTATTTCACTTATTTCTGCTCAGGTCATTATTTCCCTCCTCCTACTCTTTGTTCTTTTTCAGTTCCTTTAGGTGTAAGGCTAGACTGCTTATTTGAGATTTTCCTTGTTTCATGTGGTGGACCTGTATTGCTATGAATTTCCCTTAGAAGTGTTGTATCCCATAGATTTGGGGTCACTGTGTTTTCATTTATCTCAGGGTATCTTTTTTCCCCTTGATCTTGTTAACCCATTCATTGTTTAATAGTACTTTATTTAGCTTCCATGCGTTGTTTTTTCCAGTTTCCTTCTTGTAACTGATTTCTAATTTCATACCATTGTGATCCAAGATGATACTTGATATTTTAATCTTATTAAATTTATTGAGATATGTTTTGTGTCCTAAAATGTGACCTATCCTGGGAAAGTGTTCCATGTGCACTTGAAAAGAATGTATATCCTTCTGCTTTGGGGTGAAAAGCTCTGAAAATATTAGTTAAATCCATTTGGTTTAATGTATCATTTAAGCACTGTTTCCTTGTTGATTTTCTGTCTGGATGATCTATCCATTGATGTCAGTAGGGTGTTAAAAGTCCCCTATTATGACTCGGTGGACATAAAGGAAGAGGTAGTAACAAATATTTGCTTTATACATTTAGGTGCTCCTACATTGGATGCAAAAATGTTTACAAGTGTTATATTCTCTTTTTGTACTGATCCTGTTATAAAATGTCCTTTGCCTATTGTTACAGCCTTGGTTTTAAAGAAGTATCGCTACCCCTGCTTTTCTACATTACCATTGGCATGAAATGTCTGTTTCCATTCCTTTCCGTCTGTGTGTCATTTGATAGAAAGTCGGTTTCTCATAGGCAGCATTATGTATAGGTCTTGTTTTCTTACCTTTCAGCTACCATGTCTTTTGATTGGAGGACTTAATCCATTTACATTGATAGCTATGTGGTTATTGCCATTTTATTTATTTTTGATCCCCCCATTTCAGAAAGAAGTTCCTTTAAACATTTCTTGTAATAATGGTTTGGTAGTGATGAACTCTTTCAGCTTTTTGTCTGGGAAGCTCTTTATCTCTCCTTTGATTCTAAATAATAGCCTTGCTGGGTACAGTAATCTTAGTTGTAGGTCCTTGCTTTTCATCGCTTTGAGTATTTCGTGCCCTTCTTGTCTGCAGAGTTTCTGTTGAGAAATCAACTGACAGTCTTAAAGAGCTCCCTTGTACATAACTCACTGCTTCTCTTAAGATTCTCTTTGTCTTTAACCTTTAGCCTTTCAATTATGTCTTTAAAAAAAAAAAAAATTCTCACCCAAGGATATGTTTTGAGTTTTTGAGAGAGGAAGGGGGAAAGAAACATCAATCTTTGCCTCTTGTATGGGCCCTGACAGGGGATTGAACCCACAACCTTTCAGTGTACAGGACACTCCAACTGAGCCCCCTGGCCAAGGCTATGATGTGCCTTTAGTGGGCCACTCTATGTTCATCTTGTTTGGGATACTGGAACTGGTATGATTATTTCTTTCACCAGGGTAGGGAAGTTTCCAATCCCTGGCTTTCTCTTGTCCTTCTGGCACCCCTATGATGCAAATGTTATGTTTGATGTTGTCCCAGAGATCTCTTAAACTATCCGTAAAATTTTTTGTGTTCAATTAGGTACTTGTTGCTGTCTTCCAGGTCTGATTCATTCCTCTGCTTTTGCTAATCTGGTGTTGATTCCCTGTAATGTATTCTTCATTTCTGACTGGTCCCTTTTTGTGTGTACTATCTCCATTTTTGTTTCCACTCTCTCTTCTGAACTTCTCAATGAGTTCATCTATTCTTTCCCTAAGCTCATTGAGCATCCCTTTTACCAGTCTTTTGAACTCTGCTTCTGGTAGCTTGCATGTCGCCATTTCATTCTTTACTGGAGTTTTGTCCTGTTCTTTCATTTGGTGTATGTTTCTTTGTCTCATTTTTGCTGACCCTGCATATTTCTTTTCATTACATCAATCTATTACATCTCAGTCTTGGCAGAGTGACCTATGTAAGTGTCCTGTGGGGTCCAGTGGTACAGTCACTCTGGTCACTTGAGATGGATGGTGCAGGGGTTGTCCACTCTGTGGGTTGTGTGCCCTCCTGTTTCATTTGAGCCTTGATTGCTGCTATGTTGGGGGAGGTTCTCTCAGGCTAGCAGTTACTACAGTGGACAAGCTGCTGTGTTGGTGCTGATTCCATGTAGTGGGAGTCACTTTAGTGGGGCTCTGGGTGTGAGCTAAATCTGTCCTTCAGGTGTGTCTTTTGGGGAGCTGGTTGGGTAGTGCTCTGGTTTGACATGAAGCTGGCCAATAGGTAGACGTGTTGGTTTGGGAGCCTCTTGGGAGGGGTTCCAGTGCAGGCCAATGTTAGCCACCATTTGTGCCCAGCTTGGGGTTGTCTGGTGGGAGCTAAAAAGTGACTTATGGTTGGTTGCCACTTGTGCTGGGTTTGGAGGCACTTGGGAGAGGGTATGCAGCAAACCAAGGCTGGCTGCCAGTAGTGCTGGGTTTGAGATACTTTGATGGGCACCACAATGTGAGCTGAGGCCAGCTGTCACATTGGCCAGGTTTGTGGCTGCTTACTGGAAGCTATGTTCTGAGCCATCATGACCACAGCTTATTCCTGGCTTGGAGCCGCCTAATGAGATGCAAATTGAGCTTGTTCTGAGCTTAGGGCTGTTTAGGAAGAGGTACAGGACACTCTGAAGCTAGCTCTGCTTGTTGAGGGTTTGTGGAACTTGAAGAGATTTGAGGAAAAGCCTGCAAGTCAAGGTAGGTGGCCTGGGCCACACTTATGAGCTAGATGGGTCAGAGTTTTAGGGACTCAACAAGGTGTTAGCTAGGTTAATGGAGAGCTCAGATTTGGCACCTGCCAGGGCTTCCATTTCAGAAAGCCGCCCTGCCCCTCCAAATCTTGCCCTGTAGCCAGTGAACTCAGTCCCTCCCTCTGTCCCAGGTGCTTATTAAGCTGTTGCCCATAAGCTGAAGCCCACAGCAAGTGAGTCTTGGTGCAGGCCTCTCAAGAGGAATGCCTGGGACTTCAGCAGTCCTCTCTCACTTGGACGTAATCCCTGCTGGTTTTCATAGCCAGATGTTATGGGGATTCCTCTTGCCTGCACGGGTACCCTTGGCTGGGAGCTGGAACCCCTCACCCCTCAGGGGTACCTCCACAGTAAAGATATCCCTCCCATCAGTCTCCTTCTTGTGGCTTCTTTATATCTTATAACTAAAGACTTCTATTCAGCTAGTCTTCAGGTGGTTCTCGATGAATGGAGGTGAGCACAGTGTTGACCTTGACTGGAAGTCTTGACCAGAGTACTTTTACATTCACATGGACCTCTTGCAGTTACAGAAAGCCTGGCCATGAGGTCAGTTTGGGGCCATTTACAGGGGAATATACATCCTTTGGTATCACATGTCTAGGCACTAATCTGTCTGTAACTTACTATCTTATCTCTTAACATTGAATAATCTCTTTCTAAAACTAAAACTCAAACTATTTTATATGTTGTTTCATCTACTTAATTTCAATTCTAAAGAAAACATTTCTGAATAACTTGGGCTAAATTGTTCTGAAGTTATATATGATTTAAGGGGACAAAGGCACTGACTTATGCAGATTAAAATATGATTACTCTTAGTCACGTGAAATATACTTTTGAAATGTAAGTTTTATATGATACTAGTTATGTTTTCTTTCCATCTGTTTCTTTCTAAAAGAGGTGCTATTTAGAAGAAATAACGCATTGACTTAGTTATTGGTGGAGTAGGATGGCCTTGAAGAACTATTCTGTCTCTACTTGCCACAAGAAAACCACGACTAATTGAAATAGATCAGCTTTTCCAAACAGAGTAAGTAATATACTTAATTAGAAGTAAATGGTAGCTATTATCCTCAAATGACAGGTGGGCTCAAGTACAGTGGTGACTGCCCACCTGACGTTTGAAATATATGAGGAGAGAGTGATTTTTAGATTTTGCGGTAATACATGTAATTCTCAAAATAGAGGTAATCACTAAGCCAAGTTCTTAAATGCTATGTGCTACCATTTATTCTTTAAAAAAATATTAATAGTACTGAGCCATAGGCATATCATTATGTGAGTTCAATATGAAAAGTCAAATTGTATAAAATAGTATTTAAAATTTAGTATAAATTGTATTTTGCAATACAGATGCTACCAAACTGATGAAATCTAAGGCTCAGAGTGAAACCACCAGAAGATTTATGATTCAGATGAAAATCATAATCTAACCATTAGGGGAAGTTTACCTGGAAATGACTTAAGTGTTTAGAGACTTTTAAATTGTAATGTTTAATGTAATTGAGTTCTCAAACATTATATTTCTAACTTAGAGAAAATACCTTATTATACTGAATCACAATCAACTAACTTAAATGTAATCAAAAGTATCAAATACCTTTGTCTTTCAGCTTTGTAGGAGCTAGTAAGATCATCAAAAAGCTTGCCATTCATCTCCATTAGGGTTTTCAGCACATTGTAGACCAGCGCCACGATGGTCCTGAAATGAAAAATGCTGTTATTGATGCCACTAACAGACATGTAACACTATCATCTCTGAAATAGGTTAAATGTTGGCTGATTCACTCGGTCTGTTTTAGAGATGATAAACTGAAATGCAAGAGGTTTTAGTAATTTGCTCCTGGTCAAACAGCCAGTGGTGGTAGAGATGGTCTGTCTGATTCCAAACACATGTCCTACCCAATGTACCATGCTCAGATCATCTTCATGTCTACTCTCTAGAGTCTCAAACCCTGAGTAACAGCAGCATTAAAAGACTGTGAAAAAGATCCAACTACCATAAATTGTAAGTAAAAAGGATAGCATGTCACAGAAGTTAGAATATATGCCATCTAAACACCACTGATATGACCCTAAGCACTTTAGCTTTTCCCTGACATCTGCAGAGATAAGACTGTTACTGGCAGCAGGTCAACCCAACTTGGCATTCACACAATCATTTGTGCATTCTCCATAAATGTTAAGTGATCCCCACACACACTGGTGCAGAATGTCACACCAGGTAGTCCTTCCTTCAGGGAGATTTGTAATTTTAATTGAAATTAACAACATACATATTTACACCTTATAAAGCTATAGGTAGGTAAAGTGAAGAACAGAATAAAACTATGTGATGTTAACCTTGGAATAAGTTCCAAATCTGTATAGGTTTCAAGTATGGGTTAGGAGAGCAAATGATAAAAAGGTTAAAAAACCGAACAATACAATCAACATAAAAGACACTTACGGATTCCAGTGTTCTTTGGAGATTTTGTACAAACTACCAAACATAATTGGCAGAATTTTATCAATATTCTCCTCAATCAAACTAAGAATATATTCATTATTCCAGAAGTACAATGCCCTTTCTGCAACCTAAAAGAAACATTTATAAATGTCAAAAACGAGAGAAAAATAGTATAAAATAAAAATGGCTTTACTGAATACATCATACCTGAAAATGAGAACTGGATACACACTTAGATATTTGCTTAAAAAGGGGCTCTTCAATTTTTTTGAACTGTGTTGGTTCAATGACATCTAAGATTTCTTCAATTTCTCCTAAAAACATCACCTAGGTTAAAAAAATTTTTTTTTAAGAAACATGACAAATTATATGTTAATATAGAAAACATAAAAACGAGAAGGTTAATCTGCAAATACACAGTGGACAAAAAATGCCTTGACAGCTATTCTACCAAGTCTCTCTAACCCCCATAGAACATCTCCAGCGACAAGAGAAACACGGTTTATAGCCCTGATTCAGTGTTTTAATAAAATGAACTATTTTTGTTGAATAAAACCCACCTCTTTCTGGCTGCATGTTTTTGGCCAAAATTTCAGCAATCCTCTGATCACCTGCAAAAAAGGAAAAGTTTTTAGTATGGATTAAGCAATGAAATTGGTTAATCCTAGGAAACTTTAATTATATCAATATTCATTCTGAAGAATTCAGATCAGTATTATTTGATATCTAAGTGTATCCCCAGACTTTATTAATTTAATAAGTATTTACTGCCTTTGTACCAGATACTGTTCTAGAGGCTGATGAACTAGATAGATGAGGTCCCAACATAAGTTATCAATTAAACATAAAATAATTTCAACAGTAGTAAGTACTATTAACTACTAAGAAAATAAAGGGGAAAAAAATAACTGCTGGGTTGAGGAGCATAGGTTATTTTAGGGAGAAACTAAGGGACAGATTAATTCCTGTTATCTAAAACTTATGAAGCACCAAAAAAGCCAGAAAGTTCCCCAATTTATTTCATAGCTAGCACAATCTTGATAACCAAATTAGAACAAAACAAGGGATTATGAATTTAAGTGAACATAAACAGTTGTAAAAATTTGTAATACAGTGAATATAACAGCATATTAACAGAATACTTATCTGACCAATTACAATTTTTTCCAGAAATTCCAAGATGGTTGGTTCAACTCAATATGGTTATATTTCAAGAACTTTTGAACAGTTATTTGATATTATTGATTATATATTCTGATAAAAATTTAGTAAGCCAGAACTAAGAATTTATCAGAAACTAGCAATCACCTTATACAATGCTTTCTTAAAAATAGGCTGTAAAACCATTTGGGCTGGTGCTTTTATGGAAATAGATCTTTGATAGCCTTTTTGGGTATTTTATAGTTATTGGTCTGGTCCAGTAATGAACACTCATTCAAATTACAGTTGGGGAGAACACTGTTTTGGAGCTAATCCAGTAAGATGAAAAGTTTCTGATGAATAACTTTGGAAAGGAATATGAGAATTATACTTAAATTTAAGTATATATTATACATTTTATAAACTTTAAGTATTATTAAATGAGTAAAAAAGTTCAGTATATGGTCAGATAAAAATCAATATACCTTTATAAAACAAAGTAGCAATAATCAGATGAAAATAAAAGTACCTTTCATAACAAGAACTAATGTACATAAAGAATAAAATTGGTAAGAAATGTTTTAAGATTTATATGATGAAAACTATAAAACTTTATTGAATATCATGGAAGTCTACAAGTAGATGATTCAACATTAAGTATAGAAGAAATATCTATAATCTATAAATTTAGTATTTCAGTCAAATACCAACTGAATTATTTTCTGAAACTAGAAACATTTATTCTAAAATCCATAACTGTAAGCAAATAACCATGAATGGGGCAGAGGGAATATTAATGGAATGGAACCTGCACTACTGATACCAGCAATTGGAACAAGATGGTATTAGCACTGAAAGTGACAGAAAAGACATGAAATACAGGAGTAACTACATCAACTCATGTATATATGGGGTTTAATATATGACAAGGGTGACATTTCAGTTCCATGGGAAACATGAATTAGTCAATTAAGCGGTGGTACTTGGACTGGTGGCTCACCATTTAGGAAAAAACAATGTCGCTCCTTTGGCAGGCTGACTCCTAAAATAATCTCCCATGATTTTTACTACTTGAATTCACTCTCTTCTGTAATCCTTATGTGTGGGCTGGCCTAGTGACTTCCATTTCACTAGCAGATTCTACAGCCTTCTCATCTTGCAGCTTTGATAAAGCAACCTGCTATGTATTTGGAGATGCCCACATTGACAAGGAATTGAGGGTGGCCTCTGGCCAACAGCCAGCTAGGAACTGACGCCCTCAGTCCAACAGCACTTGAACTGAATTTTACCACAAACACATGAACTCAGAAGCAGATGCTTCCTCATGTGAACCTGACTGAGGCTTCAGCCCTGGACAACACCTTGGTTGCAGCACAGGATCCAGCTAAGTCATGTCTAGATCCTGATTCACTGAAACTATGAGATAATAAATGTTTGTTGTTTTAAGCCACTAAATTTTGTAATAATTTTGCAGCTCTAGAAAACTAAAACAGTGCCTTACCCTTGGAACATACAAATTTCTATTTCAAATGTGGTGTGTGTATATCCTAATCTCTAGAATCTGTGAATGTGATTTATTTGGAATCTGGGTCTTTCCAGATATAATTAAGTTAAAGATTTCAAGATGAAATCATCCTGGGTTATTTGGGTGGGCCCTAAATCCAGCAAGTGTCCTTGTAAGAGAGACACAGAGACAGAAGAGGCAGCAATGTGAGATTGGAGTGATGCAGCCACAAGCCAAGGAACACCTGGAGACACCAGAAACTGGAAGAGGCAAGGAACGGAATCTCCCCTAGAGCATCTGGAGGGAATGCAGCCCTGCCGACACCTTGATTTTGGACTTATGGCCTTCAGAACTGTGAGAGAATAAATTTCTGTTATTTTAAGCCACCAACCAGGTTTGTGGTAATTTCGTCATGGCAGCCCTAGGGAATAGTTATAGATGGAATAAAGTTTTTACAGATAAAAACTAAATCTGCAAAATAACCAGAATGTGATAATACAGAATATTTTTATAATCTCAAAGGGCATAAGGATTTTTCTTAGCATGACAGCAAGGCCGGAAGCCATGAAGAAGAATACATTTCACTACATGAAATTTTTTTTTAGTTCTTTAAGAAAAGATGAAAAACTCCAAATGGACAAAAAATATATGCAAAATACAGGAAAAGGGTAAGAAGCAGGCAGAGGACAGAAGTGTGACTAGTGACCATGTAAAAGGATGGCTCAGTCCCTGCAATAATGGAAAAAAAGCCAATGATAATACTTCATACCTATTAGACTAGCAGACATTTTTTAACTTAATATTACACTTGGGTGAGGGAAAACAGGCATCTTTACTCTCTGGATTAGAATATTAAAATCATTCGAACTCTGTGGAAGGCAACTTGGAATATGTTAAAATTTCCACGTACTCTTGGGCCCAGAAACATGTTTTTATTTTTAATAATTTGGTTTAAAAAATTTACTTACAGTAAAATTTTTATTTTGGTGTACAGTTCTGAGGGGTTTTATACACACACTTTTTTTTTTTTTTTTTTTGTATCCAACACCCTAAAACATCCCCTCACCCAGCAACATGTCTATAACCATGAAAACTCCAATAATTCAAGTGCCCATTAAGGGAAGATGGGTAAATGTGTCAGGCTAACCCATAATGGAATCTGATGCTACCAGTGAAAAAATGATGCAGGTTCACAGGGAAAGATATCTACATTCTATTTCTATTGAGAGGTGAAAAAATGTGGTCAGCACTGTCCCACCATTTGTTTAACCTACATATAATTATTAGAAAAAATTTCTAGAAATATATTCACTTATAAGTGGTTACCTCTAGGGGATAAGATTTCAGGGAACTTCCTCCATGTTGTGCTTTCTGATTTTGTATTGTGTGAACCAAATTAACACACATTACTTTCATAAACAGGAATAAGTCATTTCCATTTCAGAAAATAATTTCAATACAAAATTTAGATACATATAGAATGTAATAAAACTAGCCAAAGCTCTGACTTATTTATAATTTTTAGGAAACTTTCATATGAATGCCAGATTTCTAGAAAGGCTCAGACCCAAGTAACATGGCCATAATTTTGGTGCTGGAATAGCCTGTGGTAGAAACTGCAAGATCTCTTATATCTACAGATCTTTATGAATTGAAAACATTTCTTTGTCAACTTACACGTTTACATTACTCTCTCCTCATCCTGCTTCTATTTCCATTAACCCAACTCATCTAAGACACATTTCTGGCCATCATCCCTCTTTAAAAAGAAATCACTCATCTCCCCTAGCTATCCCATATTAATTTAATATATTTAAATTACATCTGTTTACTATTCACCGAGCATGAACCATCAGATATGTTATGGGTTTTCTTTGTCTCAATTCTAATGAGAATTACGGATTTGTATTAAATTTTCATCCACTTCAGAAGCATATGTGGTTTCATGTAAAGCCTGGGCTTTCTAATTCTCCTGATTTGTCTTTAAAAACTGTTTTCAGCTGCTTCAGAACTGAGAATCCAAAAGTCTAGAAATTCAAAATATAAGGGAGTGGGAAAAATCTCTTTTCCTTTACACAAAGGTCAAATCAGAGGGAGAATACGAAATACATACGTTTTCCAAGCACCCCTAGGGATAGCCTCAGAAAGTTCATAATATTTATTAAAAAAGTACAGCTGAAATCCTTCAAAATTTTTGCAATGCTTCAAGAACTCTTAGTTTAAATATTCAGATTGAGGGTATCTAGAAAGTACTCTCAAAATTTTTAGTTCACCAAGGTTAAAGTTTTTTTCTTTTATACTTTGCTATTTCTCCCTATCACCTTTTGTTTATCTTGAATCTTCAGTTAATTTTCATAACATTTTTATTTTCTTCTGAATTTTCATATTATAATCAAATAAGTAGAATTCAAATACTGAATTGCTATGCTGATTCATAAAGTAAACAACCTTTATTCCAAGATTATATCTTAAGCTCCAAAGGCAAGGAGATGTTTTCAATCCCTATCATGTGGTTTATCAATAAGAGGGAAAACCCTATTTCTAAAAACAAAACAAAACTCAAGGGAATAATTTTGGGACTTCCACAGTATGTTTTAATTTTAAAAGGTGAATGAAGATTAAAAAGATTATCAGTGAAGATAATATGTACATAAAATTTCACTGTAGTCATTTGATCCTGTCATCACACATCTCAACTATTATGTTAATATTACTCAATATTTAAGTTATTCAAGACACATAACTCATGAGAACTCCCCTTCCCAACCCCATTCCTTGACTGTAGATGAACCTCACATTCCTTGTTAATGATTTTATTTTAAAGCACATTACTACTACTGTTTGATAACTCTGTAACGGTATCTAACAGTATAAAGAAAGGTACAATGAAATGCTCCAATGTAGACCAAAAATAAAAATAAATAGACCACTTACTGGTTCTGTTAGTGTTGTATCTTTCTCCAGGAACTGTACAACACAGTAGGCTAGCTAAAATGGAAGGGACACTTTATAAATATTACGGAGTAAATTAATATTTAGTGATGCAAGGGTTTTATACTGAGCTAACAAAAATGACTACCTCATTTTGGTCAATTTTACTCTAGCTTAATCTCAACACATAAAAATTAATATACCCACAATTGTGTAACTGTGTAATCTTCAAAGTAACTTCTAATTCAAAAAAAGATTTTTTTTCAGTAGTAACTTCTGAAAATAAAGTTAACTGAAATAAGACTAGAGCTAACATTTTACTTTTTCAGCATGTTTCTACATGTATGCCTATGCTGATATGATATTCTCTAAATATTAATAGAGGAGACTGACTAGGTTATACTGCAGCTAAACAGAACACTGCAGTTACATGGGATTTATTCAGTGCCACTTAATTAGATCAGGGCCTGGACTAGAAAAGAGCTTGATATTTTCTTTCCTATATCTGTACTCAATGTGCATTGACCTTATTAATAACACTAAATATATTTTAAATTATAATAACTTGTTCTGGGCAACTTACAAAGCAAACTGCTTAAATCTACTTAAATTTGCCACCTCAGTATTTCTCAATTTCTCTGCCTTTATATCAGTATTTGAAACAATATTCATCTCCTTTGAAATTTTTCTGAAACTTACCTGAGCATGGAACAAAGCTAATCCTTTTGCAGTATGCATAGGAATAAGAACCTTCATTAGAAATTGTTTATGTTCTGCTTTCAGTGGCAATGCAAAGCCATTGATAATACTGGAGGGAAAAAAAGGCAGGGGGAAGGGTTAAGTAGTTACTACTTGATTTCTGAAAGTTGTTATATCCATGAGTACATAAGGAACCACACTCTGCTTGAATCCTGGTGTTTAATTACTTGTGCATCTTCAAACTACTTTAGACAGACAATTACTATGAAGTCTTTTAGTCATTCAATGATTCCAAAAGACTAGGACTGCCAATTAATGTCCCAGTAAGTAATTTCTATCTTTATTTTCTATAAAAACCTATCACTTTATTTACGTATTGTTGCCTTTATTTTTCCTCCCTAAAGCCACGGGAGAGTCAGTATCACAATATTAAGAATTTTCAATATTTTCTGAAGTAAATGGGTAGTTTCTCTTACTTTACTGAAGGATCTTAAACTAAGAAGTAATTCTCTCCATACTCATTCTCTACTAAAAGAGGCTCAAGTCCTTCTCTAGTACAAAAATTGGGGTCTCACTTCTCTCAAGTTAACAATGCTGCGTGGTGAGTAAGGAAGGAAAAACGTTCATGTAAACTAAAATCAAAGGCTATAGATTCTTCTAAAAAGAACAGATGGATTAGGAATGGTCTGTCAACATATGAACGAGAATTCTGTAACTTCATACAAGATTCACTAGCTTATTTCATCTCTTCCCAATAAGATCCTATAAATTTCTGAGATAGTCTGGCAAGCTAAGGCATAAAACATGCCACAGCTTCAAAAGCAGGAAGCCTACTCTGAAACAGATGTCTTGCATGGCAGAACTTTAATATGCTGACACTCCAAAAAACTATAATAAGAATTCAGTTGAGAAACGATGTCTTGCGCTCTATATTTAAATTCTAAAATGTGAAGTAACCTCTCCAACCCCAGCTAAGATTTTTAACACATAAAACATTCCAAGTTACTTAATTCTTAAAAAGAACAAAACAAAACAAAAAACTGACCTACCTTCCTAATATTTCCAGGAGTTCAGCAACACCATTGAAATGTTCTGTTTCATATATAAACCTGAATTTAAAATATAGATGTAAGGAAAAAAATCAAACATCAGAAAACTAACAGAAAGAGGCAGGAAGGTAAAGAAATCAACCCCAAGGGTAACTGTAAGAACTCTATGAGCACACTGGAAGAATTCCTTGTAAACTATTTTGCCCCAAATCGGTTACTTCTTAGCAATCTTATAAAAGCAGCTCTATTTCCTACTAAATCAGATACTTTAAAAAAATAAAATCCTCACCCAAGTATATGCTTATTGATTGTAGAGGGAGGAAGGGAAGAGGGAGAGAGAAACTTCAACTGGCCATCCCACACACACACTCCCTGACGGGGGATGGAACCCGCCCGACCTAGGTATGTGCCCTGACTGGGACTCGAACCCACAACTTTTTAGTATATGGATTACACTCCAACCAACTGGGCCACCTGGCCAGGACTAAACCAGGTACTTTTAAATATTTCCTATTTAAGCATATACTTTTGCTAAAACTTGCTAAATATTAAGATAACAATATAATTTCACCTGGACTATTTTACTTAAAATTTTATGAGAAAGATGGATTTCCTCAAGGAAATACTTTTTAAAATAGGAAACCTCTACTCAGGAAAACCCAAGAGAAAAGGACTATATGTTATAAAGCCACCTTTACTCAGAGTTTCTCAGCGTTTCTCTAAACCTAAACTACACAGGCTGCCTGGCTTTCCAAGATTAAGATCAACCTTTAAAGCAGGGAGTCAAACTTGGAGGAACACAGGACAGGGAGGGGATGACACAGAACTGGAGAAAGATGCTCTCTGTAGTTGTTACAATGTGGAAGTGCTAGCATAATTTGCCAGATCTTCAATTAAAACAAACACAGCAAACCTGAACTGTGGGTATTAAAGTAAAATCTACTTTAAAGCAACTAAAAAGACTATCACTTATAAAGAAGCCAAAAGACAGGCCTCGGATAAATTAGCTTTGTCAGAAAATCAAATGAAAGTACTTGCAAGAGCTACTGATTTAAATAGTACTTACAAATTTTTTAAACAAAAAGCTCAAAGAAATAGATAAATTCTCCTCACAATAAATCTTACACATGAATGACATTAGCATTACCTATTAAAAACTTCATTATTACTATCCACTTAGATGAAAAGTAGGTTATAAATTTCTACAAAGTTAGATGCAATCAAATTGATGTTTACAAAATGGGCTAAAAATTATTCATATACTAGCAGTTAAATTTCCAGATTTCAGGTATTAAAAGTTAACCTAAAGGTACTGGAATAAAAAGAAAATATGAAGGGTGGAGGGAAAGCACCATATATGAATAGATCACCAATTTACCTGAGGAAAATGTTGTTAATTTGTTTTCTGATGAATGCTCTTAATCCAAGAAATTTCCCATAAATTCGATGCAGAACAGTCTTCAGGAAGTCACGTTCTCTGGGATCTTCACTATCAAAAAGCTCCAAGAGCTTTAAAAAAAAGCTGAGAAATTACTTTTTAAAAATAACTGAGCTAAAACTTCACTTTATTCTAATATTGATTTTAAGATAACCCATGAAACCTTTAAAAAAATTTTAAAGATTCTGCTTTATCAGATTTTTTTCTTGCTAACTAGTGAAGCTAAAGAAAAGCTTAGGAAGAATTTCTTTTCACTTATTTCATTTCAAAAAAGGACACAATAATATAAACACTTCAAAACGTGCATTTATTTTGCCTTGTCACTCATTTTAAAATTCTATTCCACTCTTGACTACTAAACATGGCCCCTAAGTTTACAGTGTTGAAATTTAAGAGATTTTTAATGCTTTTTGATAGTAAAAATTATATACAAAAATCTTAAAGCTTGTAGATTGCAAGTCATTAAATAAATGAAGTTAAAATACATGTGCACATGTGTATTTCCAATTTACTAGAAAGATTTATATAAACCAAGGCTTTTTTTGTGATCTTACACTAAAAAAACTTGAGTTAGCATGCTAACAGCTCAAAAATTAGTATTCAGTTAATCTTGTCAGATACATGCTAACAGTGTAGATCATTCATGAAATAACACTGAAATAAAAGGACCACAGGTTTTTATTCAAAGTCAGCTTAGGTGGCTCAGGTTGTTCAGCTGGTTGGAGCGTTGTCCCATACACCAAAAAAGGGTGCAGGTTTGATTCCAGTCGGGGTGCATATGGGAGGCAACAGATTGATGTTTCTTTCTCACATCAATGTCTCTCTCTCTCCCTTCCTCTCTAAAATTAATAAAAACATATCCTCAGATGAGGATTAAAATAAATAAATAGATAAGTAAATAAAGTCAGCTTAGCAAATGGCTGGAAAATTTTAAACCAGTTCAAATTGGCCAAATTGTCATTTTCCTATACCTTTACACACTCTTCAGCAAAGGCAGAATAAAGAGATCTTCGAAAAATTTAAAGTCAAAATCTCAAATTTGTATTTTAAAGTGGTAAAGAAACTGAATTTCTTCTGCTGAAAAAGTATTACTGTATTTTAAATAACACACTGGAGTTTCTTAGGAAAAAATATAATCTCTCTTGAAGAATGAAGTCATCAAGGAATTTTATGTTCTGTCCTTTGGTAGTGACAGTTACAGTTAAGACAGCAAGCTCTGAACCTCATCAGAAATCTTTTCCATTCTGTCTTGAATTATATGTAATTGTTTACATACGTATCTCTTTCCACTAGAGTGGATATTTTTTGAGGCTAGTGATGCCTTTTGTCGTATTTGTATTCCCCTAAACAAGTGTCTTGCTTAGTTTGCATTCTTTGTTCACGAGGTTATGAATTTGATTCGTTTCATTAGAAGCTAATCCTTTCTTTAGCCGGGTGTGGCTCAGTGGCTGAGCGATGACCCAGGATCCAGGTGATCGGGGTTCAATTCCGGGTCAGGGCACATGCCCGGATTGCAGGGATCCCCAGTCGGGGGAGTGCAGGAGGCAGCCGATCCATGACTCTCTCATCATGGATGTTTCTCTCTCTCTCCTTTCCTCTCTATGAAATGAATAAAAACATTAAAAAAAAAAAAAAATACTCCTGTAGTCCCAAAGCTACTTCATTTTTATCTGAGTTGTCTGGCAAGAATATTAAGTGCTGTTAAATTGAAATAAACCATTCAAGTTTTGAAAGACTATTTTAATCAACAAGATAATAAATCATTGCTAAGATGAACATAAGAAAATTTAAGACATAAGAATTCCTTACCTGTTGTACAAATTTCTGATCAATGTATCGCTTTGCAATGCTAGGCTGGAAATCAGGGCTCTCCAAAAATCTTAAGAAGAATTCATACACCAACTATGAGAGAAAGTCAAAAGTTAAGATGATGCCTATAATATTACCCTAAGTTAATGTCACACCAAAAACACACCTCCCTTACCAACAAGTAGGGAAATTTCATATTTCATTAAAAAAGTAACAAGTTGTAACAGTTTTTTAAAAACTAAATATACACAATTTGGTCTCTTAAGCTGGTAAATTTTGAGAACTGTTTGTTGTTTTACATCACTCAAATGTTAAATTACAGGAGCTAGAAAATAAAGAGGGTGCCTAGTAAATAATTAAGAAGACTATTTTGCAGTCCATATTCACTGGGAAAATGTCCTTTCTCCAGTGGACCACTGAACTACCTCAATTTAATCTCCAGAGTTTGTTAAATACAGAATCAAAAAACCTCCATCCATACAAGAATAAAATGGATTGTAAGGGGCAGGGTATCAATAACAATAAAAAAAGAAAAACTTCAAGTCTTAATTTAAAACTACAGTGGAGGAAAAGAATTAAACTGAAACTAGCATACCTTATCCACACTTGGGAAATAACGAGCCAAATTATATAAACACGGGGCTCAGGAAGGAATGTCTGTGCACCACAGTGAATACACTAGATGTCATAGCAGGCCTTCTACTTAAAAAGTGCCAGGATCTTGAAAAAAATAACAAATGTTCACTGGCTGCCACAAATCAGAAAAATATTACTGAGCTCAGCTTGCCTCCTTTACACCCTTCCCTATCAAGGAGAAGGGCAAATACACTAAGGTTTTTTTATTGTAATCTAACGGCTATAAAAGGCAGGAAGGCAGGAGTATAGCCCAAAATGTGCCTTCATTTGTTAGCTATTAATACCCTAAAAGTAAAAAGGATTAGATACCAAAGTAAAAATAGTCATTCAGTAAAAACATGTAGGCCACATATAGAAGGGAGAGGGGAAAAAAAGACAAGAAAAGACAAGACTGCTGCAATAAATTCAGAGACCTCACAACATACAAAAACACTACCAGACTTGGGCCGTCATTCGCCCACAGGGTAACACATTTTTAGTACTACAAATTCATTAATATTCCAAGGCTGTGTCAACAGTTTTGGGATCTGAGTAAATACTGTTTGTTTGATGCATCTTTGCCCAACTATGCAAAAGGAGTGGTGCCTAGCTAGTCTAATTATCATCTAGCGTTTAATGTTCAGTATGAGTTAAGAGTACAAGATATAAGTTAATATCAATTAAATTTTTACTTATAAATTTCTGGTTAAACAACTATTACATAATTCACTTTGGGGTATACACATGTAAAAAAAGATATACAGAAGTAATCACAGAGTCCTGAAGAGTTAGTACAGGCTCACAGACTGCTACATAGTTTCACTGGCACAACTTGCTCAGGGCCCATTTTCATGTTTAATACTGGGATACTGTGGTATAATAAAAACATATATTTGATTTTAATTCCTGGTTACTGGCACAAAACTCCTAAAACCCCTGGAATTTCCAGAGTGATAAGGGTGAGACAAGTATCTTCTGTTATTCACAATAAGCCCCTTTCAGCCACGCTGAGTTGACGCTAATGAGGTGACTCTGGGAGGGTGAAGACTGGTTGTCCCAGAACTAATCCTATGATTAGTGTTGGGACTGTCAGCCTCAACCCCCATCCTCCAGGGAGAGGACAGGAGCTGGAGATACGAGATCAGTCGCCAATGGCCCATGGTTTAATTAATCATGCTTACCTAAGGAAACCACCATAAAGGGTTTGGAGAATTTCGGGACTGGTGAACACATCGAGGTGCTGGGAGGGGTGGTACAAGAAAGCTCCAAGCCCTTTCTCTATACTTTCACCCTGTGCATCTCCTCCATTTGGCCGTTCCTGAGTTGTATCTTTTACAATAAACTGGTAACAGCAAGTAAAGTGTTTCTCTGAGATGTGAGTCATTATAGCAAATTAATGAATCCGAGGTGTGGCCCAGACTCCTGACTGCTATCTGAAGTGGGGGGCAGTTTGGTGGGACAGAGCCTCTACTTAACCTGTGGAGTCTGTGCTAACTCTGGGTAGTTATGAGTAAGTGTCTGCAGAGAACTGGAAAATTTCTCGGTGTAGAAAATCCACAGATGGTGTCAGAAGTGTGGGCAAAGAAACACTTTTCCTTTAGTTATGTATCATGTGAATAGATACAGGCACTGTACAGCTCCAAAAAGCTCATTCACTTGTTAGAGAGGTAAGACAAAACTAAAAACATATAAAATGGTATATAGACAAAAATCATACAGCACAGACTATGACTGCAGGAGCCATTTAAAAGAGGCCTGTAACACTGTGGAATAAGGTCAGTAAGGAAAAGTCTGAAGGAGGACATGCACCTTGAGTCCTGCATTCGGTAAGGCT
This sequence comes from Miniopterus schreibersii, assembly GCF_964146895.1. Lineage (NCBI taxonomy): Eukaryota > Metazoa > Chordata > Mammalia > Chiroptera > Miniopteridae > Miniopterus > Miniopterus schreibersii. Next base: position 26,090,148 of record NC_138119.1, read on the forward strand.
TTGGATGAGCCAAGAAGAAAGAGGAGGGCCTTTATAGAAATGGAGGCCATGTCTTGAGAAGAAGGTGTGTAAGGTATGAGTTGCTGGCTATGGAATCAGAGACTCACAATCTTTATGCAGATCCCAGTTCAGCAGAAGTTAAGATGTGTGGTAAGGTGCAACCAGGTTAAACATGGGCCAAGTACGGCATGTGCAGCCTGTATGCTCTACCTCTTAAGCTCTGAATCAGAAATAGAGGATTTAAGGCTTAATAGGCATATACTTCAGCAGACTTACATGGTGTCAAGCTCCAGATCAAAATGAATCCTCTAAATCACATATTCTGTTGAAACCTGTGCCTATCAGACACCACATACTATTTCTTACATAGTTTTCATCGGCATCATTTACCTGACAATGAGCATTAAGTGACCAGTCAAGATTAGCAGCAATTATGCAGCCAACTCAGCACCACTGAAGAGATGACGACAAAAGGTCATCTAAATACACAGAGTAATCCCAAACAGAAATAGAAGAAACACTAGTGATCTACAGATCTAAAAATCTTCAATATGGCACAATTACAACTATGCTTCTATAAATTGCACCCTGACCCCACTGTCACTCCCTACACCCTGTCCTGCATTACTTTTTTCCTGTATTTATCACACCCTGACATAGTATTATCTATTTTATTATTATTTAATCAGGGACTCTGCTTATTAGTTCAATACTTGACCCTCAATATTTACAAAAATGCCTGGAACACAATAAATGCTCAATAAATATTTAGTGAATGAATGAAAATCATAGTTGTTGAGAAACTACTTCTGTAGTTATTGAAATTTTTCAATGTTCTTCTGTATGAATAAATAAATTGTTCCTAGAATCTAAGAAACAGTGCTGCAAAGGATACTTCCAGCAGTGGATTCACTTCTCTAATAAAATAGCTAACTTCATATGTGTTCAATGTATGGCTGGTCTTCCTACTTCTGTAAACCAAAAAAAGAATAAAAAACCCTAAAAGATAAAAGATAACTTAAAAGTGCAGGGACATAGTGTGGAGAAGGGGGTGCGGGGGCGGGTGGAGGGGATCAATGAGGGGAAGGGAACGTCTGTAATACTTTAAACAATAAAGATAATTTAAAAAGTGTAGGGAATGGAGGATAATCTTACAATTCTACTCAGTATGACCATGTCTTTCCCAAGGTAGTTAAAATATAAAAAAATTTTGGTTTTCACAAATAAAAGACTCTAGAACATACAATAGAAACTAGTACAGATGATTAAAGTATCTGAAAATAAGACCTATACAAAAAGCTAAAGGAACTGGAAATGTATGGCCCAGAGAGGCAAAGACTGAGAAGCAACTTCAATGATCTTCAAGTACACAAAACTCTCTTCAGGGAGTACAGTGACTGAATGTTTTCCAACCTCTATTAAGAGGAAACTAATTTAGCCCGGCCAGGCGTGGCTCAGCGGTTGAGCGTCGACCTAGGATCCAGGCAGATGGGGTTTGATTCCCAGTCAGGGCACATGCCCGGGTTGTAGGTTCGATCAATGACTCATCATTGATGTTTCTATCTCTCTCTCTCCCTCTCCTTTCCTTTCTCTGAAGTCAATAAAGATACATTTAAAAAAAAAAAAATACTAAATAGTCGTAATTTAAAAAAAAGGTCAAAGTAATAAAAATTTCTCAACCTCATAAAGGATAAAAGATGTTCTTTTTCTATTTCTCCACATTAATGTTAGTGCATTAGGCTATGATCTCTATAATTTTTTAATTCTTAGAACAGGCAAAAATCTTAAATACAGTATATCTGGCCAAAAACTACTTGAATGTGAAGGTGTACATTGTAAAATATGTCTCCAGTTTAAATTTCTGATTATACAGATCATAAAGAAGAGCTCCAGTCACTAACATACAGATTATTACTAAAAAGGTCTATGTTCTAGTCAGTATCCTTTATAATTACATCTTAATTATCTGTGCCACTTAAGAAAATAATTGATAAAAAAGAATGAAAATACTGCACCATCTGCCTGTATTCCAGGCTAATAACGGCAGGCAGCCAAGCCTTCCTAATTATCTAAAAGGTATACAGAAAATTATGTTTTTTATTGATTTTAGAGAGAGAGGCAGGGAGAGAGAGACATTGATAAGCTGCCTTCTGTATATTACCTACTGAGATTTGAGTAGAGGTCTGTCACCAGATTCATTTCCATTTCACCATGCTTTATAATGATAATTCTCTTAATTGTTAGAATTTATACATATAAACTTTTGTTCCATTTAACTAAGGCACATCTGTACATGTATAATTATACCTTTAGAAGCTCATTTATTAGGTCTAAAAAAGAAAGTTATGACTAGTTGAATTATTTGGAAGATCTAATTTATTGTTATGATGAAGCTCAAAAGGTATGAATTAAACCTCATGTAAGAATTTGTATGTATCTACTTTAGGGCCACAGACTATACCTAGGAGAGAGTAAGTTTTAATAAGAGCAAGGACTTTTGGTGTTGAGTTGTAAACTTGATTCTGCCACTTACTATTTGTTGGGCAGAATTCTTAATCTCTTTTAGCTTTATCTAAGCTTATCTATAAAATGTAAACAATACTTACTTTATAGTGCTACTACTGTAAGGATTAAAGGAGATAATGTATGTAAAGTAGTTGCCACTATCTCTGGAACGTGGTAAGTGCTCAATAAATGGTAGCTATTGTTATTACTGTTAATATAATTCATTAAACATGATCGGTAGTCTTACAAATAAATGCCATTGGTCATATATAGGCCAATACATTAAATTCTCTAGAAAAACACTTCTTTGTGCTTGCCTACAAATTTTAGGTCATTAATATCATCTTAAAAATATAAAAGTCATATTTGAAGCATTAGGCAACAGTCCTTTGAACACGGTGACTTTTACTTTTTCTCTCAAAACCTTGCTTATTTTAAAAATAAGAAAATACCTAAACTGAAAGTTTCATTTGAGTACTCTCAGAGCATTTTAACTAGATATTTGAAGAAACAAAAATAAAATCCAAGATATATAGTAAAAAAACTCAATGATCATCAAGACTAGATATATACGAACATGTGCAAAAGAAACACTAAACACATGTGAGTATATTTACAGCTATAACTGAATCTTTAGAACAGTTTTCATAGAAGAGCATAAGTGGTAGAAAATGAACTACCTGAGCCAATCTAAAGAGCTCTAGTTACTCAAGTATCAAGTGAGATAGTGCCAATCTGATACTATTGAGCGAAGCCTAGATGTTATTAATATTAAAATAACATATTTGAGGGGATGTTTGAATAAAGCAGTTACAGCTAGATAAAATTAGTTTTGGTCCTGCCCATACAAGAGATTTTTATTACCAATTTTCCAATGATTCTGAGGAGTGAGTTGTCACTCAATGGCATTTAGAACAAGAAGACTACCTTTTCTTAATCTCAACTAAAAATATGTGCTCTAGAGATGGACTTCTGGAATGGCAGAGTGAAGATCTTGGGGAAAATGCTGCCTCCCCCTCCCCGTGCCAAGAAACCAGTGAAGAACAATTTGGGCTAGAAGAATGAATAAGTGAATGTGAAGATAGGTCAAGAGAAATTATCTAGATTGAGGTACAAGAAGAAAAAAGAATGAATAAAAATGAAGAGCTTCAGAGACCTGTAAGACACCAACAATAATACCAAAATACAGATACTGGGAGGGTCTCATAAAGAAAGGAGAAAGCGGCAGAAAAAATATTTGATGAGATAATGGCTACAAAAAACTCATATTTGATGAAAATTATTACTTTACACAATGAACTCTTAATTGGAGCTCAATGAACTATAAGTAGAATAAAGTCAAAGAGATTCACATCTAGACACATCATGATCAATTGAGAAGTCAAAGACACAGAGAAAATGATCAAAGTAGCAAGAGAAAAATAACTTACCACATACAAGAGATCCTAAATAAGATTAACAACTGACTTGTCACCAGAAAACCATGGATGCCAGAAGACCAGTAGGATGACATCTTCAAAGTGTTTAAGGAAAAAGGCTGTTAGCCAAGAATTCTATATTCAGCTAAACTTTTCTTCAAAAAATGAAGGGCAATTTAAGACATTTCCAGAAAACAAACACTGAGAACATTAATCACTAACAGACATACCCTACAAGAAATACTAAAGAGAATCCTTCAGGCTGAAATGAAAGGACACTACATATAACTCAAATCCACAGGAAGAAATAAACTACATAGGTAAATATAACAAACAGTATACATGTATTTTTATTTATAACTTTTATTATGTTTTATAAGACAACCACATAAAGTAATAATTTAAAAAGTGTATTGGTGGGCATATAATGTAATAAGAACTAATTCGTATGACAATAATACAACAAAGGAATGGGGTGGGAATGGAGGTATACTGGATCAAAGTTTTGAATATTACTGAATTTTAAGTTAGTATTCAACCAAACTAGATTGTTTTAAGATGCTAGTTGCAATCCCCAGGGTAACTACTAAGAAAATAAATAAAAAACTATAAAGAAACATGAGAATTAAAATAAAATGATACCCTAGAATAAATACCTATTTATTTATTTTTTGTTTTTTGTGTGTTTTTTTAAAATATATCTTTTATTGATTTCAGAGAGAGGAGAGGGAGAGAGAGAGAGAGAGAGAGAAACATCAATGATGAGAAAGTCATTGATCGAGCCTGCAACCCGGGCATGTGCCCTGACCAGGAATCGAACCCCGATCGCCTAGATCCTAGGTCGATGCTCAACCGCAGAGCCACACCCAGCGGGGCTAAATACCTATTTAATATAAAAGGCAGTAATGGAAGAGTAAAGGAACAAAAAGGATGTAAGACATATAGGAAACGACAAAATGGAAGATGCAAATCCCTCCTTATCAGTAATTACATTGCATGTCAATGGATTAAACATTCCAGTCAAAAGAAAGATATTGTCAAAACTGATTTAATAAAAAACCATAATCCTAACCCATGCTATTTACAAGAAACACAATTTAGAGTCAAAGAAACAAACAGATTAAAAGAATGGAAAAGATATATCCTGCGAACAGTAACCAAAGTAGAACTGAATGGCCATACTAATATCTGACAAAATAAACAAAGAAACTCTTACTAAAGGTTAGAGTTGATAAAAGCTATCCATAAGGAAGATATAACAACTATAAACATATGTAGCTAACAATAGGGCCCCAGAAATACATGAAGCAAAAACTAATAAGAATTGAAGAGAGAAATAGACAAGTTAATAATAACAGAGACTTCAATATCTCACTTTCAGTAATGGATAGAAGTAAACAGAAGATCAACAGGGAAATAGAAGACTTGAATAACATTTCTACCTAACATTTCTACAGAACTCTCCATCCAACAGTAACAGAATATACATTCTTCTGAAGCATACATGAAACATTCTTCAGGACAGACTGTATGCTCTGCTCTGCCATAAAACAAGCCTCAATAAATTCAAAAGGACTGAAAACATTCAAAGTATATTTATTATCCAACCATGTGGAATAAAATTAGAAATCAGTAACATAAATGTGGGAGTCACAACTCTGTAGAAATTAAACATACCCCAAAATAACTAATGAGTCAAAAAAGAAGTCACAAGGGAAATAAAAAATATTTTGAGATGAATGAGAACGAAAACACAACATATTGCCCTACCAGCGTGGCTCAGTGGTTGAGCATCTTTGACCTATGATCTAGGAGATCGAGGTTCGATTCCTGTTAGGGCACATGCCCGGTTGCGGGCTCAATCCCCAGAGGGGGGCATATAGGAGGCAGCCAATCAATGACTCGCTCATTATTGATGTTTCTCTCTCCTCTCCCTTCCTCTCTCTGAAATCAATAAAGACATACTTAAAAAAACAAAAAACATATCAAAACTATGGACCACAGATATTAAAACAAAAACCTGTACATGAATATTCTTAACAGCTCTAATCACAATAGCCAAAAGGTAGAAACCACCCTAATGTCCATCAACTGATTAATGGATAAACAAATGGAATATTATTCAGTCATTAAAAGGAATGTATTGATACATGCTACAACACTGATAAACCTTTAAAATATTATGCTGAGAGGACCCAGACACAAAAGTTTATATATTATATGATTCTACTTATATTAAATACCCAGAACAGGCAAATCCACAGAGAAAGCAGATTAGTAGTTATCAGGGGCTGCAGAAGGATACGTAGTGGTGGTGGAATAGAATGTGACTGCTAATGACAAGGGAGGTTCCATTTGGGATGATGAAAAAGTTCTGGAACTAGATAGCAGTGAGGGTTGCAGAGCATTGTGAATGTACTTAATGCCACTGAATAGTACACTTTAAAACAGTTTAAATGGTAAATGTTAAGTGCATTTTATCACAATAAAAAAAGTGAAAAGCAGTATTTTGGGAAAAGAAAAAAATAAAGTTAAAAAACTTAGACGCTCAGATCTGAGAGCAAGCCATGATTTCAGCAGAATATCATAAATATAAAAACAGTCAATAATGATGTTCCATACTTGTATGTGAGGCCAAGAGGCCTCAAGTGTGGGCTCATCCTCCTCTGGATCAAAATCTGGATTATCACTTGGAGGAAGAGTACGGAAGATGTTAGCACTGATCTGTAAAGAAAAATAAATTTAGATTTATGTTCTTTGTTGTATAATTGAATTCAACAATGCAAAATGAACTATTTTAAAGATAACTTTAAGAAAAAAGTTAAATTGTGGCTATAAGCTTAGTTCAAACCTATAAACCTCTTCAAGATATGAAGGCAGGCATTTGTTTTTCTCTTTTCTCTATCCCGTAACTGACTTCTTCAGATGCCAAGCTACTGAAGATTACAGATTACCTGTGGATTCCTCTTCCTTAAATTATAAGTTGTTCTTTCCAAGTTTTGCTTTTAAAGAAGTTGGGAAAGGGAGGGATATTTGGGGGAAAAGCATAAAGTTCTTAACTCGACCTATCCCTAACCTGATTCTTTTCACCTTTCTACAACTCCCCCCTTATTCTAACCCAGCCATTTACTTATAAACCAAAAAGTTTAGTAAAATATTTCCATTCATTCATATATATGTGTACACACACACACACACACACACACACACCATACACTAAGGAAGAGGAAGGTGGCAGGATGTCTTCACTACTATTACAGATATAGTTTTTAATACCTCATGATGATTTAACTTATTGTATTTCATCTATTCTGAGCCTTTTAAAAAAAATTATCTCGGAAATCAGGATGTACTTTGAGAGTTTTCATTTTAGATCAATGAAATACAGTATTTGTAATTTCATCTTTCACACTGTCTGTCTCAGTAGCAAGGTAAACTACATAAATCCTTTCTCTCTAGCGAAGGATCGATGGGGGCTCCAACTCACAATTCTTTGGAGAATGATGAACAAACTAATAGACCAAATGGTTTAGTCAACATTTAAGGTCATACTACTGAGGGATTGGTCGTTTGAGATAAACGATTTGGGGAACAGAGGATGAAACAAGGGGTATTTATTTGGTGGTATAAGCAAATTTCCAACTTTTCTTAAGAAGTGGCATCTATGGTAGGTGAAATAACTGCTAACAGTCAATTACTATAACCATAGACTTAGAAAGTAATAAGGTACTATTTGATCTGCTGGAAAATGAACTGTATATAATAATAATAATAAGTACACCAAAGAGCTTCCAAGGACTATACAGGTGAGCTTACTTCACTTTATCTAGAAATTAAGTATCCAGAAGTTGAAAAAGAAACACGTTTTACTTGGGAAAAGAAATTAAATCCCAAAATTTATTAGTATATAGCAATTACAGAATAATTTGACTCAAATATTTGAGTACTTTCAATACCTAAGTAAATCAACAACTTCGTAGAGATAAAGTATCTTTCCTGGGACTTTCAAAATTCCTGAATACAAGCCACTTGAAATCAGTGGAAATATTGGTGGGAATATTGTTTTTCTCCCTAAACATTTTTTAAATGATAAACACAAAATAAGAAGCCTATCAATATTTACTATTTATATTCTCAAACTGTCACTTACCTTTTATTGTCTTTGGGAGTTTAGAAAGCCAATCTCATTTTGATTAATGTTCTCTCTACAGCAATTCTTTAAAAAATGTTAAGGCTGCCCGGCTGGGTGTAGCTCAGCGGTTGAGCATTGACCTAGGATCCAGGCGATCGGGGTTCGATTCCCGGTCAGGGCACATGCCCAGGTTGTGGGCTTGATCCCCAGTTGGGGGTGTGCAGGAGACAGCCAATTAATGACTCTCTCATCATTGATGTTTCTCTCTCTCTCTCTCCCTCTCCTTTCCTCTCTCTGAATCAATAAAGATATATTTTTAAAAATAAATAAATAAATAAAAATAAAAAATGTTAAGGCTTTTATTCACTTTAAAAAAATGCACCAAAATGTCCTACGTCCTTTTGGTCTTCTAGTAACAATGTGATAAAGAAAACCAACTAGTATATTAGGGTGAAATTTAACTTTCCTACACATTTTGCTCTTCCCCCAGAACATGTATTAGGAAAGGGGAAGGAAATGAAGGCAACTATATGTTATAGTTGCTATAACCTTCTATACTCTGGAAGCATTTAAGCTTAAATTATGTACTCAGTGACTCTCTAATTATTCCAACTGATTTTTTTTGTATTTTGTTAGTATGCATACAGAAATCACACATTCTAAACAAATGTCTACTGTCTGATGGAACAGTATCCTAAGCAATCTTACTTCAATAAAGTTTGCAGTATTTTTCACATCAGATATTTCAAATTTATATTATTTAACTTCTTAAAGGTCCTGAGTTTTGATTAAAATTCAAGTGTTACAGAATCTACAAATATGGTATTAAAAATGTCCTAAATAAGAATTTTTTAGACCTGACTCCCTTACCCACCACTGAAATGAGAGCCCCATAGTATTCCATTGACCTTCTCTTCCCCCTTTAGACTTTCTCTCTTGGTGACTATTTGGCCCCACGACATTAATTATCTATCAATCTGTATAATCTTGAGCCTACATCTTTCTCCTAAGCTCTAGATCTGCACTACCCAATATGGTAGCCACCAGATTTGTGGCTACTGAATTCCCCAACTATTATAAGCAATATCAGCATCACTGGAATGAATGGATAATCTTGCAAATGGACTATTTGAAAAAACACTTTTTTGAGTACATTAATTATTGTACATTTAAATAAGTCTCAATTCATAATTACACCTCAGATCTTACTTGAATTTATATACATCTGAGGAACATAAATCTAGAGGCTTACCATTTTTACTATATCAGAATACGCTGATTCAACAATTACACCACGATTAGTTGAAACATACTCAACCAGTTCATTCAGTGTTGCTCTTTTAATTTCTTTGCTCTTCAAGTCTGAAACAGAGTCCATGAAATCAAACAGTATACAACACTGTTGCAACTTCTGACAGAAGAGCTCTTGTTGTTCATTTGAAGTGGCATCTATAAATAAAAATAAAGAAAAACTTAGAAATAATCTACTCAGAAGATACCTTTATATGCTTATTAACTTTGTAGAAGCTACTTACATACATAAAACTTCTCTCAAAAACCTAGTGAGAAATTTACCCATTTAATCCCATCATTCATGCCAGAAACTGGGATATATACTGGACTCTTCCTCCTTGCTCATTACCCACAATCATTAAATGCTATTGATTCTGCATCTTTTACATATCTGGAATCTATCCTTTCCTTGTCATTTGCACTGCCATTTTAATGACTCTCATCTAGGTTACAGAAATGATATCCTAACTGCATCTCTTGCCTGGTACCATAACCACCACAACTACTAATTTATCCTCTCAGCTACCTCAAAAGCTAAGAGTTTGCTAAACTGAGAATCAATGTGATCATACTCAGTACTTTTCAAATATCCTCCAAAACTTACAGAATGAAGCTCAAACTTCTGAGGCTTGTATACAAAATGCAGACGTCTACTGTCATCTCGACACTTTCCAGCATGCAACTTCACTTCAGTTAAACCATCATCCTGGCAATTTCACACTTTTTCCTCTGTCTGAAACGTGCTTTTCCCAAATTCCCACCCTGGCAACTTTCTCCATTTATTACGTTTCAGAATAAGCATATTCCCTTCTCAGAAGCTGTCTCTATGCACTGAAGCTAAATTGGTTGGTTAATCTACTTTTACCCAAGTGTACCACAGGTGAATATCTTCATTTTAGTATTTATTATGCTTTATGGCAATTATATTTTACATGTGTGAGACTCCTTGAAAATATGAGGTCCCTAAAGACAGGAAACAAGTGTTATCTCTCTCTCTCCCTCTCCCTCCCCAACCTCTCTATACTATGCTAGATCTTGCATCTAGCATAGTATCTATCTTGCATCTAGCATAGTATCTGGCACAAAATAGGCATTCCGTAAATGTTTACTGTTTTACCTTCTACTTATTACAAAATCATGGGCACCTTATATTGACTTTATTGTTAACAAACGTATTAAGTCCTTTTGTTTCCAACATTCAAAAATAAGAAAACTTGAACTCCAAACTTTCAAATCTGTGAACAAGGACTTTCAATTAATTTAAATTTATTGAACTACTGAGATTACACTTTTTAAAATCATATATTTCAATAATACTGATATTTATTTTAGCTCATGATATACAAAAGTATTCTTTCATTCAAAATCAGTACCTATTTTATATAAGATACAGGTAGGAATCTTCATAAAAATGATAACTTAACCAAGGGTGCCTATGCTTTTTTATGTTTTTATTGATTTTAGAGAAGAAGGGAGAGGGAGAAAAACAGAAACATCAATGAGAGAGAAACATCGATTGGCTGCCTCCTACTGGGGATCGAGCAGGCAACCTGGGCATATTGCTCTAACCAGGAATGGAACCGGTGATCCTTTCGTACAAAGGAGGACACCCAACCCACTGAGCCACACTGGCTAGGGCAGGTGCCTATGCTTCTTAAATTCTTGGGGGACAGAAGCTAGTGAAATTACTGTGCAACTATATTCAAATTGCTGTCCCTATAAAGCCGATTTAGAGCTCTGGCTGGTGTGGCTCCCTCGGTTGGAGTGTTGTCCTGTACACCAAAAGGTCAAGGGTTTGACTCCCAGTCAGGGCACACACCTGGGTTGCGGGTTTGGTCCCTGGTTGGGGTGCAGAAGGCACCTGATGGATGTTTCTCTCTAACACTGATGTTTCTCTCTCTCCTTCCTCCCTCCCTCCCTTCTCTCCACATATAAGTGAAGGTGTCCTTGGGTGAGGATTTAAAAAAAAAGCTGATTTAGATAAAGTACTGCTAAAATGTAGTAGGTCAGATATCCTAAACCCGTCTTGATTGGTTTTACTCAATGATAATCAAAACCATTTTTACAATAAAACGAATGTGGATATTATAAAGAATGACAAAATGCACATGACTTCTGAAATAAAAATATAAAGATTCTTAAAATTTTTTATTTGCTGCAGCCCATTTGTGGCTCTGCCAGATATGTCCCTGTGGTAGTTCCACACTTACAAAGACCTTGTATAACACGCTCTGTTCCAGATTCAGCAGTGACCCTTTGCTACATGAAGGCTGAGGTCTACAATCCTCATACTGGCATCAGAGTCCAAGTAATATTAACAGAGTACATGAAATTTTTGATGATCATTTTAATAAAGTTTTTGATTTAGGATCACCTTTAATGAAACTGTTCTGAAGTGGGAACATTTTAATGTATCCTTTAAAAAAAAAGACCATTAAATTTGCAGTGATTTTTAATAGCAAGTAATACGTTAAACAGTTATCTTTACCCTGGAATTATACCTCATTCTTTAAGGGGTGAGAATGAAGCACCACCTGGCATACATACTGCATATAACCTTACCAGTCATATATTTACCATCCTTGTTCATCCCAAAATGATTCTTAGTCATTTAAGCTATAAACTGCTCATTCTCTGAGAAGTCAGCTGTATTCCAAAAGGCCTTTTTTTTAAATTCTCTAAGGCAGCGATTTTCAACCAGTGTGCCATAAGAATTTTATTTAAAACATGCAATACCTGATTAGTTAGTCAGGGACACTGACCTCTTTTCCTTTAGATTGTCAAATAAAAAAAATGACAACAGCCAACACAACAATAGCAGTCCAGTGTGAATGTATCAAAACTATATTTTTTTGTCAGATCAGCAAAAAATGTATTTTTTGGTATACTGCAGAATTATAGTAATTAGTTTGTGTGTGCCATGAGATGAAAAAGGTTGAAAATTGCTGCTCTAGGTGTTTTCCCCTTAAAGTTAAAATGGTGATATGGATTCAATTTCAATTAATAAATGATGTCCACTTAATACTGGTATTTAGTTGATTTCATTTTCATGAGTAGATGTCTGCTTAATACTAGTTTTAAAAATTAGAAGATGGACACCTCTGCTTTCTGTAAGGTTCTGAATTGGGCTACGCTTATTAGATTGGATGTGCAATATACACTAGAGAAGGGGTGATTATGTGAGCAGTAAGACTCACTCTGTACAGGAAATCCCCACGGTTCTCTTCCATTATAAATATCTTTACTTATAATAATATCTATATCCTTATTATATAGCTTTATATTATATCTTTATTATAACAAATACATATCTTTACATATAATTAAATTTCATTATAATGATGGTTTGGGGAAACAGGTGCCGTACCTTTAGAAGTTAACTCAGGCCTAACAGGTTTTAAATATTTTTTAGCTAATTTTCCTTATATTAAAAGCATTATAAACTCATACAATATCCCATTTCAGTATGTGCTCACCTGACATAGCCAGTCCTATTCTCTTTCCTCCCCCTACCACCTCCTCCATGTGAAATCACTCCTCTTCCTGTTCCCCAAAGGCCAGTATGCCTTTGTTCAAACTCTTTTCCCTACCTGAAATACCTTACCAGATTTCCTCCCGTGTTTCCAAATCCTATTCACTCTTTAAAAATAAACATAAATCTCGTATTCTCCACAAAACTTCCCTTATGTAGATCAGGATACAGTGATCCCTCCTCTCTTCTCTGAACATCTACAGCACTCACACTCTCAATCATACAGCTGAGTACATTCCTATCTTTAGGCTTGTATTTAACAAATATTTCTTTTATCACCCCCCTCCCAAAAGATGCAGGTTCCTCAAAGGCTAGGACCATTTACTGAGTAGGGTTTCCTTTTCATTTCTTTTACATCTAGCATAGGACATATAAGGAGTTGACAAAACACATTCGATGCTTAAGCTCTAGATTTAAAGAATAAAAGTTACACACTGAGGAAGTCTACAGAACAATGAAAAAAGTTCATAATTGGTGCTGGGTATTGAAATGGCATAGGATCCTGTCTATGCTTAAGAGTTATAATGCACTAGCCAGTGTGGCTCAGCTGGTTGTGTCCCATGCACCAAAAGGTCACTGGTTTGATTCCTGGTCAAGGCACATGCCCGGATTGTGGGCTTCATCCCCAGTAGCATGTGTACAAGAGGCAGCTGATCAATGTTTCTCTCTAGCATCAATGTTTCTCTCTCTCTCTCAAATCAATTAAAAACATTTAAAAAACAATTATTTATAACAATGACCACCTTTATCAACAACCTACCTTCACAGATTTAAATGGACTAAATGAGATGACAATCATGAAGGTGAGTGCATCACATTTCAAAATGGACTACAAATGGAAGGGCATTTTTCCCTTCACCACATGCTAACTACACCACATGCTAGCTAACCTATTAGAAGACAAAATGATTTTCAAACAGGATTGGAAAAAAGCAGATTCAGGAACACGTTACATGTAAAATAGTTTCTTCTTCTGGGTGCCTAATTCTTGAGTCTTTTCTAGAATGAAATGCATGCTTCCATAGTGCCTCTCTTCAGCAATCCATTCTTAGTCTGATGGTTCGTTTGAATTTGTTTACTGTCTTCTAGAACCACATCCGGCATTAACCAATGCTTGGGTGGGATAGGTCACATCTGGATCTTCCCAAACATCAGAAATACTTAGAAAGCAGTTAGCATTTCAACTCCTTTGGCACTGAGTTAAAATGGAAGTTTCTAATCCTCGATTAATTTTTAGATATTAGAGAATAATTTTTTTTTACCTAACCCTTCCTGTAAGTATATGTTCTGTTGTGCAGTCTGCTGTGCTATATAATAAATTATACTACTGCTAACATTAGTGCTTTCTTCATGCCAAAAACAGCTCTAGGTGTTTCATACATGTTAATTTATTTAACTTTCAGAACAATCCTTTGAGGTTAGTTCTAAAAGTTAGAGATGACTTCCACCCTCAACTGATTTAGAAGCAGGTTGGGAAAGAAAGGTACAAAACATAAAATAATAATGCTATCAGGCAATAAACAAATGTAAAAGGTAGTCATTTACCATATAGATATGACCAATTCTCTACATAATATGGAATTAAAAAGAATGTGAGAGTGCATACAAGATTAAATGTAAACATAACAATTAAAAATAAAACCATAATTAATTAAAAGCAGGAAAGTTATAGATATTACAAGGTATTTGACTTATATTTTAAGCACTTTGTGCTGAGTTTCTTGGCAGCGAAGGTGAAACAGGTGCGGAAGAGTAGGCCAGACTATAAAAGGTTAAATGAGAGAAGAGAGGAAGGTTACTGTTACCTATTGTTTGAAGGCTTACTTCAAGACATGCAACATTTTTATACAAGTGAAAATATTTTTATGATGGTTATCCTAGTAAGAAAATGTGGTGGTGATGGTTTTCATCGTTAAAAAATTATGAAACATTTTGCAGCTGTGAATGTTTAATATGTCCCAACTCTTAGGCACATTTCTGAAACATTTCAGTTACACTGAATTTTCTCATTAGAAAAAAAGAAAAAGAAAAACATATTTCAATAGGCTGAAAAAAGATCAGATTATGTTCTGGCTGTATTTCATAAATATGAATAACAATCTGTGAGAAAAAGTACATAATAATTCTGTTTGTTAAATATAAAAAACACTGACAGTATCTACACTGGCCACTTTATACTTCAACTTCACCATTACAAGAATGCTTGCAAATGAAATCTGTCATACTCCATGAAGTTTCAGTCTAGCAATATCTTACATTTAGGCAGTAATGTCACATATTGTTTTTACTTTACTATTTTTACTGAGCTAATGTTGACTATCCATTTGCCATTTCAATGTGGATAATGTCCATTCTGATTCCTATGGTGACAAGAATTTCACTTAGAGGTTTAAAAATAAAAACACACAAGTTCAAAGGGAAAATTCAGAATACCTTATAGTATTATATCACATAGCAACTGGAATGGTGGATGCTGACAGTGTAATTGTTTTGCATCATGCCCCAAGTACAACACAGTATTTGTTTGCTCAGTCACTTAGAAATTAATTACCAAGAGACCCAAAATTTTTGTTGGAGCAGTTTAAGCCAGGTCTTCCTGAAATGATGACATGTATCTATTTCAAACAGATATTTTCTTCCAAAACGTGTAAATATATCAGGAACAAATAATACAGTTACAATTCTAGTGACTGGCATTTAATAACAAGTCCTACACATAAACTTATTAGTATATTTTCACCTCCCGAAGTATTTACCTGGGAGCAATTCAGACCACTAGTTATTAACATAGTGTATCATATTCAACAATTTTAAATGCCTTAAGTCTCTTTGTTGCTTAAAAGAAACCTGATTACAATTTAAGAATATTATATAATGACCCGAAATACCAATTTATATTAATCTTTTCAATAACATCAGAGCTGAAGATTTACTAAGAGTGCTCTTCTAACAATATTACCAAATCCCCAATATAAAAAGCTCAGCATGAAAATTACAAGAAAACTGCAAAATGAAGGAATTATCTAAAAAACAAATGTACCTTACTTTGCAAAATATGTCATTAGTTTAAATTCGACCGGAAGATGAGTTTTTTAACAGCATCTTAATTGTATTCCACTTCATTATGACTGAAATTTGATCCCACTAAAAAATTCTCACCACTGTAGAAATCCCTGTGTGGTCTTAGGCAGAAGGAGAATCAAGACAACTCTAGGGAAGAAGTAAGGCATTTCATCTTTGGAGAATTATTAACATAACTTCTAAAACTCACAAAAGCCCTGTTCGGTCATCCTTACTTATCTCTAAATTATTAAGTTTTTTTCAATACCAAACCTGAAGATGTATCTGGCTTACACTTCAAGAAATACTGCTCTAGCCCGGCCGGTTGTTGCTCAGCGGTTGAGCAGCGACAAAGGATACAGGAGATAGCAGGTTCAGTTCCGGTCAGGGCACATGCCCAGGTTGTGGGCATGCAGGAGACAGCCGATCAATGACTCTCTCATCACTGATGTTTCTATCTCTCTCCCTCTCCCTTCCTCTCTCTGAAATCAATAAAGATATATTTAAAAAAAAAAAAAAAAAGGTGGAAACTTCTCAGAGGGCAGAGCAGTGGGACAGCCTGAAAAGGCCAAGCCAGGGAGAGGCTGGGGCCTCCATCCAAGCTTTCTCTGCAGGGCAGTGGTTGCTGGAAGTTGGGTTGCTGTGATGAGAAGTGTTTCCCTGTGTGTATCTGGTTTTTTTTGTTTGTTTTTTTAAAAAGAAGAAACACTGCTCTAAAGAACTGTTTACAAAGTGCAGGTTGCAACCCATTGATGGGTAGTTAAGTTTGTTTTACTGGGCCACAACCAGAAATTTTAAAAATATACAAAATATCAGCATGTTGCATATAAGAGTATTATTTCATAACAGCGTATATGAGTACTGAGTTGTAAAATTAAATGTTTCTTACTATAGTTTGCAGTAAAAAAAAAGTTTGAAAGTCACTACTGTATAATATGTAAAATACTATAAAATCCCACTACATAGCATGCCCAAAATCACAAAGCAAATCTGCAAAGAACCTGAGATTCAAATCACCTAGAATGCAAGAAAAAGTATAAACTACTTACTGTACTTGAAATATCAATTATTCCTTTAATAGCTATATTCTAAATCCTTACCCACTTAGAGATTCACAATTCATATTAGTTAAAAATGTCAAATCTATTCATCTCCTCCCGTTCCACTCTAAAATAAAAGTAAACAAACAAAAAGACAAAAATCCACAATAAAGAGAATAGAAGTATGGGGCCTTAGGCAACAGACTTCAACAAATTTCTGGGAAATTCAAAATACATAAAGAAGTGGTAAGTGACAAAACCAAAACAGTGGAAGTCATATCCTAGAATAAACAGAAAGAGAATTGTAGACAAGGTTCCTACAGAACTCCAGATTAGAAAAGCCTGGTGAAATAGAGGATGGGATTAAAACATAAGATGAAAATAGGGGAATTATATAAATTTATGTGCTAGACAGTCTACTATTCCACTCCAAAATACAGTTGCACTCATACTCCAGGCAAATAAAAGACAAAGGAAGGTTCTTAAAGAAAACGAATAGTCTCAGAGTCATATATTCTTTTACCTAGTTCCCTGCCCAATTATTCTAAGAAAAGCAGTCACTATACCCCATCCAACTTCTAAAGTAATTATTTCGTTCACTCATACATATTTAATAGAAAATAAAGGATTGCCAGACATTCAAGGAAAGCCTATAAGAAAGAAAACTAAATAAACAGGAAAAAATGACCCCAATCAAAGAGATAATTTAGCATATCACTGTGAAATTTCAGATGTCCAAGAGAAAAAACTAAAAGTTTTCAGATTAAAAAGAAAAATTACAACAGAACCAGAGGCAGATACCACCAAATTTATCAGCAAGAGTGATGCCAGAAGACAGCATAGCTATACCATTAGAATTCTAATGTCAATCGAGAACTCTGTAACTAGCCAATTACTATTAATAAAGCACTAAGTGTTCAATAAGGGCATTTTCAGACCTGCAAAAACAGCGCTTGGAAAATTAAGCACCCTCACAACCTTGCTTAGGGAATTACCTGAGGATATGAGCAGCGATAAGGGAAAAAGAGGAGGACTGGAATCCAGGAATAGGGGAAGCAACATAAAGCCTAGAGAGCAACTGGGCCATTTAGAGCAGCAGGGAAAAGGCCACATGAGAGTGGTCTCCACAGGAGGATGAACGGAGTGTCTTATACGGACATCTGGAGGGGGAAACTAAGAGTATGTTAAAGGTACAAGAAAAGAAAGAGAGACCCAATCAGAAATTCCAGGAGATCCTTAAAAATCTATATAAGAAAGGAAATGTAACAATACATGGCTCTGAAGTCTACACAGTCACACAACATAAATCTTGTTCACGACTTTCAACTTTCAGAATTAACTTATAATTTACAGAAAACTTAATTATGGCTATAGAAAATGTTACCAACCTTAAAAATGTAACATAAAGATGACTCAAGTTGAGGGTGAAAGAGAGGAGAAAAACTGAGTACTTACTTTCCAATTCACTTCCAATTAATCTCCTTTTATATACTATAATAACTGATACTTAAAGTTCCCTGAATGGTCTGTTTGCACATGCACTGGTTGGAATGCACTCTCCCATCATTATTCTTCATTCTCTTCAGAAGACAGTGCCCATCAAACACTAACCAGTAAGAAAAACTTAAAGGAACTGAAGTCTATCAGGACCACTAAACACAACTATATCCCATTATGAGAGAGAATCAGGCAGGATATTTTAGCCTAATACTATTAAATATTTACAGGACTTCCCTTGTTCTCAATCCATGCTTATCAAGTATAGTAGTTTTAAAACTTATCCACAAATTATTTGACACTCCTTTCTTCAAAAGGTGGAGTTTATTTCTATTTCTGTGAATGTGGGCTGGATATAGTGACTTGCTTCTAAGGAAGAGAGTCAATACTTCAGAAGTGATGCTACGTGACTTCCAGACCTAGGTCATAAAAGTGAGGCTACATGACTTGCAAGGCTGTTGCCTCCTGAAAAGATCCAGAGTCGCAAGAGTTCTCAAGGTTCATAGAATGAACTATTTGAGGAAAATAATACCTATGTAGTTGAGTGTATAGCTTAATGACTACATTGATTCATTTGATATTAGCAAACTTTGTAAAAAACTTCTGAAGTAAATTAAAATCTTTAGGAGAATATTGTAAGGACATTTAACATTGTGCTCTTTGGTGTCAGTTTATGAAACCTATTTAGGAAGGCTGTACATTAAATCAAGAAATCTTAGGTTTGCCAAGAAGCCTGATGGTCATGATAAATTTTCAAAGTCTGAGTCTATTCCTCTGCCTTCTGCACTCAGATACATGGTTTATTTTATCATACATAATACAAATCAACCAAGCTTGTAACAAATACAAATGCCAACTTATTTAGAATGAGAAATTATTCCCATGTACTATATTAGAATATTCTAATTATGTGTTCTGAAAGCAGACCTACAGGAAAAGCCAAATCATAATCACAATGATATCTTCTGTATTTTCTATTGCTTAGTAACAAATTATCCCAAATTTAGTGGCCTAAGACAACAGTAATTATTACCCATCATAGCTTCTTTGGGTCAGAGATTCAGACAGGACACAGCAGGGACAACCTTTCTCTACTCCAAAATGTCTAAGGCCTCAGCTAGAAAACTAGAGTCCGGCTGGGTGTGGCTCAGCAGTTGAGCGTCGACCTAGGATCCAGGCGATCGGGGTTCGATACCCAGTCAGGGCACATGCCCGGGCTGTAGGCTTGATCAATGACTCTCTCATCATTGATGTTTCTTTCTCCCTCTCCTTTCCTCTCTCTGAAATCAATAAAGATATATTTAAAAAAGAAAAGAAAAGAAAGAAAGCTAGGGGCTAGAATCCTATGAAGGCTAAGTCACTCATACGTTTGACAGTTGATTCTGGCTTCTGGAGAAAGGACTAAGTGAGGTTAGTACCAGAACATCTACAAATCATCTCTCTAGGCCTGAGCTTCCTTGTGATATGGATGACTGGGTTTCGGGACAAGCAGTTTAAGAGGTCTAACAAAAGAGAAGCATGACTTTTATGAAATATATGGAAGATATAAATAACAGAGATATACCATATTCATGAATGAGAAGACTCAATGTCTTCTCCAATGAATCTATACAGCAAATGCAACTTGGGTTGCAACATGGTGTTGCAATCAATCAACCAACCAACAGGGTGTTTTATTGGAAACTGAAGAGTTGCTCTTAAAATTCATTTGGAAAAATAAAGAGTCAAGAATAGTAAAGATAATTATTTTTGTTTTAATCCTCACCTGGGGATATTTTTTCCATTGATTTTTAGGCGAGAGAGAGAGAAACATCAATGTGAGAGAGACACATCAACTGGTTGCCACCTGCATGCACCCCAGATAGAGCCTGCAACCTAGGTACGAGCCCTTGACCAGGAATCGAACCCCAAACCCTTTGGTCCGTAGGCTGATGCTCTACCCACTGAGCCAAACTGGCCAGGGCTCAAGATGATTTTTAATAGGACAAAGAAGGGAAGAGTCACCTTACTACACAGAGTGATTAAAACTACATGACACGGTGCAGGCACAGATAAAAAGACCATTGGGAAAAAACAGCCCTTAGAAACATGCCAGTGCACATATATCGAAGGTTAATATATAATAGAGTTGGTGTTGTTTTTTTAAAAGTCAGTAGGGAATTTTAAAAATTTGGTAAGTGATGTCAGGACCACTAGCCAGTCATATAAAAAAATTAGATCCCTCCCTCATACTATTAACAAAAGTTAATTACTAAAAAACTAAATGTGAATAGGAAAACTGTAAGACACGTAGAGTTTTATAACTAATTCTGAATTGTTAGCTAGAAGAACATCTACATAAAAGAACATCTACAAATCCATAAAAAAAAGGTAAAAAAAAATCTATAGAAGGGTACATGAAATATAAATGGCCAATAAACACATGAAAAAGAAAAACAAAAATGTAAATATGTACAGACTATATATATGAACTTATGTATGATATGCCACACATCACATCAACTGCATAAGGATTACAAAAAAATGTGGATAAGACCTCTGCTTCTAGCAGACTAGCCCTCCCACTGTAAACTACTAAAAACTGGAGATCAAGGCTACTGAGGTGGCTGAAATTTGCATGGAAAAGTACTAGAGAGAAGGGAACTGTACAGAGAAGAAATTTTCTATTTTTTTATTTATAATGAAGTGATGATATGACTTTTCTCTTTTATTATGTTTATGTGGCAAATCATTTTTGAATACAAAACCAGCCTTAGATTCCTGGCGTAAATCCCACATGATCATGATGTATCATTTTATTTATAAGTTTCTAAATTCAATTTAATATTTTGTAAAAGATATTTGCATCTATGTTCATAAGGAATATTAGTCTCTAATTTTCTTGTAATGTCCTTGCCAGTGTTTTTAATTAGGATTCAATTATATAGATAGAAGATTTACTCAGATTTTTGTTTCTTCTTGTGTCGATTTCAGAAGCTGTTTTATTCAAGGATTTTCTCAATTCCTATAGGTTTTCAAATTTATTGGCATGATTTTATACCTAAATGTTATTAATTCCTAGATAAGATTAAAGTACTAATTATCACTACAAAACAAGCTAATATTTTAGTCCCCTGGGAGACTGACTTCTAGCAGGACAAGGTAAGAAGTCCCACAGCTCTGCTCTCCCCAACAAAACTAATGAAAAGTTTTATTTTCGAAACCACCTTTTAAAGCCTCTGGAAATGGTCCTAAGGCAAACAGCAAGTGAGAAAAACATCTATCCAAGAATATCTATGAAAATTTGGTAAGAAAAACAAGTCTGTGGTATAAACTAAGACAGCTACCTCCCTCCTCCCAGCTCAGTTGGGCAGAACCTCCACTAGGGAGAGGTGCACCTAAGAACACAGGACCCCTCTACCTCCTGCTCCCAGTCAGATTTCTTCAGGTAAGGAGGAGGCATTTCTCATTCTGCCCACAGCTACCTGTTGATGAGGCTAAGTTCTAGGCCAATGCCATCCAGGAGTCCCCTTCTTCTTTCTGCCTAACTTCTACTGGTGGGACAGAGACTTTGGTGTAGCACCAATGAGAATAGTGAGGTGTGATTACCTTAGTCTTAGCCTGTAAGGCACTGGGGTTCCACACTGTAAAAGGCAAGCCAAAAAGATCTCAGGTTACTACTGCCCTGGCCAGGTGACTCAGTTGGTTGGAGCATCATCCTATACATCAAATGGTTGTGGGTCCAATCCCTAGTCAGGGAGCATATGGGAGGCAACTTATTGATGTTTCTCTTTTGCATGGATGTTTCTCTCCCCACCCCCCACCCGCTCTGCCCATCCTCTCTCTCTAAAAAATTCAATAAAAAAAATACATATCTTCTGGTGAGGATTTAAAAAAAATCATTGCCCGGCCGGATGTGGCTCAGCGGTTGAGCGTCGACCTAGGATCCAGGCGATTGGGGTTTGATTCCCAGTCAGGGCACATGCCCGGGTTGTGGGCTCGATCAATGACTCTCTCATCACTGATGTTTCTATCTCTCTCTCTTTCCCTCTCCTTTCCTCTCTCTGAAATCAATAAAGATGTATTTTAAAATAATAATAATAAAATAAAATAAAAATCATTAAAAGATCACAGGTGTGCCCTGGTCAGTGTGGCTCAGTTGGTTGGAGCATTGTCCTATGCACTGAAAGGTTGCCAGTTCACATACCTAGGTTGCGAGTTCGATCCCTAGTGGGGGTGCATACAGGAGGATGGATGGTTCTCTCATACATTGATGTTTCTCTCTCTCTCTTTCTCTCTCTCTTCCCCTCTAAAAAAAAAAAATCAGTATAAAACATACCCTTGGGTCAGGACTGAAAAAAAAAAAGATTTCAGGCTACTGACCCCCTTCCCCCCCTCAAGCTCAGCTCCTACATGAGGAGTCACTCAGAGAGAAGCATGCCATTGTCTCCACTCCCAGCTCCATAGCCCTGACCCAGAGACTTTGCCTGGGGGGAGAAGCAGCCATAAAACAGTTCTTTTGTCTCTTCCCAAAGGAATTGACTTCATGTGCAACAAAGCATGGAAAAATCCAAAGGTGGCTATTCTCATTAGTGCTGCATCAAAGGTAGACCCTCTGTCCCACCAGTGGAGGCTGGCCAGAAAGAAGAGGGGAACCGTCTTCTTAACTGCACTGCCCCGAACTTAGCATCAGCAACAGGCAGCTGTGGGCAGGATGAGAAATGCCAACATCCTCCTCCTCACCTGAGTATCTCAAAACACAGAGGGGTTATAGGGAAAGCCAATAGGGAGATTTGTAGAATCAGTGAGGATATAGGCTCTAGACAGTGAGTTTACAAAACACCAGGAAACGAAACAGCTTGGAGAAGCTCTCCTGGTGTCACAACGAACCTCAAACACTGACCTCGGGGACAAGTCTTTCAAAGGAACCTGAATTTTGATACTATTAGTCTGTAGAACAATCAATGGCCCAGGGCATTGTTGAAAGTAAGCAAGCAATTAGCTGAAAGTCGCTAGGATTAAAGCTGGGGAGGGTTAAGAAAATACAGAAAGAGCCCTGCCAAAATCATAGTCATCTCAGGGTGACTACTGGCATGCCCAAAGCTGCACCTCGCTGAGGAACATTAGAGGCTTAACACCATGCTGGGGGGAAATTTCACCCAGTCACTAAACAAACAGCAAGCCCTGAGAGGTTGGTCCAATACCTAGAGTTGTCACAATATACATATATCTTCAAATGCACATGGTAAATTCTCTAGGACAGACCATATGCCAGGTCATAAAAGAAACCTCAAAAAAACTAAAAACATAAAAATATACAAAATATGTTCTCCGACCACAAGGAAATGAAATTATAAATCAGTAACAAAAAAAATTGGGGAGGCTCACAAATATGTGGAAATTAAAGACACTTCTAAATAACTAATGGATCAAAGAAATAAAAAAATCAGAAAATACTTTGAGACAAATGAAAATGAAGACACACATACCAAAACATATGAGATATAGCTAAGGCAGTATTTAGAGGGAAATTTATAGCTACAAATGCCCATATAAGAAAAAATAAAAATCTCAAATCAATAACCTAACCCTTGCAATTGCAAGTGATTCAGAATAGCCAAAACAATCTTTAAAAAGAAATACAAAGTATGAACACTCATACTTCCCCACTTCATAATGTACTACAGAGCATTGGTAATCAAGACAATGTGGTTCAAATAAAAGAATAAATACATACAATTAATGGAACAGAAATGAGAGTCCAGAAATAAAAAATATGTGCCAATTGATTTTCAACCAGCGTACCACGACCATTTAACGGGGAAAGTGTAGTCTTTTCAACAAATGGAGCTGGAACAACTGAACAGCCACATGCAGAAGGATGAATCGATCTCTTATGTCACATCCTATACAAATATTAACTCAAAATGGGTCTAAGACCTAAATGTGAGGGCTAAACTATAAAATTCTTAGAAGGAAACATAAGGGCAAATCTTCATGACCATGGATTTGGGAAAGGATTCTTAGATATTATACTATAAGCATGAGCTACAAGAAAAAGGGATAATTTGGACTTTTCATCAAAATTAAAAACATTTTAGCCTCAAGTGACATCATTAAGAAAGTTAAAAGACAAAGGGATTTATATCAGACTAGAGAAAGAATTATTACAACTCAATGATAAAATGACAAATAATTCAATTAAAAATGGGCAAAGGATCTGAAAAGCCATTTCTCATGAAGATATATCAAATGGCCAATAAGCACATTAAAAGATGCATGACATCATTATTCATTAGAGAAATGCAAATCATAACCACAAAAAGATACCACCTCATATCCATTATAATGGCTATAATAAAAAAGTCAAAATAAAAAGTATTGGTGAGGATATGAAGAGTTCAGAACCCTCATAAACTGGTGGTGGGAATATAAAATGATGTGGCCACAGTGGAAAAGTATGGTAGTTCCTCAAGCAATTAAACAGAATTATCATATGACCTAGTAATTCTGCTCCTAGGTATATACCCAAGAGAAATGAAAACATACATGCACACAAAAACTTACAAATTTTTATAGCAACAGTATTCATAATAATCAAAAGGTAGAAACCCAAATGTCTATCAACTGATAAATGGACTAATAAAATACAGTGCTAAAGCCATACAATGGAATATTATGAAACCGTAAAAGGAATGAAGTACTGACACATGCTACAACATGGATGAACCTTGAAAATATTATGCTAAATAAAAAGAAGCCAGTTACAAAGACCATATAAAATGTCCAGAACAGGGTAATTTTTGGAGACAGAAAGTAGATAGTGGTTGCTTAGGGCAGTCGATAGATGGGATGAGGGAAGAGGGGGTTAATAGTCAAAGGGTATGGGGTTCCTTTTTAAGATGATGAAAATGTTCTAAAATGGACTGCAGTGAGCCCAAGCTGGGTGGTTTAGTTCGCTGAAGTGTCCTCCTGTACACCAAAAATGGTTGCGGGTTCAATTCCCAATCAGGGCATGTGCAAGAGGCAACCAATCGATGTTTCTCTCTCTAAAAGTCAATAAAAACATATCCTTGGGTGAAGATAAAAAAAAAAACTGTAGTGTTGGTTGCCCGTTATCTGTGAATATACTAAAAGCCACTGGATTGTACACCTTAAATGGGTGAATTGTATGGTATGTGAAAAGTCTATCTCAATAAAGTTGTTAAAAAAAATTTAGTCCCATCTGGTCTCTAAAATAGTTTCATATCAAATACTCAAGACATTTCTGAAAGACAGTAAAAGTTTAAAGAGCAACTGAGGTTTAAAGATCAAATGCCACTAACCAATAATAATACAAACTTTATTCCACCACAAATGTGTACACAACACATGCCTAGAATACCCTTATTTGGTCTTTGTCCTGCCTGTTTATAATACTAAATGTGACAGAAATGTTCATGGAACATGTAAATGAAAACCCAAAAACCACCACATAAAACAAGAAAGAGGTAGAAATATTTTATCAATACAGCTATGTAGGGTTAGTTTAAGAGTTCACTGAATTATTTTAAAAAATCAGTAAAGATAATTTGGAGTTTTCCCTGGTAATGTAGTTTTGCTGGTACTGTCTCAAATGCATCTTACCAGAAAATCTAATCTATGTTCATTTATTTCAAGACTTCAAATACCAAACAGGAGAACACTGAAATTTTAATACAGTCATTATCATAAAGCCTTTTTCTTCTTGCTCATTTTCTTGAAAGTCAATGTAATAGACTAAACTTAGGGATAATCAAATTATTTCAAGTTGTTCATTGTTAATACTCTTTTTTACATCTAAGAACAGTTTGAAGTATCCAGATATCATAATCTGTAACAGAAATAAGTTTTATAGGTATAATTTTTCTTAAAGGAAAAAGATACCATATTCCCAATTACTGCTGCTTACATATTTGAAATCTGAAGTAGGATCTCATATAGGATTCACGCTACAAATTATAGAACAAGCACCGTATCATAGCAACCCAGCAATACCACTACAGTGACAGGCTGAGGATGCGATCCAAGATTCTAATTTAAGAAACTGGCACAGAATATAGGACATGTAGCTTTTTTTGGAAATACCCCTAGAACGTTAATAACTAAGAGAATAAAATCAGCTTTTATTTGAAATTTTAAAGGCTCAAACTATTATAAAGTAACAATGGAAACATTTATTAACAAATGATTCACAGCACTGTAACTAAATATGACTTAGTTAAGAATCTATGACTTCATTACAATTGAAAATTGTAGTAGACACATTTTAGGAAATTCAAATATATACACCCTACATGTCTAATATATAAATGTATATTGTTTTAAGAAAACTTCCACAATACTATCTAAAATTTACAAAAGCATAAATACTTTCACACTTTACTATTCAAATGAATATATTGACAACTACTGCATCAGAGGATTAAAATGTTCAATTTTTATTTCAAAAGAATTAACTGTGTTATCTTTTGTATTTAAAAACCACTTTTGTTAAGGTAGGACAGAATAACAAAGAATGAAGATTAACTAACTGGGGCATGTTATACCAGGAAGCAGAAAACTGAAAAACTAAGTCTCCTAGTAAAATAAAATAAACATTTGTGTCATCTGCTTAATTCAACTTGAATGTAAAACCTGCTATTCATTAAATAAGATAGGTTTTTAGAACCATCCTTTTTTTCTCATTTGGGACTTTTGGTGAACAAGTATTAAAGAGATCTTTATAGACAGAATGGAGGGCTATAGCTGTTTTCAGTTTTGATGGCTGTGGTTAAGGTTCCATCTTGCAGCTACTCCTACCCGTAACGCCTAAGAAACACCTACTACCATGTTAAGGAAATGGACTACGTACTTTAACAATGTTTTTCAAGTCTCTAAAGCACGGCCAAAGGCCTACAAACACCCCACTTCCCTCCACCAACAGACCATAGATGGGATTCAAGGTGGTGGTGGTGGTGGTTGGTAGTGGTGGTGGTGAACCCAAGAACCCTGAAATTATATACAAAGTATTGTATATGATATTTTCTGAGGTGATACATTCCTTTAAATGAATTTTCTAAAAGATCCACATATAACCCTAAAATAAAATACCAGTACTCCTATAAACTGTTTCCTCTCCGTTTAATATAAGTAATATTTATAATCAAGGTTTAAAATAATTTGATTCAGTATTTCTAAAAATAAAAACTTTATTCAGAAATAATTCTAAATTGATTTTATTTTTTCTTTCAGAAATATGCTACTTATAATATTCTATTAAAGTAAAAACAGTAAGTTTACAAAACAGCATTTATTATATGATCCCAACGATGAAAAATACAGAAAGATGCTCAAAATTTTAAGAGAAATTCCCCCTGGCTGGGGGTTTTTATTTTCTATCTTTGTAAGAGTCTTTTTTTACTTGTTTTTAACAGTGAATCTATAAGTTTTTACAAGAATAATAAAGCCATTATAAAAGAAAAAGGATAGTTAAGAATACGACATTTTTCACTGCATAGTCTTTAAATGAGTTTATTTTAGAAAACCATGAAAACTGAGACTCACTCATGACTCAGAGCAAGTATTGTATCCTAAAATAGTAATTCCTATTCCACAGGAGAAGATACTTTTCTAGATCTTAAAAAAAAATTAGCAGTTCTCAAAAATATGTTACGTGTATGTAAGGTCACCCAGGTGGTCCAAATTAAAAACAGAATATCAAAATATCTGAAATACCAAAACCAGTGCCTAGGTATTCAGTAGTTAGGTAAAAGTTGAGTTATTTTTACCTTTCCTACATGAATGACAGAACTTTCCTACAAAGACAATATGACTGAAAAATTAAATGCACCTTAGCTTAAAAGCACTTCATTGTTACATTTGCTACTTTATTTCCACTTTGGATTCAAATTTAGGCTGGTTCATTCACTGGAAACATGAATGTATATAGAAAACTAAAAACAACTTAAGGAGATAACATGTTGTCTAATTTCACTTTTTCTGGGGGTTTTAGCAGGAGAATACAATAAAGTGATAGAATAATTAGCCCAAAACAACTTAAGGAGATAACATGTTGTCTAATTTCACTTTTTCTGGGGGTTTTAGCAGGAGAATACAATAAAGTGATGGAATAATTAGCCCAATTGACTTTTATACCCAAGTCATCTTGCCCCCATTTATTTTCCTACCTCAAATTGGGAAATAATGATCAGAAACGCACTGCTATGCTAACATGGTCATAGTTTTTTTTAAAGTGCCAAAAACTGTACACACAGCTTGTGTAAAAGGGGACTGAAATATACCCATCATTTCCAACAAAGAAGCAAAAATAAGTAGACCTATCAATTCTTCACATTCCATAATAATTCCTCAAAATCGCTAATTACAGATTATGATTTCAACTGAGTGGCCTCTCCAAATCATAAATCTAGTTCTGACACAAATGTTCTGAGTGATTAAAAGTTCACTTCATCTTCTTAGTACTCATTCATAAAACAAATATTCTCCAATAAAATTTTTAATTACTTAAAAAGAGAGGAACAGTGTTAAAAGATACCCCCCCAAAGAAGATCAATGAAACATTTTTGTATCAGAAGAATTTAAGAAATAAAGATCCCATCCTTTAAAGGTTCTTTAAAAACCCATTATGTTCAATATTGGCCTACTTGCCCAGGACCTAAAAGAAATCAGTACCTTGGTAAGGTTTTCAATTACAAATATTTCTCCTTTGCACTGCTAGAAAACACAGTGCTAATAGTGCAGGCAATACATGTCTGCAATTTAATATTATAGAGCAGGGTGTAGAACCTTTTTTCTGCCAAGGGTCATTTGGATACTTATAACATTCGCAGGCCATACAAAATTACCAACTTAAAAATTAGCTACGAAAAAAGCTCCTACATTTACTAAATTTTGAGTCCCATCTTGCAGCTGCCTTGGCAGGGCTAGACCAAATGATTTCATGTGCAGTATAGAGCCCTCGGGCCACAAGTTCCCTACCCCTGTTACAGAGAAATAACCAACTGAGAAGATATTGAGCTATAAGTGATTTGCACAAAAATATAATTTAACTGTTTTGGTTTCTTTATCAACAAAATGCTAAGTTTGGGTCTATATGTAAATATTACTCAGTTATAAATTATAAAATTGTGAATTATTGCATGACACAAAATGGTATTTTTCTTTAAATCAATTTAATAGCTTTTGCTTCATTATTTCATTCAGTAAACATTAAAACCAAGCACTGACTACTTAAATGCTATGGAGGAAAATATGGATCTCCAGTGTTTAACTTATAGTATAATGGCAGAAAACAGACAATTAAGTAACTCTAAATTTATGCAGTTGTCCCAACATATTTTGTGATCCACTCACACTTATGCCATCTGGGGTACATAGATGTTCCACTGAATAGAGAATATGAATTTGGCCAGAAGACCAAGTGGCCAGCATCCCAAACTATGGACATTTTCTAATAAATATACTTGAAAACCTATAATTAATGTTTAGAAGTCGCAGAAATTACCAAATGGGCACTCTGTGATTCACAAATCTAAAAGTCTATTTGATATTTATACCCAGGTTTCCAAAAGACACCTCAAATTTTAAATTTCCAAAATGCAACTCTGGATTTCCCCTCTACATCTGGTTCCTGTCTCTAATTTTTTCTTTCTCAGTGGTTGGTGGTAGACCTGTTTACCCAGTGGCCCAAGCTAAAATATCTGGAAATCATCCTTGATTCCTACCTTTCCTTCTCCACCCCCTTCCAAATTCATTAGCAAGTCCTATCTGAGATGTATCTCAAATACATCTCTTTGTCTCCATCTCTACTGCTACTACCCTAGCCCAAGCCTATTGTGTCTCACCTAGCCTATTAAAATAACCTACTAACTGATCCTCCTCCTAAAAATCTTGTTCTGTTAAAATCCACTCGCCACACAGCAGCTAGAGTGATATATATTTTTTTAACTGTCAAGTTTCCTGAAAGAGATGCCCAAACTTACTGACTTGGCTTTCACAATTTTCATTCACTTCTCACCTTACAGAAATTTCAAGCCTATCAATTCTATAAAATACCTCTGAAGTCCCCAATGTTGCCTAAAGACTACCAAACCCATAGAAACTTTTCAGTTATTTAACTTGTCAACAGCTTTTTTTCAGTTACTAGTCCCGGCCCCCATTTTTAAAACGATTCTCCTCTCTTCTCCCTTAACTGCCTTGTCTCTACTGTCTCCTGTCTTCCCTTGCCTCCTCTCAAGCGTCTCTCTGGCCTGGTGGTTCCTCCTTTTCCTTGATTGTCACCTAAATTGGCGGTACTCCTTGGCCTCTTCTCATTCCACACATTTTCAGTGGGCAGTGGCTTCTATTTGCATTGCTTCAAACGCCACCTTCAATATAAAGACTCCCAAATTATCTCTAGCTGTCACAGGTCTTTCTGTTTAGCTCCAGACCCAAATATCTAACTTCCTACTTGAAGCTTCACTTCAATTTCCCACAAACACTTCAACCTGTCCAACAGGGAACCATTATTTGCTCCCAAGTCTGATCTTTTTCAGTAAAATTGCTATGATGCCTCTAGCTGCCCAAGTTGGAAATGCATCATCATTGATTCTTCCCTCTCACCAAGGCCTGCATGTGATACCACTCCATCCCCACTCAGGCAAGGCCACCTTCATCTCTTGTCTGGATTTCTGTGCCAGCATCCTAACTTATGTTCCACACTCCTATTTCTCAATACACTCTTCATACTACCGTCAGGAATAAAAGCACTATGTGGAATCAAGACTATGACCTAGCTCCTAATTGTTGCTCCAATCTCTTCTCTAGCCAGTTTCCTACTATAATAGCCTCTATCACATCCACAGAGGCTGCTGGCAGTTCCCCAAATATGCTATGCTCACTTATTTCTAGGGCTGCACATACTGTCCTTTAGCTGGACCTCTTAAACCAAATCTGTCTTGTAGGTTTTAGTTTACCTTTCACTTTCCCCAGGAAGCTTTCCCTGATCTTTCTCCACACATACCAAAACTGGGTTGGGTCCCACACAAGCTCCCCTAGCCTCTTATTTTTTACTCTTATCACAACACTTTTCATATTAATTTAAACTGCCTGCTTGTATGTCTATATTCCCCACCAAACTACAATCTAATCTCCTAAAGACATTTAATTCCAAAAGAAAATATATTCATCATTTTAGTCCCTTTATTAAGTTTTAATCTCTACAATGGTTCACCTAAATTTTATGCACTATGGACACCAAAGAGAAGAAAATATTTCTGTACTAGGTTTTGAAAGCGAAGTATGTATCTAGTTTTATGGCAGGCAAACAAAGTCTTTTTCCTGTGGCCAATTAAAAGAAGAAATGGCAGTACACATTTTTTTAAAAAGCAGATACATAAACTTACAAAAGTTATCTTATTTTACTTATGACTTCAACAGATATTTATCTCTAGAAAAGCTATCTGAAAAATTATGTTTAAAAAAACAGTTTGCTAAATCAAAATTCAGAGTTTACAACACTAACTGTCTCACCTTTTCACTTTATCAATTTAGAGGCATTGGATTAACAGTGAGTTCGAATAATCATCAACTTCTGATAATAGCTATAATTCTAGAATAATCTTTACCAATGAGTGTGAAACAAAGGCAAAACCAATTAAACAGAGAAAATGAATAACTTCAAAGCTATATTTAAGATTTGGTATTCCTGAACTACAAGTTCTAAGCCCAGTCATTAAAAAGTCCTTGTTTCAGACATTTAATCTTTTTAGCTATTGTCTATACAGTTTGTTCATTAAGCAAAATCTGAGAGTACCTGAGCTTAAAAATTTTGTACTTTCCTCCCTACCTTAAATAAAGCTTCACTGATGAAATGACAAGACAGCTATTAATTTAGAACAAGAGTGAAACTGATTCCCAATGGAGGTTAAACTAGAATGATTTCTGTGGTTCCAAGACTCAACTAGATAGAACATCACAGTAAGGTTAGAGTAGGTGCAATTAACATCACCACTCCAGTAGGAGGAGTGTGTTCCCAAGAAATCCCTTGCCTTTAGGATTGAAGTTAGAAATACGTTCTCTGAATTTTATCATGTGAGCCCATCATATTCAGCAAACTACCCCCACACCTCCCCAAAAATCATAATAGGTTTCTTTTGGAAGTCTGATAAATATTGCAGGATTTCTAAAATTCATCATTACTCACTCCAAAAGCCTATGTAAACAAGTTCCTTCAGGGAAGAGTACAACAAGACATGCGTAAAAAGTAGGTTTGAAGCTGCTTATTAGTCAATATCCTGCTCAGACAAGTAAGAGTTTATTTTGCATAAACCCAGCCTGTCATGTAAAATTCTTTCAGCAAAGGATTTAGCTTCCTTGTTACATAATAAAGCAATAAATGATATATTTCTAATCTCCTTCAAGGACATCCTTACAAATAAAGACTGCACCTCAAATTTAGAAATTACTGCAAACTAATTATTAAGTATTCAAAGTTTATATACACATGTCCACATCTGGGAGTCAACCCAGCTATTACTTTCCACACAACCCTTACACAATACCTTTCCTAGCAAGAAATCTATCAATAATGTTATACATCACTTACACCAGTTATTTGCAAAGCACAAAATACAAGAGCAAACAATTCTTTGTTTTAAACCTACATTTACTATTTTCTATTGTAGTATTAAAAACCTAGAATTTATTTCCTTTAAAATCTTGAACCAGATTTAGGCACAAGTATATTAAAACAAACAAAAGAGAAGAGAACCAATCTGCTGGAAGATAGCATCAACATCACTGAAAGAAGCATAATAAATAACTAGGGGTGGGGAGTGGGGAATAGTAAAGGGAGGAGGGCCAGATGACAACCAACAGGTAATTCCTTCATCAAAAACAATGATTCTAGCCCAGCCAGTGTGGCTAAACGGTTGAGCATCGACCTATGATCCGGGGAGATCGCGGTTCGATTCCCCGTCAGGGCACATGCCCGGGTTTTTGGGCTCGATCCTCAGTAGAGAGTGTGCAGGAGGCAACAGATCAATGAATTTCTCATCATTGATGTTTCTATCTCTCCCTCTCCTTTCCTCTCTCTGAAATCAATAAAGACATTTTTTAAAACAAACAAAAACAATGATTCTATCTACATGACATTTATTACGCACAGTATTCAGTGTTTTGTAACATAATGGGCTGTGAAAACACAGACGACTTCTTTCACAAAAATTTTACCATCTTAATCTGTTAATTCACTACATTAACAACTGAATACGACTCAAAACAACAAATACAGGTATTAATCAAACTGATCAGCAGAAAGGCCAAAAACAAAATAGGGATATGGATGGAATGTAAGTGGCCCCAGGTCCTCGCTGCTCTACCTTCGATAAAAAGCTGTGGTAAAGATGTTAGCAGTGAAAACACTAACATGATATTAGTAGTGAAAACACTCTAGAGGAAAACATTTCTTTAAAAGAAAAGTTTTTATTGATTTTGGAGAGAAAGAGGAAGGGAGAAAAA
Organism: Miniopterus schreibersii; assembly: GCF_964146895.1. Classification (NCBI taxonomy): domain Eukaryota; kingdom Metazoa; phylum Chordata; class Mammalia; order Chiroptera; family Miniopteridae; genus Miniopterus; species Miniopterus schreibersii. The sequence continues at coordinate 26,124,123 of NC_138119.1, forward strand.
CACTGACTGGCTTCTTCCTTCATGCCCGCTACTGGGGATCAAGCACACATCCCAGGCATGTGCCCTGACTGGGAATCGAACTGGCCACCTCTTGGTACACAGGACGACAACCAACCAACAAAGCCACACTGGCCAGGGTGAGAAAAACATGTCTTAATGCTAAATAAATACAATGCGTGACCCAAAACAGTTAAATTCAAGAATAGTTCATTTAATACCTGATATTCAACACACAGTAGTAGTAATATTAGTTCTAAATCTTCAAGAAGCAGAAAAATGCTTCGAGCATATAGCAAATATCAATTTCACACTCCAAAGTCGTTGGAATCATCATATTACCCTGAATGATGGGATTAAAATGAGGGAAACCTCTATCATATGTTCCCACTTTTACTTGACAGTTCAGCCACAGCTCCAAAAACCACAAAGGAAAAAAAACCTGACCAACTAGTACCAAATGATAATAGTCGGGTTTTAGAATAACTACAGCAAAATCTAACAGCATCATGTCATTATACCTAAAATTCCAGAATCTTGGGACAGCACTATCCCCCTTCAGGAAAGCAGCTGGTCAGCCACAGGGGGCAGCAAAGTTAAGAGAGTGAAAAGTAAATAGCAGGAGGTTAAGTGTGGGCAGGAAATGTTAATAAGGTGGGTAATGAGCCATGGGTATCGAAGAGAAAAGGACAAAGTCTTAATTAATGAGTTAAATCAATAGACAGATATTGCTGAACTAGTGATTCTCAACCCTGGCTGCACAGGAGAATCACCCCAGGAGCTTTTAAAAATACAACTGCCTGGATCCTACCTTAGACCAATTAATTTAGAATCTCTCTAGGGGAACTATTTTTTAAAGCTTTCCAAGTTTGGAGCCAGGGTTGAGAACCAGAGTGCTAAACACATAAAAATGAAAGTAGGTTGGTCTCTATGCCCAGCTTTTTACAAATTAAAAAAAAAAGTATTTAAAATGTAAATCACAAAAATCCATTTCCCAAATGTATTATTTTTGTTGATAAGGCTTTGTCATCCAAAGAGGGACAATAACTCATTAGGGATTAATTCACCTTTGTAATTTTATCACGGGAAAATATTCTTCTTACCAGCAAAGATGATTAAACTGCAGTTCAAAGGGGTTAAACAACTAGCCCAAAGCAACTGTGAGACAACAATGATGCAGGAAGACAACTCAAGTCCACTATTTGACAAGTGGTGCTCTATCTCAATGATAACACTATTTTAGTAAACACACTTTACTGGGTTATCGCTTTATTCAATTAGAGATTTCCAAAAATAATTCAAAATTCAATTAAGAATAAGAAGATGTAATAAAATTGGGAGAAAAGAAATTTGACCCTAAATAGGAATTCTGAAGGTACTAAATTAGACAAACAAAAAAGTCTTTCCTTCACATGAAAACCAGCAATGGACACTATATCAATTCTCTAAGAAGTATTGTATATCCCAAAAAAGTTTTAAGAAATTACAAAATAAGTCTTCCAGAATAAATATAACAGTACTTCCAGAAAATAGTCCTAAAATGATATATCCCTTTGTAAACAAACCTTTTTCTTAACATATTCCAATGAATTTCAACTCTTGTTTAATGCCATCTCAATTACAAAAAGGGATATGGACCTTAGATGGAATGATACTAAATTTGAGGAGATCTACAAACCTTAAATGTTGAGTTAGTATTTCCCTCTGACGAAAAAGTTAAGATAGTAATGAAACTTCAGATCACGTTAGTGTTCTTGTTCCTGTTACCCTAAAAGACCACATAACTCGCCCTGGCTGGTTTTGCTCAGTGGTGAGAGCTTCGGCCCAAGGATTAAAGGGTCCTGGGTTCAATTCTGGCCAAGGACACATACCTCTTGCAGGCTCCATCTCATCCCCAGTGGGGGGGTGTGCAGGAGGCTACCAATCAATGTGTCTCTCTCACATGGATGTTTCTTTTCTGTTTCTCCCCCCCCCCCCCCCACTCTCTGTGAAAAAGCAATGGAAAAAATATCCTCAAGTGAGGATTAAAAAAAAAAGAAAAAAAAGACCACATAACTCAAGGGGGAAACAATTTTTTCCCCTAAAGGTAAGCAAGGCACTTCAAATCAGCACCACTACTACTGGCCTCCATAATTCCAGTGGGACCCAGTCTCTAAGAATATACCAACAAAGAATCTGAGTGATACTTGGAAGTTCTTCACCTCATCTGAAGGAGACTTCAATCTCAAAACCAGCTTCAGTCAGTTCTTTGTTATTTACTGGCTGTCTCCTATGAGAAATGCACATCTATAAACTTCTACTGGTTAATTCAATATCTTTGGTAAAAACTTCTAACCACAGCTTTCAATATTTAAAGAGTCTGACTCCACCCTACTTCCACTTCCACACTTATGCTGAAAAATGTCACAGCTTCACTTGACATAAATTATATCTGAAAACTGATTATAAATGAAATCATACTGTAAGTACACTAGAAAAGTTACAATTTATGTGAATCCTTCTGGATTTTCAAATATTAAAGAGAAAGGAAGCTAACATTCTTTGACTGCCTATTTTTAGGCACTTTAATTACATTATTTCACTTAATCATCACAATCCTGGGGAGATAGAAGGTATTATCCACATTTTACATATAAGGAAAACTCAGACTAAAAATCTGCCTGTGACTCAGGACTGACCCCACTGACCCAACTCTATCATACTGCTTCAAATATTCATAAAATAGGTTAACAGCAAAAATACTGAAATCATTTGACCTGGGTACCAGTGTCAGCTGCAACACCATCCAGATAAATTACAGGCCTGAAACTAAGCTGTTTAAGCCTCAATTTTCTCCTGGATAAAATGGAAATAATATTGGTCTTGCACAGAATTACTGGAATGACCCAATGAAATACAACGTTTATAAAAATACATTCAGCTGTGGATTGTCACCCAACAGTAGATGTGAAACCTTAGTAGGTGTGAAAAAACAAGAAGTACCAGGGATGAGGAGTTACACACCTTTGGACTGTTTCACTTAATAAAGTGTAAAATAATTTGTAAATGCTACATATTCTAGAAATGTAAGACATCTACTACTCTACCAAGCCAACCCTTCAGACTTAAAAATAGGTTAAACAGACTGAAAAATTTCCTATTGTAAATAACAAATTTTTGAAAAATTAAGTTTCCGAACTGGTGGTTACCAGAAATTTAAGGTAGAAAAACTAAGTCATATACTACCATAAATTTAAACACAGAAAAAATGATTGATAAGATGTTCCTACTTTTGTTTTCTGGTACCTTGTTGTTAGAGATGCCAACAGAATTAACATAACAAGAAACTTAAAGTGTTTTGGAAAAAAAATTTAAGTTATACAATTTAAGACAGTTTAATTTCCAGGATCCACATAATAATAGTTTCTCATTTAAAAAAAAAAATTCTTTTGCCTGGCCAGGTGTGGCTCAGCGGTTGAGCATTGACCCAGGATCCAGGCGATCCGGGTTCAATTCCAGGTCAGGGCACATGCCCCGGTTGCAGGCTTGATCCCCAGTTGGGGGCGTGCAGGAAGCAGCCGATCAATGACGACTCTCTCATCACTGATGTTTCTATCTCTCTATCCCTCTCCTTTCCTCTCTATGAAATCAATAAAGATATATTTTTTAAAAATCCTTTTAACAAGGCTTATTAAATACTTTATAGCAGAAGAGCAAATTTACTTTGAACATTTTCACCATTAAAAACCTGCAACCCACTTACTAAATGATTTTGCACAAATAAACTTCTTATAGATGAAAAAGTTGTATTATTTAATTCTTACCCACAGTATGCTCTGAGGAAAATAGCAGGCACCTTTCCAGTTTAGATCCATGTGGACAAAGTGTAACATAAGCAAGTTGGTAAAAACACTTGAAAGATCTTGGATGTCCACAGATTATCTGGATTGCTCCACAGTAAGATTATATTTCAGAGCAGGAAGAAAAATTCTCTTTCATACACATACTAAAGGACTTTCCACTGGTTTTTGTTAAGGCCACAAATGGAAAAAAATACTACTGACAGAAAAAAAACAACACTGTGGTATCAAGTACACTGCCAAAGTACCAAGTGAAGCAACTGAGTTAAAAAAAACACACACACAAAAAATCGCTTTTCAAGCATTTTGGCATCTGGAGTAAAAGTAGTTTTTCCTATTAGGGGTAATCCAAGTAAGGTTCTTAATTTCCTCAATCAAATTTGCATATATTATATTTTCATGCAAAATACATAGAAATAATCTGAAGTTCCACTCCTCTTTTTTTCTCTACTAGTGACCAAAATACTATAAATAAAACATTCAATGGCACCATCCACTTGTTAAACTATATACCATATAACTTAGATGACTACTGACTGCCTATTATTGCCAGGCTTTTAAAAAAACAAAATGTATTAAAGCTGCATCTCTTGGCTTGAACCAACCATGTTTAATATTCAATTATTTGTATTTAATGAAAGTAAATATTATACTAGTAAGAACAATACTAAGGAACTACAATACCGTACTAAAAAGCAAATTAAATAAATATGAAAGAAAAATACTAGCACTAAACCTTCAAACTGTAAAAACACTTCAACAATTTCAATGAAAAAAATCAATATAGAAGTAACTATGATGTTGTAATTAAGTTTAAGATTTAAAATCCATGAATAGCAAGTCAACGTCCTAAGAGGTAAGATGATACTCTTTTATAGCTATGACATCACTCAAGAATTAATGTCTTGGTAATGCCTACCTTGGTTTACTATTGACTACTACAATATATGAATTTTAACTATTTTTGTATGCCAAAAAGCAAGTGATAAATGCAATAACACAGGCCCCACACATATTTTAAATAAAACCTTTTAAAACCAGTTTGATTCTGGCAGTGGATGCTCTTAACTTAGTAGCACCCCAAGAGGCAAGGGCCATGTACAGTCTGAATGGGGTTCCAGAGCTATTGTATGTAGGTCAACTGTGATTTGATCTGGGGTTTTCTTTAGACTCCTAGCCAAACTAAGGCTAGATTCATAGGCCCAAAGACAAATCAGAACCAGATTGGCCTTGAAGAGGCTAAATGGATTGAAAAATGTGCTGAACATTTATCTATTTTAGTATAAGCCTTTAATTTCCTAGCCTTGCAAAATAGATGATCTAGATTTCTCTCGGGTTTCTTTCGTCAAAAAATTGTTTTAACTAGGAGCATTATCATCTTGTTCCATGATGATTCCGATCTCACAAAAAACGAAGCCATTAAAGTAAAATTAAAAGGTGGTAATTCACAAAGATTAAACTAGAACATCAGGAAGCAATTTATTAAAAATCCTCTAAACTTAGTGGGAAAAGTAAGTGAACCAAGTTCTCCTGCAAGGCATTAGGCACGGATAACAATTTGAATTCCTGTACAAACCGACAAAGTCCCTGGAATCACTGCTCGGCAAACTAAGTTCTCATTCCATTGCAAAGCAACACTATCTTACGCCTTTACCCCGTCTCCAAATTTACCGCGTACATCTCCTTCTCAAGGTATTTTAAGTCCTTCCAAGACTTTGGGCCAAAGAATAACATTTAAACCTAACGACCCAGTTAATAAAGACACTGTACCGGTGAGATTTTTTAGGCTTTTTCTTTCTCAATATATCTAAAGGCCAGGTAACTCTTAACCGTTGTTTGCATTAGGATTTCGGGTCTGTAGGACTCAGGAACAATCAGTGGGAGGGAGTTGAGAAGGTGGGTTCGTACAGACGCTTATAATTGGGAAAGTAAAGGACTAGCTAAGCGTCGGAAAAGAGGAGGTGGGTCTCGGGAAAGTGAAGGTCGGAAGGTTAGACAGGTTGTTAAAGCAAGACGGGGAAAGGCAAGCCTGGGGGAAGAGGAAAGAACACCTCGCTGCACGCACTGGGAGCGTCCCAATAACCAGGGCAGGTGAGCCAGCGCGCAGGTGGGGAGGGCTGTTTGCCTGCTCGCAGATGGTAAGAGTTAAGGGGAATCAGGAAGAAGAAAAGCGGCAAGACTCTGAACAGCAAACCTGTTGGAGTCAGAGGGGGAGGGGGGCGCCCAGGCACCGTGGGGAACGCGACTCGCTCTACGAGCCCCAGCTGGGCAGAGAGCGCCCCAGGAGGAAATGGCTCTGCGGGTGCTCCCCGCGAGGTTACCTTTGAGTTGGGGCAAGGGGTGCAGCTCCGCCTGGCTGCCCTGGCAGCGGAACTGCGACGAGCCCTGGGAGCGCTTCTGCCTCAGCGCCTTGCGCACCGATTTCCGGGTGAAGCCGTCCACTTTCTCCGAGGCCGAGATGGCGGCGCTGGCAGCCCCCGCCGGCGGCGACGACGACGACATCTCCGCGGCCCAGGCGCTTGCCAGCTCCGGCTGCTGCTTGCACGGAACGGGCAGCGGCAGGAGGAGGAGGCGGGGGTGAGGCGCGGAGCGGTCGCGCCCCTCCGCCCCGTGCCCCCGGCCACACCGTCTTCCCGCTCCCGTGCGCCGCCGAGCTTCTCCTCGCTGCCCGCCAACGCCTCACGACCGCATCTCAGTGCCGGAGGTTCCTGGTCCCCGCCGCGCGGCGGGCTCCCGGGGCTGACGGAGGCAAGGGCGGGGGCGGAGGGGGGCGAAGAAGTTGTTGACTCCGGGAGCGGAGGGCGGGTGGAAGGGAGCCTGAAGTTTAGACAACTGAGGCGAGGGCGCCGGGGTGCGGACGTGGAGCGCGCCTCTCCTCCCTTCAGTCCAGGTCGCCGGCCAGCCGGACAGCACTTCAGTGGCCGCTGCCAGCGCAGCCCGCCTTCCCTGGAGCCTCCTCCCGAGGCGCTGCCATCGCGGGTCCCTTCCGAGCCTCCGCCGCGCTGCCCGCTCTTCCCTGTCAGCGCGGTCCCTGCATCTCCCGTGGCGGTAACCCGCCGCCCGGGCTCTGGGCGCGCACACTCGCGCTCCTCACTGCGGAGCTCTCCGAGCCCCCTCCCCCACGCGCCCTTCCGCCGCCCACGCAGAACCCCCTGCGAGCGTCCGCTACAACTTGAGAAGGTGGTGGGGACGCGCGAGGGGGGAGTGTGTGTGCGTGTGCGTGTGCGTGTGCGTGTGCGCGCGCGCGCCGGGGCGTGAGGCCCGGGGGAGGGGCCTCGCCAGGGGTGGGGAGGGAGAAGATTGACAACTTCCGCGGGGTCCCGCCAGCCTCTCGAAATACTCTGGAGGGAGGGCTGGGTGGGAAAGCATGCCAGCCCCCTCAGCCAATCGCAGGGCTAAGCGGCAGTAACGCGGTGAGGCGTGGTCTTCTGGAAGGTGTTTCCAGCCGAGAGGTTAGGCGAAGAATGGGGCGTGGTTTTATGATGGACTTTGGTTATAGCCAATTGTAAGTGAAGACGGTGAGCGGAACGCCGCCTGCGTCACAACGGCGCAATGAATTTTTTGGGGAGGGGAGTGCGCCCCCCCCTCCCAGGGAGCATCTTTGCACGCTTGCGCCGCTGCGCCGGGCTATAATTGCTCTCCTGACAGCTTATTAGAAGATCGGGAAACTAGAAGGGGTAGTTTAGAGAGCAAAGTAGAATGTCCCTTCCCGTCCCTCTCTTCTCTACTGGCCAATGAGGAACTGAAGCGACTGGTGGAGAGAGAAGGCTGGCGCGGGAAACAGCGCCCCGTGTTACGTCACCGAAGGGGGCGGGGCAAAGGTAGGGTGGAGAACCAGCAGTGTGATTGACAGGCGAAGGAGCCCGGAGAAGGCGAGCAAGTGAGTTCGTCCAATCGGAGGGAGGTCCTGGGCTCCTGGGCGGGCCTTGGAGCCTCGCTGCCCTGAGCCGCGTAATTGGTATTTGCCGAGTAAATTTGGAACTGCAGCGGCTGTGACACCGCGCAGTTCCGGAGCACTGTTCTCGCGCCGGCCTTGGGCAATCTCGAATCGACTACTTCAAAGATTTCTCCAAATCTACACCCTCCAAGAAGAGGCTCCTCATATCAACTTAGTATCCCACTAATTTTCATGCCTTCAGCCAAAGGCCTTCAACTACTCCAACAGAACGAGTGCAGATGAGCTGATCAATGGTTTGTGGATTTGGGGCTTGCCATTTACTCTTACTGGGATCTCTTCATTAGAGATTCCGTCTGAATTTTATTTTATTTTTTAAAAAATATCTTTATTGATTTCAGAGAGAGGAAGGGAAGAGGGAAAGAGAGAGAAAAATATCAATGATGAGAGAGTCATTGATCGACTGCGTTCTGCACGCCCCCAACTGGGGATCAAGCCCCCCAACCAGGGCATGTGCCCTGACGGGGAATCTAACCTCAATCTCCTGGATCCTAGGTTGATGCTTAACGGCTGAGCCACCCCGCTGGGCTCCATCTAAATTTTAAACTTCTTAAGGACAAGGACAGGTCACCTAGTTTTTAGTGCAGTTTTCCATATAATGATGCTTAATAAAAGTGAGTGTTGTATAAAAACATGAAGAGAACCAAAGTGTTCTCTCTACCCTATTATAAGACCCTCACTACCCAAAGTACAGAAAGTACTAAACAAAATTCAGAAATCGATTTGTTATTTACATAAAAATGGTTAAACACTTGTGGGGTAGAAAGAGTATAAAAATTATTAAGCCTAAATTTAAGCCTAGAAAATAAATAAATGAGCTGAACAGTCTGTCTCCCTTTTACTTGGCAGTTTTGCACTGGGGGACCCAAATCTTCATTGTTGGTAGGAATGTGAATTAGTACAGCCACTATGGAAAACATTATGGGAATTCCTCAAAAAATTTAGAATAGAACTACCATGTGATAAAGGTATTTTACTTCTGGTTATTCGAAGAGTGTGAAAACACTAATTTGAAAAGATAACATACAAACTTATGTTCACTGCAGTATTATTTATAATAGCCAAGATACGGATACAACCTAAATGTCTGTTGAAGGATGAGTGGATAAAAATGTGGTATTATATACAGTGGAATACTATGCAGCCATAAAAAGGTGAAATCCTGCATTTGTGACAACATGGATGGACCTTGAGAGTATTATGCTAAGTGAAATAAATCAGATGGAAAAAGACAAATACAGATTATTTCATTCATATGTGAAATATAAAAATAAAAATAAAAAAACAAACTCAGGGGCAGACAACAGATCAGTGGTTACCAGACTGGGGGTTAAAGTGAGGGTGAAGTAGGTAAAGGGGGTCGACTGTATGGTGACGGAAAAAAACTAGATTTTTGATAGTGAGTACAATGTAGTATATACAGATGTCAAATTATAATGTTGCACACCTGAAACTTATGTAATGTTATAAGCCAGTCTTACCTCAATTGAAAAATAAATTAATTTTAAAAACCACCACTTTTATCTTATTGGCATGTTTGAAGAACCACCCAGCACCTACAGAATAGAGTCCAAAATTGAGACTCTCCTCAAGCTAACTTTTAGCTGTCTTTCCAGGCATAAGTCCTACTAGGTTCCTACACAAATTCTTTTTTTTCAGTTCAAACATCATTCCATATACTGATCCCCTAAAAGAGGTTGTTGCACTTCCTTGACCCCCAGTCCTTACTGTTCCAACATCTTGAAATAATTTGCCTTTTTCCTATCTTGAAACCTATCTTTTCTTCAAACTCCAGCTCAACCCCTATGTTTGATGAAGCCGTTCATGATGATCTGGCCAGAAGTGATGCCTCCCTTCTTTAGATTACTATAGTATTTATTATCTATATCACCCACAGGGTCTGCCATCACATACCATCAGAGATGGCACTACCTCTTTCTCCCCTGAAAGTTGTAAACACCAAGGGAGAAAGAACTCAGTTATTTTACATCTCTGTATCCCCTACTGAGCACAGGATAGATGTGCAGTACATAATCTAATTTTTCAGTTCTCAAGGATAGGGTTTCTGAAAGTGTTGTCACTGGATTGCCTACATCAGAATCCTCTGAGGTGTTATTTAAAATGCAGATTCCTGGACTTGACCCCAGACACACAGAATCAGAACCTATGTGAAAAGCACTGAGCGATCTATTTTTCATAAACTCCTTACATTCTTATGCACATAAAAGTTTTTAGCTACCATTCTCTAGTCATTTGGACATTATTAAAAATAGATTATAGGCATCTAGAAGTCAGGGGAAGAGAATTTACATAGGATAAGAAGGTGAAATAAACAGCAGAAAGCAAACTAATAGATTAAAGCTAAAATTCCTACTGAAATATGATAGATAATAGATACTGGAAAATAGATACTGAATAAAATAGATAGAAAACAGATACTAGAAACAAGTTGCTGGTGGGCCTAGAACCAGCAAAACTGTCTGGGCTTTCTGAAATGGCTCTTGGGGAAGAATTTTGAGCACAATTTTTTAAAAAAAGAGTGAGTCGAAACCTGAAAAGAGAGAGGGTTGTCATTCCAGATTCAAATCACCAAACATTTGGGGGGAGATGGAAAGAATGATAGCCCACAAATAAAAAATTAAAAAAAGAATAGAAGACCATCTAACAAGAACTGGATCTCAGTACCAACCTGTATGTGCTCCTAAAGTCCTGCCTCTTCCCATCTGTGAAGACCACCAGTAAACTGATTTAGAGGCCAAGGCTTCATCACTGGCAAGTCCTTTGGATTGGTTTGTCCTCACATGACTTGATTTCCTTGATCCATAAACATAACTATGCTTACTGATCTCATTCCTTTATTCATAATGTTTAGCTTGCTGGGGAAAATAAGCAATTTGTGAAACAATAATATGCATGGCAGCAAAATCATGGTCCTTTAATGGTTTTAAAAAGTGCATCTGACTACATACAGGTGCAAAAAATATAACCTCTTTTGCAACCCAGAACTCATTGTTCAGTATGAGTTTTGATACATGTAAGAAGGAACATGGGGGGGAAAGTGCATCAGAGACAGTGTTCTTTTCAAGTCACTGTGAAATTCTCTAAAACAAATTCAAGCACGTTTTCCAAACTGCTCCGATAGAACACCAGACAACGTGCTTTATCTGTAGAATCAAATAGTAGTGGTATTTTCCAAATTTACAAAATTAAAATTTCTCCTTTGTGTATTTCTTTAAAGCTTGATTCTTACCACCACTTTACTATATTAGAATCTAAATCAAGATAGTATCTTATTTATCCTAAAAATGTTAATTTTTAATACCTCACTCCTTTTCATTTAAATACATTCAAACTATTTAAAATTCAAAAGGAGTAAAAGGGTAACAAGAAAAGTCCCATTCACGCTCCTGTCTCCCAACATCTAGTTCCCCTGCTTGAAGACAAACCAATGCTGGCAGATTCTTATATGTGCTTCCAGAGATACATGTTTTCTTCCTTAAGATTTAATAAAGTCACAGTTTTAAGAAGCTCCCCCAGAAGGTAAATGATTTATACATATTTCATCACCTGAACAAGTTTGGAAACCACTGCTCTAGACGTCAGGAACCTTCCAGAGTTCCGAGTTCTGACAGGTTTATTCATTTCCATTCATTCACTCATTATTTTGTTCATCAGTTCACTCATGTAACACATATTTACACGCATGCTGTACATCAACAGAACATGAAAGTTGCAGGAGCCTTAAAGGCTGCTCAGTACAGGTTTGGTCAAGTTCGTACCTGACCCCAGAAGGTCCTTTTCTGAGGCCTCGAAATGATGCAATTTGGAAAGTCTTTTTTTTTTTCTTTCCTTTTTTTTCTTTTACATATATTACAGGAGACTTTTGTTTGAACATACAATGAGATCTTCTTACTAATAACGTGTTATGAGAGTCATCAAAGCTTACTGAAATTTGATTTTCATAAACCAAACTCACCACTTTTCTAGATTCTTTTCAAGGACTTTAATTCCGTGCTGTCTTCTGGCCACCGTGCAAGCACAAGTGTACGTCAAGATGATTCAGATTCCTGAAATTTTCAGGAAGGGCCCTTTGTTAACAGGGCAAGATCAATAGTCATGGTTTTCAATTGTTACCATTTTTGCTTTTTCATGATAAGCTGCTTTTAGTTAAGCTTATCGTTATCAAATCAGTTTGTTGTGGGCTATTGTACAGGTTACCGTGTTGATCAGCCAGGAACTTAGACGAGGTCAGTGGCAGTAGAGATGGTTAGGTTAGAGATTTATTTTAGAGGAGCACCTAGGACTTGCAGAGGGATTGAATGTGGGCTGTTGGCACAGCAGAGGTATTATTAACTTTCCCAAAACATGGTGGTATACTTATACTTTATGATTACCACTGAATCTTTTTTCCTTAGCGGTGATGTCCTTTGCCCCATCTAACTGAGTTATAATCATAAATGTCCAATAACCCCTGGTGTAGCCAACCCTTTACCTGGGATATAGTTTGAAGGAGCTCAGCTCCTGCCGTATCTTCTGGTCCTTGCAGAGTGGGACTAAAAGGCCTGATGTTGACAAACTCTCCACACTTGAATTCAACCCTGCAAGCGTTTTTTTTCAAGTGCTTTCTTTGCCAGGCAATATGCCAGGCACTAGGAATGAAAAGATAAATAAAGTGTGGACCTTACAATCTAGTGAGGAGGGACAACATAAACAAATGATCAAAGACTATATTGTAAGTGTTTCTCATGGTGTTGTGTAAAAACAGTGGAAAGAAGATCAAATTCGGTTTGGATGCAAGAGTCATAGAAAATTTAACAAGAAAAGTAATGCTTAAAGTGAGTCTTGAAACAAAACAAAGTGTTCATATGGATAAGATTTTTAAAAAAATCCACTTCTCATTTAAGAAATTAGCTTACCCACATTTCTTATTTTCATATTTTGGTCAATGAATTGACTTATTTCACATAATATATTACCAAAAAAAAAAAATAAAAAAATCCATTGCAACAGCAGAATTATATTTTGTTCCACCTTTTGTCAGAATTTGACCTGTGGGCAAAGAAAAATCGACATTAAATTAAACACATGGCTGCCCTCTGGGTATATTTTGAGGAGCAGTGGTTACAAAAATACTATTTGCTTCCTCAATGTTCTATTCATATGCAGATTCTCTATAAATCTAAAAGAGGCCTGTCATCCTCCTGAAGGAAGCATCTAGTGGGTTTTGAGGTAGTACCCGTATTAAAGCACCTAGCTGCTGCACGCTGGCAGGGCGTTGTCTCTTATTGATTTGCTAGTTAAGCTCACACCTGCAGGAGACAATCAATTTGAGAATCCAATAAATCAACCTTATATTTTCAGTGTCAGGTAGTATCTATGGCTTGAAAAAGCAGTATTAGTAGTACTTTAGGATTTTCAGGAATTACTGAACTGGAAATTCTCCAGTGTTTTCAGATCCTAGCCTTTGACTTCTATTCGAAAGGATATAGCTTTTTAAAAAACGTGTGTGTGTAGATATACCCACCATCATAAATTTAACACCTACTGTGTAATATGCATCATTCATATAAAGAATCTGGCGGACCCCTGGCCAGGTAGCTCATTTGGTTAGAGCTTCGGATATGCCATGGTTGTGGGTTCAATCATTGGTCAGGGCACGTATACGAATCAACCAATGAATGCATAAAGTGGAACAACAGATGAATGTTTCTCTCTCTCTCTCTTTCTTCTCCTCTCTCTAAAAATTTTTTTTTTAAATCAATCAATTAAATTAAATTTTTAAAAAAGAATCTGGCAGAAAGAAATCAAACGAGATCTTCTCTTAAAGTCTCTCTCATCTGTGTGACACTTCTTTCTGTTCCCCTGGAAGTTTGGTTCCAGTGACTCTTGTCATGTTCAGGAGCAATTTTTTGTTTTCTAGCATCTCTGGGATCCTCTATTCTCCTCTTGTAAAAATTAGTGTATACTCAAGCTCTATTCATTTTATACAAAAGCATTCACACAAAAAATGAAATAGAATGGATTGGGCTGTCACTACCATAAGCTTGCCTAGCACTGCACTATTTTGTATAGGTGGAACTATGAAGTCCTGTTACCCAGAAGGAAAATGTGATTATCACGAGATATAATGATGCTCAATCTTTCTTATCCATTTGTTCAGAAAATATTCATTAACCTCCTATAATGTGCTGGTCCATTTCAGGTGCTTGGAAAACAGCCATGAATGGGACAAAGTCTGCCTGCATGAAGCTCACCATTGGTGGGGAAAGCTCGCAACAACTAAAGTTCAGCTATGGAAACAAAGCAGGGAATATGTACCAGAGGAAAGCCTGTTGTGCACGCAGATGTCCACAAATGTTTAGGTAACCAATAGGGTGACCAACTTGTCCTGGTTTGCTAGGGAGTTTCCCAGTTCTAACACTGAAAGTCTCCTGTCCCAGGACTTCCCTACATCCTGGACAGATGGACACCCTGTGAACCAAACAAGCAACAACATCTAAATGTTATGGTCTCAACCCCTAAGGGAGCATGAGCTCTAGGGGAATAGACGAGGTGCGTGTTCAGGAAAAAACCTCTCATTCAGGTTGATATTTGATGAGAGCCAAGGCAATAAATTGTGAGGAGCCCACAGGTGGTGTTTGTGCCCAGGCGGAGGAGATGAGATTTAAGCTGGACCTGGAGGATTGGGCATAATTACATAAGTAAAGAAAACAAGTTGGGGTGGTGAACACACAATACAGTGTATAGATGATGTGTTGCGGAATTGTGCACCTGAAACCTGTATAATTTTGTTAACCAGTGTCACCCCAATAAATTCAATAGAAAGGACAAAAAAAGAAAAGAAGAAGAGGTAAGGGAAAACCCTACCCAACCGCTTACTGCACATCTCTCAAATTCAAACTGTCCAATGTGAATTTTGGAGACATGCAGTAAGCAGTTGGATAGTGCAGTCTGAAAGGAAAGAGATATGGGCTGAAAATAGAAATTTGAGAGTCATCAGCATACAGATAGTAGGTGGAATTCCAAGAGTCCCTTGTTCTCCTGGGCAGAGTGTGTAGAATGAGAGGGAAATAGGGTGAGAAAACCCCCTGGGTACCCGTGTTCGAGAAAGCTGCAGAGACAGAAGATGGTATGAGACTGTGGTAGGTCAACAAGTTTGAACTTTGCCCTGAGGTAGGCAGAGAGAATGAAGAGTGTTTGAATGGAAGATGTTATGTTGAAAGCTTTAAGAACACTGGCTGGAGAAAGTGGAAGCCAAAGAGGTTGATTAAAGGTGAGAACAGGTGTCCAGGTGATGCGGACATGACCAAATGGTGCTAAGCAGTGTGTCAGCATCACCTCTGGAGCTTTTTAAAGCTATACCAAATTTTGAAAAATTCCCAAGTGACAGTCCAACACCCTCTCCTACCCCCCACTCCCACCCTATCCCCCATCCTTGATGATCACTGGCTTAAACTAAAAATGGCCCTGGGAATAGGTGTGAGAGACATTGCAAAAGAAACCCCAGAGAGATCTGATTAAAGGGAGGTGGCAGGTCAAAGGGAAGACTTACGAATAATGGTAAGGGTTTTAATTGGGTGACCAAATGAACTGGAGCCTTTAACACAAGGTCCAAAACTGAGCCAGTTTTATTTTGTGGCAGAGGGAAGGAGAGTCAGAGAAAGGAAGGAGAAGGGAAGCAAAAATGGATGTGAGGTTAGACACACTTTGTTAATCCCATTTTTTAAGATCACTGAGGCTGGAGAGCTGGATCTTTATTTTTAAAAGGAGGTAATGACATGTTGTATATTAATTTGGGGAAAGATGAAAACTAGACTGGGCTGACAGCCTGGAGTAGGCCAGAGCAAAGAAGGAAATTCCAAATAACACAAGCGTCTTTTTCTCTTTAAGGAAAGAGATTCATAACAGAAACTAATGTGCAAAAGATGTGTAGCCTAAGATATAGATAGATATTGCTGTGTGTGTGTGTGTGTGTGTGTGTGTGCGCGTGTGTGTGTATTTCATGGAAATGAAAAACATCAGATTCAGAGATCTTGTTACTTCCTACGAGGAGGGTAGAAAGGGGTATACACTTGAGAGGGATACACTGAGGGCTCTAACTGTATCTGTAATGCTTTATGTGTACGTAAAGTTGGATGTTAGTCGGTGGATATTTATTATATTATTCTGTACACAGTTTGTATGTACTACATAATATATTTAATACACATGTATTTTTAAGTTTTGGAGTGGGGAATGTTGGGTCTCTGTGTTTTACAAATGGTGAGAATGAGCTGGTACTTGGGCACTTACAAAAGGGGAAACCCAGATAAGGAGAGAATCCTTCGCAACTTGCATTTGATCCAGCCAGCAGACAGACCGCCAGCCCTCACGCATCAGAGTGGGGATCCCCAAAAAAGAGCTGGATAATGGAAGAGAAAGAGCCTCAAGTACCACCTTCAAGGATGCCCACGCACAGGAAAAGTGACACTGAAGCAACACCAGCAGAGGGAAAGCTAGAGGAACAGATGGGCTGCTAAAACAAAAAACAAGAGAAATGCAATCCTTCAGATTCCTGGGGAGAAAGGAAGTAATAGCCTGTCAGTGACAGCAGGGAAGAAAGTTAGAAAGAGAAGACAGTTTTCCTTGTCCAGAAAAATATTTTTATTGACTTTAGCAAGAACCATTTTAGCAGTGCAAGAGGCAATTGTGATGAAGAAACTTCTACTTCCAGATAGGAAAATTAACTGGAACTGGACTTACCCTCTTACCGGTAAACAAGAAAACTGGGCAAAATGTATGAAATATTTGTTTTCATTGAACAACACACAGTGCAGAATTGTGATCCCAGGAAACAGAGAAACGAATGAAGCGATCCCTCCAATATTCCTGGCTTTCTGCCTGGAAGCACTTTCCAGACCGCAAGGAAGGAGGACCCAAGTAGATGTGACAATCTTGCTGAAATGAAGACCAAAATATCAGAGTTTGGGGAAGCTGAGGTGGCTGGAATTTTTGAGACAAAGTACCAGAGAAGAGGGAAGTATGCATAGAAAGAGCTCCAGAAATCTTGAGTTCTTTGAGTCTTAGGCTGAATACTAAGCTGCGTAGGATGCAACTCCATGAGACTCAGCAAAGAGAATTCCTAGGTTGCTATAAATTATATAGGTTCCTGAGCTG
Organism: Miniopterus schreibersii; assembly: GCF_964146895.1. Taxonomy (NCBI): domain Eukaryota; kingdom Metazoa; phylum Chordata; class Mammalia; order Chiroptera; family Miniopteridae; genus Miniopterus; species Miniopterus schreibersii. The sequence goes on from NC_138119.1 coordinate 26,141,070, forward strand.
GGCTGGGAAACGTTCAAGTTACTGTAGGAAGAAATACTGGGAAGTCAGCGTGCTGATCTTGTGCTTTTCCAGTGCTCGTTGGTGGAGCAGTGGAGGACCTCTACAAAGATTTCTTGCACTGTTAACTCTAATTCAAGATTTTCTTGAAATGCAGGGAACACCTGCCGGATATTCAACAAAGACAAAAAGACAGCAGTGTGATTTCTGTCTTCTCACTGATATCACACTGCATAGGAAGGAGCGAAAATCTGAAGTTCCAAGGAAGGCAAAATATGTTTGTGATCTAGCTGGAAGGATTTCTGTTGAAACTGAAAATTTTCATAATAACCAGCTATGACAAGTTAACACATTTTTAACATGAGTTAATATACAGGTGATTTTTATTGTAAGCAAGAGCATTATGTAAATTAATTGCAAAAACTAAAGGGAAAATATGAACAACTATTAATATTGATGAACTTATAATTGCTTTTAAATTTATGTAACACTCCTTTGAATTCAATATTAATAATACTGAGTTTAACACAAGAATTAATGAATTACTTAGACAGTTTTGAAACTGATAGACTTTGCTTCAAAGTCAGATCATTTCTTCTAAAATTAAGGGAACATGTTTGACAATATGGATGCAAATATTTTTAAAATGCTTTTTGAAACTTGACTAAGCTACTGGAAAACTTTTAAGTATGTTTGTAATAACTTGGGTATGTGTACCTACTTTTTCAAATGCCAATTGTATGATATATATATTTCTGGTGCAAATTTAGCATTTGATTTGAAAAGTACTCTAAATTTAAAAATACACACTAGATTTAGAAGATTTCACACATAAACGTAAAATATATAATTAATAATTTTTATATTGATTACATGTTGAGTTGATAATATTTGGGAGATATCCGGTTAAATGAACATATTATTAAAATTAATTTTACCTGTTTCTTTTGTCTTTTTAATGTGGCTATTAAACATTTAACCTTACATATGTGGCTCACATTTGTGGTGTGCATTGTATTTCTTTGAGTTTCACTGAGCTATAATTTATAAATAACAGTGTATCACTATATTTTAATAAGCAGCTCTGCTCTAGGGTAGAGGCTTCAGGGGCTGAGCTCTGAAACCAGATAGCCCGAATTCAAACCTAGTCTCTGACACTTGGTAGTTGTGTAGATTGGGCAAGTTGTTTACCATGCTTCGGTGTTTCCCATCTAAAAGTGGGGAGAGCAATAGTGCTTACTTTATAGGGTGGTGATGAGAATACTTACATAGAGTCTAGCACATAGTAATCACCTTGTGTAATAGCTGCTGGTGGTATTATTATTATTAACCAAGCGACCTTGAGAAATTCCTTAACCATTATTTACTCATTTGTGAAATTGTGATAATAGCCTCTACCTTATAAGGTTTCCTCTTGAATTAAATGAGATAAGATATGAAAATTTGCTCACCACATGCTTGATGAATCTCCCAGATCTTAGCTGGTATTCAAAAGTCCCTGTTATCTGGCTCAGCTCACCATTCTTAAATTCAATAGTGTGTGTGAAAGCAGCTGTAAACCACAAGGGGTTCTTTAGTTGTTAAACGTTATTTTTATTCTCTGCTGCAACACTCCCCTGCGAGTATTTGTTTCCTAAACCCACCTCACTTAGAGCCATTAGATTGAAGGCCCACTTTTCCATGAGGCCCTCAGGGTAGACTCCAGCCCCAGTGTGATCTCTCTCTCCTCTAAATTCCTGAGCATCTTTTGTGTACTTGGTATTTAATCATATACTACCTTGTATTGTTTAAAGTAATCATGCGTATGAATCCCCGGTCAGGTTAGGATGAATGTTTTATAATTTGTGAATTCCCCACAGCACATAATTGCTCAAAAAAAACCATTTGGTCAACAAGTGGGAACATTTGGAAAAATTAAGCAGGGGAAAGAGTTTTAACTTGAGGTATCCAAGTATCCTTTACATAGAACAAAGAGTGTCACTGAAGAGATAAAGCTTTAAGCAAAAGTTTGAGACAAGCGTGAAAGGGTAGAACAGAGCTGATGTGGGAAGTGAGAAGGGCAGAGGTGGCAGCCAGGGACAGAGTGAAGGTCAGGGAGCAAAGTGGACACCCACCCTGCAGGACAGTCCTAGAACTGAAGGCAAAGCCTGAGTCATGCCTCTCCTGACTCCCACCATGCTGCCTCTCTTTCTCCTGACCAAAATTCACCATCACTTTGGAGGCACAAAAAATGCAAAACAAACTTGAACCTTGTGTTGAGAGTTAAGCCCATGAGTCATGGTTGAACAACAGCTTCTTTCTCTACATGTTAGCTGTGTTTTTCCTCCACTGTGGCTCAAACAAAAATCAGCCAAGTGACATTAATTCATTCAGTGGTTATGGAGTGCCTATTATGGAGCAAGCACTGTGTTTGGATTCTACAATGACCCAGGTAGTAAGGTATCTTCTCCTGGTAGGGGGATTTGTAAGTGCAGAAGGCAGGAGAGGAGGCAGGAAAGTGTCTTCATTCACTTTCAGATGATCAGCCAAGACTAATGCAGAGGGGAGGACTTCTAAACACCTTAAATACTGGGTGCGGGGAAGGCTCTGATGACAAGAGGAAGGAAGCTCTGGGAATAAGCTGAGATTGGCAAGAGAACCGACTGGGATAAAACCTTGGGTGGCTTTCTAAAATTGGATGAGGCTAGACATAGCTGTTAGGACTATGGGACTGTTGTCATTAGGCATGATCGGCCAATGATAATCATGACTAGAAGGGGATTGACCCTCCCTCCCCAGGGAAAGGGTTACAAATCACTCGACTTGGGGAAGTAAGACATCTCAAGTCTGGTTACTTTGGCCACCAGGCTCAAGGAATAGGACTAACAGAGACCATCATACATGGAGAGAGACAGAGCCATCTTGATTCCTTGCTCATGCTCTCTTTTAATTCACTCAGGTACAGCCAGTCTCTTTCTCTCTTTCTTTCTAACTTTATTCTCAGCCCCCATGCCAAAATCTGATTACATAATTAAGCATTCAGTAAGTCAGTAAGTGTGCTCTGATTATGGTTTTTAATGAAGCTGGCCAGTGCTGCTTCCTGTTTTGAAAGACACAAGACCATTTAAAAGGCTAGTCTGTGCCCTCAATACACGCTGCATCTTAGAAATCAAATGGGCATTTTAACTATTTTAGAGGAAAAATAATCAGGTGTAAATAGCTTAAAGTTCTCACAACAGAGAGGGTCCCTGTTGAAAAGGACAACATTGATAGCAGGATATGACTGTGATACCAAAACTAGTACTGGCCTGCAGATCTATCATCTATCTGTCTGTCTGTATCTATCTATCTATCATCTATCTATCTATCTATCATCTATCTATCTATCTATCTATCTATCTATCTATCTATCTATCTATCATCTATCATCTATCTATCTATATCTATCATCTATCTATCTATCTATCTCATCTATCTTACCTATCTATCTGTCTACCTATCCACCCACCCTACCTATTCTCAGATTGCTCTGGGCTAATATCAAAAAGGTCACAAATATGCTGACTCTATTTTCCTGAGATGGCAGGTAAGAGACATCTATAAGACTTTGGGAGGCATCTTCCTGGCAAGTCACTTCTCAGTCCCCTGGATACTTTTGGAGGCCACCTTGGAATGAGTTCTAGAAATTCATGTGGAGGCCTTTGAGCTCCGAACGAGGCCTGCTCACGTTCCTTAGTGGAAGAAGAATCAGGCTGCCCTTCCCAGCATTCTGGTGTGTGCACTGAATAGTACAAGTGGAAAAGGCAATGAGAAATGTCGGGGAGTCGGGGTGTTGGGAGAAACGGTGGGCACTGGGGTGAGGTGTTGTAGTTCTTTTCCATAAAGCTATTCTATCTTCTCACCCTAGATCCACGACTACTGACCACAGCAGGATTAGGCTCTACCACTATTATTTCCCTAATAAAATCTTTCATCCCAAGAATGCTTGCCATTGAACCCTTGGTTTGACATTCAAATTTGGTCCTGTGCAGTATCTTCAAATTCATTTCTCAACACTCCCTGTCACACCTCAACACATGTAATTCCCCAATGTGTGCTCTCCTTTCAATGCCTTTGTCCATGCTAAATTCTGTCAGGATACCTTTCCCCACCTTCCTCACCTTCCATTTTCTATTTGTTCTATAAGACAAATCAGGTGCCCCATCCCAGATACCCCCTTGAGCTTGGTCTCCCTCTTCTGCTATCTCTGGGCACCCAGGGAGATCTCTACCTTAGTCTTTAATTTTTTAATTTTTTATTTATTGATTTTTAAGGAGAGAGAGAGAGAAACATCGGTCCGCTGCTCCACCCATTCACGCATTCATTGGTTACCTCCAACTGGGGATCCAACCTGCAACTTGGAGCATCAGGACGATGCTCCAACCAACTGAGCTACCTAACTAGGGCCCTACCTTAGCCTTATTACAGGATACTGTAATCACCTCTTTGCTTTACTGTCTCCCTGACTAGACTGGACCATAAGCTCTTTGGAGGTAAGACTATGTACCAGCCATCACTGTATTTCTGGTGTCTTGCACAATTGCCTGTCACTTATGGAAGCTCAATAAATGTTGATGAACTAATTAGTTAGGTATAGAATGGAGTAGAACTATCCCAACCAACCGGCATTGGCGTGGTGCCATAGAATACAGCTGGCTTTGTCTTTGGTTCTCTCCTGGGCATAAGCCTTAAGCTCCTCAGGTACTCTCTGGGCCTTTTGTCCACATGCAGATTAAAAATTGTTCTCTCTAGACTTGGACTCTTCAACTCCAAGCTCCATGATCTCCCTCTTTTGGAAATCCCTGTTTAAACCCACTTGGTTATTTTTTGTTCATGTTCTGCCTCCCTCATCACGTGTGCTGTATTTTTGGGTGCATGTTTCTGTGTCTATTTTTGCACACATGGGTGTGTTCCCTTGTCTGCTACACTCAGGTCAAAGTTTTGCAGATGGCCATGGCTCTCCACCAGGCCAACAGCATGCTGTATGCACAGTAGAGGTTTGCCTCCTTCACTGATCCAAGGCCTGTTTGGGACAATTCAGAATCCCTACAGTCTACAGCCATCACTACAAGAGGCCAATTTGTATAACTTTCCCTGTAACTATTTATTTCACTGTGTATAGAGCCCTGCACTGGATCTGTGCTGTTACTAAGAGATTTCACACCTGTCTCAGGGATATCTGATGAGGAGGTGATGTATCATGACCTCAACAAGCTCAAAACAATTAAACAAAAGATGGTATCTCAACTGTACGGAAACACAGCTACGATTTCCCACTATACCTTTGAGGGGAGCTAGGCCTTTCAGGGATTGGGGTTCACTAAAATTCTGGGTCTCTGTTTCAAATAGAAAACATCTTTACATAAGGTTGTAACTCTTGACCATCAGTAGGGTATATGCTTTTATGATTTATTTGTTAATTTTAAAAAAAAGAAGAAGGTTGTGTTAAACTATTTTCCTTCTCATTTAGTGGCCCACACTTTAGAAGTGCTGGCCAAAGTTAGAAGTACCATCTGTGACCACAGGATGGATGGAAGTGAATTGGTCCACAAAGAAATCAGATTTGTGACGTTGGCCATATTACCCCGTTCACCAAAGTAGGATGTGGGCCCAGAGGCCTGGCTAAGCTGGAGCGTGGTGACTGCAAACTTGAGAAAGAGCAAGCTATCCTACAGATGGACAGTTCAGGTCCCTATGGCCTCTGGAGCAGTCTGATCCCAGATTTCCGGCGACCAGTCTCCTCCCCAATAGCTTCCTGTTTGAGATGGTCTTCCCCATTTTAGCAGGTGGGGGTAAGTCGAGCCAAATGCCTTTTAAGCAGTGTGTCAGGATGGTTAAGAGCAGGGCACTGAGAAGTAGGCATATCTGAGTCTGCATCCCAGCACTGTCACTTGGTTGCTATCTGGTCTCGGGCAGGTTGCTTAACTTCTCTAAACTTTATTTCCTTATGTTTAAAAAGGGGATGGTTACAGCACCTGCTTCATGTGTTTGCAGGGGGTTTAAATGAGAAAAGGCACATAAGGTGTTTAGCCCTGTGCTTGGCTTGCAGTTAGGTGCTCACTCAGTGGTAGCTCTTCTTTAGAGAGTAATAATATTCAGAATAGTAATAACAGGAAGTCATATTGAAAACGATTGCAGCAAGATAGGGCTCAGGTCGGTGTGCTCTCAGGCCACATCCCCAGGCACTCCTGCCTGCCTTCTGCCAAGGTGACCCAGCGTGGTGGTGCCAGCTCTGTCCAGGGTTGCTGAGTGAGGTAAGAATCTCGGCCAGGATCGGGCTGCCTGGGCATGACCCCTGAGCCAGCAGCTGTGAGAGGAGGAGCACCAGAGGAGAGGCAGGGAAAAATGGGGTGTTAGTGGGCAGGCTAGGACTCTGGGGAGGAAGTAGGTTTGTGGTGGGGAGAGGGTGAGGTAAAAAAGAGGGGATGGGCAAAGTCTGAGAGGTTTTTAGCAGGAAGGAAGGCAGTTGAGAAAAATAATCCACTTTGCGTCGCATTGACTTCTTTGTGTCGTTTTCTGGAAATGAAGAATCAGAACCAGAAACCAACACGAGGCTTCTAGGGTGTCAGAAAATATCAGGCCTTTCTTTGATTTCCTTTTTTTGGGGGGTGCCCTATCTGCACCTCCAAAAAGGAAAAATAGGCTGTGTTTTACAAATGGTCAGACTGTCAGACCAAGACCTAATGTGCCTTTTTCACCCTAAAAGTCTGTTGCACAACCTGGTGTTATTTCCACAGGCAGCTGAAGTAATTCGGCTCTTGAAACCCTGCCCTGTGTGACTTTTTTTTTTTTTTTCTTCTTCTTGTTTGTTTGCCCAGTAATTAAATAGTCATGACAGAACAGTCCCTCGGTTCTGTGGGGCATGGACCTGGGAGGTCATCCCCAGCTACCAAGGCATCTCCAGCAAGAACACGCTGTGTCCTAGGGCTGGAGTAACAGAACTGGTCCCCGCCCTCGGGAAGGGACTCCTGTCCCACAGCCATCAGCTATCCTGCTGAGATGCAGCTCAGCACGGGTGGGATCCCCCACCAGAGCCGGGCCCCTGGGAAGGTTCTGTTATCACAAACAGGAAACAAAACTCATAGCAGAGCAAGATTTCAAAAGCAAGGTTTCTTCAGTACCATGGAAACACCCATTTGCCTCCCCATGGTTTCACCTCTTACCTCTGCTCCACCACTCACTTTCTCAAATTCTTTTGTTTTGTTAATCTTCACCCGATGATATTTTTCCATTGATTTTTAGAGAGAGTGGAAGGGACGGAGGAAGGGGGCCAGAGAGAGAGAGAGAGGGAGAAACACAGATGTGAGAGAAACACATCCATTGGTTGCCACCTGCACACACCTGGACTGGGATCAAACCCACAGATCTTTGGTGCACCGGCCAGAGCTCTAACCACGGAGCCACACCAGCCAGGGCCCCAATTCTTTTTTGGGCTTTAGTCTCCCAAACTTTAATCAGGCTTTACCTGGGGGTGGGGAGGCAGAAGGGAAAGATTTAACCAATTTCTTTGACTTTGAGTCTCCTCGCCTCCCCATGAAATGGCCTATTGTTTGAAATAGCCTGAAATATCACAGCTCAGTTGTCTGTCCTCACCTCAGATTTTACACATCTGAAATCAACCCTTCTCCCTCATCTCCAAAATCAGCTCAGTTTCCTCATTTCTATTAAACAGAACCACCATTTATCCAGCCGTCCGAGTTAATCTTTGACTCACACCTGCAAGCTTCATAAACAGTCACCCACAGATTTGGCTGATTCGGGATTCATCTGAAATGTCATTCCCCTGGCCCCTCATCACTGTCACTCCCCTACAGTTCAAGTCTATATCACTTCCTCAGGCCTGGGCCTCTGTAACTCCCCCCCGCCCAGACCTCCCCAACTCCCTCCATGCTGCCCAGCATGTCGAAATTAATCCACCCAGAGCACAGATTTCATCACTCCCCTTTCTGCAGAGAAGCCTCATCATTGCCTACAGTGCAAAGTCCAGCCAGACGCCCAGCTGGCATTCCCCTCGGGCGGTGTGGCTGCCCACTTCCCCAGGCCCTCTCCCCACTCCCCACAAGACACCCACTGCTCCCTCCTGCCAGGCTGTTTTTAATATTGCCCTCTGCTTGGCAGGAGGGAGATGCTAACTCATAGGAAGGGAGGGGGGAGGCAAGGAGGAAGGAAGTGCTCAGCTGCAGCTCCACAAATCATTCTAGTTCTTTCCACTAGCACCCTGCTCTGAGCTGCTCCACCATCCGTGTCTATGCCACTCATTAAAAAACGAACAGCAAAACCAAAAACTTTTATTGTGCAAATTTCCAAACGTACATTAAAAAAAACCTCATGAACCCATTTGCCAGCTTCTATAGCCATGGAGTTTGTCATATTTTATTTCATCTGTCCGCCCTCCACCTCTTTCCTGGAATAGACATTATGTTAATAATGTCTAAAATTTGCTTTAAAATGGTACATATTATGTCAATCTATTCCCAAATACCTCATCATGCATGGTAAAAAAGGACATTTTCTTACATAGCAACAATGCCATTATTACACTTAATAAAACGGATAATAATGCCTTCCTATCATCTATTTCTCAGTCTATATTCAAGTTTCCCAAACTGTTTAAAAAAGTGATTTTTAGAGTTGTGTGTGTTATACTCAGCATCCAAACAAGGTCACCCTTACTCATCATATTTGGTTATACTTGTGAAGTCTCTTTTAACTCCTTTTAAACTAGAACAGTCCTTCCTCCACTTTTTCCCTATGTCACTGACTAAATAAATAAACAAAACCAGGTTAATGGCCCTGTAGAATGCCCCACATTCTGGATTCGGCTGATTACATCCTTGTGATATCATTTATAGACCACGCATTTCAACCCTTATACCTTGCCCTTTCCTGTCTTTTACCTAAATTTCGTATATGTATATACAAACTCCCAAAGAGAAAGTGTGTGTGTGTGTGTGTGTGTGTGTGTGTGTGTGGCTTCAGTGTTCTTAAGAATTTTCCACATACCAGATCCTCAACAAATACTTGCTGAAGAGAATTTATTAAGCTCTACTGTCTGCAGAATTGTGAACTAGGGAGAGAGAGTTCCGACCTCTCTTGAGCTCCAGGCTCCTTCTCAGGCGATGCTCCCTGGCAGTCAGGGTTGACAACCTCTGCTTTCCTGTCTCTCTATGTAACTACTTTCCCTGCTCCCAGTCCCCTGCACTCCTCACCTTCCTTCAGAATGCTGTCTAGCTGTCTCTAGGAAACACCACTGTGATCAAGCACCCCCAGCAGCTCCCCTGTGCCTGTATAGCGAAGGCCAAACTCCTCAGCGGAGCATCCAGACCCAGCTGCACTCTCATCGGCGAGCCTCCCCTTCCTTATCTCCACCTGCAGCCACACCACACACTTGAGATTTCCAGTACCTTTGCACATGCTGTTTGCTCAGTCTGAAGTGGCTTTCCCCTCTTTTCTCTTCCCCACCTTAACTCTCCAGAAAATAGGTCCTCTCTCTCTCTCTCTCTCTCTCTCTCTCTCTCTCTCTCTCTCTCTCTTTGAGACTCAGTGAAACTGTTACCTCTACAACTTCCCCAGATGGCATTAATGGCTTCCTCTTTGCAATTTGCCTCATTACTCTTAGTTGCCAGAATTTATTTACACATCTGTCTCCCTCAAAAGACTTTGAGTCTCAAGATCTGTGTCTTATTATGTTTTTACCCCCATGACCTAGCCCATGTTAGGCACTCAGTTAATGTTGAAGGAAGGAAAGAAGAAAGGAAGGGAGGGAGGAAGGAAGGAAAGGAGGAAAGGAGGGAACTCTAAGACACTTGCCAGCTTGTTCTATCTACTGTTCTTGGGCTCTGTGTTCAAGAGCAAAGTCCCTGAGTCAGGTGAGTTCAAATCCAGCTTCTGCCCCTGTACTAGCTGTGTGGCCACTCGCTGGAGGCTAACCTTATTTACCCTCTCCATGGCTCAGTCTCCTCATCTGTAAATACCAGTTATGGAAAATCATATCTGTGTGTGTGTGTGTGTGTGTGTGTGTGTGTGTGTGTAGAGGGAGAGAGATACATGGAAGAAGGTTCACTAAGGTGATGTTGAGTGGTTTTTTACTTATATTTCTCTTTATTGTTAGACTGTTTTATAATATATATTGATTTTTATATACACTTAACCATTTCAACTCCCCAAATACACACACCCGCACATACACACAAACACTCCAACCCATAGTATGCATGTACAAACCCCAAAAACACACGCACCAAGCCCACAAACATGCATACTCCCTCCGGAGGCAGAAGCTCTGAGTCCAGATGTGACCCAGCCTCGGGTAGGTTGAGAACACGCCCACAGAGAGCACGTGTAGACCTCAGGCCATCTCTGGCTCTCAGCCAACAGAGAGGGGCAGGCACTCTCTGGGACAGCGAAGTGACATTCCTGTTCATCCAAGCCTTCAAGTAAACACCCAACCTGGGTGTCTGGAGACGGGCCCCTTATGAAACGCAGGCCCAGCTGCCCGAGTGTGTTTCTCAGGGTGAGGAGTGGAGGTGAGCAGAGGAGCAGCACACAGAGGACTGCTGGAAAGTAACTACCTTCCTGACCCTGGTTTTCAAGGCAGAGGGGACCTAACTAACGGCTGTCAAAAGATGATCTATTTTTATTCCCATATGTTTAGGAAATGCCGGAGGAACTGGATGGAGGGAGCTAAATTATACACTTTATTTTTTTTAAGACTTTAGTTGGAAGTTTCTTTTTCTTCCATTGAAAAACTTGTCGTGACTTGAACAGGCTTTGGTGCTTTTGCTGGAGTTTAATACCAAATACATGATCACTCTCAGCCTGCTTTATGTTGGAGTGGACTGTGACCCAGAAAAAGCAGGAGTCCCATCCATATCCTCTATAAATCAAACCTGCTCTCCCAGAGAAGGAAGCAAATGGTGCCAAGTATCAGGACAGAAAAGAGGAAAATCTCTGGACCAGTGAACCATCCTGACCTTTGGAGAAGAATCTTCAGCCGTGTCCAGGGTTTAAGGCTCACAGAGGGCAGGCCCTAGTGCCACGGCCCAGGTCTATATTCACTTTAGAGTCAGTGTGGAGAGGTCACAGGTCAAGGGGCACCTATGAGTGCCCAGCCTAGAGCAGGAAAAGGAGAGGGGATTTCTAGTTCCCTAAAAAGACATGATCTCTACCCTCGGAAAGTTACGCTGCAGTTAGGGAAATGTGATGGGCTCTCATGAAACAATTGAAAAAGATTTCCAACCTTCTGTCTTGGGCAGTGGAGATCCTAAGTGTTGAAGAAATCTACAGAAATGTGTAACTGACCAGAGCCACCACAAAGGTTGTAGGGCACACAGTCTATACAACCAGACCTACCCCAACACTTATATAACACTAAGGATCCCAACCACCGGCAGCCAAATGAGGAAGGAGCACGACATTAATGACAAAAATGTTACCAACTTGCAGCCCTGGTGAATTCAGGGCCTCAGCCCCTCCTTCCACTACCCCAGAGCTTCCCAGTTTGTTCTTTCTTTCCTTTATTTAGATATACCACACAATCTACTATTTTAAAGGGCACGATTTAGTGGTTTTAAGTATATTCTCAAGTTTTTGCAACCATCACCACAATCTAATTCCAGAGCATTGTCGTTATGGAAAAAAGAAACCCTGTGCCATTAAGCAATCACTCCCCAGCCCCACTTCCCCAGCCCCTGTCAGCCACTATCTACTTTCTGTCTCTATGGATTTGCCTGTTCTAAACTGTTCATGTAAATGAAGTCATACACTACATGGCCTTTTGTGCCTGGCATCTTCTACTTAGCATGTTTTCAAGGTTCACCTCTGTAGCATATATCAATATTCACTCCTTTTCTCCGTCTTTCTGGGCATCCCAGATGGTGGTTCCCCTGTGCTCGGGCACACGTCTGTTCATGGACATCTGCTCCCTAGAAGCCACTTGGGAGAAGAATCTCACAGCTGCTACCTCTCCTGCCTCCATCCCCTAAGGTGTCAAGACATTCAGTTCCCATCAATCCTTCCCTCCCTGCACTGGAGCTATATCCTGTGCAGACTTGAGGACATGGTCTTCCTCCCTGCCTGAGTGCTGCCCCTGGCCCCTGGCTCTCTTTGGCACCTGGAGGAGCCTGGTTGTCTGCTCCCCCATCTCTCTCATTCACTCTGACCCTAGAGCCCAAGACAGAACAAGCACATCCTAAGACAAGAATTGGTGTGACAGTGATTTTTGAGGGTGTGTTCCCAGGAAAAACCAGTAGGGGTGTGGGAAAGTAGCACGGGAAATAAGTCCCACAGGGATAACTGCAGCTCAGCCCACGGGGGAGGGACCGTGCCCATCAGGCCTCCGAGTGGGGTGTCTGTACCTGCCCCTGCCAGTCATCAGTTGAGGGCTGCTCCCCAGTGTGTACAGCCCAGGCCCTTCAGCTCTCAGCGACCCCAGGGGAAGGACATCCATGCAGTCAGAGAGCAGCCCTTTGACATGGAGACACAGGTGCTGGCTGGCGGAAGTGAACACACACAGGCTCTGCTACTTTCTCTTCCTGCAGGTCTCCTTTTCCCACAAACATGAGAAACTAGCACATAGCACGGTACTGAGACTCAGTGTTTGTTTATAGAATATAATAGATAGATTGATCAATCAACTGATCAGTGGACAGACTTCACTGAAGCCTTAAAAGTAATTTTCTTTACAACCATTAAACACTTGAAAGGACGGGGGACATCTGGCTTACTCTTCTGCACTTACTGGACATACCTTGGCGTGTGCAGAGGGAAACGAAGGCAGGACCTGCTAGACTGCTGATGTGAAGGAAGGAACCTTAGACGCTCGGGGAAATTGATTTTCTGGGGTTCCCGGTGACAAAGTGAACATTTGATAAGCCAGGGACTCAGGCTAATGTACTTCTCACCCTGGCTGCTAGAAAAGTCCCTCTCTGACATCGGGAACGGGTGTCACTTTCTTCTCTTTCTATGTCCACAGACACTGAGGAAACAGAGAACAGTTCTCTGACTGTGCTGGGCCTGTTACTGAACCTCTTTATTTTTCCGTTGCCTCAGTGGCTTTGCCCACACCCCAAGGTTGCTGTAAAGGTTAAATCAATGGATGTGAAAGGGCTTTGAGAAACATAGTGTGCTCACAAACATAGTGAATTATTTTTTAAAATAGCTTTTGTTTTTTTTAAAAAAAGGAACCCCAGGCAACTGAAAAGTTTCAAAGAGGGAGGCCGAGAACATTCCCTTGAGTCCTCAGTGAGTCTGGGTCTCCTTGGGAACTCCCCCTGGCTGCAGACCCGGCCCGTGACAGCACACTCATTCACCTGCCACCAAAACCTGCTTAGAGCTTATAGGTTACAGCAGGACTAATCAATAAAGGCCCAAGAGGGGCCCCAGAATTGAGAGGGGAGGAGAGAAGGCAAAAGGGGAATATAAAAAGGGTGAGCCCTGGCCGGGTTTCTCAGTGGTTAGAGCGCCGGCCCTTGGACTGAAGGGTTCCGAGTTCGATTTCAGCCAAGGGCACGTACCTCAGTTGCAGGCTCGGCCCCTGTCCGGGTCAGGGCGTGTGCAGGAGGCAACCAATTAATGCGTCTCTCTCACACTGATGTTTCTCTCTCCCTTCCACTCTCTCTGAAAAGCAATGGGGGGAAAAATCCTGGGGTGCGGAAAATAATAAATAAATAAATAAATAAAGGGTCTGAGGCAAAATGAAGGAATCGGACCTAAGTGGGTGGGTAGGTAACAGATAAAGGAGTAAGGGGTAAAGGAGAGACAGGCGACAGAGGTGACTATGCTGGAGGGTGATGGGCACCAGTGGCAGCTGCTCCTGTGCCATCCACAACCTGGGCTTCCCAGGCACGGGCTCTGCGATGGAGGCCACACTTACCACAACCTTGTCACAGCCCTGCTCTCAACTCGCTGGCTACCTTTCCAAGTCATTTCAGGGTGGAAAAGTCTGGGAGGGTCTCCGAGGCAATCTGACCTTGACCCCGCGGGTCTGCTAGAGGCCTTGGGCAGAAGGTGGCCAGGAGGCCCAGGAAGCAGAGGCCCTGATCTGGCCGCAAACAGGGGGCCCTCAGGGAGCGCGCCAGCCCCTAAAGTGTCCTTTTGTTTTGCAGGCTTTACTGAACAGGGTTTTGTTTCATGTGACTGTGCTATTTCAGGAGGAGTAAATATTGCCGGCGGTCTGTTTAAAAAGGCCAATGACCTGAAATGGTTTTTTCCCCCCTTTTCTTTTCCACTTGAATTATCTCCAAGAGGCAGGCCTGCCCAAGCAACGTGCGGTTTTAATTTGTTGGCTTTTAGTTCTAACTTTCCCTTTTCGTCTCATGATACGCTGGGCTGGCAAACAAAAGAGAGAAAAGATATGGGGAGAAAGACACAAAGACCTGACCTAGGCCCAAGGAAAGCGGGAAATGTCCAGGGTGCGACCCGGAAGAGGGCAGGGAGCAGTGGGCTCCGCTGCCTCCCTGCTTCCGGAGCTGGTGTTTGACCTATAATTACAGCTTCTTCCCTCTGATTTCCTCTGTGAAAATAGCAACATTCAAACTAAGCACAGAGTAGAAAAAAGCACTGCATAAAGGATCAGGAATTTATAAATACAGTTCAAATTACAGGATTGTTACCCCCATGGTTTAGCTCTCTGAAGAGTGGGCTGGGAAAGGGGGAACAAAGTTCTGGAAACTTGTCTCAGGTCCTAAAATACCCACGTGTGCCTCTATGGGGGCCCAGTCAAGGAGAGATTTACTGGAGGTTTTTTTCCCACTGGATGTCAATCACTGCAATAAAGGATGTCCTTAGTCAGGCACACCCCACTCTCAGGATTTTTATTTTGACTCCTTAAGGATTCTCACTCGCCATTTAATTGTTCAGTCTCTTCTCTTCAAACTCATTACCTCTAAGGAGGGGGCAGAGGATATCCTTGTCTCAGCAAATACCTCCTAGTCTTCTGGGATCTGCTTTTCCTCCTAGACAAACAATGTGCTCATGCTGGAATTGTCATGTTCTTAGCTGGCCCAGCATACGGGCCCTCCCGTGGGATTTCTTAACTTGGGACAAGTGAGGGATCATCCAGAAAGTTCACCTCTGGTGATAGAGACTGTCAGATAAAAAATATGGGCATGGAAAGTGCAGTCAGCTTAATGAAGCAACCATTAGTGAGAAACAGAGATGAGAGGCAGACACAAAGGCCTGGCACTGAAGCTCTTGGTTCTCATGGTCTCCCGAGGCCTAGCGCCTATCCCTGACCTTTGCTTTGTTTGGATGCTCAACCTTTCCTTGGATTCTATTGGCTAATTCATTTCCTCTTTTGCCTAAACTAGTTCAAGTGGAATTTCTGATCCTTGCAACCAAACATCTTCACTAATACGATGGTGCCAATGTCAAGAATTCTCTAGGGAGGTTGACACAGCAACATTATCAGCACAGCTTCTCAACCTTGGTTTCACAAAGGGTTAGGAGCAATGTTTACAGTATGCTGACTTTGAGTAACTGTCACTACTCTACTCTTCCAAAATTTAAGTGTTGAGGAGAATCATGAAAATATCCCAAGCTGCATTTATGACCCAACTACTGAAGAAGAGAAATTTCTTCTGTTCTGGGGAACAGACTCGTGGCCTGGCCTCTGCCTTCATGTGGAATCACATATGAGTTTTCCAGATGGGAGATTTCTAGAAGAAAGTACAAGAACTATCTTCCCACCACCCATCCCAAGATCTTCACTCTCACTATCGGAGCTCCAGTAAGTTAAACCCAGCTTCCATGTTTGCCTCTCAGTAGAGGTGAAGAATAGTGACCGACCATCATCAACATAACAACCTTTCCTATGCTTAGAGTTGTCACCTCCACACTAAATGACTCCAATCCCCTCTGTGTGTCAAGAGGGCAAATGTAATGGCCTGGCATGACAGTGTAGACAATGCCCTGGACTGGGGGTCCAAGACCTGGATTCCAGCTGAGCCTTTTCTACCAAGCCCTTAGAAGACTAGCTAAGCCTCTGGGTCCAGTTTCCCCATCTGCTAAATAAGGAATTGGGCTACATAATCTAAAATCCCTCCCAGCTCTCATATGCCATTACTCAAAGATAAATTACTGGCCTAGAATCACTGTCCAAAATGAAAACTATTTGCTTTCCACCAAAAGCAGGAGGGACAAATACGAAAAAGAACAGGAAATTCAGATATTTTTCCCCCTCATATTTAAGGTGAGATGATTCTTCTTACAAAATTAACCTTATTTTTAACATACCATTAGCTTTTTAAAATAATAAGTTTATTATATAAGAAATAGATGTTTATTATAGAAAATATAAGTAAGCAAAAAGGAAAGAACTTAATCTGTCATCTTTCCTATCAAAGGTAGTCTCTATTAACATTTTGTGTGTATAAATGAATTTTGTTCTATACACACATATTTATTTTTTCTAATGAAAATAGGATCAGAATATCCATTTTGTTTTTCAAATTGATCTTGACACTTAGCAACACAATGAAAACATCTTTTGAGGTTAATAAATATACTTATATAGCATTCATTTCAATAGTATCTAGTAATCTGATGTTTGGGTGCACCTTCATTTATTTAACCAATCCCTTATGGCTGGATAGCTGCATATAGCTGTTCATTATTATAAACAATCTTAGACATATACTTTGTACAAACATATGTACATATATATATTTGTGTGTGTGTGTGTATATATGTGTGTATGTGTGTATATATACATATATATAAATATATATACACGTATACACATATATAAATATGTGTGTGTGTGTATATATTTTTTAAGACTTCTGAGTGAGCAGCCAGGAGCAATTCAGCATGATTAAGGATGCAGAGCAGCCACACCCCTTCCTTGTGGGCTCATGTGTTAGATTCTTTCAGGGGTAGAGAGCTATTTGATTCCTCTGTACCACATGACCGCTCACCACCCTGGTCACAACTGGATTGGCATCATCTCCTCCCCGAAGGCAGCCATCTGGAGGCTGGTCAAAGCCTATGAGGGCAATGGCAGGAGACCTCTGCCCTGAGAGGGATTCCTTTCCTAGGTGGTGACTAACGAGCTGAGCAGATTCTCCCTGAGGGTGTTGAATGCATATGAGCAGCCTCCATAGAGGGGCAGGCAGGACAAACCCCATGAACCAAAGAGACTAGTGGGTTCTCTACAACCTGAGAGAGAAAGGAATCCCTTCCTGTGTGATTCCTAGGACTTACCCTCCCTGGATCATGGTGGATTAACCAAGAGGGTGAAGGTGTGGTCTCCGGAGCTGGAGAGGCTGGGTTTGGATCCTGGCTCTGCAGCTTCTTACCTGTATCATCTTAAGCTAGTCCCTTCGCCTCTGTGTTCCTGAGTTTCCCCATATGAAACTAAGGACAACAAGGCCTACTACAAAAGCCTACTGTGAAAACTAAGTGAAATAATAACTATAAAGGCCTTTAGAAGGGTGCCTTGTATACAGTGGATGTGATTATTACGCCTCTGCTAGTAAGGTTTGCTCTACCTAGAATCTCAGGAATTTAAAGAGTCTTACAGGTCACTGATATCTGCAAGGACAAGCCGATGACTTCGAATATCTTGCTATTATTAGTTTACTCTTCAAGGACTTCTGTTTCTTCCACTGGATTCGTGACCTCCTTGAGGGTCAGGGCCACCTCAAGTTCCATTGTGCCCTCCACAGTGCCTTGTGCAGGCTGAGTGCCGAATACATGATTGGTTCCACGGATTGGAGAGAGAGCATTTTCCATGCAGCCCAGCACAGCCAGTTTGGACCAGCAGAGTGGTCAGCTGGGCCAGCAGCCCAGCTCCCCTGCCCCCACCGCAGCCTTCCTGAAGCGGTTCTCCCCGGATGGCAGCGCACCAGCAGCCCTCCCCGGCGAGTGGGAGCTTAGCGCTGGTGCAGAGTGAATTCTTGGGACTGGAAGTGGTTATGTTCTACTTCAGTCTGCAGGCTTTGAAAAACATCCCCACCAAAGCTAACCCAAGGCCTCCTCGGATGTGTGCCTTAGTTGACCAAAGGTAGGGGGAACAATTTGTTTCAGGAACTCCTCCCTCTAGGAAGGCAGAACATTGGTTCCCCTCTCTGGGGTGTCCCTGAGGCTAGAGGCTTAGACAAATAATGGAAGGAGGGAAGTGAAAACTGCTGGTCCTTCTCACCCCATCAGTCTCCTCTGGCCCCATCTGCTGACCTACCTGGGCCACCAAACCTGGGCCTTAAATGCCTGGTGGCTGAACAGCTCCTGTAGCCCCAACTTCATGTTAGCTGCAGAGAGGCTCAGCTAAGCGGGACAAATAGAGAAGAAGGAATTCCAGAGGTCTGGCAGCAGGTTTCATATGAAAGGTGTCAGGGAACAGGGATTCAATTTTTTTTTTTTAGTATTTCTCTGTGCTAGGCATACACTGGGTGCATTGCATAATAAAACAACAACAGCAACAACAACAGCTAACACATACCACCTGCCAGTTACTACTTCAAGCATTTTATATACATTAACTCATTTATTTATTACCCCAATTCAGTGGAATAGGTGTTATTATCTCCATTTTACAGATGAGGAAGCTGAGACACAGAAGTTAAGTAACTTGCTGAGGTCCCACAGCTACTAAATGGCACACCTTGACATGCTCCTAATCTGTATTCAAAAGCTTTTCAATGAACATTTCGGCATGATCACGTGTGCATGTGCATGTTTCATTCTCACAGTAACTCTGTAATAGTGTATAGGTTCACATGGACCCATTTCATGGATAAGAAAACTGAGGCTCAGAGAACTTAAATATGTTCAAGTCACATAATTAACAAGTGGTGACTTCCATGCCAGGCCTGCCTGGCTCCATGACGTGTTGACACAGAGAGAAGACTGTGAAAAAGGACAGGAGGATGCTGGGTGGGCTTCCCGATGTGCAAATCAGGTCTGTGGGAGGGAGCACCAGGCACAGCAAAGGAGCCGGACCTCTGAGCCCCTGCTCCTTTGTTATTTTCAAACTGCACCAATTAGCCAGATCGGTGAGCCGATTTTAATCTCAGAGCCGCATGCCTTTTAAAAAGGTGAACCCAGCAGAGCTGAAAAAACGACTCTAAATGCAGCCAAACCTCCAAATGGAAAAATATCAAAGCTTTTCTCACTCTCCCTACTTACTTTCCAAGCCATCTAGTTTTTTTCCCTTTCTCCTCTCTCTGCTGAGTTTTTTGGGTTTTGTTTTTTTTTTTTAAGCCCAGCTTCAAACTGTCTTCAGCTCAAGACAGTTAAGATTCTAGCATCAAAGCTACTTAAAGCAACAGTTCTGTCTTCTTGTATGTTTAAAGCTTTTCTCCCCAACTGAGAAAGAAGACTTGCCCCTCGTTAATGGGGCTGAGTGACTGGCTAGTGGCCAAGCCATTTCAAGCACTTAAAGAAAAGATGGCTTTGCCTGCCAACCCCTGGCCACCAGCAGCAGCAAGGTCCTCACTGGGGTAGGTCAGAGGGTTGCCCCATCTTTTCCAAACCAGAAGGAGCTCTTGGAAGGCTCACCAGGAGTAGAGAAACAAATAGAACTATTAAGAAACTCACAGACACATGACGATAATACCAGGAGACTGTGTTTGCAGACACCCTTAGGAGTTTTAGGTGAGTGCTCAAGCCAGAAAGTATCAGGGCTGCAGGTGTCCAGAAACCTCATCAAGCAGGAGACCCAGGGAAGGAACTGAGGCCCAGGGAGACCGCAGGCCTGGGAAGCAGCAGGGTCTAACGACTGAGGCAGGCAACGCAGGTTTTGCAATCTAATTTTCCCCTCTCTAGCTGTGGGACTGCAACCAGGGCCACATCTTGGCCTTCCCAGACCCAATCTTCATTGTGCAGCAGATTGGGTGGTTCCCCACGCTGAGGGGGAAATAAATGGTGTATAAAATTGAGTTCATAAAATAAATGACTATAAAATTGAGTTAATACTTCACACAGATTCTTCTTTGCCTTCATCATCAAGCACTCAAGCACTAATTGATCGTCCAGTTCCTTTTAGATCAAGTGAATGAGGATGAGGTTTGTCCAACGGGGTGGAAGCTTATGCTGAACTTAGCATCTCTGGCCCCATCCCCACTGGGGCTAAGTTCCCAGCTGTGGCATGGCTGAGGCCCTGAGCTCCCAGGGGGCAGATCTGATTATGGCACCAACAGGCACAGCAGGACACCAATAATCTTACTCCCACACAAGTTGTTTCTCAACGGAAGCCAAGAGCTAACAGTTAAGTGGCTGCTAAGTGTTAGGCACTCCGAACAGAACTATCTATACGTTATCCAGCAAGTCGGGTACATGACATGCCCATTTTACAGATGAGGAAACCATAAGAGAGTAAGTCACTTGCCCAGGTTCCCCCAATCAATTATGAACTCCATGAGACGAAGGACTGAATTCCTCACACTTAGAGTAGTCCTAAGCACAGGGACAATGTTCAGTAAAAAATTATTGAATGAGCCATAGATAATAAATGGGGAAGGAAACAGAAGTATATTCTCAGAAAGAGTTTCCAGGCTAACTAAGAGCTGTAATGATCTAGAACGCTTGTAACCTTTCCTTTCTCCATGCATTCACCCATTGATTGTTTCCACAGGGAAGTGTCTTACTACTCCGTGGGTGTACAGAGCTGGTTGCTAATTTTGGAACACTTGTGAATCCTGGGCCCAGAGTCATGAAAAGGCTGGTGAGTCACATTCCCCATACAGAGCACCCTACACACTGGCTGTCAGAATAAACCAGGAGATGTCACCATCTCGTCCTCTGCTCTCATTGTCTCGTTTTACCTTCTTGAAAACGACAAAGGATGCTCTGCAGAGGGAGGGTCAGAGTAACGGCAAATTTCTGGATACTCTTACACTTTGCAAACCTGCAAATTGCACAGGTTCTCCTGGAAACCTCACTTTCCACTGGAAGAGTCCGTCCCTCCCCCTAGGATGTCAGTGTGAACCTGTAAGTGGCCACAGCTTCTTTACTGTAGGCAACGCCTGCAGTAGCCTCACTATGCCTTTCCTGGCAGGTAAGTAGCATAACCTGTCACCAGGAGACCGTTAGCCTCTTTAACAAAGGATGGAGAGAATGGTTGAAAATACAGGCGCCCCTGAGAGAGGAGACACATTGATTTAAAGTCACACAAAAGAGCAAAAAGCTGATGGCAGACCTTTCTGGGGCAGAAAGAAGGCAGGGTTCAGGGGGATTAAAACAGAGGTAGAAGTTTGTAAGTTATATAAATGTCTAAGCACTATGTTGTACATCTGAAACTAACAGAATATTGTATGTCAACTGTAACTTAAAAATAAATAAACAAATAAATAAAACAGAGGTGGAAGTGGCTTGGCGCCTAGCACAGATGATTGGGTACTTAAAATACAACCTACCGACTCTCACTCATGGCTGTTCAGGCTCCTTTGCTTGTCCCAGGTAGACGGCTGCATCCCCGCTTCCAAGCGTCTCAGCTGGTACGAAGGAGGAAACCCAAACTAGGCCACATGCTAACCATGATCACGCTCTGGTAAGAGTCGTGATGAGGCCAGAGGTTGAACTGAGGTTGCCATTGTCTCTTCAGGTTTTGACTTCCATAACTTCTGCCGTGCATTTATTACAGAGAATGAAGAGTGGAGAGTATTTGGGTGCGTGAGGACATTCTGAAGGGATGAGCAGCCACATGAACCTTCCAAATGCCAGTTCATCCACCAAAGTGCCCCATTGTTTCATTCCTCCTGACCAAGCTGGAGAATGCAGGAGTAAGAACAGAGAGAGAAGCGGTGCTTTTAAAAATAGATCTGACTTAGTAGTCTTTAAATAGCCGGGGATTATGATATGAGAGAGGGCAGCCCTGGGTCTCCAGCTAGACAAAATGGCCTCAGTGGACTTGACTAAAGGAATCTGGCTTTGCTAAGTAAGAACTTCTAGAAAGTAAGAAAGCTGCTAAACAAGAGAATTCCCTTCTCTGCAGCAGAATGGATTTGTACTTGGCTGAGATGGTCGCTGAAATTCAGCCCGCCTTGACATGGAGAGAGAGAGAAAAAAAAAAAAAATCCTTGCTATTCAAAGTTGGTTCCTGGAC
This sequence comes from Miniopterus schreibersii, assembly GCF_964146895.1. Classification (NCBI taxonomy): domain Eukaryota; kingdom Metazoa; phylum Chordata; class Mammalia; order Chiroptera; family Miniopteridae; genus Miniopterus; species Miniopterus schreibersii. The sequence goes on from NC_138119.1 coordinate 26,163,127, forward strand.
CAGGAGCAGTGACCTCACTTGGGAGCTTGTTAAAGCTGGGGACTCTGAGGCCCCACCCTCCACCTACTGAATAAGAATCTGCCCTATAACGAAACTCCCAGGTGAGACACGTACCTAACAGACCAAGAAACGCTGGACTAAATGACCTTTCCGGATTCCTCCTACTTGAGGATTTGATGGCTCATGGATCACCCCCAATTGAGAAGCAGCGTGGCCCTTCTGCAGAGGGAGGACCTGGTTGCTAAGGATGACTGAGGTGCATGGTGTTCCCCTCACAAGTCGCAGCTTTCTACTCATCTGTGTTTATAGGACACATTTCTTCACAACCTCAAGGGGCTGCAGCTTCATTTTCTCCGAACACACCAGGGGCCCTGTGGCAAACCCCTGGAAGACCACACAGCTTGTGTGTCTGCTGTGTGTTCAGGGGGACTAGAGCTGCAATCCCCTTGAGGTGTGCCTGTCCCAGGCCCATCAAGGACTCCCAGAGCAAGGAGCAAGGTAGGTGATCCAGTGGTCTGTGTAGATCCTGGCTTTCCTCTCAGTTATGGGAACCACCTGCACACCTCTCTGTTTATCCATCTGGGGCTACAGATGGCAGGCAGTGCCCAACATCTCATCGGGTAAAAAATCATAAGGCAACTCATATATTTTCCCAAGAAGGTCTTGTAAAAGTCATTGCATAAATTATTCATAAATAACCAATGAGAAAAGGAACACTAAAATCTCATGTGGAAAGTGAGAGGGTCTCAAAATATGGACAAGAGCCCTCTGACTAGGAGGATCTAGTTTAAGGACACACATGCAGGGAGCATGTCCACTCAATTGCTGATACCAACTACTTATCTGGTTTGTTTGGGCCCCTATAAAAAATACTATACACTGGGTGACTGAAACAACAGACATTTATTTTCTTGCAGTTCTGGAGGTTGGGAAGTCCAAGATCAAGGTGCCAGCATATTAAGCTCTTGGCAAGGTCTCTTTTCCAAGCTTATAGATAGCTACCCTCTCACTGTATCTTTACATCAGGGGTGGGGAATGTCCAGCTGGCAGGCAATCTATGGCCTACGAAATCATTTGGTCTGGCCTTGCCAAATCAACTGCAGACAGGACTCAAAATTCAATAAATCTAGGAGCTTTTTTCATAGCTAATTTTTAAGTTGATAATTTTGTATATTCCATTAATGATGTTATAAATACCCAAATGGCCCTTGGCAGAAAAAAGGTTCCCCACCTCTGCTTTACATGGTCTTTCCTCGGGGTGTGCACATGGAGAGGGAGAGGGTGAAGGAAAGAAAAAGAGAGAAAGAGAGAGAGAAAGAGAAGGTGGGAGGGATGGGAGGGCGACTCTAGTGTCTCTTTCCTCTTCTTATAAGAGCATTAATCCCATAATGGGGCACCACCACTATGATTTCATTTAAACCTAATTATCTCCCAAGACCCCCACCTCCAAATACCATCATGTTGGGGATTAGGACTTCAACACATGAATTTTGGAGGGATACAGGCATTCAATCCATAACAACCACCAAGGTAAGAGACTTCAGAGAACCTATTTCCTAATCTGTATTTTTCCCCTTAAATCATATGTTCTTGACTAATACTAATATTTTTTAAGTACACTAAGACTACGCTATTTAGAGAAATGGAAAATTTTAAATTATGCATCTTCATAAAACTAATAGTGCTATAGAAATGCAGTTTATCAGTCTCTAGTCTCTCCACTTCACCATTTCTGATGGGCTGTGGTCCAGTGGTCAGGTCAAAGATGAGCTGTACTGAATATGTATTCATAGTAAGGAGAGCAGTTGAGACCAGGGGCTCTAGAGTTAGGGTGATCTGGCTTCCAGTGTGATTCTATGGCTTCCTACCTATGATCTTTCCAAACTCTGATTACCCCATCTATAAAATGGAGGGAATTATAATACTGTCTATCATTATATATCATTATATAGTCATGTGAAGGGTAAATTAAATAAAACATGAAACACTCTGCCACAGTTAGACACTGAATATACAGTGGCTATTACTATTGCTGTAGTTGATATGATTGGTCATGATACTTAGGTCTTTCTGGCTCATGTGTGCTCTTTCTACTCTTAAGCTGAGACTTCCAAGAAGCAGGAATTAAGTTTCCCTCGATGGACTCCCTTTCACCTTCCTGAGATTGTGAAAGGTCTCCTGCTTCCTGTATCTCAAGGAGCAGCCCATGTAGGGCCCTGCCCTTGTTGAGCATCAGAACTAGTATTGTGGCCACTTGCCTCACTACTGGCTGGAAGAACTCCTCCCAAGTCCTGAACTCCCCGTAAGACTTGCAGCACAAGTTGGGCCTTGTTTGTTAGGAGGCCAGGAATCCTCCACCTCTCCAATTCTCATTGCCCCACCCTGGGGCAACTGATCTTCATTCATATCTCTTTACCCCGCCTGCTTCCCCTTACACGAATCTTCACCCCTGAGCACATATCTGACATTGGACTTCAAGGGTGATCTTTCCTTCATTTTAGCTTTCATTTCCTGGGGTCAGCCACCTGAGAGGGCACCTTGGAACATACCCAGTACTTCATGGATGAGTCTCCTATACTTTCCCAGAGTAGAAACAGGCATCTTTTCTACCCTGCCTATGTGGTCCCAACCATAGCCAGTGACACCAAAATCTGTTGTCATCCATCCTTGGAAAACCCACATCCTCAAAGTCCTTCATCCCAATTCCTTTGTCCAGTGGTCTTAAACCACATAAATGGCTTAACCTGCTGGGTAAAGGCCTTGGACCCTGCTCCATCTCCCAACCCCACTCCCCAGTCAATCACCTAGTTATCTCTTCCAGGAAGTTTACTGCCTGCTCTCCAAGCTAAGCTGGCTTCAGGGCCCCTCTACTGAGCTTACCGCCATAATTACCCATTGTATGGGAATGATCTATGTCTCTGCCTGCCCCTCCCACAAAACCAAGTTTAAGGAGGGCTGGGACATGTTATTCATTTCTGTATTCCCAACACTTAACACTGTCTAATAAATACTAAGCATGCAAGAAATATTGAAAAGAAAAAAAAGAAAAAGATAGAAAGAAGGAAGGAGGGAGGGAGGGAGGGAGGGAGGGAGGGAGGGAGGGAGGGAGGGAGGGAGGGAGGGAAGGAAAAGAAAGAATGATAGCTGCAGAAAGAAGGAAATAATGATAAAACACTAGATCTAATTCTGCAGAAGAATTCCCAACAGCCCTGAGCAGTGAAGCTAAGACCCATATTTCTCTATATTTAATCTTCAAAAATTTCTCTCCATGTTATTAATATAAAAATAGGATGAGTTTATAGACTTATTAAAACTGTTGGCTAAATAATCATGACAGTTTCTGGAGCCCTGGGACAACAGCAAGCCCTATAAAGTACTCTCTACTGACAGCAGGACATAAAACCATTGTCAAACACACACTTTTTCCTGGTCGCAGATACACAGTCCATTCAAAGGTCAAGGTCAGTCACTCTTCTTGTGTACCCGTGCCCTCCACAGCTGACAAACATTTCCACACACACCCAAGTAACGGAGAGAGGGTCCAAAAAGCTCTTAGGAATTCACTGTTGGTCATAGTCACCTTTTGGACATTGCCACAAACGGAGAGAAACCGTGGCCCAGAAAGCTAAACAGCAAAACAAAACTGCCAGATAATCAAGAAAAGTATCCACGTGTGTACACATACACATACACTCAACAGTTGAACTTTCCTAATAATGTTTTGCTCAGATTAATAATTAAATGGCCTTGTGTACTTTGAATAGAAGCCAACTGCTCGGCAAGGAGAGGTGACAGAGAAGCGTATGAACGCGGTCAGCCTGGAATGAAAATTAGCCAGTCCACGATGCAGATAATCTAGAGTCTCTTACATTCATTCCCTGTATCTTCTTTGCCTTTTTAAAAAATAAATTTATTTTTAGTGAGGTAACAATGGTTAATAACATATAAATTTCAGGTGTACAACATTATAATTTGATATCTGTATAGTCTAGTTTCTGCCCTAGCCAGTTTGGCTCAGTGGTTAGAGCGTCGGCCTGTGGACTGAAGGGTCTTGGGTTCGACTCTGGTCAAGGGCACATCCATGTTTCTCTCGCTCTCCCTTTTCCTCCCTGCCACTCTCTCTGAAAAGCATTGGGGGGAAAATATCCTCAGGCGAGAATTTTTTAAAAAGTCTAGTTTCCATATAATTGACCCCCTTTCCCCTCTGGTAACCACCATTCTGCTGCCTGTATCAATGAGCTTGTCTTTGTTTTGTTTTGTTAATTCATCTGTTACTTTTTTGTTTTATAGTCCACATCTGAGTGAAATCATACGGTTCTCGTCCACTTCTGTCTGACTTATTCCACTTGGCGTAATACTCTCAAGATCCACCCATGTTGCCACAGATGTCCTCTGCCTTCGTTTTAGCTCAGAATTTTTAGGGATGGATTAAATACAAGGTATGGGGAAAGTCTACTGTACAAACTTTGGTCTGTTCCAGCCAATTCAGCCGCTGTTCCCTCTACACCAAACAGAAGTAACAGTTTGACCCTAAAGCCCGGGCCAGACTTTGTGGGCTGCGTTTGGAGGACAGGCCCTCCTGTGCACATGTGCGCTCTCCCCCCAGCAGAGCAGCCCCTTACAGACACTGTGGCATCTCTCCCAGCAAAGAGGGGACATTCCCCACGACTTGCTGTGCGGTCGGGAGCTTCATTGCTGAAGGTGGAATTCGTATGGGAGTTACCTTCCAGGGTACTGGAAGAATGAGTGTGGCTGTAGGAAAAGATAATCTACTCCAGACTACTTTTTAAATTCTGTCAAATATTAATCTTGCGTCTGGGGGGAAAAAAGGAGCGATTAAAGTTAGCAGAGGATCTGAGGGGAGCCAACGAGTGCTCAGGCAAGGAAGGCAGGAAATGGGGAAAAGGAACATGAGGAGGAGGAAGGTCACATCCTCCCCAAAGCCAAGGAGGATGGGTGCTTCCCAAGGAGAGCGGAATGTCCCAGGAGGCCCGTGCCAGACGTGGAAGCAGGTGCCTGCCTGGGCCTGCCTCCTCCCCACTGTTCTTTCTCCTTCCCGCCCTGGCTCCTTTCCCTTCATCCACTTATTGCCCACCTGCGTGTCAGGTACTGCGTAGGTGGTGGGGATATGAAGGTGACAAGTGTCCCTAAGCTCAAGTTACTAAGCAGCGAAACTGGCAACCAACGTGTCTGGCGAACCAAACAATGCAGGAGTATCACAGGGACAGTCTCAGTAAAGGTGCCAGGCCCAGCGGGCATCGGTGGAAGCCAGCAGTTCATGTAGCTGATTTCAGTAACAATGTGCTTCTCAAAATTTCTTCACACCTACTGCTCTAGAGTAAAGGCAAACAAAGAGATAAGACAACTACATTCAAGGAAAGATTTTTTTTTTTTTTTTTAATTCTCACCTAAGGATATTGTTTCCATTGCTTTTCAGAGAGAGTGGGAGGGAGAGAGAGAGAGAGAGAGACATTGATGTGAGAGAGACACATCGATTGGTTGCTTCCCTGGGCTGGGGCCAGGGATCTCAAGCCTGCAACTGAGGTACATGCCCTTGGCCGGAATCGAACCCAGGCCCTCAGTCCATGGGCCGATGCTCTAATCAATGAGCCAAACCAGCCAGGGCTATAAGAATTATGATTGTATGTTCTTTGAAAAAGTCTATTAGAAGACATATTTGGGAAATTTTTATATTGAGTAGGAATTAAGTGATTTATTTAGATAATTATCATTAATTTTCTTCAGCATAATAAAGATTATTGTGAATATGTAGGAAAATGTATTTTGCAAGAGATGTGTGTTAAAGTATTGAGGGGTCATGTCTATATCTTACTTTGAAATGGTTCTGAAAAAAAAAATACAGCAAAATGTAAACAATTATAGAATCTGGGAGAGGGATTTGAGTGTCCATTGTACTATTCTTTCAACTTTCCTGCACATTTGAAATGTTTCATAATAAAATAAATTTTAAAATTCTCTCCACTTGTGAGCTGTTACACTAAGGACTGTAGTAGAATAAAGCCATTTGTGTGTCAATTAGCCAACCAGTAATCATAACTAACATTTATCATGACAGGAAAATCTGAGTGCTCACATGAGGTTTCTCCTGCATTATGGGCTTTCCTTTACAGAGAGGGGAAACTGAGGCCCGGCAAGTGAAGTACCAACCCCACATCACACAGCTGCTGACTCTCAGGGCCAGATCCCCACTCAGCTGCGATCTGGATTTGGACCGTGTACCCCTTACTGCTATCCTCTACCTACAGTCTCCCAGGAAACACCTTGAAATGCAATGTCTGGTTGAACTAGCCGTGACAGAATTCATTAACCTGTCAACCTGTGAGTACAAACAACCATTATAAGAGCCTTTCCTGTTTTGATGGGAGAGGAAAGGTTTCTAGGGGCCACCAGGGGAGAAGAGGCCATGGGAGAGTCGGGGAAAGGACAGAGAAAGCCAAAGTGGGGAAAGGAAACTGTCTGGGGGCAAATTGAAGCTGTAAGGCAGGTATTTTTGCCTGAAGCAGCAGACAAAATGTTTTCTGGTTAATAGAAAAGTTGCTACAGTCAACACTGCTCCACATCACTAAAGAAGGCTGGACAAAAACCACGGCTGAAACATAAAATGGTGTTGGCTCCCCAGAGGGTTTCTTAATCAAGGTCTCGTCGTGACTGAAGTTCCTGTCACTGACCCACCACCCAGGACAGCGATGAGACTTCAGAGAACAGGGCTGGGCTGTGCGGAGCCACCCCTGCCCTCCTACCCCTACATGACCTGGGCCAGAGAGACGGAGGGCAGGGCGAGCCTGGCCAACTGGCCTCTACAGGAATTTCAACCATGACCTCGACCTGACTTGCCCTCTGCTCCAGTCTCCCGACTAACCAGCCAGTGCACATGGCAAAGCCACAGTCCCACAGCCAGCCTGGCAGGCTCAGCGTGCAATAACCAGGGTCAAGTTCCAGTTTGCTCGTGGTGTATGAAATATGTAAGGGTTGGAGAAATCATGTAAAAAGTCAGGAGAATGTAAACTTTCCGAACCCCGATCTCCCAGGGATTGGACATTAGAACAAAAGTCACTTTCTTCAGTGCCCTTTTCCTACAACCCAGCTTTGCCTGAGAAAAGAGCTACCTCGTAAAACCTCAGCCCAGTGGGATGTTCGGAGTAAAACTCAGGGTTAACCATTAGGCAGTGGGGCAAAGTGTCCCGCTATTCAGAATTTGGGGACTGCCCCTGGGAATTTGATTTTTTAAGCAAAAACACAATTGTGCCAACTGATCTCAACAGTATTTCTAGAAAATTCACCCCACTGTGACCATCTCAGACCGTCTCAGATCTTCCCCACGGGCCAGGGGCGACATGCTGCAAAGTGGCCCTCAGAAGACACAAAGCTGAAGTCAACTCTGATGATTTCTGTGAAGAAGAATTAACAACCTCAAAATGAAAGGTGCTCCTGGGGAAATAAATTGTGCAATGGAAAAGTTTGTTAAAATAAACAGCCTTCATAGGGCACTTTCCCCTAAAGGTCTCCCAAACAGCACTCCTGCCTGGAACCCATCTTGCACACCACACAGCTGTGAGCATCGGATGAGCTGCTCTGATTTCCCTGCTTAAAAGCCTCAGTGCACACCCCACCCCAGCACTGGTCCCCTTCCTCTGGCTCCTCTGAGCTCTGGGACTCCCTTCTCCCAGTGACCTTTCTAACGGTAAGCATGAAGCTGCCCCTCTCCTGCTTAGAAGTCGTGGCTGGCTCCCGATCCCTTGCAGGATAAAAATGCACACTATTTACTTGGCCAACAAGGCCTTCATGATCTTTCTCCTGCCCTCTTTTCCCAGACTCATCTGCTAGCACAGCTCACATGCATCCTTTGTTCCAGTCACACACACTTCTCTAAATTCTCACCCTGTCTTTAATACGTGGCATTTGTCCATGTCTTTTCGCTTGCTGTTCCCTGTCTAGAATGCTGTTCCTCTGAGTCCACGGAATAAACTGAGGCTTCAAGACTCTGCTCAAACGGTACATCCTCAGTGGAGCCCCTCTAGAAGTATTCTCTCTCCCTGCCTCCCTCGCCACCCCCTTCACCAGACATCACACACACACACACACACACACACACACACACACACACACACACACACACTCCACGCCTCCCCAGCCACACAATCACCACACCTTTCCCAGGGCTCTGCTCCATCCTCTGTTCCCGCATCTGCTCCATCACAGTCTGTCCCACACAGACTGTGAGGACAGAGCCTGTGCAGTGCTCACGTCTGCATTCCTAGTTTTTAGCACGGTACCTGGCACCCAGTGGGTAGTTCATCATGTGGAAGGAAATTAGGCCCTCCCCAACCAACAGTACCAGGCTCACGTTCTCCCTTTCCCAAGTCTTTTCCAACACCTGTCAGGAAATATTTCTGCCACCTAATCCCCAAATTCTGTATCCTGTATTGTCTGTAAACTGTTACTTCTCTCTTTCTGAAGTTTCCTTTGTATTTACTAGAATTTGCACAGCATTCTACTAAATTACGAATATGCTTTAGGGAAGCCACACCTTATAGTCCCTTTCTTCCCCCACCAGACTTTGGTTTTGTTTAGGACATACTGCTGATGAATTAATGTACCTACTGGTCCTTTAAGACATCAACATCAATTGTTTTAAAATCTCTTCGTTTATAGAAAAAATTTAGCCTAAAGATCGACTCCATTTGTCCCCCACTCAGAAGCCCAGAGTCCCTGTAAGATGAACACTGTATATGGGGACGTCGTAGGGAAGCAATGGGCTGTAGGATAAAAGGTCCTGGCCCTGGGCCCTGGCCACCTTCCCTGCTGCCTGTCTTCCTGCGTGGCCCCTCCCCAGGCTGGGCTCCATCTCCCTGCCCAGGGCCACAGGATTCAGAGGCAATCCCAGATGTATACAAAAGTCCTCTCTGATTTTGTGGGGGTAACCCTTGTGGGGTGTGGTTCTCTGCTCTTCCGATGGTTCTCCATCAACAGGGCCTGCAGCTCTGATTTTCCAGAGCTCTGTGGCCCAAGGGAGGAAATTCACATACAGTGTTTCTTTCCAAGTGACCTGGGAGAAACTTTTTTTCAATCTCACCATTTCAGAAATTCTAAAATGCAGATCTGGGGAAGGATATGTAGAAAAACTATTCTTTGGCTTCCACCTGCCACCTCTTTTTATCACCCGCTTCCTGAGGAGCCCAGTGTCTGGAGGCCTTTGGCCAGGATGGTGGCGTACTGGACAGCGCCCCTGGGCTGCTGTCTAGAAAGGCCTCAAAATGGCTTTGGGGCTGGAGCAAGCCAATGGGCGAGTAGCTGGTGTGTCTATCTATCATTCTCCCTCCACCTCTATGACCCTGTCCATGTCCATCTTGCCACAAACTACCCCTCAAAGACCTTAATTTATTAGTTGAAAGGAAAGAGTCTGCATTCAATGTCAGACTGACATTGGTGAAGGCTCCCACAGCCTCCCCTGTGATCTGGAATTTCAGATCCTGGGTGTGAGTGTTGATGAGATGGAAATCCAAATCCATAGAGATGCTCAATGTCAAGGGATGACCAGGAGTTTAGGACAGGAGGGCAAGGTTGGGGACTAATTACTGGAGAGGTGGGCACACATGGGCCTAGACCAGACCGGGAAGGTCAATGTAACATAATTATGGTTAATCACGGGTGGGCTCAACCTAGTCCAAGATCCTGGGAGCCTCTCCAAGGTGGTGAGCCCAGCAGCTGACAACATCTTGGGGGTTTCAGCAGCAGGCATTGAAACTCAATCTGTGGTGTCTAGGTTCCAGGGCAGGAAATGCATGTTGGATCTTCGATGAGTATGCTGAATCATCAGGCGGGGGCTTGGTCAAAACAGATTATAAAGCAGACTGATGACAGGGAAACAGGATACTGAAGTCAAACCCATGCTCATCAGCTGCAGCATTGCCTTGTTGATGGGCAACAGGCTGAGGGCATCTCTTCTTCCTCCCACCTGGAGCCAGGCCCAGCAGGCCCCAGACCTGGGCGGGACTGAATACAGGTGGAGCCCTCTTCATGCTAGACCATCAGCACCTTATGGGCAAGGGCCATGTCTGCCTAACTTTTCATTCGGTAAGTGCCTGATATGTAATAGGTGTTCAGTAAACACTCGCCGAGTGAACGACCATTGTTTAAGCTGTTAGGGAGCAGGGTGAAGACACCAGGCACAGCCTCCTTCCACTAGGAGACCATAACCGGACTTCATCCTGCAAGTACCTCCACTTCCAGAGACCTGCCTGGGCCCTTCACGCTCCAACCTCTGGATTTGTTTTAACGGACGCCTACAGTGTTTGCCATGTGCCAGCAAATACCAACTAACTTAATCCTCAAAACAACTCTATGAGGTAGATACTTTTTAAAAAAATCCTCACTGGAGGATATGTTTATTGATTTTAGAGAGAGAGAGGGAGAGAGAAACATCGATCAGTTGCCTCCTGTACACTCCTCCAACCAGGGATCGAACCCACAATCTAGATATGTGCCCTGGCTGGGAATTGAACCCACAACCTTTTTGGTGTTATGGCTCGATGCTCCAACCATCTGAACCACCCGGCTAAGGCTAAGGTATATACATTTAATTAGCCTATTTTATAGATGAGAAAACAGAAGCACAGACAGGTCAAGAACTTGACCAAGGTCACGCAATAAGAAGTAAGCAATAGAGTCTGGATGTGAGGCCAGGCATTCTGGCCCCAGAGCCCATGTTGACGTAAAGGCTAGAGGATCCAGACCCATCACTATCCATACACTATGCAGCGCTGATCTGAAATCTGAGTTGTTGGTAGTAGCTACCAGATATGGAAACAATCCCCACTGCCTTTGAATGTGTCTCAGATGCAAGTGAGACACAAGTTGGTAAAGCATCTCCTTGTAGAAAACCTCCCTGGGGACTTCTGGACTTTGCCACCTATTCAAGGGCCAGTTTCATGGGTGGCCTTGTGGCTGTGCTCAGAAGGACCCCACATTAGGTTTAATGCTCTTCTGTTGCCATCTTGAAATTCGGAATCATTTTTTAACAAGGGCTGTGGGATTTTTGTCTTGCACTGAGCTCTGAAAATTATGTAGCTGGTCCTGCCTGCGCTTGTCGGATGTCCATCCCATTCCTACTGATTACCTTCCTCTCACCCTCCCTCTCTTGCCCACAAAAATCACTCGTGCAGGCTCAGTAAATTTTTGTCATTCTTAGGTGTGAGGAGAATGTGCGGGTCAACTCTGGTTCTTACGGATCTCTTATTTTAACGTTTCCCCTGAGGCCAATTAGGGGTTTCTTTTTCATGAGATCTGAGGACTCTTATGCTCACTCCACCCCTCCCACCCCCTCTCCACAGATGAGATCTCATCTCCGAGCTGCCTGCTGACCCAGGGCTGACAAAGGCAGTGAGGATGAGGTGGGTTGTCAGCAAAAGGAAGCCTCAATTAAAAGACAGCACCGCGGTGTTAAAAGATATAATGAGCAATATTAAGCATTTTAAGAGTTTATGCAAGCAAAACTTGTTTTGAATTGGGCAGTGCCAAACCCAAAGCGGTTAGGGGCAGGCCTCTGACAGGAGCCAGGGAAAGACATATAGAGACAGCGCAGTAGCAAAGAAAGGAAATCATTCTATTGCTATAGCTTCAAGCCTAGTTGGCTCTTTGTGACTGGTTGTCCTTCGTGTTTTTGATTTCATAACCTTGAGATATTTACAGGCTTAGATTTTGGTTTACTTTCATTGGCCACCAGGGTGTTGGATTCACCTCAGTCTAAGGGCCTCCTTGTTAAATTAATTTAACAGTAGTCTAGGTTAAAAGAGATTTAAGAGACAGACACGTGAACTAAATTAATGTGTGGATTTTGTTTAGATCCTGATCCAAATAAACCAGATATGTAAAAAAATATGTTTTAGATAATCAGGAAATGTTGAATATGAACTGGGTGTTCAATGATGTTGAGGAATTGTGCTTTATTTTGTTGAGTGTGAAAAGGTATAGTGGTTAAGTAAGAAAATGGTCTTATTTTTTTAGAGATGCACACTGAAGTATTTACAAGTATCTGGGATTTGCTTTAAAAAAATAATAAAAGATAGGGTTGGGGAGAGAGAGGGGTGAAATAAACATGGCAAAGTACTGATACTTGTTGAAGTTGGTGATGGCATTTCTTATACTCTTTTCCTTGTGTAGGTTTGTAAGTTCTAATAATAAATAGTTAAAAGTGAGAAAGAGAGAAAAAGAGAGAGGGGAGAGGAGAGGGAGGAGAGGAGAGAGCCAGCATCCAGACCACAATGTTTCCAGGAGTAAAGCAGATGTTTATTGCTGTTCTTCATCAATGGCTTAGAGGATTCTGGTCTCTGAATGAGCTGTTTTTCCTGTGTGGATAGCACTCGACTCTGCAGTCTCCTCTGAATCATAATCTTCTTGAGCCGTTTCACTGATAGTGGGAATTACTCCACTCAATTTACTCTTCTGCCTGTTCCCTCTGTGCTCAATAGCTTATGATAATACCAGTATAATGGTAGCTGTGGAGGGTCAAACTCATGACCCTGACTTATTAACCTCCTTCCCTAATTTCACCACATCCAAATCCTGTTCCTTCTCTGGACCTAACTCAAGTGTTACCTCCTATGTGAAGCCTTCCAAAGCTGCCTGGCCTATCCCGATCTCTCCTTCCTTATCTCCCATAGCAAATACAGTCCAGCATCTGATATGTAACTATTGGTCATGAGTTGTTCTTGAATGATTTTGAGCAACCCATTCTTATGGACCCAACAGATTGCAGTTTCTTCCCCTGTATTTTGCTCTGACGGAGTTCAGAGTACTCTGAACAGGCCTATTCCATGCTGAGCACATTGTAGGCCATTCATTCATATGGTCATTCATTCATTCCTCCAATACCGAGCACCTACTCTATGCTAGGCATGGAGCTAGGTGCTGGGGATTCAGCAGTTGAATGAGATAGACTCAGTCTCTGCCCTGGAGCCCTCTCTGCTGAGAGGGAGAGGTGACATTAAACAAATAACTTCATAACAAAGCAATTCATAACAATGGTGTGAGTGCTGTAAAAGCCCCATGCACGGTGCTCTGAGGTCTAAAGAGCCAGGAAAGGCTCCCCTAAGGAAGTGACTTTAGGAAGGGACTTGAAGGAAATGTAATAATTAGCCTGGCAAGGAGGTGGGAGGAGCATTCCAGGCAGAGCAAACAGCACTGAAAAGGCCCCTGGGGGAAGGAGCTTGGCAAACCAAAAGAAATCCAGTCCTGCTGACACGCAGAGGCCAAGATGGAAAGGAAGCTTGCTTCTCTCACGGGGATGAATTTCTAAGCACATTTTAAGCTGGTTTCTCCTCATTATCAGAGATAGATTGTTCCAGCAATGGCCTCCAATTTGTCCCTGTCTCCCTGCCTTCATGCCACTTTGCAATGGGATGTTGTCTCTCTTTCCAACAAGCAGCATTTCTCTTGTCTGTTGAGTCGGGACTTGGCTGTATGACCTTCTTTGGTGAACGGTACAGTAGCAAACGTGACACCAGCAGAGGCTCTTGCTGGTGAGAACCTTTTGCCACCGTGTGAACAGCTGCTGGTTCTGCCCCCTTGAGGATGAGAAGAACTAGTTGGAAAGAGGCTCTGGCCATGCCCACTGTTCCAGCATTCCACTTGAGGCCCCAGATACATGAGTGAGGCCATCCCCGACCATCTAGCCCCAACCAAACCAGCCCAGACCAGAAGAACCACCCAGCCAACCCACAGAAGCATGAACTATATTTTAAGTCACCAGGTTTGGAGTTAATTTGTCAGGAAAGACACATTATCCTTGAGTCTTACACACTCTTATCAACTGCCTCCTGTGTTTAAAGCATTTGTTAGGTACTAGGGTTACAATAATAACTAAAAACTCAAAGGTTATAATCTAGTTAAAGATAAGTAACACTAAAGTTCAAAATGATAAATGCTTGGTGAGTTCTACCGATAGTTCTATAGGAATCGGGAGGAAGAAGTGATCCCCAAGGCAGAGGAAATTTCTGCAGGAACTGGAACTTCAACGTGGTCTTGAAAGGCACCAAGTTAATCTTAGGTGACTGGAGAGGAGCAGGGGTAGGGTCTCCACAACAGAAGAATGCAATCAACACTTTCAGCAAACTGGTTAATAGTCTGGTTTGGCCAGAGCATAGGACCCGTAAAGGAAATCAGTGAGAGATAAGGTTGGGATGGGGGTGGGGGGCTGATGAGAGCTGGGGACCTGGGATCAGAGTTGATAGATTTAGCAAATAGAAATACAGCAAACTCAGCAATATTTGGGACATGCTTATATCAAAAAAATTATTGTTTATCTGAGGCTCAAATTTAATTGGAACTTAATAATTTTTTATCTGACAACTCTAGCTGAGATGGTAAACTCAAATGCCTACAAAAGGCTAAGAGGTAAAGTAAGTGAGTAATATGGGTAGGAAGGAAGGCAATAGAGCAAGGTGGGGACCATAGCAAAACGAGAGAACCCTTGTTCCGCTTAGGGGAGCAGTCCAACTTTGCTCCCACCAATTATTGCCACATAAAAATGCACGTCCAATGTTTCCAACTCTTCTGTTTTTTCAAGAGAAGTTGGAACTCTTGATTTTTACATGAAATCTCCTAATTATTTCATATAAATGAATATTTCAATATTTTAAAAACATGTGTGGGACAAACAAAACATGCTTGCCAGCTGTGCTCAGCCTCTGTACCTCTGCTTTTCAACCTCCATTTTAAGTCTTAAATACCTGGATAAGCTTAAAAATTTTTTTAAATTGTAGTAACATATGCCTGTAAAAAAATCCAAACATCAAAAAATTAAGGTAAATGTGAAAGTTTTCCTTCCCACTCTTTCTCCAAATCTTATTCCTTTCCCCAGAGGTAGCCCCTGCCAATAGTGCGGGTATGTGTGCTAAGGATTTTGAACTTTACTTTGTAATCTGGCTGGGGTAAAGCCAGAGTCCGCACATTCTAGATATAGATTCTAGTAGACCTTTTGCATATATGTACAAGGAGATATGTGCATAAGGAAATACATACAATGATGTTTATCACTATGAAAAATATCTTCATCCCCATTTTAGAGAGCTACATAAATATACTGTGGTATATTCATATACCAAAATACTACATAGCAGATAAACTGAATGAACTAGATATTTATGGATCAAAGGGATAGATTCTGAAAAACATCAGGGGAGTGTAGAAAATACATAAAATTATTTCTGTCCATCATCTATCTTTCTGTCATTCTATCTATCATCTATCTATCTATCTATCTATCTATCTATCTATCTATCTATCTATCTATCTATCTATCTATCATCTATCTATCTATCTATCATCTATCATCTATCTATCTATCTATCTATCTATCTATCTATCTATCTATCTATCTATCTATCTATCATCTATCTATCTATCTATCTATCATCTGTCTGTCTGTTTATCATTCTATCATCTATCTATCTATCTATCTATCTATCTATCTATCTATCTATCTATCATCTATCTATGTATCTATCTATCTAATCCAAGTATAAAAGCATGGACCAGGTGAAAACTCACCTAACTCATTGTATTAGTTTCCTATTAGCACAAACTTAGTAACCCTGACAGAACACAACTGCTCCAGAGGTCAGCAGGGCTGTGTTTCTCCGAGAGGCTCTAGGAGAGAATCTTTGCCTTTCGCATTCTTTAGACTAGAGGCTGCCTACGTTCCTTGGCTCTTGGCTGCATCACAACAGCCTCTGTTTCCATCATCACATCTTCTCTGACTCTGAGCCTCCCTCTAATAAAGACACAGGTGATTACATTGGATTCTGCTGAATAATCCAGTATAATCTTCTCATCTCAAAACCCTTAATTTAATCAGGGCCGGAAATTCCCTTTTGCCACGTGAGGTAACATATCCACAGGTTCCCGAGGTCGGGATTTGGACTCCTTTGGGAGACCATTATTCAGTCGTGAGAGTGTTTGTGTGAGGAGAGAGGGGAGAAAACAGGACTGGGAAGATGAGCTAAACAAGGGTCAGCTTTCCCTGCGAGGTTTTCTTTCTTTGCTTTAAGAAAGTTATCTGAAACAAATATGTCAAATGGTAGCTTTCTGATTACGAATGGTGGGTATTAGTCATATTATTTCATATATATTATTTCCTTTATTAATTCCCACCCCCAAAATTACAAAAAGAAATGGGGTTCGGAAGGGGATGTATTTTCTCCCACTTCAGGTCTATGGAAGGTGTGTTGTGCTACGGTCTGAACCTAAAACGGAAGAATCGGACTTTCCTTTCGAGAAAGAAAGAGCAGGACCTTGGCATTTTAGACCAGGAGGGACCATGGCAAACAGCTAGGCCAGTGGTTGTCAGGTGGCCCTGGGAAGGCCCAGCTTGGGGCAGGACTTCAAGGGGCTGCCGGGCCAAGGGTGGGTCCTTTAAAGCCCTCCACCTTCTCTTCCCCAAACCGCTCCCAGCCTCCCTTCAGCCAAAGCACACTGCCTGTGTCTCTATTTTATGTTGTGGTTCCACGTAAGACGTGATTATGCAAAAAGATGTTCTGTTGTTTAAGTAAATACGTAGGCGCATACAGGCCTGCACACCCACTCACACTCACACACGGACAGTCTGAAAACCGTAATCCATGCCAAGCTTCATCACTGTGACTGAGGAGTCGGAGCCCGGGAAAGACAAGAGACTCAAGATCCATAAAAGGTGGTAACTATCTCTTAGGAAACTTTCCTTGTGAGCAGAGCCCAGGCCGTGGCGAGCCCACAGAGCAGAGCCTTAGATTTTCCAGTAACCGGGGCTGTTTTATCTGAGCCGCTTCCTGGAGTCCCGGATCCCGAGGCCGGGGCCGTGGAGACGAGGAAGGGGGAGGTGTTTCTGGTTCATCTTCCTGCCTCCAGATGAATAAAGAAACTGCTGGAAAGAGGGTTATTAGGAAGGAGAGGATAAGTGATAAATCTTTAAATATGAAAAGTAGTTTCAAAAAAAAAATCCGGATTCCCCAGAGCTCAAGTGGACACAGAGATGTTTGCGCCCCTGCCCCCTTTTTGTCCCCTCTTGCTTTCGTGAAAGTGTGTGTGCTTTCTCTACTCTGCCTCCCCAAGTCTGCTTTTTGTCTGTCTGTCTTTTGTTTGACTTTCATATGTATTACATTTTATTTGAAGTGAAAGGACAGGTGGGGAGTCCTCCCTCCCAGGCACGGGGGTTGGGGGGAGGCTGTGTCCCAGGGGATTTTCTTTGCCAGTTGTGGAATGAAAGCCGTGTAGAGGTTTGGAGGCTCCATCAACACAGAGGGGAGCAGTAAGAGGGGCCAGCCAATCTGCGATCACCTGCCTGGCAAAGCGTGTGCTGTGCAGCATGGAGCTCAGTGCAAAGAACTGGCATCCACTTCTCACTGGCATCCAGCTCTGGAGACTGTCAATCTTAAGCTTTTGAAAAATATTTCATTGACACCTTCCAAAGGACTTGATTCCTACGTGGAGAGCTGCATTAGCATGCCGCCTTCAAACCAGTTTGTATAAATTGGGTTTGGGTGTAGCTGAGGGAGCTGATGACTAACGTTTCTCGGGCTCATATTTACGAGGTAGTCATCATTGTCCTGAGCGTTTGTAGACTGTAGTGGAAACTATGGGTGGCCTACTCAGCTTCCAACTCTCCTTTTCTTCCTTGCTACATAACCCCAGTTTTGTTCATGTTCTTTCCTTTTGGGGCTCAGAGAAAGGTGACCCTATTCCATCCCAAAGGTAAGTACTGGTCTACACGATCATATTTCCATTAACAATGAGTGGATTAGGAAAGGTCATGTGATACACTCCTGGCCAATGAAGCATGAAGGGAAATCATATTTTGGGATGGTTCTGGGGAAGAGACAGAAAGAGAGGGTTTTTCTCTCTGGGTATTGCGTCCAGATGGGATTCCCGAAATCACTGTAGTCTTCTTGTTATCAGCTAAGGATAAATGTCAGCACATAGAGGAGGGCAGAGCCGAGAGTCCTGATGGCCTTCCCTGGAGCCTGGGATAACTCTGGACTTAATAGGTGATATGAGTTCCTGGTGTGTGAGATGATCTTTTCTTATTGCTTAAACAGAATTAAATTGGGGGTTCTGTTACTTGCATCGGAAATCATCCTGAGATCCACAGGCTAGTTCATTGTTCATGCAGTACCCATTTCCTTTTTACAGATTAAGAAATGCATTTAAATTAATACAACTGGTAAGCAGCTTAGTCCAAGTCCAATCCCGTTCCGACTTCAAGAAGGAGATGGGACCTGTCATTGCTCTGAAGGCGGGGGCAGGAGTTCACCAGTATCTAGTACAGTGCTTGTCACTTAGTGGCCATTTTGAGTGAAAATTAGCTCAGATCCCAGGTTTATATTATTACCCTATGCTTCTACTTTGGAAATAACAGATTACTTCCATTTCCCACAGTATGGTAGACCAGGTATTCTTAAAAATCCTGCCACTGACAAATACCTAAAATATCTAAAAATAATCAAAACAATTAAAAAACTTTAAAAATGTATTGCTGAGCTGGCATGACTACACACACACACACACACACACACACACACACACACACATCTGCGCAGAAAAGCTAAAAGGCAAAAAACCCCACAAAAAACCCCAAAGCAATAGCAAATCTAGAGAGGTGGGTGAGTGCTAAAGCCAGAAGTACTCTGAGGGAAAATCTGTCCATTTCCAGACACCACAGGGCCCACACAAGTTGAAGGATCAGAGCAGAGATCCCAGCATGAAACTGGAATTCTGGGGGCCTGACCTGTGGTGGCAGTAGGGTACCTACCCTCCAAAGGGTCTAATAAGAAATTACTTGTCTTGGGAAAAAGTCTCCGTGAGATATGTGTCACCAAAACCTCAACTCAGGTTCTGGGTCCAAAATCACTCTACCTGCACATTCTGGAAAACCTCAAACTGAGCATTTTATTTCACGGGTCCCTGGGTAGACATGGTTCTGAGGGCCTAGAAGACGCACGGATACATTCTCTCTGGAGGAACACCCCCTCAGCCAGGCCTCAAAGAATTCCAGCGGGTAAAGATCCAGTCAATATAAACTCACAAGGAAACAAAATGCCATAAGTGAGCATCAACAGAAACAACAAACAGAAGAATCAGACTTCAGATATTGGAATTACCAAAGCAGACTATAAATCAGTTTATAAATACAAACATTCCAACCCAGTGGAATGAAGAAAGGAAAGAATGGGGGCAGGAAAAAAGTGAGAGAACAAAGAGGGTGTTGAGCTTGTTTTTTGTTTTGTTTTTTAAAATACAGCTAACATATACAAATCACTCAAAAAATACAATGATAGACGCATGTCGTAAAGATTCTAGCAATGAAGACTGTAAGGAAATGTGAAATAAGGAAAAAAAAATTACTAGGTGTTTCCAGTAGAAAACTATGCATTATTCAGAGCAGGCCCTTCGGGATTATCTGATTCTAGCCTTTCATTGCCTCTGAGCTGTCTTACAACTCTGTAAATAGTAGATAACTAATGGCAATGCAAAATAATTCTCGCCTTTAAACATGCAAGGGAGTTCTGTTCAGTAGACGGACGTCTCTCTCCACCCTAGAAAAAGCAGTTTTGCATCCATTTGAAAATTCCTGATCTATAAATGTGTTGTCCTCTGGATTCCTTGGAACCAGTTGCAACCCTGCCTAGTCCTCTCATTAAGAATAAACAATCTTTAACAGGTGTTCATTTTATGTCTATGGGAGAGTCATGATTTTTATCTTTTAAGTTGTCCTTATAATGAGAAATATAACAAAATAGAATGAAAAGTGGAGTCTCCTTCTTCCTCTGCTAATGACCTGGTAGTCCCGGGGAGCAGGCTGGAGAAAGGTTGTGGTCAGTGAGTGGGCAGAGACCACAGGCCATCCTAGAGGCTGCTCCCGAGGTCAACAGCTGGCCCAGTTTTCTTTGGCGCAAGGCTGCCTGGGTTCAAATCATAGCTCTATCATTCAAATCTGAGAGATATGGGGCAAGTTTCTTAAATCTTCTGTGCCTCAGTGTCCTCATATGAAAATGAGGACAGTAACACAACCCTGGTGGGGGTTTTGTAAAGATTAAATGAGTTATATCTGTAAGTCACTAGAAATAGTGCCTCAACCTCCGGTTAAAACAAGTCTTAGCTCACATTCTTTATTATTGTCTGCATGACTGAATGGTCTATTTTCAGGCAAATTTCAATCTAAAACAGTATCACTGTTTTGAAAAAAGTGCTACTTTTTTAATCTTTCTCTTTGCTATTCTTTTTCACCCACCCACCGTTTCTGGTGGACTCCTGGGAGCAAAGCTGTATGCGGGGGAGACACAGAGAAAAAAGTAGAAGGTGACTGCTAGGAATCAGCGGGGTTGGCATATCTATAGCATCTGATCTGAGGTGGGAGAGGAGGGAAATGCTGAAAATTTTGTTTCTCTCAAAATATCCTATCAACCTCAGCCATGTGGTTAAATGAGTTATTCCCCTTAGTCAATTCATCTAACTGGGGGAAAATATCTTCTCTAGAAGAACTCATGAAAGTGTAATGGAACAAATGAGGAAGCCATAAGGAGTAGCTGCTGAGACTGTGGCCTCTGATGCCACATTGCTTGTGTTAGATGACATCATGGTCTATCATTTTCCAGCTGTGGCAACTTACACAGTTTATTGAAATTTCTTTACCTGTTAGGGTTTTCAAGAGGATTAAATGAGATGGGAAACATAAAGTGCCTGGACAGTTAGCACTCAATAGTCCAATGGTGCACACACTATGGGCTTTGATCGTCCCTAGTTTGGTGGTCCTTGACCAGGATTTTGCATCGTGATCACAGGGAGAGTTTATTAAAATACAAGGGCCCAGGCACTGAATGGGGAACCCTGTGAGCTGAGCAGAGTTATATTCCCAAGAGGGGGAGGGGTTACAAACAAGCCACAATTGTCCTCTGCCTTGGAGGATACGAGTGCTCCAGAATACTAAGTCATTATCCAGGTGCTGCCCAAAATACCAAGAGGCCAAACAATGTGGTGAGAAAGGCACCAACTTTGAAATCAGACAGTAAACTGCTGGATTCATGACTTTGGGAAAGGCATTTCATCTCTCTGAACCTCAGTTTCCCCATCTGTGTAGTAGAAATCATTATAGCTTTTTTCAAGCGTATGGTGAGGATTACTTTAAGCAAGGCAGTGCCTGGTGGTGGGTCAATGTTGGCATCACTTGTCTTTTCAGGATGGAGCCCTCACATCATTCAACACCAAGGCCCTCTGAGAAGTTGGGAAAAGGAGTTTCTGGGAGCATCCCTGGCAGCAATGGAGCTGTCCAGCCATGCAGCTGGCCTTTAGGCATTAAATGGAACTGAGTTTCCTTCAGGAGGAGCAGCTGCCAGGTCACTGGTCAGAGTTCCTAGTAGGTGGGTCATTGAGGATTGGTGCCAGCTCAGAGGTGTCAGTGGTAGGGAAGCTGAGCAGGGCAGACAGGCAGTGGGGAGAGCTCCACTGGCTTTTTCCTTATAGAAAAAAGTAATCAACTGTCTATTTCCAGAAGTTAGGAGCCTTCAAATTAGCCTCAGGGATATTCTCTCTATCAGTTGAACAAAAACATCTCAACTGGGCTGAGCCCTGCTGAAGAGGGAGGTGAGCTGTGTGGTTATGGTTGTTGCTGGTGGTGTTCCCTTCCATCCAGGGGAAGAGTCCCTTTGATGTCTCCCTGCAGTCACTTCTTGAGTTACAGTCTTGGAAAAGAATGATCTCATTCTCATCATTAAATGCACAAACTGGTTCACGCACATTATGACACAAAACCAGTAACGCACAGCCAAACCAGAAGAGTTTCTGAGGCCTAGTCAATAGAGATGACAGACAGCAAGTTTTCCCTCCCTGTTTCCCATATCCCACTCCAGTCCCCCAACAATAGTGTCCCATCTGTCCAGGTGAGGAGGAAGCCATCAAAGGGGAAACTTCCCTCAATGTTCTTGCTGTCAACTAGCTCAAGATATGGCCAGTTTTGAGATCAGGACATGTGGTGAAATAGCTGCGGTCGATAAAAGCTACAGGGACCGTCAATAAGGAAGCAAGACTATCTCCCACCAGGTTTATGGCTTAAACCAGCAGAGAACAACTTGATCCAACATGGCAACTAATTTCACCGAACAGTAACCCCTGGCCTCATTATATACTCATTTTAATACATTATTATGCTAAAGGACACACCCCACAACGCCATGATCGGAAAATGAAAGCCCATGTAAGGATACAGAATGGTCAGCGGAGCTCCTCTGAGAAATCTCTACCCCCTTCCCAGGAAGATCCTGAATATTGCTCTCCCTTATTGAATAACCTGTCCCCTGACTAAATGAACCTCAACAAAGGAAGCAAATTCTGCTAAAGGGGGCTGCCCTGTCTGTGGAGGAGCCACTCTCTGTCTCAGTGCCTCACTAATAAACTCACTTTAGCTTTAAACTCTATGCTGGCCCGAAACTGGATTCTTTCCTGCGTGAATCCAAGAACCACCGTGGGTCTCAGGCCCCTGGGTGCCTGCATCAGCTTTACCAGGTCTTTTCTAGCCATAGGCCATTCTAGCCGGGGATACTGGGAACAGGGGTGGGGGTGGGAAGAGGAGCTCAAAAGTCAATCCCCACTTTCTTTGCAGTTGTCTCTTTGTTGTTCACTTTATGACTCTTCTTGCTTTGGGGCTGTTACTGACATTTTGCCTTTATTCTGGTCGGTGCCGCTTTTTGCCCTGTTTCCAAGAGCACGAGCTCCCCGTCTCTTTCTTGGGTGTGCAGCAGAAACACCCAGGAACCTCCGCTGTGCGTTCTCACCTGCCTTATTCCTATTTACATCTGGGTGCTTAGCACAGTGCCTGGCTCCAGGGTGTCCTCAGTTACGCTGAACCAGCCACGCGGCTCCTTATTGCACAGTGAGGTTCAACTCAGGGTAAGAACAGCTTTGCTACGGTTCCTCTAAAAAGTGGCTCTACTGGGCAGAGGGCAAAGGAGGGGAAGGGGGAGGAGAGAAACCAACAGCCTCCCAGCTCCTCCCCAGGCAAGGAGAAGCACTTGGGATTTGGAACCCGAAATCTGAATTCAAGAGACAGACCTTTTGCTTACTAACTGCATGAACCTTGGGCTATTTACTTAAGCCCTCTGAAGCCTGGTTTGTTTATTTATTTGTTTCCTGGAAAATAAGATTTTTCTTTCCCGCCTCACAATCGAAGAAGTTGTGACAATTAAAGAAATAACATTTATGAAAATGCTCTATAAAGAAGTACACATATGAATGACAGCTGTTAATTTTTGCAAAGTGGTTTGACTAGTGGGTTCAAAGTGTTACAGTTCAAAGGTTTTAGGTGCCTACTAGGTGCTAGGGGTTTCAGCAAGTACATAACTGAGAGGTGAAAAGAGTGCTCTGAAGGCAACCTAAAGAAAGGAGCCGTTCACAGCCAGCACTCAGCCTGGGGGTATCCTGGGTGTTTATGTGGCTGAAGCCTGTAGCCTTTCATCCTGTGGAGTCTGAAGCTGTAAATAACACCCAAGACATTCTCATTTGGCTTTAGGACACCCCCAGGCTAAGTCTGTGAATGGCCCCCTTCTTTGGGCTGCTCCCATTTGCACTGGTACTGGCCACCATCTCTGGGAATATTGAGAAATAATTAAATACAATGTTGACCTAAGCCACATATGGATCATGGACACTGTGTGATTCCAAGTATCAGTGTCCTATCTAATAGCAGATGTTGTAGGAAGAAAAATTACACCAAATTTTTGCTATTTGTCTACTCCCCCACCTCAAATCAGATGTTATAGATATGCCAACTCCTCTGCTGGTAGCCAGCCCTGCTGATTTCTGACATACACCTCCTACTTCTTTGCTATCTGTCGCCCCCTCATACAGTTTTGTTCCCAGGAGTCCTCCAGAAACAGTGGGTGGGTGAAAAGGAACAGCAAAGGGAAAGATGAAAAAAACTAGCACTTTGTTGGGAAGCAGTGATACTGTTTTAGACTGAAATTTGCCTAAAAATAGACCATTCAGTCATTTGAACAATAATAAATTATATGTAAATGCCAACACTCACGTCCATTTTATGCAAACGTCCATGTGGCCCTCCTGGGTATTTGGAGATGGTGTGAGAACATCCTAAGTCTAGCCCTGTGGTTAAGAATTAGGTGTTGAAGTCCATCAGAACTAGGGGTTGAGCACTAGCTCTTCTGATTACCAGCTACATGACCTCAGGCAAGCTACATGACCTCTCTGTGTCTCAGTTTCCTCCTCTATAAAATGGGAATTTTGGTGCCCACCTCATAGGCAAGTTGTGGGGACCTAGTGAGTAAAGCATCGTAGACGCTCCTTTATGGTAGCCTGGAAGGAAACCGTGACTCTAATGGGACCCATTCCTCTTCTGGGCTTTCTTCTCTCCTTGTCAATGACTTATCTTCTCCCCTCCCACGCAGGGCACCTGATTCAAAGCTGACTCTTCCTCCTTCAAGGCATCTAGCTGTAAGGACTCGCCTCCCCTCCTTTTAGGGGAGCTATGTTCTTGGCTTTGAGACAGATTTCTTAAATTGTCTTCCACAGTTGCAAGTGACTCAGCCGTTGCTTAGAGATTTAATTAACCAGCAATGGAAGGCTTGAGAGAGATAAACCTCTGGGGACTTTCTCTCGTCCTTGGTTGGCTGTGAGCAGGGTGGGAATGGAACAATAAGGAAACTTCCAGAACCTGCGCTGTCCAACATGGTAGCCACAGTGGCTATCGAGCACGTGAAATGTGACGGTCCAAACTAAGATGTGCTGTCAGCGTAAAATACACACCAGATTTTGAAGATTTCTATAATGAAGAATGTAAATGTCTTATTAATATTTTTATATTTATTACAAGTTGAAATAATAATATTTTTTATATATTGGTTTTACTTTTGTGAATGCGGCTACTAGACAATTTCAAATTACCTATGTGGCTGTTGCATGATGCTGTTCTAGAGTCTTCACAATTTAATAATGACTTAATGTGCCAACACTTTTTAAAAGTGACTTTAAATAGATCTCCTTTTACCTCGATGACGCAGGTATTGCTGAAACTGTTTTTGGGATAAGACCATGGCACATTCTGTGCTTAGACAATCAGGAGACTGGCTTGGCTGGAGCAGATGCAAGCGAGGGAATAATCAGACTTGGGAATCAAGAAACCTGGCTTCTGGTCCTTGCTACACTACTAAATAGCTGTGTGACCTCCAGCAAAGTACTGCCCCTCGCTGGATCTCAGATTTTTACCGAAAAAATAAAGGGACTGGTTGGATTAGAATTTAAGTGTAGGAAACTAATAGCTTGTGGGCTAAATATAGCCAGAGATTGGCTTGTGTGTTTTGGCCAACACAGTGTTTTTTAGTTTATTTTATTCACATACTTTCAGGTAGGGGTTAGGTGTTTTCCTATTGACTGGGCTCCTGCCACTCCCCTTGGACTGTCATTGGACCCCTTCGCATGTTCTTTACCTTCCTCAAACCCCTTGGCTGCAAATATTAAACTCCAGGTAGAATGATTCCGTGGGAGGACTGCTGATTCTTCCTTCTGTTCACACTAATGCCGACTCTTCTTAGAACCAGGGGGTCTTCAGTGGTAGTCGTCCATCTACTCCATGCTGAATTTTTGTCTCTCCTTCTAGTCCTCTAGACTCAGAGTCTAGAGCGTGTGCTTTTTAAACCGATGTTATCATCTTAAATTTCCAACAAAAACAGAACCATATCCTCCTGAAGGATCATAAATATTAAACTATAAAGAAACAAAAATAATCTATTCAGGGCCAAACTTTCATTTGACAGACAAGAGAACCAAAAGAAATCCAGGGCGCACAGTGCATTTTATACTTGCACATGTCAGTGATTTTATCATGTGTCTTGGAAAATGGGATAAAAATAAGAAAGAACAAGATAAAATGTAATTTTTAAAAATTCAGATCTTATACTAGTTATTTGCAATTTCTTTACATGAAATCCAGGTAAAATTTCCTTCTTAGTCTTTTTTTTTTTTTTAAATAAAAATTCAGTGGGATGAATGGCTAGAAAAATAGTATATAACTGCTTTCCCTTCCTTGTGATTATGCTACATAAAACTCCAACAAAAAATAGGTGACTGTAACCCACACAATGAAAGTAAATAGCTAAACGGTTCTCGAAGCAGTGAAAGCAGTCTTTTTGCAGGGATAATAGCAATTTGGATGTGAGCTACTGCTTTTGCATATTAAACACAAGTCTTTGTCTCTTTCACCTCAGCAGTGTGAGAAAGCAAAATCTGATTTGGTGGTAGGGGGGAGGAAAAGACCATAAATAAAAGGGTGTGTTGTTTCCTGAGGGACATTCTTCCTAATGGCTTTCTGCCCAGAAGCCCTTTTTTCTTGGCTAAACCATGTGATCAGGATAAGCCGAGTAACCAGACTGAGACCCCAGAGGGTCTGGAGAGACCACAAAATTGATCAGTGCCTTCACGGTCCAGACTTAAGCCAGACCTGGCCCTGAGGCCAGACTGGTCAGTGTTGCTATTGAATAAACACAGTTGTGGAAACCACATGATCTCTGTGGGGAGAAACTCAGGGTCAGCGATGGGGTGGGTCCTCCCCAAAGCTAGTTATTCACAGGCACCTCACAAGTGTCTGAAGGTATGATTCCCCCCCAACATTTCTCAGGCATTTCTTTCTGAGAGAGAAGTCTAACCCTGAATACATGGCCTGATTCAGGCAAGAAGTATCTCCTTGTATTTTTCCCAGGCTTGTTGCACATCATGGTCATGACCTCTACCCTTAGGAAGCCAATGTCCAAGAAGGGGGAAAAGACACATAACTGTTTCTCATCCACAGAAACATCAACAGGTAGATGCTAGAAGTTGCCTGAGGGACTGAAGGAGAGGTGGGAGCAAAAAACAGCCTTTGCAAATGGAATAAAATCCAACTGAAGTTCAGATGAAAATTAATAGTAAAACGGTTTAGGGAGACGCAGGTTTTCTCAGCAGGCGAGTTCATTTTCTCCTCTGCTCATACACTTTCCCAAGCAGCAGGCCCTAAGTCTCCCTTTGTTTCTCCAACAATCTATCCATTTATGACCCCAGGTGCATCAGGAATCCACTCCTCCCGGGAAGATTTTTCTAACCCTCTAGCCCTGCCTTTACTATCTGTACCTTCATTTGCCCTCCCCCCCCCCCCCACAGCTTTGAGCTGCTTTTTTTTTTTTTTAATATATATCTTTATTGCTTTCAGAGAGAGGAAAGGAGAGGGAGAGAGAGACAGAAACACCAATGATGAGTCATTGATTGGCTGCCTCCTGCATGCTCCCGACTGGCGATAGAGCCCACAACCGTGGCATGTGCCCTGACCGGGAATCGAACCCTGATCGCCTGGATCCTAGGTCGACGCTCAACCGCTGAGCCACGCCCGGCCAGGCTTTAATATATTTAAACACGTGCAGCTCACCTTCCTGACAAGGCTGTAAACCCGTCACAGGCAGAGCTGTGTGAGTGACAGTGTCTAGCTGAGCTGAGCACAAAGCTTTCGAGGGAAAGCCGGGGGAGCAGGCTCTCCATCAGCTCCTTTCAAAAGGAGCCTCAGGCCCTCCCTGGGACGCCGCATTCCCCTGACTCCGCGCGCGATTCCCTTCTGGACCAAACGGGAACCACATTCGTCTGTCCCGTTTCTTTCCTCACCAGAAGGGAGAGAACCAAAGCGGTGTTTATTTTCTTATTCAAAAGATAAGGTATCAGGAAAACAGAAAACATTACGAGCCGTCCAGGGAGGTTTATGATAGTAATTGCCATTATCCAGATTATTAAGATTTTCTTAGAAAACCAAACCTTTCCGGTTGAACAGAGCTGGACCATTTTAGAAAAACAAACAAAAGGAAGTAAAGAAAAACCTTCTACAGCCTCCTTCGGGATGTGGTTAGGCATCTGAGGACTTTTTTTTTTTTTTTTTTAAAGATATGTATACACTGTGTCTACACAAATCACAAGTTAAATGCAGGTAGGTCCATAAAACAGGCATTAACTATAGTCCACACTGAACTGTACACTTAAAATTGTTAAGATGATAAATTTTATGTTATGTGTATTTTACCACAATTAAAAATGTAAAGAAGTGCAGTCTGTGTATGATACCAACCATTCAAAAATGCATGTAGCGAGTTGAAAATGGAAGCCGTGAGATCACAAACTTCTGGTGGAAGATGGGCCAAGCTATTTTAGCCTAACTGAAGGGCAAGTGCAGTCAATAACTACGATGTGCCACGAGTTAGGTAAGGAACAAAATAACCATTAAAGTTCACATGGAATAAAGGTAGACATTTGTTGAGAAATCAAAATTGTACTTGGAATTCAAATAAATTGCATAACTAGGTGCTCTATGTTCATTAGATGTCTGCTTTTATTTATATAATTCTCTGCCAAAAGAATGTGAGATGGAGCCGAGAACTATCATAATATTATACCGTTGAATATGTAACTCCATCCATTTCCCCCCCCTAAGTTAAAAGTTAGAACGTGCCAAGAACATAAAATTCCAGCCTGACAAATGAGGTGGGGAACAAAGGGAGGAAGCAGTAACTTTGGCTGAGTATCTTTGATGGGCACATCTGCAGAGAAGGGAGGACACTGAAGGCAGAGCCTCCCTGCTCAAAACTTTTTAAAAGCGTCCCCATTGTTTGTTGCAGCGCTTCTCAAACGTCTGACTTCAGAACACTTTTTATATGTAATATATTGAGGAAAAACCCCAGTAGGAGCCCATTAACTGCGTCATCATGATGATGATAATAGCTTGCGTTCGCTGATAGGTGCCAACACTGTTCTAAGCGCCTCATACACATCGACTCATTTAATCCTCAGAGCAACTTGCAAGGTAGGTGTTGTTATCTCCCATTTTACAGATGAGGAAACGGAGGCACAGATAGTCACCGAGTTCATTGTTCAAAGCAGTTTGGCTCCAGAGCCTGGGGGCCTGAACCACCTGTTGTGGACTGAATGACAGAGTTCCCCCCAAACACCTATGTTGCTCGTGGGCCTCCGGCCTTCCGAACTGAGAGAAATCCGTGTCTGCTGTTTAAGCCACTCAGCCTGTGGCATTTTGTCATGGCAGCCCGAGCAGGCCAAGACTCCACGACATCCTCCTTCTGCCAGCGCAGAATTTGAAGGAGCAGCGTGTAAATGTTCAGGCCGCAGTAAGCGTGGAATAGCACACAGTGACTGGGGAAACCACAGGTGCCTAGTGAGACGTGACTGCTGATTGTAAGTGTGGCTACCTCCCTTGAGCTCCCGCTGAGCACAGGTGTGAGCAGGGACACATCATTTCTAAAGGCAAGCAGGGCTCTGGCTGGTGTTGCTCAGTGGTTAGAGCGTCAGCCCACTCACGGAAGGGTCGTGGGTTCGATTCCTGGTCAAGTGCAGTTACCTGGGTTGCAGGTTTGATCAGGGTGTGTGTGGGAGGCAATCAATCGATGGCTCTTTCCCTCTCTCTCTCTTTTCATCTCTCTCTCTCTCCCTTCTTCCCTTCCACTCTCTCTAAAAATCAGTGGAAAAAATATCCTCAGGTGAGGATCAGCAAATAAATAAATAAGTAAATAATAAAGGCAAGTAGGCACTATAGGGTAAAAATCACATGAGCGTGTTCAATATATTTTTTTAAAAATACGTTTTATTTTTTTTTAGAATACTCTCAGATTTACAGAAAAATTGCAAAGAAAGTATTGTACATTTGTTACAATTAGTGAACCAATACTGATACATTATTATTAACTAAAGTCCATACTTGATTCAGATTTCCCTAGTTTTTGCCTAATGTCTTTTTTTCTGTTCCAGGGTCCCATCCACGATGCCACACTACATTTAGAAGTCATGTCTCCTTAGGCTCCTCTTGGCTGTGATAGTTTCTTGGGCAGACTGTTTCTCCACTGGGATTTGTCTGATGTTTTCCCCATGACTTGACTGGGATTATGGGTTTTTAGGAGGAAGACCACAGAGGTAAAGTGTCATTTTCGTCTCCATGTCCTCTTTTGCCTTTAAACTTTATTTTTTAGAGCAGGCTTAGGTTCACAGAAAAATTGAGCAGAAAGTACAGATTTCCCATATACCCCTTGACCCCCAACAGCATCCCCCACTATCAACATACCCCACCAGGTGGTGTATTTGTTATCATTGATGACCTACATCGACACACCTGTATCACCCAAGTCCATGGGTAACATCAGGGTTCTTCACTCTTGGTGTTGTCCATTCGATAGGTTTTGACAAATGTATAATGACGTGTCCACCATCGTGGTACCACATCGAAGAGTTTCACTGCCCTGAAAGTCCTGTGCTCTGCCCATTCGTTTCTCCCCCCACCACACCCCTGGGAATCGCTAATCTCTTCATTGTCTCCGCAGTTTTGCCTTTTCCGGAATGTCATTTTGTTGGAATCATACAGTATGTAGCCTTTGCAGATTGGCTTCTTTCACTGAGTAAAACGCATTCACCATTCTTCCACGTCTTTGCATGACTCGATAACTCATTTCTTTTTAGCACTGGATAATATCCCATTGTCTATATACACCTCAGTTTATCCATCACCTGCCAAAAAACATCTTGGTTGCTTCCAAGCTTTGGCAGTTATGGATAAAGCTGCTATAAACATCCACGTGCAGTTTTTGTGTGGACATAGGTTTTCAGCTCATCTGGGTAATTACCGAGGAGCAAAATGGCTGGGTAAGAGTATGTTTAGTTTTATAAGAAACTTGTCGAACTGTCCTCCAATGTGACTGTGCCACTTTGCATTCCCACCAGCAATGAGAGAGTTCCTGTTGCTCCACATCCTGGCCAGCATTTGGTGTTGTCAGTGTTCTGGATTTCGGCCATTCTAGATAGCTGTGTAGTGGTAGGTCACTGTTGTTTTAATGATCAATTCTGTAATGACATATAATGTTGAACATCTTTTCATATGCTTAGTTGCCATCTGTATATCTTCTTTGGCGAAGCACCAGTTCAGGATTTTTGCCCCCTTTTTTTACCCCCACAGTGTAGAGCCTGCCCTGGGGTGACAGGAGCTCCTGGATGCTGGCCAGGCTGCTGTTCAGGTTGGGCAGATTCATGTCTGGCACTGTCACCGAGGGCCTAAACAGATCCACTAGGGCACTGGTGTCCACGATGAAGCCATGCTTGCCAGCGTGGTCTGTAGGTTGTCCAGGTAGGAGTCCGTGGCATCCAAGTGCTCACTGAGCCACTGAGCTGGGCCTTGTCCAGGCAGGCTACACTGAGGCACTTCTCAGGGGCCAAGGCGGGTGGGGTCGAGGGGATTAACCCCCCCTATCCCCCACCCCCTGCATCTGTGAGGGGTATGGCTGAGGCAGTGGGGTCTGGGGTCTCTACAACACAATGAAGGACAGGCACCGGGGACTTGCCTCTTCCATCTGGGGGCTCTGTGGAGAGCTTGGGGGCTCCTCCTTGACTCGTTCCGGGGGGCTGCTCCACAGGGTCCCTCATCTATGCTCCCACCAGGCAAGGTCAAGGGGTTACCAGGAGCCAGCTCAGATAGAGTCCTGCCCTGCCTGGGAACCAGTGAATGTAAGGATGGTCATTTGGCTCTCTCCAGATTTGTGTATTTTGGGTAAAACAAAAGCATTTGTAGCTCACATGCAAAAGCACACATGGAGTCCTATGTACATATGCCTAAATATTTTAAAGTTATGAATTTAGAGAATAAACTTTTAAATAAAATAGGCTTTATTCTCCTACCTTGACAAAGATACTTTCATAATGACCTGGAAAGGACAATTTTGAATGCAGAATTCTTGAACTTCTTGTAGTTCTGTGTTGGAATGGGGTGGGGCAGGAACAAGTACTCCCATCCCCCTCATCTGTCCCGCTTCCCTTCCTGCTCCTGGCTCTCTCTGAGGGGCCTCACATGCAAGCCCCTGGGTTCTCCAGCCTGCAGACCAACCTCTGTCCACATGCCCTGCAAACAGCTGCACTGAGGCCACCTTTCTGTCCCAGAGATCTCACCCTAGCAGCGAGGTCAGCCTGGGAGGATGGGCCTGGGGAAAGGTCACGCTGGCCCTGGAGGCTGGATCAGGGACAGCCATCTGGGCAGAGGATCCTGGTGTCCCAACCACCTGGAGCATGGTCTAGAGGGGGAGGTGGCCATGGTCTAGATGTGGGTGGCCACATGTCCCTGGCCTAGAGGACTCTTGGTCCATTGAGGCGAGATGAGCTGGAACAAGCATGGTTCTCAGACTTGAATGTGCATGTGAATCACCTGGGATCTAATTCAGCAGATCTGGCGTGGGGCCTGAGATTCTGCATTTCTAACAACCTCCCAGGTGACGCCAGTGCTGCTGGTACAAGGACCAGACTTTGAATAGCTCCAAAGCATGGGCCTGAGGCAGGGGTCTGTCTTGCCTGCATAGACCACTACCTTTAGCAAGAAAGGATGCATTTGATATTAATTTGATCACTCCCATGGATAAGTTACCAATAGAACTTAGTACACATTTAAATTACACAAAGATAATATATGCGCGATACAAATTTGAACACAGATTTAGCACCCACACTTGGGGAGGTCTTCTGTCGGGCATGACCAGGTAGGTAAGTGTCACCTCTCAGCCCTACCGGCTGCCTTTTCTTCCCCTTCTTGGTCCCTGTGACCCCTTCCTGCATGTGGCTCGCCCAGGTACCTTCATTTCTATTAGGGTTTGCTGTTCCTTCTGCAGACCCTTGCAACACTCTTTCTCACCATTTACGCCGCTCTTTCCTCTCGTGAGCTTCCCCACACTCTCAGGGCATTTCTTCTAGCAGCTTCTCCAGCAGACTTGCTACTTTTCCAGGTCCTTTTGACCTCTGCCCTCAGCCCTCCAGCCTACCCTGCGGAGCCCATACCGGTTGTCCTGTGCCTGCTGCCTCCTGTCCCCAAGCTTCCTGACATGCCCACCTTTCCTGATGCTGGAAAGAACCCTCCCTGAGGCCTGCCTTCTGCTGTGTGGTGGCATCTTCAGCCAATTCCATGTGGTAAAAGCAGCTCTCTACGCCTTTCGGAAACCTCACCATTGGGGCAGGAAGTGACCGACTTCCCGGCAAAGAACTCCCAAGAACATCTTTCCAAAGGGAAAAAAAAGAGAAAACATATCTCTGACGTACATAAGTGGTTTCCTCACTTTTAACTGGCCCCGCCCCAGCCCAGCGATATGTCTCAAGGCTGAAGAGCTTCTGCTGGTGACAGAAGTCCACCCCACGTGACCTGATCAGGCTCAGGGCCTTGGATATGGCAGGTGTTTAGTCAGCCTTGACAGAATCGAGTTGAACTTCCTGGGGCTGGAACCCTGTTTCCTATGTACTCTCTGCTCTTGCTGATGCTTTCACACGCACTGCCAAATATTGGTTAACACATAAAGTTAATTTTTTGCTACAACTGAGGTTTCAGCGTATGTCAGGATGCGGAGTCAAGCAAATCATGCCACAGGGTATAAAGGGATGCAAACTTTCTTTTAGAAAGAGGAATGGTATAACATGGAGTCAGGAACCCCCCACCCCACCCCAACACATGAAAAATACCACCAAGCCCCCCCCCCCCCCAATCTCTGTTGACTGGAACACCTAAGAACTTTGTTTTAGGATTATGTAAGAGATGGCTTTGAGGGGCAATAAACAGGTTCTTTTAAAATAATTTTATTTTTCAATTACAGTTGACAATCAATATTATATTAATCTCGGGTGTCCACCAGAATGGTTAGACATTTATATAATTTACTAAGTGATCCCCCCAGTAAGTGTAGTACCCACCTGGCACCATACATAGTTATAACAGTATTATTGACTATGTTCCCTGTGCTTTACTTGACATCCCTGTGACTACTTTTATAACTGCCCATTGTACTTCTTTGTCCCCTCACTTTTTCCACGCAGCCCCCAAGCACCCCCTCTGACAACCATCAGTTTATTCTCTTTCTCTATGGTTGCAGGATATTGTGAATTTTACATG
Organism: Miniopterus schreibersii; assembly: GCF_964146895.1. Lineage (NCBI taxonomy): Eukaryota > Metazoa > Chordata > Mammalia > Chiroptera > Miniopteridae > Miniopterus > Miniopterus schreibersii. The sequence continues at coordinate 26,197,103 of NC_138119.1, forward strand.
GCTGGGCACTAGATTTTGTTGTAATCCTTTAAGTTGTGCTCTGGGTTGCTGGCATGCGGTTCTGTTACTTAGGGTCAGTTTGATTCCCACAAGGCTTCCTTCAAGCTTTGTCAGGGTGGGACCTAAGCAACAGTGAGTCTAGGGCTGATTTAGCCCCACTACTAAGACAGTGGCCTTCTGAGGGCTCTACCTGTTGCTCTGTGTATTAGGAGATTTTCACTCTTGCTAATGGTAGCAGAAATCTGTAAGCTGCAGGAATTTGCGGAACTCTTGCTTTATATATTGTTGTATATCCCCACCCCAGATTCATGTGGTTTTCTCTCACACACGCACAGAGCAGTACTCAACCAAAGACGCGACATGTAGATCTTTGGAGTTTTCTCTCTGGGCAGGTCCGTTCTCTCCGATATGCCACCTGGCTTCCGTGAATGCCAACCTCTCAATTCAGTGAGGGTGCCAGGTTCTGTTTGGGTTCCCCCTCCGCACACCGCAGCCTGGACACTGCCTGCAGGTAGTAAGCTGAAGCAATCATAGGACTGACTTATTTTTCCCCCCTTCTCTCAGGACCACAGTCCTGTGCTGACTCTTGTGCCACGGGTGAAACCACTGTGTCATACCCTGTCCAGGTTTTTAGTTCTTTAAGGTAAGAGAGTAAATTCCCGGAGCCCCTGTTACTTCATCATGGCCAGAAGCAGAAGTTATCTCAATGCAGATTTAATTACATAACATGATGTTTTATATCATGATGTTTTCACTTAACAGTGGATTTTTGTGATTTTTCCCATGTTATTGCATAATTTTGTAAACATCATTTTAAACTGTGTATCCTTTCATTCACTTATCAAATAGCCATTGATTGAGTAACTCCTGTGCTCCGGGCTCTGGATAAAGCAGTGAACAGAACAGGTAAGCTCGCCACCCTCGGGAGCTTTTACTCTAGTAGATGGAAGACAGGTAAAAGATAAGAAATAAATGAGCAAGCCATAGAGCGATAGGAGCTACGAAACAGAGTATATGTTGGAGAGCGACAAGGGAAGCTGTTGAAGTGGGGATTTAGGGAAGTCCTCTTTGAAGGGATAATATGGGATCTAAGACCTGAATGATTTTATGAGCAGCCTTGTGCCAAGTGTTCTAGGCAGAGAGAACGTAAGCGCGAGAGCCGGAGGAAAGCAGAGAGCTTGGCATGTTGGAGGAACAGAGAGACCAGTTCGCTTAGAGTAAAATGAGCAGGGGGCAGAGTGGCACCAGATAAAATCAGAGAGGTAGACAGAGGCCATGACTTTGGGGTAAAAAATGCCATGAAAGTACATAATTCATTTACTTAATTACACCGTTACATAACTGACGTACTCCTATCCCACTGACAGTTTACGTTTTTGCATTTTAAAGTGTTTTAAAAGAAATGACACAAATAAACATCTTTGTGTGTGGTTGTTGCTTTTCCATACTTAGCATCACTTCAATGTGGCAGAATTCCAGGACTGGGCCTAGGGAGTCAGAGGGTACGTAGCAGAGGCTGGTGGTGCACCTGGGCTCCATTTACAATCATGAGTGTCCTTCCTCCAGATGACGCACACCTTGGACAACTGCAGCCACCTGGGAATGACACCCCTCCACTGCCTGCAGCCAGTGACTGCCTGGTGTGGGGATATGAAAGCATGCGCCTCCTGCGTCGATGCAGGATAAACTCTGTGGTGCCGTTTATATTCCAGAGCTCCCAGGACCAGGCGGAGGCCACATTTCTCCTGAAGACACATTCCTGCTTAACTTCTTCCCCTTCCCTATCCTGCCCCCTCCCTCCCTTTCAGAATTCTTCTAGAACAGTCCCCCTGCACAAGAACCCCGAATCTGACTCTTCCTCAAGGGTGCCCACCTGAGATAGGATATAAACCTATAGAAGATGCCTGACTTACTAAAGCCTTCTTAAGGGTCCTCTTTTTAGAAACACTATGTCCACTGGCCGACAATTTGAAATTTACGCAGTTACTACGAATGGAAGGAAGCACTTGGAGACGGGAGGATTAGCTAAATAAAGGCCCTGAGGCGAAGGCCTAATCGCAGCTGCCCGCTACAGGTAGAATGAGAACTAACATTTCATTGGGTTTGGACGGGTTAGGAACACAAATCTGTGAAGACCTAGGAAGAGCCAGACCTAAGCTCAAAGGGAGAGGCCATCTGAGAAAATCTGGGTGAGCTTGTCGCTCACGTTCTCAGCGACCGCGAGAGCCTGCAGGTTACCTCGCTGGTCGCAGAGCACGTATCTCACTTTCCTCTAAAGGAGTCTGCCGGCTGCTTCCAGAGGCCCTGTGGCTTTCAGATAAGAGGGCCGGAGAACAAAAACACTAAAGCCGGGGGAGGAAGCAACAGTCAAAAGAAAGCAGGGGAAAACTGAGAGATGGGAATGCGGGTTCAGATCAGGGGAGGAAAACTTAGGGTATCCTGACACTTCAGTCGCGGCTCTTTTTTCTTTCTCCTCTGTGCAAGGAAAGCTAAAGATCGGCAGTGGCTGCCACACACACACACACACACACACACACACACACACACACACACACACACATCCTGCTGCTCTTCCCACTCCCCCGCCTCCCCGCCACCTCCGCACCCTTTGAAGAAAGGACCTTAGATAAGGGAGCCTGGGCAGTGTTTGGAAGCACCCTCCTCCTCAGAGCCTGGGCAGATGCCAACCTGGCTTCCAAAGTAGGTGGTAATACTACCGAGCATTTCTGAAGATGCTGAGATCTGCAACCATTACCAAATTTAACCAAATGTCAGGAAAACGAGAGAAGACTATGTGCAGGAAGGCAGGCAGTCTGACTCTGGATTCTTGGGCTATCGCTCCCTACGTCAGAATGAGAACAGCAGGGTTAAGCGCATACCTCTTGTGTGCTGAACACACAGTCGTTTAATCTCTAAGGTGGCATGCCCCTTGAGTTGTGTTTCCAGGACTGTGGATGAGTCTCACTGAGCCAGTCAGGGTTAATAACTGAGATTTGCATGGAACTTTACAGCTTCCAAAATACTTTAATAAATATTAGTATTTACATGCCACTTATCTATAAGGTCACTAATCTTGTTTTAATTTTTTCACATGAGTATACTGAAGATGAGAGCAATTAAATAACTTGCCCAAGATCCCATAGCCAACAAGAGGCAGTCCTTTTCTTCTGAGTCTAAGTCCTGTACAGTTCTCACTCCATCTGCCTGCCTCGTCCCCTTCTGTACTCACTGAAGTCTTTTTGTGTCCTGATATTCAGGGCTAAGAGTTCTAAGATCCTAGAAAGGGCTACAGGGAGTTGGCCCTTTGTAGGCTCCTGAAAGCATATCCTCCCCACATTCACCAGGAGAGGAGTATTATATCCCATCCTTCTTTATTTTAGGGTACAGCTCCCAACGTCCTGGACATAAGAAGAGTTTGCTCCTCTGTTGCTCCCGAGATGTCAGGCCTCTCCAAACCAATGGGAGATGGCCAGATGTGTGAGCCTACTCTTGGGAGCAAAAGCACTGAGCCCATGCATCCGCCAGGGCATGTGGAAAGTGACTGAGGCATCTCTGGCCACTGTGAATGTTGAACACATTGTTTTATAACCTGCCCCACTGGCCCCATTCTGTCCCCCACCTCCGGAGCTGCCTATCTAACTAATCTGGGGTGATGGAATGCCATTTCTTTTCCTCATTACCCTAAATTAAATATCATTAGGAAGGTTGGTGCTCTGCCTAAAACAAACAAGTCACCTAACACATTCCAGAGACAAATTTAAATTATTTTATGATAATCTGTCCCTTTGGAATACCCAAGTCATCGCTGCAGGAATGACTAAGAACTGACACAACAAGAAACTCACCTGAAGCCCCAAGCCAACCTGCAGACCAGGTGTAAAGCCTGCTGTGGGAGGGAGGCTACAGTGAGAGCATCTGGGGGAATGTGTCATCCCGAGGCGCAGAGGCGCAGGGTGGTAGTCGGTTCAGCATTTGCGAGCTCTGACTCAGAGCAGAGCATGCTGCATTGTGGGGACAGACCCAGCTGCGGACTGGAAGGCTTCCCAAGGCAGAGTCACCCAACAGGCCCGGGGAGCTCGTAAATCCTCATCGGGGTGTGATTACTATTGCCAACCCAAGCCCTCACTGAGCACAAATGCCTTGCTGAGATTCCCAGGCGAGGACGTGTGGGGACACGACTTGTCTAGAAGAGGGTATGGGAGAGCCTCTAGACTGGAGGCCCATCTTTCCTGCCCACAGGAATGGAGGCGGCTTAGTCCAGGGAGGGGAGGGCGGGGGCTATGATGGGGTTACAGGGGCAAGGACCAGAGGAGGACGGGTGGCTACCCACCCCTCCCCTGGGAAGTCATGCCTACCATTCCTTGGCACCACAGAAGTGGGCTAAACAGCCCTGCCTGTGCCTGCCGGTCTGCTGGCTAACCTAAGAGGTCCCATGAGGGTGATTAGAACTGGAAGATTCTGCTTCTCTGGTCAGCAGCGCTGAGCAGTGACTGTGAAGGGCCCTGCCTCTGTTTTGGAAGCAACCAGGCCAGAGATGCAAGGAAAAGAAGGGGCAGTTCCCCTAGGAGCTGTTGTGGTAACGAGAGAGTTCTGGGTCCAAGACCCAGGAGGTGGGTTTTTAGGAGTAGGCTGAGGAGGTGCTCTGGGAGCTAGAGGGCCCATAAGTCCCTCCCACTCCTACATGCTGCGATTCAGGGTATAGGAGGGGCTGGATACACGCATCGGGACTATGCAAACAGTAAGCAACAGGAAAAGCAGCGAAGGGGTCAAACCTCAGCTTTTTGCCCTGCGCATGATCTTTATGGGCTGAGGTCCATGGCCAGGCCCTGGACCACTGACAGCAGGGCTGAAGGCTGGACATAGCAGACACGGGGTGTGGGTGTGAGAAGACAGGTGATTCTCTCCAAAACGTCAGACAGCTGGTTACAGAGTAGATTGGAAGGAAAAAAACTCTATAAAAAGAACCCCCTTTTTGAATGAAATGGTACCATTTGCGACGGCATGGATGGACGTATAGGGTACTATGCTCAGTGACGTCAGTCAGTGAGAGAAAGACAAACACCATATGATTTCACTTATATGTGGAAGCTAAAGAAAAAATAAGTGAACAAAAAAACTGAAACAGATTCATAGACACAGAGAGCAAACCGGTGGCTGCCAGATGGGAGGGGAGTTGGGGGACTGGGAAAAAGGGGTGAAGGGATAAAGAAGTCCAGATTGGCAGTTACAGAACACTCACAGGGATGTAAAGTACAGCATAGGGAATATAGTCAATAATATTGTAATAACTGTGTATGGTGCCAGGTGGGTACTGGAAATATCACGGGGAGCATTTTGTAAAGTATATGATTGTCTAACCACTATGCCGTACACCTGAAACCAGTACAAAATAATATTGAATGTAAACTGTAAGTAAAAAAACAAACAAACCCTTTTTTAACCTGCAACTAAAAATCTCTTCCCTCCTAGGGAGCGAGTCTCTGCTTTTGTTTCAGTTGAGAAGTGAACTTCCTGAAGGTTGAGATGATTCGGGTGTTCCTTCTGGAAAGGTAGCTGGTGTGAGAGAGCAGTGGGTGCAGAGGATTCGGGGCTGAGTTGGGACTCACTGCCTTGTCCACGGAGATTTAGGCAGCCCAGGAGGAGACTGGATAAACACAGCAGGAAGATATGTCTGCCTTCTGTGGGCCGGAATCCTGAGAAAGGTTCCTCCAGGCAAACCCTCAGGCAGTTGCCCTGTGGACGGTCTGAAATGCTTCTATAACTGCTCCGTAAATTTTCCACAGGAGAATCATTTGCAGGCTAAGCTAGGGAAGGGGAGAGGTCTGATGTTCTAAAGCTAAGCAGATTCAGGCAGGGCATGGAAAGTTTTCTAGAAAAGGGGATTTCAAATCTTCTTGGCTGAGGAAGGGGAGCTCTCTTCTTCTGTTTCAGGCATGATCTGCAAATGCATCTCCGTGTGTGCTCCCCTCGCCCGCAGCAGTGGTGGTGCAGCTTTTAAACAGCCAAGTTGGTTGAATCTCCTTTGCTGGATCAGAGTGAGCTGAGGGCCTTGACTGAGCTCCTCCTGCCCAAGAAGGCTGGGTAGTACGTTGAAAAGTATCCGCATTCTGTTGCCAGCAAGAGCTGGATTCGAGTCCTGCCTGAGTAGCTTATTAGTCATGTCTCCTTGAGTAAGTTGCTTGACCTCTACGATTCCACAAGATCCTTAATTATAAAATGGGGACAATCACTCCACAGGGTTGGACTGAAAATTAAATGGGGCAATATATACACTGGGCTGAAAGTAGCTCTAGTTATTTCATTTCTGTGTATGTCAGAAACAGAGCTTGAGATGGAGATGGATTACGGAATTAGATGAACAGATGTGCCCCATTCGGGGCCTTAACTTGTGCTTTCCTCTAATAGGATGCTTTCTGGGGGTGAACCAAGCTAAACCCAGGGTGCCCATCCAAGATGGTAGACTCTTACTCAAAATTCCTCCATGCCTGGGACAGGCAGAGGACACATGAGCCACGTAACCCATGCCGCACCACTGCCTTTGGTAGCCAGGGCTGCCCCTGGGGACTCCCACTTAAGCCCAGGCTCTGCGGCTGTGCCTGAACAACACAACACAAACATAGCATGAAGGCCCAGGGGTGGTGCCCTGGCCCTTGGTGTGTCTCCTTGGCATTGATGATATGGGCTGAGGAACAAAAAATAATTTCCAAAGGGGAAATGTTAGTTAAGATCACATGAAGAAACTTCCAGTAGGTAGACTTTCATTTTTCTTCTCACTTTTCAGTATTATTTGTGTGTTCTTGTATGAGAATGTGTCTGTCAGGGCATAAATGTGTCAAACAAGAAAGAGGAATCATTAGTCATGGGTTCCAGCTTCAGCTCTTATTAACCAAGAGAGACCTTGGGCAAATCAATCCTTTAATCTTGTTGAGCCTCAATGATATCATCTATAAAATGGGGAGCCTAATGCCTGTCTCAAAGGGTTGTGGTGAGGATCAAATAAAATAATAAATGTAAAAGCCTTTAGTGAACTGGGGGCAAACACAATGAAATGTCAAGTGTTCGCTGGCCATCTGCTTGAAGCATTTATAATTATTGGGTTGAATTCCTAGGCTATCTAATGATATCTTGACATCTGCACCTGCCTCTCCTTCTCTGCTCATTCAATTCCTACCTCACGCCTCCATCAGGTCAAAAGAATTGGGACACTGTTCACTCCAATGTGCCCGGTGCAGGCCAGTTGTTCCTGAGTGGTCATTAAGGGCTCTTAGGGACAGAAGTCATGATAAAAATTTGCTGGTGTGCCCTAGCCGGTTTGGCTCAGCGGTTAGATCATTGGCCCGTGGACTGAAGGATCTCAAGTTGGATTCAGGTCAAGGGCACATGTGGGAGACAATCAATTGATGTGTCCCTCTCAGATCGATGTTTCTCGCTTTCCCTGTGTCTCTCCCTTCCACTCTCTCTGAAAAGCAATGGAAAAAATACCCTTGGGTGAGGAATAGATAATAATAATAATAATAAGTAAATAAAATTTGATGGTGTGAATGTGGGGAGCCTTGCCCTGTTTGCTTTGCAAACGCTCTCAAGGCTCACGTTGCTCTGGCCTTTCTCTCAACAAGAGCAACACAGGCAGATAAGAGATCCATGGGGCATGGAAACGATGCCGACTGCCAGGGCCTCCAAGTTGCCCCACAGTTTCCATGCAGTGCAGTACTTGACTGTGACAGGAAAGAAATGATAGTTTCTAGGGTTCCCCCTCTTCGCTTGTCCTCAGACCCTGCCCTCTAAACACTGCAAAGCGGGAGAGCCAGAGCGGGGGCGCTTCCCAGCCACTGTCTGAATGAAAGCTTCCTGTCGCCTGCTCCTCTTGCTTTGCTCATAAGCGACCTTGTCCTATCAATTTTGCTTTATTAAAAAAAAAATTAAAACCATTTTCTAACTATAAACTAATACACACTTATTGTAGGACATTTGGGAAATAAAGGAAGTGGTAAAGAAATAAAAAAAGGAGCCATCCATCATTTCCCTGCTGTTACATCTTGGATGTATTTCCTTTCAGTGTCCTCACGGCCACAGAATGTGGGTGATGTGTGAATAGTTTCGTGTGTATTTTCACTTACTGCTATGACATGAAAAATTTCCCATAATGCTCAATTCCTCGGAAAAACATGGATTTTCACAGCTACATAGTTCCATTATTCGATGAATCATAAGTTATTTAACGGATTCCCTATTGTTCAACATTTGAGCTGTCTTTATTTTTTTCCATTAAAAATAACAATGCTATTAATATCCTTGTAAATAAGTGTCTGTGTCTCCGATTATTTCCTTAATATAAGTTACTAGAAATAGAACTACTGGGTCAAAAGAGTAGGAACATTTTAAAAATTCTTGGTGTACGGCGCTAAATTGCCCTCGAGAAAATGTGTGCCAGTTGACTTCCCGCTAATAGCGCAGAACAGTGCTCCCTTCAGCACACCCCCGCCAGCGCTGCGGAGCGGCTCTGTTTTCATCTTTGCTGTTTTAACACGTGAAAGCGGGTTTGCTTTATTTCTGTGTCGCTATCCCACCCTGTCATTCCAGGCCTAGTGCTCATCTGTTTACTACTTGTTTGCTTATTGCTTACGCCCTGCCTACTTCCAAACAGTGGTTCCAACTATGTAACAGGCCCTTAGAGACAGTAATTTTCCCCCTTTGTAGCTTCTGTGGCTGGCACAGGGGGCTTCACACATTCGATATTTGATGCATGTGTGGAGGTTGTTTTTGGACCGTATAGAGTTGTTTACTGACAGGAGAGAGCATTCTCTCTTCTTCTGATTGGATTTATTATGCCCCCTTCCCCCAACTCCCATTGCTCTTACATTTAATCTTAAATGCATATAATTATTTAGTAGTTTTGGAGGAGGGAAAAAACCAAAACAAGTGAAACAAACAAAAAACCCTCTGTCTCCTCAACTGGATTATCAGTCCCTTGAGGACAGGGGATGTACCCTTCATTTCTCTTAGAAGAAATGAGTGCAGCATTGAGCACATGTGGACTTTTAAGTTTTCATTCATTAACTTCCTCATTTAACAAGCATTTCTGAATCATATGTCAGCCACTGCCCTCAATGCTGAAGAAACTAGCTCACACTCTGACAGAAGGAGTGAGGGACGGGGGCATGCAGAATACCATGAGAACATTAAGGAGGGACCTCAAGCCCTCGGGATTGGAGAAATCAAGGAGGGCTTCCTGAAGAAGGTAGTGGCTGACAGGAGCTAGCCCATAAATAATGTAGCTGAGGGTTGCATGTTTCCGGACGAGAGAGCAGCATCTACAAGGTTTTAGTAGAAAAATAAAGTATGATGTTTGGAGGAATTTACTACTCGAGAAAATGTGTGTTTAACATATCCAGAGAGGAAGAGAGAAAATGCAGACGATGGAGCCGGAGAGGTAGGCCAGGGTCACCAGGTATACAGTGAGAATAAAAGCGACCACTTTCACCAGTCAGCGTGTGTAGAGGCAATCCCTCTAGCATCAGTACCCAGCTCCCACAAGCTCTGCAGCCCACCAGCTTGAGTGAAGGAAGTCAAGATCCTTGCAGGAAATCAAAGTTATTTTCAGGGTCTTTTCCACCAAGTATTTAGGGGACTCGGGAGTACTTCCATGTTTCAATGAATCAATCTAGGTTATCACTTGCTACCATGTAAGCCAGCTGTAATTCTGCAGCCCCAGGACTTAATGCTTTAACAAGGATGTCAACACAGGGCTGGGATATTTCTCCTATCAATGGCACAGATACCTAGCAGTTTACTGAGCTTCCTATGTTGCAATTGGAGCATCACTGCTGCATCTGAAGATGGGAGATTATTGCCACTGCTCTAGCAAAGTGTGAAGGAAAATGCTCTTACTGGCTACCGTTCAAATAAGGTTTCTGCAGCAAGGCTGCTTGACACCATCTCAACTTCCTCACAGGCCCCCTTTCTTCCAGGAGCCACATGTGCTGCCAAAGTGACCAGGTGATACAAGTTCCAGGGTTTGACACAAATTCCACGGTGAGCCCAGAACACCATTCCCCTCGAGCACTTTGGCCCAAATGCTGGATTTGAGTCAATGGCCAGATGCCTTCTTCTCTATGATGACTTAGTTCTCAAGCCTAAGTTATTATCATATCTCCCTCAGAGCCACCCCAGTCCATCAAAAGACTGACATCCAACCTAGAACAAGGTTCAGACTGTTTCTCACAGGCTGCACTGTTCAACTTCTGTGTAAATCAGTGGATGTAAATGGATACACAGAAAGAAGGGAGTTGCCTGACTGTTCTTCTCAAAGTTATCTGAACACCATCTCCTGCTCAGACGACACACCTGGTTTTGTTGAAGTACTTGGATTTTATTCTGTAGATAAAGTGGATCCAATAAAGTTTTTATGGAGTATATTAGTATACTAATTGCACTATACCAATTAATGATTAATATTCATAATATACAAAGAGCTTTCAGAAACTGATTAGAGAAGACAAACCTAGTAGGTATGGGTAAATGATATTAAATGTGCAATTCATAAAAGAGAAAATCTAAATGTCCAATAAATATATTTAAAAGATGCTAATGAAAAAGTAACAATATAATAATATCACTTTACACCCTTCAGATTGGTAAAAATTAATATGAATGGTAACACCTACTATTGGTGAAAATGAAGAGGAAAGGAGCTGCTCATACATTGCTAGCTAAAATGTGAACTTTTATTGCAATCTGGCAAAGACTATAAAAGCTTAATAAATATGCTCTTCAACCCAGCAATCCCACTACTAGGAATTTAGCCTAGAAATAAAAGCACCACACAAAGGATACATGTACAAAGGTAATTACTACTGCATTATTTTGTGGTTGGAAAAACACTGAAAACAAAGAGAACACCTATCATTAGGGGGATGACTGAATAAATTGTAGTGTGCACATACCATGGGGAATTATGTAGGCATTTATTTATATTAATTTTTTTAAGAGAGAGGAAGGGAGAGGGAGAGAGAGAGAGAAATATCAATGTGAGAGCAAAACACAGATCCATTGCCTCCCACACATGCCCTGACGGGGGATCAAACCAGCAACCCGGGCTTGTGCCCTGACTGGAAATAGAGCCCGCAACCCTTCAGTGAACCGGACCATGCTCTGGCCAACTGAGCCACACTGGCCAGGGCAATTATGAAGCCATTTAAAAATATAAGTTAGGTCTATACTAATTGACTTGCAAGTGTTTCCATGAAGGGTGATTAAGTGGGAATGGCTGTATGCAGAGTTGTAGATGTACTCTGATCTGATTTTCAGAAAATAAAGACATCTACTAACAGCAAAACAAAATCCTGGAACCGTGTGTGTGTGTGTGTGTGTGTGTGTGTGTGTGTGTGTGTGTGTGTGTGTGTGTGTGTGTGTGTGTGTGTGTGTGTTTCCCATCCTGGCTTGCAGATAGGAGTGGCCAATGAGATATAAGTGAAAGTTTTGGATAGAGCAGTGAAATTCTGTTGCTCCTTGCCCTCCCCTTTTCCTATCTGAAGTAAGAATACAGTAGCTGGCACATGGACAGTCATTTTTATGGCTTTGGGGATATCACAGTGCAAAGATTGCAAAGCAGACAGTTTGAAGGAAGCTGCCTCCCTGGTCGCTTTGTGGAGCCCTGGACTTCAAACACACAAGAGTAAACCCTCCAGTGATTAACCTTCTGTGCTTGGGTCACTATTATGAGCAGCCAAACATAATATATGATTACATGGGCATGAAGCAAAAGTGTGAAAGTATACATTCCAATTTCTTAGCATTGAGTATCTGGGCTGGGCTGGGAGTGTAGGCAGTAGAGACAGGAGAGAAGGTGTGGAAAAAAATTTACAGTAAAGGTGCCTCATATTCAAAATGAAATAGCATTATGATACTATCCCATTTGTTTACAATTATATATTCACTCTTTCCAGGCCCGCTTTGTTCCTACTTAAGATGATTCCTCCCTTAGGGCCATCCTGTGGCATCTGGATCCCAAGAGGGGACAAGGTTTAGACCCCTTTCTTGTAAGATTGATCCACATAAAAAGGTGCCCAAAAGGATGATCATTAAAGTCAGCGGAGGGCCCCAGCCAGGTAGCTAGTTGGTTAGAGCGTCATCCTGGTCCTGACACGCCAAGGTTGCGCATTCAACCCCCGGTGGGGCACGTGTAAGAATCAACCAACGAGCGCATAAATCAGTGGGGACAATCTCTCTCTCTCTCTCCCTAGAAAATCAATTTACAAAAAGTTGATAGAGGAATGGGGTATTTCAGGGTAGTGAGATTTCAGGTAATAATTTCTTTCTTCCTTATATTCATATGATTGTTTTCATTTTTATATTGATCTTGTATTATTTATATAATCAGGAAAAAGACAACATAGCTATTTGTACTGTGAAACAAAAAAAAAATAGCAAAAAAAAAAAAATTGGAGTGAGGAAAGGTCAATTAGGAGGGCATTTTAATAATCCAGGTAAGAAATGATGAGGGGTTGCATGCAGGTAATGACAATGGAGATGGAGAGATGTAGAAAAATTTAAAAAATAGTAGGGCGGTAGAGTCAATATAATGTAGAGGTGGAATCACTGTAACGTAGTGATTAGTGGGAAGCGGATGAGAAAGCAAGTGTTCGAGCTTAAACAAGTGGATGGAGGGGCCTGCCACCCCCAGGAAGAGGAACACAGAAGGAAAAGCATCTGTGAAGTGAAGGACATGGAACATCTTTAAAATATTGACGTGCTGGCTCCCCTCCAAATCAGAGGCTCTGGGCACATATTGCAGGTGATTCTGAGGCACAGCCAGAGCCGAGGAACACCGGTGAAGACCCCAGCGTGGGGCTGAGGCCCAGAGGACAGAGGGCCAGGGAGCTTGCGACTAAGAAAACATGCTCAGAGAAGAAAGCAAAGCTAAAGAGAGTATGTCCCGGAAATCAACAGAGGAGGAAGTTTCTGGTACTTAGCTCTGGGCTTGGTGCACAGTTGGTGCTCAATAAATATCTATTGACTCAATGACAGAAGGAAGGAAGGGACAAGGGTGCCAAATATTGCTGAGGAGTCAAGAAAGAGAAGGTCCTAAAGTGTCCATTGCATTCAGCATCACAGTTTACCTTTAATTTAACCCTTGTGGGGTCATGTCTGTTGAGCGGTGGAGGGCAAAGTGCGATGGGTTGACAACTGCATGGATGATGACAAGCCATTATATCAAAAATCTTGGTTTTGTCTTAGAAATCACTTTTATAAAACATTTTGTGATATTAAAAAATGCTCACATATATGATTCTGATCCTGGTATAAATTAGAGGCATAAAGAGCTGATTTAAGAGCTTGTGTTCTGGAGCCAGGCTTCCCGGGACTGAATCTGGACTGTGCCACTGACTCGATGTGCACCTGTGGTAAGTCCCTCCCTGGGTCACGGTGAGCCTGGGACACAGGAACACTCAGTAAAATGTCCGCTATTAAATGCAGACGTAGATATAGACACGTGGAAACCCCAAGATGAGTGGCGAGATTATAAAGCTCTTATGTAAAAATATCCTGTAATGAACATGTACTACTTTAATAATTAGTGAAACATGTAAAATGGATACTTAACACAAAAATAAGCTTTGCTCTCAAAGGAAAGCTTAAGAAAAGGGAACAGCTGGAGGGTATAGGATGGATGTTTCACGTGCTCATGATGGGACAGCCATGTGCCTGTTCTTGGCTTTTGGGAAAGAGCCTGAAAGGAGTTGAGGGTGAGAATGGAGGCAACGGCGGGTCTGAGGGGGAGAAGGGCAGGGACCATGAGTGCGGTTTGAGGAATTAGCCTTGGACAGGACACGTCTCCCTGTGACTGGGGAGGAAAGAGGAGGCGAGTAGGTATAAATGCAATAATTTGAAGGTGCGGAGACAGGAGGTTGAGGGAGTTCATGGCTATTACTGAACCCAGCTCGGCTGTCTTCTGAGCAGGGCCCCGCCATAGGGGGTGTCGGAGGAAACCGACACACAGAGACACTGCCAGTGGCAGCAAGCACCTGGCGCTGGACGTGACTCTGCCATGGCCCTGACCTGCGTCACCTCCAGTGTAGCAGATGTATCCACTGTTTTGTCCCATAGTCTGGCGCCCTCGTGGCTTGTTCTGGATCCTTGACTGAGTTGCTTTCCACATGAATTCCACTCCTCCCTCTTATTTACAGAAATCCTACTAAGTCGGCAAGGCCCAGCTCACGTTTGTTTATTTACTTATTTAGATATTAACTCATCCAGTTGGTCTCTCAGAACCCCATGGCTTCTGGGTTCAGAAACTGGCAAAAGCGCCATCTACGCCTTTTCTCTTTGATACCCCTGCTGTTTGATCGTGAGTCATTTCAGGACAGGGGCTTGCCTTGAAGTCTGACTTCCTGATGATTTTTGATTGGGGGCCAGTATTATATTCAGTCTGTGTATGAGTATACATGTGCTTCCTTTACTTCTGTTATTAGGGATTTAATTTACTGGAGGGGAAGCACCTGTAATCCCTGTTTGGAAAAATGTCCATTTAATGACAATTCTCCCGGATGTGACCCACTTGACAGTAAAAGTTCCAATGGAACCAGGTCTCACTATGGCCCAGTTCATGTGTAGATACAATCAGACATTTGGCTGGCTGGTTGGAAATGACTGGGTTCTCCAGAGAGCTTAGCTCCCACCATACCCATTCTCTGATTTTATCAAGATCTCCAGTGCTTCCACCCCTCCATTTATTTTTTAAACCTATTCAGCACACCTCTTGGCATATTTTTCTTCTACATCCTGCCCGAAACGCATGGCATATCCTCTGGCATTCTTAGCATCCAAGATCCCTGATTTCCCCGTCGTATTTTCTTAATAGATCATCAGCCTTGGATCAATCCAGCCATCTCACCCGCTTCTATGTGGGCTCTACTGAGCCCTTCACCAAGGTCTAAGACTTTGTTCCAACACGGCCAGCAGGGATTAGAGGGGCTAAGGAAGGATTTAGCCCTGATGTCACTGGTGGTAATCAGTGGGACTACAGGACCTAGGACTGGCCCCAGTGCAGCCAGAACATTGGGAGCAAATATGTGATTAAGCAAATATGTAATATAATGAAGATAATGAAAGCCATTTTTCTCACTGTTAGTGAAGGAAGCTACAAATATAGAAAGGGGAAAGCTAAAATAAACCCTGTGATGTTAGATTGCAAGGGGAGGTACTGGTGAAAACCCATGGTTTTCAACAGGTAGATATGGACATAGATACAGATGTGCACGTGCACATACAGGGGTGGGCAAAAGTAGGTTTACAGTAGTTCGTATGGAAAACAATCCAATCATCAATAAATAGTACAAGAATAAACTGTTTCGTGTACTCACAACTGTACCCCTACTTTTGTCAACCCCTGAATATACATATGTACATAAATATATCCGAGCTCTGTCCACCCAAAGCACAGGGGCCTAGAAGCAATGAATGACACCCCAGTAGCGACGAGCACACTGATTACTCAGATCCTGGCTTATGAATATCACCTTCCACTAAAAGAAATCAAGGCTCCTTGGAGAAATGATTTCAGAGCAAAGGCAGGAAAGTATAAGATGAGCCTAGAGCCTGTTACCAAAAGTGACAAAGTACTCAAAAGAACGATGGAGACATACCAAAAAGGATACAGGCGATAACTTGAAGGGATTCCTACTGGCCAAACGTGGGACAGTTTGAAGGTCAAAAAAATAATAGTAATAGATTATAATTCATTGAATAAAATTAAAATCTATGAGTCCATACAATTGACTTCAACTGAAAATTAACAACTTGTGGGGCTTATAACATATGTAGAAATAATTAAATGTATTACAACGATACCACAAAAGCCAGAAAGGGGATAAATATAAGTACATTATTGTATGTTTCTTAACTTATACTTAAAATGATATAAATATTATAATCTTATTTCAAGATAAACCTGTGATAAGTTATGGATGCATATAATTTCCAGACCAAGCATTACAATTATCAAGCAAAAGTGAATAGCTAAAATGCCAATAGAGAAAGTAAAATGGAGCACTAAAAATTTTTTTTTTCTTAATGCAAAAGAAAGCAGGAAAGGAGGTAAAAAGGAACAGAGAACACATGGGACAAATTGAAAATAAATAGCAAGACTTAAATCCGGCTGCATCAATAATTATACAAAATATAAATGGTTTAAACACTATAATGAAAAGGCAGGCTAAACAGGATGATATGCAGAAAGGTGTGCTGATCTAGGAAGGTCTCACTATGACTGTGACAATTGAGCAAATAATTGAAAGAAAGGGGAGAAATACATGCAGATAACTGGGGTCAGAGTGATCCAAGACAGAGGGAAGAGATGTGCAAGACTGAACCTGACCATTTTAGAAAAGAGAACTGATTAGCAGATGCTTCTCAGAGGTGAGGCTGCCTGGATTCTCAATGGCTGAAATTTCCAAAAATAGAGTTTTGCAGGAATATCCCATAGAACATGACTAGTTCAGATTCTCAACTATGCCTTTTCTGAGCTTATTTTTTCTCTATATTCTACCAGAAGCCCCATTTGAAAAAGCTGCCCAGCCAAGCCTTCAAAGTTTATGGTGATGATGACCAGAGTCATGGAATAAGAGATTGGAAGACATATTAAAGGTCATCCTGCTCCAACCTCACACCCATGGCAAGGATGACAGATGAGCTGAAGTTGCATCCAATGGAAATGACTTCACACCTCCCAGGGCCAACTTTTCAATTGATGGAAGGCTAGATCTATTAGAAAGTTCCTTCTTCTGTGGGGCACAAAGGTGCCTCATGGTAGTTGAATATTTTTTGGCATCTAAGCAACCCTGATGTCTTACCACATCCAGTGAATGAGCCACAGAGTATAAGAGTTTCAACATGACCATAAGTTTCTTGGCTTTCATCACCTTCACAGGGCCTGTCAAATGGTTTAGGTTTCAGGACTTAAACCCTTGGCCTTTACTAAACCTTCCCAATATCTTCTGTCAAGAGGCTTCCTGGACTTTTGAAGGGAAAGTAAACCAAATGGGCGTTTGTTTCCCATCAGTGAAAGCAAAGTGCTTGCAGGGGCCAGCTGGTCTATTTTTGTCTGTGGGTCGTGGGTGGCTGCCAAGAATGAGCAGAGGTGTTTGTCTGTGGTAAAGACCAGTGACAGGGGTTGGTGGAGGTGGTTACTGATGTAGGAGAAGGAAGGTTCATGAACAGGATTCAGAACCTGGGGGCCCTGTTGAGATGGTTCTAGCTCTACCTTCAAGCTCAGGCCTTGCATTCTCCTTCTCACTCGCACCCTCAAATCTGTGGGCTGAGGACTGAGAAGGGATTCATTCCTCTCCTAACAGGAAGTAGATATCAAGCCTTTGGTTGCTCCATGTCTTGTAGTAGCCTTGTCTTACTGTATAATGCTCTGATTGTTGGTACCCCGAGTCCAAAGTGTCCCCTCCCCAATCCTCACTAACGGGACTGGGCACTACTTTGACTGGATGCAAAAAAAGGCCGGGGTGGGAGGACATAACCATCTGAGGTAGCACGAAATGTCAAAGAGTCAATTTCATCCAAGGACTTGGGGACTGGCTCAGATTCAAAGACTGAGTGTAGTGTGTAGAAAAACCAATTCCACTGGCCCAAAGCTCTGGGATGTCAGTCATGAATTTAGGACCAGGTAGAGCTGGGGTTAAATGAAAGCAGTTTGAGAACAAGCCAATGCAGGGTCCTTGGTTATTTTAACATTTGCATTTTCTTTGGGCCTATTTGTATTCAATAGATAAGTGAGTGTGAATTGAGGGTGACTTTTTGAAAAATAGAGACTTTAAAATATAGGTTAAAATACAGATTTCTGGACCCTGCTCTTAGAAATTCTGACTCAGTGAGTCTGAGGGGGACCCAGAAGCTGTCTTTTGCAAGCTTCCCAGATGACTCTGGCTTGTGTGTATTTGGTGGGACTGGATTACCTCCCTGCCCAGGGAACTGTCTGGGCTGCTTGTGGGGAGTAACTGAGCTTATGTTAAAGACTGCTTAACATAGTGCCTGGTACTCAGTGATTGCTCCATAAAAGTCAATTGTTATTCTTATTATCTCTGGTTCAAATTGTATGATATGCCTGAATTGTATGACTCACTGGACCGTGCAATCATATCCCTTGAAGACAGTGGAATTGGTTCAACCTCCTACCACCACTAATCCCTGGCCTCTCTCCTCCTCCAGGCACCTTCCTGTTTGGCCCCACTGGGTTCTCACTTGGTGCCAGCCTGGCTTCCCTGGGTTTGCTTTCTATTCTGCTGGCAAGATCCGGAGCAGGTGTAATCCTCTGATGAGAAAAGCTCTCCTCCGCTGGTTGAGAGGAGTTGGGCTTCCTACTCAGTGTTTTGGTGGTTTGTTTCCATTCCTTTGTGGTTGTGTTTATGATTGTGGTACAACTACTTGGAATTGAAATGTAGTTTCTTTGGAGACTAGGGTATTCTGTAGGCACAGTGTGAAATTCCTTGCACTGGGAGGGTCCCCAGAATGTAATACAATATGCTCTGCTGGCTCTAGAACTACCCAGGAGTCTCTGTTATAACTAGAACTAGGATAAATGCGGGATTCACTACTTTGTTCATTTATTCAGCTCATGTTTACAGCACTTTTAATGTGCTAAATGCTATACTAACACTGGGGAGGGAAAGAGGGCCCCACCGTTCCAGCCTAGATCCTCTGTGTTCCTCTCCAGTTCTTCGATCACAACACTGCCAAGTGGGTGATTAGTTATATTTGAGGTATCTGTGCTGTGCCCTTCCATGAAATGCATTAAAAGCAAAAAGGCAGATCCATGGACCTGCTAAGTAGAATGACCAGGAGATTTATCCAAATCAGGATACTTTTGAGAGTGGAAAGGGATTCTATTGATAATTATACAGAATAGAAGGTATAAACCAGAACTACCCCAGGCAAATGAGAACATATGACTAGACCAGCAATTTTCAACCAGTGTGCCGAAAGGATTTTTAAAACATGTGGTATCTGTTTTACTAGGGCACTAACCTCTTTTCCCTTAGATAGTCAAATAAAAAAAGGTCAATAGCCAACACAACAATAGCAGTCCATTGTGAATGAATTAAAATTATACCAATTTTTTTGTCAGATTGGCAAAAAATATATTTTTTTGGTGTGCAGCAGAATTTTAGTAATTAGTTTATGTGCCTGCCATGAGATGAGAAAGTTAGAAAATCTCTGGACTATACTACTGATAAAGAATGGTCTCTGGGGAAGATTTTTAGGTGAAAGGAGCAAGATGTATAACAACATGCCTAGCATGATTCCATTTGTGTGTGTGTTTTAGGAAAAAAATACATTCTCGTAGCTACATATGCATGAATGCTTTTTTATTAGACTATCTAAGGAGCTGATCAGTCGAATCTTAGAAAGAGAACAACTCCAACACTAGGTACTTAGATTCATTTTATATTCTACACTACGCACTCACGTTACTTTTATAATAAAAACACAGAGTTGACCCATTACATATATTACCTTCATAATAAAATTTCAAATTCAAATAAAGTCACGGAAAGTCAAACACATTTTAATTAGGAGTTTGCGCCCAATCTTCCTCCGGTTCTTGGGTCAGTTTCCTCACCAGTCTCTCCCCTCTCAGCCCCAGCCTCATATTCTCACATACTACTGAGTCTGAATCTCAATCATTGCAATAGGAGGTGATGGAAAAACAAAATAGAGTAAATAAATAGACACATCAATATCACATGGGATAAAAATCCCTCCAGGTTTCCAATGGGGACAATTATAAAAGTAGAGGCTCAATTTTCCAGAGAAGGGTCTCTTTAGAGCTGCAAATTCTCTACTCAGATTGGAGGGAACAGGTGCCCTTTGGTAGAAAATATTTCTCCTCTATATCCAAAATCTACTGCAGGACAGTAAATTGCTCTTCCCACTCCTTTTTCCTTCTACAGTGGAAAAGGAGCACATTTTAAAGCTTTCCTCCTCTAGATGATAAGTTCCTTCCAAGAAGTGAAGGGTTGAATTTTAGGTCATTTGTCCACCCACTTCCTGAGAAAAGGTCATTTCCTCAGTCCTGATTGTGGACCCTGCCTGAGAGCAAGGGGGAAGGACAGTTCTTTGGCTTGGTGCTTCGGTCAAATGGCCCAAGTCTGTCTGAAGACGTATTGCTTTCCAAGGATTTTTGTCACCCTGAAAATTCTCTTGGGGAAAAGGAGGGACCAAAACAACCGGTTCAAAAGATTGAGAGGGTGTCGGTAGTTTGTTCCCTGAACAACTTTTTAATAAAAAGAATCCTTGTCAGACTCATTATGTTCCTCCCCTTTCCCTACTGCTCATGACCACTTACTTAGCTTTTCTGGCCTTGGAGAGCTTTCCTTCAGAGTGAGGGGGCAGGAGATGGGGGACAAATAACACTAGTCAGTGGCTAAACTGGGGTTTGACCAAGTCTGTCTGCCTCAGAAGCCTGTGAGATCTCCACATGCCTTCTCCTTATGGGAATTCAGCACCCGCTTCAGGCAGGGCTCTTCTCAGCTCTAAATACCCCTGCTCCTTTCCCCCTCGAGACTGTTCTCTGGTCATGCCCCACCCACATCCTTCCCACTCCTACTCCCCATCTTTCTAGGTGTGGGGGAGAAAAAAATATTCCTCTGCCCTTCAAGGTTCCTTCAGGTGGTCCAACTAAGTTGACATGAGATAGATTAACCTGAGAAAATAATCCAATTTAATTATACGTATGTACGTATGGGAAACCCACATACACAAGAGGTTCAGGACAGAGAGTTAAAATGAGGTATGTTTGGCATTCTGAGCTAAAGATGAGGTAAGGTGCCTTGGGACTTCAGAGAGGAAAGTCATTGTACTTAGATAAGAAGAGCAGATTTTCAGTAATTAGAAGTTTGCCCTGTCATATAGATAGGTCAAAAAGGTCATCTCTGATAATCTCTGATTATGAGCAAGACCCCTAATTTACTTACTTACTTACTTACTTATTTTTTATTTATTTATTTATTTATTTATTTATTTATTTATTTATTTATTTATTTATTTATTTTTAATATATCTTTATTGATTTCAGAGAGAGGAAAGGCGAGGGAGAGAGAGACAGAAACATCAATGATGAGAGAGTCATTGATCAAGCCCACAACCCGGGCATGTGCCCTGACCGGGAATCGAACCCTGATCACCTGGATCCTAGGTCGACGCTCAACTGCTGAGCCACGCCCGGTTGGGCAAGACCCCTAATTTAAATTCTTCTAGATAGTTAAAGGGGAGGGAGAGGGTGCAGAAGTTTCTCTTGAGCCCACAGGGTCTCAGTTGCCTTGGCTTAAAATAATCTTCATTCCACAGAGGCACTTCTTGGGGTGACTCATTCTGAACCCCTACACAGAGTACCCTTCTAGTCCTATCTCTTTCATGAAGATTTTCCTGAGCCCTGATGTTATACCAAAAAGATTCTAGATTAAAAGGCTTCTTTAAAACCAGTGTGCAAAGGATTATTATCATCATCGATAATAAAATCATTGACTTTAGCTGTGGGGCATATTCAAGCTTCAGGCTTGGCTCAGTGGCAGCCTGTGGTGGGCGGTGGATGCAATGGATTCTCCAGGCTGCTTTTCCAAACTGTGACCTATAGCAGCAGGGGAGGTACTGATGGCCTGGAGAGCCAAGGAGCCCTCTGGCTCAGGGTGAAAGCTAAGCCAACTGGAACCAGCATGATGGCAGGAGGGACAGGAAGGGAGAAAGCAGGCTGCAGTTTGCACATCAAATACAAGCTGTTTTGCCTCAAATACAAAGGATCCTAAGAGGAAATCAGTTCTTCCTGCTGTATACCCGATGCCACCGAAACAACCCTTGGTCACTCTCTCTCAGAGTAAGGCAAGGTACAGTTGGTCTCGGGATAGAATCTGGATGTTCATTCAACCAGCTCCTCTGCCCAGGGCATTCTGGCCATCATTGCCCAGACCCAGGGGCTCCCATTTCCAGCCGAGTTAGTAGGAAGAGGATCTGGGCTTGAGTCAGAAAACCATAAAATGTTAAGAGGTGGAAGGAACTAAGGGGAAATCTAACACCCTCTGATAAGGTGAATGAGGCCAGAGGGATTTCAGAAGTGGTTCCCAAATGCCAATCCTGATACGTCAGTCTTCTGAAAAACGAAGAAAATAAGGGCAAAGTTGTGAGTTTAAAAAATAAACGAAATGTATTTAATTTAAAAAGACATGCCCTTTATTCTGACATGATGGTCTTTCCCTGTTTGTAATGTGAAAATGCTTTTTCTTTTATAAAATGATGTTGATAGTAGATGGCAGGTGATTTTTAATGCTCTTGAAAAGAAAGTAAAGGAAAAGAAAGTAGTTGAAATTCCAATGTTTAGATACCCCAGGGTTAGGCTGCTCACTGATGGCCGTGGACATCTAGCCAGGGAGGAGCTGAGTTGGAATTTCTATTAGTCATTGCTCTTCTAAGTCACAGAGATATTTATGTATGACTTGGGGAAATGACTTTACATCCCAAGCTACAGATTTGGCATCTGTAAAATGAAGAATAAAATCTGCCTTGTGTCACAAAGTAACCATGAGGCTAAAACAAGATAATAGAGAAGGAACTTTGAGAAGTAAAATGTTTGTTCTTGAGACTCCAGCTGTGTGGATTGTTTTGAAGACTATTATTAGTTTCCTAGGGCTGCAAGAACAAAGTACCACAAACCAGTGGCTTAAAACAAGAGAATTTATTCTTTCACAGTTCTGGAGGTGAAATCAAGGTGCCGGCAGGGTCATGCTCCTCCCTGAAGCCTCTAAGAGACAATCTGTCCTTGCCTCTTCCAGCTTCCGGTGGTTCCAGGCTTCCTTGGCTCCTGACAGCATAACTCCTCTCTCTGCTTCTGTCTTCCCATGACTGTCTTCACGTTGCCGGTCTCTGTCTCTTCACATGGCGTTCTTTTCAGAAGAAAACCAGTCATATTGGATGAGGGGCCCACCTTACTCCAGTATTACACCATCTCGACATGATATCATCTCCAAAGACCCTATTTCCAAATAAAGGAATGTTCTGAAGCACTGAGGATTAGGACTTCAGGGTATCTTGTTTGGGGAAATAATTCAGCCCATAACGAAGACCATCTAGGTAAATTTTAAGTTCCATTTTAAGTAGCACCAGCTGCCCTGACTTTAAGGAAAGCAAACATCACTCTTCCCCACCTTCCAAGAAGAAACCCCGTGAAGGGAGAAACAAAGGGAAATAGGAAGAGTTCTGGAGGGAAATAAAAGCAGCTGGTTAATCAACAAACGGAATCCTTGGCTCCTGAGAAGAGAAGCACATAGGGCGGCAGTGACCAAAGTTTGAAAGCAAATTCCAATTTGCAGCTCCCTCTTGGAGAGCTCTTAGCTGGAGTGCAGCTCCCCCAGAGCCATCTGCACTGCCCAGGGAAAGGTGAAGGAACCACAACTTCCTCAGTCAACAGGCTTGGGCCTGAGCAATATTTATTCACGGAGGGTGTGGGCTGGGCTCTGCTCTGCCCAAACCATGGATACACAGTGGCAGGCGCACTGCTCTGCAGTCTGGCCGTTCCAGGTCTTGCAGTCAGTTGAATCACCACCAGATTCCTCCTTCCTAGCTGCAGGTCTCTA
This sequence comes from Miniopterus schreibersii, assembly GCF_964146895.1. Taxonomy (NCBI): domain Eukaryota; kingdom Metazoa; phylum Chordata; class Mammalia; order Chiroptera; family Miniopteridae; genus Miniopterus; species Miniopterus schreibersii. The sequence continues at coordinate 26,220,730 of NC_138119.1, forward strand.
CTGCCTTCGCAGAGAGCTTTTCTGTCCTTTATTCTGACTCAAGGTCAAAGGCAGCTGTGTTCAGTTCTCTCAAGGACTGGGCCAAAGGAGGACTTGGTCACAGCAGCAATTGGGAAGAACCCACTCAGATCTTGAGAACCCACTCTCCATGAAGTTTGTGGGCCCTGAAACATGTTTCCTAAGAAAGACTGGGCTGCGTTATGGCTTTCACTAGCCCTTGGCACTTTTGCCTTTGTGGGCCCTTCTACCATAAGATATATTAAAAATTATACTTTATATAATTGATATAAAGGTGAGTATAATCCAGGCTGGATTCATTATTATATATCCATTATTGTCACATTCCTTTTTCTAGTTAAAAAAAATTTAAAATTACAGGTGTGGTGTGTGTTTTTTGGCTCCTAAAATAAGGGCCCTCAGCACTGTGCCTACTGTGCCTGTAGATAAGTCAGCTGTTATATTTTTAGGTATGTGGGTGTGGGGTACAGTGAGGCGCGTGTATTAGATCTATAAGCTTATTTAAAATCAATACAGTCTGGACATCGGGGAATGACCAAGGTGACCTTTGGAGACCCACATAAGCTAAAGAAACAAGGTTTAAGGTATCAAGCTGTTTCTCCTTATAGTTAGATGCTCCCTTTCCTCCTATGGGCCTATATGTGTGTGTGTGTGTATACATATACATATACATATACATATACATATACATATACATATACATATACATATACATATACATATACATATACATATACATATACAATCTCCATGTGGAAAGTACATCCACCTTGTCAATGACTCCCTGATGTCTAACTTCAGTATCTGGACAGCTTGCTCCACCTCAGGACAAAAATGTGGAGGAGCATGCACAGACAGGGTAATGGGAAGGGGAGAAGGCCAGGAGGAAATACCTGGAGCACTTATCCAAACAGGGGCCCAGGGCCTGACATTATTGTTTATCAACAAAAATCCTTCTTTGCTAGGGGTCCCCCCCAAAACACTATTTTCCTCTAGGACCAGAACTATTTATGGTTGAGCACAATGTATTTCATCAAACCTGGCACTCACCTACCTTCTCCTCCATTGAGAAAAGTGGCACCAATTTTGCTGAGTCTAAGGAAGCATTCATTAGACTCACTTGAGTTGGCAAACTTTCTGCAAAGGGCCAGGCAGTACGCATTTTAGGCCTGCAGGTTTTTGTTGCAACTATTTAATTCTGCTATTATAGTACAAAAGCAGCCATGGATAACCTGTAAACAAATGAGCATGGCTGTGTTACAATAAAACTTTATTCACAAAAACAGATGGAGGGCTGGATTTGGTCTGCGGGTTGTAGTTTGCCGATCTCTAGACTAACCTATCTTTCATTTGCTGACTATATCCTGTTTCTTCCGATGTGATATGTGCTGTGTTAAGGACATTATCAGACCTTGTGATATTTAAGTTTTCCGGTTTTTATTTCTTGTTTCTTCAAAGACCTCAAAGGCCCTGTTTTCTTCTGTATCTTCTATGAGGCCTAACACAGTGATAAGCTGGGCATACTTTGTTTTCTCATATTTATCTACTTCCAAGTTTTATGCCTTAAAAGTCAATGGGGGGAGGGCACTAGTTAAGTCACCAAAATCTACCCATTTGTATTTGGTTTTCAATCACCTTTCCTTCCAGGCCTCTGCTTTCCTCATGGAGCAACCTTCAGCTCTTGCCTGCAAGGCCCACCCTACAGAGCTTTGCTGGCTGTTAATTATAGACACCACTCATCAGTCAACAAATATTTACTGAGCACCTACCAATATACCCTAGACTATGCTGGTAAATATGAAAATTTCCAAAAATAAAGATGCAATCTCTAATCTAAATGTTTATGAACTGTGGTAGACTTTAGCAACTCCTCCCCAGATCCCCAATAACCATACCTCCCACTACTCAAACCCTTTCGAAGTCCTTTTCTATACTGACTGTGGGGTTGCTTATGTGACTTCCTTGGCCAATAAGACATTAACAAACATGAAGCAAGTGGAGAAGTGTGTGCACATTGGGGCTCTATTTCTTGAAATGTTCCCTTTTGGAACTCAGCTACCATGCTGTAAGGAAGCCCAGGATAGCCTGCTGGAGAGGAGGCCCCGTGGAGAGGCCCTGGTGCATGAGACACTGCATGGAGAGAGGGGCCAGCTGTTCTCATCTCCTCAGCTGAGGTATCAGGCACATGAATGAAGCCCTCTTGGATCCTCCCATCACAGTCAAGCCTATAGGTAACCACAACTGCATGAGATAAGATATCTGATGCCAACCAGCTGAAGACCTACCCAAAAGACCCCAGCCCATATGGTAGAGTTGTGAGTAAACAGTCACTTTAAGTCACTCAGTTTGGGGGTGGTTTGTAATGTAACAATAATTGATAGACATACACACACACAGAATCCAACCAAGAAGCCACACAAGGCCATACCTGCTGGATCAGACTTGTACCAGCAATACAAAGCCCAAAGATGAGGGCAGGCCAGGCTGGAACAAAACCACTGAGCAAGTCCTCTAGGCCTGAATGACAGATACGATTTGAGTATGTGGAAAAGAGCAACCTAAGGAAAGAAACAGCCAGAGCAAAGGCTGATCTCTCTGGACTATATGACTTTAAAAGAGGATTCTGAGGGCTAAACTGTCCCTAAGGACTGGCTCTAATGATGGACTTCCAGGAAAGTGATGCAAGGAAACATTTTGGTATTTGGCTGAGGCACCCTCTCATTTCTCTCAGAATATACATGTGGTTGGCAACCTACTCCACTTACTATAGAGTCAGCCCTGATACAAATAATTATCATTTTTTAGAAAACTCTTAAGGCTAAATCCCTTGACTCTAGTAGGGGATTCTCTCTTAGATGGAATAGCCAGGAACAGTTGGTCTATACCTTCTAGTTTATAAAATGGCCAAATTATTATTTCTCCTGGTCCATCTTATTTACTAATGGGACTTGGTTTCCTGTTGTTTACCTATGCACTACATGATCTCTGAAGGCTAATTGCTTTTCTACCATCGACTGAGATCCAGAGCTGGACAATTACCATGCTATACTGCAGTGGACTGTTCACTTCTCTGCAATTCCCATTAGTGCGCAAGATCCTCAGAAGGCAAAGGTTTCTGTTTTACATCACATCTCCAATGCTCACACAGTGGCCGAATACAGTTAAGTGTTCAATGACTGTGTAAGGAATTAATGAGAAACCCAGAAATACGACCACCACAAAACCAGGCAAATTGGAGTGGAAGGCATACTAGGCATAAAACATCACTAACATTTATTGGTACAACTCTAGTCCAGATTCTGTGCTAACCAGTTTATGAAACTTTTGTTCTCTTTTTGTTTAGCAAGTTTCATTTACGTTTGGAGAAGTTATTTTCCACAGAGCTGGAATTCAACTAGGTTCTTCTGTTCCCAAGTCCATGCTCACTTTCTAGCTCTCCTGGATACTGAATACTACCTGACTGCTCCTATTTGAGGGGTTGCCAAATAAAGGCAGGAGATGGAGGGGAGACCGATAAGGGGCCTCCCTTAGAGAACCTCTGCTTGGACCTCAGGAAAGAACTTATCCCTGAGCTTGCTGGGAAGGATTAGGTGTCCAGAAGAGGTGCTCAGTCTTTGCAGACCTTTTTATGGGCCTAAGCAGGGAGAACTTGGCACCCAGCCTGTGGTGGGAATAATAAGGATGAGTCCCTCCCAGGCTGCTCTTTTAAGCCAAGTTACTGTTCTTTGGAAGGACTGACAGGCAGGAGAGGGAGCCAGACCTGCCCAGTCATAGGGTGGGGTATTACCATTTGACCTTATTGCTCCAAAGTTTCATGATTAAGACTAAGAGCTAGGGGTGGGGCACGGGCTTGGCATTGGGGATGAGGTACACGAGGGAAATTTGGGTTCCTGAAGGGCAGGGTGGAGCAGGGGTGACTCAGGGGGGCAGGACCCAGTGCAGGGCAGCCTCTGGCATGCAGAGGCAGATCTGAGAGAAGTGTCTAACTGCCTCTCTGTGCCTGAGGCTTTGCAGGCACCATTTGGCAGCTGCAGTGCGGTAAGGTAACCTGTGGCTTGGTATCCGATGTCCGAGGCTCAAATCTTAGCAGAGCCATTTACTAGGTAGATCGCCCTGGCAAAATCATTTAACTTTTCACAACTTCAGTTTCCCTCTATAGCATGGGACTAAAAAACTATGCTGGGTGGTAAATGAGAAGGCATGCTTGAACATCAGCTCCTCTCCATCTCCCTGTCCCGCTGGCACTTGATATTAGCCAGAACCTTTCAGGTGAGCTGTCAGGCAGGGGCCCATTATGACTTCCAAGCTAGATTTATCATTTACTTATCATATTCATTTTTCTTCTGATTTAAAAAAAAATATTGCTCTAGCCCAGGGGTTAGAGCATCGACCTGTGGGCCAAATGGTCTCGGGTTCAACTCCCGGTCAAGGGCACATGCCTTGGTTGCAGGTTTGGTCTCTGCCCCAGCCAGGACAAGAGCAGGAGGCAACCAATTGATGTGTTTCTGTTTCTCTCACACTGATGTTTCTCTCTTTCCCCTCTTCCTCCCTCCTTCCCACTCTCTTTAAAAATCAATGGAAAACATATCCTTGGTGAGATTAAAAAAATTAAAATTAGAAATTTTTTGTGGGCCCCTAAAAGTTTCACGGGTCCTGGTGGTGTGCCTAGCGGAGAAGTCGGCTCTGGTGTCAGGCCACAAGCCATTCCTGCAGACTCAGGCCTCTTCATTCTTCCTGAATCTTGGGAGTCCCATTGCAATCAAGATGGTTCAGGACAGTGAATTCATAACCAAAGAGGCATTTTACCCCTAAGGTGTTTACTGGGTCTGTGAAGGTGTGCACTGCACATGACAATTGGTTTTCGAGTGGAGGTCTCAGTGTATCTGCATTTCAGGATGTAGCTGTTTGAGTAGAGGGGGGTAGTGAGAAAGCTGAAATCGCAAACTTTATTGGTTCATCCAACGTTTTTTTGAGTATCTACTACATGCCAAGCTCTGTAACAGGAACTGGAGATATACTGCTATGAACAAAAAAAATTGTAGCTTATCTTCTGGTGGAGGGAAATAGACAAGAAACCAAAAAATTATGTCAGGTGGTAAGTGCTAAGCAAAGTGGGGAGAGCGGGTGGTGATAAGGTGGGAATGGAGTTTGCCATTACATATAACATGGTCAGGAAACATGGCTTTAAGGTGATATTGGAGCAGAGCCCCAAAGGAAATGAGGGATGCAGCCATGTGGCCATCTGGGGGAATAGCATTCCAGGCAGGAGAGGCAAGTACAGAGACCACGAGGCAGAAGCATCCTAGGGGTGCTTGAGGAACCGCATGGAAGCCAGAGGCTGGAGCAGGACCCAGGAGAGGCAGGGTGGCAGGAGATGAGGTCAGACAGGTGGCACAGGGCCAGATGATGTAGGGACTTGTCAAGATTTTAGCTTGTAGTCCAAGTGTGATGAGAAGACATTGGAAAAATCTGTTAGAGGAATGACGTGATCTGACTCAGTTCTTAGATCACCTGGCTACTTGCATGGAATAGACAGTAAGTGCAATCGCAGGGACGCCAGTTAGGAGGCAATAGTGTGTTCCAGGTGTTATAGGGACTTGGACCAGAGGGTTCGCAGTTGTGGTGCTGAGAAGTGGTGAAATTGTGGATATGCAGGTAGAGCCAACAAGGTTACTGGTATATGAGATGTCCAGGTAACCAGAGAAAGAGAGGCGTCAAGGGAAACCCCAGCTTTTGGGATAGACAACTGGAAACATGGAATTGGCACTTACTGAAATGGAGAAAGGGGACAGGTTTAGTGAGGACTCCAAGAGTTTGGTTTTGAACATGTTGAGATGCTTCTTAGAGATGTCCCAAACTGAAGCACTGGCAGGGGCTCAGTAGCCCCACATTGACTAGCTTTTGGATGTGGGCTTCCTAGTGGGTGTACTAGTGAGTCAAGGAAGCTCCCTCAGCTGACAGCATTGCCCAGAGAGGGATACAGCTGTGAGCCATCAACAGGCAACACTCCTGGAAGTTGAAGGAAAGTGTCTTAGCCCTGAAGGGGAGACCTGGATTGCACACCATAGTATCTACTACAAACCACCTCTTGTGCCATTCAAATCCACACCATCTGGGAACACCTTCTCCAGGATGCTGGCTGGTCTGTTTGCTTGGGAAACTTATGAAAGGTTAGTGGGATGAACTAGCCACCCCTACCTTTGTCCCCACTACTGCAGCTAGTCTTGAGGCCACAACCAATACTCAAAACCTCCCTCCTATACTACCCATTCTAGAGTCCCCTTGTCTTTGGTCAGCACCTTTGCTGTTTCAAGTGGCTTACCTGCTGGTGTGACCCAGGTCCTTATCCCTAAGGGATCTGAGCAGTGGTGTCACCATGCCCTTCTCAGATCAAGGCTGCACTTTTCCATTCACTTTTTTAATTGGGAGGGGGAGTATCAGAGATACCCCAGTGGATCACATGGGGGCCAATATTCTTCCCTGTCCCCACAGTAATACAGGCTAGCACATCCTGATGATCAGGTCAATCACCTCGGCCAGTGTGGTGATCCTTTCCTTGTCTGCCCATCTCGTGGCCTTAGGATTCTGAAGTGACCAGGGAGCAGCTAATGGCTTCAAGGTTACTGGAAATCCTACTATACCTCATCCTGGTAGCATTCTCTCTTTGGGAACCGGGTCTCTAGACCCACAAAGCCTAGAGTTGCAGGGACTGGAAGCAAAAATTTCTCAAGGTCACTGGAGTGATGGTGAGCGGGTTCACTTCCTGGACCTGTGTATTCTGCTTATTGGAGACACAGTATCATATAACGGCTATTGATTAGGATGAAACTACATCCTAGAGAACAATACCCCAACTGCAAGATATCAACTCCATTTTGGTGCCTCAACTGCACCTTTAAGCAGCTGCTTCTCCACTCTATCACGCCAGCAGGTTCTGGGTATGAAACAGGACCAGGGAATACCATGGTCATGTGACCACTCCACACCTCCTTTGCTGAAAAGTGAGGCCCATGGTCTGAGGCAAGGTTACGCTTGGTCCCATGACAGGAGATCTAATGCTCAGTAAGCCTTTGGATTGTGGTGTTGGCCAAGGCTCTGCAAGCAGGAGAGGCAAATCCAAATGTGAACTATCAACCAGGAATATGTTGTTTTTAAATTCAATCTTTGATAACTGTAAATGCGCATGCAGTTGTAAAAATTAAAACAGAGATCCTATGTACTCTTTTACCCAGTTTCTCTCAGTGGTACATCTTGCAAAACTATAGTATAGTGTTACAACCAGGGTATGGACATGGATACAATTCAGATTGCCCCAATTTTACTTGTACTCATTTGTGTGTGTGTGTGTACATGTGTTTGTTTTGTATAATTTTTATTGTGTGGGTATCCAGCACCACAGAATAGTTCCATCTCCACAAGGATCCCTGTGTTGGTCTTTTATAACCACACTCACCTCTCCCTTCTCCCATTCCTAACCCACGACAATCATTAATCTGTTCTTCATTCTAAAATTTTTCATTTCAAAGATGTTTTTTAAATGGAATCATACAGTCTATAACCTTTGGAATTGGCTTTTTAAATTCAGTATAATTCCCTTAAGATTCATCCAAGTCACGTTCATCAGTAGTCTGTGCTTTTTATTGCTGAGCATTCCATGGTATAAATGTACCAGTTTGAAGGACATCTGGGGCTGCTTTGTTTTTGGCAGTAGTGAATAAAGCTTCCATAAACATCTGTGTACAGGTTTCTGTGTGAACATAAATCTTAATTTCTCTGGGATAAATGCCTAAGAGTGCAACTGCTGGGTCATACGGTAATTGTATGTTTCGTTTTGTAAGAAACTGCCCAACTGTTTTCCAGTGCAGCTGTATCAATTTACATTCCCGTCAGCAGTGTGAGTAATCCAGTTTTTCTGCATCCGCATCAGCATTTGTTGTCACTACTTTTTATTTTAGCAAGTGTGTAGAGAGATCTCATTGTGACTTTAGTTTGTATTTCGCTAATGGCTCATGATATTAAACACCTTTCCATGCACTTATTGTTCCTGTTGAGCGTTCGAGCTCTTCACATCCTTTGGACACTAGCCCGTCAGACACGCGCCTCGCCAACATCTTCTCCTAACTGTCATTTGTCTTTCTATCCTCCTCACAGGGTCTTCCACGGAATCAAAGCTTTTACTTTTGCTGAGATCAGATTTGTCAAGTTTTCCTTGTACGGATCATGCTTTTGGTGTGAAGTCAAAGAACTCTTTGCCTAGCCCTAGATCCCATAGATTTTCTACTGTTTTCCTAAAGTTTTTATAGCTTTACATTTTACATGGAAGACCATCATCCATTCTGAGTTAACTAAGTATGTTTTAATCCCAATCAAGACAAACTGTCTCCTCCTCCAGAGTGAAAAAGGCCCAGTGTAATCAACTTGCCACAAGTGGCTGGCTCGTGTCCTTGAAGAATGGTGCCATGAGGGGTGCTGAGCACCAGTTTCTGTTCCTACCAGGTTGGTCATCTGTGGCCAAAGTAGCTGGACTAGCCTTTGTGACTGGGAGTTTGCACTCAGGTGGCCAATGACAGAAGCTATCTGACATCAGTGGGCTGAGTCATTCTGTCCACTTGGGTGTTTAGTGGCAGCTGCTTTCTGGTGGCCACTGATACATGGTAAAAAGGTCTTCAGGCTTCAAGCCCACTTCCATTGGTCTATCCGCATGCCTCTCCTCCAGGCCTCCTTGCCCCTCACCTTCTGTCTTTCCCCTTCCCAGACCACTGACCAACACAGCCAAGCCACTCACCACTACCTGTGAGTTTCTACTCCTTACTTGAGGTGGCTTCTCTTTGCTCACAGAATGACAGGGACATGAAAGCTGGCCTCCCATGAAGATTTCGCCTCACCCATTCTTCATGGCCACCCCTGGCTGGGCTGTCACCCAGCGCCAGTTCCCCTGTGGCCTGACCCAGCCACGAACTCAGTGTGGCTTCATCCTTCTCTGTCAGCTGATCAGAATGCTCATGTGGCCACGTGTGAGCTGAGGGACAGGTGGTGTAGATGACATGGGAGTCTGCAAGCTACAGAGCCTTTCCAGCCCAGCCTGCAAGTCAGCACGGCAGCACTACTGTATTCAGTTGGTAGAAGCAGTTACAAGCCTTCCAAGGAAACCAGACTTACTTTTTTTTAAAAAAAAAAATTGATTTTGAGAGAGAGAGATTAGTTGTTCCACTTATTTATGCATTCATTGGTTGATTCTTGTATATGCCATGACTGGGGACTGAACCTGCAATCCTGGTGCATAGGGATGACGCCCTAACCAACTGAGCTACCTGGCCAGGGCACACTCTACCTCTTGATGTGGGAATGGCAAGGTCACATTGTAGAAGAGCATGTGGGAGCTACTGAGTCGTCTTTGGAAAATACAATCTGCTACAACAAGGCTTCTCTACTCTGGCTGGTGGGAACTTGAATGATTCCCAGCCTTGCATGGGCTTTAGGAATTTTTCAGCTCACAGCTCCCCGGTAACCGTTCTTTCCCCAGCAGTTGTTCTTTGGTTTGACCTTGTGAAGTGTCACCTTATGCATACAGACTGTATTCAGCCAAAAACTCAACTTCTTGTATGAAGCTCTTCCTCCCTGTAGCTCCTTCCTTTTTGGCATTTATCTAGTGAATTCTAGCCAAGTCAGCTTCCCCAAACTACAATTTCTTTCTCTTCAACTCAGCAAGACCACTGGGCTCTGTTAGGGTTTTTCCTAAACAATCTGTAAAATTGCACTGGTGCCATATTGGGGGGTTAAGCAATCTGAAAACTGCTTCCACAATTGAGGGCTCACCTCATTTGTTTCCCTTCCCTTAGGGATCACAGTCCTGTACTGCCTCTCATCTAACGTCTGGAAATAGTTGTTTCATATCTTCGATCCAGTTTTTCCATTATTTATGGTGAGAGAGTAAGTCCTGTTTTTCAAGGGTAGAAGCAAAACCTGAATACATTTTGAAGAGAAAGCAAACAGGACCGGGTTATGAGTTGGAGGTAGGTTGTGAGAAAGAGATGTGGAAGATGATTTCAAATTTTTGGCCTGATACTAGCACAGAGGCCTTGCCATTATCTGAGGTTAGATCAGAACTGGGGAGTGGGCGGGAGATAACATTAGGGGTTTAGTTTTTAAAATGGTAAACTTGAGATGCCTCTTAGACATCCAAGCGAGGACATCAACTCTTCAGTTAAATATATGAGACAAGTGTTCAAGCTGGAGGTCAGGCTAGAAATATAAAATTGGGAACTGTCTCTGGAAGTGAGTGTGAATAGAGAAGTCCAAGGACTGAGCCCTGGGACACTCCAATAATATTAATATTTGGGGAGATAAAGAGGAACCCTTGAGTTGGTTGTGCCAACTCTCCCTCTCCCCCATCCCCACAATTCTCACTCCCGTGACTGCCCCATCCAGCCTGCTCAATCAGCCTACTCTTGCCGCTTTTCTGGCATGAACTTCTGCTGACCTGTTTTGTCCTGTGGCCATCCAAGTCCAGCCCTGACAGATCAGTTCCAGGACTGCTCTCAGGCCCTGGAAACTGTTCTAACCAGTCCATGTCCTCAGAGTCCTCTGAAGTCATTTGAGATCCATCTGGCACCATCAGGACTGACTCCTCTGCCAACGTATAGGGTGGGAGTAAGGCAAATCGCCTGTGACTTCCAGAGTGAGCAGTGCCTTGGCCAGAACCCCTTCTCATCTGTGGTGGTACCTCCCACAGTGAGTGCTATGAAGAGAGAAATAGCAGATACATCGCTCTAGAACAAGCCAGTTTCTTCTGCCTAAGATTCAGTCCTGCATAGTACTGCTGTGCGGACAACCTTGGTAGTGTCTTCTATGCTAATGAACTCAAAACATTAAGTGCATATTTTCCCAATATCCCAAATTTCCCCATAGCAATTTATTATTGACTGGAGAGTAGTAATTAATATTAACATCATTCATCTAGCCACATGTGAAAAGGACTGTATAAGGATGTTTAACATAGTACTATTTATAAAAGTAAAAATATTAGGAATGACTCACATGACCAACAACAGGCAACTGAGTAAATAAGTTATGATACATCCATAATACGCACGCATTGAAATAATTTTGCAGATACATGAAGAAGACATTTATAACACATTGATTTAAACATTTTAACAAGGCAGGCCAGTGTGTAGTGTTTAAAGCACTTAAAAACAGACTTATAGAGAACTCTATAACTTGAATTCTAACAATTAATGGCTAGGAAGAGAAGGGTGGGCCTGCAGAGAGACTGAGGAAGAGTGTTTAAAGATATAGAAATTACACAAGAAGTGTGTTGAATCATAGAAACCAAAGAGAGATTTTTTTTTTAAAGAGAGAGGGAATGGTCATTTAACCATTCATCTGAATCAAACGCTGAAGAGGCAAGATGAGGGCCAAAAGATGACCACTGTATAACCATGGATACCACTGATGACCATGGCAAAAGCTGTCTGAGAGCAAGAGCCAGATTGGAGTGGGTTGAAGAGTAGATGGGAGGTGAGAAAGTAGAACTATTTTGAGGAATTAGATTGTGTGGAAAAAGAAGGCCACAGACAGAGGATGTGTGTCAGGGATTCTTTTATTATTGAGATATGAATTTATTTAAATAATCATAAGATGGATCCAGTAGAGAGGGAGAGACTGGATACACAAGAGAGATACTGGATAAATAACAGATAAGGTTCATGAAAGTTGGGGGAGGATGGGATATAAAACACAAGCGGTGGAATTGCTCTTGGTTCGTTGGTAAGAAGAAAAACTTCATTTGTAACAGAAAGCAAAAAGGAAGGACAACAAGTGTCTATCAACAGAAGAGTGGATAAAAAAGTGGGGTACATATATACAATTATATACAAATGAATACTACTCGGCCATTAAAAAGAATGAAATCTCACCATTTGTCACGGTATAGATGGACCTAGAGGGTATCATGCTAAGCGAAACAAGTCAGTCAGAGGAAAACAAATACCATATGATTTCACTTATTTGTGGAAGAAGGCCACATATGTGGGATCTAAAGAACAAAATAAACAAACAAAATTGAAACAGACTCATACAGAACAGACTGATGGTGGCCAGAGGGGAGGATGATTTGGGGACTGGGTGAAAAAGATGAGGGGATTAAGAAGTACAAAGTGGCAGTTACAGAACACTCACAGGAATGTACAGTACAGCATAGGGACTACAGTCAACAATATTGTAATAACTATGTATGGTGCCAGGTGGGTACTGGGAACACTGAGGGGAACACTTTGTAAAATGTACGTCTAACCACTATGCTGTACACCTCAAACTAATATAAAATAATACTGACTGTAAATTGTAACTGAAAAATAGTTGTTGTTTTTTAAAAAGAAGAAAGGGTAAAGGTATAAGTAGGTTTTAAACATTTGGTAACATAAAGGAAGAACTCCAAGATGAGGACTTGGGAGAATCAGAGGTCTCAGGAGAGCAGGAGAGTGGAGAAGGTAGGAAAGAGCTATTGATGGGTAGAAGTGCAAGCTGACCAGAGAAATGCAGGATTTTCACCTGCCCTTTGGTTCCATGTGGGATCAGTGATCCTGAATGATAGTGGAAGCAATATGCCTGGCGGCGAGACTTCCTTTAGTAGCATGTGGCTATTTGGGTGCAGGAAATAAGGAAGCAGGTAGATTGATTCACCTAGGGTTGGGATTTCTCCCCCTTGCTTGCAGGCCTGGGTGCATGGGGATGAGCCAGCTGCCAGGCTCTTCTGTGGAAGCACCGCCAGAGGGAAATAGGAAGAGGGTGGTTCCTCTGTCCCCAGTAAATGAGTTTCCCTGCAGTTCACCTTCCAAACTTCCTGTCCCTGGGAGAGCTGGCTTTGTTAGCCTGACACATTCCCCACGTAGAGCTCAGCTCCCCATAAGCTGTTTGCTGTTTCTGCTGGCTTGTCAGGAACAATCCCTTTCAGTCTTCAGGAAGGTCTTTTTATATGTGCTGCTTCTTGATCCATACTGTGCTGTGAGTGCATGGGAGGGACAGGGCTTGACCTCACTGTTAGTGTCTAGTGAGGACAAAACAGTCTTCTTTAACGCTCCAACTCCCTCAATACTCCGGTGCCAACACTTCCTAAAAGAAGCAACAGGGCTTCACTTTCCATTTGCTCTTGGCTTCTGTGGAAAGCAACACAGCATGGAGACACTTATTGTCCTCAGCTCTGCTCTGGGTTTTTTACCCAAGGAAGAGAAACAGGGCAGCCAAGTTATAATTCGTGCATGTGTGACATTCCTAACCTGGTCACTGGGTGAGCGTTGGCCTTGGGAGGGGAAGGGAAGGGCTGGTGGAGGAAGATGGAAGGAGTGATGGAATCAGGTTCCAGTGCAGGCTCAGGCTTCAGCGGAGGCTTCTACTAGAGGACAGAGAGAGAGTGGGCAGGGGTGAGCGACTGATGGCTCTGCCGACGTGTGAATAACATTCCCCAATCAGGCTGGCTTTGGAAACAGGCTGGCCTTGGCAAGAAAGCCACCCCTCACTCCCACCCCAACATATACTCCAACCAGAGAAAGGCCAACCCCATTTTTCCTGTGTGGCTTTACTCCCTCTGGGCAGGGGAACCCCATTTAAATGATAAGCCACTGGCTGGCTGACAAGAACTGGGACACTTGCCATCTCTGGGCCTGTTACTTCACCTACATTCTGAGAGTTGAACAGGATGATTTCTAAGGCTCTTTCAATTCTGGCTATAAATCTGATTGAACCTGGAATGACATCAGGTCCTAATTGTTTTATGGTCACTGGATCCCAAGGGCTTAACACACATTAGATGATAAACACACTATCCTAGTACTGGTCGCAGGGCTGATGGGGAGAGGGGGAGGGCAGAATAATTTAGGATGGTTCCTCCCTGAGGGTTGAATCCACATGGCTCTGACTCCACTTTTTAGGGCTCACTTTCTTTACTGTAAAATGAGACTCTGAAGCCTAGAAGATCTTTAAGATGCAGTTCTGATTTTCTGTGTTGAAAGTCTCTGTCCTCAGGCAATTATGAGCCTCGGTGGATAAATGCTTACTGAGCATTTGCTTGGCATGTTGCAGTGCTATAGCGAAACATGATCCCTATCCTCAAGGAGCTCACAATGTATTCTATAAAATAATAAGCTACATACATAGGGAAATATAGTATAACACACAATATCATCCATAGCCAAATGAGTAATACAAAACAATAAGCAACCCAATTAAAAAATGGGCAGAGGAACTGAATAGGCATTTTTCTAAAGACATATGGCCAACAGGTCCATGAAAAGGTGCTCAACATCACTAATCACCAGGGAAATGCAAATCAAAACCACAATGATGTATCACCTCACACCTGTTACTGTTAGAATGGCTAACATAAAAAAGACAAGAGGTGACAAATGTTGGTGAGGATGCAGAAAAAAGGGAACCCTTGTACACTGTTGGCAGGAATGTAAATTAGTATAGCCACTATGGAAAACAATACGGAGGTTCCTCAAAAAATTAAAAATACAACTACCAGCAATCTCACTTTTGAGTATGTATCTAAAAGCACTGAAAACAGGATGTTGAAGAGAGATCTATACTACCATGTTCATTGCAGCGCTATTCACAAGAGCTAAAATATGGAAACAGCCTAAGTGTCCATCAATGTGTGAATGACTAAAGAAGATGTGGTATATATAGAATGAAATATTACTCAGTCATGGCAAAGAAGGAAATCTTGCCTTTTGTAACAAGAGGATGAATCTTGAGGGCATTATGCTAAGTGAAATAAGCCAGACAGAGAAAGAATACTGTATGGTATCACTTATATGTGGAACCTAAAAAAAAAGAAAGGGTCAAACTCATAGGAACAGACAGTAGAAAAGTGGTTGCCAGAGGCTAATAGAGAGAGGTTGGTAAAAAGGTACAAAGTTTCAACTGTAAGATGAGTAAGATCTGAGGATCTAATGTAAATTATGGTCATTATAGTTGATAACACTGTATTGTGTAATTGAAATTGCTAAGAGATTAGAACTTAAATGTTCTCACACACACCAAAAAAGACAAATATGTGAGGTGACAGATGTATTAACTAACTAGATGAGGGAATCATTACACAATGTATACGTATATCAAATCACCACGACGCAAACTTTATATGTCTATTACACCTCAATAAAGCTGAAATTAAAGAAGAATGTATAAATTAAATGGCAACATTTTCCTAATGAGAAGTCATTCCTTTTTTATCAACAAGAAAAATGTTTTTAATTAGAAACATATAAAAAGTTATGATCTAAACAAATGAAAAAGATTAGTGAGATTACCCATGTAAGGTATTTAGCATAGTGTTCCATAATGATCCCTTTTCCACTCCAACCTCCAAAAAAGTCCAGCTGTGGGAATGTGACTCCAGATTAGGGAGGGCTCAGGACAGATGGCTTGAACTGATACGACCCTGGCTTAATGCAAAATTGAAAGTCTAAGTCTGTGTGTACGAAGGACCTGCAAGTGGCAGGAGTACAAGTATAGACCATTATCTAGGCCTAAAGGTGATGCTTGCTTTCCCAGGAAAAGGCTCCAGGTGCAGACGCAGTCAAGTCAGGATGAGAGACGGTCAGCATGCAAATGAGACTGTCGAGGGTGAGGGAGCACAAGGAGCAAGAAGGCAGGGTACACAGGGCAGGGTCAGAAAGGGGCATGCAGCTTGCTCCAGGCACATAAAAGAGCTAGTTCTGTCTGCACTTAGTATGGGATTGTGTCTCCCTTGTTGAGTTTCTCTATTCCAGACTGACATGTCCACCTAAGACAAGTTTGGAATTGATTTGGCCTAGATGGTAGAGCGCTTTAAAACTGTTTCCCTCCAAGTAAATTCGTGACATGAGAAAACCTTGTAGCCATAGCCCATGGAATCCCGGGCTGTGGACAGCATCTAAATTGGTATCTGTGTGTGGTGAGAAAAATAGAAAGTGTCATAAAAGGGGATGCCAGCACCAAACTGTGTATGTTTTTTGTTAATAATATGCTAAGGAAGGTTTGAACCTTATTGTAAAGAGTACTTAGCATAGTGCCTGGAATGGAGGGGACATTAGATACGGTTTTTTGATAACTGAATAAATAAACAGATGTATGATAGACACTGAGCAAACGTTGGCTACTTATCTTGGTTCATGTCTTTAAAAATGGGGAGACTATAATCATGTGCTTTCCGCCATATATAAAGTTATATTTCCAATACATCATTAAGACCATTCACTTGGTATTTATGTGGTGTGACCTGGGCTCTAGGCTTGCCACTTATTAACTATGTGACCTCAAGTAAATGACTAATTTTCTCTGTTTTTTTTTCTTTCCCCTTTTTAATCTATAAAAAGAGGAGGTTGAATAGAGTACATGCTAAACTATCTTTCAGGTCTCAACTTTTGAGATTATTCTGTGGTTCTGAGATAAGAGCTCCTGTGTGCAAAGTCAACTCAACCACAGGGGGACGAAACCCATGAACCTTGTTCCATTAGCACCATGCTGGAACCAAACTACCCTACAGTAGCTTGAGTCAGCATCCTTAACACAGATCTAGGGAACCCCCAACATCCATAGTGGGCTTCTTAGGGTCTATGAACTTGCATTCTCTCCCCACCCTCTTATAAGCAACATTTTGTGTGAAAGTATGTTATGAATTTTTCTGAGGTATGTGTCCCTAGATTTCAAAGATTCTAAAAAACATGTATAACCCCCAAATGGTTAAGAAATCCTTGAGCTTTTTAGAGGACAAATGTGGAAACCTATGCTTCCAACACTATTGCATTTAATCTGATAAAGGAATAAGTCCTGGTTGTAACCACGGAATTCTAACAGAATTCAGAACAAAGGTCTGAGCATTTCTATGTATGAGGCAGTGATTCTAACTACAGGTGAGTCTGAAACCCTCTTGACAGAATGACAGAAAAAAAAAATTAAGCCTGACTGTAGGGCAGTAATCTCTGAGCTGGGTAGAGTACCAACCAGGTGGGGTTATACAGAGGTATGTATATGAGAAGTTCCCCAGTGTAATGAAAATCTCTACCCGACATGATGATATCCAAGATTCTCACAGAGAGACAGGTGGCAGGGATGGAAAAGAGGCCTGTAGCCGTCAATGGTTTGGTTCTTAGCAGTCTAACAAGTCAAAGGCAAATAGGTGGAGGCTGTGCCAACTGAGAGACAGAGATCCCGTTGAGCTCTCATTACTGCTGTGCTGTGGAGTTCTTATGATAATTCAGTGGAAACCACTCAACCTGGTTGGATCCCAATTCCTTTATTTCACAGGGTATTTAAGGTAAGAAGAGAGAACTTAAATTTCTAAGAGGTAATCCCAGGAAATTAACAAGGTTTACTTTCTTAAGAAAAGGAAGAGGTATATAAGGAAGTTGAGATATTAATGGGGATTTACTCAGAGTTCACACTTGGGGGCCTTAAATGAATCTAAGAATTACTAGGGGTTTAAGGCAACCAGACCTACTACCAAAGATCCACAAGTGTCCCCAGGGCAGTCTTCAGACCTATCTGTTCACCAACAACTCACCCAAAGGCTTGTTCCAAAGGCTCTCAGAGTTAGTTGGCTCTAGTTGCCAGAGCCCCGTGTGCATGGGGCCACAGGTTTGGCCTTTGTGTATATATGACTGTTACACATTAGACTGAGCTCTAGCCCCAGCCAGAAGTCACACATGTGCAACACTGGGGACATGCAGGGAGGGTGTAAATAGATCCCCATCTTTGGAAACCAGCTCAAAGTACACTTTTGCTAAAACTGCATACCTAACATCTTAGTTTCGAGCAGAGTGTACCTATCCTACATGTCATGGTCATTTCATAGTAATTTAAAAAGAGACGGTTCACTCCTAAGCGCTGCTTAGGCTGAGGTGCTGGCCTAGTGGACTGGCCAACTGGACTGACTGGTGATTCTCCCTCAGGAAGTAAGTGCTCAGAATTCCTGTCTTCGGGGAAACCACAGAGCTCTTCTTTCTCACAGCGCCTATCTCTCCAGGCACCTCAGCCAGAGCCTGCAGGACTGGTCAGCCAGGCTCACAGTGAGAGCTGTAGCTGAGTGTCAGGCACACAGAACCAGAGGGCTGGGCCTTTGACAACAGCTCCCAAAATAAGGTGCCAAGCCCTACTTCTCACTTTTCCCTTGCGCCCTGTTAAGATGCTGGCACTGCCTTTGGAGCCATTACTCAGCAGCCTGAATGTACAGAAATAGGCAGAGTGCACTGACCCAGGAGGCTACCACTCTTTCCTCCGGCAGGGCCCTGTCCTGGGGTGGTGGGCCCAGGCAGTGCTGTGGGGGGACATGACCTGGAGTCCCACTCTCACTTCCTGTCAGGCAGTAATCTCGTTATAGGACAGGGCTTCACTTCTGTTTCTAGGCCTTTGAAGGTGTCTCCTCCCCCATGGGCTGTACACCACCAGCTAACGGGTGGACACACTTCCCTACTTTCTCCATCTTTCAACATACACTCTTTCTACCTTCTTATCCTAAAAGAAAACCTGGCCTGCCCTGTTATCCAGCCCTCTCTGAAATAGGCAGCCTTTCTACCTCCCCTGGTTCTAAATTGAGGTCAGAACAGGCTGGCATTGTCCAGGCCGCGGCTCCCCAATCCCTCCTGGGCACACCATTCTATCTTACTGCCACTTTGTCCTTTAGATCTACTGATCTCCAGCACTCTTTTCCCCTCCTCAGTGGCTTAACACCTGCCTCCCAGCTTTCTTGGCCACTTTGTCCCTGCCACCCGTTTTCAGTCCTTCTGATACCCTGGCCTCACCATCATTTTGAAAACTACACAGGTCCCTAAATTCTGTCCAACCTGTCACTCACTGTGACCAACAACTGGACATGGCATCAGAATGGTGTCATCTCAAATTCTCACCCTACTCTGACCACAATCTACTTCCTTCTACGTGTTGAGGTATTTCTCCCTCACCTGTTCACTCTTCCCAGAATCTCCTGCTTCCTCCATATTGAGCCTGGATCCCTTGGCCTACAGCTTCCAGGGTGCACAGGTATCCCTCACTCTTCCCCGGGGCCTTCCTTGCTGATTTCCCATCCTGGGTAATCCCTAAATCCGCTTTCTTTGCTTTTGCTCTCAGACTGCTGAGCTCTGCTGGAAATTTACAAGCTTCCTGCGGTGTCTGAGCCATTACATTAAGGCCATGCCTGTCTGACTCTTCGCTACTACTTGCTCTTCAAGGTGGGAATTCTGGAACCCCAAAACAATCATGAAAGTTAAAACTCAGTATGTACCCGGCACTTTACACATACTAACTCACTGAATCCTCCAATGACAATGAGGAAATCACTGTTACTCCTTTTCTCATTTTCTGGATGAGGAAATTGCAGCTCAGAGAAATTAAGTAAACTGCATCAGGTCATACAATCAGTAAGTGGTGAGACATTATGCTATGTCTCATCATAAGATGATCATACACTCTGTCGAAACTTTGACTTTTATCAGAGCTCCTGCTCGATATTGTCAAATGCAACTGACAACATTTATTCTTCATCTTGCCTGACTTTATTCAATTTTACTCCCCAAAAATCTGTCCTGGACTGTCCCTTCCTAAAACGGCTCCTCTGTCATTTTTGTAAGCATTTATTTCTCTAATAATCACCAAATGCTGGCTTTTCTCTACACTACTGGCTCTCAAAGTGTGATTCATAGACCAGCAGCATTAGTCTGGCCTGGGAACTTGTTAGAAATGCAAATTTTTAAGCCCCACCTCTAGAATCAAAAACTGGCAGGGAGAATGGCTGTGCTACACATTCTCCCTGGCCAATCTCCAAGCTCCACTTCAACATTCCTCCCTACTCCCACTGAATACTCCTAAAATTCCTTCCACTTCGGGGTGTCTCCAGAGCTCCAGTCCTATAATGAACTCCTGATAGGCATCTCCACTGGCAACCCGTTAGGCGTCTGCTAGGAAAAGAATCTACCATAATCCTATCATTTCTGTATCCCCTTTCCCCCAGATGATAATACCATCTACCCAGGTGTAAGAGCTAGGATCCTGGGATTCATTTGATTCCTCTCATGTTTACCCACCTAAAAACCCACTGGTTTGTCATTTCAGGAGTAACTCTCAAATTGGTAATACCCTCTCATCTGCACTGCCATGACTACTTCGGGCCCCTCCCCACAGCATGGATTCTGACAATCACCTTCTAACTTGGTCAACGGCCTAAAGTCTGCTCTTTCCAATCTTCCCTCCAAACTGCTACTCCTATCATCTTTCTATAATAAAAATCTAACTGTGATGGTCCCCTCCTTAGTGTTTCAGTGGCTGCCCAGTGCCTTGGACATAAAATCCAAACAGTATGGTGGCACTGCAGGTGCCTGCAGTGCCCTGACCCCTACTCACCTCTGCAGCCTAATCTGCTGTTCTTCACAGGTTCTCTGTGCTCCAGCCCTCGGGGGAGACTGGAGTTAGAGTTCCCTGGACAGGCCACTCTTTCTCAGCCACACGGATGTTAATGCTATTTTGCCATTTCCTTTGTGAGGAATGCCCTTCCTTCACTTACCCATCTGGACAATTTCTTCTAGGGCTCTGCTGAGTCAGCTTCTGTATGAAACCTTCCCTGGATGTCCAGGCTGTTTGATGTGTTCCCACAGCCTCTACAAAGCCCTTAGGACACTGTGTTCTGTTCTCTTGTCTGTCCTGGGAGCAGCTTGAGGACAGGCTGGTATGTTATCTGTTTAGTGCAATCCTGACATACAGTAGGTATTCAGCACATAGTTGCTTAACAAGAGAAGGACTCCTTTCTCTTTTCTTGAAAGGGATCTACACTTACTATTTCCTAACCACCCCTATTTCTTCATCCCAGCCATATTTCACCCCTATCATGCTACTGAAATAGCCCTTGAGGACAGTGATGAGCTAACTGCCCAATAATTTGGCCTTATTCAAGCTCTCATCTTCATCAACTTCTCGGCAGCAGCAAACCACTTGTTTCTCAAAAAATTATCTTCCCCGAGTTCCTGAGCTGGCACTTTTTGAATTCTATGCCAGGCAGAGGAAACACCTTGAACAAAAACAGGATAGTACTGTATATTTAGAGGAATGGCTAATAGATCAGCAGAACTGGGATGCAAAGAATGTGGGGTACCAGAATGGATTCTGCCATTAACTAGTTTTGTGACCCTGGTCAAGTTGTTTAACTTCCCCGGGCCAGTTTCTGCATCTTTAAGAATTTGATGTCTATGGCCCATTTCTGCCTTGATTTGATGACTGATCCTGGGAAGGAAAATAAAATATAAGAGTGAGGAAGAAGGAGAGGAAGAAATGTGTATAGTGTGGAACTTTTAGGAAGGTAAAAGCTGTGGGACCCTGTTAGTGCTCCTTGCTACCTGCAATCTTCTGCTCAGTCCCAACCCCATGTTTGAGCCATCACATGGTTTGCTAAGGCTCAGTTCTGCTCTTTCAAACTGAATATACTGAATCCTGACGGTATATGGAAGGCAATTTAGTCCATCCTTCTGCTTTAAGGGAAAAGAGGATTCTCCATTTTCCTCAGAAAGTATCAAGAAGATCCCACAGGCTCCCCTAGTAACTTGTTTCCTTTGAATAATAGTTACATGATCCAGTCTGTCTAGAACTCCCCCATCCCCACCCATTGAGCATCTTCTCTAGAGAACTACCCAATTTTCATTCCTTTTTAAAAACCTTTAAAACACTATGAATTCTCAGACATATACAGAAAAGTGAAGGAAACATAAATGCAAGATATTATAGAACACCCATGTGATCACAACCAGAGGCAGACTCTGCCATAACCTAGTCCTCCATGTATTACTTCCCAAGCACTGCCCTCCAGAGAGAAGCACTGTCTTGATTAATTTAATAATCACCTTTATTTTGCCTCTTACTACCCATGTATATATTCTTCAATACTAGTTCAGCATTGCCTGTTTTTCTGTGAACACTTGATACAAACAAAATCAAACTGTACGAGTTCATTTCCTGCTTCTTTTGCTTAACATTCTAACATTTCACATTGTCATGTGTAGCTAGTTCATTGTTTTTCATTTCATGATTATACAGTGCTCAGAGTATCCCAATTTATCAATTCTACTGCGAACCCACATTTGGGCTGTTTCCAGACTTTGGGAAGTATAAACAATGCTTCTATGAACGGCCTTGTATGTGTGCAGTGCACGTAAGCCTCCCTAGGGTACTGGGGTGGAACTGTTGAGTAGTACGGTATGTGCGTGTTCATCCTCAGCCTTCATTCTCTCCTTTATATTTGTGGGCAAGCCTTTCTCTACTTTTTTCCTAAAGAATTTTAACTTCTTCGCCTTTGTCCGTTTTTCAAACTTTCAACTATGTTTGTCAATCTTCTTCTTGTGTTCCTATAACATGTTTCAGTCCTGATTCTACACCTGTATATTACCTTCCTCCTGTAGTTAAGAGTGGCTTCCTCTCCCAAGGAGTAAATTTTTTTTTAAATTAGTCAAGTAGAAAATGTATTTGGAACATTTTGAGAGTTCATCTCTTTCAAATGTGCACAAAATGGAAAGCATATATTTGTTTAGTACAGGGCCAGGGCCAGGCTTCTTTCTGCGAGGCATTATATTATGGGAATTACTACTGTGGGCTTTTGAGTCAGACCAAGTCCACAAGCTGCTACTTGTTGGCTATGTGTCTTTAACTTCTTTTGTGCTTTAGTTTCCTTACCTGCCAAAATGTGTATAAAAGTTACACTACTTACAAGATTATTGTGTGTATTATATGCAGTCATCTCTAAGTTTGATCAAGAGAAGTTTATAAACTTGGTCTTCAGGCAGGAAAAACAGTAATTCAAAATGCCTTCAGGTTGTGTAGTGAGGATACATACCACGAGTTTGTACTGAGTGTTTACCGTGAGCCTAAACACTCTGCTCACCCTTCCTTGTGGGGTGGCTGGCGAGGGTAGACATGTGAGATGCTGCCTGTGTGGCCACAGACCACAGAGTGAAGTGAATTGGGAATCAAACCCACAACCCTGGCTTCAAACACTATTCAACTAGCCAAACTGACATGAAAAAGGGGAAAGTAAATGGGATTAGAAATGCTGTAAACAAGAAGGCAAGAGAACACCACAGGATAACTCAACAAGCTGTTCTACATGGCATCCTGTCTTTGTACAATTTATTGTACAGGAGAGTTGGCTGGAACAGAAACCATTGCTAATCTTCAAAAAAACCACATTTTAATTTTCCTTATCCTGCAGGCACTCCACGTATAATTCTAGGGCCAGATACTTAATTACATGTGCAACGCTTCAAGGCCAATACCTCATTACCTAATTAGGGAGCTAAGAAATGTTTATTATAACCGTCCTCTTCCTACCCCCAACCTGAAATTATTAATCTTCATTTCAGCTCGCCTGCTAGTCCCCTTTTGTGAAGATACTGGTTTTTGGACTCTTACTCCCACATAAAGCTCTCTAAATCCAATAAGGCTTTTGAGGAAGAAGCATTTCCAACTTGACATGACCGTTGGGCTGACTACTGACTCATTACAGAGGCAATAATACCTAGTGAACTTTATTCTTTTTAGTTCTTGTACCACTATTGTTATTTCAGATGCACTTAATAAATCCTCCTATTATGCTTCTTTTCATATAATTCTTGGAAAATTATGTTTGAGTGTAGTATAGGTAATGGGAAAAGGGTGGAAGGATAAAAGAGAAAAACTGGTGCTGCATGATTACTGAATGATGGGTTATTTGTGAAGTTCATGTCAATATAGCAAGGCTAGATATTATCTGGTGATACATTGCTACAGTAAAGGGCTCATTATTTATAAAATTATTTTTAGACTGTGACATTAGAGGTAAGGCTGTTAACAGGAAAAAAAAAAATCATCCCTTAACACGTTCATTTACATTTATAACTTTGGCACAAACCCAGGAAGGAGCTCGAGCTTAGTGCGACTATTTGCAGAGGTGCAGCGGCCAGCTCCTAATAAGAGAATGCCACATTCTCTAAGTTCCTGTAAAAACTGGAAGCCAGGGTCTTGAACAGCAGCAGTGGCAGCATAATTTGGTGCTCAGATGCCAACTGAAACCCTAATGCTGGCGTTGTCCACCAAAATGTCAAATACACTTTCATGGCTGGTATTTTGGCACTGATGTGACAATGGCAGTAAGTATTATTATTTTTAAATATTTTTTCTTAAAAATTTCATTTTAGAGAGATGAAGGGGGTGGGTGAGATAGAAAGAAATAACGATTTGTTGTTCCACTTATTTATGCATTCATTGACCTATTCTTGTATGTGCCCTGACCAGGGATCGAACCTACAACCTTTTAGTATACAGGAAAACACACCAACCAAGCCACCCGGCCAGGACCTGGAAACAACTATTACTGGCGTCATAAAGGATCTAGAGTCTACATAATACTCCTCAGCCAAATGTTTGACTCATATCCTACAAGATCAGAGCTACTAATTGAGCACTTCTTTGATTTTATTTGCCTACAGACTAGCCAGGGAATGCAAAAGCCTAACAAGTGACCAAGTACTGGCTCTGAAGGCCTGGCAGCTGCAGCTTCCTTCCCAAAGGTGAGCATGTCTTACACAATGTAACAGAGCTGGAGGGCAGCAGTCAGGAAATGGGAGGGTGGGCTTTGTGAGCAAAGGCTTTGGCTTGCTTTAGAGTCCAGGATACAGATTTGCAAATTATAGCCTCTTTAAACAGTGGCTGAGGCCATACATAAAATAACTTATACTTTTCATGTCTACCTGGTGGGAAAGAGTCATTAATTTCAAACTTATGAGGTACTAGAGATTCCCCCCACCAGACGCTTACTGGCTCCTTTTGAAAAGTCTTAGGACTAGGAGGCCCAGGCAACATACCTTTGAGGACCACAGCTGCAGTAAAAAGGGGACAGGAATGAGTTAGGAAAATTAAAAAGTTATTTAAACCTTAATGTCCATTTACCAAATAACTCCTGCATTCCCTACCTTATGAGAATAATTCTAACTTTAATTGTTTAATAAATGTCAGCTGTTGTGTACCAGGCACTGTCCTAAGAGCTGTACGTGTAATAACCACCCAATCCCATTTTACAGATGAGGAAGCCAATTCACAGAGGTTAAGGAACTTGCTCAAGGTCATACAGCTAGGGCTTGGATTCAATGCTAGGCAGACGTGGCTTTCGAAGTCATATTTTTAACTGTTATTTATAATGTTGTAAAGAATATAATGAAAACATGCATAAGAAAAGCATTTTACTTTGAAAAGTTAAAGGTGCTCTAAGCAGCAGTTGAATGACGTTCTGGAAGGAAGAGTCTACATCTAGACAGTACTTGCTACACAACAGCTATTCACCACCTCAGTCAAAAGACTTGAAAATCTGATCTTTGCCTATTTCTCTCAAATGCTGACTTTAGCCTACTGAAGTGCCCCAGATAAAGTGAATCCTTTGACAAGTGAAAATAAAGGGAAGGACTTTTTGCAGACCAGGTGCCCCACACAGGGCCTGGCACCCAGATGATGAGTAAGTAAGTGCTGGCTGAACTGAACGTCTTCTAATCAAAGGCATTTGAAACGCGCTCTTCATATTCCACAAAATGGCTTGACTATAGAATATTTAGAATGTCGAAACACAAATTAAGGAAATTAAAGAGAAATGAGGTATAAGTGAAATATTAAACCTTTGAAATTCAAAAGAAAGAACCTGGTTACATACCTTTGAAATCCTCTTTCTTGGCATAGCAGGGAAGTGGGAGGGATGAGCTTTTAGGATGGAACAAGCCTATTCTTTAATAGTACAAACCCTCTTTGTTGTACATACTGCTATAGGCATACTATTCTAATCACCTGTGCTTACTATGCACAGGTGATTTTTTTTTTAAAAAAAGGCCGATTTTACCTTACATCATTCTTTAACAACTTCTACAGTTTTTAACAGAAATAACAGGATTTTCTACCACTTTGGACAACAAAACGGGTCCCTTATGACAAGTTGGGCTTATATTCCTGGCATTAGATCTAATGAAGCATTACACTCAACCTCATGTTCAACAAAATGTTGTGTTTGGCCTGCCTATAAATTCCAACCAATATCTAAGGACCTAATGAATAATGCAAGTTTTTCCATAATTCCCCCAAATTTAATGAGTAACTGGGGTTAATTCATGATCTGTCATGATCCAAACCTAGCCAGGCAAAGAATCTCCTATGAAGGCTTGTGTGAGAAGCAGTGAGATATGAAAGCAAGAGCTCAACTGGGCCTACATTCAGCCCTTTATAAAACTGTGAAGCAGAAACCATCTGTGCTTAATGGCCACAAAGAGGACAATAACTTATTTTCTCTAGTACAGTCATCCCTCAGGATACTACCAGTGATTGGTTCAGGACCACCCACCTCAATCAAAATCTGTGGGTGCTCAAGTCCCTAGATTACTTCTAATACTTAATACAATGAAATGCTGTATAAATAGTTGTTACACTGTATTTAAGGAATAATGATGAGGAAAGTCTGTACGTGTTGAGTATAGACACAATAGTAGTAGGGACCCGTTTTGTTGTCCAAAGTGGTAGAAAATCCTGTTATTTCTGCTAATAATATAGGTTTCAAGTATCACAGAAATGTATACTTGAAACCTATATGATCTTATTAACTAATGTCACCCCAATAAATTTAATTAAAAAAAAAAAGAAGCAGTGTGAAAGAAGTCCAGACAATCTTGGTAGTAGGAAAACAGGAAAAACAGACCTAAAAGCAGCAGTGAGTTTGCTATGATAGGCTCCCAAAAGCACATATTTAACTGATATGTGACTTACAAGAGACCACGGCCATAGGCTAATTTCAAGTTGGGGGTTTAAGCAACACACACATATATACACACTTAAAAAGTTACCTCTAGGCATCCATATTACACAGTGGAGGTTTTAAAAAATGCCTCCTATACAGGGTGTCCCAAAAGTTTTGGTGAAATTTTAAGTTATTAAGGCTGAGTATGGGGGTGATGGGCTGAGCACACCCTCTGCCAGTCCAAAAGGGTTAGCTACAAATGGTCTTGATTATCATCAGTTAAATGGGCAAACAAGATTAAAAGAGACATTTTAAAGGATTAATTAGTGAACCCTCAAAAAAGTAAATTAAGGGCCTGTGTTAAAACAGCCCAAAGGAAACTAATCCAGCATCATAGCAATAGTGCTTGGAGTGTATTCAAATGGAAAAGCTTGGGCTGGAAATACTTGTTTAGAAAAAGAACTACATCGCTCCACCCTCCTTCATCAAGTAATCCAAGCCATCTTAAGTGCTCAAGGTCTGACCAAGCAAGATGCATTTTATTAAAACAAAACCTCTTTCAGTTTGAACTAGATCATATCCTTGGGAATAAACAAATTTTATTCAATGAACAAGTAGAAGGGAATCTTGATTACTACTATAGTTCTTTTGTGTAGAATGCTTCTACATTAATGCAAAAAGCTCAGAAGAGGACATCAGATAAGGTAAAAAGGCTTTATTATTCAGGATCAGCTCAAATAATGACATTGACACAAACAGGGATAATTATCTCATTACATTTGACCTTTGGCACCCATTTGAGTACTAGTTTTCCAAGTGAGACACGTTATACCCAGCAGCTTCTCAGTAGCTTCTGACAGCCACATTTACCCCAACTTCACTCAGTAGAGCTGTCAGGAGATGTGCAGGGATACAAAGAACAAAATCATCTACTTTAGTTATCCTTTCCTTTTTCAAGGATTATCTTCCCTACTGACTTTCAAATCAAAAGACAGCATTATCGGCAAGTACTGGTCATAAGTAACACCTTCCCATGGTCTAACATTCAAAAATCAAAAACCAAATACTCAGTTAACACTGTGGTGTGCTTTGCTTTCAAACTGCAACTTTATGGCTTCCCTTTATTTTTCTCCTTGGATAAAACCAGGAGAACCCATGCTTAATTGACCTCTGCAGTTCTGGTTGTTAGAAGCTTAATTTATAAGAATCAAAGGAATTAAAGAGTTATCATTAAGAATAGACTTGAAAATTATCACAAATATACGAATAAAGTCTCCACAGTCCTCAGATATATGGATAAAATGAATCAAGTTTCCTGATTGGAAGGGGACACCCTTCCAAGGACATAGCACACAGAAAGTACATGAAACTTGTTTCTATGAGGTTATAACGGGGGGGGGGGGGGGGGATAAAACAACAGTTTATCTCAAGATGATCAATATATAACTGTTGATTAAGGGAACGGATGTTCAAGATATTCTGCACAGTATAACTTAGAGTTAGTCTATACACTCTATATTAAATATCTACAAAAAATCCCACGACTTTTTGGCTCAGGGCTATACTAGAAGGCCATTGCTTTTTATATATATGAAGAGAACCCAAAAAAATCAAGTTAAAGCCAAGATTTATATTTGAGGCTCTGGATTTTCAGCTCAGAGCTATCTTCTTTTATAAAAATATCAATAAGAAACCATTACTTTTTATTAAAATCTGATGATCTACTTTTTCTAAAGTTGTAGCACCTGGAGAATTGATGAGGACCAAATGCAAACCCCAGCTTCAGTGTATGACTACTGAGTTTATAAAAATCTTTTGTAAATGGCAAAAATCACAACTTCTTAGAAAACATGATGTTGAGTTGGTAACATAGTAGATTGCTTAGCAAAAATATGGGGAACTTAAGTCTCATGTAGGAGATATATTTTGGGGGGAAAAAGACAAATAAGGGTTTCTAGTGTTGTTCTACTTTCTCCAAAGAGTTGACTGCTTTTAAAATAAAGATGATTTTTAACTAAAAGGACTGTATCATTTAATCACATGCTAAATCAATATAAATGTACTTATTTGAACATCACATTTTTACACATACTTAAAAAAAATAAACAAAAGTATAGTGAAAAGATTATATATTTTAAATGCAAGTATATTAGCTCGAGGCAGCACAGATTTGGGGTCTCAACAGAAGACTTCTTTAGCAGTTGGCCTTCATAGACAGGCCTCCTGCTATGGCCAGCAGATACTTTACACTGTGCAAAGAAAGTCTTAAGAGTAACAAGAGACAAGTCTTGTTTTTTGCCTCTATAATCTGGGATGTCATTGTAGAGAAGATGCATAATTAAAAAAGTGAAGACTACTTATTGAAAATGTTTACTTTATGAAATTTAAACACAGCATTCATCCTGAGGAAGCTGCATATACACTAAGGTAGTAGAACCAGACTAGGTAAATTTCAGTTGAAAAGGATTGTCTCTAAAAATGAAAAAAGTGGCAGCTTTCTTAGAGACCAGAGTTATAGAATCATTCTGTTGTATTTTTATCTTGTTTTAATGACCAAAGTTCAGTTAACTTACTCAGATTAGGATCTATAATTCTGTTGACTGTTCAGGACTACAGTAGTCATCTTGGGACTTTCTATGGAAGTATGTACAAATTTTCCTCATAGAGCTGGGAGTAATGGTGACCTAGAAAAAGAAAGTTTAGACTTTAGACTTTTTCTAAAATAAAGTCTAGCTGTTAGCCAAGCAAGCTATCACTAACAGGTATTTTAAGTTAGGATGCCTAGAAATTTGATTATTAGCCAATATTCAGTCCCAAATACTTGGATGACAATGTCTCTTTTGGTTGATTTGTACTGAATATAGTAAAAATTTAATAGATAGTATGCAAGGAAGGAAGAGACTTCTCATGTAAACAGAAAATATTTACCAGTTAAACCTCCAAATAGGAACTAAGAAGTTAAAATTACCATCCTCTTTGAAATGAGTAAATTACCCTCCCAAATTTACAAAGAAAGGTAATCAAATGGCAGCTGCTACCCTCTTCTGAAGCCTACATTACTGTCATGTACATAAAGAAAAATTATTTTAAAGAAACTGTAGCTTCAAAGATTGAAAAAATAAAACCAGTGTTAAAAAACAGACAACTGGCCCAAAATGGAGTCACATGTGTTAAGCTCCACCTCAGCAAACTATGACTAGCAATACATAACCTATTTGCAGTTTCAGCCTCTCCCATGAATGTTCCTTTAACCAGTCAATCTGGAAATTCCTTGATCAGTACCAGTGAGGTAATCTGCTTGATAGACCCCCTGCCTCCCCCTAAGGAAAGGTGACCTTGCCTGAAATAATTTATTCTTTCAATCTTCCTTTTCCTCCCTCTTTCTGTCCTTAGAAGCCTTACATTTTGTATAGCTCCTCAAGGTCCTTTCTATTTGCTAGATGGGATGCCGCCTGATTCACGAATTGCTGGGTTTTGTTGTTTTAACACCAAAAGTATCTTGGACCAGCACACTCTCTTTTAAAGCCTTTAAAATCTACGCATTAGTGAAAAACATTTTCCATTGCAATTGCTTTTCTGTTAACACATAGCTGAGATCATCTCCCCAGAAAAAATAGAAATTTTGGCTAGGGGCAAAGAGCAGATACAGTGATAATATTGAGAGAAGAAAGGAAAGACTCCTTATAGCATTAAAAACAAAAGTCCTGTAGCAAGGTTTAGTTGGAGTTTGTGTTCAAAGTAATCTTTAAAAATATTTATAGTTTATTCCTAAAATTATAGGATAGGCTTCATGATAGTAGGTGGGTGATATCAACATTTATTGAACTGGCCTAAGGTTATCCAGCTTATACCTTTTAAAAGGGTCGAGATGTAGCCCGGCCGGGTTGCTCAGTTGGTTGGAGCTCACCTAATGCTCACAGCTACTTCTGCCTCCACAGTAGTTATGAGTCACTTGCTTTTTAAGGTTCATAAACCTATTTCCCCAGCAGTATCTGTTTTTGAAATTATCTAACTTTATTAACCAATTAAATATGAGCCCTAAAAAGGTAAGTAAAGCTAAGCAGAATGTTTAAAACAGTGTAGATACAGGTGAGTTGCCAAAAATTGGAGTGAGCAAGATGATTATAAGAGAGTGGGGATCATCATTAAAATCTAGAAGGATTCTGTACTTAAACTGCTTTGCAGATACCTAGGTTTCACTTTATTTTAAATAATCATAAATTGTAATTACAACTGATATTCTATTTATGGATGTTGGCAACTTGCCCATGAACAACAGCTTTATCTGTAAAAAGGGGAGGGCGTCTATAAAAAGGGGTTGCCAAGGGCTTGGGGGTAGGGGAAATAAGAAAAAAAGGGGTCAGGGAGAAAATAATGTCAAACAAAGGACAGGGAAGATATTTTTGAACTGATATCCTGGAGAATGAGGAGGCTTTGATGAATCAGGCAACAGGGCTGAGGGGTATGGGCCTTGACAGAAGTGATTTTAATGGGAGTAAATAGGGTTACCAGATACAAATACAGCACACACCGAGTTACATTTGAATTTCAAACAAACAACAAGTAACTTTTCAGTATAGAATTTTTTATTATAAGTATATCCCATGCAATATTTGTCTTGTATTTTTATATGCTAAGCCTGGCAACCCTAAAATAAATAGATTTACTTAAAAAAAAAAAAAGCATCCTGACTTGAGATCTAAACCTATCCCATTCAAGTTAGAAAATGCATCTTTCCTCCACTGCTGACTTACCGGGCCTGGAGAAGTTTTTCCACTTTGTCTCCTGGAATTGGGGGTCTGGGATGATGGACTTCGTGGCGATGAATTCTCAGCCTTCCGTTTGGCTGCCATGGCCAATAACCAGTTTTTATTCTCTGGGGAGCTATTCTCTTTGCCTACCAATTCAGACCCTTCTCCACAAGACCCCAAAGGAAGAGAGAGTGTCCCACAGCCTTCTGAAGCATAAGGACTGGCAGGAGAAGGAGGCTCCGAGACACTCATACTGGCTCCTTCAATCTTGCTTGATTTGGTAGGACCTGCAGAGTCCTTACCAAGATCTTCCTGGTTACCAGTAAGACAGCACAGATCCAAATGAAGCTTTTCAACTGGGTCATCAAGCTCAGTCACACAGCTGCAACTCTTCACACACTTCTGTTTCACATTCTCCAGACAACTTGAATCTAGCCTCCTCTTTACTCGATTTCTAGACTCAGAGCAAGCCACTGCCTGGGATGATTTCAGGCTCACAGGAATGAGGGCTTTTCTTGGAGATGTGATCTTGGTCTCAGAAGCAGGTGGGGTGATGGGTGGTGATGAGGAAGGTGTTTGGGTCACCCAATTTCTAATGGACATCTTGAAAGATGAAGGTGGCTTTGGAGAGACAGAGGAGATGGAGCCTCTTCTGCTAATGGGAGACCGGGCCTTGGCAGGAGGGGTTTTAATAGAAAATGTGGGAGTATTTGAAGGAAGAGGGAGGTCTCCAGCACAGCTTGGAGCACAGGCTGCTGAGGAAGGGGAGGAACTAGATGGACTGCTCTTTACTCTGGGTGCTTTAGCAGGAGTACTCTGGCTACTTGTCACTGTTACTGAAAAAGAAAAGAGGGCCACAAAAATCAGAAGTGAAAGCCAAAGAAAATCCCTGAATTCACATCAAGGAAAATTATAGCTAACTTAACTATCCAAGGGTTGATTTCCCAGTGAGTTGATCACATAAATCATTTGATTCTTACCACATCTTCTTAGTATTTTTCTTCCCCTTTCCTAACTGCCAGCCTCCCAACCACCCCACTATAAAATATACACTTGAAAAATCTAGAAAATTCAGAAAAAAAGAGAGAAAAGATTAAAAGCATCTAGGTGAACCACTTTTAGTGTTCTTTTTCCTATACTTGTGCATATAATACATTATACACTTCAAATTTTTCTATACAAAAATGAGACTGTTTTTACTACTTAGTAACCTGCTTACATATTACAAACATTCCCACATTAATACAGATTTATAATTTTTAATAGCTACAAAGTATTCCAAACAGAAGTGCGCAGGCCTAAAATCAAGCACAATCATTTACTATGTGACTTGAGCACAACCCTTTACCTCCTCTGCCCCAGTTTCCGTATTTGTTAAATAGACATGTTTTTTTAAATTTTTTAAAAGATTTATTGATTTTAGAAGAGAAAGGGAGGGAGAGAGGGAAAGTGACAGATATCAATTTGTAGTTCCTCTTATTTATGCATTCATTGGTTGATTCTTGTACATGCCCTCACCGACTGAATCCCCAACGTTGGCATATGGGGACAGTGCTCTAACTAACTGAGCTACCCATCCAGGGCTAGAGATAGTTTTTAATCTCCACAAGAATTATATCAATTACTTAACATTATCAGGCCTCATGTGGTTTTCCACCTTAGTTTGCACATGGCTGCTATACTCCACAAGCCAAAGTATGCGAAAGAAAATTTCAGAAATTCAATGCTTGCTCTCTGTAAAGCAAATGAAGCAATGGATAGAATTCTTCTCTATATATCCTGGTCCTTGTTTATAGGCAATGCAAAGTACTTTAGGCACATTTTTATAAACTTCATGTTTCTTCCTCCTCAGGCCTCACCACAGACACACTATATTTCCTTACTTTTTTTCTGAACTTTCTAGATTTCTGGAGTAGTGTTTCTGTCTTCAAATAACAAGGAAAAGGCACCTATTTCTCAGTCACTAAGTCTTTGAATTATAACTCTGATATTTAATTCAGTTTAATTATTGCACTACATTTATATGCAACTGAATTTAGAATGGGCTGACATAAAAATATGAAGTCAGTTGGAATATTTACTAACTTCAGTCGTTTAGTTACCCTGTACATTTTACACTGTGCTTTCCACTATTCAAGCGGCCTTGCCTTGAGATAGAAAAATTCTACAAATTGAATTTTGCCTAAACTTTTCTCATCAACCATGTTTAGAAATGGTCAAAATGATACTGCTCCTTCAATAAAGATCATTACTAGAAAACCCCATTTTATTATAATGTACTATAGAAGGGGAGCTAGAGACAGGGATGTCCATGGAACATCTGGTGATAGTTCTCACATTCCTGTTCTAGAGCTTGACTACAGTTATTACCTCAAAAGGAAAGAAACTTCATTTGCTTCACTCCTAAGTGCAAGTCAACAGTCACTGCACAGCCCCTACAGTCATTAGTGCCAGTAAAGTGGGCTGAAGCGCACATTCAGGGCAGTAAGTCCTAAAACTCTATGGGCCTTACAACATGAAGATTCAAAGGCAGAATTGGGGAAGAAGGAAAAGCTGAGCCAGGGACAAAGCAGGTATGCAAGTTTCTGTTACTTGAGCGGCAGACACGTGAAGTGTTTACTAAAGGTTAGTGGGAAATCTGATGTGATGGAAAGTTGGGTGAAAATTCCTTTTTCCTTGAAGATGTTTTAATGAAGGAAGGAGTAGGCCATGAGGGTCAAAGAGAAGTTTTCGTTAACTTTCAAGGTTAACAGAACTTAAGCTCTGGGTCAAATTTAAATCCTTTCTTTTTAACCGTAATTAGGTTATAAAAGTAATAACAGTTCATGGTAAAAAAAAATCAGTTACAGAGGGGAATAAGCTGAACAGCAAAAAATCCTCCTTTCAACCTTCTCATTTCACTCTGATGTGCATTCCACAATTTTCTATGTGCTTATTATTAGTGCACACAAAGGTATATGTATATACCTTAAAAAAAGCCACACTGGATTATTAAACACACATTCTGCAATTTGCTCTTTTCTTAAACAGTGTATCTTTTTCTCTTTATATCTTTTCATGAAAATGCACTTAGAAGCACTACATTTTTTTACGAGCTGGATAGTATGTCACCTTACTGACCTACCGATTCAAATATAACACACCATTTAGTACTTCATCTACTTAAGTGCATCAACCCCTATTAACCTTAAGCACTGCATGAGATCTGATGACACGTTATAGATTGGGTTATTCCTCTAAAGGCTTTCTAAAAGTTAGTTCCTTTGAGAAATTACGGAAAGCTTATAAATAATCAGTCAATTTGTAGGTTCTTTCTGCACAAGGGTTTGCCATCTGGCCTCACTCTACCTTTTCAATCTTATCACCTACTATGCTACTTTTAGGATCCTGTTACAGGAGGCTACTCACTGCTTCCTGAACAAGCTGTGCACTGTCACATCTCTGTCTTTATTCATGTGGTTTTCTTGCCAAGTCTGTCCCTTCTTTGCCAGGCAAAAATTCTCCTCATGTTTCCAGACTCTGATGACAACTGCACAGAATTCACAAACTTCTTTCCTCCTCTCCCATGGAGCTCTTCTCTCCCATAGGAAATGTGTTTTCAGAGCCTTTTGTTTCTACAGCTAGGAGTAATGTTTAGAATGTACTATGGCTTTTAAAAATCTGCCTTTTGGACAAAACCGCAAGCACCTAGAGGGCAGGTGATGATTTAGTCATTTTTAGGTCTAGTGCCTAAAATATACCTAGCCAGGAATTATTAAACAATGTTTGTAAAATCTCACTACTGCCAAGAGGGATGAGGGTGAAGTTCTAGGCACCAAGAAAAAAAGACTCTAAGCATTCTGCTGACTTTTGAGACTGCAGCAAACACTTGAGATAGAACAGGTAAGGTTTCCTTCTCTTCAGGATAAGGATAATCATCTTTGTCACTCAATAATGCCTAGACCTGAGGTTCTCAATCCTGGCTGCATACCAGACTTACTTGGAGCTTTATAAAAATACAGGTACTTGGCCTCTACCCCAGACCTAGTGAACAATCTCTGGGAAGCTCAACCTTTTAAAAAGCTCCACAAGTGTTTCTGATGCACAGCCAGGGTTGAGAAACATTGGCCTCATCAGATCTCTGGCTGAAATAGTGAAAGAATAGTAAGCCACAGAGCAGGCACTGGCTGGGAAAAGTAGGGCAGAGGGTCTTGGGATTTAAAGCCTTTCAGCTGGTGTGTTAAAAGGGCCAGAGAGATGATAAGCAGTCCAGGACAGCAAGGAAAGTTGCGGTGGCCATTAAAAACTTGGGAAAGCAGAGGAACATAATTTTGAAGATGGCAGGGTAATTAATTAGCAGCAGCCAGTCTGCTGCTGGATGGTGGCTTTTAGGGTTTAATGGCCAGTGTGTTAGCCTTTGGCACTCATGTCAGGTTGTTACCCTATAGTGCTCTCAGAGTAACTCCAGCATAACCAAGAAATAGAGAAATTTAGGTAGAAGTCTTGGTCTGGTCTTAACTTGAACTTAGCTTTGCTGTGTTGGGATCTAAAGGAGAAAATACTGTAGAGTGCTTCCAAGCATATGCTCTAGAATCAGACTGCAAGGGTTGAACTCTGGTTCTACTTCAACTTCATAACTGTGTGATCTTAGGCAAGTCTAACTTCCTCGAGCTTCAGTTTCAGTTGTTTAGGGAATTAAATGAGATAATCCAAGTAGGTCCTTAAAACAATTGTGCCAGTACTCAATAATGGCAGTATGTTGTTGTTATTATTATGGTCCAAATTTGGTCAATATGTGGAACTTTTTTTGTGACTTGGCTTCTAAAACTAAGAATAATTAATGACACACTAAAAATAAGTTAAAAGCAACATACTTTTCATCAAAAATTTTAAAATGGTTATAGCCACTGACACAGAATTCCACCTCTGGGAATCTATTTTAATGGCAGGGAAGACTCTAAATTCAGAAAAAAAATTTCACAGAATAATGGGAACAAAATGTCCAACTATAAGAAAATAGTGGACTATTTTACATGTTTTGTAAACATGTAACAAAATGTGATTACAACATCACGTTCAGTGAAAAATCCCCAAGAAATGCAAATGTATATACAATATTACTATAAATGTTAAGAATCTCTATGGAGCCCGACCAGTGTGGATCAGTGGACTGAGTGACGTCCCATACACCAAGAGGTCTGGTTCGATTTCTGGTCAGGGCATATGCCCAGGTTGTGGACTTGATCCTCAGTAGAGGGCATGCAAGAGGCAGCCAATCTATGTCTCTCTCTCATCGATGTTTCTCTCTTTCCCTCTCCCTTCCTTTCTCTCTAAAATCAATAAAAACATTAAAAAAAAAATTTCTATGAATAAAAGAAAAAAATTGGAAAAACTCTCAAAATGTTAAAATTATGTATGAGTGGTAGAAATACTGATAGCCTTTTCCTCAAATGATTCTTCTCTTTTATGTTTTCTAAAATTAGGGATGAAAAAAACCCATATAAAGACAAGGTAGCAGACAGACATCCCATTTTCATGGATGAGAAGATTTAACATTATTAACATGACAATATTACAACTGATCTACAGATTCAATGCAATCCCTATCAAAATCCTAGAGAGCTATTTTGCAAAAATTGAC
The DNA here is from genome assembly GCF_964146895.1 of Miniopterus schreibersii. Lineage (NCBI taxonomy): Eukaryota > Metazoa > Chordata > Mammalia > Chiroptera > Miniopteridae > Miniopterus > Miniopterus schreibersii. Next base: position 26,257,880 of record NC_138119.1, read on the forward strand.
AAACAGGTCCTAGAATTTGTAGAGAAATAACAATTTGATAGCCAAAACAATCTTGAAAAAGAAGAAAATTGGAGTCAGACTTTCCAATTTCAGAACCTACTACAAACCTACAGTAGGTTCAAGACAATGTGGTATCAGCATAAGAACAGACATAGAGATCAATGGAATAGAACTGAGAGTCCAGAAATAAACCCTTATATTTATAGTCATTTGATTTTTGGCAAGGATGCCAAAACAATTCAATGGGGTAAAAAAATAGTCTCTTTAAAAAATGACACGGAGAAAAAACTAGATATCCACATGCAAAAGAATGAATTTGGATCCTTAACTCACATTGTACACAAAAATAAACAAAATGGAAGAAAGCTAGAAGAAAAACATAGGAGTAAATTTTTGTGAACTTGGTTTCTTAGATACAGTATCAAAAACACAAATGACAAAAGAGAGATAAATTGTACTTCATCAAATTAGAAAATTTTGTGTGTCAAAGGACACCACCAAGAAAATGAACAATCCAGAGAATAAGAAAAACATTTGAAAATTATACAAGTAATATACCCAGAATATATATGACAAAGAATATATCCATAATATATAAAGAATGCTTACAACTCAACAATTATAAGAGAAATAACCCAATGAAAATATGGGCAAAGGATCTGCACAGGCTGATATATACAAAGAAAATATACAAATGACCAATAAGCACATTAAAAGATGTTCATCATCATTAGCCATGGGGGAAATACAAATTGAAACTGCAATGGGATACTATTTCACTGAACTCACAAGGATGGTTAAAATCAAACAGATGAACAATAACAAATGTTAGTAAGGATATGAAGAAATTGGAATTCTCATTTTGGATGTTGAAAATACCCTAAAATTCAGAGTGTGTTAATGACTGCCCAACTCTGACTATATTAAAGACTACTGAACTATATACTTTAAATAGGTAGATTTGCGGTACATGTATGTGCCAGGTTTGCTCCTGCTTCAGTGCCTTTGGATTTGCTGTTTTATCTGCTAAAATATCCACATGGCTCACTATTTCACTTTCTTTACTCAAATGTCATCTTTCCTTGAGGCTTCCCCTGGGCACCTAATCTAAAATTTTAATAGCAAACTTTGCCAGTCTCCTCCCTTCCTTGCTTTCCTTTTTCCTAAGCATCGTTGTTATTTGATATAGTACATAATTTACTTCTTTAACTTGTTTATTGTCTCTCACACTAACATGTAACCTTCATTTACATCTTTGGCGTCCTTGATTCTTTTGTTCAATTTAGAACAGTGCCTAGTAGGTGTTCAATAACTATTTTACAAATAATACTACCACTGTACTGAAGTATCTTGTATAGATAAAAACAGTACTCAGAAAATATTTGAGAAGGATGTCAAGAAGATGCTTTTCTTAAAAAATATACCAAAACACCATTTCTAGCTTAACATTCTGTACTGCAGAACTAAACCAATCAAACCATAAGAAATGTAGAAAAATGTACTGGATCCTTACCTAGGTCAGCTTTTGCCTCTTTTTTCTTCTGAGAGGCCCAACCCACTGTGGAGAGTTTATCTCCTGATTTCTCCTCTAAGCCTCTGTTCAAGCGCCAGATTTTCAGTGTATTGTCATCAGAGCAGGTAGCAATCTAAGGGAGTTAAGAAGTTTTAATCAAAGATTCACAACAAAGTAAAAAGTAGATGTGTCTAAAGGGCTCATGGTTGGAAAATTATTTTGTTTGATATAACAGGACATAGAAAGTGGTATCTGAAAGATCATATATTTCTATTCCTTGCTTTTAGGAATCATTGAAGATTTCCAAAGAAGTAAATTCTCTTTCTTTTTAATATACATTCTGCTGATTGTCTTTTGTTACCAGTCATTTCTTATTAACCTAAGCTCTACTACAAACCAGGTGCATTTCATTTTATTCTCAAGAAGTTGGGCAAGTCACTATCTTTATCACCTCTATGTAACTATGAAACATTTAATTAAGATACTCTTTTTGCTTTTTCTTAAATGATCAATCAGTGTTATGTCACCAACATTCAATTTCTATGACTTTCTTCTGAATTCTGCATGTTCTGGCTTATTGCTGAAGTAATGGGATCATTTCCAAGATCAGACTTAATCCATGATCCATGACTCTAGTAGGCTGTGACAAGCAGAATGAAATCAATTCTTTGATTTTTTTCCCCAGATAGGTAAAGGAGCAATCTGGGAAAACAAGTTCACTAGGCTGAAAGAAGTTAAAAATAACCTTTGCCCCTTTAAAAATATCTGACCATTCCTGATCTTGGTCCCAAGCCTTTTATGGCAGAGAAAGCCCAGCTCAAAGAGTTTGTGGCAAATGGCCACTGGTACCAGAGCTGTTCCCCAGCATTTGTTTATATAATTTCTCTATTTCAGTCACTAAAGAGATAGAAAAAAAAGAACACACGTTCTCTTAAGTCTTGGCCCCAAGAGACTGGCAGCTTTTTCCTTTCCTTAATGGGAGGCCAAAAGAAGACACACATATTTAACTGCTCAACAAAAAATGCCTGGAATCTCTAGTTACTCTGTAGTCTATTAACAAGAGTTATTATTTACAGAGCACCTACTGTGTGTCTGGCAATTTACATTCTTTATCTTATTTAATTCCCACAATATAAAAATACTTGCATTCAAATAATCTCACCTACAAAATGAGAATTAAGTTATTTGCCCAAGATCACCATAATTGAGCAGCAGATCTAGTAGATCCAAATTTTTCCAATTTCAAATGCCAGATCTTTTTTTTTTTAACCATATTTTACCTTTCTAACTCTACACTAGAGACAAAATTATTTCAAAGAACTTTTTAAAAAGGTGGTCATTAGATTAGTATTGGTAAACAGCCCTGACACTTCTTTTGAATCTTTTCTGTGCATAGAGATAAGGGCAATATATGATGGTTGCAAAGAGATGACAATTTACTGAATGATTTAAAAACCATCTTAGTAAGTTCTATGACGATACAAAACTCCATGTTAAAAGGAGGTATTTCACTGTAAACACGGAATCTTTTTTTTTTTTATTAAATATATCTTTATTGATTTCAGAGAGAGGACAGGAGAGGGAGAGAGAGACAGAAACATCAATGATGAGAGAGAGTCACTGATTGAGCCTGCAACCCCCAGGCATGTGCCCTGACCGGAAATCAAAACCCGATCACCTGGATCCTAGGTCGACACTCAACCGCTGAGCCACGCCCAGCCGGGCAACATGGAATCTTAAGAGGAAAAATGTCACTAGTGTATTGCATGTAATTACTGGTAATTAAAATAATGATTTTTGAAAAAGGCCTATCATGAAGCTGACCACAAAAAATGGTTATACAGGGCTAGCAGGGATGCCTGTAGTAGACCAGACCATGATGAGTTTCTGGAAGATAAAAAACTGATGGTAACAACAGGCAACAAAACCTTAAAATGCCAAAATGAGAAAGAGTAAATCTCCACATAATTAAGATTTCCTATAAACCCAGAATAACCCAAAGACTAGAGGCAGTAGGTGCTGGGAGAGTGAGTGGAACTTGGGCTAGTATTATATAAAATCCCTACATATACATGTAGGGACTTATGTTTCTGGCCTTTCTACATTTTGGGGTTTTTAAATTTGTTTTCACTATTAAACATTTCTTTAAATGAGAGTATTTTCTTTTTTCCAGAATGTCTAAAACATTTTGGAACTACTTCTTGTGCAGTTTAGTCACAGATAGCCTAACACTGTAAAACTTTGCACTAAGCATTTTTTAGGCATGTGAAAATCCAAGCTGGACTGTGAAAAACAGTCATGATGTTACCTTCAATACACCACATTTATATGTAGAAAAGTTAAAAAACACACACAAGTTCACACCTTAAATTTTCTTACCTTAGATTTTAAGGTTTAATTTTAATTATGTTAAAAACTTAATTCTATGTTTAGGAAAGGAATGACTCTAGGCAACCAAGAAATCCATCCTTATTCCTTAGTGCATAATAAAATTTCTCTATTGGCAGAGAAAAGTAGAATATGTATGATTAATGCTGATTATAGATCCTGGATGGTCTCTAGAACTTTTAAATCTCTATTTAGCATAAAAGTCTATATAACTCTCAAACTAACCTTGAGAAAACCTAAAAATCTATGATCTACTTTTTAATCCAACTATGGAGATTCATTTACAAACCTTTGTGAAATCTGATGGACACCAGCACACAGATGTGACCTCTTGAGAATGACCCAGGAGCACAGTTGGAGGATGCCAGGGCGTGGACACCTAGTGCACCATCAAAAAGAAAACAAGTCAACAGAGCAGTGTTAGGATCCCCAGAAAGAAGCTTTGAATCTCTTCATTTTTGTGCCTTAGAGATCTTCAGGGTTGTTATAAAGGTCCCTAGGCATGCCTAGTTATAACTTAGAAAAAGAATCCCAATGTCTAATGAAAGTATTTTTGTCATTGATATGAGAAAATAGTCAAAGTAAGTAAATAATGAGCTTAGATACCAGTACAGGTCTTATTTCCAATCAGGACTATCTATCTAGCTGTACATATTTTGACTAAAATTCAAGAATGGTGTTGTCCACCTCTTAGCTGATAAACTTTAGAACAGTAGGTTCACCTGCTAGGTAGTGCACATCAAGTAGAATCCTATTTTAACATAGCCTAGACATTTTTAGATCTTCTCTAGCCAGCTACCTCTAGGAATACTACATGAACTATATCCTGAAGGTACCTGAGACATGCTATTAGCATTCTTGGGACAAAAGGATAGTCTTTCTTCCAAAAGAGGACTCGCTGACTTTTACCAAAGTCCAAAGCTATGCCCCTTCATTTTGAAGGATATAAACTATATTTTACATGGCATTTTGATATCGCTTTTGAAAGAACAATTCCTCCAAAATTTTATTTGTTAATTTGCTTAAAGAAATCTTGAATTTTCAAGTAAGTATTGCCACATTAATAATGTATAAAAAAGAAGGGTCACATTGTAAAGTACTACATATGTGACTATGAATCCTATTTTCCTCCTCATTGGATGCCAATAGTAATATGCATTTGACAGCTGTCTGATTCAAGAGCTCTCAATCCCTTTAGGAGGCCATGGGAAATCAGCACAATATGGAGTACAAACTCACATAACTATTATTAGCACGTGTGTTTGAAAAAGAGAAATTCTCCTCTTCATTTTCCTGAGGCTCTGAATCATTGCTCATTTATATAGAGAAAGTGGAGGCGACTCCAGAAAGAGTATTTGTGACTATGACTAAGTAAACTTAATAGATTCCTCAGATTGTAGTTAAGAGATTTGACACACTGAATCATAAGGTTATCCAACTTATCACCACTCCTCTCTTGGGTTAAATGGCCCATATATAATGATTCAAAAAGGAAAAGAAGACGAAGAACAGAGTCTACTTTGCTTTGCAGTGTAAATGAAAGTTTAACAGAAAGGAATCTTTTTCTGAGTACTATCTAGAAGGATTTCACTTACTGCCTACTCCTACAATGCCACAGACAGCAAAAACTTATTCTCCTATGAGTTAGCATATTTCAAAAAAGACTTTCAAGAAAGTCTTTAACTATCTCAATAGCCACAGAAGTTCTCCTTCCTCCTCTACTCATGGGCCCAGCCCATTAAGTTTCTAATCACCCAGGAACCAAGCAGGTCTGACGGGAGCAAGTTTAAAGGAAAAGGAAACCCTCAAGTCCTCCTGATCCTCCCCAGCAGAGGCACATTATTCTACTACACTGGTTTACTCTGCTTGTTGCCTCTAGCTTTTCATTTCATGATACTGCTCCTTCCTCAGTTTCCAAGGTATTACAATACTCAGGAGAACCTAAACATGCACTCCAAGATCAAAATAAATTTCAAGAAAAACCAAACATCTACCAGTAGAATGTATGTACATTACTATATCTATAGGATCAAAGGGAAAAAACAAAGGATAGACCACTTGAAAAGACTTTTTACAATTTGGTAAGGTAGGAATAATAATAATGACAATGAAAGTCAGCATCTGTTGGATAATTACCATGAGCCAGGCACTTTACAGAGCATTAAAAGTGAAGAGAAGGATTCTCAAAAAGTTAAACATAGAATTAATTACCATATGACCCAGCAATGCTACTCTTATATATATATATATTCATTCTCCCAGGAGAACTAAAAGCATGTTCAAACAAAAACTTGTACATGAATGTTCATTGTAGTTTTATTCATAAAGCCAAAGAGTAGAATAATTCTAATGTCTACCAACGGGTGGATAAATAAAATGTGGACACTATCCATATAGTCCATATGGCTGATGGAATATTCAGCCATAAAAAGGAACGAAGTACTCATACATACAATAACAATGACAAATCTTAGAAACATATTAGATGAAAGAGCTCAGACATTAAAGATCACATATTGTATGATTCCACTTATATAAAATGTCCAGAATAGGCAAATCCATAGAGACAGAACATAGGTTAGTGGCTGCCAGGGGTAAGGGGAATGGAAAGAGTCTTAAAGGGTATGGGGTTTCTTTCTAGAGCAATAAAAATGTTTGGAAATGAGATGGTGGTGATAGTTGCATAATATTGTGATTATACTCAAAATCACTAAAATGTACACAATATAAGGACTAAAATGGGGAATTTTATATTATATGAATTCTATCTAAATAAAAAAGTGAAGGGAGGGGCATGTTGTGGCTGTAATAACTAATGTCTGATAAGTATTTATGAATGTAGGTTAGAACTATCCTAGTATGGTATGCTTCAAGGAAGATTAGTTTCTTCTAATGAAACTCAGGTGGGTTTTAAATGCTTCATTTTTATTCAAATAAATTTTTATTTACTGTCACTTCAAATTTAAAGCCTTCCTCTACTTTTAAAAAGGAAGAGAAGACTATTAAGCCCAAAAGACATTTACATCTATTCATTCTGGGGATGGTCAAAACACAGAAAATTGTCCTCTTACATATTCTACTTGTTACAAAGACTTTAACTCGAGGCATAAGAATACCAAAGTTAAACTCCCAGAACTATGAAGGTACCTCTAGTAGTAACTGGCTCTAACCTACAGACTTCATAAAACATTTTATATACGTAAACATACAAAAAAGATCATCACCTTTCCTCAAAAAGTCCCCTTACTCTGCCCAGTGAGAAACCAAATCTAATCTTTATTTCTGCCATGAGATCATTTACACTTCCTAAAGTGTCAGGCTCAGTGTTTCGCCAGTCAGCGGTACAATGACGGTGCCAAATCAGTTTATTTATAACCACTTCAATACTATTCAGTGGCTGTATCAGAAATGAACCAGGGAAGGGGGGAGTATGGGTGACGGTGGGACAAGGGGTAGGAAATTAAAAAGAAAAAATACATTATTAAATATTTTTAAGTCTTGGAAGTCAGTATCAGAGAGTCTATATTACATCTCCCCTTTGCTGAGCAGCGGTGAGAATGAAAAGGCCATTCTCTTGTCTCAATATCTAAAAGTTCCGTCTTTCACTCTATCTTCTTATGCCCATGGACTTTGTAGTGTAGAAAAAAATACCAACACTTGAGAGAACTCCGACTTCTTGGAAATGTAGCAGAGTTATAAGACAACCTAACAGGCTGGATACTCGGCTTGTGTCAAATTTTCTTTTAAAACCCCAACCCCCTTGTTTTATCATGGAAAAGAGAAAAAAAGTCCAACCCCCCTTGTTTCCATGAGGGGTTGGGGTTTTAAAACAAGAAAAACTGAGCCATCCCACTAGGCTAATTCAATTTTAGGAGCAGTAAGCTTGCCAGGATCTCAAATATCAGAGTCTGCACACTGAGTTATGTGTGGACAGCAGGAGAACATCATGTCTGACCCACGTCATTCAGCACTAACATGTGACCCAGCCTAGAAATTCAGAAAGAGTCACCCATATACGTGATAACCACTAATCAGTTATCTGAAAATGGGTTACTAACAACAGCCAAGTATCTTTACTGCATGTGTCTAAAGAAAGGGAGCATCCCTCAACCCTCATTCCCTGAAACAACAACTAAAAAGGCCTCTGTACTGGTGAAGAGAGCTAGGGAGTAACTTTGTAAGAATTGGCAATAAAACTGTATCTATATCTTAATTATGTATGTAATTAAAAAACTGATTTTAAATGATTTTTTTAAATGATCAGGGCATAAGTATTTTTTATATAATCATTTATTATGCTTTTTGGTATGTCTGTATTTTTTTTTTTTTTCCCAAGAAGAAACTTAAAAAGATACAGACTTTGGTAGGAATAAAATCCTCCTGCTAAGTTGGGAGTCAAAGTTAGAGAAAAGAATATAAGTAAGACAGTGAGGGAAGGAAAAAGGGAAAACCAAAAGACAGTAAAGACACATAAGACCAAATTTGAAACTCAAAATTTTAAATATAGGACAGAAGTATTAGTGCTAGTGACACATACTGTTAAAGTTTAAAGCTCAAGTCAGAAAAATTTTATAGACAGGAAGCTAGGTGAAAACTTTCATCACAAGATGGGGGTCTCAAATGTATGTTTTATAAGCAAATTTTCATTTAAAAATACAACAAATAAAAGAAATTTATTATAGAATAAGAGGCAAGCCAAACACAAAAGCATCTTGGATAGAACAGTATCTCCACCTTGTGACCATCTAAGGATATTGTTACTAAAAGCTTTTGATAAGGTAAAGCTGCATTTTTGCAACTCTAGATATATAGAGAAATAACTTTTTAGTACTTCCCCCAGGACCACAGGAAATTAAGCTGGAGAATTCATACCTGATAGGTTCTACCCTTGTCTTAAAACATTAAAGATAATGACCTCCTAGAGGTTGGCGGGACTAAAAATGATACAATTTCTCTTGAGAAGAGATTTGAGAATTTTGAACCTATGGACCTATAAAGTGTTAGACATTATGACTCTAAAACCCAAAATGTGTGAATTCTGATCATTCAATTCACCAATGTCAAGGACATTTATGAAATTACACAGCAACCTAGAAGATAATTAATTTTTAGCCCTAGGAAAACAATGCCTCAATGTTCTTCTCTCTTGAACTCCCAGACATTTCTATAATTATTCCCACAAGAGCCATTTTTCAGTGGTCAGCAAGTGCTACTTGAGTTGAGTATAACATTTCAATTTTCTCCATTGGGCTTCAAACGGACAGCTTTAAATTTCTTAGCTTACAGTAGTCATTTTAGAATCACTTACTTAAAAAGGAAAAAATAGAGAGTAAAGAACATAATGAGTATACAAATGTTTTTGAATGTCTTGAGCAAGGTTCTATGGCTGATTTGGGTATAGATTGAATCCTAGAGATTAAAATATTAAATGTATTTTGAATGAGAGTTTGAAAACACAGGGCAGAAATGCAGTACAGCCTGTTTTTCCAGGAAGCAAGACAAAGTAATTAAGGTTCTTTCCAGTCTTCTGAAATGTGTATTTCCTGATAATATAAAATTATTGGAAGATATGAATTTCTAATTTCTGAGAGGCTCTGCCTATGAAAGTGTGACCATATTTTGTGACAAAAGAATGAGGTTTTCCCTATACTAAAATGCAAGAAGCAACTTTTACTGAACATCTGATGTAGAAAAAGTTAATCATTTATGTGATTACAATAAATTTACCTCATCTTGGAAAAAAGAATACTTTAGTCTCACGTTGGTGGGGGAAATTTAGCAACTTACCTTCCAGATATAGGCAGCTTCATCACTTGAGCCACTGACTAAAAACTGGTCATCTGGACTAAGACTGGATTTAATATAAAAGGTAGAGTTCTGGTGTCCATTGAAGACAGCCACTGCCAGAGGAAAAAAAATCAGTGTATTGATTATTGAAGTAGATGGTCCAGCTACATTCACCAAATAAAGCTAGACAGTGTCAGAAAATAAAGGAAATTCTAGAAAGAGGCTATATTAGGTCCAATCTCATGATCTGAACCTATGGAAAGAACTAGATTCTCAAATCCAAGAAGCAAACAGAACACCTAGTTATCTCAATCCAAAGAGGCCCTCTCCAAGGTACACTGTATTAAAACTGTTAAAAATTAATGACAGCCCTAGCCAGTTTGGCTCAATGGTTAGAGCGTCGGCCCCAGACTGAAGGGTCCTGGGATCGATTCCAGTCAAGGGCATGTACCTTGGTTGCAGGCTCATTGCAGGAGGCAACCAATCAATGTGTCTCACATCGCTGTTTCTCTCTCCCTCTCCTTTCCACTCTCTCAGAAAAGTAATGGAAAAAATATCCTCAGGTGAGGGTAAAAAAATTTTTAAAAATTAATGACAAAAAATTCTCAAAGCAGCCAGGGAAAAGAAGGAAGTAACCTACAAAGGAAAACCCATCAGAGTATCACCTGACTTTTCAGCAGAAACTCTGTAAGCCAAGAAGAGAGCAGAACCAAATATTCAAATGTCTGAAAGAGAGGAATTACCAGCCACGAATAGTATGTCCAATAAAATTATCCTTTAAATATGAAGGAGAAATAAAGACTTCCCAGATACAGAAGCTGAGGGATCTTATTACCAGAAAACCTCGACTGCAGGAAATACTCAAGGGAGTTTATCCAAAACAAAGAACACAAGGTCACAACACTATGAGTGAGATCACCAAAGCCTTACAGGATAAACAGATAATTTGTGACAACAAAAACATAAAAAGTAAAGGTCTGAACTGGCAAAAGGATGAAGATCAGATGCACTCAAAAGAAAAAACTACTATATATATGCAACTTTATTTTTTATAAACCCAATAACCACACACACAAATCCCCAAACCAGGACATATAGCTTAAAAAAGAGGAAACAGAGGAAAGAAGTATGGAATACCATCAAACAAAAACAAGAGGCAGAAACACAAAGGAAAAGAACCAAGGAGCCACAGAGCTACCAAAAACCAAAAGATTAAATGGCTATAGGAAATCCTCATCCATCAATAATTACCCTAATTATAAATGGTCTGAATTCTCCAATAAAGAGGCACAGAGTAGCAGAGTGGATCAAAACCCAAAACCCAACCATATGCTGCTTATAAGAGAAACATCTAAGCTGCAAAGACAAGGCAAATTCAAAGTAAAAGGGTGGAAAAGGACTCTCCAAGCAAATAACATCCACAGAAAAGCAGGTGTAGCCATACTTAAACACAATCATAGGTGGGGACCTTAAGAGTCCATTGACAGCTCTAGTTAGATCAACCAAAAAGAAAAACAAAGAAATATTGGCCTTAAATGAAATGCTAGACCAAATGGATATAATTGACATTTACAGAGTCTTTTGTCCCAGAACATCGTATTATACATTCTTCTCCAGTGCACATGGAACATTCTCAAGGACAGACCATATGTTGGGTCACAAAACTAGCATCAACAAATTCAAGACTGAAATTATACCAAGCATATCCTCTGACGACTATGCCTTGAAATTAGAAATCAACCACAAAAAGGAGTGATGATAAGCCTTAAGTTATATTGCATGGGTAAATGTTGTTAATATCAGTCATAATTCTACTCCCTATCTTAAAATGTTTGCTACAGAAATAACCAAATTTTCCTGTCAACTGCAGGTTAACCAGATCTTTCACCATGATATTTTAAGTCTGTTGTCATTTACAGACAGTTATTGTTTTACTCTGATGCTTTTGCAAAATGTGCTTCATCTTCAAAGAGATACATGGAAAGTACTTTGGACTATTTTTTGTTGTTGTTAATCCTGACCTGAGGATAGTTTTTCCATTGATTTTTTTAGAGAGAGTTGGGGGGGCGGGGCACAGAGAGAGAAACACCAATGTGAGAAAGACACATTGATTGGTTGTCTCCAGGCTGCAACTGAGGTACAGTTGCCCTTGACTGGGAATTGAACCCTCCACCTTCAGTCCACAGGCTGATGTTCTAACCATTGGGACAAACCGGCCAGGGCACAAAGTACTTTGGAATACAGGTTTCTAGTAACTTTCAGATCATGCTATTGAATTAGGTAAGAATTTATAGAACTCTAATGGAGAAATTGATGGCTTCATAAAACTGTTAACAAAAGATCAAGATCAACACGAATTAGCCCGGCCGGGCGTGGCTCAGCGGTTGAGCATCGACCTAGGATCCAGGCGATCAGGGTTCAATTCCCAGTCAGGGCACATGCCCGGGTTGCGGGCTCGATCAATGACTCTCTCGTCATTGATGTTTCTATCTCTGTCTCTCCCTCTTCTTTCCTCTCTCTGAAATCAATAAAGATATATTTTAAAAAAAAGAAAAAAGATCAACAGGAATTACATGAGACTAACTGAACTAGTGAAGATGTTATAATTTTTATAACTTTTTATTTGAAATATTATTGGTTCTTTCATAATACTTGTTTTTCAGATATAAGGACATGTCTTTCCCCTCTGAGCTACCTATGACCCACAGCAATTTGGTAAATTATACCTTTCTAAGCAGAATGGAAACATTTATCTTTTTCTTCCTACCTGATCCCTACAGAATTTGGAAAATCCTAGTATTCTTATTTCCATGCAATATAGTTATTTACATACATTCACTAAGAATCTGTTCTCTTTCTAACAGGACACAATTGGAAACATTAGTTATATTACCAAGGATTTGACTAGAACATCATGTTTGAGAGACTTGCAGACTCAGAAATGACCAGACAGTTTTAATGAACTATGATTAACTTTACAGGTACCAAATAAAGCCCCTGTGGGGAAAAAAAATTCAGCCTGATACCCTGCTTACAGGATTCAACAGCCTTAACAGCTTAACAGGTGGGCAAGGAAGGTTACTTCCTGCAAGGAGCAGGGAACTCAGGATATTTTGGGGAACTGAAGAAGAGAGGAATTAACCCATATCTAAAGGTATCACAGGTGAAGTCAAATTGCAAGTCTTTAGGTTGGCTTTTTAGCTTTGAGAGGCTGTTAAAAGTTCAATCTGGAGATTCCTTATGAAAAGTTCTAGCAAAGCAGATTTAAAAGAGCCTATAAGATTGACCAATTGCTATTTTTGATGCATTTATGTAAATAATCAGACCAAGTTTATTGGAACTAGACTTACTTTGCAAATAAATTAAGTTGTAATTTGGGTATCTTTGATAAAAATGAGGGTGATTTTAGAGAAAAAAATTTTTCTAAAAAAAATATATCTTTATTGATTTCAGAGAGAGGAAGGGAGAGGGAGAGAGAGATAGAAACATCAATGATGAGAGTCACTGATGTGCTACCTTCTGCATGCCCCTTGCTGGGGATCGAGCTCGAAACCCTGGCATTTGCCCTGACCGGAATCGAACCTCGATCTCCTAGATCATAGGCTGATGCTCAACCGCTGAGCCACAGCTGATAATTTTTAAGAAACAGAAGATTCAGGAAGTTTTTCTTGTTACCTCCCCATTATCTGCCTAAAAGAATTTAGATAAGGGCCTGTTCCAAGATAACAGCACTATTATCAGAGGTATCTATAAAGAATATAGGTTAGGTGTGGTGGAGGAAGACTGGAGATCAGAGTCTGCTGTGTCTCACTGTCTCTATATGGCCCAGCAGCAAACATTTGTTTACCAAATATTTGCTTTTCCATCTCCATGTGAATTGCCCTCCTCCCCTCTGAAGTCCCAAACCACTACGCCCTTCTCCTTAGCTCAAGATGGTATATAAGCTCAACTGCCTGATTTGTTGTTGCCCCCTCCACATATTCTTCTGGAACCCCTGTACGTACAAAATTAAATGGAATTTTCTCCTTTTAATCTGTGACATGTCAATATAATCCTTAGAACCTAGAAGGGTAGAGGAAAATTTTTTCCTCCCTGACAAGAAATAAATTCCCACAAAACAAACAGGCTCCTTTATTCTGAATACAACTCCAAAACTATAACTGTTCATCTTTCTCAACTCTAAACTATGAGTGGAAAACTATAGACTAAATTTCCCACTAAACCTATAAGTATTTATTGCCCTCTGCTGGTGTAAGAAAGGCTAGCATAAAGTACACTATTAATGTTTCAAACCATGCAAAAAATCCTTCTAAAACCTATATTGGGCTCACTTTAATTTTTCTTTGATGATTTGGGTTCTTAAAATGCTTCACTAAAGTACTTTAGAGTCATCCTTATGAACATCGCTTAGTATAACAAAATATTGTGAATTAAAAGTATAGGACAACAAGTATTAAGCCCAGGAGGACCCTTTCTGAAGTTTTGAAAAAGGCAAGCAATTACCAGATGTGTCACAAGTAGACATATGTTATTCAATTTTAAAGAAATGTTATCTATCTGTATCCTTATCATTCTATCTACAAGAGCCAATTAAATTATTTTAGGAACACAGGAAAAAGGTTGTTAAATTATTAGTCAAGTGGCCTTTGGCATATCTATTCAATAGCAGAGAGACAAACGAACTCAAGGTTCCTTTTAGTGCCACACTATAACAAAATGCTAACTAAATTAGAAGTTGTCTAAGTTCTGATACCATTCAGGAAAACAGCAAAGTAAGTTATAAAACCTCTTTCCTTATCTAAATACTCCTGTTCTTATTTAGACAACACCAGACCTATTTCAGAGCGCTGGAAATGCCAACTGTAATACTGCCACTGGTAGATATGAAGTCCTAATAATGGCATGGGGGCAGTCTTTGGTAACAGCCCTGCTAAGTTCTGTACTCCTTGAGATTTGTTTATCTTACTTTAGCGGGAACTGAGTATATCTGGGGATTGGTCACAGAATTCAAAGTTTATAGGAAGAACCAGGTGACTAATATGTAGCTTGCTTAAGTAATTAATGTTCTTGAAATTATGTAACCCAAATAATCCCCTTAGAGTATGCTTGAGAAACCTTGGTTTCTTTTGAAAAATGTTATATTTATCAGCTTTAAATATCAGATTCTACTTTTAATTTTCTTTTTTTCCCCTTTTAATATGTGTTTATTGATTTCAGAGAGAGGAAGGGAGAAGGAGAGAGACAGAAACATCAATGATGAATCAGTGATTGGCTGCCTCCTGCACGGCCCCTACTGTGGACCAAGCCCACAACCTGGGCACGTGTCCTGACTGGGAATTGAACCGTGACGTCCTGGTTCATGGGTCAATGCTAAACCACTGAGCAACACCAGCAGGGCTCTACCTTTAATTTTCTTTAAGGAGAAAAAAAAAGGTGAGAGTGGAAGAAACATAAAAGAGGCAACTGTTCAATACTGAGAAGGCCAAGGTAGGTAGGAATTATTGTGGAGGATTAAAAAACTCAGCTCCCTAATTTAATGAATAACCCCCAAGTAGAACAAAAGCTGAGCAGAACAGCCTTCCCTGTCCCACAATAATTTAGATAATTCATCAGTAGAACTAATCAAAGATCCTAAAATCCTCATGTCTTAATAAATTTGGCTTAGAAAAGAACCAACATTAAATTATCATTAACAAAAAAGTCTGTATTAGTTTCTGGGTAAGAATTTGAATAACTAAGATCTTACCTGGAGAAGTCCTTAATCCAGTCATATTGAACATGTAGATGTTGTCATCTGTGCAGTTAGCAAATAAAGTAGAGCCAGTGGAATCCAAAATCAGACTTGAGTATCCTGGAAAAAGGAAACTTTAGTTAGCATGTCCTGGTGACAGTGAGTAGAAATGAGGTAAAAACACTGAGGCCAAAGGATCATTCCACAAGAAGAATCACTAAAATTCTTCTCCAAAATATATACAAACCAAAAATATTCGTTTTTATTTTTTGAACTCTAAAAAGATATAATCACATATATTAGAGTTTTTCAAGTCTATGTTGCTGAAAATTAGGCCAATACAAATGTCCTACAAATCCATGAAAAGGCTTACCTAGTTTTCGAGTGCTGCTACCTGGGTACAGGAAAGACTTGGATGCTATGGGTTCTTGTCGATAAGCAGTATAATTCTTACGTAAATCCCATATTTTAATTACCCTAAAAATCAAGGTAAAGAATAATTATTTTGTAGTCCTTCTCCTACCCCAACCAGTTTCAACTATATTGAACATGAAATGACTTTTAATCTAACTCCCCTGGCACATGAACCAGTCACAGTTGAGATATCCCACTGGGAAACAAACTGAACTGTCTCATACTGCTGCTCTAATATCAGGCCTACAATTCTGGCAGAGCGGAAACAGATGTGATCTGACCCAGTGATGGGTTACCTTGAGTTTACATCAAGGAAGCGGAAAAGGAAGATGAAGGTTAGGTGCTGATAGTCATTGTTTCATTGTTTGCAGAAAAAAAAAACACTTCCTAAGCTTTTAACACTGTGCATGTAACCTTTTGACAGCATAAGTAACAAGTTCTGTCCATATGGTTATATCTCTATATATAACTCCTTAAGTAATCTAAACAAATTTTCCTGTGAAATGAAGTATTTTTTCATTTCATCTATTGCGATAATTGTCTTAATCCTCTACATCTAGTTTGTAGGCAACCTGAAAACACAAGCTTAGTCTAACAGGGCAGTATCCTTGGAAACAAACAGAGCAAGCTCTCACCTATATCTTCTGATAACAACAGATAACCTTTAGATAATGCTCCATCTGTGCCTCAGAGTTTGGTCCACAGAAGAGTTTCAGTGTCCAGAAGACAGGCACAATGGAAATCCTAAAAGTTGTCATCATCGTTTTAAATTATGTTTTTTGAAGGGAAGGATGTCTTGGGAAACAATGAACAAATAAGGGGACAAAGAAGGGTGCTTGAAAAAGAAAGAGTCCTTATACTCAAATAACTTATATTCTAACAAAGCAGCCAATCAATAAGTACCACAAAATTATCTGGAAGCCAAAAATTCAGACCAATTGTGGATGGCAGGTATGTGAACTGAAAGTCATTAGGCCTTACTATCAATCTAGTTAGAGCACTCCCAGAAGTGCCAATTATATGCCCAGAGTCAGATTTCTTCTTTTAGGTTATTACTAAATCTGAGAAGATAAAATCCAAGATAGCAGAAATTTTACTCCTCAAAAGAATCACTGACTAAATTATACTGCATAGACAAGCAAGTTTCCCATCCAGCTTCTCTATAACAGGACCAGCCAACATCGCTCATATGTGCTAGACAATGTGCTAAGTGCGATACACATGTATTATCTCACTTAATTATTTGAGCAAGAGTCCTAACTAGATATTTTCCAGTGTGATCTGCAGGTCCTCTTCTCAGCTGGGTATTCAGTATGTTGAAAGTTAAAAGCACACAGGTTCAATTATAATGGGACTAGGTGACTTCCCCTTCACAGTTCATGAAAGAGACCTTATCAAAAGAACGAAGAAATAGAGATCCTCACCCATCCACGGCTCCTGCTGAGACTAATGTATTCTCATCTTGAAAGAGGACCACAGTAACACTTTGCTGGGAATCCTAATAACACAAGGAAGAAAAAGAAAAGGGACAAAGACTATCTTGGATATCACAATCTTCACCATCAAGAGACCAAGGTGCTAAAATGGCTTTTTTTCTCCCAAACTCTGAGTTAGACTAAATTTCCCTCTTCAATCCTAATCAGTGCTGACCAAGAAGTAATTTTAGCTAGGAAATAAACTAAACATAATAAAGTTACAGTATACTGTGGTAACACTTTGACTCACACTTATGAAACAGGTTGGTTATTAAAAGGTTTAACTACTGGCTCTACTTAGAACCAGACCTACTAATAAGCTGCATATCCTTAGGAAACTAATTTAACTTTCCCGTGCCTGTTTCATCTATAAAATGTCACCATCTACCTAGATTATCATGTAAGTGTCTAAAGATGTACCGATGAAAGATGATTACATACTCTGAAAAATTTAAAGGTGCTCAATAGAGGTTTTATCTCTTAATTGCTGTTGACAGGTTTTCTTGGCTCAGAATATGATTAAATGTCTGAAATGTTACTCATTTAACTTCATCTGGCCTCCAAAGACCTCATGCTAAACCTTGCCAGTTTCCCTTCTTGCTTGTGTCATGTTCATGGTATGCAATTTGAAGTCCTAATGTTTTAGCGACCACACCTTCCCCCAAAATATTAAGTTGGATCTTACAGACCAGGAGTATTAGAAAAATAAACACATTAAAGTATGAGAAATGGTGATTTATTTTTTAAGAAGAGAAGATGTATTCTGGGCATTGAGCTTTTTTTTATCAGATGCTAGAGAGGTACCATATAAAAACAACAGGGGTTTCTTTCCAACAGAAACTGTGTCACAGTTCTTAATATACTTCTTCAAATTTCTCCCCCTTTCTTAGTGAATCACACTACACAGATAAGCGCATGCATGAAGATCCTAGGGATGCAGCTCAGGAAGCTGAATTTCTAACATGCTCTCCGGGTCCCTCTGTTGCAAACTAGGTTTTGAAAACCACTACGGTAGGTATTAAATTAGCATTAAGCAATAAACCTACTGATGTCAAGAGGAAATGAAGATTTTCATTCGCTTAATCTAGAGTTCCTATTTTATGCCTAACACATTCCCTAAATGAGATTTTACTGTTAAGATCTGCACACATGTATACAGCTATAAAACCTTACCACAGAAGGAGCAAGTCCTTTTGAATTCTGTTTCTTCTTAGGTTTTGAAGGGGTTTGCTTGTCTAAGGTATTGTGAGCACCACTGATCTGATTCACTTGCCTATAAAATCCATCTGAAAGATATTCCGAGGAAATTTATTTAGTTTTCAGAACTTTACTCCTATGCTGAATGTAATATTTATATATAAGATCTCAAAATTAATTCTTCATTAGATTAGTGAAATTAGAAGCCAGCAGTGCTACCACACTACATCTTTTGTGTTGAGATTATAATGCATAAAAAAGAAATAAGCACACAGATGTTTATAGCAGCTTTATTCTATATCACCAAAACATGGAAACAACCAAGATGTGCTTCAGTATTTGAATGTATGAATAAACTGTGGTATACTCAGACAATGACATATTATTTAGTGCTACAAAGAAGTGAGCTACCAAGTAAAAAAAAGACACGGAGGAATCTTAAATGCATATTACTAAGTAAAAAAAGCCAATGTGATAAGGCTACATACTGTAATTATGACATTCTGGGAAAGGCAAAACCATGGAAACAATAAAATGATCAGTGGTTTCGAGGGATTAGGGGGAGGGAAGGATTAATAGGTGGAGCACAGAGTATTTTTAGAACAGTGAACTATCCTGTATGATACTAAAGTAGTAGATACATCATTATATACTTGTCAAAACCAATAGAATACACAATACTAAGAGCGAATCCTAATGTAAAGTACAGATAGACCTTGGGTGATAGTGAGTGATATATCCATGTAGGTTCATCAGCTGTAACAAATGTCCAGCTCTGGTGTGGGATGTTAGTGGGAGAGGCTGTTTGAGGTGGGGCACATCAGTATAGAGAGAACGCTCTATACTTTCTGCTCAATTTTGCTATGTATCTAAAACTGCTCTAAAAAATAGTCTGTTATAATTTTTTTTTAAAGGGAAGTAAGCAGTGAGATGATCATTAGTTTCTGCTTAATGGCATCATTGGGCAAGGTGACCATAATTATATTTAATCTAATATAATTCTTTAAAGCCAAAAAATTATAAATTAAAAGATTATTTACTGCCCAGCCAGGCATGGCTCAGTGATTAAGCGTCGACCTAGGATCCAGGCGATTGGGGTTTGATTCCCAGTCAGGGCACACACCCAGGTTGCGGGCTCGATCCCCAGTCGGGGGCGTGCAGGAGGCAGCCGATCAATCACTCTCTCATCATTGATGTTTCTATCTCTCTCTCTCCCTCTCCTTTCTTCTCTCTGAAACCAATAAAGATATATTTTTTTAAAAAAAAGATTATTTACCAATGAGCCCATGAATTAACTATCTCAAATTCCATCAATCACTTAGATAAACAGCAATATAGTTAAGAAGACAATGAGGTAAACACAGGTTAATACTTGCAACAACCACTAAGATGAGAATCAGAACAGCAAGCAGAAATAAAGGGTTATGAACATGTGCCCCCTGGTGGTTATTAAGTGAAATGATAAACTTTTATTCAAAATAATTAAGTATGGGGACAGTCCACATTTATCAAAGTTAAAATGGAACTAGACTACCTTTTTTGTTGCACCTGGTGTCCCAGACCATAATGTTGCCATCTCTTCCACCTGTACAGAAGACAGCTGTGGGGTAATAGTTTATAAAAACGTTAATAAAACTGGTCAATGACATAGACATTTCAATGTAATTTTCCTAAAGTGCCTATTATATGCTAGGTTCTACAACTGGCACTGGAGATTAAAAATAAAAAATATATAGCTCAACAAATAAGAGAAAACAAAGCTGTGAAGGGAAAGAATTACAAAAAACTCAAAACACGTTAAATGCTAAACAAAAACTTTATAAAATAATCCGTGTAAATTTTCTTAAAACCACATAAGACACTATACATAAAGTTATAGTAAGAATAATGATAAACAAGCAATAACCAAAATATATCGAGTGCTTACTGAGTGCTATACACTATCCTAAGTGCTTTATAGAAATTATCTCCATCTTGTTATCAACCCGACTAGTGGGTATTATTATCCCCATTTTAGATGAGAAAACTAAGGCACAGAGAGAATGAGTAACTTCCAAAGGTATTCTTGACAGTATGAATCCAAGGCCCATACTTCAAACCTCCAAGCTATACTGTCTCAGTATAAAAATATGGGCTGGATCCATACAAAATTTGTGAAAGGGGTTGCCTCTGAGGATGGAAGGAGGGCAATGGGATTGGAGAAGAAAACAGAACTTCAAAACAACTCTGCTTCCTGTATGGAAGAGCGGACACTTACCAAACCAATCCACCTGCATTAGCTTTTAAACTCTGGAAAAAAAATATAAAAAATGACCTGAGGGCTCTATAGAGACTGAACAAAAACATGCAATTTTTGGAAAAGAGTCAACAACTGAAGCAAGTGATTGGCTTGGGGTAAGTTACTGGTCTTTTGTGGTTTTTACCTTAGGGTAGCCAGTGGCAAGCAGCTAGAATGCCAGTAGACAAACTTGCCATCTTTCAAGCCAGAGAAACTCGGAAAAGGAGATGTGGGGCAACAAGAGCTGCCAGAATGAGGGAAACCCTAGAGGAAGCTGGGGAAAGGGAAACCCTAATTCTGTGTTTAAACTCAGTGTAAGTCTCTGGCTGATCGCCGAACTATCTATGAAGGGGAAAACTAAAATCAGCTTCAACTAAGACTTAAATTACTGAACAGAATTGAGATCCAACCCACTGCCCTCTTGCAGTGATAGTGATAGTCTGGAATTTTACCCTTAACTCAGTTAACTGACCATTAAAACAAAAACATCAATTCTTTCCTACTCAATATAACAGAATCCAGAGTCCAACATACCATTCACAATGCCAGGACATAACCTAAATTATTTGACATATAAAGAGTCAGAAAAATGAGTCATTCTCAAGGGAAAAGAAATCAACAGAGGCCAAACTTGAAACAACTCATATGTTGCTTTATCAGATAAGGTTGTAAAGCAAGTATAACTATGTCAGGTGAAGTAAAGAAATGACATTTACAATCATTGAAAAGATGAGAAATCTCAGCAGAGGGAGAACTTAACAAAAAAAGAAAATTTTAGAACAGAAAAACAATTTCTGAAATGACAAAATTTACTGGAAAAGATTAAGAGCAGAATGAAGAGAACAGAGGAACAGTCAGTGACCTTGAAGACAGAGTAATACAGATCATTCAATTTGAAAATAAGATTAAACATTACACCAAGTGAAGAAAGCCAGTCACAAAAGACCACATATTACATAGTTCCCATTTATATGAATGTGCAGGATAGGCTAATCTATGGAGACAGAGAGTAGTTTAGATTGTGTATGGCTAGGAGGCAGATGGAAGGTACTGCTGATGGATTCTGATTTTTTTCTGGGCAATGAAAATGTACTAAACTTAGACTGTGGTGATGGTTGTACAACTCGGCAAAGTAAATTAAAACCAATTGAAATGTACACTTTGAATGGGTGAATTTTATGGTATGTTAACTATATCTCAAATTTAAGAAAATTGGGGGGAAAAAGCCTCAAAGATTCATGGGACAATTTCAAAAAGTCTAATATATGAGTAATTGGAGTCCCACAGGAGAGGAGAGAAAATTGGGTAGGAAAAGTATTTCAAGAAAATAACAGTAGAAAACTTCAAAATTCAGTTAAACACATTTGTGAATTTACACATACAAAAAGCTCAGCAAGCCTCAAACAGAGAAGCATATATAGACACATCATAGTTAAACTGCTGAAAACCAAAAATAAAGAGAAAATCCTGAAAGAGGTCAGGAAAAACAATACATATAGAAAAATGATTTGAATGACCACAGACTTCTCAATAGAAACCACAGAAGACAATGGAGCATCTTCAAGTAACGAAATGAGAAAAAAAAACACCTGTCAGCCCAGAATTTTAACAGAATATCCTTCAGAATGATGATGAAATAAAGACATTTTCAGATAAAGGGAAAACAAAGGGGATTTATTACAACCAGGCACATTACAAGAAATGTTAAAGAAAATGTTAATATTCAGGCTGAAAGGAAATGATATCAGAGGACAGGGAAACATAGATATTACAAGGGGAAAATCATGAGTTCAGTTTTGAATAAGTTGAATTTGAAGAAGTTGTTAAGGCTGGAAATACAACCTGGTTTAATACAAGTGTAGTGAAAAACAAAACAAAGCTGGAATAGACCAAGCTGTTCAATAAGGTCTGAACAATTGAAAAGAAAAGAAGGCCCAATACCTAATCCGGGGCTATGGAAACACTTCAAGTTAGGTAAAGAAGTGGCATTCACCAAAGCAATTATGAAGGAATAAACAGAAAGAATGAGAACCAGTGGTAGTGAGGTCACAAATTCCAAGGAAGAAAGAAATATAATTTTTAAAAAATGGTCAGAAGTGTCAAACATTGCACAAGAAAGGCTGATTTCAGGAAGAAAGCTGAGAGTGAAAAACAGGTTGAACCAAATTGAGATAAGGAAATTTAATCCTCTTCCGATTACTCTTAAGAAACTTAGAAGAGACAGGAAATACGGAAGGATAATAGCTAATGAACACAAGGTTAAAGTGTTTTTTGAATAGGCCACAGATATGCTTGAGTCTTTACTATGAAGGAAGAGCCAATAGAGCCCTGGCTGGTGCGCTTAGTGGTTAGAGCATCAGCCCATGCACCAAAGGGTCTCTGGTTCAATTCCTGGTCAAGGGCATGTACCTGGGTTGCAGGTTGAATCCCTGGCCCTGGTCAGGGTGCATGCAGGAGGCAACTGATGTTTCTGATTTTTCTCTCTCCCCCCTCCCTCACACTCTCTCTAAAAAATCAATGTAAAAAATGTTCTTGAGTGAGGATTAACAAACAAACAAAGAAAAGGACCCAAGAAAGCCTGGCCAGTGTTGCTCAGTGATTGTCAACCCTGAACCAAAAGGTCACCAGTTCAATTCCCAGTCAGGGCATATGCTGGGGTTTTGGGATCTAGGGGACGTGAAGGAGGCAGCAGATAGATGATGTTTCTCACTAATGTTTCTATTTCTCTATCTCTCTCCCTAAAAAAAAAAAAAAAAAAGAGCCAATGGAGAGGGAAAGCTCAGAGATACAGGAGCTGTGAGACGTAAGGTCTTGGGGAGGATCAAGACTGTCTCTCAATCTTAGCTTCACATTGAAATCCCTTTAAAAAACATATATATATATATATATATATATATATATATACACACACATATATATGGATGCCTGGCTAACCTCCAGAGATTCACATTTAATTGGTATTTTTAAAAAAGCCTTCCCAGGTGACTGTGCAGTCAAGGATGAGATCCAGTGGTCTAGGAAGGACTGGCCTTAAGCTGGAGAATGAAGAATGAGAAAGTCGGTGCAAATTTGAAAGTAAGTTTGTAGAAAGAGAAATAGTAATACACTTATAGTCACTTTAAACGATCCACAAAGAAGTTCTTAGCACCTTTTGCCACACAAAACACATCTGTGTCAATTTTCCTTGCTTTCACAGTAGATATTTAGGGAAAGGAAATACCACTAGTATGACTATGTCCTACCAGGATTATTTGTATCCTGCCCATGTAGGACCTAAAGAACTAGATCAACTATCTTTTCTACCATGCTACCTACAAAAGAAACCACTAGGCATTTATACGGTACTCAATTTTTTTAAACTGCATTCACATCTCATTTTTATGCTTACAATATTTTTGTAAATAGAATAGATATTAATCTCACTAAATTAGGAAATAAAAATGACTTTGCCAAAGAGTTTAGTAAGAAACCAGAATAAAACACATGGCTTCTGTGTATGGCTATAAAAGTGTGTTCTCACAGGACATTTGGCTGAAGCAGCACAGGCTAAAATCTAATGTTTTATTAACCAAACTATGTGTCTTTGGGGGTAGTGTCCAACCAGACTAATTAATTCACACTAGGGCACATGTGGACTACTGGGAACTGTGATAAAGCCACCTGCCCCAATTCGTAACTTAGTGCTTTTTGTAATAGACCATATTAGCATAGAGTCAATGTACAAAGTTTAAAAAAAGTCAAGCAAAAATACCAAAAGATAAGGTATTTCTCTTTTCTACTACTCTTTAAATAAATTTACCTTTAGTAAGGTAAATTTTCTTGATCTTAAATTATTTTCATAAACTCAAAATGAACTGACACATGGGTATAGTAGACTAGAACACAAACATACCTAACAACTCAGTTTAATGTTCCTGAGTGTTCAAGTGAGTAAGTGAAAATATTCCTTTTAAAAAGAGGTGTGGGGTTTTTTTAATGCTAAAGGAAGTCTCTATTATTCAGAGTTTAAAGTTAGATTAATCCAGCCACTTTGAAAGTTTGTCTATCTGTAAAATAATTATTTAAGTGAGAAATGGAGAAAATAAAACAAAAAAATCAGAAATAAACAGTTCATTCTGACATCCCTGCAAAGTTTTTCCCTAGCCGCTATATAGTACTGTTTTGTATAACATAACTCTTTAAATCTTTATTCTCCATTATAATAGTAAAATAAATATAGAAAGATCAATTTTGAGTTCAAAACATACTACGAAATAAAGCCATTTAAAGCAATTATATATGGTAAATTGTTAGGTAGAGCCCTGATCAGGTGGCTCAGTTGGTTGAAGTGGCATCCTGCACACCAAAAGGTTTCAGGCACGATTCCCGGTCAGGACACATACGTAGGTTGCAGGTTTGATCCTTGGTTGAGGCACATACGGGAGGTAACTGACTGATGTTTTTCTCTCTCTTCCCCTTCCTCTCTCTCTAAAATCAATAAACATATTCTTGGGTGAGGATTAAAAAAAAATTGTTAGGTAGAGAATTATGTTCACTTTATTAGGTTTCCCACCCCAGCCTCAAATCCCATTTAAATTTTACAAGTAGATTAAAGTAACTATTTTACAAATTGTTAATCAGTGGTAAGTACAGGGTTTAGACTTTAAAGGACACTCAGAGTTGAACAGAGGTATTGTGGCTGTTAATAAATCTTTACCTTACCGGCAAGATTATAGAAAAAAATTATCTGAAGATGTTTGACTTTCAGGGACAAGCTGGAGATAATGTCCATGAGAATAAGACTAAAACCTAACTTAATTTCATTTAGGTTTTCAGTCATATCAGAATCTCAATCACCTACGTACATAAAGTAGCAACTTTGACAGGAGAAAAGGTGGAAGCAATTGTAGTTTTTTATTACCCCATCGTAAAGGGGGCTAAGAAGATGAAAGAGGACAGGTACAAACCTACCTTTCTCCAACTTAGAAAAGGCAACTGACTTGAGGCTGCATTGATGACCTTTGCATGTTCCAAGCAGCTCACCAGCTTTTACATCCCAAAATTTGGCTGATTGATCACCTGCTGCTGTAACCTTTAAAAAACATGTTATCACAATTTAATAAAGCAATCCTTTACCAGTATCTACTCAGACCCCAATAAAATGAAAGTCACTTACAAGTTTAAATTCACCCGGGACCCAGGCCAGGTCAAAGACAGCATTCCAGTGAGCCATCCATTCTAAACAAAGCAAATGGTGAATGTGAAATGTCTAGACTAGGTTCTGTGGTAAGTCGTATCAACAGCAGCTTAAATGCCATGAAAGCTGTAGTGAAAAGATCAGTGGTCGGCACCCTAAGGTCCATTGGCCAAAGAGCATTACAATGGAGAAGGAAAATGTAAAGAGTGATATAATACAAAACATGCCAACCATTACCACACAGAACATTTGATATCAAATTCATTTCCTTGAGGTGACTAGTAATATATTATCTAAAATGAAATCTTTCTGAAACATTTTCCAGTTCAAAAATCTTCATCCAGGTCTCTGAAGAGTCTAAAATAATTTAGTTTGACACTCAAGGTTCTGTAGGCTTTGTCTTTTATTGCAAGGCTTATCTTTCACTGTTTTCTACATACCACATTCAAATGAAACTGAATTACTCCCTATTTCCTTATTATATTCTATTCTTTCTTATCTCTAGGCCTTTGCTAATGCTTTTCCCTCCACCTGGAGAGTCCTAACCCATCTCCACTGGTCTAAATACAATAGTCCAACTCAAATGTCTTACGCCTCACAAAAAATTTTCCTTCCCCTCTCTATCCCATGAGGGCTTTCTCTTTGGCTTCTATAGCATTTTCTTTGTATGTCAGTATCATTTACAGTATTTTAGTTATTTCAACAGTTTACTTACTAGTTCCAAATTATCAGCCTAAGGTCAGTAGAACTTTGTCTGATGTATGAAAGATGCTTGGTCGATATAAATATTTTAAAACAATGTTTCCCCCAATGATTTAACCTTTTTAAAAGAACTGTTTTTAATCCTTAAATGAATTTTTCTTAATTTTCAGTAAAGTCATTTCCATAGTTAACATTTATTGAGAGAAATAGCCTGGTCCTTAAACAGACTTAATCAGAAGTGAATATAATTGGGAATGTAGTCAAATAATAATTTACTCAAGGCTTTATGACTTTAAAATGTTAAAAAAAATTTTAGACCTAGACTTACCTTTAACACACTTCTTTCTATAGGTTTGTGATTCTGTGTTATATAATCTAACGAAGCCTTCTTCATTGGCAACTGCTAGTATATGCTTCATATTGGGAGCTAAATAATAAAGGGAATATATAAAGAGTAACAAAAATTTTAGAGCTGATTATAAAGCTATATACATATACATAAGTATGTAAGTATATATAATCTATATGTAACATAAGTTAATTGAAAGCTCCTGGGTAAACACAAAGACTGAAAAGGGGGAAGAAGATTCTACTCAAATGGCATCTGATATGGTAGAGAGGTAATTTGAATTAAAATTGCTTAAAATTTGCCTTATTATCTAATTCAGTAAATGACTCAAAACCACCAAAATTATCTTCAGATAACCTCTTATTTAGAAAAGGGGTGAATAAAGGGTGGTACTTAAACAAAACAAAAGTGGTAATGGCCAATGGCAAATAAAGGCATATGATGTAGGCCACCAGCAAGCTGAGTTTATTAGTTTTAAAGCCCCTTTTCACAACCTTTTACTTTTCCTGTTTTAGAATACTAATGGTGGTAATAAGTGTTTCTATTTCTGCTCATTTGTTCCCCAATGCATTCCAGAAAGGTAGGTTCAATCAGATCAAAACAGTTTTCGTGATGGCTGAACCTTTGCAACCCTTTCCCTTTATCAGTTTTTTAAAAAGTGCTACAATGGGCCTATACTTTAGAGGAAATATGTAATTATGCATGAAGAGTAAGAAAAGCCTTTATAAATCAGGAAGAGCAGTTCCTAGAAAAACTCTATCACCTATCTTACTTTGTTGTTGTTTTCTGAAAGGGAGACACCTCTGTATATTTTTCCTCTAAGTGTGAAATAGATTATTTTTGACCAAGCCTAGCTAGACAGTAATTTTCTTACCAGAAGAGAAAGTGCATCCAAAAGGGGGAACTGGGACTCCTGTTTCTCCATAAGAAGTGTGTTCATCATTAGAGTTGCACTGATAACCAGTTAGAAGGGACTGTAGAGGGTATTGTGAAGACCATCCTAAAATAAGATACAATTCCTTATAGAATTTCAATATATCATCACATTTCAGTACTTCTAACAAATGCAGAAGTAAATATTTGTTTTTAAAAGCTTTATATACCTAATATTGATCCACTCACTATCTATGATCCTCTAGAATACAGTTTCTGGTATCTTCCTAAGGAAGAATGAATGAGTGCTCCCAAATTCTGATAAGGTATGGCTTTGGGCTTACCATTTAAATAGAGACTCTTATTAGTACATTTAAGATTGAAAAGAACAAGTGGCCTTTACACATTAAAAATGATCTATCTTCTTCGCCAACCTTTGGTGACAACCACAACCATTAAAACCGTTTTTGGTTTCTAAAACAACATTACTGTAAACTTCTAAGTTACTAGCAACATCATACATAATCAAATAGTTACAGAGTTAAAATATGTCAATGTCCCTACTGTAGCCACCAACATATTCACAAATTGATTACTAGTTTCACTTCCTCTTTCCTTTCCAGTGCTGAAATTCTAGGATTCTAAAATGTTAATAGCAACAAGTCATAGTATCTTGAAGTATATTAAAGTAATTTTAAAGTAAAGTGTTACCTACCTACCCCTAGAGTACAAGCAGTTAGTCCTGGCTAGTAGTAGTAGAGTGAGGGAAGTCTTTTTTTTTAAAAAATATATCTTTATTGATTTCAGAGAGAGGAAAGGAGAGGGAGAGAGATAGAAACATCAATGATGAGAGAGTCATTGATCGAGCCCACAGCCTGGGCACATGCCCTGACCAGGAATCGAACCCCAATCGCCTGGTTCCTAGGTCGACGCTCAACCGCTGAGCCACGCCCGGCAGGGCCATATATATGCATTTCTGAAATTGATCTGTCTAAAAAGGTTGAGGCTCTCTTTTTTTTCTTCTCCGTTCATCACTGCCTTTCTTCTATTTTCAAAAAAAAGGCATTTCCATGCCCCAATCTTACACCTTGCATTGACCCAAAGTATAAAACTTCTGGGACCCCAAATGAAAGACAACTGGATATTTCCTTTAGTAAAGGCATCATGAACACCCAAATCCATCGCTTGAAAATATACACTTTCAATAAAATTTTACTTTTTGCTTTGTAATTATTTATCAAAGTTAATAATCTATCTTGTTTTGATTAATTGCATACTAATAATTGCAATGGTAAGTCAATCTCGAAGAACTTCTAACACTTAGAGCCTTACAATCACAGATACTATCAATTTAAATATATTTTTTTACACAGAGGAGTATGATAGGGTGATCAATCAACTTTTCAAGCTTAAAATTAAATTACATTAGGATAAATTCTGTGGAAGAAATAAAGTGGAAATAAATTCAAGGGATAAAAGCAACTATGCAGAATATCTAACAGTTAAAATACTTTATATTTTTAAAAAATCATTAAAGAAATAATTATTGCGGTTTATCAAATAACTAAAGAATTTACACTCTAGTAGATACATTTTTAAAGAGTAATGTAGTATTTTTTTAAAAATGTCAATATTCATAATACGGCCAGAAATTAAATCCTTTATATTTGTTTAAACTTATGATAAAACTATTAGATATCAATTTAAAAATACACAGAAAAGTAATCAGATTTCCATTTTAGAAATATCACTGGCTGCAATGTGGAGAGTAAACTGGAGAGAGGGTAACTAAGAGGCCACTTGGGAGACCTGTTATAGTCCAGACCAGAAGGTATCACAGTTCAACCTAAAGAAATGGAATGGTAAACATAGACTAGATCCAAGATACGATGAAGAGGCAAAATGAGTGGGGAAAGAGAGACCAGTCAAGAGGTTTTAAGGAAACTTTCTGGATGTGTTATCTAGAGGAAAATGGAGAAATTTTTATTAACTCTCGGGTTTCTGGCTGGGAAAACTAGTTTAAAATAATGGAACCAGTGCCAAAATAGGTAATATAGCAGGTTTAGGGGAAAAGTGAGTTCAGTTTAGGTATTTGAGTTCCAGATGCCTGTGGCACTGACCATCTGGTTAAAGATACTCATAACGATTTTTGTATGACTGGACAAAAGAGTCTAGGGAAAGGAAGGTTGCAAGTGGTAGTGGAAGAAGCCCTGGTTAAGGTTATGATCATCAATGGGAGCAGATGGAAGGAGAAAAGGGACCTAAGATGGAACACTGACATGGAAAGGGAGAGAAGATGGTCCTATAATGTTCAGTGCATAAAATATAAGAATGAATGAATTTCAAAGCCTAACACATAACAATGAATGCGAATTTATGAATGAGAGACAGAGAGGTCAGATTGGAGAATTAGGAGAAAATGTGTTACAAAATTAAGGCTTGCCCCAGGTAACAGATAGGAAAGAGTGGAGCTGGATTTAAAATTTAGGCATTAAAAAACAGCAGCAAAAAAAACCACCTCAGGCATTTTTATCTCCAAAGACACAGCTCTTAACCATTGTATTGTATTGCCACTCATGACACAGATAGAGAAGATATTCAAGCAAGGTCCCAGGAGACAAAAAGAAGGTATTTAAAGTATTATTAAAAAGATTATCTAAGAGGGAAATAGGTAAAAACGACAAAGTTTTGGATTGGGGGCAGAAAGTTGAGGGACTACTCAGTCTCCTTCTCAATATCCTTTTCCTAGACCAGGGATTTTCAACGTTTTACATCTCATGGCTGACATAAACTAATTACAAAAATTCTGCAGCACACCAAAAAATGTACTTTTTGCCGATCTGAAAAAAAAAAAGGGGGGGGGCGCATAATTTTGATTCATTCACACCGGGCGGCTATTGTTGTGTTGGCTGTTGTCATTTTCTTTTGTGACAATCTAAGTGAAGAGGTCAATGCCCCGACTAAATAGTCAGGTTTAAAATTTTCTTTGCGGCGCAAGGGTTGAAAATCGCTGTCCTAGACCTATGCCTTAAATATAACAAGTTTCCGTCTCAGGTTCTTTTCTTTTTGTTTTCCACATGATTTTAAACGGAAAGAAGACCTATCCTTCTTTAAAGGAATGAAATTTCATTTCCATCCAAGCTCAGTCTTGGGTAGTAACTTCCTTATCGGAAAGTTTCAGGTCAAAATTCTTACTGCCAAAATTTTAACTTAAGGAACCTCAAAAACTGTAGAGAATAAGTTGGATTTCTACATACTGACATGGAAATATTCCCAAGGTACACCGTTAAAAGTTAAAAACAGAACAAAAACATTTTCATACCATTTCTGTAAATAACAATACACACTACCTCTGGTATTGAAAAACATTTGGGAAAATATACTTCAATCTGTTTAACAGTGGTCACCTCTGGGGTGTGTGGTTATGGGCGTTTTTCACTCTATAATTTCAAATATTTATGCGTATGAAGTAATTCAGGGAGGAAAAAAAAGCATTTTGACCATGCTAGAAGCAGATGTTCTGTCTTCTCTGCTTGACTGAGTTCCTTAACAGCGGGTCGGATTCACGAATGTTCCTACAATAAATGTTCCTAGGGCTCACTAAGATTCTACAACAAATTAATTCATCAGTGAATACAAGTATCCTCGATCTCCCATGGCTGTCGAGAGAAACGCACACGCGCACGCGTTTTCCACTGGAAGTGTAATATAGGCATAAGCCGTGAAGGAGGCCATTTAAGTCAACTTCCCTCCCTCCGTCAGCCTACATTGCAGTTTTAAAACTCCAGACTACGATTAAAAGTGTCCCGAGAGCATGAAAGCACAACTCTCTTCCGTCTTTGCTACCACGAATTCACTCCGGCCGTGAGAGCGCTCGGGGGCTGGGAAACTGGAGTCGGCCTCGGTCCGAGGTGTGGTTTCGGGGGAGGCGAATCCCGCCAGCAACAAGCAGCGGTTAAGGCCGTTACTCACCATTTCTCGGGACGCCAAACTGGGGCTGACGGAGCACCGAATTGAACAGCATCTGGGCCGGGGAGAAAGGCACAACTGAGAGAAAAGTCGTAGAAATGCCCCCAAGTGGAGCAGAAGCCGTGGCTTGGGTCCTTCTTAAAGGACTAGTTGTAGCCTCCAACTCCCGCCACTGTAAGCCCCGGCCACCAAACTCCCCGCCAAACTGACGTCACGCCCTCTGATTGGCCCTCACCGCGGCGTCCGGGCGCCGTCGACTCACTTCCCCCGCCGAATCCCCGCCTCCTTTTCTCCCAGCCGCGGGAACCTAGAGTTCTGGAGCTCCCTGAGCGCCTGCGCGGGGGGCCGTTAGAGGCGCTGGCGAACGGCGGGGAGGCCCGGGCGCATGCGTAACATGACTTGACAGAGCGCGGAGGAAAAATCCGCGAGGTGGTGGAAGAAGATGGCGGTGGTGGGGCCGAGTTTGCAATATTTCTGAATAGGCTAGTGCAGTAACTATTCGGGTCATGGCTTCAAACTCAACTAAGTCTTTCCTGGCAGATGCCGGTTATGGCGAACAGGAGCTGGATGCTAACTCTGCCCTTATGGAATTAGACAAAGGTACTCGAAAGAGCGGGCTGAGCGGGTGTGACGGATGTGGGGGAAGTGGCGCCACCAGGCGGTAGGCGCCTCGGGCATGCGCATAGCTTCCCCCGGCGGGGGCGGGCGCGGGCGCGGGCGCATGTGCTGTTGGTGAGTCTGGGAGACTGCGGGGAAATTGCTGCGTTGCTGGATTGGCCTTGTGCGCATCGCGCGAGCAGCGAGCTCCAGTGGCCGGCCCGTTTTGACCGCTTGGGGACGCAGTACCCCCTGTTTCCAAGCGGTTTTTTAAAATGCAAAATTGACATTGTGAGGTTATTTTTCAGCACGTTCAATTGACACCAAGTTTTCACCAAGAGAGGCGAATAATAATCGTGCCCCGACTTGATAGCATCCCCTGCTCCTTCTCTGCGGACGATCCCGAGAGTTCTGCTTCCTCACGGGGGCGGGGAATGGGCAGCTGGTGTAGAAGAACGAGCTTTGGCGTTAGATTGAGTCGAATTGCAATTTCAGTAATTTTATTATCATGGACGAGTCCCCTAACTCCACCTAACCTCGGTTTTTCGTCTGCAAAGTGGGTACAGTACTACTGAGCTGGCAAGATTGTTGTATTGATAGAAAATAGAATTTATGGAACAAAAAATGTATTAAGCGGTATAATGGTCTGCAAAAGAAGCCTTTATTAAATGCTAAAAAGAGATATGCCTTCTTTCTTAGATGTGAATAAGGAAGACAAGGCCAGGTATTTGTGAGTTGAGAACTCAAGTATTAAAATGAAACCTTTGTTTCAGTGTATACTTCTGGGATTTTTATTGAATGGGGAAAACATTTGGCCACCTGCTATACAATTAATTCTTGATTAACTGTAGCCAATGTATAATGTATTGAGAGCTGGACTAAAAGTTAGAAGGATCTAATTTAAGTCCACTTTGAGCCTTTTCCCAGATCTCTGACCTGGATACTCTATTAACTTTTGGGGGACTTTTTTTTGTTTTGTTTGTTTCTTTGTTAACCTGTAAACATTTCTAGTAGGTTGGTATAGATAAGAGTTTCTCAGACTTTTATAAAAGCCTTTAACTCCTTTTGATCAACAAAAATGTCACAACACTCCAATATTCCTTTGGTTGAATCACAGAATTTTTAGTGCATCCCCACCAGTCAAGAAAGTAATATGAGCTTTGCTTTCTCTTACCAAAGCTATACAGCTTTCCCCCTCTGAAGTATAAAATTATAACATTAAATGTGTTTTTTAAACACTAAATAACCTTTTCCTTCCCCTTCTGATAATTCCTTGCTTATTCCCCATGGAGAGTTGCAGGTCCAGATATATAATATTCTTACCAATTTTACAGACATTTTCTACTCTAATCCAGGTGGGCTCATCCATAATGATAGTAGGACAGTGGTCGTAAAACAGAAATTAGAATGGGGCTCTGAAGAAATGAGAAATCTAGAATTGTTTAATTCTTTAAAAATTACAGTTATGGTAAGAAACAAATATAACACAAAATTTCCTTCCTAAAAGTTGACATAGAAATATTTCACATCTGTAAGAAATAAATGGATGGCTATTGAGTGTTTAACTGTAAACCAGGTGTCAGTCTTAGATATTAAGTAAGTGATTGTGTTCATTTCTCCCAGCAGTGCCCTGTAATGCTATGAATTTCCCTCTTAGGACTGCTTTCACTGTCTTTCATAGATTTGGGGTTGTGTTCTTATTTTAATTTGTTTCAAGGTAACCTTTGATTTCTTCTTTGATTTCATTGTTAACCCATTCACTGTTTAGTAACATGTTATTTAGCCTCCATGCCTTTGTGTGTTTTTCAGTGTTTTTTTTGTGGTTGATTTCTAGTTTCATACCATTATGGTCAGAGAAGATATTTGATATGATTTCAGTCTTCTTAAACTTATTGAGACTAGTTTTTGTGTCCTAACATGTGGTCTATCCTAGAAAATGTTCCATGTGCACTTGAAAAGAATGTATATTCTACTGCTTTGGGGTGAATTCTCTGAAGATATCAGTTAGTGTGTCATTTAAGGGCACCATTTCCTTATTGATTTTTCTTTTGGAAGATTCATCCTCTGATGTCAATGGGATATTAAAATCCCTTACTATGACTGTATTACTGTTGATCTCTCCCCTGTATGTCCATCAAGATTTGCTTTACATATTTAGGTTCTTCTGTGTTGGGTGCGTAAATGTTTAAAAGGGTTATATCATTTTATTGGATTGTTCCTTTTATCATTATGTAGTGTCCTTTGTGTCTTACTGTAGCCTTTGTTTTAAAGTCTTTTTTGTCAGATTTAAATATTGCTACCCCAGCTTGTTGTTTTTTTCATTTCCACTGGCATGAAGTATCTTTTTCCATCCCTTTACTTTTAATCTATGTGTATCTTTCATTCTGAGGCAGGTACTTTATAGACAGACATAGTCCAGCTACCCTGTGTCTTTTGATTGAAGCATTTAAGCCATTTATATTTAAAGTGATTGTTGATAGCTACATATTTATTGCCATTTTATCCTTTTAACCTTGTCTCTCTGTTTTTTCCCTTCTACTTCTTAAAGCAGACCCTTTAACATTTCTTATAATATTGGTTTAGTGGTAACAATCTCCTTTAGCTTCTTCTTGTCTGGGAAGCTCTTTATTTCTCCTTCAATTTTAAATGATATCCTTGCTGGGTTAAGTAGTCTTGATTGTCGGTCCTTTTCATCAATTTGGATACTTCATGCCAATTCCTTCTGACCTGAAATGTTTCTGTTGAGAAATCAGCTGACAGTCTTATGGGAGCTCCCCTGTAGGTAACTGTCTTTCTCTTGCTGTGTTTAAGGTTCCCTGTTTGTCTTTAACCTTTGTCATTTTAATTATGATGCGTCTTGTGGGCCTCTTTGGGTTCATCTTGTTTAGGACTCTGTGCTTCCTGGACTTGTGTGTCTTTTACTTTACCTGGGTAAGGAAGTTTTCAGTCATTATTTCTTCAGATAGGTTCTTGATCCCTTGCTCTCTCTTCTCTTTGTGGTATCCATGTGATGTGGATGTTATGCTTCTTGGTGTCCTAAATGTTCCTTAAACTATGCTCTGTTGGGGTTGGGGGAATTGCATTTTCAGTATTGGATGGAAAGGGAAAGTGAGCTTCCCAAGTCAGAGGGGGAGCTGACATATATAGAGAAGTACCTGACCCTCCTCCCTGATTGGTCTGTTCTCGTGTAAATGAGAACTCCAAATCCTCACAGTTTGGTCCAAAAAGCACTGTCCTGATTGGTCAGAGTAAGGCTGCTCTGATTGGTTGGTGAAGATGCTAATAGGGATATAGCCACACAGCTCCTGTTGGGTAGGGAAAGTCTCAGTCCTATTGGTTGAAATATGATTCCAGGAACTCCTTTGTAAGGGTTGGCTCAGGCAGAAAGAATACAATGCAGACAGGCAGTTCAGTGCAGGCTTCACCCTGAAGTGCAACCTGTGTGAGAGGCCCCTGTTTAGCAACAGCTGCTAGACTCTGTTTCTAAATTTGGGCCCAGCAGGAGATCTTCTTGGTGTAGGTATATTCTTTCTGGTGTCCACACATTTAATGTTCCTTGAAGCACTACTTTAGTTGCATCCCACAGATTGTGTTTTTATTTTATTTAGGTCAAGAAAATTTTCTAGTTTCCCTTCTCATTACTTCTTTCTTTCATGAGGTATTTGGAAGTATGTTGTTAAATTTCAAATATTTGTGAACTTTATAGGTATTTTACTGATTTAATTATCATCAGAGAACATAGTATGATTTTAGTCCTTTTAAATTTTTTGAGATATACTTTATGGCCCCAAATATTCTTAATCAACTCCTTCTTAATCAAATATTTTTGTTAAAATATTTTTTCATTATTTTTTATCTCAAAGTGGTAATATACCAAATTACTATTTTATATATCATTTTTATTTTTTAAAAGGTAATGAATTACAGTTGTACTTTACCTAGTTGTTAAGAATTTATTGTTAATGATAATAAAGCATTGTAATCTGCAATAAATAAATTATATTATTTCAAAAACAAAAACAAAAATAAAGGGGCCAGTAAATTTTAAAAAAATAACAATTAAAAAAATTTTATAAAGAAAAAAGAATTTATTGTTATTTTGCTACATATACAGGGTGGGGCAAAAGTAGGTTTACAGTTGTTCAAATGGAAAATAATATATTAATAAATAATACGGGAATAAACTCTGGTTTGCATAGTCATAACTGTAAACCTACTTTTGCCCCACCCTGTATAATCTTACTGGATAATACTGTGTTAGTATTTGCTTTTTTTGCCTTACTGTAGCCACAAATGTGTAAGCTGTTCTCCTCCTCTTTATGTTTTTCATAGGTCTAAGATCTGGCAAACTTGGTGAACAATGTGAAGCAGTGGTTCGCTTTCCCAGGCTCTTTCAAAAGTATCCATTCCCTATTCTCATCAATTCTGCATTCCTAAAGTTAGCTGATGTTTTCAGAGTTGGGTAAGTATTTCGAAAGCCTTAGTGTCCTAGAGCACTTTGCTCATGTCTCTGTTTTATATTGTGGTCTTTATTCTTTCTGACTTTTAGAACTTCCACATGGTTGGTTACCCTTTTAGTGGACACACAGGTAGCCTGTAGTCCTTTTTGGTGGGAGATTTAATGATTTAAGTAAAAATAAAGAGTATAAATTAGAGAGTACTTATTTCTTTGTGTAACAGGAGAAATCAAATTAAGACAACTTTAATATATTGCTATGTAATTTGGAAGTATCTGTGGCTTTGCTGTGTACTGATTGTTTTGAGAAGTTTCAGGTTTAATAGCTTATTTTATAACATGAGATTACATGTTACTGCAAAGTGCCTGAAACATGTAAGCACTGAATAAAATATCCATTTCTTTTTTTCCCCCCATCAGCCTTTCCCCCATTTCTTTCTACCGTTCTCCAAGCTCTCATGTGCTTATACACACCAAATCAGATTTGAAGACGAAAAGGTGTTGTAGAATTAGCTTGAGAGGGGAGGAAGACCATCTGACCTGCTGCCCTTGGTTATAATATGATGAGATTCAGTTCCACTCCAGCGTTTCTCCCGTGTCACTGCCATTTTGGTGTCTGGCAGCAGGACTGCAGCATTGCTAACTGCTTATGCTTAGTACCCACCTAAAGTACCATAGACTTTAACTCTTATTGAGGACACAAGTAATAAGATTGAAAAACATTTGCCTATTGCTACAATTTAATATTAATAGTGTCATTTTGATTCCTAATTAAATATTACTCTCCTAAAGTGATCTAATTTATTTTATCCCTGCTTTTTCTTAGAAACAATTTCCTGAGGCTCTGTGTTCTTAAAGTTACTCAACAAAGTGAGAAGCATTTGGAGAAGATTCTAAATGTGGATGAATTTGTGAAGAGAATTTTCTCTGTGATTCACAGTAATGATCCTGTAGCAAGAGCCATCACACTCCGGTATACTGCATTGCTATAATGATTCACCACAAGATTGTTTGAATTGTAATTATGTAACCAGAAAAGGCAATATACTTGCTTTCTCATTTTGATTATTAATTTACTTTTGGCCCTGGCTGGTTTGGCTCAGTGGTTAGAGGGTCGGCAGGTGGACTGGAGGGTCCCAGGTTTGATTCTGGCCAAGGGCATGTACCTTGGTTGCGTGCTTGATCCCCAGCCCCTACTGGGGCTTGTGCCAGAGGCAGCTAATCGATGTGTCTCACATCGATGTTTCTCTTCCCACCCCCCTCTCCTTGCTCTGAAAAAAAACACACAAAAGAATTTATTTTTGTTTTTTCAACTGAGACTCAATGCAGAAATATGCTTACCTGTCCCAACCTGTAAGTACTTCTCAGTTGTTATCTATGACACTGTTTTGGTTGTACATTGTTGCCTAACTTGTTTTTGGAATATTTCTTTCTGTAGGTAGATGTTCTGATCAAATAACTAGGATCTGAATGTAGCTTAGCTTCAGCTCATTTTGAACTTCCTGACCTCCTTCCTACTGTTTCATGTTAGTTTTCTATATTCATCCTTAGTTATGTACTCATTTTTGCATGCAATAATTTGTATTTGAACTCCTTGGAGAATGCCAGATAGAACCACTGTAGTTTCATCAGCCTTTTCTTTCTTAGCATTAAACATTTTTTTTATTTTCTTAGAATTTAAAAAAAATTTTATAAGCCTTGTGTTCAGTTGAACCATGTTCTCTTTTTAGCTTTGCTGTCTATGGAATCACTTGTATAATTTTGGGATTTTTTTTTAAAACTCACATTCCTGAACTATAGGGCTCATTTCTGACTTGCCCTTCCCAGACTCTTTTTAACCATGAAATCTGGGCTGTCACTTCTTCTCTAAGTTTCCATGTTTTCGTATCTGGAACTGGCTCTTGCCTTTTGTTCAGAATTTAGTGCTTTTGTCATTTGTATTTTAAAGATGTTTTATTTTTACCCATTACTCTAGACTTATAAATTAAAACAACAAATGGTAGAAGAAGCTGGGAGATGCTCATTGCATTTGAAATAGAGTGCTACAAGTTATTTATAATATTACCAGAAATATTCCAGAAAGTAGTGTCAAATGGGATTATGCTTTTTTTTTTGCCCTTTTATATTACATTATAACAAACTGCTAATCAAGATATGTCAATGTTGGTGTAGTCTAATCTTTTCTTGTATAAAATATTAGATTAGTAGCCATTTGTTATTTACATATTTTGAAAAAGAATTCATCTAAGTAATTTCAGAACTTTTTTTTCTAATTGAAATTAAATTACCTATTTAGTCCATTTTAATATCTTGTTTATAAGAACTCTGTTACTTGTACCCAATTGATTATATCTCCATAAGATAATTAGGAGATGATATGTCAAGTAGCAAGGTAACTTAAGACCTTGACTTTGAAGAAGGTTGTCATTGTAGGAACTCTGTTTTGTTTATTGAAATGTTTTGCAGCCTTCTAAAATCCATGCCTTTCTGCTGAAAAGTTTTTCAAGCTTTACTTTCTGTAGTTTATGTTACAAATAATAGATTTTTTTCCTTTTCTGAATTTCTAATTTTATTATGAAGTGGACTGTGTTTTTTCAAATTTTACCTTCCTCACCCTTACAGATTCTGATATGACTGCCAGGGTGAATCCTCTGCATCTGTTGTTTTGATTTTGAGGATAGATTTGAAAATCATGGTACCAATATTTACAGATGTGGTAAAAAGGACTGGGAAGTCTTACCTTTTTAAATTTTTGGATATTCATAATACCAAAAATGTTAGACTTTTAATGCTTTACTAAATTGGACTTCTTTATGCAACAGTGGAAAATTGATACTTTACAGCTTTAATATTTAAAAAGTTTCTTTTCTGGGCTGTATTTGGTACCTAGGATGTACTTCAAGATGATTCTTAAAAATTTTGCTGGTATTAGATAATCCATGTTAATTTTTCTGACATACTGAAGTATGAAAAAGTGGTTAGAGTTTCAGTCACTGTTTAATTCCTAAAATTAATGCTTTATTAACCTGGGATTATGGAATTACGTACAAAGTTTAGGTAATCTAGCTTCGCCTTGCTTCTTCCTGTCCTGACCTAGCGTTTATTGTATGTGCGTTCTTCCTGGTTTCTCTCTTTCTGTAGGATGCTGGGGAGCCTGGCGTCAATAATTCCTGAGAGGAAGAATGCTCACCATAGTATTCGTCAGAGTCTGGACTCACATGATAATGTAGAAGTTGAAGCTGCTGTTTTTGCTGCTGCAAACTTCTCTGCACAGTCAAAGTAAGCATAGGCCTTTCAGGGGAATCATTTGGCTCCCCAAGAAGAGGTTTTGAAGGAATAACTCAGCAATGTCTATAAATACTAGCAATACAGAAAACTGTAAATGGCAAGGGGTGTTTTCCAAGAGGGTTTACATCATATTGGGGAAGCAAAACTTAAATACATAGAACAGAAGAGTTAAGTACAAATGTTGGCATTAACTGTAAATGAAATAAAAGTTTCCAGAAGGACAGGATCAGCAAAGATTAGAGTAGTTGGGGAATGCTTCATTGGGGAGCAGAGCTTTGCTTCCTGAAGAGCCTAGACACATACAGCCCCAATATGAAATGGCTGCTTTCTTACTGCCTTCTCGGGTTAAGCTGTTTGGCATTAGAGCTGTACACGATTTGACAAAGACAGTAGTAACTTGAGTTGAAACCAATTTTAACCTATTTGGGAAGTCATGTTCTTACAGACTAGTTCCGTGGGTTTTTTGGATGAAATGTTGGCCATGGTTTTATTGCTGTGTTTAACTTGCTTGTTTACCCTCTGCGAAAAGCATATTATTCCCTTTAGTGACTAATAACAAAAGTAGCATTACTTTCTGGAGGGCATTTTGGTAGTAAGTATTTTGCCAAATACTCCTTTGACCTAGAAAATCCATATGAACTGATCCTAAGAAATCAGCAATGTGTATTGATATTTATTTGCAAGGATACTAGGTGTATAATAAAAGAAATTAGTAGCAACCTAAATTCCAACCAATGTGCTTAGGTAAGTATGACTGTATAGTGGGATAGTACATCAGCTTTTAACAAGTCTATTTTACAAATGTATTTGGAAACGGATTATATAATAATTTATGTGGTATCACAGATTTATTAAGTAAAACACAAAGTATATATGGAATAGAAAAAGGGCTAGAAGGATATATATCAAAATATTGTCTCCAGGTGGTAAGATCACATCTAATTTTTATTTTCTTTTTCATAAATTTCTGTATATCCTGCCATGAGCAAGTTTTGGTTTTATAATCAAGTGAATAATAAATGTTATTTTTTAAAATAAAAAAAATAGCATTTCTATTAAGAGCCTTTGCTACATTTGGGTAACTGAAATAATCAGTTTTCTTTCTTCAGCTTTTATTTATGTGCATATTCTCTTCAGCTGCTTTTATCAAACCTTTAGAAGTCCAGGATTACTCATTGGAAAAGGAGAGTAGAGAATAGAAAGCATATAATTTTTAATTTACTGCTCAAAGTTAGTAGGTGTGGCAGTAATTGAGGAGAAATATCTGAGTAAATACAGTTCCTATTTGTGCTTTTGAAAATTGGCATTTTTAAAATTATTATTGAGAAAAATCATTGATATTGAGAGCTTTTTAAAAATTGCTTTTATTGAATAGAAGGTATTATCTAGTGAATTGTTATCACCCAGTTAGTATTGTCAAGGTGTCAGTGCTTTGTAATCTGTCAGATTACATATGTACTTCCAGTGACTCCAAAAGTAGTTTTTTAAATGTAGTTTCTAAATGATAAGTTTGTAATTTAGGGATTAGATTTTATTTATGAGAATCATTTTTAGTTTAGTTTTTCTCTTCTGTTACCAGAAGCTAATTTTATCAGCTGTGGAATTTCTGATCTGTCTTGGGAAATAATTAAGACTAAGTAATGTAGAAACAGCAATATTCTTCATTTAAAGACTTGATGACCAATAATCATTTAAATTAACAGTTATATAGAAGCAGTTTTTAACGTACCAGGCTTCAGTATGCACTTCTAATTTATAATACTAAAAAATACCAAATTTGTACAATAGAAAGCCTGAAGGGCCTATCTAAATGTTTCAGAGTGTGAAATTAACAAAATGTATCTTTTTGATACAAGAGTTTACCTCTTTCCCCAGAGAAAGATGACCTGCCGGGAGATCAGATATCTCAACCACTGCTGATGTATTTTTATCTTAGTATCTCAATTTACCAATTTTGGATCTTAAACAAATAAGAGTAACTGGCCAAATAAGACCTTGAGAATTTAATTCAATTCCCCCCATCTCAACCATAACTACATCTAACCTGTTCTTAAAAAAGGTTAAGCTTTTATATTTTATTTTATTATTATTTTTAAAATTTTACTTTTGTTTAAAATATTACAGATGTCCCTTTTTCTCCCCAATGACCCATTCCACCCCTTCCCATCCCCCAGGCTTTTATATTTTAAAAGCGCTAGTTCAAGTCACAAAACAGGAGTTGCATGCAAGGCCAAATGCCTTCACGGACCAGGGAGCATTGTCAACCAGAGAAGTGTCCTCTAGTGGCTACTGTGGTGAACTGGGTTGAGAAAATGAATTTTCTAATTTCTTTTTTAAGCCAACAACTTACTCTTCAGTATAAGAAAAGTAATTTGCTAATAAATTTTATTTTAGAGTAAAATATTCTGAATTCTAAAACAAAAGCAATTTTAGATAAAATTTTAGAAAAACCTATCAAAATTTTACTGCAAAGCACAACAAGGTATACTTCTTGATATGTTTCTGCATAGGCACAAGGAAAACATCAGGATTTCAGAATTATGATATGTTGAATGAAAATAAGACTGCATAGATTATAATGGATGTATTCAAACAGAGTAAAGTGAAATAGAACAAACAGTTAATCTCAGAAAACACATTTATATACACTAAACTACCATAGAAAATTCTAGAAAACAAAAGAATACACAATCATGCAGTCCATTAGTTGTCAGTAGATGTCATCATAT
The DNA here is from genome assembly GCF_964146895.1 of Miniopterus schreibersii. Lineage (NCBI taxonomy): Eukaryota > Metazoa > Chordata > Mammalia > Chiroptera > Miniopteridae > Miniopterus > Miniopterus schreibersii. Next base: position 26,300,802 of record NC_138119.1, read on the forward strand.
ATTATGTAGCCTCTCGAAAACTCTACTGTTCACTTGTGAGAGAATGAAATTGAAAATGACAATATAGTTTAGTGTCCGGAAATATTTTATTTAGACATCCATTGAACTATAGAGGAGAAGTAGTTTATGTCTTCTCATTTATTATGGCTAAATAAGCCAGGTTTGATCCTATTATCTGTATCATATTTCTTTACATATTATATTTTATCTTATATGTTCATGTTATTAATACTTTTGCAACATTCTGTGATATTTCTGTTGCTGTAGAATCAAAAGCAGCACCTTGGAAAATACTTTACACATATATAATGTTAAAAATACATCGCTAACTTTAAATAGTTTGGCTTTTATAGTAAGATTTTATTCATATTTCCTATGGTATTTCTATTTGTTTTCCTAAAATTCAGAGTATTAGAAATAGATTTTATTGCTTATGTTATCAGCTTGTGTGTTAAAAGCTTGTCTTAATAAAAGTATATCCTAAAACATAATAGACTGAGATGGTGACCTTGAATCTTTCAGACAGTATCACTCAGTGATGCGAATTGCAACAGCACTATAAATCAGAGCATCTTTTCTTGAATACCCAGTGAGGACAGTGTTGGCATAAGCCCATTTGCTGGTTGGAGTTTTAGTTTCGGTTGCATTTCTTACCCCACTTCCAGCACCTGACCTTTGGAATATTACTCACTCTTTGGAGTGTGTATTGGCATTTCTCTTGTGCTGATTGTGTTTTGTTTCTTTTAAGTCCTTAGAAAACCTTAATTTAATTATTTGGTTTTTAAAGTTTTTCTGTTCTCTCTTTCCAAAGGGATTTTGCTGTAGGAATCTGTAATAAAATCAGTGAAATGATTCAAGGTATGTATGCTTCATTTAGTATTATGAAGTGATTTAATGGTATTCATATTAATAATAGCTGCTAACATTTATTAAGTACTTAGTATGTGCTAGTCACTAGTCATTCATTTATTCATTCCAATAGTATTTATTAAGCATTTTCTAAATGCCAGAACTGTTCTAGGCTCTTAGGAAACCGTAGTGAACAAAACAAAGTCCATGCCCTCACGTAACCTACATTCTAGTGGTGGAAGGAGGAAGAGTAGCAATAGACAAATAAAATTATGACAAATCAGGTTCTGTGGAGAAAAAGTGAAAAGGAGAGGTAGCGAATCCCAGAGTAGATGGAAGGGGAGACTTTCCTATTTTATGTATGTTGATCAAAGAAGGGCTCCGATGAAGTGATATTTGAGTGAGAATTGCAGAGATTTAGGAGGAAAACCTTCTGATTTGGGGGAGTACACTGCCATTAGAAGCTCTGGGGCTCTCTTGACACTCTGCTAATGTCCTTCCAGTGTCTTCAGCTGCAACTAAAATCCAACTTCCTTACTGTAGTCTACAAAGACCAAGCTTTCTAACATCGTCTTCCATGCTATGCTTCATGTGTATTTACCCCATTTAAAAGGGAGCTCAGGCCCAGCCAGGTGTGGCTCAGCAGTTGAGCGTCGACCTAGGATCCAGGAGATCACGGTTCGATTCCCAGTCAGGGCACGTGCCCGGGTTGTGGGCTCGATCCCCAGTCAGGGGCTTGCAGGAGGCAGCCAATTAATGAGGACTCTCATCATTGATGTTTCTATCTCTCTTTCTCCCTCTCCTTCCTCTCTCTGAAATCAATAAAGATATATTTTAAAAATAAATAAATAAAAATAAAAAATAAAAGGGAGCTCAGGCTACAGCATTGCACAGCTCTAGAGAGCCCTTTGTATTTTAATAAATGACATTCTTTTGAATTGTGCAACTTAGCAGACTTGGATAGGTATGCTATTATGTCTATATTACAGAAAAGGAAATAAAATCACTTAATTGAAGACCAAGATACAGCGGTTGACTTTTGTCCTGCTCCCCTTTATTCCTTTGTCTTTTCTCGCACCATCCTTTCCTGCAAAAAGGGCTTTCTCTAGAAGGAAGCATTGTTCATTCATTGAGCAGGTTTTTATTGAATTCTGCCTATATCTGACAAGATCTAAGCAAGAAACAGTTGTCACACTTGAATTAAAATAATCCAAGGAGTGTTTAATGAAGGAACTGTTTACAAACATATGGGCAGGGTAAACTAATGTAGGCCTGCACCCTTTTAGGATGCAGGGCCGGGAGTGGTTACCAGAAACCTGGATTCATGTCAAGAGGGCCACTTTGAAAAACTGACCTTCGATGAACATGATGTGACCCTACAGAGAGGAGACCAGGGAATAAATACTCTGACTTTATTCTTCTCCCTCCCATTTCCTGGGGTTCTTTGCTTTGGCCAAGCCTAAATAGAGGCCAGATAGCAAGGGAGTTTGTTGATGTGACCCACCATTAAAAGTTGAAATGCTATCATGTGTTTGCACTAACAGTTATTTTACAATGGGAAAAACAATGATTTGCAGAGTATAAATTAGCTTTGGCATATATGGAGTACAATATGATTGACAATTTTTAAAAAATATGTTTTTATTGATTTTGGAGAGAGGGAAAGGGAACAGGATAGAAACATTGATGAGAGAGAAGACAGGACCAAGATGCACACCAAAGTCTGCTTTTCCAAGGCTCACGTCTAGATGTAGATCAGGCAAAGACTCAAAGCAGTCTGAAGCCTGCCTCTGCCTGTAGGCTGATTAATCTGATTCTCTTAATGGGCCTCAGGCTATAGAAACTCCACAGGGTAGGGTGAGAGGTTTTCCAGCAGGGTGGGGCAATTGCTTCCACCTCAGGCAAAAGCTGCTTGGAAGGTAAATATCTGCCGCTGCAGTATGGGGGAATGATTCGGCACAGGAGTCCAGTGGGGGTGCCCTCTGAGCTCTATCTCCAGAGCCCACAACCCTAGATTCTCCTCACACAGCTCCAGTCCACTCTGCCCTCCCTCTGCCGGAGCCCGAGGTGGGTGGCTGCACATGAAACTTTGTGCATTGGCTCTTTAAGAAGGGGCCTGAATTTCCAGCCGTCTCTCCCTGGCAGACAGAATCCCAGCTGCTTTCTACAGCCAGATGTTATTTGGCCCCTTTCTCAGTTCTAGTGCTCTTGGCTGGGAAGCCCAGCTTGGGGTTTAGGCCCCCGAGTTCTCAGTGGGAGCCCCCACAGCTGAGCTCTCCCTCTGGACCTTCAGTGCTGCCTGTGGGAGCCCAGCCAGCCCTCTCGAACCTCTGTACTTCCTACCAGCCTCTGTTCGGTCTCTGCTTTTCCTCCTTGGTGATGAGGGTGCTCTCCAGCTCGTCTTCAGTTGCAGCTGATTATTCAGGATGGTTTTTCTATATTTTAGTTGTAATTCCAGTTTGATCCTGGGAGAGTGTCAGTATAGCTTCCACTTAGTCTGCCGCCATCTTTAATCTGGATGTAGTCTTATAGCCACTGAAAAATTAATATTAAGATAGAAACTTTTGGGGGAAAAACTATTGCACTGGTTGATTAGCTCTCGTAATTATCTTTACGTTAAAAACATAATATTAGTATGCTATTTGTTTTTAAATGGTTATTTGCTAATTGAAGCAGACCTTTTAAATGTGAACTGTTATCGAGAATAATGGTCAGAAATCTTAAGACTTCTTTTTGTACCTAGGCTTAGCCACACCAGTAGACCTGAAGCTGAAGTTGATCCCCATCCTGCAGCACATGCACCACGATGCGATCCTCGCCTCCAGCGCGCGTCAGCTTCTGCAGCAGCTAGTCACGTCCTACCCTTCCACCAAAATGGTGATTGTTTCTCTGCACACTTTTACTCTTCTGGCAGCTTCATCTTTGGTGGATACACCTAAGCAGGTAATTTCAATTCTCATTAAACTGCCTCTTCTTCACTAAACTTGCATACTAAGTATATAATAAAAAAGTAAGTAACCCACAAATTTTGATATTAAGATTCTCTGTCTCTAATAAAGATCTGTTTAATTTCCTTTTGCATGTTTTTTCCTTCTCTGTATTCACAGTACTGATTTTTGGGACCGCTTGAGGAAATGAGGTAGAGGTGGGTACATGGCAGAGCATGGAGCATAAAGAAAAGAAAGGAGTGAGGGTTAAAGGCCAGGTCCTGTGCTGGAACCGTACAAGTTAAATGACAGTATCATTTTATACACAAAGAGAAAGAGGCCTAAGCATGGGCACACAGCTGATAAGTGACAGGGCTGCAATTTGGAATGAGCCCTGTCTCAAGTCTAAAAGTTTCACTAAACTACATTCCCTCCCCAGTGGTAATTTCAGTAACAGTGTTGTTAACTGAGTGACTTATTTCTTTTATAGATTCAGCTTCTCTTACAGTATTTGAAGAATGACCCCAGGAAAGCAGTAAAGAGGCTTGCTATTCAAGATCTGAAATTACTTGCCAATAAAACACCACACACTTGGAGTAGGGAAAACATTCAGGTATGTTTGAACATGAATAACTTTGAACATTAATAATTTATATAGAAAAATAACAACATTGTAGTAAATTGTTTTGCTTTACATTTTTATATCATCTTTGTCATCTTCTGAGTGTTTGAATATGAAAACTTTCTAAGAAGATTGTTGAATTTACAGCAGAAATTATTTTATTATAAGTGGCAAAGTAAATATATAAAACCTCTGTTATTTAAAATTTGTTTGTTAGTGAATTAGACTTGCCTCTCAATTTCTTATAAATTTTTTCATAAGCAGCACTAAGGCTAATTGAGAAGCCCAATTAAGTTATTTATTGTATTGCTGTCTCCTTCAGTCATTTCAGGGAGAACAGTTTGGTGCTGCTATAATTTATTAGGGAGAAGGTGCAATATTTCTCTTTTTCACAGAGAGCAAAAGACATTCTTAAGTTTTCTTTTGTAAAAACAAGGGCAAATCTCAATCTCTAGACTTTTAATATATCTTTTATAGCATTTCTTGGGCTAAATTATTGTTTTGTATTTACTTTTTTCTCAAAATGGAACCCTATTTGTTTCCCCGTTATTGATAACAGATGCACCATTTTCTAAAAAATGCTCTTTAAAGTGAAATGGGAGATTGTTAGAATTTGCCCTTTATTTTCATGGATTTTTTTTTTAAGTGTTCTATGAAATGAACACTTATGAAATGAATCTTTTGTGGTCTTATGCCTAAACATATTCTAAATTTTTTTTAAAAAGTGTTTTTATTGATACTTAGAGGAAGGGAGAGGGGGAAAGGGGGAGAGAGAGAGAGAGAGAGAGAGAGAGAGAAACATCACTGTATTGATGTGAGGGAGAAACATCCATTGGTCACCTTCCACATTCACCCTGACTAGGGATCTAGGGATCGAACCCACAACCTGGACATGTACCCTGACCAGGAAGCGAGCTGGCCAGCTTTTCGTGAACAGGATGGCGCTCAACCAGCTGAACCATACCAACCAGGGTGTCATTTAGATGGTAGATTGTTTGCCATCTTTTTACTTCCAACCATTAGGTATCTTTATGTTTCAAATATGTCTTATAAATAGCACTTAATTGGATTATTTTTAATCCATCCTGGCAGTCTTTGTCATTTTTAAATGGAGTGTTTGGTTCATTTACATTTACTATGATTTATTTTGTATGAGGGTGTAAATCTCATCGTATTTTGTGCTTTCTATATATGTCTTCCCTGTTCTTTCCCCCCTCTTTATTGGCCACCTTCTGGATTGTTTTTAGTATCTTACCATTCATTTTTCTTTGAATAGTTTGGAAGTTTACAGTCTTTTTATTTTCTTTTAACTGTTATCCTAGAAATTACAACATGCAGAGTTATTTTTTATGAAAATCTAAAATTAATTGTCCTACAGAGACCTCAGAACACACTTTAACTCCATTTTCATCCCTCAGACTTTTATGTGTGTTGTCATGTGTCTTAAATTCTATCTTTACTTATCGAACAATTTGTTACTGTGTTGTAAGTTCATTGTTCATTAGGGCCTTCCACTGTCTTTGCTCTTCTTGCATCTCAGACTTTTTCTCTGGGATACTTTTCCTTCTGCCTGTGGAAAGTCCTTTAGTGAGGGAAGGTGTTGGTAAACTTCCTCCGTTTTTGCTCAGTAAATGTCTTCATTTTATCCTCGATCTTGAAAGATACTTTCTCTGGGGATAGAATTCCCAGAGCATGGAGGATACCATTCTACTGTCTAATGGTTTCCGTTGTTACTACTGAGAAGTATCAGTACTCTTTTACAGGAATTATTTTCCCTCTGCCTTTTACATTTTTCTCTGTAACTTGGTGGTCTGCAGGTTTACTATGAAATCCCTGGTTGTGGATTTTTTCCCTTTTTAAAAATTTTTATTAATTTTTAGAGAGAAGAAGAGAGAGAGAAAGAGAGAGAGAAACATATATTTGTTGTTCCACTTATTTTTTTAATGCTTTTATTGGTTGAGTCTTGTATGTACCCTGACCAGGGATTGAACCCATAACCTTGGTGTATCAGGATAACGCTCTAACCAACTGAGCTTTGTGGCCAGGGCATGGTTGTGGATTTTTTTCTATCTAAACTGTGTACACTATTGAGCTTCTTGAATTATAAGTTTGGTGTCTTTCAGCAGTTCTGGGAAATTGTCAGGCTTAATTCCTTTAGATATTGTCAGTCTTTCTCTCTGGAACTCCAGTTAAATATATGTTAGCCTTTTTGCATTAATTCCCCATGTTTCTTATCTTTAAATATTTCATGTCCTTATCTCTTTATGCTGTATTCTGGATAATTTCTTATGCTATATGTTTTAGTTCACCAATTATCTCTCCAGCTTATCTAAAATCTTTTCAGACTTGTCTCTGCTATCAGTTCCTGTTGGTTCTCTGTTGTAGCCTCTTTCTTTGTGTACCTGGCTGTTTTTTACCTTGAGCTACTCATTTTCCTTGGAAGTGTGTGTGGGAATTCTTTAGGACCCAGAATGGAAGTGTGCTCCTCTAGAGAAGATCAGCATTCGTTTCTGTTACATAGAAAGGTCATCTAGTGATACATGCTGCGGAGAAAGACCAAGTCAGGAAGGTGATTAGTGAGTGTGGAAGGTGGAGGTTGCAGTCTTAAATAGGGCGCTCAGGGAAGCCCTCACTAAGACGTCCACACATGAGCAAGGACCTAAAGAAGGGAGCATCAACTTCGTGAGCCTGTGAAAGGAGAGCTACCAGCAGAGGGAGCAGCCTGCGTGTGAGAGCATTCATGAGGGTGAGGTCAGTGTGCCTGTGAAGAAGGGATTAGCAGGAGATTCTATTACATAGATGTTTGGATGGGAGAGCAGATCATGTAGGGCCTTTGAGTCCTTTGTAAGGATTTTAGCTTTTACTCTGCATGGCATGGATTACCTTTGGAAAATTTTGAGCAGAGGACATTATTTTTTTTTTTAATTGAAATATATCTAACATATAACATTATGTCAAGGTATACATGTTAATTTGATATATTTATACATTGTAATATGACTGTCATAGCAGCAATGACAGTAATTATTTCTTTTTAGTGACTGGAATAATTAAGTTCTAGTCTCAGCAGATTTGATGATTATAATACAATACTTTTGTCTATATTCACTGTACTGTGCATTAGATCTATAGGACTTACTTACTACTGATTTCAAGTTTGTACCCTTGAACAGTATCTGTCCTATCCCCTCAGTTCCTCCCTCCCCGAGTCAGACAGACTTTATGATACCACTTATGGAATCTGAAAAGGCCAAGCTTGTCAAAGCAGAGAGTGAAATGGCAGTTACCAGGGGATGGGGGAGGTGGGGGGCAGAGGAATTATCTGACTTGAGTTATCAAAGTCTCTCTGACCTAGCTATATTGAGACTTGACTGTAGGGGAGACAGGGGCAGAAGTCAAACATTTAGGAGGTGATTATAAATAATACAGTTAGAAAATAGTATGGTTACCTGAACCAGGGCTGTAGTGGGGTGGCAGTGAGAAGTGGTAATATTCTGATTATATTTTAAAGACAAAGCTGATGGATTTACTGGCAGATATATGTAGAATATAAGAGAAAGTAAGGATGACTCTAAGGTTTTTGGCTTCAAAAAATTTACTTGGAATGGATAATACTCTGGGAAGCCTATTTCTTGAAGGGAAGATCAGGAAGGAGTTCAGTTCTGAGCATATAAAGTTTACTGTGGCAGATATCCAAGTGGATACGCCAAGGACATATGAGTCTGGAGTTTTGTTAACAGACCTACCTTAGTTACAGAAGATCTAGCAGTTATAAATATGAGAGTCATCAGTTTATCAGAAGTATTATCAGAAGGCCAATGGGGGAAAAATTGATTCATTTGAAATAGTATATAGTGTCTGGCATCTACTTAGAAGTAGCTCTAAGAAACTATATTGAAGGTAGGATTATCCTGTAGTTTTCCTTTTTGTATACTTTGACAGATTGTAGGGTTGGCATTATGCTGTCTTAATAAAATGAACTGGGATATTCCTTTTTCTAAGCTCAGGGTGGTTAAGAGCCATGACATAAAAGGTTCTGCCTCCTGAAGGTGTAGCTTTAAAAGGTGCCATAAATCCATCTGAATGTAGAATTTTGTCCAGGGATAGTGTTCTGAGAATATGTCTCATTACTTACATGGCTATTGACCTACCAAAAGTTGATTAATTATTAATTAAACATTGATTATTTTTCATTTAAAATCCTTACTTTTAAATATTTGTCTCTCCCACAAAGAATTTTTCCTCACTATGACTAAAACCTGAGCTTACTGATTTTCATTCATTGGATGTGGGCAAGCAATCATTTTTTTAAAGCCTAGATATATTTTTGAAAATGATGAAATAAGAGGAAAACATTTCTAATGATTTACTTTACACGGTGGCAGTTTGTTGATTTCAAAGTTGAATTTTACTCTCAATTGCCGAGAGTAGTTATTCTTCTCCTAAGGCTGCCTCTCTCCCTCTTTTCTTCCTTCCTTCTTTCCTCCCTTCCTCTCAGCAAGTCTTAGTACTGCTGAGTGATTTTGGAGTTTTGGTATTTCAAGTGCAAGTTGTGCCCATTTCATTGCTGCTTTCACTGGTGTGTTGGTAGGTAATAGAATTCCACGTGGAGTCAAGTATAACAGGTTTAAAAGAAATGCTTTCATCTGAATGTTTTAGAAACCCAAAGGAAGAAAGTGCCCAAGTACAGTGTATTATTATTAAGATGGTCAAAAACAGAATTAATTTCATAGGAAACACAAATATATTTTATATTTTTTCTTTGGATTTGTTTATTTATTTCCCCTCCACTGAAACATTTACTATTTATTTTTTATTGAATTTATTGGGGTGACATTGGTTAATAAAATTATATATATGCCTTGCTAAGATAAATACCCATTTTAGTTGGTGTTAACCTATATTATAGTTTTCACTATTCTGATGTTATAGTGTTCTCTGGAAGGGATATTTGATTTATACAACTTCTTTGTTACAAAGTTCTAGATATTCTCAGACATAATTTATTTTTGGTATTATCTCTTCTCCCAGGTTTGATTTGTACTTTGCCTGATATTAGGAGGGATGACAAATTAAGTCTGAGAATTAGTTCTTTTAATAATCTTTTTCTTTGCAGTTTATACAATGGAGACATAGAAAATTTAGAGGTGTTATATCTCAGACACTGAGTACTTTTAAACATAACGTTTTTCTTTAAAGATTATAAACTTTTGCCATGCTTTTCTAGAGCACATCCCTGGTGGTCAGTCCCATTGTAGAGTAGAGTAGAAGCCCCTGTGTAGGAACTGACCCAGAAAACAGTAATTCAGGACAGAGCCTCCTTTGAGCAGTGACTTTAACCAACAGAGAAATTCAGACCTAATAGTCAGTGAGGAAGACAGTGATGGTGAGTGAGAGAGGAGTTAGATTTTTCCTTTTTGTTGATATGAGAAAACTGGTCCTGGTAAGAACAATTTTGTGATAGATAATGTCCTTGAAACAGAAACTTGAACCAGATTTCATCTTTGAAATATGATTGATGTTCCATCTCCGGGGAACTTTGTGATGTGCTCTGTTAAGCTTGCTAATTTGAATTAATGAACCTTTAATCTGTACTTATTTACTGAGAGTATAGATACCCAATACTGTGCTAGGTAGCAGAAATTAGCAGATAACATTGTAGATAATTTTATCGTAAGATTTTCTAAACATTTTGTTCAGTTTTTCAAATGGTAAAATTCTTGCTTCTTTAAGATTACTAATATCATTATCATATATAAAATGTCTCACTTCCTTTTTGATTATCCCAAAAGGTTAGATGTCTGTTATACACAGCACACTCTACAGACATAATTTTGGATACATATAAATTTAGGACATAGTCCTTAACCTCTGGGGCTGTTTGGCTGAGAGTGTTGTTCCTAAGCATAAGCTAATTAACAGTACAACGCAGGACAGTTTAGGCAATAAAAAGTGTTTAAATGAAAATGGCCCAAGTATTTAAATAAATAAGTAAAAGCTAAGAATTACCTAATCACAGTCACTTTTTAAAAAATGCTTTCTTTTGAACTTCAAAAACAACATGTATGTCTGCTTTTATTTCCTTGTCTCCTGCTCTTTCTTTAATAACCTGGCTTTTCGATATTTCCCTATCATTTTCCTTAGGCACTTAAAAGGCACAAATTGCTACATTGAATAGTTTGTAAAAAAAAAAAAAAAATCACCTTTGTGAACATGTATTTCTAAAAGAAGAATTTGGAGGTCTAATGATACGTACATTTAAAATTTTGAGATTTTAATGCCAATTACCCACAGTGAGGTTTACACCCTTTTACCCTCCTGTCAGCAGGGCGTGACCATACCTGCTTCCCCACACTGTCTTCAGTGCTGTGTATTATTAAACTTTAACCTTGGTCCATCTGGCTGGTGAAAAGCAACTCTTCTTTTAATTTTTCAGATTATGAGTGAGGTTTGACATCTTATATTTAAAAGCCATTTGTTTGATATCTGTTAACTACTGATTTTTTCTATTGGGTTATTTGCCTGTTTATTACTAAGAACTTTTTATGTATTAAGGTTATTGGGCCTCTGTTGATCTTACATGCTATAAATACTTTTCCAGTTTTATCAATTGTCTTTTTACTTTTTATTTTCCCATGTAAACTCTTCTTTTTATAGTTTTGTTTTGTTTTGTTTTTAATTTGCCATAAAAAAGAAACAAGGATCTAGTTTTATTTACCAAGATGATTGGCCAGTTCTTCTTGAACCATTTATCGAATATTCCCTTTTATTTGAAATACCATTATCGTGTATTAAATTCTAGTGTGCATTTTACTCTGTTTCTGGGACCAGGTCTCTTTCATTTATTTCTGCATTCATGAGTAGGAAAAAAACTTTTTTGATTTCTATGGATTTAGTATACATTTTAATATTTAGTGGGGCTTGTTTTTTAGGTCCCTCATTATACTTTGTCAGAATTTTTCTGAATTTTTCTGTATGATCTTTAGAAGCAGATTATCTAACACACACACATTCCACACACAATTTTGTCAGTGTTTTTATTTGGGTCATATTAAGTTTATTGTTTGATTTAACCTTTCTGAAATTTTATTTTTAAATTTTCCCCTAGTCTTTAAGTTTTGCTCACTTTCTGAACCTTTGTCTTTGTGAGAGATTGGGAATTAGTTCAGTTTTACAGGCAGTTATTTGACCATTTGTATCACATGCAGTCTTATCAGAGTCCTAAGACTGAGAATGAGGCTGAGACTAGGTTTACAGCTCACTGCATTGAAAGAAAAATATCATCTTGTTTTTGGTAATACTTCAGACCGCCTGAGTCAGGAGTAGAGTAAGTGACCTGAAATGGGAAGAAGATAGGTGGCTCTCTCACATAGAATGTCACACTCTGTACTGTTTTTGAAAAATATACATGTTTGAACTACTATTCATATCTATTAGGTAAGCAAAATATGGTGAAAGTTCTGCTTGTGAGGAATAAATAGTACACATGATGACTTTTTAAAAAATAGTCTTTACTTTTTACAATAGGTGTAGGTTTATATGTCTCCTTGGGCTTCTCTTGGCTGTGGCAATTTGGCTTAAGTTTTTTGTCATGGAAAAAAGACATTAATATGTAATTTTTCTAAAAGCTAGACCCTTTAAGATGAGTAGATAGTTTTAAAGTATATTGTTTTAAGTTTTGTGTTCCTTTTCATCTGCATTTCAGGCACTCTGTGAATGTGCCCTCCAGACTCCTTATGACAGCTTAAAACTGGGGATGTTGTCTGTCCTGTCCACTCTCTCAGGGACCATTGCTGTCAAGCATTATTTCAGCATAGCTTCAGGTAAGGAGAAGATATATGGATAGTGTGCTAATCTCTTCATTCATGTTGATATTTCAGGTGGTTTCCTTATTGAGCTTTAGAATCTGGAAAGGTTTCAGTCTCCTGCTCTGCTATATGCTAGAGATTTATTTGGAAATTATTTCTTAACTGCTGCCTATGATAATAAAACCTTGCATCCTTGATCTTAACTCAAGGATATTGTTTTTCTATATTTGTTCTTTTTTGAATTATAAGTTGGTGCAACAGTATTTTTGAGGATGCTTAAAATAGCTGGTTTGCTTTTAAATGTCTATGACTCAAAATGCCCTTTGAATTTAAGTACATTTCAAAGACCAAGCGATGGCGAGTTTTGAAAGCAAATGTCATGCTACCTTTTAGGTGTATGTTATCACTCTGGGAAATGATTAAAATAAAACTTTACCCCAGTTCAGTAATACTTTCCTGGTAATTTAGGATGAATTAACTCCATAATGCCTTTATTAATGCCCAGTGAGGAGCTTACTTACCTAACAGACTTCAGGCCAAAGTGTTTTGTTGGTTTATTTTAATGCAAATTTTGTGGAATCTTTATTGCTTCCTTTTGTAGTCAGTTCATTTGAATTGAATTAATTAAAGAACTATAATGTCCGTTGGTCCTTTTTATGGTTTCACAGCATATGAACTTATTTGGTAAAGGGAATTCCCCTACAGGAAGCTGAAAAGACCTGATATTCTATTGCCAAGCCTCTGTGCCACCTCGGGCACACTCATGTGGCCTGGACTTACCAAATCATTTCCATACCAAGGAGTAGTGATGTGGGAGATCCATTCTGGTGATCCAGCATTGACCACAGCAACGTCCAGTTTCCAGGATACACTGTAGCAGTGGTCATTTGCTATGTCTTGTACCTTTGGCAGCAGTGTAAACTGTGACATCAAAATGTCAGTAACAGTCCGGCCTGGCCTGGCTCAGCGGTTGAGCGTCGACCTAGGATCCAGGCGATCGAGGTTCGATTCCCTGTCAGGGCACATGCCTGGGTTGTGGGCTTGATCCCCGGTCGGGGGCGTGCAGGAGGCAGCCGATCAGTGACTCTCTCCTCGTTGATGTTTCTATCTCTCTCTCCCTCTCCTTTCCTCTCTCTGAAATCAATAAAGATATATTTTAAAAAAACAAAAGATGTCAGTAACAGTAGCATTAATGTCTTCACTGGACTAATTTCATGCATGGTTTGGGCTGTGATCTTGGTGGTTCTCTAGCCTCACCTTTTTTCCAAGCTTAGTTTTCCAGCCTTTCCAGTAATTCTGTGAGGTACTCTGTATCGGTTATCTATTGCTACATAACTGATCACCTCAAAACATAGTGCTTAAAACCATGACCATCTTATTTGCTCTGATTCTGCAAATCAGTAATTTTGAATGGCCTCGGGTGGACAGTTCTGCTGGTCTCGCTTAGGCACACTGGGTGGATGAGGGAGCTTTTCACTCACTGACTTTTTACCTTTTTCTACTTGTTGAACCTTTTGAACCATGTGAATTCATCTTATAAAATTATATCTAAATAAATAAAATTTAAAATAATAATTTTATCCCTAAAATAGTTTTCTTTGGATTTTTCAGTTTTGTTTTCCTCCAAGTTTTGTATGATGCGCCTTGATAGGGAAAAAAGGGGGGAAAGTTGCAAAACATGTTTTTAAAATATAGGTGAGGCTGCATTTTCCATATCACAGGAGCAAGAAAAAGAGTGGAGGAAGTACAGTTTCCATAGTTTTGAAAAAAATGAACTCATAGTTTCATATTTCTAATATTTTCCTTATTTTTAAGACACTGAGGCTTTACCTAAACCAGTACTTTTAAGAAATCAGTAAGGTTACCTATGTCCCACACTGCCTGGAATAGTCATGGTTTATGCCTCTTGTAATTAGCAATATGTGTCCCCTTCAGCCTCAGAAAATATGGTTATCCTTGGTGTGAGAGACAAGATAAAAGTTGATAGGAGTCATGGAAAAATAAGCAGGGGAAAGAAGACAGGAATGAGAGACTCTGCCAAGAAGTTGAGTAAGCTTTAATCTCCTGATTCTTTTTGAAGCCCACTTATAATTGAGAGCTTTTCTACTATAAATAAAAAACATTCTCAATATAAACCTTAAGTTACAGAATTTCAATTGTGAATTTAAAAACTTGCTGCAATCTATAGCATAGAACTTGAGGTTTAAAGCACAAGGATAGCACACAAAGTTTTATGACCTTGATGGCAAGATGCTTAAAATCTTTAGGCTTCAATTTCTTCTATAAAAGTAGGGTGTTGAATCAGATGATCCCCAGATCCTTCCCAGCTAATATCAGATTCTAGGCATCACGAAACTATTAGCACATACCTCGTCTAAGTACCTTGACAGGAGAAAGAGAAATGGCGATATTATATTTATGATGAATGATGTAGAAGGAGAAAATTTTGCTCAAGTTTATTATTGGAGGTTTTCTCTTGAAAGTGAGAAAAATGAACCTGTAAGCTGAAATGCTTTTGAACTGTATGAATGAATTACAATCTGTACTATTCTCTGCTTTAGGAAATGTGGGTTCTTCCCCCAGATCCTCTGATTTGGTCAAATTAGCCCAAGAGTGCTGTTACCATAATAACAGGGGCATTGCAGCTCACGGAGTCAGAGTCCTAACTAATATAACCGTCTCTTGTCAAGAAAAAGGTAAGTTTGATCAGGACTGATACTATGTATAAACTTTTGGATTAGAGTTTGGGCAGTTGTTTGTGTGTTTGGTTTTTTAATCCCATATTATTTTTAGCCAGTATGCTTTGATCTACTAGTTGCCTCCTTCTGAAGTGTTCTTAGAACAAGTTTTCTCAAGAATTCTTAATCCTTCGAAAAAATTTTTTAAATATGAGGACCTTGGGATTGTGGGATTTAAAGGTATTATGGAGCATTTCCTGTTTCCTCCCACTGTTTACCCTTGCACATACGGTGCTGTGGATAGGGACTGCTTATGACGGAATACCCTTGGTATAAAGCAATTTGTTCACCTGTACAAAAACCTGGAAAATTTAGGGAAAAAATATCTTAAGTTATCAAGGGGCTTAACTAACAAGTAGTTTCATCCGGGCACGTGAATTAACAGAGCAGTGTGAATTAAATTTTCATAGAATTCATCTCTAGTTATCTAGAGCATTAACTGATTAGTATAATTAAGAAAGGCATGCATAGAAAATAATGCATATATATTATTGTATTGCTAACATCTTTTGACCAAAAGGGTTGGAGAAGTTCAGGCTGGTGTTCAAAAACAGGAAATACATTTTGGATATTCCATCTGTTTCAGTGCTTATTTTGATCTTTATTAAGGATCATAAGCTTAGTGCCTTTCAGCACTGCTTGTTCTGGTACTTATTTTTTATAACACCCTGACCTTCACTAGCCTTTACACTGTTTGCCAAGCCTGTACACTAACTCAGTAACATTTCTTTAAGTTGTACGTTGATTCTGATGTGAATACTTAAACCTGCTTTATTTTTGGCATAGCAATAAGTGTTTTCTATCATGTAACATAGAAAACTTCTATATGTTCTCAAAGCTAACATATATTAACCTAAATACAGTTAGCTAATATATTCAGAACCTCTAGAGAAATTTTAGCTCTGAGGTAGTGGAAATTGGTGAAAACTGTTATTACATGAGACATTTAAGGAATTTGTTCTTATTGGTCCGACTTAAAACATTAATATGATTATGTGGGGGGTCCTCATTCACTTCCTAAAAGTGGTTCAGCTTTCGTTAGGAGCTGAAAATTGTAACATTCTAGGTGAAAATGTATCTGCATAAGTTATGTCTGATTAGACAGATTAACACACTACATGGTTTGCTGTTCCTAGTATTTTCCTCAGCTAATCTGGTGACAGTATTTCACTTATGCTTTATTTGAATCTCTGTCGCTTTAGCTCTTAATTTAATGTATATGTTTTTATAATCTCAATAAAGTAGTAGACACACAGAAGCCTGAAGATAGTCTTTACATTTCAGAAATACTGCCAGATATACTTTTTCAGGAAGGTAAGCTTTGCTCATTGAGGTGTTTCCTGCATCTTAGACTCCTTAATGTTTTTCCTTGGGGGGGGGTTGTGTGTGTATATATTTATCTTCTCTACTTGACTACTATAAAACTTAGTGTTTTTCCTCTAGACCTATTGGCACTGGAGCAAGATGCTGTTTTTGGCCTGGAATCTCTTCTGGTACTTTGTAGTCAAGATGATAGTCCAGGTGCTCAAGCCACTTTAAAGGTGAAAACATCACTTATTTTAATATGATGCCTATTTTCAGTACCTGAGCTAGGAATTGACAGTATTTCTGTAAAGGGTCAGATAGTAAATATTGTACATTTTGCAGATTATACTCTCTTTGTCCCAACTACTCAGTTCTATCTTTGTAGGACAAAAGAGCCCTGGACATTATGTAGGGAAAGGGTATATGCGTTCTTTATTTACAAAACACAGACCAGGATTTGGCACAAGGGCATAGTTCAGCGATTTTCAACCTTTTTCATCTCATGGCACACACAAACTACTAAAATTCTGTAGCACACACAAAAATATATATTTTGCCAATCTGACCCAAAAAATAGGTATAATTTTGATTCATTCACACCAGAAGGCTCTTATTGTGTTGGTTGTTGTCATTTTTTTATTTGACGATCGAAGGGAAAAGAGGTCAGTGTTCCTGACTAAACAGTCAGGTATTGCGTGTTTTAAAGATTCCTCGGGCCCTGGCTGGTGTGGCTGGGTTGGTAAGAGTGTTGTCCTGTGCACCAGAGGATCACGGGTTTGATTCCCAGTCAGGGCACATACCTGGGTTTCGGGTTCAATCCCTGGTCAGGGCATGTACAAGAGGCAGCCAGCTGATCAATGTTTCTCACATTGATGTTTCTCTCTCCACCTCTCTCTCTCTGTCTCCCCCCCCCCCCTTCTCTCTAAAATCAATAAAAACGTATCCTCGAGTGAGGATTTAAAAAAAAATTTCCACTGCACACAGGTTGAAAATCGCTGCAATAATTTATTAACTCCTTATTTAAAGGAACATTTACCTTGCTTTTCACTTTCAAAACTGGCATTTTGACTATTGCTGTTCTAAAAGATAGATAAAATAAAAATCTGAGCTTTGGCCTATTTTGCCATCAGTCGACAGTATTTATTAAGTTGTAGTAGATACATATAATGGTCCTAGACAATGTAGAGCAAAGTTAAATAGGCAGAGTTCCTGTACTCATCAAAGTTTGTAATCTGGGATAACACTAATAAAATCACCAAAAACTGATGAAATAACTACAGCCAATCTCTGTATGTATAGGTTTGTATTAATTTCTTGAGTATAGAAGCCCTAGTTTTTAAGCAAAGTGAAGAATTATAAAAATTTTCACTTCCCACTTAATTATAGAAATTATCTTAGAGATATTTAAGATTTTTAAAATGCTAAATGAGACTACTCTTTTTAGAGTAAAACATGAAATATAATTTGTGATGGTACAAAATTAATAATTAAGCAAAGCAGAGTTAATAGAAGTAAAAGGCTGTTAGGTAGACACTGGAGAATATAAGGACTATAGCTTGTCTGAGGTATGGTTTGAGGGAATATAAAGATATTAGTACCATTACATAGAAGCTGATAACCAAGAGGTGTTTATGTAAAGGAAGTAGGCAACTTGTGTTCAGCAAGTGATTCATTCCAAGTCCCGCTGGAACCACAATATGTAAGGGGATTTTTGTGTGTATTTTTTCAAAATGAAAGAAAAATTATTTTTCCTCCAGTTGTGGATGTCAGTAAAACACTAGCCTCGCTACAGTGGGACAGAGCAGTTGTGTCATTCTTATGAAGAAAAATGTTATGACCTTGGCCGGTGTGGCTCATTTGGTTGGGCATCATTCCCATGCACCGAGAGGCCTCCAGTTCAACCCCTGGTCGGGCACACGCCTGGGTGTCGGGCTCGGTCCCCAGTAGGAGGCATGCAGGAGGCAGCTAATTGATATTTCTCTCATCAGTGTTTCTGTCTCTCTCCCTGTCTCTTCCTCTCTCTGTAAAAATCAAGAAAAACATTTTTTTTTAAAAAGAAAGCAAAATGCTATGCCTACCAAAAAACCTCTTTCTTGATTTTTCCCAATAACTTATACAAAGTTTTTTTCTTTAAAGCTTTACTTAATACCTTCAAAGTATAACTGGTCTATTTTGTTTTCAATGCACAGATTGCTCTGAATTGTATGGTGAAGTTGGCCAAGGGCAGACCCCATCTTAGCCAGTCCGTGGTTGAGACCTTGTTGACTCAGTTGCACAGTGCTCAGGATGCTGCCCGGATCCTGATGTGCCATTGCCTGGCTGCCATTGCCATGCAGCTGCCAGTGCTGGGCGATGGAATGCTGGGTGACCTCATGGAGCTCTACAAGGTTATCGGACGATCAGCCACAGACAAGCAGCAGGAACTTCTGGTAAAGAGTCACCTTTGACCCTGCTATGGATGAACAGGATCTGGTCTCCTGAGAATTACTTTAAGCGGTTAACATTGCTGTTGGACTTTACTTAGAAAGCGAAACGAACAACAAGTTAATGTGATTATCTAAGACCAAGTGAATTCAAAGTCAAAATAGAATTGGAACCATGAGCTTTTTACTCTCTCCACTTTTGATTCAGAAAGCCCTTTTTAGTTCAGATCTAAAACGTCTTTCTTCCTAAGCTCTATCAAGTCAGCTTAGCGTAGCCAAAGCCTTCAATCTGATGTTTTTGTTCTATTGCAAAGAACAAAATGAAAGTGGATTTTTCTTTTTTATATAAAAAAAATAACGAACTAAACCCTGTTTTGTACTTCCAAAAATATAAGTTAAAGACCTGATGATAGCAGTGACCATAAATTAGCACAGATTTCTCTTTTCCAATCCAGGATCTATCTCTTCAGCTGTTCAGGATCCAATTTAGGTTTCAGTATAGTCCTGGGATTGAGAAAGGTGCATGGTTATAAAGAAACAGCAGCCTTGGACGCGACGATAATGTTCAGTTGAAAGTTCTACCAGGCTTGAGAGTAGGCTACATTCTAAATAGGCATAAATTAGGTGTAAGCCTTAAGTTGGCCACTCCATATTGTTTCTGGCCATCTGAATTTAGGGATTGGGAAAAGCTTAATGAAATGACTTACTCAAATCTATATTTAGTCCACCAGGGTGTATTCTGTAAAAGAATACCTCATTTCATTATTTACTGTCAGGGAAGGGGTTACCCTGAGGACCAAGGGGCAGTGGTCATGGGAATGGCATCATACAGTTAGTGCAATATATATGGACCTTTGTAGATATCAGCTTCAGAATACTAAGAAGCAGTTAGCCAAGTTTATTTTTCATTGAAGCAGCATTTTCAACTAATGTTCTTTATCCCTTTTTTGTTAGTACTACTTTAAGGCAATTTTAAATTTTAAACATAATATTCAAAAAATGTAAAGAATAATACAATGAAAACCCTTGTATCCATCACCTAGCTTAAGGAAAAAATATTACCAGTACAGTTGAATTGTACCTCCCTGTACACCTCCTAGAGGTAACCACTATCCTGAATTTGGTGTTTATCATTCCCATGCATGTTGTGATACATTTACTATTTTAGTATATATATGAAGTAATATGCAGTATTATTTTGCATATTTTAGCTTTAGGTAAATGCTACCATACCACATATAATCTTTCGTATTTTGCCTGTTTTTTCCTGTTTTGTTTAAATCATCTATGTTGAAAAGTGTATCTCTAGTTTACTCATTTTGCTGCTATTTAGCATTTCATTGTATGATTTTATAATTTATCCATATTTATGGGAATTATAAACAATTGTCTGAACAATGGGATAAATTGCTCGATAACTTCAAAGTGAAAAATTAATAAATGTTGAAAAACAAATTTTGTTCTTTTTTTGATAGAATGTCATTAGTTTTTCTCCCTTTGGGGTAGAATTACATAATTTTTTAAATTGTCTTCTTGCCCATTGTTAGGTGAGTTTGGCCACTGTGATTTTTGTTGCCAGTCAGAAAGCGCTATCTGCTGAAATAAAGGCGGTCATTAAGCAGCAGCTCGAAAGTGTCTCCAATGGGTGGACTGTGTACCGAATTGCCAGACAGGCATCCAGAATGGTATGTGTGATCCTTGGGAACTGGGTTGGCGAAAATGGCAGGTTATACACCTTAGATTGTGGGTTTGTTACTCCTAGTCAAAACTGCAAATAAAGATGGAAGTACCTCTCAGTCATGGGCTTGAAAGATGATGAAAGAAAGGACCTCATTTTTAATGTTTCTCATATAAGAGTGGCATGTATGTTATGGGGCAGTCCCATGGGAATTCCAAACATCTGAGCTCTTTCAGGCTGCAGGTTGTTCGCACCACTTTCACTTCGCCTGATGCTCTCATTACCGCGGCGGTGCCCGCCCGCTGTTTCTGCCATCCGTTATCAGTACACTTTCTTTATTCCCTTCTCTCCCCACACTTACCGTTCCAGTGTGGAAACGGGAAAGTTTTAGTATGCTGTTCTACTCTCAGCCATGTGGAAAGCCTAACAGTTTTCATTAATTTTGTTTGAGAGGAAAGAAATACAGAGCTTTGGATAGTAAAGAAATCCTTTGGGGTTAAATCCAAAGAGCAAAGTTGGAAAAGCATTATTCTAGGGGATTGAAGCACATGTTCCCATTGTTTCTCAAATGGCAGGAGGACCACTACTGACAGGGCGATTCTTTATTATACCCAACTATCCCAAGCATCCAGGCATGGCAGGGCACTGAGCTTCGCTGGCCCCCAGGCTTTAAATGGCATTCACGTCATTTCCGGAGGCAGGCACAGTACTCTTCCTGATAGTCACGTAATGGAACTTACTGGAGTTTCCCTCTACCCCACTAAACAGCTCATACTGAATGTCATGCAATAAGTATTTATACTTTCCATATTTTGAACTAAAAGTCTAGGCTCAGGTTGTAGTTAATTCCATTTATTTTCTTTTTGGAACTGTTTTAGTAAAGAACTGCAGGGTTACATAAAAGCAACTCAGCATATGTTGTCTGAGAAAATACTTATATTGAATCTCAAAGAATTATATAATTCAAGGAATGATTGTTGTAGCTTATCCAAGATTTGGGTTTGTCTTTTAGCTGCTAATTCAAGTATAAGAACTTCATTATGTGCCCTGATTATTTTTTTAGGGTAACCACGACATGGCCAGAGAGCTTTATCAGAGTTTGCTGACTCAGGTTGCCTCAGAACACTTCTACTTCTGGCTGAATAGTTTGAAGGAGTTCTCACATGCAGAACAGTGTCTCACTGGGTTGCAAGAGGAGAATTATAGTTCAGCACTTTCTTGCATTGCTGAGTCTTTAAAATTTTACCACAAAGGGATTGCATCCTTAACAGTAAGTCTTCTTAATTCTCCTTTGGTGATGATTACTTACGTGTGTGAGAATGGCCTCCCTTTTCTTTCTACTATCCGATTTTAACTACTTTGAAACATCTGCTAAGGTATATATATATAAATATACACACACACACACACACATATATACATATATATACACACACATAATATATACACACACACATACATATATGGCAATATTAAAGTATTAAAGTAATAAATTGGACATGGAAGTAAATCCTTAACCCCTCATCTACTTTTTAATATTCATAGATTGATGAGTTTATCATTTTGTTTTTGTCAAGTACCAGGAACCTTATCTGAAAAGGATTGCTGAATGCAGGCAGAAGGGATGAGTGGAGATATGATGCTCCCTTTCCAGAATCCTGTTAGTTACACCCCAGCCCCAGTCACCACCATCGGTATAAATCCCCCACCCATCTCATACCTCTAAGCTACTCACTAAGAAACTAGAGTTTCTTGTTTTGTGGATAAAGAAGAAATTATCAAGGATGGTAGCTAGTGTCCTCCCTCTATTCCAGATTAACAGTCAGCAAGCTAATTTTTTTCATTTTCTCTGCTAAGTGAAGAGGTTGCAGAGAAAGCACTTAACATTTCTTGTATTTCCTTGAAATCAGTTATATTCCTAAGTAAGAACCTATTCCCTTAAATGAGTACTTTCTGTATTAAATATTAAACTATCTTTTAAATTGTATATATTTAGATGGGGCCATGAAACTTTCAGTACCTGTTTATATACATTTATCACATAATCTAAAATATTTTTAATGGTGACCCTAAAAGAAATGCCTCAAAGTAGGACAAAGAATAAACAGATGTCACAAAAGAGACAGAATATTCAAACTACTGTGAGTGCGTATCTTTTGAAGAATGATTTTTCTGGTTAGAATTGGTTGCTAGTTTAAAACAGAAGCTCTTCTCCATTTTAAAAAGTAGCACTGATTGCTCTGATTTTTTTCTTCTTACTTATTCTAGGAAAAGATTGTTGTTGCCTTTATCAGGCTAATAAATGCATCCGAAAATCAAAAGTTACAATCATTGGTTCCGATCAATAGAATTAGTTCATTTTCTAGTTTATGTGGAGCAGAAAATTATTAATCATTCAGTACAGTAAATGCCAAGAACTGTGAAACAGGCTCACAAAACTGTGAGGCAAATAGAATGAATATTATGAAAAACCCTGTTGAATAGTTAATAGTCATAATGATTTGTTTGGTATGTGTATTTAATGAGGCTTGGCAGTAATGAAGGACTGAATCCTGACGTCGGAAGAGAGTGCTCGGGCAGTTGACAGACAGAAGGCCCTTGTCTTAGTCTTCACTCTGTAATTAACACATTGTGACGTAAGGCAGGTTTGGGGGCCTCAAATCATCTGTTGAAATGGAGCTCTTTTTTTCAATACACTATAAGCACGTGCTAGGTTCCAGACACTACTAGTAGATTTAAAAAAAAAAAAATCAGGAAACGATTCTCCATTTGACAGTAGCCTAGAGGGGAAGGCAGTATGGTACTTACAGTCATTTGGAACTCCCCATATTTCTGAGTGTATTATCCTGTCAGAGTTTCTTTAAGATTTTATTTTTAATCTGTTCTTCTGGCAAGTGTAGATCTGACATTAGTTGTCTGTCTTTTAAACTGAGAGAATATGAGCATGGGCTACCCTTTACACTCCCTGACACGTGAATGGCCTAACCTGAGATTGTACAGCTATGAGAATTATGCTTTTTACCTGCTTCAACCAAACTAAACAGGAGAAGTTCAAAATGCCGTGCTTATGGAGATCCTGTGGCAATGTTCGGTATCTAATTTCCCAACACAGTGATTAATGACAGACTTATCTTGCTTCTTAGGAATAAAAATTGTAAAACATGTTTGTATTCATTTTCTTTGGTATGTAGCAAATTATCACAAATTTAGTGGCTTAAAGCAGTGCCTCTTTAGTATTTCAGTTTCCATGAGTCAGAAGTCCGGGTATGGCTTAGCTGGGTCCTCTGTTCATGTTGTCACAAAGTTGCGATCAAGGTGTCAGCCAGGGCCAGTCTTAATGAGGCCCAAGGAGGCTTGGAGTCCTCTTCTGAACTCATGTAGTTATTGGTAGGATTCATTTCCCCGCAGCTACAGAACTTGTGGAAGCTCTGAGGCCAGTAGAATTGCTCCCCTCAAGACCCTCTTTTCATGGGTTCATCAGATGAGGAGAAATCCACCCAGAATAATCTCCCTGTTGATTAGTATGAACTTACTTCATTAGGGACCTAACTTACATCCTCATAATTCATTACCTCTGCCATATTTCATTAGTTAGAAGCAAGTTACAGGTTCCACCTACGCTCAAAGGGGAGTTACACATGGTATGGATATCAGGATACCAGGGGGTATGACTCAGAGGAACCATTTTAGCATTCTGCCTGCAATGGTGGAATTTATTTTTTATTTTTCTCTTTTGTAAGTATTGAATAGGTATAATATCTACAAATTTTTATATAGGGTATGTTAAAAAATACAACAGATATTCCAGTTTAGGAAATGGGATGTTATCATTGCCTTTAAAATTCATTTGTGTGCTGCACTGTCTTGCTGCTATATTAATTTTGTCTTAAATATATCTTTTTCCCCCCTAGGCTGCCAGTACACCATTGAATCCTTTAAGTTTTCAGTGTGAATTTGTAAAACTCAGGATTGACCTTCTGCAAGCCTTCTCTCAACTTATCTGTACTTGTAATAGCCTAAAGACAAGCCCCCCACCTGCAATCGCCACAACAATTGCCATGACCTTAGGGAATGACCTTCAGAGGTGTGGTCGCATCTCTAATCAGGCAGGTCTCAACTTTATTTTCAGCGCAATTTTTGTTTACACTTTAGAGGTTTTGAGGTTAGTTGCGAGATAAAAAATCCTGAAATTTATAAATCAGTGGTTTGACTCAGACATTAAACATCCAGTGCTTATTAACTTATCTGTCTTGCCAAAAATAGGCTGATGTCTTATTAGAATTATTAGAATGACAAAGTGATTGATATGTCTCACTTAATGCTACATATTTATATAAAGAGAAAGGACATGCATTTTAAAGAAGCTGGGATGTTAATAACTATAGTAATTACTTAGTGGAACTTAAAGAAGCTAAAAATGCAGCATTTTGTTTCTGTCCATCAGGTATAAATTACCATAATCTTATGCACATTTGTATTTGCCCTCTGTTAATTTTATTTAACAAGGTTTATAAAAATGAATGGAATGAAAATGAAAAAGAGTTGAAGTCGTTTTTAGATTTATTATTTGACTCTTTTGGTTTTTGTGTATACACAATAATGATAGCCTATTTATCATAATTAATATTTTTCCTTCTTTATAGATGAAACAGTCCATGGAAGAATTCCGAAGTCTTGCTTCCCGATACGGGGATCTTTATCAGGCATCTTTTGATGCTGACTCGGCAACTTTGAGGAATGTGGAGCTGTATCCTAAACTTGCCCCAATAGGTCTTGTTCTTTTGAAGTCTCCTTTTAAACATAAGTACTTCAGACATGCCTGATTAAGATAGATGTATATCAGATCAGCCTATACAGTTATTATAATTAATAATTTCTCCTTTGAAATCTAGTATAAGCAGTATGATTTTACTTTTTATTTTAAACCAGGCTTTTTAAAAAAGTGGTGACTCAGTGGTGGTCTTTCTCTACCTCTAGGAAGAGTGTCCAACACCCACTTTGTGCACACTTGAGCCACAACAGACAACTCAAAATGTGTTCCCACCAGAGAACTATTTTCTGCTTTGTCTTACCTTCGCTAAAATATAACCCTCACCTTGACTTATTTAATATTCAGATACTGTAAAGTCTGTAGTGGATTTCTTTCTTTTTAGGTATAACCTTAACATTAATCCAGACAGCAGCAGAGCTGTTTACTGATATCTCATGCAATAGAAGCTCTGATTTTGGATCCAGAATCTGCAAGGTATTTCTAATAATAGTTTGCATTAAAGAACACTTTCAAATATGTTATCTTACCTAATCATCACAACAGTGTTTTGGAAGAGGTAGTATGCGGGGGGAAACTAGGAAGAGCTTCTCCAGCATTTGTCTGAGGTGACATAGCTAGTGACGAAACCTGGATTTTCTGATTGTTGTTTACTTATCTCCTATTTTCTCATCATTGACTGGAAAATTAACTGGGAAGAAATTCATTGAATTTCAACATTTTCTTCTCACATATTATAACTAAAATTTGGTATGAAAAATTGAGTTAGTAATATAATTAAACTGGAACTTGAAATTTTTTTTTTTTTGGTTTCCCAAGCAAAAAGGTATTCCTGTTTTTGCTTTGTTAAAAATTATTCTCCCCTCCCCTACTATTAATTAATTAATCAAAATATTTTTATAGAAGAATGACCCATTGGTTTTTCCCAATATAGTATTCTATTTTGGAATGTGCATTTTCAACTGTCTGTACTTTTCTATCTAGTAAGGCCTATGATTCCAAGATCAGCTTCCTCAAGAGAATGTAATCAACATGCATTTTAAATTTCTGTGCCCTAAAGTGCTGACTCACATTTCTTTTCAGGGCAGTACCAAGTTCCTTGTCTTCTGTTTTAAAGTACCGCCTACTCTCAGCCTACCCTGCTTGGCAATTTTCCCCCCCACTTATCTGGTCCATTTTCATATTTTCATGACATGCTAATTTTTACCTATTTATCTTTCTCTCATCTGTTTATTTTCCCTAGTTTGCAGTGTTTGACTTGCTGGATTTTTAAAAAAAATTATTTATTTATTAGTTTGTTTAAAACAAGCTTCTCCCTTCAAAATTTGAAGATGTTCTTAGACTTCATATTTTTCATAGTTTTTGCCAATTAATTGATACTTCAGGCTCACACCTTTTCTCATTGTGCAGTATTCATTTAACTGCTCAGAACACAAGTGCCATTGTACTGTTGGTCAACATACTAGAAATTAGTGTTTTTCTTGATTAACTCTATCAGCGAGCTAGGGCCATGGCCAGCAGGGACGGGGTGAAGGGAGCTACCAGCTCGCACGTGCTGCTCTTACCCGCTCCCCGTCCTCTCACTTTTCATCGCTCTTCTGCATCCCTTCATCCCTCACGCCCACTGCCCTCACCTTTGTCCTTCACAGCAATGAAAAAGTGGAAAAGAAAGCTTGTATATCTTGAGGGCGAGTTCTTTGGGTTTTATTTGCAATAGTGTGTAACTGCAAGGAGTAGATTCCTCCTAAAACTTCTGTTCTTGATAGCATATATTTTGTGCCTTTCAAGTAAAGAAGGGCCTACTGCTAAAAAGAACCTCAAGAGAGTGAGGCATACTGCTGTTTCACTGTAGTTTTTACAGAAATCTGTGTATCTCTTTCATAGCCTAGAAGGTTTTGGTGGGGGGAAGAGATCTTATTTTATTCAACTTTGTATCGCTAGCAACTAACATAGTACTTAAGCCTGTGTATCAGTAAATGTGGGATAGGATGGGGGAGATGTTTATAATCATGAATGTAATTATGTTCCTCATACCAGCTTTTCAGGGTTATCAGGAAAAAAGAATTTGAGATGCTTGTTCATTACATTTTTCTATTCTAGCTTCTTGTTCAGCCTGTCATGATTCCTTTGCACTTAACTTTTATTTCTACTGCCTGAAAAAATAAGGGAATGACTACAGGGACAAGATTTGAATACTTTTATACTACCTAGCAACCAAAGTGATTAAGACTTAATGAAGTTAGGTATGGGTTAGAATTCCAGCTTGTCACTTACTGCTTATTTGAGACTGAAGACAAATTACTTAACGTCTCGAAGCCTCAGTTTCCTCATCTATAAAATGGGAATAACAGTGCGTACTTCATTATCTTAAAGATTAAATGAGAATGTGTGGAAAGTGCCTGATGCATTTAGACATTAAAATTGTTACTAGTGTGGGTCACTGATTGATACTGATTTTAACTTCAGTTTCCAGGAATATGGATCCCCAGGTGCAGCCCACGCTGATAGTGAATATGAGAGAAGAATGGTGTCTGTATATAACCATGTCTTGGAGGAGGTGGAATCACTCAATCGGAAATATACCCCTGTTTCTTATATGGCAAGTGGCATTTGTTTTATTGAGCTTTTATTCTGTGCAAGTGGGTTTTTACCCATCTCTGGCACTTACTGTGTGACCAACAGATAAACCTCTCTGTGCCTGTTTCCTCTGCCTGTTTTGTGGCCGGGTTAACATAGTGCGCACCTCACAGCATTATTATGAGGGTGAAATCGGGATTCATGAAAGCACTTCGCACTTCTGTAGCTGCTCCGTAGTCATATTAGCATGTCAAATCTGCCCTACCAGAATGCAGATAAAACAAATTCTTTTCTTTTTTAACACGCTAACTGAAGTTGCAGTTGTTTTCAACCCAGGCTACAATTAGGATCACTTTGGAAGCTTTTTTAAAAAAAATACATCAGTATTCAGGGCCCACTCCATACCAGTTAACTCTGTATCTGTGCAGTTGAGGCCCAGGCATTAGTATTTTCAAAAGCTCCCAGGTGATTCTGTCATGCCACCAGGATTGAGAACCACTGGCCAATTGAAACAAAGAACTGGGCTTGTTATCTGACCGGCACTAAATCAGTTCCTGCGAGGTGATGCCATTGATACTTTTTAGAATACTTGTCCACCTTTCGTCCGCTGAATCTCTGCTGCCTTTGGCACTGTTGAGCACTCACTCTTTATTCAGTCTCATCCCTTGACTTCCCAGTCACAGGACAGATGGACATACTCTCGCCCAGATTCTCTCCTCCGTGTCTGGCCAGTCTCCAGTGTCTTAGTCAGCTCAGGCTCCTGTAACAGAATACTGTAGACTTGGTGGCTTAAACAACAGACACTTATTTCTCACAGTTTTGGAAGGTGGGGAAAAAAAGTGATCTAGGATCACTTTTTAAACAAGTAAACTAGTGCCGGCCAATTTGGTTCCTGGTGAGGACCCTTTTGTGGGCTTGCAGGCTGCCTCTTTCTCACTGTGTCCTCGCATGTTCTATAGAGCTCTGATCTCTTTTTATAAGGACACTAATTCCATCATGGGGGGGCCCATCCTCATGACCTCGTCTAAACCTAGTTGTCACCTTCCAGAGGCCCCATCTTCAAATACCAACACATAGGGAATTAGGGTTTTACCATATGAACTTGGAGGAGACACACACATTCAGTCCATAACACCCTGTCTTTGAACTTTACTCCTTGGAGAGTTTTTGCCCTGCCCTAACATTAGATGCTGATATTCCCGGTAGCTCTCTTCTGGTTCCTACTTTTCTCACTCTGTACTCTTACCATTTATCAGGTATTTTAGAAATTGGCAAGATGAGTTAGGAGTTAGATTAGATTTTAAGGACAGATACTTTCCTTGACATTAGAGCTTTCCACGTAAGGTCATTAGTACATATTTGCTGAATCGAACTGACACAGGTTTGACAATGAGATTGGTTGCTAAGGGAGATTATAAAGATTATCTTTGAAGTAAACACACACATCTGTGTGAGACACTGATTAAATTATTTTCATATTCCCTCTAAGCTGCACCCTAAGAAATTAAGTAGATGCCAAACAGTAACTTGAGTTTAATGGAGTTGAATCCACTGAATATAATGGAAAGAAGGGGAATTGTCGGGTCAGTAGGAGACATAGTACAGAGAAAAGAGTCCTAGGTTCAAATTCCCCCTCTGCCACTCAGCAGGTCTGTGAATTTAGACAAATTAACATTCTTTTCTATGATATGGAAAAAAGATCTACCTCATAGAGTTACTGTGAAGTTTAAGTGAAATAATGTATATTGCCTAGCACCGTGCCTGGCATGGCACATAAGGAGTGGTTAATAAATATTAATTCTCTTTTTTTCTCCACGTTGTATTTTATAGATGTGATATTACCTGAGCCCCAAATTCAGTTCCACAAGTATTTATTGAATCCTAAGAATAGAAAAATGACAAAGATACAGGGTCTTCCTTCGAGTTGTCTGTAGTCTAATTGAAAAAGGAAGATTCTGTAAACACAGTGCAGTGTATGTCAGAAATAGAGCTCTGCACAAGGTAAAGATGTAGCACAAAAGAGAAGTAATTCATGTCGAAGGATAGACAGAGTGGGGTAAGGGTGTAAGTCAGAGGATGTCTTTGCAGATGAGCTTTCCAGGCAGACAAAGGTAGAGAATTTCAGGCAGAGAACAACATGTTTGAAAGCAGAGCATGAAATAGCATGTGCCTTCCGGAAACAGTTTGTTATTGTTGCAGCAGAATGCGCAGGCAGGGGACTGGAGAGGCAGGCAGCAGCCGGATGACAAAAGGCTTTGAGCACAGTATTAGGGCACTTGGGTTTTATCCTGTGGGCACTAGGGTGTTTTTTAGGAATTTTTAATGGGCAGGGGAGAGAAGTGGTTAGGACTGAACATTCTTGTTATGTAGGCACAGAACAGGTTATGGCTTGAAGGGCATGAAATCAGAGGAAAGAAGAGTAGTTACAAGGCATCTCTCACAGTCCAAGGTAGGGGCTTAATTAATGTAATGGCTGCAGGAATGAGAAGGACAGATACATGAGAAAGATACTTAGGGTCAATATTGTCAAGGCTTCGGGGTTTTTGTTTGTTTGATTAGATGTGAGAAGATGGAGATGTGACCTCCAGGTTTCCATGTTACCAGGTCCGCAAGTGGTTGATCCTTTACTGAGACAGAATGTAGCAGGGTGGTGGAAGAAGGTGAAGGCCATTTTTTTTTTTTTTTTTTTAATATATATTGATTTCAGAGAGAGAGAGAGAGAGGGAGAGAGAGAAACATTAATGATGAGAGAGTCATTGATCGGCTGCCTCCTGCACGCCCCCAAGTGGGGATCGAGCCCTCAAACCAGGCATGTGCCCCGACTGAGAATCGAACCTCGATCGCCTGGATCCTAGGTCAAAGCTCAACCTCTGAGCCACACCCGGCCAGGCGTGAAGGTCATTTTTAACGTGTGGCTCTTATAGGCAGTTGGGTAATAGGTCTGGTGTGGGAAGGAGATGGGCTGGAATGCATGTAAGGTCATTATGAATGTAGAGGTTTTAAAGTCATGAGAGTAGAGAAAATTGCCTGTTAGGAATACGTGGACTAAGGAGAGTATCAACATTTACGGAAGAAACAAAGGAAGAGAATCTTAGGAAGGAAGATTGGAGAGGGGAAGAATCAGAAAAAGTGAGGGCAGGGACCATAAATGGAATTCCTTGGAAGAAGGAATTATCAGGTGCCACAGTATTGTCAAAAAATACGAAGGCTGAAAAGTATTGGATTTGGCAATGAAGAGAGTATTGGCGATGCACTGGTCTTCCTGCTGGTTTAGCAACCATGATATGTGATTTCACATCTCCAGACTGTTACTTTAATAGCCAATTGCTACTAACATACCTGGTGAGGTCTGCCCAGGGGGCTGGTGGCCTCAGAGGCAGTCCTGCTTTCCCAGGAGGGAATTGCAAAACCTGCATCCATTCTTCTAAAAGGGAACAGCCAGACACTTAGGGTCCTCTAAGTCCTGAGTTCACTTGGGGTCCTCTCAGTCCATCCTTTAAAGATGTTTCTCTCCTTAAACACTATTGTGGCATCAGAGGTTCCACCACAAGTAGGATATCCCTGCAAATGCTTCCCGTGTTCCTTGATGCAGTTAAACCTGAAGAAATAGACCCAATATCTTTAAATCTGTGTTGTGATTCTCTTAAGTAATAGATCTGACATTTGTATTACTGCTAGTGTGTTGTGCATGAAATATTCAGTAGCCTGAAACCAGTGAGGGGTAGTTTCTTCTGGCTTTCTGCCTTATTGCCCAACTTTTAAAAAATGTTTACAGCATAGGCAACTAGGTGACAGTTTACTTGAAATCAGGAGCTTAGAAGGACAGACAACATACTGTATAGTGGAGTGGTTTTCAACCTGTGGTGCTTTGGGGGGGCCACTGAGAGGGGTGTAGACTGAGGGCATGGTAGACCACATAGGAATGGTTCTCGGTGCCCCAAAGTTTAAGTGTCTGATAGTGCTGGGACTTTTCCCCCCTATTGTTTGCAAGCCATTGGGGAAATGGAACAAAAATCACTGACCGAAGTCAGGATTAGGCAACCTCGGTTCTAGCTCCACTTTGTTCCATTACCTATCTAGGTGACCTGTGTCGTCATCCAAATGGACAATAGCTGTGATGGGTTTATGGGTGTATGCTAACCTCCATACCCATCAAGTTGTGTACATGAAATATATACAGCTTTTTGTATGTCATTATACAGCAGCAGAGTGGTTTTAAATTTTAAAAATAAATAAATAACCTTGGAAATCTTAAATTCTGGTTCTATGATCCTTTTCACTGAGACTCAAAGAATTTACTATAGCGTTGTTATTACCCTGCAGTAAATGCTGGGATTTTCAAAACTCAGTTAGACCTGTGAAATAATGTTCGAAAGGGATATTACAGTTTCATAGTTCCGTAGAGCTGGACTATATAGTCATTCTTCCTCTTAATTCCAGTAAGCTCACCGTCGCTCACTCGCTGGGACCTCAGGGCCGTAGGGTCAGGGAAGCCGCCTAGTGGAGGTGGGTTGACAGAATGAGGCAGCTCGAAGCCACAGTCCCGCGTGGGATTTGGTGTCAGCCCTCGGATGTTAATGTGCCGCTCTGGCTCCTTTACCACGTGCTCTTTATCACACTTCGCCAACTTAATCAACCATAGTTGCTCCATATTTTAGTGTCATAATGTTTACTAGCTCTGAGCTCTGTAGAAGTGCAGAGTTTCCGTACTGCTTAGCCTTGAGCAATGCGGGTTTTCTCCCTCCTGTCGTTTACTTCTTACTGACTGTACTACTTCAAAGCAAAGTAAAATCTGTGGTCATACTATCCCTTATGCTCCGTAACGTGAATGATTTGGCAAATGTCCACAGTCCCTGGGTGTTGCGTCAGTTTCCTGATTGGTGGCATTAGTGTTGTTTCTGTAATAATCTATGTGAGCATTTATAGTTTTTAAACTTCTTCTTGAAAGTACCGTTTGTTGATGAAATTTGGAAATTTATTTTTATTTGATTCCGTCTCTCTTTCCCCCGCAGCATACAGCATGCCTCTGCAATGCCATCATTGCTTTGCTGAAAGTTCCTCTTTCGTTTCAGAGATATTTTTTCCAGAAACTGCAGTCTACCAGCATTAAGGTAATATAGGAAGAATGCCACAGTTAATATAGATTAAAAACCCAGTTCTCTTCTACGGATTAAGTGGGGCATGGCTCTGCTTCAGGACCTTACCTTTGGTTTTGATGAAACTTATGCTCTTTAGTTGTAAGCCTTTCCTCCCTTTCCCAGCTGGTTTGGTGTCAGTACCAAAAGCAGTGAGACAAGTGTTTGGGTGGCTGGAGCTCTGTACCTTGGCTCCCTACTTCAAAAATAAGTTGAGTGGTTTTTATCATAGTAGCCTACAAGGACCTTGAGCTGAGTCCACCTCTTGAGCTGGATTATCCCACCTCTGGTCAGCCAGTTCAGACCCAACTTCAAATGAAATAGGTCCAGTAAACATCACCAGTCCTACTTCCAAACACTTTTATCTTTGAATAATAAGCTTTGAGTAGCTAGCCAGTGAATAGAATTAGTATTTTAAAATATTTAAACTACTCAATATTTAAAAGCTGTTTTTGATTCAAAGAATGGAATTGGGGAAATTGTCACTTCTGAAAGATTTCGTGGATTATCCCTGTCAGTAAATGTCTAGTATATTTTGGAATACATCTAAATGCTTTTGATAACAAATAACAAACCAGGCCATTTCACAAGACCTGGATATAAGGAAAATTGATTATCTGGATAAGAAGTCCTAAGGTAACAGGTCTCCAGAGTTGATTACTTCAATGGTTCAACAACATTATCAAAAAGACCCAATTTCTTCTATCTTTTTATTTAGCAAGACTTGAGCTTTCTGTAGTTGAAGTGGATTTGGGGTTTTGTGTTTTTTTTTTAAATATATCTTTATTGATTTCAGAGAGGAAAGGAGAGGGAGAGAGTGATAGAAACATCAATGATGAGAGAGTCATTGATTGAGCCCACAACCCGGGCATGTTCCCTGACCGGGAATTGAACCCTAATCGCCTGGATCCTAGGTTGACGCTCAACCGCTGAGCCACGCCCGGCCGGGCGGATTTGGGATTTTTAATGTGGTTTTAAAGAAAAACTACTCTAATGAGAGGTTAAAAATGTCATTTGGTTTATTTGTGGAAATTGACTTTTATACCATGGTGACTTGGTTATGTATGTAATCCTAGAATTTTAAGTTCATTTGCATTTTAATTTAGTCAGTTTAAAATTACCTAAGACCAAAGAGACATCTGCTGGACATGAAAATTTACATAGTATATTTACCTACTGGAATTGGTTCATTGTCAAAGAAATGCCTCCTCACAGAAATTTGGAGAGCAGTGCCTTCGTTGTTCTCTAATCTGCTACCCTCGGGTAGACCTGGGACATGAGGTTAAAAAAACACAGGTATTTAAAAGGAGGCATTAGGAATAAGAAGCCCTTGACTTTAAAGGTGTGTCTGTCTAGTCGTCCCAGCGTTTCAGGGTGTGTGTCTGCTCGTGTGCGCGTGTAATGTTTTAACCCATGATCGGCGGTTAGCACAGGCATGTTTGTTGGAAGGAAGCTTATTCTTGGTCGTTACCGTTTATTTTGATGTGATTCCAGCTTGCCCTGTCACCGTCCCCCCGGAACCCTGCGGAGCCTATCGCTGTGCA
Organism: Miniopterus schreibersii; assembly: GCF_964146895.1. NCBI lineage: Eukaryota > Metazoa > Chordata > Mammalia > Chiroptera > Miniopteridae > Miniopterus > Miniopterus schreibersii. The sequence continues at coordinate 26,335,176 of NC_138119.1, forward strand.
GAATAACCAGCAGCTGGCGCTGAAGGTGGAGGGGGTGGTTCAGCACGGATCTAAACCGGGACTCTTTCGCAAAATTCAGTCTGTCTGTCTGAATGTTTCTTCCACACTACAAAGTAAATCTGGACAAGACTACAAGGTAATTTACAAAAGAAGGAGAATTGTGATGCAATTTTATCAACTCGGTGGTGGGAGTTTTCCAGGGTTTTTCATGGTCAAGCAGATTTAGTTCCACCTCCCAAAGATTAGATGGACACAAGTTAAAAGCACATATTGGGGTGTGAGAGGCTGATAACGCTTACCTTTCCCCTGCCTGAACCATTTGATAGACAAACATTCAGGCAGACGGAGATCAGACTATGAGTGCTATTACTGTAGAGCCAGGGAGAAACCCTGCTCAGGGCCTGGTGGCAAGGACTTCTAGCTTGTACCTCTGAATCGAATTTTCCCACCCAGCTTCAGCCAATACACACAAAGCCTGCCCCTGTAAAACTGATGGCAGGGAGGAGCACCTGCAGCCCAAAGAAGAAGGGAAAGAGAAAAGGCTTAGCTCCCTATGACCAGTTCCCACCCCACAACTTAACAGTCAGTGGGATTCACCACCTCCTCTGGAGACCAGTACAGTTCATCTCATGAAAGGTCCTTTCACACCGAGGGAAACATCAGGAGTTGGGAGAAAGTGTTTCCGTAGTCCTCCTGTCCCCAAAAGCGAGCACATCTATTTATTTTTCTCTATCTTAAGTAAATCTTAGCATTTTCAAAAAAAGAAAGTATGTAGCATTGGCATACAGTGGTCAGATAGAGTAAAATCTTTCCTTTTGAGTATAACTCTAGGAATTTGCTGCTTTGAGAATCATGACATAAGTTAACTAAAGCCGTGCTTACTTTGTTAGCCAAAGCTAAGATTCTGAATTCGTGCCCACGAAACACCAGTCTTCCAAATGTAGGATGTTCCTCCCTTTAGACAGCTCTTTCCAGTTCTGTGGTTTATTCACAGTAAACGGAACAAGGGATCAAGTGCCCAGTTGTGTGAACAGAGTTGTTCAAATGCTCAAAGTGCTTGTGTCCAGGGCTATTGGGGACAGGCTTGAACTGAGGTTCATAGCAAGAAAGGGGTATCAGTAAAGATAAAAAGAGCATTTAATTCTCTTTGGTGGGTTTTAGACGGAAAAAGCCAAGGGGAGGTCTGTTTTAAGCCATTGTCACTTTCTTTACTTCAGTAACTTACTGTCTCTGGCACTCTCCACCCAGTCTGATAAGCTCAGCCTTCGTTCTGTTCTCTTCTTCTCTTTTGACTTTCATGACCCACATGGTTCCTTATGTAGCCATTCACTAGATATTTGGTGACTGATGAAAAAAATCACTTACTGTGTTTATACAACTGTTATGTTTGGGTGATCTCTGTTGTCACAGATCATAGTGAGAATTGACATAGTTAACAGTCTGCAGCTCTTCGCTCACGTTGAGTTTGAAAGAACAGTAACCATGACTCTCTTTGTACCTTGTATATAATGATCTCTACTATTAAGAAAAAAACATTGAAACCAAGAAGTACTGGTCTTCTGCTTGCTGACCTGCCTCTTCAGAGGCATTGACTGAAGCCAGGAAGCTGATGTAATAAGCCATGTTGTACATGATTGCCTTGTAATGTTACTTGCAGGGAGTTTGCAACTTAAAATGTGTCATCCATTTAGAGTCATCAGGTCTTTTTCTGGTCCTTTTAAGGAAGTTCTTGTTTAATAGGCATGTTCTTTAGGAAAATAAAAACCCTACAAAAGTTGAATGTGCAAACAAAAAACAAAAAAATTACCCATAAATAATTTTAAGATCCGGAATTGGTTGATGACTTTATTTTATTAATGTTACAGGTAAATGACTCTGGAAAACTGACCTCATGGTAACTGCTTATTTGAGCCAAAGCTTCAGGGCACATTTATATAATTAATTATACAACAGAAACACACATAAATATAGAGCAAATCTGGTCAAATACTCATTACGATGACCTTTTTATGCATTCTTAGAGAAAGTGCCTCTGACATACTTCATCTTGGCTAGAGGCAGGGGTACACCAGCATGTGTTGTTCTGATATTGAAGGGCAACAGCATGAGTGTCTGTCTAGCTAAATAAATGAATGAGCCCATAAATCTGTGTTCTGCAATGTATTGTTCTGCTAGTTGGAACAAGACACTGATTAAGTGAGCGATGTACAAGTTCTGAAGTTAATTTAATTCTAAAGTTAATACTGAAGGAGGAATCACTATATTACTTAAAAAATATAAAGTCAGACTAGCGAGGAGGAAAGACCTCACTTATATGTTCTTAGTTTACATTTCTTTGCATCTCTTATATTTTAAACTCCCTGACCCAGGTGGCTACATCCTGTTTCTTCAGGATGTCTCTTCACAGACTAAAGAAAGATGAGGATTGGAGTCCAGATCGGGTGTTGGGTAAACAAGTGTAGGGAAGGGCAGTAAAAGCTTCTCTTCTGCCCTCTGAGGGTCTCCAGCCGGGCCCAAGGTGAAACTGACATTAAGGCAGATTAACAGGAGAGAAGCGTACAAATGTTGTTAGAATTTTACATGTAGATGGGAATCTTCACGAGAGAATGAAGTGACCAGAGCAGAAAGCCTGTGCACCTTTAGACACAGAAATGATAAGTTCACGATGAAATGACAAGACACAGGGATTGGGCTCAGGGCAATAAATTGTGGGAAAATGCTAGGAGATCCGTTGGGGCAGTGGGTGAGACTAGATGGGGGTTATTTTAGTAGGTTTGTTTGTACAGATCCATTTCAGCATCGATGCCCAGACTCTGGTGATAAGTGTGTTCTTCTCTTCCTGGTATAGGGAGGCTACCTTTCTTGGGGGAAATTTTATGGCCTATTTTAGGTAAAAAGGGGCAGCCCTTCCTGCATCTGTTGTTTCTCAAGTGCCTTTAGCTCAAAATAATCAGGACGCCACAGCAGCATGTTGGGGTGGTGTGTCCTGACCTCCTTCACCAGGAAGAGACCAGCATATGAAGGGGTTGAGAAAGGCTCTGGGGCTCGTTCTACGAGGATAGCCAGGAGTCAGATCACTCCGCAACTAAGAGCGTAGGCTCTGCCATTAGAGGCCATCTCCACCACTCCTTAGCTGTGTGATGTTGGAGAAATTACTTAACCTGTCTGCCTCAGTTTTCTCCCCTATAAAGCAAGGATAATAATTGTACCTACCTCTTGATGGTTTGCATGGATTAAATAAGCACTTAGGCAGGATCTGACTCATAATAAGCACTCAATCAGTGTTAGCTGTTGTTATTATCTAACAATTCTTTTATTCCAGATACCCATTGACAATATGACCAATGAGATGGAGCAGAGGGTTGAGCCTCATAACGATTACTTTAGTACTCAATTTCTGTTGAACTTTGCTATCCTTGGAACACACAACATTACTGTGGAATCTTCAGTGAAAGACGCCAATGGTATCGTATGGAAGACTGGTCCCAGAACTACCATATTTGTAAAATCCCTGGAAGACCCTTACTCCCAGCAAATTCGCCTGCAACAGCAGCAGGCCCAGCAACCATTACAACAGCAGCAGCAACGAAATGCCTACACACGGTTTTAACCCTGTGACAAACGCACTACAGACTTTACAGGGATTGATTATATTGGCAAAAGTCCTTTGCTTTTTCATGTGGATTAAGATATAAAAGTTATAATTTGGAGCCCATTTACTCATTGGTTTCTGTAATGTAAAAATTCTGAAAAAAATGGGTTTTTTGTTTTCTTAAAAATTTCATTTGAGAAAAATTGAGTTCCTAACCAGAAAGATTTTTTTCTTTGTTCCTTTAACCAGGTCCTTTATCTCATATTTAACATTCTCATTTATTATTACTTTTACTGTTGCTGAGCCTTTCTTTTAAGTCGCCTGTTGGGATCATTGAATTAGTAAATTTGACTGCTTCTCTGCCAAAATATATCACTTGCTGCCAGACACAGACTGATTCTGAGTTAGGCCTTGGGTGTTCTGACCAGTAAGCGCAGTGTTCACCCATGGTGGTAGAAACCGAGTCCTCCCGTCGATGGATTTGGAAGTGTCTCCTGAAACATCCAGTCTTCTGGATTATGAGAGCAGGCAGACTAGCAGATTGAAACATCCTGCTCTATTATTTCAATGACTTGCCTATCTGTTCTGTGCTAAAGCAAACTTAATTTATCATTTTAGTATTTAATTGACCCAAAGAGCAGCTAACAATTACATAGAAAAAATTGGAGATTAATAATTTGTTTTTTCTACTATGTGTGTGATTGTGTAGACTTTTTACATTGTTTCTAAGAGTGGGGGGAAAATCATTCGCATTTAATGTCTTAATGTTTTAAGGTAGGGGGCAGATCTTTGGTTTAGTTTCTTCTTAACAAGTTATGTAATGCTAGACTTGATTGTCTAGAAAGAACAGATTCTTTATAACACAACCTCGATTAGTTGGGATGCTCAGGGAATAGAAGTTTTCTGGTTAGCCAGAAAACCCCTTTTTTCTATTTCAATACTGGTTGAAAACCATTATAAAATCTAATAATAATAAAATACTTTCTTGTCTTAGGACAGCATACTAGATATAATTTAACTGTTCTTTCTTGATTTGGGATCATTCAGTTCTTTGGGATCATGATTTCTAAACATCAGGGATCACAGCATTGCAGATACTGATGATATGAACAGTTGGGCTCGAAGCAGCTCCTAAGAGGAAGCGGGCACATTCCTTGGAAGTTTCTTTTTAAAATAAATCTCTCAATTTGTTTGCTTGTGTTTTGCCTTCTCTTTAAAGTTGACATTGGCTCAAAGGAGGGATAGAGTTTAAAGGAAAAAATGAAGTGGGGTTTTTTTCTTGCCATATGGCCTTTGCAGGTGAGAAGTGATTGGCAACTCAGGTCCCTCCAAGATTGCTTGGCCTCGTGAGCTATTGTCGCAGCACAACACATTTCACTGCCAACAGCCAGAACATTGTCACAAAACATGTAAATCTAGTGGCCACTGTAGACAACACCCTATTATAAGTGGCACAGTTGTACTCTGCGTGATGTGCACAGTCATGCTTCTCTGGGAACATGAGCTTTAGGAAGAATTGCCAGAGCAGTGGAGCAGGGCCCCTTGCCCTTTTACCAGTAGAGCTGAATCAGAAAGAAGGTTCCACTTTGGGCCCTGATGCATTAGTTCTGTGACCTGGGGCAAGTCACTTCATCTCTGTAGAATTTAGTTTCTTTGTTTGTAAAATGACTGAATTAGGCTTGACTCCAAGTCTAGAGTTTTGTTTATCAGGTGAGTCAAAGACTAAAGACAAAAAAAAGGGTTCTTAAATTGGGAAAAACCTTTTCTCCCCCCATTAAATGGCTTTTTTCAGAAGGAAATTTTATAATGTTGATTTCAGATTTCTGGTACTGTTTCAAGGCAGACTTCTCAAAAAGAAACAGATCTTGGGAAGATATGTTTTTGGTAACTCTAGTTATAAACTCTTTGATTTGGTGTACTACAGGGCCCTAGGCACTAACTTGGAAAAGAATTATGAAAATAAAGTCATCCACATAGTTCAGAGTATGAAAATAACTCTGTAAAGCAAAAAAGGCTATTTTATTTCAGTATCTCTACTGGATCCAGGATTGGGACTCTGTCTGATATTATGTTTGGTATAATATCTGCATTTTGGCATCAACTGTTAAACAGTAATTTGCGGTGCAGGGAAACTGTGTTTATAATTTCAACACTATACTAATGAATGAAAAGAAAAAGAAATATTCAAGGAATTACACAGACAAGAAAAATACTCATACTGATTATGAAGTATGTTCCCTGAATTTAGCAGTATGAATAATAAAGGGCACTGGCTGATTGATTCTAGGAAGGCAGGACTTATTTTTCTCAGTGTTTAGTGACTTTTCAGCATAACCTGGTGGTTAAGAGCACAACCTTTGGAGCCACATTCTCACAGTTCAAACTCTAACTCTTACCTAAGTTTGTGACCTTGGACAAGCTACTTAATCTCTCAGTTTCCTTATTCCTAAAATTGGGGTAGGGGTGAGGATTGAGTGAGTTAATATAGAATTAATGTATGTAAAGCACTTAGGAGGTGCCTAGCACATAGTAAATAGACATATGTGTTTGCTGTCATTGTCATCCTCACTGGTATCTATTTTTCACCGTGTTAGGTCAGTTTTTTAATATTAGCATTTTACTTATTCACAATAAAAGTTACCTTTTTCTGCTACAAGACACATTTAAACTATCTTCCCTCATATTCAATTTGGGTACATTGAGTAATAACAAAATAACTTAATGTTGACCTAAACAAAATGGAATTTCTGTCTACCGCACTGTCAATCCTATTTAATTAAAATACTTAAAGACAGACATACCAAGAAAATTATGAGAATACTTTCTAAAGCTACTGGTTGCCTTCAAGGGTGGTGGCAATAGTGTATTAACTTATTTAGAAATTAAAGTACTACTATGTGCCAGAGCCTTGTGGTACGACCTTTGTAGCTCAAACCAACCAAGGTTGGTAATTTGCAACTGCAAAGTATAAGTCACTTTTTATATTAAGACATGGTTCAATGAAGAACAAACGATCTTCAGATTAAGGGTCCCAGAGATGCCCATTTAAGTTCTGTGTAGAAGATCACTTGCCGTGGATCTTTGGGTAGGTCGCTTGGTCTTTCTGTGCCAATATCTGCCAGCAGTGTCGAGAATAAGACGGCCCTGCCAGCTGGCGTGTAGCGTGTAAGCAGTGCTGTCCGGTAGAACCTTCCGTGGCGGTGGAAATGCCCTAAATCTGCACTACCCAGGGCAGCCACTAGTCACATACAGCTACTGAGTATCTAAAACACAGCCAGTGTAGCTGAATCTTTCCTTTCCTTTGGACTTAGTTAAATTCACATAGTCTCGTGTGGACAGTGCAAGAGAAGTTTCTAGATAAGGAATCTACATTGGAATTCTTTGACTCACCAATGGGTTTCACACAGATAAGGTGTTCAGGGTCTGTATGTTTGCTTTGCCTCTGGTGATACAATATGGTGTCACTCAACCGAACACCCAGCCTTGTACTTTCTATAATGTGCCCTTGGGTTTAGCCTTTGTCACCAACGTTAAAAGTATGATGGGATGTATTGCAGAGTCAGAAAGTCTGGTGAATAGGCTTAGATTTCCTAACAGCACTCCAGGAAGTTAGGGTCTTTCCATTTCTTGCCCAAGAACACAAAGACCTTTCAACGTCCTGGGCTATGTGTTTTATTGGCTTGGCTGGCGCTAGTCCATTATCCTGTGGTATGTAGTGTACAGTACTCATTCTATGAGCAATTTAATTTTTAATTGTAATTGGGATTTAAATAGAGTGAGTCATGTTTTTTTCCTTAAATGACATACCATGACCTGGAGCCATTGATTTCCACATTCTAATAAAGACTGCTAAATGTAGATTAATTTTTTTTCAAACCTACTACAGTTACAAAACACTTTTCAGTCTGAACCTTTTCCCAGTGCAGTTCTCTCCTGCACAGTCAAGTTTGTTGTGCAGTTTGCCATCTTTGCTTGTTATTTAGGTCTGGTTAAAGATTGAAACTTGCTGAAATGAGTTTGGGGATTGTCTTCCTTATAGATCATGTCTACAGGTGTAGCTTTTGTTTAGTGATATCTAGCTAGCAGACTGAGACTAAAAAATAGTTTTACTGTTGTCTCCAGATAATTTTTTAGTAAAATTATGAAGGTGAGATGATATCAGATGAATTAGAACAATCAGGGAAATGAGCCTCTTACCCAATCAGTATCCTCAAGATTCAGGATGAGTTCGAGAAAAACATTGTATGCAGAGAAGAAATAATCTATAGTTCACCTTTTGGTTTTCTTGGGAGATTTTATTTGTGGATTCTGATGAAGCTTATTTGTGGCTATGAATCAAAAACATTTAAAATAGGGGCCTAGCCCGGCCGGGCGTCAACCTAGGATCCAGGCGATTGGGGTTCGATTCCCTGTCTGGGCACATGCCTGGGTTGTGGGCTCAATCCCCATTTGGGGGCGTGCAGGAGGCAGCCAATCAATGACTCTCTCATCATTGATGGTTCTATCTCTCTCTTTCCCTCTCCTTTCCTCTCTCTGAAATCAATAAAGATATATATATTTTTAAAAATAAATAAATAAAATAAAATAGGGGCCTACGACAAATAAAATAGGACTGAATTAGACTGAGGGATTATGAGAAGAGATTAATGTCTAGTTCTGTTTCCCAGCACCATAGAAGGTGAAAGTAGGCTGTGTTGCCTCAAGAGCTCCATCCCATTGGAAATAGTGAAGCTAATGATGCTTTTTGTTTATGTGTCATCTCACCTTGAGATGAGCAAAGTGATGATGAATTAACACTTGTACCTTGCTTTCCCTTCCCCACCCCCACCCACCAGCAAAGGCAGACAGCAGGCGATCAGGAGGGTCAGCCCTGAAGTGCTGCCCACATGACAGGAGATATAGATAAAAAGCCTGCTGCAGAAATGCAGGTAGGAGAGAGGGCCTTCCCTGGGCTGAGCCCACACCAGGCCAGGCCCTGAGCTGGCGGTGGGAAGTACAAATGGAAACTGACAAACCCCTCAATGGACAGAAAAAGACCTCTATATTCAGAGAACTTGAAGAGGGCTTTATAAAAGCTGTTGACAGAGTACAAAAGATGCCATTCCTGAAATTCTGATAGTATCCTCCCTTGTATGGAGCAGTCAGGACAGGCTCTTCAGTAATTAGAAAACTGGCCATGATTTGGCATTTTCTCCTTTTGCAGCACTTGCGATGCAAGTGTTCCTTCCTGCTCAGAGAGCCCTTTCTTAACATCATCAGAGACAATTGGGTACATACTACCTGGAAGCCAGAGAGGAACAGAAAGAAGAGCATCTGGGGAAAAGGTACACCCCTAAAGTGTAAAGTCCATATTTTAGCCTCAAGAAGATAGGAGCTTACACTCAAAAAGAAGTAAAGACTGTTTCGTGTTGCAGAAGCTCCTGCCGCTTCTAGCCAGGCTGTTGGATGACATGAACCCCTCAATGTCACATTTCAAGTTATTAGGGCATTAGGGAGAAATGACTGTAATCACAGAATCACTTAAGCAACATCAGATCTGTCCTACTTAGTGTTAGTGTCCCCTGGGATGCTCAGAAGCATATTAGCCATGGCTAGAATTGTCTCAATGAGCACATCTGGAACCTCCTTGAGGGCCCTTGACACCGAAGAGGCCCTTGAGCCTGTCCTAAGCACTCAGGCCCCTGCCCCCTCTCCCACATGGCTGACTCAGTAGCTGATGGAAAGCATTTTTCCTTCACCCTGAGCACTGGAGGTAACTCAGCTGAGATCACAGGGCACTATAGCTCAGTCAGCAACATTTGTCTGAGCAGGAGTTTGTGAACTGGAGCACATTTCCCAGATCTAGGCCAAACGCCCAGCCAACACGGATACAAACAATTTTGAGAACAGATGATCTTTTATTTATTCAACAAATGTTTATCAAACACATACAGGATACCAGGAACTGGAATTACAGTGATGGACAAGCTCCTTGGCTTCGTGGCTATGCCACTCCTTGTTTTTGCACAGACCATGGGAGGGAAGACTTTGATCATGCTGGGTGGGCCTGAGCTTCCTTGGTGGTTGATCATTTCCTCTTGTGAAAGGGGAAAGGAATGAGTTTGCACAGGTCTACCCAGGTCAGAGTCACTGCCTTTCCCTGTGTGGCCCTTCAGAAAAGCTATCGGCCTGAGCGTCTGCCCCTTCAGTATCTGACCATCTCCACAGTTCACTAAGTTTTTTCTTATATCCAACCTAAACTCCTCACAGCGATCTTAACCTCCTGCTTCAGTTCTTTGTGTTTGAGGGAGATGGCAAAAATCCCAAAACCGTGGTCACAGGGAAATAGTACTAATCAGAATGCAGTCTCCTGTGACCCCAACTACTTCACACCGAAAAACCCATCTCTCCCTCCAGACCCAGCAGAAACACATTCACTCTGATTCCTCTAGCCAGATCTGACACTTTGTACTGGTCCCTTTGTAACCAGTGTCAAATCCAGTCTTGTGTACAATCCACTGCCTGACCCTTGGGGTTGGCATACATGTGGACAAATGGTGGCTAAAGTTACCATATCCTGTTAATGGGAACAAGCAGCTCCCTCCACCGTTCCAGGCTCCACGTCAGCCCCCCTGGCTGTTGAGTCCTGGTTTCCTCTCACAACATTTTTGTAAGCCTTGGCTGCTTCATCTGTGAAATGGGGCTAATAACTGCCCTGTTGTGAAGATTAAATGTAATAACACATGAACAAAGCCCGCTACTTGGCAGAGGCCCACCAAATGTTGGTTGCCTTCTACCTCTGTGGTGGCCTGGCCAGCATGGCCTGCTGACCCAGAGAAGAGCAGAGAAAGAAACATTAGCCTCATGAAACAGTTATGTTGCAGATCATCTCTGCCTTAAAGGAAAGTGATGTTCCAGGTTGTATGAGAACCTAAAGGGACTAAAATTTCTTAGACTCAAGAGGAACTTTTCTTTTCTCTTGGGAGAAGGGCATTAATCCAGCTTCCCTGTCAGCACAAGCCTTGAGCCCTGGGGGGAGGGGGGCTGTAAAAAAGAAAGTGTCACCAGTTTGATGAGCCAACCCAGGCTTCTCTGTCATTCTTTCTGAGTTATTTAGCAAGTGCAAAATGAATGGGATTATATCCAAAGTTAGTTCTTGCCATCAAATCTATTGGACACAAGCCCCATGATTCAATGGACACTTTCTACCTGACTGAGCAGAACTATTTCCCTCCTGAAAGGTTTTGGAGAGTTTGCTATCTCCCCCAAACAGAACATGAAGACAAAATTGCAATAAGAAATTCAGGTTGGGCATAAGTAAGGACTTGGTGAACTGTGAAAATAATTAAATACTTAAGGAAGGTGGCATTTGGACTGTGTGAGCTATTCTGTCCAACCACAGGGATGCCTTTGCCAACAGCCTCTCAGCTCTTGGCCCTATTCCACCAGCAGGACCTCATGCAGACTCCCCCGCTGAGGGCTCTGCTGGGAGGTGGCATGGAGCCCTGCTCCCCACCCAACACATGCCCTCCAGACAAAGGGCTCAGGCTGTGCCGCTGCAGATATAAATAACCCCCTTGTGACTCTCTCTGTCCTTAGAGCAAATGCCTCTGGCCATTGGGGGAGAAGTGGTGGGAGGGAGAGCCCCCTGGGCTTGACAGCTGAGAAAAGAGAGTGAAGAGTCATGTTTTCTCTCACCTCCTAAGTGTGAGTTTATATGAGATACGTGTCTAGGCAGGGAGGGGGCTGTCCTACTTTTGAGGAAGGGGTTCTGTCCGCCACCGAGTTTCTTCCCTCTGTTCCCACTACTGTCACCCTAGTTCACAGGCTCATTGTAGTTTCCTGGACTATCGCTTCTGCCTCCTGTTTTCCTCACTGTCTCCTCTGAGGAACCCTTACTTTCCACTGCTTCCCAACTCACTTATCTCATCCAGTGGGAACCCTATTCCCATTGGGTTCCCAGTACACCCCGAATTCTTCAATCTCTCTTTTCCCCCTCCCCGCTTTTTTCCTTTTTTCCCCCAAGGGTGTAGAACCTCCCAATTCACTTTGAGGGGCACAGCCACAGCCACCAAAGGCGATGAGATGAGCTTGCCATCAGCACCTCTGTTTAAACTGCTGCTACAAAAGAAGAATTTACACCTACCCACCCCAAACTATTTCAAAAAAATCCAAGAGGAAGGAACACTTCCAAACTCTTTTTACGAGGCCAGCATTAGCCTAATTCCAAAGCCAGATAAAGACACTACAAAGAAAGAGAATTACAGGCCAGTATCCCTAATGAACACAGATGCTAAGATCCTCAACAAAATATTAGCAAATCGGATCCAGCAATATATTAAACCGCTGCTACAACAAACAGCAGTTCTTGGGTTTAGGTGCGCGGTTCACCCTCTCCCTGGAGAGCCTCCGCAGTGCGACTCCGGCCTAGCCCCGAGCCCCACTCGCTGCGCCTCCGTTGTACCCCATTCCGTGGTGCAGCTACTTCCCGGGCACCCCATGAGCTCAGTTTGCAGGCCTCCTCGCCACCATGGTTCTGTTTCCATTTTCCCTCCACCTGGCTACTCCCCCCCTTCACTGAAAATCCCTCCATCCCTCCACATCTTGACTCCCCAGCCAGGCTCCGTAGTCAGGATGCCTCCAGGGCCTGTGTCCTAGCCAGGCCGCCTGGCCCTCCCTGTCAGCATACAGGGGGACACGTGGTACCTAAGGTGACCCTGTGCTATGACGAGAACAAACGGCTCCCTCCACCGTTCCGGCCCCCACCGGCCTCTGACTTCTCTGGCGTCCAGCCCTGGCCCGCATCCTACGCGGGGCAGCCCCGACTGAGCCGCCTGCTGGCCCCACGTTCGCCTCGGGGACAAGAGGTGTAAAGGAGCCTCCTACGCGCTCTGAGCTCATGCGGTGGAGACAGGAGCACAGCCCACGGGCATGGGGGAGGCCTGCGGTGGCCGAGAGCACAGCCCGGGCTCTCTGAACCAAGCACCTAAACCCAACAACTGCTGTTTGTTGTAGCAGCAGTTTAATATATTGCTGGATCTGAGGTCTGAGACAGGAGGGAGTGGGCCAGGGCCAAGAGCTCGCAAGAAAGTTAAAAAAAAAAGGACCGTTCATCTGCCTCCTTCCTTAGAATCATTTTCACTCTCTTCCAGCAATAGCCTTCTCCTGCTCAGAATCTGGAATTCGTTGCTGCTTTGAGTGATCGGGGTTTCACTTTCCTGCCAGCCTCTTCCCTGTAAGGAAGCTTTCAGGAAGCTTTGGTCAGTGACTGTCACATATGTTAGGGTGATCTGTGGTTGTCCATAGTGCCAAGGGTGAGCAGAGGTACCAAAATCGCACTGGGGTGAGACCTGAGGAGTTCACTACATTCCCATTCTCGCTGACTGAGGTTTATAAAGTGCTGCCCGGAGACCCTGTGGGAGGTGGGCTGGGCAACAAAAGGTACCAGAAAAGAAAGGCAGGGAGAGGACGCAGAGGTGGCCACTCCAGCCCAGCCTGACTGCAGAGCCCGCTGCAACTCAGACCCGCAGGCCTCAAATCCAAAGCTTTTGCTGCTGTATGTGACATCTGTTAGATGATGGCCTGCTCGCGCTGCCCCTCGCAGCCCACCCCCACCCACTTTCAGCTACAGCTTCTGCTCCACAAGCCTGAGGCCACAGGGCCTCCCTCTGGGTGGCTGGAGCTGTGACAGGTAACCCTGGAAGCCAGCCAAGCCCGTGTGTTTTGCTGTATGGATGGTAAAGGAAAATGGCCCAGATGATTTTGTGCCCAAGGTCCCCTGGGCTGCCTTTGTGTCCTTATAAAGCAGTGAAATACTCATCTCTGAGCTCTCCTTTGGGGCGCTCCCGAATGCATGATTTTCCTCTAATCAGAGGCATCCACAGTGCCCTGAGAGGCGGGAGCTTAAAGCAATAATGCAAAGACAGAAAATAAGCTCAACCTGTTCGACGTCCAACATAAAGATATTGAGAATAAAGGGGACAGAGTTTTGGCTATAAAGACAGAACAGAGGAAGGACAGCAGGATAACAATGGCCACCTTAGACATGGTGACAGTTTCATTGTTCTGCGATCCCCGGTGCCTGTCACACCTCCAGGCCTTTGTTCGCACTTGGCCTTCAGCAGGCAATGCTCTCCTCCCCATGGCTCTGCGCAGCAGGCTCAGTCCACCTCTGAAAATGCGCCCAGGTTCAAGTCCTCCCCTCCAAGAAGCTTTCCTGAGAGCCCCACCGAGCTGGCCGCTACCTGACCTTCTGGTCTGCTCCCGATTCAAGCGCTCAGCTGCTTACAAGTCCTCGCTTCCCTGTCTGTCTCCCCTTCGGTCTGGGATGTGAACGTCGCAGAGGGGATTGGGAGTTCATCTCAGCACATAGTAGGCAGTCGATCAGGTTTAATCACTTAATGCAGAGTCAGTTTCAAGTGACTCAGCCTTACTTAATACAGTTTCTCATCCTAGAAACTTGGTCACTGAGCACTGATTATAAACTCAAGAGCTACAGCTCAGCCAACACTGGGAATTTCTAGCTCTCAGTCCTCAGCTCCATAGCTCCGCTGCTCAGGCGCTTCCAAGCAGTCCTGCGAGGGCCCCGCACTCCCTGCCCTGGGCTCAGGGAGCCTAACAGCACCGCGGCCACCACTGTAGGGTCCACCCCTAGACAGTGGTGCAGCCCAGACCCTGCAGCCTTCCAGGAGGAGTCAGACCTGGGCTCGGCTCCCCTGTGACCAAGGTGAAGCTTTGTCGCCGCTGTCCCTCGACTTCTGTGTCTACATCTGTCATGTGGCTGCGGGTCCTAATTAGAAAGCTCTCGGAGATTCCTGAAAGGGCTGTTATTGTGCAGCTGCACAAAGGGCGTTATGTCACAGTGGTATAAGAGCACAGCAAACAATGTAAACTAGAAATAATAAGGGCACTTATTCCCAGAAGCACATTGATTTAAACCACAAAAGCTCCTTGGAACGGGGCTGGAGAATCGTAAAAGCCTGAGCACTCAACAACCCCTGTGGGAGGGGAGCCCATGCCAGGCTATTGCTGGAGGGTTCATTTCTTTCGTGTTGGCAGGCCACTTTTGTCCCTCAGGTATTCTCACTTTGGTGAACTTTCCCTGCTCTAATGAGTGCAGCCTATTTGCTGGGTTCTGGGGACAAGACACCATTACTTCTACCTTCTTGCATAAGAAGCAAAGAATTGGCTTTAGCACAGCTCAGTTTATTTTTTATTCTCTGTGTGACGAAGACAGGCCTCCAGGTAACAGAAACTTCATCACCACTTTTGCTTCTAAAATCTGCATGGCAGAAATATCAGCTGGTCACACCCTGACCCAGGCGTTACTACCTCTGGTCAGCAACTTTGGAAAACCACAAGATGCACCATGTCTATGAAAAATAAAGTCACCTTAATAAACAGGTCATCCTGGAGTGGAAAAATATGTTTCAGCATGGCTCCGACGGCAGAAAGGGCAGAATCTGCAAAGAAAAAGAATGGTGGCTCTGAGTGCATAAAAGTTTAAAACTTCTGAATGACAAAAATCACCACAGACCAAAAGATAGAACCATTATGCTAAGCGTTATGTTGAGTGAAATAAGTCAGAGAATGGCAAATACTGCATGATCTCAATTTTATACACTCAGCTTTATGATCTGAGAAAAAAATAGATACAGAGAATACATTGGCGGTTGGCTGAGGTGGGTGAAATTGGCAAAGAGGGTCAAAAGGTACAAGCTCCTAGTTAAAAAAGAAATAAGTCTCAGAAATACAACGTACAGCATGGTGGCTATAGTTAACAATGCTGTGTTGTATATTTGAAAGTTGGAAAGAGTAGATCTCGAAAGTTCTCATCACAAGAAAAAAAATGTTTGTAACTCTGTGTAGTGGTAGATGTTAACTAGACATTGTGGTGATCATTTCACAATATATACAAATATCAAATTGTGTTGTATACCCAAAAGTAATAAAATGTTCCATGTCAATTACATCTCAATTTAAAAACTGAGGGAATATATTTGTAATAAGTACTATCCTGATATATAAATGTTTTTAGAAGTCCTTAAGAAAGACACCAGCCACCCAACAGAAAAATGGGTTGAAGATACAGAGAATCCATGAAGAAAAACTACAAATGGCCAATGAACAGCTTTTTAAAAATGTAAGAAATAAATGTAAGAAAATAATTGCAAATTTAAACAATAAGATTTAAATTTTTACATATTAGATTGGCAAAGATTTTTATTTTTGGTGGTAAGTGGGGGTTTCACATTTGGAATTACCTAGTAAAGCTAACAATAACTATATTCTATGACCCTGAAATTCCATCCCTAATTGCTCCTAAAGAAACCTTTGCATTTGGGCGTAAGAAGACACATTTGAGAATGTTTATAACATCCTTGTTTGTAATAACAAACATTGAATGGAGCCCAAATATCCATCAACAGACAAATAGATAGATAAATTGTAATATAGTCAGATAACAGAACACTATACAGCATTAACAACAAGTGACTACAGCTACATGTAACAACATGCATGAACATAAAACTGAGTGTATAAAATTAGTCACTCTGATTCCATTTACATAAATTGATGATGTTCTAAGTCATAATATTGGTTCCTTTTGGAGGGTCATAGCTACTGGGAGGAGGCGAGGAGGGCTTCCAGCGTGCTAACAATGCTCTGTGTCTTGATCTAGGGGTGCGTTCACTCTGAGAAAATTCATCAAGCTGAACACTTATGATAAATGCGCTCTTTTGTGTGTATGATATAATTGATTGACAGATTTGTTTTAAAAGCAAGTCATAGAAAAATACATAAAGTACAATTTCATTTACATATTAAAAAAAAGCATGCCACACTAAGTCCTGTATTGTTAAGGGATACAAGTATATGTGATAAAACTAAAGAAAAGCAGGGGACTGGTGGAGACTCGATTAGGAAGCTGGATTCTTCCTAGGAGAAAGGCAGGGATGAGATTGGATGGCAGGAGCTTCTGGGGAATTGTGATGTTCTAGATCGTAAGCTAGGTGGTAGGTTCACAGACTTTGTTTAGTGTTTATGTCCTTCACATGTTAGAAATATTATTTTAATATTTAATAGAAAGAAATTAAAAATTTTTAAAGGCTGCTTACTGATCCCCCCCACCACCACCACACAAAAATCCACATATAAAAAATACTATTGGTCTATCCATAATTGTTTGAGTCCAGGATGCAAAACCAGGGGATACAGAGGGCTAACTATACATTTATTGAAAAAAAATTCATGGCTCTTTCTAAATGGTACATGTATTACTTAAACAAAATAATCAGAAGGTTTGTTTTCATTTTTAAATGTTTTTATTGATTTTAGAGAGAGAGAGGAAAAAAGAGGGAAAGAGAGAAACATTGATAAGAGAGAATCATTGATCAGCTGCATCCTGCATGCCTCCTACTGGGGATTGAGCCTGCAACCTGGGCATGTGCCCTGACCGGGAATTGAACTGGTGACCTCTCCGTGCATGGGATGACACTCAACCAACCTAGCCACACCAGCCAGGGCTGTTTTAATTTTTTTAATGGGCTTGCAGTAGGAAAAAAATAATTCACCTCAGCTGCTAACTTTCCAAGATATGTTACAGGCGTAGAAAAAGAATTTAAGAATATATTTCTTTATCACTGACATCTTGAAACATGAATGGAAGCCCCTCAAAGTCCAAGGCCATTTACATTGTAAACAGTATTTGGTATATCAAATACAGGTTTACAAAAAAGAATTTTTAAGCTCTCTGGGTCTGTTTCCTTCTTTACTTGATCCAACTACTTTCTGAGATTATTCTGGCAGGAAAGGGGTTTTAATGGTCAAGATCTTCAGCTGCATCCACATTCCCATCTCTGTCAACATTCCACAAGTGTTTACCAGGGCAAGACCCCGAGAGGGCAGGAACGGACAGCTCTGGCTGAGGGAAACCTGACTGGGAGCCTCTGGCACTGCTGGTCTTGACTCTGCCCCTTTCTCCATCCCACCAAGATCGTTGCCAAGTCCTTTATGGATGCTTTCAGATGGCCAATGCAGCGACTAACAAACTCTTCAGACAGGAGACTACTCACACAGAAACGGTCACCCAAGGAACCACGAGTGTTTCCCCAGGGCTGAGCTACCATCCCCCACACTCGCTTACCATCTTGTGTTCAGGTTTCTCACCACAGCTCATTCTCGGCTCTTCCCTAAGCCTCTCAACTCTCGATGGCCAACAAACTGGTTCTAAAGCTCAGAACATCAGCCAGGGCCCTGGAGAGAGTCTGCTCAAGGATGTCTCTGCAACTGGCAGGCCCCGCGATGACCCCCTACACCCCTTCCTAACTGCATCTCAAAGCACAACTCCCTGCATCCGCTGTGGTGTCCCAGAAAGGGCACAGAGCTGGTTGGAGGCACGAGGCAGTGAGGAAGGCTGGGGTGGAGAATGGGCACCTGCTAGATGCCCAACTGCTTCATTTGTTTTTGTAATGTACTGTTCTTCCTTTTCATGTTCCAAGTTCTTCTGCCTTCACCTGGTTACTCTGCTGTTCATGTCTCATGTCCAACTGGACAACAGGGTCCTTTTTAAAATTTAGGATGCCTGATTCTTTATAAAGAAAATTCAACTCTTAGACAGAGTCCCAACAGAGGCCCAGCCGCTACTCCCAGCCTCTGCCTACAGGGATGGGCCTGTGGTATGTGGCCCCAGGGCCCCAGCTGAGGGAGAGTCAAACAAAAGCCGGAGAAGTTGGATGGAGATAAGCAAAAATCAGCTGTCCAAATTAGGGATCATTGCTAAAGTTGCCTCCAGGCCTGAGATACCACAATTCTCTTTAATCTTTCTCTGTTTATTTCATTGATCCAGATAGACTAGCCAAGACCAAGAGAGGCCAGATGACACAACCAAGGTCGCACATTGAGCAATGGACTGGCTGGGATTAATAGCTCTGGCCTTTGAGCCATTAACACAGAGCTGGAAGAGACCTTGAGCCCATCCCAGTGGAAATTTCAAACCCACACATGCACTGTTCAATGGGTCAACAGCATACCGTATATGTTTATTTTTTTTTAATTCCTTGATAATTTCCAACTCGAATAGTTTTTAGTATGTTAATTCATTTACAAATACTTATTCAGCATCCACTGTAGGCAACACGCGGCGTCCATTAAGTTCTTCACGAGGACATTTATTTTTTAATCTAATGATATTTCCTATTTGAAAATCAGGAGTGGGAGGCTCTGGGCAGGACATCCCGGCATTCACCAGACTGTGTTAAACCTCCAGGCTGCCTGCCAGGCACAGTCTTGTGATTGGAATGAAGTGTAGGAAATAGTGTGCAAGTGAATCAGGCAGAGGTCAGAGAGAAGAGTCGCGTGAGGCAGGACAGCAATGGTGAGGTGGGCAGGAACCGGGTCATTCTCCCCATGAGCACAGGAGGAGATATGAAAAGAGGAAGGAGATGTGATGACCAGAGAGGAGGAGGGTTCTAGAGATAGGAGGACTGGGTGTGGGCACGAAGCACAGAAAGGAAGCAGGGAGCTTCTTTGTCAGGTCCACCCAATACCATCTGCGTTAGTCAGAGTTAGAGTATGGAAGCACACCACCGTGAGTATTACGGGATAAGGAATTCATTATAAGAATTAGATCTTACACAATTGTGGGAGGAGCTGAAGGAGTGTAAATCTTGAATGCCTGAAGGGAGTTGTGGAAGGATCACAGAAGAGTCACCAACAAACCCTGGTGCAGGTGAACGAAGTGGAGCTTGCAGAAAGCAAGGCAGGTCTGGCTGCTGGCGTGGGGCTCAGACTGCACCTTTGGAAGGAAGGTGGCTCTTTGTAAATACTGCCTGTGTGAGTCTGTAGCCAAGCGTCCGATGGGGGGCATGGGGTCACTGCTGGTCAAAAGGGCCAATAGCATAAAGCAGGGAAGAGTGAGAACACACAGGAGCCTGCCTACATCTTTGTGTCTCCCCCCACCAGCTCCGCCAACAGCGGCCTTCAGAGCATGATAGCTGCTGCTTCACTGCTGCCTCCCCCGCTCACGCAACTTCCATTTGGGCCAACTCTAACCAGAGGCACTCAGGGAACGGGGTGCTGGGAAATACAGCACCCAGGTGACCATCGCACACGCCAACGCTCTGATCGGGGAAAGGTGGGAACACACTCAGTTCATGCCCACACAGACCCTCAGATTGTTGAAGTTTCAAAAACATATGGTAGAGAGGGAAGTTTGTCAGAGTGTTTCTGTTCTTCAAGACTCTGGGTTGCAAGGGACAGACATCCTTTAAAAAAACTGGCTGAAGTGAAAAAGGGGCTTTTGCAAAAAATCTTGGGGTGTCCCAAAGAATCAAAAGAATAGCTGCCGGATAATGCCAGTTTTTTATGGAATTGACACCATAAAAGCATACTCTTTCCTTGTTGTCTTCTCTGTCTCTCATAGCCCCCTCTCTGGACAGTGGCCTCATCCTCCCAGCCTTCTCATGTGGCAGCTCTGATGTCACAGTTCTATAGCAACTGGACCAGAAAGGAGAGACAGTTTTTCCCCACCTGTTTTACAAAATTCCTGATTTTTTGTTGTTGTTGTTGTTTAAAATATATCTTTATTGATTTCAGAGAGAGGAAGGGAGAGGGAGAGAGAGAGAGTTGAAACATCAATGAGGAGAGAGTCATTGATCTGCTGCCTACCGCACGCCCCCCACTAGGGGTCGAGCCTGAAACCCGGGCATGTGCAGTGACCGGGAATCGAACTGTGACCTCTTGGATCCTAGGTCAGTGCTCAACCACTGAGCTATGCCAGATGGGCTGTTCTTTGTCTTTTGACTTGTCCTTGGATGAACCACCAGACCAATTGCTGTGGCCAGGTGAGTAGGATGTTATTATGGTTAAGCCAGGGTCACATGTCCAGCCCTGTGGCCCCAGAGGTGCAGGCCAGGGTATTTTGATCAGTAGCCCAGAACCATATGGAGAAATAAAGGAGCAGTTCCTCCAAGGAAGGAAATTACGTCCCCCAAAGAGGGGAAAGAGGTGTTAGGCAGACACAAGTAACAGCTGTCTGCCTTGGCACCTCAGGGACTGAATGGAATATTCCTCGAATTCATTCTTCTCATTCTTGCATATTTTCTTTAATGATATGGCCACTGCAGCAAGTTTGTGATCACGCTCAATCGGTATTCCACAGAGAGCTGTTACATGGAAGGAAATACTGTTACATGTAAAGAGTGATGACCAGGTACTAATCATCTCAGAGACACAGAGGGAGTACACCTTGCTCAAGACCACCCAATTATTTAAAAACGGAGAACTAGGACTCTAACAGAATATCCCCAGGGAATACGTGAGCGGTCTGTTTTGTAGATCACTCTGTTCAGATTTGGGTTTTAGCTCTGAATCCATTTTTCAGGGCTTTTATCAGCTTGTTTTCCTAGACCCATTTTTCTAGGGCCAGAGTGATTACTCAGAGGCCAGAGATCAGCAGATATTACTTGGGTCTGACTTCAGCATGTAGGGAGGTGGAGATGATTCATGGTGTAATTAATTGTGTGTGTGTATGTGGACTGCGAGGTAAGAGAAATGTCACTGAAGTACTACAGCTCTGTTCTAGAAGAAGGAAAGGGACCTGCGATTAAGGGTTTGGGTGCTCTGAAAAAGGAATTATTGTTTTCAGGTTTGACCCTTGGTTATCCACTCTTAACAGACTCCTTTGTAGTTAACAGTGTAATTGATTTCTCCTCTCTTATTTGTCTCACGAGTGGTTTCCACTGTGCACCAAAATCACCTGTGGAGTTTTAAACAAAGTTCCCAGACACCAGGTCCCACCCCCCAAGCCCCCCCCCTTTTTCTCCCACCCCCAGTTTCGAGCTCCCTGGATGATTCCAGTGCACAGGCAAGAAGGAAAATAGGCCCTCAGCCTGCACAGTCCTCTCCTTCGTTCAGAGGTTTGGGGTGCTTTATCTCGCCTGATCCCCTACAACTGTGGGAGGAAGGCCAGGCTGGGAAACTAAGGCCACGACAGTTAAATGGCACTCTGAAGGTCAACAACTTGTAAGTGGTAGAACCGTGTGGACTGGAACCTGGCTCTTTGTTCCAGATCTATCAGAAAGGACACCTAGGGCTTGGGCTTGCCCACTGTGGAGCAGTAGCAGGTAAAAGAGTCCTGACTAATAAGAACAGGTCCGCTTCTCTTTGGCGTGGATCAAAGTAATACCCTCAGGTAGTACCTAGAAATGAGCACCTCCCATAGGCAGAACCCTTTCTAAAATGTACCATCCACGTAATCTCTCTTTGCTTAATGAAGGTGCCCACTTTTCCTGTCTTAGCAATTCCTGCTGTGTGACCTTTGAAGCACTGCTTCACCTCACTGTTTCTTGGTTTGTCTTCTGACCATGAGAGTGTTGGGCTTGGGCTCCTTTTTTCCTTATGCTAGACTGTTGTATGGTTCAATGAAGAGCCCTTGGGCATGATGTGATTGTAAAAGAGCGGAATAGAGCCCTCTGTTTTCTTAATGCTTGTCCTTGTCTATTGGGCAAAGCCTTTTCTGTTGCAATATGGTATTAAAAAAAAGCTTAAAATGGGATGATCCCTGGGAAAGGTGCATTATGACTCAGTTTCATTCAAGTAAAACTGAAAATGATTGACAGGAAGGGATGGGAAAGTATGCAGAAGAGAAAGCAGAGGGATGGTGCTGAAGAGTGCCCTCAGGGGCTGGGGTTGATGAAAGAGGGGTGGCAGCAGCAAATGTGGTTGTTTTGTTCCAGTTTTGCCTGAACTGGACAGGCCCTAGATAGATTATTGGCTCAATATTTGCGCTCTGATCGCTCACTTCTGCCCTAGCCCTTCTGGAAGGCCTTAAGATCTTTTCCTCCAGATTTTTCACTACCCTGAGCCAAGTAACCATGAAATAGACACCAGAGTCCTAGTGAGTGAAACATTTATGTTGGCCCTTGCCGAGCCTGGCTACAAGAGCTGGAAGGAGGTACCCAGAAGTGAGTACAAAGAGAGACACAAACCCCTAAGAATAGTGTCAGGAAGCTTAAAGCTCCTACAAAGAGGAGCCTTGCCAGCCATGACAAAGGCAATAAGAAGGCCCACTGGGTCACGGTCAGAGCAAGGAGATGGGCTAGTCCCACAGCCTAGTCACAGTGCTGACAAGTGACAAAGAGGCAGAGGAGACATTCAGCTCCCAAGTGCTTGCTCTCTTTTCACTATTGAAGACATGGGCAAGTCTCTGAGTCCCCAGGCGGAGCTCAGGGCCTGGCACGTAGTAGGAGTACAAAAAAAGTTTTTTCAGTGAATGAAGAATGAGTGGGAGGAGGAAGATGAGGAGAATTCTTTTGAAGCTGAACAGAGAGCCCAGGATGGTTGGAAAGGTCCTGAAAGGAGAGTCTATGCTGTCGATCGATTCAAATCAGGAGCAGAAGGTAATAACTGTAATCGGTCTGTTGGGAAAGAGTCTGAGATGGAGATTGTGTGCAGGAAGTTTGCTGAGCAGTGCTCTTAGGATCCACGCCTGCCATGGGGAAGGGGCATTCGTTCTGGTCCCTCAGAACTAGGAGCATTTAATGGAAGTGACACAGAAGCAGAACTGAGATTCTTCATACAAAGAAAAACTCCCTAAATTGTAAAAGAATAAAGCTGGAGTGAGCGTCCTAGGAAGGCAGCAAGCTCCCTGTTTAAGTGGAGACCAGATGCCCATGTCTCAGGGTAGGAATCCAGATCAGAGGGGAGCCTGATTTAGAAGACCTACCCAGCGCCTTCCAAACCCCAGGGTGTATGACTTTAGGCTGATGCTAGAGCGGAAAAAAAAACACATGGTCATTTATTTAGGAAGCTTAACCTTATCCTGCTTAAAGGCAGTGGCCCGAAATAAATGAGTTCTTGAGATTCCTTTTATGAGTCTATAAAGGGACATTGCCCTTGCTGTGGAAACATGATGAATCAACAAATATCATCAAGTGAACACTAGATAGATGGCAGTGTCCCGCGTATTAAGCTGTGGTCTCTCAGCCCACAGGTTTGCGTATTAAGCTGTGGTCTCTCAGCCCACAGGTTTAAAGTTTAATAAAGAAGAAAGACATATAATCATTGTATAAACTTAACACTCCTAAATATAGTCATAACGGGTGAGTACCTGTAGGGGAGGCAAAGGCCCAAAGAGTAAATGATTGATTTGTAATAGCAAAGAAAGCCTGGGGGGCATGGGAGGGGGGAGCTTTAAGTTGTAACTGAAAGATGAGAGGTGAGAGGGTTAGGAGCTAAAGCAAAGGAAGAGAGCCCTTGCCACACATCTTTATGGTGGAGGGAAAAGACTGCATGCCAGTCTCCTGGATTGGGCTTTCTTAAAAATAGATCCATATTCTATCTTTTTTTGAGTAATATCATGATTATAATCACCTCTATCTTCTAAGGACCTACTCTTTACAGTAGTTGTTATATATATATTAACTCATCAAATCTTTTCAATAACCGGGCAAAGCAATGACTACTGTCTTCAGGGATCAGGGTTCAGAGATATGAAGAACTATGGTTGACCTCCTTTGGGGTGCCTGCCTGATTCACAAGAACTGTCGTATCTGCCCCCTGTCCACCCTGCCCTCCTGTCCTTCACTGACTCAGAGCCTCCCCAGGCATCTGGAACTGTGTCCAAAAAGAGATCAGTCCTTTCTTGCGCTGGGAGCTGTAAGATGGAAACAAGGACACTGTGGGAAGCCAGACGCTGCTAGGCTGAGACAGAGAGAGGGAGCGAGAGACAGAGAAACAGAGAACGCAGAGACAGGGAGAGTTTACCACATGGTTCCTTGTAGGTAGCCACCCACTTCCCTGGGTCTGGTCCTTCCTGGCACGTGGATGCCTTCCTGCCTTCTGGTTAAGAGACAGCCCTGAATCTTTATGTTAAATTGACCCTTTCACTTCTGCTGGTTCAAGTGTCTATTACTTACAGCCAACAAGTTCTTACTAAATAAAGAGCCAGGCTTCCAACTCAGGTTTGTCTACCTCCAGAGTTTATCCATGGGACCTCCTGGCTCCTTTCTGTCTGCTCCAGAGTGGCAAGTTAGGGAAACATTTCCTAAAAGAAGGTTTGGTGGGCCAGCTTGCTCTTTGCTTCATCAAGGTGGTTCCTGTGCTGACTGGGCGTCACCAGTCTGATCACCAGCTCCCCGAATGAGAGCAGGGCTTGTCCCACAGCCGTTCAGCTAGTTCACACAGCTTACTGTTTCCAGTCATCACATTCTCCCTAGAACGTGCAGCTTTCCTGTCAAAGTGCTGCTTTCCAGGCTTTAAAGGCATGCCACAGAAACAGTGGCTTTAGAGCTTGAGTTTCTAAGACTATACGGTACCTGAGACCCAAAGCCTGCTCTTTTACACTGCTGCTCCCTCGCTCATCAGAGCTGTGACCCTTGCTCTTGAAAGCGTCCTCCTGGCCTCTGCCCACATGCTCTCACCTGGTTGGAATGTCCCTGAACCTTGTACCAATGTCTGTGATAGCTCTGATGACATGCTCGTGCTTTCATTTGCTTAGCTGTCTGCCTCCCACTTCTAGCTGGGAGCACCTGAGGCCTATTTGCTTTTGTGTGTCTAGTGCCTATCACAGTGGATGGCACATAGAGTGAATGACTGAGTGAATAAATGATAATTAAACAAGCTCATTTCTTTCCCGAATTCATTTCATTCACTGTCTCTTCACTCTGACATATTGACTATGTTTTACTTCATTAATAATGTTTCTTTCGGGATAATTTCGTCTCCCCTGCTTTCCTCTTGTCCTCCTGAAGGACTGTAAAACAAAGGCCTTCCTCCCACCCTCCTTCTCATACCTACCGCAAGTCCTTACAAACAATTGGTATCGATTCAGGAGGTTCTGTGTGTGTGTTTTATTTTACCGAGTTCAAAATAATAATCCTAGTGTTTATTCTTTCACAGGGAATTTCTCAGATGGCTATTTCTTTACTGTCCAGTCCTTCTTCTCCCTCTCCGTGTGGCTGACCACCTCTTGACAGTGGACATAGAGCAACACAGGGCTTTAGATTCAACATGAGTGACCTTTGGCTTAGGCAACCCAGACAGGAATTTACTGAAATATTCAGAAATAGAGACGTCTATTTAATGGATCTGATTGAACTTGGGAAAATCTGTCACATCACATTCCTGAACTTTCCAACTTGCCCGAAAAGAACAAACTGACTCAAGATAGCCACCACTAAATGAGAGAGAATCATTGGTTGATCAAGGAAGCAAAGAAATAAAGCAGCTTTGAGAACTATGTTCAGAAAAGAACTTTGGGAGCGGTGGCTGGCTCACGGAACTGACTAAAGTTTTCTCAGTTTATGAAACCATGACATTGTCAAGGAAAAGACAAGCCTTGTCCAAAAAGAGACGCTAACTACTTAAGGCATGAGGCAACCCTTAGATGCCAACATCTACATCAGCAAGAAGCCAGCTATGAAATTTGCACAGCTCCAAAGAGAGCCCAACCAAAAACTCACTTCAAATGTTGTGAGAGAGGAAAATAGATGAAGAAGAACCTTCCAGAAGGCAAAGCTGTTCGCCATGAAGACAACGGACATACCTCTCCCATACTCCTTCACTTTCTGCCAGCTTGGATTAACCGTGTTGTTGCATGTAAGCTATTGGTCATTCATTTTCATTACCCAAGAGTATCCCAGTGTCAGAAGGATATACCAAAAGCACTTATCCATCTATCATCTATAGACATTTAGGTTGCTTCTGGGGTTTGTGTGGGTTTTTTTGCTGTTATGCTATAAACATTTTTTCACATATTTGTTGGTGCCCGTTGAACAGATTTCTCTGAAGTACAATTGATAGGTCATACGGTACTCAATAACGCCAAACTCAAAATAATTGTACCAATTATACTCCCCTCTGCAGTGTGTTTGTGTTCCCTTTGTTTTAATTTTTTTGTTATTATGAATTTATTCAGGTGACATTGATTCACAAAGCCATACAGGTCTCAAGTATATAACTCAACTAAACATCATCTGCGCATTGCATCATGCGCCCGTTGCCCCAAGCAGCCTCCTTCCGTCTCCATTTCCCCCCCTTTCCCACCTCCACCAACGCCCACCCCCCTTTCCCTCTGGCTATCAGCACAGTTATCTATGTCTATGTGTTACATGTATGTTTTTTTCTTTGATTCCTTCACCTCCTTTCATCTAGCCCCCAACCCTACGCCCCTCTGACATGTATCTATTCCATGTATCCATGACTCTGTTTCTATTTTGTTCCTTGGATTCCACATAAAAGTGAGATCATAATGGTATTTGTCTTTCTCTGACTGGCTTATTTCACTTAACATAAGGCTCTCCAGGCCCATCCATGCTGTCACAAAAGGTAAGAGTTTCTTCTTTTTGATGGCCCAGTAGCATTTCATCTATTTATAACCTTGTCTACACTTATTATTTTCAGATATTTTAATTTTGCCAATCTGGTGGATATATAAATGGTGTCCTGTTGCAGTTTTAATTCACATTTCCTAATTACTAATTAGGCTATCTTTTCATATGGTCCATTGGCCATTTGGATTTTCCTTCTTGTGCCTATTCAGAACTTTTGGAAAGAGTTAATATGTCTCTTTCATATTAATTTTTAGTAATTCTTTTATGTAACAATTAATCATTTACATAATGCTGCAAATATTTTCTTCCACTTTGTGCTCTTATCTTTTCCCTCTCTAATTGGTCTTTTGATTATTAGAAATACCAAATTTTAATGTGGTTAAGCTTAATTTGATGTTTTTTATCCCTCAGTCTGTAACCTTCCCTATCTATAATTCACATTCAAAATCTCTGAGAGGTGATCCAGTTAGTTGGCCAAGCACAGTGTAGGTGCAAAGTGGTCGAATGATATGCTCATGCAGGACCATGTCCTAGGTCCTGGGAAGCCTATAGGACCTTTAGGGTCAGTGCCAACTCTGGCCTTATTTGCTGTTCCTAAGATAGGTGAGTGCCATTTAAAACAAGTGACGGAGACAAGAGGAAATTAGTCAAAGGATAAGATATTTATTTAAGTCAAGAAATATTACTCACTGACAATAAACCCTTAATAATCCACATCCAGAAATGAAGAAAATAAACAGAAAACTTCTTAGAATATTTATCACTCTCTAGTACAGGACTTTGCACCTTAAACACTTGATGATTAAATACTTAATAACAGTAATTCACCCTAAAATGTGTTTTGTAGACAGATTTTTATTGATTAGGTTATGGTGATTCCAAAGTTATCACCAGGAAGTAATAAGCTTTAAAGTTCATGAAAGTATGTTAGAATGATAAATACAATTGCGATCCAAAATGTGGCAGTCCAAAGTCTAGACAAAGGAGAGTTCATGAGTTCAGATTTGCCGGTGTTCCTTGAGAAATGTCCAAGAGAGAGAGGGACTGGATGGACATGAACATTCCTGTCACTTGAGGAAGCTGTATTCCAGTTTTAGAAAATAATCTACTCCTCCCAGAAAGCTGAAATGAGGAGGGGAGCTGGTGGGGACCTGTGAGGAGAAAATTACTTCAGAGAGCCAGGAGGGAACCATCCTAGAATCATGGACTCATCCAACCCAACAAGTATTTATTGACTGCCTGCCATGTGACTGATACCGTGGATACAAAGTTGAAGAGGGAGTCCCTGTATCAGTTAGGACTCATCATATCGCAAGTTACAAAGAACTAGGCTCCCATTTAATAAGCAACTTTTTTGGCTCATGTAACTGGGAGTCCAGAGGTAGGGCAGTCTTCAGGGTTGGATTAATTCAGGGGTTCCTGGGCCATTTCTTCTGTGTACTGGCCTCATCTTCAGATTGTCTTCCAAGACTGTGGCCAATGGCATTTCTAGGCACTGGGATTTACAAAAGAGAGGAAAGCTTTTATCGAGGTTCACTTTGAAAAGCAAAGATATTTCTTCTCCAGAAGCACCTAGCAAAGTTCACCTCATTTTTCATTGGTCCACCTGGGTCACATGCTCCTTTCAAAACCAATCCCCATATCAAAAGAAATGTCATGAATTGATTGGTTCAGAAACCCAGGCCTTAGACAGTCACCTTAGCAAGCAGCATAGGAAACCCACTAGGCAGTAAAAACCCACCTCTTTAGCTGGAGGGTGGAGTCATCTCTCCCCAAAGCTAATAGACCAGAGGGTAAATACCTGAGTGAAAACTAGGGTACTGTCAGAGAATGGCAGCTACTGTGCTGTGCCACCTTCTTGTTACAGTCTCAGGCTGCAAGGAGTTTACAGTTTAGGAGGGAAAACGGAATTGTAATCTACTCATAATGAAAAGTGACATGAGAGATACAAGTGCTTTGGGAGACTAGAGAAGGCTGTTTATAGCACCTGAGCGATCAAGGAGCTCGGTCATGACAGATGCATTTTTGAAAGATACTGAAGTAAAAGTACATGCTAGGCTAAGGGTGTTGCATCCAGAGCACTGGAGGGGAGGTATAGTTTAGATGAAGGGAGCAGAAAATAGTCATATTGAAACATCCAAGTGAATATATCTGGAGAAAATTTGGGACAAGACAGGGATGGAGAGGTTGTGTTGGAAGCCATAATTCTAAGAGAAACAATGATAATAAGACCTACCTTTTATTTAAAGTATATATACTTATATATAATTTTTATTTTATTATATACTGTTTATGTATGTTAAATATAATATATATGCCAGACTTGTTCTAAGCCCTTCATTGGTATTATTTCTTCTGATCTCACAATCCAATACAGATAGTCTTATCTCAATTTTACTAAAAAGGAAACTGACACTCAAAAAAATAACTTACTGACACCATCCACCTGATCATTGATGAGTGGGATTCGTATGCAGATACTCCAGTCTGAGTGCTGGAGCTATGAACATGGATGAGGTTATTCAGTGGGAGACTGTGTTTCCAGCCGTTATCTCCACAATGCAGTGATCCTCGATTTATGTGTATACCTTGACTATTTGTTCAAAATTACTTTGTTGCCCATAGCTCTTTTTCTTCCCCCCTCATCACCCAGGATCCTTTTGACTACGAGGAGCTATAGTGACTTGGCAAGTCAAAGCAATAAGGAAAAGTATTACCTCATATAACAGGACGTCCCAAGGCAGGGCAGCTCTAAGATAGATTAATTCAGCAACTCCATGTCACCTTGGTTATTTCCATCCATCCTGTATCTTTAGCAGGGCAGTTAAGTCCTTAAGGTAACTCGTCTGAGGAACAAAAGATAACTGTCATAGGCCTGACAACATTCAGGAGGAAAAGTTAGACCATGTCTTCTTTTTTATTAGTGAAGAAACATTTCTGCAAGGCCCCCTGGCAGATCTCTCACATCGCATTGCCCAGAATGGTACCACATACGCATTCCTATCCAATCGCTAGTAGAGTCATTAGCAAAGAGACTGGGCTTACTTAATTGGCTTTATGAAGTACGTGACCACGAGGAAGGTCGTGGGTTAGCCAAAAAAGATTAGGGTCCTCTGAGAAAGGAGAAAGCAGTGGGTTGGGGGTGGGGGGTAGGGCAGGGTAGTGGTGGGGAGATGAGTAGGGGTTGGTCATAAGCACATATAATAGGCGGTCAACATGTCTTACATTTTCATCTACGTCACACATTCTCAACAGCAGGAAGGCAAAATATTCCTTTTATGTGTAAAACAAATATACATACAGTACATGAACCGATACACAGTATATCTATATGGTACTAAAATTTCATTGTGGGGTTGGTTAGGGAAAAGAGGTCTAAAGAGGCCCTTGTGAGGGGGTTGGGGGGTAACAATGACAAAAGCTGAGAACCACAGATCTGCATCAGCGTGTCTTTATCCAGAAGTGGAGGCTCCTCGAGAAGAAGTTGGGCTGAATTCATTCCGCATAGTTCTCAAGGCAGAATTTCAAGGAATATGAAAATAGGAGGCGTCTGACCGTAGCCGTGTGATTATTATAATGCACTGATACTCTGTGACCTCTCGGTGTCTTCTAAGTCCCTCTGTTCCAGCTCTGTAAATACAATAGCCACCAACACTCACTGTTTTATTTCCTTCTCTCACTCTGAGCACTTGACAGGCATTAACTTGTTAAATTGTCACAATAACCTAGCGAAGTGAGTGCTGTAATTATTCTTACTTGACAAATGAGGAAACGAAGACATAGAAAGGTTAAATAACTTTCATGGGAAAGTGGCTGAATGGGGATTAGTATAAAACAACTATTCAGTGTTGAAAATGTCAAGATAGGAAGTCCTCGAGCATGGCCAGTCTGGTTTCTGCGACACCCCCACTGCATTATTTTTTCCCTGCATTATTTTGATGCAAACCCCAGACATCTCACTATTTCATGCATACTTGTCATAATTCACAATGGGGGCTTGCACCGGGTTCTATCCAACTCCAGAGTCTGAGTTCTTTTTTCTTTCTTTCTTTCTTTTCTATGTCTTTATGATTTCAGAGAGAGGAAGGGAGAGGGAGAGGGAGAGAGAGAACCATCAATGATGAAAGGGTCGTCATTGACTGGCTGCCTCCTGCACGCCCCACCCTGGGGATAGAGCCCATAACCCGGGCATGTGCCCTGACCAGGAATTGAACTGCGATCTCCCGGATCCTAGGTCCATGCTCAACAACTGAGCCACGCCCGGGCCGGGCCAGAGTCTGTGT
Source organism: Miniopterus schreibersii (assembly GCF_964146895.1). Taxonomy (NCBI): domain Eukaryota; kingdom Metazoa; phylum Chordata; class Mammalia; order Chiroptera; family Miniopteridae; genus Miniopterus; species Miniopterus schreibersii. The sequence goes on from NC_138119.1 coordinate 26,366,363, forward strand.
TCTTAACAGTTACACTCTACAGCTTCCTGCGGGAGAGGAGGCCCAGAGAAGTGGATTGACACATTACCAGGATTTGCTCTTTTTATCCTGTCAACAACCCTGTGAAGTATTACTGTCTTTGTTTTTTTCAGTTGAGGAAATCAAAGCACAGAGAAGCTCAGTGACTTGTCCAAGGTCACATAGTGAGAGAATTAGTTGAGTGAGGCTTTAAATTCAGATCTCTTGACTCCACATCCATTCTCTTTCCTGAACATCACAACTACCCAGAAGGAAGTCCTCAAACTCCCATCAACGGCCAAGAACTCAGGAGACCACATACTACTTCCTTCTCCCTCCACCTCCAGTCTTATTGGAATATGCTGTCAATGGATAAAACAATCAAGGACCCGGCACAAATCCTTGTGCAGGCATTGATTTCCTCCAGTTCTGGGGGAAATGGTTCCTACTGGCACTGAATCCATTGCCAGGGCCACACATGTCACGTGCTCAGGAGCCCGGGTCTATCAACAACCCTCCTCCACAGGTGTCTTCTCTGCTGCCCGTGGTAACAATGGCTGTGCAAGCTGAAACCGTGCAAAGTGATCTTAATAAACAATGAGAAAAGAAAAGCCTCATGGAGAGGTTACTGGAATGAAACCTAGTATGCCCTCCACCCCCAGGCCTAAGCTCAATCACTCTCCGCTTTTTGCTTGAGCACCTCTGCTCTTGACTGGAGCGCTCCCTGCGGCGAGCCTGTGGCGAGGGAAGGAGCAGTGCCTGAATTCTCTAATAACTGTGGAAACAGAAGAGAAGACAAAAAGCAGGAGGAGGCGGGGAGGGGAAGGAGACAAGAAACCCTGCCTGTCAGTCTATTGGCACCTCTCTGAACCCTGCCACTAATTGTAATGGGACTTGCTGTGCCCCAGCTCATAATTTCTCAGGCACTGAGATAATAGGCCTTATTAATGGCCTCTCGTTGCTCGCTTTCCTTTCTATGACAGCTTTTTTATTTTCCTGTGAACCTTCTATTCCAGAACAAGAGCATATTTCCTCTCCTGCTCCTGAAGGGAGTCAAGCAAGACAGGGTCCCTTTCAGCCCCCTTTGTCTGCAGTTCCTGGGCAGTCTCCGAAGTGACTTTGGGTGTGGCTGGAACAAGGATATTTAAGGAAGGAGGTGGGAGGCACTGGGAGCTGCCAAAAGAAAGAACTGAGTGGCTCAGTTTAATATCTATTTTGGTACCAGGCACTGTCGCCTTACATATGGCATTCCATCGATTGAAATGGACAGTTGCTATTTTGTCTTCTCAGGTGCAGCTCTCCCCTACCCCAAATTCTTATTTTGGTAACAGCATTTACAAATACCCTCTCGTCTCCTCTCCCCACTCCACCAGAAAATTCTGGTGGGACTATCAATCACAAAACCCAAGAGTGAACACGCAACTCAGACCTGACCAATCAGAGACTTCCTTGGGCTTGTATATACTGACACAGGGAAAAAGAGGTCCTTTTTCCCTCTGGGTTACTAAGCAGAAATTAAATAAAACTATTTACAAGCATTGCCACCATTTCTATGGAGGAAGCTCATTTATAATAGAAGATGAGGGTAACCACAGAAAGAAGCAGAGTTGGGGTGTGTGTGTGTGTGTGTGTGTGTGTGTGTGTGTGTGTAGAGAGAGAAATTGAGATATTATCTCTGTATCTCCATCTATCTATGTATCTATGTATGTATCTATGTATCTACCTACCTGTCAACCTCTCCATCCATCATCTATCTATGAGAGAGAGACAGAAAGAGATCTGAAACTATTTTAGTGTCTAGATTAAGTTATAATGTAAACCAATAATACTTCTGTGTACCAATATTTTTTTTTGGTGGGGGTATAAGCTTGAACTCTGTTTTCAATACTTAGAACAAAGAGAGTTCTCATAGACTCCTTTCATTGTCACAGCAATCTTACAAAGTAGTCAAGGCTCAGAGAATTAACTTGTCCAGAAATCATTTATTTAGTCAATCACTGGTGAGCCAAGGTTCACTCCCGTTCTCTCTGATCCCCCAGCTCTCCTGCTGGCACTCTGCCAAGCTGCCTCCTAACCATGGGTGAAACCTGGTCCTGACCTCAAGGAACAAAGTCTTAGAGGAAATTAGACCTTTATAAACCACTATAAACAAAGCAAGACAGGACATAATGCTATAACAGAGGTACAAATAAAATTCAGTGGGATCCACAGAGGAGGGAGTATTTGACAATAGTTGTGCCTCAAGTCAGCTCAGACCCAGCTTTGTAGGATTCCTGAATTCTTGGATGCCCAAGGAAACCCTAAAGGGGCCAGCCTCCCAAAGTCTGGGCTTTCCTGGGTACCGGCTACTCACTGATGTGCAAACCAGCAGTTCTCACAATCCTGAACAGAAACTGATTGCCAGGAGAGCGTAGCATTGTTTGTGACTCTCACACTCGTATTTACAGTTGCCATGAAACCTTTGCCCCGAAGAACCCCTCCCCACTCCCAGTCCGGATAAGCGCTCGGCTGCCTGATCCCTGGACTCCATTAGTTCCTGCTACAACCACCGTGAGCCTGTAGCTGAGTGGAGGCTGGAAAAAGGTAAGTATGGATAATTATTTTCCAGGCATCTACCAAGGGAAACAACTTTGCAAGTGCCATTTACAAGCTATTTGCAAAATGGGCAGTATATTCAGTTGTTTATTCAATAGTGGTTTTCAAACTTTTCTTTTTCCTGCTTGAGTCCACTTTAAGCTGAGCAAAGGAGAACACAGCGAACCAACCCCACCCTTTCTCATGTACCAGTGGAAAAATAACTCAGGGATACTCTTAAGGGGCCATTGTAAAGTATATTTTGGAGCATTAAGTGTACATGTGTTTTAGCAATTAGGGCATATTATGCATTGCAATTTGATTCACATTCAAATTGCAATGCGTAATTGTCTTTAGGTATAATTACTGGAAAATTAAAGGCCAAAAAATACAGTTAAGCAAATATGCAACACTGGTCGCCTTAAGGTTAACCAAACAAATCACAACTAACTTGTTGATGATGAGGGTAAATTAATAGTAAGTTATGATTAAAAACAAGAATGTCAGCAATCGAAGACCTCGACCCATATGTGGCCATACTAACGGTAGACCAATGACTGGGTTTCAGTCCAGAGGATGTCAATGTGTGGGCAAGGCTCCATCAGAATCTTCCCTGGAAGCCAGGCTTCTTAGTGGAATATTAAACTAGAATTCTTAGTAAAATTTGGTAGCTCATCGATTTTTGTTTATGAATTCCAAATTAGATTACCCTTTAATAATTCACTTAGCAAGCTATTAGTAAGTCTTAGATGTACATTAAAATGGGAGTATATAGATTTGTAAATAATTTGTCTCAAATGACTGAAAGGAAGACTTGCTTTCTTGGGTCAGTTTGAGGCCTGTCAGGTGGGACTGGGTAGCTTGTGAGAATCATTGGTTGGAAGGCTCTGGAACACAGCCGAATTGTTCTTTGTAGAGGTCTTAGACTAAGGCAGGAGTGAGATATGAGAACTGAGAGCCAGGGCCATGTGTTCCAACTCTTTGCCTTCTACAGTCAGAGTGCGCCTGGGCCTCAGGAGAAAGCAGAGCATTCCAACCCGACACTCCCAGTTAGGTTAGCATGGAGGTCCACGTGACTTGGAAATGTTTCACACTCGCTAATTAAAAAAAGCAACCTCCTCAAAGCAATGAAGATGGATGTTGTTGACTCACAGAAGAGTTATGACATTTTATTTGTGGCTAGAAAATTAACTGAGAGAAAGACTAAGCAGTGGCCTGCCAGAAAACCCTGCAGTACCCGTCTCCAAGAGGTACTATGACTTCTACCTTGGAAAATAACACTTTACAATTGTGTAACACTTTTAACCTTTCAGAACACATTTGCATGTGTTACTTGAATCTAGCCGGAAGGAGAAATTGCTGAGGTGACTGGGTTCGCAGCTCTCTGACCTCTTTTTTCTCTCTTCTTTCCTCAGCACTCTCCTTCCTTCTTTGGGGGTTCATTTTCTTCCTAATTTATCCTTGCCCCCTTGTCCTTGCCATTCACTTTCTCGGTTATTGCTTTAATAGTTGGCCCAGGCCTTTATTATTATTAAAACTAAACTACAAGACTTGGGTTACTTAGAGGTAATATTCTGGGTTCTTTAAACACACACACACACACACACACACACACACACACACACACACACACAAAAGATTTGACTTTTCAGTGAGTCAGGCCTTCATGTAAAGCTCCTTCCCTCCTGGATGAACTATCCTGGGTAGGTGGGATTATGAGCTGGGAGTGACTCATGGGTAACATAGGCTCTCTGGAGTTTCCAGCCTCACTGAGTCAGCCGGTGCCAGCTTACATGTGTCTTAGGTTGTGAAACCTAAAGTTCAGTGACTGGGAGAGTGTTATGGGTTGAACTGTGACCCTCCAATTCCCCACCTGGCCCAATTCATAAGTGGGAGTGCTAACCCCCAGAATGTGACCTTGTTTGGAGACAGGGGCTTTAAAGAGGTAATCAGGTGAAAACGATGCCATCAGGATGGGCCCTAATCCAATATGACTGATGTCATAAGACGAGGAAATTTGGACACAGAGACAGACACATAGAGGAAAGACATGTGAGGAGACATTGGGCGGAGATGGCCACCTACAAGCCAAGGAGGAAGGTTTGAAACAGATGCTTCCCACACAGCCCTCAAGAGGAGCCAGCCAGCCCTCCCGAAAGCTTGATCTGGGACTTCCAGCTTCCAGATCTATGAGACAATATATTTCTTTTCTTTAAGCCACTCAGTGGCACTTTTTACTAGCAAACTAATACAGAGAGCAACAGAGCCCATGAGGCTAATTTTTCCTACTTCCTCACAGGGCAGTTTTAGGAATTAAATGAACTAGATGGAAAGGCCCTTTGCTAATAGTTAAAGCTACAATGGTGATAAAAGGGATTGGTATTAATATTGCAGCAGCCCCTGGCTACCATATTTAAAACCACTGTACTTTAAAAATCAGCCCCTTCGCCCCACCAGGCATGGCTCAGAGGTTGAACGTCAACCTAGGATCCAGGCGATCAGGGTTCAATTCCCAGTCAGGGCACATGCCTGGGTTGTGGGCTCGATCAATGACTCTCTCATCATTGATGTTTCTGTCTCTCTCTCTCCCTCTCCCTTCCTCTCTCTGAAATCAATAAAGATATAAATAAATAAATAAATAAATAAATAAATAAATAAATAAATAAATAAAAATCAGCCCCTTCCACACATGCACACGGAGTCACCTTCCTTGATTTACTTTCCCTACATAGCACTATCACCTTCTAATGTACTGTACATTTTACTTCCCACCAGAACAAAGCTTCAGGAGGGGGAACTTCCTTTTTTGTTCATTGCTGTCTTCCCAGCACCCAGAACTTTGCCTGGCACCTAGCAAATCCTCAAAACACTCGTTGGATGAATCATAAATGCATATTTGTATCCTCTCATCTTCATCAGGCTATTGCCTACTGATTCTTTAAGACCCACAGGCCTCGATCTTCTCTCTTGGGAAACCTCCCCAGGTCACTTTCCTCTCCCCGAGCTTGGAGCTCCTCCCGCATTCTCTCGGATGGGCGTTTCCATCACCGCACTGACCACAGCACACTTCCAGGCCTCCCTCACTGTGGGTCCTCGAAGGTGGGGACCACCGCGATGGGCGTATCCTGTATCCCAAGGCGGTGGCTCTGAGCTGCCCCTTGGTGGGCACTGCGTACTCGATTGCTGAGTGAGCCAGGAACTGGGGAGCAAGGAAGGGCACGGGGAGAAGGTGGATCAGAAGTAGCTCACTAAAATGAGAGTGCTAGTGGGGTGCTAGTGGGGAAGTGAAGAAAAGAGAACCCTTGTGCACTGCGGATGGGAATGTAAACTGGCACAGGCACTATGGAAAACAGTATATGGCAGTTCTTTAAAAAATTGCAAACAGAACTACTATCTGGTCCAGCAGTCCCACTTCTGGGTATAGATCTGGAGAGGCATCTGTAGTGCCATGTTTACTGCAGCATTATTCACATTAGCCAAGATATGGAAACAACCTAAGTGCTCATCTGTGGATTAATGGATACAAAGATATATGGTGTACATACACAATGAAATATTATTAAGCCATTATGAGGAGGGAAATCCTTCCATGTATGATATCATGGATGAACATGTGGGCATTATGCTGAGTGAAATAAGTCAGAAAGAGAAAGACAAATGATATTATGTTCTCACTTATATGTGCAATCAAAAAAACTGGTAGAAACAAAGAATAAAATGGTAATTGCCAGGGACTGAGGGTGTGGAGGTGGGGGAAATGGGGAGAGGTGGTCAAAGGGTACAAGCTTACGGTTATAAGGTGAGTGAATTCTACAAATCTAATGTTTAGCATGGTGACTATAGTTAATAAAACTGTATTATGTACTTGGAAGTTAACAACAGAATGGTAATTAAGTGAGATGGTGGTATGTTAACTGATCTTACTGTGGTAATAGTTTCGCAGTATTTACCGTATCAAATCTTCACATTGTGTACTTTATTTACAGAATGTTACATCTCAATTACATCTCAATAAAGCTGGGAAAATAAAATTTGGAAGAAAAAAAGAAGTGGTTCACTAGGGGAGTGCTGACCTTGTAGTCTAGACTGTGCCCATGAACAATCAACAGTACTGAGACTCAAAAAGGAAGGCCACTCTCACATGTTGTTTTGGGGGCCCCAAAGGAAACAAGTGGACAGTGAGGCAAACTGTGAGGAGGGCCTCATGGATTTGAAATAAAAGAAATAAAATTAAAATCAATAAATCAGAGCAGAGATATTCAACAAAAGGCTCCTGGATATACAAAACAGAAATCTCACCTGAATTAATATATTAACATAACTGAATACAGAATGAGTTCCCTTGGGGCTAAATAGGCAATGGGGGTTGTCAACCTAGAAACTTCAGTTAGAAAAGGGAGAACTGAGGGGCCTTTGTCGCTGAGCCTGGCTAAGATTATCGGACTTTGGTGAAGATATCAGACTTTCCTGGGAGGTTTTCGATGGGAACTAAACCCCAGAGGTGGAGGCAGGGCCCACTTGGGAATGGGAGAGCCCTGTGTGACCAACAAGTAGTGCCAAAGTGGGGCTCAAACATAATACAGTGATTTAGGGTAAGAATTCTCTGCCCCCAGGAAGCATTTAAAGAGGGGAAAGTACAATGAAGAAAATCTGTAAAGGGCATTGTTCCCTGAGTGGAGAATTAAGGACCTTAGGCTGAAGCTTCTTGTCTGCAAAGAAAGAGGGAAGGTATCCCATTTGCCAGACTAACCCCCTTTGGGGTTTCTCTTTCCCAGGGAGCAACAGTCATCCTTTTGTGGATGTTCATTCAGTCACACATTTTTGAACCAGACCCTGTGCTAAATCCTAGGGATACAAAAAGAAATATTAACAACCTGTCCAACAAAGAAGCTTAACCTCCTGGATCTGCATACAGACAGACCTCATTTTACCCTGCTTTGCTTTATTGCATTTTGCCGATAGTGATTTAAAAAAATTTTTTTTTACATATTGAAGGTAAGAACCTCCACCAGCAAAAAGATTAGGACTTGCTGAAGGCTCAGATTATGGTTAGCATTTTTAGCAATAAAGTATTTTGTAATGAAGGTATGTACATTTTTTAAGACACGATGCTACTGCACACTTAATAGACCACAATATAGTATAAATATAACTTATATGCACTGGAAAACCAAAAAATTCTTGTGACTCACTTTATTGTGGTGATCTGGAACCAAATCCGAAATGTCTCAGGTATGCTTGCAGTCTGTAATCCAATTCAAACAAGGGTACTCTGGCCTTCTCCGGGGGGTTAGGAAGGGCAGAGGACCACAAGGCTAATCGAGCAGAGCAGGAGTCAGAGGAGTAAAATGCCAACCCACCTGGGGACCTGGTACCGAAACCTCACAACCTCTTGCTGGAAATGTTCACTGAAAATCACTTAGCCAAAATGACCATTGAGCTAAACCAGAGAAGATTTTTAGTTAAGCAGGTCTTTCTAGAATTCGCCTGCAGAGTCATTGGCATGAGTTGTTGACTTCCTCCTTCAACAGTGAAAATTTTACCAGGTGACTAAGACAAAACCGGTTTATATGAAGCCTCTCTTGCCTCCCTTGAGACCCCCTCGCTGGAAGCAGAGGGATTAAAGTGATCGTGGGCTACACTTCCTATTTTAAAAATAAACATTCTCCAGGGTTTGAAAAAGGAATTTCCCCAGGAAACACTATACACAAGTAATTCCCTAGACTGTATATTTTGTATTCTCTGTAAATACTTTGCGTATTAGAGACAAGAGGCGATTCAGTGTTTACTTTGGACATAAAGGAAAAGGGAGACTAGTCTTTGTCCAAGTCATCATCGGTTTCCCATCCAGAAATCTGTTGAGAGTTTACTCTGTTCAGCCCTATGCTGAGTACGAGGGCAACGGAACAGGATGAGAGGGGTAGGTAGATACAAAGAGTGTGACAGCTAGTCCTCAAGAAGCTTCCAGTCTTATGGGGGTGTTGTGGGCCAGGTTCCCCGGGTAGAGATTTGGGAGCAAGAAGTTTTTTGGGGTCTTTCTCAAGAACAACACCTGTACGGGACTGAGTAAACGAGGATTGGGCAGAGGTGGGAGCTGAACTGTAATGCAACAGAAGCCTCAGCAGATCTCCAGGGAGCTCTGAAGCTGAGATGGCCCTTCAGAGATGTCCCAAATTGAGGCAAGGGAGATGTGCCTTTGTACAATCTAGCGAATGTCATTGGATGCAGGCTTCCCTCCCTGGGCAAGGGCAAGCCCTCCAACCCCCACCCCAGGAGAAGAGCTAAAGGGATGGAATCACACATTCCCAGCTGCTGGGAAGGACAATGGAGCAGCGAGAGGAGATAAGGTATCTGCAGTCATCTCCTTCCCCAGTATTTCCCGGCCTCCTCAGGCTCGGGAAGCCCCTGATAGCACTGGGAGAGAGCTCCCCAAGGCGACACTGGCTGCCCCGCTCACGCACTGGCTTACCCGGCTGAGCAATCCCTGTTTGGTCCTGGAACAAACCCATCCAAGGTGACCCCAGAATTCTGAGTCTAGATGGCACTTTGCTAAGACAGTGCCTCTCACTCTCAAAATTTTTTGTTCCTACAAAGCCCGGTTCTTCCCCCATTTTTGAAGCATGGCTGTCAGGACTGGTGAACCTAGAGCCACCTTTCTGGGGTCAGAGTGGATGAGAAAGTGACACCCCACTCTCTGGCAAGGCCAATGGTATTTTCACCAGTTCTGCAATTTATCTTTCTGTTTGAGATGCTACCAGGATTTTCCATGGACTTACTCCCCAAATAGCAACATGTCTCCTTTCCCACTTTATAATTCTGCTCAGTTATGCCCTTTGAAATTCTCCGTCTTCAGGCAAGGCAAAGAGCTGCTGCTCAGAAGCTGAATAATGGTTTCCTTCCCAGTGCTTTGCATAAATTTGTATACTCCTATGCGCAATTAAACAAATAAAGCAAAGCTCTTTAGCCCTATGCAGATCAGGCCTCATTTTCCTGCCTGTAAAATACAGAGATTGGTCTTACCCAATGATCTTTATTTGCTAGGCCCTTCCATGCCAAGAGCCACTGAATTATACTGACCTCAAACAGCTGTGTGAAACCCATTGGAAGGTGTAATAGTTATCTATTGCTGCTTAACAAATTGCCGCAAAATTTAGTGGCTTAAAACAACAATGTATTATCTCACTTTCCTCTGGTCAGGAATTCTAGAGCAGCTTAACAGGATGATTCTGCTCAGGGTCCCTCATGAGGCTGTGGTTGGGAGGTTGAAGGGGCTGCTGTCATTTTAAGGCTTGACTGGGGCTGGGAGATCCATTTCTCACGCAGCTAAACTCACAGGCCACACAGACCTCTCCTCATGTGGTACCTGGCTTCCCTAGAGAAGGCGACCCGAGAGAGTGACCAGGATGGAAGCCACAATATCTTTAGTGACTTAGTCTTGGAAGTGACACACAGTTACTTCTGCCACATTCTATCCATTAGAAACAGTCACTAAGTCCAACCCAGAACTAAGAGGAGGAGACTCGAGCTCCCTTCACCAGCTGAAGGGAGGCCAGTCAAAAAATTAGTGGGCATAATTCAAATCCACCCCAGAAGAGAATGTGACGGAATGTTACATTGCGCTTCAGAGTGAGCCCTGAGCAAAACTGTGGAGACTCACCTTGTAGCAAGTGTCACTCCATCGCCCTCACCCCCCACCCCCATGCCACTTCTTTGGCTCAGCATCTCAGGATGTGTTCTCACCTCTCTCATCAGTCCATCCCAGCCCATTATTTTACCCTTCCCTAGGGGTAATGAGCCCCTAAGGAGGTGGTCAGAGGCGTTGGCACACTTATCCACTCCCCGTTAATGCTGGCATTTCATTACTGGAAACTGCCTCTGCTGTGAAAGCAAGGCTACCCTCTTGGAGAAAGAATGCATTTAGAGGGCAGTTCCCTGGAGGACACTATGGGGTGACTGCCCAAAGTACTCACAAATATGGAGTCTCCCAGGGAGCTCGCATGCAGCAAAGAATCAAGAAAAATGTGCAACATGTTGCATTCCCCCAGGCCTGCTCCATTACCCTTCTCCCTCTGAGGTGGGATAGCTTCAGGCCTGCTGATGGCTCCCTCCAGGGACGTCTTTCCTATCAGCTTCTGCTTCTGACCCCGCATGGGGACCACAGCCCAGAGAGAGACGCTTCAAGTCCCTACTGAACGAGCACAGTTCTGCTGCCCCCTCCCGTGTTTCATCTGTTGTCGCCCCCTATCTGCAGTTTTGCTTTCCACAGTTTCAGTAACCTATGGTCAACCATGGTCCAAACATGTGAAATGGAAAATTCCAGAAATAAACAATTCATAGATTTTAAAGTGTGAGCCATTCTGAGTAGCATGATGAAATTCCATGCCATCCTGCTCTGTCGCTCCCATGATGTGAATCATCCCTTTGTCCAGCATCTCCACACTGATGTGCCCCCATAAGTCGCTTAGTAGCCCTCTTGGTTATCAGACTGACACATCACAGTGCCTGTGTTCAAGTAACCTGTATTTTACTTAATAATGCCACATTTACATAGCTTTTATTACAGTATATTATTATAATTGGCCTACTTTATTATTATTGTTGTTAATCTCTTACAGTGCCTAATTTATAAATTAAACTTTATCATAGGTAGGTATGTATAGAAAAAAACTAGTATAAATAGGGTTCAGTACTATCCACTGGGGGTCTTGGAACATGTCCCCCACAGACAAGGGGGAACTACTGTATTAAGCTGAACCACCTCCCATCCTAGAGTGGACAGCAGACCCAAACCAGTTTCTCAGAGTCCTTCTGGGTTGGGCCTCCAGGGCCGCTCCTTGTGTTCCTGCTGGATCCAGGCCTGGCTTGTTGACCTCAGAGAGCACTGTAATAACTGTGCTTTCTGAGGTCAACAAGCCAGGCCTGGATCCAGCAGGAACACAGGGACCTGGGCCTAGAGCTGATCAATAGCTCTCAGATTTGTTTTCATTGGTTGGTTCCAATCACCAGATGATGGAATAAGCTCTGCTGGTATGTTTAAGTGTCTCAAGAGTGGGTGGAGCCCACCTAACATCCAGGCTGAGTGCTCAGGGCTAGATCTCCTCTTCCATCTCTTGCCCCCTCTCCTCTCCCTCACCATGGCCAGCCTCAGGCCCTAGTAACCTCTAACCAGACAATTGCAGGGGCCCTCCCTGCTGTCCTCTGGGCTCTGCTTGGTGCACTTCAACTACACAGTGCTTCTGGCTTGCTCGTTGGCTGTGCCCCTCAACAACTTTCAGTGGCTCTTGAATTCATCTCCCAAGTGAAGGGTACATTCTGCTCCCTAGTTTTCCAGCCACATTCCCCACCACTTCACTTCCTATGTGTGGCTGTTCAGCTAAGCTGAACTCTGGCTTGTATCCCAAACCTACTCTTGGCATTTCCCCATCTCTATTCATGTTGCTCATGTTACTTCCATTTCTTTCTCTTTCAAATTTCTTCTCACTTTCACCTCAAGCCATGTGCCTTATGAACATATATAAACAATTCTGACCAAAATTTCAGCAGACCACATCTAACAATATGTCAAAGGATAATTCAGCATGATTAAACAGGGTTTATCCCAGGAATGTAAGGTTGGTTTAGCATTCCAAAATCAACCAATGTAATTCATTGTATTCATCTTCTATTGTTGTGTAAAAAATGATCATAAACTTAGCAGTTCAAAACAACACAATTTTATCATCTCACAGTTTCTGTAAATCAGAAATCCAAGCATGGCACAATTGGATTCTGCGCAGGGTCTCACCAGGCTGAAACCAAGGAGTTGGCCATAGCTGTGGTTCTCATGTAGGGCTTGGGGTTCTCTTCCAGGCTGGCAATAGCCCTTTACTGCACCTCATTCCGTGACCAATTTTATTGTAGAAATACTTGTGTCTTTGTCTTATCCCCACCATACTCCCTGCCCTAAAGGCGGACACTGGCTTCTTCATCTAGGTTTTGTGAAGTTGTACCAAGAAGTCCAAATGAACCGCTGCTTTTCTTAAGCATTTTGTAACAGTGAATAAAGAGTCATTTCAGGTTTTATATTTCTCCCATTTTTCCACAGAACTTGTCTGCATTCCTCCCACTTGGCAGGACTTTCCCCAGTCTGGTTAGTCAGCATTTCTGACAGCTGCTTGGCATGGCTCACAGTTAAAGGCGGCGTTTGCCCTGGCTGGTGCAGCTCAGCTGTCGGGTGTCGTCCCATGCACCAAAGGGTTGCCGGTTCCATGACCGGTCAGGGCACATGCCTGGGGTTTGGGATCAATCCCCATAGGGGGCATGCAGGAGGTAGCTGATCGATGCTTTGTTCTTACATCAGCGTTTCTCTCTCTCACCCTCTCCCTTCCTCTCTCTCTAAAAATCAATTAAAAAAAAATCTTTTTAAAAAAAGAGAGCCATCTGTAAAAGGTACACTGGAGATGGTGGCAGTAGCAATAACTACTATTACTTATTTATAGTCTAATGGGCCAAAACACTTTTATTTTAGAACTCATACTCAAATGTGGGTCCACCATTTCTGGATAAAACTTTCATTTTAAGAAATTACATCTAGTAAATCAAACAAGACATAGAGATATCTGAGAAACTGGAACAAATACCCAAACCCCAAACTAGGGGGCTGTCCTCGGGCACACAGTTCAAAGTGGTTCTGTACTTCTCCCTCCATCTAAGCTGCACCTACTTTGGATCCTTTTCTCACTTTCATTTCCATGTGAGGGAGACAGACAGAGGATTGTGGCTAAGGGAGCTGCCAGGGACTTTCCCTCCTTTCTCTCATAGAGAGCTCTAGCTGGATGAAGTCAGTCAAGGAGCTTTGGGTATGCAATACTAGTTAACAGCTCAAGCTTTGGAGCACACCTGTCTGGGGTTGAGTCCCAGGACACATTTCTTAATATTTTGTTTTCCTCATTTGTAAAATGGAAACAATTACAGCACTTACTCCAAAAACTAAATTCATTTAGAACAGTGACTGACACATAGTAAGTACACAGCCGTAAAGGTTAGCTATTATTATTACCTTTAGAACAGTTGTTCACAACCCTGTCTGTTTATTCAAATTAATTGTGAAGATTTTGAAATTGCTGATGCTTAGAATACCCATCCTAGATCAAGGCTTCTCATCTGTGACATTATTGGTGTTTTTGAGCAGGTAATTCTTTGCTGTTGAAGGTTTTCCTATGCATTGTAAGATATTTAGCAGTACTCCCGGCCCACTCTCAGTTATGATAACCAAATGTATCTCCAGACATTGCTTAATAGCCACTAGGGGTAGAAATTGACCTCAGCTGAGATCTACTGTCCCCAGATCAATGAAATCATAGTTTCTGGATGTGGGGCTTGGGCATGGATCTTCCCACAGCAGATCCAGATTTTGTGGGGCATGAAGCTTATAAAATGTGGGGATCTCTCTTTTAGAAAAATACTACATATTACAAAATTAGGGATGAAGTGAATATTCCTCTAGAATGAGTAAAGAAATCACAACAAAATATTGGTGACTTGGAGATTCATATCCCTTTCTCCTGAGATCACTGTCGACAATTTGCCAGCAAAAATTCTTCTTGATAACAACTTGGCTTTCTCTTTGCACCTATAATACTCTACACCTCCCAGCATTCAGAGGAGCCCTGGAATTTAAGCAATCTGAGCAAGCTTTATGAGAAATCTACCTCTGGGCCTTTCATTGCTGCAGCACAGTGCTTTGGACGAAGGCCCAGCTGGGCAGAGCAGGCACAAGGCCCACAAGGCCTAGCTACCTTGATCAAGATTTCAGAAAACTTGGCAGGTTGGAGGCAGTCAGGGAGCACAGCAACAGGAAATTGAGACTGTAGTCCAAACCCAAAGTCTGGAGAACCATGACTCCAGTCATGGCATAACTAGTTCCAACAATAGTGCTGAGCTTTGGTTTTCAGCTTCAGCGCTGAGATCCTGGGCAGGGTAACTGGTCAAAATTCAGAACTAGGGGTGGTGGGTGTGAGGCAAAGGAGAGGTGCAAGTCAGTACAATTAGTCTCCATGAATTCTTCAGGAATACTGATTCCCAGGTCTGCCCAGAAACCAAAGAAACCAGGCAACGGGCAGGTCACACAGGCACCCGGCAGCCATAACTAGGGAGCCAGACTCCAGGTCTTAGAGAGGAGACTTACTTCTCAGCCCCATGAGATGAGGTTGGAAGGAGAGACTAAGCCTGTAAGTACTGAATTCTGCTACGGACTGAATATTTGTGTCCTTCTCGAATTCATATGTTGAAATCCTAACCCCCAATATGATGGTATTAGGAGGTAGGACCTTTGGGAAGCGATTCGGTTATAAGAGTGGAGTCCTCATGAATGGGATTAGTGCCCTCATGAAAGAGGCCCATAGAGCTCCCTTGTCCCTTCTGTCATGTGAGGACACAGTGAAAAGATGGTAGTCTATGTAGAAGGAAGTGGGCTCTCACCAGATGCTGAATCTACCAGCAACTTGAGCTTGGACTTCCCAGAGTCCAGAACTATGAGAAATAAATTTCTGCTATTTATAAGCCACCCGGTCTATGTTATCTGTTATAACAGCCAGAATAAACTAAGACAAACTCCCTGCCTCCGTTTGGATGGACTCTAGACCTGGACGTGAGGAAGAGCAGCTAGGACGGGGCTTAGGCATAAGCTGTGAACCCACCCGGGACGCACTGGGAGCTGCAGAGGAGGAGGAACTAGGCCAGGACTGGCAGGGTAAAGGCTACTAAACAGCGCTCCTGATCCTGTGGCTGGAAAGTGGGGCTAGGTGGACCTTCCAGCTCCTCAGGACATCATCAAGGTTGCCCATGGAAGCATCATGGAACCTGCTAAGACGAAACAATGAAATTCGGAGTTTTCCAGACCTGCGAAATCAAAAGAATTGAACCTTGAAGTTCACCCCTGCAATTTGGGTTGGCCACTTACTCAATTTATCAGAGCTGGGAATGAGGAGTCCTTGACTATGAACTGTGCTCCTAAAGATTGGATGGATAAACCAAGGGTCACGTAGACTATTTCCATGAATTGAGACCTTCAGCACACTTAATAGAGACAGTCTGTATTTGCAATATTGTTACTGCTGTCGTTTCAGTAACCGAGTAGTGTGCCTTCAAGAGGCAGTAGAAAGGACAGATTCCTTTTCATTCTGAGCTCCCCTGCTGTAAAGTTTAGGTGAGGTTTTGGGGGAGATTGATTACAGCCTGGGCGATGGCATGAGGGATGAGATGGAAAAGGGGCTTTTTCAGTCTGATTCCCCCGGATAACTGTGGTTGTCCCTTAGCCTACCTGTGTTCCAGTCACCCATGAGTATGGCTGCTTGTGCCCTAACCTTGATATCAGAAACCTTCAGGGAAGAGGCAATCTGTGTTTAACTGCTACTCGAGTCAAACGAGTCATCCTAATGAACCCAGGGGATCTCCACTCCAGCTCCAAGAGTTCTTCCAACCATGGGTGTGTGAATCACTTACCTAACCTAGGAGACTGATTCGAACCAGTGATTTTATATTCTTCCCTACTCTTCTAGCAAAATTTCTATTGGGACGTGAGCCCACCTTCCTCTCCTTTCCTGGCCTAGTCGTTGGTAATCCTGCAAATGGCTAATGCAGTGGCCCGAAGAAGGCAGTGGTAGGAGAAAAAGCGACAAGCAACAAGTTGGGGATCATTTTGAAATTAGAACTTCAAACACTCCCTTAAGCAATGAGGACAGTTGTGTAAGAGTAGAAGTATGTCTTTTTTCACCCAAAATCTTCCATGCCATATTCCATAATTCTAGGAACTCATATTTCCTAGAGGAATTTGCTGTTTTATTATTTGGTTTTTAGGTTTGTTATTTGCAAAGAACAACGTTCAGGTCTTTTTCTTAGAATTATGTTAATTCTCTAACACTCTCTCTTTTTGTGCTTTACCCTCTAATCTCCCTAATACATGTTACAGGCCTGAGATTTCACTGCACTCCCCCCCACACAAGCCGCCACAGCCACAGCACATTAAAAGGAAGGTTACAAAGGAGTTAGAGTGTCAGTTGTGTCTCAGGAGATCTTTTTAGTCACTATTTTCCCAACTATGTTGGGATCAGACTCCAAGTGTGGCAGAGCCAGGTCTGTCTGGCTTCAACATCTCTACTCCACCCACTCTCCCCCACTGCCCATTCTCACAAGAAGAAGGGGAAGGAAAAGCAGAGGAGGGAGAGGAGGGGGAGAAACAGAGATGCTAACGGCGGTTTGCTTTTGAGGGAATTCAATATCAGCTTTTTATACTTTTGAATATAACTCTCCATCAAGATATTGTTAATAATTAATAAGGTAATATCCTATAAATATCTGTAATAGCTATTTCGTAGGACTGTTGTAAGGCTACTATTAATATTTAATAAGGTAATGTTACCTTATTAATACCTAGGTATTATTTAAATCTACCTCACAGGATTATATTGAACAATAAAGATAAATATATATAAAGTGCCTGACACATCAATGATAGTGATTAAATAGTAAATATCACGGATACTATGAATTTGGTAGAAGCACACTATCTAACTTTAGAGCCAGACAGACCAGAATTTATGTAACCTTGAACAAGTTCTTTAAAGTCACAAAGCCTCAGTTTCCTCATCTATAAATGGTAGGAAATAGCTCCTACTTCATAGCGTTGTTGTGAAGATGAAATATGCTAATGCTATATTTAGCATTATGCTTGTCATGTAGAAAAAGCTGGATGAACATGGTGATTATAGTAATGTTATTATTAGGTCCTTATTATTCTGTTTTCGTTTAGTTTATCCTTGATGTGATCACATATACCATTTCCTTGCTGATGACTCCACATGCCTCCCTTTTTGGAATATCTATGCTTTTGAAATTCTGAAATCAACTTGGAAGAATTCCATTGGATTCCTTTCTTCTGGTCCTCATTGAGAACTTTGATTAATTTCCCCCCTGAAATTCTCTAGGTCCTTTTCTTTGCCATTATTATTTTAATTTAGAACACTCTTGAGGCACAATCCGTTATTCAAACTCAGCACATTTTGTGACTTGATTGAAATCATGATTCTTGATTCAAAGGGGCAGTTGTTTTCTCCAGTCTTCCATCTGTGCGCCCTTGAGCCCTCCATTACCACCAGTGAGAACCCCATGGGAAAACCGCTGTCCCCCAGATTGGAGAGGCAAACAGGTGAATACAGGGACTCATAACTTGCCAGAGCAGAAACCCATGAGTAGAAACCTTTCGAGGACCCAGTACTGAGGTAAGAAAACCTGAACTGCAATTGATGAATTGTTGGAGGCTCAGTATGGACAAATCTGAGAGATCCAGGGGGACCTAGTCACAAGGGACTCCCACACAGTTGTGAATTTTACCTCTAGGAACTCTACCAGGTTGTCACAGTGAATATCAGAAGAAGAAAATAAAAATGCCCTCATGCTTTCAGCAGGGTGAGGGGAAAAGGAACCATTTTGAAATATGTCGCAGCATTCTGGTCTTCTTAGCAAGGCCCATGGATTTTAAAAGGGTAATAAAGGAATGCTATGGACAACTCTATGCCCACAAACTTAATAACCTATTCCTTTAAAGACAATCTACCGAAACTCGCTCAAGAAAAGACAATCTGAATAGGTTTATAACTATTAAAGAAATTGAATCAATCATTAACCTTCTAAAACAGAAAGCACCAGGCCCAGATGAGTTCACTGGGGAATCTTACCAAACACTGAAATAAGAAATTATACCAATTCAACAGGAACTGTCATTCATTGCTGGTGAGAATGTAAAATGGTACAGCCACTTTGGAAGACAGTTTGGCGGTTTCTTACAAAACAAAACACACTCTTACCATGCAATTAAGCAATCACGCTCCTTGGTATTTATTCAAAGGAGCTGCAGGCTTATGTACGCATAAAATCCTACACGCGGATGTTTACAGCAACTTTATTCAGAGTTGCCCAAACTGGGAAGCAACGAAGGTGTCCTTCAGTAGGTGAATCAATAAACTGCTATACATCCTGACGACAGAATATATTCAACACTGAAAAGAAATAAGCTATCAAGCCTTAAAACTACATGGAGAAAGCCTAAATGTAATTACTAAGTGACAGAAGGCCATCTGTAAAGTCTACACACTATATGATTCCAACTATATGACCTTCTGGAAAAGGCAGAACTATAGAAACAGTAAATAGATTAGTGGTTGCCAGGGTTGGGAAGAGGGAGGAATGGATAGGCAAGAATACAGGGGATTTTTATTTTTAGGGCAATGAAACTATTCTGTATAATGCTACAATGGCAGATATATTTGTCAAAACCCATCAATCACACAACTCCGAGCATGAGCCCCAGTGTAAGCTACGGACATTGGGGGATGATGTGTGTCAGCTGGATTCACCGGTTGTAGCAAATGTCCCCCTCGGAGGCAGGATGTTGATGCTGATAGTGCGGGAGGCTGTGCGTATGTGAGGGGAGGGGTAGTAGAGGAACTTTCTGTACTTTTGCTCCGTTTTGCTGTGAACCTAAACCTGCTCTGGAAAATAAAGTTTGTTAAATAAATACACAGAATGTTAATCTTCAATACCATCCACTTTGACATTTGTCTCTTTTTCCTAATACATAGCTATTGTTGAAATAAATAGCATCTAATTTTGAGAGCCCTTTGAGATCTTAAGGCTCAGTCTGAAGGGTCTTCCTAACACCAACTGCCAGGTCCAGGCAACCTTTATCCCCTTTGGTTTTTGCGGCTTTGTTTATAACGCTCATCTCCAAAGTTAAAGGCATTTCCCAGTCAATCCTAGCATCCCTAAGAATCCATTATAAACCTAAATATTTTTCATTATGAGAATACGTAATAAATTATGGAAATGTATATCACTTGGTACATTCATACTAAGTAGTCCTTAAAATAAATGTATTAGAAATATGTATTTAGACACTGTGCAGTAGACAAAGTTTATTAGAAATGCTAGATCTCGAAAACATGCTCAGTAACAATACCACATTGCCAATATTACACACAGCATACTATTCTACATTTATTTGTATTTATTTATATTAATGACATTTCTGCAAAGTACAAAATCTCAGTAACAGTAAATTGGAAAGGAATAAGGAGGGTGGGTGGGATCGGGGAGAGAACACCGGGCCTTCAACTTTATTTTCAAAGTTTTCAAAAGAATCGCTTATGAAACTTCTGGTTTTCTCCTGTAGGGCCCTGCCGGGTAAAATGTCCTTAAGCTTAGAGCCGTTTTGTAAGGTGATACTTTCATTTGTCCCCATGTTTCACTTCCAGTTTTGAGAGGAATACCTACTTGCTGAGCTCTGAAATTCGTGAACTTAATTTTGTTCACTCTGTCATTACCGCTACAATTTTATAGGCGGTGCCCATAAAGAGTCTACTTAGAGGTAATTAGACCCAGGATTAAATCCCAGTGTTATCACTCGTTAGCGGTTTGGTGGTAAGTAAGTTATTTAATTCTGTCTCCTTGTCTGTAAAATGGTGGTAACAAAAATATTCCCCTCTGGTTGTTCTGAGGCACTGTCTGTAATATCGGCTGACACAAAGCTGGAACTCAGTAAACGCTAGGCTTTAAGACTTAAGTCCTATGCTTTCTTAGTCTCGGAACTATTTGTAGTTTGAATGAATGAATGAACGAGTGAATGCCAGGAGAATTATATAGTCAACGATGAAGAAGCTATGCTGAGATAGCAGGCTGGAAATTTCACATGGAAATATAAGTAGTAAGGTAAAGCTCCAGTTAACGGTTCATGAACAAGCGTGTTTTAGAGGTAAAGGAAGAATAAATGAGTGCTTTAAAGCACACCATTGAAGGAGGAAGCTGATATACCATTGTAAAATGTGTGATGCAAGAAATTAATTAAGTTGTCTCTACTAGCCCCAAACTACCATCAAGAGCATGGCTGGGCCCTAACCGGTTTGACTCAGTGGTTAGAGCTTTGGATTCTGGACAACGGCATGTACCCCAGTTGCAGGATGGATCCCCAGCCCTGGTCCGGGTTCATGCAGGAAGCAACCAATCTATGTGTCTCTCTCACATCAATGTTTCTCTCTCTCTCTGAAAAGCAATGGAAAAAATATCCTGGGGCCCAGCCGGCATGGCTCAGCGGTTGAGCATCGACCTAGGATCCAGGAGATCTCGGTTTGATCCCCGGTCAGGGCACATGCCCGGGTTGCGGGCTCGATCCCCAGTCGGGGGCGTGCAGGAGACAGCTGATCAATGACTCTCATCATTGATGTTTCTCTCTCTCTCCCTCTCCCTTCCTCTCTCTGAAATCAATTAAAAAAAGAAAAAATATCCTGGGTTCAGGATTAAAAATAAAAGAGCATGGATGGGTCTAGTTATGTCACATGATATATCACATAGATTACCTGTATTAACAACAAAATAAAAGTCATGATCCAGAGTTACTAAGAATGAAATGGGGGGTGGGGTGGAGGTGGGAAATTTTAAAAGTTAACCATGAAGGTGTGTTGTGGCCTTGAAGTCATAGTAGCCATGGTTAATATGTGATCTTCTAGGCAATAGACAGATAAGCCCCTTAACAAACCAGCATTCAGAAAATTCAGAATAGTAAAAGTCCTGTTTCCTTTTTTTTGACCGCTTAAGGTTCTGAGACCTCTTGGAACAGAAAGTGCCTATTCAGATATTTTGCAAAGTAGTCAAGTATTTCTCAAAGTGCGGTCTAGCTCACCAATAAGAAGTAAATGGATATCATATGTCTCCAGAGGGGATATTCTGAAAAGGACACATCGATTATGTAGGATTCTAGCCAAAAATGCATAACCCAAATCTAATCACTAGAAAACATTCACTAAACTTATCATAAGGAATATTCTATAAAATAATTGATTTGTATTCTTTAAAAATGTCAGTGTCATAAAAAACAAAAACAGGCTGAGGCACTGTTCCAGATTAAAGGAGACAAAAGGAATGTCACACTAAATGAAACACATGCTCCTTAGCTTGGATCCTGTATAGGGCAGAAAAAGGTTGCTGTAAAAGGCATTAATGAGGCAATTGATAAAATTGGACTATGGATTGTGTATTAGATAAAAATATCTTATCAATGTTAAGTTTCCTGAATTTGATAAGTGAACAGTGGTTATGTAGAGAGAATATCAATATTCTTAGGAAATACACACTGAAGTTTTGATTTCTTAAAATAAATGTTTAATTATTTTCCTTAATTTTTTAATTACTTTTTAAAAGATTTTTAAAAATTGTTTTTTAGAGAGAGGAGAAAGGAGAGGAAGAGAGAGAGAAACTTTGATGTGAGAGTGAAAAATCAATGAGGCTGCCTCCTGCACTCCCCCCTACTGAGGATTGAGCCCAAAATCTGGGAATGTGCCCTGACAAGGGAATCAAACCAGCAACCTTTTGGTGCATGGGGACAATGCCCAACTGGGCCACACCAGTCAAGGCTTAATTTTTTATTTTTTAATCCTTACCTGAGGATATTTTTTCCATTTATTTTAGAGACAGTGAAAGAGAGCGAGAGAAAAAGAGAGAGAAACATTGATTGGTTGCCTCCCACACGTGTCCCAACCAAGGCCAGGGATGGAACCAGCAACCTAGGTATGTGCCCCGACTGGAAATCGAACCCAAGACCTTCCAGTGTTCTGGACGACACTCTAACTCACTGAGCAACACCAGCCAGGGCCACACCGAAGTTTTTAGGAATAAAGAGGCATGATATGCAACTTGCTCTGAAATGGTTTAGAAAAAATTTACAGATAAAAAACCAAAAAGAGATAGAGAAAAGAGATTGATAAAGCAGACGCAACAAAATACTAAAAACTGATGAATCTTGGTAAAGAGTACATGAGAGCTCTTTGTGCTATTTTTGTAACTTTTCTGTAAATTTGAAATTATATCAAAATAAAAGTTAATTTTAAAAAGTGCCCAGGGGGCATCTGAATCAAAATACTGGAGTAGAGGCCAAGCTAAAGATGCAGATTCACAGCCCTGTAGGGCAGGTGTAATACAAAGACGATGGGGAGAGCAAGCTGAGGGGGACAATGAGAGTGATTCAAGTGACAAGTGAGGTAAGAGAAGCCCAGAGGACCCAGAGAGATGGGAGAAAATGGAAGAGGGAGTAGTTTCAAGGTAGCAGGAATCCGAGAGTGAGAGCAGGACAAATAGGAGGTTGTTGTCAGAGGCTGGAATGTGGAACTTAAGGTTTCATAATTGAGGCAGTTCTGGGTGGTGACCAGGTCCAAGGTGACCCTGACAGAGGGTTGCTGGCAAATAAAGATATCACTTAGCATAATGTGTTCAAGGTTCATCCATGCTGTAGAATGGATTGGAATTTCCTCTCTTTTTATTGCCAAAGGATATTCCATTGTCTGGATAAAACCACATTTTATTTATCAATTCATTCATTATTAATCTGAGTCCTTGGAGCTCCTAGATGTTGGGGCAGCTTTTTAGCTTTTCTGACGGAATCAGCTATCTTCAGGGATGGAGGCAGGATTTATTGCTGCTTTTAAAAGGTAGAGAGAAACTTGCCTGCCCTGTCACACATATATTCGACCCCAAAATCATCCAAATTCATCTTGGTAACGGTCATGAGATTTTCAGGATTATTTTATTAACAGTATTTCTAGTGTTCTTATAACAGAATTAATTTAGTTAAATGAAACTAAAGTTGTTAAAAATGTTAACAATTCAAATTGCCAAATACTGCAGAGTAAAATCATTGAGTTCCTATAGAGTATAATTGAATAATGTTAAGATATGTCAATGATTAGTTTGCAAAGAAACTAGTTAAGTACTTTATGGATATAAAAAAATACTAACAAAGAAGTTCCTGCAGGTTCACTAGAGATTTTGGATTAAATATACATTTAGATTTTAGGTGAAATATGAAAGCAGAATGCTGTTTAAGTGTAAATTTTGATTCTCTAACATCCATCTTGCTTGTTGGCTCACAACCTAACCTTATTTCTAAAGCCACAAATTAGTTTTATGGTGCAAAAAAAAAAGAATTACAGAGACAATTAAGAAGTTACAAATACTGTTTGCTATTTCTACTAGAAAAGGTAGACTATTTTGCAAAAAAAAGTTACTATTATCATAAAACTCAATGATAATCATAAGTAAATACTCATTTTCTTAACTATTTTAATAGAGAAATATGAGTTAGGAAATAAGACAGAAGCAAACGTATTACTTGGAAATATTGTCAGAAGCACAGTTCTCATACCAATAAACTTAGATAAGTAGCTCATGGTAACTATTGGGATGCTTTGTAGGGTAAAAACATTTAACAGCATATCCAGGTGAAAGAATTCCTGGCTTCATTTACAAGTTTATTTGACTGTTAGGCTATAAAGAAGATGGTTTTCCTTGTAGAACACACCCATCTGAGGTGATGGAAATGGCCCTTGACTAAAGGCAGCATGTTAGCCAGAATTTTTCCTTTACAGTCTTTGATTCTTGAAACTAAGGTCTAGACCAGATAGTTTTTATTTTGGCTAAGATAATATCCTCTCGGGTCTACCCGAGTGTTTCAGTGCTTAGAAAAATAAATTAGAACATTCCTATGTGGAATCTGAAGTCCAGATTTCACTTTTACACTTGAGCTAATCCATGTTGTCTTAGAAATAGCATTTCTAACCTCTTACAATGACCTGTCAACTTTACCTCCTAAATTTCTCTAAGATCCACTGCCACCAGCCTGGCCCAAGCAACCCTCTTCTTTTGCCTGGATACTCCACCAATCTAACCAGTCTTATCAATTCCAATCTTGTCTTCCTACTCTTAGTTTTCCACGCAGTAGCCAGAGTGTGATCTTCAGGAGAAATTAGATAATGTAAAACAACTAGGGTGACCAATCCCTTGGTTTGCCCAGGACTGTCCCATTTTAGCGCTGACAGCCCCACATCCCTCAGTCCCAGGCAAACTGGGCTGGTTGGTTGCCCTAAGATTCTGCTCAAAAGCTGCCATCATCAAAGCCACACTGAGCTGGCCACCATAAGACCACGCCAGCTCTTGGAGTGTGTTTCAGATACACTCTAATCATCCTTGGAATAAACCCTCTCGAATGGTCTACGAGGTCCTATAGGACTTGTCTCCTGCCTTGTCTCCAGCTCCCCTCACGCTAGGCTTCCCCTTGGGCTCACCACTCCAGGTACACTGATTTTATCTTAATTACAAGAACTTGTGCTTCTTTCCACATCAGGGCCTTTGCCTTTCATTTCCCTACAGAGAATGTATTTCTGCCTCCCTTCACTTAGTTAACTCAGGTTCATCCTTCGTATCTTAGCTCCCTCCTCCTTCACTATGTTAGGGTCCCCTGACACTGCTCTCAAAACATCCTGTTCCTTTCCTTCATAGCACTTACCACAATTTGCCATATTAGTAGTAGGTTCGTGTCTGATTCCCTTACCAGGCCATAATCTCTATAAGTATAAGAAGCATGTATGTTTTTATCATTGTGGTTTTAACTTCTAGAATGTTCCTGGGACATAAAAGCAGCTTAACAAATACCTACTTTGGTTCCACTGCTAATGCCATGGGCTAGACTTGAGATTTTTGAAGCATCTCCCTGCATTTAATCTATTCCCCTTCCAAACCATGATGTGCTCTACTGCCAGGCTAATCTTCTAGATGGAGGTACCGTCTGACTTTCCACAGCCATCACTGTGTTCCATATTGCCCTGCTGACATGCCCCTGCATATAGCTAGAGTACATTTACTAAGAATGTACTGTGCACCAGCACCACGCCAAATACTTTATATACTGCATCTAATTTGCTCCTTTCAGCCACCCTTGAGGAGTGTTCTACCTATTTTACATGTGAGAAGAGAAAGGCTCAGAGAGATTAGGTAACTAATCTATCAGGGTCAGAGGGTTTGTAAGTGATGTCACCAAGTTAGTGTTTCATGCCAAATTCTGGGCACATAGCAGAATATTAAGCACATACCTAATAAATAAGTACTTGTTGGTTAATATGTCAATCAGTCTTGTTTATACTCTAACACTTACCAAGACCTCTGGTTTACTCAGCATTTTGTCAATGCAAGTTAGTTTGCACAATGGGACTTTCATGATCCTTCTTCCATGACAATATGTCTATCTAATGAATATTTATTGAGTACACATTAAAAGCCCCCACAGAATAAGGGTTAGGTTACCCCTTTATAGTTCTCACTTGGTTTCAAGTTTCGAGTTGACGTGATGTTGTTTGTTGTACCGGACTGCACTGCTTATTGAACCTTATTTGTACTCAAATCACTGAGGGATCTTATTAAAATGAAGATACTGTATTTTAGGAGATATGGGATGGAGCCTGAGAATCTGCATTCCTAATGCATCACAAGTGACATGCTGTTGGCAGGCCACACGTTAAATAGCAAGGCTGTAGAGACATTCAGAACCTCTGCCTCACATCACCTGAAGGTGTTTTATAACATTGAAGACCCCTGGGCCTCACCCCAGACCCACTCAATCAGGTTCTATGGGGTGGGGCTCAAGAATCTGCATTTTAAACAGTTCTCTAGGAGATTCTCATAACATGAAAGTCTGAAATGAAAAAGAACCCAAGATGAATCTTATGATTAGGCATGTTTAAGACACATTGCAGGTGGTTTCCTCCTGTGGAGTGAAAGCCTCCGTGTAGACCTCAACTCCAGTGTCTTTTCTCCGGAGCTATAAAGTTCAGAAAACATGTCTTGAAGATATAACTCCAGGACCACTATATTTTCTCCAGAAGTTCTCTTGTACCAAGCCACGAAGGCTATTGGACACGCAAGCAGCTTTTTATGGGAATTTTAGCAAACTATAGTGTTTTGCTTGCAGCAGAGCTTCTTGATAAAGTCTTTATTTCTGGAAAATTTGTAAACTCAATGAATGAGAACATGGCTTGCAGTGTGGCAGGCATAACTTCGGATGCTAATATTCTGACTAATGAACTGAGGCTCATTGCTCATAGGTATTTATTACAGTGTCAGGAGCCAACTCCTTGTGAGCAGTTGGTTACAGCACTGAGTGATATCAAACAAGCTTATACACAGTTGGGAGGAACACATCCCTATGGCGTTTCACTGCTGTACATTGGCTGGGATAAGCATTATGGCTTTCAGCTCTGTCCAAGAGGCCCTAGCAGAAACTATGGGGGATGGGAAGCTACATGCACTGGAAAGGATGGCGCCGCAGCTGTGTCAATGTTAAAACAAGACTGCAAAGGAGAAATGACTCTGAAGTCAGTACTTGCTTCAGCCATCAAAGTCCTCAATGAGACTGTGGATGTCAGCAAACTCTCTGCTGAAAAAGTGGAAATTGCCACACTAACGAGACAGAAAGGAAAGAGGGTCATCAGAGTTCTCCAACAGCAGGAAGTGAAACCGTTCATCCAAAAACATGAGGAGGGGGCTAAGGCTGAGCCTAAGAAGAAAGAAAAAGAGCAAAAAGGAAAAGATAAATAGAGGACAAAGTTGGGCATTTTATAACTCTTTGGGGCACCCTTGCAGTGTGAAAGCTGCACCCTTCCACGTGGAGAAAGCATTGGCTTTTTCAAAAACCCGAATGGTGGGAAAGTAGGAAGGTGCCACCTGATTGGGCCTCGATAGTTCCATCCAGTTGAATGATGATTGCTCTTCATGAACCTTTTAATTCCCCCTGACCCCTGACTTGGAAATAATGGAAATGGTTAAGGGGGGGAAAGAAAAAAGAAATACTGAAATAGAGAAACTGTGAAATTTTTGGAAGAATGCCATTCAATTCAATGTAACAGGGGGTTACTGAACGAGGGTCATCAAAGTTTACCAAACTTTCATATAAAAACTTAAACTATATAATTAGTATACCTTGAATGGCTCTAAACTTTAAAAATCTCATACTTTGAGAGGCAGCATTTTAGCATCACTCATTTGCCCATAGCTTTGTTTGACTCACAGTACTTCAAACAGGAGTTTGTTCTAGAAGACTATACAGCAGGAAACAAAGGGGCGAGGTGTTCTTTGTTGACAGTTCCAATTCACAATCAGGTTATATTTTAAGAGAATGCTTGTAAGTTTGTGATTCCTTATAGAAATAATATTCTGGATGAGAAGAACTAGAGAGGAGGCCTTGCCAGCCTTTGGAGTGACAAAGGATGGGACACTCACTCCAGGGCCTGCCTGTGGCTGTGTTGGGAAGGAGGAGCTGGTCCAGGATCCCCCCAGCCCTGCTCTGGGGGTTTTCAAGACTGTGTGTGGTTGCCAGCAGCTGATTTCAAATAACTTAGATCTCCACTTCAGTTTATGCTTTGAAGCCAAAGTTTCAGAGAAATAAAGGATTTGGAAGTATATTTTATAAAATATTTCTTGAAGACATTTCAAGAGAAAACCACTTGTAAAGAAATTCTTTCTTTACGGTTCTTATTTCTTTCAACCAATAAGTACCTGTCTACCTCAGCCTCAGGGGTTACTGTTCGCACCCAGCATGCAACAAAGGGTGTGTGTGTGTGTGTGTGTGTGTGTGTGTGTGAACTTTGTTGACTGCCGGGCCAGGAGAAATGCAAGGTGGCATAATTTTCATTACTACAGAGTCTTAGGCACCAAGCTCAGTCCCCAATATGACAAATTAACCATAAAGACACAGTTGGAATAGAAGCAGAGTGACAATTTCTGCTCAAACCTCTTGTGATTTAAACTGATGAGAGCCACGGAAAGAGTCATGCTGCACTGCAGAAGGCTTGGATAAGAGGAGGAAATTTAACCCAGGTAAGCACAAGTAATACACTTTAGAGGAGACATTAAACACACTATCAGCCCTGAGTGGCTTGTTCACTCTGGTGTATCAGGTGATCAGGGAGCAGGTGTAGCACAGAAAAGGTGTGGTGGGCAGAGAAGCTGGGCCTCTGTAACCTGCCTAAGGGACTGCATGGGGACCCACATAGGCCACTAACCATTTGCCAGGACTGAGGAGTTTCCTGGGATGTGAACTTTGAGTGCTGAAAACGATGAAAGTCTTGGGCAGACCAGGAGGAGCTGGTCACCGCAAGGCCACGCCGGCTCTATTTCTGACACAGTCTGTGATGAACAAACCACATAACTTCTCCATACCTATTTCCTTTTCTCATAAGTGGAATTATCCTGTGCTCCTTTCCTACAGAATTCTCCTTTATCAAACATCACTAAATTCCACACCCCAACACCAGGACAAAATGTTCCATTGTTTTTTTAAAAAATTGTGGGAAACCCCAGAAATATAGGACACTTATGAGATAAAGGTTCCAGAATAAGTTAGGAGCTTGTTATCAATGGCGGGACTTGGAAGTGTGAAGGATTCAGTGGGGTCTCCTGAGGATGCAGGAGAGGGCAGAGGAAAGGGCAAAGAAGCTAGTTCAAAGCAGTTCCTCAGGGAACTATTTCCAGAAAGAAGTCCATGCTGGGAAACCCTATGGACAGAGGCCAAGGAAATTGCCAGGTTGGAATTCAAGTAAGTGAGAAGAGAGTGGATTTGTCCAGAGACAAAGGGGAACCCAGGACCTTAAAAAGACCTAGCTTTTCCAAGGGGCTAGAGAGGCTGAAGAAAGTGGATTTGGCTTTAAACTGGAGGCTGAGCTTGGAAGGACAGACAAATGAAAAGGCTCAAGCTACTGAAGGACCAGAGGGTAAAGAGGTGAGATGGAGCTGAAACTTGTTCACGTTCTGCATGTACCTGGCACATCTCAAATCTAACTTAATTCCAAGCAGTGGAGAATAGCTTTTCTACCAGTCTCTCCTAGAGAGGCAGTGTGTGTGGTCAGTAGCATGGGCTCTGGAGCCTCGGAACTGGGAATCGAGTCCCCACCCTGCCCCTTGTTAGCTGACTAACTTAAGGCAGATTGTTTAATCTCTCCATCTGTAAAATATGGGTAACAACATGGTCCTTGTAAGGCCTGTGATGATTGAATGAGTTAATGCATGTAAAGCACTGAGAAGAGGGCCTAGAAGTTGAAAATCAGATATTATTATTAACATGATCAGCAATAACGTGATTATTTTAGTTCTTATGTTAGGAGAATGCAATTTTAAATGTGAATTTTTCTTATCTATAAATGTATGCACTACATGACTTCACAGGTTCTGTCCATGGAGAAACTTCTGAAATAGCCTTCTCTAAAATATCTTACAAGAATACTCGTCCAGCCTGGCCGGTGTGGCTCAGTGGCTGAGCGTTGACCTATGAACCAGAAATTCACTGGCTCTATTTCTGGTCAGGACACAGGGCAGGGTTTTGGACTCAATCCCCAGTAGGGGGCGTGAAGGAGGCAGCCGGTCAGTGACTTTCATCATTGATGTTTCTATCTCTCTATCCCTCTCCCTTCCTCTCTCTCTAAAAAATAAAATCAATAAAAAAATACTTGAAAAAAAAGAATACTCACCCACTATAGTACCTGAGAATCTACCACTAGGAGGTTGTTTTTTTTTTAATATGCTCTTATTGATTTCAGAGAGAGGAAGGGAGAGGGAGAGAGAGATAGAAACCTCAATCAGTTGTCTCCTGCAGGCCCCCTCCTGAGAATCGAGGCCGAAACCCAGGCACGTGCCCTGACCAGGAATCCAACTGGTGACCTCTTGGTTCATGGGTCCATGCTCAACCACTGAACCACACCAGCCAGGCCACTAGGGGAGGTTCTTTATAAAATGTTCATACTTTAGGAAGAGGGAACACGGTTTTTTAGCCATAAACATCTCAGCATGAGTTAATTTACCACAGTAGGCAGGAAAGACAGGGCTGAGTCAAGGAAATGCAATGTTGGACAGGTGAGAAAGGAAGTTCTAGCTTAGAATGTTGTCTATTGGGAGAGTGGGGTCTTCCCTTTGGGAAGTAAGGATCATGCTGGTATTAAGAGGGGAAAAGGGACATTAGTTGAAGAGAGGAGTGGCCCAGAGGAGAAGAGAGAATTGTTTACTTAAGATTGCTTAGGGCCAGTCTTGTTAATGAAAAGTTGCTGAAATGGCTTAAATAAAACTGCAGTCAAGCCATAATTGTTTGACTCAACTTACCTCAAAAATATTAAGGTTATAAGCCCTAGTACATTTTATATAATATGATTACTGATACTAACATAGAAGAAAAAATATTTTGATGTATATTTACATATATGTTTCCCTTTTTGTTTGAAGTCAAAGCTGACAACAGAATTTATGATTTTCTTGGGGTGCTAATTTCTAGGCTGTAACTGTTTCTAGTGATGTGGGATGCCTGTGCCAAGTCATTGCACATTTACAACCTGCTGATGGGGTTTCCCCCTAGAGAGGGAGTAGTTCATTGGAGCTTTAGCGCAGAAACCGGCACAGGTAGGTGCCATGTTTTTATAATTGCCACTAGGAAAAAGAGAGGACCCAGGGGTTTTTTCTTTGCCCAAGGGAGCCCCTCCCTTGTTGTAACTTAATTTGTCATGTGGATGTGGACCAGATGGGTGGAATTAAACCTTCTAAGGTGTTGTGGTTAGATTGTTTTAAAATGTCTGGAGACTCCAGGAAATGTGAGAAGTCATATTTCTTTTTCAAAGGACTATCCTTTTGTGGTTCAAATGTGGGCTTCTGAAACTGAAACTATAATGCCTATGCCTATAGGGTCTGTTTTCCTTTTTCCTCTTATTGGTGTGTATACGAAGGCTGTGAATTTCTTGACTTAATGAATGTTGGTGTTTTGGTAAACAAGGCTCTAAGGCAGCAAGATAGGGGACTAGAAGCTAGATAGTCATTGAAGAAAGTCCTTGCTTCCTACATATTTGTATCCTGAAGAACTGGCCTTCCCAATCTTCCTGCTACAGGCACTCAGAGCATTCATACATCTGTCTGCCTGTGGTGGTGTGGAAATAAGCTATAGAAAAATCTCAGGAGGCTGCTTAAGTGGATTGAGGGCAAAAAATTATAGGCAAGAGGAAAGTATTATATATAAGGTGAAAGAGAATAAAATATTGATCTAAAATGAACTCTGAAACAGGAGAAATATAAGCATTGTGTGATATTGTTCCTGAAGAAGTTAGCCCAAATGCAGTTTCTTATCCATTGTAGGTCCTGAATTATCTTGAAACTCAATGTGCTCCAGTGGTAAAGTAAGTTGAAAAGATAAGCCCCTCATTCACCCTGGGGAAAGAAAAAGCATATCTATATTCAGGACACAATGTATTGTTCTTTTTGCTTAGTTTCAAGAAAAGTCTAATGAGGTTGGAGCCAGTCAGGAGAACAGCTGAAATAATCAAAATTAGGGCTTCTACATCCCTTCCATCAAGATCTACTTAAATGGCCCATTCTGCAGTCTAAACAGTAGGAGGAGGATGTTATAGGGGAATTGCGTCCCCCCCAAATTCATATATTGAAGCCCCGAGCCTCAGTAGCTCAGGATTTGACTACATTTGGAAATAGGCCCTTTAAAAAGGTACGTAATTAAGTAATATGGGGTCATTAGGGTGGGCCCTAACCCCAATGTGACTGGTGTTCTTATAAGAAGAGATTAGAAAACCAAGAGAGAGACGGACACTAGACACACGCATGCACAGAGATGACCACGTGAATGACACAGGGAGATGACCATCTACAGGCCAAGGAGAGAGGCCTCAGAAGAAACCACCCTGCCAATACCTTGATCTCAGACTTCTAGCCTTCAGAACTGCGAGAAAATAAATTTCTGTTGTTTAAGTCACCCAGCCCATGGTATTTTGTTATGGCAGCCCTAGCAAACTAATACAGATGGGAACAGATATGGACAAACGATTAAAAATTATGAAGGGTCTAGAAGAGGGTATGATTGCCTCAGGATACTTTCAAGTCAGGGTTCCTTAAAGCAGGGTCTGCATACCATCTGCCTCAGAAACACCTATGATGTTTTTTAAAAAACAGGTTCCCAGGCCCCTCTGGACTTAGAGTTTTAAAATTTTCTGGTATGAGGCCCAAGAATCTATCTTTTCAACAGACCCCCCCAGGTGATGTTTTTTGCACACTGAAGCACGAGGGAGACCCACTGTGCAAGGTCTTGCCCAATCTCTGGCTCTCTTCTGGGCCTAGCTGGCTGGTACGAATTACATCTCAGCAAGTGCTGGTGTACCTAGTGCTCTGGCAGAGGCTCTGTGGTCCAGGAACCAGGTATACACTCCATTGTAAGTTGTCTCTCTCCAGGTGTCAGCCAGTGTTTACCAGCATGTGGGGGATGGACCAAAGGGAACCCTTAGGGGAGTTTACCCTTGATTCTCAGAAGAAATATGTGCCTATCTTACCTAAGACTGTAATGGCATATTTTGAACAATACAGTACATATGTTATTTCTCTCATGAGATTTACTTAAAGATATTACCTTGGCACCTAAATTCTCAGAGGGAGTACAGGGGATAGAAAGAGCATATCTAACTTTTGCTCTACATCAATTAAACGTACATGGAAATTTCTCTGACAGGGCCTAGTGCCTTTTTAAGCCCTGTACTGTATCTAAGTATTGTAAATGTAACATTAGTGAAACAGGTAAAGAACATATGTAAATAAAAACAAATGATAATCAATGGAAAGGAATCCGATCAATTATTTCAGCTAGGCTCTTTATTTTCATGTGTTTCTCCCTTACCAACGGGAATGGGAGTGGAAAGTATTCTTCCATACAGCGTCAGGTGGATTTTCTTTCCCCAATCTGTGAACCAGAGAGAAACCGAAGCTACGGAGAGAAACAGCTGAGGGTCCAAAGCAAACACAGTGACGAAACTGTGTTTTCAAAGTAGGCAGAATAGGTGGCATTCTGATTTAACTATGCCAGTTCCCTGGGAACGTGTAAAACCTGTCCCACCCCCACTTACATTTGTGATTAAAGGCTGTCACGAGCTGTTATGTTTATTTTTTTAAACCGAAATGTAGACGGGCCATTTGCGAGGGCTCAGGTGGGCAGGTCACTGGGCGCTCTGTTTTCCTTCTGGTGGCCCATCCTTGAAACAGCCCAGGCGTGACCCCACCTGCCCAGGGGTACCTGCGCCGTCTCTGGACCACTTGCTCCGCGGCGGGCGCTGCCTGAGCGCGTGTCCCTCCTTGAGAACTAAACTTGAGTGTCTGTGTGGGCTAGTTATTCCCCCTGGGTACTTTTTTTGTTTGTTTTTTTGAGGGGGTGGGGATGGGAGGATGGGAGGCGAATTGCAGTTGTCCGTGCTTCAGGTGCTTTCCAGAAACAAGAAGGCGGGCACTTAGAGCGAATTGATTGTAAACTCCAGACCTCCATACCCTGGGGAGGCTCCGGAGAAAAGCCCCGGAGCCGCTGGGTTTGCTGCGCCGCCAGCCTGCGGCGAGCAGCTCCCGGCTCGGCCGCGGCGGAGCCCGACCATGAGGAGCGGCTGTCTGCGCCGAGGGGCCCCGCTCGCCCGCTGTAAGGACTGGCGCCCATTTCTAGACTTTTCTGAGCGGCCCTTTTCCCGGGTCCCGGCCTGAGGCCAGGCAAACCCAGGGGCCTTGACCCGCGGGCGGCGGCGCCTGCCTTAGAGGGCGCTCTGGGGGCGGCCCCGCCGCTTCCTCCCGCCGCCCCTCCCCGCCAGGCGGGAGCGCGGCCGGGCCCTGGGGACCGAGCAGCCACGCCGCCGCCCGAGCGGGCCGGGTCGCGCCGCCGCCTCCTTCCGCCGGCCGCGCCGCCGGCCATGCATTCTTCCGGCTCCTCCGGCTCCCGCGGCGCGGGCCGGGGCCCGGCCAGCCCGAGGTAACCCCCGGCCCCGCGGGCGCAGGCCCCGGAGCTGCGGCGGCGCCGGGCCCGGGGAGGCGCTGGGGGCGGGGAAGGGGTGTCGTCGCGAGGCCGGGGGAGGCGGCGGCGGCGGCGGCGGCGGCACGAGGGACTTAGGGCGCGGTAGGCCCCGAGGAGGAGGCGGGAGCGCGGGGCGTCCGCCCGCCTCCGCGGACCCGCCCCGGTGACAGGTCCGGCCTCTGAGTCCCCGCCGTCCCTCTGTCCGCAGGCAGCCGCGAGGGCAGTAGGGCGCCCGCTCGCGCCGCGCCTCGGCCGTCGCCGAGTCCATGACCGCGACCCCTCGGCCGGGGACACACGCCGCCGCCGCCGCCGCCGCCGCCGCCGCCGCCGCCGCGCACTCGCGCGCCCCGGGCCGCCGGGCCCCGGCCCCGCTCGCCCCCGCGCTCCAGCGCCCGCCGGCCGCGCCCGCCGAGGTGAGCCGGGCGCGCGGGCCGACCCCGCCGCCCCGACCCGGTCCTCGCCCGCGGAAACCGCTGCGGGCTCCACCCGCCGGCGGGTCGCAGCCCTGGCTCCGCTGCCCCGCGTCTCCTCACCCCCCGCTCGCCGGTCCCGGGGTCGGAGGCTCCCTTCCCTTCCTCCGTGCGCCCCTCGCCCCCGCCTCTCGCGCTTCTGCTCCCCTTCCCCTACTCCTGTCCTTGCTCTTTTCGCCTTGCTGCCCCCCACTTTCTTCCGCTCACCTTGCTGCCCCTTTCCTAGGCCCCTCTCCTTTCTTCCTGCAAAAGGAAAACAAAAAACCCCCTTAGCCGCAGATGACCGTTTCAGCGGAACTCGCTTTGCCGGTGCCAGGGACCTTTGGCAGGACTGGCTCGGTGCGGGAATGGTGGTGGAGAGGGTCCCGGCTCCCGGCGCCCGGGGAATCTCATCGGGAGGTTCCAGGCTGCTCGTCACTCGTGTCCGGGTCTGTCTGTCTCCCTAAAGTCCGACAGGAGACTGCAGTGAGAGGCGGTGCGGGCACGGCCGCCGGCTAGTTGGTGGGCACGGCATGATCCTCTGCTAAATATATTATGACATACCCTGTGCCTCCGCGAGCAGCTCCCTTGACCTTGCGCGGCTCCTCCCCCCCTCGCTCTCTGTCCCCCTCTGGAATTTCCCGGAGAGATCACCGAGGTACTACACCGGGGAGGCTCAGACCCTCCGTTTTCTTTTATTTTTGTGCTGAAGACGATGTCTGTGTTGGTGACTATTTAGATGTGTTGAATCCATTTTCCTTTTTAAATGAATTTTCCTTTTACTCCCCCCAGAAAAACAGGACAGACTCCAATGTGAGAATGGCTGTGACTTTGGAAGAAGCCCCGTGGCTGGGCTGGATCTTGGTGAAAGCCCTGATGAGGTTTGCCTTCATGGTCGCCAACAACCTGGTTGCAATTTCATCCTACGTCTTCTATGTGATTGTGCTTCAGCCCCTTCGAGTGCTGGACTGTAAGCGCTTCTGGTATATTGAAGGAATCATGTATAAATGGCTTTTAGGCATGGTGGCTTCTTGGGGATGGTACGCCGGATATACAGGTAAGCATGAGAACACTTGTTTAATGTGTAGGAAGAAATAGGTACTGTTATGCTTAGTTCAGGAGCCATGACTAAATATGCATTACACTTTGGATTGACGACGCTTTTATGCTTTGACTGTTGAAAAAATAAATAGAAAACAATTCTATTGAGTTTTTTCTTTAGAATCCCAATTAATAAGGATATTTTCAGATGTATGACTTCATAATTATGAATTGACAAATTCCTTTAATATTACGTTTTTTATGTGATTGACATTTCGTGAAACAGATCTGCAAAGGCTCTCCTAGAGAAATAGGAATGGGTTGTATAGAACTTGAGGACTTATAAAATGAAGAGGTAAGATACTTAGCTCATAAACATTGGGCATTTAGGAAAAAGACTGAGCCATATTTGTGTTAAGAGTTTAATATGTGTTTTTTTTCATTTAATGTAATATTGTACTCTTAACATTTTAAGCCAAACAAAAAATGGCTTTCTGTTCTGTTCTTTTGCTTACTAGAATCTCTGTTTTATCTCATAAATCTGTATTAGAATAGTAAATGTAAAAATTAAGTTTAATATACGTTAAGCTAATTTATTTTCTGAGTGTCTTTAAGTACATTTTTATTTCTGCCTTTAAGTTGCATTTTGGGAAGCAGGAACAATGCCGTTCTGAAGCGGACTTTTAGAGAACTAGATGAGAAGTAGTGTTTATTTTCTGTTTTGAAGCCTTTGAGAACTTGTGCCTCTGCTATGAAAATTCTGGGTTGTGTATTTTATTTATTTGACTGTTTTCCCCTGAGAATTAGGATGATGAAAAAAGCATTGATGTTTCTAGCATTTGTCTTAGACATTGAGGCTTTTATCTTAGATATTTATAACTGATAGGCCCCTTAGAGATCACGCTGTAGATGGTGCGGTTAGTGGAGTCTGTAGAGTAAGGAAGGTACTCTCAGGGTCTTACAGCACAGCAGTTCCCCATTTTAAATTCTCTGTCTCCCTCTTTCCTGCCCAGGCTGCACCTGCAGATTTTATCCAGACACATGAGAAAAGGACTGACAGCACCCAGCTTTTATGGAGTCTGGCAGACTCTTGCTAGGTCAGAGTGCTCTCAGTTTCCCAGATGAAGCCTTTTCTCCTCCTGGCAATGCCATTTATTATTCTGGAAGACCCGAAGCCCCTGGGTAGTGTATGCATTGCTTCCTTGTCATGTGTTTTGTCACAATCCTAATGCTTTTTGGATATAGTAGGTGAGCTACTAGTACTTTTATAGGGCTTCGTGGTAGCCGTAGTGGTGATAGAGAAAAAATGAAGTTCTCATCTATGTTGTTGAATATTTATCTGAATTGCACTGCTCTTTTAGAATTGCTTTGCTCTATATAGTTTGAGCTTTCTCAGATATCCTGTGTGATACTAGTGGCTTGTTCTTTGTATGGTATACTTAAGTTGCTTTTTAAAAATGAGTTGATAGTATTTTTAGATATAAGTTCTGGAAGTTCATTCTACTTAAATACGATGAAATAACTGAAACGTTTGTGCTTGTGTGTGTGGCATATTTGTGTATAAGTGTTAGCATGATGAGAAGCTGAAAAAAAATAATTTGGCATTGACCTTGAAATTGTAAGGAGTGTAATTGTAAGTGCTGCTTGAAGTTAAAATTAGCTATCCTATGGCCACAGCATGGCTGCAATATATTTTTAAATATATTTTCTTCAGGTGTCTCTTCCTTGCTGTCTATAGAATTGCAGTTTCTTTTGGCACCTGCTTAGAAAGTGGTCTTGACATGATCTACGCATTTTAGTCTCTCTGAAGCATCTGCTCTCTTCAGGCTACTGCATTTTGATCATTTGATCAGTTCATCTCATTTTTAAGAATAGAATATTTGTGTTTATTTTAAATGGTTTTTCTATAGGTAGAATGCTTTTAGAGGGTCTGATCATGGTCTGATCATAAGAGAACACAGTTAAGAGGTCAAACAAATGTAGGAATGACATTTGAAAGCTGCAGCTGGGTCTAAAGCAAACATAAGCAGTGGTTGATGAGCAGATTCACCCATAAAAGCATCAAGGACAGCGATTTTCAACCTTTTTCATCTTGTGGTACATATAAACTAATTATTAAAATTCTGCAGCACACCAGAAAATGTTATATTTTTTGCCGATCTGACCAAAAAAGGTATAATTTTGATTTTTTATTTACACCAGATGGCTATTGTGTTGGTTGTTGTCATTTTTTTATTTGACCATCTAAGGGAAAAGAGGTCAGTGCTTCTGACTAGTCAGGTATTGCATGTTTTAAAAATTCTTGCAGCACACTGGTTGAAAATCACTGGTCTAGGAGGTCATGTTAACCTTTGTATGAATTTATGTGTTTCATTTCTTTCCGTTATATCAAGAGGAGGATGGGCTTAAGTTTTGTTTTTTTCCTTCCTTTTCCCTATTCTGAAGTTTCACAGATGGAAAATTGAACGTTGCCAAAGGAATTCTGCTCAGCAGGTCTAGTCTGTTCGTGTTTTAGAATAAAAATTGCCAAACTCTGTTGAAAAACCACTTCCGAGGAAACCTTAGATATGAATTTATTAAATTTTAATTAGAAAGCTGAAAAATGAATATTGGTTTAGAATGTCATTTTTTCAAAATGTGGCATTCCAGTCTAAGACAAGTCAATTAATTATACAGCTCTGCTGCCAAGGACTTATGTTGCTTATCAATCCTACACTGCCCCATATGGTAGCTTCTAGCCTAGGTGGCTATTTAAATGTAAATTAATTAAAATGAAATAAAATTTAAAATTCATTTTCATTTTAAATTTTAAAATTCATGTGGTCACACCATTCACATTTCAAGTGCTCCATACTGGTTGGCTGGAGCCTACTGTATTGGACAGTGTGGATATAGAACACTTCACAGAAAGTTCTGTTGGACAGAGCTCAGAGTCAGTATGGCTGTCTCCTTTTCCTTAGGAAAAATGCATTTATCTTTATAAAAGAATATTTTTTTAAACATAGTTCTAAATAGGTTTCTTTTAGGAAAGACAGGAAAATTTTTTTCAAGTTTTATAAAATTGTCTTTTAATTTGAGGCATATGTCACAAAAATGAGTCCTTTTAACTCAGACATGCTTCTTGGATCGGGAATGAACTTGAATGAACATTTTTGTGTTTAATTTGCATTCTCAGAGCTGGAGTACTGCCTGTGGACACAGAAGATGGAATGGGGTTTTCTGGTCTTTCTGCTGGTTTCTGATTTTGCATCTTTTTATTTATTTATTTTTATTTTTTGTATGTTTTTATTAATATTTAGAGAAAGAGGAAGGGAGGGAGAGAGAGAGAAACATCGATATGAGAAAGAAACATTGATTGGTTGCCCTCCCATATGCTCCCTGATGGGATCGAACCCACAACCCAGGTATGTGCCCTGACTGGGAATCGAACCAGCGACCTCTTGGTGTACAGGATGATGCTCCAACCAACTGAGCTGCCCAGCCAGGGCTGTTTTTATTTTCTGGTTTTTTTTGTTTTTTTTTTAAGAGAGAAAGAGAAAGAGGAAGGAAGAGAGTGAGAGATAAAAACATCGATTTGTTGTTCCATTTACTTATGCATTTATTTATGACCAGGAAGGAACTCACAACTGTGGCATATGGGAATGACACTCTAACCAACTGAGCTCCCTGGCCAGGGTATGAGGGGAACACAGTTCTTAAAAAACCTCTGAGGACATTGGGGTTTGTTCATCTCTAGCATGAGACTAAGTAGTGATGCTTGTTGGTACCACATTTCCTTTAGTGGGAAGTGCTGTGGAAACATCTCAAGCTGAGGAAAACATGTATACTGCTTTTGCTCTAATATTTCAAGGGCATACCAAAAGAGGTACTAGCTTAATGAATGATCCACTTCTGCATGCCTTATTCAGATGTGATAAATCAGTATACTTCCCTCCCCCAATTTAAGTGAAGACTGGGAATTTCAGAGAGAGATTTTTTAAATTAAAAATGTGTTTATTTAAAATAGTTTATTTTGATTTTCATTCACGTATTTTAATAAATTCATTGTTCCCCATCCAAACACATTTAATTAAAGTCTCTTACACAAAGTTGTTAAACCAAATATTCATTGTAAGTGGAAGCACCAGAATTCCTATAGAGGATGGGGCTCTTTTGGGCACAGTCTAACTGAAAGGGAGCTAGGGTTGTCAGGGCACTTGCAGCCAAACTGGTTTTGCTTAGTAAATGATGTTTCCCTTAGAGTGGGTATTTACTTGAATGGTTTTAGGGAAAGCTGATGGAGATTAGGTTTAGCTTCCTCCCACTCCCCAAGTGACAGCTGTCATGGCTCTATGTTAGTCTTTGTGGGTTGATTCTTTGTTAGTGTTTTTTGCTGGGTTACAAATTCACTGTGTGAGAAAAAAATATTAGGAATTAGATCTGACCTTGAAATTTTAAAAAATATATCTTCTAGAGCAGTATTTTTCCACCTTTAATTAAATCATAAGCCAATTTAGTGTGTCAAGATGAACATTTTTAAAAAGTGAAATACAATAGAGTTAAATAGAAAAGATCAGAAATGTGTGTGTCTGTACTAGGTGGTGCTACTGAATGTATTTTTTACTGTGAGCCCTGTCAGCATTTGAAAGGCATTGTTCTAGGAAAGAGCACTGCAATTTAGAACTCTGGGAGTGAGACATCTTGATCTCACTTTAAGGTATTTACTCACTGGTGGGGGTAAGATCCTTACCTGCCTTGTGCCCACTGGAGATGTGGTCTTCTTTATAACCCTGGAGCCCAGTCTGTTGCCTAATGCTCACAGAGTGCTCCATAGTGTCTAAGTATTTCTTGAATGATCTCCTTTCTTTCTTGGTCCCAGCTGAGGTGCTTTAGCTGCCTACCTTCCTGAAAGGTCTGATATCAAGGTCATTGCAATCCACAAATATAAATCCAAAACTGGATCATGTTTTTCACACACATACATATAAATACATATCCGATAGTACCACAGTTGTTCATTTAACACACCTTTATTGAGCTTCTGTTATGTGTGGGAACAGGTGCCCTGGAGGTGCTGAGATGCACAAGACATAATCGCTGACTTTAAAGGAGTTCACAGCAGCCTTGGTGGGGAAGACAGTGCACCAACAACGAAAACATCCCGGTATAATGCTCTCATGGAGATGTACCGTGGGATAAAAGAGGATGGGCTCCTGATCTCCCATCAGTGGTAGGTGTAGCAGAGAGGGCATAGGGAATTTAGGGAAGGAGTAGCTTTAAATTTTTTTTCCATTAGGGAAGTATTTCTCTGTGGGGCTAACTCTATCATAATTATAATAGATTTAAAAAACTTGAATAATGTGTCGATTTGAAATTTATATCTTTGTAATGATAATACTAGCTAATGGTTATTGAAATATAAGCCAAGTAGTATTCTAAATGTTTTGGTCATATACCATTCCTAGATTTTTACTACTCATGTTCTTTTGTTTCTGAGGCATGAAATCTCTTTCCAAAGTTACCACTCTTTAACACCTGAAAGCAATATTATGGATTTCTGAAAGAGGTTAAAAAAATTGTGCTTCAATGGAAGTATTTTTAGTATACTGTAAGTGATAAAAATCCTACTTTCTTAAGTCTCGACTCTTACAGAGAACAGTCATTCAACTGGAACTATAATTTTTGAGTGCTTGACAATAGATCATCAAAGTGAGGAGTTAGGTATAATGTTAGGTTGAAAACTGATCTTGACATAAATTCAGCTGAGGAGTTTCCAGTATATTGTTTGATTTTTATATGGAAGATATACCATTAAAGGTAAATATTACTAAATGCTTTAGACTCAGCAGTCTGATGGTACTTCGAATGTGATAAGTGGCCTTATTTCAAGGATCAAAGGTAATTGAGTCATTTATTTTTGATAGATTTTCTTTTGGAGATATATACTCATTCATACAGACATACCCATGTGTGGTATTACAGAAGCATATGAAACAGTATTTGTAGTGCTTAAGACCTCAGATTCTGGATTCAGATGGAGCTGCGTGAAACAATTCCTACTTTCTTTTTATTTACATTTGCCTGGTATATCTTTGTGCATCCTTTTGTTTTTGAACTTTTTAAATGACTTTGATTTAGATATGTCTCTGATAACCAACATGGAGTTAGATTTTGGTTTATGAGTCATTTAAAAATCTCTTTTAATATGAGTTGAATTCATTTATGTTTATTGATATGTCAGATGTTTTGTCAGTGTTCTGTCATTGTATTTTATTTTGTTTTCTGTTTTTACATATATAAATTTCAAGTTTTTCACTGTGTAGTCTGTTTTTCTTTCCCTTTTTATTGTTCTGATAGTAAGGCTTGTATATTTTGTTTTCTTAGTTACTTTATATGATAGTCTTAGTTCTCTATTGATAGTAGCTATTAGTTGTCTTTCAATGAACATAGGTAAAATTCTTTTTAAATCCTCTCTTCTCGCTTCTCTTTTCTCTTCTCCATCACCAAATTTTAGTCAATAGTCAATACCATTCATTCACAATAATATTTGCATTTGTACAATTATGTATGCTTATACTTCTACTTGTGTTTTGAGCTTTAAGGCTGTCCATTTACTCTAGTCATTACATCAAGGTAATCAGTAAGCTTATTATACTTCCTGCTTACTTTCTCCCTTCTTTAAGTTTTTGTTATTTGCATTTATATTTTGTTATGGCCTATAATATTTATGTTTTATTTTATGACTCTTAATCTTCTTATGTTTTAGTCTTAATTTTTCAGTTAATATATAGAGTGCTGAAGGCTTTTGCTGAAGGCTTTCCCGGTCATCCTTTGGTTGGCTAAAGTTCATCCTCTGTAGTTTCTCAGTAAGGAATCATGGGAACAACAGGAATATTACTCTTACAACATTTTCAGAACTTCTTTTAATTGCTTTATCCTTGAAGGACAGTTTAGCAGGTAATAGAATCCTTGGCTCACTCTTTCTTTGTTACAGGTCTTGTGCAAATGTCTTCTCAAGCGAGGTCATGGAGATGTGTGAAGCCAGCTTGAATTTTTCCCTATTAACGATTTAGTCCTTTTTGCCTATCTACCCAAAGGGCTTTCTCTTTCTCACTAATATTTAGTGACTTTACTAGCGTATAATGGCGTAGGATATGCTAGCACGTGTGTGCCCTTTTAATATGCAGATTCAAATCTATT
The DNA here is from genome assembly GCF_964146895.1 of Miniopterus schreibersii. Lineage (NCBI taxonomy): Eukaryota > Metazoa > Chordata > Mammalia > Chiroptera > Miniopteridae > Miniopterus > Miniopterus schreibersii. The sequence continues at coordinate 26,409,305 of NC_138119.1, forward strand.
TTTATTTCAGGAAAGTTTTATTTAATTTTACCTTTAAATATTTATTTTGGTTTCCTGTTTTGGTGGCCCTAACTGTATGTCTGTTGGATATCCCTTTGTGTGTCTTTTTTATCTATATTGTTTTAATCCTTTTAAATACTTTTCTTTGTTTATCTCTGATGTCTCTTACCCTGTTTTCTACAGGGTCTCTCTTTTTGTTCTTCCGTCTCTTCATTTCTCTCATGGTTTTGTTTATTCTTCTGTTTCTTGAGTTCGTCAGTCATGCTTTCCCTGTCCCTGTTGTCTAGACATTTCTCCCCTGAGTTCTTAGGCTTTGTGATCTTTATAGTGGTGGTGACTTCATTGATTTTCTTAGATTCATGCAACAATACTGAGTTAAAGTTTTTATCTTTGCTGTAACATTTTTCTAGTGAGCATTCTTTGACACTTGATATATTATGCTGCGTATTTCTACCACGTTTCTTGTAGTATTTCTAAGTCAGTTCTTTGCCAGCTACCTTTTTGTCCCCTGTAACTTAATGAATTGGACTCGCCTCATTTGTAGGAGGTATGGTCAGATTTCTATATTTCTGCCTCAGAGAAAGTCTTTTTTACATATGGTGCCTGGGTGTGTTTCTCTGTGTTGCTATAAGTTCTCTGTCCCTCCAAATTGAGTCTGAGAGGCTTTTTGCTACCATTTCTGGACTTCCCATTCCTTTCTTTGCATTGAGACTGGAGGGAAACAGCCCCAGCATGCCACTATAAACCCCTCTCCATAAGGAAGTGCAGTTTTGCTGTTGCTTTCTAAGATCTGCCACTGCTGGGCCTCCTCCTCACGTGCCACTTTCCATCTCTATCTCTGCTCTCCACTTTCAACATCGATTCTGTCTGATATCAGCCTTGCTTGATCTCAGCCTGATCTCATGTATTTTGGAATTTTTATATTTTTGTTTTTCTCCTAGATTTGCTGAAAAGAGTTTTGTGAGGTTTTTCTCTCTTTCTCCTGTTGCCGTGTATATTTTCCAGGCCTATAGCTCTACCATGGTCATAGCAGAAAGTGCAACGCAAGATTTTTATTCAATTATGTAATTATAATTCAGACAGCTCTGTCACCATTCTGCTGTACTACTACTAGTTGATTACTATAAAACAGAGACCAATTTTACCTCCTAGTTAATGTTCTTTAAGGTCTGTCCAAAAGCAAGAAATAACCTCCCAGTTTTTTTTCCTCCCAGTGGTTCCCAAACTATTTTGATTCTTAGATTACTTATAGTTAAGACATCCACTCTGATTTCTACTTGGGTCCAGTAAGAAAATGTCACCACAGTGAATGGAAGAAGTGAGTTACCTTTGATACTTAAGTAAGGGATGTGAATGAAATGTGACATTGATACTCTCCAGGGTCTGGTCTGTGGACCACCTTGAAACCTTTAAGGATGAGCAGTGCCCCGCAAACTTTGATAAATACATTGATTGTATATTCTATATAAAGTATATATAGAATATACATTTGTTATATATAAAATAATTACATATTAAATACAGTATAGTTATAGTTTATTTGTTATAAACTAGTTTTAAGGGTTTCTTTTCAGAGTTTGCAAACTAGTGGCCGTATTCACCAGCTGATGTGCTTTATTCGGCCTTTGTACTTCTTTTAAAAATTAGTTGCCAACATTTCAAAATTTCATAAAACATAAAAAAAAGTAAAAATCTGGCATGCTGGACCCTCATTTCTGTCTGTAGCAGTTTGTTGGAGCTAAGTGATGGCTGCCCCCATTATATGGGGCCTGTGCTCACCAGTTCACCTAAGGTCCCACTCCGTCCTTGTCGTACTCTAGGCCTGCTCTGCTCACCTGCCTGGACTTCAGAGGCTTAGGTGATGTTCATTAAAAAAAACAAAAACAAAAAACCACCTCAAATAGTAATTACTAATCTATTTTTGTTAGGCATATGATAGTTTTGCATTTATAAGCCTGGGGCCTATACACTAATGAATTCTACCATTAAAAACTGAAAGTTTGCCCTAGCCAGTGTGGCCCAGTGGGTACACTGAAAGGTCACTGGTTTGTTTCCCGGTCAGGCACATACGTAGGTTGTGGGTTCGATTCCCAGTCAGGGTGCATGTGGGAGGCAATCAGTGGATGTTCCTCTCTCACATCAATGTTTATTTCTCTCTCTCTCTTCCCCTCTCCCTTCCTCTCTCTCTAAAATCAATAAAAACATATCCTCGGGTGAGGATTAGAAAAACCAAAACAAAACTGAAAATTTGTCAGTGACCTTGACTGCTGATGTAGCAGAGGCATGTGATGGGAACTGAAAATGAAGTGCCAGTAGTAAGAACTGTGGTCACAAGGTTTTTTAAGTTTCACGTAACATATTACTAACCTAGTGAAATGGTTCCTACAGTTGGTGCACTCATTAATTAGTAGAGTATCTCATTTCTTCTTGTGAATATAATTGTGTAAAATCTAGGTTACTAAAAATTAAATATTTCTCTTTGCTTTTCATATTTTTAAATATGAAAAAGCAAGTCTAGCTGATTCCTGTTTCTTTAAATTATAGTACAGATAATTTTAAAACAGTATTGTAAAAAGCATGCCTAAATTTTAGTTATGAGGTTATATTTTTTCTTAAGGTTTAATAGATCTGATCAAGTTTTGCCAGCAAAACACCTTTCCCAAATTTTTTTTTACTCATTAAACTTCAAGAATTATTATGACTTACATATAAGACATATTTTGAGAATTTTGCATTATTTGACACTTTAAGGGAAAAAAATCTATAAATTTAAATATATGAAGAAATTTCTGAATCATCAAAAGACTAAACTATGATCAGTACAGTTTTAGTATTATGAATATATACATCAAACCGCTATGCTATACACTTGAAACTAATACAAAATAATTGAATGTAAACTGTAATTGAAAAATAAAATTGAAAAATTTAAAAGTATATATTTAAATTGAGATATAATTCACATACCTTAGAATTCACCATATTAAAATGTACAGTTTAATGGTTTTTCTTATAGTTTCAAGATTATACAACCATCCCCACTCACTAGTTTCAGAACATTTCATCACCCCCAAAAGAAACCCAAACCCATTTCTTCCTCCCTTCAACCCCTGGCAGCCACTAATCTCTGCTCTGTCTCTATGGATTTGCCTATTCTGGATATTTCACATAAATAGAATTGTACAATGTGTGGTCTTTTGAGTTTGGCTTCTTTCACTTAGCGTAATGGTTACAAGGTTTGTCCATATTGTAACATGTCAGTATTTCATTCCTTTGACAGAATAATATTGCATTGTATGGATAGACCACACTTTGTTTATACATCATCAGTTGACGAACATTTGGCTTGTTTCCACATTTTTGCTATTATAAATAATGCTGCTCTGAACATTCATGTATAAGTTTCTGTATGAACATATGTTTTTAGTTCTCTTGGACCTAGGAGTCAAATTGCTGGGTCCTGTGATAATTCTATGTTTAACTTTTTGAGGAGCTGCCAAACTGTTTTCCATAGCAGCTGTCCCATTGTAAATTCCCACCAGCAGTGTAGAAGAGTTCCAGTTTCTCTACGTCCTCACTAATATGTATTATTTTCTGGGTTTTTGCTGTTGTTTTCTTTTAATTTGGCCATCCTATGGAAGTGAAGTCGTAGCTCATTGTGGCTTAGATTTGCATTTCCCTAGTGACTAATGGTGTTGAGCATCTTTTCCTGTGCTTATTAGCCATTTGTATGTCTTTGGAGAAGTGTCTATTCAAATCCTTAGCACATTTTTAAATGGGGTGGGAGACAGCAGGAGTCACATGATAACCACGTAATCACAGCCGTGAGAAGGGCTACAAAGAAGGAGTGTAGGGACTATAAGATTAAGTACAGAGGGCTTAATCTGGAGATGAGTGGTGTCGGAGGAATGGCCTTCTTGAGAAGGTGGTGGTGAGACTGGGAACTGAGGAATAAGTAGAAGTCGGCCGGGTGATACTGGGTGAGGGCAGCCTGTACTGAGGATGAAAAGGGTTAGTAGGGATTGAGGAACGAAGGGAAGGCTAGATTGGCTGCAGTATGGAGTGAATGAGGAGAGGAGTAGGGGGGGTTGTGGTATGGGGAGTTGATAAGGCCAAATCCGTTGAGGCCTTTTAAGTGCATATTAAGGATTTTGAAATTTATCCTAAGAGGAAACCATTCAAGGATTTTAAGTGAGGAGTTGGTGAGATCAAATTCGTATTTGTAATTCTATACTCTGCGGACTTTGTGAAAATGGATCGGAGGGAATTGAGAGTGTGCAAGGGATACCCTCTGGAAGATGATCACCTTATCCAGGTGAGGTGAGAGTTGCTTAGTCTAGTAGTGATGGCAGTGGAGATAGAAATGAGTGAACTAATTGGAGAGTTTTGTAGGAGGAAAATTGTCGGGACTGGCTGAGGGATTGGTCATAGAGCATGCAGGAGAAGTGTTACCAGACCAAAGTCAGTGTACCCTATGCTTTGAAAGACCAAAACTCAAAATGTTAGAGTTTGGAGTAAGGAAGAGTTTATTGATCAAGAAGGCACCAACTGAAAAGACTTAGTGGTACCTCAAATCCATCTTAAGAAAGTACAGATATCAGGCTCCTTTTATGCCAAGTGAAGGGGAAATGGGAGGAGCAAGAGGTTATTGCCAACTGCTAACAGCTGGGCACCAGCAGGGGTCTGAGGAAGATTGTGAACCTTCTTTGTTCTTAGTCTGTCAGTTCTAATTGGTGTGAGTCTGGTCATGAGGTTCCTACAAATCTTTGATAAATAATCATTATTATTACACATACCCCTCATCTCCTCGGGAGAGACACCTTGTGGTAAGGGACGGTTATTATAAAACAAGCCCCAAGCAGAATTGCTATAATGATTAGCATGTCTATATGCAAGAAACTATTAACCTGAAGGCCATGGGAACCAAGCAGGCTTGAATAAATGGAATCAGAGAGGCCCAGCATTTCACTCTGTTACAGAAGGTTAGGTAACAGGTATGACCATGCGGTTTCTGGTGTGAGCTGCTGGGTGGTTAGGGAAGCCCAGAGAAGGAGTAACATGGAGAGGAAAGGTAAAAATTTAGCACAGGAAAGGTAAAAATTTAGCTCCATCTAAGTGGAGCTCTGAAGTAATCATATGGTTATGAAGTCTGGAACTCAGAAGAGAAACCTGAGTTAGAAAGGTAGATTGGGAAATTACCAATGGTATTTACCAGTGGAGATGGATGAGATCACCTAGGGAGATCGTAAGTGCTGAGTGATTAGAGGCCCAGGATCAAACTCAGAGGATTCCAACATTTGGAGCTTGGGGAGAGGAGGATTGGAGAGTCTAAGAAGGAACAGCAGAGAAGTAGAGGGAATGCTTGCCCTAAGAATGTGATGTCAGAAGTCAACGGTATGTCAGGGTAGAGGTCTGATGAATGCTGCTGAGAATTTGTTTGGTAAGATGAGAGCTGACTTATCTTTTGTTGCATTTAGCAAGAGCAGCTTCATTGAGGTGGTAGAAGTGGAAACTAGATTGAGTGGGTTGGAGATGAATGGTGAATGGGAGAAGATAAAATGCAGGCATGAACGTGTGACTTTCCAGAAGTTTGGCTCTGAAGTAGAGGGTGATAGTTGCAGGAGTGAAATTGGGTGAAGAGAAGGCTTTTTACATTTTTTTAATTTTTAAGATGGAAAAGTTGAGATGTTGAACCACTTAGAGTTGTACCTGATGAAACCAGGGTAACTTACATATATGGCTAATGTATTCAGGGAATTACTCTTAATGCAGATTTAATGAGAGAACACTTATCAGGCATGATACATGGAAAGCACTTAAACTTTGGCCCTGGTGGCAGAGGCAGGCAGCAGGCAGCACCTGCATAATTTGCTCCTATTCTGAACTCTTAATAAGGCTGCTCCCCCTCAGCCCCTGTGCATTTTCTCACTGATATTCTTCCTCTCCCTAAGGTCTTTTCTTAGTTTCTCTCAAAATTTCTACCTACTTATCTAACCCTATGACATTGCTCCCCTTTCCTTCTTTCTGAACCTCTTTGGCATCTACTCTATAATTGTGGTTCCTAACCTTTGGGCTGAGATTTCTTGTAGTGCTTCAGAGTTCTCTCAGAGGGTCAGGAATCTGTATATATGTTATCATCTGTGGGTGAATAAACTATGTCTTGTAAATATATATTAATATTTTTCAAATATATGTAGCTGCTGTTTTGATTAATAAGAAATCCCTTAAAAGCATTATAGACTTTATACTTGCTTTTTGTTGTGGATATTTTTACTCAATGCTGAAAGAAATGCTATCATAGATATCTGCTACATATTTGGACATTAAAAAGGTTCATATTTGAAATGATTAGAACTCACTGCTTTAAGACATAAAACATTCATAAAAAATTGCTTCCTCTTTTTCACTGTTGTTTTATCTTTGCTGTTCTTGTCTCTTTTACTAACTTGTCAATTGCTTAAGAGCAGAGTTGTGGTTCTTTCTTCTTTTTTTTTTTATACCCTTCTGCAGTGGTTGATAAGCTATGGCCCTTGGGCCAAATCCAGCCCACTGCCTGTTTGTTTTGTAAATCTTCCAGCTCTAGAGGTTTTTACAGATCATTTACAATCCATCTGATGCTAGGAAACACTAAAACTAACTTTGAACCCCAATTAAGTGAAACGTTATCCCCCCCCAAAAGAATTCCATTCTCATTAATAGACCTGTGCTACGGAAAGTTGTACAGTAGCCCACCCTTCTGCACAGTTTTGCTTTCCAGTTTCACTTTCTGCCATTTCAGTTACCTACTGTCAACTACAGTCTGAAAATTAAATGGAAAATTCCAGAAATAAACAATTCATAAGTTTTAAATTGCACAATATTCTGAGTAGCATGATGAAATCTTTTTTTTTTTTTTTTTTTTAATATATCTTTATTGATTTCAGAGAGAGGAAGGGAGAGGGAGAGGGAGAGAGAGAGAGATAGAAACATCAATGATGAGAGAGTCATTGATTGGCTGCCTCCTGCACGCCCCTGACTGGGGATTGAGCCCAAAACCCGGGGAATGTGCCCTGACCTGGAATTAAACCACGATCTCCTGGATCCTAGGTCAATGCTCAACAGCTGAGCCACGCCTAGCCAGATGCATGATGAAATCTTGTACCTTCCTGCTCCATCCTCAATGTCCCTTTGTCCAGTGTATCCATGCAGTGTATAAACCACGTACCAGTTAGTCACTTAATAGTTGTCTCAGTTATCAGATTGACTGTTGTCCTATCACAGTGCTTGTTTTCAAGTCCCCCTCATTTTACTTACTAATGACTCCAGAGACATTCACATAACTTTTATAACAGTATGTTGTTATAATTTTTGTATTTTATTATTAGTTGTTGTTAATCTCTTACCATGCCTAACTTATAAATCAAGCTTTATCATGACTATATATGTATAGGTAACAACACTATATATAGGGTTTGGTACTATCCGCAGTTTCAGGCATCCACAGGGGGTCTTGGACTGTATCCCCCATGGATAAGGGGGATATTACTATATTCAGTTATTTTTATATTTTGAATTTGGTTAATAAAATTTTTGGAAATTTGTTGGAAAACAAATTTGTTATGTAAATAACTATATATTTTCCTTCATTTTGCCTCTTAACCTGCATGACTTAAAATGTTTACAATCTGACCCTTTATAGAAAAAGTTTACTGACCCCTGCCTTGTAATAGTTGTTTCCACTTTTGTCTACACATCTGAATTATCAGAAGATCTTTAAAGATATATATATTAATTCCTCTGTCCTGGAGATTCCGAATCAGTTCATCTGGATGGAATCTGGGAACCTATATTTTAAACAAGCTTTTTAGTTGTTTGGGAATCACTGCCTTTTAATGCATTCATAGAGTTGAACGCCAGGACATAATGCAGTGAATTGTGGGTTAGATGGCAGCAGACAGCTTGTTAGTTTTTTATTTCAACATTTATGAACTATGGGATTTTATTGAAGTAACAACTTGTTCTGCAGGTTTTTAAAAAGTTTTCTAGTTCCTTTGTTGACAGGCAGTTTTGCTTTATCCTTTACAATGGTAGTTTACCTTTCGGGATTCATAGGAACCTCTTTTTAGAATCGGATGAAAGTTATGGGCCCTCCCCCTAGGAAAGTGCACCTGTATTGATTTCCTATGACTGCCATAGCAAATTACTACAGAAGTGCTTAAAACAACAGAAATTTATTCTCTCATGTTTCTGGAGACCCAAAGTTCAAGTCAAGGTGCCAGCAGTCCTGCCAGAGGCTCTAGGAGGAGATTCTTTGCCTCTCCCAGTTTCTGGTAGCTATAGCTTTCCTGGGCTTATGGCTGCATCATTCCAATTTGCCTCTCAAGTTATATTACCCTTCCTCTTCTCTATGTCTATTCGGTGTGTCTCTTATAAGGACACTTGTCATTGATTTTGGACCCATCCAGATAATCCAGAATTACCCTCTCTCAAGGTCCTTAATTTAATCATATCTTTTACCATATAAAGTAACATTCACAAGTTCCATGGATTGGACATGGACATCTTGTGGGGTAGAGGTGCCTTGCATTTTTTGGGCTTACCACAGCACCTTTGCACATGCTGACAACTTTACAAACAATTTCAAGGGGTTTATAACTCTTTGAAGTTCATATGTGGACACCATGGACTCTGGGTTTGAACTCTGTGCTCAGTGAGAACCTTACAACTATAGTGTATTCTAATTATGCGGTCTCCTTATACTCTCCCCTGTATCATGTTCTTATATTCATCATCCTATTACCAATCTTGAAATGATGTTTTCTTCTTGTGACCTTAGATTCTTCAGTGTAGTTTGCTTTCTGAGTTAGTTTTTCTGATTAAGAACTATTTCCTGATAAGACTTCTGTTAAAACAAAAGAAGAGCCTTTCCCACACCTTTTACTTCATTCTGTAGCAAGGAGACTAGGTTTTCTGTGCAAACCATAGAAAACTGATAGTGCCTCCAGTGAGAAGAGTAACTTGCCTCAATCGGTCAAGTACCTGATGCGCCTGACCTTTTAGAAAGTGCTTTCATGTGGCTTCTTATTAAATACTGAAAACAATTCTCAGAGTGAGGGAATATCCACCCCATTATATAATTGAGATAATGAAGACTGGTGGGTTAAGTAATTTGGGTGACAGAGCTTTGGTGAGTGATAGAACTAGCGAGGGACAGAGCTGCCTTTGAATGAAGGTCTGCTCCAAAGCCCATGCTCTTTTCTTTATGCCGTGAAAACATAGCACACTTCCCTTTTAGTTGCATGGTTAATAATCTCCTTAGACAGGGGCTATGTATGCTTTGTTTTCAGGGGTCAGCAGACCAGGATTTCAATCAGATTTATAGTGCTTACAGTATTACCTTGTACAGTATATCCTCTGATCCTCAGTTCTTAGTAAGACTGATACCTGGCTTGTGTGCCTTATAGCGCTGCTGGAGAACTGAGAGAATATGAATGAAAGCTCTTCAAAATAGGAAAATGTCCTACTATGTAATACAATTAATTACTTTCTTATTTGACTATATTCTTAGTACTTTCTTCCTTTACTAGCCTAGATTTCAGAGTTTGGGAATATAGTTAAGCCTCAAACCACAGAGGGTATATTAGCTCCAACTAGGAATTTCTTTGCTTAAGACCTTTTAGGCATTTGGCTGGTGTGAATGCTTATGTCTGCTTTGTGTGCTTTCATTTTAAGGGGTATCCCCAACTTTGTCTAGCTCAGCTGCACTGAGTTGTATATGTTCATGATCATTTTCTGAACACTGCTCTTTCCTAGGTCAGTTTTTAACTCCTCTCATTGCCTACTTTGCCTTGGGTTTGGTTGGTGGCCTGGGACTGTGATCTGGAGACTCTTCACCTTTTCTCTATCCCCTCCCCCAATTTTAATAATATATATGCTACTATTATTCTTTAAGTTAAGAACCCCTTCAAAAGCTACACCTTAAGCCTTGCCTCCTCCAATTAAACCTCTTAAATTTTAAGTGTCGAAAAAGAGGCACTGACCACATTTTCTAGTATGTTCATTGTACTTGCTTTAAAAAAAAATAAAACTAAGCTCATTCAGTTCCAGTGGTTCTTATTTACAAGTATACAGCAGATTCACCCAGGGGGCTTTTTCAAAATGCCTGGGCCTGCCTTCTGGGAGTTTGAGTAGGATGGGTAAGGGTGGAGATGGGGGATAGCATCAAATATCTCTATTATAATAGTCCTCCCTTCATTTTCTTTAGTTAATAACCCCCTTGCTTGGTTCCTTTCCTTACCAGTCTCCCCTCCATTAATGAGAACCTAAGCTGCTTTCTCATGACCACCCTTAATTATGTTCTCATTCTCTTTTCACCTTGCCCCATTTGCTCTACTAACCTCTAACTTTGGACAAATCCAATCCAATCTGCCTCCAGTGTGGGCTACTAAAAGCCAGAGTTTTTGAGCTAGGTGAGATTCTTTAATGCGCTGTTTTGCTCTTTAATCTTTACTGTTCATGTTAGAATACCTGACCTTACCTGACACAGTAGGCATATGATTCTTTTAATTAATAGTGATTTCAAAAGTGACTTCAACTCTCAATATAATCCAATTACCCAGGATCTCTGTGATTCTATCAATAATGTCTAATTTATTTTCACAATATGTTATGAGTAGTACTAATTATATTATTAATGTTTCATAAATGAAAACCAAGGCACAGGATGGGAAAATAGTTTGTGGCATCAGCTTGCAGGCATACTTTTTTTGGAACTTTGAAAGATAGGTTATAATGGTAAAATTAAGCAACTTGTCTTCTCCACATTAGTTCTGTCTCATGGGTCAGTATAATGGCTTTAGCATCATTGTTTTTAAGGAATTGTGATGAATTATTCTTTATAGTTTTCTTTTTGAGTTGTAAAATGTCCTATCAATTCTAGTCTATAACTTTTGGGGGAGGTGTGTGTGTGTGTGTGTGTGTGTGTGTGTGTGTGTGTGTAGTAGGTAACCATCTTTGGCTTTGGTTTTTAAGAAGAATTTTAAAAATCTTGTTACAATGAGAAAACTTCTCTTCCAGTTTTTATTTAGTTTTCCTTTATTCCCTTTGGAAATAGTGGGCATGACCCAGTTATATTTTGAGAATTCATTTCATGGAACAGTGTTAAAATATTTTTGTTCTTCTAATCAAGTTCAGTGTGAGAATTGGCAGGCATCCATAGCTTCTCTTCTTTAACATGCAAAGAATTCTGTTCTTTGGTTAAGATATTGGCTCCATTATTATACTTACTGGTTCTGGGATAGCAGGGTATGATCTGAGGAACATAGCTGCTTTGTACATAAAATAAATGTTTTTTTCTTTTTAAGCATTTTTTATCTTGATTTTGTTATATAACTCTCTAACATTGACCTTTGAAGTACATAATAGTATGGTAAAAGTATGGTAGAAGAAGAATACTGTATATATTGGAAATTAATTATTGAATAATATTTGGATTGTTACAAAATTCAACATGACTTTATTGCTGCATCAGGATAATTTCTTAATAAAAAGTTGTTCCAGCTGCCTTCACTTGTTTGATTTAGCATGCTATGTGAGTGTTAGTAAATTGACATTTAGTTTGAAAATACATTTTGGCTAAGTTATGGTTAAGAGATAAAATATGCGTATTAGATTAACTCAGTGATTTTACCTTGAAAGCATTATAGAAATGAACATTGAAAACCATTTATAATACATAATGTTAGATGTTGGCTAAAATGTTCTTGATGTTTAAAGTACAGTACAGTTCTTTTTCTATATTTGGTAAGAAAAAACTATAATTTGTGGGGGAAGAGAATGGAAAAGAAAGAAAGGAAGAGCAAGGTTGAGATGGGTGGGGCCTATTAGTTTCAGAGACCTGCCATCACAAAGCACCACAAACTGAGTGGCTTAAAACAACAGAAGTATATTCTCTTATAGTTCTGGAGATTAGAAGTCTGAAATGGAGGTGTTGGCAGGGTTGTGCTCTCTTCGAAGGCTCTCAAGGAGGGTCCTTCATTGCCTCTTGCTCCCTTCTGGTGGTTGTCCGCAATCCTTGGCTTGTTAACACATCACTCCAATCTCTGCCTTCATTGCCACATGGTATTCTCCTTGTGTATGTCTGTGCCCAAATTTCCCTCTTCTTCTAAGGACAACAGTCATAATGGATTTAGGGTTAGGGCCCACCCTAATCTAGTATGACCTCATCTTAACTTGATTACATCTGCAAAGACCCTGTTCCTAAATAAGGCCGCATTCACAGATTTTGGACAGATGTAAATTATGGGGAGACTATTCAGCCCAGTACAGAGGGATCTAAATTTAATTTATATTTTGAGATTCAAACCAACACACTTACTAGATTTATCTACTGTATATAAAACAAACAGGTAAGACACATTTTATGTAAAAAGCTTATTTTTATTTGTAGTTTTATTTACATACATGCTTCCCCTAGATATCTAGTATTTTTCTTTTTTTTTAAAGCATTTTTTAAAAAAAATTGATTGGGCGGGGAGAGAGAGAGAGAGAGAGAGAGATCCATGTGAGAGACAAACATCGATTGGTTGCCTCCTGAGTGCATCATGCCCAGGGACTGAACCAGCAACCTGGGTATGTGCCTTGACAGGGAATCAAACCTGCGACCTTTCCGTGCACAGGACAATTCTCCAACCAACCAAGCAACACCAGCCAGAGCTCTAGTATTTTTCATTTATGTAGCAGAGATTGCATTAAAGGAATATTTGGTTATGAAATGTCTACTTATATAGATGTGGAGCCAGAAGACTTTTCACATAGCTCAATATTTATAGAACCACACTAGACTTTTCTTGAGCATTTTAACTGCTATTAGAGTAGTACTTTTGTTCTCATTTATTTTAAATCCATAACACCTAACATTGCCTGATGCTGATTTACTGAGTGAAGAATGAATTAATAAAAGAATGGGGTATGTGTGTGTGTGTCTCCCTTAAGGAGTTGTCAATAGAGTCAGGATGTGGGGCATTTTTGTTTAGTAAATGTATTCTCTTCAGTCTTTTTTTAAAACCCAGGTGATGGCATTCTTCACACACTGTTCTACACTTTGATTTTATTAGTTATAGTATGCCATCCTGTTAGTATACAAATGCTGATTGCATAATGTTCCATTACACAGATATAATTTATTTAACTAGCCTTCCTTTTTTATTTTTAATTGTGATCAATACATATAACATAAAACGTGCCATCTTAACCATTTTTAGGTGTATGGTTCAGTATTATTAAGTATATTCACATTATTTTATAACCAATCTCCAAAACTTTTTAATACTGCAAAACCAAAACTTTATACTAATTAAACAACAACTTCCCATTTCTCCCTCCTAGAAACCACCATTCTTTCAATCTCTACAAATTTTAGCTAGTTTCACTTTTTAGTTATTTTCATCTTTTTCTTACAAACAATGCTGTGATAGCCATACATATGTGTCATTTTGTACTAGTAAGTATATCTTAGTTTTGATATATATATATTGCAAAATTGACTTTCAAATTATTGTACCAATTTATATTCCCCCAGCAATGTGTGATATAGTAGCTGTTTAAATATGTTTCAGCAAAGTTAGCTTGTCAGCCAAACTGAATTGGGAACTTGGGGAAGGACAGGCACCTTGGAGGGAAGTTGGTGCTGCTGCGTTGTGCAAGAGCCTGGGCTCCCCCAGTGTTCTGCCTCTACTCTACCTCTGTTCCTTAAGGATTACTTGACATCCCATAATGCAGTTTCCATACCACATGCATTTTAAAAATGTAAAATGAATATTTTTCCCCACACAGCATAAGCTGAGTACTAGTAATAACATCTAATAGAGTGATTGGAATACCTCACTTTGCAGGTGGGAATCACAACTTAATATACAGGGTGGGGCAAAAGTAGGTTTACAGTTGTGAGTACATAAAACACGGTTTATTCTTACAGTATTATTTGTTAATTATTGTATTATTTTTCATACAAACAACTGTAAACTTACTTTTGCCCCACCCTATATGTTCAGCCCAGCTGAAAAATTTCCTTAATTTAAAATTTTAAGGTCTCTAAAATGAATGGATGCTTACTTATATAAATGGGTTTTATTAGAAAGAAAAAATTAGCAGAACCTTTTTCTGATGAGCTCTTCTAAAGAGCTCGCTCTATTATGAGGAGCTCAGCTGTACTGGGGTGACAGTGAAGGGTGACTGGGGAAGGAGGGAGGCTGGGGGAGGTGAAGCAGGTGGGCTCCAGGTTTCCTCATCCCTGTTTCATCCAGAACTGTAACCTACGGGTGGCTTGACTTCTTTCCTTATAGCAGTGAGTGAGATGAGTGAATACTAACGTATAATCAGCCTCTGGTAATTCATGTCAGATGTTTGAGAAGCCCTCAAAATTTCTTTGTAGGATACTAATGTTTGAAACTGGTGCTCAATTTTATTTTTTTCTGTGAAGTAAATTTACTGTAAAATGAGGGGTAACCTCATGGAGGTATCACTGTTTTTCCTTAGAGTGTACACATAGGTTTTGGTACAATGACTTTCATCTGGGGGTTTTTAATAAATGTAGCATCTTTATTTTCTTATTTTAAAATGAAAATACTTAACTCATTTTTGTAATATATGCATATTTTATTATAAAGCAGAATTTGAAGGGCCCTGGGACTCACTCCCTAATGATGATCAGTATTAATAATTTGGGATTCATTCCCCTAGACTTTTTTCAATGTATTTATAACATATAATATTCCTTCTTTAAAAATATGTAATTGTGCTGTATATGCTGTTTTATGATTTTCTCTGTTTACTTGATAACAAATCTTTTTTGGGTTAGAGTATAGAGATACCTTCCATTCTTTTAATGGATTTATACTCTTCCATTATATATAATTTTCTTATCCATCCCTCTGTTGGTGAACATGTTAGTTGCAATAAACATCCTTTATGCATACATCTTTGCCTATTTGGACAAATGTTTCTGTAGGATAAATTTTGAGAAGTAGAACTTCTAGATCAAAGGGTATGACCATTTTATATTTTAATGGATGTTTTGGGGCTCTACAAAATGTTATATCAGTGTCCTGATTTTTATAGGAAATAAAGTTCTAAACTTGCAGAAGTTTTAGCTAAGTGATGTGTCATCATTAATGTATACCAGTTTTTCTAATATAAGGTTTCTAGTAATGTCAAAGTCTTTAAAATGACAGCTTGTTTATTCTTACAGTGATGGAATGGGGCGACGATATTAAGGCAATCACAGAAGATGAAGCAGTAATGTTGGTGAATCATCAGGCAACAGGAGACGTGTGTACTCTGATGATGTGCCTCCAGGACAAAGGACTGGTAAGCCATCTTGACGGCAGCAGTGCAGCCTCAATTCAAGTATCTTATGGTTTGGAACATAGACTTTAATATGTATACTTTTCCTGAATATTTAGAAAAACTTAGAAGAAAAAATATGTAGTTCTAAGTCACTCCAGAAAAGGAATTTAGAGACTTTAAAAAAAATAACTGGGATAATGTGAATTATATCTCCATAAAGCTGTTTTTTTAAAAAATAACTGGGATGAAAAAAAAGTCTGGTTTAAATTGGGGGCTGCCTTGAGGTGAAGTGGTAGATTGCCAGTTTGAGAAGTACAGACACAAAAAGCAGTATTGCTTAAGATAGAAGAATAAAATTGGTCAGTGAATTTGGTGATCTTGGGGATCTTTAGCCAAAGGAAAAAAAGGTAAATATGATTTTGGATTTCATTTGCAAAGCATATTGAAAGGAAAAATATCAGGCTCATTTTATTAGTGTTACTAAGGCTCTGTTTGAACTGTTGATTTACATTGCTTATATTGATAACTAAAATAGATCTGTATAGTGGGTGGGTTTAAAATAAATTGTCTTTAACAGTAAAGGAGTTATCACGTTGGGAGGAGTTAAAAAAGTTCTATTCATAGGAAACAAAATAAATAGAAAGTATACAAAGTTAATGGAGCAAATATTTGGCCTAATAGTAAATAAACAAATTAGTAGATATTTATTGAGTACTTCACATCCACAGTCAGTGACTATAAATATAGAGCACCATCCTATGAGACACTTTCCTACTCTTAAAGGAGCAACAGGCCAGCGTAGGTGGAGGGAGGGCAGAGCAAACAATACATAATTGCAAAGAGAAGTATTCAGTGGCAGGTGAGCACATGGTGTACTTGATAGATGTAGAAAACTTGTGGAAGGAAGGGGACGTCAACTTGACCTTGACGAAGGAGAATTTATTAAGGCATAGTCGTGGAACAAGGGCCTTGTCCTTTAGTGAAACATCTTGGCAAAATACCAAGGCAAGAATAAGCCTGGTGTGCTCAGGTCCTGGGGGTTTTGATTCAGTGGGTCAGGGGTCAGAAAATAAAGTGAGAGTCAAGGAAAATAGGTTTGATTAGTGTGGAGTCTGTTTTTCTTGTTTATCTGAAAAACAGAGGTACTATTTTGCTGGAACGTAGAATAAATTCAGTCCTTCTATTCAGAATCTTGAATTGTTAAAAGACTATCATTGTATAGATATATTTGTATTCTAGTAATATTTATTGCCTGTCCCCTAAATTCATGATGTTAAAATTTTGTAAAAACTACTTTATTTGGCTTTGTATCAAGAGAATCCCCAGTTGACATTTTTATTCTTACTGATATGGTAATTACACTTACAGCGATTATGCAAGTGTCCGTACTTAGTTTTGAATCTCAAAGAATGATTCAGATGGTCTGTTTAAATATGCCTAACATTATTACTCTAACTCCAATCTGACGTAGATGATAACTGTATTAACCAGATATAGTTAATGTGAAATTCTTCAGTCATGTGGACAGAAGGTTTTGTTTGTTTGCTTTTGTGAAAAGATTTCAGTTAGTTTGTCTTAGGTTCATTTTTCTGTTCAGAGTAATTCTGTTTTTGTTTTCAGATTAGTTATACTAAACATTTTTTACGATCTGATATTACTGAACAATTTGAAATCTTGAAGAATTTTTAAATCTTCTTTCATAAAGGAGGAGTTGAGAAATGCACAGCAGGAAGTATTATAACCTTTACCTATTGCCTAACAAATTAGGGGGCAGTATTAATTTATATTTACAAGAAGGAATGTTTACTTGATTTATATCAGACTCCATGGTACATTGAAAGAAAGTACTCTCAACACTTGGAGAGTTGTCTAGACTATAGTCAGGTTACTTCTATTCAACATTTAATTATTCCTTGTTTTTATTTTAGGTTGTTGCTCAAATGATGTGGTTGATGGATCATATTTTTAAGTACACAAACTTTGGAATTGTTTCTCTAATTCATGGAGACTTCTTTATAAGACAAGTAAGTAATGAGGTTTTTCCCCCCACAGTGATAGCCTGATCAAACTGATTCTTTATTGTATAAAGGAGCGTAACAGAACAAGTTATAATAGGTAAAGCCAGGGAGCTCTTCCTCTGACTCTGTTCCCTGCATCATTTATTTCAGTCTGAACTTGTATGCATAAGCATTCAAATGCTGATATTGTAAATATTCTAATCTCTACCTTCCTTCTCCCATCTCAACATTACAGTGTTCAGTAAATACCTATCAGGCACCTGCCACATTCTCAGCTCTTCTACTTCATAGTTCTGTGACTTGGGCAAGTTATTTAAAATCTCAAAGTTTCCTCATTTTTCAAATGAGAATAATAGTGCTCCCGTCATAGGGTTGTTGTGGGGATTAAATGAAGTAGTACCTGTGAGGCACTCAGAACAGTGCCTGCAGCTTCATTCTCATTTTTATCATGATCACCACTATCATCATCTATATTTTCACTATTATTTTTATTTACAAGTCACTGTTATATGAGGTATGTAAATTAGCAGTAGGGAGATTATTAAATAAATAAGAGGAAATATTTTGAGAATTCATAGTAGGAAAAGTAAGTACCTCAGATTTCTGGAATCCAGAAAAACTTTAGAGGAGAAGATGATACTTGGTATAAATATAAAGAATGATTATGGGTTTGATAGAAGAAGGAGGATTGGGACTGGGTCCCAAGCTTTAGGAATAATCTAGTATGTAGGAAAAGTAGCAAAGCCTTCTATCAAGTCAGCACTACATTGTAGTATTTTTTCTGACATGCTACTAGTATCACACACTTTATTTTCTCAGAAATGGGCAACTGAAATATCATATGCAAGTGTTTTTATGTATGGTAATGCCATATTTAGCTGGTGGTGTTATACTTGACAACTTAAACCTGGATTGTGCGTGCAGTACCTTACACATAATAAGTACTTAATGAATAACTAGTGAATCTAAGTAAGCCTCTTCTAAGAACCACAAATTCAGAAAGAAGCTGGATGTTTGTAGGAAAATTCCAAGCTCTATGAAAATAGGTGTCACAAAACACACATTCTTTACTCTAGGCAGTATTACTTACAGAACACATTTCCTTTTTCACATGCTCTGCAGTTACCTAGTTTCTTCTGGAAACACCCTTGGTTCTGAGCAGAGAGATGAACAGACATATGCTCTGGAACCTCAGAGAGAATTGGAAGTGCGGATTGGCCACAAGGTTGAGACAAAATAGTGATCAGAACAACAAAGAAACTAGCCTAATGTCTCAGAGTATGCCAGCAGTTGAAGCATAGCAGTTTAGGGGAATCCAGAGAAAAAATTAGCTGAGCCCTTTGCATCTTGGGAGTCTAAGGAAATTATTGAATTTATTGTGTATCATAGTAGAACAAGTGACCCTATTATGATTCTCCGTTATCAAGAAGAGGGTAAATTATACTAAATTATTGGTGTACTTTGAGGGGATAAAAGTAGAAAATAATGCACTGTAAAGCATTTTTTTATTACGATATAAAGTTTTGCATACTTAAAGACTATTTCAGTATCAGAGAGATTAGCAGATTCTTTTCTAAAGAGCAACATTTTCCCCCGATAGTAACAGAAACCTGTAATGTGGAAGGAGAGAAGAGAAAAAAGTATTAATGGTAAAGAAAATCTCTTGGGACTTTGCTAATAGATGATTTTGACAAGTTATTTCCAAGAATATTAAAAATATTTTACATGTAGGCTTGGGAACTTAAATACATAAAGTTTCATCATAATTCAGTTCAGTAAATTTGCTAAGAAAAATGTCTTACTTGTTTTGCATTCAGAATAATTTAAAGACTGAAAGCATACAGATTATTTTAAGGAGCTTCTGTAATTGCGTTGCTGGAAAATTATTAGTGAATTGATCATACTGGAAGGAAGAACCTTTGTAATATTTAATTGTGGATTTGGGGACTTTCTACAGTTTTCTCTGGATTCCTCTTATCATTCTCCAGGTCATCCTCTTTCCCTAAAATCCGGTGCATTAGAGTGTACTGTTAGCTTGACTTGCAAGTTTTTTCCTACACGTATCCATTTCTCATCAAAATACCATAGTCTAATCTCGTCACACTCGTTTGTCTGGACCGCTGCCATAGTCTTCTAATTTATCTCTTGTAATCTTTTTCTCACTGGAGCCAGCAGACTCTTTTTTAATGTAAATAAGATCATGACACTCCCTTGTTCAAAACTATCCAATGACATTCTACCCCAGACCAGTCACAGAGTGCAAGGCCTTTCTTTTCTCACCCGTTCTCCACCTCTGCATTTCCTCTCCTGAACTGCCTGCCTCATTCATCACACTTCAGCCAGGCTGGCCTCGAATCTGCCACAGCTTGTTCCCACCCCAGGGCCTTTGTCCTTTTGGTTCTCCTCACCTGGAATACTCCACCTGCATCTTCACGTGCCTTGTTCCCTCACGTTCTCAACTCTTTGTTCAAATTTCACCTTCTCGGAGCTGCTTTCCCTGACCCTCTTTTTTTTTTAAAGATTTTTAAAAATTGATTTTTAGAGAGAAAGGAAGGGAGAGGGAGAGAGACAGACAGAGGAACATCGATGTGAGAGCGAGACATCGATCAGCTGTCTCCTGCATGCCCCCTCCTGGGGACGGAGCCTGCAACCTTTCAGTGCATGGGACGATGCTTAACCAACTGAGCCACACCTGCCAAGGGCTCCCTGACCCTCTTGACCCTCTCTGTCCCCTTACTTTTCTTCCTGACACTGACCACCAGTTCAGTTTTCACTCCTTATTTATTATCTCCCCCATTGGAGTAAGCTCCATGAGGGTCTATTCTCTCTCTCTCTAGTGTGTTGGACATTGTCTGGCAAGTTGGAGGCACTCAGTAAACAGTCACGGAATTGATGAATGAATCAACTTTCATGGGCAGTTAGAGCAATTTTTTCTTTAATGAGAAGGGTTTATTTACATAAGTACTAATAACTTCTTTTTACCACTATGATTAAAATGGGCAGTAAGTGGGGGGAAATCACCATTCTAGTCTGTGATTAGATTTTACTTTAGAAGCTGCGATTACTATTTAATTTTATAGCAGTCTAATTTCATATGTACCTATACTTATTATATGTGTATCTACCTTCTAGGGAAAATCTCATCGTGACCAACAGCTGCTTCTTCTGAAGAAACACCTAGAAAATAATTATAGGAGCAGAGATCGAAAATGGATTGTTTTATTTCCAGAAGGGGGCTTCCTCAGGAAGAGGCGAGAAACAAGTCAGGCATTTGCCAAGAAAAATAACTTGCCATTTCTTACACATGTCACTCTGCCAAGGATTGGAGCAACAAAAATTATTTTGAATGTACTTGTGGCACGACAGGAAAATGGAAGTCCAGCAGGAGGAGATGCTAAAGAATTAGGTATGATGGTGGTTAGCATTTTTTCCCTTTGTTGGAATTAAGGATTTTCTGGAGTTCTAGAAGAAAATGTTCTTTTCTATATTTATAATTTTTTTCAAATAGAAATAATACTCAGGGAGAAGGTGAAATACAATTTTAAATGTTTCTATTTGCAAAGGTAGTTCATGCTTACAGTAATCCATTCAAATAATACAGAAATGCATGAAGTTAGAGGTGTCTGTCCTTTACCTTACCTATTCTTACTCCCGGTGATTCTCACTGCTACAGTAAAGGTTCCTGTAAATATATTCACATTTTTGTGTAAGTATTTCTGTGGTGTAGATTCCCAGAAGTAGAATAGCTAGAGTAAAAGACATAGGGAGAGAAGTGACTAATTTGTGAATCTAATCACAGATATGCAAATAAAAGTAGTAATGAAATATTTTTTTCACTTACCAAATTTAGACAGATTTTTTGTTTGTCTTTAATACAGAGAATGAATTTAATACAGTTTGGCAGTATTTAAGAACTTTAAAATGTTCAGTTATTCCACTGCAAAAAATACTGATCAAAAGGACATAATCTGAAATATTGTCAAAGAAGTTTATCACAGCATTATTTATAATAGCAAAAAAATTGGAAATAGCTAGAAGGGAGATGGTATAGGTAATTGTAAAATATCCATACAACAGAATACAACACAACCATTACAAATGATGTTTGTGGAGAATTGGTTTTGGCTTGGAAAAATACTTATGTTCTCTACTGTTAATGGAGTGGAAGGAACATACAACTCTGGTGAAAACAATCTGAGCCCAAAGATATAAACAATAAGGCAGTAGAAATTGAGTGAAAAGGAAGATTGCTTTTCTGAGTTGTAACATGATTTTTTTCTCATTTCTTAATGCTTTTCTGTATTTTTTAAAAATAATGAGTATAGCCTGGCAGGGCATGGCTCAGCGGTTGAGCGTTACCCCAGGATCCAGGCGATCAGGGTTTGATTCCTAGTCAGGGCGCATGCCAGGGTTGCGGGCTCAATCCCCCGTCGGGGGCGTGCAGGAGGCAGCTGATCAATGACTCTCTCATCATTGATGTTTCTCTCTCTCTCTCCCTCCCCTTCCTCTCTCTGAAATCAATAAAGATATATATTTTTTTTTAAAAGAGTATATATTACTTTTATGGCCAGGAAAAAGTAAACCACACTCAAAGATGCAACTGCGTATCTTGGAGATAGTGGTGAATTGTGAATATTTGCAGACAGTGTTTATGCCAAACAGCATGAAGACTTGTTATGAGCGAGTTGAAGACACTATGACAATTTGGTGATAGAAGCTGAAAGAAACTCACTAGACCTATTTCCTTAGTAGCAGTTTTTAATTTTTTAAAATATTCTTTAGACAAAGTGAAAATAGAACTAAGAGGCCCTCAGAAATACCTATTTTTAAGTAACAATAAGGACCAGACATAGAAATAATGCCTGTGAGATTACACTGAGTTTTCCTTTTATTTGTTTTTTTTTTCTAAGCAACTACTTGGCAGTTAGCTCTCTTAATCTTTCATCATCTATTAAGAAGACAAATTGAAAAAGTCTTTTAATAGAAAAGGAACATTCAGAATAGCTTTGCTGCTAGAGAGACAGTGTGGCAATGTCAGCCAAGCCAAAGCTTAAAGGCAAAGGACTTCCAGATAGGATTTGTTGCACTAATTAAGACTGCTGTTTTTAAATAGTTTCACCCAGTCAATCTCCTGTGAAGTTTTAGATCTCGAATGTAGGGACAGTTTTCATACAAATTACACAAAGATGAAGAAAATTTTTTTTTTCCGTGAGAACAAGACAACTACTTACAACCAAAGCAAAATAGTTTATTATTTATCTTACCGTAGTTAAAATTTTTATTCTGTTTAGGAAAAATCATAAATTCTGGAAAGTTGTATACCCAAAAACTATTTTATTTTACCATTGTTTTCTCTATGTATTTTATTTTATTGACTGTTCATATTAATTATTTAGTGTTCTATTTCATACAAACATACCATGTCTGTGTGTCTGTTTTAATATGTAATCCATACACATACCAAAATTAAGTTGTATATGATTAACTTTAAATGATTAGGTTTTCTTTGTTTATTGTATGATTTAATAGATATTAAACAACTCTGGTGATTTTTCCCCATGGTTTTATTATAATTTTTCAAACATACATAAAAATTAAAACATTTTTATAGTTAATACCCGTGAGCTGACCAACTAGATTCTATAATTAACATTATACTGTAATTTGCTTTATCATATCTCTCTCCATCCTTCTGTCTATCCATTAGTCTGTCTTGTTTGTTTGTTTTTTAATGCTTCTCAAAATAAGTTGCAGACATCAGTATACTTTACCCCTCAACATTTCAGCATGTACATCATGGGTAGCTTGTCAAAATGTGTTTTGTTACATAAACTCTGTTCCTTTAGCAGGATGTTATTAAAAACATTTTTTTACTTATTTCTTTTATGGGCATTTTTCCCCCTTCAGGATGTTGTCTAAAAATTTTTATGTATTTAAGGACAGTTTATAATTATTTGACATACAAAAGTAAAATATCATTGATTCCTATGCACATTTGGACTTGTGTTTGAAAGTAAGTTTTCTTTTTTAGGGATCTCAGATACCTCAGATAAAGGCTAGACCATTACATGTTAAAGTCTGGCTATGCACATTGTCTGTGAAGATCCCCCTCTCAGTTCTCGCTCAACTTTGTACTCCATGCTGGCAGTAAAAACAGCACTTCCCCATTCCCTCTCACAGCAGTAGTTACCTGTTATACTGACCAAGGGCAAACAGGTTTATTGCTTTATTTGTATGTAACTCTTGCTACAATGGGAAGAGTTTTTTTGTTTGGTTCAAACAAGACCAACAATCATGTGTGTCAATAAATATGTTTACTTTTATTGCCTTATTCCAGTATTTATTAATGTCTCCCAGGTGTCACAAACCTTGGTGTTCATGCTATATTGTGTTATCTTTAATGGAGTTTTTGTTTGGTTTTGAGGTCTATTTTTCTTTTTTGTGATGTGATACTTTAACGCGTGACCTTTTCATAGGCCAGTTTTTATGAGCAATAAAATATAAATTAGACCTTGATAGTGCATAATTGTATTGAATACTTGAATGATACGTGTCCAATAAATAATAGTGCTGTTATTTGTTAATTTCTTTCAAGTCCATCTGTTTTATAATGTAGGGGATGCTTAATTTTATTCTAAGTCCATCATATTGAACAGTAATACCAAAATTTATCCTGTTTTCTTAAAGCAGAAGGTATGTCAGTATGCTTTCTACTCCTCAAGTAACCTATACTATGTCATTTGTTGTAAATAATACAAAAATCGATCCAGTTTTAAGTCGCTTTTTTCTTTGTTCTCAGACAGCAAATCAAAAGGCCTCCAGTGGATAATAGATACAACCATAGCTTATCCCAAAGCTGAACCCATAGATATTCAAACCTGGATCCTTGGATACAGGAAACCGACAGTCACACATGTACATTACAGGTAAGAATTCTACATTAGTACTTAACATATATCCAACATAGAGTACTATCTCAGGACAGTGTGAATGTTTCAATATTAAATTATTAATCGATAATGAAAATGGTTGGCTCAAAATTATGATGTTGAATTTTTAATATGAAAATATCACTTGAAGAGTTATTTTCACTGAGTGACAGAAGTCTCTAAAAATTACATTCTAGAATCACTGATTACTCAATTGTCTGAAACGCTTCTGTAAAAATAATTAAAGGGCAGACATCAAGGATAAATATATATATACTCATTTGTGTTAAGTAGATTTGTATTACTAGAAAGAGAATTTGTCTTTAAATTGTTAAATCATATAATATTTTCTAACTGATTAAATGGACAATTTAGCTATGACTTATATATTTTTTAATAGTTAATACTATGTCATTGGCGTAAACAACAGCAAAACATTTATTGAATATTTTGTGCTAGCTTTTTGAGATTTTTTAAATGTAGATTTTCTTTTTAAAAGTTTCATGTAAATGTGTGTAGATATTTATATCAAGGCATGATGCTGATAAGATCTGGATGGATTTGATCACTTTATAAGACATTTATCTTTACTCTTTTTTTCTGGTCAAAGATCTCAACCCAGGACAACTAAATTACAGAATGATCAGTTAGTCCTAAGGAAGATCAAAGAACAAAAACGATCAATTCAAGAGGAAAACTATTCACATTACATACCCTTTGAGAGTAGATAGGTAGCATATTTGTAAATCATCATATGGCTACACCATCAGAGTTTTACAGATATAAGCAGAGTTGGAATAATTTGAAAGTTAAAATTTTAAACTTAAATATTACAGTTTGGGTTTTTGATGTGTGAGTAGTGAGTATAAAATATAATCGATTCTGCTGTGTAACTTTACATTGCTGAATTATGTTCATGTTTAAAGTAATTTTTTTTACTTTAAATAATTTTTTATTTTTCAATTACAATTAACATATAATATTATGTTAGTTTCAGGTATATAACCCAGTGAATTAGACATTATATAACTTACTAAATTATCATCCTGATAAATCTCATACCCATCTAACACCATACATAGTTATTACGATATTATTGACTATAATCCTTATGTTGTACTTTACGTCCCTGTTACTATTCTGTAACTACCAGTTGGTACTTCTTAATTGTTTCACTTTTTTCACTCATCTTCCCAAACTCCCTCCCATTTGGTAATCATCAGAATGTTCTATGTATCTATGAGTCTGTTTCTATTCTGTGTGTTTATTTTGTTTCTTAGATTCAATTTTGATAGATATGTATTTATTGCCATTTAATTATTCTTTTTTTTTTAATCCTCACCGACGAATATTTTTTCCATTGCATTTCAGAGAGAGTGGAAGGGAGGGAGGGAGGGGGGAGAGAGAGAGAGAAACATCAGTGTGAGAGAGACACATTGATTGTGTGCCTTCTACACGAGCCCCGACTGGGGCCGGGGATTGAACTTACATCACCGGGAAGTGAACCCAAGACCCTTCAGTGGGTGAGCTGACACTTTACCTAGTGAGCCACACTGGCCAGGGCTGATTATTCATTTTTTTATTTGATTTTTGAGAAAGGAAGAGAGAGAGAGAGAAAAAAAAACATTGATGAGAGAAACATTGATCAGTTGCCTCTGTACATGTCCAGACCAGGGATTGAATCCGAAACCTGGGTATGTACCCTGACTGGGAATCAAACCTCTCTACCTTTTGGTTTACAGGTTCACACTCCAACCAACTGAGCCACATTGGCCAGGGCTATGATTCATATTTTTTATATATTTTTTTTTCTTCTTCTTAAAGACCCTTTAACGTTTCATGTAATACTGGTTTGGTGGTGATTAACTCCTTTAGATTTTTCTTGTCTGGGAAGCTCTTTATCTGTCCTTTGATTATAAATGATAGCTTTGCTGGATAGAGTAATCTTGGTTGTAGGTTCTTGCTTTTCATCACTTTATTTCTTGCCACTTCTGGCCCACAATGTTTCCATTGGAAAATCAGCTGACAGTCTTATGGGAGCTCCTTTGTAGATAACCAACTGCTTTTTTCTTGCTGCTTTTAAGACTCTCTTTGTTTTTAACATTTAGCATTTTAATTATAATGTATCTCGGTGTGGGCCTCTTCGGGTTCATCTTGTTTGGGACTCTGCGCTTCCTGGACTTGTATGTCTATTTCCTTCACCATGTAAGGGAAGTTTTTCACCACTAGTTTTGCAAGTAGGTTATCAATTCCTTGCTCTCTCTCTTCTTTTGGCAACCCCATGATGTGAATGTTGGTACACGTGAAGGTGTCCCAGAGGCTCCTTTCACTATCCTCGTTTTTTAAAAATTCTTTTTTCTTTTTGCTATTGTGATTGGGTATGTTCTGTTTCCTTATCTTCCAAATCTCTGATTTGATCCTCTGCTTCATCTACTCCATTGATTGCCTATAACATACTCTTCATTTCAGTTAATATAATCTTCATTTCTGACTGATTCTTTTTTATATTTTCTGTCTCCATTTTTATGTTTCCTATCTCTTTGTTGAAGTTCTCACTAAGTTCATCTACTCTTCCCCTCAGTTCGTTGAGCATCCTTATAACAAGTGTTTTGAACTCTGCATCTAGTAGATTGTTTGTCTCCATTTTGTTTAGTTCTTTTTATGGGGTTTTGCTCTGTTATTTTGTTACCAGATGGGGACCAGGCTAGAGCAGGTCTCCTTCAGGCCAGCTGGTGGTGTGTGGGTTCTTGACTTTGTCCAGGAAAGATTTCACAAGACGAGTCCAGGTGATTTTGAGAGTACATTTATTAAAGCTGGACAAGGAAGGGCTTAGGATAGAAGAAGCAATAGGAGAGAGCCTAGGTGGTGCTGCTTTGACTGTCTAGAAATGTTATAGGAAAGAAATGAGTCAAGACAGGGCTGTTATTGACTCACTGAAAAATCAGAGAAAGGGGCCTTGGAGACAGGTTCAGAGGTTTTGCTGCCTGCTATTCCCCTGGTTGCAAGTCCCATGGGAGCCCCCAGAGTTTTAAAAAAAAGTACCCAAAGAAGGGCATGGGCATGCTCCAAGGGGGTGGGCCCTTGTCCTTTGTTTTGAGGGCCTTTATCTGTCTTCTGCAGGCCGGAATCCTAGGAGAGATATCCGGGAGGGTCTCAGCAGAATATTCCTTAGCTTTCCAAATGAGTCCTTTAATATGTTGATGTACCAAAATGAGCACATAGAGGGACTGGTATAATTTTCTGTTTCATCTTCAAAGAATGTCATTGAAGAGGGACTGGGACTGCCCCCAGCAAGGTCTGTAATGTGTAAACTATTTGCTTCTAAGTGTCCTTTTTTAGGGAAGATAAGACCTTGAGTTTATTATCTGGTTGTAAATTGCTCAACCAGTTTGTTCAGCTCTCTCAGTTTCCCCACTCCACTTGCCAAGGAAATTTCCTAGCTTCTTACTAACCTGCCTCACTTTCATTTGGGACATGCCTCTTTGTCTCCTCATTTTGGTGGCTTCCCTGTGTTTGTTTCTATGTATTAGGTAGAGCTTATACATCTCCCAAGCTTGGTAGAGTGGCCTTATGTAGTAGGTGTCTTATAGGGTCCAGTGGCACAGCCTCCCCAATCACTCAAGCTGGGCACCCCAGGTGTGCCCCACCCCTGTGTGGGCTGTGTACACCCTCCTGTTGTAGTTAGCTTTGATTGCTGTTTGCATGTCAGTGAGAAAGATTTACCTCCAAGCCATCAGCTGCAAGGACTGGCTGCCACTACAGTGGAGGATCAGCTATTCAGGAGCCCACCCCGTGGAGCAGGACTCACTTCAGCAGGGCTCTGGTGCCTGCTGAGTTCGCTACTTGTGTGTGTCACTTGTGGAGGTAGTTGGGTGGTGCTTCAAAGTGGTCTGAAGCTGTCTACTGAGTGCATTGGCTCTGGGGCCTCCTGGGAGGTACAAAACAATGTCAGCCACCACCTGTGTTCTGCCTAGGGCCACCTGGCATGGGCTACAAAGCAATCTGTAGATGGCTGCTACTTGTGCTGGGCGTGGATGTGCTCAGGAGAGGCCACACTGCAAACCAAGCCAGCTACAGCTAGTTCTGGGCCTGGGGCCACTTAGCCAGAGGTATAGGGCATGATGAAACCAGAGGCTGCTTGTCTGAGAGATTTTAGGAGAGTCCAAAGTATGAGCCAAGAATGGCCGTTTTTATGGAAAAGCCACTGAAAACAGCTTGGGTTGGACCTGCAATTTGGGTGGGGCATGGTCTCAGGGTGTCTCGAACAGTGTTAGCCTGGTTGATGGGGACACAGATATGGAGCCCATCTGCCAGCTCTGTGAGGGAAGGGTCAGAAAAGGAACAATGGCCTCTGCCAGCACTTGTGTCTGGGAAGGAGCTGCCCCTCCAGCTCTCGCCATGATGCCAGACCAGTTTAGTTCCTCCCCGTATGTCCCTGGTGCCTTTCGAGCTGCTGCCCCAGCACTGGAGCTCAGAGCAAGTGAGTCCGAGTAAGCACTTCACAAATATAACGTACTATTATTAAGATATATAAAGTGTGTATGGATGATTGCTAAATCCAGTATTAGTAAAGGAGCCTTCCCTATAGATCGGATGTAAGCCACAACTACATTATTGATCTTTTTTAAAAGTAAAGCTTGTTTTAAAAGAGGAACTAAAGGTTTAACTCTGGGAAACATTTGAAGGGAATGAGTTTTCCTCCCCCTCTCCCTTTTGTATTCCTGTAATACTGGAAGGCAGCTTCTTCCTATTTAAGAAGTAATGGGCTCGGTGTGCTGCTGTTAAGGAGTTAATAGGAAAATTAAACATCATTAGATTTTAATCACAGGGACACAGTGTTCATAGGGATAAAAGCAAAAGTAAGCCTGTCCTTCATATAAATCTCTGCTTCACTCCAAATTAGGACAGTGAGTTAGAGAAGCTGATTGTGTTATGCAGAAGAAGCTTATATTTTCATTGTTGAAATCTTGAAAAAATATGTAGCCATAAGTGTAGTGGCATAGATAGATTGCCAGAAGCAGAAGTATTGCTTTCATGTATAATTTGGTTGGGACTTTGGTTCCTTTGGGAAAGGCATTCAATTAGAGACTTCGGGCAAGAATTTATTTTCAGTTTTGAGGGGAAGTTAATTCAGAAAAGGAATAGTTAATGTTTTTGTTTTTAAAAATATATCTTTATTGATTTCAGAGAGAGGAAAGGAGAGGGAGAGAAAGAGATAGAAACATCAATGATGAGAGAGTCATTGATCGGCTGCAGCCCGCAACCCGGGCATGTGCCCTGACCGGGAATCGAACCCTGATCGCCTGGATCCTAGGTTGACACTTTAACCACTGAGCCACACCCGTCTGGGCAATAGTTAATGTTTTTTAAGAAACTATACTCACTAGCAAGAATAGGCAATGGTAACATTTTGATATATTTATCTCAGGACTTTTTTATTAATAAAAGAAATAAAGCATTTCTAG
Organism: Miniopterus schreibersii; assembly: GCF_964146895.1. Taxonomy (NCBI): domain Eukaryota; kingdom Metazoa; phylum Chordata; class Mammalia; order Chiroptera; family Miniopteridae; genus Miniopterus; species Miniopterus schreibersii. The sequence continues at coordinate 26,439,041 of NC_138119.1, forward strand.
TAAAGTTCCCATTGTTCCCCTTCCCAGTTCCATACCCCTTCCCTCCTGCCCTTGAAGCCACTACCATCATAAATTTGGTGTGAATTCTCCCTGTCCTTATACTTTTATTATACAGATATATTTATAATATATTGTTTTGTATGTTTTTAAATATATATATAACCATACATGGTTATATCATCTTGTAACATTTATTTTTCCACTCTATTATTTTCTAGATCTTTTTATTTTTACATTTATGACTCCCTTTCCTTAATTTGAACTATAAACACTATTTAACTATTCTAGTCCCACTATATGATTGTCATACCTTATCTATTCATTCTGTTATTGTTGCTTACATATTTTCTCAGTCTTTTTGCTATTATAATAAGTAATATTGCAGTGAACATTCTTATGCCTGTTTCACTAAGCATATACTTACAAATGAGAGTTAAAGTAGGGTATGTGTATGCCTAGCAGTGGAATTGCTAGATCATAGGTTGTATGTATTTTCACCTTTACTGGATATGGTCAAATCGTTTTCAAAGTGGCTGTATCAGATTACAGTCTCATTAGCAGTATAGTAAAAGACTACCTCTCCCTACATCTGTGTCAAAGTCATCACCTTCGATTTTTGCAAATTTGATTGGTTTGAAATGGTATGTCATTAGTTAGGCCTAGAGTATGTCATTAGTTAGGCCTGTGCTACAACTGATATAAAAATGCACTGCTATGAAATATAAGAAGCAGAGGGTTAAGGTACCGTCTTCATGGAAAAATTCAAGTGATCACAATTGGGAATCATAATGGTTTACTGATTGATGTCTGTCTTCCCTGTTTAGAATGTAACCTTCCTGAGAGCAGATACTTTGCCTGTCTTGTTAACAGTTATATTCTAGAACAGTACTGGGATATAGTAGAAACACAATACTAACTGAATGTATGAATATTAAAAGTTCATGCTGTCTGGACATTCACTGTCCAATGATAACAGCCACTAGTTACATGTGGCTATTGAGCACTTAAAATGTGGCTAGTCTGATATGAGATGTACTGTAAGTATAAAATACACACTGGATTTCAGAGACTAATAAGAAATAGGAATGTAAAAGATTTCATTAATAATTTTTGTTGATGACATGTTGAAATGATATTTTAGATTTGGGGGTGGTTAAAGGATTGAATTTCTTTAATGTAATTAGAGAAATAACAGGAGGCCAAGAAGTCCCATCATCCGCTGTCTGTAAGCTGGAGAACCAGGCAAGCCAGTGGTATAAGTTAGTCTGAGTTCCAGCTCTCTGAAGGGGTGGGGGAGAGAAGGCAATGGTGTAAGCCTCTATCTGAGTCTGAAAGCCCAAGAACCAGGAACACCAGTGTCCTTTGGGCATAAGGTGGGTGTCTTAGGTTAAACAGAGAGAGTGGGTGGTAGGCCCTTCTTCCACCTTTCTGTTGTATTCAGGGCCTCAGGGGATTGGGTGATGCCCACCTACTTTGGTGAGGGTGATCTTTACTCAGTCTAGTGATTTGAATGCTAATCTTCCAGAGACAGCCTCACAGATCCACCCAGAAATAATGTTTTACCAGATATTTGGGCATCCCTTAGCCTAGTCAAGTTGACACATAAAGTTAACCATCACGGGAGTCTCTACATAGAACCTCCAAGAAACTAAGTTCACCATCTATCTATCGAGTTAGCAATCTTGACATAAAACCATTACAGAACAATCAATGGTATCCCTTTGTCCTGGCAATAAAAAGAAAATGTAATTTAAAAAAAATACTACTCTTAGAAGCAAGAAGACTATAAAGTACCTGCCAATAAAACTTAACAAAAAAATATAGAAGAATTCTATGAACAAAAGCAAACTTTATTGAAGAACATAAAAGACCTTGAAAATAAGTGGAAAGAGATTACTGTGTTTGTTCATAGAGAGGAAGATTCAAAATTATAAAGTCAGCTCTCCCAAATTAATCTATAAATTTAATATAATTCGAATTACAATATATCCAAGAGGATGTAGACTCAGAGTCCAGGAGGGTTTCTCTGGAAACTTGACAAAATGGTTTTAAAATTTATTTGAGAGTAATGAAAAAGGAATAGCTGAAGCAGTTTTGAAGATGAATGAAACAGAGGGATACTTCCTAGTAGATATCAAGGCTTAATGTGATTAGAACAGCGTAATATGAGGGCAGGGCCAGATCAATGGAAAGATCAGAAAACCCAGATTTATTTGGGAACTTGATGAGTAGGCATCACATATCAGTGGAGAAAGAGTGAACTAGTCAATAAATGAAATGGTTTGGGACCATAATTCTACATATGAGGAAGCATAATACTGACATTTCACCCTTTACCATATCCCAAGATAAATTCTAGGTAGGTTTTTATCTCAACGTCAATAATGAGACTCTAAAGTATTGAAAGAAAATATAGGAAACTCTTAATGTTCTCACAGTAGGGTAGACCTTCCTCATGACACAAACATCCCAAGTCATAAATTATGAAGGAAAAATACAAATTTGACTGCATCAAAATTACAAACTGGAGTACGCAAAAGACAGCATAAACAAAGTTAAGATGTTTGAAATGCACATAGCAAGGATTCACATTGAGTATACATGTAAAGAGTTTCTACAGATCAATAATTATTGATATCAAGTATAGGTGAGGTTGTAGAGAAAATGAAACACAAATTGGTGCAGCCAATTTGAAGAACAGTTTGGCAGTATTTTAAGTTCATCCTCTATGACATAACAGTTCTCCTTGGGACTGTACATGCCAGAGAAAGACAAGGATATTAGTATAGCATTTTTTGTAAGAGTAAAAAATTGGAAACAACTTAAATATCCATCAGTAGAGAAATGGCTCAATAAAATGTACATTCTCCTAAGGAATATACTAAACCGAATTTTATGTCTGACTGCTTGAGATCTTTAGTGGGATGTCTATAGTCATCTCTCAAACGAAACTATGGATTTTCCTAAAAATATATACTCCACATAGCTTTCCCCATCTAATTATTGATAGCTACTTCATTCTTCCAGTTACTCAGGTAAAAAACCTTGGCGCCTCTCTTTCTCTCACATCTCACTCAGGCAGTAAGTCCTTTTGGTTCTGCACTCAAATATGTATCCTGGACCCGACTGCTGCTTTTCACCTTGGTCCTGGCCACCATCACCTCTGCTTAGCTCCTAGATCACTATATAACCTAATCGGTCACCCTGTTTTTACCTTTGGCCCTCTTAGTGTCTCTTTCCAGAGTGGTCTTGTGAAAATCTGAGTCAGATCATATCAGTCTTAGTTAAGTTCAGAATCCCATAATGTCTTTACCCATCTAAAAAGCCAGGAGCCTTACAGTGGTGTCTAAGGCCCTGCTTGGCTGCTCCTGCCCTCTGACCTCGTCTGCGGCTGCTTGGCCACCCTGCCTTCCTTGCTGAACATGCCAGTTATGTTTCTACGTCAGGGTCTTTTTACTTGCCTTTTCCTCTTCCTCCAAAAGTCTTCCCTTGGAAAACAATGCATGACAGTGGACTCTGGATGATTTTCTAATTATATTTCTTATAGTTGATAGTTGTAAAGGTGATATTCAAAGTCCATCCCATTGAAGTAGTATCATTTTTTAGACACCAGAATTAAGTTCTGATAAACACAATAAACGAGAGATTATATTAAGATACGTGTTTTTTTACATATTAACACCTCTGAAATAAGGAGGGATCTTAATATCAGTATAATACAGCATTAGTTATTATTTAATTGGATATTTGGCCTATAGCACCTCAAACAAACCAAAGTCCAAAAAGTAATTGCTCCCTCTCTCCTACCCCCTCCCAAAAGGAACAGTGACTGCCATGTAGTTGGTAACTGTTGACTGTGAATGCCTCTAGGGGAGGGATCTTGTTTTTCATTGTACTATTTGGATTTTTCATAATGTGAATGTATTCCATTTTTATTTTTAATGTATCTTTATTGATTTCAGAGAGAGGAAAGGAGAGGGAGAGAGAGAGAGATAGAAACATCAATGATGAGAGAGTCATTGATCTGCCACCCCCTGCATGCCCCCGACTGGGGATCGAGCCCACAACCCGGGCATGTGCCCTGACCGGGAATCGAACCCCAATCGCCTGGATTCTAGGTCAACGCTCAACTGCCAAGCCACACCCAGCCAGGCTGTATTCTTCAATTTTAAAAATTGAAAATAGAAAATGCCCACAGAATTTAGAAATTTTGCTTTAATAACCATTTGAATCATTACAACAAAAGCATTTTCATCAGATAGTTATAAGAATTTAATAGGTTCACATTTAAAATGCATACCTCTTAATAGACACTAAATAGACTTTATTCCTTTAAATCAAGGATATTGAAATACTCAAATTATATAGTCTAAGAGGTTTTCATATGCTAATGTTCTATCCATAATTTATTTTCACATTTATTTTTATTAAAGTATACATACAATATTGTACTGGTTTCAAGTATACAACATAGTAATTCAACATTTATATACCTTACAATGTGATCACCACAATAAGTCTAGTAACTACTTGTCACCATACAAAGTTATTACAATATTATTGACTATTTTTCCTGTTCTGTACTTATATCCCCATGACTTAATTATTTTGTAACTGGAAGTTATACCTTATTCCCCTTCACCTTTCTCATCCATCCCCCTGCCCTCCTTCCCTCTGGCAACCATCAGTTTGTTCTCTGTATCAATGAGTCTGTTTTGTTTTGTTTTTTATAGATTCCACTATAGGTGAAATCAGTCTTATCCATAATTTAAAAGTGAGCTTTAAAAAGCTTAAATTCCTATAATAATACTTTCTTTGGTGTAAAAGTTAGAATAAAGTAGAATGAAATAAATATAGTAAAAATCAGTTATTCAACAGAATGGGAACTAACTTCAGGTCACCTTTTCCCAGTAGCTGTAACTAAAGTTGTTCACAGCTAAGTGGTACATACTTATGGTATGCACTTAATGATACATGTTTAGAAGTTTGCCACTCCCCAGCCAGCCCCAAAATTACTCATCTGGGAGTGAGGTCATAAGATCCCCTCTTGAACTAAGAGTAGCTCCCCATCCACCAGCGTAAGGAAACAGGATTCTGTCTTTAGTTTTTCTTATGCTAAGGCTTTTCTCTGTCATTGCTTATAATTATTGCTTATTTCACCCCTGCTGTCTAATGATTTGCTTCTTCCTGTCTTCTTTTCTTTTCTCTTTTCTTTCTTTTCTTTTCTTTTTAAAATATGCTTTTATTGATTTTATAGAGAGAGGAAGGGAAAAAGAGAGAAACATGGATGTGAGAGAAACATCTAACGGCTGCCTCCTGCAAGCCCCCTACTGGGGAATGAGACACAACCTGGGCACGTGCCCTGACCAGGAATCAAACTGGTGACCTTTCAGTTAATGGGCTCAACCAACTAAGCCACTCCGGCCGGGCCTGTCTGCTTTTCTTATCATCTTTTGTTTTCTGTTCCTTTGCCTCTGTGTCCAAGCTTTTTTTCTGGAAAAGGCTGGACATTTTAGTCATTTGTCACTGTTCAGAGCTTCCATTTAGAAAATGCAAAGTTACACATTAAATTTAATCTTCAAGTTTTTAGTTCTGCTTGGCTGTTTTTATTAATGTTCACCACCTACAAGTTCTGTTTTCATTTCCGCACCAGCAGGTTTTTATTTCCGCTTTCCTTTAAGAAAATAATACTTTTTTTTTTAATATGTGTTTTCTTTATTTGTACTGTTGACACTATTATGGATGCTCCCATTTTTTCCCTCTTTGTCCCCTCCACCCAGCCCCTACCCCTGCTTCCCTCTGGCCATCACCACACTGTTGTTTGTGTCCGGGTTATGCATATATGTTCTTTCTCTAATTCTTTCACCTTCTTTCATCCAGTTCCCCCCACCCCCTCCTCTCTAAGATCTATATCCCATGACTCTGTTTCTGTTTTGTTGTTCAGTTTATTTTGTTCATTAGATTCCACTTACAAGTGAGATCATGTGGTATTTGTCTTTCTGTTACTGGCATATTTCACTTAGCATACTAATCCAGGTTCATCCATGCTGTCACAAAAGGTAAGATTTCCTTTTTATGGCCACATAGTATTCCATTGTGTAAATGTACCACAGCATTTTTATCCACTCATCTACTGATGGACACTTGGGCTGTTTCCAGATCTTGGCTATTGTAAATAACGCTGCTATGAACATAGGGGTGCATATATTCTTTCAAATTGGTGTTTCAGGATCCTTAGGATATATTTGCAGAAGTGGGATCACTAGCTCAAAAGGCAGTTTTATTTTTAATTTAAAAAAAATTTTTTTTTAATTTTTATTGATTTCAGAGAGAGGAAGGGAAAGGGAGACAGGGATAGAAACATCAATGACGAGAGAGAATCATTGATCGGCTGCCTCCTGCACGACCCCTACTAGGGGTCGAGCCCACAACCCAGGCATGTGACCTGATGGGGAATTGAACCATGACCTCCTGGTTCATAGGTCAACACTCAGCCACTGAGCCACACTGGTTGGGCTATTTTAATTTTTTGAGGAAACTGCATACTGTTTTCCACAGCGGCTGCATCAGTCTGCATTCCCACCAACAGTGCACTAGGGTTCCCCTTTTACCACATCCTCACCAGCACTTGTTGTTTTTTGATTTATTGGTGGTAACCATTCTGGTAGGTGTGAGGTAGTATCTCATTGTGGTTTTAATTTGTGTCTCTCTGATGATTAGTGATGTTGAACATTTTTTTATATATCGGCCATCTGTATGTCTTCTTTGGAAAAGTACCTATTCAAGTCCTTTGTCCATGTTTTAAATGGATTGTGTGTCTTCCTGGTGTTGAGTTGTATAAGTTCTTTATATATTTTGGAAATTAACCCCTTATCAGATGTATCATTGGTGAATATGTTCTCCCATACTGTGGGCTCCATTTTCATTTTGTTGATGGTTCATTTGCTGTGCAGAAGCTTTTTAGTTTGATGTAGTCCCATTTGTTTATTTTTCCTTTATTTCTCTTGCCCTAGGAGACATATTGGTAGAAATATTGCTTTGAGAGGTGTCTGAGATTTTACCGCCTATGTTTTCTTCTAGGATTTTTATGGTTTCAAGACTTACATTTAAGTCTTTTATCCATTTTGAGTTTATTCTTGTGTATGGTGTAAGTTGGTAGCCTAGTTTCACTTTTTTGCATATACTATCCAGACTTAAGGGAAGATGGTGGGTGTAATTCCCCTACCCCAGAGCTACACGTCTGAATATTTTCCCTGACCTCAGCAGGGTGGAGCCCCTAGTAGTCAGGCGAGTGGGGCCTCCAGAGTCCAGAGGCAGGGCCTGCCAGAATCCGGGAGAATGTTTCTGTTGGATCTCCCATGAGGGAGAAGTGCCAGTCAGGCTCATGGGAAAGTGGGGGTAATGGCCTCATCCCAAAGCCAGTCACAACTGACAGCCCCTGAGTGTGCCCAGACTTCTGTGCCCTGGCCTATGCCACTGACTCTCAGTAGCACTTAAGATCCCCAGGTTGGGGCAAGAGGGATTCCAGAGGTGGGGTGACTGCTTTTTCCCAGGCTGATGCCACTTGGAGGGGATTGCCTTGCCCAAGAAAGATGGTGACTGTGGTATCAGAAGATCACTCAGTACAGGAATCCTAGCAGCTGTTCCCCAAAGCCACAGACCCTAGACTCTCCTCAGGCGACTCCAATCCGCGCTGCCCTCCCTCCATTGCAGCCCAGGGTGAATGACTGCAAACAAAATTCTGTGCTTTGGCCCTTTAAGGGGTTCCTTTGTCTCCAGCAGGCTCCGCCTCTCCTTGGTGGACAGAAATCCCCCACTTTCCACAGCCAGGTGCTATGTGGGCACCTCTTCCTGGCTCTGGAGCTCTGGGCTCCGGAACCTGACCTAGGGCTTAGGCTTCATGCCTCTCTGGAGGAACCTCCTGCAACTGAGATATCTGTAACCTCGGCCACTGCTGGTGGGAGCAGGACCAGCCCCTTTCACGTCTCCACCCTTCCTACCAGTCGTGAGGTGGCTTCTTCTGCCAGTCCTTGGTTATAAGACTCTTCTTCAGATAGTCTTTAGTTGGTAATTCAGGGTGATTGTTCCCCAATTTAGTTTTATTTCCAGCTTGGTTCTGGAAGGAGGTGAGAACAAGATCCACCTACTCTCCCACCATTTAGAAGAAAAAACAAAAATGAAACATTTTAGTTTGACACCATTCAGGATGCTGGAGGCATTAAATAAGTGGTCTTAATTGAGGTTGACTCTGTTGTGGATTGAATTCTGTATTTTTGTTATGAAGTTGAAGGTTTGAGAGAAGTGAATCATCATTTCAAATAAGATAAACATTTCCATCCTCTAGTCAGAAGATATGCTTGATTTCCTCTCAAATATTTGCTAGAAGTTAAACATGAAAGAAATTTTTTTTTGTTAACATAGTAAAGAACCAAGATTATAACATATTAATCTAATTTACTAAGTTATTTCTAACATATGAACCTGGACATAATATGGTTTGCAGAACTATAATAAGCCTGGAAATGAAGAGCTCTCCCGACTTCCTTGGACCTCTGGGGGGGTCATCTTGTCTTTCTCACTTATAAGTATCTTTAAGGTCAAGCCTAATACAATGACTACCATTGGTACTCAAAATATACTTTTTGTTTTCTAACTTAATTTCGTTTTGTTGGAAATATGTCAAAACTCTTAAGAGTTTATATTCTAATTCAATATTAAGAATTGAATCTGAGAAGCATAAGGGCTAGCTTTTGTCTAATCTTTCATTTGCTATAATATCATATACACATATACATATGTGTGTGTGTATGTATGTGTGTGTATATGTGTGTGTGTGTGTGCCTGTTTTCACACTTTTTTTTTCCTGTGGAGGTCGGGTTCATCACAGCAGAGCTTATAGAAATGTCTTTTTATAAATGGGCCTCTAGCTCTCAGTCTTTCTCCCGAGTTCCAACCCCTCATTTAACTTCTGTCCCTCCACCTGGATGCTCTGTTGCTTCTTCAGTCCTATTATTTATAAAACTGAACTCATTTTCCTTCACCTAAACTTGCTTCTCCTGGCTCTCCAATTGGAGTTTACGTTGACATCATTCTGCACACAACCAGAATGAAAATTTTGGAGTTTTTTTGACTCTTCCACTTTTTAATTTTATCCTACCTTTCAAATTTACCTGCTGGTTCCTATGAAAGATACCTCTGCAATGTTTGTGTCTAGTCCCCCCCCCCCTTTTTTTTAATCTAAATGCCATAGCCTAGCTCGGGCGTTATCACCCCTTACCTACAGTATATTTGCTTATTAATTATTCCCCTTATTTCCCTACTATCTTATTTATTTTACTGCTATATTTCTCTTCCTAAAGCATGGTGCCTTCCATTTTTCTTTGACTGTTTTTTTTCTTTTCTATTTTTTTTCTTTCTCTCTTTCTTTTGTTATAAACATTAGTGGGACAGTTGGCAAAATTTGAATGAAGCAGATAGATTGTAGATCAGATAATAGTATTGTATCAGTGTTAATTTCCTGATTATATGAGAGACTGTCCTTGTATTTAGAAAGTAAACACGGAAGTATTTAAGTGACACAATATTCGTAACTATCAAAAGTGGAGGAAAATCATATATATATCTCAGAAAAACATATAGAGGGAAAAAATGATAAGGTAAAGCAAATATGGGAAACACTGATATTTGGGGAATCTCTAACTTTCCTCTGAGTCTGAAATTATTTCAAAATAAAAAGTTTTAAGTCATTAGGGAAATATGGGGAACTCTCTGTACCTTTCCTACAGTTTTGCTGTGAACCTTAAATTGGCCTAAAAAATTTAAGTCAATAACAATTAAATAAAAGTCATTAGACTCATGGAAAGCTTTGGGACTATCTTAAGCAAATATACCATTGTCATGTCTTGCCTACCAGACAGTTCACTTCAGTTCATTCAGCAAGAATTTGCTAAGATTCTTACTGTGTCTCAAAGGATGTAACAGGAATAAAGATATAATAAAAACATTTTAGGTCTAAACAATACCGTCTCATTGTTTATACCCTCCAATGGCATGTTGGTTTGCTATAGCTTTGACTATTACAAGGAGCAGGGCTAAAGTGGAAGGGGTACCAGGCTCATTTATCTCACCATGAAGGGAGGCAGTGGCCTGGGTGCTGAGTATTTGCCATCTCCCTCTCTACACAAATGTTGAAGTCACTCGAACTTTTCTCCTAGATGACCCTATGGTTGCTACCTTAGAGCCTTGGTTTATCCCTGTATTAAAGCAGCTAAGAGTTTATATCTGAGTTAATGAATTCTATTTTCAGATAACTGAGTGGAGATTTTTTTAAACCTTTCTAGTGAATCCAGGGGGAAGCTATAAATATTATATGTTAGTATGTTGAGGCTGAGGCCTGAACAGCTTATTTCAGTACAATGGCTCAAAGCGAAAATTCTGGGAATTGAATGCTGGGAAAAATTCTCACGTGTTAAATTGGACAGTATCTGTTCTTGTCCGTAAGTCTATTTTTGGTGGCAAGTAGTTTCTGCGTTTGAGTTATTCTTGTCACACTAACCCTGGTGGTGTCAGTTAATGCGCGTGGTTTTGATGGCTGTCTACAGATGGCACCTCATAAAGGGTTACCCTGGCAGATTACTTTCAATTTAATTCAGTTCATCAAACTTGAGTTCCCACGAAGGAGCAGACACTGATTTACACGTCGGGTGTGCAGAGGTGAGTCCAGCAGGGCCTGATAGAGGAAACAGACACGTAGGAAAAGAAATGGAACATACACGAGCGTAGTTACAAAGGACAGCGTTGGCACTGAGGCAGATTTATTAACTGCGTGAGTAGGGGGAGGGCCCGAGGCAAGAGGACAAGGGAGCAAGGAGCCACATCCTTGGCTCCCTCCGGAGGAAGCCAGCGAGTACATTTTAAATCGGATGACCCAGAATAGTGGTGTTAGCATGTTTACTTATAAACAATATGGAGGTAAATAGCAAAAAAAAATTTTCTGGGAAACAGATATCTGAGGAGGGAAAAAATAGGGCCATTATTTTTCATTGTGAACCTTGTAGTGCTCTGACTTTTGTTAATCATCACCTGAGGATATTTTTCCCTTTGCTTTTTAGAGAGAGTAGAAGGGGGGCAGAGAGAGAGAGAAAAAAAACCTCAATGTGAGAGAGAGACATCAATTGGTTGCCTCCCGCATGCGCCCCAACCAGGGCTGGGGATCGAACCTGCAACCCAGGTAACATGCCCTTGAGAGGGAATTGAACCCGTGACCCTTCAGTGTGCGGCCCAGCACTCTAACCACTGAGCCACGCTGGCCAGGGCAATACTCTGACTATATGCATATGGTTACTTGGTTAAAAAAAATTTTTTTGGTATTAAATTCTATTTACTCTTAGGCCATTTCAAGTGATGCCTTTTTCACATGTCCTGTGCCATGCATAGACACTCACACCCCTTCATTTAAACTTACACAGAAATTTTCAGCTGCTTATACTACATTTACCGTGTTTGGTTTTAGATTACTTGTTTACTTTTTGTATCCCACTGCTAGGTTATTATGTTTTTGAAAGTAGGAACAATTTACCTTAGAACCTTAAGTGCTTATTAGCTCCTTACATGCAATTGGCAGAATTGAATTGAGGTGTTAGCCATGTTTGTTAACTCACATTTTGGAGTCTTTCTGGCATGAAAATTCAAATGTTCTTACTCGAATTTATAGAGGGGCTGGATGCTAAGCATTATTTTACATCTTTTTGTGAAAGTGCAATTTACCTAGTGTTCTGAAATCTTATTCTGTGGATATTAGTAGAATACTCTGTATTTAAGAGTTCATTCTGGATTACAGATAATGAGAATTTTTATTTCTTGAAATTGAGGAGCTAGTTTCTCATTTGGATAGCTATTGGTCTTGGATTTATTTCTGTTGTTTATTTATTTGCTTTTTTATATCCCAGAAAAACTCCTTTTATTTAATTCTAAGACAACCGGTATTCAGTGCATTTGATACTTTGCCATATTAGGGGATGATTAGTCATTTTAATATTTTAATCCCACCGTGACTAAACAATCAGTAGATTGCTTTGGAGGGAGCATTTGGTCTGCCCTTCTGGCTGTTTCCTAAGGCAGAGAATGTCCAAGCTATTCTAGGCAGATGGTGGGGTAGAATTTCTGTTAAAACATAGCCCCACTCCCACACTCTCCCCCATTTAAAGCCATAGATACTTCACCAACCTCACCATGTTCTTCAAGAATTCACTTGGTAAACATAAACTTCTGTTTAATTCAGCCGTACTTTTCATGTAATTTTTCTCCTTATAAAGATGTTTTAAATACTATTTCAAGATATTCTTTAGCCCTAAGGCTCTTGCTAAATTATCCTTAGGTTGATAAGGCCTGATTTTATATTTACAAAAATAGTATATTTTTAGAGGTCAAAAAAATAATGCAAATAATTCTCCAAATGTTGCTACTCAGTGTGGTAGATGTGAATAGTTTAAAAAGTGCTACTTATATTGCAAAATTGTGTTAAGACATATTAAATGATCTAAAAATAAAAATAATTTGTAATTCCATTTACTTAAAAAAATTAACTCTGATTTTTAAATTTTAATTTTTAATTTTAAAACATTCCTTCAATTTTCCTAAGAATCTAAATATTTAAGGACATTTAATATGGAGAAAATAAAACAAAACAAATGACTGAATTTCCTGAGTAAATTTCCTGTGCAACTCTGGGCACCTCCCTTGTGCTGGAACTAAGAATTGTGGGGCTTGCCCTGGCTGGTTTGGCCCAGTGGTTAGAGCGTTGTCCCACAAACTGAAGGGTCATGGATTTGACTCCTGGTCAGAGGCACGGACCTGGGTTGCTGGTTCTCCCTACCCCAGTCAGGCGCATGTGGGAGGCAACCAATCCATGTGTCTCTCTCACATCGGTGTCTCTCTCTGTGTCTCTCTCTCTCCCCCTTCTTCCCTCCCTCCTTCCCTTCTTCTCTCACTCTCTGAAAAGCAATGGAAAAATATCCTTGGGTAAGGATTTACAACAGCAAGAATTGTAGGGCTCTATTCTGCTTGGACTCTGCCCCACAACAGTTCGGGGGTCATCCAGAGATTTGGGTGGGTTTAGATTCAGAAGTCTTGGCTCCCATTGTTTGCTTCTTTCTGGGATTCCTCACTTTCCAAGTGCTGTGGTCGATCCTTCAGCCAGTAAGACAACTTGTTTCTCTATAACCTTTAGCTTCCTTGCCTCGCGCTAACTGGAAACAATTCTTAGGTAAAAAGCTGTAAAAAATGTCAGTCTCACCCAGTGCTATTCCCGTCTTCCAAGTGTTGACTCTAATACCTGCCTGCTTTTAGTCTCTCTCCAGTACCTTCTGCTAATTACTTCTTGTGTTTTGTCCAGAATTTATAACTGTCACCTGTAAACTGTTCTGCAGTCACAAGGAGCAGAACCCCTCTTATTTTATTTTAATGGATATTAAAAGTCACAGGGAAAGTTTAAGCTAAATCTCAGATTTAGAGGTGAAAGAATAGACTTTGCTCTTAAGTAGGCCATGTTCACTTTTCTGGCATTAACTTTTGACGTATTGCATTGTGCTAAAATGACCATGAACAGAAGCACTGAGATCACGTGGCAGTACTTGGTTATAAGATGTTTATCTGTATGATTCAGAATATTTTTATTAAGATTAATATTTAAATGAAAACACAAGATACCTAGTCTTACAGAGAACTCAACCATGGATCCCCAAGAATATGTCCCTCAATCGACCTATCCCAGTTGTGAAGCACTGCTAGCCATCCTGAACTCCTAAATCAGAGCCCGCTGACTTCACTACTCTCCAGTTTAAAAACCTTTTTGCAAGAGGCATTCTCATAAGTTGCTGGTGGTAAATTGTCTATCTTTAGGAAGACGATGTAGCAACGTCTTTGAAAATTGCTAATGCATTTAACCTTTGACTTAACAATTTTACTTCTGGAATTTTATCCTGTAGATACACTTGTACACATATGAACGGACATTTGCCCAGTGTTACTCATTGCCACATAGCTTATAATAACAAAAGACAAGAGACTGTCTATCAGCAGTGAATAAGAAGAATTGAATGTTTATGATGTATTATGAAATTAGAAAATATTTTTAACAGAATGATAATGAAAATATGATCTATAAAACTATGGACTAAAGCTTAATCTGTGTTTAGAGGAAAATGTATAGCCTTAAAAAGCTTCTATTAGAAAAGAAGAAAACTGAAACTCTGTGATCTAAATTTCTATCTCAAGAATTAAGAAAAAGAAAATTCTGTGAAATACAAAGATAGTAGAAGACAGGGAATAATAAAGGAGAATTTGTTGAAATAGAAAAAATATGGTAGAAAGAGTAACATCAAAAAAATTGTTGGTTCTTTTTAACACTGTAAAATAGATCAACTGCTGGCAAGACTGATCAGGAAAAAAAAGAAGGCCCATGTAACCAGTATCAGGAATGAAAAAGGGGACATCACTACAAACTCAAACCCACCCTACGTGGAGATGGCTTGAGACAAGGAGTTTGGCTTTTTGCAGGGTGAGGAAATGTGAACTTAGCATTGTGTGGTGAACACTGAGAACATTTTTCCATAGAAATGTTTGGCCTAATGACTAAATTCTGTAGGACTTCATGTACATGATAGATGAGGGAACTAAGTCATACAGAGGTTCAACAATTTTCCCAAGGTCACACAGCTGGCAAGTGGTAGAGCCAGAATTCAACCCCAGGCAGTCTGTTCCAGAGTCTACCCTCATAAACACTATGCCACACTACCTTCTGGGATTGTTTTAATTGTGCCTAAAAAGCAGACTCAACGTGTAATAAAAACCAAAAACCCCCACTGTTTGTGGAAGGGAATCTCAGCCAGGGAGTCCCACACACTCACTCAGGGGAGGCATATGAGAGCAGGCAAACATAAAATGTTTAGTATAAAAGAGATCTTTCAATTACTTAGGAGAATAGGCATTAAAAGGGTTAAGAAATACTAGCCTATGGGATGATTTTATGTAGTATAAGCATTTCCAGTATTTTTTCTCTTTTTAAAAGTGATGACATTCTTTAACTCATCTCTTTGTTTGTTTGCTCTTTCAGAGCAAGGGAAAATTTAACCCTGAGAGGGGGCTGTGTGGTAGCAAGCTGACACTTGAAGTTTCAGGACCTTAGCTTCTCCTACCCCATTAAAATATCTGTTAGGCCAAAACACCTCTATTCCTGCTCTATAACAATGTAGTACTATATTTTGGAGAATGGAAAGATGACTAAGGATGGGAAAGTTATTTTCTGTGTAAATAAAACTATACTTTGGTTACCTTTAATTTTTTTCAAACTTTTGAAAGCAAAATTTTTAATCAAGTCTGTGATTTCTTGAAATTGATTTTTAATAGATTTTTTTCATACCATACTACTTTCTTTTTTTTCTCTTCTTTTTTCTGTCCACTGATACTTAAATTAGGTTGTTAAAATACCCCCAATCTGGTATTTAAATGTTGAAATAACAAGAGAAAGGAATCTGATTCATAAATAATTTTCCTTCTGGTTTTTTTAAAGTTGTGTGCAAATGATCATGTTACATGAGTAATTTTTTTAAAAGCCTTTGGAAGAGTCTGAGCACAGTCATTTTGGTCATTTGGAATCCTTTGTGTTATTTGACTGGCCCAGACGCTGTTCTACTGATAAACTATAGGATTGCTTAGTGTTTTTATGATTGTATGCATCATCATCATTATATTTTTTAAATCCTTACTATGTAACTTACATTTGGCCTAAGCATGAAATAGCAATATAGACCCTTCATAGAATGGCAGGTGGTAGGTACTGGCCAAAGACAGAAAATCATCTTAGACTTTTCAGAAATAGCAAGACAGCTTCTCAAAAAAGATGGTGGATTCATGTCTACTTTTATGCCCTTCCAAAACCCCAGTAGAAGAACACTGAGGAGGTTTTTAAGGTGTAGACCATCAAGGATTGGGAGAACAGTAGGAAAGACAATAGCAACAGTACTTGGGAAGTTGAAAAACAGATGGAGCGATAAATAACAGAACCCTAAGCCAGCTGAGGGGAAAGCCGAGAGCCTAATTATACCACAGAACCACCGAAAGGCTGGCAGCATCAGTACCTGTGGACTTGGGGTTGAAAGGGCTGCTGAACTTGGGCAGGCTGGTAGAAATCTGTTTAGGGAGAGCTCAGATCCCCAGAACCTCTACCCTGCATCCCACAGCTGGGTGATTCCTCTTTCCCTACCCTGGCAAATACCAGAGGTTTACTCTGGAGAGAGAAATGAGGCTCTCTGGACTCGGGAACACGGGCAGAGGTCCCTTACTGAAAATAGCATGGTTCAGTGAGGTAAGTGTGCTGCGTGCTTAGACTCTTAGCCCTGGTACCTCACTCTGCTGCCAGAAAGCTAGCAATCAGGCCTTTACTCAGTAGGCAGACATTAAACAATCTTTCTTAGGGGAAATGGTGAGTTCAAGAGGAGAAACCAACTTAACTGGCCCAGCCAGACAGTCCTCAGTCAAGTTCACAGGCAACAAACTTTATTCCTATGCTGAGGGCATTCATTCAACTTTGAGGTCCCACATCTGTAAATGTTGAGTGAGCAACAAAGAATTACCAGGTAACTGGTAAGCTAATCAGCCTCTATTGTGAAAGATGGAGACAAAAACAAACATAAGATGGTGACTCTGAAGAACAGAGACTGTACAGGGAAAGAACAGCTTCCAAAAATCCTAACAGCACATGGGAGTTCATTAACCCTCTTCTCTACATTTGTGCATGTTTTAAATTTTCCATTGTAATACTCGTAGAGATATGATATTATGACAATGAAACAGTAATAGCATACTATAAAAAAAAGGAACACTCAGCTTGTAGAAATTAAAAAATATGATAGATGAAATAAAAACTCAGTAAAAAGTTTTTGACTTCTGAATTAAAGTAGTTTTTGTTCTTTTTTTCTTAACTAGGATCTTTCCAATTAAGGATGTACCCCTGGAGACTGAGGAGCTTTCTGATTGGCTCTATCAACGTTTTATTGAAAAAGAGGACCTCTTATCGCATTTTTATGAAACAGGTACAGTGTCCTATTACATACCTTCCTGAAGTTACTGTTTTTCCCAAAGATGTACTTTAAGAGAGAGAACCATTTTTTCGCTTCTTCAGATACCCTAAAGGAATCAAAGTATTTCTGTAGTTCTATATTTAAGAATTGCAGCTTAGAATTTTCATAAAGACAAATTTATATTAAATGTAGTTAGGCACTTATTCATCAGCCTATGTACAAATGGATCTAATTCAAGAGAGTACAGTCTGTGGGAGACTGTAATCATACATATGTAATTATATGGGCTGTTTTATGAAATAGCAAATGGCATTCATTTTTGGCATTGTACTTGATAGTCTAAATAATACCATCATCTGGCAGTCACTTGAGATCACTTGTAACTGCTTTTTTATATGCTTTATTATTTTTTTAACATAAAGGGATAAAGTTCACTTTTTAATTTTCATGGATACAACCTCTTATACTTTTCTCCTTGGGAGAAAAAAAAAATCTGTTTACCCTAAGGTCCCCTTTCTATACTTAATATTCTGTACGTTCTATGAAAACTATAGTGCAGTGAAAAAGACAGCAGGGGAGGAGGAGAGAGGAAGGAATAAAGGAAGTTATGAAAAAAGGGAATTAACATTGATGGAACTCCAGGCACTACCCAGGTGCTTTCACAAATAGCTATTTGTAGGCCTATTTTCTAGAGGCTACCACAGGGGGGAAATGGTGAAGCAAATCTTGTCCCAGGTCTGAGAATGGACATGGGATTTTCGATGAACAGAAGGAGCTGTTTTCTTCCCTCTTAAATATTTTTTGGTACAGAATTAAAATTCATGCTAAATCAGACTTTCAAGGCCTGTTGTTGAGGGAAGGCTGATACTGTTATTATTACCCTTAGTGCTTTTGGTTTGGGGTTTAGGATTGTTTCTCTTTGCCCTCCAGAGGACTCCTTCCTGATCTTGATTTTCTGATTCTGGGGCTGTGGAATAGTGCATATTAATATGACAGGAGTTGGGACACTGTGTATGCCTTTAGAATTCCTAATAAGACTAATAACATGTCCCTCTCTGTGTGTGCAATCCTTGGTCTTACTCTCAAATTTTCCTTAAAGATAAGGAGGGATGTGTAAGAAGTCATGAGGCACCAAGCTCCCTCTTTTTTTCCATCTGTCTCTTGCTTTATATTTGCCCTAAATTGTAGCAACAATAATGGAAGTCTCTTTCTAAGAAAGCTGTTTGCATAAGAGACCTTAAAACTTGAAAGTGTTCTCTATACATTGCTTGTGAGAAGCAAATCCTCTCATGAATCGGCTTAGCTGGGGGATTGTCCACTAGTACAAAGACCGTTTGAAATGCTGAAGAGTGTTACCAAGGTGACCTTAGGTGATATCGGCCTGAAATGGCCTAGTTTTCCTTTCCAGAGATCTGTTTACTGTGTGTTTCTACTTTTTTATTATTAAGATATATTTCATAAACCATATTGCCTTTTGAAAATATCAGTGATTTACAACCACTTTTTTGTGGCAAAGACGTTTGACTTGTAACTAGAGGAATTAGAATAAGTTCATGCTATTTGGGAAAGTATTCTATATTGATTTCACACATCTTGTGTCCTGGCCACTGTGGAAATCTCTAGGGAGACAAGGCCGCAGAGTGCCTGCTCTCATGCAGTTTATAGACAGTCTGTAGAAAAAAGAAGAGATATGTGGGGATCATTACAAGTTGTGGAAAGTGCCAAGAAGGAATAAACACGGAGATGAGAGTTATTGACTAGGTGGGGGGGGGGGGGGTAAGGGGATAGGGGGTGTGGACAGGGACAGGTGGTTTTTTCCTGATACTGGAAGAATGCAGATGCCCAGCCATTCACTGAGATGGAGGAGGAGCACTCTAGGCAGACAGCATAGAGGCAAAGGCTCAGAGGCAGGAAAGGGCTCAGCAGGTTGAAAATTGTATTTCAAATGAGATCTTTCTTCAAGATCGATGAGAAGTCACAGAAGATGTGTTAAAAACACATCTAGTTAAAAATTAATATTCTAGTTAAAACTAATTTCAACTTTTATTCCAGAAAACCTTCCATTACAGTAAAATAAATTATTTCCATCTTGTTTTTTAGGGGCATTTCCACCTGCCAAAGGCCACAAGGAAGCTATTTCCAGGGAGATGACCCTCAGCAATATGTGGATCTTTCTCATACAGTCTTTTGCATTTTTATCAGGCTATATGTGGTACAACATCTTTCAGTATTTTTACCATTGCCTGTTTTAGGAATTGACTTGGACTTGTCAAGGTCACCATAGGAATTCAGACTTTCATGAGTGTGCATTACTTTACATGTGCAAATCAGAATATAAAAAAAGCAAAGGAAATTCTATGGATGGATTAATATTTATCCCTCTTTGGGATATTTTAAAACTCTGCTAAAATGAGGATCAGTAATCTAATGACTTGCTAATATGTTTTAAGGACTTTTCATGTTTTAAAAAGATAAACTCTGCCACACATTTAGGCAAACATCATGTTTGGAGAAGAGGAAATCATAAAATCAACCTAGAAGACAGAGTAATTCTGTTGCCAGCAGATACTTGATCATGTAGTTCACGCTCAGAGAGCTGTGTTTGTCCTCTTAGCCTGTAGTCTCCATTAGGGCAGTTGCTGTAGAGCCCTCACTTCCCCGACTCCTGCTGTGCTACTAGTAACCTTGAGGGGGCTGGTTGGCACCTTCTGAAGAACTGTCGCCCTGTCCCTTACAGTGACGCTCCAGTCCTCACCAGCTCAGTGGGGTTCGGTGTCAGGCATGCTTTGGGGGGAAAGCAGTGTCCAGTGGACACGTCCCGGTCCTGGAATGTTCTCTTTTAAAAGGCTAGCTCAGCCCGACACCGTGTTTACATGCGCTAGTGCTTTCCGTGTGTGTGTGTGTGTGTGTGTGTGTGTGTGTGTGTTTTGGGGGGAGGGGGGACTTGGTTTCTCCTTTTGTATAGAAGGCATATCGTAGATTGATAATTTTCTTTTACAAAATGCACTTTTATCAGCTGCATCTATAGCAAAGGATTAGTAATATGGCCTGAAAACCAGACTTGCATAACCAGTGAGGGGGACTCTTGAGCGGCTGTCCTGCCTGCGTGTTTTCCCTGTGCGCTGATGCTCTCCAAAGCCTCCCTGAACTGGGCGCCACACCCAAGGGAGGCTTCTAGCTGGCTCAGAGGCCTTGTTGTCTTGTTTGTTTGTGGTTTTTTGTGTGTGTGTTTTTTTTTTAATTTTGGTATATTAGCACCAAATGCATTTGGGGATGGTTGAAACAAATTAATGCAAAACATTTAAATCATCAATATATGGTGAAATAGGCTAGTTTATTAGAAAAATAAGAGCTAGAGCCAGACTCTGGCTTGAAATGGTGACAAGTTGTCACAGGCACCCCCAGAAGCTGCCACATCAAGGAGCTGCCCATGTCAGGGTGGTGTGGCCAGGAGAGACCAGCACACAAGGCTTCCCAGTCTCTTCCAGTTGCTTTTGAACAGGATAAAGCTGTGGCTATTTCTAGAAGGATTTTTTTTTTTTTTTGCATTTGTCACTATGTTCATGCAGTTTACCTCACAGTAGAACCAAACTCTTCTCGCAGCACTGGCACTGCATCTGTCACTGCCTGCACTCCAGCGTTGCAGAGAACGTCCTCTGGCCCGGGGTTGTGAGACGGTGAGATCCTGGTGAGTCAGCAGTAGTTTTCTGTGACATGAGCATCATAGATTCCCCTCTGGTTGCTGATCGTACAATTTGACAATTTTGAGATGGTCAGAAAGCAAAAGTAAAGGCTGGTATTTTTTGTTTTTTAAATAAACCAAAAAGACAAACTGAGAAGACAGCTATGTGGGAAGGGTAAAGCAACACCAAATACAAGCCCACAGCGTCTTCACCTTTAGGTTAATCCGGTGCATGTGTGAAGAGAGTGATGCGTGAACTGAAATACCTCATTGATTATACTACTGCTGGTGAGACGCAGAAGGCAGCAGTGTTCCTGTGTCTGGTTTGGGAATGGCTGTCATAGGTGCCACTCTTTTGAAATTGAAGCATTTCATTATGTGTTTTACAGTGACTGTGAGTAGGTGAAACCAATCTCAATTTAGAGGTACGATGCTGATAGGAAGCCAAATGGGAACTTAAAGGTGCTTCTGATTGAGGCCCGGCAAATGCTACTAGATTACAAGATGAATTGGAATTGTTCACTTGAGAGGTTAGTCAGCCATCTAGGGGACAAGTTGTTCACTGTCAAGCATGGCAGACACATTCTAGCCACTAGGCCTGTTCCTCATTGCTGAAGCTCTCCCATCAGAAAGGAAGAGAAATGCATTCGTGCACACACAGGTGTGGCTTAGGGCCACTTCTGCCATCACTGTGCTCCAAAGGAGCATGGTATTGTTTACTATACTGTACACATTAAACAGACTATTCTGTAAGATGCTTTACTTTTCAAGCACAGTCATGTCAACAGCCTCTTGATGTGTGAGTTAATTTTTGAACATAGATCTGTGAGTTGTAAATAGATGTGTGTTTGATCTGCCCTATCCCTCTTGTTTCTTCATCAACATGTTCCCTCTCTTCTGTTAGCAAAATATGCTTGTTTGAGAGCATTGCTAGTGCTTTCCTTTTCAGCAACTGGGGTTCTCTTGCTCACAGTAGGGAATGTAAAGAGTAAATCAGTGTTTTTATATGGCAATCAGGGAAGCAGCAATATGCCACTGTACAGAACTGGGTAAAATTCCCAATTTGTACTTCCTTTGCAAACTGAGTGAAAGGAGATTTAGCGAATATCCATTTTGTCAAGGGGAAAAAAAGTAATAACACTGTGCCAGTTTTATACCAGTAGCTTATAGAATCGCAGCATTTCTTGGCCTTGGCTGACCTGCCTAGATTCCCACAGCAGACAGGGTTGCAGACTCCCTGCTGGATCCTGGAGTCACAGCGATGGAGCACCTGCCTGGCCTCCAGCTACAGAAGTGACCACCCCAGAAGTCCATGCTTAACTCCAGAAACTGTTATTGGTGTTCAAATATACAGTTATTGTAGAGAAGCCTATAGACCAGTGGAAGGTAAAGAAAAATTACAGAATGGAAATGATGTCTTGAGTAGTCAAACAAACTAGTTGAGAATCTAAATAGTAGATTTAAAAAAAAGCTGTGAATTCAGATCTGTCATGTTATCCATCACATTTTAATATTACAACTAACCCTTAATTTTTCAGAGTAAAGGAACTAGAGATTACTGGATAATTATTCCAGTAATACATCATGTAAGCCAAAAATCTGATTGTATTTAGGAGTTTGAATTTTTATTCTCATCCAACTTTTTTCCCCCCTCCTAGATGCTGACTAATTTTATAAAATGACTCAAGTTGTTAGCTTCTCTTGCCCATATATTTGTGACTGTTAATGGGTATGGAAAGATTGGAAAGACAGCCAGCTTCAGGAAGAGGGAACACAAAGCCTAAATGACCCATAGTCTAGAAAAGGATTCCCTAATAATCAAGAGTTGGCAGAATTGCAGTTGTTCTCGAGCGTTTTTATGAAAATGAAATGTTAGTTCACCAAATGTAAACCTCAGAACATCATTCTCGTGTTCATACCATTTGGATCGATGCTAAGAATGCCTCTCCACTCTGCTCATGTCACTCACTTCGTGTGCATTTGTCTTAGTGACGTTTTTTGACAATCACTTCCCTAACAACTCCTCTGAACTAGTGGGACCTGGTTATAATCATAGGATGTAGTCTTTAATCATGGATGGTCTTATTGGACTCATTTTATATTTAAGAACATTTTTATTTGCACTGCTGCATAGGAAGCATTAGTTGTTTTCTTCATTACACAGGACTTCACTCCAGAGTTACCACTGCAACTCCCAGCGCTGTCCACAGCGGACGGGTGAAATGGTTAGTCTTATTTTTTGCCATGTAGTGCTGTGAACCTTGCTTCTGGTAGCATGAAAGGCAAAATCAAAAGCAGACTGGGCAGCAGGTGCACTGGTTCATAGTCTAAGAGGGTAGAGACTAATATATTGGGACCAAAACTGCCTAAATTGGACATTTCTAGATCACAAGGGGGCCGGGCATTCTCTGGAGCGGTCACTGGTTGGTGCTTTGTCTTATCCTTTGCATTGCTCCCCAGCAAGGAGGAACTGGACCCTGGGAATGAGCTGAGAGTGCTGGACTGTTGGGGGAGGGTAACTGTGGCCACATGGAAGATAAAATGTGCGTTTTTCTGCAGAATTTCCATTTGAGGACTTTTACATTGAATATTTTTTTTAAAACAGTTTAAAGAGCAAAAAAAATGTTAAGCGTATTCTAGTTGCAAAATATGCACACCTGTTTTGAATGGCTTTATTTTTATTGTGTAAACTGTTGAACACATGGCTGTGATGCACAAATTCTTTCCATATAAAGAGTCTCTGCATCTTATAGTAACTTCTGTTATGATTGGGTAATGAAACAGTTACACACCAGACTGCCATTGTTGTGTTAAGTGCTTTCATTTTCTTTACAGTTATCACAAAGTTGTATTTATTTTATACAGATGGATTTTCGTTTTCCTGATGCCATAATGTTTACTTCAGCTTGGTGACCTGTCTTTCTTTGTGTATCTGCATGTTGTAATGTATGATAAGAATGAATGTAAAGGCTGTGGCGACTGTAATTTTTGTAAAGGGCTGGTCACACGTGGATCTGGTTTACGAATGCATTGGGATTATTGTAGTAACCAGATTACCTTTTCAGAAATTGAGATGTGAACACCAAAAGAAGCATTTTCTCAACAGAAAATTAATAGCTGGTTCTATTTTTTTTAACCTAGAAAAAATAAAGTTGATTTTTTTCAAGTAAAGTGCTTTTAATTCTTAGTAGTGGGCACGGGGTGTTTGTTTTCCTGGAGCTATTTGGGGATTAACATCCGAAGACATGTACTTAGAACACAGCATGGCAGTCAGATGCCGAAGACAAACCGAAACACCAAATGGAAAACATTGCTCTCCTCTGGTTTAATTGTCCCTCCCCCATCCAGTGGTAAACTGGTAAATGCTTAACAGTCCGCTCCTGGGGAAAAATTATGTATACAAACGTACAGAAGTTATAAACTTCGCTGATAGCAAGGATTTTATAACATGATTAACAGATAATAATAAAATATACTTTATTGTAAATTCCATATATCCAGTCGATTCTCCCAGGATGCTCCAGTTGATTTTTCCTGAACTCTTTAGCCAACTTATGACCATGATCCAACCATGATTTGAAAAATGGAATTACATCGTAATGCACTCATTTCTCAAATGTGTCATTCAATCTGATATGTGATCTACTGTTAAACTGTTTCTTAGCCTTGTACAAATTACACTCATTGAAGTGAACCACTTTCAGCTTCACCAATGGGAAGCTTATATAATTTAATTTTAATAACAGCCGTTTAACAACGACTGGTGGAATTCTAAAACTTAAAGTTGGGCTCTCTTGAGCTGGTGGGAGATGTCTCCAGCACACCACTGCCCGATTCTGTTTTATGTATTTTTTATTTTAAAAAACTGTTGGTGTTGAATAAAGGTCTTACAGTTGATCTACTCACTGCTCTCAGGAACTTCCTATCTCTGACCCTGGCCGGGGCTTGTAAGGATAGGAAAGCATTAACATTACAGAGCGGGCTTTGGATTTTTGAAGAATTTGCCAACGCCAGCTTTCCCTGAAAGCTGCATACATGGAAAGCTTGCATATTTTTAAAGTTGGTTGTATGCTTTTATTTCTCAAAGTGAACTGTGATAATAGGCATCTCTAAGATTTTGTTTTGAGCATTTAAAACATTTTTTGGTTTGATGTTTGTAGAATATGCTTGTGCCCACTGAAAAATTTTAAATGTATTAAAATATCTTACATAATCTACAAAATAGGTTAACTAGTTGCAGTTCAGTCTACCTCTTCTGTTTCCTGTCTGGGTTGAGGCTGCTGATTTGGTGACGTTGTAATTGCCCCCCTCCCCGAAGTGGTTTCTGTAGAAGGCGAAGAATAAACTGGGGGCAGAGGCCTGAACGCTAGTTTGAAGCACTCAGAGATCTGTTGCTGACCAGCCCTAATCCTCATGAGTTGGGGAAAAACCAAAAAAGCCATTGTTTTTAATTTCCACTTAATATGAAAATGTTTGTTTTAAAAATGTTTCTTCCTGCTGGAAAAAAAATGTATTTTTAAAAGGAAAAAAATTCCTCTTTCGGTTATAAGAAAAAGTCAGCTGTATGAGCAGGTGTGACCATATCATAACATGCTGATATGATATAAATCAATAAATTTTTACCTCTCAGGACTTGGACAACCTTGTTCTTAACTCTTAGAGGCTTGAGACACGTAAACGAAGTATAATCAGGTAACACGTGGAACCTGGGAGGAGGGTTGGCTAACCACTGGAAATGAGACAGGCTTCTTTCGTAATCAGAAAATCCTCTGAATTAGCTGGGATTATATTCATTTTACAAAGGAAGAAATTGCAATGACGTTTTTTGCTACAAATCATGAGCCTATCACAGAGCTCTTCCCAGTTCTTCCCTGGAGAGTTTCTGTCACCTCTTGGAACACCATCTGCCTTTCAGGTGTGTGAACTGAGACAGTGATAGAGTTCCCTTTCCTTCCTTACCTCAGATAGGAGAAGACCTGGGCATCCTTGTGATGATAGCAGCTGTCTTGTGGTGTCACTGAGAAGTGAGCAGCCTGGGGTACTTCCCCTCAAATATTAATTTCTACATCTTCATTCCTTTGTTTCATTTTTTATGGAAAAAACTCCCTGAAAAGGGTCTTGTCTTTAGTTTTTTACCAGCTCACTAGCACTGTATCATGGCCAGCTGATGGGTAGGTGGGGGAAAAGAAAGCAGGTACCTAGAGGTGGGGAAATAGAGGAGCCTGGAATACTAGGGAGAGGAGCCAGGAGTACTAGGGAGGGGAGCCTGGAGTACTAGGGTGGGGAGCCTGGAGTACTAGGGAGAGGAACCAGGAGTACTGGGGAGGGGAAGCCTGGAGTACTAGGGAGAGGTCCCAGGAGTACTGGGGAGGGGAGCCTGGAGTACTAGGGAGGGGAGCCTGGAGTACTAGGGAGAGGAACCAGGAGTACTGGGGAGGGGAGCCTGGAGTACTAGGGAGAGGAACCAGTGGTACTAGGGAGAGGAACCTGGAGTACTAGGGAGAGGAACCAGGAGTACTAGGGAGAGGAACCTGGAGTACTAGGGAGAGGAACCAGGAGTACTGGGGAGGGGAGCCTGGAGTACTAGGGAGAGAAACCAGGAGTACTAGGGAGAGGAGCCTGGAGTACTAGGGAGAGGAACCAGTGGTACTAGGGAGAGGAACCTGGAGTACTAGGGAGAGGAACCAGGAGTACTAGGGAGAGGAACCTGGAGTACTAGGGAGAGGAACCAGGAGTACTGGGGAGGGGAGCCTGGAGTACTAGGGAGAGAAACCAGGAGTACTAGGGAGAGGAGCCTGGAGTACTAGGGAGAGGAACCAGGAGTACTGGGGAGGGGGAGCCTGGAGTACTAGGGAGGGGAGCCTGGAGTACTGGGGAGGGGAGCCTGGAGCGTTGGAAGGCAGAGGGAACGCCGGTGGCTGCTGTCCACAAACAGGCACACACCCTGACACAGGAGGACCCGGGGAAGTCAGGGAGCTCACCTTCCAGGGGGGCTGTCCCAGGACTGCCGTCCCTGAGGGCTCACCTGTAGAGGCTTCCACCTGCCATTCAGATACTCTACCCTCCTGGCAGGAGATGAGCTCGCCTCTCAGCCATTAGGCACCTCCAGGATGCCAAACAAAGGAACAATTGAAAATACTGGTGACGGAGCCTCCTTTAATCGAGGCACCTGGAGCCCACAGTGGGGCTGTTCTGTTGTTAATCCTCACTGGAGGACGTTTTCCCATTGATTTTTAGAGAGAGTGGGAGGGAGGAGGGGAGAGAGAAACATCTATATGAGAGAAATCAACTGGTTGCCTCCAAACACCCCCTGACGGGGACTGGGCCTGCAGTCCCTTTGGTGCATGGGCCGGCGCTCTAACCACTGCGCACACCGGCCAGGGCCACGTGGGGCGTTTTATTCCCTGGTATGGACACATTTCAGTAAGGACAAAGGATGGCACTGGAAGCCAGGCATCTGGGCCTGCACTGGATGTATTGAATGCTGGTATATTCAGTGTGGACAGTGCGAGCAATGGCAGCTCAGGGCTCCCCAAAAGCACAAAAGTAGAAGTGTAACCAAAGCCACATGTTCAGCTGGCTGCCTTCGGCAACAGAAAGCCAAACTCGCCAGACAGGTGCCGGCGCCCAGACTGATGGCCGCTTACGGTAACGGAGGCCACCTTTTTGGCTTACATCCAGGACTGGCACAGTGTCACTTTGGTTAAAGTAAGTCACAGGGCCAGTCCAGGTTCAGTGTGGGCAGGTTTCCGAAAGGGTGTGAAGAGTGGGAGGCAGGGCTCGTTGGGGCCAGCCATCTGTGAAGACCAGCTATCATGGTAAAAAAAGTCCTCAGCTGTGACAGAACACTATAGACGGGTCTAGAACAGTGCTTGCACTGTGACAGGTCTGCCCATAATTTCAGTTGGAAATATTTTGAGTTTCCAAATACTATTTATTTTATTTTTTCCATCACCATGTATCCCCCCCATACCCTCTTCCAGCCCCTACCCCTCAATCACCACACTGTTGTCCAAGTACTTTTTTTTTTTCTTTTTTAAATATATCTTTATTGATTTCAGAGGGAGGAAAGGAGAGGGGGAGAGAGATAGAAACATCAATGATGAGAGAGTCACTGATCGGCTGCCTCCTGCACGCCCCCGACTGGGGATCGAGCCCGCAACCCGGGCATGTGCCCTGACCGGGAATCAAACCCCAATCGCCTGGATCCTAGGTCGACGCTCCACCACTGAGCCACACCGGCTGGGCTGTCAAGTACTTTTAAGAGAATTAGATCTGTTGATCCATCAATCATTCGTAGAAATCCCATTAACCAAAGGAACACCTATCTGAGAGGTAGGTTTTGTTTGGGTGTGATCTTTATATTGCTCTTGGCACTGACTGATGCATGGGGCCTTAGAATTTCAGAGCCAGTAGGAACTGTAGACGTCACTGTTTTGAGATGGTGGATTTCAGTCTGGTGCAATTTTGGGCCATGGTAGCATGAAATGGCTACTTAAAAGAACTGCAAAAACTAGACCCAGCCAGGGCTCTTGGTTTCCACTCAAATGTTTTCCCCAAAATAGCAGATTGCTTCTGTTTGTAGTAAATAAGAGTTCGCTGTGGAGGATTAAGTACACTTGTTAAAGGGGTGATGAATCCAAAAGCTTCTATCATTTCCTTTCCCTTGATTTTAAAGTAAACATAATAGCCCCCAAATGCGAGATTATTTTTATGCGGTCCCCTCAGCTGTTGTGGAGATACAATTAGCCACTAAAAATATCTGAGATCCATGTTTTTATCTTTTTGGATATGACAGTGAAATGTATTTCATTTTTATTTTTGCCCCGTATAGAAGAGAAAGGGAAGCCTTCGTTTCAGACCAGAAGGGATAGTGATTTCAGTCTCATATTAGTTCCTTTTGTTTCTGAATTCCAGATTGAAACTGGCAGCAGGTTATAAATTCAGGGCCACGACTGCCTGTAGTTCCCACCGTCCCTCTGTCAGGGTGGCCGCTGGGTTCCAGGACTTGTCCAAGTAGGAGCAGAACCCAGGACTTAGCCCATGAGCTTGAATTTAACCCCCTATCCTCGCAAGCTCATTCTGATCATGCATTAAATGGGAAATTTTCTTTCTCTTTTTAAAGCTTTTTTTCCCTTTTTATTGAATTTATTGGGGTGACACCGGTTAACAAAATTATACGGATTTCAGGTGCATAATTCTACAACACATCATCTGTACACTATTGTGTGTCCATCACCCCAAGTCAAGTCTCTATCATCATTTATCCCCCCCATTCCCTCTTCCACCTTCCCCCACACCCTCCCCGACAATCACCATACTCTTGTCCATGTTCATGTGTTTTTTTCTTTTTTTCTTTTTTACTCAATCCCTCCCCCCCACGCAGCCCCCCCCCACACACACCTATCAGCCTGCTCTCTCTCTATGAGTCTATTTTGCTTTTTAGTTCATTTTGTTCATTAGATTCCACATATGAGTGAAATCATATGGTATTTGTCTTTCTCTGACTGGCTTCTTTCACTTAGCATAATGCTCTCCAGGTCCACCCATGCTGTCCCAAAGGGTAAGATTTCCTTTTTTTAAATTTTTTATGGCCAAGTAGTATTCCATTCTATAAATGTACCACAGGTTTTTCAGAGTTATTTTCAATATTAAATGAGATCGTACATGTGAAGCACGTCGTACTGACTGCTCACCCCAACTAGGTTTCACAGACGATGTGCATTATTCTTACACCCAGCTGTGCCTAAGGTCCAAATGGCCTGTTTGGTTCATAATTGTCTATAATGCCCACCACCCCATTTTCCAGAGCCCTGGGTCCTTTGGGTTTCTAAGGTAAACTGAAATGCAATCAGCATAGCCAAGCTCCTAACCTCACCTAGTCAGACTCTACCTAATTATCTAAGGCTCCAGACAGCAGCAAGAAAAAGCTTTGAGGTTGGAGAGCCAATTAGGAAGATAGGAGAGGAGGGCATATAGAGGAAATGGGATCTACTAGACAGAAGCCATTACATAGTCTTAATAGGGACCTATTTTTGCTTCTGAGACATGATGTCACTTGTGGTGAAGACCTTGAACTTAATTATCAAAAGGGAGGGAAATATAATTTCTAGGAGTTGGAAGCTATCCACCAGCCCATAGTTCTCTATGTATAATTCATATGATCCTAAATATAAAAGCCTTGCTGGCTAAAGATTCAGGAAGCCACAGTCATTTTTAAAAACTTTTCCCTTCTAGTTGCAGAAGACTCTGGGGTTTATATATTGAGAATCGACATTTCATCTTTCAGTTGTAAGTCAATTCTTAGAAATTAGGTACCAGAAAGAAATGGGCAGATGTTGCTTTTGGTTATTGAGGTGTCATGGGAGAGTAGAGAAGAACTTTAGGCGGAGCTGGGACAGCAGGCATGGATTGTAGGCTCAGCTCTGCGGGGGGTGGGAGCAGGGAGGTGATAAGAAGGAGATGCTCGACCTAGGATCCAGGAGATCGCGGTTCGATTCCCGGTCAGGGCACATGCCCGGGTTGCGGGCTGCAGCCGATCAATGACTCTCTCATCATTGATGTTTCTATCTCTCTCTCTCTCCCTCCCCTTTCCTCTCTCTGAAATCAATAAAGATATATTTAAAAAAAAAGAAGGAAGTGAAAGTAGGGGCTGGAGCCACCGGGGGCTGTTGTAAGCTGCAGAAGCAGGAGAGCACAGGCCTAATGGACACGTGAGAAGCAACAAGCCTGTCGTTCAAGGAGCTGCAGCCACATGCTCAGCCCCAGACATCTTGGTGGCTGCTCTTCCTGTGGGCTCCGGCTCTACCTGTCAACCCTGCACCCCACCAGGAAGACAGCGAGCCAAGGACAGCCCTTCCTGCCCTCTCAGGTCCCA
Organism: Miniopterus schreibersii; assembly: GCF_964146895.1. Classification (NCBI taxonomy): domain Eukaryota; kingdom Metazoa; phylum Chordata; class Mammalia; order Chiroptera; family Miniopteridae; genus Miniopterus; species Miniopterus schreibersii. The sequence goes on from NC_138119.1 coordinate 26,469,678, forward strand.
GTTCTCAGGGGCCTCCACTCAGTTCCTCGCCCTACCCCTTCCCTCCGGCGGCTGCCCTTTAAATTGGAGGGCATGCGTGAAGTGCTCAGGATTTTATAGACGAATGTACTTCCCTAGTCTGGGGGGGGGACAAAACCACATGGTTCTAGGAGCTTCCATTTCTTCCCTTGACTGGCACTTTAAAAAGTGTGTGTTCTACCCTCTTTCCTGTGCGATTGTCCCTTTGGCTGGCTGAGGTGGTTGTGTGTTTGTTGGTTTTACATTTCTGCGCTATTTCTTTGGCCAGTGGGGCCTCTTCGGTAGGCTGAAAGACTTCCTAGGTGAGGTGAGATTTCAACTGCGGAAAGAAGGAAAGGAAAAGGGAGTGTGGCAGCAAGGTCGGCTAACCTGGAAGTTACAGTTCCCTCCATTTCTGCTCCTTAGCCAATGCCTGCCACATGAGGGTGGTGAGAACCCTGTGAGACATCCTTGTGAAAGGGTTTGGAGAACCTTAAAACACTCCACAAAAGTGAGGGGCAGGCCCGGCGAGGCACGGCTCAGTGGTTGAGCATCGATCTATGATCCAGGAGATTGAGGTTCGATTCCCGATCAGGGCACATGCCCAGGTTGCAGGCTCCATCCCCATTAGGGGGGTGTGCAGGAGGCAGCCGGTCAATGATTCTCTCAGGACTGATGTTTCTATCTCTCTCTCCCCCTCTCCCTTCCTCTCTCTCTGAAATCAATAAAGACATACTTTTTTTAAAAAGTGAGTGTCGGTTATAATTAGAATCAACAATGAAACAGGTCATTCTTGTCACTAGAAGAATTCACAAAGAGGTTGGGCAAGCCTGTGCCAGGGGTGCTGGGTAGGAGAGCCCAACTCTGGGTGGGGCTTGGACCAGCTGACCCCTGAGCCATTGTCAGTCACTAGGACTGTGATAAAAGCTCCCACTGTGCCTGCATTTCTGGGGTGCTCAGAGTTGGGCAGAAACAATGAGCTCAGAGGACAGGGCTCGCTCTCTCTCATCCCTTGTAAGAGGCCTCTCCTGGAGCGTCAAGCCACCAGCAGGGCCAGCTAGCAGATTGTGCAAAATGAAAACGCAAAGCTCTTGGCTGGTTAAAAAATTTTAAGAATTTCACGATGGCAACAGCAGAGCATTAAAACAAGTGGAGGTGACGCGTTTATGAAGTCAGCCCTGCCACCAGGACAACCAAGGAGGAAATGAAGATGGGGGAGGACCCTGGGGCTCCTCAGTGTCCCTGCTTGTCTCTCCTCCCCAGGCACCAGGAGCTCCTGTGGGGAAGGGGATGATGTCCCACGTGCCAGGCAATATTCCCAGCACTCAGACACCAACCCTATGAGGAAAGCACCAATAGTATCACCATCTTACAGGTGTATGAAATGACATGCTGAGTTAAGTGACTTGTCTAAGCTCACCCAACTAGTCGTGGCAGAGCCAGGATTCAGATGCAGTCCGTCTGGCCTCAGAGTCCGGCCTCTTAGCCACTGTGATTTCCTCTTCTCCAGGGCGTTCTGTACAGTTGTAGAGAAGGGACCAGTTGCAGGGGAACTGCTGCAGGGATGTAAGTGGGTCCCCAGGCTGCATCCTCTCCTTTATTGCCCTCAGAAAACCACACCAAGCCCACCCTGGAGGTGAGCAAGGTGGCCGGGAGTCACAGCTGCCCAGACAGGCAGAGAGGGCCGTGTGCTCATCCAGGTAATGGGTGTCTTAGTTTGGGTTCCCTCTAAAGCAAGGCCTGAGAAAAGGCTTTGGGTGCAGGTAGTTTATTTGGGAGGTGATCCCTGGAATAAGTCGGAGGGGAGGGGAGGTAAGGGAAACACTGGGACACCATCGCCCTGCTCCTCCATCCCCTCCTCCTGCAGGTGGGCTCTCTGAGGCCTCCAACCAGCTGCTGACCTGAGGCTGTCCTGGGCCCAGCCAGGGTTCCAGGCTCAGCGGACCTGCTCTGAGCTTCTCAGCCACGTCCTTCCTTCCCTGACGCCCTCTTCCCTTGGCCTAACTTCCTCAAAACCACCTTCTAGGCCCTAATGGCCTCCTTCATTGTCCTGAGAAACTGGCTGACAAGTTGACCAGCCCACAGCCCCTGAACCTGGGAGCAGATGCACAAGTCTGTGACTGTTACAATCTGTGAGGGGGAGGAATCCAGGCCTGGGAACCCTGGGAACTAAGAGCCTCAGGGTGTGGTCCCAGCTCAGCTTCTTTCCAGCCAGGCAGGCCACACTTCCTCAGTTTCCACACCTACAGACAGCAGTGAGCCCTGCCATGCCCAGCTCACAGCGTTGGTGTGAGAGCAAATGAAACGACGTCTGTGAGCGGAATTTTCAAACCAATGGCGTTTTATATAAATGGACACAATAACCATTGTTTGCTGCCCTTGCGCCTGGCATCGCACCGGTTCCTACGCTGTCTTCCTGGCACACACAGTGGGCTTTGTTAGCTTGGCAAACTCCTGCCTGCCTGGAATCTAAACTGGATGCTCAAACAGGCTGCTGGTGAGTTGTCCCGGGTTGTGGTCCAATGGAAGGGGCACTCAATCTGGGGCCAGAGCCAAGAATCCTCCCTCCAGATCCAACTGCTAGGGGCTCCGAGGCCTTGGGCAAACGCCTTGATTTCCTGGAGCCTCATCTGACCAAAGGGATTATCGTTCCTGCCCAGTCCGCCTCTTGAGTCCTTGAAGGTCAAGCTAGATTACATGGGTCTATGCAGGGTAAGTGAGGTGCTCAGGGGCGAAGTGAATGGAGGGATTATTACTGAAAAAAGGCTTCTGACTTGATCCCACAGCACGATTCCAGCCATCAGGCCTGGCCGGGACTTGGAGGCACAGACAACACCCTGAAATGTTTTCTGGATCTTCTGAGAAAGTCAGCGAATGAAGAAAAGAGCCCATTCATTCTCTTACGAGTCAGGCGCACAGGGAGTGCTCATCATTACGGTGGTGGTTGTTGGATGAAGGTGTTGTGTGTCAGAAAAAAAGAAACGAGGGGGAAGGGAGTGGAATTCAAGTCCCAGAAAAGAAAGAAGAAAGCAGTAAGATTTCTTGGGAGGGACGGCAGGACCTAAGCGCAGGGCCTGGAATGAGGCCATGTGGCAGGTGATGTTGGCTCCCCTTGCCTGCCCTGCTGGCAGAACCCTGATTTTTCTCGTGTCAGAAGGGTCTTCCCCCTTCCTGTGAACCACGGATAAGCCATGATTGACTTAGCATCTCTTTCTTATCAGTGTGGCCCAGTCCTGGCCAATGGAATCTGAGAGAGAGTCTACTGGAGGCTTCTGGGAAAGATTTTCCTCCTCCTAAGTAAGAAAATCAGAGAGATGAGGGAGCCTCTAGCCTCCTCCCCATCAACACTCCTGCAGTGCCTTGTCCCCTCCCACCTGACATTAGGTAGCTGAGCTGGATAATTGCTGGTTCGTGTTTCTAACCAGCTCTCCCACCCCCACCCCCACCCCCACGCCCACACCTTCCTGTTTTGACTGCCTGCCTGAGAGGCTGAGGCTTGGAGTGTTGCAGAGAAGTTAACCAAGAACCTGGAGGTTGTTAAGTTGCTGAATCTTGGAATTCCCTCCAGGCTTCTTGATGTGAGAGAGGAGGAATGCTCTGGTTTCAGTCACTTTAATCCAGTATTCCATTGACAAGAGAACCGGGGAGAAAGCAACAGATAAGACATGCCTTTGAAGGGTTTGCACAGCACTTTTACATATACTTATTTTATTTGTCACAAAAGGCTAGGGGACAGGTGATCTTATCTTCTTTTTAGAATAAATGAGGAAACAGGCCAGAGAGGGTAACCGACTCCCAAGGTCACACATTAATTGGCGGGGGGTCTGCTACCATGTCAGGCTTTCTGACTCTGGACCCAGGACACTTCCCTCTCTACCTGGGAGAAATCAAAATTGAAGCTGAACAGGAGCAGCTCAAATGCCCCAGACAGCTCCCTACCCTCAGCGCCCAGAAGACTCTCGGGGAAAATGAGAGACAATCTGATCACCAACTATTGGGAGCCGTCAGGTTGGGGAACTGGGAGCCAGACACAGAAGGAGTGAGAGGTGGACAGATGAGGAAGGTGGCATGTCCCTCCCCCTCCCCCAGGGAGCTCCTGGATGGAGGAGGGGAAGTGAGAAAGTATAGAACAGGGACTGGCCGTCTTTCCAAAGCACGAGGCCAGCCGGCTTCCTGGATGGCAGGCCCTGTGGGTCCGGCGGTGGGGACACAGGCCATGCACGTGGGCTGGAGAGACGTGTCAGGAGCGGGCTCTGTCTGAGCAGCTTTCCAGAGGAGGCGAGATCTGAACAGAGGAAGGAGCCAGAGACCCTCGGGGAGGACCAGGAAGGGACAGGGAGGTTGTGGCTCCGTGGTGTCCCTGAGCACGCTGTCCCTGCACAGGCGTCACCAGCGATCAGGTGGAGAGGAACATTGGACTTGATCTTTTGTCTTCTCTCTCTCCCTCCCTTCCTTTCTTCCTTCCACTTTTTCTTTCAATCAACAAATCTGTCCTGACTGCTTACCACGGGCTAGGCACAGTGCCGAGTGCCGGGGACACAGCCGTCAATGAAAGGACAAGGCCTTCTGGACCTTGTATTCTGGCAGGAGAAACAGAAAACGACTAAGTAAAATACAGCCGACCTGTTCATCTCAGATTTCATAGTTGCGAACTCACCTACTTGCTAGGACTAATTTGCAGCCCCAAGATCAATACATTCAGCACCTTCAGAGTCATTTGGGGACAAGTGCAGCGTTGTGAAAATTTTGAGTCACCCGATGTGCACATTCCCAGATGAGGTGGAACCTTCTCGCTCAGCTCTCATACTATAAATGAGCCTCCTTTTTTGGCCTATTTACTGCCACTTATTTCTTTTTTTCTGAAGTGCTGTCTGTCCAGTAAATGCAAGGAGGCTGTGACGTGCCTTACAAAGAAAAGACGAGTGTTAAATAAACTCCATCTGATGAATGCCGTTGGCTGTGAGTTCAATGTTAATGAATCAGCAAAATATATATTAAATAAGTTGTCTTTAAACGGAAACACACACAAAACCAGGTTAGGTACTGATGGGTTGATGAAAACGCTGTGGACAGAGGCTTCTAGGTACCTAAACTTGTGTTTCCCCAGTGGCTCAATATTTTCTAATTCATGGTTGACGGCAACTTTCTAGAACATAACTACTTCAATTAATGAGATAGGACTGCACTTTTATTTATGATGAGTGCCATGAAGATCAAACGGGGAGATGGATTAGGCTGTGATGGTGGTGGGGTGCTCAAGTGAGACCATTCTAGGAGATGACAGTTGAGCTAAGATCTGCATGACAAAAACCCCAGCTAGACTAAGGAGACACCAGCAGGGCATTCCAAGAGGGGAGGCCAGCAGGAGCTCGGCCAGGGAAGGAAAGCTGTGGACAAGGCCCGCAGCAGACTGAGAGCCCATGTGGCTGGAAGGTGGTGGCCACTCCCCTTGGATTTCCAGAATGTTCTGGGCTTATTTCACGTGTATCCCTTCAGGTCTGTCAAATTGTCAGCTCTTTGGTCCTCACTGTACTCACTTTATAATTTAATGCCCAGCACAGAGAAAGTATTTTAAAATGTTTTGGTGCATGAATAACAGGTTCAGCGTTTGCTTCTGGAACATTCAGATGCCCAGGAGGGTTTGTAGGTGTATAAATCACGGGGTGGGGGGGGAGTCTGTTTCGGTGGCGCAGGCGGAGGAGGCAACTGGGCTGTGGGCAGTGGCTGGTGAGGAAGAGCATCGTGCCTTGGTCTCTTTCCAGTGGCTTATTCAAGAGGGAAGGAGAGAAGTAAGGTGATGACTATTGGGGCAAAGATGGGGTTTAAGACCCCAAGACCCGAATATGTTTACACATTGAGGAAATGGACAAGTGGAGAGAGACGGGTGAGAGAACCAAGGCATGGGACAAAGGGAGGGGATGGGCCTAAACACTCCAGTTTAGACAAGGACAGAGATGGCGAGGAATGGAGCATCCGTGCCAGAGTAACCTCATTCAGGTGCCCCACATGCTAGGGAGCCTGGGCAAAAAGAACCTCCATCTTTTTCCTGAGTTAGTTCCCAGAGCATTCCTTTCTCTCAGTTACCATTTCACTGCCCAGTGTGTGGAAGGTCATTGCTGAACGTGAGTGGCCCTGTCAGGTCCCTGGCTTCCAGCTGGGTCCAGATCTCCACAATGCTGGCCAGAGTTCAGGGCAATCCTCGCATGTTCCCTTGTTGGTGTTACCTGACCTAGGAGATTGGGTTGCCCAGGATAGTGTTCACTGCTTTGTCTGGGGCCATGTGATCCTGTCAAGGGAGGAGCATGGATGTAAATTATTAAGGAAACCTCAGGTTCTCAACAACTCCCTAGTGGTTCGGAGATGCCAAGAAACCTGAGAGGAAGCCAGCCCTTGGGGTGCAGCAGCTGGGATTGAGCAGCCGATCACCTCCCAGGGCTCTGAGCTTGCCAGCAATTGAAACCTGAAGTCTGGAGCACACCAGGGCCACATCTTAAAAGCCTTCTGCACCCAAAGATCTGTAGGGCAGAGAAGTTTAGCCCACTGATAAAACCCAACTCAGAAACTCCCTGTTCGGGGGGACCCTGGCATGTGTGGAGATGGGACCAAGTCAGTGCCTGTTCTCCCTGGAGGAGTTCAGGTGAGGCATGGTCTCCCCTAAAGAGGCTCAGACTCATTGTGGAGGCAAGATCCCTGTCTTGGGGAGCTCCTGGCCAGACGGAGGACACACACATACACTGTGACTGCAACTGATAGCACTTAGAGCCAGATATAGGCAGGGTATAAGCACTGTGCAGGAGGCCAGAACTAGCCAGACCACTACAGGGGCAAGGCCCAGAGCAGGGGATTAGCAGGAAGTCACTCCCTTCCCAGAGGCCTCCCTGCCATCTAGCCCAGAGCTGTGCCAAGAAGGGTCCGAGCTAGTTAGATGCTTGCTAGTTCCAGCTGCGGAGTGTCCAGATACTGGTTCTTTACAGGCACAATGCTGCAAGGATCTTTCTTGCCTATTGTACTAAGTCCCAGCCTACTTTCTGGAAAAGAGGAAGGGAAGGCCTCTCCAAGCTTCCTTTGGCTTTGGTTATCAAGTGAGAGGTCCTGGGTTTGCTCAGGGCTCTCACTTCCCTGCCCTTTAATACATGTTAGCACACTTACTTTGTTTCTTGGGCTCTCAAAGATCACCGAGCCTGTGTGGTGTGCATGTTCATGTACGTACCCAGCTGACCAAGTGCATCTACGTGTGTTGTGATCTTTGTGTGATAATTCCTGCATTTGCCTAAGCTGTCCCTGTGCACACAAGTGTGTGCAGGAGTGTCCCCTGGGGGTCCTCTTCTGCACACACACTGAGTGTTCATCCACCAGGTTTTAATGTTCACCAACATGATGACATCTACACAGCAGGCTGGACATTGAACTGAGGCTCACCACTTCCCTGGCTTTGTCCAGAGCTGACGCATGTACCCTAATGTCCCAAATGCCCCTTCTTCCTTCTGAGCCTGCCGTGAGCCCCTGAAAAACTCTTGTACTCTACACCCAAGGCTTCCCGAGAAGGTCTGAGGGTGTCTGATCTTTGGAGCTTCTACTGGATCTCAGTTCATTAGTTCACTTACTCATCAAACAATCATCGAGCTTCTGCCAGGCCTGGCCATATGTTAAGAGTCAGGGATACAGCCCAGCCGGTGTGGCTCAGTGGTTGAATGTTGATCTATGCACCAAGAGGTCTCTGGTTCGATTCCCAGTCAAGGGCACATACCTGGGTGGCAAGTTGAGTCCTTGGCCCCAGTCAGGGCGTGTGCAGAACAATCGATCTCTCTCTCTCTCCTCCTCCTCCTTCCCTCCCTCCCTCCCATTCACTCTCTCTAAAAAAAATCAATGGAAAAAAAGAACATGGTGTAGGAGGAGGGAACTGGATATGTGGTGATCTCAGACTTCGGGCCTCCTGAACTGCGAGGGGATACATTTCTGTTGTTTTAAGCCACTAAGTTGGGGTACATGTTAGGCAGTCCTGGGAAACGAATCCAAGGCACAACTAATTTTCTACGATGGTGCAAAAGCAATTCAGAGGAGCTAAAATAGTCTTTTCAACAAATGGTGCTGGAACAATTGGATATACATATGCAATTAAATAAACTTGGATTCCTACCTTTTAGCATATATAGGAATTAACTCAAAATGCATCATAAACCTAAATGTAAAACCAAGTCTATTAAAAATGTCTGGAAGAACTCAGAAGAGAAAAACTTTGTGACCTTCTGATAAGCAAAGATTTTTTAGACAGGACACCAAAGCATGCTCCATAAGATAAAAATTGGTAAATTAGACTTCTTAAAATCAAAATCTGGTGCTCTTCCTAAGACGCTGTTAAGAGAATGAAAAGACAAGTCACAGACTGCAGTGCCTATACTGAAAAAAGGAACATGCTTAGATTTATTTATTTTTTCTCCTCACCTGAGGATATTTTTCCATTGCTTCTCAGAAAGAGTGGGAGGGGGAGAGAGAGACAGAAACATCGATTGGTTACTTCCTGCACCGGGGCTGGGGATTGAGCCTGGAACCGCGGTACATGCCTTTGGCCCAAATCGAACCCAGGACCCTTCAGTCTGAGGGCCGATGCTCTAACCACTGAGCAAAACCGGCTAGGGAAGATTTTATTTTTAAAACTCTCAAAACTCAATAATAGAGAAACGAACAACCCAATTTTAAAAATAGGCCAAGATTCAAAGAAGATACACAGATGGCAAATAAGCACCTGAAAAGATGCTGAAGATCATTTGTTAGGGAAATGCAAATCAAAACCACAAGATACTACTACACGCCTGCTAGAACCTCTAAAATTAAAGACCTTCAGTACCAGATGATGGTAAGAATTCAGAGCAACTGGAATTTTCATGCACTGCTGGTGGGAACAAAAGACGGTACAAGCACTTTGGATGACAATGAAGTAGCTTCTTAAATAAACATGTACCTGTTTTATGATCCAGCTGTTCTGCTCCTGGATGTTTACCTGGAAGGAATGAAAACACATGTCTACACAAAGGCTGGGACACAAGTGCCCATCAGCACTTGAATGGATAAAAAAAGGATGGTATTTATACAATGGATACTCGGCTACAGAAAGGAATACACTAACGATATACCCAACAGTGGATGAATCTCTAAACAATTATGCTGAGTGAAACAATCCTGACCAAAAAAAGGAGGCATATAATGTATGTTCATAAAATGTTTTAAAGTAAAATGTTCTGTAACAAAACTTTATAAAATGAAATGAATCTCTAGTGAGGAAAAGCAGGTCAATGGTTGCCCGGGTGGGGTGGGCCATGGGAGAGGCTGAGCAGAGCTTTTCCTCAGCTCCTTCCAGCGACTCCCTGGGAGGTAACCCAGTCGCTGAGCCATCATGTCAGGGTCATCCTGTCCTCAGAATGAAGCCCTGGAGAGGCTGGGATGTGGTGGCCTCACCTGAGGGTGAGGATTCTGGCCCTGTGTGCACCTTCCTCCTCTTGGGTTCCTGGCCCCTCCACGGCCATCTCTGAGCCCTTCCCTCAGCCCACCCCACCCCACCCCTGTGTAGATAACCAGCAAGGTTCCAGCATATTCTCTGTGCTCTCCTGGCTTCACTGCTGGGCTCACAAAACACGATGAAAGCACTAACATCCCAGCAAGAGATGTGCTAGGCCAGGGACAAATCAGAGAGAGAGAGAGAGAGAGAGTAAATCCCTGTTAGCCATACATTCAGTTATGAATTTTCTCTGATCATCCCAATTCTTATTTTATAATCTAGAATTTTTTTTGTTATCTGGATTCTTGAAAACCATCTCCAGTTGTTTATAAAGAAGAGTTTTTAGTGGTAGCCTACTCCATATCTCCAAGGGGGACGGAAGGAAATTATCCCCCAGTCAGGGCACAGTCGTGTCTAAGACACATGAAACCGAAGGAGGGAGGGTCGTGGTGAGTTGACCGTGTGCCCACCCTACTTTTCATCCCTCCCCCTTTTCTGTCCCTGCCACCCTCTTCCCTGTTCCCTGCCCACAGAAGGCCAGAAGCTGCTCAGGGAGGATCGGTTCTCCCCCCTGCTCCCTTGCTCCTCTGGGAGCCTCCACAGAGGTCAGGGAAACAGGTGCCCTCCTCCTGTGGGCCCTGCCCAGCCTCTCACTAAATGTGGCTTCTTAGACACCCACCCTCACACAACCTTCTGACGCCCTTTCTCCTTCGCTCACCCCAGGCCCTCGGGCTCCCCCCACACACACTGGTGCTGTCGTCCTCTGTCTGAACTCAGCGCCCCAGCATCCTGCTGGATCTGACACTGTCTCCCACGGAAAGCCCTGTGTGGACTGGACTGCCCATTCCTGCTGGCAATAAACCTCAAACCCGAATCCGCAGCCACACCACAGAAGGACTCTGGGCTTCAGGCTTTATCTGTGTGACTTTTGCTCCGAGTAGCAAGATAGCACAACGCTAAAGAGTGGGGACAGGAGCCGCCCACTCGGGTCGGGGTCTGCCACTGTGTCCTTGGGCAAATCTGACCTGTTCTCATTGTTGTGGTTTTAATTGTGGCAAGATACACAGAACGTCAAGTTTACCACTTGGGCTGTTTTTACCTGTGCAGTTCAGTGGCATGAAGTACCTTCCTATCGTTGTGCAAATCACAACCCTCACCTCCAGGTTTCTTTTCCTCTTGCAAACCTGAAACTCTAGGAAATTGTGACTCATGTTACAACGTGGATGGATCTTGAGGACATTGTGCTGGGTGAAATAAACCAGTCACAAAAGGACATGCACTATAGGAGTCCACTCATACAAAGTGCCTGGAGTTGTCAAATTCGAGAGACAGAAAGTGGAACGGTTGCCAGAGGCTGTCAGAGAGGGGAGTGGAGAGTTGTTGTTTAATGGGGACAGAATTTCAGTTTTGTAAGATGAACAGAGTTTTGGAGATTGGATGCACAATGGTGTGAATGTACTTAACATTATTATTATTATTAGAATATGTCTTTATTGATTTCGGGGAGAGGAGGAGAGAGAGATAGAAACATCAGTGATGAGAAAGTCAATGATCGGCTACCTCCTGCACGCCCCCGACTGGGGATGGAGCCCGCAGCCCCGACATGTGCCCTGACCGGGAATCGAACCACAATCTCCTGGATCCTAGGTTGATGCTCAACCGCTGAGCCACGCCAGCCAAGCTGTGCTTAACATTATCGAATTGAACACTTAAAATGGCTAAGATGGTAATTTTTGTGCTATGTGTAATTTACCACAATTAAAAATTTTAAAAACTAACTCCCCCTGAAAATGAAAACTTTGTACCCGCACATATCCTTTTGCCTCAGTTTCCTCATTTGCAAAATAGTGATAATCATATTACCCATCTCATAGGGCTGTTGTAAGGATTTGCTGGGTAATATATACAGTATAATACATAAGTGTTCACAGCAGTGCTTGGCCATCTGAGTGCCCTCATGTCAGCTATTGTTACCATTTCCTGTTGAACAGGGCAGGGAGGGGGTGGATTAGTAGATCTGCTTTTCAGAGAAAGGGGACAGGAAAGCAGGATGACATGGCAGAGGTGAGGGGGGAAGGGAGTCTGTTCTGGGGCTTTGGGACTAAGCCACACTGTGGAAGAATTCCTTCAGGCTGTTGACCTAAACATCTGGGTCCCGGAGGGACTGCCAAGGCCTCCCCATCAGGTAGACTCTGATCATTTTGAAGTTGTGATCATATACACAGGAGGCTGGATTTCTGGGTCTTTCACCTCGCAAAAGGGGGGGCTGCCCTCCGTTTTAGCACAAACCATTCAGGTCGCATGCAGGAGAGATGTCTGAATTTCTTTACAGAACCAGCTGCCTCAAAGTCCTTCAGTGGGGTTCCCGGGAATATGGTGGTAAACCCTCTCATCTTCCAGGCCAGGAAACCCTCACAGGGATGTTTTTAAATGTCTTCATAAGAAAGCCTCATGAAACTACAAAATGCAATTACATTCAATAAGCAATTGTATTGAAAGGAAAAAGTCACACCCTTGAAAATCTGGGAAGTATATCCCCGGTTTATTGGGGTCTTACCACAGGGAAGCTGGGCCCGGTGCTCTCCCCTCCTCCCAGCGCCCCATCCTCATGACTGCAGGACGACAACTGGGCAGAATCCCCCAGCTCTGTGGAGAGCCACCTGCAGACAGCAGCAAAGACCAGTGAAACAGAGAAAGTGATTTCTCCAAGGGGGTCACAGCATCTGCTGGACCAAGTGACAGATTCTGACATGTGCGCTAGCTCACTTGGGATCTTGCTTCAAGGACTCTAGTGACCTTTCCTCTGACTTTCCCCTCTGGGCAGCTGGCAGGCAAGCCCCTGATGGAGGGGCTGAGGAGCGGGGACAGTGGCCTGCTGTCATTGCATCGGGGCCTCAGGATGTGTGAGTGGGTGCAGGTGGGCTTGCATGGCTGCCAGGGGGGGAGGGGGTAAGGGCTGTTGGACCCCTCTGTGCCTCGCTTTTCTCCACCCTCCATCGTGAGGCATTGGCTGAAGCACTGAATGCTGAGAATGCTGGGGATATCTGTTTTTCTTTTTTGTCTGATAGTTTGTGGAGGCTTAACTGACATCCAACAAACTTCACATGTTTAAAGTATGCACTCTGATAAGCTTTGACATGTATACACCACCATGAGACAGTTGAACGTATCCATCATCCCCAAAAGCGTTCTCCGCCCCACACACCTCTGCCCCCCTGCCTGGCCCCTGGGAGAGGAGGCTGTCCTGTGCAGCCAGGCCTGGGAGTTCAAACGCCATGGGGGGCCCCTCCGGTCACCTAATTAAAGCTTCCTGGCAGAGGAGTGGGGCGGGGCGGGAAATGCACATCCTGGGAGTGAGCTCAGTGCGCTGGTTCGCAAGGCTGGGCCCTGCGCTGGAAGAGCTGATTCAAACACAGAGTGTATTACAGCTTTCAACAGCCGCCTACTCCCCGAAAGACAAATAGAGATGCTTAGAGGGACAACCTGATCAAGACGTCAAGCAGCCAACATGAACACTGACTGTACTTTCCTCTGCCTGGGACCTGGGGCCCTAAAGGGCTGACTTCTGGGAATCTATAGGGCTTCCCTCCTTTCACATACCCCTACTTACCACCTTGCCCTCCGGCCTCTCTCCTCCTTCCAGTGCTGACAACCTTGTTCAGACCCCGCCGGGGACACTGGTGTGGCACTGCCTGGTGTCGTGATGACGTGTGCGTGTGTCACCTTATCTTCGGCCATGCTTCCTGGAGCAAGTCGAGGCCCAGCTTCCTGACAGCTCTTGGCCTCCCCCGTTCTGCCAGGCAGCCAGTTTGGGAGAGGGCTCTGGTCACACTAAGGTTTTTTGACAACCTTCTAATGCTCCAGTGCTTAATAGAAGAATAACTAGCTAATGTTTATTGCACTTGTATTAGGCCCCAGGCGCTTACATGCGTTATCTAATATCTCTTCACAACTTTGGAAGTTGTAACTAGAAGTTAGGTGGTGTTTTTATGCCCTTATTAAAGATAAGACAACTAAATCTCAGTAAGCAGAAAGCCAGTTCTCAAACTGGACTTTGTCTCCGAAGCCATGCTTGTACTCAGCACCAGTGTTTCTCAATTTCCCGGAGCATCAGCAACTCCTGGGGGACACCATTCAACCCATAACACACATATAGTTAGCAGTTTCAAGGCACAATTTCCAAAAGTAGGTCCTTTTCATTCATTTTCAGAGGTAACGTTTAAAGCAGTGTGAAGGTAAGACCGTGGGAAGACCTGCTGAGAAGGTGGTCAAAGGTGCTTGCCCCTGGGGGTGGACTGAAGACCCTACCCAGGGATTCCCACATAACTGTGCCTGCTCCCTGGGGCTGGGAGATAAGAGCTGAGGGCTGAGGGCTGCGGGCTGAGGGTGCTGGGGGCTGCAGGTCCCAGACAGACCTCTCCTCTCCAGGAGGCTGCCTCAGTGAGCCTGGCTGCCCCAAAAGCAGTCAGAGAAAAACATGGTTCATGCTCACATTGCAAACTTCCCTTTCTGGTGCTTTCTGTTGTGGGTGCAAATTGCAACACTGTCACTTCTTTTATGTGGCACAGTCCAACCTCCCCACCCCTCCCCCCACCACAACATCTTGCTTCACTTCCTTCCAAGGCTCATCACTGCCCCCTGCATGATGTTTCTCCTGGGGGGAGGGAGCACCCCTCTAGCTCACTTCTATATCTTAATTTTTTTTTCATTCAATTGGGCTCAATAAACTCAATTTTAACCCTTTTATCAACAGCTCCTAATGAAGGCAGCCACCAATAATTACATAAAACGATGAATTTATTGGAGAGCTACTTTGGATCCCGGGCACCATTCTTAATTTAGTGATTGTAGGCAGAATTTACCTGGTCTGGGATTCATCAGAGCAGGGGCTTGGCAAAGTCATCAGGACAGCGAGCCCTCTCCCCACACACCCTGTGTAGCTGGTGTCTGTCTGCCTGTGACCCTCTGCTCACCTCACTCTCCCCCGCAGACCCCCCTCACTCCACCCTCTGGGCCACCACATCCACACCCACATCTGTGGCTTCCACTGTCATTTACCTGCTGATGACCCCAGGTGTCTCCGTATCTCCTTCCCAGATCATCTATCCACTGCATAGAGGAATCCAGTGGGAGAGCCCCAGGCACTTCAGGGGCTCTGTGCCTGGAACAGACCTGGCCTCCCCAGACCTGTTCCTCCTTCCCGCTTATCTCTGTGGATGGCGCCACCACTCCCCGGGTTGCATACCTGGAAACCTGGGTGTCTGCCTCAACTCCTTCCTCCCTTTTCTTGCCTAGTTCAGTCACCTCTGCCCAGTCCGTCTACCTTCCAAACAGGACTAGAGGGCGCCCTCACCTCTCTATGCCCATTACTGCCTTGGTTTAGGGATCTCACAATAACCTCTCATCTGGATGCCCTGCCTCCAGGAATAACATCTATCTCTCCCCAGCTCAGACGTGGTCTTTGTAAATGTACATCTGATTATGCCCCCATCCTCCTGCCGAGCTCCCTTCAGTGGCTCCCTGTCGCTGTCAGGATGAAGCACACTTCCTCAGGGTTAGAGTCAAGGACTTTTGAGGCCTGGTTCAATGCCTTGCTCTAGCAGCATCTTCACACACACCCAGGGCTGCCCCCCTGTTCTCTTGGCCTGTAACACTGTCCCCACTCAGCTCTCATCGCCCTGGCTAATTCCTACTTGACCTTCAAAACCCAACTCAAAGGTCACCTCCTGGGGAGTTTTCCCTGATCCCCAAAGTGGGAGGTAGGTGATGCCCTTACATGCTCCCTGAGCACGTGTACTCTACCAAAGCCCTTAACACACAATACGGCCAGGATCGATTTTTTTTCTTTTCTCACCCCAACCATCCTCTAAGTCTAGAGAGCAGGACTGTGTCTTGGGCATCGTGGGGTCCTCAGCACCTAGAACACAGTCTGGCATATCAGAAACAGGGGGCTTTGGTTGGTCAATTAGTCAGACTCTATGGTTTAGAACCAGCACCTGGCCCTGAGGGAGGTGAGAAGAGGTGATCACATACTGATCTCGTCATGAAGATGGCACCATGTGGCGGGACTAGTATGGTCTTTGAGATGCAATGGGGGAGGCCTCATCCACAAAGCCTTCTGGGAGGAACGTTTGTGGTACTTAAAGAGAAAAATGCCTCACAGCCATGGACTGGGTTCTTCTCAAAGTCAAGTCATGGTAGCTGGGAGGAAACTTGGAAGTGAAAAGAGTGAAGGGCTCAGAGCAAACCACCCCCAGGCTTGGGCAGCCCAGCCTGAGGCACCTTCAGGAGCGTATCTGTCTCTGAAGAGTGGTAGTTGGCTGTTACTGTTTCAGGAACAGGGTCAGCGTTTCTATAATTGGACACTGTGCAGTCTGTAAGCATCCCCGGGATTTTGAGTTCTCTAGGGCCCTGTCTCTCACAATCCACTCACCCTGCCCCGGAAAAAGAGTGTGCTGGCCCATGTAGGTGGGACCCCTGTTGTCTCCCTTCAATGCCAGGGGAGAAGGGCACCCTGATTTGGGGACAGGCAGGATGGCAGAGAGAGGGCAGGGCTGAGCGAGTGCAGGCTCTTCTAGTGGTTCTGGTCCCCAAGTGTCACTCAACCACCTGGGGGACTTCCTGAATCACAGAAGCCTACCCCTCACCAGAGACCTGGTTCAAGAGGTCCAAGGTGTGGTCCTGGCATTCTGTTTTTTAAGAAACAAACCCTACAGGGCACCTGATGACCACCCAAGTCGAGAGCTACAGGTTATTGAGATCAGATACAGGTGTTACAAAATAACTTCTTGCTAATCAGAGTTAAGCTGCCAACATCTGTGACTCTTATCTTTTTAAATATGTGAGTTAGAGTAGACTTGAGGCAGGTCCTCTCTCATTCTCAGGGAGGAAAAGCCAGAGCAGTGGCTCTGCCGGGAACCGTGCCACCTGCTTCCCTCCTGATGCTGCTCACAGTTGGGATGGTTTCAAATTGGTCGAGTGCTTTGGCCTCCTCAAAGCTGTGGGCTCAGTTCCAATCTGGGACTCAGATGCAAGTGTGTCTCCAGGGCAACGTCCACATTGTGTTTCTCACCAGAGAAAGACCGAAGTCACCACCACTCCCGAGCAGCTGTTCTCCACTAACCTGCACAGATTCACCTGCGGACCGTGTGAAAGAGCAGGCTATGACTCTGCAGGTCTGGGTGCAGCCCTTGAACTAGTTTCCAAGGGTTGGCATTGCCACTGTCTGAGGACCACAGTCAAGAGTCTGCCCCTCTGCTAAACAACACTGCTCTAGCTATGAACAGGATGGGGTGCTGGCAAAGAGGAGGCTCCATAGGCATGGGGACCAACCATCCTGGTTCACCTGGTTTCCCAGGATGGGAAACTTTCAGTGAGAACAATTGGGGCAGGGAAACCAGCCTGCTTGGTCACCCTATCCACAGCCCATGTCCCAGAACAATCCGTTTAGGTGAAATCTTAAAATAGACACCTGGGAAAAGGCTTGAGGATACTTACAAAGCAACAAACCAGATGTTCTACATTGATTTTTGTGTAGAAAAGGAACTTTTAAATCACCAAGGGAAGGTAGACTCAGCTCATGGTCATGGTAAGGTGGGATTGACAGGAAAGGCTGCGCTTGAATCAGGGTGGGAAGGACAAGGGACCAGAAAATGATCTGAGGCCAGGATGAGGGATGGGCCCCCATCCTACATGAGCCTGCTTGGGTTGGCTTTGGTTTCACATGGTGCCACATCATCTTGGTTGTCAGAAGCTACAAGACCATTGAAAATCATGTTCCAGTGTGAGCTGGTGTGTTTGTATTAAATGCTTAGATGCAATTCTTATAGGCCACTTTCCTTCCCTCACACCGGTGGCACTTGACCTGGCCCTGCACATAAGTTGCTGTGGCTTCCCTCCTAGGTAGCTTTCAGACAATGTCACACAGTGCAGTGGTCCAATGGCCTCACCTGGGGGCTGCAGCAGGGTCTGGATTGGTCCTGTCTCTATTCCGTCACATGCCCTGTGACTTGGGTAGGAAAGGATCAGCTCCTGTCCATGCTTCCCTTCTTCCCCTCATAGGGGGTGACTGAGGCAGGAGGGCCCTGGAGACCCAAGACCTTGCCAGTATTTAACAGCCTGGGGAGGCCTCGAGGCTGCTGCAGGAAGGCTCGTCACCGCACAGACCACACACAGAACTTGTGGGAACACAGCCACACGCTGGCCCATGGGTTTTGATTCCTAGAACTCAGAGTGTGTGGGTTTGGAATGCAGTAGCCTCTGGGCTGGAACACAGGGCGGCTTCTTAATTACAAAATATATTCAAATGCATGCAGTTTTATTTCTTTAGCAGCGATTAGGATGTGAACTTTGGAGTTGGAGGGCAAGGCCAGCTCTGGCACATTCTAGCGGTCTGACCTTGGCAAATTACTTAACCTTGAAGCCTTGGCTTCCTCATGTGTGAGCAGATACAATATTAGTTCCTGGTCTCCGGGGCAGTGGTGTCTCAGCTGGCACAAGGTCAACGCCCCAGGTCACTGTTACTGTCACAGTTTCATGGACTACTGGAGAAAGAGCGGGGGCAGGACCCCCTCCCTGCTGCACCTCCTTTAAGGAAACTGCTCATTAGCACATTGTTAGCAACTGAAAGCTCCAAGATGCTGCCAAAGTGCTTGAAGAGGTGTGTTAGAAATCCACATTTGAGAGAGGAAAACGAAATTCCTCATTCACAAAACTCAGCACAGACTAACTCTTTCAAAACATAACTTATTTTTGAAGAGTTCTGATGTATAGAAAAGCTGTGAGGCTAACGCAAGAGTTCCCGAGTACTCCACACTCAGTTTCCCCCAGTGTGAACATCTTAGCTAGTGTGGTATGTCATCAGTCACGAGTGAATCAATATTATTACATCGTTAACTAAAGTCTATACCTAATGTTTTACTTAATGTCTTTTTTCTGTTCCAGAATGGGTGTCACAGGACACTTATTTGGCCCTGTCATGGCTCTTTAGGATCCTCTAGACTGGCAGCTTCTTAGACGTGCCTGGTTTTCGGTGCCCTTGACCATGAGTACTGCAGGATCTCTTTTACAAATGAGGAAGCACAGGCCTGGGAGACTGCAGAGCAGCTGAGAGGATTAGAGTCCCCTCCTCCGTAATCCTCTTGCTCGGGCGCTGCGCACAGCAAACCCCCCCTTCACGGTTAGCCCCGAGGTAAAACTCTGCTTGGCGCTGAAATGGCTGCATTGACGTGTCACACTGGGGATTCTCCCGTCTTGCCTGCTGCCCTGGGTCCCTCAGGCTGCTAGGCACCCTGATGTGCTTCCCAGTGCCGCCCTTCCTGCCTGCCTACCCGCTCCTGTCAGTCCCCAGCCTAGGCCAGGTTCCCGCCAGGCACACAGCCAGACCTCTCACATCAAGGTGCACAGAGACGAACGGCAGAATGGGGAGATGCCTTTAGCCTGGGTCCCCGGGTCCCTGGGTGAAAGGGTGACGCTGAGCAGTCATGTTGCTGCCCCAGCCTCTCGTGCCCAGGGTGGCCCGTCCCATCTCTCGTGGGGACTTCTGCGTCAGCTCTCTGCTGGGCAGAGCTGGCTGTGCCCCATGTTCCGTTTTTGTCTGGCTTCCCTGTTTCCTGTGGGGAGGCAGCAGCTTTTCCTTTTGCAAAAACCACCCTGTCCCCACCCGCACCACTCCTCCTGTGTGCACAACACCCACCCAGTGTGATGGGCATAACCAATGAGCCAGGTTCATGACCCCTGACTTGTTCCCCAGGCCCCAGTTTTGACCAGAGTCCTGGTTTCTGGGTGGTATGGGGAGGCCTGGGGGCTTTCTCAGAGATCAAGAACCTACAGGTGGGCACATTCTGCTTTCTCTCTGATGGCCAGACACCTTGGGTTTAACCATTCTGAGCCTCAGTTTTCTTTCCTGGGAAATGGGAATAAACCAATGCTACGATTATGTGGTGAGGAGTGAAGGAGATGAACAAGGAGCATGGAGCCAGGCATGGGGGAGTGCCTTCTGTCATTCCCAGCTCTGGAGGCCCCATCAATCCCCCCAGGGCTAACTGTGGCCTCGGCTCGCCAGGTGCTCCGGGACGCCCTGCACCGCTGCCCAGGTGGGGGGCAATGCGAAGGCGGCACCTTGATGATGCACCAGCCTGGCACAAGCCTGAGGAGTTACATGTTTGAATGTCACCATGACCTTCTCAAATTAGGTCTTCTCTATGTGCAGCACAAAATGTATCCAGAAAAAAATATAGGACAAAGAAGAGCTTTCAATTTGAACAGTTTCCGAGCACTCAGGAAGACTGGTATTTAAAATGATGAGTAGCAAATGCTTTTATAAAATGATGACTGGTTTGTGCCAAAAATACAGACAGTCCCAGCCCTGGCTGGGCTGCTCAGTTGGCTGAAGCGTCATCTGTACACCAAAGGGCTGCAGATTCGATTCCAGATCAGGGCACGTACCCAGGTTGTAGGTTCAAATCCCAATTGGGGCTCGTAGGGGAGGCAACCAGTCGATGTTTTTCTCCCCTCCTCCCACTGAAATCAATAAAAACATCCTCAGGTGAAGATTAAAAAAACAAAACAAAACAGTGTCAGACTTGTAAAATTTTGACTTATGATTTTTTGGCTTTATGACTGTGTGAAAGCAATATGCAAAGTAAATTACATGAGATATTCAACACTTTATTACACAGTTAGATAATTTTGCCCAACTGTAGGCTAATGTAAATGTTCTGAGCACATTTAAGGTCGGCTAGGCTAAGCTATGGTGTTCGGTAAGTCAGGCATATTAAATGCATTTTGAATTATGATACTTCCGACTTCTGATGGGTTTATCGGGACATTACCCCATAGTGAGTCGAGGAGCATCTGTAACCCTCTTCCCCAAGTTACTCTGTGCGGTCGAGTCTGGCTTCAGGTGTTGGGTTCCCTAAAAGCAGGGATTTAACTAAGAACATTGTGCTTTGGGTTCAAGTGATGTCTTTGAGAGAAGACATGTATGTTATTTCTCATAATGTGCAACAAATGAAGACCTTTGGAAGAATACACAGGAGTCTGGAGTTCATTAGAAGCCACGTAGCAGATCTCCCCAGAGGAGTTTCCTGAAAAAGCACCAAGCGATGAGGTCTCTGCATCGCATCTCAGGTCAGAGTGAGGCCCGTTCAGGACCCTGAGGCCTGTGAGGGTAGAATTAGGTCTGAAGGGCCACAGACCAGGGCCTCTCCTCTGTTCGGGTCAGCTGCTCATCTGTGCCCAAGAGAGGGAGAGAGAGGGGGGAGGGAGAGGGAGAGAGAGAGTGGGAGGGAGGGAAGGAGGGAGGGAGGGAGGGGAGGGGGAAAGAGAGAGAGAGGGGTCCGGGCAGCACAGGAAGGCAGGCAGGCACGTGGGCTTGGTTTGACCTGCTCATCAATGGGGAAGTGGATTTGAAACCAGCCCGAGAATAGCTGCTTCACGACCTGGCTCCCCTTGTCTTGTCTTGAGATCTGTGCCTTTGAATGGCCCTGAATGCAGGTTTGAGAACCCGCTGAGGACAGGATGCCACTTGGGGGCAGGCAAAGCAGAAGCCACGCCAAGGAGCCAGGCTAGTGGGGAAGCGTTTGCCCTCAGAGATGCTGGCCAGGGTGACCAGGCTGGAGGCTGTGCCGAGTGCCCCCCCAGGGAGCCTCAGCTGTCAGCAGAAAGTCTATGGTGTTGTGTTTCCCTCCATGGCTCCACCAGAGAGAGAATGATACTGAAAACCATAATAGCTATCATGTCTGGGGCATCTACAGGGCTCAGATGCTACATACATCTCATTCAACGCACAGCAGAACCCTGTGAGGTGGGCATTGTCCCCCGACTCTGCAGGGCAGGTGCCTGGACCAGGGGGGTAACTGCTCGTGCTCTCGTCCAGCTTGTATGTGCGGGGCACCGAGCCTCTCTGTGCCCACACGGACTTGCCACATCACACTGTTACAGTAGGCTAGCTCTCTGGGGTCCAGCAAGGGTGATGAAGTCTGGTCAGCGGGCAGATGCCAGGCCTCATGGCGCAGCTGTGAAAACAGAACCTCAACTAGACACTGGGTTGTTGCTGTTGATTTTTAAAAATCCCCTCCTCCTTAAATGAAAGTAGGGAAGCCACCCACACTAGCTGCCAAGACCCTGGGTCCCGCTGTGCTCTGCTGTCCACCGCCCTGAGTCAGTCACTGAACATCTTGTGCCTCAAGTTTCTCATTTGTAAATTCCCACGGCAGTGAGATGGACCAGATGATGCTTACCCGGCATCTGGCAGGACCTCGGCGACCAAGTCACCTGCTGAGAACCCGAGGGAGTGGCTCCGCTGCAGGCTTTCCTTTCTGTCTCCGCCCTGGTATGTTCTCCCTGTCACGGGCAACAGCCTGGCGCTGCTCTCCTGCCAGCCTTTGTCAAAGGATCGGCACTGAAAAAAGCAAGAAGGGTGTGGGGCTCTTCCTTCTGGGCTGACTCCACACTCAACCTGCTGCTGATCAGAGGTACCTGGGAGCTCATGACGCACCTTGACTGAGGAACAGGCCTTTTGGTTCTGTCCCCCGAAAGTCAAAACGAAGTTCCTCCTCTGACTTCTTCTGACCCCTCCACACTAAGCCAATGCAGGCCAACGCAGCCTCTCCCCAGGTCTCTGTGGTTGTGTTCAGGTCACTGGGTCATGACCTTCGTACTCCTGTGAGATGACACGTCTTGAACGTGTAACATGAATTCAGGCATCCTCCAGGGGCAAAGGACCAAGGTGAAAACGGGCAGAAAAGCAGGGCCTGCAGCCACCATGGAAGGCTGCCCGGGACTGCACGTGTACACACACACACACACACACACACACACACGCACACACACACACGCACACACGCACACATGCACACACTCTGTCCACCCTCCCACACCATCTGGTCCTGAGGCAGCCTCTGTGGGCTGGCTTCTGCTCCACTTGACTTGAAAATGCTTTTGGGAAGGTCACCTAGCCTCGGAAGGAACAAACCTAGTGCTCTCAGCTCGGCCCTCTCCTCGGGCTCTGCAACATGTGGCACTGCGGCCGCCCCGCGTTCTCAGAATCCGCTCTGCTGGATTCTGGGTCCCAAAGATTCCCGCACAGCTCTACCTCACTGGCCGCTTTCCTTGGTCTTTGCTGACTCTTCTTCCTCCCCCTGCCCAGGATAACCTCCAGGCTCCCTCCCCACCTCCCCTTTCACTCCGCCACCCTCAGGGCATATTTATCCCCACCCCTGGCTCTCTGTCCCCAGCCCAGACTGCTCCGTTGAGACCTTGTTTCCAGCTGTTCATTCACTCGCTCCCCCATGGGCCCTTGGGCTCAATCTGGGCTCGGTGTCCCCCAACTGCACCTGCTCTCCCTCCAGCATTTCCTCCTGCAGTGAAGGACACCACCATCCACCCGGTGACCCAGCAGGGGCTGTCCTCCCCACTGCCCTGCACCCCGATGATCGCTGCCTCTCATCCAGTGGCCTCCCAAACAATTCTGCACTCCCTCCCTCTTCCTCATGCCCACGGCCAACCCCTTGGTTTAGTCGGTCTCATTTCCCCCAGAGTTGCTACCATAACCTCCCACACCGTATTCCTGTCCCCGCCTTCACTCTCTACACTGTCACCAGAGTGATCTTTCTAGAGCACAGTCTGGTAATGTTTTGTCCGATCAAAGCTTCCACTGGGACTCCACCACCTTCAGAAGATTGTCTCAGCTTCCAGTTGTCCTGCTCACTTGTCTAACCACCTGTTTCACAAGATGAAGTGCACCCTTTGGCCTACCAACCCGCAGGCCCCTGGATGCTTCCATGCTTTTACCCACAGTTCTCTTGCTTTTAATTCCAACTCATCCTTTACATGTAGTTCAAGTGTCACATCCCTGGGGAACATTTGCACTCCCTGCCACCCTCATCAGAGCCAGCTCCTCTCTCTGGGCTCCCTTGACATTCAGGCAAAGCTCTTTCAGTGGTGACCACACCGCACAGGGACAGCTAAGGTTTATACCCTTCTCACCTTTCCAGGGGGACCTCTTTGAGGTCAATGGCTAATCTTTCATCTCTCTGTCTCCAGTACCTATCACTGTTTGTGACTCAATAAATTTTACTGGTAAAAGTAGAGAACAAATAGAAGAGATGTTGAGAAAGCTAATGCAGACTTAGCTACTTAATAAAAACTGGGGTCAAACTAAGTGTCAAACAGAGCAGTGCTCTGGCTCTGACAGCAGTTCCCATGAATTTTCAGAAAGAAGGGAATCATAACATGTAAGGCTGGAGGGGTCCTTTAAGGTCATCTAATTGAACACTCATCTTATAGGGCCCAGAGAGGTCGAGTGTGGATTCCCTAGGTCACACAGCCCATCAAAACAGAACTAAATGAACCCGGGTTCCTTGCCCTCTCACCCACTGCTCCTACGATTTCACTGTGCTGCCCCTAAGGGGAAACTGGGACTGCTCTCTAAACGCTCCTATAGTCCCTTAGAAATACACTATGGACTCAGCATCCATGATTACTTTTAACATTCTTCTTAACCAATTTATATTATCAATTTTCTTAGAGATAACAAATATCCTGAATTTACAAATATCATGAAAAACCATACAAAATTTGTGAATGGCTCGCTTTTTCTGAAAGTTCGTATTGAGCAGAAGTCAGCCTTTCCCTAACTTGTACCCCTGGGTGCAAGTTTGACACTATCCCTCTTTAAAATGAGGTGGAGCTCAGAACTAAACACTATTTGGTTTCACAGATACATTTCTTCTCGTATACTATCCCATCAGCTGCCTGCCATTAAATCCAAAGTGGTCTCTTAGTTTACATCTTATCTTTCTGTTTGTATCAGATGGTATGTTGCTGTTTGGGCCAGTCTCCAAAGCCCCTCCTTCTTTCTTCTAGAATTTGGTTATTTATTGAGCACATACTGTGTCATGCACCTTTCTTTAAAATCTTTTAGCATCTGATTGCTATAAACAAAGAATCTCTTCTTTTTTTTCTTTCTAGAAACCTTTTTAAGCATTTTAAGAATTTTCACAATTCCATAATTTCAAACTGCTCCAAGATGCACAAAATGTCTTATCTGAGATTTGAAATGCTTAATGTGAAGCTCTCGAAGTTTCCTGTAAGGCTAGGCCTCTGTCAGTGGACTGGTGCAGATGTACCAACTCTGCGTTTATTATGAAGTTATTTACAGCCCTCTAGTGGGCTGTTAACGTAACGTAAGAAGGGAAGCTGAGGGCAGTGGGGTATGGCTTTGTCCATTCCTTCATTCGTTTGTTCATTTATTCAATGCACAAATGTTAACTGAGTGCCTACTATGTTCCAGGTATGTTTTAGGTGCTGGAGATACTGCAGGGAACAAAACAAACGACGACAAAATTACATGCATTAGTTACTTAAGAAGAAGACAGTAGAAAAAATTTTGAGCAAAGACCAGGAGTTTGATTTTGGACATGTTAAGTTGGAGATGCTCACTTGTCTTTCAGGTAGTTTCTTTTAAAAACGAGTTGGTGTCTCTCGGAACACCTGAAGAGCACTTGTGAGCAGAATGCGTAGACATCATGCAAATAATCTCTTTATTTGAGATTTCACCAAATTTAAATTAACACTGAGCACATTTAGCAAGATAATTGTGAAGACGGTGTATTAGACCCTGGGTGTGGGAGGGTGGCTATGGAGTAGTTCAAACTTGGCCTTACCTTCATGGAACTGATCATCCCTCAGTTCTGTTTAAATGCAAACCTCTCAGTCGCTGCCTCAGTTCCTTGTTTGTTTTTTTCACTTTCGTCACAATTTGTAATGGTTGGATTTCTCTGTGACCTTGTGTACATTGGCCTCCGGGGCTGCACGTCAGTCTTACTCACTGGGGTGTCTTCAGCACCTGGCAGGACCTCAATTTTTATTTGTTGAAGGATGAGTTTTCAAATTAATGTCAGATAAGATAGACATACAGGGGAAGCTGGTGATATAGATTAGAATATGGAACATTCTAAATGAGTAAAGAACACAGTTAATTGCTCTCTTAGGAGACCACAGTGGATTGAAGGCAGTCAGGAAAAATTTTAGGGAAGAAACTGGGAGTGAGCTGAGTCTTAAGGGAGGGATGTTTCCTGTAAAAGTTTTCCTGATTAACCCCTACATGACCCTCGGTCACCAATATCTCTTTCTGCTCTGGTGTCTTGTGGTCCCTGCTGGGCTGTCCTGCCCCTCACTCCCATCCAATGGTATGTGCTAATTCTGGCCAGTCATTAGGGTTTGTCATGCCATGCCTATGTCACTCTTTTCTTTATCATTGTCATCATGGCCCCACTGCCTCTTTTTTAATGAACACCCTGCATATCAATGCCTATCATAACACCTGGGATATAGTAGGTGCTCAATAAACATGTTAAATGAACATGTGATCCTAAGAGCTACTCTCCATACTCCTGGGATGACCCTTTCCCCAATATTTAGTCTCTACCATAGGGCTGGGGACATTTAAAACATAAATTCTTTAGTACTTCCTCTAAATCCTTGCATGATTAATAAGCTGCTTTCTCATATTTTTATTTAACAAAGATTTATTATGCATTAAATAAATCTCCTTTATTATAGGACTTATGCTGGCTAGAAGAAACTTAGAGTTGAGCTACTGTGAGACCCATGTGAACAAATAATGATAAATAACAAGTTAAGGGTTGATTTATATACAAAGCAGTCTGTGGACAATGCAGATGAAGAACTTGCTTGTTGTAATGTGCTAGGTAGAAGAGGCTTCCCAGAGTACAGGTTGGCAATGAATCCTGAAAGACAAATTGTGTCCTCTAGACAGACAAGATTCTGGGTAGGGGAGTGGATAAGGGAGTTGGATGGACAGTTTTTCAGACAAATGGAATAACAGGTGGTAAGGCGGTGGTGGGGGTGGAGGCTGAGAAAGTGTGCCAGGTCAGGGGAATTAGGGCAAAGCACAAGAGCAGAAGAGTGGCCAGAGAGAAGGTATAGGACTGGATTTCGGGCAGGCCAGCCAAAGAGCTCCATGGATGTCAATTTTAAGTGGTCCTAAAATAAAAAATATGCCAATTAACCCAGCCACTAGTAGCTCCTTAACATAACTTTTAAAACCTAAATTGGTCCTATTCCCTTGAGGTTAGACTGTGCCCTTGAATGTTATTTCAAAAATTCTCCTGGCTGGCAATTCCACTTATATTTGGTTCATGTAATAAAGGCCTTATTTTTAACATGAGGAGTTTGTAATTCTTAATAAGAAAATCAAGTTCCTTTCAATTCCATGTTGAACAAATATTTAAAGAAAATTGACCTATTTGTGCACTGCCAAATTATTAGCCGTCTGTAAAGCACAGATTTCTTCATCCACACCTGGATGGAGGCCTCCAGGTTCCCTCTCCCCGGTAAACGTGGGACTGTCTCGTCTGGCTGGGTGAGCTGAAAATGTTGGCTTCTGTGCATCCCCAGAAGAGGCTATATTCAATGAAGTGTTATCAGCTAATTATGTGTTCAGCACCCCAGATAACCTATTTTGTAGGGTTTTTAAGTGGTTTTCTTTTTGTGTGTGTTTTTGTAGGTGTCTGGAAGATAAACCTGTCTTTTCCTTAGAGCCACCATATTCCCCTGGATAACCCAGAACACCAGACTTCCATATTCTATGCTGAGGGTTTGCACATGTCCTCTGCATGTTGAACAGGCCTCTAAATTTGGTGTTCAGAAATATATTCTATGATAACAGCAACCTGCACGAAGTCGTGTGCAAACTTTAAATGGTTACTCTGAGTATCTACTGTTTTTGCATGGATTCTTCTATTTCTGGCTGTTGGACCTAAAGCAAATAATTGAACCTTTCTGTGTTTCCGTTTCCTCATTATACGAATTCCTGCTTTATAGGTTTATGCTGAGGTCTGCACGAGAAATGGGGTATCTGGTCACTGGGATGTCCGATGTATGAGCTGTGCGCCTGGCACAGTCGTGCACCTGTCTCAGGGAGCACCCCTTTGCGCCTCCTTCAGGGAGGGGCTGTGCTTTTCATCCCTGTGCTCAGCTCTCTCAAGTCTTTGGCGTGATCCCGCCCAGACTCGGGGTACAGGAAGCTGAGGGAGGGCTCACAGCGCAAAGGTCAGAAGGCGGTTGGTTGAGGCCGCGTGCGGGGAAGTCTGAGGTCTCTGGACTTCGGTTACCTGGACGACTCCGGCACAAAGCCCCGAGTGGCGGGGACCGCCCGAGGCCGCTTTCTTTCCCTGGCCCTCCCGGTGATTTAGCTCCGCTCCTCTCCCCCAGGCGGTAGAAAGAGGACGCGGACGCGGTTGCCTATGGATACGCCTTCCCAAGATGCCTAGGGTGTTGTGTTCCTCTTAGCCAATCAGAGAGGCGAAGCCGCCTCGCCGTGGGCCAATAGGCTGCGAGGCCAGGCCCCGGGACGGTTAAACTGGAGGCCCGGGCGGCGGGCGGTGCGACTCGGCGGGGTGTCCGACTCGGCGGCTGCCGGCGGGGCTGGGGCGCGATCTGCTGGGGCCCTGCGGCGGCCCCGCCATGCCGGCCCGGGCGGAGGACTACGAGGTGCTGCACACCATCGGCACGGGCTCCTACGGCCGCTGCCAGAAGATCCGGAGGAAGAGCGACGGCAAGGTGAGCGCCGGGCGCGTCCGCGTCCCGGTCCCGGTCCCGGTCCCGGTCCCGGTCCCCCGGCGGTTCCGCCAGCCCGCGGCGCTGTGTGTCGATGCCGGGTCTCCAGGCGAGGGACGCTGCGTCTTTTGAGCTAAACATATACATTTCCCCCTGTCTTTTTCTATTTCCTTCCTGTTCTTCCTGCTTGGACCTGCTAAGGGCTTCCCATGGGGACAGGTAGCTGACTGCTGAACGATTTTAATTTTATTTTGTTTTAGTTAAATCTTTATTGACTGATTGGAGAGAGAGAGAGACACGGCCTTGCCGCGCTTACTTACGCACTCTTTGGTTAGTGTTTGTGTGGGCTGCGCCCAGTGGCCTTGGTGTGCTGGGAGGAGCCCAGCCCGCCGGGCACCCCGCCCCCGCTCCCGGGCTGTTTTTAGAGGAGAGTCGACGCCCGGGGCAGGGCCCCAAGGGGAACCTGGAGCTTTACGGGTCGCAGTCAAGGCTCGTTTCAGATGCCCTTTATTCGGATTATTGGTTTCATATTTCCCATGCGTGTAGGTGGACTTTATTCAGAAAGAAACAATGGAGAGGACCCTGCCTGGCTGCTGGTGGGGGGATCCGGGCTCGGGTCCTTCACCCCGGGAAAGTTCGCCGGGCTGGGGCTGGCCTGCCTCTGCCCCGCCTAGGACCACAGTTACCGCTGCCAGCCTCCCACAAAGCGCCTGAGGGGGGGGGGGGGCTGGGGGAGGCCTCATGCGCCCCACCTCCCTCTCCCCCATTGCGTTACTTTATGGGTAAAAATTAGAGGGTGGCTTTCAACAATAAAGATAAACTTTGAAAATATTGGAGGGTGGTTATGGAAGTAAACTCGGGGGTCCTTAACGTTCATTGAGCTAATTAGACGGTAATGACTGTACCATCTGTTTAATAGAGAAGTAATTTTTACAGCCTTAAACTTTAGGAGCTCTCATTCTTTGTTTTTGAGTTCCACTCATACGTTGGAAATTCTTATTTCAGGTGTTAGTTTGGAAAGAACTTGACTATGGCTCCATGACAGAAGCCGAGAAACAAATGCTTGTTTCTGAAGTGAATTTGCTTCGCGAACTGAAACATCCAAACATCGTCCGTTACTATGATAGAATTATTGACCGAACCAACACAACGCTGTACATTGTAATGGAATATTGCGAAGGAGGGGACCTGGCTAGTATAATTACAAAGGGAACCAAGGAAAGGTAAGTTAATCTTTTAAATGTAAGCTGAAAATGGGCCTGTTTTTGCTGTTTTAAGCATCCTGTTTTAGGATCAGGGACGAAGTACTTAGTAATGTGGAAGAGTGTTCTTGTATTTGGTGGGTCCACAGAACCTTAGGAAATCCCTTGTGAATCAACACCCATATTTCTTATCAAAATACGATGTTTAGCCCAGCCGGCGTGGCTCAGCGGTTGAGCATCAACCTAGGATCCAGATTGCAGTTTGATTCCCGTTCAGGGCACATGCCTGGGTTGTGGGCTTGATCCCTGGTGGGGAGGCAGGCAGGAGGCAGCCGATCAATGATTCTCTCTCATTGTTGATGTTTCTCCCTTCCTCTCTCTGAAATCAATAAAGATGTATTTTTAAAAATGTTATTAAAAATATGATGTTTATTTCCCCATTTGTACACTTTGAAAACTAGGTAAGTCATTATCCCATCTTTGTAATGGTTTTATCAGAAGTTATATACTGTATAACTGCTTTGATTTCAGACAGTACTTAGAGGAAGAGTTTGTTCTTCGAGTGATGACTCAGTTGACCCTGGCCCTAAAGGAATGTCACAGGCGAAGTGATGGTGGTCATACCGTGCTACATCGGGATCTGAAACCAGCCAATGTTTTCCTGGATGGCAAGCAAAACGTTAAGCTTGGAGACTTTGGACTGGCTAGAATATTAAACCACGATACAAGTTTTGCAAAAACTTTTGTAGGCACTCCTTATTACATGTCTCCAGTAAGTATTTCAGAATTTAGATACTTTTTAAACCTCTTAATGCTAAGCACTCAAATGCAGGAAAAGTGAATTTTTTGTTTGTGTGTTTAGTAATATCCAATAGCCAAGAATTAAGAACACTTTCATTTTTAATTTATATTTTTTCCAAATAGACCACCAGACCATTAAATTCCTCTATATCAGCAATTCAAGTCAGGCTTTTATTAAATGACTACCATGTGCTAAATTCTGGGATTACAAAGTGAAACAGGTTTTGTCTCTGGCCTCAAGAGCTGTGTTTTAAAGTGCCTTAGGTCCTGTACACCAGCTTGGACTCCTTTGGAGTGTTTGTTCAAAATGCAGAGTCCTGGGCCCCATGCCCCAGTCCAGTGAATTCAGATCTCTGGACAGGTCTTTGCACTCTGTTTTTCTTCTTCTTTCCTATTTGGACTCTGCATTCTAGCAGATTCTCTAGATGATTCTTGTGCATGGAGATTCGGGGCTCAGGAGGCTCACTCACTTCAGATAACATATTTTTACAGTGTTAACTTTTGGTATTTGTTCATTTTTGTTGCCTTCTACAAGGGAGCTGCTGAAGCTACCTACTTATCTGTTTTCTTCATTGCTGGGTATTTTGTTTACAAAATTTCTCACCATTCTAAGGAGCACTGCTATCTATATAAATTATTCTTTCTTCCTTTTTGGTTATTTCCTTGGCAGATAGCTCTCAAAATGAAATTGCTGGGTTGGGTCAAAGGCTGTGAACCGTTTATGGCTCTCTAGATTTTGCCTCATGACTTTTGAAGAGCTTGAGTCAATAAGTGATAGCACCAATGGGTTGTACATGAGATCTGAGCACATAAAGGTGCAGAGGGATTAATTTTTTTTAGCAGTTCACAAACATTTCCAGGTTTTTCTAAATCTTTTTTAGTTATGTTAACCAATCTGACTATAGTATAAAACTTTGTATTAATGATTTTGTTTTTCACTAAGATTAGACATGGCCAGAACAGTGTCATTTTCTCACTGGATCAAATTCCAAATAGAAAGCCTTTAACATAAAGGAAAATTATCCAGAAGTGGTTCTTGGAAAATTTGAAACCTGCGGGATTCTTTTGTTCCTTTCCCTCCTGCCCTTGTAATTAGATCTGTTCAGCCTTCCCTAAGGCATTGCCAGGAAATGGCATCCGACCCACCTGCTGGTCTTTAAAACACTAAGAAGCCTCCTGAAGATTTTGGTACTTGCCTCTGTGCCCTCTGTTGAGAATAAGAGCTGTGGCAGACTGTTGTTACTGAGCGTGTGGAAGAAAGACAAACAGTTAAAGTAGGAAGCGAGAATATTAGTGTGGTTTATACAGTAGACTAAGGAAAAAATATAAATGAGCAATTCAATTAGCCATTTTTTGTCGATATACATTTAAATGTGGGCTAGACGGATGTATTGGTTATTCTGGAATTTTCTCTGGTTCTTTTAAAATGGAGTTTCTAGATTCTGAATGTCAGGAGGGTAGAGGTCTCATATTCACCTTTGAATTGTCAGTGCCTCGCCTATAGTAACAATGTTTGTGAAGGAAAAAATAAATGAGTGAGTTATAGATGACAAAGTATATTAGGATAAGATCATTGCCTTTTCCCATTATAAACTTGAAGATAAAGTATACGTTTTAAAACAAAATAAACTTTTAATTCCTCCTACTTTCTTACCTTTTCCCCCATAAGGAGCAGATGAGCCGCATGTCGTACAATGAGAAGTCGGATATCTGGTCACTGGGTTGTTTGCTGTATGAGTTGTGTGCATTAATGTAAGTACGATGAGGACAGATTTCAGTCTGGGGTTTATCCTCGGGTTTGTCACCTTTCACTGGATTCAATTTGACATCCATGTGTGTATTCACATCTGAAAGAATCATGCCTTGGGTTAAAATTAAAGTAGGTGGATAGGTAAAAAAATGATTTAAAAATTAATAATATAACCCGAGGCTGGATCTTGGCTTGTCCAAGCTCCTAACTTGGTTAGATGCTTCCTTGGTAGACTGATGCTGAGCTCAAGGGGAGAGCAAATAGGTCGCGCTTGTGGGAAAGATGAAACAAAGATCTGGGGTGAGGTCTGCAGATGTGGAGGCTAAGAAAGAGCTCCAGTTCTATTTTTCTTTTCATTTTTTTCTGTTCTAAGCTATTCTGAAGAGCAGTGATTCTCAACCAGGGAGGATAAAGCAGTTTTGTCCCCCATGGGACACTTGACAATGTCTGAAGACATTTTTGGTTGTGACAGCTGGGGATAGCTACTGGCACCTAGTGGACGGAGGCCAGCGATGCTGCACATCATACTATGATGCACAGAACAGCCCTACAATAATTACATGACCCCACATGTCAGTAGTGCCAAGGCTGGGAAACAGCTATAGAAGAAAATCCCAGAAGTAGAAACATAAATACAAGTTGGAGCTTAAACTGTGCTCTTGATTTGGTTCCTAATATATTTTTACATTAATTTTTTTTTTCTTCCAGGCCTCCATTTACAGCTTTCAACCAGAAAGAATTAGCTGGGAAGATCCGAGAAGGCAAATTCAGGCGAATTCCATATCGTTACTCTGATGAATTGAATGACATTATTACAAGGATGTTAAATTTAAAGGTAAAGATAAGGTTATTTTGTCTGTTTCTATCTTCCAGTTAAGTTTTGGAGCATGTGTTCTCTCTCGTAAAGCAAGGAGGCTGAAGAAACATTAAATATATTTCCTTAGCTAAATCTACTCTGTTAACACAAGTGAAAACATGTATAAATTTGGCAGATTGCATGTCTTTGCTGGCTACCCTGTGTGCTTTCTCTGTGTCTTCTCCCACTCGCTGCCCTGCTAACAGATGGTTGGTAGCAAGAAAAGATTGCAGAGAACTTCCAAATCCTAGTTCCCCGTGTCCTTGCCTACCCCACGGTGGCAGATGGTACAGAAGAGCCCACAAATAAGACTTTATTACTCTGCCTCTGGCTCCAATTGAGAGATTAGAGACCATAGATAGGGTGTGTGTGTGTGTGTGTGTGTGTGTGTTGTGGGCGGGGGGCGGTGCGGGAAAGGTAAAGGTAGTTAAAAGGAGCAGAGGGGAAATAACTCTAAGAGCTTAAGTGGAAAAAACCTGATCAGGCTGACATAAAAGTTAAATGCTGTGGGATTACAAAGAAGGATACAGATGAAGTAATGGGATTTAAGGGCTGTGAGAGGGTGTCCTGCTTCCTGTAGTTTAGAGATGCCCTAACACAGACCCTGACAGTGCTACTGAGCACCTGCACGGGGATGGAGCCTTCTAGGTTAAAGGGGCAACAAAGGTGAGTAAAATTCTGCATTACCATTTGGACCCAGAACCTCATGAGCTAAGGCCTCTTGTGAACTTATTTTTCCAGGTGGTTAATATGCCCTGTTAATGTCACCGCTCTCTTAGGAAGCATATTCTGTTATGAAATCTGACTATGACACTGAATGTCTTTTCCCTAGGATTACCATCGACCTTCTGTTGAAGAAATTCTGGAGAACCCTTTGATTGCAGACTTGGTTGCAGAAGAGCAAAGAAGAAATCCTGAGAGAAGGGGGCGACGATCAGGAGAACCAGAGAAGTTGCAGGATTCCAGTCCTGTGTTAAGTGAGCTGAAACTAAAGGAAATACAGTTACAGGAGCGAGAGCGAGCCCTCAAAGCCAGAGAGGAAAGACTGGAGCGTAAGTCTGAATGATGGGGCGACACGAACGAGAGCTCCAGGAGGGTGGCTGTGATGAGTGTGAACATCCGTTTAAATGAATCCGTTAGGACATCCTTGCCCCGGCCGGATAGCTCAGTTTGTTGGAGCGTCATCCCAAGACACCAAGGTTGTGGGTTCGATCCCTGGTCAGGGCACAACAAGAATTAGCCAATGAATGCATAAATAAGTGGAACAACAAATCCATGTCTCTCTCTTTCTCTTCCTCTATCTCAAATCAATTAAAAATTTTTTTTTATAAAAGAACATTCTTACACATACTTGAGAAGCCAAAATGTGCTTTGTAAAATATGTAAGTCAAGCTTTCTGGCATCTTCCTGTTGAGCTCCCTCTTTCTCTGAGGTCAGCTGCTGTCATTGTATTGTTGGGCCCTAACTCTATACTTTACTATAGACTTTGTGTACTCTAATGTATATATTACACTTTACTGTTATTGTTTTCTTTCTGTTTCTTGATATATATACCCCACAGGTTTTCCATTGTAAAGGTAGATCTTGGAATTTGCTTCCTTCAGTAATAATCATTATTTCTACTTTCTGATAGGGCTGATCCAACACAGTCCAGCCTAAAATCCTACAGTGTGTAGGACTAAATATGCTCAGGCAATTCAATCATGTGAATGCAAGATATTCTAGGTTTATAAATACTCTGATGGCTATTCACTGATTAGGTGCTCGTTCATTTTTTATGGTGAAAGTCTGTCTACTCCACTAAAGTGACAGATGCTACCAGGTTTTAGGATTATGCTGGGTAGCACACCCTCGTGGCTCACCTGATTTCGCTCTGCAGCTTTAAGCCAAATGCAGACTTTATGTGTTTTCTGTTTAAATGTACTTACAAGTGTTCACTGCATTCATTAATGTTCTACCTCCTGATGACAATTGTGTGGTGCCATGAGATATGCTTTTTGTAGAGGTACAGCTGATGCTTACCTGGAGACCTCTTTCGGCAATTCTGTCAAAAGAATTCTGTTAAAAAAAGAAAGAAAACTTTCTATTGAGATTTTCCCAAATGTTTGTAATTTCATATGGCAATTGCAATCTGAACTTTCTGAATTCTGGGCCATGAATAAACACTAGCCTTTGTCACTGATCTAAAGAAGTGCCTCCTGCTTGAGTTGTGGTTTCCTCCTCTCTGTTTGGGTGCCGTCGGTCACCCAGAAGAAAGAGGGATTGTACTGTGAGGCCACGAAACGCCCGGGAAATGGACTGTGGCCCTTTTTCAGTGAAAAGCAGCGGTGGCATTAGTTTCTCGTTTTCCCAAATGAGTTACCCCCACACGACCTGACCAAGGTGGAAGCTGACTTTGCACTGGGCTTACCCAGGCCTTAGAAAGAAACCTGAGACAGCATACACGCTGACACTGACCCAGGCTGGCAGGCAGGGCGACCTGCGAAGCTTCCCCGAGCCGACCGAGCGCTGCTGGGCAGGCTGGCCTCGGTGATTCGGGAATTGTTTCGCACCCAAGGCCGCGCGCTCATTTATTTCCCTTTCTGTTCCTTTAATCCAGAGAAGGAACGTGAGCTTTGTGTTCGTGAGAGGCTGGCAGAGGACAAGGTGGCGAGGGCGGAGAGCCTGCTGAGGAACTACGGCCTGAGGGAGCCCCGGCGCCTGTCTGTGGCCAGTGGTCCAGGTTCGAGAATCCGCCCTGCAGGCGGCGCC
This sequence comes from Miniopterus schreibersii, assembly GCF_964146895.1. Classification (NCBI taxonomy): domain Eukaryota; kingdom Metazoa; phylum Chordata; class Mammalia; order Chiroptera; family Miniopteridae; genus Miniopterus; species Miniopterus schreibersii. The sequence continues at coordinate 26,505,113 of NC_138119.1, forward strand.
AGTGCTGCTTCCAGGGGCCTTCGCAGCCCTTTTCACTTACAGTCTCAAATTTTCAGATGGAGTTAATTGAATATATGCATTTCAGTGGAAATAAGAATACTGCTATAGCAACGATTTGCTTACTGGGTTCAAGCAATGAGTCATAATGATTTCAGCTTCAAATTTATTTACCTTATCCAAACTATGCGTTTAGTATTTGATGTTTATTTTTAAAAATTAGGACATTTTAAAAACTGTTGTATATTTCAGATTTTTCTCTGGGTATATTTTCAAAACTCTACATTTTACCATTGCCACGTGCCCAAATAATGCATATCACACCCTTCCTGGAAAGTATGGCTGATGATGTGTGATAAGCCAACCGTAGAATAGGCTGCCCCTTTTGGATCTTTGCTAAGACCCGTTCAAATTAAAACACGTATTTGTCAAAGTTCCGTTGTTTAGAGCCTATATATGCTTTGTTTGTGTATAGACAGGGTCTCATATGTAGATCGTCGGCTTCCCAGGGCCCTGCCTTGTGTGGGTGTTGTCCCAGGCACTCTGCTCTAGTGTATGTACAGGCAGACCAGCTAACAGGTTTTCTCCATTTCACAGAAACCCTAAAACTAATTTAATCTACTCGTTAAGATTATGGAAAATGCAAAGCATTCATTCTTTCCTCTTGATTTCTTTTTGACAAGTTATTTTTTAAAGTCTTTTGTTGGTTTTCAAAATTATCTGAATTTTCCAATGAAACTTGGAGTTCTTGCAGCTTCCTCATATCATGGAGGACAGCATGTACGAAGGCTCCCATTTCCATCTTGAATAAGTTGGGAGAGAATCTGGTCACTTCAGTGAGAATGGCAGCATTTTGTAAATAGAACAGACAAAACTACTTGAGTTAGTATGAGGATTACGATAACTTTATAGTGATAAGTGGCAGGAATCAATGAAACTAGCAATGGAGGTAAATGAAACAAAGATTATATAAAACATGGGCTTCATCTCTGTTAAAATATTTTCTTTCTTTTTTCTCAATATTGCTATTTACCATTCCAGTGTTTTTGTAATCTTTATTTCAGCTTTTCTTAGACTCCACATTACCATCCATAAAGGCAAAATAGACTTGAGTCATGATTACAGTGATAGAGCGAGGAGAAATTTTTATTTGGATGAGTTTCATGCATGAAACCCATTGCGGAGAATTACCGAAGGCCCTGTTGGGCTGGCTCTTCCAGTTAAAGACTAATTTACATCTTGCTTTGAGAGTCTTTGGGCAAGGGATGAAAAGAGCCAGAGAAGGGTGAAGTGTTTCCCTTCATAGGATATGCAGTTAGGTACAGGATCTACCTGTATGCGAGTCATGGCAGGTACTTAAAATGAGCCATAGGAGTGGAGTATTCTCTGGGGCTAGGAGATAATTTAAAGTACTGAGCACAGAAAGTACTGAGTGTTTAGAGCCCTAAAATAAGCAACAGAGCAGTGGGAGTGGGCACTATTGTGAAATGAGAACAGTTGGAAGTATTCTGCCCCCGTCCTTGGCTGTAAAATTCAGACAAGAGGAAGGCATCCTAACTGTGGCCAGATCGTCACAGTGAGCAGCAGCAGCTTTTTCAAAGCGTTTGTTAGTCTATTTAATGAAATGAATTTTTTTCTTCTACTTAATGGAATACTCTTTTTTCTAAACACTTTTCTTATAAAATTATCCCACTCATGAGATTGACAGTTTGCGTAAGTATTTCTGTAGAAGTCCCTGGGAATAAAGGTGCATGTGTTTGAAACAATGGCGTTAAGGCTAAAAGCGGTCAAGTGTGCTTTGTCGCAGAAACAATGTTCCAGATAGGAAGTGGGGGGGCAGTCAGAGGGCAGCTTTTCGTTTCTCGCAGCTACTCCTCGCCTGGGCCTGGCCTTTCCTTCCCTTTGGCCTGGAGCCTGTTCCTCTATGTAGCTGGGTGGCTCCTTATTTCCTTACTTTCATCTTGTCTCTGCTCAAAAGTCACTTTGTTATGAGGCTTTGGTCACTGTGACCACCCCCAGCACTGCTGCTTCCCCTTCTCTGTCTTAGTTCTGCCACAGCACTACCCTCGGCTGTCCCTCCCGTGGGCTTGTTTACTGGACTGTGGTCTATCTCCTCCTACTAGAATAGGGCCTTTGTTTGGGCCACAATGGCCCATACAATGAGCTCGGAAATATTTGAATGTATTTCCTTTAAATGAACATAAAGGAAAAATAAAAAGGTTCTGGAATTCGGACCTGCAGGTCCCTAACCGCCAAATAGCCTGTCAGTAGCTAGTAGTGTTACCACTTCAAGTAAATTTTTTTTCATGTAAAAAGCACAGTTCGCCTTTTTCGCTATACTGTTACTTGATTTGCCTTTTCCACCCTGAATTTGCTTAGTTTCTTTTTGAAGCAAGTTTCCAGTCAGTCAGCTTTGAAGTAAGTGTTCTTGAATATTTAACGGAACGTTAAGAAAGAACTTCTGCCCTAAATACTTTGGCTCAGTGGTTAGAGCATCAGCCCACGGACTGCAGGGTCCTGGGTTTGATTCTGGCCAAGGGCACGTGCCTCAGTTGCAGGCTCCATCCCTGACCTTAGTAGGGGCGCGTGCGTGGCAACCAATTGATGTGTCTCTCTCACATCGATGTTTCTCTCTCTCCCCCTTCTACTCTCTCTGAAAAGTAATGGAAAAAATATCCTTAGGTGAGGATTAAAAAAAAAAGAAAGAGCTTCTGCCCTTATACTTTTCTGGAAGCAGCGTGTTCCAGGTAGAATGGCACTTGTTTTCAAGAATAGGGATAAATGATACTGATTTCCAGAAGTTTCATATTGTGGCCCGTAATCCCCATGCATTTAACCTTAAGAGAAAAGTTGATTGTTAAGGGAATAAAACCTGTGTTCCTTGAATGTATTTGGCACATTCCAGGATTATTTTTTCAGTAAAAGCCTGATGGAATTCTTACCACCTGCAGGCTCCTCACCTCCCAGAGAAACTAAGATAGGTTCCAGATTTCAAATGTGAACTGAAAGGGAATATTTTGCTAAGTGTGATAAACCTGTTTAGTTAACTCAGACCCTTTTTCTTTTTTTTCCTGAAGAACTTCTCAATCTCCCATCCTCTTTAATAAAGAAGAAAGTTCATTTCAGCGGAGAGAGTAAGGAGAACGTCATGAGGAGTGAGAACTCTGAGAGTCCGCTCACCTCCAAAGCCAAGTGCAAAGACTTGAAGAAGAGGCTTCATGCTGCCCAGCTGCGCGCTCAGGCCCTGTCCGACCTGGAGAAAAATTACCAGCTGAAAAGCAGACAGATCCTGGGCATGCGCTAGCCCAGCAAGAGACCCAGCTGTGTGTGGATTCACTGCGCCAGCCCCTTAAAAGATTGATATTCAACTGCCGCAGTTTGATATACCTGGTTCCGTGAGCCATGCCTTTCTGTACAGTAAGCGTGATATTTTGGAATTGCCTTTGCTGTTCTTCAGCAATAATTGTACAAAATGCCGATACCTTTAATTTTTTTATTTTTTAAAAGAACACTTTATAGAAAGACTGTCACTTTCTTGGTTGTGCTTTTAATCCTGTGTATGATTACTACTGGAACATAAAATATTCTAAATATTGGATGGAAATAATGTCAGGAAAAAAATATTTACCCACTTACTGAGGAGTTTTAAATGACTGAGTGGTGTGCTTACAGTTGTCATGTCTAGATTTAAAACTTAAAGTCTGAAGTTTTAAATATTCTAGAGCGTGGAAAACCTAATTGAATCCAAACTGGTCACTAATACCTTGACATCCTGCTTACAGGATGCCACTTATCAATATCCCATTGCTCTGTAGTGCAAATCTGTCACCTTTTGTGAAAATCCGGCACTGTGATGTCTATATTATTTTTTCCCTTTTTATTCTATCTAACTGTATATAGCTGGCTGTCATTTGCTCATCTCTTTCTCACTAAATAAAAGAATTCTTTAGTTTTCCTATATTTGTGTCTCTTGCATTGGTTGTGTTTCTGATTCATAGGCACTGAAGGGTAGGGAAGAGAGCCCGCCTCTGATGCTCACAGAAGCTGCAGTGGCACTTTGCTACCCATCTCATTAGTCCATCTACACCAGGGGACATTTGCAATGTCTGGAGACATTTTAAATGGTAGTGATAGCGGGGAGGGTACTATTGAATCTAGTGGGTAGAGGCCAGGGATGCTGCTAAACATTCTACAATGCACAGGACACCCCCCCACAGCAAAACGTCAGTAGTGCCCTGGTTGAAAAACCTGATCTAAGCTAAAATTTGTTGGAATAGACCTCACCCTTGAAGGAAACTTACTTTTAAAAAGTTTTTTAAATTGATTTTTAGAGAAGGAGGGAGGAGAGAGAAACATCGATGCAAGATCGAAACATCGATTGGTTGCCTCCTGCACACCCCTTACCTGGGATCGAGTCCACAATCCGGGCATGTGCCCTGACTGACTGGAACTCAAACTGGCAACCTTTTCTTGCACAGGATGACACTCAGCCAACTGAGCCACATGAGCAAGGGCCTTACTTTGGTTTTGATGATTTTTTAAGTCTGACTTTTAATCTGAATTAGCAGTCCTTACTGTGCCTGTCACATTTTTCATGGGATGTTTTCCTAGCCGTGCTAATCCTTTTAGCTTAATGAAATAAGACCAAGTTATGAAGGGTTAATAATAAATGTGAAGAAATAGCTCCTTTATTAGTTATTACAGGTTTACTACCCAATTGGTAATATAGTTCCATAAAGACAACTGATATTATCCAAACAATCAGAAACTCATTACTGTCCTTTATGGTATACCCACAGGTTAATCTTAATGACCCTTTTGATATAAATGTTGAGTATAATTTGTGGGGCCCCATACAAAATAAAAATGTGGGGCTCCTTGTTCAAAGTGCAGGGAACAAGTAGCATTAAAGGTACACAGAGAGCCTTGTCCTTTCTTCCAAGGTCTCTGTTTATTGTGGTGGTGTTTGCTATTTAATGTTCTAACTATAAAGCAAAAATAGAATTTTGAATTATTAGCATGAAGTTTACTATTCATCTTTTATGTTGTGCGATGCCAGTTTTAAATGCAAAAAGCACATGTGTAGAATCACTGAAATTATATAATTCGTATTTTGTGGCTCATCCGGAAGGATAGCTCAAGCTGGCCAGAAGAGAAACCCACAGATCCCTGTGACAGGCATCTGGGGACCCCTGACTCTGGTGCTTACTTTGTTCCGCTTACTTCCAGCCACCAGACCTATACGCTGCCAGGCTGAAGTAGTGGAGCCAGGCATCTTCCTTTCCCTAGGCCCACTGCCCCAGCCCACAGCAGATAGGTCACCCACGAGGATCTTTACACCTCCGTGCTGGTACTTTCTTCCTGGATCAGGGTACCTGGCTGGTACTTTCTTCCTGGATCAGGGTACCTGATCGACCCTGCCTCCCGCTGGCCCCCACCAGCCATGCCATGGGGCTGTTAGCCCCAGGAGTGGGGAAAGGCACTGGGGAGCGGCTGCTGCCATGCCCTGCCCTGGATGCTTCTCTACTTTTCCCATCTCAGACTCCGCCTTCATTTCTCATTCTTTCCTTCATTCAATCGACAAACAATTGAGCAGCTACTGTGAGTCAGGCACTGCTTAACATGCTGCAGATAAAGCAATAAAAAAGCACTGAAATCCCTGCCCTCATGGAAATTCCATTAAAATTCGGCGGAAGAGTAAATGAGCCGCACATGGAGCATGTTAGTGCTAAGGAGCAGAATGAAGCAGGAAAGGGGACAAGGGATGGGGGTTGTCATTTTGGAAGAGGTGGCGATTAGGGGTGCAACAGGAAACAGAGGAGGCAGAGGCTTGGAAATGGAATTTTTAATCTGATTATACTCCCTTCTCCCTGCTTGAAAGCCAAGAAAATCTTGTTTCCTGTTCACCCCTAAAGCTGGGAACGCCTGGGGGGTGTGGGCAATGATGGTAGACCAGGAGGGATCTCTTTGGTGAGAGAGCCCTCCCAAATGATGCTCCTTCAGCATCGCTCTCTAAGGTTTATCAAGATGCTCTTGCTAGGCACCAATATACACTTACCATTTCTGACTTGGCATAACCGCTTTTACAAAGCACCCCTGCTCACAGGCCTGTGAAAGCCCCATTGGACGCGGGGAGGATCAACCAGCTGTTGTGAGACACAGCAACCGCAAGGTGGCGCCATGGCTCTGCGAGACCCGAAGTCTGCCCCTGCCCGGAGCCAGTGCCACGGGTTGCTCCTGGGAGATGACATGCCAGGCGCTGGCTAAATGCCTTACTCTCATTATTTCATTCAAACCTCACAACACCCCCTGATAAATAGGCATCATTAGTGCCACATTTTTCATGGGGAAACTGAAGCTCAGAGATCACAGCTTGGAAGAGGCAGCTGGTCTCTGAACTGACTTTTTTTGACTCCAAAGTGTGTGCCCTTAACTATAACCCTCCACAAGGTAGCAAAAGGTGAGCTTTGCTCCCAAACCTCTGGCATCCCGTAATGACTGATGGGTTAAGGGTGACAGTCCACGGCTTTACCCAAGATATGTGAATGCCTACGGAAGGCGCACGGAGAGCTGACGTGGGTAGGGCCCAGGGAGCTTACCACCTGCGGCTAGAGGGGCTGGGGGAGAGAGGTGGTCTTCAAGGGACCCCGGTAGGACCCCAGGCCTTCCCCCCTTTCCTCGGTATCTTCCATCATTCCCCCCATGGCTCTCCATTCCCTCAGAAGCCCTGCGCAGATGCCCGGCTCCCTCGGGCTGCCAGCTCCCTCCCCAGGCACCACTTCTCTCCGACCACTCCTCCGCTGAGGTGCTGTATGTTTCCAGGTGACCCTCCTTCCAGGACAAGGCCATTCCTCCAGGCACTTAGTTCCCTCACACACTGGAGGCTGCCCTCCTGGAATAAACAGGATGAAAGCGGAGGTGACACAAGGCAGCTGCTTTAGGAGTGGGGAGAATTCACATGTACCAACGAGGAAGGGTTATTGGGCGCCGTGACTTGGTGGCTGGGAAAACGGGCCCGTATTGCACGGATGGATTTCAGGGCACGGAGAATGGTGAAAGCAGCCTTCCCGAGGGAGGAGAGACGGGGGGCTGGGCTGATGGCCTCTGGGGGTGTGAGGCCTGCCCTGCCCACTACCTGGCTCCCCTTGCCCCTCCCCACCCCCACTGGAGGGCAGAGGGCAGCTGCCTAAGAGCCTCCTACCCCTGGAAGTTTGGGTTCAACACGACATTCAGAGGGGCCAGTGGGGCACGTGTGCCAACCTCCACCAAGGCTCTGGCACCGCACCCACAGCACTGGCTCCGGGGCTCCCCACACAGCCGAGGCTGCATCCCGGACCCCCCGGGACCACCCAGCGAGGAAGCAAGTCCCCTGCTCCTGCCTGACGTCTGCGACAACACCCTGACGCAGCGGGTGCTCTGAACCTTAGCCACACGCCCACGGGGCATGTTCACAGCGTCTGATTTTATTCCTTACATTTTAAAAAATCAGTTTTTCCTTAACTTATGAAGTAATAACATCAATGTAAAAAATTCTAATAATATGGAAATATATTAGTATAATAAATATTAAAAAATAAGTTTCCTTACCTTTAGGCTCACTTTCTAGCTCTGGTTCCAGGGGTAGCTGTTAAAGATCTGGCCTTTGGTGTTTCCTTCCCAGCTGAGCTCAACACCGTATTTAGAGGGGCCAGTGGGGGTGGGGAGGGGCCTCGGAGTGGGGGGTCTCTGTATACAGGGTCTGTGGCGTGTGTATCTACATATATGTGTCTGACTATGTGTATTTAAAGCACACTCACAAATAGGATCTTAATTCATATACTGTTCTTAATTTACTTTTTTAAATTAACAATAATCTTTTCAATTCTCTTCATTCTTTTTAAAAAGCTGCCGGGGTCATCTTTGGCATTTATCCTAAGTGCACTGTAGGAGTGCGGCCTTACCCGGAGTCTCTGAGGAACCAGTTTGCCCGGAGTGTCCAGCGATGTGGGGACCACAGCCCCTGCCTTAAAGAACTTAGGGCCTTGTGGGCGAGGCAGGCACACGCCTATAAAACACCGGCACACTCCCACAGGCGGATTCTGCTCCAGTCACAGAGTCACCAGCTTGGCTCTGCTCTCGAGAACCTTCACGGTCAGTTAGCTGGGGAAACAGTGGACACAGCATACAGAAGTTGTGCCTACTCCCGACCGGGGTTTGGCTGCCCTGGAGCAGGCTGGGCAAGTCCCCATGGTGCCTGGCGGAGAGCCCAGGGCTCTGTACCAGTCGGATAAGGAATCTCCCCTCTGCTCCCTGTCAGCACGGTGTTGGCCCACCTGCCACGAGAACCATGTCCAAGGGCTTCCTACTGGGGGCCAAGCTCTGAACGCAGAGAGCCGAACACCTAACTTACACACTCAGCTGCGGCCTGACTTTCGCTTGTTTCTTTAATCTCTCTGAGCTTCAGGCTCCTCATCTGGAAAAAAGGACAGTAACGCCGGTGAAGATTAAGCGGAGAAAACTGTAGTCAGGGACCAAGAACTGTACCTGTCCATGAATTCATCCCACCTGCCTTCGGGAAAGATTTAAAGCAGCTTATAAGAAAACATGGATTTTAATAAAACGCACATGTTAAAAGTAAGGTCGAAGGGTGACACCAGGAATGAGTCCAATGAGAGTATCGTACATAATTACACACTACTGTTGTCCAACCCATTTGGCTGTAAGCTTCCTAGCAGCCAAAGCAAAAAGGGGGAAAAGCTTACTTACGCAGCAGAGGCCCCTGGAATAAAGGCACTCCACTTGCACAGGAAATGTGGAAGCACCTGGAGAGCTCTCTTTTGCACCCTTATAAAGAGGACACCGCGTGGTGGAAGGAGTACCCTCCTAGATGCCCTGCGCAGGACATGCAATGCCCAAGCCCAGGGCTCTTTCTCCCCTTGCCCCTCCATGCAGGTTGCTGGCATCTCCCACGTTCATCAGCAAAAGTTATTGTCACTGGGAGAGCAGTTTGGGGATATGTTAGCGTGTGTCTCTCTTTCAGAGTTCTGTATCTTTGCCTCTTTATTTTCCCTACCCCTATTTTCGAGCTACGCCTTGGGGAGGATTCGGATTGTTACAGTAAGATTATGGAGAGAAAGAAAAAGTCACCTTTTAGGGTGTGGCTTGCAAGGCACTGAGGCAAGATTTTCAAGTTTGCAGCATTGGGCTCTGGCAAGAGAGAAAAGCAAGGCTAAAAGTGAAGGGAGAAAACCCCATCCCACCCAGGGCCAGGCTATTGTGGGGAGAAGATGGGCCGGTCAGATCATGTGCTGGCCTTGGTGCTCCAGGCTGAAGGCCCAGAGTGGGGAGGCAAGCTGAGGGGCAAGGTAAAAGCAGAGGGTCTTTGTGCCCTGATCTCCCTCGAGAGCTCTAACAGCATGGGGGTGGGAGAGCCTGGAAGCGACCCAGCTTCCTGCACGGCCCCATGTGGATCTCCAATAAGAATCTGGCTGGGGCATCAGGCTACACATGGGTCTTGGGCTGAATAGGAGCTATGACTATGCTTTAGGGGTCAACAGAGCTTTTGGGGACAGAAGAGGTGGCCAGTGGGTTGGCCATGCCAAGAGAACAGGCCAGGAGTTACCTGTCATTGATGCCAGTAGTAGATATCCCCGGGGATGGCCATGGACAAATTGGGACAGCCTAGCTCATGGACCGGACAGTCACCTGGAGAGGAGAGCCACGTGAGGGTCAGCTGGGGATCCATCCCTACCACTACCCCGAGCAATGACATGAGGTCTACTAGCTCTCCTGATGCCACATTACCAAGGGAACTGGGAGGGGTGAAATAGGTCTTAGAGTTGAACTTTGAATTCACTGAATATTTACTGCAAACCAATAAATTAATTAGCCCAATGAATGCTTCTCTTACCACCCTACCAGGTTGAGAGTATTCAAGAAACAGAAGCTACAACTTTGTTTGTCTGGGCCAAGCGTGTGCATTTTTTTAAGCAGGCGTAATAAAGACAACCTGTAATGCTGCTCAATAAACAGTCCCTACTGCACATACAGGCAGCTTCTTAGCCGGATCAGCAGAGACACAGAACACAGGGCTGAGGCCACAAACCTCAGGAGAGGTGGAGGTTTGGTTGGACATATCCTGGGAGCACAAGTCAGGAGAGGGGACCCCTGACTGGACAGACAGAGAGAAGAGGAAAGATATGAGAAGGTTTAAGCAAAGCACGGGAGAAGGCCTCCTTCATTTGTCCAAGGGTCCTTTATTAAGCTCCTGTTGTATGCTAGCTGCTGAGCCAGGAACTGGGGCTTCACAAGGACATTCCAGGCCTCATATGGGGGAGGTGGTTTTGAGAATAAGATGTTCAAAATAGTCCTGCTAACCCCCTTGCTGCCCTGCCCTCTGCCCTCTGCCCTCTGCCCTCTGCCCTCTGCCCTCTGCCCTGGAGAGTCTGGGGTTGTGGACTTGGCTGGATGGAAGATCAATGCTGTGAATCCCTTTCCTTGCTCAGATTTATCCTGGGGAGAAGGGAGCAGCATTTGTACTTAGAAAGAGGTGCCCGGTGACATGTTCTGTTGCCCTTCTCCCCTAATACACACACACACACACACACACACACACACACACACACAGAGGCTGATGTGTCTAGAGCCTGAAGTTCAAGCTGGGACACGAGTTCAGGGGGCATTGGCTGCTGGGAGCAGGAGGACAACTTGGAAGGCCTTTAAGTTTCCCTCATCGGGCATTTGATTTATTATTTGGCAGAATTTTCCACCTGTAAATCTACTGTCATGGTGCAGGGCCCCTCGCTGTGCAGTGTGAACCCCGGGGGTCAGAGAGGAGGGCCAGCCTGTGGTCACACAGAGCCAGCTTTTGGCGGTGACCAGACAGCCAGACCTGCTCTCACTCCCCCTGTGCAAGGCCTGCCTCGGCTCCTGGCTGTTCTCCAGAGTGCAGGAAAGAATTAATTATTAATATTTATAACAACCCAGAAACTGATATCTGTGAACCACAAGCCCCAACACTTCTTTTCCAACATTCAGCCACTTAATCGTGGTTTTAGCTGGGTCAGCATAACAGGCCCCTGGCCTCAGAAGTGGAGAGCCACGGAGGCCTTTATCAGCCATTCCCGGGGGCGAAGGCCAAGTTCACAGCAGGCAGTGGCAGTGTGGGAGCTGATGATGCTCTCTAAGAAACTCAGATACCTTCACAGATCAGGGCTGGGCCTCATTATATGCCCTTTCCTGGTATTAACTGTCGCTTACCTTTGGGCCACTTAGCTCCAGTTTTCAAAGCACTTTCACCAACATGATCTCAGTTGATCTCCAAATGATGCTATAATTGGCCTGGGCAGGTAATTGCTCTCCAGGGGAAAATACGATTCAGAGAGGGCGGTGACTCACCTAAGCTCATGGAGGCCGGAGGACTGTGTCCTTGGCACCCCCCACCTGGAGGAATCCAGAGTTGGACCAAACTTTCAGTTCAGAGATGTGAATGACAGTCCTTGGGTGTGTTTGGGGGCTGTCTGTGAATCCCCTGGAAGTATTGGCAGCATTTTGGGTATTTTTCTGAGAGTTCGTAGTTTTCCAGACTCTGACCCTGAACAGTACAAACCGCTGCTTTACAACAACAGACCAAACCCCTCTCTGAGCCACTGCCCACAGCTGTATCTGCCTGATGGACCCTCGTCTTGGGGGGTTCTGGGGTGTGCTGGGCACAGCCATGGCCAGGAGCTGGGCTGGCCAGGGACTTTCCTGAGCTCAGGTGTTTGGCTGCCCTTGGATCTGAGACTGTCCGGGCACCAGGCACCGGGCTGGGAGACCTGCAATGCAAAAGGTCCCACTTAAAATAGCGACACCAAGGAATAAAGTTTACAGGAATGCACATTTCTCACAGTGAAAACTCTGCCAAACTACACTGAGGAACATTAAATAAATGCTAGAACACACCACATTGAGAAAACTTAATAGTGTAAAATGCCATTTGCCCTAATGTATGTTTTATGCAATCCTAATAAAAATATCTGACACAATGAATTTACATGGAACAAGTTACCTGGAAAACAAAATGTATGAATAGAGTCATGACATTTCAGGGAAGAAAAGAGTGGGGTAGAGAGCATTTGAGATTTTGCTTCCCAGCATATGGTGTCTGTTTGACTCAAATAAACTTTTATAAAAATTCTCAAAAGAAAGAACAGGATGGATCTGCACTTTCAGTTATTAAAATACATTATAAGCTTCAGTTATGAAACAGAGAGGAATGGAAGAAGGACAGGCCATTGAATGGAAAAAAAGAGAAAGACCAGGAAAGAGTCGTGTATTAAAGGAAATTATGCCCGGCAGGGCGTGCCCAGCGGTTGAGCATAGACCTAGGATCCAGGAGACCGGGGTTCGATTCCCGGTCAGGGCACATGCCTGGGCTTTGGGCTCGATCCCCAGTTGGGGGTGTGCAGGAGGCTGCTGATCAATGACTCTCATCATTGATGTTTCTGTCTCTCTCTCTCCCTCTCCCTTCCTCTCTCTGAAATTAATAAAAGATATATTTAAAAAAAAAAAAGGAAATTATAATGAATGTGATGTGTTCCAGTCAGGGCAGAAAACATTAGTTGTTTAGTAAATAATGCTGGAATAATATGGGAAAATAAAGCTAGATCCCGATCTCATCCATGCACCAAATTAAATTCAAAATCTGATGAGAGGGGATATAGCTCCTGCCTCATAGCATAGATGTAGGGCTCAGGCGAGATAATGTGTGAAGCCAGCCCCACGTTCTGCTCACAGTACCACCCGGTAAACAGTAGCTGGTATTATTAGTGTTGTGATTAGTCCAGATGGATTATAATTCAAACATATAATGACAAAGTCATAACATTACTGAAGGTTCAGGTGAGCATTTCCCTGATCTCCCGGTGGGCACAGTTTTCACAGAAGCGAAGGAAGAAACCAACCAAGGCAGGATATGCCAGGAGCCTTTGAACATTCTCACCTGTGACCCAGCGGTTCCGCTTTTAGGAGGCTTATCCTAAGCATGTTCTCGGAGAAATGTGCAAAGATGGTTATTAAACATTTTTTATATGAGCAAAAAGTAGGAACAATCTAAGTGTCAAAAGGGAAATAGTTAAAAAACACACACACAAACTTCAGTTTGACCCTATGATGGACTACTATGCAATCATTACAAAGTAAAAATCATCTCAATGAACATGAACTGATTGATGTGGGGAAATGCTAAGGTCAGAATGCTAACCATGACCCAAAGGGGCATATACAGTATAACATCTTGGACACAGCAAGATGTTTACCAGAATGGTTGTCTCTGTGTGGTGATTTGTTTTTCCTTTAATCTTTGCAGATTCACTACATTAAACCTGCTACTTTTGTGATTCTACCAGATTTAATTGGGCTTTTGAACATCTATTTTACAATTTGAAAACATTGGGCCTTGCCAGAGCATTTGTGCTTTAAAAGTTATTTACTGAGCAGAGATTTTTACAGAAGATACTTCTCCATCCTTGCTTCTCAAACCGGGGGACATTTGGGATTTCTGCCAATAGGTCATCTCAAGAACATGTCCACAATTTACTTGAATGGACATTACTTTTAGAGTAAAGCAAATCCAAACGAATTATGGGAGAAATAGAAATGCTTCTAATTCCTCTTTTTGAGTAGAGCAGGAGTCCCATGCAGCACTGGGCCCTGGGTGGCAGCTGTGTGGGCAGGTCCATCTGGGGAGAGCTCGTCTCCTTTGGAAGGTGGCTGCTGTGGGGAGAGAGCCAGGAGCCTGCTGCAAGGCCAGGGCGCCGAGGCAAATTTGTCCCCACCTTCAGGCCTGAGGTGGCCAACTGTGTGCTGGGATTTCTTGAGAGTTCAAAGTCTCAGGTGTCACAAGTCCCCAGAGTTAAAGATTTCCTGCAGGTGGAGACTCTCACGTCCCAGAAGCCTCCAAAACAAGCACTGATAAGCAAATGAGACTCAGGAAGCTGGCAGGCGGCAGCCTGGGGCTGGATGCCAGGCTCTGGGGTGTTGTCAGCCCAGGAGGGACCAGGGCTCCCACCACATAGGCCTGTCGGGGCAGCTTCTTCCCAAGCTTCCCTTTCTCCCCTCAGCAGCCGTGCCCTCTGGGCAAGATGAGGCTCAGAAAATGGGAGCACAGCCTGGCCAGGTAACACTTGGCTGGCATAGCCGGTGGGTGTGGGAGGGGCAGGCTGGCCCCTCAGGGGAAAGCCGGGCTCACGTTACCTGCCCGCACAACGCCAAGGCCCAGGGCCATGACTGCGGGGACTTCTTGCCAGGGCAGCAGGATCTCAGGCTGCCTGAGGGTGCTGGGGAGCAGACACCCAGGTGCCAAGCCTTGGCATAGCCCACACTTTCTGCGCCATGGACATTAGCCCATGCCAAGGGCTCTCAGGGGCATGTAGGGCAGTGAACTCCCCGCAGTCCCAGCCCTGCTCTGACTGTGGGCTGCAGCCTTAACCTTGGTTTATGAGAGGCCTGGAATGAGGACAGCCTTCCAGCCCCAGGGAAGGGGAAGGGGACACAGGACAACTAGCATTTATGTATTGAGCTTTCACTCTCCATCAGCCCCATTTCACAGATGAGGGAAACTGAGGCTCAGACTTGATCAGAGGAGACAGGAAGGTCACACAGCTAGTGAATCTCCAGCTGGAGATGAAGGGATCCACACATAGATCTGTTTCCTGAACCGGCTGTTTTTGCTGTCCTCAAATCTATGTTATTATGAAACCAACCCCCAGGCCGCAACGCCTGCCGAGGCCTGCCCCTGCAACCCTCCAGGCCTTTTCCTGGTGACCCCGGCCTTCCTTCCTTGGTCAAGTCTTAGAGACGCCGTGGATGTCCTCTCTCGGGGAATGCTGTCACTCCCCCTCTGGCCCCAGACATAGCGGGAAGTGTGCTGCTGACTTCCCCTCTTTCTGCCTCCAACACAGGCTCACAGACCCTCCTTCCTTGGGTTGGTTTCTCCTTGGGAAATCAGGCAAGCAACCATCAAAATAGCAAGCATTGCCCTGCTGGTGTGGCTCAGTGGTTGAGCATTGACTCACGCACCAGGAGGTTACAGGCTAGATCCCCGGTTGGGGGCTTGTAGGAGGCAGCTGATCAATGATTCTCTCTCATTGATGTTTCTATCTCTCCCTCTCTCCCTTCCTCTCTCTCTAAAAATCAATAAAAACATTTTTAAAAAAATAGCAAGCACAAAGTTTCAGAGGTTCTAGAGCAGAACTGAGCTCTCCTGCACCCTACCCTGGCTGGTGGTCCCTGACTCCCTTTGAGAAGGTCACTGGAAACCCAGGAGGATCCTCAACTCTGCTTTTATTTCTGAGAGTTAAGTTTATTAAGATTCCCACCTGGCTTTTGCTCTGTCCTTTCCCCCAAGGCACCAGAGGTGGTGAAGTCAGAGAGAGGGCCTCCCCTTCTCAGGTAGGCTGTTTGCTTCTCTGGGATTTTCCATTCCATCCTGTTTCCCACCCCCTTTGTCAGAGGTCAAAATTGGGGTATTTTCTTTTCAGACTAAGTTCTGACTTGCAGAAAATGGACATCAATTTGGTGTTTTTAGCATTTTTTTCCCCAGATAGTCCAGCAAAATGCCTTATCACAGGCCCCAGGCTTCTAGGCCTGGCTACAGCTGGCTGACCCTCAGGCATGTGGACCCTGCAGATGCTACAGATGTTTGTAGGCTAAGCTTACCTCTGCCTTATCAGAGGGAGGTTAGTGAAGCCCCAGAGGCCTATCTTGTGTGATCCCAAAGAAGGGAGTTTGTCATCTGAAGGAGACTCCCCGGGTCTTTGTAGCCCAGCCACACAGTCCTCTCCATGGGGACTCCCTCTGTGAATGTGGCTTTCCTAAGGCAGGAAGGTTGGCTGGGTTTGCCCTGGCCCATAGCCTTTTATTTTAGTGTGAATGACACCCTGATTTTACTTGACCCTGGAGGGTGCTGTCCCAGGATCCACCTCTATGACCATACCTTAAACACAGAAGATTGGTGTCTACTGTTTTCATTTTCTAAACTAAATGGAAGACTCCAAATAATATACATGTCTCACCCAGCAAGGGGCAGCGTGGTCAGTGCACAGCTGGTTGGAGGTGTGACGGTTAGTGAACAGGTGCTGAACCACGCAGATCTCACGCACGAGCCAGGTGAGGCCGGGCAGGGTGAGAGTGGGTGGCTCCCATCTCCTCATCTGCACAAGTGTGATGAGACTCTCTGTTTCCCAGAGTTGCTGGGCGAATAAATAAACAGCACTTACACAGCTCTGGACTATAGACAACGCTGAATTCATGTTAGCTGTGATTTTATACTTTAGAATTGCAAAGCTTTGGGGGCCCAGTCATTCACTGAACAATATTCGTGACTGCTGTTCAGAAGCTCCGCGGACCAGGCATGGTGCAGGCACCAGGGAGCCACTGGTGGCAAGAACTGAGCAAGGCAGACACTCAATAAATACTCGTTGAACAAATTACAAACACAGATGAGTGATGAATTTCTGATGGGAACTTCAAGGTGTCGAGGGGGCAGGCTTGGGGCCTCCCCTGCCCCAGGCCTCCCTGGGGAGGCGATGGTCAGTGGCGTCTCAAGGATAAGAAAGATCTGGCCAGCCCGAGCCGGTTTGGTTCAGTGGTTAGAGCGTCAGCCTGGGGACTGAAGGGTCCCGGGTTCAGTTCTGGCCAAAGGCATGTACCTTGGTTGCAGCCTGATCCCCGGCTGCGGTCAGGGTGCCTGCAGGAGGCAACCTGTCGATGTGTCTCTCTCACATTGATGTCTCTCTCTCTCTCCCTTCCACTCTCTCCGAAAAGCAATGGAAAAAATATCCTCAGGTGATGATTAAAAACACAAACCAGAAAGAAAGATCTGGCCGGGTCCTTCTAGGTGACTCTGAATGGGCATTTTCCAAGAGCTTAGTCAGGCGAGAGCTTTACTCTTGGTTAGGAGGGCAAACCGTTTTCAGAGTTCAAGGTCCGCTGGTCAGTGTGGCTCTGTGGCTGGGCATCGACCCCTGCACCAAGAGATAGCCGGTTGGATTCCTGGTCGGGCACATTCATCACTGTTTCTATCTCTCTCCCTCTCCCTCCCTCTCTCTGAAAAATCAATACAAACATGTTTAAAAAGAAAATGAGTTCAAGGTTCAAGTGCTGATCAGGCCCAGGGATTACTCCAGTGCCCCGGTCTGGTGACTTCCATTCTCTCGCCAGGGGCTTGCGGTGGAAGGAAGCCGCGGGGCAGCCCGCTCCCTGCCCCTGGGCCCCTCTGCCCGCTCTGCCCGCTCTGCCCGCTCTGCCCGCTCTGCCCGCTCTGCCCGCTCGCTTACCTGAGGAGTCCCGACGCGGTCAGGACCAGCCAGGCATTATCTCCCAGGAGGCTGGCTTCTCACAAAGGCTCTTGGCACTTCAGCATCCAAATTACTTTACGTAAATCTTTAAAGTTAGTGGAGATCGGAGGTGTAAAACTCTGGAGCCAAGAGCCAACATTCATTGAGCCAAATCTCCTGTAAATTTCCTAACTGCCCTTGGAGAGATAGACTACAGTTACCAGACCAATTGGAAGCACAGAAAAGTTTAGTAATTTGCCTAAGATCGCCTAGTTAGCAAATGTGAGGCTGAGATTCAAATCCACATATTTGACTCCTGACTGTTTGGTCTGTCACCTAAAGTTGGCCCAAGGAATTTCTCTCCTTTGGCTCTGAGCCTGTCTCCAGCCCAACCCTTCAAGTCTTCATCACCACCGACACGCCTTTCAGAGACAACTCAAGAATCAGGGAGTCTCACATTGTGCAACGGGTCAGGATTTTCCCCAAAGGAGAATGCAGAGCCTTGTTTGTGGGAACCCCCGGGGACCAGCAGGTGTCTCTGCTCGGCCACAGCCAGGGGCGGGGCAGGCAGAAACCAGCTGAGAGAAGCAGCCCAAACAGCATCCAAAGGCATATTAAGGGGTGGGTATCACTCTACAAAGGGCTCAAAACCTCACTGAAATAAGTGTAGGGCAACTTAACTCAGGTTTCTACTTACATTTCTTCTTATAACTATCATGGGAAAGTTGGTCCAGCTTCTGACAAAGAAGGCAAAGCTATTGAGTACGAATAAAATATAGATTGTTCCAGGTCTACTGATTTTTATTGGAACATTTTCTGCAGGCTACCTCATGCCATGTTGCCTGTGTTCACGTAAGAGGCATCCAAACCTGAAGAGAAGTTTTATAAGAGTTTATTGGAGCCCACACTGATGACAATTGCCAGGAAGCAAGGTCTCAAATGCTCTGGACAATAAATTTTACGACTTCATTTTATGCATTTGAGATTAAGGAGGGAACATAAGAAAGAGTCTATGAAGGTGAGAGGAAGCAAAGTGGGATTAGATTACAAGATAGTGAAGATGATGTGCTCTCTTGAGGGTGATTAGCCTTTGAGGGGTGTTACTGCTGGTGTTTCAAAGGTGTGTTAACCTGGATGCCCAAGAACAGTGGACAGGGCTGGCTTGGAGACCTTTCACTAAAGAAGAGATAGACCTGGGGGTGACTCCCCACCATCACCTGCCCAGTTAGGAATGAATGATTTATTATAGCAACCCTTTTTCATCCACACCTGGATCACCAACCCTGAGACTGACAGCCAGCTGAAGTGAGTGGTACCATATGGCAGGTGCTATTTACAACAAAACTTTATTTACAAAAACAGACAGTGGCCCGCAGTTTGCCCACCCCTGCTGCAGCTTAAAGACGATAGATGCCTCTTTCTCTTGCATGTAAAAGTGGTGAGGTGAGTGGTCTCAGTGCTTGGGGGGAGTTGTTTAGGGAACCAAGTTCCTTCCATTTACTTGCTCTGCCATCTCCCAGGGCTGTGTCATCCTTTGCATGGTTGAAGCTGTGGGAAAGGTAAAAAGAGCATAGAGAAGACAGGCCCCTGCCTTAGGGCTTAGGCCTAGAGGTTCAACACAGACCTACTCACATCCCACCGGCCAGTGCTGTCTCTTGGCCACACATAGCTGCAAAGGAGGCTGGGAAATGTAATCTGGTTGTGTGTCCAGAAAGAGGGGAGAAAGGATGTTGGAGGGTGGGCCACACCCAATAGCCTCCACTCTTTCTAGGTATCTCCATTGTGTTGCTCCTGTGCCCACCCTCCCCCACCCCTCCAAGGTCCTTCTCCCTCCCCCCTTAACCCCTCCTCCATGTGGTTCAGGGGAAGCTGACTCCACCCCTACTGTGGAGGCTGGTCTGACTAGTCTAAGGATCATCCCAAGCCTTTTGTCACAGTGATATTGGGTCGGGGATCTAGACAACCTAAGACAATCAGTGGGCCTGTTATTCCTGGCCACAGGGATGATTTAGGAATGAGGGAATGTGCCCAGCTGGGTGTGGCTCAGCGATTGAGCATCGACCTAGGATCCAGGCGATCGGGTTTGATCCCCGGTCAGGGCACATGCCCGGGTTGCAGGCTCGATCCCCAGTCGGGGGCATGCAGGAGGCAGCCGATCCATGACTCTCTCATCATGGATGTTTCTCTCTCTCTCCCTCTCCCTTCCTCTCTCTGAAACCAATAAAGATACATAAAAATAAATAAATAAAATAAAAATAGAATGAAGGAATGTGACCCAAAGGAGGCGGTTCATTGTTAAGAGTGTCTGGAAAGGAAATGGTCTTCCCTTGAAAGAAGAGTCCTCTTCAGAGTGGTGGGAACCCTGAGGCCGCGATAGCCATTATTGTAAAAAATTGCGGTAAAGTGTACATAACATAAAATTTACCATTTTAACCATTTTTAAGTGTATAGTTCAATGACATTAACTACATTCACATTGCTGTACAGCCATCACCACCACCCATCTCCACAACTTTTTTCATCTCCTCCAACTGAGAGTGGACCCTCGCTGCTGGACTGAGCTGATCCTGAAGCCTGCCCTACCTCTGGATTAGCCGATCTGCGAAACCATGGAATTCTTCATTGCTGAGTTGAGTTTTAGGTTTCTTATAAGCCACCTGACACATCTCTGAAAAAGTTGCCTAGTTTCACAACTGCAAAAAAAAAAATAAAAAATGAGCAGAACCACAGAAAAGTGGGCAATCTTTTGCTGACATGAGTGCTGGAAAAAAATTTAGCAGCACATTTTGAAGACTTTTGTAACTATATCTGTGCTAGTTACTTCTCTCATGATGAGTGAGAGTGACTAATGCTATGAGTGATGGAAAAACTGAAAAGAAAGACAAATTCGATTAGGTTAAAGTATCGGGTTACATGTAGTATATGTCATAAAACCCTTATTTTGACCTTTAACGACAAACTTTTATTAAAAGGAAAAATCAGGTTTTCTTATACTTTGGCTGAACAATGCCTGTGGCTAAAGAAGGGGCACCAAAATCTGAGCCTGCCCAGGGCTCTCACGCGACCCCATCTGCCTCAACTGTGAATGAAGCTAGAGGGCTGGGGCTTGGAGGTCCCCTCCGAATGGTGGCACGTTTTGGTGGAAAATGCTCTAAACTCACTGGCAGCCTAGAGATCTTTCCCAACTGCCACCCTGGGAAAATCTAACTTCTTTGGGCCTCTGTTTCCTTATCTGTGAAATGGGTTTCTGAATACCTTTCCTATCCACCCCACAGGGTTGGTAGTGAAACTGGGAAGCACTGTGCAGATTTCAGGCTCCTTATATGGGAAAATATTAACCCATCTTCTGCTCAAAGTTCAGCAGCCTGAAGGCAGGGTGGCGATCTCTTCTACAAACAGCCAGTCCTGCCCTTTAGACAGCAGCCGAGAAGCCCAGCCGCCTGCAAGCCTGTGGCAGTGGCTGATTACAATCTTGTCTCCCAGGATTGAACTCAAGCCCTTAATTCAAGGTGGCTCTTGGAGAGAGTGCTTAATTCAAGGTAGCTCGTGAAGATGGGCCCTTTCTCTAGATTCCCTTACTCATCAGGTGAATCTTGACACCGGGGCTGGTCACATTCACAAACATTGTCCAGTTTAAACTTCTACAGCTGCCTCCTCATCTGGAAGCTCAGAGGGTTTATATTCAAGCCCAGATCTGCACTGAGAACCAGTCTTGGTCTCTGGATTTCTCCCCACAATTCCATGCTGCCTTGGTCTTCAAACCCTGGACCTGTTCTCCTGCCTTGTCCCTGGGTCTCTAAGGGTTCCCTCTCTCTGCTCGCCAGCTTGTGGTCCTGGGCATTTGGGGGGAGGAAGTGGAGGTGACCAAGAGGAGACCAGATCCTCCTGAGTAGAGGCAAGGGGTTCCAAGTTCATGTGCGAGCTCAGGAGGCTGTGGCTCCGTGATCTGTGCTCCTGTTCCTCGCTCTTGCTCTGCCGTTGGAGCTGCCTGCAGGAATGAGGGTCAACCCTGAAAAGGTGGAGATTATAATAGTCCTTTGGTAAAATAATCCTTTATTTATGGGTTCCGAAGGAAGAAGATTTGCCTGGAGGTAGGAACACGTGTGTTGGTGGGAAAAGGGAGCCAGAAGTGTGTGAGCTGCCCACCAATGGACTTACAAAGCCCTGGATCTAAGGGCACAGACACTACCTCAGTCACCTTGGTGTCCAGAGCCTGCCAGAGGATCTGGTGCACAGCAGGCCTTTGGTGTTTGTTGTATGAGTGAGCGAATGAATGATGACTTCTGTGAATAATGGCCCCACCTGGCCTCCCTTCCTGTGCCCTCTGTCCCTCCCAGCTCTACCTCTTTGCTCCTCCATCTCCTAGCCTCCCACACACTGCCCTCCTGACCTGTTTGATTTAATCTCCCTTCCCCCACCCTAGGCTCCCTTCCTGTCCCATGATAAGAGTTGTTTAGCTGCCTGCATCCAGATAATTCTCCTTTCTGGCCCCTGCCTCTGCTGAGTTCCCTGCCCTGTGACTTGACCCGGCTGGCCAGTGTGACTCAACCTTGGTCCTCCTTGCAAAAAATATTAACTCTTTTGAACTCAAACCCTTAATTCAAGGTGGCTCCTAGAGAGAAACCTTGACTGTAAGCTGTCCAGAGGGAGTAGGAATGAAAGTCACTGTCCATGCAGTGACCCCTGAGTCTTGCCCAGGCAAGGAGATGCCATGTGTCCCTCCCTTTGTGGTCTCCAGGAGGCAGCAGGTCAAGCACTCTGTTCTCTGGTGGGAAATCTGACTGAGAGGGTACAAAATTGCTTCTTGGAATGTAGAGCATTGCCCTGTAATCTTCCTGTCACTCTGGCTCTTGCCCTGTTGCCTGGTCAGACCCCTGGTTTTGTGTAAAGTTCCCATGACCATCCCTGAAAGTGCCAGAGGTGACTCATCTGTGTCCCCAACAAGTCTTATCTGCACAGTTTGGCAGCCAGTCCCTCCTCCCACTGCTGTCCCTTTCCAAGACTCTCCCCTGAATGGCTCCTGTCACCTATTGATGGGACCCACCACCTCCCACATCCATTCCTGGTGGGCCTGACATCACCAGAGGCCTTGCAGGCTCTCCATGTTTGGATTCAGCTCAAACAGAGCTTGGGCTCAGCCTGGGTCTCTCTCCCACCTTCATTTCTGAAAGACTTCACCACTTTCATATGAGTTTTCTCATTGAGCCCCCACCAAATCCTCAAAACCACCTTGTGGCATTATTAGTGTCATATGGAAGGAACAGGAACCCACTCAGACCAGCTCCAGTAGGAGGAGAAAGGATTCATTTCAGACTCCGAGGGTGAAATGAAGTACAGCCAAATGGCTTGTGAACATTTTAGAGGGGAGGTGTGAGCAGGGTTGAAATGACTGATCTCTGCTGTGGTCATCATCAGCACTGTTCCATCCGACCTGCTGCCTGTGTGTGCCTATGAATTTGCCTCTCCATGCATCAGTAGCTACACTCCTGACCCAAGTGAATGAATTTGCCATACAGGCTGCCCTAATTATTAGAGTCTTTCAAGACTTTGAAGTAAGAGTGTGGTAGACAGAATAATGTCCCCCCACAAAAGATGTCCACACCCTATCCAGCAATTCCACTCCTTGGTATATATATAATAGAAATGGTAACAGATGTTCACACAGAAACTTATACACAATTGTTTATAGAGGCATTACTCATAATAGCCAGAAGATGGACACAACCCAAATGCCCATCAACTGATGAAAAATCTAGTATATCCATACAATAGCATATTATTTGGCCATAAAAAGGAATGAAGTACTGACATGGATAAATCTTGAAACCATTATGCTAAGTAAAAGTTAGACCCAAAAGACCACACATTTTATAATCCTATCCTTAATGAAAGTCCAGAATAAGAAAATCTATAGACAGGAAGTAGGTTGGTGGTTGCTTGGGATAGGGGGTAAGGGGTGGGGAGAGTAGATGGGTAAGAGCTAATGGGTATAGGGTTTCTTCTTGAGGTGATGAAAATGTTCTAAAATTGACTATGTAATGGTTGCACATATCTGTGAATATATTAAAAATCACTGAATTGTGCACTTTAAATGGGTGAATTGTATGGTATAGATTATATGTCACTAAAGCTTTTTAAAAAAGAAACAAACAAGATGTCCACATCCTAATCTCCAGAACCAGTGAATATGTGACCTTACACAGCAAAAGGGATTTTGCAGGATTAGGTTAAGAATCCTGAGATGGGGAGTTTATCCTGGATTATCTGGGTGGGTTTAATGTAATCACAAGAGTTCTTCCAGAAGAGAGGCAAGGGAGAAAGAGAGAGGGAAAGAGAGAGGAGAGATTTGAAGATCCTACTGCTTTGAAGATGGACAAAGACAAGAAAACAAATGATCCCCTGGAGCCTCCAGAAGGAATGCAGCCCTGCTGACGTCTTGATTTTAGCCTGGAAAAACCATTTCAGACTTCGAATCTCCAGAGTGGTAAAATAATAATGCATTGTTTTAAGCCACTAACTTTGTGGTAATATGTTACACTAGCAAAGAAAAGTAATATAAGATGTTACGAAGAGAAGGTCAAGTGGTGATGGGTTTTGGAGCTATGAGGTCAAGTTGAGCCAGTAAATATGGAGAAAGCAACTTGCCCTCTTCCAGGAAGCCTTCCCTGACCTCCTTCCTTCTCCCACCTGATATTATTTTGGAGTTCTTCTCTGGGATCCTACAACACCAGGGTTTCCACCACTACTGCACAGCAGTCCTCGATTACTTGTCAGTCCCCCTCATTCAGATAGACATTCCTAGAGAGGGCAAAATCTTGAAGACTCATTTCGCATTTCCAGTGCTTAGAATTGTGCTTGGCAGACTGTAAGTGTTCAGCTATTTGGTGACTGAATGACTAAGGTCCCTGAAGCTTAGATATTGTAAAGAATAAGAATAGCTCATCTTTATTGAGTACTTACTATGCTAAGTGCACTATATTCATTTCCTTATTTAATCCCTAAACAAATCCTATGAGCCTGGTGCTCTATGCTCTTTACTACACAGAAGAGAGAGAAGCTCATGGAAGGCAAATATTACACCCAGCCTGCCACAGATCTGCCCAGCGCAAGGCCTGTTCTCTAGACCTGTGCTGTCCAGTACCATGGCCGCTGTCTCCACATGGCTACTTACATTTAAATTAATTAAGATGAGTTAAAATTAAAAGTTCAGTTCCTTGGTCACACTAGCCATGTCTCAGGTGCCCAGCAATCGCACATGGCTAGTGGTGACCAGACTGGGTAGTACACATATGGAGCATTTTTGCCATCACGGAAAGTTCTATTAAGCAGCATTGTTCTCAGCCACTGAGCTATAGACTATACATCAGATAATTCATGTCATTTCAAATACTTGATTGCCTTGAAAAAATAAAAGCAGGCCCAGCTGTTCACCTTCCCAAGGCAGGCGCATGGGTTCTCAGGGAAGCCCGCATCTCCTGGGTCTCAGAGAGGTGGGGCACTCTCGATGGAAGATTCGGGAAAGATAAGGGCCAGCTTTTCCCTCTGCTAAGCAGATCTGATAACTGAGGCGCTGCCCACAGGGAGGGTTGTGGGGCAGGATTACGGTGAAGTCTCTACCAGCTGACGGCTGTCTCCCTTTGGCTCCCTGCGAGGGTGGCCCTGGGGCCTGTCTTCTTCCATCTGATAAGTTGGTCTCAAGCATACCCTGTGTTTGCACAGGATCCATATGTTTTTGTGTTGTAACCAGCCCACCAGAAGCTTCCAGAAGCATAAAATTAAGGCAAAGCCAGGTTGGCCCGCCCAAGGTCACACACAGGAAGTGGCAGCTGGGACATGAACTTCCAAGTGGCTGAAAAAAGAAGACATTTTTGTGTAATGACTACACAGTTTGGGGAGCTCATTCCTCAGATCTAGGCTCCTTCAGAAATTTCAGGAGATGGAGTTGAACTTAGCAGGCATGTTGCCAGCCCTGGGTGCTCTCCAGCTGGGAGCAGGCCTGTGGCCTTGGCTGCTTTCCCCATGTGGGGAGAGATGAGCTATTGGGGTTGAGTAATGCCAGCAGAGATCTCCCTGCCTGCCCAGCTGCAAAGACAGGCCTGCTCCTAGGATTCCAGCTCCCAGACGGCAGCCAGCCCTCAGTCTTCCTCGGAGACCAGGACATGTAGTTCCATGTGGCGGGAATAAAATAAAAAGGTTTCAGGGGACCCCCTCTGACCCAAGGCCAGGCAGCAGGAGTGGGATATCTCAAGCCAGTAACAGAGCCTGAGGTTTCTTGGGGAAAACCACAGAAGACTCAGCTTGGGATGGCAAAACCCACAATCCCCACCACACGAAGCATGGCCCAGGAGCACCTAGGCTGCCAAGACCTCTATTGGCACAAGACTCCATTGGCAGCATCTTCTTGTGGCCATTAGTTCTCCTGTCCAGTGTTAACTCCTGGAAGAGGTGGCTCTGTTAACTCCTGGAAGGGGTGGCCCTGTGGGGGGAACACTGGAGGGAGAGGCCGTGGCGAACACCGAGGAAGATGGCTTCTAGCTCTGCCCTCAGCAAGCTCCTGGCTTGATGCAGGGACACGATTTTTTACCCAAGAGAACCTCCCAATCTGATGGGAGATGCCTAGCCACTTCCCTCAGGGCTCACAGTCTTTGAGAAGATTCCTAGAGCAAATTCTGATCTAATGTGGGAGGCAGAGTACATCCAGGTAGAAGCAAAATTTAGAGAAAATTCAGTAGATCTCACCCCCCCCACCCCCCCACCCCCCAGCAAACACAGGACCACGAGCCATTCCCAGCCCAGGAGTGAGAAACAAGGCCTAGTCTCCCAGGCATATCAAAAGCAAGAGAGGTGGTGCAATTTCACCCATCACCTTGATTTTACTCTGATTTAAAAAAGTAAATAATTCATGAATTTTGATATTATATCTTTGGTAATACCTACATGTACAAGTTTTTGTAGATACAAGTTTTCATTTCTCTTGGGTGTGTACCTAGGAGAGGACTTGCTGGGTCACATGGAAGTCTATGTCTGACTGTTTGAGGAGCTGCCACACTGATTTCCACAGGGGCACCACTCCCACCAGCTGGGGAGAGGGTTCTGATGTCTCCTCTTCCTTGGACGTGCTATTTTGAGATGCCTACTGGGTGTCCAGTTGGTGAAGTCAAGCCGGTGAGGAGTTCAGGGAGAGCCGGGGCAGGAGGCCTGCAGGTTATCAGTGTAGAGATGGTGTTTAAATATCTGACACTGTGTGATTGTGCTAAGCAGTGGGTGTGGGTCCATCAGCCAGACGTTGGCAAGATGCAGAGAAACCAGCCAAGGAAAGTGAGGGAGGCCTTCGGTGAGGAGGAGGAGTCCCAGGAGACCAGTTGTTCTGGAAGCCAAGGAAAGAAAATCTTTCTGAGAAGAGAGAGAAAACAGGCCGAGTCAAACGCTGCTGATGAGGAAGATGAGGGTGAGATCTGACCACTGCCC
The DNA here is from genome assembly GCF_964146895.1 of Miniopterus schreibersii. Classification (NCBI taxonomy): domain Eukaryota; kingdom Metazoa; phylum Chordata; class Mammalia; order Chiroptera; family Miniopteridae; genus Miniopterus; species Miniopterus schreibersii. The sequence continues at coordinate 26,531,875 of NC_138119.1, forward strand.
TGGGCCCCATGGAAGTTTCCGGCAACCCTAACAACAGAAGTTCTTGACAGTAGTGGGCAAAGCTAACTTTTCCAAGGGGACACAGCAGGTAAGTCATTACATCATTAATTCAAACTCAGGTCTTTGGACACCAAGCCAGGGCCTTCGTGTTACACCACGAATGCCTTTGGAGATCACCATGGCTGAGGTGGCCATGTACTTCAGGGTCTGAGGAGGTTCTCTGAAGCTTGGTGACTGATCTTGAGCAGGTTTGTGAAGGGGAGATGAGCCCAGAAACCTGTCCATGAAGCTCCATTTGCCTCTTTCCTGACACTCCTGTAGATGTTTTGACAAAAATTCTTAAAGCTCTATTTACTTGTCTTGACTTCCCCTAAGCGCCCAGGACAGCCGTCTTCATGGGATGGGGGATGGGAGGGACAATGGTTTCCTCCCAGGCCTTCTCATCATATGCTGAGGCCTCTGCTTGCTTCATGCCCCATTGGTTCCCCAGCTTCAGGATCTTTGGGGAGCAAGAAGGAGGCTCATTTTCGGGACGGACGTCCTGGAAATCTGCTACACTCTGTCTCCCTCTCTAGCTGGCACCAGGCTGCACCCTGTGCCAACATGTGGGTATTTAACCATGGGAGCCATGGGTAAGACCAGCAGCCCCCAGCTCATTCTGGCAGGGGCTGCATCGTGCCAGCCTGCTGTGGTCACCCCCTTTACCCATCCATCCCCTTCCCCTGGCTTTCAGGCCCTCCACTTGGGCTTCTTGCCTCCCAGGCAGGGTTGAGGGCATGGACCCTGAGCCAGAAGGCATGTGAGGACATCTGGTTCAGCTCTTGCTGAGGGGAATTCCATGGGGGGAGGAACAAGAAGATGTGTTAAGCAGCCTACTCTACCCTCTACTGACCAGCAGCCAGGCGGGAAGAAGGGCTCTGGCAGCTTTGATCCCGAGGCAGCCTGGAATAACTTCTCCAACCTTCATCGCTCAATGCATCAATACTTGCAGCCTTCCCACACCGGTCTGGTGAGACCTGCCCCATTCCACAGGCTCTGCAGCCCTTAGGACTGGCTGGGGGTGGCAGAATTGTGACCATGAATAGTGTTCCTACATCCACCCCTCAAAAGTATATGGGGGCTGCATTTGTGATAAAAACTCTCAGCAAAGTGGGAATAAAGGGAACATACCTCAACATAATAAAGGCCATATATGACAAACCCATAGTTAATATCATACTCAATCAGGAAAAACTGAAAGTGTTTCCCTTAACATCAGGCACAAGACAGTGATGCCCACTATCACCACCCTTATTCAACATAGTACTGGAAGTCTTAGCCACAGCGATCAGGCAAGAAGAAGAAATAAAAGGTATTCAAATTGGAAAGGAAGAACTAAAACTGTCATTATTTGCAGATGACATAATACTATACATAAAGAACCTTAAAGATTCCACCTAAATACTACTAGAACTAATAAATGAATTCAGTAAAGCAGCAGGATACAAAATAATTATTCAGAAACTGGTTGCATTTTTATATACCGATAATGAACTACCAGGAAGAGAAACTAAGAAAACAATCACATTTACAACTGCATCAAAAAAGAAAATAAAATACCTAGGAATAAATTTAACCAAGAAGGTAAAAGACCTATACTCGGAAAATTGTAAGACATTGAAGATACAGGAAAGAAGATATAGATAAATGGAAGCATATACCATGCTCATGGATAAGAATTAACATCATTAAAATGTCCATACTACCAAAAGCAATCTATAGATTCAGTGCAATTCTTATCAAAATACCAAAGGCATTTCTCACAGAACTAGAAAAAATAATCCAAAAATGTGTATGAAAACACAAATAATCCTGAATAGCGACAGTGATCTTGAAAAAGAACAAAGTTGGAGGTATCACAATACCTGATATCAAACAATACTACAAAACTATAGTAATCAAAACAGCATGGTACTGGCATAAAAAACAGACATATAGATCAATGGAACAGAATAGAGTCATCCCCCATCCCAGCCCAGGAGTAAGGACGGTCACTAATGTGTTAGGACAAGGGTCTGACTGCCTTCTCTCTGTCTCCTCTTCTTAGCCTCCTCTCCTTCTCTTCTTGGCAGCTGCCGACAGTGAGGGGTTAGGGAGCACTAGGCTGTCACAGGGGAGGCTGAGGTCTCCAGGCACATGTGCCATAGTTACCACTCCTCTGATTTGGAGCCTCAGACAGTAGCCATGAGCCCAGCCAGCCCTGGGTCGCAAGAAAGACCAGGAAAGAGTGTGGAGAGCTCAAGGTTCAAGTTCCCTTTGCTGATGGGGCCAGAGAGCCCAACCTCCTCTCCTGTTGTTCCTGATGGTGAGCGCTCAGGCCAGAGTGTTGCTGGCTCAGTCAGGAGTCTCTTCTGTTGGAGTGGGGGAGGCAATATGAAAAATGTTGGTCCTGACTGGGCCCGGGAATTACTATCTGGGAGCGTGACAGGCTGGTGTGGAAAAAAGGGTGCTGCTTTCTCTCCTCCCACCCTTTCAACAGCCCTGCTCTAGTAGCAACATGTAGAAGAGAATTATTATTGTTATTATTATTATTATTTCCATTTGAGGTATAATTATAGCAGCTCTCAAAGCAAAACCTCACACCCTTGGCACCACTGGGCAAATTAGGTGTGTAATTACGTCATGGAGTCATCCGATCTCACCTCCCTCCACTCTCTCTTCTCTCTGATCCAGCCCAGCAGGCCGTGCTGCCCCTCTGGACATTTATGGGACTTCTCTGGCTCTGGGCCAGTGAGATCATCTGTCTCCCTCCTGACTCCCCAGTGCCGCTGGAAGGTCCCCTATTTAGCTGCATCTTCTACTGGGTCCAAACTCACTAAGCTCTGTGGTTGGAGCCCCAGAGCCGCACTCACTGGTCTGAAGGGCTCTGCTCCGCTCTGGATTCTCAGGCTGAGTGGGGCATTTGCAGAGCCACAGCCACAGGCCAGAGTCAGTGCAGCACAGGGTGGATAAGTTCCAGGGACCTGGGGGTGCAGGGGACCTTGCAGTCAGTTCTCTGACTGGGCCTCCTTTCCCAGGACGCCCTCCAGCACCTACATCTTCCCGGGGGCTGAGGAAGACAACCTCAGGGAAGCTACCCAGGCACTGAGAGGGCCCTGTGGCCTTGCTGCTGAGAAGGCTGCTGGCCAGGAAGGCTGCTTCCCACCAGGGCTGTGGAGATAAGGTGGCAGCCTCCGCTCCCAGGGGCCCCACAGTAGAGATACCAGCCGCCTTGTTCTCATTCTGGAGGTGATGAGTCATGAGAGAGGCGGGGTGCGGAGGGAGCCTGCAGCCCTGTCTTTCTGTAGAAACACATCCCAGGAATCCCCGAAGCCCAGGAAAGGCCCGTGAGACCCGGTGAGACCCGGTGAGAAGGGCAGCCGCAGGCGGTTCAGAGGCACAGGACTCCTACCAAGGTTCTGAGATGTGAAGATGGGGACAGTCTGCTGCCCCACCCTGCAGGTGCTCCACTATTGGCCCACATTCTCTTATGACAAAATCATTTGAGATCTATGTCCTTGGCCCTCCTTTCTGGGTGTATTTCTCGTCAATCAAGTCACACAGAGGATTCAGATCATCCGTAGGGTAGAGAAAGCCTATAGGGAGGACTTTGAGTAATGGCCTGAGGTTGGAGGAAAGAAAGTTGCTGCTGGTTTTCAGTCAACCATCTTCTTTTTTGTCCCATTTGGAGAATCTACAAAGAAACAGGTAAGGACCCAGAGTTTTGGTGTGGTAGCCAGTGAGGGCCATAACAGGCCTACACAGTCGGGGACTTGTTCCCTTTTCTGTATCCTCTGTTTGTGTTTCTGACTTTTCCCATCTCTCTTCTCAGCACTCATCCTTCTAAGTTCTGGGCCCCCCTGGTGCCAGGGGTGTTAGATGACATTTTGACCCACCTGCAGGGGATGCAGCAGGGGACAGAGCAGGGAGATGGCCAACCTGTCCGAGATGGTCGGGTTTGAGAGGGGACCACATGGCTAGAACGATGAAATCTGCCTGGGGTGGAGGGGACATCAGAGAAGCTTCTGAGAAGTGGCATCTGGACGGGCCTTGAAGGATAAGTGCCCCACATGAACAACCTGGAGAGGGAACTCTGGGCCCTGGCAGCGTTGCCAGATAAAATACAGAACATTCAGTTAAAATGAAACTTCAGATAAACAGTAAGAAAATTTTAGTACAAGTCCCCAGTATTGCTGAGACAAGCTGACACTAGATAGATGTTTCTTATTTATCTGAATTTAAATTAACTGGACATCCTGAATTTTGATTTGTTGAATGTGGCAACCCTAGGTCCAGGAACTGGCAGGAACAAAGACAGAAACAGCATTTGTGGGAAGGAGGAGGGGTCCAGTAGGAGTCACAAAACCTTGGGCTGTCAGCAGCCACGATAGACTTCAGTGGGCAGGTCTAGACTTAGGACCACAGGCCACCTGTCAGCAAATGTCAACCCTCAGGCCACTGCTCTTAGCCAGTCCTTTCTTCCAGGATCACCTTATCACCACCTGGAGAAATCTAGTTTCAAATATTCACTATTTCTTTTTTCTTTCCCAAGCTTCTGCCTCCAACCCCTTCCCTTGGGTCAATATTCATTCAAGCTATTCAGCATTCATTTGCTGAACGGCAGTCATGCCAGGCATGGTGCTTGGCACTGGGGATTAAGCGGCACATGGAACAGACATAGCCCTTAGCCACATGGAATTTACAACGTATAGCTTTAAAAACCTCTTTTGACAGTATATGTGGTGGGTGGGAGTAGACAGTAAAAAATGCACATACAAACTAAATTTCTCCTCTCTCTCTTTTTTCTTTTAATAGCTGTTTCAGAGAAAGGACATTTCTGAGCCCCAGGCCTTCCCTGGAATACTGAACTCCTTTCCGGCATGGAGTTGGAACAACTGAGCTCTCAGAGTTCTCTCTGCTGTTCTGTCTGTGCCTGAATGAAAAAGCCCCGGGAGCAGAGCCCTGTTAGAAGTTACAGGAGGAAGGTGACTGTCCCAGACCCCAAATGCTAGTCTGATGGGGGACACACTAAAACAAACACCCCCCTCTCCCCAGTCCAAACTACCTCTAATACAAATGTTTAGTTAGAAACACAAATTGGTAACGAGAGCACTTTTATTTCTGTCAAGGCCAAGAACGGCCCCAAGTGTTAGGCATGTGCTGTGTACCGAGCACATGTCAAGCGCCGTTCCATTCAGCATATGCCCAGAACGGTCCTGTGATACTGATTCTCTATTTGCCCCACGTGACAATTGAAGGGATGGCAGCTCCGAGGGATGGGGAATTTGCCCGGTGTCCAGAGTTGGCAAGTGTCACGCCGGGGCTGGGGCTGGGGCTTCAGGACTGCAGACCTCACAGAGTTAAGCACGGTGCTGAAGATCTGGAGGGTGGTCTGCGCCACCGAAGTGCTCATCCGAAAGGACTTACGCTTTCCAGCCGCTGCCAGGCTCCTAGGCCTTCGCTCTGCTGAGGCAGGGGGCAGTCCTAAGGGGCTTGCCCTGGCACGAGGGCTCCCTGGCCCATGCCTGGCATGTAATAGGCACACAATACTTGTATTCTGGAAAAGTGAATAACTGGCACCGGGTTGAACATCTCTTTTACCACGCAGGAGGGGACTGTCCCTAGGATAGACCTTGGCTGAGCTGCAGTGCCAGAATCCTCAGGGCCCAGGCAGACCTGAAACACCCCGAGTAGCGAAAGGGTGAAATTATACTTCCCTTAAGTCTCGGGGTGAACACAGACCACGGGAAGGCCTCACAATGCCTTCAGTTTTCAGCAGGAGATATCCAAGAGTTAAAAGTTACCACAGAGCTAACTGGCTGGTCTAGGGGTGTGCTGATAAACCGTGCTCCTAGGAGAAAGCTCTGGCTTCCAGCATTTGCTGACTGTGAGGCGTAAATACCTCCACCATGGCCCGCGGTGGCTCCAGCACACCACTGGCCCTAGCAACTCGTTTAAAACTAAGACTACTTGCTTTAAAAGTGTACAAATCATATATATGGGGAAAATCAAACAGGATTTAAAATGATAAACCTCCTGGTCCCCCACCCCACAGGGAACAGTCTGTAACAGTTTCTGGTTTTAGTTCTACTGATGGTCCCTTCCGTAGTTCCAAATGGTGAGCTTAAACTGGCCTGTAGTGGTCTCCCGTCCCCAGTGTCCACCGATGCCCTGGCCTGAAAGACTAGGAACCTAGCTCATCTCTGACACCTTTACCTCCCTGCCCCCCACCCCCACACTCAGGTATTTTGCCGATACTTTGCAATTCTTCTGTTGGTTACCTTTATGTCTTTAAATGACAATAGCAGGCACTCCTGTAGTGTTTGTTCTTAGGCAAGATGCTGTTATACACACTTTAGACATATTGATGATTGAATCCTCACAGCAGCCCTCTGAGGCAGCTTGTATTTTCATTTCCATTTTATAGATGAGAAAACTGAGGCACAGGAAGGTTAAGGAACTTGCCCAAGCTAGTAAAAGGCAGAGATAGGATTCAAACCCAGACAGGGTGGCTCCAGACTTCATGCTTTTAAGCGTCTCAGAGAAAGGTCGTGTGAAGTTACTTCAGGTGGGGGACAGTTGCCGGGGGAATGGCCATAGGAATAAATGTATATTTATTTATATATTTATTTATTTATATATTTATAAGTAGGCTCTAACCTATTTGCTTTTATTGCCCTTACAGTAAGAAGCCAGGGGGCAGGTAACGTCTCCACAAGCCTGCCTCTGCCCTATCAGCTAGCCTGGGCTGGAATAGCCCGGGGCCCTGCCCACCATTAGAAATACCGCAGGTGGGGTTGCGAAGGTCTGTGGTCAAAATCTGCCTTCAGGTGTAAAGGCTTCAGGTAATTTGGGGACAATGTGTCTACTGATGTGGGCTCACTCATCTTGAGTGGTACTTGGTGGGCCCTTTCAGCTGGAAGGCTTGAATCTTAAGATTTAGGAAAATGTCTTCTCTTATTTCTTTAATAATTCCTCCTCTTTATTTTTTCTCTTGAATGTTGGGGGTCTTAGATTGATTCTCTGTCTCTCTCTCTCTGTCTCTGTCTCTCTCTCTGGCCTATATTCTGGAATATCGTTTCATCTTTTTCTTGTAGCCCTTATACTAAATATTTTATTTTAGCGATCACAGTTTTAATTTCCAAGAACCTTTTTTCTTTCACTGTTCCCTTGCCTGCCTAGTCCACATGTTTTTGGTTTACAGATACCATCCATATCTTCTTGGATCGCTCTGAAATGGCAAATTAGAATTATCTTAGAATTCCGAGTTGACTCCATTTATTTTGGCGCCAGTGGTTCTGGTTTCTTACCTTGATTTTTCTACTCCCTGGGTTTTTGGTTCCTGAAGTCAGCTAATATTCACCAAGCCCCTGCTCTGTTTCTGTGTGAGGCGCTGTGCCTGGGACAGGGACTACGGTGACACGTCTCTGTCTTCATGGAGCTTTCCATTTCACAACAGCCTGTCATGCTAGATCAGATTTCTGTGTTAGTAATTCCACCTGTATTTAACATTTCGGTTTCTTATCTGCCAGCCTCACTAGACTATGAGTAGGGGTTCAAATTATATATATTTATTCCAAGCACGCCCTTGATAAAAGTTTGATACATCTTGGTTGAATGGAACTGAATTGAGTTTGTGATTGTTGATATAATCACATACACACACAGACACACACACAAGATGCTGATGCTGTAGAGTTGTTCTGGGGGCCTCCAGAACGATGGGAGAGACCAGAACTGAACGGCATTCCTCTGGAAGGCTTTGCAGAGGCTTGAGAATCAGAGCCACCCCAAGGTCACTGCCATTCCCACTCACCCATCTACTCACTTTCTCAATAAACACCAAGGCCACCATTGCCTCTTCTCTCTCTAGTGGTTAAAAACTGTCACTTTTGCCTGCAGTGTCTCAGCATCCAGCCTGTCTCCTCAGCTCTATAATTGTGATCATTAAAAAGAAGGGGGGCAGGAATGCAGGCGCTTTCTGGTGCCTCCCTTCCTCTTCCTCCCAGAGCTGCAGGCCTCTTTCCAGAGGGCAATGGGCCATGGATTCAGAGCCTCAATTCATTTATTCAGGCATTCATTCATTCAGCCATTAATCCTTTATTAAGGAAACCTTATGTATTAGATTTAGGAGTGTCAGGCTCTGGAAACTTAAAAAAACAACAAAAGATATGGTGCTCTCCTCACAGGTTTCAGGAGATTACAGTCCAGGAGACTAAAGCATGTGACATTTTCCCAGGGGTGCAGCAGACCCCACTTCACTTTCCTTGACTGCCCCAATGCTGTGTTTCCATTGAGTTTGGCCTCTGCTCCCAGGCCTCCACACTAGGCCTCTCTCTTCTTAAGTAAGTACTCACTAGATGTGTGTTGGTTGAATGAATGGGTGAATAAATGAATGAGCAGCATTGCCTAGCATAGCGGGATATGCCCAGCGTCTTTACCCTGAAGGGACCCATTGCCAACTCCCACACTATTCTGGAATCCCAATGACAGTCTGAGACCCATGACAAGCAGAAAGATCCAAACTCTCTGCAGCCTCCTGCTTCCTAGCAGCACCCACCTTGGGAAGGAGCTGACTCTCCTGGCCCAGGCGCCTGGCTGGGGAAGGCGGAGCTCGTTAAACTCTGGATCAAAGAGAGCTTGAGAAATGCACAGTCTCATTAACCCAAGGCCCAGACAGCCAGGCCCAGGGAGTGAGGGTGGTAGGGGGAGGGGTGAAGGGAGGCTCTGGGGTGCAAGACGCTGCTACTAATAAGTTTAAAGAAAGAAAAACAAGCCTTAGGATCCAGAATGCATGAAAAAGATGCAGGAAACCAAGGACCACAGGGGGTTCTGGGAGTGGAGGGCTGAATCTGAGGGCCACCATGAGCCTGCTCAGCAGAAGCTTCCCCTCCACCCCCAGGGCGGCTCTTGGCCAGATCACAGGCAGGCAGGAACAATGGGAGGAACGGAAAACGTGCAAGGCCAGAGGTGGGGGAGTCCAAGCCTATGGTTCCAGCCCTGCGGGCATCCAGCGGCCACTTAAGATACTGTACAGGGGTTCTGTTTGTAGAGCCAAGGCTGCTGGGCCTGTGCACAGTGAGGCCTGGGCCACTGGACATGCCAGGAAGAAGGCCCAGTCCTGGGGTGGATGAGTGGCCTGGGGCAGGGGTCCGGGGCTGGAGGCCAGGAGACCCAGCAGTAACAAAGGTGACAAAGCATTGTTGATGGGAACTTCTTGGGAGGCTCTAGGAGGGTGGGTGGCTAATCAGGCTGGAAAGTATTCTGCCTACCTCATGATCAGGGGCATGGGCACATTGACTACAGCAGAGACACAGGGATGTTGCTCTCCTCACACCCAGACCCTCTGTCCTTGTGGTGAGAAGATCATCCTCAGGAAAGAGCAATGAGTTGGAGTCCTTTCCAGTTGCATTCTCTGCTTAATCCCCTGAGAAATCAGCTTTTCCCCTCCCCAGCTCTGTCTCTCCCTCCCCAGCAATCCCTCAGCCCTGCCCAGACTGTGACACATGGCAGTGGTGTCTGCCTTGACCCCGAGCCTCGGGGGAGCACCAGGGACAGCAGGGGAGGCCAAGGGGAAGAAGGGCAGCTCCGGAGATTTCCCTGGTGGTGGCCCAGGACAGCCTGAGCAGGCGGCCCCTCCCTGCCCTGCCTCACCCGGTGGGAAAGCCCTCCCGGACAGTTCTCTGCCTCCCTTTGTCTCCAGTGTCTCCAAGGGCAGGAGGGGGCAGAGCCTACTTCCGCCAAGCTCTTGGAAACAACAAGGGACAACATCCTGCATCAGTCTCCGTGTGTATTGTGCAGTGTGAGAGTAAAGTGAGCGTATGAGTGTGAGTGAGAGTGGATGTGTATGGGACTGTGAGCCTGTGATGTGTGTGTGTGGTGGGGCGAGTGGGGTGTGTATGTGTTATTGTGAGTGTGTAAGGAGGCTCCCCCGCCTGCTGGGCCCCGCAGGGGACACTTGGAGTTGATCCTGATGTTCTCCTGGAGCGACAGGGTGATGGTGTGGACAGGTCATGTTTCCAGAATGTCCAGCCCTGGGCTTTCGCAGATCTTTCTCCAGGTCCCCAGAGAGAGCATCCTTTCTGGTTAAAAGGCCTGATGGCTTCCAGCCTTTATCTTATTCCTCTAACACCATCCCTGCAAGTGCACACAGCACATCTTGTGGTCGCTGTGCATGGGACTCTAGGGACTCCACAGAGCTGACCCCAGGAACACATGCCTCACTGTGGGTGTGGGCAGTTTCCTCCTCTGCGGATAAAGGAGACATTCTCATTCACTGAGGATGCTGGGCATGGCCTTTGAGCCTTTGTCAGGAGCTTGGCTCCAACAGAGACACTGGCCTATGGAAGCCAGAGGACACTGGGACCCCTTTGGGAACCCAGGCCACTGTTCTGGTCACCAAAGGCCCTGCCTCTCTCAGCCTTACCTGGGGTATGTTTTGGGGTAAGAATGTCTGGCCCACAGAGCCCCACCGGTTGTCTTTTCTCATCTTTATTTTCAAGCCAGAGGCTCCCATACACCAGAATCTTAATGGGCTGCCACAGCCCAGGAAGGTCTTGAGCCCCGATGGACCTAAGGGGTGGGCCTGTGGCAGAAGAATGGAATTCCTGCTGGATTCAGATAGAGTGGAAGGATCCTGCTGTAAGGGAGTGTGCCTTAGTACCAAAATAAACTTTCAGGTTTATTCTAGGTCCCTGGGGCCTCTGCTCAACTCCAGTGACCACATGTGGCAGAAGTTAAGAGCTCAGCCTCTGGAGCCACACAGATCTGAGTTCAATTCCTGGCTCTACCACTCACCATGCTGTGAGACCTTGGACAAGTTACTTCATGCTTCTGAACCTCAGTTTCTTCATCTGTAAAATGGGTATAATTGTACTTACATCATGGAAGTGTTGGGAGGAGTGGTCTGTTTTCAGAAGACTCTAACAGTGGGTCACGGAGAAGACCAGTGAGCAGTGAAAACTGTGGCAGGAGGGCCCTGGGTGGTGGACGCTGATGCCTCTGCCTCTGGAAGGCTATAGATAGCAGACTATTTCCCATAGTCTCTCCATGCCCCCACCCCAAACACACAGGCCTGGGATGTCAGAGCTGGCAAGGCCTTGAGACCATCAGAGGCTGAGAGAGGAGTCAGCTGGCTTCTCAGAGGCCCCTTTGGGACTGGAGTCCTGCTCTCCTGACTTGATGGGATTTATTATGGCAAATACTCAGTGTTTAGAGCACAGCCATCAAATCTGGAGTCCATCTGGATTCAAATCGCAGCTCTACCACTCAGTCACCTCGCCTCTCTGATCCTGTTCCTTCATCCCCAAGATGACAATAATACTAGGCCACACCTTGGAGTAGTGCTGGCCAATACAACAGCCCCTTGCCAGGTATGGCTGTTTAAATTTAATTAAAGTAAATAAAATCTACTTCTTAGTTGCACCAGCCACATTTCAGATGCTCAGTGGTCACGTGTGGCTAGTGGCCACTGTACTGGACAGTGCTGACATAGACCGTTTCCATCACTGCAGAAAGTCCTGTGGGTAAGTGCTACCTTAGAGGCCTGTTGCGGAGAACACACTAGGCAATGAGGTCAAAGTGCTCAGCTCAGAGCCTGGCTCTGAGTGAAAGATGACAGCTGTCACTGTTATTATCAGAGCCTCCTGAGAAGGCTTCTTCCCAGCTAAGGGTGGCCTTCCTAAAGACCAGGACATTCCTTGAGGCTGTGTCCATGGCTGTGATCTGAAAGCACCACAGGACTTGGGGATGGAGAAGTGACCAGCCATACATCCCCTTGAGTCACTCTCTGGGAAGGGGGTAAATTGTTCAAGCTCTGTACTTTACTGATGAGGAAACTGAGGCCCAGAGAAGTGAAGTGACATCCCCAAAGTCACCTGACAGAGCTGAGGCCAGAGTCCTGTTTCCTGACTCTTTGCCCAATGAGCTTGTCCACCCCCTCCCATTCAGGTGCACGTGGAACCCAGGTTTCTAGGCCACACCTCAGATGTCTTGAGCCAGAGCTCACAGGGTGGGACCTTCGGTCTGCTTTCTTACCTGAGTTCCAGATGCTTTTGCTCTTTAGCCAGTTTGGGGGCACTAGGTCAGAATACCAGGGTCTGACTGGCTCTAGACCCTGGTGGCTTGAACATGGCAAGCTTGGGGAGCATAGGCCTCCATCCCTTATGCTCTCCTGAGCTCATTTCCCCAGAGTGTCCTTCTTTCCCTTTGACACATATCAGGAATTCTCAGGGTACCTTGGGAAAAGCCAGTGAGGGACCTTCAGCCTGTTCCCATTAGGGGCACCAAGGCAGCTGCTCACCAAAGTGGCTGAGGCTGGAACCCAGGAGCCCAAGAAAGCACTCAGGCTGCAGCACTGAGCTCACAGAGGGACTTTTTTGGCCTGGGCACCTTGGCTCAGGCTTATTGGCCGAGGAGGGAGCCAGCCACTCCATCCCCTGGCTGCCAAGAGCAGCCCTTGCAAGAGGACGATGGCCAGCCTTCAGTGTTGTTTGGCCCAGGGGACTGTTTTCTCCGAAAGGAAGCCTTTAATCTCCATGGTGGTGAGTAATCAGGAGTTGAGAGGGACCAGCTTCCCATTCCAGGGAGCTCAGCGGGATTGTGCAACCCGGCCCTTTGCAAGGAGAGCCCCCTTTCATCTGAGCATGCCAAGGGCCTTGTTATCCATGTGGTTGGGGAGTAGAGCCAACACTTGCCTGTGTCTCCCCCGTGTACGTGCCACTTAGCTGGGATGGGGGCTTAGGCTGGGGGTGTGCAACTGGATGGCTCATAGTCACGTGGGGTGGGCCCTTTCCAGAGTTTCCCTGCTCTTCACAACTGGTTTCAGACGCAGCCACATTCCAGTGGGGGAACTCAAGAATGGGGATCCCCTTGGGATGGGGTGGGAACTGTATCTCCTACATCTTCTGTTCAGGGCTTAATAGGTCACAACAGGGGGCTCTTCCCAAGCACCAGCTCCCTATTCCTTCACCCAAAGAGCGGAGCCCAGGGAGGTTCTCCATCTGGCTCACACTGCAGAGGCAGAGGTTAGGTTCAGAGGACTCCCCCGAGGCACTGACATGGAGTATATCTATATGTGGTTAAACAAAGCTTCAAGGTACACTCACTCATTCACTCACTCATTCATTCATTCATTCATTCATTCATTCATTCATTCATTCACCCATTCATTCATTCATTCATTCACTCATTCAGTAAACACACCTTTACTTATGTGTTCTAGCCTCTGGGGAACAGTAGCAAACAAAAGACAGAATCCTTGCTCTTGGGGAGCTAACATTCCTATGGGGGAGAGGGGAGATAGGAAATAAATAAGCAAATAAGCTAGTACATAATGTAATGTTAGTTAGAGAAGGGCTATTTTTGATAGTGTGTTGAGGAAATGGGCTCAAGAAGCATTGACTTGTTGTACCTTTTCCCTGGTGTTAAAAACAACCTGACTCATTGTTTTAGAAATAAGAGATTAAAATACCCATTGAGGCCCCTTGTATATCTCTTCACTATCCTCTCTGTACACAGCTTTCCTGAGGGTCTAAAGTTACCAACCATGAACCACAGAACTTTTATGATGTGATAAAAATTGTCAGGTTGACGTTATATCTATTACCTTTAAGGTCACTTTATTTAAACCTGGGGCTGACAATAAGTTCTGCTCACATCACCTTGGGCTTAGTCTCAGGAAAGTGTTCCCTTTTAGGGCAGTCTCTTAACTTTTGCTGTCTGTCCTAAACTGACACTTTGAGATCACCCTTGCCAGCCCCACCCCTCCCTCTTTTAAGAGGATGGAGGTGCAAAGGTGTAATTTGTGATAAGGGAAGTCTTCCTGGAGGCCAGTCTGCTAGCACTGATACCAGTCTCCCAGACTGATAGGCATTCATCAGGGCATGCAAGGCAAGTCCTTTTCTGGAGAGGCAGTGGGTGTGGTGGATTTAGAGGAAGAGACATGGTTGGAGTCCCTGCTGCCCTGTGGCCTGGAGGGATCACTGGCTTGGTGGTCAGGCAGACTCAGAATCAAGTCATGGCACTGCTACTTCCTGGGTTGCCTCTGTCCCTCTGAGCCTCAGTTTCCTCATCTGTAAAATGAGGATCTTTAAAAAACTGTACACAAATCCCTGGCATATGTTAGCCACTTGATAAATAACATTGGCTTCTTAGGCAAATAACTTAATCTCTCACAGTTTTGATTTTTCCCCTGTGAAAGAGAGATATCAATATATCGGTCCCATGGGGTTGTAGTGAGGGTGAGATATGTAAAACTGTTTGTCACAGAGCCTGGGGTTCAATAGTGTGTGTCTAGTCCACCTGGAAAGCTCATCCCGGAGTAAGTCAGCAGGTAGACAGGTCTATAGCGGGGCCCAGATATTGCTCAAGCAGCTGTCCACACTGCAGGCATGGGCCCTCTTCTCCGGCCACTGGCTCAGTCAATGAAGGGAAAGTAAGGAGGGGAAGTGGGAGGAAGAGCTTTCTGGGTGTTTTTGCTGATTTACATTCTGGTTTCAGAATCAGAACAGACCACATGGATAATGTACCAGCTGAGCAGATCACACACTCTAAGGAAGGGGGTTGGTGTGAGGCCAGAGGCTGGTGAAAAGTGCAGTCTCACTGCCTCCACTTCCCCTCCAGAGAGTCAGTTCTGCTTCTCCAGGTTCACCACGGGCCTTTCTGGTGCTGACTCATCCTCACACAGCTTCAGCTCCGGAAAGCAGAGCGTGTGGAAGGAGGCTTATTAATAGCCTTTGCCTGGGACACTCATCCTGACTTTTCCTAAGATAGTCTGAAGCGAGCCTTGATGCCCTGTCCTGCGTTCTCACCTCCACCCCCACCCTCCAGCATTCTCCTCCCAGGAACTGAGAAGTAACAATTCTGGGCCCTCAGTAGTGCCCGGAGGCTCTGGAGCTTTCACCCTGTCATTTCTCGATTGGCTGGAATTTCAAAATGGAAACCCATTCATTTTGGTCGGAGGGCCAGGCCTGGGGAGATCTTCCTATGGTGTTCCGGACGGCTCCCCACACAGCTCCTAAATGAGATACGATAGCAGGTGAGGAGGGAGGTGCAGAACAAACCCTTGAAAGTGTCCCAAGGCCAAGCAGAGGTCAGAGACAGCAGCAGTGCCAGCCGGCATGACTCGGTTTGTGGCAGAAGCAGCTGTGACCCGAGGTATCTGCCCTCTTCTGGGCACCATAAGGTCCCAAGGAGCATCTGGAGTATGTGATGTGGGGGCCGTGGTGACGTAGCCCCACACAGAACAGCCTGCTTTGGGAGCGTCACCCACTGCAGTGAAGAACGGTGACTGGGTGGACTAGAGTCTGTGGCAGGATAGACTGGGGCCCCGAGTGAAGAGGTAAGTGGTGCGGGTTCTCGGACCCTGTGCTGGGGAACTGGCCGCACGTTCTCCGAGGGGGCCTTTGCAGGGGCGGATGAATCAGAGGCAGCCTCATGTGGCACAAGCACTGCTTTGTCACCTCAGCTTTATCTCTCATTAGCTGTGTGATCTTGGTCAAGGTATGACTCCTCCGTGGGCCTCGGTTTCCTGGACTATAACAAGATAGTGCTGGATAAGATGCCGTCTAAGGTCTCTTCCGGATGGGACGCTCCCGGTTACTACTATGTGCCTGTTCAGAAAATGTGCCCCTGTTCAGGAGAGAGGGGCGCAGCTAAGGGGGTCAGTCACTGGACTGGCGGGGGTAGACAAGGGACAGAGAAGGGGAGGGTTGGGGGCTCTCTCTCTCTGCCTCAGAATCTCTCCCTGTCCCTTTCATCAGAAGGGCTTCCCCCGCTCCTCCCAGGCCACCTTGCCGCACTGGAAAACAGTGCAGTGTGTGGTTTTCCTGGGCCCCAGGCAGGCCTTCCGCCTCCGGCAGTCAGCTGAATCTCTGCTTCCTCTCCCATCCCCCCTCCAGCACCTCTGTGTACCAGTCTGGGTTCAGAGGACCCCCCAGGGACCCGAGGACTCTGTGAAGGAGTGAAAGTGACGAGAAGGGGGTCTGGGTAATGAACAGAAAGCTTGCCCTGTTGGGATGGGCGGGGGTGGGAAGAGGGGCAGACAGAGGAGAGAAGCCTTAGAGCCAGGGGAGACCTTGGCAGAGAACATGAGTCCTCCCTCGACGGCCGACAATCAGCAAGACCTGCATGGCTCCCAGATTCTGCCTTCACTCCTCCATCTTTCAAGTGGACAAACCTGCCCCTTTCTGTCTCAGAAGGAGGTTGGGAGCGTCCACATAGCCCTAAGACAAGCTTGTTGCTCACTAGCCCTGGCAGAGAGTAGGGGAGGGGACAGGAAGGCAGAGTCGCCTCTGGCAGGGGAGCGTCACTGGGGACCTGGGGGTGCTAGGGCTTAATGGATTAACTGCTGGGGTGGGAATACTCCAGCGCCCAGCTTCAGGATACTTGGAGATCATCCAGGGGAATCTGGGCTAAGACGCAGATCCTCTGCCCCCTGAACTTGGCATGAATAGAAGATGGAAGCAGCTGAAATGATTTCCTGGCTGGCTCTCCAGCTTGCATGTCTGTCTAGCAATTGCTCTCGCCTGCTGAAGCCACCTCGCATGCGGCCCCTGGATCCAGATTTTTGCAATGCCGTGCCAGGAAAACGCAGGGGAAGGGAGGGGCATCTGGCCCACAAACTCACATGGAGGGAGTTTTGGGTTTGAAAATGGATTGTCTTTTGCTCTGTTGATATTTCTCTGGCATTAGTGTGCTGACTGTGAAAGAGAGGCTTTTGGCCAAAAAGTAAGTCTTCCTGGAACAAATAGCCCAGTGAGAACTCATCCAGCACAAAGAGCGAGAGTATTTTTCCTTTCCGGCACGGGATCTGCAATTGCAATAAACAAGTAAGAGCACCAGCTGGAGGGGGGCCACATGCTAAGTGCACAGGTTCTGGAATCGAATTGGCTGGTTCAAATCAGAACCTTCTGATTGGCTGCGTGATGTGGCCTCAATTTCCTTATCTGTAAAGTGGGGATGGTAATGGGTGAGGCTTAGACTGAGGGTTTTTTATAAAGCAGTTAGAACTATACCTGGTACACGGTAAGTGCTCAGTAACTAGTATTTATAGTTGTCATTTTATTATAGATTTTTAAGGGGATCATCTCTATTGTTAAGGGCATTTATAGTCTGGTCCAAGTGATAAGAAACAAACACGTGGCCCAGCTGGCGTGGCTCAGTGGTTGAGCATCGACCTATGAATCAGAAGATCATGGCTCGATCCCCAGTGGGGGGCGTGCAGGAGGCAGCCGATCAATGACTCTCATCATGGATGTTTCTATCTCTCCCTCTCTCTTTCTCTCTCTGAAATCAATAAAAACATTTAAAGAAAAAAAAGAAACAGACACATGCAACTTTAGGTAATAAACAATACTTTAAACAACTCAGTGTAGCAGCACCTAAAGGGAGTGTGTGATTGATTGCCAAATGGGTGGTACAGCACCCTGAAAGGCCAGGCTGGTCCGGCTGTGCTCACAGTCCATTTCTCAATGGCCTGGCCACACCTCCCTCAACCCGATGGAAGGGGCATCCCAATGGGATTACACGACCCATCACCTGCCCACAAGTATCTAGACCGAGGGTGAACACTTGACCTGCTTAACTGGCCAACTGCAGACTACAGGGACCCGGCATGGCCTGGTAGGAAAAGATTTGTTATTCCAATCCGATTCTCTGTAGGAAATCTGGGTCAGACCCAAGGAGAAAATGAGATATGCAGAAGCAGCAGGAGCTGAAAGGACTCCCCGAGGTGGAAGCAGGGTCGGGAGGGCCAGATGTATAGCGACATTACAAGGGAACAACAGCTCTGACGAAGAGGCTGCCCATCCACAGAGATGGACCAGAGCAGACACCGGTGTGAGAAGGGGACCATGTGGGCCTTGAGGAGAGACAGGAAGGGATGACTTCCGGAGCTGCCTGGGTTCCTTCTGAAGGACTTAAGTGAGTTTTTGATTCTGGGGATGGAGAAAGCCGGAGTGCATGGAGCATGGAGGGCTCTGGCACCCGAGGAGAGGAGAGGGGCTCCTGTCTGGGAGGCCGAGAGGACGTGGACCGGGCCCAGGGGCTGGAGGGAGGTGGCTAAGAGAACGGTCATGGCGATGGGAAAGCATGAAGAGCGTCTGGGGAAATGTGAGTAGACGGTTGGCTGGAGCCAAGGATCAGATCAGAATTTGCAGATATTCAGGAAGACGCATTGTTGTATCAGTTCGGATGCTTTCAGTTGTACCCAACAGAAAACCGGAACACACCCAGGTTAGACTCTTACGGGAACCGACTGGCTCAGGTCTGGGAAAAGTCGGCAGGTGTGGCAGGCTTTAGTCAAGGCCCGATCCGGGTTCAAAGGCCACAGCAAGGACCTTGCATTTATTTATGCCTTTCCACCCTTCCTGCTACGGAGCCATCACCCGAAACCTTCCAGCCTGGCTCTAAGTTAATCTGCTGAATGACCAATTTGCCAAAAACATAATTTAAGGAATATTCTTTTTTAAAACAGTCCATGAAAATGCATATATTTTTAATTTGATTCAGAAGTTGGCTTTCAGCAATTAGCTTTCAGGAAATTGTTTTTAGGCAAATTGCCCTGCTTCCAGCTATTCTTGAGGACAAAGATGGCTGGTAGCAGCCCCTGGGAATATAAGCTTCTTTTTTCATGCACAGGAGGAAAAGGGGGCCTCCATGCCCCAGCCTGACCAGCGGAAGTCTGGAGGTTCACTCTGGTGGGTCATCTGGGCTCCCACGCCGTCCCCTGAGCCAATGACACTGGCCTGGAGAGTGTGCTGGCTGGACCAGACCTAGTTCAGTACCCAGTCACTAGGGTCAGGGTGATGGGCTTAAGTTATTCAAGCCCTACTCCTGAGGCTGGGGGTAGGTGGAGTCACACCCTGGGCACATGGCTGGGAGACCCCATGGAAAGACCTTGGAGGTCACAGATACGGAGGAGGCAATTCGTGATGCTGATTACAGCTGGGGACAGTCTTGAACAGCCAGCCAAAAAGTTTGGACTTTATTCTACAGGCAGCCAGGTGACCTGACCCTGGAGGTTGACAGATCCGGGAGGCAACCTCTTCCAGGTGGCATGTTAAGAAGACTAGTCTAACTAGAGAAGGGGAAAGTCTGGCAAACTAGTGGTTACTAGAGACCGCAGGAGGTTAGGCAGTGAGGCCTGACACTGAGGAACTAAAGTGAGAAGGGACAGAGAGGGGCGACCAGGAAGTATGTTGAAAGGAGTAATAGAAACTAGTGTCTTATTAGACATTAGGGAAGTGGGTGGATGGTGGCGAGGTGCAGGGAGAGTAAAAAATGACCCCAGAGTCCCTAAGCTGGATGAAATTTTGGAGTGTCTGCCCCACATCCTTAAGCCTTTTCTCTAAGAGCTGTCCTCTCATTCTCTCACAGGGAAGGGTCCTTGTCATGGAACCCCACTGTTTTGGTGGCCTAGCACGCCTCCTATTTTTGCTAGTGGATTCTTCCCTCCTTCTGGAAACTGCTCACTCCCCACCCTCCCTCCATGGTTATGGTGGGGGCCACGAGGCTAATACACAGCCCCTGTCCAGGGGCACCTGACCTGAGACGGGTGAATCGGAACTCTTCCTGAACTTGGCAGTAGAACCAAGAAAGTGGTGTCTGTCTCCCTCTGGGAGGTTGGAGATGGGACTGGCTCAGTGGGTGACCTGCTACTGACCTCTTTCTTCCACACAGCCGAGGAGCAGAGGAAGCCAGTCTGTAATATGCGAAGGATGGAGCAGGTGCAGATACGGCTTCTGAGAGCAAGCCTGGGAGCAGCTGCCTGGGTCCTGGCACATGTACTTCCCTTTCTTCAGTCTGGGACACTTCCTTTGGCCTCTTCATATACATTTTAAGCAACTATTTCTGAAGTTGGGAAATCAGTAGTTGCCAGTTCTAAAAAGAAGCTACAGTTGATCCTTGAACAACATCGGGGGTGAGGAGCACCCCCCCTGCCCATGCAGTTGAAAATCTGAATATAACTTTTGACTCCCCCCCAAACTTAACTGTAGTTGTCCCCCGATATCTGTGAAGTATTGGCTATAGGACCACTGTGGATACTAAAATTCCTGAATGCTCAAGTCCCTTATATAAAATGGAGTAGCCTGGCTGACTATGGGCTCAGTGGTTGAGCGCTGACCCATGAACCAGGAGGCCACGGTTCAATTCCCGGTCAGGGCACATGCCTGGGTTTCGGGCTGGATCTCCAGTAGGGGTCGTGCAGGAGGCAGCCGATCAATGACTCTCATCACTGATGTTTCTATCTCTCTCTCCCTCTCCCTTCCTCTCTCTGAAATCAATAAAAACAAAACAAAACAATAAAATGGCGTAGAACAGTGCATACAGTCAGCATTTGCATCATTTGGTTGAATCCAAGATAGAAAACCTGGGGACATGAACGACGGCTGTATATTTATTGAAAAAAATTCACATGTAAGTAGATCCATGCAGTTCAAACCTGTGTTGCTCAAGGGTCACCTATACATCAGTTTGGAACTTATCTGCATTACCAATGAGTCTGCTGGAGGTATTCAAGCTGGACCATCACTTAGAGGAGATGTCACAAGGAAATGCCAACACTTGGTGAGCAGACCCTAAGTAAAGAAGGAAGCCTTGGGAGTGGGTGAGATCTCCCAGAGAGAAAGTATGGAGAGAAGTTCAGAGCAACCTTGTAGAACAGCCACATTTAGAGATTGGAAGGTGGAATGGGACCCAGCAAAGAGATAGAGGGATTTGCCAGAGAGTTCAGGGAGCTTGATGGTAGTGGCCAAAGAATGCAAAGGAGAAACAAGTTCAAGGATCTTAACCAACAAGGAAACAAAGGGGACTTCCGGCAGGCTCTGCAGTTGACAGATTCAGCAGCTCAAAAATGTACTTAGAACCCAGGTTCTGGCCAGCTCTCTGCTCTGCTGCACTCAGCTCGGGCTCCATCTAAGGGTGGATTCCTCCTTTGGCTGGGTAACTGTAACGGTGGAAAAGACAGTGAATGTTTTCCCAGCCGTGGAACCTTCTCTCTGCAATCGGATTGAGCTACTTTATTTTTGATCCTCACCTGAGGATATTTTTTCCATTGCTTTTCAAAGACAGTGGGAAAGTGGAAGGGAGAGAGGGGGAAAGAGAGGGAGAGAAACATAGATGTGAGAGAGACACATTGATTGGTTGCCTCCCACACACGCCCCAACCGGGGCCAGGGATCGAGCCTGCAATCGAGGTACGTGAGCCCTTGGCCGGAATCGAGCCCGGGACCTTTCAGTCGGCGGGGGCAAACTCTAACAACTGATGGCTGATTGAGCCACTTTAGATCATGTGCACTCTCTTAGCTCAGTAAGACTCACCAAAGAAATGCCATTTATTGATTGACTCCAAGGAACACGCTCAGGGTTCTGTTGGGGAGGAAGAAAGGGAAATGGAAGCATCAGAGCAACGAACGGTTTTCCACACGGACCACAAGGCCTGCAGGAGCTGGGCCTGCCTCGCCTTGTTCTTGCTGTCAGTACTTTGCAAAGTCCCTGATTGTATGAACCAGGTTTCTTTCTCCCTCATGAGCTTCTCCTACGCTGATCCCTCTGTGGGTTGTAGTCCCCATGATATTTGCTTGATTAATTCCTGTTCTTACATCAAGTCTCACTTAAATGTCATTCCTTAAAGAGAACTTTCCAATCCTCCTACACTAAATTAGCCACCCCACCCCCCCTTGCGTCCCTATCAGAATCTAATTTCAAGTTGTAATTAGGCTTATATTGCGTTCCCTTGTAGCTCTGTGGGGCAGAGACCACGCTTATTCTGTTCACCAGTGAACCCTCAGAGGTTGGCACACAGCAGATGCTCACGAAACATTTGATGAATGGGTGAGTTAGATAGTTCACCCACTTCTTTTTCTAATGCGTATCTATTGTCTATTTTAAGAAACTGAATCATTTTTTGAAGTTACTTGAATATAAATATTCCTACAAAACAATATCTCTTCCAAAAGAACGGTGACTTTCAATGAACCTAAATAACAAGGAATGCTTTGAACGCTTAGAGGGTCCAAGCAGTGGAAGTTTTCTTCAGCATGTATCTGTATTATGTTCAAATAATTTATGCTTCATGTAAGCTACATAAATAAAGACAAGACTAGGGAAGACTGGTGAGCTAGTTAGACACTATCTGTGTTCCACAGCCTACCTCATAAAGTAATTATATTACCGAACATTTATTGAATACATCCTCTGTATCAGCCCTTGGGCTGGGCTCTAAGCCTAGGCCCTGTTTCATGAGAGTTTACATTGCTCTCATTCCATTTACTAAGGCGAGAACTGAATGAATGCATCTTAAGAATGGTTTTCTGCCCGGCCGGTGTGTCTCAGTGGCTGAGCATAGACCTATGAACCGGGAGGTCACGGTTTGATTCCTGGTCAGGGCACATGTGGGAGTTTTGGGCTCAATTCTCCAGTAGGGGGCGCGCAGGAGGCAGCGGATCGATGACTCTCCTCATTGATGTTTCTCTCTCTCTCTCCCTCTCCCTTCCTCTCTCTGAAATCAATAAAAATATATATATATATTTTTTAAAAAGAATGGTTTTCTAGTACAAGGATTGAAACAAATGAGCTTTTCTGGTTAATAATTCAATTAACTTCTATTAGCAGAATTCGTAGTCTGTTTGGCTAGTGAGAGTTTTTACACAGGAGGGGATGAGCACCAGCGATCAGTTAGGAAGGGAGGCTGGAAGCTTGTTTTGAAATCGTGTTTACACAGCAAGCACACTGTATCTGCTCAGATTGTATGGCTATTTGGCATGGCTAGAGGTGGCTGTCAGAAATTATCGGATAATTAAATCATTGTCTTCTCCAACCACCCCTTGGAGCTACCACTGAACCTAGTTAACTGGAGCATAATTTTATTTTGTTTAGCAGACTTCAGCTATCTCAGGCTTCAAAACCCACTAAGATCTCAAAATGGAAATTTCAAAGGGAGTGCGCCGCAGCAATCTGTTCTGATCACTTGTTTATCAATATATTTTCCAATTGCCCTGTCTTCTCTCGGAGGGAGACGTGGGGGACAACCTGACTCTCAGGGCTGATGTCCATGTCAGGCTATGAGACAGAGAATATTTTGCTCTTTTCTGGGGGTGTTGGTCTTGAAAGACAGAGGAAAATGTAGTTAGAATGCCAAGTTAAAAATCTGTACACTGGCAATATGGAAGCATATATTTATTACCTACTTTGCAGGGACATCGTGGCATCAAGCTCAGAGGAATGTGCTGTGCAAATACAAAGGATGTAATTTAAGAGTTTCCAAGTGGCCCTCCTTGTTTTAATATCATCCATCCACGTCTTACACCTTGAGAGAAAAAAAGACTAGTTTATATTTATCTTTTTCACTTATGCTGAATGAATGTATTTCATTCAAGGAAAGCAAAGCAAGACAGGTCTGGTTTAACTGCACCATCGGTTATTAATATACTGTTTTTGAAGATAATGCTTTATGACCTCGGAACGAATCAGCTGTCAGAGCGAGGAGCCGTGTAATGCCTGCCAATGGCTGTATGTGGTGTGGTTGTGGCACAGTGGGGCTGAGCTTCACGGTCATGCCACACACATGTACCATAGAGCAGCTGAATAGAAAGCACGGGGGAACTTGGACTTCACTCTCTTTCTCTTTCCTAAATTCTGCTCAGGAAGATAGGTTTCATGGTTATGCAGTCCTACTGGATAAAAGCTCATAATGATAATTACGCTCCTCATAATAGCTGACATTTACTGTGCACCTCTTAGGGGCCAGACGCCTGGCTAAAGGCTCTGCATCATCATCTTTGGAACCCTCCCTCCCAACGCCACTATGAAGTCTATTTTGTCACCTTACTGTTTTTCTCTTTTTGCACATGAGGACACTGAGCAGAGCGCCCTTGGGTCACTTGCCCAGATCACACAGCTGAGGTTTAAACCTAAGTGTGCCTGGCTCAGAAGATCTTCTGAGAAACAAAGGAGCTGAGGTTTTAGGGCCCTTCACTTACATGCCACCTTGCAAGGCCCAAAGCCTAATCCTGTGCTTGTAACTTGTGTTCTTTCCCTTCAAGAGGCCCCCAACTGTTTTAGCTGTAGTTCCCATAAAAGCTGGATCCATCCTTCGCTTGACTTCAGAGCCTTCATTCTTAATCTCCAAACTGTAGTTTTAACCAATTATAAATTACCTGAATGTCAAGGACTGTCTTATTTTCAGCACAAAGTAGGTGCACAATTCAACTCAAAGGTGAATGAAAGCACAGATGACTGAATGAATTTCCTACTTGAGAACCATGCTGTGGATTGATCATTACTGTAGGTTGAAAACCATGGATGGATTAAAAAGCTGGGGAGCCAGAGCGCCCTGTGAGCCCTTAAAAGAAACTGGTTCTTTCCTGACACAGGGCACAGAGCAGCAGTGGAGCTTTCGCCAGTGCAAGGAGCAGACAGAAAGGGTAGATTCTTCTCCGTAGCCCCCTTACTATTGGAAAATGCCACATTAGTGAATCTGCAGTGACTTCCTCTTTGCAGGCACTTCCATAGGAGACACCTCATTTCACTTAGCGCATCCAATTAACGAAGGGAGACAAACAAATTAAGAGGAAGTCCCTGAGGTGGCTGAGACTTGGTGTGCCTACGTGGATAAACAACATAATTGAATCGCCTACCTGATGAAAGCATTGTGCTCAGGGCTGCTTTAAACAAGTAGTTCTAGTTTTGCTAGTGTCATTTCGACGAAAGGCTAGGCGGAAATGTGTTTAAAACAAGAGTTTTTGTTAGACACACAGATGGTGAGGACTGATACATATTGGAAGTACTACTGAAGGACGTTGGAAAGTGTATATTCCTTATGCTTAAGTCTCCAAACAAGGAGCCTGGGGAGTTCTCAAGGTGTCTTCCAACCTGGAGATTCCAGCATCCTAGTGGGATGCATTTCCCCCATGATTTTCGCTGAACTATGTGTCAGGGTGAGGAGACTCTAAAGAGAGTGGGCCCCCCGTGAGACCAATTTGTGGTGGTTCCCAGGATCGCCGGTGCTTTTCTGGCTGCCTGACTCCAGGGTCCTCGGCCCACTAGCTTCATGCAGGCGCTCACCTGATGCAGAGGAATTTGTCCCATGTGGACTTGGATGTCTTGTGCACAAAACAAAAATGACTTGGTATTTCATAAATTAAGGCTAAAGGTACTTGCTCTTGTCTGTAACAGTGGAATAATTAACAAAATCACAAATCGTAGGTTTATCAGATATTGAGGCCGCTTGTAGTTTAGCCTTGGTAAGAGGTATCATGGCCTAAAATAGGTGGCTTTTGACACAAATCAATCCACAACTCCAGGCAATACCCTAATGGGGTAAAGAGAAAGAGGAAGCAGAAACAGAAACAGAAATGGAAGATCATGAAGAGTGGCAAGGTAACGAGGCATCCCTTTCGTTTTCATGTATGAGTACACTTTACAAATGCTCAGAGACATGCGTGGTAATTAAAAGAATGACCCAGCAACCCCACTCCTACGTACTTACCCAAGTGAAAGGAAGACATATATCCACACAAAACCCAAATACTTAGGGCAGCTTTATACAGCATCACAACTCGAAATCCCTCAGGTAGAGAACAGATAAACATTCATACAGCGGAAAACTACTCAGCGATGAACAGGACGGAACTGTGATACCGGCGACAGCTTGGATGGATCAGAAGGACATCAGGCTGAGTGAAAGGAGCCAGGCTCAAGAGGAGACGTGCTGCAGGATTCCATTTACATAACATTCTGGAAAAGGCAAAACAATAGCGTCAGCAGACAGATCAGTGGTCGCCAGGGGTTAAAGGAGAGGGGGGGTTGGGAGGCAAAAGGGCAGCGTGAGGGAATTGGGAGAATGGGGAACTGTTCTCTCTCTTACACATGCTATGAATTTGGCAAAACTCAGAATTGCACACCCCAGACAGTGAGTTTTACTGCAGGTAAACTAAAAATATAAAATAAAATAAGCCAGTATTACATTAGTACAGGTGTAGACAGATCAACAGAACATTACAGAGAGCTAGAAATGGAATGAGGTATAAATAGTTAATTAGTTTTGCTAAAGATGTCATCTCCAATTCACGGGGGAAAGATGCATTTTTAAATAAGTGGTGCTGGGAAAACGGATCCTTATCATTAAAAAAGATAGCTATTTTTATACCTTAAATCAAAATAGATGCCAGAAGGATTAATCAAAGATTTAAATGGGAATAAAAATGAGAATGCTAGAGGAATATACAGATGTTTAAATAATCTTGGAGAGGCGTAGAGTGATATAAAAGTCTGAAACCATAAAGAAAAAAAAGAATTGATTTGACTCTATAAAACATTTAAAAAACTCAGTAAAATAAGCAAAGAATAGCTGTTAAGTCAACACACAAATGACAAAATGGGAAAAATACCCACAATATATATGGTAGTCAAAGATATCTGTAGTGAATGCTGGGGTGTGCCGTCCAGATCCCACTTCAGTATTGGGGCATTAGTCCCCCAGCTGTCTGGAATATTGGTGTCACAGCTGGGTTCCTCTCCTGCAACTGCCCACAAGTGCTGAAGAGTCACTTTGCCTGAGGTCATGCCCCCTCCCTGGGGCAGCCAATGACTGGTCAATAAAGGAGTATAAAGGCTTGGCTCTCTTGCCTCAGTTCGGAATTGTGAAGAGTTGTCCCAGCTTCGGAGCTCCCCATGGGGTCAGCTGAGTGAGGCCTTCTACCCAATCCTGCTTTTTTTCATTTTCCCTTAGGTGTTGATCCCAAGGGTACTCACCCAATAAACTCCTGCATGAGAATCTGTCTTAGAGTCTGCTTTTGGGGAACTCAGCCTAATATCCTTAATATATAAAGAACTTTTACAAATTAACAAGAAAAGAGAAAAATGGGCAAAAGACATAAACAGCCAGTTTTTATATGCACCATAATTAAAATTACCCAAACCTTTTGTCACAGCTAGTTCACGTCTAGAAATTTATCATAAAGAAAAAATCTCACAAGTATGTAAAGCTACATGGTCAAGGCTGACCATGGGAGCATTTTTTCTAAGAATGAAAAATTAAAAACAATCTTAGTGTTCACCAATTGGTTAAATAAATGCGATACTATGTACAATAGTTATTAAAAACAATTTAGATGTTTATAAACATGAAACAATGTCCAAGATTAAAATATACTCCTTAAAATACATTCTGTAAAATAGGTTGCATAATACATATATATAAAATAGAAAAACAATCTGGAAGGTTATAAATAATTTTAGTAGTTAATATTTTTTAGGATTATAAGGGATGGTTATTTTCTTTTTTATACTTTGCTGTCTTTTCTGAAAGATTTTTATAATGAGTATGACTTATATTACCCAAAGAAAATTAAGTTATTTTTAAAGGATTTTATTGGATAAGGCTTGGTATGAAATTTAAACATACTGAGTGAAATTCAAATCTATTTTTATTTTCTTATTTCTAATTATTTCAATTAAAGCAAAATAACTAACCTCAAGATTAACCTTAACAGCAATATATAAACAAAATCTTAATTTATGGTTTTGCTCTTCGTATTAACCCATGAAAGTCACATACTACCTGTGTTGGACAGCTGTTTCTAGTGTTTGATTTGCCAGAATAGCATCTAGTCTCCTTCAGGTAAGGGGTCCTAATTTGCCATAAGGTTCCTGTAAAGCTCACCCTACAGCCACTGTGGAAGAGCACGTGACCCATCCACACCTCCCATCTCTCTGGCCACAGGGACATTCAGGAGGCGCACACGTCCAAGTCAATCCAATGAGAGTCACCGCAAGACTTTTGCTGCAGCTACTGGGAAAGCAATGCTCTCTTTCCACTTGGGTTGCTAAGCCGATCAAGAACAAGCTTGGAGAAATACTGCTGAGTATAAAGTCAACACAGAACAAAGCAGAGAAGAGAGATGGAGAGAAAAACCTTCCTCAAGACAATGTTGGTGCCTTTCAATCAGGCAGTGGCCAAAGATTCATTCCTGAACTTTCCAATTATATGAACTAATTTAGCTGTTTTTGCTTAAACATGTTTGAGTTGGGCGTCCTTTGCATCCCAAAGGATGTGATATTGTACACATCCTAGTATATCTCCAAGAGAAGCAAAAACTTTTCATTGGTTTAATCTTGCAATCATTCAATTAAAATGTACCGAGCACTGTCTAAGTTCAGGCGGCCATAATAAAATGCCATAGACTGAATGGTTTAAACAACAGACATTTATCTCTCACGGTTCTGGAGGCTGGGGAGTCAAAGATCAGGGAGCTGGCAAGATAGGTTTATTCTGAGGCCTCCTCTTAGCTTGCAGGTGGCCACCACTTTGCTGTATGTTCACGTGACTTCTTCCTGTCCATGCTGAGACAGAGGGAGCTCTCTGGGGTCTCTTCTCCTAAAGGCACTAATCTCATCATAAAAGCCCTATCCTCATGGCTTCATCTAACCCTAATGACCTTGCAAAGTCCCCCACCTCCAAATACCTTCACAGTGAGGGTTAAGGCTTCAATATATAAATTTTGGGGGGACACAGACATTCAGTCCGTAACAAGCACCCAGCACCCACTATATGTCAGCAACTACACTAGTCCTAGGAATACAGGGGAAAAAACACACTTAATAGGAAGGGTATCCTTGGTGGAAACTCAGCCCCAGAGTGTGGTCCTTGTGCGTGCCGCACTTTCTTCCCAGGAACCTTCTCAGCTGCCTCTGAGTAGAAGGTGGGTCATCATTTTTTTCTTCTCTGGACAATCTTGTGAGAGAA
Organism: Miniopterus schreibersii; assembly: GCF_964146895.1. Lineage (NCBI taxonomy): Eukaryota > Metazoa > Chordata > Mammalia > Chiroptera > Miniopteridae > Miniopterus > Miniopterus schreibersii. The sequence continues at coordinate 26,560,639 of NC_138119.1, forward strand.
GTTGCATCAGACTTCTCTTTGGCTCTCCCTAACATTCTTTCTTTGGATATTTCCATTTGTCTGTCAAGTCAAAAAGGTTGCTGCCGCCCCCACCTAAGAGACCTGGGATGGGCAGCCTGGACCTGCTCTCTTCCTGGTAGAGACACAAATGCCCTGTGCCCTGGTGCCCTGCTTCTTGTGCTATTATCTTGTTGCTTGGACTTTCCTCTCTACAGGATAGAGTGAGATCCAGGACTTTCCATAATGGACTTAAGGAAAAAAGATAAAGGAAAAAGTTGCCTTGAGCCTAAGTCCTAGGGGTTCTGCATGAACTCCATTCAAACTAGACCTTGGGCTCCACATTGGAAGTTGGCACCCATGTCTCAGAGTCCCGGCCTTTGCTGTTACCCATTGTCCTCTGAGCATGGGATTCCCTCAAAAACCTCATGGAGAGGGGTGGCTGGCCAGAGGACTGGGTCTGGGGCTCCCTGGGCTCCCTGTCCAAATACTACCTTGCTGTCTCCACCATTCCCAATTCACATATCTGTATAAGGCCTTCTAGGGAAAGTGCTTGGAATGAGAAAAAGTTGTGAGTGTAACACTTCTTAACATCTCTAGCTCAGCCAGGTGGTTCTCTCAGAGGCCCTCTTTGAGAATTTCTGAGATTGTAGATCACATCTCCAGAAGGAGGAAATAAGCATCCTCAGCAGATTCCATTAGAATAATGGCAACCAGTGAGGTCATGTCTCGTAATTATAGAATTATCTTAATTATTTATTAATGCATGCAAGGCTTGAGAACACCGGCGTTTTCATTATACAAGATGAACTTTCAAAACCAAGCCCAAACACTCCCTGGAGAAACCGCGCAAATGAGCAGTGAGCCCCTGACCACGCTCTGAGTTTGAGTGCCCTGAGCTGATAAACTGTGACAAGCTGTGGACTTGATGGAGCTACCCACTGACTGCTTTTCTTTCCTCTCAATCCTGGAGAATCATAGAATTTGCAGCCTCTCGGTCCAGTGGTTCTTTTGATATGCACATCAGAATCTCCTTGGGAGCTTTGTAAACATCCCCTGTCTAGCCCCCACCTCTGGAGACACTGACTCAGTGGGTCTGGGAGGGGCCCCAGCATCTGAATAACCCCTGGTTAACCTCTAAATTAGCAGATGAGGAACTGAGACCCAGAAAGAGAAAGCCATTTGTTTATGGTGGCAGTGACCATTTGTCAAAAGAGCCAGGACTATCGCTCAGGTCTCCTGACTCTGACCTGTGTTCCTTTTACAAGTGGAAGTGCACAGAAATAGGTATTCTTACCCAAACTGCCCAGTCATCCTCAATTACCCAGGTGTCTACCTTAAAGAAGGAGCAGGGCTGGCTCCAGTCTGCGCTAGGGAGCACAGCTCAGTGATTCATATCAGGGCCAAGCAAACACTTGGGTAACAGTTGTCAGACTTATCAGTCCTTTCTTTTCAAAGACAGGGCCGCTGCCCTGCCTATTCCACTGTAGTCGATGAGACAGGGAAATGCGTGACACGCATCTCCCGTTTCCTGTACATACACCCTTAATGCCCTGTGGTTTGTGTCTGTGGTCGCTGGCTTGCAAAACCTGGCTCTCAGAGTCATGGTCAGCCCAAAGCCTTTGTTGAAGAAGAACTCCCCACTTGTTCCATCGCTTCTGAGAGCTGAGTCCTTTCTCTTGAAGCCGCTGAGGTTGAATGCGGGCGTTTTTGTTGAACGCAGGAAACTCAGCAACATTAGTTGAGAGGGGGTACATGCTCAGCATCGCGGGCAAGGTGACTCATGCTGCAGTTAGAAAGCACGCCAGGGCTTGGGGACAGGAACGTGAGCTGCCTTAGAACAGAGCTTCCTTTTGGAAGAAGAAAGCCCCTGCCCTAGTCAGTCTGGCTCAGTGGTTAGAGGGTCGGCCTTCGGACTAAAGGGTCCCGGGTTGGATTCTGGCCAAAGGCACATGTCTCTGTAGCGGGCTCAATCCCCTGCCCTGGTCGGGTGGTGGGGAAGGCAACCAATCTATGTATCTCTCTCACGTCAATGTTTCTCTCCCCCCCCCCGAAAAACAATGGAAAAAATATCTTGGGGTGGGGGTTAAACAAAAAAGAAGAAAAGGCAGGCCCCTTTACTGACAGCACACCTAAGAGAACACTAAAAGGCATTCTTCCTGGAGGGAAGCATCCTTCAGATGCTCTGGAAAACTTCCAGCCACCCCTCCACTGGGCCAACTGCAGGAGCTTAGCCACACCATTCTCAAACATTGCAAAAGCGCCACCTCAATTAGCAGAAATCTGGCAACGTCGAGTCATACGCCTACCTGGATACTGGACTTGTCACCCATTTCAGCCACCTGTGTTTTACTGTTCCGACTGAGTGATTAAAGCCCAGCCAAGGTGACTCGCCTGGAGTTCAGAGTACAACAAGGACAGGAGGGAAACTTGGGTTTCTAGAATCAAAGGACACCAGAGCTGGAAGGGATTTCCAGAGGTCGTTGGGTTCGCTTGCTTCTCTGCAGGTGAGCAATGAAACCGTCCAAGACTAATGATTGTCTGGGGGCAAAGGCTTCATAATGCCTCCAACCTCTTGGTTGAAGTTCATGCTTCCTTACAGTTCTTCCTTACATCTGACCAAACTCTCTCTTGCTGCTACTCTATCTTCCCACCCAGTGTTTAATGGACAGAACAGTGTCCCTCTATTGTGAGGCCTTACTTGTCCCATTGAAGGGTCAGCTCCAGGGAAGCCTTGAAAGACCCACTTGGAGAGGCTCTGTGGGGAGCCTCCGCAGGCAAAGGCAGACTATTCTGTGTTTTGGCTCTTTTCTGCCCTGCCTGAGCGTCGGACAGCTGTACTTCCCTCATGCATCGTCATCCACCCATCTGTTTTTCCTAGAGAAGACTGACAGACAAATCAATGAAATGCACACACAGGCATACCAAAGAGATATTGCGGGTTTGGTTTCAGACCACTGCAATAAAGCGACTCACGTGAATTTTTTATCACAATAAAGCAAGTCATGTGGATTTTTTGGTTTCCCAGTGCATATAAAAGTTATATTTAGCCCAACAGGCGTGGCTCAGTGGTTGAGCATTGACCTATGTTCCAAGAGATCAGGGTTCGATTCCCGGTCAGGGCACATGCCCAGGTTTCGGGCTCGATCCCCAGCAGGGGGAGTGCAGGAGGCAGCCGATCAATGACCCTCTGTCATCATTGATGTTTCTATCTCTCTCTCCCTCTCCCTTCCTCTCTCTGAAATCAATAAAAACATATACATATATATTTTAAAAATTATGTTTACACTGTCGTCTATTAAGTCTGCAATAGCATTATGTCTAAAAGTCAATGTACGTACTTTAATTTAAAAATACTTTATCGTTAAAAAATGCTAACCCTCCACTGGGCCTGTTGGCAAAATGGTGCCTATAGACTTGCTCAAGGTAGGGCTGCCACAAACCTTCAATTTGCAAAAAAAATGCTGTATCTGTAAAGCACAATCAAGCAAAGTGCAATAAAAGCAAGGCATGTCCGTACAGAAGCTACGGCGCATCGGTAACCATGCGACAGGGACCTGCAGGGCGAAGGCTCTGGTCAGGCTGGTGGAAGGGATGCTTCAGATTCTGAGGGCCATTGCTGAAGTGACACCTGATCCAGAGGAGGCTCTGTCTTCCTTCTCAGGAAGACTTATGGATGGGAGACAGTCTTACTGCAGGGAGGACTCCCCTGTGCTCCCCAACGGGAGAAGAAAGAGGGAGAAACTTGTCTTGGACTCTTCCCAACTCTGCAGCGGCTCCTCCCCTGGTCTGAGAAAAAGCATCCGTTCGAAGCATTTTGAAAGATGAGTGTGGAAACTCATAAGCCAAGTGCAACTCAGTGAGATTCCCTTTGCATTTGGCTCTCACCCTGCATTAAGCCAGCATGGACAAGCCTGAAATGAGACAGTTCTTACATGGCTCCCCGGGCAAAATTTTGAAAGCTAACAACTGACATTTTCTTCTTGATACTTTCCCACCCTGCTGCCTCCTTTAATTAGACTGTGCAATGGGAGGAGGTGCAGAGTTCTAAGATTATCCCCATGCTTAAGAGTTTATTTCATTAAGTCTCCTCTGGGGGGGAAACTATCCACCAGCCTTTGTCTCCGTCGCTTTTGAATCACCACCTAACACGAAATGCTTCAGTTGGGAGGAAAAGTTACCTTAAGCCAGTTTTTCCTTAAGCTGAAATAACACTAAGATATTGCAAACTCTGTGCAGAAGAGCTGTACAGAAAACAAATGACAAATCTACAGCCGGTTCTTTACATTGACACTATTCAGAACACGCTTTGCCAGCCTCTCCCAGTTTCCCAACAACCATTAGGAAGTATTGACTGAGCCCAGCTTTAGGCCGGGCAGTGTGGGGTTTAACCCCGACGTATAAGGTTTATCCTCTGCCGGGAACAAGTGTCCAGACTAATGCGGCTACAAGACTAACTCAGGCTGACGCAAGGAAATACACATTCAGGTGCTAAGTGGTGTTAGTGCTTTAGTGGACTGAAGTAATCAGGAACCTTTTATTAAAGGGGCACAGCCTGAGCTGGCTTTCCAGAAAGGGCAGATTTGGGAGAAGCAGAGTAAAAGAGAAACAAATAGGGGACCAAAAAAAAAGGTAGAAAGCAAATTATGAAAATGTAAACTAGTGTTGAAAAACTTTTAATTACATAAAAAAGTACAGAAGCCCCATGTCCTCAGCACTCTCCTTCAGACTTTATCAATCCATGGCCAATCTTGCTCCATCTATCTCCCCCACACACGCTTTCCCCCACATCTTGGATTATTTTGAAGCTAATCCCACTCATCATATCACCCCATCTGCAAATATTTCAGTATTTTACTAGCATTTTGATGCAAGCAGGTTCAAATTATACAGGTCAGAGCGTGTTTCAAAAAACAGCTCAAAACCTAAGCTCTTGGCAATAAAAAGATCTCCCAAGTTGTAGCCAATGGGACGTTTATTTCCGGTTCTGTTTTGTCAACAAAATCCCAGCACATCAGAAGAATCCCTATTTTTTTTTTTTTTTTAAGGAGGTTGAAATAAAATGTATATGTTCAGAAATACATACACGTTGCTCTAATACTTGGACCTTAATGGAGTGTCAGGAGCATATGGACAAACACTGGACATCTGCTGCAACTTAAGTATATTTCTTTCTTCTATTTTCAACATAGCTCAGAGGGGTATTTCAGGCAGACATGCCTTTCTTAAACCAGAGCCCAACAAAAGTGGCCACTGGGATCTGAGGATGGTGCGACTGTCTGGGGCCAGGAGTAAAAGTGCAGCCTGGGAGGGGCGAGAGCAGAGTGGGGTGGGGGTGGATAGGGCGAAGAGGCTCTCGGGGCTCCGGCTGGATGCGAAACTGAGTGGGAGGCAAAGAGTGAAAAAGTGGAGCATGTTAATCTTGGAATGAGAATGACTCATGCAGAAAATGAGATGCTTTCCCACTGCTACTTTGAATAATACCCCCTGACTGGAAACAGAGACGCAGCGACTGCTGCTCTTGATCACGGTGGAGAGATGATATGTCGTATGTCACACAGAGCGTGTAGTTGAAGACTGGACACCCTTCCTAGCCCTTCCACTTGTCCTGGGTGACCGGGGGCAAGCCGTCTAAACTCTCAGGGTCTCAGAATTCTCATCTTCAACGAAAGGAAAGCAGGGCTACGATTACCTGTGGATCCCTAGAGACCCAGCATATCCAACAACTCAGTTAATTGAAATATATTGTAAAAGGGCAAATAGATATGAATTTGGGGTGACTTTTGAATGGCAGCTGCCAGCAGCTGCTAGTGGTAGCAATTGAGACAACCCAGACCACACACAAGCTGTCATATGGGGAAATAAAATGATGGCACTAGCCCACATCTATCAAGTATTTATGTATCAGTTACTCTACCAAACAGTTTAATTTTTTTAAGTGATTTTTTTTTTTTTTTTTTTTAGAGAGAGGGAGAAACAGAGACAGAGAGTGAGAGAGAAACATTGATTGGCTGCCTCCTGTACACCCCCTACCGGGAATCAAGCCCGAAACCTGGGTATGTGCCCTTCAGGAATCGAACCAGCAACATTTTGGTGCAAGGGGTGACGCCCAACCAACTGAGCCACACCGGCCATGGCCCGAGCAGTTTATATATATGATCTCACTTAATTCTCACTGTCCCCATGAGGTAGGCCCTAATATTATCGCATAACATGAGGAAACTGAGGTAGAGAAAGCGTAAGTAATCTACCCAAGAAACATTGCCAATAAATAGGAAAGCCAGAATCGACCCTAGATCTATCTCAATTCCAAACCCTTAACCACTGTGCAACATGCTCTCCTATTATGCCAGGGAACATAGAATAACTATGAAAGTCTTGTATTTTATCTTTCAATCAAAATCGAGAAACCTTTGTTAAATATCTGACATAGGAGCCCCTTGAAGGGGGTGGCACTGGTTAAATGTGGGACAAATTCAGATCCAAATTAAGTACAGTGATGAATTATAAACCACTGGGAAAAAAATAAGATTAATGAGTCCTTTACTTATAATAGATAAATAAATATATAAATTACTGACGGTTGACTGGTAAAGGTGGAGGGACCGCTAGAACTGGAAAATCAGCATTTGACAGTCATCAGAGTAAAGACGGGACCAGGCAGGAACCATCAATGGGTGCTAATTCTAAGGGAGAAATGTTAATGAGCAAGATATTTGCACGGTCTTAAAGTATCTCCCCAGAGACTGCTTATTAGTTCAGGGGAAGAAAAAAAATAATTACATAGTGGAGAAATTAAGCAATACCTTTTGTGGGGAGAAAACGTACATTACCAATAACAGGCAGATGGATATCGTGTGCCTCCAGCTGTGATCCCCTTAAAAGGACAAAATGTTAATTTTGCAACATTCCAGCCAAGAATGCATAAACAAAACATCAGATAAATGCAATATGGGAATGTTGTATTTTTTTTAAGGCAGGGGAACTGTGTTGTTTTTTGGTTTTTGTTTTTTAAAGTCAACATCATAAAATTCAAAGAAAGGCTATGGAAATGTTTCAGATTCAAAGACAACTAAATGCAAGTCTGACCCCAGACTTCATGTTGTACAGGAGCAGGGAGTGTGGATAGTGCCACAAAAGACATTATTAGATCAACTGACAAAACTGGAATATGGATGGTACCAATGCAAACTTATAAAGCTGGTAAATGTACTGAGGTTATGTTGATAATCTTCCTACTTTCAGGAAATACACAAAGTACTCAGGGGTGAAGGATCCTGAGTACCTATGTTACATACCCTAATGTAGTTCAAAAGAGGGAAGGAGAGCGTGCAGTGCTAAGGCAAATGGGATACGAGGTTAAGAACAGGTGACTCTAGGTCAAGGGTATATGGGGTTCCCTGGAACTTTTTCTAAGTTTGAAAATATGTCCAAATAACGGGACGTTTATTTTTTTAAGTCAATCAGGTATCACAGTAGCAAGCGGTGGTCAATCTCTGAGTATTTGAATTATGTGAAGAAAAAAAAAAAAAAGACCTGCCATGAGAATAATTGTTGGGAGAAGCTTAAGGCTGAGCTGATTCCTTGCAGTGTAGGGGTTCCCTTATCAACACAAGGAGTTATGTGGGTCACACAGAAAACAGGGTCACAACTGAACAAATGTTGGAGTAATTCTACTGTAAGAAACACCGGGAATACTAATATCTCTGTATGTGTAAGAAAAAGATTTTCAGGCCTGGGCCTATAGCCTACTCAACTCAATTCAAGTCTGCCCAGCAGAAGAATTAACCTGTTCAAGCTCATCTTTCATTCGCTGCTCCTTAAAATGTATTAGGACTGGAAGGTTCTGTGTCAGTAGGGAAAGGCAATTAACCCAAAGAGCAAGCTGCTAGCATTGACAAAGACACAACACATGCAAAGGCCTGAGGGAACTCTAGAATGACTAACAAATTAGTGGACAACTTTTGACAATGGGATTATTATGATTCCCACAGACTTGACTTACTTCCTAGAACCTGGGGATACAGAAAGGTAAAAGACACGATCCCTGTCCTCAAGGAGCTTTATGGAGACAGGGACACACAAAGGTACATCACAGGGCAGCAGGTGAGAAGCAGCGAATGGATGTTCTTGTCACTGTGTGCTAGAGTTTATGGAGTAGGACAGTCGGGAATGCTAGTGTGGGTATGTGGCATCAAGTAAGTGGTAAGGATAGACATTCTCTCTCCCTCCCTCCCTCCTTCCCTCCCTCCCTCCCTTCCTTCCAGAAATAATTATTCCATTTCCTAATTGCAAGGTACTGTGCTAGACACTTAAAGGGAACAGTGAGATTTAAACCTGATGCTTAGCGGAAGAGGAAAAGCCACATTTGGGGATTAATTAATAATAATAGCTAATATGTAATGGGCCCTGTATTAGTGTCCTGTGGCTGCCATAACAAATTATCACAAACTTCGTGGCTTAAAACAACAGAAATGTATTTTCTCACAGGCCTGGAAGCAGAAGTCTAAAATTCAGATGTTGGCAGGGCTGTGCTCCCTCTGGAGGCTCTAGGGGACAGTCCTTTCCTTGCCTCTTCAGCTTCCGGAGGCTGTTGGTGTTCCCTGACAGTCTCTGTCTCCATTTTCACATGGTCTTTTCTTCTGCCTGTCTAGTCACCATTGTGTGTCTCTTACCAGTACACTTGCCATTGGATTTAGGGCCCACTTAGATAATCCAGGATGATCTTTTCATTTCAAGGTCCATAATTATATCTGCAAAGGACAATCTTTTTCTTTTCTTTTCTCTTTCTTTCTTTCTTTCTTTCTTTCTTTCTTTCTTTCTTTCTTTCTTTCTTTCTTTCTTTCTTTCTTTCTTTCTTTCTTTCTTTCTCTTTCTTCCTTCCTTCCTTCCTTCCTTCCTTCCTTCCTTCCTTCCTTCCTTCCTTCCTTCCTTCCTTCCTTCTTTCCTTCTTTCTTTCTTTCTTTCTTTCTTTCTTTCTTTCTTTCTTTCTTTCTTTCTTTCTTTCTTTCTCTTTCTCTTTTCTTTCTCTCTCTCTCTCTCTCTCTCTTTCTTTCTTTTCAGTTGTCTGCTTTCTTTAATTAACATCTAAATAGATAACATATTCTATAATTATAATATGGAAATGTCTATGAACAAATTAGATAACTTTTTTGGCAAATGCCTAGGAAAGAGTGGCCAAGTTCATCCAAGGTTTTAAGCAGCAGCGTCTATGCAGCTGGAGTGTGGCCGGTGTTTGGGGACAGAGGTAAATATCTGCAATCCATACATTCCTTTGCTCCTTCTTTTAGTACCTGACTTACCATCTGTTGCTACTGGACAGTCCTCTTCTCCTGAAATTCTTCTGACTCGATTTGGATTTCATACATCGCCCAACGGCCTCCTGAAACGTCAGTGACTTTGATAGCTGTAGCTCAAGGGAAGTTTTCTTTGAGAATTTGGGTTACTTTGAGCTCCCCCTCAGCCTGCCAGGCAAACATCTGCTGGGCACAGTGGAAAAGAGGAAGCCTGGGGTTGAGGTGGAGCAGAGGCACTGCCAAGGCCGGGCTCCAGCAGCCATGCCCTGTGGATGAGACCCACCACCTGAGCTCGCTATGTCACCCAGGACCCTTTTTCTAAATAAGGTAACATTCACAGTTTCCAGGAATTAGGACATGGGCATATTTTGGGTGGGGCCACCATTCAACCCATTACAAGCCCTTTTCATGTGCTAGGCATTGTCCTAAATATCTTATATGTATTAATTCATCTAATTTACAACAACCCAGTAAGATAAATTAGTTTGGTTTTTATTGAGCCTTTAGGCAACTTGGATTACTTCGGATAATTTGGTTTGAGTGGGGAACTTGTGTTGAATAAGAGATAGGTTTAGACAAACAAGCTAAGGTCATATGCAGGATACCTTAAGTATTTACATAAAATGTGCCTTATACTGTGGGTAATCAGCTGCCACTGAGGATTTTGAACATTGATATATAAGAATATTGATCAGAAAGCACTGTGTTAAATAGATTGGAGGAGGGTAGGAATGGGAGTCTTCTTAGAAGTGCTCGCACAATTGCTCTGAGGGACATGTAGGCCTGGACTGGAGGTCTGGCCACAGAAACAAAGGAAGACTTAATAGCGCATTTTCCTTTTCACCGCAACATGTGGAACCAGACTCTCTTTTCCATTAGGTTCCATACCAGGAGGCAGTCGAGAGAGAAGACAATCTCCATTTGCCCCAATTTAGCATACATTGGTTTTTCCATTAAAGCATTGCTCTCAAATGGGAAGGCACCTGAACAGCGCCTGGAAATGCACTCCCCATAGTTTTGTGTTCACTTTTAAGACAATGGTACAATAGCACTGAATGATGTCCCTCTTGAGATTTAGAGATGGCCAACTCTGACCTATGATGGAATAAGCCAAGAAGCCAATTAAAGCATAAGTAAGTCAATGACAAGGACTCATGGGAATGTGCTATAGATGCAGCTGCCATGAAGCTAGATCTTTGCTCTCTTCCTCTAGAATCAGCAGACAGGCAGAGGGAAGCATCTTTATTCTCACCTCCCACCTACTCTTCCTGGTGACTATGGCTGCTCCTGGTGTGACCTGAATATTAAACACCCCTATTCATTTTTAGTCTTTCAGGCTTTTTGTGAGGATTTGACCAGTAATTCCTGATAGGAAAGGCCTTTCCTATTGGACAATGAAAGGTTTGAAGGCAAGAGACCCCTAGTCATACTCTGAGTTCTCAGCCCATTCTCTTATTTAGACTCAGAAGCCATTAATGCTAGTCAGAGTAACCAAATGTTTCCAAAAGCTATAAATCATTTTTATCTGACACAGTGAAAGCAAGACATTTGATTTCATTTTTAAATTTTAATGTAGAAGTGGTATTGCTCATTACAAAATAAAATTCAAATATGACAGGTGAATATAAAATAAAAAGTAAAATTAAAATATTTTTCAGTTCAAGGATACCTTTTTTTGATGGAAATAGCTTAACTCCATGTAATATCCTTCCAGGGTTTAAAACAAACAAACAGACAGACAGACAAACAAACAAACAAACAAACTTCTAATACCTTGGTCCTCAAAGTGTGGCCTGGGGGCCACCAACATTGGTACTTCCCAGGAGCTTTTTGGAAATGCAGAATCTCAGGCTTCACTGTAGACCCTATTGAATCAGAATCGGCATTTCAATAAGAAAGCCCAGGTGAGGGGTCAGTATTTTCACTAATGTTAGTCCTTTTGAAGGGATACCAGTTGTTCAAGAAACTGAAAGTAAGAAATTAGTAAAAGCAGTAGGCGGAAAAATAAGCTAATTCATTCTACAGAGTTATGTGTGAACAGAACCCAATTTTGGAACACATCACTAGAGAATCAGATGTTGGAGTGACCTGTTAAAGAGGTGTCACTCACAAGTAGGCCACCTCCCCTTAGTCCTTATAGTAATTACATATTAATAAGAAAATCATAGAACCAGAAACTTTTACAACTGAGATGAACAATAGAATTTATAGTAGTTAGTGCACGTGAGGTCTTGAGCCTCAAACTGGGTTTGTTCCCCCCAAATTTGGGTATGAAGTTAAAAATAAACATGTCGCTGGTATGATTTGGGTCTCACAAGCCATGGGACCTTGAGTACATTTCTTCATTTTGGGGGGGTCTCAGTCCATAATGTGTAGAATCCACCTTGCAAACTTCATTGGATCGTCATGTACCTTAAATAAGGGATGTGGAAGACCTTTGAAAACTGTGTGAGAACCTAGAATACTATCATGGCAGATTTCAAGAGTGGGTCCCAGTTTCATCCAATTAATTGCATCTTGGGAGAGATACTATCACAGCAAAAGGGTGGTAGCCTGCTTGCAGTAAAGAAAGAGGTGAGCTAGTTCATAAGAAGGTGTCACGTGTTTTCTACGCAGTCTAGAAGAAAAGGGTCCTCCTGAGAGTAAGAGGGTTCTTATGTTGCGATAGGGAACCATGGGTGTTTGTTAAGGATCTGTTGAACGCATGAATTGCTAATCTTGAGAAAGGTCATGAACATTCATTTACTCAACAAATATTTACTGAGCCAGACTGGCTAGAGATACAATGGTGAGCGAAAACGCCACAGGGAGCTTACAATCTACTAAAAAACTCACCTGGATAAATATAAATTGCATCATTGCTCTGTGCCTTAAAAGAATAAGGGCAGGGAGCCAACAGAACTTGTACTGAAGCAGATTAACCTGATTAGAGGGGTCAGAGAAGACTTCCCTGAGCAAGTGGCTCTTGAGCTTAGAGCAGGGTGGGGGGTGGAGGGGGTGTGGGGGGGGAATGAGCAAGAACTAAGGTGGGGAGGAGGGGCGGAAAGAATGTCCCAGGCAGAGGGAACAGCGTGTGCACAAGCCTTTGGGCAGGAGGGAGCATGTGGGTGCGTTGCGGTCAGAAAGGCCAGTCTCGTTAGGTGGAGTGATGGGATGAGGCTGGGGACCATGCTGAGCTGTGTGCACTGAAGTTTGGTTCTTCTCAGAGCGCTGGGAGGCCACTGCAGGTAGGATCGCAGCTGTGATGGTGGCGGTGATGGAGGACGTGTATTTTGCAATGACCAGATCTGATCTGGGTTTTGAAAACATCACTCTGGCAGCAAAATGGAGTACAACTCAGGGTCAGGAGGGCAGAGTGTACGTGTGGAGACAGGCAGGCGACTTTTACAGTCTAGAGGAGAGGTAGAGGAAATGCTCCCCTCCACAGATGATCCAGCTCCTAGGGTCTAGTTATCGTCTCTCCCTGCAGCCTTGCTTCTGAGAGGCCCGTGCCCACCAAGAGGGAGGCAGGCTCTGTGCTATGAGTTCTCCCCTTTAGACAGAGAAAGTGAACAAACTGGGGATCTGGCCAGCAAATGAGTCCATTTTGAGTCCATGTGAATCAGATCCTCCCAGGTGAAATGATAAAAAATGCAGTTTCTGAATACGCAAGTTGAAAACTCAGCCCTGGTTTCAGGTTGACTCCAAGTACTGGTAACCTGAAAGGCCCACCTGAGAGTATCACCCAGGCAGCATCCTCTCCTTTACTCACATCTTAACTCCAGTTAAGACACTGTCTCTTACACCCCTCACTGAAAAGATGTGAAAAGTGAGGCCTAGAGAGATTTAATAACTTGTCCAAAGTCACACAGTAACTTTTAAGGACCAGTTCCCTGAGCTTTCTAAAACCCATTAGATGTGTGATACTTTCAAAACGCTCTACTGGTCAGCATCATCTCTATATACATATAATGAATAGAGTCATAGAAACATGCTTTAAAATTAAATTTTATTTTTTACAACTTCTATACTTTGTTCATTAATTACAACCTCCAGTCCCTAGAGTAGAAGGGCATTCAGTCTAAACCTTACAACTGACTACCCGAGCCTTCAACAATTTCTGGGATCACGTAACACTGCACCCAAGAAATTCACAAATGCTGTTCATGAGCCTTTCTGGATAGGTGTCAGTACCTTGATTTCTAGATGACCTGGAGAACTTAGATCCAGTTTTCAGTCTCTGAGAGAAACGAGTTTTCCTTTGCAGTTCACCCTCACCTGCCATTCAACAAAAAGCCCAGTGATTGTCCTGGGCCTCTCAGTATACATTCTGCTCCCTGCACTGTTCCTGTTTCCCCTTTGCTTTCTTGTGGGGTTTCCTGCTCTGACCCTTTAATGTGATTCCGCTTATACCCCTGAGCCCCTTTGTGATGTTTCTGGGCTTTAGCACTGCATTGTTACTTGTCTATTCTTTGTTCTACTGCCTGGTCCCCCAGGAAGCAGCTAAAAATTCAAACTCTGGCCCTCCTGTTGTTGCTAGAGATTTTAGCTTATATTTGTAATAATTATTCAAGTACATTCCGAAACAAAACAGATCTCTTTTCCCCATCATTTTTGCTTTAAGATTGAACATTAGAAGTGACTTACTGTTGTGCAAACGCAATCTGTTTTTCACGTGATTTTCTTCCTCTTTCTATGGTACAGCTTCATACACTCTTAATTTTTGATAACCAGGATTCAGAGGTGTGTCTGCGTTCAGCAGCTTTTTATAAGAATCCTCTCAAACTGACATTTTGGACTGATAATCTGCAGGCTAGCTCGAGCCCGGAAGCTGCGGGTCCGAGGAGCTTGGCATGGAGAGCTGGGAGAGGTCCTACTCAGAGGGCTCTGAGATTGCAGTTTGTGTTAAACATCTGACTTTCTCTCAAACTGGCAGTCTCCCTCCAAAAGGAGCGTTATTGTCTCATCTTTAAAGCATGCTGAGTTCAGTCAGTTTGGGTAGTAAGCAAATTATCCGGAGAGTTCTTGAGAATTAGGAAGAAAAAGCCAAGTCATTTTACTCAAACTGTGGGGCCACAATCTCCAGGGGTGCTGGTGGGTGAGTGTTTCCCCTCATTTTAATCCACTCCTAGCTGTGCTAACACTGTGCTAGGACAACCAGCTGAAAAAGGAAGAATGTGAATCAAGCTACCAAAGTATTTTTTTCTACCCAGTGCTAGGGGGAAAAATGTTTACGTGACTGAAATGTTTTGCTACTATGCAAATGATATTACTCTTTATGAAATATATGATTGTAACCTTTAATAACTTGGAAGATGAACCTCCTACCACTACCCCTCCCCTTAATTATGAGAGAATAAAGCACACTGCCTGGGAAAAGGCTTACAAAAGAAAAAAATGCCTGCATAAAGTAGTTTCTCAAAGCCCTGGCAGGGTGGCTCAGTTGGTTGGAGCGACATCCTGTACACCAAAAGGCTGTGGGTTCGATTCCCAATCAGGGTACATACCTAGGTTTCGGGTTTGATCCCTGGCAGGGGTGCGTACGGGGGCAACCGATTGATGTTTCTCTCTCACATCGATGTTTCTCTCTCTCTCTCCTCCTTCCTCTCTCTCTCAAATCAATAAAAACATATCCTTGAGTGAAGAATTAAAAAATAATAATTAAAAAAAAAGTAGTTTCTCATAAGTGACTGTTGAGTTGAACCTAAAAGCCTGTTCTTTTGTGTTTGTTTTTATTTTAGAGAGGGGAAGGGAGAGAGAGAAACACAGATGTACAGGAGGGCTGGTTGAAAGCTTTGAAGCTATGTTTGCATATATGTCCAAGTAAACGTCAATTGTCTATACCAAAGGAGAGGACATTATGTAAGTCCCCAAACCCATCTCCTCTCTCCTTACTGCCACCATCCAGACTTCCCTTCAAACTAAAAACCGGCCCAGTAAGGGCTAGTTCCCCTTAAAATCAGCTCCTTGCTGCCCCACCCTTCCCCAACTTTCTCACCTGTTTAAGGCAGTATCTTCCTTGTCAGGTTAGAAGCACTGGGACTATCTTTGTTAAATTATCCTCCTTAGCGTTCACCCTCCCCCTTCCCGATTAATCATCAGATTCTATCTGTCCTTCCCTTATAATGTCTTGGAAACTCTCCTGCATTCTTTTCTATTCTGGCAGGGCAGAAATAGAAGAGGGGAATCCAGCTCTCCAGTATGGGTGGAGAAACACCACATACAGGTGGTGGTGGGGGGGAGGGGGAATGATAGAAATATAAGAAAGTGCAAAATAACAGCTTCAAAAGAGCTTATATCCCGGCCCCTAGGGCACTAACACTGCCTTTGTCATGTGAAACCCAGAGCAGTTGGGGTCCTTCTTTGGGTTCAGGGGTGTGGCAAGGCCTTTGCTGGTCTAGCTCAGGCCACTCTTGATTCCAGGCACCCTCCCTGGATTTAGGATCAGGAAGCCCTCATTTCCAGATTAACCAATCTCCCATTAACCCAGAGCATGGCACATACATACATCTACTCTAGTGGTGGCAGAATTTATTAAGAGTATTTCATGGTGATTTAAAAAAGTCTCTATGTTTATATTTTACCTCCACCTGGACAGAAGCTCCTTCTTTATTCTTACTGCCCCTCCCCTTCCCCATAGCAACCAACACAGGGTTCCGCGGTTTGTAGCCTATAAATAAGATGTTTGTTAAATCACAGAACCTGGACATTGTAGCCGGGAGGAGCCTTGGGAAGTCCTCTTGTCCACAGATGAGGAAGCGAGTCTAGAGAGGTTAGTTGACCTGCCCAGGTTCACACAGCGGCTCCTGGGGAAGGACCAGAACCAGGTGTCTCCGCTTTGCGGCCCCCACCCTAAGGGGTCCTTGGATAATCAGTGACAGACATACCTGATTTTACGCAAGGTCTCCTAGGGACGGTGGCCATAGGGCTTATCTGCTTTACAAAAACATTTACACAGATCCGGCGGCAGGACCGCCTTGAAGTACCACTAACTCCTCAGCCCGGTGCTGGGCATGGTCACAAGTTACGTGTTCAAGAGTCTGTCGCCCAGTCTAGGCACCGGGGGCAGTAAGGCGCACACCGGGCCCCGCACACGGGGGGCTCCGTCCCGGCCGCTCCCAGGCTGCGGTCTGTCACCCCGCGGCCGCGCGGCCCGCCCCACGTGGACTCGGCTCCCAGGATCAAAGTCTGTTTGCTGCGGGGCCCCGCAGGTGTGCGGTGGGCTGCGAGGACCCGCGGCGCCAGGGCAGGGGCCTCGCCCGAGGCGCGGAGCCCCGCTCGCCCCTCCCCCTCCCGCTGCACCCGGCCCGCGCCCCCGACCCTCCCCCACGACGCCCGCCGCTGCACCCGGCCGCGGCCCCCCAGCCCACGCCCGGCTCCGAGGGGAAGAGGCTCCGCCCCCATCGGTCGGAGCCGCAGCACCGCCCCCGCCTGCCTCGCCGAGACCCCATCCAATAGTTGGCGCGGATGGGCGGGACGCGGAGGCTGTCGTGACGGGATCCTGGCCAATGGGAAAGCGTGCCGAGCCTGGTGGGCGGGGCGTCGAAGCCTTGTCACACTCAGGTCCGTGTGAAAACGGGGGTTCCGAGTGCAAAGCAAAGTTTTTTTGTAAACCGTCTGCAAAGGCTGGGGGGAGAAGAAGGCGCCCGACACCGGGCCGAGTGCAACTGCTGTGGCCGCCGCCTTTTGAGCTTCCCCGGCGTCGGCTCCTCGAGCCGAGCCCCCGCGGAGGCGACCAGCGGAGGCAAAACCTGCGCCGAAAGCCTGCAGATGCTTGGAGCTCTCGCAGCGCCGAGCTGCCTGTCGCCCGCCCCCACCGCACGCCGGCTCTTGCTTCTGGTGGGGCTCCTGGTCCCCGGGCTCCGGGAACCCCAGTTCCCCAACGCCGCCGCCTCCGCCGCCCCGCTGCGGGTGTGCGGCTGCTGGGGCTGAGCCGGGCCTCCGCCCGGGCTCGGAGGACGGGCGCCTGAGGAGCTGCGCGCCGCCGGCCCTTCGGGGACGCCCACAGGCGCGGGGGCTTGGCGGCTTACCCCGGGGCTCGCCCCCTCCCGACCCCGGAGGCGCCCTCGGCAGTGTCCCTAGCGGCCCGGCTCGGGGGCAGAGAGCCCCGCGCCGTCCGCCTCCCGCCACCGAGTCCTAGACCGACCCTCGGCGCCTCCCGGCCACCGCCTCCCGAGTGTCCGCGCCGCGCTCGGCGGGCCCCCGAGCCGCAGCCATGGGGTGCTGGGGCCGCAACCGGAGCCGGCTGCTGTGCATGCTGATGCTGACCTTCCTGTTCATGGTGCTGGAGGTGGTGGTGAGCCGGGTGACCTCGTCGCTGGCGATGCTCTCCGACTCCTTCCACATGCTGTCGGACGTGCTGGCGCTCTTGGTGGCACTGGTGGCCCAGCGCTTCGCCCAGCGGACCCACGCCACCCAGAAGAACACGTTTGGCTGGATCCGGGCCGAAGTGATGGGGGCTCTGGTGAACGCCATCTTCCTGACCGGCCTCTGCTTCGCCATCCTGCTGGAGGCCATCGAGCGCTTCATCGAGCCGCACGAGATGCAGCAGCCGCTGGTGGTGCTCGGGGTCGGCGTGGTGGGGCTGCTGGTCAACGTGCTGGGGCTCTGCCTCTTCCACCATCACAGCGGCTTCGGCGACAGCTCCGGCCACGGCCACTCGCACGGGGGCCTCCCCAAAGGGGTCCGCGGCAAGGGCAACCGCCCCGGGGACAGCGACACCAGCATGAGCCCCGGCGACCAGAGACCCGACCAGGAGGAGACCAACACCCTGGTGACCAATAGCAGCAACTCCAACGGGCTGAAACTGGACGGGACAGGTGAGTCGTCCGCCTCAGGTGGTTGGTTGGCGTTTGGAGAGCCCCGGACCCCAGCCTGGCCTGGCCGGGGCGAGGTGGCCCGCACGCCCCCTGGTGCCCGAGCCGACCCGCACCGCGCCGCGCCCGGCCTCCGCCGCCTTCCCGCTCGCTCCAGGTCCCGCCCCGCCGGGAGAGGCGAGCAAATAGGACCCCTTCCTGCGCGGGTGCCGGCGGCCCGGGGGCGCCCCCGGGGGCGGAGGGGGCGCGGCGCGCCCGCGAGTGGGGCGCGGGCCCCGCGGTGGCGGCCGCCTGCCGCGCGCTGGCTGCCCCAGCGGGCTGTCTTCCCCCGACACCGTCTAACTTGGGTTTTTAAGGGCTCAAAAATGCTTCCTAATTCAGTTTCTTGGCCCTGTTGGGAAATGGAGAGAATCGGCCGTCCGTTCTTCGTGGTTGGCTGTTTGAAATGCAGGTGGTTCTTGTGCCCTTTGGACAAGTTTCTTAATAGTGTGTTCAGGGCTCTCTAGCCACGGGCCTCTCGGCGCTCAGAGAGGTCTCTCTTACGAGCAGCAGTGTGCGTTTCAGTTAATTGTCCAAACGTCTCCACCCGAATCCTGAAAATCCTAGATTTAGGACCTGTTTAGGCATGTTTCACATTTCAGTTGGCGCTTTTCCATCAACCACGCTAAAAGAAGAGTGATGGTAATTTATTCATCTTATGTTTTTAATGGATGCTGTTCATTCCAAGCGTAAGTGCTCTTGAAGGAAATTTGGAAAATGTGGAAAGAAAGGAGACGGAAAAAGGAGTCAACCCGTGAATGCCCTACTACCCAAGCTCAGTGATGTTAACAGTTTGTATTTCCTTCCAATTCTTTCCCTTTCTATTTATTTGCCTAGTTGCAGGATACTACATAGACAGTTCCCCTTGTTTTTAAGATGCAGGATATTAGGTTAATGAAATTCAGGTTGTACATTGAAAAGGTTTAGTAAATAAATTGAATTTCCTCTCATTCGCACTCTGCAGGGTGTTATTCCAAAGAAAACTAAGCTGCTCTGATTTTTTTTTTTTTTTAACAGATCATTACATTTGGTTTAAGAGTTATAGGGTATGGGGGAAATAGGGAGAGGTTGGTAATAAAAAGGTACAGACTTTCAGCTTTAAGATAATAAGAGGAGCTGTGTAACACATGGTGACTGTGGTGGATAACACTGTGTTGTATAATTGAAATTTGCTATGAAGAGTAGAACTTCACTGTTCTCACCAAAACAAACAAACAAGCAAATAAAACCAGAGAGATAAATGTGTGAGGCAATGGATGTGTTAAGTAGATGGGGGGGGGGAGGGGGGGATTCTTTCATAATGTATAGAAATAACAAGTCATCATGGTGTACACTTCCAAATAGTCTAAAAATAAGAGTAAGGTACATAATGATTATTTAATTGAAATTTTTACTGAGGTTACTTTGTGATTGTTGATACCTTTATATTGTTGTTCTGTCAGTTTCTAAATCCTCTCGACCAAGAAACTCTGTCACTTATATTCATAATAAACATTTAAAACTTAACCTTGACACCTTAAAGACAGAAAGTGACTAGAGCTCCGTGTCAAATCAAACCTTTGTATTAGACTTATCCATAGCTGCATTTAATTTGGGGCATTAGCATTCAATTTTGTTTTCTTTTTGATATATGCCAAAAAGTATAGCAGAATATTCACAGGACCCCACCTCCACAGAAGATAAACTTTTTAGAGTGGGGGAGGTAGGGTGGTTAGGAGAACGGGGAAACTATCATCTTAATGGCTTTATTTAGCCCCGGCCATTATGTCCTAGCTTGGTCCCAGTATGTCGATTTATATTAAATTGTCGCAAGCACATTTTAAAATTATGTTTTCAGAAACATTTTCACAAGGATGTTTTTATAAATTAGACAAGGATGTTTATATAAACACTTTAAGTGTATTTGATGCGGAATTTGTGTTTCTTTGCAGATCCAGAAAAGTCCAGAAATAACACAACGGATGTACAAGTGAACGGGAATGTTATCAGAGAAGCCGACCAAATGGAAATAGAAGATGGTGATAAGGCCGGACAACTTAACATGCGTGGAGTTTTTCTGCATGTCTTTGGAGATGCTTTGGGTTCAGTGATTGTAGTAGTAAATGCCTTGGTCTTTTACTTTTCTTGGCAAGGTTGTCCTGTAGGGAAGTTCTGTGAGAACCCGTGTACCCCTGACCCCTGCAAAGCAATGATGCAAATAATGAATACTACTCAGGCAACAGTTTATAAGGCTGGTCCTTGCTGGGTGCTATATTTAGATCCAACTCTTTGTATGGTAATGGTCTGTATACTCCTTTACACAACTTACCCATTACTTAAGGAATCTGCTCTTATTCTCCTACAAACTGTTCCTAAACAAATTGATATCAGAAATTTGATAAAAGAACTTCGAAATGTTGAAGGAGTTGAGGAAGTTCATGAGTTACATGTTTGGCAACTTGCTGGAAGCAGAATCATTGCCACTGCTCACATAAAATGTGAAGATCCAACATCATACATGCAGGTGGCTAAAATCATTAAAGACGTTTTTCATAATCACGGAATTCACGCTACTACCATTCAGCCTGAATTTGCTAGTGTAGGCTCTAAATCGAGTGTAGTCCCATGTGAACTTGCCTGCAGAACTCAGTGTGCTTTGAAGCAGTGTTGTGGGACTCGGCCACAAGCCCTTTCTGGAAAGGATACAGAAAAGGCCCCAACAGTTAGCATTTCTTGTTTAGAACTTAGTGACAATCTAGAGAAGCCCAAGAGGACTAAAGCTGAAAACATGCCTGCTGTTGTGATAGAGATTAAAAAGATGCCAAACAGACAACCCGAATCATCTTTGTGAGTCTTGAAAAAGATGTGGTATTTGACTTTTGCTTTAAACTGCAAGAGGGAAAAGACTCCATTGAAATTCTAAGTTTGCCAAGTAGTGTAATTGAAGTCCTTGTCTGGTCACACAGTTTAATTCTATTTTTGTAAGAACATAATGGGACTGTTTAACAGACTTCTGTATTACAACTTTGTGATTCTTAGTGCAGAGTACAGCTATGCTGTAACAATTTTGGAAAGCCAGTTCTAACACTATGTTACATTTTTGTTTAAATATAAACCTTATATAACATAATGACATTTGATTTCCAGTTTTTCCATGGTGAAAAATTAATTAGGGGGATAAATAAATTAAAATTGTTACTGGAATTTCTCTGCTTTTCTTTTCCCCCAGTGTTATATTTTGTTTATTAAAATTATAATTGTTAGAACTTTTAATCAACAACTTTGTTTCCTTTGATACTTTAGGTAATATTTACTTGCTCTTTAAGGTCATTATATAGCATAGTGGCAGCATCTTTTCAGAGTGACTGATGGATATTATTAGGAAAAGTTTCTTTTTTTCTTCATATGGGGTATTTATAATACTAAAGATCAGTTATTATCCTGTGTTGTATATTGCTGACTATTACTCTAATAAACAGTGAGATATAATTAACAACTTGAACTATAGTTTACACATAATAGGGCATATAGGGAGTAAGAGCAGGGAAGAAAGTTTACCAAATTAAATATTTAGATTATTGTAAATTAATATTGAGACTATATTTCTAAATTCTGAGAGTCTGAACATGTTTTTTTTCTTACCAGAGTTAGTCTAAAACATGGACGTGTTTACCAGCATTACTTGCTTTGAAAGATTGGCATCAGAAGCACATTTATACAGTAAATGTTTTTAAGGACATTAAACACTATCTAATAATTACATGTTAAATGCAGACTTACTAATGGGATCTTTTAAAAAAACTTTTCAGAGTTAGTCATTTCATAGTGACCCATCATGAATGGATTCAAATGCAGCTTTTTAAACACCACCAGCAATGCTTGTGTTTTGCCAAGAGCCACTGACTTAGGAGAAGAAAGAAATCTGAAGGTTAATGCAATTTGGATATTAAATTTTAAAGAAGCAAAATGAGTTAAGGCAAAATTAATAATTAAGATTCTGTAAGTTATCCTGTCTTGATATCACTCAGATCTACAATACCTACGCAGGAAGTTGTTCTTGGATATTTTATTGTTGCTATGGATTTTGAATCCACACACAAATGTTATTTAAGGCTATTTAAGTTATATTTTTCTTGATAGAGAGGGATTATGCTTTGTGAAGAAACTAGATTTTTGTCCTCAAAAGGATGAATATTAATATCAGTTATCATATATAGCTCTATTTTTCTAGAAACAAGGTATCCTGACTACTTCAGTGACTTTTATAGCTGACTACTTTTGAGATGGCCACCTTTTGGGATTTGAAATAATTCATTGTTTAATGGGTCTTAAGATGAAAGTGAAGGCCTTTGACAGTTAAATTCTGTGGTAGATGGTGTAGTTTTTTTCTAGCATAAATAAGCCTGTTGCTGGCAATGGGCCTATTTAAGAACAGCCGATTTTTCCAATGACAATGAGGTAATTTTAGAAACAGTTTGTAAGTTCACATTTACTATAATGGGCCAAAACCATAACCTGCCAATCTGTAATACATCTTGACATTTAATACTCTTATCTCATATTGTGGAATTTAGTTCCTAAGCTGGTAGTTACTTTGAATTTTGCAAACAATTTTTTAAAACATGAAATTGGGGAATTTCATTGTTTGGGTAAGAGAGAGAATTTCAAATTGTACTGTATCATGTACATTCCTGATTTAACACTTTAAACTACAAAGCATTAAGATCTCAAAACAGTTTGTTATAGAAACATTTCAGTAATGATACAATAGGATAACTGGTAAATATATTAGATTCTATGGGATTTTCTTTACAAATGCTCTATTGAGTCTTTTTAAAAAGGTTGTATAATGTGTAAGACATCAATTGAATGAGGATTTTTAAAAATAGTGTATAAGCTTGGGACAAGGGCTATTTTTTTTTTTTTTTCAAAAGTGCTTTGAAGGTAACAGCCTCTAGATTTCAGTTATTTCACGTTTCATAATTTTGAAGTAGCTTATATGTAACAAAGTGGTACCTTGGGAAGGTTCTCTTTTTTTCAAAGGTCTTTGTCATAATAGTGAAATCAGTGGGCACTGACTCACCTTTTGAGTTTTAGCAGAGAATTATTTATTTCTTTACAATGCACTTTCTAACCCATTTTTAGCTATATTAGCATTATCTTTTAAAAATGCTTTTATATTTAAATATTGTGGGATTTAGGTGTCTTTTCCAAAATAGCTTCTTCTTTCCTGAAAGAAAATGAAGGGAATACCCTGAATTATTCGGAGACTTAAACCCAATATTTAAATATGCGGTTTTATAACACTGCATCAGTTTTAGGAGGTGCATCTCTCCTGGCTCTTTTATATTTGAGCAAGATCAGTGTATTTAGAATGTGTTTAGCAACTTGTCTATTGTCTCGGTTTAGTGAGAAGGAGGTGCTGCATGTACCTGAATTAGAACCAACCAGAAATTTTTCCAAGCCAAATACAGCCTTAGTGATGAGAGATTTAATTCTCCATTGTCACCTTTTAGCTTATATGAATGTATAGGTTTTTTTTGAAGGGCATACACATTGTAAAAGTAAGGACTAGAACCTACAAGAAAAAAGTCAAAAAACTCTCAAAAACTTTGCTGTATGTATTTTAACATTTTAGAAAACAATGTTTGACTAAGGTATGTAATTTAAATAGGAAAAATTTCCATCCTTTGGAAAATCACAATAGGTAGGAGACTATGTTAACATTTTGTATCTTGTTAACAGCCTCAGTTAATTTTGAACTCTTGAAAGTTTTGAGGGAAAAAGCCTATGGAACCTAATGTGAAGTATTTAGTAGGCTAACTGGTATTGAGTTGAAGATTTTTACTGTCTCTAAGCAGATATCATTTGAATGATATAATGTCATTTACCTGCTGTCTTAAAGATGTTCACATACATAAATGTGGAGACTAGTTCTACAGTATAGATTATTTATTTTATTAGCGTTTCAGTTAAGTCATAAAACAGTGTTAAAACTCTTGGGAAGGTAAAGGGGTTTTTTTTTGTTTGTTTTATAAATTGCAACTGTCAAATACAGTGTTTGACCATCTGAAATGGAAATTGTAGTAGCACTATTTTGATGTAGCTATACCAATGCTGTGTGGCAATGCTATTTTGTTTTACTAACAAGCTCTGGAATATTTAGCAGTCGTTTTTACTGGCACAAGAGCTTTTTGTATGTCATTCAGTTTAAACTTTTAAACCAAAAATTTTATGGTCCAGTGTCTTTGGCAAAAAGATACTGAAGAGAATGTAACATAAAATTAATATGTGGTGATATATAAAAAGACACAAATTGCCACCTTAGGGTTCTGTCTTGAAACAGCACAATGACTTGTACCAGTGTATTCTGTGATTCTTTATGAAACTTCCATGTTGTGTTGTTTTGTGTCTGCCACAGCCTGTCCTTTGGGCCAGATGTGGCACAGTTAAATGCAACTATCATCTCATTAATGCAGATGCACATAAGATGTCTTTAGTGCTGCAACATTTTACCTAACTTTTTGTATGTTTTATGACTGTGCATTGTTTTCCAAAGCTGTTCCTACCTCATCATTGAGGCTTTATGGATTGTTATGTATTATAAATGTTCTTTATGAGACAGACTACTGTGTTTCTTCTCATTTATTAAAAGTCAAGTAGAAAAATAAATTAATTTTTAAATATCTATTGGATTATTTTGTGCATATGGCCTCCCCTCCTGTGCTACGCTGGGTTGTGTAGAAGAGAGCTGGACTTCATGTATTGAAAGGGAAGTTGCAGCTTAACGTGAGTGTTGCTGGTGTGCGGAATGACTAGGTTAAAGGACAGTGATGAGGAAAACAAATGTGGGCAAAAATTTCAGTGGAAATTGAAAGGGTAATGGTGCAAAGGCTCACCAACATGAAATACTCAATGGCTGTGAAGTTTTTTATAAGCATTTATAAATTAATGTAGCTGTAGGTTAATATGCTTCTTTAGGTACTTGCTATTGTTTATTTGTAAGCATAGTTACTAACAAGGATTATTAAATATTCCACACTTATATAATTATCTGCAACTGTTAACCCAAAAGTACATGAGTTTGGTTGTATGAGTTCAGGACTATCATAAATGTAGTCTCATAAGAAGGATTTAAAAAACAACAACTTATACTTCTGGCTGGGAAATAAACAGTTGAAAAATGGATTGACAATAAATGGCAGTAGAAAATTAATAGAATTGAAAAATACAGTAGATACTCCAAAGAAGGGGCAAAAATCTTTGGAAAGGATTTCTGTAGGTTAAAACTGGAAGGAGGGGTAGGGGTTGAAAGGCAAGGGGGCATGGAATAGCATGACAGTTGAGGGTCGAGAGGTAGGGAAAGGAAGAGAGAAGGTTGACAGCTGGTTTGAATTTGGTTTTATAGGAATGGAGGAAGCCATCAATTTTTGAGTGGAAAAATGAGAAAGTGGGAAAGACACTGTACAGGATAGATTCAGAGGGGGAAGTAGACAAAGTGAGACAGGAGGGCAAATCAGCTACTAGGGGGGAGAGAGACATCCATGATGAGAGTCACTGATCGGCTGCCTCCCGCACGCCCCCTGCTGGGGATCATGGAGCCCGCAACCCGGGCATGTGCCCTCACCGGGAACTGAACCAAGATCTCCTGGATCCTAGGTAGACGCTCAACGGTTGAGCCATGCCCAGCCGGGCTCTCCTCCTCCTTTTAAAAAAAATCAGTGGAGTACGGCCTGGCATGGCTCAGCCTTTGAGCGTCGACCTAGGATCCAGGAGATCTTGGTTCAGTTCCTGGTGAGGGCACATGCCCCGGTTGCGGGCTCAATCCCCAGTCGGGGCCGTGCAGGAGGCAGCCGATCAATGAGTCTCTCATCATTGATGTTTCTCTCTCTCTATCCCTCTCCTTTCCTCTCTCTGAAATCAATAAAGATATATTTTTTAAAAAAGTCAATGGATAATACAATTTTTACCTATTTTGAAAAAACAAGTGTTTGCAAACCCCCGAGTGCGCAGGCCGTGAGCATGCTCAGGTAGGTCTGGTGAGCGTTTTCTCTCTTAATTATAACTGAGAGACAAGTCACGTAAGGAACACCTATTTGAAATACAAGTTAGTGAGCAGGGGAAAAATGATTCTGCAGATTTGCTTCAACATCTGCTTCCCCAAGTCCCTGTCACATTCACGTGATAACTATTATTTTACAGGATATTAAAGTGTCTACATTCCTCCAAAGCACAAAGTACGAAAGAGAAAAAATGGTGCGGATGCCATCCCGTATGGTTTCTCATTTATTGGAAGGCAAGGCTGCTCTTGCCCACAGTGTGGGATTGTGGAGAAGGGCTTATAAAGAGCAACCTGAAACCTTCTCTTACCTCAGTGTTTAAAGCAAAGCGTTAGCATTTTGTATGTCTTTTTATTAAACCAGTTAATTTTGTTAAGTGTATAAATTAGGTCTTGAATGCACTTTTTGTCTATTTTTGACGCTGGAACACATGGTACTATATCAACTTATATTTTAAAACTATATATATGTGTGTGTATGTAAATATATATTTCTATAAGTTTCTTGCTCAAGTAAATAAGTCAATTGAAAAACTTATGCCACGTTTTAAACAGTGAGATCACATTTAATAGCTTATAGAACAATTTTTGTGATATATTGATCTAAAGTAAAAATATTGTTTCCTTATAAATCACATACACTGTGCAAAAATGACCAGGTACCAGGACCCGGTGCCACATAAGATCCTGGTGGTGCTGAGATGATGAGATTACACTTGGATGTGAAGGGCTGTGGCAAGTCGCCAGGCCTGGAATGTGTGGGTCATTCCTTGGGTTCTTAGCTGGCCCTGCTCTCTCCCAGCGGCAGGAGCAGTGCCTTGGAATTTTGATCGGGAGCGACTCTGCTGAGGGCTCAGGGGGGAGGGAAAGTAAAGGGACATTGTGGTCACCTCTTCTCCATCAGGGCCCAGAATTTCCTGTGCACAAACCCACTCGACATCTGTGGTGGTTAGGGCATGGGTTTTGGAGACAGACTCTTGGAATGGTGAATGATGGCTACTAGACTTACTGTGATCATCACTTCATAAGGAATATAAATGTTGAGTCATGATGTCATACACCTGAAGCTAATACGCTATTGTAAGTCAACTATAACTTAAAAAGAGAGAGAGGGAGAGAACCAGCTTTCTTCTCCAAAGCAAGTTTTTCTAATGTTTGGACTTCCTTCCAATCAGTCGCCAGCCCGTAGTTAGGTCACTGAAATCTGGGGTTGGAGGAACCCTGAGGAGCAGGGCTGGCTTCGTGGAGCTCTGATTTGTTGCGTAACAGCAGCGACTGCCTTGGTGACTCAGCAGGGTCCTGGGCATGCAAGTCAACCCAGGGAGTGACAAGCTCCAGCCCTAAGGCCTCCCAGCTCCAGGACAGGAAGGAAAGCCTCGTTCCTCTGAGCCTGACCTGGATGCCTGGACTCTGGAAGCTTTGAGCAAATGCTTTAGCTCAGAAGTAGAGATCTTCCAGCTTGATTTTGCCTCCCTGGAAAAAAAAGAGCCTGATGAATGCAATGGGCGAGAACGTGGACTTTGCAACTGGAGGACTGGTTTAAGTGCATGCTCTGGCATTTACGAGTTATGTAACCTTGAGCAAATTATTGACCTGCAAAATGAGGGCATTAGTATTTATGTTTTAGGAGACTGACCTCAAGTGCGGTGCTGTAGGGAGCATGCCTAGCACGGTGTTAGCACTTAGCAGAACTCAATGGGTGGTTGCTACGATTATTTATACCCCCTTGAGCACTCCCATGCCAGCAGAACAGCCACCTCGCTACTCTGTCCAATTCTCAACCCTTATTCAAATACTGATAAAATGTGGCCCCTGTACATCCAGAGTCACGACTGAAAACGAGCTGCATGACCTCTATATGCAAAGTAAACGTGCATTGGACGAACTGGGCTGGGAGCGGGGGTGGAGCCACATCAGATAAACTAGGCACTTTCAATAAGCGTCCGGTTACCTGCCCTGGCCTTATAGAGAAGGGGTTGGGCGTCTTTCCATTTTGACCTTGGAACGTGTATTCTTGTGCAATTCCCTAAGCTTATCATTTGCAGGTGGATTCTGGTGAATGGAAACCTCTTTTGAATGTGGCAAGAAAATCTGCATTGTGTGTGTTTTAAGAATGTAGATTCACTATCTCCTAATGGCTTGGGTTGCTGACCCAGGTTTTCTCACATTTTGGTATGTTTATTTCTGTGTTTGCAGAATCATTTTCTTTCTATCAATTACTTCTGTGGCTCAGAAGTTTTTCCTGATTCAAAGATTTTCCACTAGAGTTTCACTTTCCCCATAAACACGGGATTTGTAAGGGGTGGAGGGGAGGTCACCGGCCAGAAATTAAACTTTTCTTGGGGAGAACCATTTGGGGCAATGGAGGTCACTGAGTGAGCGCTCTTCAAAAGCAATTGAAGGTCTGCAGAGACGAAGAATCCACGCGCCAGCTGCCTTCGCCTGTGACTTAAGGCACCTCTGGTCCAAAGCAATCTACTCAGCTCTGGGGCTTTAAGAAATAAACTTATTTTTAATTACAGTTTCTACCAGATGCATTCCCCTAGTAAACAGTTGAAATAATACTGATAAGGTTCAAGGAAGTTTCCCTCTATTTGCTTTCTAGTTTTTAAAAAGTAATGGATTTTGAATGCATCAGAAATCTTTTTTTTTAATTGTTATGATCATAAGTCTTGTCCTTTAATCACCATCGCCCTCTGCAATGAAAGTCCTGCGGAGTTGGGAAGGGAGGTGCCCTTGAAAGGTATTTCCACCTTGGCTTGACTTACTAGGTTAGTAGAAATGGACTTTTTGTTCTTCTTGGTAGGTTATTAAAACCCTCAAGGAATGTGCAGAAGACAAATTTAGTTTGAGGAGCCCAATAGGCCAAGGAGACTGCATAACAGTCTAGTTGTTTGTATAGCTGGAGTGTTGGTAAGAGGGAGTTTTTGACTGAGGGCTGCCCTAGGCCCGAGCATTATGGCTCTTGGGGGCTCCATCCTGACAGGGCCTGTGGGCAGTGTCTGCTCCCCACCCAACCCCTACACCTTCCTGTGCCTAGGCGGCTCCTCGCCCACTGTCTGGAGGCCTGAGGAGCTCAGCTGGTCTCTCGCCTCTAGGACTTCATCTCCACTGACATCCTTTCAGGTTGAGGAGTGCGGGAGGGGAAGGAGGGTTGAGACTGGGTACAGGGAGGTGGGAGAACATCACCTGTGGCGTGTTCTGTTCTGGTGCTCTCTGGAGCAGTAAGGTTCCTGCAGGGTGACGATGGAGCAGCTGATTCAGAAGCACAGGGCCGATTAGCCATAATTACAGCTCCATGTGGTGCTGAGTATTGTCCAAATGCAGAACCCTCCTTAGTCCTAGAGCCCCTGGCACCTTCTAAGTGGGAGAAGCCTTTCTAGAGAACAAATCCTCTTACCTCCCCACGCTCAACCGCACAAAAACAAGAATCACCTTTCTAATAGAGGTGTTTTCCCTTCTGGAGACTGGAGAGCTTTTCCAGACACAGTCATGATCATGTCAGGCCTCCTCCAGATCTTTAGCAAGACCTACAAGCCTGCTGATCTGGCTCCTGCCCACCTCTCCGCCTCATCCAACACTCGTGACCTCTATACCTAGTCATTAAATTGATGCAAAACATAGATTATTGAATGCCTACCATGTGCTGGGCATTGTGCTAGGCATTGAGGATACTCCTATGAACCAAATGAAGTCCCTGCCCTCATAGCCCCTGCATTCTAAGAGGAGAAGACAGGTAAAACTTATAGCAAGTTAGCCAGCAATGAGTGTTAAGGAGAAAAGCAAAACAGGGAAGGAAGAGGGGAATGCTATTTTATGACAATCCAGAAAAGCCTCACTGATAATGTGCCATTTGAGCAAATGCCTAAGAGAAGAGAAAAGGCAAGTCAGATATCTGGGGAAGGGTATATCAGGTAGCGAGATCAGCAAGTACAAAGGTCCTGAGGTGGGAACATGCTTTCCATGTTCAAGAACCACAGGGAGGCCAGTGTGGCTGAAACAGAGTGGAGAATAGAAGATGGGATGAGGGAATCACCAGGGTGTTTGCATTTTGGCTTTCATTCTGAGTGAGTTGGAGGGCTTTGGGCTGAGAAATGATATGACCTGACTTATGTGTTAAACGGATCCTTTGACTGTTTTGTTGAGAATAGAATGAAGGAGGGAAGAGGCAGGATCAGGGATTAGAAAGCTCTTGTACTGATCCAGGAGAGGGGTGATAGGGGCTTGGACACAGTCCCTGTGGTGAAGGTGGTGAATGGTGGCCAGATTCCAGACACACTTGGCAGAGCTGTCAGGATTGACGACAGATTGGATGTGGGAATGAGAGAAACTGAGGGGTCAGAGATGATTCCAAGCTGTTTGGGAAGGATGGATTGGCCACTTACAGAAATGGGAAGATTACAGGAAAAGGAGTTTCTGGGGGCAAGAAAAGGAATTGGACGTTGGACCTGTTAAATGTGAGATGACTATTAAACATTCCACAGAAGGTGTCAAATAGGCATTTGGATGCTCAAGTCTGGAACTCAGGGAAATGATCTGGCTGGAAATATGAATTCAAGAGTCGTCAGCTACAGGAGGTATTTAAAGCGGTAAGGCTGGCTGAAAATTGGCTTTACTTAAATTCATGACCACCAACCTCAATGGGCTCTTAGAGATGTCCAAGGACAGAGCCCAGGGGCTCTGTTTTGGGGTCAGGAAAACAAACAAACAAACAAAAGAGCTAGCAAAAGACAAAAAAGCAGCACCCAGTGAGGTGGGAGGAAAACCAAGAGAGGGTGGTGTCGTGGAAGCCAGGGAGAAAGCCAGGGAGGAATGAGTGATTAACTGGGTTAAAAAGTCCTGAGGGTCCAAGTGAGATGGGAACTGAGAACTGATGGATTGGCAAGTAACTGGTCACCTTGACGAGGTGAGGGAAGAAGGTGATGGAAGGGAGATCAGGAGAAAATGGGAGAAAAGAAATTGAAAACAGTGAGCACAGATAACTCTTTTGAAGACTTTTGCTATAAAGTGAATCAGAGAAATGGGGAAGTAGCTGGTAGGGGACATGGGATAGGAAGAGGGCTATTTTTGAAAGATAGGAAAAACAGCAATATATTTGTAGGCTAATGGGAGTGATCTGATAGAGGGTAAAAATTCGTGATGAAGGAGAGAGAGTGGTATCAGGAGAAAAAGCATAATATATGGGTCCAGACTTGACTTGGTAGATGAGGTGGGAACATGCGAACGTTCTCTTACAATTACTTGTATTTTACCAGTAAAATGGGAGGTAAAGTTAGCCGCTGAGAGTTGATAGTAGAAAAGGAGGTGTTAGGGTTTGGGGAAGAGAGAGGAACATATGAAATAGCCCTTTTGGAGAGTGGGAGGGTGCATGGATGAGGGAAAAGGGGTCTGATTGCTGGAGGGCGCTAAGTTTCTCCTTGACCATAGTTGGCCATGAATTTATTTTTATTTATTTATTTATTTATTTATTTATTTATTTATTTATTTATTTATTTATTTATTTTAAATATATCTTTATTGATTTCAGAGAGAGGAAAGGAGAGGGAGGGAGAGAGATAGAAACATCAATGATGAGAGAGTCATTGATCGAGCCCGCAGCCCGGGCATGTGCCCTGACCGGGAATCGAACCTCTATCGCCTGGATCCTAGGTCGACGCTCAACCGCTGAGCCACGCCCGGCCGGGCATAGTTGGCCATGAATTTAAAGTCAGTTAGCATGGTTGATGTTTTCTAGACATGTTTAGCTCTTGTGGATCAGGTGTTAAATAGGTAGAGAGCTAGAATTAATCAAAGTTGGTGCTTTTCCAGAAGAGCACAGTGAAGGAAGAGAGGGGGCAAGGGAGTTGAGGGTGTATGGAAATGAGGGATCATAGTGATTGATCAGATCATCTAAACTGGTAAAAAGGAACCTGGGAGGTGGAGGGGAAGGAAATGGTGGGTAAATTTCAGACGACGGACAACTATTGGAGTTCAGATACCAGAGGGTATGAACTGGGAAGACAGGAGGCATGACAGTGAAATAATGGAGTTACTGGTAATGACATACCTAGGGCGTGACCGTGCAAGGGAGTAGCTGCGGTGAAATGAAGGATAAGGCCACTAGGAATGAGGGGGTCAAGGAATGGAGACGCCAGCTGTGCGGGGTGTGCCTGGTTGCCTGTTGGCACCAGTTCCTCTTCCTTTCTGTGCTGTTCTCAGTACTGCAGGGAATAGAAGCCTAAGAACTATATTTCCCAGAATCCTCTGCCAGTAAGTTTCTGGATTAATTTCCACAAATGAGAAACATTTATGATAAACTTGGAAATAAAAGAGAAGCAGAAATAGTATTGTTCTTTCTTTAGAAGAGCAGTAATGGACACACTCATGAACTTTGGCTGCAGAGGCCTTTGGGAGCTGTTTGTCACATCACCCGCCTTCTTGATGGAGTTAGATAGCTGTGGGAATTTTCTTACAACTTCTGGACTCCCTGAAAGTTGTCACCAAATTTGAATTCTAGCAGCAGCTTCCCTGATTTGTTCTTTCAGCTCTTCCAATTTTTTAAAATATTTAATTCCTTGTATTAAATATCCTTATGCTTGAAAAACCAGGAGGGGTTTCTGTTTACTTTCTTTCTTTTCTTTTTTTAAAAAATTATTTTTACTTTTTAATTACAGTTTACATACAACATTGTATTCGTTTCAAGTATACAACATAGTGATTAGACATGTAGATAACATATGAAGTGATCACCCTGGTAAGTCTAGTACCATCTAACACCATACATAGTTATTACAATATTATTGATTATTTTCTCCATGCTGTATTTTATATCCCCACGATTGTGTTTATAACTGGTAATGTGCACATTTTAATCCCGTCCCCCTTTCACCCATCCCCTCCCAAACCCCCTCCCATCTGGGAACAATTAGTTTGTTCTCTGTTTCTATGAGTTTGTTTCCGTTTTGTTTGTTCACTTATTTTGTTTTTTAGATTCCACATATAAGTGAATCATATGGTATTTGTCTTTGTCTGACTTATTTCACTTAGCGTAATACACTCTAAGTCCATCCATGTGGTCACAAGATTTTCCTCTTTTTGATGGCTGAGTCCTATTGTGTATACATACTACCTCTTCTTTACCTATTCATTGATTAATGGGCACTTAGGTTGCTTTCATATCTTGGCTATTGTAAATAATGCTGCAATAAACGTAGAGATGCATATATCTTTTCAAATTAGCATTTTGGGTTTATTCGGATAAACACCCAGAAGTGGAATTGTTGGGTCCTTCCTTGTTTCTTGTTATAGCCTTAAAAAAAAGTTTTTATTTTTTTGAGAGAGGAAGGGAGAGAGAGAGAGAGAAACATCAATGATTAGAGAGAATCATCCATTGGCTGCCTCCTGCACATCCCCTGCTGGGGATCAAACCCACAACCCGGGCATGTGCCCTGACCAGGAATCGAACCGTGACCCCCAGGTTCGTGGGTTGACGCTTGACTACTGAGCCACAACAGCCAAGCTAGCCTTTGTTTTAAAGTCTATTTTGTCTAGTATAAGTCTTGCTATTCCAGCTTTTTTTTCAATTTCCATTCGCATGAAATATGTTTTTCCATCTGTGTGTATCTTTCGATCTGAAGTGAGTCTCTTGTAGACAGCATATGTATGTCTTGTTTTCTTATATATTCAGCTACCCTATGCCTTTTGATTGAAGCACTTATTCCATTTACATTTAAATTAATTATTGATAGTTATGTAGTTATTGTTATTTTATTACTCATATTTTTATCTTTCTTACTTCTTCTTAAAGAAGTTCCTTTAACATTTCTTGTAATACTAATTTGGTGGTCATGAACTCCTTTAGCTTTATCTTGTCTGGGGAGTTCTTTATCTCTTCTTTGATTCTAAATGATAACCTTGTTGGGTAATCTTGGTTGTAGTTCTTGCTTTTTGTCACTTTGAATATTTTATGCCAATCCCTTCTGGCCTGCTCAATTTCTGTTGATAAATTAGCTGATAGTCTTATGGGAGCTCCCTTTTAGGTAACTAACTACTTTTCTTAAAGATTCTCTGTCTTTATCCTTTGTCATTTCAATTATGATGTGTCTTGTGTGAGCCTCTTTATGTTCATCTTGTTTGGGACTCTCTGCAGTTCCTGGACTTGTATGTCTATTTCCTTTGCCAGATTAGGGAAGTTGTCCATCCTTATTTCTTCAAATGGATTTTCAGTTCCTTGCTCTGTCTCTTCTCTTTCTAGTACCCCTATGACATGAATGTTAGTTAGTACAATTGATGTTGTCCCACAGGCCCCTTAAACTATGCTAATTTTTTCATTTTTATTTATTTATTTATTTTTTGCTGTTCTGATTGGGTGTTTTCTGCTACCTTGTCTTTCAAATCACTGATTCAATCCTCTGCTTCATCTAATCACCTATTGTTTCCCTCTAATGTGGTCTTCATCTCAGTTATTGTATTCTTCATTTCTAACTGGTTCTTTTTTATTTTTATTATCTCAATTTTTATGTTTCCTATCTCTTTGTTAAAGTTCTCACTGAGTTCATCTACTCTTTTTCTAAGTTCATTGAGCATCATTGTAACCATTGTTTTGAACTCTGCACCTGGAAGATTACTTGCTCCATTATATTTAGTTATTTTTTAGAGTTTTGTTCTATTCTTTCATATAGAACATGTTTTTTTGTCTCCTCATTTAGGTTGCCTCCTTGTGTTTATTTCTATGTCTTAGGTAGATCTGCTCTATCTCCCAGTCTTGGTAGAGTAGCCTTATGTAATAGGTGTCCTGTGGGGTCCAGTGGTGCAATCTTTCTGGTTACATGAGTCTGGTGCTCTAGAGGTGTCTCTTGTGTGGATTGTTTGTGCCCTCCTGTTGTAGTTGAGCCATGATTGTTGTTGGCACATAAATGGGAGGGATTGACCCTCAGGTTAATTGATTGACTGTGAGCAATAGCCGTGACTACAGTAGAGGAGCTGTTGTGCAGGGGATGTCCTTATAGAGCAGGATTCGCCTTAGTGGGGCTCTGGTGCCTGCCAAGTCCACCCTTTGGGTGTGTCGTTTGTGGAGGTGGTTGGGTGGTGCTCTGGTGTGGTCTGAATCTGGCCACTGGGTGTGTTGGTTCTGAGACCTCTGGGAGGGGCTCTGACGCAGGTCAAGATCAGTTGCTGCTTATGCCCAGCCTGGGGCCACCTGGTATGAGCTACAAAGTGATCTGCAGATGGTTGCCACTTGTGCTAAATTGGAGTTATCTGGGAGAGGCAAACCTGCAAACTGAGACCGGCTGCCACTAGTGCCAGCATGAAGCCACTTAGCAAGAGGTAGAGAGCATGCTGAGGCCAGACGCTGCATGTTTGGGGTTTGTGAACCTTTGAGAGACTTTAGGAAAGTCCACAGCTCAAATCAAACAGGCTGTTTGTAGGGAAAGTCCCCTGGAAACTACTTGGGTAGGTCTGCAAGTTGTGTGGTGTGGGGTCTCAGGGAATCACTAGGAAGGGGCAAATGTGTTAACCAGGTAGATGGAGACTCAGACCTGGCGCCTGCCTAAACCTGAAGGTTGGGCAGAGGGAGGGTTCAACAAAGAAACAATAGCTTGTTGCAGAACTTTCACCTGTGCCTGCAGGCTGTAGGGGTTTGGGGGAGGGCTCAACAAAGGAGTAATGGTATCTTCCAGTGTTTCTGTCTGGAAGAAAGCTGCCCCTCCCAACCTCGCCCTGAAGCCAGACAATTCAGTTCCTTCCTGTATGTTCCTGGGACTTTTCAAGCTGCTGCCTTAGCCCTGGAGCTCAGCGTGAGCGAGTCCTCAGCAAATAAATCCATGCACGAGCACTTCAAGGGGAATACAAGGGACTCCAGAAGCCCTCTGTCTCACTCAGTCACAGTTCCCACTGGTTTTCACAGCCAGAAGTTATGGGGATTTCTGTTCCCAGCACTGA
Organism: Miniopterus schreibersii; assembly: GCF_964146895.1. Lineage (NCBI taxonomy): Eukaryota > Metazoa > Chordata > Mammalia > Chiroptera > Miniopteridae > Miniopterus > Miniopterus schreibersii. Next base: position 26,596,725 of record NC_138119.1, read on the forward strand.
AACCCTGGGCTGGGGAGCACGGTGTGGAGCTGGGACACCTCAGTCCTCAGGGGGGAACTTCAAAGCCGAAATATTCCTCCCATTTCTTAACTGCCACACTGAGGGGCAGGACCAGTCTATTCTGTGTCTTCGCCCTTCCTACCAGTCTTGATGTGGCTTTTTCTGTATGCCCTTAGTTATAGGACTTCTGTTCAGGTAGTCTTCAGGTGGTTCTGAATGATGTTCTATAGTTTCATTGTAATTTTGATGCGATAGTGGGAGGAAATGAGCACAGTGTTTATCTAGTTCACCATCTTGACCAGAAGTCTTTATTGTTTTTTAATGAACCAGATTCCTCTGTTAAAGAGAAAAGCACAGACCCAAAATGGTGTCACTCATGCTAAAAGCCCAGGATAACAAACCTAGATTTAATACCTGATCTAGTTGCAGTTTCAACCTCTCCCAGAAATGTAATCTTGATCAACCAGCTTGGAATTTTCTAGTGAAGCAGTAGAAAGTTAATCTGTCACATGAGCCTTCTCCATCTCCCAAAGAAAGAAGTGGCAGTCTGCATGATAAAAACAAAACAAAACACAGAAACCATTCCTGCTCTCTTTCTTCAAAAAAAGACACCCCAGCCCCCCAAATAATCCTTTGCTTTGTTAATAGCTCTCTTGTCCCACCCTTCTTCCTATAAAAACCTTTCATTTTGTACAACCCCTTGGTGCACTCTTCTGGTTGCTAGATGGGTTGCTGCCTGATTCATAAATCACTTAATAAAGCCAATTAGATGTTCACATTTCCTTGGTGGAATTTTTTTTAACACCTCCCACCGGAGGGCTTTTGTACCTGCTGTCCCTGTCTGAAATGCTCTGCTCCAATGCCTCACCCTTTACTTACTTAGCTCAATTGATCCTTCCTAATGAACATTGTTCCAATTATCAACTGTTGCCTAATAACCTACTTCGAAATGTTGTATAAACAACAACCATTTTAGTATAGTCAGGAATTTGGACAGAGCACAATCCGGGTGACTTGTCTCTGTACACAGGTCTGGAGCCTTAGTCTGGAAGACTGGAACAGCTGAGGGTGACTTGGATGGTTGAGGACTGGAATCATCTGGAGACACGTTAACTCACGTGGGTGAAAAAGGGGCTCTGTAATAAAGCTGACAAATCCAGTGAGCAAAAGTAACATCGCAGGGAGATCTGATCTGATCATAAATTCCTAACTGTGCAGGTCCAGGTGGATCTTCATGCCCTTCATGCCCCAGGCATACAACTTCTTTAGTAAAAGGTTTATCTTTGCCTTAAGCAAGCCCTGTCCATTGTTCTTGTGCATCAACGTTAACACACCTTTGAAATGCCAAAGTAATGTTTTTCATACTCTTCCGAGATATAACCACCCTCAAGGGAGCACATAATGTTGTTAACTATCATCCTCGAGCATTTGCGATCTTGCATTCTGGCATGTCATCATTTTGGCTCAAATAAACTCATAAAAACTCTCTATAGGTTTGAATGTTCTTACACTGACACATGTTTAGTCCCTGGACTGGGATGGTTCAAAGGTTAGGCTCAGCTGGGACTGTCAAGAGTGCCTTACAGCAAGGTGGCCCCGAGGCGGCTAACTCCTCACATGGTAGCTCAGCGCTCCAGAAGTGAGTGTTCCTGTGAACAAAACAGAAGTGCATGGCCTTTTATAACCTAACCTCTGAAGTCACTGGATTTTGTTGGCAAAGCAGGCACAAGCCACCCACATTCAAGGGGAAGGACATAGACTTGACTTCCCTATGGGAGGAATGTCAAAAACTTGACGTCAGTCTTCTAAGTCAGGCTCCTTCAAGATATATTTTGTTTTTTCAATATTCTTATCTCAGTTTGTATGTATTCACTATGGTGACAACTTGAGTCACAGCTTGCAAACTCAAATAAATGACTGCTCCAGCCAGGCTGGAAAATGAAGCTGACCGGTGTAAGAGACAGCAGGGCTAGTGAACCAGAGGCTGCTCACAGTCTCTGAAGTAGGCAGCCACCTCTTGGCACTAGCTAATCGTTGTCCGAGGGGAAAGCATGCCCAGTATTGCCAGAGCTTTCAATTTTTCAAGAAAGATCCAGAACTAAGGGTGTTTATGAAAAAATTTCCAGTATTAAAAAGGCTCTGCAGGCCAACTGTCTGGCACATAGTAGGCTCAATAAATACTTGTGGAAGAAATGAAAAAGTACCCTGAGGTCCTCTCACACTCATCACAATTGAGGAATGTGGGTGGAGAGCTCCCACCCCTTGGTTGGGGAACGGCAGGAGATAATGGGATGGGGCAAGGAAACTAGACTCCTACAGAGGGCCTGGCATTTCGCAGGATCCACGCAGCAGCTCAAAGGGCAGGTCACTCTGCCCCTACTTTGCATTACTTTTCTTCCAAATGCTTAAAATGATCTGAGATATGTAATTGATTACCTGGCTCTCCCACATACCAGGTGACGTCCCATTTGTTTGGTTTGCTTTGTAGCCAGAGCCTGCCACAGAAGGCGCTTGGTGGATTCCTACTGAAGGAAGGGCAAGCGGGTGTTACAGGTGAGGTGAGGTTCAGGGAGCCAGACGCCTTGTGCTAGATACCAGGGTAAGGAAGGACGATGGGAGTAACACACACACAAATTGGTGCAGAAGTATGACCGCAGCTGGCCCTTTGGTATAAAAGATGTTCCTTGACATGCTCCAGGGCCATGTTTTTGAAAACATGAGTGTAATTTAAAAGTGCATTTCTCAATATCAGCTTCCATACACAATATTAGAGGAAAGGAGGGGATTAAGGGATTTGGGTAATCCTCGGGAGACATTACAAGTTTCCTGATTCCTGTCCATTTCAGGAAACACTGCGACTATTTAAATATGTGATTTAAATGCAGAACCTTGGGACAGGGATAGCGAGGGGTGGAGTTCTGGAATCCAGGCAGGGGTGGGGAAGGGAGGCCCGGCTTCCCTAACTTTGCCTGGAGTTTCATAGCAGCAGAGGCTGTTCTGTTTTTCCTGTTTTTGCTTTAAAGACATTTGGAAGTATCTCCCTTCTCCAGGCGGAGCTCACCTGGCTCAGCTGGCTGGGGAGTCAGAAGTTTTATAGGGAAACAAAAGCAGGGGGTGTGGTGCCAGTAGCGCCGACACAGCACGCCACTCAAGACAATGGCCTCGATATGCAGGTGCTCAGAGGCGACCAGCCAGCCTCCCACACTGCCCACTGATGTCAGAGATGCCGGGGACCTAGAGGTGGCAGCCTGTTGTGACACCATTGCCAACAGTGTGTTGATCAAAGTCTGGGGGGAGAAAGCAAGCCCTACGCAGAGTAATGCACATTATGGTCTTTTTTCTACGGAACTGGGTTTCGACCCCAGAGTTCCCTGACCCCCAAACCCATCCTCTCTCCATGGATTTTGCTGATTAACCTTGTCTTTTTGTAACACCAGTTGATATTTCTAGTAAATGTCATTCACTTCTTAGATAGCAAGAAGTCAGGACAGTTTTCAGGGTGCCCCCTCAGCAGACACTATCTTTCTGATCTGCTTGCCCCCCCCCAAGGCAGAGTTCCAGCAGCAGCTCTGGACTGTGGCCCCTCATCTTGATGCTGCTGGCTAAGAAGGACCATGGTGTCAGCTGGCCACCCGGCCACCAGCACTTTAACAGTGCTGGGCACATAGTGGATGCTCAAGAAGTGGGTGTTCGAGAGTGTTAACTATTATTTAGCACCCACTGGGTGCCCGGTACAGTGCTGAATTCTTTGCGAACATAACCTCTTTAACCCTTACAACACTCTGAGAGGCAGCAGAACTTTCCCTCTCACAGGGGAGGCAATTAAAGTTTTGGGAGCACCGCGGACTTGTCCACACGCACAGACCCAGCTAGCAGTGGAGCTAGAATTTGAATGGAATCAATCTGCCTACACAGCAGCTACTGTGGGATAAAACCCGGGGGGGGGGGGATGGTATGGGGGGGCGGGGGGGTGGTATTTAAGCTGCCTGTATCCAGTGCTGAGAGTGTCCAGATCAAAGCATGCATCCTTTTGATCTGGGTGTGAGAGTGGAACTCAGGAGGGAGATGTTTGGAGAAGCTGTGGGGGAGGAGTGAATGAGGGAAACAGGTTGGGGCGGTAGGTGGTTCACACTGCAGGTGAGGTGACATGGGCAGGCTGGGTGACAAGCTCAGCGGGGCCCCTAGGGTTCTGGACAGGAGGGTGATAAGGGAGGGGCCCTGTAGAGAAGTCACAGCTGGGCCCATTAGGGGCTCAGCCTGACCTGAGTGGTGGTGATTGTTTTTGATGGACTAGTCAGACTTGCCCCAGCAGCTTCCTGGCTTTCTAAGGCTTTCCCTTCCTTGTTCCTAAGTCACTGGGCTAAGAAAATACAGCATGTCCACCTGGCCAGCTTCCCAGATGGAGCCTCAAGAAGTCCCAGCGCACAGAGAAAGGAATAATCTGTTCTTCTGTCATCAGTATTTATTGAGCATCTACTATGTGCTTGGGATACAGCGGAGGCCCTTTCTGAGCCAAGACGTGACACGATCTGACTTCTGTGCTTAAAGGACCCTCCCACTGTGGGGAAAAAGGTGCACATAGAGACCAGCTAGAGCCTGGTGGGATATGCAGGTGAGAAAAGAGGGGGGCCTGGGGCAAGGCAGATGCAGCAGAGATGCAGAGAGGTTGGATCCTGGATATAGCGGAGGGAGGAGCCAGTGGGATCTCCCGATGATTGGATTTGGGGAATGAGATAGGAGGAGGGAAAGGAGACCTTGGGTACTGGGCCTGAGCAACCAGTGGGCTGCGGTCACTGAGCGGGAGACCGCAGAGCAGCTTTGGGGGGTGGGGGGGCAGGAGCACCGGCTGGGATCTGCCTCATCTGGCAGGTTGCTCACTCCAGCTGGACAGGCAGGTAGGCAGTTAGGACGTGAGTCAGGGCTGCGGGAGAAAGGTCTGGACTAGACTTCTGCTCGAGGTGTCATCCTGCAGATGGTGTTTAAATCCATCAGGCTGCATGAGATTCCCGGTGCGTGAGTACAGACAGAGAAAGGACAAGGGCTGGGCCTCAGGGACTCCGGGGTTGAAGAGCCCCAGGGAGGAGCAGACACCAGGAAAGTGGAGAAAGCCTGGATGGCTGGTGTCCTTGCAGCCACGTGGAGAGGAAGCTTCAAGGACAAGGGAGGCAACAATCGTATCGAGTGGCCCGGAATCGAGTCTTGCTGCTTTTGCTGTGGCCCGAGCTGCCTTCGCCTCTCTATAAAACAGGAGCGACAATGTCCACTCCAAGGGGGTGCGATGAAGACTAAGTGAATAATGTACCGGAAAGAGGGCACTTTGAAAGCTCATCCCAAGGGGAATTTCTGTGGGAGGGTTCACACAAATAATGGTAATAAGCAAAATGATAACTGTGATGATGGTGTCTATGTTTCAGAAGCAAATGTCCAAGGCAGGCCCTTGTCCCTGGGCAGCGCAGCAGGAGTTGGGGGGACCCCCGTGGAATAGCAGGCAGCGGGCAGCCCTTGAAGCGCAGGCTGGAACTGAGCCACCAAGGGACCAGGGGGCCTTCTCGGGGTTGGGGGACTTAGGAGGGCCCAGTGCCCTGGATATGGACACTTGGTGGGTGGGGAGGAAGGACATCTACGTGAAGAGATGTCACAGAGGTGCAGAGTGGGGACTGATGGGGACCTGCTTGATTAGTAGGGTGCATTGTGTGTGTTGAAGGAACAGGGGCAGTGGGCAAGAGGTTGACAGGGGAGGGGAGGTGGGATCACATTACACAGTGACCATATTCTGTAAACCAACCACGAAGCCTGGCGGGTTAGTGCCCAGCCCTTGCCCAAGCTCCTCCCCCCTGCCCCCTTCCCCTGCGCGTCCCCCCATCATTCTGCATTGCAACAGCCTTGTTTGCTGTCCCCAGCTTGGTGCCCCGTTTGAGGAGGCACACGTGGTATACACGTGTATGGAGGCTGAGGGAGAGGGTCCCTTGGGACCATGCAGAACGAGTCCCCCACAGCACAGCGCCCAGCTCCAGAAGGCACCCAGCAACCGGGAATGAACAGAGACAAGGCCCCGGGTCTGACTGTTCTCAGCCTACTTCAGAGTCTTTGGGGCCCATCTTCATTCTTGGGAAGCCCCTGGTAGAAGTTGAGTCCAGGCGCTTAGAGGACCCACTGCTTGTCACCACTCCCAGGCCCAGCCGCAGATCCCAGGCCCAGGAAGGCTGGGGACCCCGTCTCCAGGCACAGGCACCATCTCAGGTGGCAGTCTCTTCAATCTCTCCTCTGACCTTGAGGCCTTTCCTGTTCCTCCAGCCCTGGCCTCCCTCGTGCTCAGATAAGGAGCTATTTTTGCTCGGCACCCCTCCCCCACCTGCCCTCCTGTCTCTTGGGCCTGAGTGTGGTTCTCTCCGGAGATTCCTAAAAGGCCCTGCCCTTCACAGGCAGGGAGGGGGTCACCAGCTGCCAGTAGGGAAACAAGTGACGCAGAGGGGCCAGCAAGAAGGAGCAGGTGTGGGGAGGGGGAGGAGTGAGGGTGTGGGAGCAAAACCAGACCTGCGGGGGGGGGGGGGGGGGGGGGGGCGAGGGGAGACCTGGGCAGAGATGGGGAGAAACAGAGGAGGCCTGGGACAGAGAGAGAGGCGCAGCAACAGAGCCCCCAGCAGTGCCTCTCTAGCTCTGATCTGGGGGTGTTGATGGGGTTGGGGGACTCCACCCTCAACAAGAAGAATTTCTGGGCTGAGCTGGGTGAGGGGACAGAAGGAACACAGGGGTCTAAAAGAAGGGGATGGGATGTACCGGGACAGTGCTGATTTTGAAAAAGGGTGAAATTAGAGATTTTTAAAATTTCAATTAGCTCCTAAGCATAAGCAACTCTAGCACAGTATGTGCTTTGTGGGCTGGTCAGAGGATAGCTCACAGCTTATCTGTGAGCTGCTGGCAGTTCAGCGAACCAGGAGGGTGAGGAGGTGAGTGTGCGTGAGGGTGTGCGTGTGTGTGAGGGTGTGAGGGTGTCCCTGTACGTGAGGGTGCGTGTACATAGGACTCCTCAGAGCAGCCATGCGGGGGTCCCTCACGGGCCTCAGGCAGGATTAGGGGTGTCTGGCTGGTGGGGCTCCTACAGGAGTTTTATTTCAGGTTCCTGGAGCTGCTAGGGAGTGGCTCGCCCAGGAAGGAGGCGGGTGACCAAGCCTTAGGTGTTAGAGGGGAGAGGGGACTTGCAGCCCATCAGAGGAAGGGACAGCCTAGCCTGATGTTGTCTGTTCTCCAGGAAAAAGACTCAATAAAACAGGAGGCTATTCCCACGAAGCCTCTGGCCCCTCCAATCAGCTGTAACCTTCAGGGGAGACATGTCCTCTCTGAATCCAGAGCCCCTGACTCTGGGAGGCAGTGGCTGGTGACACCCAGTGGGGCAGAAAACCTAGAGGCCTCTAGGCCTGGGGGAGAGGGGATTGTTGAGAGTTGGGGGGCGATTGAGGTCTTGTGAAAGGGGGCATAATAAAAATCAGACATTTTACTGTGGTTCATCTGCACCCATAGCATGAAGAGGCCCGGGGGACATTCAGGGCCCTGAAATAGGAACAATGAAAGACTGTTCGTTGTTTGCAGTAGACTAATATTTACTGAGCACTTACTTGTCCACGCTAGGCACTGGGACCACTCTAACGAACACGATAAGGAAAAGAGCAGGTCGCTTCCTGTCATTCATAGGTAGTGATAGTGATGCTGATAACAGCTGGCTTTCTGAGAGCTCACGCGACCCGACCCGGGCGCTGTTCTAAGCACTTTACATAAGCTAACTCATGCCAGGACTGAGGCAGGCACGGGGCTTGGGGGGAAGCATCAGAGAAGGGCCTCTCATGTAGCCTGGGGTTCACTGCCCTCACCGTTCACCTCAATCCACAAAAGAGAACAGTGTTTTCCACAGAGTTCTAGAAGGGGTCAAGGAGGGCATCCGAACTCCCACCTCCCGCTGGACCAGCTGCATTCTTGGCTGCCAGTCTCCAACTTTCCCTGCTTGGGGCTGGCTGGGTCAGACTTGTCTAGATCAGAGCAACAATTACCCAGTCTCTGCCGCCCATCTCTGGGGTCAATGCCCTCTGGGCCTCCTGGGAAAAATAAATCTTGGGAGGGCTGGCGAGGCCACAGGGATAGAGGTGGACAGATGCTTGGGTGATGTTAGGATAGGAAGGGAGGGGCTGTGAGGCTGGCATCCAAAGCTGGCCTGCTGGAGGGCCCTAGGTGGAGGGAGGAGAAACCAGTCAGCTCCCTCCTGCCCAGCTCTAAGCCATCCTCTGGGTGATGGGACACACAGGGTTGGCGACCTAGAAGTAGGTGAGGAAGGCAGAGATAAATAGGCTGCTCTGGCTTTCGAGAGGCTCAGTGCAGAACAAATGCGGCCTACCCTCCTCTTCCCACTCCTGGCTCCATCCTATATCTCGAAGGGCCACCGGTGCCTCTGTGGACACCCCAGCCTGTACGTTCACACACCACAAAACAGCAAGCCCTGGCCGCTCCCTGGGCCCATGGAAGGGTTGCATAGTTACACTAAAAAAGTATTCCTTGTGTTTCTGAAATTCCAATATAACTGGATGTCCTGTATTATATCCAGCAGCCCTTGCCAAGGGTGCCCCCACCAGCCAAACGGTTGGCCTGGGGTAGGAACACAAACAGGCCCACTGGACTTCCAGGGTCCCAGTACTAGAATGTGTGTGTGTCTGGGTGGGCACATTTGTGGACTTTTCTGGAGAGAGGAGGGCCAGATCTGGGTCCCCAAATCTCAGCAAGGCCCTTTGCTTGCTCTCTGGCAGCATGGGATGAGCCCAGCCCCTCTTCAAGAGAAAGCTCACCTCAAGCCAGGTGCATACTGGGGTCCTTATCGGCCTCCTCAGTTCCCTTCCTTCAATTTCCCCAACATGCCCAAGACACAGTGACCTCTGTCGGATGCCAGGAGGCATATGGTAGAGAGGCGAAGAGCCAAGGTGCCAGATAAAACACACGACTCCCAGTTACATTAGATTTCACACAAGTTACAAATAACTTTTTACTATAAATATGTCCCATGCAATATTTGGGACAAACTTATACTAAAGAATGATTTCTCATTGATCTAAAATTCAAATTCAATCCAGTGTCTTCTTTTTTATTTTGCTTTTATTTGCTTGTTTTGGGTAAATTTGGCAACTCTACTGATTGCTGGGCTTCCCCACCTTCCAGCTGGGTGCACCTCTCCGAGGTTCACGTCCCTGTCTCCCTCAAGACTGGTGGAAGCATGAGATGACAAAGTGCCTGGCATAAGTGACAACGGTTATTACTGTCCCTGGATGAGATCCCACAGCTAGAAAGCAACAGGGCTGGTATTCGCCCTCCAACCCCCAGATTCAGGTGCGTCGGTCTCTCAAGGACACTTAGCAGCCTGCTGCTCACTCCTTGGATCCGAACCCACCCAGACCTCAGGGGCCCTGGGCAGAGGCTGTAGGGAGTTAAGGAGGCACATTCAGGTCTGGACATCCCAAATTCTCTACTGGGAGTGAGAGAGTCCTGTGGGATCAAAGAGGAAAAGGAGGAACCAGCATGTATTCTGTATACCTGGCATTTTATTCTCTAATTCAATCCCCACACAAACTGCTCATTTCTCTTTTGCAGCTAAAGATATATTCATAGGAACATAAGAGAAGGCCCTTGCTGCTCCCCTGTTGGGACTATGGCTCTGCAGCTGACTCCATGGCTCATTCTCACCCCCTTCAGGCCTCTGCTCACCCGCCCCTTCCCAGGAGGCCTGGGGATACACGCTCCACAAAAGCAGGTTTTTCCAGCCTGTTTTCTTAACTGAACCGGTCCTGTGCCTAAAACAAAGCCTTGTACATATTCATTTAAGTAATTGAAGATAATGATAATAATAACAGCAGCTAACACTTATTTAGCACTTACTTGTCCCCAGAACTGTGTCCTAAGTGCTTTACATATATTCATTTACATATCTTTCTTCCTCACAATACCACTATGGCGTTCGGAGCAAGCATAGAGAAGAACTTGCCCCAGGTCGCACAGCGGGTGGGCAATAGTTTAGATCTGGTTGGCTTGAGTTCCCAGTCCACCACCTTTTTTTAATCACCGAGGATATTTTCATTGATTTTAGAGAGAGAGGAAAGGAGAGAGGGAGAGAAACACAGATGTGAGAAAGAAACACTGATCTGTTGCCTTCCGTATAGGCCCCTATTGGGGATTGAGCCCACAACCTAGGTGTGTGCCCTGAAGGGGGAACCGGTGTCCGGAACGCACTCCAAATGAGCCACCCCCGAGCCACCTGGCCAGGGACCCAGTGGGCAATCTTTTACACACTCTGCAGTTGTCCACGACCCTGGCATCTGCTCCTTTTATGCGCCTTGTGGCCCCCTGGGTGGCATCCCGCCCATTCCTCGGTCTCCCTGTAGTGGTGTCTTCTTGCTTCTTTGCTGATGACTTAATCTCCTTGAGGGCAGGAAGTGTCCCCTTCATCTTTATTTCCTCTGAGTCCTGTACGGTGACCAGAGCATTGCAGGGCCTCCTGTCCACTTTCCTGCGTGGCTTGTACCCCAACTCCGGGAGTTGGGAAGCACAGGTATCATCACTCCCCCCCCCCCCCCATTTACCGCAGAGGGAACAGGCTCAGAGAAGTGAAGATGTGTTGCAGCAGGAAGAGCAGCCAGTAACCAGGCTCTGGGCCTCCTGAGCCAGCGCTTTCCTGGCCAGGGCCCGCTGGGGTGGGGGTGGCTGCTGTACAGTCCCAGGGTTCTGGCTGCTGAGAGGTTTCTGGTGGGGGGAGCCACCACCTGTTAGAAGTGGGCAAAGGCAAAATACAGGCATGATGTTGGGGGGGGGGGACCGGGCTCCAGGATCCAGCCGGGCTCTTTCAGAGGAGGCCTGTGGGGCTGCTTCTTGGAGCTGGAGCGGGTGAGCGGGGAGGCGCGGTCCGTAGCCTGCGATGCGTGTCCACCAGGTGTGCTTCAAAGCAAACAGGATGCAAAGGAGGGTATAGTTAGTCTGTGGTCCCGCTGTGGTACCCGCCTGCTGCCCTGTCTCTCCCGTAGGCGAAAGCCCTTGAAGAGGTTTCCTCTGACTGGGGAATGTGCTCCTTGGGGGTGGGTTGGGGGGGGGCTGGTTTGCAAAGAACAGAAAAGCTGGAGACTCATGGCTCAACCAAAGAAAGGCAACAAGTTTCCAAGAAAAAATAGATCTGAGCTGGAAGCAGAAGATCTTTACGTCTGTCCTTCTTGCTGGTCGCCAAGGGTGTTCTGTGGGCAGACTCATGCTGGAACCTGGGAGTAGTGGGGAGGGGCTATATTCATTCATTCATTCATTCATTCATTCATTCATTCATTCATTCATTCATTCACTCAACAAGTATTCATTACACTTCTATGCACCAAGCACTGCACTAAGTGCTGAGAATATACTGGGGAAAATGTACCTGTCCACTCTGAACTTTCAGTTTAATGGGGGCAAATATTAAAGGAATTGTGCTGTTACTTAATTATTTTTAGCTGTCAGTGTTCTGAAGGACAATTACTGGATACCATGAGAGGGTAAAACAAGAAATTTTAGTCTGGGAGTTGAGGGAGGCTTCCTGGAGGAAGTGGCCTTTAAGCTGAGTCCTGGAGGGTGTCTAATAGTTCACTTGGCAATTTGCTGTGGAGGAGGGAGTGAGAGGGGCTGAGCAACAAGCATTCCAGGCCCAGGGAGTGGCACAGGCCAAGACCTTGAAGCAAAGGCGTGTAGCTTCTGTGTGAAGGTCATGCATGAAGGGCTCCCAAGTGTCTGGTGTCTGGACTTTAATCTGATCGGGACACACAGCCCCTACCTGCAAGCACTCCCTAGACTGATGGGGAAAACCATGGAGCTCCACCCTGAGAGCAGCATTCCACTAGCAGCAGACATGGAAGGGAGCAAGCTGGTTGGGAATGGCTTGCTGAGGAGGGCGTGTCTTGAGTTTTGAAGGTGGGAAGTGTCCTGATTCGGCAGAGGGTGTAGGAGTTTGAAGAGCTATGTGCAAGGCCAAGGAAGTGAGAACCAGCATACTTGGAGTGGGAGGTGGGTGAATGACTCCATTTGGATGTGTGCCTGTCTCCACAATCAGTTTGAATAGATACTATTTCACTACCACTGTGCGCCAAGCACACTGATCTATCTCATTTCTCCATAGAAACAGCCCTTTGAGGTAGCTGTGACCTTCCCCTTTATTGATGAAAAAAAGGAGGTTCAGAGGATTAAGCGACACAGAGAAGAGGTGATAGGACCAGGAGGCAAACAAAATGTGTCCATTCTGTAGTTCATGAACCTTCCAGCTCACTTGCCTTCCTCATGACCTGACATCTTAGGGATTGTCCCTGCCTGCTCTGGGGATACGAGACATGAGCTAAAACCATGTCTCGCCACGTGCAAGCATGACTGGTAACGTAAGTGGTAGCAGGCCTCCTGGTGCACACCCCACCCTCCTTTCCAGCCCACGGAGGAGCAGCGCAAGGGTCTCTATTGGAAAAGGAAGCACAGAGGAAGTAAGGTCCACCCAAGACCTTTCCCCCGTCTTGTATCCACTGTCCACAAGCCTTGATTGATATCACTAGAATTGTGAGTTTTGTCTGTTTTATTGCTATATCCCCAGTCCCCAGAATAGTGTGTGGCACATAGTAAGCACACCATAAATTGTGTTGTGAGAAATCTCTGTGTGGGTAGGGCAGAGTGTTAAGGGGAATTTCACACACACAATCCCTGCCCTCTGGCAGTTTGTCGTCAAACTGAACATAACGTAACGCACACGGGCACCCATGCGAGCACTCACAGGCACACGCTCACAGGAAGCCGGTCTCCGAGTTAGCCGAGGCCCTGGGGAACAGCTGTTCTCTCCCTGGGCCGTTGTGATGAAATAGCGTGTAGGTGTAATAGTATGGGCTTGGGCTACGCTTGAGCCAACCAGCTATTTTTTTCCAGCAGTGAAATAACCAGAAACAAAAAGCAAACTAAACCCAACAAAACTATCTAATATTTTGTTATCTTCTTTTCGGAGGTTTTTCTTGGGTGGGGGGGGAGGATGGATATAACTTCCATAATAAAGTTCCAAATCTCGAGTGTACAGCCAGATGGATTTTTACATATGTAACATACGTATATACCTGTGAAGCCCCCAGCCAGATAAACACACAGAGCACTGCCGGCACCCCAGAGGCTTTCTCATGCACTCTCCCAGAAAATAGCGTCCCCCCGGCAGAGGCTGCTGCTACATTTTAGTTTGCCTGCTCTTGACCTTCATAGAAATGGAATCATATTGCGCTTACTCTTTTCTGTCTGGCTTCTTTTGCTCAACAATGTGCCTGCGAGGTTCTTGCTTGTTGCTCTGTGTGGCAGTTCTTTCTTCCTACCGTGTAACATATAAATATATCAACTCACTTATCCATTCTCCTACTGATGAACATTCCAGTTTGGAGCTATTATGAGTAAAACTACAGTGAACACTCTCGTACATGTCTTTTTGGTGAGCATAAGCACTAACTTCTATTGATCATGCATAAGAAGTGGCCTTGCTAGGGTGGTGTATGCTTAGCTTTAGCAGATTTGCCAAAAAGTTTCCCAGGTTTTACAATTCATACTTCCAGCAGCAATATATGAGAGATCAGTGTTCTTAAAGTTAGGGGTATGATGCCTTATCTCCCTCCAACGTTCCTGGCCACTTCCCCCAAGATTGGACTGAAACATTGGGTAGTGGAGCCAGGATCTCCATGTCTTGGTGAGGCTCTCACCAGTCCAGAGGGAATCAAGGGGTTCCTCGTGGAGCCAGGGGGTCTGGAGGTGGAAGGCTGGGTGGAGGGGGAGTGGACTGTGGGGTAGGACTTCTCCACGGTAGGCCCAGGAGACAGTCCAGGTGCTCTGAGAGCTGCTCCATAATGCCCCAGTTGACTGGATTAATGTCAGGGTGACTTCACCAACCTAACCACAAATAAAAGGTGGGTAGTGCTATTTATTCCAGAATGAATTTATGGGTGGAAGTCTACCTACCACAGAAGAATTTGGTCTTGTTCCCTGTTCCCAATTCTCTACTCAGCTCCCTCCTTCCTTCCTTCCTTCTATCAGGATGAATAGCTGCTTGGAGATGGGTCAAGCACTCTGACCCCAGGGAGAGGAGAGAGGTAGGAGAGATAGTCCATGTCTGTTGTCCACTGAAGAGGCTGAAGGACTTAAGTTTTTGGGCTCCTAGGAGGGGAAGCAGGAACCTGACAGGGAAGGATTGTGAGGAGGACTGAACAGAAGAGAGGATTGCCCTAGTTAAGAAGTGTCTTCCAGGGACACTTGCCCTATTGTTGCCACTGGTGTGATGTGATGCTGCCAAAAAAAAAAAAAAAGTGCCTGGCCGGAGTGGCTCAGTGGTTGAGCTTTGACCTAGGATCCAGGAGATCGCAGTTTGATTCCTGGTCAAGGCACATGCCCAAGTTGCAGCTCGATCCCCAGTCGGGGGTGTGCAGGAGGCAGCCGATCAGTGACTCTCATCGCTGATGTTTCTCTCTCTCTCTCCCTGTCCCTTCCTCTCTCTGAAATCAATAAAAGCATATTTAAAGGGGAAAAAAATGTCCACACAGCCCTTATTTGGTGGGCTCACCTCTGCCACCATGACCTAGGAGCAGGTGGGGAGAATGAAGTTAAAGGGAGTCGAGAGTGTCATTAAGGGGCCAGTCAAACTTGGATTCCAGTCCTGGCTCTGTCCTTTACTAACAGCGAGGCTTGGGCAAGACGTTGGACCTTTCCGAGCCTTAGTTTCCCTGTCTGTAAGATGTGGCCCACACCTTCCCATGACGTTCTGCAGATTCATCAGGTAAGGCACATAATGACATTAACAAATGCCATTAATTCTCCAGGATGGAGGAGAGGTCAGGTGTGGGGAGGCCTAAGTTCCCTGGGACACCCTGCCTGGGGTGATCTAGGAGGCAGAGATGTGGGATGGGGGAGACCATCTGCCTGACTCTATCAAGGCTTGTTTCCAACTCAGCATTCTCTTTCCTGAGAACAAATAGAAGAAAGGGACTCGGACTGCAGCTGGAAGGACTACAGAGACATAAATTGAAGAGTGGGTACCAAAGTAGGCTGAAGCGTCACTGTTCATGAAAGTCTTTGGGAGGAATAGAGAATTTCACCCTTGGGGGTTTGGGGATCGAGTTCTACTTGGTGGGACAGGAATGATGTACTGGGTCACTTGTCTCCCACTCCTGGAGGCCAGGCCCTGAAGGTGTGGCTAGTGTGGAAGCCACAAGTTCAACTGTCTGTGCGTGCTAGATTTAGTTAGGGGAAGATCTGGGTCCTGCTCACTGCTCCTCTGGACTCCGCCTTGGGCAGGGTAGGGACCCTCTCTCCAAGGCTCCAGGCCTGGCAATCTCGGTTATCCCTCTCTCCTGAAGCCTTTGACTACCCTGAAGACCCACCCCAAGTGGCTTCCTAACCTTGGCTGCAGAGCCTTTGAAACCAGCTCCTGCGTTTCCAGTCCCAGGGGAGTCGGCCTGAAGGGTCGCTGAGCTTCCTCCCTACCCTGGAGGGGTGGGCAGGCCCAGTTAAGTCTGGGCCAGGGGCTGGGGAGGAGGCAGGACCTGGACGAGCTTGCACTGCGTGGGCAGGAGGGAGGTCCTTCGCAGAACCAGAGGCATCCAGCCTGTGACTGTGAGAACAGGTGGCAGAGCTCCATTTCCATCCCTCCGAGGTGGCCTGAGACAGCTCCCTCCGGGAGCAGGGCCCAGGCAGCTCACTGAGAGAAGCAGCCTGCAGGAGACTGCTCCAGGTAGCTGTGGGCAGTTCCTGTCCATTGAACTCTCCAAACGCTAAATTCTAAACTCGGCTGATTACCTCAGGGCTGATACCCACTGCTTTTGTTTGTTTGTTTGTTTTTGACAAATAAAAATTGTATGTATTTAAGGGGTACCATGTGATACGTTGATATGTTATACACTGTGCAGTGACCACTGCATCGAGCTCCGCTCAGCTTCTTTATCATGAATCCCACTTTTTGGCTTCCAGGGCCTTCTTCCCTGAGGGCAAAATAGTGATGATAGTAGCAGTGATCATAATAACAGAGCACACCCTTGCCTCTCACTATCTGGAGAGTCTTTGGACTTTCCCCGGGAGTCGCAGGCAAGGCTCCTCCTACTTGGCTCCCCCCCATCACTGTTTCAGGGTCTGAACCCAAGACGAGGCCCCTCCTGAAGGTGCCACAGCCAAAGCCGCAAACACTGGGGTTTTTTAAACTACTGAAGGTCAGGCGGTGGGTGAGGTGGGGTGACAATGGGGAAGGACAGGGTGGGGGTGAGGGGTGGGGGAAGGAGGGCAGAATGAAGCCCCCCCCAAGGCCGTTAGGTGGGGAGAATGACAAAGCCTCCCTGTCTTGGTCTAAGGGTCATGGGACACAGAGGCTAAATAGGTGGAAGAGGTAAAGAGGCACTAATTTGCATGCTATTTTTGCACAGCATTTGCATGCCCTTCACGTAAAGTCTAGAGCACAGCCCGGGGAGAGTCCCCAGGCCCCATTCTTTCCTCTCCCTCTTTCTTTGAGGTGCTGACCGCCCCCCCTCCCAGGCCTGGTGGGAGACAAGTGGACTGGGCTCCCCTCCACCACAGCCCTGTCAGGGTTGGGGCTGCAGAGGTGGGGACCATGTGCCTGGAGTCCGAGCAGAAGATGGGGCCCCCATGGTAAGGGAGCCAGGGGTAGGGGAGGGTGTATGGGAGAAGGGGGCTCCCTGCTAGGAGGATGAGGGTGGATGTACAGGGTGTTGGGGGGTGAGGAGCTTTGTGGCTCCAGGTGTTTTTCTAGACCAGGCCTGAAGGAAGGAAGCCAGCCGAGGCGCCTCTTCCTGAAAACTCCTGAGGCTTTGTTTCCTGCTGCAAAGCGGGTTCGACATCAAACGCCTTTCTTTCCCAGTGGCCCTGTTTCAGCCACAGGCTTTACAAAGGGGTTGGGGCTCAGGGCGCCAGGAAGGGGGCCTTCAGGGACAGGGCCCTTTGTCTCTCCCTGGGCATTCACAGTGGCTGGCTAGGCTGGGGGTCAAACAACAGCAGGGGTCCTGAGTGGGCTCTTGGGTGGGCCTGGGATGCCGAACCCTGGGGCTGTGCAGGTCCTTCCTCTCCGCATTTTCTTCTTTCTCTCAGTTTTCTTTGCTCACTCTTTTGTCATATACGTAATTTTTTTTTTAATCATGAACATAATTATGACCCCATGGCCCTGTTAGCCTTTCCAGGCCACCTCCACACCGATGGCGCAGCAACCCCTCCGTTGCTGTTGACAGGCTCACGCTTGTTCTGCCTTATGCTCCTGGAAACACAGCTCCTCTGCCTGAGGCGCAGACGGGGGGCCATGGGGCAGCTGGAAGGCAGCAGAGGAAGCCTGTTGGGCTGGGGAAGGCTTGGCACCCTCATGAGGCCTCTGCGGGCCCCAGATGCGGGAATGGCCGGCCTGGTGAGAGTGCCCACCATGGGCTGTCAACTCAACTCCTAGGAACAGGTTGAGTTCATCTCTCCTGGGGAGGCGCCAGCCTAGAAGAGGCAGGAGGCAATTTCCAGAGCCAGAAAACAAACAACCTAGCTGCCTGGCATACCCACAGGCGTGGCAGACCCAGGAGCTGTTTGCACACGCCTGGTCTGGCACAAGCATCTGCTGCATGCACACTCACAGAAGCTGGGAGGGGCGGCTGGGATCTGCAGATGCTCACCGAGGCTCTGTGCACGTCCGCAGGTTAGGAAACCCAATAGACTCCAGCTAGGCTTATGCTCGGTGCTGTTTGCCTTTAGGCGAAGTTCCATCTGGTCCCAGCCTTTGCAGTTACACCACCACTATGCCATAGTGCTCCCTGGAGTCACATAGCCCACCCCTCCTGTTTTACACTTGAAAAATCTGAGACCAAGTAGGGTCTAGAGACTTGTCTAAGCTCACACAGCGGATAAGCACATTGCTTTTGAGTTGTACAGTTTAGAATGTGGATTTGGTAGAGGTTCGGGGGACCTGAAGCCAGGGATCTAGCAGGAAAGGCAGGCAAGCTTTTGAGTCCTAGAGGCCCGAGATCACATTCAGCTCCATCTCTTTTTAAATGTGTGTCCTTTGACGAGTCACTGGACTTCTCCGAGCTCCAGCTCCCTTCTCTTTAAAGGAGGAGTGATCGAATCTACTCTGCAGAGGTGGCAGGGCTTAGTCAGGATGCACATTAGAGGCCTGGCACACAGTAGGTTACTCAGTAAATGGTTCCACAACCATTGGATAAGGTGGTAAAGCCGTCGGCCACATGGACCAGGCTCTATGCTCACTGCTGGGGGCACTAGGACACATGGAGCGTCTGGGTAGGTGGGGTGTGGGATAAAGATAAGAAAGTGCTGCTGAGTTATGTTACTGGTGTCATGCAAATAACACAAGAGAAGCACTGACCCAGATGGTGTGTGTGGGGGGTGTGTGAGGGGGTGGGAGCAGTGGTGGCACCGAAGACTTCCTAGAATTTGAAGGATAAATAAAACTTAACCAGGCAAAGAGGAAAGGAAAGGAGATTCAAACTGAGACCGCTGCAAAGACAGAGACCCAGAGGCTGGCGAAAGCCGGGCCGGTCCATAGGGTGGAGGGGACCAGAAGGCCGACAGGGACAGGACTTGTGTGTATGAAGGAGGGTGGGCTTTGGCCCGAAGTGCTGGGGAGACCTTGACTACAGCCAGGCCAACACCGAGAGTTCTCAACAGAAAAGCAAATTTAGAAAATAATGAACTTTGCTTCAATTTACTCTTTTCTTCTCAAAAGTGTTGCTTCATTGTTTGCTAAAAAACCTTTTGCCTTTGTTAAAGGTCACCGGCAAATAAAAGTCTAGGCACAGAATGAGACTCCTTGGAATAAAAGGAAGAAATTCAAATTAAAACATAAGTGAGAAATGCAAGTCCCTGTCCATTTACTAATGGCTTAATACACTTAATAACCTGGAGGGTACCCCAAGTCCCCCAGGTAGAGACTCACTCCCACCATGTCATTAATGTGATTAACACATCACAGTTGATTGTTTTGAAAGCTCCCCAAACAAAGTTGATTGTTTGGGGAGGGGGGTTTCAAAGTGTTTTGTTCATTCAAATCGATTCTGAAAATCTTTGCCAGGCATTGTTCTAGGTTCGTGGGGATGAGGGCTGAGTACGACAAGGCTCCTGCCTTCCTGTGGCTGACACGAGGCTTTCAGGCAGGAAACACTCAGCCATCCCGACAAGGATGGCAGAGCAGAGAGGGTAGAGCCTGGTATTTTCAAGTCAGACCAAACCTGGATTTGAATCCCTGCTGTTTGAACTCAGGCAAGTTGACTTCATCTCTTTCAGGCCATCAAGAGAAAAGTGTGGGGGGGCCCTGGCCAGGTGGCTCAGTTGGTTGGAGCGTTGTCCTGTGCACCAAAAAGTTGTGGGTTCGATCCCCGGTAGGGGTGTGTCCCAGAGGCAACCGATCGATGTTTCTCTCTATCTATCCCTTCCTCTCTGTAAAAATCAATGAAAACATAAAAAATAAAAAGAAAAATAAAAAGAATAAAATGGAAGAAACAGAACCTACTTCACAGGTTGTTTTGAAGATTAAAAGATATTTTAAAAAAAGTGACGTGCAAGTGAAAACCACCAGTACTAATGTCTTTGGGACAAACTCAAGGGCTAAGAGACTGAGCTGGAAAGAGGCTTTACCATGGAGTAGAGGCTGGTAATGGATTTAGGGGAGAATAGTCCAAGTTCGCACTTCAAAACCGTTGGGAGGAAGGCTCTCCAGGGTTCAGACTGGGTTTTGTTCATTCTGTATGTCGTGTCTAGCACATAACAGACATGGTTCTTAGCTCTTGGCTTGGGTTCAGGAGAGGGAGTTGGGTGTCAGACAGTTCCAGGAAGACACTATCCCATGGGCTTGCTACTCTAGCCAGAAAAGGTCACTAGAACCTGGGACATCATTAGAAACTGGGTCGCTTGTGAAATAAGCAAACATGTCATGGAAACCTCGCGACACATTCTTGGAGAGTGCAGGGACCATAAAGTTTAGGAGAGAGCAGCCTGGGGACAAGGAAGGATTGGAAAACCTTGCGGAGTGGCCTGGAGGGTCTGTGGTGAGAAGCATCTCTGTTCCACAGTTCACACCTTTGACCTTAACCTTACTTGGACAACCCGCCTCACCTGGGCCTCAGCAGCTTATGTGGTTCAGTCCTCCATTCACACAAGGACGAGGGGCTGGGTTTCCCATCTGAGAACAGGAATCTTGGATGCTTAGAATGGTCTATGGTGTGACCAGGGAAGGGACAGCCCATGGCCAGTCTAACAGAGCCAGAACACTCCCCAAATTGGGAGACTTTCCCCCCTGGTTTGGGGAGCTGGATTCAGGCAGTGCTTCATCCTCATGCTCACAGGTTCTGGGAATGATAGAGCTGGATGGAGTTCTGGTCCACCCCTCACTTGAAGACCCCGAGTGCCAGCAAGGGCAGTGATTTGCTCACTGAAGAGCAGTGATCTGGGATCAAAAACCACACAGGCTGGTTCATCATGGGTCCGAGAGCACAGTTTGCAAATGACTCACAAGTATTATCTCCGAGCTCTTGACTGAGACACCCAGCTGCCTACTTGGCATCTCTTTTTGTATGTCTCAAAGGTTCCTCCACCTCAATGTGTCAAAGACTGAACACTTCTTCATCTCCTCAGCAGGCCCTCTTACAGCATTTCCTGACTCCGCGACTGGCCACCTACTCATGTGAGCAAGCCAAGAGAAATCCAGTCACCTCCCTTGACAAACACTCCCTCTCACACCCTCCATATCCGATTGGTTACCAAGCTCTGCTGATTTTATCTTCTAAATCCTTCTTCAGCGCTGGCCGGATGGCTCAGTTGTTAGAGCATCATCTCGCTACACCAGGGTTGCAGGTTTGATCCCCGGTCAGGGCACATACAGGAGGCAACCAATGAATGCATAAATGAACAACGAATCTATGTTTCTCTCTCTCTAAGAACAATAAATTAAAAATAAATAAACAACGACGTCTCTAATCCCTCCTCCCCTAAGCTCTACTTCCTATATCATCACCCGGATGCCAGCCACCCTACCTCCCCTGCAGTGGGCATCTACTCGCTACACCTGAGTCCATTTCGGTCCTGTCCAGTCCATCCGTCACAGTGCAGTCAGGCGACTTCACAGACCACACATCTAGTCACGTCAACATACTCACCGCTTGGGGAAACGCCAGGGCCTTCCCATTTGTTCGTAGGGTAAAGACAGAGCTTATCAATGAGCCTTCCAGGGCCCTGCGTCACCTGGCTCATACTCCCCTCTGCCACCTGCCCTCCTGTCATAGGACACACGCCCTCTGCTCTCCACTGCAGCCACCCTGACCTTCGCAACCCCCTCGCCATCCTCTCCAGCTAGAGCCCCTCTCCTGTGCTGTTCCTCTGCATGAGACGTTCGCCTGCCCCCTTGGCCTGGTGAACAGACTCCAGTCCAAACCAGACTCCCTCAGAAAAGCCTACATTTGTTGAGCAAGTATTTCAGCTTATTACCCTATAAGGTCCGGGAGAGGAGAGGCCATCTGGCTCCGCATCCCCTGCGTGCACGGTCCAGTGCCTGGCCCTGGGAGGCACCTGGATATTCGCTCTTTGGCCCAGAGCAGTACCGGATGCCCTGTCTGTAGCCTTCCTCTGAAGGGGGCATGGTGGAGAAAAACCACCACCTTTTTGCCAGCAGATGGCCTCCTGAGCCTCTTTCTGAAACAAGATGGGAAGTGAGGTGGTGAGACGCCCATGACTTTGGTTGTGCCATGGGCCTTATCTCCTAACGGTGTCCTTTAAATGCTCCTAAAGAGGGTCACCATGTGCAAGTGGGGAGAAAGACAGCCTAAAGTGACATGTACAGTATGACCCTATAGTCATTTTTAAACACACGGAAAAAGAATAACTATAGATAGTGGGATCCAAATAAACTTCCTTCCTTTTTCTTTTTTGGTAAATTTTCCATTTTGAATATGTATTCCTTGGTAGACAAATAAAAAGTATACGAAGTTTTCTGAATGTATATGCCACACACACACACACACACACACACACACACACACACACACAGGTTTAAAAAATGGAAGATCAGACACCCAATAATGCAAAGCATGTTTCCCCTCAGCCTGGGACCTTCCCGAAGGTAAAACCCATTTCACTTTTCCTCTTCATTTCATCCCTGCACCCCCCTCTCCTCACCACAGCCAGTGCTCTTTTAGTTCCAAGTGACAGAAAATGCAACTCAAGTTAATTTAGGCAAGAAAGGAAAGTAGATGCTTAGAAAGCTTGACAGTGCCAGGCGTGGAAGCTCTCAGAGTTTGAGGGATGTCCTGAGGAACTGAGGACACCTTTCTCTGTCCCTTGCCTTGGCTGTCCTCCTGTGGTGGCACGATGCCCGCCAGCAGGCTTGGGTTCATACCAGAGATGGTGTTGTCTCCCTACACGTTCCAGCACAAGCCTTGATGCAGATCGCTGTGGCCAGGGTTGGCGGGTGGGGTGAATCTCACCGGCCAGCCCTCGGCCAGGTGCTTACTTCTGGTGATGGGACCCACAGGAATCATACAAACTACAGGTAGGTGGCCCTGAGCAGGCAAAAAAAATGTGACTACCACACGCTGAGCACCCAGCCCTGCCTACAGTAGGTGCCCAGTCCATAGTGCTGACCAGTTGATCTCCATCTGGAACCAACAGGCTCATCTGAACATCCAGAGAGGGGGATTCTGGGTCCATGCATGTCCCAGAAGGGAACGGGAGGTGGCTAGTGTTTACCTAGTTGCATGGAGATTGCCCTTGAGCTTCTCCAAGCACTGTATGCCCAGGAGGCCAAGCTTGATAACTGGTAGAACTGGGCCTAGACTGGCTCAGCAGGCCGCTCAGGATGCCTGTGAGCACCTGGTGCTCTGCTCCCCACCCACAGGCCTGGCCCACGGGCCACACGTGCTCAGGGAGTGCTGATCAAGCTCTAGTCTAAGGGATCAAACTTCTCACCAGGCATGCTGAGGGTGTGCAATGAAGAGGAAACATGGTTGTGTGTTTGGGAAGCTCCCAGCCTGATGGGAGAAAGGGAACAAGACAAGAGTGAGTCTGTATTTTGGAGCCTTAGGCTGACGTGCCCGCTTCCGTCAGCGACGGTGTGCTAACCACCTCAGTACCAGGGTCTAGGCTTGCCCCCACCATCCCTGCTTCCCTCGACTGTTCTGTTACCTCTGCCCTCCGTGGTCCCAGCTCTTTTCGGCCACGTAGCCTGGTCCACCACCCACTGCGTCCAGGAGTCCCAGCATAGTGCCTGCCCTGATGAGAGAACCCCACCCTCTCCCCCTGGCTCAGCCACTCTGCTGCCTGAAAGGTACCACCGGGCAAGGCTTGGTTCAGGCCCTCTGGGCCAAATCTCCCAGAGGGAAAGGCCCCAGGAAGCCTGGGCCCAAAATGAGTGAGGCTGGTTCCTACAGAGGCCTCTTAGGCAGGTTTCTGTAGGTGTCTCCATGTCCAAACCTAGACTGGCTCATCATTGAGGCTGGGGAAGGCCCAGAAAGTGACAGTGCGGCTGGGAGTGAAGAAGTGAGAGAAGATGGAGGCGAGAACCCGAGAAGCTGGTGCTGAGAGGCCCATGAGCTGGCCGGGCAGATACGGGGCTATCAAGTCACACCCAGCTTGGCAATTCCCCAGAGCTTCCGGGAGAAGCTGGCCGGGCACGGTCTGGCCCGGCAGCTGGCAGTGAGCTCACAGGGCAGTGAGGCCCCTGGGTGAGCCACCCTCCTCCTCCCTCTGGGCCTCCCCCCCCCCCCCAGGCACCCTTACTCTCTCCAGCTCCATCCCCCCTTCCCCCTCCCCAGGTAGGCCTCCTCTCACACAGAGCCCGGGTGCAAATTGCGGGTGCCATGGCCGGGCTCCCACAGGGGGCCCTGATCTTCCTGCTGCCACTGAGAAGCTGGATGGTCCTGTTCCAGGCAAGTTCTCAGTACCCACTTCATGAATGAATGGATTAGTGAATGGATGTGTTATCTGATTTGAACTCTATAGCAACACTTCGAGGCAGCTCAGACAGCTCCTATTAGTGTCATTTACAGTGTGGGAACTGAGATGAGACACCGAGAGATGATATGTCATCACATTGGCATGCAGGGATCAACTGGGGTCAGATCCCTGTGCTCCTGGCACCCATGACCCCAGTTCCCACACTGATGGCCATTGCTTCTCCCTGTCACCCTCTCAGCCACTCCTTGGGGTTCCAAGGGTTAGGCTGGAAAAAGGTACAGGGGTCCTGGGGGCAGATCCTCACCCCGCTGGCTCTGGGCTATGGGAACGGCCAATCTGGCCTATCTCTGGTTGCTGTTACGGCCTCATGTCTAGGACCACAGCACCTGGGGGTCCTCTCCCACTGCACTCCACTCCGAGCAGGCGCAGCACCTGGGGTCAGTCTGCTTCGTGTAGTCACATTGGGTCCTCCACTGCAGTTAAAGTGAAACCTGGCTGCACATGGGCAGTGACCTTTGACCTGCTGACAGGTGCCAAGTTAAATGTTACGTGACCTCCTTGACCTCATGACTTGGGGAATCAGAGGAAGTGAAATGACCTGGGATTTGGAGGTGGGAGGCACTGGAATTCTTGAGCACCTGCACTGGTGGGCTTATGACCCCCCACAGCAGGACTGGGGAGCTCTCCTGGCACCCAAGAAGGCTTTAACCTCGGGAGTAGCCCCTCTGAAACCTACTACCAGTTCCATTGGCTTGAGGTCCTGAACCTGATGGAGGAAGGGGAGCAATGTTTTACATTGTATTAGTTATATGCTTCTATTGTCAACTCATTATCTGATCTTTTCCAGAACAAATTTTGAGAGGAGGGCAGTGAAGGAGTAATGGGTATGACTAGAGCTACTAATCACATGTGGCTATTTAGAGATTTAAATGCATAAAAGTAAAATAAAAAATTCCTCATTTGCTTTTGGAGCGTCCAGCAGCTACTGTATTGAACAGCACAGATACAGGACATTTCCATCATCCCAGAAAGTTCCACTGGACAAGGCTGGGCAAGAGGATGACCTTCCCCACCTCCTGACCTTGGCTCCCTACATAACCTCACAGGCTACTTTTTGAAAACAGGCATGTCCAGGGCAGGGCGTGGGGTGTTGGGGGATAAAGCTAAGCTGGCCTGATCGTCTCAGCAGGGGGGGTTTGTGGGAAGGTGCCACCTCCCCACTCGCTGGCACATCACCCCAGGCCCAGGGCCCCAAGGACGCCCCCTGCTGACTGTGAGCGGCAGGGCAGCGAGCAGCAGCATTTGTGGGAGGTAGGGTGCGTGCAAAGGATGTTGGCCAGCGAACAGGGTGAGCTGGTCCTCAGGAGACGTTGGGGCTGGAGCAGCTCCCCGAGCTGAGTACAAGGTGGGGGATGGCCTGTACCCGTGTTCCATCCTCAGTCACCTAGACTCCGCACCCCACTGTCTGCATGAACCTGGTGGTTACTTTTGCATAAATGCCTGATTTCAGACTCCCCACTTTCCAGATGAACAGACTCATAGAGCTGAGATGAGGTTCCCAAGGTCTCACAGCTCAGAAGCAGAGCAGGGACTTGAACCTGGGCCTTCAGACACAGGCCCAGTGCTGTTCCACTTCCCCGCAGCTGCCCGGCTCCCTCTACCAAGTTAACGTGAGGAAAGAAGGGTCGGTGCTGCCCAGGTCCACAAATCATCACCACATTAGTCAGAAAATCCTGCCGAGGATGGGAGTCAAGATACCAGGGATAATAGGTCATGTTACCAAATGCTCCTTTGGGCTGAAAGCAGGTAGGCGAGGCACCTGTTCAAGAAGCCAGTCTCCTGACTTGGGAGAGTCCCATCTGTGGCTGGTACTTCAAGGCCTTGGTTACTAGGCTTTCGCCTTTTGCGGGTGAGAAGACCAGCACAGAAACTTATTCATAAAAACGAGGAAGAAAGTATTCTGAAAAGAAGCTGGAAGTTCTGGGAAACAAGATTAGGTCCCCCTGTTTCTAAGGTAAAATGAGGCACACTCCGGGGCAAGGACAGGGCCTATTTGATTCTATCTGGGCGGCGCTCCCCTGGCATCATTCTGGAGGCCCAGGTTCACAGGCGGCCCAAGGGTCATTCTCCTTCCCGCCACGAGATGTCACTGCTGCTCACAGTTACAGAGCATGGGGCTGGACCAACTCCCAAATCAGACTTACAGAATCAGAAACTGGGGGTGGGCCCAGCAATCTGTGATTTTAATAAGCTCCCCAAGGAATTCTGATGCTTGCTTAAGTTTGAGGACCACTAATAAAGGACATCCTGCAGACCCTGCTGCCCCAAGGTCTTGGTTCGAGTAACTCACTGTCACCCACCTGAAATTCCCACCCTGCTACTTAACTTGGGCAGGACCTCCCGTTCGCCTTGGAGAATGTCACAGACATACTGTCTATCTGGGTCTGGCCTGACCGCTGATCTCCAGGCAGGCCCTCACTGGACAATTCTGCTTTCTGTCTTTGTGTCTGGAGAGGCTTGTGGCAGGCGGGGCAGTCTCCTAGGGACAGGGTGACTTGAGGAGACATGAGCCTCTTCTCATCTCCTCCCACAGTCACTGGATCTGAGCCGTGGCCCTTGGTGCCTGCTCAGCTGGCTGTATGTGTGTTGGTATGGGAGTGAGGGGAGGGGAGGGGGGCAGTGCATTCCCTGTCCTATGGCCTGTGGCTCACCTGAAAGTCCCCAACTGTATTTGTGTTTTACTGTAGTGTAACAATAGTACCACAGACTTAGCAGCTTCAAACAATACACATTTATTATCTCACAGTTTCTGCAGGTCAGGAGTCTAGACACAGCTTAGCTTGGCCCTCTGCTTAAGACCGAGGTGTCAGCTGTGATGTGTTGTCACCTGGAAGCTCCAATTAGGGAAGACTTGCCTGCAGGCTCACTCAGAGTTGAGAGAGAAACACTGATTTGCTGTTCCACTCATTTATGCATTCGTTGGCTGATTCTTTTCTGCGCCCTGACTCAGATCGAACCTGAAACCTTGGTGTATTGGGGCAACACTAACCAACTGAGCTACCTGGCCAGGGCCTTATCACCCATTTTTTAAAAATTAATTTGATCTTTTATTGCATGTATTTTTAAAATATGTATGAATAATTTCATTAACCAATGTACTGTAGTACGTACTATGCATCAGGCAGTTTCTGGAGAAAGGGGGATTCTGAACGAGCGCAATTGATATCACCAAGTTCCAGGACCCTACAGGAGTGGGTGACGCCACACCGGAGCATCTGTGCAGTGAGGCCTCAGCGAATCCTTGGGGACAGAGCGGCTCTGCAAGTGATAGGAGGAGTAACCTGGTCTCCCAGCTGGAGCCAGAGCTTGAATGTCTCCGTGCCTATTTGGCTGATGAGAGCAAGATGATGCCAGGTAATGAGGAAGGGTGACTCTGGTTGACATGTTTACCAGCTCGGGTGACCCTGGGGACTGAGGGCAGGCAGGAGGAACACAGCTGAGCTGTCTGAGCAGCCTCTTAGGTACCCTCTCAGGTGTGGCACCTGACTTCTGCATGAACAGCTAGGAGTCTCACGGGCCAACAGAGAATTCTGGGCACTGCAGTTGTGCCTACTCTGCCCCCAGGCCCTCAGACAAGGGAGCTGGGGGTTGTTGAGTTTGCTTCAGTGAAGGAGGACTGGGAAGGGGTCTGGAGGGGTTCAGCACCAGTAGAGCCTTGGAGGCAGCTCACTGGGCAGTTCTATGGACTACAGGGCTCTCGGTCAGGGTGCATGGGGTGAGGTGTGTGCCTAGGATTGGCTCCATTTCTCAAAAGCCATGGGAATGCGGCCCCAACCTCAGGTCTAGGCTCCATAAGAATCAGGCTCCTTTCCTGTTTCATCACCTCCAGTTCTCTGCAGCCACCACCAGAATCACAGGCAGTAGGAGGCTCCACCCCTGGTGTAACGCAAAGGGCCTGGCCTCTAAAGTCTGCCCATTTGAGCTCTGAAACTCTCAGCAGTTACTCCCCGAGCCTCACTTTTCTCATCGGCAAAATGGGGATACCAAGATCGTTGTCGTGGGACTGCTGTGAGAATGAGATGGGTTGATGTGTCAGGGGCCTTGGCAGAGGGCCCGGAGTGTGGTCGGGTCTCACAAAGGACCAGGCTTTATCTCCTGTCACAGAGAAACACAGCACCTGCGTCACCAGCACAGGTTTCTGCGCAAGGCTTGTCAACTGAGACACCTCCAGAGCCAGACAGATCCTCATGTGTGTGAAGCAGCAGCTTTGACAAGATAAGGAGGGGTCAGAGGGGAGGGAGCATTTGATGTGGGCACCTTTGATGTGGGCCCCAGCTTTACCCTGATGCCTCGTTTAACCTGGGGTTTGCACAAGCAAACAAGGGCCAGAGTGATGGTCTCCCCAAGATTCAGGAGAACCCTGAGCGTGAGTCCAAGCCTCTCCTGCCCTGTGTCTCAGAGCACCCAGGTCTGGCCCTTAAAACAGCATTTCTCCAGCCTGGAAGCAAAGCCCCTCTCCAGACACTGTCCAGGGCCTCTGGGTTTGGTCTGGGAGTTCAGTAGGAGGCAAGGATTCCTGGCAGGACAGGATGGGACCCTGGCTGAGCCCCTATCCATAGCCAGAAGCCTGTCCCTGGGGACAGGTCTGGGTCTGCTCCAGTGTCACCTTTCCCGGAGGACTCCAACAGAGTCCCGTGTTGGGGAGGAGGGGGTGAATGAGGGAGCCCGTTCCCTGCTGCCTACCTGGAGGTGAGGTCTGTGCTGTTTGGATGTCTTTGGGGGTGTCTCTCCTGGGAGAGAGCTGAGGAGACCGGGGCTATGAGCTCTGCCTCTAAATGTGCCCGTACAGTGACACAGAGAAACGGATTCTGGGAATACCCAGATCTGAGACTAGCTGCTGTGAGACTAGCTGCTATTTATTGAGGGGTATTCTGAGCAGGACCCTGGACAAGATGCTTTGCAAACACATCTCCTTTAATCCTCGAGAACCTACCGGGAAGGTATTATTAACTCCAAATTATAGCTGAGGCTCAGAGAAGCTGGGACACAAAGCAAGGATCACACAGCAAACAAGTATTAAGTCTAGATTTGAAGCTAGAGAGGTGAGTGTTTGAAGAGCCCCCACTCTTCATCAGGAAGGCCCCTGCCTCTAGGCTGAGCCCACGAGGATGAGAACCGGTCTGTGCAACTCATCCCAGACACCAAGGAGCAATGGTTACGGAGGCTCCCTGAACTCCGAGAGCGAACCCTAAGATTTCTTCACTGCCCCAGCATGCAGGAATCTGCCTCCTCACCTCACCGGGCTCTGATGAGAGAGGGTTGGTATTTGTTAATACAAAGAGACAAAGGACATGAAAGTGCTAAGCAAATGCAAGATGATTGCAACTTGTTTTTCCTCATGGCATAATCACTGTACAAATGAATTTAAGGTTGTCTATGCTTAGTACTTCTTTGGTGAAGTCATTAAATGGATTGGCCAAGTTCCATAATACTGGTCCTGTAAGACTTGCTTCCACCCAGTGCAGTGTGGACCAAATAGCTTGTAGTTCCACATCCCCTGAGAGATGTTTCCCAACCTTAGCTCCAAGGAGAGGGGATTGTTCTTAGATTTAACTATCATGTGCATAGCTTTCTTTTTTTTTCAACTCATTAAGAAAACCAAGATGGGCAGGGAGTCTGAATTCCACCCCCCTTTGAAGAAATGTGCAAGCTCAAAAGCAGCTCTCCACTGTCCTCTGAGCTTCACATTTTTCAAGAAAATGTATGAACTCAATGGAAATGGAGAAAATACTGGCTAGAAAATAAATAAATAAACTTCTCTTGTCCTTGGAGAGTTTTTTTTGGTTTTTTTTTTAAGGCAATGTAACAGCAATCTGAACACTTTGAAAAGAATCCAGCACATGAACGGTTGTCTTCTTCGGATAATGGGTTAGCTCCACCACGACACAAATGTTTTCTGTGCCCTCGACCTTCCTGCTTTAGTCCTGGGCACTCCCACCGTGCGGGTTCTGCTGCTTCTCCCTGGATGGGAGGCTGGAGGCAAGTTTTTTCACAATTACTGTCTCATGGCTGGATCAAGTCTGGGGTATTGATGTGCTATCATTTGCAAGTGGCTGCTCTATTGTTGGGCGGCTAGATGGCTTCCAGTGTGTGTCAGGGCAAGTTTCTGAATCTCAGTTTTTCAGTTCCTGACTCCAATTTCCTCTTCACGAGCTCCCCAGAGAGTCCAGGCGTCCAGCGGCTCTCACAGGGCGCGGAGCTTCCACCCGGGAGTGAAGGGGCCCGGTCCCAGCGAGAGGCGTTGGTGCCCCACGCGGGGTCCCGGGCCTCTTTGCTCCTCTGTGGTCAGCCGGCTGGCTCCGTTCTCCTTCCTTCACTGGTTGTTTTGCAGGAGGAGGTTGAAGTGCCTTTGGTTTATCTTCTGGGGAAGGAGCCAAGGGCACTGGCGAGCAAATCTCCGGAGAGCCTGCTGCTGCCCTCTGGCTGTTTCCAGCTCAGCGACAGCAGCTCAGGGGCTCACCCGGGACAGGTGCTCAGCCTCGGCCCACAGCAATGACACACCCCCTGACGCCTTCATCAGCCCGGACTTCAGGTCCAGTCTTCACCTCTCCTGGCCCCGGGTCTCTCCTCGATCAGCCCCCCCCCCCCCATCATTCAGAAGTCAGCTCAAATACCTCCTCTTGCGAGCAGCCTCCAGGATTACTAGGAGAGTAAGTCCCATGGAATTCCACCCACACACACAGGGGCACAGGGCCTCATCACCCCTCCAGATAAAAGCACTCGTCACACGGAACATGTGGTTAAAGTTCGTGACTAAGGCTCAGGGAGTGCGTGCCCAGCGGCTCCTCTCTGACACGTGTCACAAAGGCCGCAGCGGGCCGGGCACTGGTTTGGAAGAAAAGAGCCTGAGTTATCATCCTGGCTTTGCTACTCACTTGCTGTGCTACAGGAGCAAGTTGCTTGCCCTTCCTGAGCTCATCATCTCAGCAGGTGTGGGAGTAAAGGGCCTCCAGACCCCCTGCTGCTCTGGCATCCTGCGATTGTCAACGGAGCAACCCAGGGACTGCAGAGGGAGTGGGAGCTGGGGGGCCAAGAGGGGGCCCTCCCTGGCATCTCTGGGTCTCTGCAGCTCCCCTGCTCCCAGCCCAGCAGCACAGAGCTTTGCCCCCCTCCTCTGGCTGGGAGTCCCCGGGGGGCACAGATAAACCCGCTTTCTCTACCTCTCCCCCCACCAACTTCTGGAGATGGCACAAAGTATTTGCCTAGTAAACCTTTGTTGGGGCAGTGATGTAGAATACCAGGCTCCTGAGTCACCCTCTAACCCCCCCCCCTTTACCTCCCCTGGTAGGCACAACCTCTCTGACGGGTAGGTGACCGCAGCACTCACAGTCCACTCCTGCCTGGCTTACATCTGTTTGTGGGTCCTTGAGCCTGTGACAGTTCATCTCTCCGGACTGATTCAGGCTCAGGTGAGCAGGGGCTGGGTCTGTGGCATTTGCTTAGCACAGGCCTTGGCTGTCACTTTCCTTAAACCATATGCTTGGCAAACATGTACAGTCAGTCCCTGGTTTATGATGATTCGACGTACAGATCTTTCAACTTTCTGATGGTGTGAAAGCAATATGCATTTAGCAGAAACTGTACTTCGAATTTTGATCTTTTCCTGGGCTGGCGATATGTGGTACAATGCTCTCTCGTGATGGTGGGCTGTGGCAGCCGGCCGCACCTCCCAGCCAGCCACGTGATCACCAGGATCAACTACCAATATTACCAATATTCTACAGTGTGTGATGATTTTGCCCAATGTAGGGTAATATAACTTATCTGAGCACATTTAAGGTAGGCTACGCTAAGCTATGATGTTTGGAAGGTTAGGTGTATTAAATGTGTTTTTGACTTAACAATATTTTCCATTTACAGTGGGTTTATCCAGACATAACCTCGTCGTAAGAGGAGGAGAATCTGTGTTCAGCATGTGCTGGGGCTTGGGCTCCTTGCCCTGGAGGAGCTCTTATTCTGCAAAGATGCTGCACCAAATGCTCAGGAAACAGTGTGAAGCAGTGATTCTCATTATCTGCAGTAATGTTCTAAAAGTTGCTACAAACATGGAATTAGTAAACACTGAACCATTGCTTCTAAGGGAAATACAGAGTTAAGCTCCTACAAGCCTCTGGCCATGACATTTTTGTCAACCGATCAATACCTAACCTTGTTTCATGGGTGTTTCTGCTTAAGGACACCTCATTTATATATTTTTTTGATTCACTGACATTGAGCTCACAGCCAACAGCTCTGTAAGTCACACTTGACCTAAACTCACGTAACACATGTGTTTTCTCTGGAAGGCACATCATAGCCTTCTTGCGCTTAGGAACATGAGAGCATGTCAGCACTACACTTAGGGGTCATTCTAAACAGCGAAATCATCAAGAAAAAGCACAAACTGCAATAAGTGTGGCACTAACTAAACCACATAAAGGACACGTGTTTACAGTGTGAGAACTGAGACACGAAGGCAGAGGGTCACCTCTGCTGGGAATGTGCTTGCTTAGCAAGTGAAATTTTTCAGTGCTTTGCACATGTCTGGAATGACCACAAAAATGTCATGACTATTGATTTGGGGATTACAAATACATTTTAGTGAGTAGGTAAATTTAGGAATATGGAATCTGGGTGTAATGAGGATCGACTATGTGTCCAGGAGTAAGAATGAAGCTTCAGAGAGTGGAGAGGAGGGAGCCCAGAGAGACAGACACAGTCACGGAGGTTCACCATCGGTGCTAAACTTTAGTGGATAAATGAGACATCCCCAGGTGGGAAGGGATTTGGGACAGAGTGTGCCTCGTGTGTAAAGGCACGAGACAGTATGGGATGAAGTAATTCCTTTCTTTGGGATGAAGATGAAAAACTTGGGAGGGGACATGTCAGGAAGAGCTCTGATCTCCAGGGACCAAGGACAGAGCAGAGAGGTTCCCTCCCTTCTCACTACTTAGGGTAGTGCCAGTTGCTCTAACAGAGAAACCCTAAATTGTAGCGGCTCCATCCAATAAATTTCCTACACATATTAGAGTTCAACATGGGTGATAGGTGGGCAGCCTTCCACGTGGTAGTTTAGAGACCTGGCTCATTCAAAATTGTGGCTCCACCAGCCTCGAGGCCTCAGAGTCCTCGCTGACCATCAGCGAGAGGCAGCCGGAAGGTGGAGAATGGCAGCAATATTTGTATAGGCCAGGCACTGCCCGGCACACGTCCCTCCCGCCACCGAGAAGTGAGGGGGCTGGGTAATGAAGTCCCTGCTTGGACAGCTGCTTCCCAGAAACACATCTACGCTCCGGGATGGGGCCATGAATCTTTCTTTGGTGGATAGCTGGCCGTTTCTGCCACAGGCCCTCGGATCAGTCGGTCCAACCCCTGGGCAAACCTTTTAGAAATCGGTAGTGAATGAATTATATGAAAGTGGGGCATCCAGGTGCTGTCTAGCACAGCAGATGGTCAATAAACACTTTGTGAATGAATGAATGAGCATTGCATTCTCTTCCCTTGGTTCTCCTTAGTTTAATGCATATATTTTTAAAACAGAATAAAGCTAAATGGAGAAGATGTGAAAGAAGAGAGAGAGAAGGAACAGGGGCTTAAGCGAGACAGCCAGGAGGAAGGTGGGCGTTCATTCATCCTGTAGCCAGATACAACGCTTCCTTCACCTGCAGAGGAAACGTGCCTTCGGAGTGGAAAGAGGGCTACCTGGAGAGAAGAGGCGTGAAGAAATGCAAGCCTGGTCTGTACCTGTGAGTATCATGCCCATTTAATTCAGTCTCATTCAGGATTGGGGCTACACAGAACTTCTGCAGGACTCCAAAAACCCAACATGTGACCTAGTGGTTAGAAATTGTCTGACTGGTCCCCACAGCCTGGACAGAAGCCAGGGAGGGGGAGACAGGAGGAGCACCCCCACATGTACAGCCTGACATCTGGGGTGGGGGCTCTTCTCCCATCTCCCCACAGTTTTTAATCCAGACCTGCACCCAATAGCTTCATAATTCCACATCTCCAATTTATTAATCAAACACCATCTACCAGGCAATGTCATGAGCCCCACTGGTGTTTCTCCCTTTGAGTGATTGCTGCATATTTAACTACCCTTCAGCAACTTCCACTGATGCCAAATGAGAGACCCCCCCCCCCCCCCCAAGTACAAGTTCACACTCAACATAGATAATCGCAAAAGCCTCCTCAGGCCAAGGAACCAAAATAAATGAGCAATCAACACAAACAGCAAGCCCTCTTTGAAAGATGGTATCAGGGCAGCAGGTGGTGGTGGGGGGACGAGGGGAGGGACATAGGCATCACCGAAAAGTGCAGGGAGGCGGCCAATTGTGTCGGAAGGAGGATTTGAAAACCTGGTCACCTGTGTGCGTGTTCCCCGGGGTCACAGGTCAGAGTCTGAAGCTCACGTCTTGCTTGGCACATTGCTGCAGTGGATCCTTATTGCTGGCTCAGAATGCAGACCCTTAAGATCCATTTACACAGCTGTGTGTGTGTGTGTGTGTGTGTGTGTGTTTGAGGGCGAGGTATTAAGACTAATGCAATGCACGGCTGTAGAAAAGGGGTGCAATTTTTCATCCCAACAGAGCGGTCAGTAGTAGGCCCAAGACTGTACAGCCTTTAGCTCTGAACTCTGATACTGTCCCTGATCTCAACTCTCCTGCAAGTTTGGCTGGGAAGTGCGGCGAGAGGAGGGGAATGACCCCACCCCTCCTGAGCCAGCCCCTAGCATTGTGCCTGCACCGAAAAGTGCTCCAGGCATACGTGCTGCACGCAGGGCTGTGTGACTTGGCCACCGGCCCCTTCTCCTTGTCACTTTGAGCAACTTTCCCAAAGGGAGGGCAGAGCCTTCAGGTCCCACTGCTCCCTTCCCACCAGCATGGAAGTGCCTCGGAATTTCTGCCCTTGGGGAAGTGCCACGATGGCATGGGGCTCAGAGGGGAGGACTCACAGTCGCCTGCCCCAGGTTGCTCCAGGCTTAGCTGCCCTGGGGTGGAAGCCGCTTGGGAACTGTGGGTTTGAGGAGGTCAGCTTCAGGTCCTCGAAATGTAGGAGTCTCTAGTCCCCAAGTGACTCTCCCAATTTTTGGGACTGCTGTGTTGTGAACTGGTCAGGAGAAGTGTATGGCCCGGCTCCTGACTCAAGACCCCTGCTTGAGAAGATGGATGAGAGGGAAAGGCAGGTAGCCTAATGGAACCCGCCACAGAGCAAGCACAAAGTGGCATATCACCCCGGGGAAAATCAAAGCCCACAGGCAGGCCCAGCTGGTGTGGCTCAGTGGTTGAGCATTGACCCATGAACCAGGAGGTCATGGTTCGATTCCTGGTCAGGGCACATGTGAGGGTTTCGGGCATGATCCCCAGTAGGTGGCATGTGGGAGGTGACCGATCAATGACTCTCATCACTGATGTTTCTCTCTCTCTATTCCTTTCCCTTCCTCTCTCGGAAATCAATAAAAACATGTTAAAAAAATAAAAAACATACAGGTGGGCAGGTGGGCAGGCCAAGGCAGCTCCTGAGACACAATTTAACTTCTTCTTGGCTATGTTTCTGCTTTTTTCCCCACACATCCAGGACTAGATGTGCCAGAAGTCACTCCATCACCTGGTACCTGGTACAGCATCACCTGAGAGCTATTATAATGCAGTTCCACGGCCAGTACAGCACCCTGGTGCCTCTCACAGGGCACCAGGCACCCGTTTTGGTGCCTCTGAATGCCTGTTAGGTGCAGGCTCGCTCACTCGTGGTCGTAACTAGAACAGTCTGCAGGTGACTAGTGTCCAGAGCCCAGAGACGGGCAGGAGGCCCAGCTGAGTGTGGGATGCCAGCAGCAATAGGAGGCTCCTGCCAGTTCCACAGGCCGCCTCGACAACCTCAGTCAATAATCAGGTCCATGCTCCCTCTCCTCCCTGGGTTACTTCCTCAGGCTCGAGGAACATTCTACACTTGAGCTTGTCTAGAAGGAAGCAGAGAATTTTGATGAGCAAAGAGGACAGGCAAGGATGTGTGAGGCAAGTGTGAAGACACAGCTTTTCAGGCCTTTGCCCTCGGCACCCAGAAGCACCCCTTTCTCCTGGTGAAGGGAGAAGGTAGGAGGTGACTCCAGCCAGGAACCATCCACCAAGTAGCTGGAACATCTGCCCACAGCAGGTCCCTTGAGGGCTCTGCAGAGGGCGCGGTGAGTGTGGTCTTACTCCCCAGCCTGGGCCACCCTGAGCACGGCTGGGGGCGACAGAGCCGAGAACGCCACCTGGCCCCAGGCCTCTCACCACCTGGGGCTTCTCAGGTGTCTGCGTCAGGTCAGGCAGCTCCCTCTACAGATAATACAGCTCAGCCCGAGGTGAAAGGAGCTTAGGTGGGTCTCCATGGCACCCGCGGATCAGGCGCTGGTCCCGCCCTGTTCATCTAGGAGCTCTGGTTCCAGCCTCCTGGGACACACACGCACACGCACTCCACAAACACGGGGCTCACCGCCTCCTCTGGCCAGCGTTGTTTCTCTCAGCACAACTTCTGAGAGAGAGAAAGAGAGGGAAAGGCGGGAGGCCACCAAAGAGAAGAGGCGGGAGGTGTTTAGGATGTAGTCTTCTCTCCACCCTGCCCTCCCTTGGTTGCCCAACTTTCTGCTCTTCCCTGAAAAGACCCAGACACTCTCTCCTCCTAGACTGGGAAGCACAAAGCAGGACCCCTGCCGGACCCTTCACTCAGCAGAGGCTGACCTCAGAAAACCAGGTAAGAGGGGGCCTCCTCCCAGGAGACAGTGGCTCCTACACCCTGAGGGCATCTGTGCTTTTAGAAGTTAGAGTTGAGGCCTGGCCAGCCTGGAGCTGGGAGGGTGGCCTCAGGGCTGTGGCAGGCTGGGGCCAGCCTATTGAGCAGTCTAAGGCCAGGACCCAGATGGCCCCAGGGAGGCCCCGGCAGCCCTCAGCTGTTGCATGAGAGTCGTGGGCTCTGCAGCGTCCTCAGGCCGTGGCTGGTCCTCGCTTTATTAACTCTCGGGAAACCATAGCTTTTGTTCGCTCTGGACTCAGCGTGTCTGTCTGGTCCCAGCATTTTCTCCTCTGCTTCTGGGGAGGCGAAACCCAAATCAGAGAGTCTCTCATCAGTTCCAGAGTTGTGACTTGAGCACGTACGGAGCCCGTGGGGCAGTGTTGGGCCAGGATACATGGATGACGTGTGGGCCTCAGTCTCCCAGCCACAAAGCCGTCTGCGAGTAACACGCCCAGGAGAGCAGCCTGGACAGAGCCTGGCCGCTGGGCTCCACGGAGGGGAGCGAGCTTGGGAGGGAGTCTGAGCTGTGACTATGGGATCAGGGTAGAGTGCCTGGGGGATCAGCTCCCTCCAACTGTGGTCTGTAGGACCTGAGCACTTGCCCCCTCCTGGACGCACCACTGCCTCAGAATGAGGAAGAATGCCATTCATTCATTCATTCATTCATTCATTCATTCAGGGACCACTTAGCAAGTGCCTACTGCGCGCCAGCAGACTCAACAATTCAGCTCTTGCCCTCACATAGCTCGTAGGCGGGTGGGGGAGAGGGAAACAATTAAAAAAGTGAGAAACTTATTTCAAACGTAATGACAGGCCCTGGTGTCAGGCACCGGCAGTTCTACCTCGGTGGGGGCGGTGAGGGACAGGCTGCTGACCTTGGAGGTGCGTCCTAAAAGACGAGCGGTGTTTGTCAGGTGGGCAGAGGCCCACAGGTCAGGCTGAGTCATCTGGTTTGGTGAATGACGTTTACTAATTTTCCACGATGCCAAAGAAAAATAAGGTCGATTTGCGACCTGTGAGGTTGGCCTTCGACCTTGGGGAAAAACGGGCTGGGAGGAAGGTGATTCAGAGAGGGGAGCACCTCCTCTCTGCACCTGCTTCAAGGCCTGCAGCTGCCCAGCTCAGCTGTCAGAGCCCCGCTTCAGAGGTGGAGCCTGGGTGGGGCTCCTTTTGTGCCAAGAAAACAGCCTCCTGGCAGGGACTGCACTGTCCTTCCGAAGCTGGTCGGGGCTGGTGGCCTCGGTCCTCAGGGGAATACTCCTCCTGCAAGGGCGTCAGAGCCTTGCTTCCAACTCTGAGGTACAACCTGCATTGCTCCAGCCACTGAGACGTCCCTGGTCCCCTTCCCACCGCTCACTGCCGGGAACCAGGCTCTTTTTGCCCTTGAGCCATGGAGGTGGTTTTTCTAGCGTATCTAAGTATCTAACGAGCCACAGCTGGTGGTAGCATCTCCCAGGGAGCCACGGAAAAGACATTATCCCCAGGGATGTTCAAAAATAGGCTGAAGGGAAGGCTCGGAGAGTTGTGGGACTGGAAGGAGTAATGAGGGGGAGAGGGAGGAAGAGGGGGAAGAGCAGAGAATGAGAGAGAAAAGGCTTGGGTGAGTGACGCCAGAGGGCAGAGACCAAACGAGTGAGGGCTTTCCTACTGGTGCCAGGTAAACTGAGGCTTCCCCCAGAGGCCAGGATTGGGACCAGGCCAGGCACAGGATTGGGGTCAAGCTTGCACCAAGCCAGGGGGGTCCTTTACTTTTTGTGCCATAGACCCCTTTGGAAGCCTTTGGATACATCTTCAGCAAAATGTTTCTAAATGCATAAAATTAAGTTTATAGGATTACGAAAGAGACCAGCTGAAACGCAGCTTATCAACCTACTTTTAAAAAAAAAATTTGAGATGCAGTAACATATATGCCCCTCCATCAACATGTAAAATAATAAAATCCAGTGGGAGGTCTACTCTAACAAGCACCATGGTTTTGTAGAAGTGATGAGCTGACACGGTATTTCAAGAACGGCAGCACTGAAGGGTTATGAAAACACCGTGATCTCTGCTGGAGATAAAGTCACAGGAGTGATGGTACTGCTGTGGTCTGGGGACCACATTCGTAACTGACGGAAATACCACATTTTAGTTCCAGTTAGTGGAAACTAAGATTTTTCCCCCCAATCTGAGTTCATTAACCTCTGAATCATCCCTGTGGCCCCAGGACACTACACTGAGGGACAGTCACAGACCCGGTTAGCTTATTTAGCACTTACCCGAGCATTACTGCCCTTGCCACCTCATCTTACAGATGGGGAAACTGAGCCTGGGAGCAATGAAGGTGACTTGGGTACAGCCTCTGGCAGGGAGGGGAAGGCTGTGGGCGTTGAACTTAGGCTTCCCCTGCTAGAGCTGACACTCCCCCTCGCCTGCCAACGCCGGCCGCCTCCTCTGAGCTGGCAATCCACCGGGGGCAGAGCGGGCACGCCCTTCACTGTTACTGTGGCGGGCTCACCGCTGGGCCCCTGCACCACCGGGCGCGCCCCTCAGCAGCTGTGGTTCCCATTGCTCTCTCGAACATCGGCTCCTGGAAGGAGCCCAGCACTGAGTGTCAGGCACACCGCACACTCCCACCTGTGCCTGCTGAGTCACGGGCGGGCCAGACCCAAGCCTGGGCTTCAGGCTCCAGACCCCAGAGCCCCCCATCGCACACCACTGTTTGTTCCCTCAACACCCACACCCAGCTGTGAGAAATGCCACAGCCCCCTAAAAGGATGACATAAACCACGGGCAGGGCACTGAGGAACAGGCCAAGCCTGCCGGATCGAGTGAATTGAGAGGGCTTCCTGCAAAGAGTGAGTTCTGAGATAGACTTTCCAACTTTTAAATTATGAATATGCTGGCCTGGCCGGTGTGGCTCAGTGGTTGTGTCAACCCATGAACCAGGAGGTTGCCAGTTTGATTCCTGGTCAGGGAACTTGCCCTGGATTCCGGCTTGGTCCCCAGTGGGGGGCATGCAGGGGACAGCCGATCAATGTCTCTCTTTCTCATCAATGTTTCTCTCTCTCTATCTTTCCCCCTTCCCCTCTCGCTAAAATCAATAAAAACATATTTTTTAAAAATTATGAATATGCTCAAACACGCATAAAAGTTGGAAGAATAGTGCAATAAACTATAAATTCTCCCTAGATAAAATGATTGTCAGCATTTTGCCACGTTGCCCTGCGTGTGTGTGTAACGTGTGCACTTACATGTAACATTCTCTGAGGGATTTGAATGTAGGACATTGTAGGTGGTATGCCATGTCAGCCATGAGCCTCCTAAGGGTGGGCTGTTTGTCAATATTCCCTTATAACCAAAATACCATTTTTATACCTAAGAAAATCAATATTTATTCCCTAACTTCCAGCTTGTATTCAAACTTCCCCAACTGTCCTTTTTTTTTTTTAAATATGTCTTTATTGATTTCAGAGAGAAGAAAGGAGAGGGAGAGAGAGAAACATCAATGATGAGAGTGTCACTGATCAGCTGTCTCCTGCACACCCCCAACTGGGGATCGAGCCTGCAACCCGGGCATGTGCCCTGACTGGGAATCGAACCCCGATCACCTGGATAAGGTTCCAGAGTCACCATGTGTGCGCCACCGTGGCCGGCAGTGAGAAGGAGTGAGGGGCCTTGGAGCTTTCCCTGGGGAGTTGGGCTCTGCCACGGGGTTAATCCAGAACACGGGGGGTAGAATCTCAAGTGCGCAGAGCACCCAGCCGAGCCCACCCCTGCTGTTCTGGTGAACTTCTGGGTGTCTTTATCTGACCACACCTGCCATCACCTTCCTCCCCAGACACTAGTCA
The DNA here is from genome assembly GCF_964146895.1 of Miniopterus schreibersii. Taxonomy (NCBI): domain Eukaryota; kingdom Metazoa; phylum Chordata; class Mammalia; order Chiroptera; family Miniopteridae; genus Miniopterus; species Miniopterus schreibersii. Next base: position 26,637,341 of record NC_138119.1, read on the forward strand.
CAACTCAAACTCACACGGGGCTCAGCTGTGGGTCAGGTCCTGGGGAGACCCTAGGACAAACCAGCCACCTCTGTGGTCTGTCTGGCAGCCCGACTCTCTGCCCTGTTCTCCTTCCCTCCCCCCTGCTCCCTCCTTTGCCCTTAAGAACTTAATCAGACCTGCCCAAGAGCCTCCTGCGAGAAAAGAGACAGAGCCGGGCAGAGACCCCGTCTCTAGCAAAGCCTCCAGCTCTGGCCAGGGTTGGAAGGAAGAAAATTCAGAACATGCCCCTGTCCCCGTGAGACCCCTCCACCTGGGCCAGAGAAGCTAAGGGCCCACTGAACCCAGGATTCATGTGGGGTCACCCCACCCAGTCCCTGCCATCTGACATGGGTTGAGCACCTGTCTCTAGAGGCCAGCTCAGACCAGGGGCACAAGCCTTAACCCTGGGAAGAGGGTCCCTGCCCCGGGATACGCTCTGGCTTTCTTCTGGCCGAGCCACACCTGCGGTGAGGAGTCCAGGAGATTAAGGAGACTTGTCTTTAGCTAAGGCAATTGGCTGTTCAAGTCTCCGTGTAAGTAGAAAATTGGATTTGTGCCACTCTAGGAGGCAACTTCTACCCCATAATAATGCTCCCACTTGTGTCTGATTCTCCAGCATCAACAGTTCATTTCTCTGGGCAAAGCATTGCAGAAGCAGGGTGCTGGGAGGGCCGCCTGGAAGTGTGTGTGTCCTCAGCAGGTGACACCCGCCTCACAGCCACGTTGAGACTGAGTTCCTGGAACCTCTTTACTCCGCATCAGGAGAGGATTCATGGAAGAGGAGCTCCCTGGAGGGGAAAAGGCACAGAAAGGGGAGGTGGGGCACCCCAAGACCCACTCAGATTTAGTCCAAGAATGGCACTTACTTCCACTGCTGTCAGGGGCACAAACCCTGACAGGCAGCAGGGCATGCCTGAAATGGCCACTCATTCACCCATCCATCCACCCATTTACCCACCCACCCATCCACCCATCCATCCACCCACCCACCCACTCATCCACCCATCCACCCATTCATTCATCTAGTCAATCAGTCAGTCAATCAGTCATTCACCAGACCTGCCTTGAGCAGGACTCTGTGGGGCTTTGCTGATGAGTTAGGTCCCTGCTCTCACACCTGATGCTCCTTGCAGACCAGGTCAGGGTCCTCCACCTGGGACACCTTCTCCATCAGCAGTTCATGTGTCTGAAGCCTGCACTCACCCTTCACCCTGCTCTCATCCACAAAGCCCTCTGTGGTCCCCTTTGTCATCTAGGGTCACTCCCCCCTTCTCCATCCACACTGACTCTATGCTTCCCCAGCCACATTTACTTCTTTCCACTGATGTTATGGTTCTCTCACCACGTCCTGCGTCACCGGAGAGCAGGGCCCCTGACAGGCTTTCCCGCTTGTGTCCCTGCACAGATGTGTACACAGCGCCTGACTAATGCTTCTGAGTGAGTGGTGAATAAATGAATAAATGGAGGGTAAGCTGTGTCTCTTGCAGGATGATGCCAACCCCATACAATTAATTCCAAGCTTCCTTCAGCAATAGGCTGGGACGTTTAGAAACTTAGGGTATTTTCCTGTTAGGTTGACACAGGGTGTGGGCATCGGTGCTGTGTGTGTATTTTTGCCCTTCAGTCACAGGGATAGGATTGTGCTTTGCCATACGCAGTAAGTTTCCTTCTTTGTTGGGAGTTAGCAGGGATTCAGGGGGTGCTTTCTCTGGGCTCAGTCATCTGGATGGTTCAGGGACTGTTATAACTGTGAGTGTATAAGCTCTAAGCACTTTTATGTGGTGCTTAGAGCATCCCAAGTTTATTCACAGCTGTTTCTCACAACAGCCCTATCTTGTCTTACAGAATTAGAAACGACTGCTCAGAGAGGTTAAGTGACTTACTCCAGGACACCCAGCTGTGAGGACGGAACAGGTCTTCTGACTCAGGTTCCAGCTCTCCTCCCTCCTTTTTGTGCTCCCCACCCTAACGGATAGAGGGGCCCAAGGGGAGGCCATGTCCCTCATCCCGTGGCTCCGGTGGAATGAGGCCCAGCCACAGCTGTCGTCCCGGAGCCCGGCTGAGATGGTGCTAGAGACACTCATGATGGAGCTGGCGAGGCAGATGCGAGAGGCCGAGAGGCAGCAGCGGGAGCGCAGCAATACGGTCAGGAAGATCTGCACCGGGGTGGACTACAGCTGGCTGGCCAGCACACCCCGGGCCACCTACGACCTCAGCCCCAGTGAGCGGTTGCAGCTAGAGGACGTCTGCGCCAAGATCCACCCATCCTACTGTGGGCCCACCATCCTCAGGTAACCCCTGGCCCTGGCACGGGGCCCAGCTGTTAAGCTGCAGGCTCCAGGGAGGGTGGCTGCAGTGGCAGGACCTGAGGTTACCAGGACCGGAGGCAGGGGCCCTGGATGACCCAGTCATCTGTTAGAAAGAGCTAGGCAAGGGGAGGGCTCTCAAAGAGGCCCCAGAGCAGGGCCACCCTAGGGGCTCAGAGGGAGGCAGGGGCGGCTCCTGGGTCCAGGCTCATGAGTTTTGATAGGAGAGAACCCCAGGCCTTTGAACTTTCTGGTCTCCCTGTCCCGATGATCATTATCCTGGGTTTTTACCTCCTAGAGAGGTTTTCCTAAATAACAGCTATCCTATTTCACACCAGCTTGCCTAAGGGGTGTGTGTGTGTGTGAGAGAGTGAAGGGTGCAGAGCCCTAGGGCACTGAACATTAAGAGCTTGGGTACAGTAATGTTCCTGCATATAAATGTCACCTTAATAAAGCCCTGACCTACACAGTCCAGCATCAGATGGATTCCTGCTGAAGTTAAAGAAGCGCTGTCCAACACCCAAAAACAATTTCAAAAGTAACTCATGTTCTCTATCTGCATTTCTCAAACGCTAGTAGATACAGATCCACAGTATAACATCTTAACTCCTCCCCTTTAGTCACCCCGAATCTTCTCTCTTCCATCTTTAACCAACATATGTATCTACTGTACACCTTTTCCTTCGAAATGCCCCTTAAAAACCCTTCTCCAGTTCTGTCTACACTCCTCTGGATTTTGTCGTCTTTTCAACTCCTTCCCGCTTCTTCCTCCGGGCTGAGAATCTCACCCTTTCCACTTTTCTATATCATGGAAGTACCCCCCCCCCCCCGAAATGTATTCTAGAACCAGAAGCACCCTGGGGACCGGGGCAGGGGTGAGTCGTGGGGGGGGGGGTGCTGATGAGAGATCTAAGCTGGCAAACCACAGCTCCTAAGTGACGGGAGGCTGACGACATACATATGGTAATGATGGCCTGGCCACGTTTCCTGCCTCAGTCGCTGCTGAAAGGTTCGAGTGGTCCTGATTCTCCGTAGGACGTAAGAACCTGTGTAGTAAAGGGACTTGGTGACTATCAGTCACTGTTGAGCTCCAGCAAAGACATTTTAGGCAGAGGAACCAGCTCAGAAACCGCAGGGAGCCAGAGAATCTGGGCTGGGGGACACATGTGACTCTTCCTGGCTAAAGCACAGACAGGGGACCTGGTGTGCATGGCCAAACAGTGATGGGAGCGATGGAAGGAAACTCTCAGGACAGGGACCTCATCACAGACACATTTCAGAGACCACTCTGGGCAGTGGGCGGAATGGAGGGAGAGGGAGGGGATGAGCCAGAAAGCCTCACATCCTAGGGGGTGATAGCAGGGGGCCCCCCTTCACCGACATGGAGAACCTGAGGCCGGTGCCAGGATTTTTCATGTCAGCTCATCAAACCTCACCAAAGGTGGCTGTGACCCCAGTTTACAGCTGAGGAAGCTGAGGCTCATGGGGGCCAGAAGTGGCAGAGCTGGGATTTGAACTTGGGATGGGCCAGAGGAGTAAGAAGGCTCTCTATTTACTTCTGGAGAAGTGGGGATGCGGGGGACTTGGGCCTTGACCTCGGGGTGCACACGGAAGCCCCCCAGGTGACCGAGCCCCCCCGGCCGCGCAGGTTCCGGCAGCTGCTGGCCCAGCAGGAGCCCGAGGTGCAGGAGGTGTCCCGGCTGTTCCGCGCGGCGCTGCAGGAGGCCCTGGACGGCATGAAGCGGGAGGCGGCTGCGCACCGGCTCACACGGCAGTGGAGCCTGCGGCCCCGCGGCGGCCTGGCGCTGGCCACCTTCAAGGCCCGCGCACGCATCTGTCCCTTCGCCAGTGACATCCCGACCATCTCCGAGGACGTGGAGCGGGACACGCGGCCCCCGCCCCGGGCCTGGAGCATGCCCGAGTTCCGGGCACCCAAAGAGAACTGACCCGCCCGTCCCTGCCCCGAGCAGAGCCACCGGTGGGAGGGCATGGAAGGCCTGTGGCCATCCCTGGTCCTGGAACCTCCCCGCCCGCCGCTGACCAGAGGCCAAACACCAGAGGCCAGAGGCAACCCCATACCCAGACACTCCTGTGAGATGCCCCCCCCCCCACTGGCCACAGGGCTCAGGGTCCGGGCTTGGAGCTGCAGCAGGGCCCCTGCCTCCCCTGGGTCTTGGCAGACAGACAGCCCCATCTTCTGCTCCTGTCTGGAAGGGGAAGAGTTGTCCTGCCTTTCTGCCAAGACCCGAGTCCTCACCCCAACCTCAGTGTGTCCCAGTCACCCCATCTCCCTGGGTAACGACGAGGGGCCTGTTGGGTGGTGTGAATTCTCTGCTGGTGACTGGTGGTCCCACCACTGCAGGTGGGTCCCAGCCTAGTGGGTGAGCAGAGCTGGAAGGGGCCACAGAGCTCACTAGGCCCACTCTTCTGACTCCTGAATGAGGAAACTGAGGCTCGGAGAGGGCCAGGATTCTTTCACCTTGACATGCATCCAGATCCCCGGGAGGGTGGGGGGTGGGAGGGGATTGTTCCTGTCTACACAGTCTGTCCCTGAGTCCTTCAGTCCTGGGCTATGATGGGACAGGTGCAAGGACTGCACCTGCACCTACCTGTGGTCTGATTTCTCTCTTACCTTGGCTTTGTTGGGGGGGGGGGTGTGTCTAAGCTACTCTCCAAGAAAGGTAGCTGGAGCGGAGGTAGGTTGCTGTCACCTCACCCCAGGGTCTCATCACAGAGGAGGTGGCCAGTCCCCAGCAGCTCCATCCAGAAGCTAAGCTTCAAGGCCTTCCAACCGGCTGCTTTGGAGAGTCCAGGTTCTGATTCCAGGGCCCCTCTGAAGCTGGTCCTGTCTTCTCTTCGGCCTTCCCCAGGGAAAGTAGTGCCCAAAAGCCTAACTGACCCTGAGGTACCTGAAATGCTTTAGAAGAGCCTCCCTGAAGGTTAGGCATGTGGAGTCTCCACATGTGGGGACTGCCATAGTGAATCTGGGAGGCCAGGTGGCCTCCCCACATGCACTGGGCTGAGTAGGGTACAGGGGAAATGGGTGGGGAAGTGTCTGCCCCCAATTATCCATGCACACTCAGAAAATGCAAGTGGATTTTAGTGTAAATAAAATGCTAGGCGAAGATAAGTCAGCAGGGGAAAATCCATATATTCCCTCATAAAACTCAGTGGAAAAATTTTTTTGAAATTACCTGATTTTGAATTATTTTCACTCAAATCTAGACAGAGTCACAGGGTGGTGAAAAACGACCCATCCAACACTGTCAAGATGGAGTTGACTGGCTCGTTCACGTAACTGGTAAAAGTTGAGAATCACTTCAATAAAAATATACATCTTAAACATCTTACATATTTTTAAGACATTAAAAAGCTCATTTAACTGCCAAACTTTTAATGTAGATCCAAGCTGTGTTCACTGTGTGTGTGTGTCACATCTGTGGGGTGGGAGTGCTACACTTAAGTTGTATTGGGCTGTGTGTCTTTTAATCATAACAATAAGAACTGGTACAAATAAGTTTTGGAAAAAACAGAAGAGACCCTTAGTAAGCAGATAACTCAGTTGGTAGGGGCAGAGGTTTTGGGAAAAGAACTAGAAAAGGATTTCCTAGCCCTGAGCTTTCTGGGGGCCCTGGATGTGGGCCAGCAGGAGGAAATGGGGTGTCAGGGCAACCTGGTGGGGGGTTCAGAGGAGGTCAGCTAAGAGAATGTCTAGTGTTTCCCTCCTTCCCCACCACCCTACATGTGCCCATTCTGCCCAAAGAAAAGGAAGACCTGAAGCTCTGTGTTGTGTCTTTTTAAGTTGAGGTAACTGGCCATCCACGGAGCCTTCCCACCCATCTCAGTCAAGAGACTGAACCCACCAGCGTTAAGACAACGGTTGTCCTACTGCAGCAAATCCCAATTGGGAATCAAACCTGTGGGATTCAGGTTAAAGGGAGTAATGAGGTCTGCCTCAATGTCTAGTTTAAGAACTCAGATACATACAAAAGAACAAAACAGTCTGAGAAGCTCCGAGTGTGACAGCAGCTATTGGCTGCTGAAGGGGATGGGATTAGAGATGCTCGAGGCTCCCAGGACTGTGCGTTTGTGTGCCACTCAACACCACTGGCCACTAGAGGGAGCCAGTGCGGCTGGACAGCTCAGGGATTACATTTACGTTCACTTTGGGGTTTTTTTGCTGTTGTTATGAACATTTTTGAACAGAAAAGTAGAGAGAAAGTATAAGAAGCCCCCATATCTCCATCACCAGGGTTCAACTGTTATTAACATTTTGCCATATTTGCTTTATTTTTTGTGAAGTATTTTAAAATAAACCCCAGACACCATGACATTGCATCCCTGAATACTTTAGTGTGCACTGCAAAGGAATATGGAAATTTCCCCGTCACTAGAATACCAACACTCCCAACAAAATTAAGAGCAATTCCTTAAATATCATCTAACACCTAGTCCACATTCAAGTTTTTCTAACTATTTCCCACACATGATGTTTGCAGTTTATTTTTACCTTCACCAGAGGATATGTCCCCTGATTTGAGAGAAACATCGATCGGTGGCCCCTGTCCCCCTGCCCCAACCAGGACACGAACCCAAAACCTTTTGGTGTACCAGACCATGCTCCAACCAACGGAGCCAGCGGCCAGGGCTGCAGTTTATTTCTTTGAAGGAGGACCTAATCAAGCCCCACACACTGACGAGAAAGTTGTAATCTCTTTTCCTTGTGGTCATATTGTGTTAATGTAATTCCACAATGAAGTACTGTTTAAACAGAGAGTGCTTATGAAGCATTAGTATTAATATGCAGGAAGTTAATGACTGCCTGTGAATGATGACAATTTTGCAAATTAGCCTAAGTGTTGTAGCACAGTAAGAGGCTGGAAAATTCCAGGACAAGGGGAACAGGGAAACTGAGACAGATAGTTAACCAGCAGTTTGCAGCCACCTAGTAAATGCTATCTTCCCTGACCCAAGGACACTTAAGGTAAGTGGTTTGTGCTCTCCTCCCAGCCAGAGGGTGGATAGCTTAAAACCCCCTGCTCTGGGAGATAGATCACAGAAGTCCAATCAGTGCCATTTTCCAACCACACCTAAGGACAGATGAAGTTAAGAGAATACACCTCATTTTGATACATTAGCATAAAGCTGATGAATATTCTATTGCCCCTCCCCTAAGACTTCCCCTAAACGCTCAGCCTTTAAAACCCCTGAAGATGAAGGCCCCAAGGTCAGAGCTCCCCCTCCAGGGGAGCATGGCAGCACCACTTCCTTTGTTAGGGACAAGCCAGCTTGGGGGCTCAGGTCTCCTGATCACAGTCTGCAGTTTTTTCTACTAGAACATACTTTAAAAGTCTCTGTTTAGATTTTCTTCATTAAAACTCTCTCTTGCTATCAGATGGGTACTAGATTTATTGGGGTGATCACTTTGTAACTTACATAAATGTCAAATCACTGTGTGTACACCTGAAACTAATATAATATTGCATGTCGGCTGTAACAAAAAATGGAAAATAAAATTTTTAAAAGACTACCTGTTGCTTTTCTGAAATGTTTTACAATTCAGTACATTTAACTTTTATCCTGGAAATCATTATAGTTCTCCAAAGTGAGGTTTTTAAAGCAATGTGACCCATTACCCACACTATTCATGTGGGTAAGCACAGGCCGGGAGCAAGAGCTCGGAGAGGTCACAGTACCCGTCAGACCTCCGCTGGTCACAGCACCGCTGTCAGTCTCCCTCCAGAAAGCATGTGCTCAATTTTAATTAGCCTACAAATTTAAAAAGTTTTGAAGTAATTTTAATGTCTAATGCCTACATTTTATTTTGTTCTTCTGAAGAGGTCATGCTTATCCCATAATTATGAATGTTAGTTTTCTTAGAAAAAAGAAAACAGTTTACTCATAAACTAAAATGCCTTTATTTTAGTAAATTCACACACACACACCTGAATCCTCTGCTAGTACATTTCAGAAAGTCGCGATTTGAAATATAAGGAAATAACTTTCTTGATACAGAAATACTATGAGCCCAAGACCATACTGGGGGGGCGGGGGGGGGATGATGTATGATTATGTGTTAAATCTCTTTGTAATCAAAGATAAAGATACTTAATTTAAGTAAAATCCTATTATAATTTTGCTTTGAGTTACTATTACTGGGAAAAAACCCTTAAAGGAACTGCATTCAGTAACAACACTACAGTATAGCAGTATGGATAAAATTTTAAACTTAGCAAAGAATGGTATTCAAGATTATTTTAAGGCATTCTGCCTGAATAAGATAAAACTCCAACTTCCAATTCAGAAAATAAACCTAGCCCCCTTTCCTCATTCACTTCTAACCAGACCTTCTTTTAAAGGCAACTGTCAATAACATGGTTAGACTGGATACACATTCCCTCGTAAACCCAATGAGCAAAAGGCCCAGCAAACTGTAAAAACCTAAGAGGCAACGTGAAAGGAGGGCCTGGGGAACTGCCTCCTCCTTTCTTATTTTATAAAACAATGTGACCGTCGTCGGAGATTAAACCTTTTGGTTGGAAACTTATAACCAGGATACCTAGAGTAAAAGAGCACTACACCGTGCTCCACAACAAATACCGAGACTATGAAACGGAGAATAATACTTGTTGGAAGGAGGAGACATTAGTAAAAATAGAAGCATCAAGCTCAGAAGAAAAACTAAACAAGCAGCACATGGATACGCCTTTGCCTTTTTCATGCCATCCGCAGGTCTGCTTTGTGCAGGACTTGGGTATAAATAGTTTAGATGCATTTTTAGGCATAACGCTCATGAGAGTAGGCTCAGTCTCCTCCTTCCCCACCAAATATCTGAATACAGGATAGCACCCTAACATTGCCACAGCAGGCTTGAACTGCAGGCTCTCAGGTGTTAGATGCAGACCTTTGTAAACAACATGTGGTTTCCCAACTCTTTATTGTGTGGTTACAGAGGGTGTGAAGACCGTTTTGAGGAGGCTGGAGGTAGTGTGAGAGACACCTTATTCCCCCGGCTCTTCGATGTTTCTGCGGGTTTCACACTGCTGGGCTCTGCATCCTGGTCACCTTAAATGAAAAGGCCGAGTTTTGGAAATCAAGAGGTTTAGCCTGGTTTCAGATCCTCTGCAGTCAAAAATTAAAACTGATTAAAATAAATTCATGACTTGGTATATTGTACTCACAGTTTTCTTGATACTTAGAGTAGAAAACAGAAACTTTGGATAACACTGGGTTAAGATGAGAGCACATTAAACCTTGAAAACTAAGTTAAATTAAACCTAGAGCTTTAATTAAATTAAACACTGGAGCTTTAGTTCAAACTCACAATAGTCATTAAAACTGTAATAACATTATTAATCATTAAGGTTTATCATCAGATTAAATAAATGCCTTATATACAGTGGCTTTCTTTAGGCAATTCCATTTCCTGTGGCCTAAAAACATTGGGAAAAAATCAAGTGCACCTGTGAAAATCTACATTCAAAGAAAGAGTTAGGTTACTCCATGGGGAGGAACACACCCACAGACAAGGACCAGAAAGAATGAGCAGCAGTGAATGGCAATGGAAAGAACAGATAACAAATTTCCTGTGTTTGCAAATCTTGGATATTTATTTTGAATGTAAGAATGTTCAGCAACTTCCAACCTTAAATTATTTCAAGTCAATCAAGTGCTTAATATCAGTTTTGCATAAATTTTGAGAGAAGTGAAGCTTATCAGTGAGTTTCTAATTCCACAACAATAAAATCCAACGACAACCACCAGGTGAAATTCTAGAGTTTCTACCTAATAAAACTTACGCATCCTTCAAGGTTCATGTTAAGTACCACTATCTCTTTTGGGGAGGCCTGCATGGTCTACGAATCTGAAGCAGGTTAATCACTGCTCTGGCTACCCATACCATTTGTACTGTTATGGCAGTATTTCTTTTCTAGAAGTCCCTGCCTTCTTGACGCCCACAAAAAAACATGGACACATACAAAAGAAGAGTAATCACAAATACAGATATAAAATATTCAAGTTTGGGTATCATGTTTAGCAACCTAAAATAATTTCTAAGTACCCGATTTTGAGGAACAGATAGTACCCTAACTATTCCAACACAAGACAGAAGCCAAGATGAAAACCAGCTTTTTCATTTTGATATTTATTTTGAGAATTATTGGATATTTTTTATTTTTAACAGATTCCTTTTCTAAGGACTTGCAAGTCTGTATTTTAATTATACTAATGACTCAAATAACCTTTATAAAATGTTAATATGTACTTTTTAAAATAAAACTTGAATGAAGACAACTTACTGTATGTCATCTCTCCCAGGTACAGAGATTTAAAAGAATCCAGCTGGCATTTAAAAAATTTTTTTTTTAATCCTTACCCGAGGATATTTTTTCCATTGCTTTTCAGAGAGAGTGGAGGGGAGAGAGAGAGAAAAACATTGATGTGAGAGAGACACATCGATTGGTTGCCTCCCACGTGCACCAACCAGGGCCCTGGATGGAGCCGGCAAGGGAGGTACATGCCCCTGGCCACAACGAGCTCGGACCCTTCAGTCCGCAGGCCAATGCTCTGAGCCCCAGCTAGGGCCCAACTGGCATTTTTTGATGCTTTGAAGCATGTGGGTCTGCTCTACTCATCTTGACAGAGATATTTAAGAGATGACAAAAATAAATCTAAATTTTGAAGTATATTTACATTGTATGTAACCAACAAAACAACATTATATACATATTTTTTCTTTAACATATTGGACACTGTAACTGCTGCGGTCTTGACCAGTAAAATTGTAACCCAAAACTAAAAGTACAAAATAAACTCCTGAAACAGGAAGTTCACGATACCTTGGGAAGGTAACAGCATGTGGTGGTTTCCTCCTTTTTTTCTCTTTCTTTTTCTTGATGTTTCATCTTTTTTCCTAAAAAACAACCCAAACATATTGATTGCTTCAGTAAGATAGATACACGCAGGCTTTATTTAAATTTATTTATTTTTCAGTAGTGATTGTATCCACATGGTTTGAAATTTAAAAGATAAAAAGTCCCCCTTTCACTGTTCAACCAGCCACCTAATTTTCCCCAAAGGCAACAACAAATACTACAGATTTCTTGTGTATCTTTCCGAAAATATTTGTATGCATTTACTGGCTCACGAGAAAACAAAGACACTATTAGGCACAGAAAGTCCAAGGGTTTAGAGATTATCTCCCAGAAGTCAAGGGCAAGGACTAGAATTCTCTTTGGGCAAGGTTAAGTTCTTTACTACACACTTATACTATACTTTATCTATTTTATTGTTGACTGATATAGAGGTTCTTTCCATTTTTTACCATGACGACCAACACTGCCATGAACACTCTTGTACAGGTATACTCCAGCAAAAGTGCATGAGTTTCTCCACAGAACATATCTAAGAGTGGGATTGCTAGGTCTTTGGGCTCATGCTACGTATGTGTTTGATATACTTTATCAATGTTTATTTCATGTCTTTTGGGTTTTGTGACATATGTAGAAAGGCCTTCCCCTCCATCTATAAATAAAAATTTTTAACTCTCCCAATGGTTTCTTATAGTTCTTCTATGGTTTCATTTCTTTGCACTTAAATCTTTGATTCATCTGGAATCTATCATAATATAAGGTTGAAGTATGGACACTAGCTTTAATTTTTTTCCCAGATAGCTATTATATCAACCCTCTTTCTTAAGTAAGCCAGCTTTTCCCTCTGATCTGAGGTGACTCCTTTATCATGTTAAATCTGTATGTATTCTTTCCTGTGCTATTAATTAATCAGTCCATCCAAGTATGTGCCAATATTTTTTCAGCATTATACAGCTATATTGACAAAACTGTAAAATATTTAATGTGTACAACCTGATGGATACATATCATGGTAGGTGCGTACATTGTGAAAAGGTTCCCACCACAGTTAACACGTCCTCTCAGATTTACCTTTCTTCTTTTTTCTTTTTCTTGTGTGTGAGAACATTTAAGTTCTATTCTCTCAACAAACTTCAATTACAGAAGACAGGACCACCAACTACAGTTACCTTGTAATACATTAGATCCTCAGACCTTATTCATATTATAACTGAAAATTTGTATCCTTTTACCAACCTCGATCTCCCCAGTCCCTGGCAACTATTTTTCTACTTTCCGTTATCTAGAAGTTTGACTTCTTAGATTTAGATTTTACATATAAGTGATACCATATACCATATAGTGTATATCTTTCTCTGTCTGGCTTATTTCACTTAGCATAATGCTCTCCCACCTTCACCCATATTGTAAAAAAATTCAGGATTTCCTTTTTTTAAGGCTGAATAATATTTTGTTGCATATATGTATATACCACACTTATCCACTCATCTGTGGATCTGTTGACAAGCAGATTGTTTCCACATCTTGGTAATTGTGAATGATGCTGCAATGAACATGGATGTACAGATAGGTCTCCAAGATACTGATTTTGTTTTCTTTGGGTATATACCTAGAAGTGGAATTGCTGGATCATATGGTAGTTCTATTTGTAATTTCTTGAAGAATTTCCGTACTGTTTTCCATAGTGTCTGTATCAATTTACTTTCCCACGAACAGTGTATAAGGGTTCCCCGTCTCCACACCCTTAGCAGCATTTGTTATCTCTTGTCTTTTTGATAATAGATATCCTAACAGATGTGAAGTGATATCTCACTGTGGTGTTTTTGTTTTTGTTAATACTCACCTGAGGATTTCTTTTCTTTTTATTTATAGAGTGTGTGGAAAGGAGGGGGAGAGACAGAGAGAGAGACACACTGATTGGTTGCCTCCCATACAGGACTGAGCCTCCAACCAAGGTATGTGCCCTGGACAGGAATCGAACCCAAGATCCTTCAGTCTGCAGGCTGATGCTCTAACCACTGAGCCAAACCAGCTACAGCCTCATTGTGGTTTTGACTTGCATTTTCCTGCATTTGTTCCACCATGTATATAATAGCATGTCATCTGCAAACAGAGTTTTAATTCTTCCTTTCCAATGTATTCCTTTTATTTCTTTTCCTTGTCTATTTGCTCTGAATAGAACTTCCAGTTATATGTTGAATAAAGGTGGCAAGAGTTAGCATCCTTGTCTTGTTCTTGATCTTAGAGGAAAAGCTTTCAGCCCTTCAACACTAAGATGATGTTGACTGTGGGCTTGTCATAGATGGACTTTATTATGTTGAGGTACATTACTTCTATATCCAATTTGTTGAGAATTTTTTATCACGACAGGATGTTCAATTTTGTCAAATGTTTTTTCTGCCTCTATTGAGATGATTATGAGATTTTTTTACTCTTTATTTTGCTAATGTGATGTATCATACTTATTGATTTATGGAATCAAGAAACCACTAGATTATGATGTATGATCCTTTTAATGTCCTGTTGAATTTGGTTTGCTAATATTTTGTTGAGGATTTTTACATCTATATTTATCAGGGGTATTGGACTATAATTTTCCTTTCTTGTGATGCCCTTGTTTGTATTTGGTATTAACATAATGCTGGCCTTTTAAAATAAGTTGGAAGTGTTTCCTCCTTTTCTATTTTCTGGAAGAGTTTGAGAAGGATTGCCACTAGTTCTTCTTTACATGTTTGCTAGAATTCACCAGTGAAGCCATTTATGAGAATGTCTAGTGTGAGATTGAAAAGAATGTACATTCTGCTGCTGTGGATGAAGTGTTCTATAGATATATCAAGTTGGCTGATAGTGTTATTCAGTCCTTATGAAAACTAGATCTATACCCTCCATGCATTTCCAAATGTCCCTTGGAGGGGGTGGTCATTTGAGGACCAATGACATAGTAGTAAAGAAGGTGAACTACAGACCAGACTTCTTGGGTTTGAATACAAGCTCTGAGACTACTGAAAAAAACTCAAACTACTTGACTCCTCTGTATCTCAGTTTCCTTATCTGTAAAATCAGAATAGTAATGGTACCTATTTAATTACTGTAATGATTACATTAGCTGATACTTGTAAAGTTCTTAAAGCATGTCTGATACATAGTAAATATTGATAAATATTAGCAAATATTATTTCCTAAATTTGTCATTTCAACAAGTTTTTATAACACAGGATACTATTTTTGAAATACCTTTTTTGCTCCTATTAGTTCGTCTTTTCCTTATTACTCCTCCTATACTCTTTTTAAGTAGCTAGGCAGCTGTGAGCTCACTGCTTTAGGAAGAAATAAACCAGGGTAGTAAACAGACAAAAGTCTTTCTGAACTTGATTTCTACATATGTAGATAAAATATTTGGGAGAAATACAACTGGAAAGAATGGAATGAGTCTCACCTTCCCACAACCTGTCCCCAATTTGCAATAAAAACAGAAATTTCCCGACTAAGGAGGAAGAAGAAATCGTGGGGAAGTGGCAAAGGCATAGACAGTAATAGATTCTTTAAAAGGGGCCCTGTATCCTGATTCACAGAGCACCCCAGGGAAGCAGTAAAATTCCACAGAATATGTGGAATCTAAGGTAGGGGAAAAGGAGCCTTGGGATAGTAAGAATGACTGGGAGAGGAGGTTATGCTGACCACGCTTTAAATAGCCTTGCATTCAGTACCCCTGCATGGCAGGCAGTGAGGAAGCAGAATGATGCCCACGCCTCTACATGTGACATGGGTGTAACAGAGAAAGAGCCACGATACCTGAAGGGAAAGGCAGACAGGAATGGAAACATCTCAGTGGCCAGACAGAATGATGGACATCTCAGAATACACCTGCATGAACAGATAACACTGAGAATTAGGTGAGTATCTTCCCCGCATCCATGCCTCTGCCACTTTACTCCTGAAACTGGACTCAAAGTTAGGAAGTTTTATCTGTCTGTATAATTTTCTGAGTATTTTTTAAAAAGAAAAAGGAAACTATTAGGTTAGCTCTATGTTAAAACTACCATGTTGAACACTCCCTCCCTTATATCTCATCAAAACTGCCTGTAGATTTTGTTTTCCTTAATAAGGTGCAGAATTCTATAACCAAATCTTACATTAAATTATTCACAATTACCTACCTTTCTTTCTTTTCTCCTTTTATTCCTTTTCTGTCCTCTCTTTCTCTTAACTTGTCCCTTGGTATCATCTAAAAGAATTAGATTTTAAAAGGAATTAGAAGTGGTCTAGTTTATAATAGGCAGGCAAGAACATCTCTAGGGAAAAGAAATAAACTCCATGATCCAAAGGATGAGAAATCTTTTTATTATGTTGAAGTTACATTAACTTTCTGTCAACAATAAAAAACAAATGTTACAATAGCTAAGATCTGGAAACAGCCCAAGTCCCCATCAGTAGATGAGTAGATTAAAAAACTATGGTACATTTACACAATGGAATACTATGCAGCTGTAAAAAGGAAGGATCTCTTACCCTTTGAGACAGCATAGAAGGATCTGGGGAGTATTATGCTAAGAAAAATAAGCCAGTCAGAGAAAGACAAGTATCACATGATCTCACTTACATGTGGAATCTAATGAACAAAATAAACTGACAAACAAAAAAGATCCAGAGACACTGAAGCATGCAAAAGACTGACGTGTTTCAGGGGGAGGAGGGGGCAGGAAGAGATTAACCAATGAACTTACATGCATATATGCATAGCCCATGGACAGACAACAGTTCAGGGAAAACCTGAGGAGGGATGGAAGCTCAGTGGAGAGGGGCATGGGGGGAAAAAGGAGGATGTCTATAATATTTTCAACAATAAAGATGTATTTTAAAAAAAGAACTAGAAACTCTAATTAAAACAAAAACTGTACAAAAAAGTCATGGTTCAAATATGAAGCAATACTAAGACATGGCGTGGTTTTAAGCAAGTGATGGAACATAAATGTACTTGATGTGGCTAGAAACATTCTCCTTTGAGAGTCCCAATAACCAGGATATTAAATTCATGAAAGGGAAATATAATTCTAGCACATGACTTGGCATTGCAATAACACTATTTATATCTTGATAATAATTTAAATGCTGATTATTGGTTGCGAACCTTTAAAGTGAATCTATGAACAAAAAACTAAATGAGGTAGTTCTGGTTGTAGATCAGACTATAAATGTTAACTACTGAAAACATAAAAAAATACAGTAGGGAGAAAAGATGGAGGAAAGGGTGGGGGTGCCTAAATAAAAGAGTAAAATAACTGACTAAAGTTGATGGAACAGAAAGTAGAATAACAAGTATAATATTTATTGATGCCAAATTAATGGAAAAACTGATTATAATATGACTAGCAAACACTGAAAGGAAAGGGTAGTAAGACAAAAGAGTAAGTTAAAGTGAGCTAATCAATGGATCTTGTCTAGGGGTGAATTGGAGAACACCTGCTATAATTTGCCCAGTATCTGATTCTTCTTCCCACGTCTGGTGAATAGTCTTCTGTATGCCTCCCACCATCAATTCTGAAAAGGCCAATACTTGCTTTCCTAGTTTCCTATGTAGCTGGGACATGGACATGTGATCTAGGCTCGGTCAATCACTGCCTAGGGGCGACACAAGAAGTAGAGATAATGAAGAAACCATTTTTTAGCGGGGGCAGAAATGCCCAGTGTCTAGTGGCTGCAGTGGCAGCATTTAGTGCCCATGCAGTGCAAGCTGAGGCATCCAGGTGCAGCTTTTGGTGGTCGTGTGCCTTTACCAGACTGAGCTTTGTGGCATGACTTTGCCTGCGGTTTTAGCTGCAGTTTCACTTTGTTCCTATCCATACTCAGAGATTAATTCCCTAGCTTCCTGGCAGTTCTGTGGGTTACTCAGTATCCTTTCAATAAATTCTTCCCCCATTTAAATCAGCCAGAGTCAGTTTCCTTTGCTTACAACCAAGAACTATTAGTCCACGAGTAAATAAAGAAATAGAAGTGTAAGCATATTACTTGAGAAAGAATCAGAAACCCAAATGTCAACAGTGGTCAGTTAGCATATGTAATTCCTTTAGCTTATAATAAACCTTCCTGAATTCCACTCCCCTGGATTTGTCTGGAAAATGCTTATCCAGCCTCCAATTGCCAATTTAGATATCACTTCCTCTTCAAAGCTCTCCTTGGCCTCCTTAACACAGGCATACCAAGTCACACACTCATTGCACTGTAACGGGCTATTTGTCTTTATTGCCCAATATAGTAAGAGTTCCTTAGCTGATGGGATTGTGGCATGTTTACCCTTTATGCCTGGCGCATAGTGAGTATTCTCAATAAACATTTGTTGAATAAACAGAAGTTATAAAGGATTTTAACAATGTTTTTCTAAATAATCTAGCTTATAAACAAACAACCCTCAGAGGGTGGTAGACGTACCTTCGGTGCTTGAATCTGTCTGGCCTCCAGAAGAGGAAGAAGAAGAGGGAAACACACAGTCATCCGAAGAGTAAGATGTTGATCTGTGTTGGGATCGGTGATGTGTTTGGTTTTCCCTTTTTTCCCCCTTTTGTTTGTGTTTACCTTAGATTGATATAAGATATGATACAATTATTCTCTCAAATACTAGCAACAAATGAAAGAGAAACAAAATAATTTATAAAGCATATTTTAAATTACTCAAAAGGTCTTAAAGCAAGAAAAGCCCCACCTTCATTTCTGCCGGTCCCGGCATCTTCAGGACTTGTGCATGGGGACTTCTTATTCATGTCTACAAAACCTGCCTGCCATGGCTGTAAAACCAAAATATTGACCAGTAATTAGAGAGCTTAAAATCAAAACGATGTTTTTTGGAACAAAGGAGATGGAAACCACATTTTAAATTCTGGATGGGAGGAGGGTCAGGTATTATTTATTCACAAAATAGTTTTATACTTCTATTAAATGGTAACCATTCATACACCTAATTTGAGGGTCATCAAAACAAAAACTAAGTATTTCCATAACCTTGGTAAAAATCTCATACAGATTTGATCAAAATAAGAAGCCTGTTTTAGTTGAATTTTGCTTTATAGCCTAAAAGAACAAGAATTTAGTATGGATGTGGTGATACTCTAGGACTACATTATGTCAAACTGGTTTTCTTCATTGATGAAGGGAAACACTAATTGCTATAGACTGCATTGCATCCCTGAAAAGTCATTTACTACTGAAGCTCTAACCCCCAGTATGACTGTATTTAGAGAGAGCCTTTAGGAGGTAAAGTTAAACAAGGTCATAACGGCACAGCCTTAATCTAATAAGACTGGTGGCTTTATAAGAGGAAAGAGATAACCCCCTCCAACACACACAAGGGCACCACAGCAGAGAAGGCCATGTGAGGATGTACCAAGAAGGAGGCTATCTGCAAGCCAGAAAGGGCTCTCACCAGAAACCACATACCGTTGCAACTTGATCTTGGACTTTCCAGCCTCCAGAACTATGAGAAAATAAATTCCTGTTGTTTAAAAGCCATGCAGTCTGTGGTATTGTAGCACTGTGGCTGCCCGAGCAGGCTATTAGCCTAGTCAAGGCTGGCTGCGATTGTGGCTGCCCATCAGAGCGGAGATGTTCCCCCTGGTGCCGGCAGCACATCATTCCTATCTCCTTCTTGGGTGCCAGTTTTTCCTCCCACCCTTAAAAATAGGCTACCTTAAGGGTTCAGTCCTGAATCTTTTGATTGCTCCTCTCTGTCCCTATTCCCTTGGTCCCTAAACTTCAGTACACAGAAGAAACACAAAGGAACTGTAAAAAGGCAGATTCCTGTGCTCCACACCCAGAGATCTTCATTAGAGGATCTGGAGGAAGACCTCTAGCAATGCAAGCCTTGATCCCACACTTTGAGAAACACTGCTCTCAGAAATATCGTGTCGACACACAATTTCAATAAATACATTATTCCTCTGGCCCTTTTATTTGTCCAGCTCTCCAATCCCTCATCTCTAATAACCATTCACCTTGTAACAACTATTACCACCCTGCACTTTAAAGTAAAACTAAGCTCTTCTGGAGACTTGGCCATTCCTGTAGGTAAAGCAACTTTTGTCCTAGTACATGCAGTCATACACCTAATTTATTTCCTAAGCCCCTGATCCAGTACCGGACATGGAGTTGTGAACAAAACAGACAAGATTTGTACATTCACAGAGTTATATTCTAGTTTTGGGAGAAGAAACAAAATAATTCCTAAAGATAATTGTTATGAAGAAAATAAACAAATGCTATAATTGATAATGCTCTGTGGGTAAGAATGTCTGCTTCTACAAAGGTGACATTTGATCTGAGATTTGAAAGATAAGAATCATCCAGCCATGTGAAAGAAAAAAGTTGTAGGAAAGAACTTTCAATCAGATGGAAGATAAGGTTCAAAGGCCTTGAGACACAACAAGTTTAGCATTTTTTGATATTCAGAAAGAAGGTAGGTAAATCTCAAGCACAGTAGTCAAAGGGGAATGGTATGAAATGAGGCAAGAGGTAAACAAGGACAGGCAATGTAAGAGTATAAAAGCAGCTTTATGTGGAGGAGTTGGGATCTCATCCTAAGTACAGTGGGAAGCAACTAGAGGGTTTTAAGCAGGGGAGTATCCAGATCTGATCTGTGACCAAGCACAGTCATATGATTAAAAACACAAATCAAATTTTAAAAATCACCACCAAAACTGATGTCAAGGAGCTTATTCCTATGTTTTCTTAAAGGAGTTTTAATTTCAGGTCTTACATTCAAGCCTGTAATCCATTTTGAGTTGACTTTTGTGTGTAGTGTAAGATGTGGTCCAGTTTCATTTCTTTGCATGTGCCTGTCCAGTCTTCCCAATACCAATTATTGAAGAAGTGATTCTTTTCCCATTGTATTTTTTGGTCCTCTTGTCAAGAATGAGTTGACCATATATGCACGAGTCTATTTCTGGGCACTCTATTCTATTTTATTGGTCTATACGGGGTTTTTTTGAAATGTCTGGAGCAATTTTTGGTTATTACAGCTTGGAATCTTGTCACAATTTGGTTGCTACTTGGAATCTAGCAGGTAGAGGCCAGGGATATAGCTAAATATCTTAAATGCACAGGAAAGCTCCTCAGAACAAAGAATAACCCAGCCCCAACGATAAGTGATGAGACTGAGAAAGTCTGTCCTAATCCAAACCACCAAAATCTCTTACCTGAAGTACTGTAACAGCCAACTAACTCCAACTGAGTTTCCCGCTTTTACTTTTAACCTTTATACAATCTCTTCCCCACAAAGCACAGCTA
Source organism: Miniopterus schreibersii (assembly GCF_964146895.1). Taxonomy (NCBI): domain Eukaryota; kingdom Metazoa; phylum Chordata; class Mammalia; order Chiroptera; family Miniopteridae; genus Miniopterus; species Miniopterus schreibersii. Next base: position 26,657,814 of record NC_138119.1, read on the forward strand.
TATGATCTTTTGAAAACAATTTTGACTGAATTATAGTTGACATACAGTATTACATTGGAGCTAGGGGACATTCAGTCATTCCCTTAAGTATGATGCTAGCTCTAAGTTTTGCACATGCCTTTTATCAGAGTCCCTTCTATTCCTAGTTGATTATTTATTCATTTGTGTTTTCGAACACTGATATGAAGACAGCCACAACTTTATGTACACGTTCAATTTCTTTGCTCTCTATAAATACACAAAATTTTTAAGAGAGAAAGAGAAGTACAGAGAAGTAGTGAATGCCATCTCCTGGAGAGACTACCAAGACCGTCATATGCTACCGTCTCTCAACTCACCATCTCTGCCATTTCAGCAATGTAGCCTCTTTGATGGGGATGGGGGTAGGGGTGCAGAACTGCAGGTGCAGAGTCTTGTTTGGGAAGGCAAGGCCAGGCAAGGCTCGGCTGGCCAGGAGCTCCTGCCACTGAGCCCTCTTCTGAAGCAAGTCACATTGCCAGTCCTCTGGATTACAGATAGTGGTCATTTCTACAGCTATTAAAGAACCACTGACCTCTAGATCAGGCATGGGGAACGTCCAGCCTGCAGGCCGTATACAGCCAGTGAAATCATTTGGTCTGGCCCTGTCAAAGCAACTGCAGGAGGGACTGGAAATTCAATAAACCTAGGAGCTTTTTCCATAGCTAATTTTTAAGTTGATAATTTTGTATGGCTCGCAAATGTTATAAGTATCCAAATGGCCCTTGGCAGAAAAAAGTTTCCCCACCCCTGCTCTAGATGGATTAGACTCTGTTTAGGACTCAAAATACAATTTTTCTCATCTTGGTTGAGCTGATTTTTTTTTTTAAAGAACACAGTTGTACCTGTTAGGTTCATGGTGCTGAGTTTTTAAAATCATGGATATTGAATTTTGCCAAGTGCTTTTTTTTTGCATCTATTGATAGGAAAACATGTAGTTTTTCTTGTATAGTCTGTTAATATGGTGAGTTATACTGATTTTCAAATGTTGAACCAGCCTTGAATTCCTGGGACAAGTGACACTCAGTCACAAAGTATTTTTCTTTTACACGTTGCTGCATTCAATTTGCTAATATTTTTTTGAGGAGTTTTTGCATCTCTGTTTATGAGGGACATTGATTTGTTTTTCTTTTTTTTTTTTGAAATCTGGTTTTGGTATCAGGAAACGCTGGCTTCATAAAATGAGTTGGGAAGTTTTCCTTCCTCTTCTATTCTCTGAAACAGCTTATTAGAATGACCATTACTTTGTCCTTAAATGTTTGGTAAAATTCACCAGTGAAACTACATGGCACTGGAGAGTTTTCCTTTTTGTTATAGAACTATTCAGCTTATCTCTTTCCTCCTGGGTGAATTTTGGTAGTTTTGATAGTGGTCCATTTCATCGAAGATGTTAAATTGATAAGTATAGAGTTGTTTACAGAATTCCTTTATCGTGCTTTTTAATGTCTGTCATCATCAGTAAAGATATCTCTTCTTAGAGTATGTATGTTATAGAAATGACTTAGTACAATTAAACACAAGACAAAGTAGAAGGGACATAACTGCAGCTGTACAAACCTCAAGTTTTGTTATCACTGACTCCTTCCTGTTTTTCAATTCCATAATCAGTCAGATATTAAGTCCTTTTGATTCGGCCTTGCCAAAATGTCTTGCAATTTCCCCCTAAGCCCAATACTGCTTGGCACAGCCCTTTAATAACTCCTAAACTATCTACCTAAACAATTCCACCTATTGCCCAATGAGTTTCACTGCCTTTCCCCACATCCTTCACATTGCTGCCAGAGTTATCTTCTTAAACTTCCAATGGTTCCTCGCTGCCTACATGATAAAGGCCCTTCACATCTGGTTCTGTCTTACCTTTTGAATTGCAGTTCATTTTATTTCTCTATATCAGGTGTTGTTTTTTTTAACATGTAGGCTTTGGAGAGGAGGGCTGCAATTATCTTTATTGTCTCATACAAACCGCTCAAATGTTTGCCTAGAACAGTGATCACGATAATGACATACTAACGCAGGGAAACGCGGCTGATTATAATGAGCACTGGGTTAGAAGCACATTTTTCAAGGAGGCATAAGTACGTTTTGAGGATGTCAAATACTACTAAACTCAAAGCTTAGATACCTGATAAAAGGGAACACTCAAGGGCGTGTGTGGAAAGCTCTGGGAAGGTTCTTAGACAGAGGCCAGATTTCCAGAAACGAACATTCTAGACAGCATTCAGAAAAAAAATTCCTCAGGAGAAGCAACTAAAAGGGGGATGCCCAGGTATTTGGGAAAGAGAAAGCGGGTAAGAGCACCAGCTTTGGGGTAAGCTACACAGTAGATTCAAATTTCAACTCCATCACACCCGAGCTGTTACCTCAAGCAAATTACTTAACTTCTCATTGCCTCTGTGTTCTCATTGGTACCCACCCACGGAGTGGTGTGATGATTAAATAAAACAACGAGCATAAAATGCTTAGGCCAGTCTTACTCTAAAGGCATTCTTTCCTTGTTTCCTTTATTTAATCAGAAGAGAGGTTTAGGAAGGCGCCCTGTGCCGAGGTGGGCGGTCCCTGGGATAGATTTTCACTAAGAGAGGGAAGGTTCTGAGCAGCCACAAAGGGTATATTCCCAAAGAGAGCAGGAGGAAAGACCATTTCCAGGGGGGTGTCTGCGGGCCCTCAAAACGGGAGGGAGAGCTGAGAGCAGGGTCAGACCGAAAACACACCTTGTAGGGTACAGGAGGACCCAAAATAACGGGGTTTTGTTCAACGGTTTGGCTGATGGGATGCTCTAGGAACTGTGCTTGTTTATATCTATTAGCCTATGAAAAAATTACTCTCCTTATACTAGTTTTGCTTAAAGTCACAGAAACCGCCCACGACACTGAAGATTTACTGTAGATAAGAGAAGCCAGTGACTGTTTACGATTAAGAAACGCTTCTCAGAACGGGCTCATCCTCTGGGGAAGCCCTGAGCGGCCCCGGATTTGGAGATGAGCGGCCGCCAGCTCTGGAGTGACCAGAGGTCGGGGAGGGACTTGGGGGGGAGGGTACAAAGAAAATGCCGGCGCGGCCTCTTTCTAACCACAAGACTGCGGACCGTCACTTACTGGAAACTGCAGAGGAAACGGCCTTCCTGGGCGGGCTCAAGCCCGGGCCCAAGGGTGCTGAGGGACCAGGGCGGCAGGCGCCGCGGAGCCCGACGCCGCACCACGAGGTTCTGCGCAGCGGCAGCAGGGACGAGGCCTCCGCGCAGGCGCGCGCATGCGCACGTCAGCTCCGGAAACGTCCCGCCCACGGCACAGATAGGGGCGGGGCCCCAGGGCTCTTCCGGGACCGGCCTTCGCCGGGCTCTGGGCGCGATGGAGGCTGAGCCTCGGGGGTTTGACCCTTAGCAGAGCTTATCCGCGTACATCGCGCAGAACCTCAAATCGCGGGGCCGGATTCTGCAACCGATCGTCAACAAACGGCAGCGTTTTCCCAGAATTTGTGTGCGACTCCATTTCAAGTACTGATACAGATTGTCGCCAAGTGGCCGAGTTTTCCCGGGATTTGTTTTTTGGTAGAATAACTTGTCCAGATTTGATACCGGTGACCATCCAGCAATGTGGCTATTTCTCCGTGAAGTCAAGTCTTCCCTTGTTATTCGTGTGAAGCCCTGCAGCTTTCTTGCTGCTTTGCACATTTCTTTTGAGGTTTCTACCTACCAGCTTCTGTTGCTGGGCTGGTTTACCCTTCCTGATGGACCCTGCGATCATTTGGCTTTTGGTTTGTTGATCTGTCTGGTTGCTCCACTGAGCCTTTGTATTCTGATAATTCTTTTGGATTTTGTAGGTAAGAATTCACCTGTAAATAACAATTTTGTCTTCCCCCAAGAACGCAGTACAACACTGTGCAGCATGCCCATTACGTTTCGTTCGCGATGCTTTCTGAAGGTTTCTGGAAGATAACCTTTTTAAAAATTAAAGGCGCTTCATTCTTTTCCTGGTTGGTCGAGTCATCTTATAGCTTTTTAAAATCAGAAATGTGTATTGAGTATTACCGAATACTTTCAGTGTTGGTCTGATAGATGAGAGATGACCATATCGCTTTTCTCCATTAGCCTCCAGTAACAGAACAACAACAACAGGCTTTCTAATGTTGAGCTGTCCTTACAGTCCTGGCATATGTTCTTCCAGTACATTGCTGGGTGCGATTTGCTGTGCATTTAATTTAGGGGTTTTGTGCCTGTGTTCATAATTGAGATTGGCCTCTGGTTTTCTTCAGTTGTCGAGAGAACTCGTCCAGCTTTGGTATCAGTTTATGCTGGGGTCTCAGAATGGATCAGGCGAATGAGTTTCTTTTTATATGACCCAGAGTAAACGTAGCGTGTGGATGATCCGTTCCTTTGGTTTTTGGAGCACTCATCTTTAAAGTTGTTTGGCTGTGGCGCCTTTTCAAGGGATAAGTATTTTTTCCTAGAAAGGTACCCATTTCATCTGCATTTTCTAATTGATTGGTATAAAATTGTCCACGGTATGATTGACATTTTTGATTTTATACTGTTCTTATTAATTTTTGTATATTCTATCGAAGTCATTTTTTTTCTTTGTCTTGATCACGTTTATTGAACCAGCTTTTGATTTTATTGATAACCTCTATTTTAGAAGTTTTTCTTTAATTTATGCCTTTATTAATATCTTCTTATTCCTTTGGGTTTATTTGTACTTTTTGTAGATCCTCAAGTTGAAAACTTCTTTTCTTTAAAATGTTTAATACGAAATATTACAAATGTGTAAAGTTACAAAGAATAATGTAATGAAAACCTATATACCAGCTACCTCACTTTATCACATTCTAACATTTTTCCGCATTTCCTTCAGATTTTAATGTTACCTATCCAGTTAGAGCCTCTTGTGAACCCTCCTTCAGTCTCACTCTCCCTTTTTCTTCCCCAAAGTTAACTCCTTCCCTGAAGGTGGTTTCTATCATTCCCATGAAAGCTTTTATACATGCTCCATATGTATGTAGCCAGATGAGTAACGTATAGTATTGTTTTGTATATTTTATACCTAATATAAATGATTTCATTGTGTAATTGCTTTTGTCACCCAAAATTATGTTTGTAAAAGTCATCTGTGTTGATTCATGTAGTTCCAGCTTTTTCATTGTCACTGCTGAAGAGTATTCCATTGTATGACCATAAAGCAATTTATCCATTCTCCTGTTACTAATAATTTAACAATTGCTGATTTTTGCCATTCCAGCATGAATTAATGAGCATTCTTGCGCATATCATATTGGGCACAGGCAAAAATTTTAGGTACATGGCTACAAATGGAATTGCAAGGGTTAAGGGTTTTCACAATTCAACTTTATTTGATATTGCAAAATTATTTTCCAGTGCTTGTACCAGTGTACCCTTCCACCAGCAGGGTAGGAGAGTTTCTGTTGCTCCACATCCATGCCATCTCTTGTTGGTTTATTTGTTTGTTTTATTATAAACAATGCTGGTAGTAAACTCTCTTGTTTCTTCTGGTATACATATGCAAGAGTATCTCTGAATATATACCAGGGGATGGAGCTGTCAGCTCTGTTTTGTTTTCAATATGTATTTAAAAAGCATGTGCATGTGCCCCCCACATTAGACATATTTTCTCTTTTAATAGTAATTACATGTCTGGATTTAATTCTAAATTGTTTTTCCTATGTATATTATGCTTCCTGTTATTTTCTTTTCTTTGGTTTGATAAAGTTTCTTTTTCCAGTTTTTTTTCTAGTGGCTTGAAAGTTATATACTCAATTTTTATTCTAGTGGTTACTCTTATTATATTTTAACTCACTTAAATGTATATTTTTATATAGCCATGTAGAATAAATCAGTACCCATATGAGGCATTCTCATACAGTGGTTAAGAATGGAGCCTCTGAAGCCAGACTGTCTGGATTCAAATTCTGGCTTTGCCACTTATTAGCTATGTAATGTAGAGCTTATTACATAACCTCTCTGTGCCTCAGTTGCCTCATCTGTAAAATGGGGATAAAATAGCATATAACTCATAAGATTGCTGTGAGGATTATTAGTACATTAATATATAATTAGTGTGTCAACTTCTTAGGATTTCTGAGTGCCTAGCACATAGATTTCTCTAATAACCAGTTTTTTCATCTATGAATTGGGCATAATACCTGCCTATGTGCAATGAATTATTGTATATATACAGTTCAGTTTAATACACTGAGCCCCTTCTATGCACTTGAATGAGACATGGATTTTGGCTTTGAGGAGTTTATGATCTAGTCAACACAATTGCAGTGTGATGCAACCTTAATACTCTTTCCACGTCCTCTCTTGGCCCTTTCTTATCTGTGCTCCTCACAGAGCAATTTTTTAGAACACCTTGATCAGAACACATTGGCCTGACAAAGTCATAGCAGCTTGCATTACACTTCACATAAACCACAAACTCCTTGCCGCAACTTTAACACTAGATCCTGGGCCCTGCCTTCTCTAACCGCATCAAGTGCCACTCTCCTCTTCTCATGGACTCTCACTACACTGGCCTCTTTTCAGTTCCTAAAGCAATGCTTTTACAGTCGTGCACTGCTTAACGACCAGGACACATTCTGAGAAATGCGCCATTAGGCAATTTCATCACTGGGCGAACATCACAGAGTGCGCTTACACGAACCGAGGTGGCCTAGCCTACTCCTCAACCAGGCTATGCGGGAGAGCCCATTCCTCCTGGACTATAAGCCTTTACTGCACAAAACAACAGGATATGAAGTCAAGCACAAGAAAAATGATGCAATCAAGATGCAGTAAACACGGGATGTATGAGGCTGCTGCTGGTGCAACATGGCATACTGCTCTGCGGCAAGCTTTTCTTCTGTAAGTAGATAGAGTGTACTCTAAAATAAAAGTAAGACGTATAGATAGCAAGTACATAAACCAGTAAGTCATTATCATTATCAAGTGTAATGCATTGCTCCTAACTGTATGTGCTATACTTTTCTACGACTAGCAGCACAGTAGGTTTGTATGCACTAGCGTCACCACAAACACACGAGCAATGTGTTGTGCGATGACTTTAGGACATCGCTAGGTGATGGGAATTTGTAAGCTCCATTATGATCTTATGGGCCCACTGTCATACATGAGGTCTATGGTTGACCGAAGTGTCATTATGTGGCGTGTGACTGTGTTCGTCAGTGCCCTCTGCCCAAAACGCTCATTCCACCTGCTCTCCCCATGGCTGACTCATCTTTCAGGTCTCAGCTTGATTCAGTTGGGTTCTTAGTTACAAACAACAGGATCTTCTCTGCCTGGGAAAGGACGGCATGGATTTATGGAGCCCACAGAATGTCCAGGAAGACCAGAGGCCAGCTGTGGGTGTGACACAACCAGCGCTCTAGTGAAAACCCACTGCTGCCAGTGCCACTAGACACTAAACCTGTGACTTCCACACACACGGGCTACGAAATACGGCCTGGGTGCCAGAGCTCTGTCTTGGATACCCTCACCCCTCCATCGCCGAGGAGCCAGAGTTTGGTGCATTTCCTTCTTCCATCTTGCAAATCTTTCTCGCAAAAAACGTTGAATCTTTCCAACTTCGTCTTTCAAGTTGAAGCTTGGAACGGCTTATGCCTGGCTGGAGGGCCTCGGTCACATGCCTGTGCTACAAAGGGGATCAGGAGGCAAGTTTCTCACAGGAAGTTCCTAAAATGTTATAAGCGTGTACACAAGTGAGGGGCATTCAGAAAACATGTCATATGAACACTGCATATCATGTTACCGCAGCACAAAGGCCTCTGACAGCCCTAAGTACATACACATTCTTACCACCGAGGCCCTATTACTCTTTCACTGGGCTATTTTCTTCAAGGCATTTACCACAAGTTATATACTTATTTGTTCAAGTGCCTTATAAGTCCTGGAGCCAGAGTCCAGTCTCCACATGGAGTTTCATTCAAACAAGTGTAATTCAAACAGCCAAAAATACTGTTTAAATGTACATTAGTCTTCAGCTGTCTCGTAGAAGGGAAAAGAGCATCAAAGGGGCTTCAAGTCACAATCCCAACAGGTCCCATAGGTTCATAAACCATTTTCTCTTTTCTTTAATTCTCCCAATCCTTATGTGGAGTGGTGCAGTCTTTTCATATATTTTGCTCCTAGGGTTCTCTCTCGAAATCCTTCCTGCCCGTTGTTTCATTTTGCATCACAAACATTCAGAACTGGCCTGAGAGATACAATTTCAGGGGTGGTGGTGGTGGTGTTGAGAGGCAAAGTCTTCACCAGACAGGGGAGACTGGGAACATTTACACATTGATCATTTTGGTTCACCACTTGTTGACTCCAGATTATAAGTTTTATGAGGACAGGGACAGTATCTGTTCCATTTGCACCTAACACAAAATCTGACAAATGCATAGTCAATTTATACTTGTTTTCTAGGGGGGCGGGGGGGAGTTCACTAACTGAGGTAAAGACAAGGAAATATATAGCACAGAGCAGGGACTCTTGGCCTAGAGAAGGTAGGGCAGGGTGTGCAGTGAGTAGTGCTGGTTTAGGAGGGCCTCCTGGAGGAAGTGAGGCCAAAGCAGGATCTTAAAGGGCAAGAATTCACCAAAGAAGGAGGTGAGGGCAGAGAAGAACATTCCGGGAGAAGTGTGTCACAAGCACAAACGGCAAACAGCTTGGTGTGCTATTGCTAAATGAGGAGCAGAACTGTCAGGAGGTGAGGCTGGGGGCCAGAGGTCGGCATGTCAGGCCTTGTTCGCCACACCAAGGAGGCAGGGCTTTGTCCTATGGGTGATGGAGCCAGTGGGTGGGGTGGAGAGTCATTCTCAGATTTTCATTTAGAGAAGTTACCGTGTGGCAGTGTGAGGCTGGATCTGAAAGAGGTGAAAGAAAAAAGTGGAATAATTGTGTAGCAAAAAAAATGTAGGCTGCAATAGGGTAGTTGTAGGCAGTAGGGATAAGTAGTTAGGAATGACTTTTAAAAGTTATCTGGGGCTCATACTGGCAGAACTGGGTAGGTGACTGGATAGGGACAGTGAGGGAGGAATCTAGAATAGCGTCCAAACTTCTCAGTTGGATGCTGATACCATCAAAGGGGGTAGAATACACAGGAGGAGTCAGAGGTTGGCAGTGCTGGGAAGAGTGGGAAGATTCCCAGTTCAGTTATGGTGACACTGACTTTAAAGTCCCTGTAGGACTTCTAAGTTTAGACGGTCAGCAGGTACTTGGCTATATGAGTCTGCAGCTTAAGCAAAGGCCAAGGTCAGAGATACAGACCGAGGAGGGAGCAGCACGGGGGTGGAAACTGAGTTCAAGTCAGCTGTGGGGTGCCCAGGAACAGTTGTCCTCAGGGTGGCATTTGGTCCTGTGGACATTCCTTTCCCACCTCCCTGTACTTCCCTTACCTCTGACCATTCCTTCTTCAAATGCTTTGTAGGCTCCTCTCACTGGGCACATCTATCAGAGCTTTATCTCCAGCCCAGAATTCTTATGTAAGAGTAAGACCCACGTGTCCAACCACTTTCTAAGAGAAAAGAGGTAGTTGGCGGTGTGGACGGATTGCCACAAAAGGTTGGTGGCTCTCGGTCCTATTTACTTGCATCTAAGGTTGGCACTATGAATTGAACTTGGCTGTGACCATCTCTGAAAGCATCAAATTTGGAGATCAGGGGTTAGAATGTAGATCCGTTAATATGCATTAATATGTACCCCACCTCCCCACCCTACTTTAATCCTGCACATATCTTTCTCAAGGTTAACTCCCCTATTATGCCTAGTGTGTTGTTTTCTTTTCACCAGGAATTGCTATCAAACCAAACGAGATAAAAATTAAATCTTACTGATATAGATTAAAAATGATTTCATATTACAAAAGAGGAAAAATAGTTTACATGGGTCTACTTCTTTAAAACAAAAATTACGACTCTTATTTTGTGGTAAAGGAGTGCTTTTTACTCTAGAATACCTTGTTCTGTGATCAGTGTTTCAATGAGGAAGGGACTCTGAACTCGTAAGCAAACCATGCCATGACGTATACTTTTATGTAGACAAGTTGGTTAAAACACAAAACCAGTATTTTGATAAATTCACTTTAAAATGTTTTTCACTTCAACTACTTAAAACTAGTTACAACAATATGAACTTCCACTCCCCAGGAGTACAGAGGGTGATCTTGGACTTGATGAGAAACACTGAAAACACACGCAGAGAATCACCTGTGTGGTCTAGAGAAGGGCTTCCTGAGTTTGTCCTGATGTGTTGACCATCCGCTGTACCAGAGTTCACCAGCAGCTACAGTGTAGTTCTTGAGTATATTTCTATTGGGAACCTACTTCTTTGAATTTAATCCTTTGGGATGAGTCTTTAGCATCTTGAAAATTTCACAGAAGAGATTAAGGAAGTTTCAGTTACTCCAGAAGCCACTGGTATAAATCATGCTTCTTCTATTGGTTAGCTGTTCAGAAGTTGTAAGGTGCATGGCCACTGCCCGAATGAGCTGTGCTGCGTGGCCCTCAGCCCATGGCATCTGTCCTAGCAGGATCAAGGAGGCCAGGCCAAGTGTGAGTAATGCTCAGTTGCACAACAGTGAATCAGGGCTCAGGTAAGTTGGGTATTTTTTGTAAACCTCCGGCTTATCAAGAGTCAGAAGGACTCATCTCAACTTGTACACACCCCCTCAGATCCAAACGGATAGATGCATTAGAAGATAATAATTTTTTCACAGAGTACTCAGGACTTTGACAAGAAAAGTCACAAGTTTATATAAATGCCCACTTTCATACCAATTTATGAATTCAAAATTTTCTCAAAAAGAACAGGAGATACTGTTTTTAGCAATCAGTTTTGGATGGGAGTGCTTCTGACACTCATAGGAAATTGTAATGATGTCTTCCCTAGGTTTTAAATTCCTCTTATCCATTTATGACACTTTCTCCATCATATACTAAATTCTGCCCATCCTAACATTAATGTCCTATTATTACCAAAATATCTTTAAATTATTTGCGTACATACACATATATACATTAAGCTAAACCCTATTAAACTCTTAATATTTGACTGTTTTTGATCTATGAAAACAGTTTTTCATATGGCTGAACCTAATAACATCTGGACTTTGGTTGGATGTTTATATTTCCTTACATACATGCTATGTTGTAGTTCCTTCTGTACTTTAGCAGGAAGAATGAAGATACTCTCGTCACCAGGTCTCATGCAGCCTTGCAAAACTGTGTCTGCTGACTACTGGTGAATTTCATGAAAATATTTAGAGGTATAGTAATTTAGTATCTGACCAAAAAAAAAAATCTGTTCCAATTGGACATACTGTCTTTGTAAGTACACCACCCCTCTGCTGATCTGGAACAACCTACCCCAAAAAATGGCTTCTGCAGGTGTATAGTCAAGACTAGAACCAGCGGAACAAAAATACCAATGCGTTTTCAATTGGGAATTCCACATCAGTGTCCTCAATAACACCAAACACAGAGTGCCTGCCTACCCTGAGACCCCATCTAAGCACCAGTAAAAGAACTTGCCCCAGAACGTGCTTTTAAGAAACTCACCATCTTTCAAGAGATAGAAAAATATAAATAACAAGAGGATATCCTAAGCACTTTAAGTTTCAAACTGGGACAGGGTGAAATGTAAAAAGAAGACAGCACTTAGGAAGTTTTAAACTGACTTCAAACACTAAGGGCAAAAAGCCAAGTACAAACGTGTACTGAGTTGAAATTCAGTCCCCGTGCTCACCAAAGGCTTCCTCCACGCGTCTGGACCAAAGAAGTCCCTTTTCCACCCCAGAAATAGCGACTAGAGATCCTCCAGGTCAGTTAGATCCACGGCCACTTTCAAGAACATGGTGTCGTCCTTAATGTAGGTGTTCTTGGCGTTCTCCAAGGTGGAGTGAGCCACGAAGCGCGGACAGCCGGAGGCAATGTTCATCTCCCCGTCGGGCCTTTTAAAGCTGCTGCTGTTGGGGTCGGCCTTGAAGGTCTCCGTGATGTGGTTCTTCTTGCCGCTCTGGTCCAAAAGCATCAGGGTGACCCTCTGCCTGAACGGCCACTGCAACAGGGAGTCGAACTCCCCCCGCATCACCACGAAGTACAGCGACAGGTGCGTCCCCTTGCCGGCCCCGTCCCCGTTCAGGTAGGCCCTGGCGCACAGCCGGTAGCCGCAGCGGCTGGTGTAGAAGGGCTGGCTGAAGACCGACACCGTGTGCCCATCCTGCGCCTCCTTTTTCTTCGCCCTGTAGTCGGTCACCTTCCAGATGAGCTTCCCGTTGTAGCAGGCACCTTCCAGCAGCTTAAACCGCTCTTCGTTTTTATTCAGCTGCGCTTTGTGAATGTTGATGTGGGCATCGTGCTTGCTCGTCTCGCCTTCCAAAACAACTGCAAAGAGAAACAGACACTGTAGGCCTGGGCTGTCTTTACAGTTTGCCCAAGCTGCAATTTTGTTACCCGCAAACAAGCAACACAACTCTGACATCCTAAAGGAGAAGTGACTTCAGTGTCCACCAATGGGCCATTCGTGCTGATGACATCAGCTCGGTGAATCTCGTGTCGTGGCGAGAGTGGCACCAAGCACACTCGAATGCGCCCTCCAGCTGAGGCTCGCCCGCGTGAAGGGACGACACACGCTCAGCATTCAGCTAGGGTGTGCTGGGGGGGACCCACGGGTTTCAACCCGGATGCTTTTAAACAGCCACACCCTTTTGCATCTCTCTGCACACGCAGACCTTGCTTTACTGCAACTTTTTTTGTTGTGCTTTGCAAGGCATTGCTGTCGTTACAAACCGAAGGTCTGTGGCTACCCTGTGGTGAGCAAGTCTATTGGCACCATCTTCTCAGCAGCATTTGCTCCCTGCTGGTGTCTGTGTCCCATTTTGGGAATTCTCGCAATATTTCAAACTTTTTCACTGCATTTGTTGTGATCTGTGATCGGTGATCTTTGATGTTACTAGGGCAAGACCCTCCACCAGCAAAAAGATTCCAACTCACTGAAGGCTCAGATGATGATTAGCATTTCTTAGCGATACAGTACTCTTTAGTTAAGGCATGTACATTGTTTTTTTTCAGACAACTCCATTGCACACTTAATAGACTGCAGTAGAGTGTAAATATAATCTTTATATGCACTGGGAAACGAAAAAAATCTGTGACCCACTTTATTGTGATACTTGCTTCATTGCAGCGGTCTGGAAGCAAACCCACAATATCTCTGACGGATGCTTCTACTTGAAACAGTGTTCCCGCCACATCTCTTTCTTAGCTTTCTCATTATTTCCCACTCAGTTAAAAACCGTCATTCCCTTGTTCCTGGAATTGCCTGGTCTTCTTCTACCCATTGCCTCTTCCGGCCCCCATTCATGGCTCTTCATAGTTTTTGTCTGAGTAGCCAGAATATCATGCTCCTCTGTTTCACAGCCACCAGGTTCGACCATAGTTTATCCTGGACAGCTGTGACTCTCCACCTGGCCAGGTATTGGCTTGTTTCATAAACACATGCAGACATACGAGTCACCAGAAGGGAATACAAAATATTAGACATACCTAATCTCTGATCACTGCTTTCTAGCAGGGCAATTTTCTGTTTCACTGTATCAATCGCTTCCACCAAAGGCCTCAGGTCAAATTTATTTTGCTGCTGGTTTGCCACTTGTAATAACTGACGCACTTGAGCTTCTAGCCAAGCCGACTTGTCAATGTGACTGGCAAGAACCTTTCAGTACAAAACGGATATTAATATCTTAGCAAATGAATACCTTATCTTAGTAATTCATTGAGATTACATTTTTCAACTCAGACATTTCACATTTAATTAATCAACTAGTGAAATGAAAACTACACAGTCCACAACAGAAAGTTCAACAAGGGCGCAGAGAGATCAGTCACCTGTACCTTCCCCCTCCTCTCTATCCCAGGTCCTGCTCCAAAGCTTTGAACTTCTCCGCCTGATTTTTACTCCCCTCTCAGTGTCTGTCCACTTGGTTCTCCAACCTAGCTTTAGATCTACCTCTGTTCTCGGGCTGTCTCTCCTCTTACCTTATCGCTGCCTTCTCCTCTTCGAAGCTACTCTCCTGATTCACCTCTGCTCTGCTAGAAGGCAGGGAATGAACTGGAAGTCAGCTCCCCTGTTCTGGCCTAAGCACGACAGGTGGAACACAAGTGCCCTAAGATGATGCCTGAACTTCCGATTGCTCTCTTTAGATGAAGGATATTAAATAAAACTACAACTATGTTTCTCCTCCACCCTGCCCCTCACTGCCTTAATTCTGACTGCTCACTGTGTTAGAAAAAGATCAGAACTGAGAGAGTAACTTATAACGCATTTCCTTTTCTCTAAACACGTGTGTGTGTGTGTGCGTGTGCACACACACACACACACACACACACGTAGTGTGCTGACAAAGTATGCACACTATATGGCCTGCATCATCTTGGATCCAAATTGCAAAAATATTGCCCACACCACATATCTTGAAATTTTTTTTAGTATGAATTTTATAATCATAATAAAGACATTATGCATTAAGAATCTGTTCATAGTATTTCATGATTTGCAAATAATTTTTGCTATATTTGAGAGGCGTTTAAAGCATTTTCTTCCCAAGGGAATTAATAGTTTCCCTCGATTGAACTTCCCTCCACCTGATTTGCAGAACTATAGATGTCCTCAGTGGCTCTGAACTCAAGTGACTAATATCTGCCCAAAGTTAATGAAAACCCTAACTGCCAGAAATGACACAAAAGTATTGTACCCATGTTAAATTTACGGATATTGCTAAATGTACTAGGGTTATGTAAAAGGAGATCTTTATTCTCACAAAACACATCCTGAAGTATGTAGGAGTAAAACGCCGTACGATATGTGACTTATTCTCAAATGGTGCAGAAAGGTCAAAGGGGGAGAGAGATGAATGAATGGAGACGAATGATGAAGCCAAAGGGACAATGTACTGACAACGGGTGAGTGTGGCTGGAGAACATACAGGAGCTCTCTGCACTATCTTATTCTAGCAGCTTTTCTGTACATTTGAAGTTATTTCCATTTAAAAAGTTATAAGAGAAACCCTCACTGCAAATTAACTGAAGGCTAAATCTTGGCTATGAACAGAAAGGTCATTTCTCACCTGGATGTTTGAAAGGAAGCTTCCATTTTTGCCGAATAGCTGCGCGACCTGCTTAAACTCCTTTTCGAATTTCTTTACAGTTTCCGCTAGCTCCTGGATTTTACTTTCTTTCCGTTCTAGGCTCTTATATAAGTCGGAAATCTAATAACAGGAATGTGAATGAGATCATTTAAAGGCACTCAAACAAATTAAAATAAATGTAGTTCTAGGAAAATTTTGTAGGTAAGAAAGTGTTTCTAGGAAAACTGTATATATATTATATATCACATATATATATTTCTAGGAAAATATTTACAAGTAGATTTCTATATAACGCTAGGAAAATAGTTGCAGGTGCTCTGAAAGACACCTGATCCCCAGGTTTCTCGTCAGCCTTTTCTAACCCGCTAAGATGGTTCATCTAATGATAGTGACATCACTTGGCTGAATTTACTGAACTGGTTCACTTCATTCACTCCGTAGGTACTTGTTAAACAACCCCAGTGCTGATCACCATACCACCTTAGATGTCACGTGCATAGTACTGACAGTAATAGCTGAAATTTGCTGAATGTCTACCATACCCTTATAACTCATTACCTCTTTTATTCTCAAAGGACCCTGTGAGTTGGGTATGAATATCAGTCCCATTTTACAGATGATGAAACAAAGGCAGAGAATTTAAGTAATCTGCCCAGCATAGAGCTAGCCAGGGGTAGGCAAAATGTGCCACTCCCTCAGAATTTGTAATCTATTTGAAAGAAATAACCAAAAATCTAAGAGTGACCCTAGACAACTCTTCTCTCATCCTCACACCCACTCATTCAGCAATACTTGCCAGCTTTAACTCCTAACACACCACAAAACAAAACAACTCTTACATCCATTTCTCATTTCATCTCATCTTGGTTCATACTCATTTCAACCTTCCTAACTTCCCTCCTGGACAGTTACAACAGCGCCCAACCGGTCCTACACTCTCCCTCACACACGTACCAGAAAGGAAGCCTTACGGGAGTGGGGGCTGGCATGGATCCCACAGGCCACTGCAACCCCAGCAACTGGCCTGGCGCCTGGCACCAGTAGGTGCTTGATAAATATTTGTTGAACGAATGAATGCTCTCCTTGTCTTTAGTTTTCTTTTCCTCCAATGCATACTCCATACGGTGTCCACAATACTCTGAAGAGACAGATCTGGTCTTGTCACCCCCACTTACCTATCTCCAGTGGCCTTTTACAGGCCATCCAAGGCCCTACAGGTCTGGGCCTCGTGCCCACTCAGGTTTCACATGGGCGCTGCCCAGTGCGACTACATAACTTCTATTTCCCATCAGGCCTTGCTCTCTGACGCTGCCCCCTCCGTCTAGAAAGTACTGCTTCCTAAGCCTCCGCTCAAGAGCACATCTTCTCAGAACTATATTTCCTCACTAGGACCACCTACCTAGGCCACTCTCAAGTTCCATGGCACCCGGATCATAATCTAGTGTATAACTTACCCTCATTGCTCTTACTGCCTTTTTTTTTTTTTTTGGTTAGTGAAGTCCTTTTTTCCTTCACTAAATTATTGAGGCTACATCTCATTTCTTTACCCCCAAAGCCTCACACAGTGCCTGGCACACAGAGGACATCTGATACATGTTTTATGAGTGAATGCACAAAGAGTTTGCAACAACCATCTGATCTCTGACCCAGGATCCTCTATTAGGACTCCTAGAGCTGACTTCCACCTACACACCAGACATATCTCCCTGAACAAAGGCAAACTCAGGAGTCTCCCAATCCTCACATCTAACATGTTCCTGAACATTACCATGTCCCTTGCCTTCTAAGCTCACAGCATCCCAGTCCAACCTCTGAATGTTTCCCAATGCCCTCTTTCCATCCCCACTGACGCAGCCTTGGGTGATCCATGACCATGACCATGACCACGACCACGACCACGACCACGACCACGACCATCACCATGACCATGACCATGACCACGACCACGACCACGACCACGACCATGACCATGACCATCACCTGCTCCAGCATCTTGCCTCCACCTAATATTGAAATGCTTAAATTCCACACACTGTGCTAAGAGCTTAAATATGCTTTCTCATTTAACCCTCACCACAACCCCATTTTACAAACGAGGAAACTGGGGAAGAGACAAGTTAAGCAGCATCCCCAAACTCACATGACTGGTGTGGAGCCAGTCCTGGAACCCAGGCACTCTGGCACCAGACCCCTTGCTCATCAGTTTCCAAGCTCTACTGCTGCACTGTCTAGTTCATTGCAATGCCCTTCTGCCTGGTCCTGCTGCTCCTCTTCCTCTCCTCTCCCTCTCCCCATCTTCCATGCTACCGCCTGCTGTCTTACTCTCTAAAACCAAACAGACAATTAGCCGGCCAAGTATGTTTTCAATTTAAAAGCCTCCATTAGCTCCCTATTATTGATAAGCATTAGTTCAAGTTTTTAGCCCTTAAATCCTTTTTGATATAAGACAGAATATTAATGAATAAAAAATAATTGAATGCACAGTGTTAAAAAATATCTTAGCTTACATGGAAGGCCATTGCAATCTGGATCCAACAGACCAGACTCCAACCATTCCCTGTCTCACACTCGGTGTCTCTCCACCCCATAAGCACATTTCCTTGAACCATCGGCCTCTCTCTTGCTTCCCCGCCGTGGCGCAAACTTCTCCTTCTGGAATGTCCTCTTTCCACAACATTTTAACCGACAGACCTCCTCTTCCTTCAACTGATTGAGCCCAGACACGGGGTACCCTCACAGCATGTCCCGTGAGGCACAGCAACATACCTGTTTATATTTTTTTGAGTTCTGCAAGGATAAAGGCTGCGCCTCCCTCAACTCAGTGTCCCTAGCAACTAACACTGAACCTGACAGATGGGAGGTCTGTTCAATGAGCAAATGGATGAATGAAGCAACGGTACAGGAAGAACTTGGGAATGGCTACTAGGCAGCATGGCTTCTACCGAAGTTACAGTTTAATCAGTCTTTCTAATGTCCTCCAGGATCTGACCCTAGAACTCGCACACCACTTTAATCTGGAATCACACATCATAAAATAATCTGAGGTAGAAAATTCCAGCTCCCTGTCTGCAGATGGATGGTTTTCTTCCCTATGTGGGCTTGAAAAGTCTGATCCTCTGAGATGTTCTAACAAAACAATTAACTTTTATAATAATTACTCAATAAAATCAGCACTTGCGCACATACTTTCACTTGATAACTGCAACTCAGTGAAATAAATATGTAGGTATGTATTTATCAGGTTGCAAAGCTTCTTCAAGGCAAGAGTTAGGACTTACTACGAAATATACAAAACCCATAGTGCCTAGAACAGACTCTCAACTGTTGTTTCATGGTAATATAAATTTAATTTTAACACATCAGACATCTACTAAGCACCTAGTAGGTGCCAGTTATTATTAACCAAATGGTGTGTGGAGAGGCTACAGACAAGCAGTATGGTATCTCATGGAGAGCACAAGACTATGGGGACATGGGTTGGAGATCGAATCCTGACACAAGCCACAAACACATCAAAATCTCCTTGAGTGTAGTTACTTCCTCTGTTGAATGAGGATCTCAAAGGCATCTTCCACTTCTAATAGCCTATGGTCCTATGACTCTGTCTGGCCACTTAGTAGAAAAAGACCTACCCCCAGTCGGCTTACACCGAAGCAGAATGCGGAGAACTGCAGATCCCAGCAGCTCTGCCACCTCCCTTTTGACCTGACCCCTTGAATACTTACTTACCTGCTCTTCTAACTGGAAGTTCTTTTCTAAGACGAGAAGCATGTGGTCCCGCAAGGCTGAGTGCTCATGCTGCTGCAGGCTCCCCCGTTTACCCTTCGGTATGAAGAGAAAAATATGTCAGGCTGTTGAAAGTCTCCCCAAACGAGCATGGTGGTGGGATACTCCACCGAAGCAGAACTCTGTAGTCTCTGCTTACTTGTCTCAAGGTGGGTTACAGAAAAAATAGCCCCGCCAGTTCCCTTTTCCAAGATTCTACAGTACCCATGAGACAATTTTAAACTCATAGAGACAGAGAATCAGTCCACTATCAAAATTCTCAACACTGATTTCCTTCCTTGCCCTGGGAATAATATGTGACTGTGGGTTAAATGTGGTTATTACCATCTTTCAGCTATTCCCATATAAAACCTGTCTCCCAGGTGAATTAGCTCCAGATCAGTTCTAAGCCTAGGTTAGTTCTCCCTCTGACCAAGCACATTTCGATTCTTCTATCACTGCCCTGCTATCATAGGCCAAAGGTATGCAACCTAATTGTAATCCCAACCCAAGCAAATTTGCTGCCCTCATAATCATTGCAAAGTGCCTAAATTACTAATAAAAACAAACCTTTAGGGATTCTGAGTGATCCATGGATTCTAAGCAAACATGTGTCATCAATTTCCCTTCTGTTTAGGGCTGGTCCCTTGTCCAGAGAGTAATTCCCTTCCCCAGCTCTGATACTGATTAAGTTCTGGAACACAACCCAAGTGGAAGTTTGGGCCTAACTATAAAGAAGTTCCCTTTCAGAGCTAGAAAGCAAGTTTGTATTTCATGCACTAAAAAGGTAAGCCCCCTACCCTTTTTAGAGCAAAGACAAATAAATATTCAGCAGACACATGTATATATTTATATATGCAAACATAAATATATAAGTATAAATACACATTTACTTATATATTATATATGTTACATATCTCCTGCTGGTTCCATGTCTCTGGTGAACCCTGACCAATACAATTGCCAGCCATAAAATTCTCATAAGTGAATGTCCTTTTGCATCCCAGACGGAATCAGGGTACAAGGAACTCACCCAGTGAATTACACAGTAGAATGTAGAGGCAGAAACAAAAAGGCACTCCATACCTTCACAGGACAGCCATAGTGCTTGAAAGGACAGTCTTGTTCCGTTTCAGGACACATGGCAAGGTGTTCGTTCACCTATGAAATGGACAGCCTCATGCTACAGAAAGTCATCAGCAACTCGCCCCCTGTCCGGTGTGACTGCAGCAAGCAGGGAGCCAAGGCTGGCTTGGGGAGAGGGGCGGGCACAGGAGAAGGAAAAGGCCACGCTAAGGCCCGGTGGAGGGAGCGCTATGGCGAAAACAGAGGCCAATTCTCAGGGAAAAGGGAAGGGCAGACAGAGACTCGGTTATCATGGGTGTCACTTAAGCCTCGGGCCTTTGCCTAGGCGATTTTGTCAGACACACAGCATCATGATTGCTAAAACTTTATCTTACGTAAGGTCTACTGAGAGAATTATTTATAGTTACCTCAGTTCTGGGAATAATCTGCAGGCACTTGTTGGGACAAGAGACGGGGTACTCGGGACACAAGTTTTGCTCATGATTCTGAAACGGAAAAAAATGTGATAAAACAAAACTGCCCTGCTCTCAAGGGTTCCCTTTTATGCCTGCAGTGTTTATGCATATGTCTCTTTGGGGATCTATTTATGTGGCTTACCATCTACAGGAAGGTATGGCCTAGTTCCAGAACGGATTATATATAGATGGCTGCTTTCTTAGTATAAAGGAATTCAACTACATTCAATTTTCCAATTACTCCAAAAGAAAGTCAGAGGGCACAGGACTCATAGAGGGCAGACTGCGGGAGTCATCAGTATGGCTCCTTTGGCACAGGTAAGAGGTGTCCATGCTTTCGTTTTAGGCCCACATCCAACCTCTCGGGTCAGATCACAGCATCCCGAGGACAGACACTATCGCCACCTCCTGTGACCCAGCACTAGCATCACTCCTTGCACACACCCTCAGCAGGTGCTCAAACAGTATTTTTGCCAAGAATAAACGAATATGGTCCGACCGACAAGAAGGCTTTTTGTCTTTTACAGAACTTCTCTCACACATTTATTCTTTAGACCTAGTATTTCTGTACAAGAATGCATCCAGAAAGGTGCTTCCAGTAGCCCACCTGGTTCACTCTGATCGCTCAAGCAGAATTTAGCCCCATAAAGGTGATGAATCTTGTTTTGTGTGTTTTTTTACCTGTAGATCGATTACTACCACATCCTTTTTGCAATAAAGGCATTTTTCCTCTCGAAACTGGCAGTCTGCGCTCAAGTGCTCTTTCAGATCTTTCCGAAGGACAGGTTGACGGCAGCTCTCATTGGAACACTGCACAGTTTGAAATAGGCACTGCTGCAGGTGGTCCTGCAACGCAAAACAGGGGGGCTGGAAGGGTGGCGCCCGGAAGGCCCAGTGAGAGGCCAGGGGCCTCTCAGCACCTGCGGGGCAGGGAAGGGCAACGTGCCTTCGGGCCCTGGGCGGAGGCCACCCGCCTCTGCCGAGCACAGGCCTGCTGGGACCCGGGCTGCGAAAGCCAGCCTTGCCTCGTGGGAGTCAGGAGGACGGGGGAACATGGTAAGGAAAGAGGCATAACGAGTTTATTTTCGATTTTCTAGGAACCGGCTCATAGTCTCAGGTTGGTTCTTGGATATTTCCTTAGGCTTGCCAGTGAATTTCCCAGATCTTCCAGGACAGTTTTACTCCTTTTGGGCACTCTTTATTCCCACCCCAGCACCAAGTCCTGACCTGCAGGTGGTAAAGGCCAGCAGGACAGAGGGGAAAGAGGGAAGAAAATATGGGATTATAGGAAGAAAAGGGAAGGAGAGGAAGCTGGCCCAGAAGTGGTCATGAAAAGGAGGCAGAGGGAATACAGGATCCCAGACCCAAGGGGAGCTGAGAAGGGCCAGTCTTGTAAGGTCAGGAAATGTTTTCAACTAGAATATAAGAGGATAGTGATATAAATAGTGTTCATTCCAGTTGTCTTCACATTAGAGATTTATGGAAACAGGCATCTTTTAAGAGCACCTTTGAATGACTATAAGTTACTGTGATTCTGACAAGTTATCAAAATCCTAACAAGCCTGTCTCCCCGAAAAATCCTTTCAAACAGGGCTGGCAAGCTATGGCCCTTGGGCCAACCTGGCCTGCTACTTGCTTTTGTAAATAAAGTTTGACTGGAATAGAGCCACATACCTAGTTGTTCTCATATGGTGTGTGGCTGGTTTCCCTCTAAGATGGGAAAGTTGAGCAGTTGTGACAGAGACTGTGCGGCCTACAGAGTCTAAAATATTTACTGTCTGGTTCTTGACAGAAACAATTTGCTGACCCCTTCTCTGAAGGAGAAAAAGAGGATAGAGTTTTTCTATAGGAGATAAAGAAATATACCTATTTTCTTTTGCCTCTGCTAGTAAAAAACAAATGGTAATGACAGCTGAAATCCACATCTTATCCAAATTCATTGATATTACCCTCAACTCACCCAAACAGTCAGCATTCATCTAGATTCTGCTACCTGTGAGATCCCACACCCTATCAGGCGAAGTGAGGAGAGCACTGAATGAAGGGAAAGAAAGAGGTGGAAAGAAATCAGCCAGTCCTCGAGAAGCTGATGATCTGGTCACAAAGCCTGATCAACGGTCCATTTGAGCCTTGTTTCCTTTTCAGGCTTAGAGACGACACAAGCAAGTTGGAAAAGAGACCCTGCTCTGGGACAGGCGGCTGGGGACTGTCACAGGAAAACCCGGCAAAGTTCCCTGAAGCTCCAAAGAACTCCCTGGGTTGACAGGAAATCATTTGCACATTTATAAGCTCGGTGCCTGGGGGGTTTTGGAGGAGTGATGGAGAAAAGAGTCGCCTGAAATGTATTCTAAAATGCGTGGGTAGGAGTGGAAAATTCAGCAGCCTCCAGGCAATTTCCTGAAGCTTGAGATGCCTGAGCCTCATTCACCCGTAGTGTGGTCAAGCCTGATACCGGCCTGCCTGCCATGGCAGAACCACATTTTCAGCCCGAATTTTAACAAACTTCCTGCTGGAGAGAAGAGTGGGTAGGACAGTTTCACTGGAGAGGAAGCTGACTCCCCTTCGTCTCCCTTATACCTTTTTGTTTGCATCTCATAACGATGCTTCACCTTTAAACTCCATTCTATCTCTGTTCTGACCTGTTTTCTGCCTTCGATCACAAACTGTAAGAGGCCAGGGCCCACAGCTGCTGGGCCCACCTACCCTGGCCTCTGCGAATGCTTTTGGGCAGTCATATCCCGACTCCTGCCCCAGGGACCCCAAATCCTTCCCCCCAAATAACATGTCCTTGCTTAAGTGTTCCTTTTGCCCACCATGTCTCATATCTTCACTTTTGGATCCATGCCTCTCACTCACAATTTAAGGTCTAGTACAGGGAGCGTGTCTTCCGAGCCTTCCAGATGGAACAAATCTCTTCACTCACACCACAGCCCTAGGTGTGGTGTGCTGCAGAATTTCTAGATGTGAATTCTCTGAGGGCAACCCAATGACCACCCCAGCCCCAGGCTTAGCTCAGTAACTATCACAAAAAGGTGTTCAATGCACGTCACTGGGAATTGGCAAATGTAAATATTGTTTGTGAGTAATACTAACCTGGAATCGTCCCAGAATAATCCTGGCATTACACTCAGGAGCATTTTTGCAATATACATATAAATTGAGGACTTCCCTTTTGCAGCAATTGTCTTTAAACACCTAAAAGATAAACATGATAGGTCTCACACCAACGCTTTAGAACAGCATGATTCATTATTAATGTGGTCGTCAAGTACATCACAGAAGGCAGGCGAAACCTTCCAGACCAGTGGTTGGCATGGAAATACCAGATTCACCACCATAAAAGGAAAAGCTGTCTCCGATACATACTTCTGACAGGTCACTAAACATACAAGCCAGGTCATTCAACGCGCAGCACAGCAGGCTGCAGCTAGGAGAATCTCATGGTGACCTTGACCCCACATGCTCAGAGGTCAGGAGGTGGGGCTGTGGCTGAGGGTGATGCTTTCAGCTTCCTGTCCCAGCAGAAGGGTTTGTATTAGTTATCAGGTAGTGTCACTGAAGCTATGCTGACTTAATATTTCAGCACAAACCAGGGGCTGGCAAACTTTCTCTGTAAAGGATCAGATGTAAATATTTTCATCTTTGCGGACCACACTGCAATGGTCGTTGCTGCAACTATTCAACTCCACCATCTACAATACTAAAATGAGTGGGCGTAGCTATGTTCCAATAAAACGTTATGTATGAATAGTGCAATGTAATTTTCACATGTCGCAAAACATTATGCTTATTTTTATTTTAAATTTTTAAATTTTGGAATAGTTTAAGACTCACAAGAAGTTACAAAAATAGTACAGAGTTCCTGTGTTCCCTTCCTCTGATTTTTTCCAATGATTTAAAAATATAAAAACTGCTCTTAGCTCACAGGCCATACAAAAACAGGTGGTAGGCTGGACATGTCCCAAAAAATCCCGTGTTGCAGTATGCCAACCCCTGGCCTACTGGGCGAGGCAGGCACAAGTATAGCTCTGTCCTCTGCTGGGCATCACAAGAGCACAGAGAAGGAGCATGTGTGTCAGACAGGTGTTCAGGGGGCTTCCTGGTGGGGGTGATGCTAGAATGTCCCATAACAGAGTTTTAAAGGAAGAGAACAGAGCTTAAAAGGATATTTTAATGGAGAAAAATCTTCACGACCATGGCTTAGGTAAGGGTTTCTCAGATACAACACTAAAAGCACAGGCGACCAGACAAACAAATATAAAGAAGGCTTCATCAAAATGAAAAATGTTTGTGCTTCAAAGGAAAGAGAAAAGACAAAATGGGAGAAAAATATTTGCAAATCATGTGTCTGATGAGAGACTTGTATCCAGAATATATAAAGAACTCTTAGAACTCAACAAGAGACAAATAATCCACTGAGAAACTGAGCGAGGGAGTTGAATAGGCATTTTTACAAAGAACATATACAAATGGTCAAGCCCATGAAAAGACGCTCAACACCGTTAATCATTACAGAAACACAAATCAAACCACAAGACACTTCTTCATACCCACGAGGAAGGCTATAATAAAAAAAGGTGGACAGTCCGGCCGGGCGTGGCTCAGCAGTTGAGCACCGACCTAGGATCCAGGCGATCGGGGTTCGGTTCCCAGTCAGGGCACATGCCCGGGTTGCGGGCTCGATCCCCAGTCGGGGGCGTGCAGGAGGCAGCGGATCAATGACTCTCTCATCATTGATGTTTCTCTCTCTCTCTCTCCCTCTCCCGTCCTCTCTCTGAAATCAATAAAGATATTAAAAAAAAAAAAAAAGATGGACAATAGCAAATTCTGGCAAGGATCAGCGGAAATCAGACTCTCATACACGGTTGGCGGGAGGCAAAATGGTGCAGCTGCTTTGGAAACTAGCCTGGCAGGTCCTCAGTATGTTAAGCATGGAGCTACCATATGACCCAGTAATTCCACCCCTACTATAACCCAAGGCACATGTATACTTTCAAAGTAAATTTGGTGACATATGAATTATATCTTGATAAGGTCGTTGTCAGACATAACAACAAAAGGAAGTATTAGCGATTAACCAGATAAGAAAGTGAATTCCTGGAAACAGGATATTTTCATTTCTCCAAGTGACTCGATCTGGCTGGAGCGAGTGTAGGAAGAGCGTAAGGAAGCAGCAGGAAGGGAAACGTGGGGAGCCAGTAAGGACCCAAACAAGCCTCCCTCGAGCAGGTCACAGTCAGGGGTGTGACCCGACCCCTCGGCAGAGGAACGTGGACTCCAGGAAGGTCCATCCTCCTGTCCTCCTGCTCCAGCCTCGATGTCCAATCAAGACACTGGCTTCTCTGTCAACTAGAGAGCTGCTAACCCAAAGCAGTGATTTTCTTACCTCGTGAGGTTTGATAACCTCTTTATCTACAGGGCAGAGCGGAACTGCATTTAATTCTCTGGAAAGAAAAATAAAAACGGAGCAGGAATTAAGAGGTGACCTCGACAGCTCTTCCTGGAGCAGCCCCAGCCCTCCAGCCATGCTCGACCCTCTGAAGTCCCCCAGAGTCGGCCAGGCCCTGTCTCTACTCATGCTATTGCCTTCTCCCAGAAGGCCCCCCTGCACCCCAATTTCAGCACCTCTCCAGTCAGCCTGAAAAACTCCCATTCATCCCCCAGGACACAAGTGAAATAGTGAGTCCCCCAGACTCACTGAATGCCCTCTCCAGGGCTCCCTCGGCAGTCCTTTGCTTATCACACTGGACCACAATCGGTCTGCTTCTCTGGAAGGTTCCAGAAGGCAGAGACTGGGTCCTGTTCCACAAGGGCCCTCTAGCTCTTCAACTCTGGACGCTAGAGCTTAGTTTAGCACGGTGCCTGGAACACACAGGCACTGAGTGAACGAACCCATGCATGAGCGGGTATGTGCTGTAATGACCCCCTTTCTAAGCTGGGCAGGACACAACTTCCTTACTGCCCCTACAAAGCCCCAAATGCCTGCTTTTATGTTTCTCCTGGTCTGCATCCTCAATGTGGCATGATCCAGGTTTTACAGCCACCGAGGAGTGAACTGCACCGTGGCAGCGAGACTCCTTCTGGATGGGACACCACCACTGCCTTAAGGCAAGGAAGGGTCAGGGTGACTACAGGCCTTGGAGAAATATGGGTCCTTTCCAACACAGACTGTGCTGCTAGGTCTGCCTTCCCATGCAAAGCAGGTGTGGTCTGAATTTTAACCAAAGGTGAAAATCAGTAAGTGAGTGGCAAAAAATGAAGATTGCTCCTCAGGATCTGACAGAAGGGCCCTGGGAGAGCTCCTCCCCAGATTCGTAGTTCTGTCGCCAACCACGGCAATTCCAAAACCATGATTACAACTGAGTGGCCACACTTGACATTTAGATCCCAGGACAGGCCCCTGGGGTTCTGGCCTGCGGTGGCTGGAGGTCACCTCCCCACGCACCTCAGGGACAGGATGCAGTGCTGGCAGAAGCGGTGTCCACAGCCTGTCTGGTGGGGGTTGTGAAGCACTGAGTGGCAGAAGGCACATTTGTATCGCTCTTCCAACAGCTCCACAAACTGGTATTCGGAGTTGGGCTCAAAGTCCAAGGAAACAGAGTTGCTGGAATTCTGGCGGATGAAACCACAGGGGACGCCTGCTTGCTCCTCAGAATAAGCCATTCTGGGGGGTCAGGAGAACAGAAGGGAAATTAAGTGTGCACATATCGAAACAACTACAGACATTGGGAGTTTAATTATCGAACATCGCCCACATGGTCACTCTGTCATGATCTTGTAACTACAGTGACAACCTCCTGCCACTGGGGGCTCCTGCAGAGGGGAGACATCTGGGGTGCTCGGGTGGGAGGCTGGACCAGATGTCTTCTAGCCACTTTCTAAGAGACTCAGCCCTATGACCAGCAACCTTTTTACAGGATGCTAAATTATTCTGTCAGTTCGGCCACATGCTTACACAAAATCTAGCCAGGAGTTAACTACATTCTAAGCAAACTCTTGTTACGAATTTTCTCCCATCCAGTTGAGAGAATTGAAACAAATGTTTTGCTAACGTTTTTCAGAAGCAAGAACCACACACACCAATACATTGCTTGCAGTATACAGTAAGTCCACACATAACGCCATCAAAAGATTCTTGGAACTGCCACAAAACAAGGCATAACAAAGACAATTTTAACGTAGACCAATTGATATAAACAAGAGTTAGGTTCTCAAGGCATCTCATCAACATTATAACAAAACAATGTTGAGTAAAACTTATTCAACGACTTCCTGTAAGTAGATAAAGCACCACAAACATAATTTCTCACCTGAGCTAAATAAGAACCCACTAACTGCTTTCCCTCCCAATCCCTTCTCCATACAGTATCCAGGGTGATATTTTCAAAATGCAAGCGTCTCCCCTCATCGTTCAGTGGTTTCCCAGGAGAAAAGCTATAACGCTGAGCAGTCTACAGGAGTGCATCCCCCCCACCCCACGGCATCCTGGACTTCTCGCTCCCTTGCTTCCTGCATTCTAGCCACAGGCTTGCTTTGAGTTCTTCTAATCCACCATGCTGTCTCCTGCCACAGGGCCTTTGCACAAGCTGTCGCTTCTGTCTAGAGTGTTTCCCCTATTTCTTTCCAATCCCCTTCACTTAATCAACTCACATTCATGCTTTAAGTTTCATTTCAAGCTTCATATTCTCAGGTAAGCTTGCTCTTCTCTCGTTGGTCTAACAACAGGAGGCCTACCCATCAGTCTGGAGAACATGCTTGGCCTCCAGGGAGTGGCTAGGGGATAGGGTGAGTGGGTGGGGGGTTTCACTGTATAATCCTTTTGAATTTTTTAAACATGAATACATTACTATTCAAAAATAAACAAACATATAAAAACAAAAACTAAACACCCACTGTTGTACCGGTTATAAAACCAGGGTGCTTTCCTTCATGGCAAGACGTGATTTGAAACTCGACATGTGACTGTGAGGTTGTTTGATTTGTGTCTGTGACCCTCAGTGACACACAGATGGCATCTGGTCTTGCTCACTGTTGCATCTCCAGCCCTTAGCACTGAGCCAGGCTTGGAGAACAACTCAGCTACTTTTTGAATTAATGTTATTAAGTGAACATTTTGAAAACCCTCGACAGAGCTGCTATAGTGACTTGACCTCTAACATAGTGGTTCTTAACCTTTTTTTGAGAAAGAACTTCCCCTTGCCTTTGAAAATCTGGTGAAAACTCGAGGCCTTCTCCCTGGACAATAACACACATGCCTGGCGTCCGGACATTCAGGGACCCTCTGAACGCACCAGGGCTCCCCAGGTTAACAACAGCCTTGCCTCCCCAGCAAGAATGCTGTTGCTTCTGGCACAGTGCCAGGAGCAGGGATGTGTCTGACAAATGGCTAATGGATGGGGAGCTGTCTGGGGTTGTCTCTGGGGGGGATGTACTTGCACAAAGCCAGGGCACAGGAAGGCTTGGCCTCAGCCTTGCTTCCTTTGGCTCACTCTAGGGATTCCTCATGATTCCCTTGCAGCTGATGAGGTCAACTGGGCCACGGAGCAGCTGCGTGGCTCACTCTGTAGGGCGGCCCCATTCAACCCAAACTTCTGCTCAAGCCAGCTGCTGGCCTCTCTCACTTCGGGAGGGGCCTGAATCTGGGGTGTGGCCTGGGTGAGGGATGCAGAGGAAGCAACTGGCCTTTTTCGGCAAATAAAGCTTTCTCCCCGGAGGAGTCCAGAAGACCAGGGGATATATTATTTTTTGTCCTGGGGTTTCCTCTCTGCATGTGTTTTCTGAAGAACGTAGAGGGTGGTAGGTGATCAGTACAGATGTGATTGTTCCTCTTTTTAACATGGTTTACTCTTGAGATTTAACCTGTTAGTTACGAAGACCAACAGGCGTAGCCCTGGAGTTACATGCACAACCCAAGTAACCAAGACCCGCCTTGCTCTGGGATAAGTGCAAGACCAATTCCAAAGGGCCCCAATCTGCCCTGTGTTCTCTAGTCCCGAGGCAAGTTGACAGTTCATGACCTATGCCTCTCTGGGGTTCTCTCCTGAGACCAGGCTCACGTCTGTGTCACACAGCATCTAAATTTGGACTCAGAGATGCACCCTAAAGCAGCAGAGTGGTCAGCCCTCAAGCAGCAGAGTGTTCAGCCCCCAGAACAAGGCTGTAGGATGTACAAAACTCAGTTCAGGTTCCCCTCCGCTACACTCTACCCTCTTTCCTACCACAAGAATTTAATGCACTCATCTGCGTGTCTGTCCACCTTTCTCTACAACAACAGTTCTCAAAAGTTTTGGTCTCGGCGCTCCCCTCCCCCCTTTAGACTCTTAATAATCGAGGCGCCAAAGACCCAGAATAGCCAGCTCCATAGTAAAGAAGTAGAAACAAAGTTGGAAGATTGACACTACCCAACTTTAAGACTTTCTATAAAGCTGTAATAATCAAGACAGCACGTGGTACTGGTAAAAGAACAGACAAGTAGATCACAGGAACAGAATAGAGAGCCCAGAAATAGACCCTTGTAAATATACTCAACTGATGTCTGACCAAGGAGCAAAGGCAATACAATAGGCAAAGATAGACTTTTCACAAATGGTGCTGAAACAACTGTGAGTCCACCCAAAAAACGAGTCTAGACACAGACTTGACACCATTCACAAAAATTAACTCAAAACGGATCATAGACCTAAATGTAAAACGCAAAACTATTAAACTCCTAGAAAATAACACAGGAGAAAAATCTAGATAAACTTGGGTTTGGCAAAGACTTTTTAGATACAACACCAAAGGCACAATCCATGAAAGAAAGAATTGATAGGCTGGACTTCATTAAAATTAAAAATTCTGTTCTGTGAAAGACACTGTCAAGAAAATGAGAGGATAGCCAGACTGGGAGAAAATATTTGCAAAAGATATATATGATAAAGAAATGTTACCCAAAATATACCTCCCCAAAGAAGGTATGCAGGTGGCAAATAAGCATACGAAAAGATGCTCCATATCACATATGGACATGCAAATTAAAACAACAATGAAGTACCACTAGACAGTGGCCAAAATTAGAATGGCCAAAATAAGAACACTGGCGAGGACCCGTAGCAACAGGGACTCTTTTACATTACTGGTAGAAACGTAACGCTCTGGCAGTCAGTTTGGCAGTTTCTTACAAAACTAAACATACTCTTACCATCTGATCCAGCAATCATACTCCTTGGTATTTACCCAAGAAGGCTGGAAACTTATGTCCACATAAGACCCGACATTTATTCATAAATGCCAAAATGCACAAGTGACCCATGTGTCCTTCAGTAGGTGAATGGATAAAGCGTAGGACATCCAGCCAATGCGATATTATTCAGCGCTGAAAAGAAATGAGCTATGAAGCCATGAAAAGACATGGTGGAACCCTGAATGCATATTACTAAGTGAAAGAAGCCAATCTGTAAAGACTCTAACTGCATAACTTTCTGGAAAAGGCAAAGCTATGGAAGCAGTAAAAAGATCAGTGGCTGCCAGGGCTTAGGACGGAGCGAGGCAGGGATGAGTAGGCGGATCACTAAGGATTTTTAGGGCAATGAAACTACTTTGTATGATAATATAATGATGGACACATGTCATTATACAATTGTCCAAACCCACAGTACAGTGATTTTCAACCTTTTTCATTTTGTGGCACACAGAAACTAATTACTAAAATTCTGCGGCACACCAAAAAATATAGTTTTTGTAAATCTGACCAAAAAAGTAGGTACAATTTTGATTCATTTACACCAGATGGCTATTGTTGTGTTGTTGGCTGTTGTCATTTTTAATTTGACAATCTAAGGGGAAAGAGGTAAGTGCCCCTAACTAGTCAGGTGCTGCATGTTTTAAAACTTCTCATGGCACACAGGACACCTCTTGCTGCATACAAACTATGGACTTTGAGTGATAATGATCTGTCGAATGAAGGGTAGTGGAATCTGCCACCCCAAAATGCATCTGAAGAAGTTCAGGACATGCCACCCCAAAATATGCTGCATTGGTGTATAGATTATTTTGAATTGTAGACACTTGAAAAATAGCAAATTCAGCCCTGCCAAGTGTGGCTCAGCGGGTGAGCATCGACCTAGGATCCAGGAGATCCCGGCTCGATTCTCAATCAGGGCACATGCCTGGGTTGTGGGTTCGATCCCCAGCAGGGGGTGTGCAGGAGGCAGCCCATCAATGATGATTCTCTCTCATCATTGATGTTTCTGTCTCTCTCTCTCCCTTCCTCTCTTTGAAATCAATAAAGACATTTTTTTTTTTTTAAATAGCAAATTCAGAAAGTGGGTTTCTCTGAACACCTTATCTTCCTAAAGATAGTTCCTCCAAAAAAAAAAAGGAACTCAGTTATCACAACTCTGCTTTCTGGAGTTTCATCAATCAGGAAAGAATGACTCATCAAAGAAGAAGAAACTAGCAGTTGACACCTAGACAAACTTTGTTACAAACTCTCATCTCCCATCTATTCTTTTAAGGTCCCACTCATCTTTCCTGAAAATCATTTACTCTCCCTCAAAAGGCCTACACCCCCCCCCCCCTTTGCTTTTCAAATTGTGTTCAAGCCTGAGTTCTAAGCCACCTTGGAGAGTTCCTCCTCTCCCTGGGTATCTCCCAAGTATACATGAGATACATAAACTTCTGTTTGGTTTTCTCTTGTTAATTTGTCTTTTATTACACTGGTCCCAGCTCAGAAGGGTAGAGGGAAAATTATTTTCCTCCCTGCACACAATGTAGGTTCATAAACCGTAACAAATGTTCACTCTGGTAGGGATGTTGACAATGGGGGAGGCTGTGCAGGGAGTGTAAGGGAAATCTCTGTACCTTCCACTCAATTTTGCTGGGAACCTAAAACCACTCTAAAAAAAATTAAGAATGCCAAAGAGTTTTTATGTGGGTTATATCTATCAATATTTATCAAATTTGAGATTAAAATTGAGAAATTTTAAAAAATATTGTTAATTCACAATAAGATAGTAACGAGCCAGTCATATGTTAACATAAATAAAATTTTTATGAAAAATAACCATTTTCCAAACAACAAAAATTAGTGAGAAGAGTGTGGCATTGTTTTAGATTTTTGCACACTCTGGGTTTAATAGAAGATAGCTGGATTTTCATATCTACTCCTGCATTCAGTCTGCTGAAGTATCACTGTCCTGTAGTTTCTGGAAAACACCACTGCACGCTCATGAAAGGAGAGTAAAAATGTCAAACGATAGCTTAGAATTATTATGAAGGTAGATTTGCCCATGCAGATCCCCTGAAAGGGTCTCAGGGAGCCCCAGACAGTTGTGTGGTGGCAAATGTTTAACAATCTGCTCTGCTGGGGGAAATTTTTCAATTTCCGTGCCTGAACATACCGGAACTAAGTAAGAGCCCACTATCTGCTTTCCTGATAAGAGCTGCTCCAGCACCCCCAGGGCCCCTGAAGCACACTTTGGCAGCCGCTGCTCTATCAGGCTGCCGGTGGGCTTGGGCCTTGTCAGTCTTCGAACCGTCAAGGCCCAGCAGACAGACTCCTGCTCCTGGTAAAGGACCAGCAGAGGCCTGGGGACTGGACGCCCCGCTCCCCCCCTGCCTTCCCTTGCATCCCTTGCCTGGCCCTCACCAGCATGCCTAGGTCATCCACTGGCCTTGTGCATCCCCTTATCTGTTGCTTTGTTCAGTATTTGCTTCTATGAAACTGAATTTTTATCTCATGAGACGTTTTTAAAAAAGCACTTTTGTTTTGCTATACAATATGGACTTTAGGAGTTTCAGGGTGGTGTTCTTTTATGTAAATCCAGCTTTGCAAGGTCTGTCTCCTCCCTCTGTAGTTCAGGCCTGGGATGTGGCTCCAAAAATGAAATCAATTCACTATGCTCATTGACGTGAGAGAGCCCCAGTAACAGAACTATAAAGGCTGACCGTTCTTTGCCTAACAAATACATTTCTCTAATTAATTCAACATTGGAAGCTGGTACACTGTCACTCCCAGGCAGTTATTTAGTGGAAATCAAAAAGAGTTCCATTTTATTAAAATATTTCTCCTTTGGGTATAATAGCTTATATAACAAGAACAGCAAGAGCTCAGGTTTTGCAAATAAGGAAACAAAGCCATCATAATTACTGATAGAGCTTGTATATCTCCTTACAGCAGTTAATATTGCCTATTCCTGCCACCAGTGGAACATACAATGTAGTCCTCCATCTGAAGAGTTATTAACTCAAACCAAAATAGACAAGAGAAAATCACATCTCATCTGCTCCCTAAAAACTCTTCTTGAGTTTTAAAAATTGTTATTTTTATTGAATTTATTAGGGTGGCATATATATGTGTAATTTTTTGTTTAACCCCTTTATATTTTTCCTCCCAGCTCCCCAACCCTCTGACAGCTGCTAGTCTGTTTTATGTATCTATGCTTATTTCTATTTTGTTTGTTAAATTATTTTGTTCATTAGATCCACATATAAGTGAGATCATATGGTATTTGTCTTTCTCTGACTGGCTTATTTCACTTAGTGTAATAATTCCCAGGTCCGTTCACGCTGTCGCAAAAGGTAAGATTTCCTTCCTTTTTTATGGCTGGGTGGTATTCCATTGTGTAAACGTACCACAGCTTTTTTATCCACTCATCTACTGAGGGGCACTTGGGCTATTTCCAGATCTTGGCTATTATAAATAATGCTGCAATGAA
The DNA here is from genome assembly GCF_964146895.1 of Miniopterus schreibersii. Classification (NCBI taxonomy): domain Eukaryota; kingdom Metazoa; phylum Chordata; class Mammalia; order Chiroptera; family Miniopteridae; genus Miniopterus; species Miniopterus schreibersii. The sequence goes on from NC_138119.1 coordinate 26,691,972, forward strand.
CATAGGTGTGCATATATTCTTTCCAATCAGTGTTTTGGGTTTCTTCTGATATATTTCCAGAAGTGGGATCTCTGGGTGAAAAGGTTGAGGGTTTTTTTTAATGCCATTTTTTTAGCTTTATAAATTAATGCATCTTTTCCCTTAGAATTTTCTAGGTACTCCAAAGGAAAGCTGTGGGTGTCATGATTTAAATTCTTTACTATTTCTTTAAATTCTTTACTATTTTTTTTAATTCTTTACATTTCTTCTGATTCATTTTTGGGGAACACATCATAAACAATCTAACATTCTGAAGCAGTGTGAGTTTGGCTTTTGGTTACAATAAAAGGACACATATCTTAGCAGAATTCAGTCTTAGATTTAATATAGGAAGGCAGGTCCTTGTCGGCGTGCCCAAACTACTTCCACAGCCCCCCAGCATCTTGTTTAGATTAATGAAGGTCTAGAAAACTCAGGGATGTTTTTATATGTTACATTATACTTCATAAGATATAAGCCCAGGAACTAGGTTTCCAGGGTTTTCAAGTTCTAATTCTTGGGAGTTCTGGTGACTACAGAGCAAACCCCAGAGTGGAAAGGGCACAGGGCCAGAGACCCGGGCTCAATCCCTGCTCTGCCTCTCACCAGCTATGACACCTGGGGCAGACACCCCCACATATCTCGAGTTAGGTCCCAAGACTGCAGAGACCTGTGATACCCCATCTGTCCTTGAGGGTCTCCAAGTTGAGTGGAGGAAATCAGACGTGGAATGATACATTACAATACCCCAGTGACAGGTACCACAAAGCGAGATTTAACAAAGAACTGCAGGAGCCCAGAGGACGTGTAGCTAACACTTTCTGAGGTGTCTGCTGATTTCAGCTGGTCTAGAAGAAGGGGGAGGCATTTTCTAGATGGCAGTGATAAAAGAATTTCCCAGAGGGTGTCATAAAACTTCTGGGACGGTTAATCATTCACTGTGGCTGAAGTGGAATTAAGGGAACGTGCCAGCCACTTGCCGGTCGGCTCTCAGGTCTCCTCTGCTCTTCCTCTCGCTGGTCTGCTTCATGAGGTGCCCTGAGGGTTGACCCCCTAAACTCTATTTCCTGGGCTCCCCGGCTCCTGTCTGGGTTCAGCCAATGAGAGGCACTGTCAGGAGACTGAAGGGTGAGCGGAAGGGAGAAGCCAGAGCGCTTCTCTCCCATCCCTTGGTGGTGGGCAGCATCTCACACTGACTGGGTCTCCTCCACGGCTTTAATCGCCACCAGGTGGCCCCTCTCTGTGGACTTGTTCCTGCCAGGCAGCCAGGATGGTGCCCAGCTCCTAAGCTCCAGAAGCACCATCTACGCCCTTGCTCCTCTAGCTCCCGGGTGTGTGTATGTGTGGGGTGTGTGTGGGGGGGTGGTGTACAGGGGGGTGGACAGCTTCCTGCTATGACTCATCATCAGAGGACAGGCCGCTAGAAGTCAGCTACCCTTTTCCAGCTCTGCTCAGGCCTTGCTGGGAGCATAAGAAGCCAGCACCCTGCTCGGCCGGCCTGGCTCAGCCATTGAGCATCGACCTAGGATCCAGAAGACTGTAGTTCGATTCCCGGTCAGGGCACATGCCTGGGTTTCAGTCTTGATCCCCAGTAGGGGGTGTGCAGGAGGCAGCTGATCAATGACTCATTATTGATGTTTCTATCTCTCCCTCTCCCTTCCTCTCTCTGAAATCAATAAAAATATATTAAAAAAAAAGAAAAAGAGAAGCCAGTGCCCTAATGCTCGCATGTGACAATAGGGGCTGGGTACAAATATGTTATTCCTCAAAGCCACCAAGACCCACTGAAGGAGCCTGGGCTTCAATTAAAGAGGAGAGATGGTGGTGAGCAATGAGGAAGAGTTAAAATGTCAATCCCAAGATGCAATGACCCAAAGAGACGCTGGAGTCCCTGCCCTGGGCAGCACCGGAAAAGGGGCCAGCTGGCTTGGGTGACAGGCGCTCACTTGCCCGGAGGGCGGCTGTGCCCTCCCTCAAGGTCGCTTCTGGCCCTTGGATTCCGAGATCCTGCTCTTCCAGGGAGGACACTTACAACCAAAGGAAAGAAGGAGGAGAGGCGCAGCCGGGGTGCCAGGGGAGGAAAGAAAGCCCGTCATGCAGTATCCACAGGGCACCAGGGAGGGCTGCGGGGGGCTCGGAGTCCCCAGCAAAGCCTCGGGGCCTGGCAGACCCCAGCTCTGCAGACGACGCCTCAGACAACAGCTGGGCCTCTGCACGGCCCCTTCTCTCCCTCTCCGCTGGCCCCAGAGCTTAACACAACACGGCCACCGTGCGCCTCGGGGAGAAGCTGCTTTTCCCTTAATTATACCTTTAACCACGCAGGTGAGACAGGAGAAAGGGCCTTAGAGAAGCGCAGGCTTACAGAGGCGGTTTTCACCAGGCCTAACATGGCGAGGCGCCCACGCAGGGACTGGGGGACACCGCCGCCACCAGCCAACGTGTGACGGCAGGCCACCAACGCACCGTCCTGCCCACGGGGCAGCTGGCTCCGGCGTCTCCGGGGCAGAAGCTGGCTGTGTTCTCTTTTTCCTTACACTTGCACAGAAGAGCATTTTCCTGGGCACAGGACAAACAACGATGTGGGTATGGCCTTAATTCCTTTGAAGGGAAGTGTCATTTCTCTTCATGCTGTCAAGAAACCTCTGGTTCCTCATTTTATTGGGAGCGCAGCAAAGCACTGTTGGGGAGGGGAGGGGCTCAAGGGCTGGTGGGCTTCCCCACTTCCCTCCGGGGCCCTACCTTGGTCTCACTCGCAGGGAAGCCTAGAATGGGACTCCCTCTCTTGCTCAGAACTATCCAGAGTCCCCCTGGCTCCAAGCAAGATTGCAGGCCTTTCAGGTCTGTTTTCAGAACTTAGACTAAGAGAAAAAAAGAAAACGCTACTGATCTTCCCACGCAGGAACTCCTTCCTCTTCAGGAAGCTTTGACTCTACAACTCGCAGCCCCCACCCTCAGCTCTGACCGCATCTCAGCCCCCACTGCCCTTCAGGGCGGGCTCAGCCAGCTCCTGGAGGGAGGGGCCGTCCTCCCTCACCCCCAGGCCCTCAGAGCCAGCCCTCTGCCTGGCACAGAGTGCTCAATCAGTGTTTGGCAAATCAGAAGGGAAATTCAGAATTAATGTGAGGCCTCAGTGGAAAAGGGCTGTTGGAAGCAGGGCCATGAAAACAATCCATGGGGTGATACAGAAAGATGTGAATGCAACCTAAGGGCTAGAATAGGACGTGGGTCAGGGCTACAGTTATGGAGTCTGTGTCTGGGCTCAGCACCAGCTAATTCACATTCTGTCTCATTTGCATCCTGACGGCAACCATCTGATGTTGGAGAGGTCCTATGCCCAGGAAACAGTGGAAGCCTCAGGTGATAAGGAGGAACCAGGGCTCTTTCCTGCCTCTCCAAGGTCTGCCAAGAGCCGTGTGGTCTGGTAGTCACCACCTCGGGCTCTGGAGTGGGCCTGCCTGGCTCCAGTCCGGCTTCTGCTGCTGAGTAGCCATGTGACCTCAGGCAAGCTACTTACTCTCTCTGTTTCTCAGTTTCCTCACCTGCAAAATGGTGACAATGATAACAGTAGCTACCTTACAGGATTTTTGAACATTAAATAACATAATACTATACATCAAGGGTCGGCCGGCCCACCACTTGTTCTTGTAAATAAAGTTTTATCAGAACACAGCCACACTCATTCGTTTGCAAATCATCTATGGTTGGTTTTGCACTATCCTGGCAGAGATGAGCAGCTGCACCACAGACCGTATGGCCCATAAAGTCTCAACTATTTATTATCTGGTTCTCTACAGAAAAAGGTTGCTGACCACCCCCTTCCCCTCTAACCCCCCCGCATGAAGAGCTTATAATGGTGGTGGGCAGTAAGTGCTATGAGGGCTATTATTATGAACAAGCATTTGCCCCTGAGCCCCTTCAAGAGCATCCCCCACTCTGAGGATAACCTGACTGCCTGACAACCCAGGCACTGTATTAGGCTCTAGGGGCCAGGGAAGAGCAAGACAGAGTGGTCTAAGCCTGCTCTTGTGAGGCTCACAGCCTAATGGAGGAGACAAAAGAGCAACAAGTAAAGGAGGTAATTATGGACAGTGATAAGTTCTTTAACGAAAACAAACAGTATGTTGAGACAGAGAAACAGGGGCAGCCACTTAGACTGGAAGGCCTCACGGAGGAGGCTACACTCGAACAGCTACCAGAAGGATGAGCAGGAGCAAGTGGGAGGAAGTGGCAGGAAGGACACTCCAGGCAGAAGGGACAACAAGGGTAGCAATCAGTTCCGGAAAAGGATTTGCCATGTTTGAGAAACACAAAGGAGGCCAGAGGTGTCAGGGACAAGAGGCAGCCCAGTAGGAAACAGGGCAGGAGCCAGACCACAGGGGCCTGAGGGCCCATGGGAAGAGGCTTGGGCTTATTCTAAGAGCAGAACGCACGTTGTAAGGAGCCAATGGCACTGTCTGCTTTGGAATCTAACCCTTCTGGATGCTGACTGGAGAAGGGGCTGTGGCAGGCCAGGGTGCGGGCAGAGCAGCTAGGACACTGTCCCGGTGGAGAGGGTTCAGTAGTTGGGGACAGATGGCCAGGCCTGGACGTGGTGCTGGCGGGGACACGGACCAGGCCGGGGGAATTTAGAATACATTTCACAGTAGAACCAAGAGGACTTAGAGGCTGACTAGGAGGCTTGAAGGTGGGTAGGAATCAAGGAAACCTAATCCCTTTTCCTGGCCTTAGGGTACTCTGAGGAAAGGGGAGAGACCTGAGATCACCCTTGATGGGTTACAGAACAGACACGCTGAGGATTCAGAAACCTTGGCTTGACCTTTTGGTGACTTTTGACTCCCAAAGGCCAGCATCAGTCTAGCTGTGCTTCCCATAAATGCTCTGCACAGCTACCCTGTGTTAGGTTCATGTCTTCAAGCTGACCACAGACATGTGACATGCTGTCACCTGCCAAATGCCCGGGGCTGGGAGAGTCTGTGGCTGGGACCAGAGTCAGCATTCTGTGGGAGACTAATGGGGCAACACCCTCCTGACCAGTGGCAAGGCCAGCCCTGGCCCAAGCCTGGGGACGAAGCAGACAGGGCCAGAGACAGCCCTTTCATCCAGGCCTGAGCAGAGAAGCTTCCTGAACTAAGCCTCCCCAGGCACACTCCAAATGCCCAGCCTACTTGTGGGCACTCGTCCTAGAGTCCAGCTCACAGAATGTTGTAGGGCCTCATGACAACACTGGGCACTGGGCTCTTGGGACTGACGGGCTTGATCGGGACAAGAGAAGAGGGAGAGCAGGAGGGGAGCCCAGAGAGGGGACTCACGAGAAGCAAAAACAGTGTGAAAGAGTGAGTTTCCCCCATAACCGAGGCAGTCAACAGTGGAAGACTTAAGTGATCGACTAAGCAAGAGTTTCAGTTTTTTAAAAACAGTGAAACTCATTAAACCAAATCTCATGCAGAAACATCAGGAAAAAAAAAAGAGTGTGCAGAGGAACTGGTTGAAGCAAGGCTGGTTGGGTTTCCTCAGATCTACACCCCTGGGCAGCTTTGCTGGGTCACCTCACAGGGTCCACAGCTTGATTTTCCAAGATGATGATGATGATGAGAATACTAATAATGACACCATGTACACACACTAGTACTCTGCAGTCTGTATTTTTACTTACAACATTATACCCAGTCCTCGCACTAACCCTGTGGCCACATTATCATCGTCATGTTTCCGATGAGGTACCTGAGGCCCTGAGCTGTCAAACAACTTGCCCCCCAATCACACAGCTGGCACATGGTAGGGCAGGGTCGTTTTGTTTTCTTTGGTCTGTGTCATGGCTGGAGGACATGTACACCCCAACCAACACCAAAAGGGTCTTTATGAGGCCTCAAGACCAGCTCAGGAACCAGACCTCTGGGTTCAGCCCCTTCTGCCACTCATTTACCTGTGCCATCTTCTCCTCACCTAGAAAATGGGACAATACTTAGGACCTGCCCCTAAGGCTTGGAATGGAGATCAAATGTGTTAATCCATGTGAATGACTAGCACACAGAGCCTGACATATAACTAAGCACTCAATGTCCACTCACGCTGGTCCTCCAGGACCAGCCAGCATTTATTCAGTGCCTGCTGCATGCATAGGCCTGTGTCTCATCTTATTGTGCGAGGGGGTGAAGTGGAACAGGACCCCAGTTACCAGTCAGTTCCCATCCCCAAGGGGTTTCCAGTCCCGGTGGGGCTCATGCCCATGCACAAAGGGCAGCACAGTTTCCAGAGTGGTTAGGTCCTAAGAGTGTTCCCTGGAGCATGATAAAAATCTGGTTTGGGCCCTTTACCCTAAAAAAACACACATCTGTTTTGGGATCCTATTTGTGGTCAGTAGATTTCAGAATCAGGATCTCTCAATAGCAGCTAGAAGTCTGCTTTCTAACAAGTTCCTGGGCTAGATTCTGTAGCCTGTTACCATGCACCAAACTGGACCACCGTGCCAGCATCTGGTCACCTTCTCCTCCTCACGGGCCATTCCTTTCCCATCTCTCTGAGCACCCAGGCTGGTGCCGGACCTCTCTGCTTTTCTATCTGCTCACCTCGGCTCCTGACTTAAATGCCACCTAAGGTCGCAATCGCGACCTCTAACCTGAACTCGAGTCATTCCAACCGCCTAGCCCTCACTCTATGTTTGTTTACGAGGCATCTCGAGGTAACACATCCAACCCCCGTCCAACCTGCTCCTCCCACAGCCCTCTTCTCCTCAGTGAAATGGTGCCACCAAGCACTCTGTTGTTTGGACCCAGAACTCTGGAGTCCTCCTTGGCTGACTCTCCATCGCACAACACCAAGTCCTATGGGCCTGTCCAAGCGTCCTAGCACTCTTCACCACCTCCAGCAGAACCGCCCTGGTAGAAACATGGTCATCTCCCCACTGGCTACAGCATTAGTCTCCTGCCTCTGCCTCCGCCCCTCTAGTCTATTCATAACCCATCACCCAGGGTCACCCTATCAAACACAGTGATCCTTTCAGACATGTCACTCCTCTGCCCCTATGGCCCCTCTCATTCAGGGCAAATGCCAGTGTCCTTAGAGTCGCATGCGATCTGGCCTCTGGCTTCTCTGTCTTCAGTCCCTAGCCTTTCCCCCTTCACACGCTCCGGCCACACCAGCCTAGCTCTTTCCTGATGAGGAGAAGAGCCTTCCACTTGCCGTACCCCCATCTGGAATGCTCTCCTCCCCGACACCTGGATGGCTTGTCCCCTCACTTCAGGTATCTGTTCGAACGTTACCGCCCAGCTAAGCCTTTGCCGACCCACATGGAAACCCAACATCCCTGGTAGCCCTGTCGCCTGCTGCATTTTTCTCCAAAGCACTTAATACCTTCTAGCTTCTTGCATGTTTCCTTGGTCACTGCTTGTCTTCCCTGAGCCAGAACACAAGCTCCATGAGGGCAGGGGTGTTTCTTCTGTTTACTCAGGTACCACACTTAGACCAGCGCACCTGAGGGGTGCTCAGTAAGTACTTATAGAGACTGAACGGCCTCCTGATGGTGTCTGCAGAAAGCAGGGCAGCTTCTCTCCCCCTGAGCGTGCCTCCCAGTGCCCAAACTTTTCATCTCAACTCTTTGCAAAGTCCTGAAATCCCACCAGTTACAGTAGAGAGAGCAAAGCTGGTAATGATGCTGACTTGGGGAGGGCAGTCAATGGCAGGAGGGGATGGGCTGGCCTCTGGGGCTGGAAGAGTAGGTCTTGACTGGTATCGTTACTCCTGTGACCTAGCTTCTGGTGAGACACCACAGTGGGGAGCCAGGTACCTGGGAAGGAGGGGGAAATGCTGAGAAGGACTCAGAGGTAGGCAGGCCAACAATTCAATTCCATAAACATGTATGGGGTCCTTACCTTGGAGAGATCTCAAATCACATTTGCTGGCCCTTTTCTGGAGACTTCATTACGTCAATGGGTAAGAAAGGGCAGGGCCAGGTTGTCCTGTCTGCTTACTCCCTTGTTTTTAATCTCTATTTCAAACGTTTCTCGTCTCCACAAGCCTTGACCACTCCCTCCAGTCTTACCAGCAAACTTCATTTCCTACTGCACAGAAAAAAACAGTAGTCTTCAGACCAGAACTACCTCCACTTCCTGCCACCAGACCTCCGTGCCTACCTGCACAGGGCCCCTGCTCCTCCCTTCCCCTCCCAGGGCCCCGGCAGAGGTTGCCTCTGACTCAGGCCAGAATGTCCTCCTCAGGGGTCTTTTGATGTCGATTATCACCCACCCCTGCCTGCTCCATTGTCAAGCTCTCCCTTTCAGCTGGCTCCTTCCACCAGCACTCAAACAATCCGAATCTCTATTAAAATTAAAGCAACACAAAAAAATTCTCACTCCTGTTTCTCGAGCATTCTTCCCTCTCACAGCCAAACTTCTTCTCATCACCCTCACACTATCTCCACTGACCCCTCTTCAATCCAATTTTCAGCCCACTCCGGCCTGGCTTACACCCACCAAACCACCCAGGCTGCTTTCACCAAGGTCCCAATGACTTCTGGGTCACTAACACCAATGTTCAATTCTCAGTCTTCACCTCCCCTGGCCTCTGTGCAACATCTGACATTGTTGACTGCCCCTACCCAGAAAACACACACTTTAAAATACCCCCTCCCTCTAGCTCCCTGGAACCACACTGTCCTGGCATGAAAGGCCACACATGAACTAACAACTCCCAGTTGTCTCCCTCCTCTGCATCTAGACCCACACATGCTCCTGCCCACCTAGTGTCTCCTTCTGACTCCAAAGCCAACACATCCCAAATTGAACCGATCTGCCCTCTCCTAAGCCGCTGGAACCCCAGAGCTCGCTACTGAAGACCCACTCTTTACCTTGCTGTTGTCACTAGCCCATGGGCATCATTCCCAGGGAGGCCTTCTCTCTCCTCCCCCACATCCAATCAGTCACTGAGCTCCCCTGGATGTACCTCATGGACACACGCCACCTACTTCTCCACCCCCCCACCCAACCCCCGACTCAGGCCACCATTCCCTCTCACCTGGGCCACGGCAACAGCCTTCTGTGACTGGTCCCCCTCCTCCACTTGTTCCTCCACACAGCAGCCTGATTCAGCTTTTGAAAATGTCAAGCTGCTGTCACTCACCCAGCGTCCCATAGCTCCGTTCCACATCCCTAACCTGCCCACATCTCCAGCGTCACCGGTGCTCTCTCTCCCTCCCACCCCTAACCCTCCAGCCTCTCTGGTCTTTCTGCAGTTTCTCCGGTTCTCGTAGGAGTGCAGAGACTTCCCTCCTCACAGCCTTCGCCCTAAGGCTGGCCTCCATCTCTGCTGCAAACTTCCTCTCCTCCGTCTCCCCACTTCTCACTGAGCTAAACTCCTCCAAGCCCAGCTGAAGCACCACATACTCAGCTCAGCCCCATGTGCCCTCTCGGCCAGCTTAGGACCCCCCTTCCTCATCATATGCCCTTTGTCGCCCAGGATTTCTCCTTCGTAGCACTTACAATTACAATTCATTTTTTACGTAATGATCGGTTCACCAATTGTCTGCACCAGCAAATAGAAGGGGATGTGTCTCTCTTTTTCCAGGTGCTGGCCCAGAGCAAGCACTCGAATATCTCAGTGAATGTATAACTGCCCACAGTGTGCTAGATACTGCGGCTAGGAGCTGTACGTGGGTTGTTCCACGCACTCTGCACAACAACCCAGTGGGGAGTGGGCACTAATGTTATTGTTCCTGGTCACACTTTACGGATCGGGTCCTGAAGCTCAGGGGAATTACATAATGTGTTTGAGGTAACAGAGCTGGTGAGTGCTGGGTAAGGATTCAATCTCAGGCTTGTGTCGCATCAACGCCACTACACTGCATGTCCCCTCTGCACTCTCCACGGTGCTCACTCGCTCACCTCAGACTCAGTGGGTGCTCAACCAAGAGTGGACATTATGTCATCTCGCTTGGTCCTTATGGTCATCCTTGAGGTCTACAAACAATAATTACAATTCCTCTTTTCTAAATGAGGGAGGAGAATGGAATTTAAAAGGTTCAAAGTGTCACCTAGCAGTAGGTAACCCTGCTGAGCTAGAACCCATGTCTTCTGGCTCTTTCTCTGGGTGATTTTCTCTACAGCACAACCACAGTTAGGCTCTGACAGGCGGATTAGGCAGGGAAGCTGTGCAGTAAGAGTTAACAGAGCAGGCTTGAGAGATGTCTGCTTATAAGGATGGCCCCTGGCTGTGTCTGAGAAGGTGGATTGGGGGCAGGTTCCCCTAACCGATAGGGGGGCTCACTGTATCTAAACTGATTGCAAACAATGTGGTTTACGCTGAGCACCTGTTTTTCTTCTGGAAGTCTGGAATTTGGGTATAGGATGGGTAGAGGGTGCCCACGTGATCAGTCCTCAGTAAAAACCCTGGTCACTGAGTCTCCTGCCCTGGTGGGTTTAGCTCAGTGGTTAGAGCATTGGCCCCCGGACTGAAGGGCTGTAGGTTTGATTCCCAGTCAAGGGCACCTACCTTGGTTGCAGGTTTGATACCCAGCCCAGATTGGGGCACATGCCAGAGGCAACCAATTGATGTGTCTCTCTCACATTGATGTTTCTCTAGCTCTCTCTAAAAATCAATGGGAAAAAATATCCTCATGTAAGGATTAAAAACAAAACAAAACAAAAAAACCCTGGGCACTGAGCCTCGAATGAGCTTTCCCAGTTGACATCGTCACACATGTTGTCACAGTCCAGTGCTGGAGGAGGTCAACATATCCTGTGTGACTTCACTGGGGAGATTCTTGGAAGTTTCTGCCTGGTTTCCTTTAGACTTTGCCTCATGTGCCGATGTGGCTTTGAATCCTTTCACTGTAATAAATCATCGCTGTATGACTATATGCTGAATCCTGGCAGTCCTCCGGGGAAATCATCAAACCTGGGCATGGTCTTGGAGTCCCAACACAGAGGCTGTCTTAAGAAGAGATGAATTTTGAAGGTTTTTTTTAATTTGCAGATTAACACAGGAGGCATTCTAGGCAGAAGAAATGACGTGGAGAAAGTTCAGAGCAGACAGGTCAGGTGGAGAGGCCCCACAGCTCTTCAACATGACCTAAGAGAGTGGGTGCTGGGAAGGCCAAGCATTACAGTTATGACATGGAAGAGATGGGAGCTGGAGAGGTCATGCTTGTGAGAAAGATCCAGTGTCAGGAACGTGAACCACCTGAAGTCACACACAGGGAACTGTCAGTGCCAAGGAAGGGCTGAAAGAATTTAGTGCCTGGCTGCCCACAGCTAATATGTAGCATTGCACACTTCTCCGAAAGGTCCGGAGAGTGCTACTGAGAGGTTGAAGTGACATCCCAAATAAACCACCTCAACATAAGGAAACCAATCTGCTCCAAAATAATCTACTTTCCATTTATTAAGGGCAATTACTGACTCCTTCCTTTATCCCTTTGAACTGCCTTTGCCCACAGTCCAGTGTCCCTCCTGTCCCTCCTGCCCCCCTCCCCAGGCCTCAGGAAGGCTTCCTGGAATAAGCCCACACACTTGTTTAATCACTTCTTCATTCTGCAGCTACTCAGCACATAAGCCTTCATTTCATATTAAGTTATTTTCCCTCTAACCTGGGAAAGCCTGGTAAGTTTTCCTAGGTGGCAGCCACCCCACCCACCTGCCTGCGCCCTCCAGCATCAAGGGCCTGGTTAATGCTAACGGAAGGCTTGGAGCACAGCCTGCTGTTCCCAGAGTCCCCCCTCTGTGAGGGGGACGGAAAGGGCCCTGGCTGGCAGCCTCGCATCAAATCAGCCTCGCTCCATATCCTGCTCTGACTTCATAGCTGGACCCTGCTAAAGCAACTAACTGCTCTGCTCCTGGTGATCAAGCCAGTGCCTGTATTTTGCATCCCAAGTGCATTTTATTTCTTCCACTGGGTCCCTGCCCAGTGCTTTTCTCCCTCCTAGGGTACACCTGCTTAGCCCACAGGCCCTTGGAAAGGCTCGAATCCTGCCCCTGAAACCTGCCCTCTGAGTCTGGGCGTCCACGTCTGAGGCTGCCTGCCCTCCTCTCTGTCCTCTGCCTGCTGAGGGCTTGTCCCACCAAGTCCTGCCCCACCTCAGCTCACCTACCCTGGCCCCTCTGGTCTGCCTGCTCTACCCTGGCAGGGGCAGTTGTTTTGTTTATCTGTTTTTAATTTAAATTTGAATGCTTTTAGACTAGACACACATTTTCTACCTCTCCAGAGGCCCCACAATTCTCTACTGCTATCAAACACAAGAAGAATCCCAGCTTGACTGCATGCCCTTCAGACACTAGGCTCTGGGTATGTGCCTGTATATATATATATATATATATATATATATATATCTCCTCATTTAATCCTTCCAGCAATCCCAAGTGGGTGGCATTACTATCTCTGCTTACCAGTGGGAACACAGAAGCTCACCAAAGTTGGGCAACTTGCTCAGACCATACAGCTACAACCAGCAAGTCACAAATCCAGAATCGAACCCAGGCCTGCCAGGTTCCGAAGTCTACACTATTTCCAGAATGCTATTAGTGAAGGCAGCAGGTCTTGATTAGGCTATGCATTGAGGAGGCCCCTCTGCAGCAGTGGGAGAGAATTAAAAGGGCAGGAAGGAGAGCGAATGCCCAATTAAGGTGGCACAGGGAAGAGGTCGGGGGGACGTGAACTCAGGTAGCAGCCCTGGGCGGGGACAGACACTAGCTCAGGACTGGCTGGGGGGAGACAGGACCGGGGTGACCGAGGGCAGCACTGACCTCTGTACGGGTTAGGGAGAACACAGAGGAGAGGTGGCTTGGGGCAAGCACCTAAGGGGCTCCTGACCTTCACGGGGAAGATTTTGTGTATCACACATCACAGCGGCCAGGAGGAGACTTGCTCGGCCTGTCCTTCAGCGTGGCGGTTAACCTTGGGAGCGGAGGGAGCTTGAGAGAGGGGAGCAGAGGGAACAGTGAGCCAGCTGAGGACCCGGCCCCACATGGGCACTTGCAGGGCTAGGAAGAGAAGCTCCAGGTCAAGTAAGGGAATGTCAGTGGGGACGGTGTGGCACCCTCCAGGGAGCTGGGCAGCAGCTGCACAGCAGGCTGGCGACAGAGGATCACCAGGCCCTGGAGCCTTCAAAGGGAGGTCGGAGCAACGCAGCAGGTGCAGGCACCCAGTGAGGAGGGGAGCACAGGCCCGCGTGCCCGCGAGAGGACAGGGGACCTTACAGAGGACAGGGGGCCTCACTGCTTAACAGAGACAAGCATGTGGCGGGGGAGGGAGTCAGTCTTAAGAGAGTAATGAAGGGAACCGTCTTGTGTCTTGCGTCGGGAGCACTGAATCAGGAGTGTAGGTGGAGAAGGTGCTCTGTTGGTGGGTGGTGAGAACAGGAGAGAAAAAAAGCTGTGGGGGACACTCAGGGGTGCTGTGAATCGGTGAGAGTAGAAGCTGACGGAGCGCACGACAAAAAGTGAGGCCTGGGGAGCTGCAGAAAGTAAGCTGGGTTCCCTCCCCTCCTCCCCCAGGAGGGACACCGTCTGGCTGTCATTCAACACCCGGGGGAGGTAGAAGAGAGTAAAGGGGGGATAAGTGGTGATGGAAAGAGACTTGACTTGGGGTGGTGAACACACAAAACAATGCACAGATGATGTGTTATAGAATTGTACGCCCAAAACCTATATAATTTATTAACCAATGTCACCCCAATAAGTTCAATAAATTTTTTTAAAAAAGCACTGGGCCCACAGACCCTGCATGCACATTGGGGTGTACCTGCTCTTGCTACAGCGCCATCTAAACACCACCACCTGCCTCCAGACACAATATGCAGAGTGTGCTCATCACTATCACTGGGCCAGGTCTGGCTCTGAAGGTGGACTTGGAAATTTTCTGTCAGGAGTGATCAGTATTTTCACTTCTATTTTCTCCCTGGTCCTCTAGCCCACTTCCTCACAAGACAGGGCTTGCAGGGAACTGTATGAGTCCAATGCTGTCTGACCTTCCAAATAAATCTGTCCTCTTGGCAAAGCAACAATTCACTGGGGTCCAACCCTGGCCTCCGCAGTGACACGGGCCCACCAGCCCTGGGGATGGCTTCTGCTCAGTGGCATGTTCCCCTCCACCCCCAACACACACACAAAGACCCACCTATTACACTCTGCTGGGTGAGAGCTCCTGCCCCAGAAAAACCACAGAAAAAGTCGCCACCTGGGCAGGAAAAGCTCCTCAGAGACTGGGCCAGCCTCTGCTCCCCCTTCTCACGGTCTATCAGCTCTTAAAGAACCAGTCAGTGACAAAGGTGTGAGACAGCCTTTGACAAATGCCGTTCTGGTTCCCTCGCCCTCCTGCCCAGAATCCCGTCTTCCTTCAGCCAAAATACTAAGAGAAAAGCCCAAGAATTAGAATCAGCAGACTTGGGCTGGGGTCCTGGCCGGTCTCTACACGCTACGACATCTTTCAAGCCACTTCTGAGCTCCAGCTGCAACCAGGTAAAGTGAAAGAAATAGTGTGTGCATCTCCTTCCTCTCAGGAAGGCAGTGAGAAGTTCAGCTAAGAGGTTATTTGGAAATTGTACATTGCTATTCTGATCTGTGGGATCTAAGCCAGTCTGCTGGCAGCTCAGCCTCTCTCTGCAGAGCCCCACCCAGCACATGCTCCCAGCCATCAGTCCCTGGCAGCTCAGAACCCATGGGAGACACATCTGAAATGAATTCAATGCAAACATTTGTTTGGGCCTACTCTGTGCCAGATTTCAGAGAACAAACAGGAACAGACTCAGAACTTGCCCCTGTGCACCCAGCTGGTAGAGCTAACAGAGCGGCTGGCTGTTCATGCCGTGGCTGGGGCATCTACTGAAGAATTGGCTCCATGTTGAGGGAACAGACCACACGGGCATTACAAGAGTCTGGGCTCCCTTTCTGACCCCTGAGAAACCTTAACTCTCTGAGCAGCCAGGAGCAGAGGAACCAGACACCTTGCAGAGCCGGGCTGGCTCAGCAGTGGAGCCTAAAAGCCTATTACACTCTGTGCTGCACCGTCACCATCTGGAAGATGTGGAGAGGAGTCCTGCTTTGGCCTGACTCACAAGGCCACACAGAGAACAAAATGAGAGCAAAATGACAAGAGCAATGAGAAAATGCTTTAAAAAGGAAAACGCTTTACAGGCAAAGAATTAGCATCTTTTCTTCAGGGTCCTCCTGGGCACAGCTGAGATAATCACGGAAGGCCTGTCTAAATGCAGATGAGCCCTTCCCACGGCTAGCCTAGCAGAGCTGACTCAGAGGTTCCGTTCCAGCTCCTTCACTCTGCAAATCACTGCCAGGGCAGTACTCAAGCCGCTACGGTTAGTGCTTCGAGGACCCTGGACGGGGCCCCATCTCCTTTCCCTATTCTTCCCACTGCCCTGTCACCCATAGCCAGGGCATTCAGGTGAGGCTTGTTGACAGACTGAAACACTGACTGTCCTATCCCCAGGGCCCCGACCTCGGCCCAGAGGAACTGAGAAAGTCACCTCCTGCATGGCCTCCCCTGCAGCAGGACTTCCAGAGGCTGGCTCAGACAGAAGACTTTTTCCTGCCTATGTCCCAGACCCAGGAAGGACGACTATAGGATCCAAGACCCAAACCCTTCCAAAGAGTTGAAAACAATGACTAAAAACAAAAAACCAACCAAACAAAGCAACCTTCAGGGAAGCTAGACATTTTCTGCTCCCATCTCACAGTTAGCTCTCCTGCAGCAATTTCTGTCTCTTGCATTCAAGTTAGAATTGGGGGTGGGAGTGTTCAGACGGTGTGGTTTTCACCCAAACCGTCAATTGTGCTAACAGCCCTGCCTTCGGCTGTGCGTGTAAGGCAGAGCTGGCAGCTGCACTCTGGGTTTGAGAAGTCCTAGCCAGCCTTTCCCTGCTTAAAACTATTTCTCACACACCCAGAACTGTTCTATTCCCGGGAGTACTTCAACCCATTTCTTCCCGTGTTATGTCTTCCACAGCTCTTTTAAAGTGCAAGTATCTCTGAAGGAAGGAACCACATCCCACCGGCCCTAGCGCAGTTCCCACACAGCACCTGTGCCCAAGAATTAAATGGGGTACTAGATGCCTGTCCTCACAGGGCAGGGGTCAGAGCCCAGGGCTGGGGAGCCTGGGGTGAGCAGAGGGGCAGCCTGGGCAGGGAGACAGCCTCATTTCACCAGCCTCAGGCCGGCTAGAGCGGGCCTGCGAACCATAGCGAGGTAACTGGGTTCTGATGAAAGTAAATCTGAAATAGCCAAATATGGAAACTCTGCAGGAGGAGGCAGAGCCAGCTGAGAAAGTGGGCAGCGGGGTTAGCAGTCAAGAGCGCGGCCCCAGAATTCACTGAACATTCTCAGAATTGCCAAAACCCTGCGGAGCGGTAACAAGGGGGAGGCAGTGCGGTGGGGGGAATCCACAAGGCGCGATTCTCTGCGGGTCCCCCGGGAACTCATTTCACCTCTGAGTCTTGGTTTCCTCTAAGAGCCTCTGAGCTCACCGTGTGTGTGTGTGTACGTGCGCTCGTGTGCTGTGTGCGTGCGTGTGTGTGAGCGCGGGCGTGTACATGTGTGTGCGCGCATATGTGTACGTGCGCACGGGTGTGTACATGTGTGCGCACGTGTACTGTGTGTGTGCGTGTGTGTACATGTGTGCGCGCGTGTGTGCCGTGTCTAAATGAACACGCTCAACCGAACAGTTCCAAGAGATTTCCATTCATTCCCATATTAAAGTTTCGTTCTGGAGCGCTCTGGTCGGAAAGCCTTGCAAAAGTGAAGGGGGTGCCTAAGGGCCTAGGGAAGGATCCGGGGAGTTGAGGGCGGGTGTGCGGGGCACGCCTGAAGGTCCTCCCCCGCCTGTGCACCCCAATTTGAACCTGGCCCCTCCAGGGAACAGCCGCGCCCCGGAGCAGCTGCCCAGCCCGGGACCCCCGTCTGCGTCCTGGCCACACCCCTGCCCCGCTCAGCAGGCCCGCTCCGGGCCGGAGCCGCGCAGCCCCCCACCCCGCACCCGCCCGCCTCCCCTGACCCGGGCCCCGCCCGGCCGCCGCCCTGCGCGCTCGGCCCGCGCCCTCCGGGTGCGCGTCGGGGACTCACCCGGGGCTCGGGGAGGCTGCGGCGGGGCTCGAGCTGCCGCCGCACTTTCGGTTTCAAAGGACGAACCGAAAGCGCTCCCGAGTCCCTCACTCCAGCCCCACAGCCCAGGGGCGTCCAGCCCGGGAGCGGACCCGCGGGACTCACGTGTGGCCGGGCGCGCGGGGCTCCGCCGGCGCCGTCCGCGGGCGCTGGGCTGCTCCGGGCGGCGGGCGGGCGGGGACCAGGCTCTGGGCCCGGAGCCGGCGCGGAGCCCCGCCCGCCGAGGAGGAGGGGACCCGGGCCCGCGACCCGGGGGCGGGGCAGGGGCGGGGCGGGGCCCGGGGGAGCGGTTCCGACCCGAGCTCAGCGCCCCCGACCCGCGGACGCGCTGGAAGGTGCGGGGCGGGAGGGCGAGCTGTGCGGGCAGGTAGAGCTTTAACCCAGCCTCGCTAGAATCATTTACATCTACAAGTAAAAAGCACCCCTGATTTCTCTCAAGTGGGTTTCAACCTACACATCTTACCCTTCTACCGGGGATAACGGGCTCGGCCAATGCAATCGCATTTTGACCCGTTAGCCAAGGCCTGAGGTCAAATCGCCCATCCCCACCTTCCTTCAGGGTGGTGAACACAGCACTGCCCACAGTCCTGCAAACACTACCCCTTCACAGTCAGTACTATTTCCCAGCCCTCCCCCTTGCTGCTGGCCTGGCCAACCCTCAAGGGTTGTAGAGCTTGGGTGTCCCAAGGGCTTCCCAAACATCTCTTTCGATCCTCAAAACAACCTTGTGATGTAGACCTGGCCAACCCATTTTACAGATGAGCTCTCCGAGGCTCAGAGAAGTGACTTGAGGTGATGTGCTGAAAGCTAGGTGGTCAGCAAGCGCTATAGCCACATGTTGGACACAGGTCTCCCCACGGCCAGATATGGGGCTCTTTCTTACTACTTCTCTCCCTGAGCCTATGTTCTGAATGATGTTTGTATACTATATAAATCTCCCCTGTGAAAATGGATGGAACATAAAGGGCATGCATGGACTTTGGATAGAAGTGGACCAAGATTTCAATTCTAAGCTTGTCAGGTTTCAGTTTGGCAGCCGTGGGAAAGTTCTGTAACTGCCCTGAGCTTCAGGCACTCATCGGTAAAAGGGGAAATAATGATATCGCCCACCCAGATGTGCACAGGGGCCAGGTAGGAAACATATCGCAGGGAGGTGGAGGTTGTCATCATGGGGAAGGGGGGTGGGCATTGGTGCATTTAGGAACACTTATGGGGCCTCAGGGAGCAGCCTGTCTTTACCTGGTGTGTTATTGATCAACGAGAGCCAGAACTTCAGATTCGAACCTTTTGGTTGGTGAGCCGCATTAACCACTCCGTGCGGACTTGGGGCCTGCTGGCATCGCTCTGGGACTCTAGAAGCGTCTCACTGTCTTGTTGTGAGAATCAAGTGAGACTATGACATTCCTGTACTCCTGACACAGAGCAGGTGTTCGATGAACCTTAGTACCTCTCTGTTTCCCACACAGTGTGCCTTCTCTTACGGTTCTCTACTTCCTCCCGCCTTCTCCTCGCCCACCCCCCGCCCAGCACACTAGAAGTCAATGTTTTGTAAAGGTATACTTCCTCTTCCTGGCTAGAAACAGGAACGTCTAGTGTGCTTATGCAGGTGTGCTCAGGGCCCTCGGTGTTGGCACGGACTGTGGGTTCGCTTGTCTCCCCCCCCCTTCCCCATCAACTGAATAAAGTAGTCAGTTTGTTTCAAGAATAATATCCAAGCTTTAAGTGCGGTGGAATCGGATGGTGGGGTTGATAGTGAATCACAGTGGTGGCAAGGACAGGCCACATGACTCCAGGGCTAGGAGTCTGAGTAGAAAGGTAGAGGAATTTTACATGGCTGTCGGTTGGAAGTCAAGAACATTTTCCCAGGTCCCCTTGTAAATCGCAGAATCCTAGGCAGGGTGTCTGGAAGAACAGAGAAGACGAACCCCCGGGGCCTAGGCCAATCTGATGGAGGAGGCATGATCCCTTTCCTCAAGGATCTTGAAGACAGATGGGAAGAAGGGGGCCTTTAATACATATAATACAAACATTAAATACTTGCTGTTATAGCCATGGTTTATTGTCTTATAATATACCAGGTAATGTGCTCAGTGCTCTATGGTATGAACCCGTTTAATCATCAGCTCTATCTTATAGATGAGAAAACTCATCTCTGGAACCATCTGCCCGAAATTGCCAAGTTCTCAGTTTGGGAGAGGTGGGATTTGGACCTGACTTCAGAAAGACATAGCTTTCAGCTCTTTGGCTGGATAGAGTGAAAGGGGTAGGAGATTGCAGCCCTGGCTGGCAGAGAAGAGACGGTGCTCATGGAGAGAGCAGGGTGCCACCTACTGGAATAGCGGATGGGTACATTATCTTTCTAAGACTGCCCTTCCATGACAACACTCATCAACGCAGTGGGTGAGTTAAAGCACGGTAAAAGGTCCTGTCTTCCATCATTTAGAGATCAATGAGATTAGACAAGGAGGAAAAATCCTCTCCTCAGGCCTTAGATTGCACCTCTAACTTCCATTGCAAGTTACAGTGGAAAGTCTTTGCACGTAATGGAAAATGTGATAGAGCAGAAGCCACTGTCAGGCAAAAAGCAAAACCTCAGGGTCCTGAGCACACAGAATGCTCACTTGCTCACCAAGTAGGTCCTGCATTGAACAATAAAAGAATTAATGTCTGTGTGTTTAATTTCTTGACCCAGTGGTGAAGGTCAAGAAATAACCTTTATCCCAGCTCTGCCTGTCAGGGTGCTGATCACACCACAAGAAGAGAGGCAGGGAGTGCTGGAGTGCCAGTGGGGGTAGCTTCTCCCA
Source organism: Miniopterus schreibersii (assembly GCF_964146895.1). NCBI lineage: Eukaryota > Metazoa > Chordata > Mammalia > Chiroptera > Miniopteridae > Miniopterus > Miniopterus schreibersii. The sequence continues at coordinate 26,711,891 of NC_138119.1, forward strand.
GGACTGATGCAATTTAAAAGTAAAAAGACTCCTTTTCAAAGGCTCTTTTTCCAAGGATATATCTATGAATGTGCCACAGTTTATTTATCCACTCACCTACTGAAGGACATCTTGGTTGCTCCCACATTTTGGCAGGTATACATAAAGCTGCTGGAAAATTCGTGTGTCTATGTGCACCCAGCAGCTGCTCTTTTAGCTTAGGCTCTCAAGAAAGACCATGTTTTTGTGTGTGTTTTTGTCCTATTTGTTTCACTCTGTTCTTATCTATTCTGCTGTAGGCTCAGCACACATTTGAAAAATATCAGACGGATGCTGTAGCTGAGGCTATATATTCTGTATTTGTTCCAGGGGGACTCCCTGCACAGTACAGGCACTCTCCCCTTCCCGTTCTCTGTTTGTGGTTTGCTTGTCTGATTGTCAGCCTTTTTGTTGGACAAATGAGGTTTTTATTGAAGTAAGATTTGGTTGGCACAATTTGGTTTTGCTGGACCGGGAATAGGTTAGTAACAAGAAAGATTTTTTTTATTTTATTTTAAATCCTCATCTGAGGATATTTTTTCCACTGCTTTTCAGAGAGGGTAGGAGAGAGAGAGAGAAACATCGATGTGAGAGAGATATGTGGATTGGTTGCCACCTGCACACACCCAGACCTGGGCCAGAGATCGGGCCTGCAACCAAAGTACGTGCCCTTGGCAGGAATCAAACCCCGGGACCCTTCAGTCCGCAGACCGATGCTCTAACCACTGAGCCAAAGTGGCTAGGGCACAAGGAAGGCCGTTTATTTGGCATTTTTTTTCTTTTTGAGAATGGTGCCCACTCTATACGGAGAGATTTTAAACAACAGTCTTGTGACATTGGTTAGTCACAGACTCCCTTTCACAGCAAACGGGACAGAAGGAAAGGCATATGCTCAGGAAGGGCTTAGTTTGGAAAAAAACCTGACAAATAAAGTTGAAATATCTTTGACTCCAACACAGCCCAGCAGCCCACGACCTTGCCCCTCTATCCTGGGAATTTCCATTCGATCTTCTACAGGCACAACGAGGGCCTCTCATGTGATACACCGTGTGGGGCTGCTGCACCCAGTGCCCAGGCTTTGGTTTCATACTTTTCCCTTTTCTTTTAAAAACAACTTTACTGTTCTACTTTCAATACCACAGAATTCACCCAGTCAATGGATTTTAGTAAATGTGTCCAGTCATTCACCCGCAACCACAATGAACGAGTAGAACAAACCCATCACCCCTTGTGTCCTTTTGCAGTCAACCCCACTCCCAGCCCTGGATTCAGGCAAGAGGGCATTTGATTTCGGTTTCTAAAGTTTTGAATTTTCTGAAAAAAATTATATAAATAAGTAGGTAGCACTTCGTGTCAACTAGCATAATGTTTTTGAGGCTCACCCCTTTTGTCGCATGTATCGGTGCTTTCTTCCTTTTTGTTGTTGCATATAGCATGCTGTATCCAGTCCCCCCATTCCAGGCAGCTGTCAGCTTGCTCTCCGTGAGTCTGTCTGTTTTATGATTGGAGCCTTTAAGCCACTTAAATTTAAAGTTATTACTGAACCCGCAATCTTTCACTGGAGGGACGACACTCCAACCAACTGAGCCACACAGGGCAGGGCGGCTGTTGAGAGATGGGTTATTGAAATCAGACTTTAACGTCAGATTTGCCAATTCCTTCTTGCAGTTCTATCAGGGACCCTCTTGTGAACTGGCACCGTTAGCATTATTAAGTACCATCTTTATCTCTGATTATATTCTTCGCTTTGAAATCTTTGCCCGACATTGATATAGTCACTCCAACTTTTACTTTTTTAATACTCACTCAAGGATATGATTATTGATTGTTAGAGAGGAAGGGGGAGAGAGAAAGAGAGAAACATCAGCTTGTTGTTCCACTCGTTTATTACGCACTCATTGCTTGTTCTTGTGTGTGCCCTGACCAGGGGTTGAACCTGTGACCTTGGCGTACTGGGAGGACACTCCAGCGAACTGAGTTACCCGGCCAGGGCAGAAGCGTTTGTTTCCTATTGCTGCATAACAAATTACCCCCAAACGTATTCCTAACACTCAATACTTCACAGTGTCTGTGGTGTTAGGAAATCTTAACACAGCTTAGCTGAGTTCCCCGCTCAGAGTCTCTCGTAGGCTGCAGACAAGGTGTTGGCTGAGCTCGTCACCTCAAGGCCCAAGTGGGGAAGGGCCCATTTCTAAGCGCCCATAGTTGTGGGCAGGATTCGGTCCCAGCAGGTTATTATGAGGACCCCAGCTCTTTGCCAGTTACTGGCAGGGGGCTGGCCTCAGGTCCTTGCTACAAGGACCTCTCCAACACGGCAGCTGGCTTCATCAGGCAGGCGAGCAAAGTAGCAGTGGAAAACCCACCAAGCCAGAAGGCACAACCTTTCAGCCTGACAGCGGATCTCCTGTGGCCTTTGCTGTAGTCTACGGGCCCGGAGCAAGTCACTAAGCCCAGCCCACGCACGAGGGTCGAATGCCCCGGAGCAGGAATCCGATTCTAGGTCATGATGGGATCCTCCTGAGGATGTCGGTTTTCCTGCCCTTTTGCCTTCACGAAGTTGGGAGGTTCCTTCATTCCGTGATGGTTTTTCCTTAACTCTGCCTCCATCTGCTGGTGGCACATCCACCCCCCAGCCTCCCACCGCTGCTAAGGATTGTTTTGATTTCAGCATCTGTCATGTCAGTTAAGATTTTGGTCGGGAGGATACTGGGAGGCGCAAAGAGAAGTGACGCTCTCAGTGGAGCTGGGAGAGGGGCGTGTAGCGGACTCTCGTGTATATAGGCCAAGGGACGAGCCCCTCGGCAATTCCGACTGCTTTTCAACTCCTGCACAGGGCACGGCAAGCCTGTGAACCGAATGGTCTCGGGAATAAAGGACTCGAAGCCAAATCCTGCCAATTAAAACTGCTCTGGGCAGTGAGCCTGAGACGCCTGGAGAGAGGTTTCGTGCTGTGGTCTTGTTCAGGATCTTCTCATTGGTACCTCATCTGTTTCAGTACGACTCGAGAACACGGAATGACAATTTAACCTTTCTTAAAACAATCCAGAGAAATAGAAAGCATCCCGGGAGATTTACCTGCATGCTGTTCACACCGTGAGGACCGCTCCTAGGCCTACTTCACACCCCCGGCATCTTTTCCTTACCACTCTGCTCGCCCCAATTCTGGTGTGAGGATTCTAGTTTAAGCTAGCACACTGTAGAGACGAACTCCCTTATCAATGGGCAAGTCTGCTTTGAATCTGGTAATGCTCATTTGCAAACGTTTCAATCCAAAACTAATCTTTGGTCTTCACTGTTTCTCCCTTAACTATATAAGACTTCTGAGAAATATGGGGGGGGGGGGGGCAAATAAAGCCACATGGCCTTTTAAGACACAAAGTGACGCATCTAGGGACATTCTTTTTAATGCTTTACTCCCAAACTCTATTATTACTAAAATCCACTGCTGCAGAATATCAAGTTCAAGTTATGATAAAGATTTAAGTCAGGAGTTACACGTGACCTGTTTTCCTAAGAAAAAGCAAAGCTGTTCATGTATTTCCATTAAATGCTGTCAGAAAATGAGGTAGTTCCTTGTACACATTTTATAATACAGCATGGTTCCTCAAACTTCTGCATTCACTTACTGATGCCCTCTAATACACGATTATCTATGGCAGATTTCTAACTTAAAAAAACGAATATACATTTCTTTCTCTTATGTTTCCTGTAACCAGAAGGTATTCATCAGTCATTTTGGGGAAGCACAAAGAGAAAGGTCCTGCTTTGAGTTTTAAGTCAGATTCTTCTTCTCTTTGAGGTGACCCTGATAAATGGTAAGACCACAGTGTTCAGTGATCAGCAGTTATTAACATTTATGGGTAACATATCCTTTTTGAAACTTGGTACTGCAACCAAAGTGTTTGCAACACTCTTAATGTTTTTGAAAATCATTAGTTTTTTGGTTTTTTTTGCCTGTTCCCTATACCTATTCCTATTAAGACAGAATTTTACATTCTTTCATCTTTATTTTACATTGTATTTTACTCACTTAATTAGAGGATTAAGAAAAAGTTTTGATCATAACTTACCTTTACCTCCATCCATACTACACTGGAATTAAATTATAGAAAACATAATTTTTCATTAATATTACCAGATGTATCAACAGTGTGATTTATTTTTAGCTATGTAATGAAAAAATATTTGGGTGACTTTTCAAAAATAACCTTAAAATTAATAACATGGTCATTAAAAGATTTCTAGGTTTTGCTTTTTATAAAAATCAATATTTGGAATTTCACAGTGAAGAGGTCCTAAATTCCTTATACAACATGAAATTATATAAAAATAGAAGACATAGACATCTTTAACTCTTTAATCCTTTGATTAAGCGGCAAGCATATCACTCTTCCAGGCCAAACACTGCTTAAACCGAAAAAAAAAAAAAAAAAAAAGACGTGCAAAATATTTACAAAATATGCAAAGCACACAATAAAGACATCTCACTATATACATGTGTCATATTACTAATGAAGCTAAGATTTTTCTACTGTGTGCTCTAGTGTACGTAAATCAAACCACAGCACATCCCTCAGATACAGCACTTTGGCCCGTGGCTGGAATAGAACAGATTTTAAATGAATCACAATATACTTAACAGCTGGACAGATGCTGGTGCTGACCAACTTGACTGACATATGCCACATACTGCATACTGAAGGCCTACTGACAAGAGACAAGACAATAAAAGCTGTATATATGCACATAGGCAAGACAATCTAAGTACTTTAGGCTTTAGATATTTTCTTTAGATATTTCTGTCCCCCATGACTCTTAAAGTAAAAATAATTATAAATTCTTGAATATTAAGTATTTTAAGTTAGATTTTTATCTGGTCCAGGGGCAGGAACTATTTAAGATGATCCAATGAGAATGACAGACACATCTTGGAAAATATTTTAGTGCCAGAACTTATTAAGGTCCTTAACGGAAAAAAGTGGTCTCAATGTCAAAATTAAAGCTAATTAATGGACTTAAGTCAATAGCTCTTTAAGGCTTTAGAGCCAATGGTAGGGACTATTTTCCCAATAATTTGGGAATATGACCTCTCAAACATAAATTAGGCCCTTGGATGTTGATCATTTGTGAAGTTGTTCTAAATGTGGTGAGAATGCAAATGTGCAAACATTTAGCCTTACGTTCCACTAGTACAGCAATCTGAGTGATCTGTCCCTTTGCACAAGTCATGATTCCAATATGAAATCATCATATCAAAAATATTAGTAACACATGGTTAAAATACTATCACTTGTAAAATATTCTTTGTAGGTGCTTCATGATTATGTGTTGAATTAAGAAGACTTGAAATGTTTTTTTGTTTCTTTATAAAAAGGGGTCTCAGCATTTTAAGTTAACAGCACGATTGTGACAATATACGGATACATCTTTAGATAACACAGAACAAATTCTTAAATTTATTTTATAAAATAATGTTGATGACTTAACCCTAAACCAAACCCAGCCATACACGTTGGCTGCAAGAAATACACAAATGTATCCAAATAGTACAATATTCATCAAGAAACCATCATTTATATTAAATGCAGACCATATTAATAAGTATGAGGGCAATTTTAAGTTCAGAACCTAAACACAAAAAGGGTATTGTAATAAATGCTTCCATTACCACTATCTCCACATAACTGACAAAATATAATTCTCTTCTAAAGTCCCCAGATGTAGGCAACTACTAGTTAAAAGCAGACAGCATTTAGAAACATTAAAAAAAAAAAAAAAATCAAAATTAACTTCATTTTCAAGGAACTTAAAGACATTGTACTTTAACATTAAGTCCTCATTTGTATGCATTATTATTCTGATCCTCTTATTACTGATAGCTGATGGGGCAATGACCTTTAACAAGGACTTTGCACTAGGACCCTAAACTCCACTTTAAATGTTTAGCAGGTTCAGTACATTCTTTGTGGTTTCATATAATTGCTTTGCAATTGATTAAATTGCTTTCTTTGAAAGGAACATATGAACATTCCTTTAGAAAAAAAAGCAAGTTGTTTTTTTTTTGAAAAAAGGGATATACAGCTATAATTTCTTAAATATGCATTAAATGAACATATGCCAAAATTTGAAATGCAGGTTATTTATTCTTGCACTCCTAACATAGGAAAATGTTAAAATTAAATTAAAGAAAAAAATGTCAGACATCCTTATCTTAAAAAACTTAAGGAGTTTTCACAATTCCTAAGTCAATATTCCTGTACTAAGAGCCTTGACTATGAAGAGGCAGGAATATAAAGAAATCTCAATAAAATAAATACAGTAAAAACAAAACAAAAAAACCCCTTGGTATATAGAACACTTCATCTTTTTTTTTCCTTTTATGAGAGCATGTTGCCGAACATAGACTCTCGAAAGGAGCCTAACCGTAGGCTTCTCCTTGTAGAACCTCTGGGCTGTGAACTAAAGCATTTCTCAGCCGCGCGCGAGGCCGGCCCACGCGGCAAATCCAGCTGCAGCCTCGGGCTCCCCTCCTGCGCTCGGCCGGGCCCGGCGGGGGCGGGTGAAGTCTCTGGCTCTGCCCAGCTCCGCTCAGTGCAGCGAGGACGGGGCGTCCGTCTGAATCCCGATGAGCGAGGGCGGCTGCTGCCCGCCGACGGCGGCCAGCACGGGCCGCGGGTTGAGCCGCGGCGGCAGGGAGTTAGCGGGGCGGATGAGCGGCGGCGGGGGCTGGTTGGGCGTCGGCCGCGGCTGGACGAAGCGCGCCTGCTGCTGCAGCGGCGGCGGCTGCCGGTGCAGGGCGGGCGCGGCGGGCAGCGGCGGGCGCAGGAGCGGCGGCGGCTGGTTGAGCGCGGCCGTGGGGGCCGCGGGCGCCGGGGTGGGAGACGGGGCGGGGGGCGACGGGCCCAGAGTCCGGGGAGCCTGCGGGGTCTGCGCCTAGAGGGGGAAACAAAGGCACCTGTGTGAGACCGCGGCTCCTGAGGGCTTCGCACACTACAGTCTGAGCTGTCACAGGGAGACCAAACCAAATCAAAACAAAACAAAAACATAACACCGGTAGTTTTGGGAAGCACAAGCTTCTTTTATTTTAAACAAAACAAAACAAAAAAACCCAAAACTGAAAAAGCAACGAAGCTACCAAACAGGCATCATTATTAGTAAACAGCTTAACACTGGAAATAAAAATAAGACTATGAAGGAGCAATACACTGTCCGTTCCGCTAGGGCCAGACTCAGCGCGTCACTGACTTGGGGTCCCGAGCGCGCTGCGCAAGTGTATTGCCAGCCTCTGCGCTCATTCGGCTAGTCCTCTGACAAATTCACCTTACAGGCCACCACCCAAGACGGTGACTCCGTGACTCATAGCAGCTCAAGTTCCATACACAAACACACCTCCTCTTCTTCATCAGTGCTCTTCCCTGATGGCACATGAGAAGCACTTTTTGTCTCCTCCCCTAAAGCAGAAGCATCACCATTAGAAGCCTGGGTTCCTTGTTCTGCTTCCCACTCCTGCAATACCTCCTCTAAGTTAAACCGACGCCTGTAGTTTACAAAGAAGTTCTTCACTTGGCCAACAGTCTTGTTGCCAATTACATCTGCAATAGCTTGAAAATCTTTACCATATTTGCGGACACCTGGAAGGCAAAGTAAATAATACACCTGGTGAAGGATCAGTAAGGAGAGCTGTGTGTACTATACATCATGCACACACACAAGATACCAGCAATGAAAATCCTTTCTGATAAACTCTGCGCATTTCTCGGTCCTGAGATACAGGCTAAGGTATCAGGGTCCCAGATGAAAACACTCATTTATGTCATTTCATCGAGCCAGCCACTTGCCTTCAACTGAACAATCAGAAACTTACCATTTTTTACATACTCAGTTATTTTCTCCAATCCTCTCTTGAACTCTCAAATACAGTCCATTTATTGTAAAGCATTGAATTCTTTGTTCCATCCTCAATTCCACATTCATTTATTTCCCTAGTAGCCAGTCACCTAAATTTGAGCAACACCGTTTGTAAACAAAACAGGATGGGAATGAGCCATCTTTTATCCCCTCCATGGACTGTGTGAGTCGTCTTAGGGTTCCCCCACTAAGAAAAGCATCATAATTTTGGTCTTAATACCAACGTCAGCATGATTACTTGCTATCTCACCAGGGTACCAGGAAGTAGAAATGAGATAGGAATTAAAAGCAAGAGAATCATCACGATCCGATAAACAAAACGGGAAGGTATTTTCCAGTTAGTTGGATTTCAACTCATCTCATCTTGTTCGAAAGGCTGCATGAGGAGCCTCGCTGAGCCTGACAGACTAAGGGCAGGCTGTAGTAGTGACCACCTGCAAAGCATTTACGCTTCTCACCACCACCTGAAGTTTAAGGGCTGTACATTCAGTTATTTGAGAACATGAATTTTTATTATGGAAATTTTATTAAATTATATTATGAAGGATAACACTGATTTTTAAAAAACACTTATCTTTATTGTTGAAAGTATTACAGGTGTCCCATCCCCCCATTAACATTGACTTTTGAACTTGAGACAGTCAATTATGCTGCAGAATTTAAAAATGACTTTATATAATCAGATGGATAATAATGTGCTCTTAATTAATTCTAAAAGAGGTCCACTGACTTACTCTAGAAAGAGATGCACTCAGCTCAAAATATAAAAGCTGTCAAAAATTTTGATTTTGCGCTTGAAAACTGCTTTTTAAAGTACCAGAAAACAATAACTCATTAATCATGGAGAACAGAGAACAAAAATGCTGATGCTTATGATACAGTCTGTGAGCAACTAGAAATACGGGGACTGAAATAAACTTAACATGTACAATCACGAGGAGATAATCATATGAGGGTATTTAAGACCCAGTAGAAACACTAGCTATATCCTTACTGACACCTACGGTATTACCCAATTACCTTAGAGCACCACCATGATATAATGTAATTTTTGACTCCAAATTCTGCCCTTATTTTATACCAAGAACTTGGGAGTAAGTATCTCTTGCTACATCCAACTAGCTAAGCTTGACTCTTAGAGCATTTGGGAGGAAGCCTGACAGTATTAAGCTATAACCATAACCTATTTTTAATACAGAGTTTTGGGTATGTAAACTATGCTCATTTATTCCACTGAGGGTTTACTTGGCAATAAAAATGCAAGGTTATTTCATATTAGGAATTACTGCTACATATTTAAGTCCTTCTTGCTACACATTCTTTGGAAAACAGCAAGTCATTTGAGATCACTGCACTGAAAATCACTACGGATTAGAAATCAAGTGCAGTACCCTAATTTTCATAAAAAGATATTTAACTTACATTCTAGAAATGACCAAACCCTACTGAATACATGAGTTTCACATTAAGACAAATTCTGACTCCAAGTCTGAAGATATTACAGAACATCTACTTGCGGAGTAAAATAGATTCCAAAACCTACCATTAAGTTGTTTCCACATGCATTCTTCTAACTGTCCCTGCTTCTTCTGACTCTATTCTTTTTGATCTTCCACTTTATGTTCTCCTGCTCAATGGACCTGACCTTGTCACAATATTGCTGCACTTCCAGAATTACAGACCACCAAACCAGAGCTACTTCCTACAGGAGCTTTAGTTTTCCCAGACATTTTGGATGTCAAGAACCTTTTCCAAGTCACCTAGCTATATTTATTATTAACTTGTGTATGGCAGTCTTATATTAACTACTTTGCAAAATGTTAAGGTTCACACCACACCGTAGACTTCTGCAGTCTAGCTAAGGACCCCAATCATGTTCTGGAACAAAGGGCCCAGATATTTAGTGCCCTCAGTCTGCAGGATGCCTGCGCAGGGTCGGGGCATGAGTCGACTTCCGTGGCAGTCCCTCATCTGTTTCCCCTGTGTGTTGTGACAAATTTCATAATTTCATCATTTTCTGTTTGCCACAATGTGAAAGGCTGGGAAGTACAGTCCTATGGATACACATCAGCACCAGCACTACCACAATGCTGAGTACACAGGAGTGCTCAGGAAATATGACTGATTTTTCTTCCCTATAAGGCTTCATTCTGTTTTTCTTCTCCAACCACAGAAGTCACACAGAAGTCTTTACTACCTTCGCATTCCCAATAACACTGCTCAACAGCATATTTTGGCTATAAGGTAGAACTTTTAAGCTTTATACAGTGGCTGATAACTAGGCAAACTCTAGTAAAACACCAATTAAAGACTAAATAGAACTGCTCCTTTAGAAAAATCCCCAGCTAGGCTCCTGGACAATCTGGCGGCAGTAACAACGCTGAGCAACTAACTTTAACAACATACGGCATCAGAGCTCCTTTAGTTCCAATTTGTACCTGGGTAAGGATGGCCCCTTCTTCTTTCACAGTTTATAATAAACAAGGTCACCTGACTGCTTTATCAGCAAGGAAATGAAATACAGTGATTAAATCTCTCTCTCCCTGAAGATATTAAAGGCTTAGGTTCATTTGAACTATGGTTTGAAACAAAACTTCTCACATTTAGGGCAAAAGGCCAGTTTTCAAAGGTTAGTGGAATAAAACTTTAGAGAACCCTGGAAGAGGTAAATTGTAAATTTCTCAGGGAGAGAAAAATTGTTTTCGGTCTGATTTCTAAATTTCATTTCAAAGTTAAAACGAAAGGAGGTAATTATATGAACTCCTTTCTGGCACATAAAACCTTACAACCTTTAGTATATATACTTTCAAGTTCTGTATTGGGAAGTAACATAAAACTAAAACTCATTAGGATACTGCATTATCATTACATTTTAGGAAAGCCCACATTTTCCAATCAGTATTCTACATTACCCAACAAAAAAAACATACGTTCCTCTTTTTTGAGTGTTGTCTAGTAAGATAGTAACTTCAGAACATCAGTGATACCGGGTTTCTTCCCAGCTCTGGACATGGAATTATAGGCTCTTTTTTTCTTATATAGAAAGGATATCATGAACCTATTTTTGGTATAATTAAGAAGTTATTTTTTAAATTTTGGAAACTCCAAGGGTGTGGTTCTTTCATATCAATAAGAGATTAATTTTAAACTCAGACTATTTGAAAACATGCATTACTTTCTACTTCCTATAAGTCCCTTCAAGAATTTGTATTAAAGAAGATAAAAAAGATACCCACTGCAATGGGGCAGTGACTGGTACATCTCTGCCAGTGCTAAAAGTCAAATCATAATACTCTTTTCCAATGTCTAGCCTTTCTCTTCTGAGTCTTACATTCCCATCTTCCATAGGTATAAGTTAAATTCCATCATAAAAATGCTCAGAATATTGAATCATTAATTATTTGAAGCAAGTGCATCAGAGGGCTGACAATTATACTTTTTGATCTCCATTCTTATCATATCTGTTATTACAGAAGACACTCTCTAAAGCACATGGTTGCCTTTTAGATGCAAAGGTCTGAACCTCCTACTTCCACTTCCTTTTCATCGTTCATGTCCTAGTTATATCTTAACCAGCTGCCAAATCTTCTTTTCCCCTCCTTTAGGAACCATTCTAGCTTTTTTTTTAACCCTCACTGGAGGATATTTCTTCCATTGCTTTTTAGAGAGTGGAAGGGAGGGGTGGGAGAGAGAAAAACATCGATGTGAGAGAGACACATCCATTGGTTGCCTCTCCCACGAGCCCTGACCGGGGCGGGGATTGAACCTGCAACCCAGGTATGTGTCCTTGACCAGGAATCTTAACCCATGACCCTCTGGTGGGAGGGCGGAGGCTCTAACCACCGAGCCACACCGGCCAGGGCCATTCTAACTTTTTAGAAAGTATGAGATAAAATGACAAAGAAGGTAAGTCCTAGATTTGCAACTTGGTTTCTCCTAGAACAGAATGAATGTGAACTACAGGGAGAGAGGCAACAATGAACTGCAAGCATAACCTACCCCTTGAATGTAGTTCTGCTGTTTCTTGTTTTATGGGAGAAGGCTGACAATATGAAAAAAAAAAAAACTAACTAAAAATTAAAATGGAAATCTTGATAAAACTGGAAACATTTTTGTTGTTTATCCTAAAATAGCACAAATATTTTAGCTGGGGAGCATTTTTATTTTTTAGCACTAATGACTATAAAATAAATATTGTACACTTAAGAGGAGATCCAAAATAAAAATGGCAAATATTGTATACCATGCTTCTGCCCTTATGTACTTTAAAGAGTAAATGTTTTGTCCTATCATTTAAATATGTTGTTACTTTTTAATACAGCACAATTGTTTCATTTTCATGAAAAACAAAACAAAACAACAACCCACCTAGAATCTATTTCCTTTCCTAATTTTTGCTAAATAAGAAATGTTTATCATATGAATATCAAGACTGATTTTAGGATAATTTCTAAAAGCACTAGAGATTAGAAAAAAAAACATTTATATGACACAAACTATAAGCAGGAATATTTCACCATTAATACAAATATGTGAAGACTATAATTGGTTTCACTGTTAACTAACTTGTTATAATAGAAAATTTAGATACTTAAGGCTGAAACAGATTATAGAAGTTGTAGAAATAGCATTCTTGGCAAGTATTTTAAGAGGATTAAATTATCAGCATCTATAAAATCCCATCTGGGAACTCTTGAAGAATGTTATTGAAGTTATAACATAGCTAGAACTGAAACTGATGTAATGAAGTGATAGATTACACCAGGATAAATAGACATTCCTATGTGATCTGAGCAGGACCTTCCCCCCTTCTAAATAAGGGAGCAAAAGGGAAATAATTTATTACTTATTTTGAAATTATTAAAATAATATTCACTTATTTAAATATTAAATTGTTAGTATTTAGTTAACAACAGTATGAGTGATAGCAAGTAAAGTGGGAAGTATATATTTAGGCTCTAGGAAATTATCTTAATATATTTATCTGGCTTTAACAGAGTTACAACAAAAGTTTACTTAATAGTAGAGTTATTAATCTCACTAGTGACACTAGAGTCAGTATTTCTCTCTCCAGGTCACTGTAATAGTCAACTATGAGCAAGATAAAATAAAGCCTTTAACAAATGCGTGCTAAATCTATGTAAAATGTCTTAAGTATAAAGTGCCATATAAATTAAAACATGTTACTTTGTAAAACTGAAAGGGCCATAAGAATAACACCATATAAAGGTTTATCATAAATAAAGATTAAAAAGAAAGAGAAAAGACAAAGAACAATTGCCTGCTAAGATAAGTATCTCTTGATAGCAAACCATACATGTTTAAATAAAAACTGCAATTATGTACCTCAACCACACTGAGACTCAGGTGCAGGTGACATTACTATATAATTATATTGTTTATAAGACATACTTCTGAGCATTATGTAAATGTGTGGTCACATGAGGCAAAAATGGCACTTTTTAATTCTCCCTCAAATAACGATCTTGGACACAAATAGCTTTATACTGCTTTATTTTATGTAACAACATAAACAACAAAAAAACCTAACAACAACAAAAAAAGTGAAAACAAAAATTCCACACAAAGAGTCAAGTAAATAAAAACAAAGATATTAACATGGTAAGAAAGTACTTTTGAAGTCCTAAGAACATGCATATTTCTGTATACACTGCTGCTGCACTAGTGTAACTTGTTACTTTTCAGACGTGCGTAAGAACATAATACTGAATATATCTCAGTAGAGAAGAAATGTTTGATTATATCTATAAATGTTCAATTCTTTAATATTTATAAGCTGAGATAATGACCACATATGTAGCTCACACTATATATGTAAATTTTGCAACTGTCCCTTCCCTGGAATGCAGCTCTGTGTAACAGCCAACCTAGGCGTAAGATTCAGTGGACGCTATCACCTGAAGCAGTGCTGTAAGAACAGTATGGAATCCTGAGTGCTGTACAGAGAAACATTAGCCCAGATTTTCCTACATGATTCTCTTCAGAAATCCTTTCACTGGGATAATTTCTTACACTAGAGTATAGGATTAATATACTAATCTTTAAGCAATTGAATCTTGGAAACCAGGGTTAAATTCTATAGGCTATAGACTGCGATGGAGGGAAACACAGGCTTTACATCAGTAAAAGCAATGCCTACTCAAATACTATGTTCTAGCTATAAGTCACAGTTCTAAATAAATTTGAAGAAGCCATCTGAAGAAGCCATTAAAAATACTAATTTTTAAATAAAAAACTGAAATCACCAGTTTGTAATTTTAAAACAGCTATTACCAAACATTATAAACTAATTAAACTTTGTTCTCACTCATTCAAAAAGGTGGTTCTACAATTAGAGATGTGCTCAATGCATAGCCAGTGTCTTGCTTCCACAGGATCCAATATTTTTATTTATGAAATGACTGTTGTGCTTTAGAGGCCACAGAGAAGGCCGTCTTCATTCTCCTGTGACATTTTCAAGTTACACTGGCTGGCTAATTCTTATTAACTCCAAACTGCAGAGCCACCTATTAATCAATCTTTAATTACATTACTCTCATCCAAATGGTGCTAGCATAGCATTTTTGAGTTAAATATGTTCTCTATGTTTGGATACTTGGAAATATTTTTAAAGGTATACTTGTATCTTTCACTGGAGCCCAATTCTCTGACAGTAGTTAACCTACAGAAAAGAGCTATTAATGCTCAACAAAAAGAGAGTTCACCCAGGAAGGAACAAATTGTAGACCCAACTTAAAATTACAGTCAGTCCTGCAGATAGTTTATTTTGAAGGGAGAAAAAAAAATCTACAACACTGAATAAAAATACACAATTTTCCCTTCTTTAAGTAAGTCAAACATGTGAAAATCCAAGTTTATAATGCTTCCAATTTGCCCAACAGTATTTCTCACACAATCTCACACAAAAAATGTTCTGCCATATAATTCAACAAAATATCCTTATAAATACTGTACTGCATTAAAAATGCTAAATGTTTATTTTTGATATGTCTCTTAAGTCTCTTTTTTGTAATATCTGTATTTTTAAAGTCAGGTTTCTAAGCATTCAGTGGCACAGCTCTTAAGTAAGTTATAATTCACCGAAAGTTAAGCACACCATTAATATTTTCGATACCTGACATTTATCAAATAGAGAAACCCTATTACACAGAGAAACAAGAAACACATACTGGTGTACTCAAGCTTTTACCCATGAGTTTCAATGCCTGATATGGTGAGAACGAACCCAACTGCAGGAATACCAAGGCAGAGGCAGAGAGACAATGACTTGCGCAAGCCTGTCACCACCATCCCTTTTTTAGTTCTGAGAATGAGTTACGCACTGTTCAGGACTCGAAATGCAGAGGCTCAGTGTGTCATATTCACAAGGAAAAAACAGAATTCCTGGTCACCAGGACTTTGCAGTGAACACAAGAGCCCTTTCTCAATCCATTTCTAACGGCAGGGAAGAACTAGGGCAGCCACCTTTCAGGACAAGTTAGATAACGATGAACAACAAGAACTGCTTATCTTTAATATACCTTGCACTGCTAGAAGCTGCTCCTCTGTGGTCCAACGGGCATTAATTTTCTGATTTGACTACAAAATTAAAGAAAAGTTTCCTAATGAGGATATGAAGACAGACATTTTTCCAAAGTGCTTATTTACTTTTATTTACTTTTTTCACCAAATCACAGACAACAGATTACTAAAACTCTGAATTTGGAAGATTCCATTTTTATAAGGATTAAAAAAATATATTGAGTTACCTTTTACCCACACAAAAAGATAATGAAAGGAAAATGTACCAATTTGTGAGAATGAACAACATTCACATTTATACTCTGGTCAGAGATATTAAAACTGAGAAAATTTATTAATCACTCATTTTCCAATTACAATGTTCCTATCAGCCACTGCACATGCTAATTTTAGCCTCATTTAAGCATTTAGGAAACTTCATTTTTTCTTTAGATAGGATCTGTGACTCTTTCTGAAATTTATTCTCTTCACATTTAGATACTACCTAACCTTACCCTACCAAAAATAGTGTTGTATAAATTAACACAGAATTATAGATCAAGCTTACACCCTAAAATAGTTCTTTAAATTTCTGAAGCAGAAAGTGACCCATCATAAGAATATTTCTCCCCCAAGGCCTCCCATGTTCCTCTCAATATTTTTGTTTCAAAAAAATCCTAAGTTTAGAATTTTCATTATGGCAATATTGCAATATTAAACACCTGATCAGATGTGAACAGTGTATACCCACTGACAGTAAGCAAGGACCTTTGGCAGTAAATGGAGGAACAGAAATAAGTACACCAGCCTACAAGGTTTGCAGTAGAAACTGCCCAGGTAAAGTGCCCTCGTGTGATACAGGGACATGCTGGGCAAAACAGAAAGAAAGGTTTCCCTTGAGATGGGGGGTTTAGGTCTTATCTTACTCCTGGTCTCAGCAATAAGAGTTTTGACAGCACAGGTGCTCTGAGTAACGCCAACTTCCTTATCACGCGTGAAGAGGTATAAGTAGGCATTCAGAAGAACAAACAAAAATTCAAAATTTAAAAAAAATTATTAGAGAAAAAAGAAAATAGGACTTAGAGAAAGGGAGGGAAAAACCTAATACAGAAAGCACTGAATTCCAGATGATAAAGCTAAAACAGAACAGCAAGCAGGCCACACAGCGCGTAATCCTCACGGTTAGGATACTGGCGGTAAGGCAAAGGAACAACAGTAAAGGGAAAGAGACGGAATAGGACGTACAGAGGCAGTGATGAGAAAAAGATGAATTAAGGCTAAAGAAGTGAAAAGAAATAAAGAAAAAGATGATAGAGGGAAAACTAGAAAATTTAAACATCTGCTCCCCCAAGAGGAATAACAAGAATGGAGTAGAAGCTTGTATTTAAGTTAACACCCAAGCAATATGATGTTATCTTGGCTGTGAAAGGTAGATAGAAGAGGTCCTTGGTACCCAAGGATAATTGATATTAGAACCTATTTTAAACAGGCCCAAATATTTCAAAGTAAATGGTCAAAAAAATAAAGGATTGATTGCAATTTAATGTCAAATATGAAACTAAGACGTATAAAAAGTTCATTAAAAAAATAATGAACTTACATGCTTCCCTTTATTTTTTTGGCATATCTTTTCTGACTAGTGAATGGTATAACATCCTCCAGCTTTGAAATGCGTAACATGAGCACAGAATGGGTCACCTTTGTTTTGAAGACTTCAACAATTTTCTCAAGGGCCTCTCAATGTTTGGTAATCAAATTATTCTTTATTGAAATGCTTATCTATGAGCCATCACCTTTTTTTCTTCCATTGTTTATTTTGTTAGATACCCATCTGTCAACAATGCTGCAAGTGATGAAGGCCATTCTCTTGCATTTTCATAGGCCTCATGAAGTTCTGCATCTTTTGCAAGATTTACAATTTCATTTTGTTTTGTTTTGCATTTGCACTGTATTATCAAGAAGGTAATGAGGCAAGATGTTGATATGACGGATGGGATAGATAACAGCTGGAGTTAACTCGGGAAAGGTGGTGAGCAGAGCCCAATTCTATAAGTGCTCAGTTTATTAGTGAATATTTTCTTGTTTGGTAACTTTTGCTTCTCCATGCATCCCTCAGATCAATAAGCATTTGGATACTGAGGGTCTCCTATAGTACCACACTGCAAATTGTTCTGAGGATTAAATCAGAATACGTGTAAAACATACATAAAGATATACTTAGAATATATGTAAAAAAATCTAGCACACTGCCTGAACAACCAAAGTTTAAGTTGATCAATTTATGTTTGTTAAATCTGAAAGGCAGAAACTGCAGGAAAAGGTACCATTAATGAAAAGGGAACAAAAAATGAAAGAGAAATAGTGTGCACTATAAAAACTTATTGCCAATGTACAAGCAAATCAGGAGGGGAGAGGAACACAAATAACTATTATAAGAAAAGCACAGAGTATACTGGGAATGCAAAGATGAGAGAAAAGCCACAATGAATGGAAATGGGAGAAAGGGAAAGTTGGAGGCCTGGAGGTGGAGATGGGTTGAAGGACAGAAGTCTCTGAAAGGCTACAGGAAAAGGCACGCCATGTATGCAGAGGGAACAGCAGGACCTGTCAGGAAGAAGTGATAGGCCTGCAAAGTCAGTGGAATTTAACTAAACTAAAATATGGCAAGGACCACTTTTGGAAGGGCAGTAAATACCAAGGTTGATGAATTTACGCTAAATTTATTAAGCAATATGGGGGGGGGATATTTTAACCTACCTATTCTGGCAAGACCTGGAGCCTGGAAAGTGGGGAGAAGGGTGACACTGTGAAGGACTTAAGAAGTTAAGAAGAAACACTGGTCTGGGAGATGTGGGAAGGCAGGGCTAAGATGATGAATTCGACCTAGGATACACTGAAAATGCGGCATTAAGCAGGACATTCAGGTGGAGAGCAGGTTCCACTTTAGGCTAACATAGATTCATCTATTCAAACTTATTTTTAAGGGTCTGGAAAACGTTCATGAGGGAAAATAATGGAGTCAAATCTTACTCAGATGTGAGGTTCTAAACTCAGCCTATGAATTTATGAAAGTTCTGTCCCATTTACTTTGGAAGTGCTCTTACCAAGGCGGCCATGGGGAGAGACAGGCACACAAGCCCCCATGGCTAGGCACTCCTCCAGCATGGAAACGGACCGCGAGCTTTGCAGTTAAATTCCAGAGGAAGCCTTTGGCCCGAACTTAGAGTGGTAGTGGATGAAAAGTAGGAATACATATTTAAATACTGGAGTCCCACTCAGCTCGAGGACATATGCACATGGGAGGCCCGTGGGGGTTAAAACTGATGAAAGGAGCAGGACTCACTTCCCGGCCTCGGAACTGCTCACTCCGGGCAGGCACTCGGCAGACGGGGCTCAAGCAGAGTTGTCAGCTTGACTGCATCTGCTATGGCTAAACATTGTCTTTTTATTTGGCAGAACACCTATCTTTGAATTTGTGTCACTTAAATGTACATATGATGTCACTCTAATATAGTGAAGTGATAAGATGGTATGATATTTCCAAAGAGAAGAGAGAGAAGTGAGTTCGAGAATAAAAACTTAGAGAATGCCTACATCTATGTATAGGACGGAAAATTACGGCTGAGATGTACTAGTTAGGATGGAAATCATAACCTCTCAAACGGTAAAGGGAGGGAGGGCTGTCATCTATGTCCAGGCGGAGAAAAAGGCAAAGGCAATGAGGAGTTAGAGCCCTGGGAACTGGTCATCAGCACCAAGCCAACCTTTAGGGAGAAACCTCAGTGGAGAAGGCGGGGCGGGGCCGGGTGGGGGGTGACTTGCATTAAACAGCCTGTGTGACTAAATGCAAGCAGTGGAAGAGGGGTCAGATTGAAGGAGAGAGAGGGTGAAAATTTTTAAATACATAGGATTCTCTTAAGTTACGAATTTTTATACTCTCTTTTAAACCCAAGAAGCTTCGATAGAGACCTGTTTATATATCTAGGAATCTGAAACTGTGTGGCAGTTGCGGTGAACTGGATGGTACCACTGAGAATGTTCTACAGCAAACCCCAGTCTGAAATACCATTGTTTTTAAAATAATAAAATGTTAGTATGAAACAAAACAATCCAATACAGGGGTGGGCAAAAGTAGGTTTACAGTTATGAGTACGTGAAACACAGTTTAGTCTTGTATTCGGCATCTTTACTGTGTTCTTTCCCTGATAAATTTCTTTGTCTCTGTATCTTTCCCATTTTTGTTAGTAGTAGATTTATAACATCTCTGAGTGGGAAGAGTTAGAAAAGGTCACCAAGTCGAACTTTCCACCAATGCCAAAAATTCCATCCAACATCCAAAATGAAAGAATGTCATCAACCCATGCATGAAAACATCCACGGATGGGCAGATTTCTAGCTTCAAAAGCCTTTCTCAGTTTCTTGCTTCCTGGATTCATTAATATCCTTGCCTCCACCTAATTACCTCCACCCAAAACAAATCAAAGCATAACTCAACATGCCACCACTCCCAATACTCTCACATACTTTCAAGGAGATACACTAATTTCTGCTTCGCAATGTTCTTTATCACCTGCTGTCCCTTCCTACACCTAATACCTGGCCCTACCAGGTGCCCCTTTACCATTTCCTCTATCACTCATATGCTTGGTATTTTAGCAGCTGTGAAGTTTCTAAATTATCCTGTATAACACCAACAGGATAACTTCTCTGAAATTAAAAATTTTATTACCTCCTTCCTATATTGAAGAAACTATAGGGTGCTTCCATTTGACTTCATTTAAAAGGCAGACTTCTCTTCCTAGGTCTCACAAGACTTGTACTATGGCCCTTGCCCACAGATCTCTATCACGAAGGCCCGTTCAGCTCTACCTTGTAATCTCTCTCCTACGCGGTGTCCACTGGTCCTCTGAATCCAAGTCTGCCTACCCAAGTAGACAATAAACTACTCGAGAAAAGAATGGTTTGCACTCCACTGAATCCTCAACAGTAATTAGCACAATATGAGCACATAAGAAGTGCTCAGGGGATACCTGGGGATGGTTTTTAAAAATGCTTTTATTTTCTCCCGGTGGATTTATATTTTTAATGTGCTGCTCAACACCAAGCCACTGTTCATATGATTCCCTCTGCCTGCCCTTTTTGTATGTGCAAAAATCCCATGAACCTCAGCTGAAACACCCCCCTCTGGGAAGCATTCCCTGATGTTCCTAGGCAGAACGAATTAATGACTTATTTTCCTGTAACACTTCACTTATAAATCTATATAACTTTCATCAGTATCTCCTGTAACATCTAGACTGCAACTTTTCTTTTTTTTTTTTAAAGCGGATGGAAAAATCCATCTCTTCCTCAGTTTTATTCATCCCTCCTTTCCCAAACACACACTTTCCAGAGGGCCTAACAAAGTGCCTTGTATGAAATAAGTGATCGATACATATTTACCGAAGTATGAGCTTTCTTCATCAAAATTTTCCCAAAATGAAAAGAATACAACCAAATGAATAAGTAAAGCATTTTAGTAACTGTTAACTTCCAGTTGAGTTACGTCATTTAGTAGCCTATTGTTCCAAAAGTGAGCAAAATTCTTAAGGTTAGAAATTCTTCAGGTTAGGTATTACCCAAGCTAAAGATAAGGGGATAGATTACATGATTTTTCAAGGTCTTTACTATGACTGTAAATCTAGTATTTTGAAATATGTATATCTATTCAGTTTGCTCTTCCTCGTAAAACAAAAGGAATGATACGATAAATGTACGTTGGGCATTTTCTAGATGATAAAACATATATGCATTTTCAAGTTATATGAGTTTAATAAATCAACCTCAAAGTAATATTCAAACTTCAATGTACGAATGGTAGAGAGTTAAGACGGTGGTTGTCTCATTTTGATTTATTTTTACGATAAACCAAAAGATATAACAAATGTTTAATAACTTCTAACTCAGTAAATGCATTTAAATGGGAGAAAGTATGATACGATTTTGCTGTTACATGAAAACCGCCAAAAGTAAGAAGCAGCATGGTATTAATCTAGGACTCCACTGGACTCTAAGAATCTGAAATATAGCTGGAGGCTCACTAGTTACTAGACATGAGCCTCAGAGTTACTCTCTCTGAGGCCGTTTCCTGTGTAAAACACTAGTATTTGCTTCATCTACCTGAAGTTCTGTGAGCCTCAAATGAGGCAGCATGTAGGCAAGTTGTAAGGGCTACTATGCTTGCCCATCTTTCTTCATACGATGTTAATGAGTGAGGCGGTCCCACACTTTTCTGGAAAATTTGACATTAGAAAGATCATTTCCTTGAAAATTTGGTAGACTTTTTCTGTAAAATTGTTTGGGCGTGGTGTTTTCCTCTGAGAAAAATGTTGATTTTTCTTTCCTTTTATTTAACGATTGTAAATTACTCAGGTTTTCTTCCTTTTCAAGATAATTTTGGTAAGACATCTTTTTCCTAGGAATTTCGAAGTTTTGTTTAAATTTTCAAACATATTGGCATCAAGTTCTTCATGGTATCCCATAATGTTTTCAACATCTGCTGCATTTTTAAATTTAATTATTAAGTTATATTTTTAAATTACAGGCATTTTAAGTTTTTTGCTCTTATGCATTTTAATGCATAATTAAATAAGGAATTAAAATAATTTCAATACAAAATTTTTTTGGTTGCAATAATATAAAAAGTACAGTAGTATTCTTGGTATCACACTGTCTTTAAATAAATAAATGTCACCAGAATGTGTGTCAGTTTACCTGTGGGTTTGGAACATTAGTCTATGTATATTTCATTCTTTTCCATTTCCCAACCCTGAAAGAGATTATTCAAAACAAACAAAAACAACTTCCTCATGATTCTGTCTTCTGAAAGACTGTAATGAGTAATATGGCATAGGGTGCATTAGTTCTGAAGCACTCTTCTGCCTCAACCCAGCCCGTCACACATACTTCATTTGTAGATATTTCAACCTGTGATTTAGTGGTGGGGTATGTTCCATTAGGACCAAATAAAATTATTTGATTATTACATAAACAGAAAGGCAAGTCCAGGATATGAAGCATAACACAGGAGTCTTAAAAAAAAAAGAGAAAAAAAGATTTTATAATAGAAGCTCTGTTAAAAGACTTGATTGGGCCTTATGGGCATTTAACACCTATAATTATCACAAATAGCAAAACAGTAAGTCTGAGTTGAAATACAAGCAAGATTTGGGAAAATGGTCAATTTATATATTGCTTTTAGATTTCATATCCTCAGGGCTATAAGTACAAGAATGTAAGTTTGCATACTAAAATCCTAATTGGAAATCTCAGCCAAAAGACAAATATCTTAAATTAAAATTAAAATTTGTTAAAATGAGCTCTATATTTGGTGATATTTTTCTTGCTGTGTTACCAATTCACACAAGCAGAAAAGGACTTTGAGTGAACACTGCTGCAGGCCCAGGAATGTACTGTCTTGCTCATCAATAACCTTCTAGTTTCACAGGCACTGGGCCTACTCGTATAGCTGTATTTCCTAATTACTTTGCTTGACAGGAATTGCTAAAGGCAGAAAGGAAAGAAATGATTTAACTTAAATCATTAGCCAAGTCTCAAAAGACTATCTAAATGACAAAATACACATAACAAATTATCCATATTATAAAACCTTAAACCTTCAAAGTATTAACACATGTGACCAAAAGAGTAGCTGGACACTGGATAACTCAAAGAAAAAGGCTTCACCATACTCAGTCACATATATTCTTCAATAACGTACCTCAGGAGGTTTGAATTCGTCAATTCCCCCTTCCATTTTCTGTTTAAGTGCACTGTTTACTTGCTTAGCATTCTGAACCTTAAATAAAGATAACCCAAAACATGAATCAGAACCGTACTTAAGTGAATTTCTGAGTACTCAATAAATGAAACGGGTATGTACAAACCCTCTTAAATTTTGTTTCAGGCGGATAGACACTTATCACACCTAGGGTGTGATATTCCACTCATTCAATTTATATACACATCCACTTATATACATATAATCTATGTAATAGATTAATAGACAGAGTACACAAATCATGATTATTGCATATCTTTTAATAATGTCTCTTATAACCAAAGATAACTGATATATAGGAATTAAAATCCATCACTATTTTTCATTGCCATAATGTTTTGATCAATAACAATTATTCCAATAACAATGATGAGGGTGAATAATATTTGTTAGGTGTTTTTTATGTTAAGCATCATTGTTGGTGCTCCCTGTCACACACTGAGCAAGGAGAATCAACAAGACAATTATTGTCAGGCAAGAGGGGTGAGGGCCTGCACAAGGGTAGCAGAGATGGGATTAAAAATGAGGGGTTTGATTTAAAGGGAATTTCAGAGATAAAACTCACATAACTTGGTTACCACTTGATATGTGTGTGTTGGGGCAATGACACTGGTGAGAGATGAATCAATGATGATTCTGATGTTTTCAACAGACAGCAAACGGAGAAAAAAAACCTTTCGGGGGTTAGATGAAATGTCCAGCAGGTAGCTGGAAATACAGCTACAGAGCTTGGGAGAAATGTGACAGCTTGAGAAGTTGATTCAGAAGTCACTACCACATAGTGTAAGGTTGGCTGTCCAAGAAAGGACAGACTTAGAAGAGTAACTAGACCCGAGGGTTAAACAATAACAGAAACAAACAAACAACAAAGGGAAAAGAAGACTGAGAAAGGCCAGAGACCTAACCACCATTCACTGAGTACTTGCTTTGTGCTAGGCACTGTCTTAGGGACTTATGATACGTTATCTTGTTTAATTCCTCTCAACCATCACGTGACTATCCACATTTCAAGATGAAGAAACTGAAGTTAAGAGAAGTTGAGCAGCTCCCTAAGGTTACACAGGAGGTAGATGGTGTAACCAGGGTTAGAACCTGGGCTCACTGAGTCTGAATCCTGGTGCTTAACCACTACTGGATTATGATGACGATACTCTTACAATACTACTGCTACTACTGCTGGTGCTAATGATGACGATGAAGAGAGTAGCCACTATTGAGCCTTCCAATGTGCCAAACACTGCTAAGCAATCTACATGCATCATCTCAAACAATTCCCAACAGCCTGTCGGAGTAGTATGATTATTACCCCCACCTCACAGATATAAAACTGAAGTGGAGAGAGATTCTAGTATTTCCCAAGATCCCGGAGCTGACAGGTAGCAATGCTGGGATTCAAACCTAGAACTGACAGAAGTATCTTACAATTTGGAAACAAGGTAAATTTTAAAGAATGAAGCTTATGTAAATGGGTCACTGAGAAAAATCTACAACATTTTGTTTACTGAGGTAAAGTGGATAAGCGAAAGGGACAGAATCATTAAAACTGTAACTTTTATAAACTACCTGACGTTTTAATGAGATCAACTCCATGTCCAGTTGCCTCAGGATGGTGTTGGCTGCATTGGGACTACAGGAAACAGCTACCACATCTTCCTGGGTTAAATACATGCCCTTAGGTGGACGGCACTTAGAACGCTGGGAATGGTGGCGATGTTGTAAACTCTGGTACTCTCTCCTTCCAAGTCCAATCTTGCTAGTTTGGACAGGTTGTTCAGTATTACCCTAGAAAAATAAAGATAGAATAACTGGTCGTTTAGTTTTTAACATGTAAAAGTTGAAAACTGTCTATTACTAATAGAGGTACCTGCTGGAGTAAGTACATCTAGAAAAACACTTCTAAGCAATCAGATTATGTATGAGTTCAAACACACACACACACACAGCTCACCAAATGGGGGAAAATAAGCATACAACATAATGTATTCCTGATTAATCCACTCAATAAAATGTTTGATTTCTACACCCAGAGGACTCTGAACAAAAGAAAAAATAAGTTGGACCCTAAACTATTCCTGTTTGCTTCCAGAGGGGATATAATTTCCCTAAGCAATAAAGGGGGGGAAATGCTATTCACATTAAGTACAAAGTTTTTATAAGAAAGTAAGAAAAGGGGCAAAGCAGGAATTATGAGAAGTGGTAGATTAGACAGCTGGTACAACAAGGTAACTTTTCACTCTCACTTTAGAGTTGTTGAAAGAGAAGTACGCCTCTAACTAAAGGTTAAAAAACAAACAATTACCCTAATCATGACATTTCTAAACTTTCAATCTAGTCATCTGTGAATAAAACAATATGTAAATTTGCATTTTGGAAGACAGTAAGAAATTTCTGATGATGATGACCGTGAATGAAGGAGGGTTTCGTTATTACCTGCAATATTCTTAGAGTGTGATATAAAAATATGTTATTTTGTGCTTTTGAGACAGAAATCCATTAGAAACTGTGTCCATTAGGTTGAAGGCTGTTTCACAGAACAGACTTAATAATCCAATTCTTTAGAAAATGAACTGTGAGCAAAAGTTATAAAACAATTATATAATAAAGCAAAATCCACTTCGTTGCTTAAAATCCAACTCAAAGTCACACATGGCAGACTTGATGTTCAGGGAAACACCTCCTAGTACAGCACTCCTAAAACTGTTGGATCAAATACTTTTTTAAAAAAAAGTCTTTTAAAATTCATTTCTGAGCTGGTAGGGAAGTGAGGAAATTCCTCAGAGACCAGAAATGCTGAGAAAGCAGGACTCCAGAGGGGTAAGAGTATGCAGGAGTTGGCATCTGCCCACAGCCCAGGCTTCAGTGGACCGCGGGCACAGGAGATAAAGCCAGGGCTCTGGAAGGGACCTCATCATTGTGCAACCAGAAAAAAATGCCCGTCCTGCAGAAGCAGAGGATGATTAAAGGGGGTCATGTCTATCTTATCATTGGCTAAATGGAAAAGAAACCAAAACAAGTCTCCCTGAGAATCCCCAACCATAGGCCTACATTCAAGCAGGTTTGAGGACTAAATTTTTATGACCTGTCTAGCCTGAAAAACCCAAAATAAAAAATTTTAAGTGTCTCAGGATTGTGGGCTTTCAGACACTTAGCAGAAGCAAATGCAAACAGTCTCTAGAAAAATGCACTTTAAACCCAGGTCTCAAAGTTTTTCTCAAATATGCTCCAAGGAAAATGAGATCACAGCTATAAATTTACAGAAGTCCTGTGAGTGAGAGACAGAGAAGCAAACAATAGAATTATACCTTTGCCCTGGCCGGTGTGCTCAGTGGTTAGAGCATCGGCCCCAGCAACAAAGGGTCTCAGGTTCCATTCCCAGTCAAGGGCACGTCCCTGGGTTGCCGGTTCGATCCCCGGCCCTGGTCGGGGTGCATGCAGGAGGCAACCAATCAATGTGTCTCTCTCACACTGATGATTCTCATTCTCTCTTTCTCTCTCTTCCTCCCTCCCACTCTCTAAAAATCAATGGGGAAAAAAATATACTCAGGGGAAGATTAACAATAACAAAACAGAATTATACCTGCAAAGACTGCAGATACTAGCATCACTAAATAAAAATAACACAATAAATGTTATATGTGTACAAAGAAATCAAAATCAGGCCCTGGCCAGGTGGCTCAGTTGGTGAGAGCATTGTCCCAATACACAAAAGTTGTCGGTTCGATCTCTGGTCAGGGCACATACAAGCAGCAACCAATGATGCATAAATAAGTGGAATGACAACTCGGTATTTCTCTCTCTTTCCCTGCCTGTCTCTCAAATCACTAAAAGCAACAACAAAAAAGGGCCTGTCCGTACACTAAAAGACAAAAGGTTGTGGGTTCAATTCCCGGTTGGAGCATGTACGGGAGGCAACCAATCGACGTTTCTCTCTCCACTGATGTTTTACTCTCTCTCTCCCCTCTCCACCCCCCTGTCTCTAAAAATCAATGAAAACATATCCATGGGTGAGGATTAAAAAAAAGAGAAATAAAAGAACTGAAAAAACAAAACTGTTGGCTTAGAATGTACACATGAGAAAAACAGCCACAATGTAGTATAGAAACATGGAAAGACAGAATGATGCACAATATGAGTGGTTAAGAGACAAATGAAAGTCCATTATATTTCTAAAGGGATTCCCGAAGAAAAGGAGAGAGAGAATGAGGGGCAAGCAATATTCAGAGGCAACAAATGATAATTTTATACAACTTAAGAAGACCTAGGATTCAGAAAATTACAATGAATCCAAAGCAAGTTTAAAAAAGAAATCCATACTCAGATACATCGAAGTGAAACTACAGAACACTAAAGACAAAGAAGAGATCATAAAAGTCGACAGAGATGAAAAAGTACCTCCAAAAGGATAACTAGCCTGACAGCAGACGTCTCTGCAGCAATGACAGAAATCAGAATCAGGAGAACAGTAATCTTCAAATAACAACTGTCAACCTTGGTGCCTAACCCCAACAAAACTAAGATTTCAAGCAATAAATTTGGTTGTTAAAAAGACTGCTTTGGCAACAGGGTAAAGAATGGACTGGAAGGTGTGGTGTAGAGTCTGGCGGCATGGAGGTAAGATGAAGTAATTCAGAGCTGAGAACCTAAAAATAAGGCGAACAGAAGAACAAAGAGGAAGGGCAAAATTTATAGTTACCTGAGAGAATATGAAAAGTAACAACAAAATGAGTAGAGTGAGTGAAAGGGGGAACCACTAAAACTGAAACACAACAGTTTAAAAGGTAGACAGGAAATCAGAGAAGGGTGTTACAGTCAAGAGATTTTCAGGAAGAAGGGGGGAGGAGGTGTCAATAACATGAAATGACAAAAAGTGTAAGTAGAATACAAAGAATAGTCTTTAACCCCTCATGTGGCAGTTAGGCGGTCACTGATGACCTCTCAACAGTCAGGGAAGGGAAGGGACAGAAGAAGCCTGACTGAGGCTAACTCAAGAGTGCTAAGGAGTGGTTTGTTTTCCAGACTGGTTGAGAGATAGTTATGTTTTTAAATGGGAGACCTGTGCATACTTTTGGGCTGTACTGAAAAGGGTAAATATATGGCACAGAGAAGGAATGACTGATGGGAAAAGTCCTAGAGGCGATAGGAAGGGATAAACAGGCTCGAACAAGCAGTGAAATTATACAGAACAAGGGAAGGAACCTTTCTTTCTGTGAGAGAGGCATTCAGGCACAGACTGTTCATTCAGTAGACATTACTGAATATCATTTCATGTTACCAGAGCTGTAACATTTTAAAAGTCTAATCATATCAAATATTGGCAAGGAAGTAAACAATGAGTACTGTGTAAAGTGCTAAGGGGTATGAGATGTACTCAGACCCTGCCTTCAGAGACTTCACAGCTTAGTGGGCAAAATACAATATTTTAGTATAATGTTCTAAGTATAAATACACTCAGATGAAAACGGTATTGTGGTAGAACAGAGGTTAGGGGAAAGACTGGAATTTAAGGGAGTTCCTGCTTAATATTTTGTCCATGAAGTAGAAGGTGAAGTTATCTGCCAAGATTTTGAGGGGAGTGAGAGGTAGTAGGTGATGTGTAGAAAGGAATAAATGTCCAAAATAGTTGCTCAGATTACAGAACAACAGCAACTTTTATTAAAAATTTACTATGTACTGAGTACTAAGTGCTTTTACACATATTTGATTCTCAAAACAATCCTATTATTTTTATTTTACCAATGGAAAAAACTGAGGCTTAAGAGGTTAAAAACTGAGAGGTGCTAAGGACTACACTGAGATTGAAAACTACTTTTTGTAAGTAGCAAGAATTTATATGACTGTGCCATTTTCTCCTGCTGACTGATCCAGTTTTGTAGGTTGATAGGATTAGGGAAGGTATAGTAGAAGGATGAGGGAGGGTGAAAGATACTGGAAAGAAAACAATTTAAGTAGCTGATCATTAGGCTCAGGGAAACAGGTCAGATTTGGAGAAAAATAAAGGGATGAGTAACTGTAAGACGATTTTGCAATATTAACACAGTAAAATATCAACTGGAGGTAAGAATAGGATTTTCACAATTTCACTGATGAAAGAGTTTAAGATGATGACAATGGCTAGAATGGGTTACGGCCCCTGAGTTCCTTAAAAGGAGTAAGAGTCATTCAGTTGGATGAGGTCATGTTTTGTCTCTCCAATTTCAATGTTATTTTCACTATTCCACAGCTGCTTGTACCTCATAAGCCTTTAC
Source organism: Miniopterus schreibersii (assembly GCF_964146895.1). Lineage (NCBI taxonomy): Eukaryota > Metazoa > Chordata > Mammalia > Chiroptera > Miniopteridae > Miniopterus > Miniopterus schreibersii. Next base: position 26,741,402 of record NC_138119.1, read on the forward strand.
ACATCAACATTGGGTCTACTTTTTACACTTATGTAATTCCCTGCCTTAATAAATGAGTATGTGTATCAGTTTAGCCTGTTCTTAATGACTTCAAGTCCTCGTGATTGTCATTACATTGAGGAATACGTGTGCTTTGCTAGTTGGGGATTCTTCCACCTCTTCCTCTGAGGTAGATTTTGATTTTCACTGCTGTCAGTATACCTGCTACTCATTTCTAATTTGGTACAATATGCAACAACAACATCAAACGTTTTCAAGAAAAATGGGTAGGCCCTGGCCAGGTAGCTCAGTTGGTCAGAGTGTCATCCCGATAAGCCAAGGTTGCTGTTGGATCCCCGGTCAGGGCACACAGAGGAATCAATCAATGAGCGCATAAATAGGTGGAACAGACCAATGTTTCTCTCTCTCTCCTTTCCTCTCCCCCTAAAATCAATAAAATAAAAATTGTTTTAAAAAATAAAAAATTGGGTAACAACCAGAAAGCTTAATTTTACGCCAAATACATCTGAGGGTATTTTATTTCCTTTCTATGGATTAAAAAGCAGAGATTGCGACAGGGCTTTTGATACTTCTGAGTGGTTGTGATAACCCCAAAATTACTTAAACTACTGGCTAATTGGAGTTCTAGATGTTCACGCTTTCCCAAAAAACTCTAATTATTATTGGAATTTACAACCTTCTAAGTCATTATGTAAAAACATTTTTCTTAACATGAAGTGGCCTTCCTTCTTTCTGAGTGGACGTGTGGAACTGCCAGCGCTCTAACGGTAGCCATTACCTCTTTCTTGGCTTCCTTTTTGGGATCATAGTCACTATCGTTTCCATCCATTGGGTGTGTTTCTTCCACATCATCGTCACTGGGAAGAGATGGAGATTAGTGAACTTAATGCCTTTCTTTTTATTCTTTTCCAGTGCTCTTATCAAATGGTAATATACCTTGCTAATAATTTTACTAAATATTCCCTAACAGAACAAGAGCTGCCTTGGAGAGAGGAGCTTTTATAATTTAGATTTCTGTAGTGTTTAGAAACATTTAGGGTATACAGAATCATTTTAGCAAACATTTCTAGCTATAGAAAAAAGAGACCCAACAGGAAAGATATTTAGAAAGAATTACCATTTGGGAAAGTGAACACATATATTAATTTGATATCATACTTATCATTTCAGTTCTCTCATTAGAAAATAAACACAAAAACCAGTAGGCAAAATTATTTTATACTGCCATAAAGATACAGCTACAGTAACGTGGACTTCAGTTACTCAGGTAATTGTGGAAAGAGCATCTTCTAGAGAATTTACTTATTAGTATTAAATATATCAATACTAAAAGGAAGCATTTGTGATCACAGTCAAACACAGCTCAAATATAACTCAGCTGCAAAGTTTGCTGGCCACGATTAACAGTTAAGAGTTGAAGAGAGTTCTTATAATTAAGGTTTTTGATTACACAGCCCTTCCTATCAGAGCAGAAAGAAGTACTTACAGTGTTGCGATGATTTTTCTGCCTTAGGAAATGTAATCAATCCAATACAGTAACTATATAAAGGCATCTAACCTACCTGTCACCCTGATTATGTCTATTGGCTAGTTTCCGAGCCTGGCGATCCATCAAGCTTGTCCTAGATCGAGTTTTTTTCCAGGAATAGTAATATTTTACAAGGCTAGCAATAGTCTTATCTGGAAGCTTAAAAAAAAAAAAATCATGTTAATATTAGCAAGTTTAATTCATAAACTCCAATTAACAGAATAAATATTTCTGATATTCTTTGATATTTAGCAAACAAGGGCATAGATTTTAAAAAAAACGTTCATGAGTACCTTTATAAATTATATAAATAAAAAGTGTGTTATAGTCATAGCACTCCACCCACACCTATTATACCTATGACACTGACGTTTCTGAATAAATATGCCAATTTGTTCTGAGGGAGGGGAGGAAGATATCACAAACACAGTGAGAGTGGCCTCAGAAGTCCCCAGCACAGTTGTATTTAATATGTTTTCCTTAAAGAGTTACTCAATTATTTTTTCCCTTTGTAAATTAGAATTTTTTTATTGATATATAATTCACATTATCATAAAAAATCTCCAATTTAAAGTGTATAAGTCAGTGGTTTTTAGTATATTCACTACTATGTGCAACTAAATTCCCAACATTTTCATAACCTCAAAAAGAAACCCTACCCCTTTAGCAGTCACTCCTCCTCTCCTTAACCTCATCTCTATGGATTTGCCTATTCTGAACATTTCATATAAATGGAATCATACAATATGTGACCTTTATGTCTGGCTCCTTTCAGTTAGCACAATGTTTTCAAGAAAAGCTATTCAATTCTTAACAATGATTTTTTAAAAATCATTTTGTTTTAAATCCAGGTTTTAAAATGATAAATAATGCAAATAGACTTTAGCTACCAAATAAAACTCTTTGGGTATTAAAATGACTAATGATCATGCACTGATTTGTCATACAGGAAAACAAGAATGCACACTCGCAGTCAAAAATGTTCGTCTTGAGCCCCGGCAAGTGTGACTAGGTGGTTAGTCTCTAACAATCAATGGGGGGAAAAAACCTCAGGCGAGGATTAAAAAAACAACAAAAAATGTTCTTTTCAATTATGGAAGACACTTTGATGTATCTGCAAACACTATGCAGTTTTTATCAATTCAGGTTAAAAGTGCTTAATGCAGCAACTTCTCAGGTTTATATTGTTTTGGCACAATACTAAAAATTTAAGAGCTAGAAATAAAGAGCGATTTTCTTCCATTAAAAAAAAAGGCAACAGCATCTAAGCAATATTGAATTACTGAATATTTAAAAATTGATTTTCAGAGCCAAAGGAATATAAATTATAAAATAAAATCCTTATGTTAAAAAATAAAATTGAAATTACGACTTTTCTCCTGGAATGACAAACTTTTTTAACAATACTATTACACGTATACTTGTCATAATAAAAATTAATTTATCACAATGAAATAGCAAGTAACTGTCATGCATTAGAGTGATTGTAGACAATAGGACTGTATGCAAATAAACCTTTTCCAAAATATTTTAAAAAATTAAAATGAATGGAAGACATTTTTTCTAATTAGTAATTAGGAAGTGTTTAATATCAGCATAAGATATCATGCAGATATGAATCACAGTAAGACCAAAATTACCATACCATTTGTTGAATCCTGTGAAAGCTCTTCCCATGAAAACTAAAGGCTTGTTCAAATAGGACTTTATCTTCCACTGTCCACTCATCCGGAAAGGGAGTAAAATTAGGGAGATCAGCAAGGGACTTCTCAATGTTATGTTTATGCCAGAACAACATGCCAAGTGCCTTTGAAGAGAAATCAATCCCCTTTGGTTTTTAATGGATTTACGTTCCATCACAGTTAAGAGAATTAAACACAAATTACATTAAAATCTTAAGCCTATGACTTCAACTGAAGATACACTCACAGTTTGGGGTTTTTAATCAGGGTTGCCTAAGTAGCAGACCTCATTTATTTATTTCTTTTAAATCAGGGCCTCAGAATAGAGAATGTTCTTACATACCATATCTGCTGCAGAATCTAAGAAACGGTTAGCTGAGGAGAGTGACTATAATTACTAACGCAGGTCTGAAGGCTCATATCAAGACTTTTAACCCACATTTATTCATCTGTCAATGTGTAGAGAAAAATATGCTAAAAGGAAAAATATGCAGTAAACCAGCAACTGAATGAAAACCGTCGATTCTAACACAAAACTAGAACTGTTTAGTCGATACCTAGTAGAGAAATGCTTGTTTTAACCTTTTAGAAACATATCAGGGACTAAACAGTCCTAAGAAGTAAGAGTACCTCAACTACAATTATAACAATCTATCAGATATATATTTTAAAGTTCTTTATTATCATAATGTACAGGAAGAATTATTATGAGGTATATTAATAACTTCAATGACTTTATTAGCAAACCATAGGAAAGCCTGAAATGGACTATTTCCAAGAGTTCACAATTTCCTCTTCTATTATAGGAAGCAGTAGGCCCTTATCTTTACACTAAGGTGCTGAATATCATTTAGGGGATAGAGTTTTATTTCCTTAGAGACTTAGCAACTTTTTCAATATTGAGTTTTTAAGTTAATTTCTGTATACTTTGGTAATACTCTTTTAAAATGAAGATGAAAATGAACATACATGCAGTCACTTTTAAAGTATTAACTTTCTTAAATATCAAATAGAAAGTCAAAGCCTAAAAACAAAATACATAAATAAGGGCTTCAAAATTCACAAAAAAGATAACTACATTTAGATTTTATTATGTAACCATGTTACTGACTATAGAGTTAGCTCTTTATAATCCAGGTTACCGGTAATTCATTTATTTTACTACTGCTTCTGATAAAGGTCGATCTAATACTTAGTTGAAATGAAATTTAAAAATCTCTATTTCATTTTTATTTTTCCATGTTCTTCATCCCCTTATTACTAGAGATAAATAAAGCATAAGCCACATAAATCTCCTTTTAAAGTTATCTAATTTTTAAAAAACTCTTTGTGAATTATTTCATCCATAATTGAAAAGTCTTAAATATTTCTTTAAGTTTAACGTTAAATTCTTTTAGATTAAAAAGTCAAAGAGAATTACGTGTACTCAAAAATTTTTCCTTTTGGATAAGCATTTGCAGAGCAATCCTAAAGGCTTTCAGATGCTTTTAAAACTCAAAGTAGAATAAGAAACAAGTATTTAAAGAAAAATGGTCAAGCCCTTGAGACAAATGTTTTTGAAAGCAAAATCCTTCATGTTCAAAGGTAAGACTTTGCTAGGACTTTTACTATCTCTAAAGTTGGTTGAGCTGCTGCACTTTTAGGACAGAAATGATCATGAGTTGTTCTTTGGATTTGTAAATGTTGAGGCAAGCCTTAATGTTAAAACGTTTCTTTACATACCTGTTCCACATTGTAGCCATGTTTCTCCTTTGCAATTGCAATATATTCATCCACTGGAATGAAACAATGGAATATAATTAATTATTTTACTTCATTTGCCCAGGTCTACGTTTTTTGTTGTTGTTGGTGGTGGGGTTTTTTTGTTTTTTTTTTTAACAATGCAGAATTTACGAATTTATATTCCAGGGGTAACAAAATAGCCAAAGTCATTTCCCATGAAATGTTACAAAAAAGACTTTTAGTTCTATGAACAGGATCAGAAGTTCACTTGGTTTGAAATTTTACTTAGTATTACTTCTATGACCATATAGCATATACCTATTCAATTCAATTACTATAATTATTTTTGAATGTAAAAAAAATCAACCTGTGAGTAGCCAATAGAGCCTAATTACACTGTAAAATATTAGATAAGTTCTTGATTTTTCTGCTGCAGTCTTTATTTGAAGTCACTTAGCTATTTAAGATCCCATACCATATTTAGAGTTGGCCCAAAGCCTTTACCTTCCCATTTTGCCAGCTATACATAGTAACAACATATTTAGATATGCTTCAGTATCCCTAAAATGTTCTTCAGCATTTCCTGCTAGCTATACAAAAGATGTCTGAATATTCCAGTTTCACTCATCCTCCTATTATTTAGATAAGCACAGCTCCAGTGATGATCACTGGCTATTTCAAGGCCTCATTGCTGAGAAGTCTGCTACTTCACATTCAGCAAGACTGTTTTATGTGAGGTCTATATAGTCCTTCTTGATCCATATATATTAATATTATGTTATTATATTAGCACATTTTTGAGAAGCAGTAGTTAAGAATTCTGATTCTCGAACAGCTAGTCTACCTGAGCCTGATTCTCAGCCTTATTGCTAGTGTTTTAACTTTAGGCAATTAAACTTGACCTTTTTGTACCTTAGTTTCCTCATTGGAAATGGTGATAAAAATAGTATAGTACCTTCCTCTTAGGATTAAATGAGTTAATACATGTAAAGTGTTCAGAATAGCACCTAGCACATTTTAATTACTTTTTAAAAACTTGTTATCATTATTAGTCAGTACAGTACAGATTAATATATGAATGTTTATTATAAAAATAATGCTGTTAGAATAACAACTATCTTTTATAGATATTATTACACCTCCCTAAGATTGTAAGCTTTTGGTACAAGAAATCCAAAATATTATATTTTGTTTAGAATCCATAGCACTTAAACACATGACAGGTCTAAATATATGCTGACTAATTTTAACAAAAATGTCTTATAGTCCTATAAATAGAAGGCTAAAGAATACCAATCAATTTGTGGTTCTTAACCCTGGCTATGCATTAGAATCAGTGGAGGAGCTTTTTTTAAAATTTATCTTTATTGTTGAAAAAATTACAGATGTCCCCTTTTTTCCCCCATTAACCCCTTCTACCCCATACCCCCCCCCCCACTCCAAGCCTTCACCACACTATTGTCTGGGTCCATGGGTTATGTATTTATGCATTTAAATTCTTTGGTTAACCTCCCCCCTCGCCCACTCACCCCCACCTTCCCTCTGAGATTTGTCAAATGGAGGAGCTTTTAAAAAGTCAGTCCAACCCTGGCTGGTGTGGCTCAGTTGTTAGAGTGCTGGCCTGCTCACCAAAGGGTCTCGGGTTCGATTCCCGGTCAGGGCACATACCCAGGTTGCAGGTTTAATCCCAGTTGGGACACACGCCCGAGGGAACTGATTGGTGTTTCTCTCTCCTCTCTCTCTCTCTCCCTCTCTCTCTTCCTCTCTCTAAAATTTAAAAAAAAAAAAAAGTAAGTCCAGCCCTGGCCAGTGTGGCTCAGTTGTTTGGAGCATTGCCTGGTGCATGGAAGGGTCTTGGGAGGCAGCTGATCAATGTTTCTCTCTCACATCAATACTGCTCTCTCTCAACCTCTCCCTTCCTCTCTCTGTAAAACCAATAAAGACATATCCTTGGGTAAGGATTAAAAGTGTAATAATAATAAACTTTAAACAAATAAAAAGTAAGTCCAGGCTCCACCTCTGAAAATTCTGATTGAACTGGTTTGATAGAGACCACATGTCAACAGAGTTTATTTTTTAAAGTTCCCGCAAGTGATTCCAATGCATAGCCCTAGACCTTCAGGTGGATATGCCACATGGGCATCATACTACCAGGAAATGGTGGCTTTCTGAATTCTGTTCACCACTTTGCTAAGAAAGACACCACTGTATAAAAACAGTGTGAAAACAGCAAAAGCCAATGACACCGTGATACTCAGTTTATGAATGAAAACCGTTGCGTATGAGGATTGAACCAAAGAAACCCAACATTCTCTTTCGGGTTTCTCAGTATACAGTCCCAGAACAAACGTAATTTCATGTATTTGTTTAAGAATGCCTCAAGAGCATTTAATTCCTAGATTACCAGCTAGACCTTTTGCTGGTGCTCTAAAGTGCTTAAACAGGAAGTATGACCAGGTATGCAGAATATTACTCAGTTTTCAATTTTTAGTTCTCTTATTGCATCAATAAGGGTAATTAGACTATTACATGATCATTACTCGTGGGACTAAATAAACCATCATGGGACAGCTATAAGATTTAGTAAATATTTTTAAAAGACAAGTTTATTTTACAGCTGCTAGAATTAAGCTGTTCAGTGGGGTTTTTTTTTAGTAAATTCAATGATAACTAAATGGAGGGATGGGGATCTTAGTTTTGTTACCTGCACGTTTCCTATATCTGATGTGCCGCAAAGGATCAGGTCCGCTACATCACATTGAAGTCTAAAGCCACACCATGATTCAAGAAGTGCATGGTCAATGATCCAGAAGGTCTCCGTCCAGAAATGGAGAGCACAAAGATGACCTGATTGATGGCTGCTGAAGTCAGTTCTTTCCCCTTTCCTCTTTAAAATGGTAATGATAGTGGGCTCTTTGAAGTTTGAAGGCATTTCTTTACATCTCCATACACTGAGGAAAAGCCTGTGCAGATGTCTACATAGTAACTCCCTCCCCTGCTTGAGGATTTAAGCAGCAATGCCATCAGATCCTAGGTTTCCTCTGTCTTCCTGGGCCTGACACAAATTGGAATGATCAACCCACTACCTTTCAAAAGGAAAAACATTCTAATATAAAAACCTCCATCAAAAAAACAAAACAAAGACAAACTTTTTTCTTATGAGAAGCTAAGAGACCCAAAAACAAATATAAATTGCATTTTGAATTGGTTAATAGATCCCTATCGACATAAATGTTCAATTTCAGAAAACTTACATTTGGTATCTGGAATACTGTGATATGGAGACCATACAAGCATTCCTCCATTGTCTTTATCTGTGTACTTTGTAGCACCTGGGGAAAAAATTAATTACTTTGAATATGATAGATTTTTATTTACATTCAAAATGAGTGTAAACAAAGTTAGTTTATTTCTATTTTATTATAGTACCTGCAAAAGAGGGCAAAGAAACAAAGTATGGGAAAATAAAGGAAAACAGATTTACATTAAATATATTAAATATCCCATTTATGAAAATGAAGAAAATTTCATAAACACTGAAGCATACTCCCTTTAAATTAAAAAGATTTTCTTTAGTACATTACACACTCCTACTTCTTTATGGATAATAACTGACTTAATCTTGTATACATTACTTAGGAATCATTAAAAACTCTTCTAAAACCATGGAGAATACTTCAGGTGGTAAGTTAACTGTTTTGTCCTATATCTAAATGGGCCAAGATTACTGTAATTTTTAAATATTTGTATCTGCCTCATATAGTTTTTATTTAATCTTATTCTTTGCTAGAAGCCTGCCAGCTACTCCCTTTTAGACTTCATTTATTACACTTTATATTTATAAATGTGCTCTGTGTAAGAAGAAAACAAAGTAAAAAAATGTAAAAGTTAATAATGCTATTTCTCCTTAAAGTAACCTGAGAGTCTACCTCTAATCTAGAAGCACACTATTGCTGTTTCTAATCTAGTTCTAACTTTTTATAATCTAAAAAGTCAGAAAAATCAAGCTCTGCTGAAATTGCATGTAAATTAAGAACAGACAGAATGGATGCATGCCTGACAAAGCTATCCCAGAGCCAAGGGCAGGCCTAGGGAGTCTGGTCTTTTCCTAGCTTCTTCTTTATTCTTAGGTGCATTCAAGTTAATTAAAACTAGCAACAAATGAAGCACTGTTGCCACCTATTTTAAGAAGACTTGTTTTTGAGCATGTCATAATTAACTTTCATAAAGTGTTGTGAGCTACCAGCAACTAATGGCTAGAATTTCAAAATTATTCACATAAAACATTAACAGAATTCTGAGGTTAAACTGTAATAATTTACAAAGTTAAAAGATATTTGGAACACAGAACATTCATTTCCAGGGGTAAAGGAACTACTACTATCATCTCAATCTATAGAAGTTATCAAGCAATAATTTAATATCACTTATTTTTATGTTTGAAGCAGCATCATACATCACTGTTGTATACTCAACAAATTTTAGAGAATGATACACTGTTAGTGAAATATGAAGCTAAAATTATTTTTAAAATTTGTATCTTTTACCATAAAGGAAAAATTAAGCATGGAGAAAAGAGAAATGAGAGAACACTAACAAAGTGTTAGAAAAACCATAATTACAAAATAAATCTAAAAGCAAAACTCATCACATTTTGTCACAAGCATCTTTAATAAAAGAAGACAAAAATAGGAGCTAAGAATTTAGGAAAATGGAAGTCAGAAGTACATTATCTAAAATTTATATTCAATGAAAATAAATTGCAATGTCTTTTAAAAATGTCAGTATTAAAATATATTTAATTAAGATGGGTAAACAATGACTGGAAAATTAAATGAACAGTCAGGGCTACGGGGAACCCAAGGTGACCACTAGGTTCTTCCTGGCTCCCCCGTATGTTTTAAGTTTTTGCATTCCTTCACCCACCATAGTACACTTAAGCTGGACTTCATTCTGGAAGTGTTAAAGCTTTCCCCTGCCACAAGGCTGATGCCCTCACAGTGGCAAAGAAACTGTTAGAAAATGTTTCCCACCTGGGGTATACCTTCCAAAATCTCTAGTGATTGGGGCAGCCACTTCACTGAGCAAATCACATGGAACTTTAATGGACGGACTTGCAAGCTCTTGGAATTATGACTGACCCTATTACCCTCAATTATCAGGCAAGGTTGAGAGAACTAATGGAAAAAGTGGATTCAAGCAGAACAAGTTTAATTACACAGAACTGAATGAACAGATGAGAAGGGTGACAATTTTATGACTTTTTATTTGAAATGCTGATTTTTAAAATCTTGTTTTCCACATATAAGGAATATTTTTCTTTCTTTTAAAGTACCTGTGACCTAGAGCAAGTTAGAAAATTACACCTTTGTAAGCAGTATTGAAACATTTTGTTCTCTCTTTAATTGATCCCTCCAGACTTTGGAAACTCAATGAGTATTTTTATTTTCAAGGCAATATGTTGGTTTGCATAAGTTCAATAAGAATCAGTTCTCTTTATAAGAGGACACAAGGCTTTGACTGGAATGTAACATTTGAGAGACATGCACAGGCTCAGATGTGACCAGAAAGCTTTAAAGAATTAAAATTGACTTTGGAAGCCAATAAAAGCCCCTTGGAAAAACAGCTTGGTACCTTGCTTATATGATTCACAGTAGTCTTTCCAGGTAAGGAACAAAGGTTGCTCACCAGCAGATTCAAGGAAAGAACCTCAGGATACGTTGGGTACCTTGAGAAGGGGTATTGCAGAAGTCTGATGGCAAATATGCCGGTTGGCTTCCTAGCCTTGAGAGGTCTTTTTAAGCTCAGTCGGAAGAGTCCTTATTGGAAAATTCCAGCAAAGCAGAGTTGAAAGAGCCTATGTGGTTAATTACTTTTCTTGCTGGACTTATACAATTAGGCCAAGTTTATTGAAACTAGATTCATTTTACAAATAAATTAAGTCTTAATTTGGTTACCAGCTAGACCTTTGGTAAAGATGGAGGTGATTTTAGAGAGAAAAATTGTTTCAGTAGAAACCATAATACACCTTTGTGAATTAGATTCTAGTGCTGTTCATTGTCTTTTGAGTTTTTAAAAATATTTAATTTCTACCTATAAACTGGACTAGACTCTGAATTTTTCTAGTTTTCCTAAAAACTCAACCCTCCACACTAACATTTTCATTTTCCCACCCTTAGACTTGGAATCATTAAGCACTATCACTGCTCTCTTTCCAAGGCCATGAAAACTAAAGTGGGACAACTTGATGCAAACCTCAGAAAAATCACAACCACAGCTCATCTATGGACAATTTCTGTGCCTGCTGCAGAAAGATCACCAGACATTCAAACTGCAGCCCAGGAGACTGAGACTGTCACTGCCTGCCTTCACTCCACCTGAAGGTGCTTCGAGCCAGAAATCTTTTCAACTGCCTGCCTTCAGAACTCAAAAACCGAGATTATATAGTCTGCTCCAATCATTAATCTTTGTTTTCTTTTGTTTTCATAAAGATGCCTTTTAAATACCAGACTGCTTGCACGATGGGCTTAACTCTGGGAGCCCACCTGAATCACCACCACCTCCTGAAATGAGACACAACTGTTAACTTAAACTGAAAATTTCTCAAGACACATACTGGTTTAATGATCTACAGAACAATCTACCAACCCAAATTCTGGAGGAGGGAACTGTGGGGGTCCAGATGAGTCACCCCAAGATGTGCCCCTATGGTATGTAGATTGTTTTGAACTAAAGGCAACTTTAGCCACAGGCTCAGGAGAAACTTGCCCCCCCCCCCCCCGCCAAATACCTAGAAGAATCTGAATTAGAGGCCTTGTCCATAAGAGATCATCAGCGATAACCATTTCGACCCACCTACATGGCAGGGCAAACTTATTTACTTGAGTATCAGCTCTCAACATCCTGCAATGATCCTTTAAAGCCCCCAAGACTCATTCCCTCATCCCTAGATCAGAATGTTTTATACCTCAATCCCCCTGTCTATTTCTGACCCTCTCCTGCATGTAGGTCTCTGACTCTCTCATGTATGCAGGGTTCCCATACATATATATTTATTATATTTTGTTATTTTCTCTTGCTAAAAAATAAAATAAAATATATATTTAATTTCAACCACATAAAATAAAAGCACAAAAGCAAAGAGCCAAATCATTCAATGGAAATAATACAGACATCCTATCTAAATTTGTCAGAGCCTTTATTTACTTAATAAACTCTATTGCTAGTTCAAGTGAGTATCCTAAACTTCAATCCTTTAATGTGGGACTGATTCTTCCACAATGAATTGTGACGATAAGATAATTTAAATCCTACTTAATTAAACATAGACTGCAACAAAGGTTTGCATTGTCTCAAGTCTTAATAGTATATCATGCTTAATATTTAAACATATTTCCCTGCATCTGATTCTTGCATTATAGAAGGCCTGAATTAAAATATCTTCATTAAATATCTCTTCTTAAACAAATATAAACTTTAAAAAAAATACTTTTCCCCATGAAGAGTAATAGTTAAGTTTCCCCCAAAATTCTTAGCATTGTAATTAAAGGCTTGATCTGACAGAAACTGGCACTCACTCAAGCTGTGGGGACTAAGGGACCAAGAGCTCTACGAACATGGATGTATGAGTGCCTTTGTAGAATAATCGTGTCTGGTAGCAGAAAACACCTAATTAGGCATTTCACAGTGTTCTTCCCCTAACCATTGAACTGGACTCCAGTGTTTTCAATCACCTATGTGTCAACTAGGCCTAGGAGATGACTGATGTTCACAGAAAATGAGATACATTTTAGTAAAATGATTAAGAGTGTAACCATTATAGACCAGACTCCAAGTTTGAACCCCAGCTCTGCCACTTCCTAGCTTTGTTACCTTGAGCAAATTTACTTAATCTGCCTGTGCCTCAATTTAACTCATCTTAAAAAAGGGATGAGAGTACCTACTTCACAGAGTTGTTCAAAAATTAAATGTATTAATACAAAGTAGCTGGCAAATGGTATGAATTATATAAGACTTATTATCCCTAGTATATGCTTATGAAAACAGTTCTTAATTCCTTTCTTTCTCTACTCTGGAGGGGCTTCTTCCCACATTATCAACCAAATAAAAGTATGAATGAATGAAACCTCATGGGACTCCAACACAAATGGCTGATGCCCACTCTCACCAACCCTTTGAAAATGAGATTGAATAGCTGAAGTGACCTTTTAGTTTTTCTGACAAATTAAACGTAATTCCTCTGCTATAATAGAACATTAGAAAGTAACTTGTATTATTAAAAACAATTTACTCTCCAGGATGCTTTGCATCCAATCACGTTTCACCATTTCCATTACAAAAGTCAAAATGAACTAAAATAAAGGACACAAACCCAATGTTTATTTTGCTTTTATCTGTAACAATAATGAAGATTCTATCTCAAAACTGTCTGATATTCATGAATAGTACTGATAATCAAATTTGACTCACAAACAAAATAACCAAGCCTCAGATCCTAACTTTTGAATTAAAAAACCACCCAACCAACCAAAACCTAGGTAGCAAGCTACCACAATTTTAAAAGATGATAGTGGGATGACATTCTGAAAATAAAATTATTGAACAGTTTTTAAAAATATTAAATGCAACACTTAAAAGTTTAATCCCTTAGAAATTTTTTAGATCCTAACTGAAGTTGGTAAAATATGAGACCAAATGAAAAACCAACAACTATCAAACAAAAGTACAGTTATTTCCATGGTATCGTAGATTCAACCAACCATGAGATCGAAAATATTTGGGAACAAAATAGAATGCTGCTGGAGATGTGTACTACGTAGTTAAGCCCATGATGGCTGTGTCTACACTGAACACATACAGTTTTTTTCTCATCATTACTCCCTAAACAATATAGTATAACTATTTACAAAGCATTTACATTGTAGTAGGTGTAATAAGTAATTTAGAGATGATTTAGCATACAGGAGACTTGAACATTCAAGGATGAGTATCCTCAGGGATCCTGCAACAAATCTTCATTGGATACCGAGGGATGAGTGTGTAATTTTGATAAGCTAGGATTTCCACACTAATAGCAAATTTCAAAATAAGTACAGAAATAAAAATCTATTTCTTTTAAGACTTCTAATATAAGTATCATGGAACAAATATTCTATATAAAGAACTTAATATCAAAAATAGTAAGATACTCCAAATATTTTTTAAAATTCTACCATTTATATACTAGGCTCTGAATTATATACTTAATTCACCAACTTCATACTGGGGTAAACCAAGGCTTTCCAAGGGGTATGTAAGCATGAATAAGTTTTACAGAAATCAAATTCAGACCTTCAACTTCTCTAATGTTCTCTTTTCCAAGACAATCTGCCTGAACTTACCTGGATCTAAGCTATGTGCTCATTCTACTTCTGATCTCTTTCTTGATAAATGCCCTCCTCCCACTAAAATAAAAAGGGATGTCTCTCACCCATCCCAGTCTCATGAGTACACTGCTATCCTGGCCTGTGTGGCTCAATGGTTAGAGCGCTGCCTGCGCACACAAGGGCTGCACATTCCTGCTCCGGTCAAGGGGAGGTATCTGGGTTGCAGGTTCACTCCCTGCCCCCAGTAGGGGGCTACTGGAGGCAACCAACCGATGTCTTCACGTTTCTCTCTCCCTCTCCCTGCCCCCTCCCTTCTATTTTCTCTGAAGAGCAATGGAAAAAATTGCTCATGTGAGGATTAAAAAAAAGTGACATTTATCCTTATTCTAATAAAGAGTATCAATTATAGTCTGAGTAAATAAATTGAAGATATAACTTCAAAAAGTAGTAATATTTCAGTGATTTCCCCCCCCTCACAAATATTCTTAGGTTCAAAATATGATGATCCAGTACATTGGATAATCCAAATAGTGGCCATGTAAGACCACCTAAAAAAAGCCTTCTGCACTTTTAAATTATTTTTCAAATTTTGAAGTTTGTTCTCATATTTAGTCTATTATGAAACAAAAAATGCTTTACAGCGATCAGGCCATGATGCGTAAATTTGTTCCAGCATGAAATCTGGCTCTTCAACACAAGACCCTTAATCAACCTGTATATAGCTGTCTATGAAATACAACCTAACAGGGCAATGTATGCAGAATCACTCTTAATTATGAAATTTAACCTTTACTGAATAATTTCCCAGTTATACAATCCGGGTAAGAATTCCATGAAATATTTTTTTATTTTATAACTAGGGAAACTGAGGCTCAGGGAAGACTTGCTCAGAGCATAAAAAATAAGAGCTGGGAAATGAACCCAATCTCCCTGAAGCCAAAGCATGCTCTTTCCAACTGTCTAGCTAAAACCTGAGACAAACAGCAATGTGGAAGTGCCATTCACCTACTAGCTACATTTAAAATTATTTGAAGCCCACCAGCGCCCACGATAGCTTTCGAATAAAATGCATTAAGAGCCATGTCATTTAGAGGGCAACCCAGATCTAGTGAACACTCTTGTGCTGTTTTTACCTTTTGAAAAACAGCCTGCACGGACAATTCTTTTTTAACACCCATTATTTTACCTTCTCTCTTGGAACAGGACGAGCTGCTACCTAAAACTCTTTCTGTGGTTGGTGAACATCATTTTGCACTGCCTAAGGGGCATCGGAGGAATGGAAATACCCAGCTATGCCCTACAAGCAAGGAAACAGGCTGTTCCCCCCAAGAAAATACAACTAAGCCCTACTAATATCTAACACAGATTCCAAGAGGCAGACACAGAGGCAATGTTATTAGGAGCGGGCAAAAAAACAAAAAACAAAAAAAGCCCCTGACCCCAAACCCAGCCCCTTGAAAGTGTGCAAAGCCTGCCCTGCAGAGGGTCTGGGGCGGGGTGGGGGAAGGAAACGCGCTCCGCCGCGGGAGGCTCCGGCGAGGGCGCCTCCATATGCGGAACTCTCGCCCAATCCCCGTCCGGGCTGGAGCCCCGTGACCGCCAGGGAGCCTGTTTGTAGAAAAGTAGACAGGGAGCCCGCAAGCCGGGCTGGCAGAGGACGCTGGAACCTGGCTGCTCCGGGAGAAAATGTCTCCTTGGCAGCGGCCGCCCCTGTCCTGTGGTCTGACTTCCCAGGGCTGGCTCGGGAGCGAGGTGCGCGCCCCGGGCTTCTCCCCGCCCCCTTCCCCCATCCCTCTCTCTCCCGGGCTTCCACACTCCGCAGAGCTGTCTCGAGCAAGACTACACCACCTACCCAAAAAGAAAGAAAAGAAAACCCCTGGGGCGCACGGGTCCGGGGAAGGCTCTCGCCCTGGGTTTTCACCGGTGACAGCAGCCTGGGCATCCGCCGCCTCGCTCCCGAGGCCGGTGCACTGGCAACTGGCATCGGCATGATTCTTACGCACGGCCCCCACAGGCTCTCCCGCAGCCTACGGCCCCGCAATCGCCCTCCCTGGACCTCGGACCCCCGATCGGCCGAGGGCCGTCTCCCTCTGCTCTCCCCGACCTCGCCCGAGCTCAGGGGGCAGAAGGGCGATGCCCCCAGCGGGCAAGCAGCCTCCAAAGAAACCATGTTAACCTTGCAAAGCGCACATCTGCCCACACGCCCTGTGTCACAGCCCTGCCAAGCCTGACAGCCTCCCCGCCGGAGATGCCTGCCCATCCCAGCCCCGCATCCCCTCCCAGCGCCGCATCCCCTCCCAATGGCACACCCGGACCCCCACCCCGTCCTCCCCCCTCTATCCCTGCCACCCTAAACCAATCCCAGAAAAGGGGAGATAGTATTTTGCCTAAGCAAATATATCTACCTGGATCAAATTCAGGGATCCGGGCTTGGTATTCAGCTCCGACTCTCATCCCAACATCTGCAAAGCAATGCCAAAAAGAGAGAGAGAGAGACAGAGAGAGAGAGCGAGAGAGAGAGACAGGGAGAAGAAAAAGAAAAGAAATAAAAAGAAAAGAGAAAATGGAAGAGACACTTAATAAAATATAAAAATTGCTGGAGGGATCTGGAAAGAAGCGGCGGGTGGCTGGGAAGATATTAACTCCGGGCGCTCCGGGAGATGGCAGAGGATGGGGGCGGGGAGCGGGGGGGCCGGGGGGGCGGCGAGGGCGGGGTATCGGTCGAGGGCGGAGGGACAGGGGTCGCGGGGGTGCTGCTGCACTGCACCGGGAGTTCGAGGCTACCGCAGCGCCCGGGCTCCGAGGGGAGGGAGGGCGGGAGCGCGGCGAAGGGAGGGGGCTGGGGGAGGGGAGGAGGAGGGGGGCAGGCGGGCTGGCGGGGAGGAGTTCGAGGCTACCACCGTGCTCGTCGTCGCTGCTGCAGCCGCTCTCGGGCTCCGAGAAGTGCAGCCCGCCGTTGGTGGACGAGGCGCCGCTGCCACCGCCGCCGGCCGGGCTCTTGGCGCTGCCGTTGGCCGACCGGTTCTTCCCCAGTAACTCGGGCCCTTTCTCCATCATGCCGGGCATGGTAGAAGAGGGGAGGGGGAAAGGTGAGGGGCCGGGGTAGGCGTCTGGGTGAAGGGGGGAGATCGCCTAGGGGTGGGGGCGGGAGGGAGAGGAGGAGGAGGAGGAGACGGCGGCGGCGGTGGAGGAGGAGGAGGGTGTTAATATGGAGCCGCCATAACCGCCCCGGTCCGGCAGTAGCGCAGTCGCCTCACAACAACCCGCCCCGGCCCCGCCTCTCTCCCCTCCTCCCTCCGCCCGCCCCGCGCAGCCCCGGGCTCCCCGCTCGGCCGCGCCGCGCTCCACTACGCCGCCAGTATCACTCCGCCCCGCAGGGAGGTTCCGGCCGCCGGGGAGGGGCGGCGGGGGAGGGCCGGCCGGGCCGGGGAAGCCCCGCTCGCCCGCCGGCCCGCCCGCGGCCGGGGCCCCCGCCGCCGCGCGCTGATGAAATCGCGGGCGAGGCGCGGCCGCCGCGCGGGCTTCCCGCCTAGGGGGCGCTCTGGGGCCCGCGCGGAGGCGCCCGCGGGGCCGCCGGACTCTTTGCCCTCTCGGGGCGGAAGGAACGCGGCTGCAGTGAGAGGCGAGGCGCGACCCGAGGCGCCCGGGTCCTGCGGGCGGCCCCCCTCTTCCCGAGGGGGTTGCGGGGCCGGGTGGGCCCGGCGATGGCCCGGCCCTCTCCAGCCCGTGCGGCGGGCTGGCTGCTGGGTGTCAGGGCCCCTCGGCCGACGGCGGGCGGGTGTCGCGCGCTTCCCCGCCCTGGGGTCGGGCCTGGAGCAGGGCGGCCTTCGGGTTCCCCGGCGCATCGGACCGAGGAGTAGGCTCGGCCGGGACCGCGGCAGTTTTTGTTTCTGAATCTCTGAGCGGGGACCCGATTCCCTAGAAGAGACCGGTGGTGCCGAGCTGAGTTTCCGGTGCTGAGCAAGGCAGCTTTATTTTGCTAAAAAGGTTTTTTTTAGTTGTTGTTTTTAACCCTTTACCCTCGTTTCCTCTTCTCACTTTTTTTTTTTTTTTCCTTTTTTTGCTATTGCATTAGTTTGGGAGCGGGTGCGGTCGGTGGCGACCCGAGGCCGGGCCTCCCGCCCGGTTGGCGCCCGCCCGGGTGCTGACCTGTGGCCGCGGAGAGGGCGGGGCCCCGACGCGGAGGTGAGGCCGGGGCTGCAGCCCCGAAGGGTGCCCAGCCCCGCGGAGAGGCGCTCTGTCTGTCCTGCTTTACCGAATTGCATCAGGCAGGAGGAGCAGGGAACTGCGTTTTTCCGTCACCAGATTTGAGGACTTCGGTTAATGGGCCAGGCTGCCTGGCGTTGGGGGCTATTTATGATCCCCCCCCCATGAGTAAGTATCTGAGGATTTACTGTGAGCACCTAGTATGCAGATGTATGCAGAGTAGTATTTGGGGTCAACAATAAGGTATTTCCCAAACACTTAAAAAGATTGCCCTGGAAGAATTCTATTTTAGGTCAATGCAGAGTGGATCAAACCAGAAATAAGCCCCGCCGACCTGAGCAAGCCTTCGCTCCAAGAAATCGGGAAGTGAGCCAAGAAGAGCCTGGGAAGTAAATATTTGGCAGGGGCCTTGTCTAAAGGGGAAAGTCTCCTGGGCAGGTGCAAAATCTATCTTGGTTCTGGCCGTGGAGATAGTTTCAGCTCTCTGTCAAAGCTTGGTGTACTTGCATTCAATATTTAAATCATACCACCAAATCTTTTATTCTAGCCTATTCCAAATATATTTCTGAATATTGTTTTAATTCCCGTATAGTTTTTCTCTAAGGAGAGAACGTCCTGGCCAAATGAAGTGAATAGCCATTTTCCTTGACAGTTATATTTTTCACTGTAAATTAACACATTGGTATTTTTCTTTTTCTACACAAGCCTATGATGAACATGATTCAGCATCTCTGGTCCTGGAACACAAAGGACAGACCCTGAACTGAGTGAATTACAAAGAAATGTCTCTCTGAGGCCTCTTGGCCAGCCAGCTTTCCAACACCCAACTTTGCAACACCCACCTTTCTACAGAAAGGAATTTCTACATACAGATCAAGAACCAAATCGTTGAAGATGAGGGGACTTTGGTAACCTATTTTTATTAGTAGTAAAACCCTTAAAGTAAAAAGATTTTTTTTTTTTTTTTAGTACAGCAAAGAGGGCAGAGCAAGGCAGACTGCATTCCACTCTTGGGAGAAGAACCTCAGGGAGGGAGGTGGGTGGGTTATGGCATTTTTTTAAAAAAAAAAAAGAAAAGCAAGTTTCTGTTTTGCCCCTGAAGGAAAGGAACATGGCCTAACTCTGAAGATCAGTAATGGGCATTAAAATGATTTCCCAGCAATTAACAGGACAGTTGAAAAAGAGAAACGACCTAAGGGGAAGATTTGGGGAATGTCTATTATGGGGTTAAAGGAAGGAAAGAGTCTGAACAAGGATGGAGAGCTTTAAGAAAGGGTTAATAAACTACAGCCAGCAATGCTGGCTCAGGGGAAGGGTTTAAGAAAAGGCCTTTGCATTCCTCAATTAGAAGGGTGTTAGTTATTTTGTTTGGCTGTTTTCTTAGGGTATTTATTTATTTATTTATTTATTTATATTTTCCTTGTATTTTAAATTTGGGACAGACAATACATTTTCATAGTTCCAAAATCAAAAGATATAAGAGGATATACTTCACTATTGTACTAGACATCTCAGTGACTGCAGAAACGCAAGGAAAAAATGTATAAGGATTGGAAAGAAATAAAAGTTATTTGGAGAAATCACGATAGTCTGTATTTAAAATTATAATCTATAAACTATTAATAAGTGAATTTAGCAAGTTGCTGGATATAGTCAGCATATAAAGATCAATTATATTTTTATGTACTAGCACTAAACAATTAGGAAATGAATTTTTTTAAAAACTATAAAAATGTGAAATACCTAGCATATTAATGTCCTATGGCTGCTGTAATAGATTACCACAAACTTGGTGGCTTAAAACAAATTTATTCTCAAAAGTTCTTGAGACCAGAAGTCCAAAATCACAGTGTCAGGGTCATATTCCCTCTAGAGGCTCTAGGAGAGAATCTGTTCATTGCCTTTTCCAGTTTCTGGTGTCTGCTGGCATTCCGTGGCTTGAAGCCACATCACTCTAATCTCTGCCTCCATTTTCACATTACCTTCTCTGTGAGTCTCAAATTTCCCTCTTCCTCTATCATACAAGGACACTAATGGCATTTAGGGCCCTCCTGAATAATCCAGGACTATCACCTTGTTTCAAGATTCATAACTTAATCATATCTGCGGAGACCTTTTTTTCCAGATAAGGAAACATTTACAGGTTCCAGAGATTAGGACCTAACATCTTCGGGGCATCATCCAGCCCTTTGCACCCAGGAATAAATTTTAATGAAAGGTGTGTAGCCTAAGAACTCTATACTGAATATTTGTTATTCAGAGAAATAAGAGAAGACCCAAGTAACTGGACAGGTGTACTGCGGTCATAGATCAGAAGACAATAATGTAAAAATGTCAGTTCTCCCTGAATTGGTCTGTAGATTTAGTCTAATCCCTATTAGAATCGCAGCAGGTTTTGTGTTTGTGTAAATTTACAAGCTGATTCTAAAATTTATATGGAAATTTCAGAAGACCAAGAATAGCCAATACAATCTGGGAGAGGAAAAAGATTGGAGGATTTATACTACCAGATATTAGTAGACCACTGGAGCCCTGGCTGGTGTGGCTCAGTTGAGTGTCACCCCATATACCAAAAGGTCACGGGTTCCATTCCTGGTCAGGGCACATGCCCAGATTGTGGGCTCCATCCCTGGTCAGTCAGGGTGAGGGAGGGAGGCAACTGATTCATGTTTCTCACATCGATGTTCTTTTCTCCTCTCTCAAAAAATTAATTAAAAAAACAACAACACGAAAGTAGACTAGTGGAACTGAATAGAGTTCCCAAACAGATGCTTATGTGAACATTTTATATATGCAAAGGTGACACTGTAGTGATGGGTAGAAAAAACTGGACGTTTTAATAGATGGGGTTGGGTCAGTTGAATATCCATGTGGAAAACAAACCTTGATGCCTACTCATGTTATCTTTATAACTTTGGTAGTCAAATATTAAACGACATGAAAAGCTCAAGTTATAAAGGAAAATATTGAACATTCCAAGTACAGAAAATAGTACAAAAAACACAAAGTATCTTGAATTTTGTTATGTCAGGAAACTACAGATAGATTTGTATTCCTGGAGCACGAAGTCAATCCAGAATGAGGCTGCAGAGGTAGGCAGGGCTGAACTACATAAAGCCCTTTATAGCATTGAAAAGGTTAAGCAATTTATAGATAACGGAAAAGGACCAGAGGGATCTAAGCAAGAGTGTGATTTGGTTCAAATGGTATTTTAGATGGAAATTGAGTTTGGCAAAGAAACCAACTGGCAGTGGTAGCAAGGATAGAAGCAGGGACAGAGGTAAACATTTAGTAGGTAAAGTTAGCAAAATTTGGGGGTTGATTGAATATGGACAGGAGAAGGGAAGGGGGGAGTCTAAACTGGTGCCAGGATTTTGCCTCGGGTGTCTGGGTGGATGATCGTGTCAACAACTGAGGTGGTAAGTCCTGAAGACTTACCAATTTGAGGGACAAGGAGGTTGAATTCATTTCTAGGTACATTAGATTCTCCATAGAGAGAGATCCAGCGTTTGACTGGATATATAATTAAGAACAGGACTGGAGAAAGGAGTTTGTTACCAATTGATTGTAGCTGACTAAGGTCATGAGACCTAACTAGATCACACAGGAAAAGCATATAAAATGAGAAATACAATGAGCTGAGAATGAAAAGCAGAGGAACACCAACACTGAAAGGCCACAAAGAAAAGAAATTCATAAAAGACAGAAAACTAGGAGAGTAACATACTGAAACCAAACAGAAACAAGATCACTGGGGAAGCAGAGAAGTCCAGTGAGGAAAGGCTCGCATGGGTACAGTGCTTAGGCAAGTAAGAGGTCATGAATGGTCTTGGTGAGAGCAGTTTTACCGGGATGGTGGACTGAGAAGTGAGGAAATAAGGAAATGGGAATAACCAATGTGAACCTCCTCCAGAAGAGCATCCGTGTGGATGAAACAGCAAATAAAACAAGGGACTACATTTAGTGTCTTAAAGCAAAAAATTATAGAGCTCTAGGCAAAAATATGTATATAGGTAACATTTAAAAAATTGAAATACCAGATGCTGTTTCCCCTTAGTATCAGATGGACATTTAAAGCTGCAACATCATGCTAAGGAAAGGAGACAGTAAGTCATCCGTATCCCTGCACATAGTAGGGACTGTGGACTGTGGGCCCTGAAAAAGAAGATACCCACCGAGAAAGGCTCCTAGTGGTTTAACTGGGCTCAGATGAAAATAACACAGCGTAGTAACCATTTCTACGCAGAGGCCTTACACAAACCGCACCTACGGGAGAAGCCCGCACCGAGCTGCCGGCCCGCGGTTCTGCCGGCGGAGCCAGCCCGCACTGGGGAGCGCCTGGAACCCTTCAACCAATAGGACCGAGGCTTTCCCCGTCCAATTGGAGCTGTGCAGCTACATCATCATTAGCGTCTACGCTGACCAATCAGCAGCTCCATCCTGACCAGTCAGACCGGGCCTTTTGGACCAATCAAACTGCGAGGACTTGGTGCTTATTTGCATGAAGAAGGACCAACCAGGGGCCAGGGGCGGGGGACCTCCGTCTGTACCAGGCCGCTCCCCGCTGGCTGGACGGCGTTTTCCTCTCCGCAGAAGACTCCTTTTCGCTGGCTGGAGCTGAAACCCCAAGGATGTCCCCCTGGTGCAGAGCAGAGCTGCCCAGCTGGAGAAGTGGCCTGGCCCCAGGGCCTTCCAGCAGCAGTGCTGTGTCACAGAGGAGCTGTTTGCACTGAATAAAAGTCCCTTCATCCCATCCCAAATTAGGGATTCCTTTCGGTGTCGAATTGATGCCAGCAACCTTCCCACTGACAATGCTTAATAATTATTTGAACAAAAATTTCTGACTTCTGTGTTTAAGTTTTCAAGAGTTTTTTTCTGTGTTAAAATATGTTCCATCTTTTTTAACGTTACTAGTGTGATTAGTTTTTAGTCTTTAATACCAACACACACCCACACAATGAACTATATATAAGTAACCTTTTGAAAAAGAGTGAAGCATATCCACTTATGTCAATATAGAACAATCTTGATATTTTAAGGGGAAAAAAATCCATGTGCAAATAGTTAATACAGCATTCATGTATATTGTGTGTGGGTGTGTTGTGTCTTAGTCTGCTCAGGCTGCTATAACAAAGTACCACGGACTAGGTGGCTATTAGCAGCAGAAATTTATTGCTCAGTTGTGGAGGCTGGAAGTCCAAGATCATGGTTGGGTGAGAGCCCTCTTCCAGGTTGCAGACTTTTCCTCTAACTTCACATGGTGGAAGGGGCTAGGTATCTCTTGGTAACAATTGCACATGGTTACTAAATCGAGCCAACAGTATCCTCTGGGCCTTTCTTACATGTTATAGTTTAGCCTGGTCTCTCCTCACTTAGACTGCTATAGATTTCTTATGTCCCCTTTCTTCCCTCTCCTGAGTAAATGAGTGTACATGTATTACTATTTCATTTCACCTGGTTGTTTTAGCTTACCTGGACATTCTGAGAACTTTTTGAATTCTACCTTTCTTACTCAACATGTTATATGATGCAGTTGTGGGCATTTGCACCTGTGATAGATGGCCTAGATGCAGTAAATGGAAGGGAGTTTCTGGCAAGAGCGGAATGTACAAAAGCCTGGAACCTTAATCTTCAGGTTAGTCTATTCCCTGTTTTCTGTATTTTTTTAATGTCTGCCTTTCTATTTGGCTCCTTCTTGATGGCCTATAAACATCTTAATGTTTCTTACATTCAAAAACAATGCAAAAAGTAATCCTTCCTTCAATATTGTGTCCTCAAGCTACTTGTCTTCTTCTTGTAGTCACTCTCTTTGAAAGAATATAGGGTCTACCTCAAGTCCCATACCTCCCATTTCATCTTTAACCTGAGGACCCAGTAGAAGAACCAGTGGAGATTCTGGAAGGTGAATAGTAATGGGAAAACAAAAATTCATAATGCTTGGGTTCAAGTGAAAGTCCTTTTAACCTTGGGGGTGAACAAAGAAGAAAGACTTTTGAGTAGCTTCCAGATATGTTCCATGCAGTAGGGATAAAGAAAGGGTCTTTTTTTTAATGAAGTTTAAAGTTTTTCTCTTTGGGGATTTTGATCAGAGGGTATAGCAAAGATTTGAATTTCTATTTTAATTACTTCAGGTTGCTGGATTTGTGATTTTTTTTTTTAATGCCAGGACTGAATTACAAGTCTGAGTTGTATTATGTGGATTATATTTAACTTTTAAGTTACTAAATGCAATTATGTTTTAAAAAATTACAGTATTCCATATACTGATATTTTAAGGTACCAGAAGACCAGTATTTTTTGTTGGAATAAAACCATTCTTAAAAATTCTGAAATTTGAATCACTGATATATTATACTGCATTACAATTTCTAATCCAGCTGTGTTTTACTTGTGTAGATAAAATTCCTCTATGTCTCCATAATTCCTGAGAGGAAGAGTAAAGGACAACTGAAAAGAAAAGCTACTATTGGTAGAATAATACTTGAGTTCCAGAGACTTCTGAACAAATAAGATAAGCCAGTATTTAAACTAATTCAAGAAACTTTTTGCATTGGAATCCCATCATGAAAATAAAGAAGCCAAAGGAGTACTGGAAATATTTCTGTTGAAGGAATAACAACAGCTTGCTGTCAATAACAAGATTGCAACCCATGGAAGAAATAGTTATTAAAAATACCTTGAAATGAGTATGCATGTGTGCATGCAAAAAAAAAAAAGCAGAGACCATTTGAATACAGCGTAAGGAGAAAATATCTGGAGTTATCTAATAACCATGATTCCTTCTTCCAGCCATTGTAGAGAGAATTCGTGTTTCAGCAGCTGGAAAAATGTGCACAAGAGTAAGTTCACTATCTAATAATGACTAATGGACACAGTTAAAGAAACATCTTTTTAAAAAATGTGTCATATTTCATCTTCTATTTGTCATGATTAATTACATTTGCTTCACTTCATGTAGTGTTTGGCTAAGTTTGTTTGTATTGCTTTATTCATTTTATCTGCCAACAACTGATATTAGACTGATGATTTATATTTAATGTTTAAATTTTTATAATTTTCCATTTTACTTAATGCATACTTTTTAAAAATTGTTGACAATATTACAGATGCTTCCATTTCCTCCCTCCCTGCCCTTTATCCCCCCTCCACCCAGCCTCCTACCCACCATAGGCCTTCACCACACTATTGTCTGTGTCATGGGCTGTGCATATATACATATAAGTTCTTTGGTTAATATAGTCTAGTCCCCCCGCCTCCTCCCCTCTGAGACCTATCAGTCTGTTCCATGCATCCATGCCTCTGGACCTATTTTGTTCATTAGATTCCACATATAAGTGATGTCATGTGATATTTGTCTTTCTCTGCCTGCCTTATTTCGCTTAGCACAACAATCTCCATGTCCATCCATGCTGTTGCAAAGGGTAGGAGAGCCTTCATTTTTACAGCCGCATAGTATTCCATTGTGTAAATGTACCACGGCTTTTTTATCCACTCACATTTTTATTTTATGAATTATAAAGCTTCAAAAAAGAAAATACTAGTATTTTAGTTAGTATTTGAATCAAATACCCCAATTCTGATATCCATATCCTCTGGTATTGCAGTGATTTAAAAAAAAAAAATTATCTTTATTATTGAAAGTATTACAGATATCCCCTTTTTCTCCCCATTGACCCCCTTCTACCCTGCACCCACCCCCCGCTCCAGGCCTTCACTACATTGTTGTCTGTGCCCATGGGTTATGCATATATGCATATAAAGTCTTTAGTTAATCTCTCGCCACCCACCCGCCCACCCACACCTTCCCTCTGAGATTCCTCAATCTGTTTCATGCTTCTATGTCACTGGATCTATTTTGTTCATCAGTTTATTTTGTTCTTTTGTTCTTCAGATTCCACATATAAATGAGATCATTTTGCAATGATTTTTTTTTTTTAATGCAGTTCTCCCATAGAAGCATCTCTGACTCTATCCCAGAGAAACTATGGGTTTACTCTCCTGAGGAGATTGTGCAAACTCAATGATACTTCATGAAAATTGTGTATTTATCTGTCTGTCTGTATTGCATCACAAAGTCTTTAAATATTTATGAAACTGGAAGTGATTTTATTAAATATAATGGAAGAATACTCCTTTCAGCCTTGGTGAATGTTTATTTAGTACGAAGAAGGACCTGAGAGCTGAACTAACTCTGGATATACAACAAAGTTAAGTTGTGGACATTCTGGTACAGCCAGTCAGCCAGCTCTGTCTCATTTTTCTTCAACTTAAACCTTGTCTAAAACTGAGGACCATCTGTGCTATGTAATAAAAAGTTATAGTCTCTGTGCCATAATAATAATTTTGAATTTATATGATTTAATATATCTGAAGTTTATACTTACAAAAATCATTAAACAAAAATGTGTTTAAATCTCATTTAAAATGGAAAAAATCATTTTTTAAAATTTTCTTTTTATCTAACCTGTTTGGTGAACAGTTTAGTCATGATCAAAATGAGATAATGTATAAGCAATATGTAAACTGTAAAATGCTATGAAGAGGAGTCTATCTAAAAGCTAATATTAAAGATAAGACATTTCCTCTCTCTCTCCAGAGAGAATAACCCTAAATCTGTTAACCTTTTCTAATAGGTTTTCATTGCCAACCACACAAATTCTTGATTAATATTCTTTGAAATTCCATTAAATTGCAGACAGAAATATAGTCCTACATTGATCCTTGGCTCTAACGTGTCCTTTCTACCAGGACAGGACAGACTTTCTGGGCCTGACTTAAATGTCTAGCTTTTAGAGAGCTAGATTATTCTTTGCTCATTTGTATTTTCTTTGCATTGTAGCATTAGGCCCAATCATGCAAACTTTCTTGTAGCTTTTCTTTGAAAGCACCGAAGAAATTAGCTCCAAAATTTATTTTAGATAATAGAAAATATTTAATTTCTCCCTCTCACTCATTACCAAGAAAAATATGGCAAGTTTTAAGCTTCGGGAAAGATATATTTCTTTTATTTGCATCCTAATGTGAAATTACTGCCTTAATACTCACCAGCAAAAATTATTTCCAGTTCTTAGAAATACCACTATCTACAGACTTCTAAGTAGTTTATTTGTAGTTGGAACGTAAAGAGGTTATCTTATACTTAGTTACTGCAACATTCCCCTTCTATAAAAGATGCTATTAAATCAACATAATTATAGCATACAGTCTTTGAGCATCCCACTTAATAGCAATTTATTGTTGACCCACTCACTCGCACTGTACCCTCATTGAGAGTAATACCATTCATTTATCTGAATAATGACCGGTTGAGGGGAATAGCATTTGTATGAATAATAATTGAATAAAGAACAGTGAAAGGAGAGTTTTTATCTTATCATGCTAAATATTGTGGAGGGAGTTTAAGCCGATCACCCTGGGCACTACCCAAATGACTGAATCATTCAAGTACTTATTCATTAAATCCCATGCTTAGAGTTCTTAAATAATAAATATAGATTGTACTATATGTTGCTCATTTAATAGCAAATATTTGTTGAGTGCCTACTGCCTGCCTATGCCAGGTATGTGCTTAGTAAATATCCCTGTTCTTATGGAGTTTACATTTTAGAAGGAGGAGACAGTAAATAATAAACAATAAATTTAAATATATATATATATATATATAAAACACTAAAGTGTATATGTAGTATAGGTATATGTATCATGTTAGAAGGTGATATGTGCTATAGAAGAAAAATGAAAGAGCAGGGCATTGAGTGCTAGAATTGGGTAGATTGCAATATTAAATAGTGTTTGAAGTGGGTCTAGAGAACTAGTTGGAATTTGAGACGATCTGTAGGAGATAACGGAGTTGGCTCTGAAGACATCAGGGAAAGAGCATTCCTGGCAGAGGAAACAGCCTGTGCAAAAGCCCTGGGATGAGACCAAGTGTCGCATCTGCCGGGGCAGGCAAGGACCCAGGATGGCGGAGTGCAGCGAATGGACCAGTATAGGAGAGGAGGTCAGAGAACAGGCTAGGGTGGTGGTGCCGGTGGAGGAACCAACTTCTGTAGAAACTTGGCTTTTTTACTCTTAGTGAAACGGGAAAGCGCTGGAGGGTTCTGATGAGAGGGACATGATCTGGTTTATGTTTTAAAGGAGCCACAGTGGCTTCTATGTTGAGAAGAGACTGTAAGGAGAAAGGGTAGAAGACATGAGGCTGCCAGAAGCTATTGCGGCGGCCCGGGAAAAAGTTAATGACGGCCCCACACAGGAGTGGTGCCCAGCAGTTGGATGCTGAGTGTGTTTAAAGACAGAGACAACGTGAGAGGCTGATGGATTGGCTGTGCGACGTGAGAGGCAGGAAAATCAAAAGTGACTCCAAGGTGTTTAGCTGAGCAAGCGGAAACAGGAAGATGTTATCACCTGAGCTGGGGGAGGCTGGGGCTAGAGAGGGCTTGGGGAAGGAAATTCAGCAGTTCAGTTTCGGTCTTATTGAGTCTGAGATATCTCTTAGACATTCAGATTGAGATACGGAGTGGGCAGTTAGGTATACAAGTCTGGAGAGATGGCTAGCCTGGATATATAAATTTGGGAGGTTATATTGTACATGTAATTTGCAGGGCCCAATGCAAATTGAAAATGAGTATTTAAAGAAATTACTAAGAATTTCAAGATTGGGACAGAGCATTAAATCAAGTGCGGGGTCCTTCTGAGGATGTGGCACAGGTCACACACCCATGACGCCGGCCTTGTTGGGAAGTCATTGGCAAATACATGATATGTAAAGCCACACGATCGGACAAGATCATCAAGGGAGGAAATGTAGATGGAGGAGAGGACCTAACACTGACCCGTGGGCCACTCTGGTATGAAGAGCTGGAGAAGAGGAGCCATCAAAGGAAACTGGGAGGTAGGAGGAACCAAGGGAGTGTGCTGACCTGGAAGCCAGGAGAGAGCATGAGGCAGGAGTGAGCAGCTGCAGAAAATGCTGCTAGGCAGCCAAGCAAGGTGAGGACAGGGAATTGGCCACTAGCTTTAGCAATTTATAACCTATAGCAACAGTGATTTTAAGTTTTTCGTAAGTGGTTAAGCAAAACTACTGAGGGCCCAGCCGGACATGGCTCAGCGGTTGAGCATCGACCTAGGATCCAGGAGATCGTGGTTTGATTCCCGGTCAGGGCACATGCCCGGGTTGCGGGCTCGATCTCCAGTCTGGGGTGGGCAGGAGGCAGCCGATCAGTGACTCTCTCATCATTGATGTTTCTATCTCTCTCTCTCCCTCTCCCTTCCTCTCTCTGAAATAAATAAAGATATTTAAAACAAACAAACAAACAAACAAAAACTACTGAGGGGGTACCACAAATCACAAAAGTGTAATAGTTGAAAATGATTTCTTGATATTACATGGCAACAAAGATATGGGGCCATATTTCACATTTGTACAAACTCCCTAAGTATGGCACATTTCTATAATCACTTTTATATAAGTAAATTTCTATTAAAATCTTGGTATATTGGGAGCAGAGAAGATAATAATACATTTTAAATGATGTCGGAAGTGGATTTTCTGAACTTTTCCCAAATTTTTTTGGAGAGTACCTATCTGGGCCGATATCAAGTATTTATGAGGCCCTGATCATTTGTCTTAAGATAATATTTTATTTAAAAAAAAATTAGGATCCTTACAAAGAGAGATTGCTTTTGAAATACTAGTTATCCCCCCTTTCTTAGTTTCTATTGCATGTGCTACCATATTATCTCAAGACATGTCAGTAAGACACTGACATAGAAGGGCTTTGAAGCAAGAAGAGACGTCTTCCCAACCTTGACCTGAAGGTAACTTTAAGTATCAAATCAGCAGGCACCCAGGGGTTGTTCCAGAACAAAGCTTCACCTGTTGCCTGGTCGTATGCATTTTAATGCACTGAACGCTAAGAATAAAGAAAAAAAGTCATAACCAGCTTCTGACTTTTGATTAAAACTCTTTTGCAGTTTTCACAAAAACATTTTATAACCTAGCCAGTAAAGTGAGGGTTTGTGTTTTTGTTGTTGTCTAGAAGAATGACCCAGGCTGTGAAAAGCATTCTTCCAGAAACTTAAAGTCTGCTAACTGCTTCCAGGTTTTGATATGCTTCTGAGGTTAATAGGATATCGCAGTAGGGAGCCTCAAAGTGAAGGTAAGTTTTACCTAGAAAATAATTCTATTTTTGTACTGGAAATTGAATTTGCCTTTTTAGACGGAATAAATTTGCATGTCAAATAGCGAAGGAAATTCTGCAAAGAATCTCGACCACATTTAGACACAAATTATCTATAGTTTACTGCCTTCGGTGACCTCTTTGCCAACTATCCTGGGTCTGCAGATAAACTCTTCTGATATGGGCATTTTAAGCACCATGAGGAATGCATGACTACCTTTCAGAGGCAAGCAGTCTAGAATACAAGAACTATACGTTATACATCCAAAATATCTTTTTCTGGAGAGCACAGACTAAGGTCCCTGAGATGAATGTAAAGTGAGTAAACAGATACGGGAGTTGCTGGGAGTAACAGGGGCTCACGCTGTGTGAAGGGTGCCCAAAGTCCAGGGTGCTATATAGGGCCAAAAAAGAAATCGCTATCTGGAAAGGAGGGAAAAAGATGAGCCTTGTTGGCAGTGACCCCACTGGCGTTAGAAGCTGAGGACCACCCAACCCCTCTCCCTTGCCTACGTTTAATAAAAACCTTCCACCCAGACTCCTTTGGGAGGGGGTCTCATTCTCTGAGGTCGCCCATTCTCAGTTCGTGAGTGTGCACTTTTGCTTTATTAAATTTATTGTGTTTTGCTAAATCTTTCTGCCGCTCTTGAATCCTTTCTTGTGAACTGACAAGAACTAGGACCTTGCTATTAGGTCGAGGCCTTCACGGTGCTGCTGGGCATCAGACTAAAAGCTAGAAAAGTAAATTTCATGGAATAAATGTAATTAATTAATTATGTATGCTTTTGTTTGGTTGCTCATCAGTTATCGCTGGCTCATCCAAAAAACACCCAGACATGTGAGAAGTAATTAAAATTAATTGTCTTTGATCTTTAGCTGACTTTTGACCATATTACAAACTTAGCTTTATACATTTAAATTGGTCATTGTTATGAAAAGTAATTTTTCAAGGTAATAGGATAGAGCATGTTTTATATGAAAGTTTATTATTGTGATTTATAACTTTTTTTGAGTTGATTTTTTAGAGAGAGAGGAAAGAAGAGGGAGAGAAAGAAAGAGACATCTATGTGAGGGTGAAGTGTCAATTGGCCTCCTCCTACACGCCCCCTCCTGGGGATTGAGCCTGCAGTCTGGGCATGTGCCCTGACCAGGAATTGAACCAGCACCCTTTTGGTGCATGGGAGGACTCCCAACCAACTGAGCAACACCGGCCAGGGCCCGATTTATAAGTTTAAAATATTTTCCCTGTTGGTATGTGAGTGTCCATTTGTACTCTTGCCCCAGGCTGTGCAAATGTCAGGGGAAGTTCCACAAAGTAGTATATGATGAATACATTTCTATTTATTGGTTGATATAAGATCTTCATGAGAAATAAACATTTTCTTCATGGTGAGAATGGTTTACATTTTAAAAAACAAATAGTGCTTTGATCTGTTGAAAATCTTTTTCTAGCCGTTGGTGGTGATTTCTTTTTCTTCTGAACTATTTCCATGTTTTTAAAAAGCATTTGAAAAAACATCAGTTTCCCTTTCCTCTTCTGAAAAGCTGAGCTGTGACATCATGAGGTACACAGTGTAAGGTGAACGTCATGGTGAAGAGCATCCCACAGGACCCGACCCAGCGCCGAGAGGCAGAGTCCCAGGGGACAGAGGAGGCTGTCCACATTTGGGGACAGCGTGGAGTGAGTATAAGAGCCGAGCTGGGTAAGGAGGGCCTTCACATGGGGTGGTGCCCCAGAATGGAATGTTGGGGCCCAGGCCTGGTGACAAGGGTGCCCATATGTAGGGCAGCCTGGCATGGGGGTTCAGAGCCTGAGCAGACTAAGGACATGGCAGCAATAAAGGGAGGCGGATTACAAACAGGGGGACTGATGGAAAAGTAAAAAGATCAAGAAAAGTGGGAGTCAGGGTTTTTACTGTTTAAAGGAAATGGACAAAGCTAGCGCGAACGCTGTGGAGTTCGATTGGAATTGGTTGTGTCTGTGTGAACTCATGGGTTTCAATAAATATAGTAAATTCAATTAATAAAATCAATAAATACAGAATTGTGTGTGATGAGTGTGTGTGTGTGTATGTGATGGCCTTGAAGTAGCACTTGTTTCCCCCCCTCACCAAAAGCAACGAACACACCTTTCATCCAGGTTGCTAACTGTCATTTTACACTAAAAAGAATCAGGGTTTTTCTGGAGATAACTGATTCCAGGGCTCAGTCAAAACTTTTAGGACATCCTATTAAGCCAAAGAGTAAGAGTGTTCTGAGAATGATGAGATCATGTCAAAAGGACACAGAAGCCAGCTTAAAGGGGATCCCATTGATCCACGTGAATGCCTAAAAGGTAATGCTATCTATTATCTAAGGGATGGGCAGTAACCCGTTGAATATAATAGGAAGTTATGAGTCCAGGCTAACATACATTCAGAAAGGCAAGGTATGCTGAAGAAGGGGATGTTCACATTGTTTCAAAGTGCCCCTATGCAAGGTGTTTGCTGGTTACCAAAGGAAAGGTAAGCTTCCAGTGAGGTCTGGCCGACACCACCTTAATCGAATGATGAAGGCCGACATTCTCAGTAAATAAAGCAAAATCCCGCAGCCCCCGATAGAGTGCACTGAGGCCACGGCCTTGTTTCTGTAACATTTCTGCAGAAGATGCAGCGCCGGAACTGAGTCATGAGAAAACACTGAGCAACTCCACATCGAGAGACATTCTGTAAAATCACTGGCCTGGGATCTTCAAACATGTCAAGGCCATGAAAGTCAAGGGAAGACTGAAGAACTGTTCTAGGCTAAAGGCAGCTGGAGACAAGACAAGTGAGTGCAATTTGGGATTGTGAACTGGATCTATAGAGGACAATTGGACAATTGGGGCCTGGGGATTAAATTGTAATGTCAGTGTGAACCTTCTGATTGTGATGGTGTCTTGAGAGCCTGTAGGAGGATGTTCTTGTTTGTAGGAAATATACATGAAAGTATATATATTTTTAAATCCTTACCCTAGATTGTTTTTTTCCATTGCTGCTTTTCAGAGAAAGTGGAAGGAGGGGAGAGAGAGAGAAGGAAACATCGATTTGAGAGAGACACATCAATTGGTTGCCTCCCACACTCACCCCGACCTGGGCCAGGGATTGAGCCTGTGAATGAGGTACATGCCCTTGACTGGAATCAAACCTGAGACCCTTCAGTCCTTGGGTCGGCACTCTACCCACTGAGCCAAACTGGCCAGGGCTACAGGAAAGTATTTGGTGGGTAATGGGGCATCAGGTTGGCAACTTAATCTCAAATGGTTCAGGAAGAAAAGATCTTTGAATTCTACCTGCAACTCTTCTTAAGTTTGAGACTGTTCCAAGACAAAAAGATGATACTACATATAAAAATTAAAAATAATCCTTCAAATTAGCTCATTATAATTCTGAGAAATGAATAGAAAATAACACATCCCTTTTAGCCAACTAGCCTAAAGACACTTTAAGAGCAGAATTTAAGTAAGACGACCTAGGTGGTTCTGATGGAACGGCAGATAAAACGCAAGAAACTTGTGCCTTGCAAGTGATCGATGAGCACAAAATGCTGTACAGCAAGGGTGGAAGTCTGCACCACCTATGAATACTGAGTACTCAGGTCCAGGGGCTGAAGCAGACTGCTGAGCAGAGAGTATATTTCCACATTTTAGAGTAGAAAATAGTGTGAGTTTCTGCCTGCTGAGATGGAGCATCACAGGGGCTGCATTGTTAATTAATTGATTGACTCATCCTGGCTCTGCCGTTTTCTGACTGTAAGACGTGGCCAAGTCACGTAATCTCTCTGCGCTTCGATTTCCTCACATGTAACAAGAAAGGGATAATTCCAGGGCCTACCTCCTAGGTACTCACGGGGGGAACTTTAAATGCGTTAGTGCATGTACAGAGCTTAGAACACTGCCTGGTACAAAATCAGTGCTACGTGAGACAGTGGTAACTACTGTGGCTGCTGTTCTCATAGTTATTAACTTAGTCATCAACCATAGGATGTGCGCTCTTCCCTGTGAATAATGGTGGCCCAAGGCGCATCTCCCCCCACCTGGAGCTGAGAGAAACTTTCCCTGCTGTGGAAGTTTCTTACACCACCCCCAGCTGCTGTCCCTCTGGACGGTCCTTAATGGTATTATCAGTACCCACCATGGCCTGGGCCCAGCTTTCCATCCGGACCCTGGAACCCCACTGGCTGAGCTGGATGCCCCTGGCCCATATGTCTAGAATGGATCTTCTATTTCCAGCAAGTGGTTCACTGCTTTCCTTCACTCGAGTCTGCCTTTAGGGTGTTGGCCTCTTCATTACCTCTTTTTGGAATGAATCAAATTGTCTGGGACTATTGACTAAACCCCACCTCCTGTGTCTCCCGCAGGGCTTGTCTGCGCACCTCTGTCCACTTTGAAGTTGGCACAGCATCTTTAATAAATTTGAAACTGAAATACGTTTGCATTTTTGATATTTTATATTTTCAACAACCGTTCAGTGCTTAGGCCCCAGATGTCTATGATTATGAGCACATTGAACACTGACAGAGGCAGGCTCATGTAATTTTCTTAGGATCCTGTGCAGAATTCTAAGCTTTAATTATCAATCAATAGTTAGACTTCATTTCTTGTTTGTTTGCATCTATTTATGGAACTCATTTAGGCAACTCTTTCATGGTCTGTGAGTCATTTATTTATGCATTTTTTTTGCTGTGTCACTGTGAAGAACAGATGGCAGTAAATGCTTTCTGACTTGGTTTAAAGACTTGAGTTTCCCTTGCATTAATAGATTGCCATTTTTAATGCTGCCATCTCTTTTAAAGTTGCTTGCTCATGAACATATACAGCAGAAACCTATGTGTCCTTTATCTCATTGAGCATTTATGCCTAAATGTATACAGTGGGTAGAATATGAACTTCAGAGTCAGTCTCAGCTGCATTGAACAATTGGCTCTTCGAGAAAGTAGTCCATAATAGCCATATGAGTTTGGGCAAATCTCTTCATCAAAAAGAATGGGTATATTGACTGTTGACTTCCCAAAAGAGCACCAGAAAAACCCCCACCTGAACGAATCTGTGTGTGTTGGATTCACGGTAGGCAGGGTGAACATTGTCTTGACAGAGACTTAGTAATATCTCAGAAGGGAGAAGTCGGGAGAGGATTGGAACCGTCAGATGGGAATAACAGATCAGCAGTTCCCTGATCATTGGCGCCTCTCAGAACCTTCAAAGGCCCACGTATCAGAATCCTTTTCTCGCCTCACCAACCCCTGGGAGACTGTGATTCAGTGAAGTCTAAGCTGAGGGTGTAGGAGTTTGCTCTTTTTCGAAGCTCCTCAGGAGATTCTGCTGAGCAAGCAGGTTTGGGAACCCTTCTGAAGAATACAGCCTTAGAGGCACTCACATCCCAGCCCTGCGGTTTCAGGGGAGCCCCGCGTCCCCTGAGAGTCATTCATACACATGAGGTGCAACTGCTTGGATGTCTTTCTGTGCCACCACCATTCCGGTTCCAGTGGAGGCAAGCAGGGCACATCTGGTTGCAGGCATGCTTCGTGGGCCGCGAGGTTAATGCAGCTGTGACTTTTTGGGGAGGGGGCAGCGGGAAGGGAAGAGGCACAGGAAAAGGAAATAGAATACAGTACACTTTTCATCTTCTTTTAAGAACTGGAAACCCCTTTATTCATGCCCCTGCATTAGGTGTGAGGGGTCGAGGTGTCTGCTGACAACTGATTTTGGAAACCTGGCCAAGAAATGCCCGGATTTCTGTAGAATGTGAAGCTCCAGCCTGGTCTATTTCAGTTTCAAGGCAGGTGCTCATTCTATGGCTGCTTCAGGGGTGTCTGCGGCTTTCATGTGGCACTGGGCTAACAATAGTCACCATTTATTGGCAGCTGCTCTGTTCTGAGAACAAGCTCAGCACCTCCTCTACTTTGTCTCTTTTAATCCTCCAGACAACACTGAGACCTGTTATCCTCTTATTACAGAAGAAACCGAGGCTTGGAGAGCTAAATAACTTACCCAAGG
Organism: Miniopterus schreibersii; assembly: GCF_964146895.1. Taxonomy (NCBI): domain Eukaryota; kingdom Metazoa; phylum Chordata; class Mammalia; order Chiroptera; family Miniopteridae; genus Miniopterus; species Miniopterus schreibersii. Next base: position 26,778,097 of record NC_138119.1, read on the forward strand.
CTTGACACAATGTATACTGCACAGGCGACATTGAGGCCCAGGTGTTTGGGTTTTGTTTTTGACACTAAAACCTGTATCCTGAAGGCATTCCAGAATAGCAATTAGGACTGCGGACTTGCAGCCCTCCTACCCGGGCTCAACCCCGAGGCTGTGTAAACTTGGACAATTTGCTGAAGCCCATTTTCTCATCTGAAAATGGGGTTCTTAACCCAGTTAATAAATGGGGAAAAGATCTGCACAGATGGCAAATAACACAAAAAGATGCTCCACATGGTATGTCATTAGGGAATTGCAAATCAAAACAACAATGACATACCTATTAGAATGGCAAAAATCCAAAACACTGACACCACCATGCACTGGGGTGGATGTGGGGCAACAGGCGCTCTCATTCATTGCTGGCGGAAACGCGAAATGGTACAGCCACTTTGAGACACAGGCGGTTTCTTACACAGCTAAGCGCGCTCTTACTCTTTGACACGTGAATGAGCTGAAAACTTATGTTCACACAAAATCTTGCATAGGGGGGGTTTATAGAAGCTTTATTTATAATTGCCAAAAGTTGGAAGCAACCAAGATGTCCTTCAGTAGGTGATGGGTAAACAAATGGGCACGCCCATGCAATGGGATATTATTCAGCAATATAAAGAAATGATCTCTCAAGCCCCGCAGGACATGGAAGAACCTTAAATGCGTCTGCTGAGTGAAAGAAACCAGAATGAAAAGGCTACACAACGTATGATTTCAAGCATGTGACGTTCTGGAACAGACAAACTGAAGAAAGTCAAAGCAGCTGCGCTGGCCAAGAGTTAGGGGACAGGGAGGGGGCCTGATGACTATGAAGCACGGGGGACTTCGTGGGAGCAGAGCTATTCTGTAGTCTACTGTAATGCTGAGTACACAGCGTTACACATTTGTCATGACCCACAGGACTGCACAGCACAAAGGGTTAACCCTAACGTAAACTATGGACTTTAGTTAATAATTATGTACCCACATCGGCTCATCAGTTGTAACAAAAATACTGTTAATGCAAGATGCTAATAATAAGGAATATTATGTGTATGATCAGCAGCAGGGGCCGGAGTAAAGGGATGGTATATGGGAACTTTCTGTATCTTCCACACAATTTTTCTGTGAACCTCAAATCGCTCTAAAAATAAAGTCTATTAATTAAAGAAGAAAGTCTTTAAAAAAAAAAAAGAACGTGGTTGTGAGGAGTCGATGATACTATAGATAAAATACTTAGAACAAATACCTGGTGCACAGCAAGTATCGAACAAATGTTTATTATTATTATTATTATCTCTATTGCTTCCTTAGAGGTGATCCAGACATTTGTCTGGAAGAAGCTTGTGCTTTTGACGAGAAATTTAGTGTGACTTTAGGCAAATAACATAAACTCTTTGTACCTTTGTTTCCTCCACGATAATGTGGGATGATAATTGTACCTACTTCTTAGGTTATTGCGAAGATTTAATGATTTAAAGATTTAACGCAGACGGTTAAGAGCAGTGCCCGGCATGTAAGTGTTCACCAAATATAGTACTTTTGCTACTGTTTCTATACTGTCTCCCACCCCTTAGTGTTCCAAGGTACTCTGCTCAAATGCACCACCTAATTGTTTTCTCTTTTTCTCCTGTTTCAGCCCCAAAGACCTTGAGTGTCTTTTAACTTATCTCTGGCCTTAGTACACGGCACAGACACATTGAAATGCTCAATATTTGCTGAACAAACAAATGGACAGAGCTATAGAATTGAAACCTAGGCACCTGCAAGAAGGTATTTAGCATCCAATATTGAGAGAGCGGTTAAGTATAGGTCTTACATGCAGTATGAATGAAAAGTAGTGCACTTGATTTACTGGGGGTCCCCCCTGACTATCCAATGTGCCTTGGGCTCTTCTTGGGTTAGCTTAAAATTTGGGCACTTTCCCTATAATATCTACCTCCTGCCTTTCCTCAGGTTTACCTGTACTATACGGCAATGAATTTCAGCCATTTGATCATCCCGGTGATCAGAGGTCCATAGCCCTATGGTTGACTTTGAATTTGAAGGGCAGCCTTTCTGGTATATTATCTTTCCTTCATCAAAAAGTTAATCTATAGCTTAACTTCACAGTCTGATATGAATTCTAGATTTCAAATAACCTTTCATCTTTTTAGGGGCAGAATTACAAATATTCCACCAAAGCTAATTTCTTTTTCTAGAGTGGTGCAGATACACATATGTGTGTGTGCACACATGTGTGAGTGTGTTCATGTACTAAAGACATGTATTATTTTGTGTCTCCTTATGAATTCTACAGATATTTAATTAAAATGTGAAGACACTGAATGTTCTCAAAATAGAATCACTTTTTATGAGTGCATAGAAGATTGAAGTGTTTAGGTACAGCTCTTCTAGGGAAAGGTAGACCCAACAAAGCTGGTTTTAACAACAAGAGAATCTATTGCCTTACATTTTTAGATGTGATAATTATGATTCATATTAATGCACGAAAATTGAGATTGAATTAGTCCAAATAAAATGTATCTAGGGAAAGCATATATACTAGACATGATACCATTAGTGATTACTCTAATAATAGGCTGAAAACATATAAAATATTTTACAAATAAACTCTAAATCATAGTTGTTCACTGGGCCTCTTGATTTATGGATCCTTGGAGTTCTCAAACATGAGTCTTAATCTTTGGAGGCGGCCTGGAGGATGCATTTGGGTTATCAATTTAATGGTGTGGAAATTCTCATAGGAGAGAACCTTATCTCTTTGGATAGCTTATCAATATGCCAGCGAATGCTTCACCCCAGTATTGAATCAATTGACTGTGCCTGTTGATTATTCTAGCTTCACAGAGAACAGATACACTTACAAGACAATGTTATTAAAGTGCTTTTTGTTCCTTAGACGTGAGGAACTTCACAAAAATGAAATGGGTCTATTTTTAATAACTTATGTTCTTTTCAGAATACTAGATATTTATTCTATCCTGAGTAACTTGCACTTAATAGGCTCCGAATCATTATGATAAGGGAGGGAGGACTGTGCAGGGCCAGGAATGATGTCATTCTCTAAGATGAGAACATTGGGATCCCAAGTAATCAAGTGCCTGTTCAATAGCCTAAATGAAACTTGTCCTTCTGCCCAATATACCTGCTCTCAGTCCATTTCCTGCAAGGGTACACATATCCTATAACTTCCCTAATTTTTTATTGCCATCAGGTTACTGCCAACTGGTCTCACTGCCTCCAGGCTCAGGTCATTCCAATATTTTCTCTATGATGCAGCTGAAATTATCTTTCTAAAAAGCAAATCTAATCCTATGACTGCATCCTTCAAAACCCTTCAGTGGCTTTCTGTTGCTCATTGACAGAGTAAACCTTCAACAGGGCTAGGCTAGCAAGGTCTGATATAAACCACCAAAGCTCTCCAAATACAACTCTATCTTCATCTTGGATGGTCCTTTCCCCAATCTGGATAGTTTCCTCATGCACATTCAGATCAGTACTTTGCTGAATACTGAAGGGGACCTTCCTCAGGCACTAGCCACATTTCATGTGATCAATAGCCACATGTGATTCATGGCCTAATGTTCTAGGAGGGAGACAACTTACTTGCAAAAGGTTTGATCTGACGAGTGGCACTTCGAGGTCTTGCTTTCAAGGCAGGATCAGAGCAGTTTTTAGTCTAAAGTTAATTATCCCCTGCAACTGAGACAAGACATTTCTGAGCACTCTACCCAATGCCCAGTGAATTATGAGCTTTTCCAGTCTGGGTTACAGGAACAGGCATGATTCCTGGCTCTGCTTGTGATGGAAACTCCAATAGGAGATTTTTTTCTCTTTTGCTCTTCAGTACTGAGCTATCTCTAAATCAACTGGATCTGTCAGAGTGTTCCAGCATAAGTTGATCCTCAAAAAGTGTTTGTGGTTGATAAGAAAGATAGTCCTTCCATGAACCATTTCTGGGAAATGGTGACACTCCCCAGGAAGCAATTCACACATCATTTCCCATTTTCCCCTGCATTGGTGCTAATATGATTTCTTAAATGCTGACACTACGTGACAAGCTAAGTTTAGACTTTCCCTCTCTGCTAGAAACTGGAAACATGAAACAATAAATTGATGATGTGAACAGCTGTCTGACCTTCTCCCCATTACATTGTCAGTCACAGCATTGCCCTCTGCCTTGGTTTTTATAAGTTTATTTTTAATATCCCATGGAAAATAATTTTCCCCATTCACAAACCATCCAAGATGCTCTGTGATTTGCAGCTCTCCTCCTGTTGCGTTCCCAACCCTGACTGACCACTTGATCGCCTTTTTTTCAAGGCATTTTCTAAATTTCCTAACCTCTAGGCACTGCTATTTTGCTATGCCAGCCACTTCAGTGGCTCTCTCCAAGACCAAGTAGCAACTCTTTATTTTTGGTTTATTTAACCCACATGTCAGCTGTAGATATATTACCTATTGAGGCCTAGATAAAGTCACCAAATTCCTCTCCAAGATTTCTATATCTTTGAATTTTTTCCATAAGTAGGCCTACTTCTGGGCTCAGGTTTTAGCAGGTAGCTCCTCTGCAGCAGTTAGATATGTAATTCTGGTTCTTTTGAAGTTCTAAAAGCACTTAACAAGCCCCCCAGAACTTGGCTATACAATTAGCTGACACAGAGCTAATTTTGGAAAGGTTTCCATTGCACTGATGCACATGATTTGGAGTTGAACATTAGGGACCCCCTTTGTGCAATGCTTTTCAGTTACTCCAACATCAACAATTTTCACTGGCCCTTCATACTCCAGGGTCTCAACCTGCACATCACACCCCTGATTATTTTCTTACTTTCCTCTTAGGAGCTAAAACACATTTCTCTTTTGCTCTAGCCACCTCCTAAAATGTTTACCTTGGTCCTTGCTGACACTCAGGCTCTTGTAGTCTGTCACCAAGCAGCAGCCCAAATACTGGCTCAAAAAATTAGAGTAACTTCCCTGAGAGGAGTTCTGGTGCCAGGTGTTAAGATACCACGTTTTTGACATCCACGACACCGCAAAGCTCTTTTTGCCTTAATTTTGCTTACCTTCCCAGCCTCGTCTCCCCACTATCCCATGGGCCTTTTCTGCTATCAACACACCACACTCCTCCTAATGCTTATATTTTAAAAAACATGTCAGTACTTTGCCAGGAAGCCCCTTTCATGCCCACATAAAAGGATATATATAAGGGAAAATCATGCCTCTTGTACATATATAAAATAAAAACACATCAAAGATGTTAACTCATTAATTAATGAGGGAACTAGGCAGATGCTACAACAGGTTCAAAAGAGAATTCAAAGAGTAAAAACACGCATAGAGGCCACATCAGGAATACTTCATTGAGTTTGCTTCAGAAAGGCAAAACTGGCTTATTCCACAATTGACCCTCATCAGGAAAAAAACTGATTTGTACATCTTTGGGCAAGAATGATTTGCATTGCTGTAAGCTGTCTGCAAGTTACAGAGCTGCAAATAGCTCCGAGACCGGGAAACGCTCGGAGGCCTCATGCCCCGATATCTTGGAAGGACATGTGGGACACGGCCCTGTTTCTGCTGAAGACACCCAGTAATCTCTAGGGCTTTTTTTCCCTTTTTCTTTATACTCTCTTTCAAATGGGCTCTTGAGAGATTCTCTGTCGTTTGCTACATTTATATGTCTGTATAGTCTCCAAATGGTGGTCCCCTGCTTTATATGTCCATTTGCCAGCTCTAAGAACAAGGCTTTGGTTGCCTGCAGCATTTCCCGCAATTCTCAGGGTATTAAGGGAGTTGGTCTCTGGCATTTGGTTCGCAAGTTGACTCAACCCTGGCATTTATCTTTTGTCGTCTCTGTATTGATGTCCTTCCAAATATGAACTACTTGGGGAGGTGTAGGTGCTCTAGTTTCTTTATCTTCTTCCCACTTTCTTTCTTACTGGGATGATTCATAACCGCGCTCTTAGGACTGTGTCGTAACAGTCAATGGCTCACTTTACAGGGGTACACCAAATCAAGATTCCTGATTATTGCCTGGCCGGCGTAGCTCAGTGGTTGAGCGTAGACCTAGGATCCAGGAGATCCCAGTTCAATTCCCAGTCAGGGCACATGCCCGGGTTGTGGGCTCGATCCCCAGTCGGGGGTGTGCAGGAGGCCGCTGATCAATGACTCTCTCATCATTGATGTTTCTCTCTCTCTCTCCCTCTCCCTTCTTCTCTGTGAAATCAATAAATGTATATATATATATTTAAAAAAATTCCTGATTTTTTATTCTTTGTGGTTCTTACTAAAAGATAATACACTAAATGACTTGCTAGATAGCCACGGAGGGGGCCTATTCCTGCTGAGACAGTATTTCCAGAAAGGATGGCCACAGTGAGTAAACAAAGCGGCATTTGAAGAGAGGAGGTAAGTAGACCCCATGCTGGTGAAGAGAGAAATCTTGTGAGAACAGGAACATGTGTGATGCAAACAAACCAGAGCTATCGAAATAGGTTCACAGCGATTCTCCAGTGACTTCAAAGCACAAACAGGAGTTACTACACAGTTGGATTTTCAATTCTGAATCCTGCCCGATATTAAGCAGAGAGGAAGATCTCGTCCTCCTCTCCTGGGTGCTCTAGGTGCAGCTGGACAATATGTTGGAGCCTCTCACTTTATATACTTATCGTTTGCATTTCCCATCTATTTATTTTTCTAGCCTATGCTCCGTACAATTTCCTTTCCAGTCAATTGGGTCTAGACTACTATTTAGAATACCTGTGGAATTTTTATTTTCTTGAATACTTTTTAAATTCTTATTTTTTTCAAAGTCTGCCTAGCTTTTTTTGTCATTATGTCCTGTTTTCACCTTAACAATTAAAGTCCTTTCTTATTCTCTAAATATTTAAAAATGTGCCTTTAAAGTCTCTTTCAAATTGCTTCAGTATGCGTGATTCATCACTTGTCGTTTTTTCCAATTTGTTATTTGGTTTCATTTATGGAGTTGAGCTATTTTTGGTATACACTGTAATTAGGTCTGTATGCTTAATATTGGGGGGAATTTTTATCAGTTTGACCTTAAAGCGTACTGATTGGTATAGGTTTTTCCTACAGGGGCAATTTCTTATTGGTTTCTGACAGGGCTATATGAGATTTCTGTGACATTTCTTGGCACAGGGTTGCCACACTGCAAGGGTAGTTGGGAGAATTTCATCTCATATATGTGGAATGCTTGGCCTAGGAGTTCTGATTTCTGAAGCTTCATTGTTTCCACCCATGTTCTGGACAAGCTGAGCTCTGGGACTGGTAAGTCCTATTTTACCAGGTTCCTGGCTCTATCAGGGATCCAGTTCCAGGGTCCCTACCACGAATGGGGCCTCAGCTTATACCATCACACGAATACTAAAACTGTAGCTCCTAACTTGCATTTCTTTTGGGGTTACACTCCCCCAATCACACTCCCACTAACTGCTGTGGATTCCTTCCTAGTTTTGACATCAGAAATTTCCCCCTTTTTGCTTCTGAGCTTGGAATATATTAAAGGTATGTTTTAAAACAACTTACCTGGCACTTGTTTGTATTTGGCTACTTTTTAGCTCAGTCTGCTATCTTGATTTTAAGTTTCTGTTGTAATTTGGCTTCATCACCACTATTCCACTGAAAATGTTTCTGTATGTTCCACCCAATGGACATCTCCCAGTTTTTATAGTGCACAGGCTGTGATGTGGGTCTACACTTATTTAAAGACTCTCCCGCTCCAGGTGTCTACAAAACTGCTTGCCCAGGCTGTCCCCACTTCTAAACAGCTCCTTCACAGTCTCCTCTGGGACTACGAGCTGGTGATTTCCAACCTCTGCCTCCACCCAGATGTTTCTCTTGGGCTCTACACCTGCGTATCCAACTTCCTACTCGATATTGCTTTACAATGTCCCTCAGGCATCTCAACCTTTTCAAAACTGAATTCGATTTTCCCTAAATCCATTTTAAAAAGTAAAGAGGAGTAGGCTGTTATTTTTATTGATCATAAACTTCAAAGGAAATATTTCACACAGATGTAGAAGAGTAGTGGTTTGGATGTGGAGGTGAGGAACTGGATGGAGGATTCTAACCTCAAATTCAGGCTTCTGGGTACATAGGCCTTGGCAGATGAATATCTTCCAAAGGAGCAGGATCTATGGGACTCCAAGACCTTAGGGGAGAGCCAAGCTTCAGTTCAGAGGAGGCAGGAGAGTGTCGAGCGAAGGGCTCCAGCTGAACTGTCGTTTACTCACAAAGCAAGTAAGATGTAGAGGCACAGTTGGGCTGAAAGAAGAGAGGTCATGGGGGGCTAAGCACTCGCTAAGTGTTTACTGAGCTTCTTGAGGGCAGGTGCCAAGCGTAACCATCTTTTCACCTCTAGACTCTATCCCAGTGTCTGATATACCCTGGCCTCTGAGCAAATGTTTGTTATAATAAAATGAGACTGTTGTCAGTGGCATTTAATTGTGTTCCATGAGTGGGGATGTGGTAAAAGATCCTGTTCCCTTTCGATAACAGAAATTGAGAAAGAAGGACAATAGCTTTGGGCAGTTAGACGGATATAACCCAATTTTACGAACATTTAAAAATATCTACTGGGTAGTCACAGTTGAGTGTAAGGCCGCATCAGGCATCCTTCCCCCCAGTAAATTAGATTCATGGACTATGTTTCTCATTGAGACCAAATCGCTTCCTCTTTCCAACACTTGTGGGAGAACAGGGCTGTCCAATGGATTTGGCCTGCCCAACCCTCTTTCTATAAATCTATTAGGAAAATTTTAAACAGAATTTACATATAATAAATAATAAATCAGTCACTGGGTTATAGAAGCTGCAATTTCCCATGCTGCAAGTTCCACCTACTATGTTGGCCTAGTAGGTGAAGTAACCTCTAGGTTCAGTTTCTCTTAGTGGTGCTAACAATTTGCTATTGATGAAGCGTCCCTGCTCCCACCCAGAACTCGTAGGCAACTCTCTTCTGTGTGATGGGTTTTGGGTTTCTGAAATCTGTCATCTATACCTAATAAAAGGTAAAAAGGAGTGAAAGGAAAAAATGTAATTCCTGCCTTTGTGTGATGCCACTCACTCTCTCTGGCATGGGGCATTGTTTTCTTCATTTGATAATTTTGTTGTTGTTGTTGTTGAGCATCATATTTGATCATCTGGATTCTTTTAAAAAAAAATAGTTTTATTGTTGACAGCATTACAGGTGTCCCTATTCCCCCCCTAAACGCCCTTCCACCTAGTCCCTACCCCCCAGGCCTTCACCACCCTATTGTCTGTGTCCATGGGCTATGCATGTAAGTATATAAGTTCTTCAGTTTATCTCTTCTCTTCCCTCCCCCCCCACACACTGAGATATGTCAGTCTGTTCCATGCCTTGGGTCTTATTTTGTTGGTCAGTTCATTTTGTTCATTAGATTCCACATTTAAGTGAGATCATGAGATATTTTCCTTTCTCTGATTGGCTTACTTCTCTTAGCATGATAGCCTCCAGGTCCCTCCATACTGTCTCAAAGGATAAGAGATCCTTCTTCTTTACAGCTGCGTAGTATTCCATGGTGTAAATGTACCAGCTTTTTTATCCACTCATCTCCTGATGGGCACTTGGGCTGTTTCCAGATCTTAGCTATTGTAAATTGTGCTGCTATGAACATAGGGGTGCATATATTCTTTCTGATTAGTGTTTCAGGATTCTTAGGCTGTATTCCCAGAAGTGGGATTGCTGGGTCAAATGGCAGCTCCATTTTAAATTTTCTGTGGAACCTCCATGCTGTTTCCCATAGTGGCTGCACCAGTCTGCATCCCCACCAGCAGTGTACAAGGGCTCCCCTTTCTCCACACCCTCGCCTGCACTTGATGTTTGTTGATTTGTTGATGGAGCCATTCTGACAGGTGTGAAGTGATATCTCATTGTGGTTGTAATTTGCATTTCTCTGATGATTAGTGACTTTGAGCATTTTTTCAAATGTCTCTTGGCCATTTGTATGTCCTCTTTGGAGCAGTGTCTACTGAGGTCCTTTGCCAATTTTTAAATTGGATTGTTTGTCTTCCTTTTGTTGAGTTGTATAGTACTTTACATATTTTGGAGATTAACCCATTATCAGATGTATGGCAAATATGTTCTCCCAAACAGTGGGCTCCCTTTGCATTTTGATGATGGTGTGTTTTGCTGTGCAGAAGCTTTTTATTTTGATGTAGTCCCATTTGTTAATTTTTTTCCTTTGTTTCTCTTGCCCTAGGAGATACATGGGCAAAAATTGTGCTACATGTGATGTCTGAGATTTTACTGCCTATGTTTTCTTCTAGGATTTTTATGATTTCATGGCTTACATTTAAGTCTTTGATCCACTTTGAGTTTATTCTTGTGTATGGTGTAAGTTGGTGGTCTAGCTTCTCCTGGGTTCTTTTCCAAGCCAGGCAGCAGACCTCCGTCTCCAGGCTCTCTCTGTAGCACAATTATGCCTCCATTGTTACCCATTCCTTTTGTGAATGCACTAATTACAGCATGGTGTAATTACATTTATGAGAACAAAGATTGGTAAAGTTTATCTTTGTTTCAAGGAGCTCGCCATCTATTGTATGATACAGACATAAACAAGTGCCGTGATTGAGGGGTAAACAAAATACCGAGGGAGGGCAGGAGGAGAGCCACTGAAGAAGTGAGGGGAAGCTGGGAGCATCAGAATAAAATTGCATCAGGTTTTATTTGAGATGCTGTATCTTTCTTGGTAGACGTTCTAGACAGGTTTAGGGACCTTCTGCAGGGAGGGACAGAGGCCGTTTAATTGGAACTCTGATTACAGTTATTTCAAGTTATTCCTTTAAATAAAAAGTGGTTTTGTCTGTTACGTAAAAAACACAGGGGCTTGCAACTGTTTTGCCAAAGCACATTGGAGTGTCGTGAATCCTTCACAAATGTGTTATCAAATTTTGATGAATTCGTGAGATTAAAGTTTGACCTGAGATTCCTACATCACAGTTGTAGATCTCGGAGCAGGCCCTGGAACTGAATGTAGAGTAGGGGGCAGAAAGTGGCACGTAGCACAGTACACCGTCGAAGCAGCCCCGAGAGAGACGACACGCTTGCTGAGCACCTGCCACCGTGGCCTGTGAGTGTCACAGGGCCTGCGGATGGGGCAGAACGCAAGGCGGTTCCCACAACCACTTAGAGCCGAGGGTGGGCAAGGGAATGGGGCAGCGGCCGGGTGTGCTTTCGTAGACGTGTGAGATGCTGTCACTGAGTAGGGATGGTGGCTAAAGATCGATGACCTTTAGTGTTGTTTTAGGTCTTTCAATCTCTTCTCGTGTGCCACGAAAAATTGTAGTATTCTAAATGGTACACACACACACACACTCGCACACTCACACACTCGCACACAAGGTGCGTGCCGAGAAGCACTGTATGTAGTACTACGTTTAAAATGAAAATGACCTACCCAGGCTTTAACATCTCTCACCTCAAATGAATATCATCTGTTTCCTTTCTAGTTGAGCCGCAGAACACGAGAGCTTATTAAAATCTGAGAAATTTTATTAACTCTCTATGGCAGGTTCTCCCCTATTCTTTTATCTTCCTTTCACAAGCAGGATTATGAAGTTGCCGGATGGGTTTTTAATATTGTCACGAAAAACCTCCCTTTGGGCATGTATGTGCAGCAGATAACAGAACCTGAAGAGACTTAATTTAAATGAGCTTATTCAGATGAAGTGGGCAGACACCGTGGTACCGGCCTGGCACCAAATGCATTTCAGAGGAAGTTCTCTTCAACCACGGTAGGTGATCTCATTTGTAATAGAACAAAGAACCACTAGACGGAGCTAGGGATTAAGAAATCTCAGCTCTAAATTGGGTGACTGAAGCGCTGGGTAGAATGTTATTATGTGGAAGAAGTATATCATTACTTTCAAAGCCTGTGCAAGCCTTGCTTAACTCTGCTAGAGCAGTCAGTTTACTCTGTGTCTACAAGAGATGAGACAAAGGGTGATGCTTGTAATGGCCCAATTTATCTAGTCACTCTAATGATGTCTGACCTTGGCACAGCACTTTACAATTTAGAGTACATTTTACATTTTAAGGTGCATAATTACATCTGATCTTCACAGCAGCTGGGAGATCGGTGGGCAAGAATTAGTTCTATTTTTGATATTAATAAACTTAGACAGGGTATCTGCAACGCGATAATAAGATGTGTCAGGCGTGGGTTATTCTGTACAACTGAGGCTGCAGGCTCAGTTTTCTTCCTCTTTTGTTTTAACGTTCGACTGTCGACCCAGCCTGGAACAAGCTAGGAAACTATGGACTCATTCCTTTTGAGGGGCATAGACTTAGTGTCTGGCTGGCCACACCCACTGGGGGCAGATAGTAAAGGGACAGGTAAAGAGTATGCATAGGTATGAATCTCTCCGAATCAGTGAACAAAGCAGGGTTGTCTGGGTTCCCACCCAGAAACCTTCGGTGCATGCGATTCTTTATTATATATTATACCAGGGGCAGGCGTGAAGATGGGCACCTCATCCTGCGCAGTGTGCACTGTCCTTCAAGCCAAGGTTTCGGTTATTAATTGTTAAGTGTTTGGGAAGCTGCCCAGCCCACCCTACTCCCTACCCCAAACATCTGTCCTCAGAGACAAGCCCAGCGTTTTGATGTTTGTCAGACAGTTTGTTCCTGTTTCCTAACCTTACACATTGATCATAATTGAAGCTTGTGCTTCAGCTAAAAAAAAAAAAAAAAAAAAAAAAGCTATGTATATCTTCATATATGTTCTTGGCTTTTTGGTAAAAGATTCTTTAGATAAGCTTGGAAATCAGGTCAGTCAGTTAGCAAATTTATCAAATGTCCAGAGCCTGCATTTGGCTCTTGGTTATATTGAAAAACAACCCAAGACCGCTCTTCTGGAGCTGGCTGTGCGGGTCCGACCTCCTACAAGGCACCTTCATTAATTAGTGCCACAGCACTGGCTTCGGGATCAAGGTGGGCAACTGCCACCAAGGAGCCGAAGAAACCCGAGGGGGGGAGGAAGGTGCTCCAAGAGCGTTCAGACCTTTCCAGGGCCTGCGGCCTCAGGCAGAGCAAGGGAGAGACTTCCACCGTCACGCTCCCCCGGCTCCTGGAGACTTTGTTGCCAGCGGACCCGCCCCGGCAGCCCAGGCCGCCCTCTCCTCCGCGCAGCCCCGGGCGCACTGAGCGCAATCCTCGGCTGCGCCCGCAGGGTGGCGCTGCCCGCCCAGCCTTGGCCCGCCGCGGGTCGCCGCCTCCGGGCCGCGGAGGGACCCCGGCTCGGTCTCCCGCTGGCCCGCGGGCGGGGGCACGCGCCCGGTAGGGGGCGCCGCGGGCCTGGGCGCCGCGGCTCCCCCCGCCCACCCGGAGGCGGCTGCGGCGAGGCGAGCCCCGAGCGAGGGCACGGCGAGGCGGGCGGCGGGGAGGGAGGCGCGAAGCGGGCGCGAGGCTGGCAGCCGGAGGGAGCCGCCGCCCCTGCCCGCCCGGATCCCCGTGGGCCGCATGGGGCGCGTCGAGCCGGGATCGCAGGCGGGCCCGGCGCCCCGCTTCCTGCTGCCGTGAGCAGCCGCGCCGGGCAGCCCCCAGACTCCCCGCTGCCGGGAGGATGACCATGGCCGGGGGCAGGAGGGGACTGGTGGCCCCGCAGAACACGTTTCTGGAGAATATTGTCCGGCGGTCCAATGGTAAGGGGCGCGCTGGGGTCCCGGCCCCCAGGCTTTCCCTCCGCGCCTTTATTGCGGACGCGTCCCCGCGCTCGGCGCCAGCGATGCAGCAGAGGCGCGGCGCGGGCGCCCGGGCAGCCTCGGGGGCTGGGAAAGGCGGGCCGGGCGGGCACGGGGCTGGTGGGCCCCCATCCCAAGGGGAGAGGTGTCCTGGGGACGCCTTCTTGGTGTCCTCCGCGGAGAGCCTGACAGCTGATGAGCGAAGTGCTGGGAAAAGTGCCGGGGCGCCGGGCGCCCCGGGAGCGGCAGCGCGTCCCCCGCCCGCCAGCCCAGCCCAGCCCTCGGCGGAGGCTCGCGGGGCGCCCGGGCTGCGCTCCCCGGCGCCGCCCCCCAAGCGGGGGGCCCGCTGTGCGGACGGGTCTTAGGACCGGCCGCAGGCTGCCCCAGGCCGCCCACCCGCCTCGAGGGGACGCTAAGGCCACGCGGGGCAGAATTTCCTGGACTCGGGTGGGAAGCGGAGGGCACAGGTGCAAAGCCGGCGAGGTGGTCACAGGTCCAACCCGCCGTAGCCCCTCTCTTCCAAACACGACAGTGTTTTATGCCCATAAACCGTGCTCACCTATCAATTCCCAAACTCACCGAGCCCGGAGATCTCCGTTACCCAATAAACCGACGCTCCCCGCCCCTCTCCCCTCCTCGTGGCATTGAGAGGGACAGTGGGGGACGAGCGTCCTAGAGCTGGGCTGGAAAGGAAACCTTTCAGGTGCCCTCAGGACCCACAGCGAAGCGCCCTGGCTGAGACGCTCGCAGAGCCCGTGGGAGCCGGGCAGTTGGAAGGGGCACAGGGAAGGCGGCCAGCCCTGGGCCCCTCTCCTTCCAGAGACAGGACATTCATTGGGACCCCAAGCGCTAGCTCAGGAAATGGGCTTTAAACATGTGTAAATATCTTGGTTTCAGAGGTGTAAGGAGCTTGTGTTAAAGCTATGGGCTTCTCTTTGGTTTAGTTAGGGAGCGAGGGGGAAGGTCATGAAAAGTGACTGATGCTACTAAGAAATACTCTTTAAAAAGTGATTTAAGCTTATCTTATAATAAAAAACTTAAACCAGTTTAGCAAATTGTGTATTAAACACTTCTTAGAAATGATCGTTTACCATGTGCCTCTTACAAATAAGACTATGGGAGAGTTTCTGGTCAGTCACCTTTCCTTTCAAGGTCTTTCTCACCCAAACTAACTAAGGTGGTGGCTTTTAGAGCAAGGTCACAGCTATTACCTGGGCATGCAAAGGGATGACAATTGATAATTATTACATGAACAGCCACAATGTATTCTTCTGCCATAAAAATGCTGGAGGTGTTCATAGGTTTTAAAATAAAATCACTATTTAAGAGTTAATGTGCTGCGATTGCTATTGCTATTGGCCTGTTAAGGGGTATGGAGGCAGTCTTCCAGATTTGGGGGTCCCCTTGCCAGTGACATCAACTTTCTTATAAATCTCAACAACAATTTCATTTTTTTGGTGAAGAGGCAGAGTCCTTTAAGTGGGAGGGAAACCCAGTATCTAATGTAAACCATATTATGTTTTTGAATGGAAAGGGCAGTAAGAGAATCTTACATGTAATAATAGTCACAAGGTTCCTTGGGTTTGGTAGGAGGAACTTAAGAATCCTGGGGCTAATATCACAATAAAATAAAAATTAGAAAAAAGAATCCTGAAGCTGATACCATAATTTTAAAAAATCCTGGAGTTGAGAAGGCAGAATACCTTCTAGTTTAGTTGATCTTAGAGCCACTTCTCTATAGGCATATGTAGAACATCAATAGAATAACTAGCTGGGAATATGTTTAGTCTGGCACTTTAGTTTCAGCACCACTTCCAAAAGCTTGACTTCAATTAACCAACCAACCAAACAGCATCAACAACAAAAACAATACATGTTGGGAGAAGTGGATGAACTTTTAAAATTATGTGTTATTTCAGAAGAAAAGGTTCTGATCTTGAAATGTGGAATTTAAGTTTGTAGTGATCTCTTTCATAATATTGCCTGAACACAAATAGAAAACAATGTGGACTCTTGGAAATACCACAATATCTACATGCCTCGTATTATTTTACTGTGATGGAAAAAAGTCTATTTTAAAATATTGATTGTCTCCTCCTAAAATCCACCAGCCTTGTTTTGGGCATTACAGTATTTTAAATAACATCTTACCTTTAAATAGCACTACTTTTTGATCACTTTATTTGGTATTTTCTCCCAGCGGTTTTTATGCAATATATTTGTTTCTCTTTTAAAGATCAGCAAACTGAGTCCTAGGTATATTAAGTGACACTCAAAGTGGCAGGCAAGCAGTGCCTGAGGTAGGTGTTCTTCACAGGATAGCATTCATCTTTCTTGTAGCATCATTGTTTCTCAGAGTTATGACTTAGCCTGTGGAGCTGTTTTCCTGATCCTTAAAAAAAACTATCCTTATTATATGCTAATGGATAACAGCACTGACTTTGGGGGCATTTGAATATCTGGCCTCTGGAACCTCACAGAACTGCAGGATAAGACAGACCTGAGATCTAGCGTGTCCTCCTTCCCCATCAGCGTATAGATGAAAAAATTAAAGCCCAACTTTTCCTCGAATAATTAAGGGCAGAGCTGATGAGGCCCTAAGCCTCTTGACCCCAGTGTCACGTTCCTTATGCTACACCATGCAATGACCTTCCTTGTTTTACCATTACTTTCTCTAGAGAAGCATAATTTCCCAGTGGAGATTAAATAAAATGTTATAACAACAAGAACAACATCCATTTTGGCTAACGGCCACGCTGTCGCATCCAAACAGATTAACAGGGCAAAGGAGAAGCTAATTCTGTTTCAAGGGAGGGCGGTGGTTTTACCTTTGTCAATGGTTCGGCTAAAGGCACAAGCAGGATAACATTTGTGTGCCCATTACAAAATATTAAGTCACTTTTCATAAAATATCACCTTTGATCCTCAGAAGCCAGCAAAGGAGGTGCAGTGTTTCCATTTCAGAGTTTTGGGTTAAATAGTTTACCTACGGTTAGATCATAAGAGGGAGTTAGAAATGGCAGTTAAAGGCAGCTTAGGGACTAATCAGCAGTTGTGACTGGGTTCATTCATTCCACAAAGATTTATTGAGCATACTTAATGAACACTGGGGATGTAGTGAGAAAAAGGAACCCTCCTACCCTGAGTAGGTTACATTCTAGTAAATCTTGGTCCAAGGATCTTGCCCCCATTCCACGATGTTTCCTGGCTTGACACTGGATTAAAAAAACAACACTTTTAAGGCATTTATTGGTCTTGATGGGACTAAACCCTAATTTAACTTTCTTTGATACATACTGAATCCTATTTGAAGAGATTTCATAATTATCTCTTAATTGGGTAGTTGTAAGTAGTCAGCAGTCAGCAGGAATGGGCCAGATTTGATTTGATTTTGCTTATGGTCATACTGGCCATCGTTTCAAATCCTTCTGTTGACTTCGTTGCCACAAAGCCAGCCTGCTTCTCTTCATATTCATGGTTGGAAAAGTGCTGCTCCAGAATATTTTTTGATTGTTGCTTAAATCTGTAGGCACTTACTTTCAGAATGCTTGCTGAAGCAAATAGGAGATCTGGCTTGGGAAGGCTGGCAGATCTTAGTGCCAGGAAACTACAGAAATATTACCCTAAGTGGTCCCATCCGAGCAGAACATATGCTTTAGTGCTCAGAAACCTATATCAAACAGTTGTAGGTGCCAGTAAGAATCCACGCACATTAGCAGGAGTGAAACCCAGCACATTTGGGTCCAGATTTATGTACATGTATAATTTACAGATTGCTAAATCAGCTGTGTTTTTGCACAGTGTTAAGTTGGTTCAGGTTGTTGATATAATTAGTTAACAAACAGAATGAGAGCCAGGGGTAGTGTTGTGTCTCCTCACAGATGTGCTGAGCCACGGGAATATTTATAAAACAGAAAACTAGTTAAAATCCATTCTTACTCTGAAAGGGGAATAGATGATAATCTGGATTATGACCCGCCCGACAGAGTTTGTTTTTTCTTGTAACATATCCTAAGATAACCTTCAGCCCAGGCTCAGCTGTCTTTCTCCGAAAGTGTCAGAGAGTTTAATCTATTGGCTGATATTAGCTGGGGGATTGAGAAGACGAAGTCTTATGATTTCACAGAAGGCAATAAACTCCAAACTCCATGATTTTTATGAAATCCATCTATTTTTATTAACATATAGTTAAAGAATAGATGCATTTGAGGAGTATGTGGGTAAACCGAATCTCTGGCTTCCTTTTTCCCTGACACCAGCTCTTCATTTATGATGGAGCTTCATTGGGCAGTGGGTCCTTCAGCGTCCCCTAGAAGTTCCTCATTCTCTGCCCCCCTGTATTTTTGGTTAGACAGTTAATGGCTTGGAAACAAACATTTAAAATGTACTTTAGTTCTTTACTGAAAGGAACCTGTTTTGAAAAGTGAGTGTCTGCTTTATATATTTAGGATATCTGGGCCATGGTTTGTTTTTGGATTTTTTGTTTCTTTCTTTAAGTGGCCACACCTGTAATGGGTGAGAAGGAGAATCACGGAAACTTAGGTCTGAAGGGACATTCTTTACAGTTCCTTTTCTGCTGTTTGAATCATCTCCGGAACATCCCTCCCAGTGGTTTTCTAGCCCATGCTTGAATAGTTCCAGTGATGGGACACTCACTCTCTTACGAGGAATGTTCTGTTTCCAAGAAACCGTAGTTGTGAACTCCTTTCCTCTCCCTCTCTCCTCCCCCCTTTCCTCCCCCCTTCTTCTTTCCCTTCCCCTTCCTCCCTCCCCTTCCCTCCTCCCCTCCTCTTCCCTCCCCTTCTTTGTTCTTTTCATTGTTTTCTTTTCTGCGTTTCTCTTCTCTTTTCTCCTCCCTGCCCTGTTCTTATTGTTGGTGTCATTGTTTGGTGTCACCAAAACCTGCCCTCTCCCAGCTACCACTCGTTTGAGGTCTGCCCTGTGGAATGAAACTGACCTAGCCCACTCCCTTTTCCACCTGAAAAACTTTTTTTTTTTGTAGCTTGGTAACAGTTGTCTTGATTCTTGTCTCCCTTTTTAACCTTTTAAAAATTGTTTAATACCACAATAGGAAGGCACATAAAATAATTTTGTACAGCTTAATGCATTTGTATGAAGCAAATACTGTGCAGCCACCACCTGTGTCAAGAAATCGAATGTCACCAGCTCTCCGGAAGCTCCTGATCCCAAGTCCCTTGCTCTCCAAAGGGAACTGTCTCCCGATTTTAAGGTGATCACTTGCATTTCCTCCTAATTTTACCACCTTGTTTTGAGTTCCTGAGCACTGTAGTTTATTTGTTCTGTTTTTGAGCTTTATTTACACGGGACCCAGCAGCACGTGTTCTTTTGTCAGTTGGAGATCCATCCCTGTTGCTGCGTGTCCTGTGGGGTTTCATTGTCACTGCTGTGTGGTACTTTATGGTATGATCATAACACACCCATCATTCATCCATTCTGAATGCTGTTGATGGACACGTGTTCATTTGCAAATTGGCCCCTGTACACAGAAGGCAAGGAGAGACCGAGGAAAGAGGCAGACCACTCCGCAGTGATAGGTGGCAGGCTCAGTAAACAAGGGAGTTTACAAACAAGGCTGCAGATGGGTAGATCTCTGCCCCGCCTGCCAGAATTTTAAAAGTTTACAAAGAGGCCTTAACTTGATTCATTCGCGTGTCAGGCCAGATGGTTTCAACAGCACCTTAATTTCTCAAGGCTGTGTCCTTGAAATAGGTCCCACTGTGGGAGCCGTGGGCAGAACATGCATTCCAAGGACAGGGCAGGGGCTGAGGAGCCTGAGATTGCCTGGGTCCAGCTCAAGAGCCAACTGGCAGATCACATCCTCTCAATGAACCCCTCCAACAACATGTGAGTTGTCTCAAGTATTTTGCTATTAATGCTGCTACAAACATTCTTGCACATGTCTTTTGGGGCACGTGGACATATATTGGGTATATGCCTAGATGCATATATTTAACTGGTGTAGAGGCTGCCAAACAATTTTCCGAAGGGTTCATATCAATTTACACTCCCGCCAGGAGAGTCAGAGGGTTCTTATCACTCCACATCCTTGCCAACACTTGGTATTTTCCCCTCTTTTTTTTCTTCCTTTCAATAATGACATTGTCCAAACAATCATGTAATAAAACAGGGTCACTTAGGGTTATGTTAGTAGTGAGCACATGATCAAAAAGAAATGAAAATAAAGCTCGCTCTTGTCCTTTGGGGGGCATTAGTATCTACTGTGTGTTGCAATGTTCTCACAGTGTGAACTCACGCGCACGTGATAACAAATGACGTGAAAGACTTGCACAGTTAGAATTGTGTACAAAGGGCATATACAGAGGGTGTGTGTGTGTGTGTGTGTGTGTGTGTGTGTAAGGCTCGTTTTCTTAAATTGAGAAGCAGTAAACCCTGGGGACAGAGATTATATAAGAATTAGAGCTGGAAGTGGGAAGGAACTAGGAAGTGAATGATTTATGTTTATTTTAGTGAAAGAAATAAAACAAAACGACTGAGGGAAAGGCACAGATTTCATGGATGCATTAAAAAAAATCAAAGACGAATTGAAATACAAAGCAAAGGCTAGTCTGTGGTTCAGTTTCATAAGCATGGTGGGCCTCCTATGTTCGGGGTGGGGAATACCAAAGTGACAGATGTTGTGATTTCTTATGGAGGAATCCACGTTGAAGACACACATGCATTGTAAACCTCTCCAAAGGTTTAAGAGAGAGTATGGCAAGTCAACACGTCCTATACGTTTTCCTCTTATAAAACTCCTCACCTAAAATTATTCTTAGATTTCATAGCTATTTCTTTTTTTTTGATGTTAGAAGTGGGATGACCAGATCCTTTTAAGTCAGTTTAAAGAAGAAGATTGCAGAAGGTGTGGATCTTTGTTCTGAGATTTTAACCAAGCCTCATGCCTCTGGGCTATCTCTTCACCGTCTTCTTTGGCTGCTTTCTTGGGTTGCTCACCCATTGCAAGTTTCCAGCATATCCTAGATGCTGGAATTTGTTTGCTGCTCCACTTGTTCTCGATGCAGGTGTCGTCTTGCTGACCAGAGTGCAGTCTGGGCTTCAACATCTCCCTCAGTTTCATGGTCTCTGCTCTAACAGACATGCGCTCTTGGGAGTGACAAAACTATTTAAAACTCTTCTGATTGGGTGTTATCGAGTTATGCCAAAAATCAGAATCAATTTGCTTACTCATCCCAAGATTGCTCATTGTGTAAATTAAAATGACAACTTTTCCGTTAGTCCTATGCTGCAGAAAACTGATGTTCTGAAATTAATTGAATCAATTCTATAATTATTAATCCTATAGTAATTAATGCACTGAGAGTGTCTCAAAACCATTGTTTGTCAGAGCTTTGGAAAGGTTCTGCAGGGACATAAGATGCTTCTGGAAAGAAAAGGAAAGACCTCTCATTACCTCCTTTTTCCCTTAAAGCAATAGCATGGGCATCCTCCTTCCACTGGCATTCTCAGAGTGCTGGAATCAGCATTTGCAAGATGATACCAGATTGGCAAGTTTTACCGATATTTATTTCCTGCTTAACTTTCACTTCTATGAAGAGTGAATTTGGAAAGCACATTTTAGACTAGAACTTCACAACCATGAAGAAAATGGAGTTAATTTGAATGATAAGACTATATTTATTTCATCTAAGTGCATTTTTAAGTTTTTATTTTCTTTACTTTTGTTTTCTCTCAACATCATAGGGATTGACTGGATTAGAGTTCTATGCTGCTATTATTAAGGTTATGCTTTGAGCCTCTACATGACCCGTGTACTACATATCATCTGCTTGCCTCCTTAGAGCCATTCTCTCTTTTTGAAAGTTAAATTTATTGGGGTAACATTGGCTAATAACATTATATACATTTCAGGTATGCAGTTTTATAATCCATCATCGGCATATTGCATGTGTGCTCACCTCCAAATGTCTAGTCTCCCGCCACCATATATTTGACGCCCTCTACCCTCTTCGTTTTCCCACGGCCCCCTTTCCCTCTGGTAACCACCATACTATTCTCTGTGTCTATGAGTTTGTTTGTTGTTTTTTGTTTTATATCCCACATATGAATAAAATCATATGGTTCTTGTTCTTTTCCATTAGACTTATTTCACTTAGCATGGTGCTCTCAAGATTTCATCCTTCTTACGGCTGAGTAGTATCCCATTGTATGTATGTACCACATCTTCTTTATCCAGTCATTCATCCAAGGACTCTTAGGTTATTTCCATGTCTTGGCTATTGTGAAGAGTGCTGCAATGAACCTAGGGGTGCATATATCTTTACGAATAAGTGTTTTCAAGTGTTTCTGGTAGATACCCAGAAGGAGAATTGCTGGGTCATATGGTAGCTCTAGTCTTCATTCTTTGAGGAACCTCCATACTGTTTTCCATAGAAGCTGCACCAATTTGCATTCCCACCGGCAGTGTACAAGGGGGTTCCTTTCCCCCCCACATCCTCTCCAATGCTTGACATTTCTTGTCGTATTGATAATAGTCATTCTAACAAGGGTGAGGTGGTATCTCATTTTGTTTTTGATTTGCATTTCCCTTAAAGCTAATGAAGTTGAGCATCCCTTTTCTTTCCCAAGCTGTCCTTCATCCTGGGAGGCTGACCTATGTGGATTACGTCAATAGTCTCTTGTGTTTTCTGGCTCCTGGCTGGCTTCAGCTTGTGGGGCATCCCACTGTGAGATGGGAGGGAGGAGGGGGGGGGTTGTGGTATTAATTCTCCTAGTTTCCTCCCTGCAGTGTCATCGTGGCCTAGCTGTTTTCCCTTGAATGATAAAGTTTACATCTCCAGCTTGCTCTCTTTGGGCTTGGGTAGGTTTAGGTGGCTTAAAGTTTCCAACTGTTACTAACCCTGGAGTACTGCACTCTCCCTGAGGTTTTCCTCAGTGGTGAGCTGGCTGGTACTACCTCTCAAGATCTGATCATGCATATCTCTTCCATATTCCTGGTTCAGGAACGTCAGAACTTGGTAACTTGAAATCTGCCATGATTGGAGTATTTACACCTCAGAAATTGGCAAATGTTATCAAGCAGGCCTCCCACACCCCCAGTGAGTTACCAGCACACCACTACCAATATCTCACCCATGCCTTTGTCAGTAACACTCTTCTAATTACCCATCTAAGTGTGCCATTGTCTTCTTGCCAGGTCTCTGCCGATAGAACCAGTTATTCGTTCTCTGGATGAAGTACTTTCTCAACCTTTAGTCCAGATCACTTTCAATCACCGGGGTGAACTTGGTGAGGAGGGGTGGTGCGTTCAGCTACTTCTTTCAACGTAGCAAAAAACACCTGTGTTCTGCCTGATGCAGGCAGTGTGTGCCTGCCATTGCTTTAAACTCAGCAAGCTGGTCATCTATAGGCTTGATAAGCTACTTTCACATTTCTTTTCCATCTTTTTTCACTTTCATACTCTCAGAAATCAGGTAAGCCCATAAGTAAATTGGGAGTTTATCAGATACAGTAGACGCCAGCTAATATTAGTTCTAAGCACCACTTATAGTTATTGGTTTTAGTCATGACCTTGGACAAATTAAATAGGCTTTCTCACCTGCATGCCTGGCAGTGTGCCACAGGTTTTACGTGAGTCATCTCCTTTAACCTTCACTGTGACTCTATTCTGTGGGTACTTTTATTATTCCCATTTTCCAAGTGTAGAAACTGAGGTTTAAAGAGATTAAGTAAATTGCCTTTGGTTAATTTCTAGTAATAAAATCTCTAGAAACTTGTTAGAAATGCCAGTTCTCAGGCACCTACTTCATACCTAATGAATCAGAAACCCTGGGGGTGGGGCCCAGTTATCTATCTTGTGCTAGCCCTGCAGGAAATTCTGATGGACATTGCAGTTTGGGGGACAACTGCTCTCAAGACAACCCCATCCATTGCCTTTTTAAAAAAATCCTCACCCAAGGACATGCTGAGAAAGAGAGAGAGAAACATCGAGGTGAGAGAGAAACACCGATTGGTTGCCTTTGAACTGGCAACCCTTCGGTGTGCAGGACGATGCTCAGCCAACTGAGCCACTCTGGCCGGGCCCCATGCATTTCTTTACTAGAGAGGTAAATGCTCAGCTGCCAGGGTGTGTGGATGGAGGGTGTGTGTCAGAGAGTGAGTGCACCTTTTGTCTGTAGACTTTCAATTTGTTTCCCAGTTTTTGCTCACATCTCACTGGTGCCTCTAGTAGTACCTGGCATTTCATTGTCCTAAGTCTCCGCAGAGACCTGCTGGACCATTACCCCCCTCCTTGCCTAGATCCCTCTGGAAATTTTAAATCGTAGCTTCCTCTGCCACACATCATCTTCTGCCTGCTTTTCACCTTCCAGAAATGGAGCTCAAGCCTGCTGGTAACTCCCTTCTCTTTGTTGTTGTGGGTCTACTCCACTTAACTTTTCAGCCATCCGTCAGGGACGAGAAAATAAATGGGTGTGCTCGATCCACGCTGTGGAAGTAACAGCTGATACGTTTTAAAGACGGAGGAGGTCCCGAGTTCTAGTCCGTCTTCAGTCCGATGAAATTCCACTTTAGACTCTTCTCACTCCCTAGAACATCCAGGAATTGCGCTCTGGCCCACTTCATTGCATGCAGCTTTCTGTCATTCCTGTCAGACGACAGAAAGGAAACAATTCAGTTGAAGTTTGATGGCCTTTATTTAAGGGAGAGCAACCCGCGGCCTGGGTGAGTGCGGTGGAGCGCTCTTCCCGACGGATTTGGGCAAGAGCGAGCTTGCAGGACATTTAAGGCAGCAGCGCAGCAGCGGGGGGATGGCCTGGGAGCTTGGCCAGCAGGTCCTGTTGTCTTGGGTAAGGTAAGCTGGCTGCCCCTGGGGTGGAGGACTGTGGTTGGTGGTAGGTTTCCTTGACAATGAAGCGTTTCCCGTGCTGGGTAACTTAGGTTTAGAGCTGTGACGTGGCCAGGCCATTTTGTGGGTCCCCATGTATGAGTTAACTTTATCATCGTCTCCCCCAACTTTCCAATCCCAACCTCTCATTTGTCTGCCTAACGCCTTCTCTTTAAGTTTTCTGGTTTTCTTCTCCCTGTATCTCCCTCTGGCTGTTGGTCTCAGTCTCCCTCCTTACTCTCTCCTGTACTGTCTCCAACAACCTTGGCCTCTCACCCTCCAGGTCTGGCTGCCTGTCTCTTTCTTGCCCTTGGGTGCCCATTCTTCGGCTCTGGCTCTCACCCTTGTACGTGCGCTCTCTGTTGGCCTGTCCCCTGTCCCCACATTCCATGTCCCTCCATTCCCTCCCTCTCTGTCTGTCTTCCTGCCTGCCTGTTTCTGCCCGTTGTTGCCTGCCATGGCTCGTCTCTGTTGTCTGTCTCTGTTGTCTGTCTCTGTTGCCGTCTGCCTTTTTTCTGTATTCCTGTCTGCGTCTCTGTCTGTTATCTGTCTTTGTCACTATCTGTGTGTCATCTCCCTCTATCTGTCCTTGTTTGCTGTCTGTCTTTGTCTGTAGTCTCTGCCTCCTTCTAAAACCAATTCTGCCCCTGTCTGTCTGTCTCTGTCCATTGCTTCCTTCACATGCCTCATAGCTACTGTTCTGTGCACCTGTCCCCATTTCTCTCTCAAGACTACTTTTCCCCATCCACCCACCAGAATGTACGTGCTCAGCTTTACAGAACTCACAGCCTCAGTCTTAGTTTTTGTTCTGGAGAGAAAATCTAGTTGGCCCAGCCCTGACTATGGGTTGTTTGGCCAGTTGTCCACTCCTGGTCTAGTCTGCTGTGCCTGGGGACTGGGTTGGGGAATGGATATGGAGTTATGTGCTGTGTAGAATGGGACAGATAAAGCCAGATAGGGAAGTTGGACATAGCTTTCAAGTGGACAGATGTGTCCCCTGCCTTCCTGCCATGTCTGGGGCAAAGTAGATGCTCAAACATGTGTTGCATTGAACTGAGCTGCTCTGAGATTCCCTTCCTTCCATCCTGGTGCTATACCCCATCCTTACTGAGCCATTTACTAGGAAAGTTTTAAAATAACAGATGAGGCAAATGTAAAGCTAACTTAAAAAGGTCTTTTTCTAGTACCATTTAATATTTTTATATTGCTTACTTTGAAGCACTGTTATTTTGGGAGGTTCTGGGAATGAATTTTTTGGTACTATTCAATAATGGCTTAATAGTTTTGTTCAAAGTGCCTATAATATGTACAGCTGTGCATTAAGAAAGTATTATGACTATAAAAATGAGAATAACTGTTGATTAATTTATTGTACCACTTTTTAGCAAGTGATTACACAAATAAATATTTCCCAACAGTAATTCAGCATATCACTGACCTCTTATTTATTAAGTAAAGCATCACTGAGTAGTAAAAAAATCTCTGCATTTCTAACACAATTTCATGTATATTCTTTCTCTTCCATACTGCTTGTGAAATGGATTCACCTATTTTTATTGTTTTAAAATGCTTTAATTTGATGCTGAAAGAAGATGGAGGTCATGTTTTGGAAACCGTGTACTTAGTGATAACTACCCAGTAAATGCAGTGTTTGAGTTTGCTTTTGAAATTGAAACCTCCCCATTGTAATTTACTGACTTAATAAAAAATGTATTTCTGTAGGATATTAAAGTCAAAGGCAAAGCAAATAACTATTGAATCTCTAGGGAGTTCAGTTTGTATTGTGCAAAGATTGGGCCCTTGACAATTTACAAGAGTGCCTTTCATGGAACTTTGCTGTTGAAAACATACAATAGAGCCACAGAGTGGCTTGCTGATAATCAAGAGTTTAGACGTCTTATTTAGGTGTATCGTACCTACTAAGCTGCTTACTTTCCATCCTATCCTCTCCTTGCTCCCCAATGTTACCAAATCTTGATCTGTCCTTTTGGTTTATTAAAAAATTGATTTCTGGCATAGATTTTATTTAAGGTCCAGCAAATCAAACCATTGTTTCCTGGTCTTTGTTTACTGCTTGGGGACAAACTTCTTGTCCTATTCTATTATTTCAATCATTATTTTTTCTGTTGTTTTAAAATAAAGGGAAATATATTTTTACTCCCACGTGTTTTTTGTAAGAGCACCAATACCCTTAGTAATCTATACCATTGCCAAGTGTTCTCTAAGTAAAAATACCCGAAGTTGTTAGAAGCACACGGTGGAATTTTTTACCGTAGCCCTCTAAATGGCCAGTGTTGGTGGGCAGTCATACGCTTCTGTGAGCTGCTTGCCTAATGGGGCCCAAATGGAGACACTTTTCTAAGTCATTGCTTTGGTTAGTTTCTCCTTTGTTATATTGGTGGTAATTATGGTGAAAAGCAATTTTCCCATAATTTCTTTTTAGAATATCTCTTTGTTATGTTTTATGGGCAAATGGTAGGTTTGGAATGATTCTGACACGCTTGACTGCCGCAGTGCAGCTTGGCTCAGGCCCGATCAGCTGAGGAAACTTCACATGGTGGGGGAGGGGAGCCTTTGCAATTTTTAGAGAAATGTTTGTTTCCTCCTACAAGGAGGCAAACTGTGTGCAGGCTTAGGAGGGTTGAATTTAGGGAACCGTACATTCACTCTTGCAGCTAAAGACTCTCAAGGGGTCAAAAGGCATCAGAGGGAGGCTGGAGAATCTGGCTAATTTGCATCAAAACCTGGAGACAGAGGGAACTTTCAGAGGAGAGCCAATGAATAAATCATGGCCGGGGCAGCCAGGTGGAACCCACACATCTTACCCAACAATGTGGGAGGCACTTGGTAGGTTTAGAAAAATATGAATTGTTGGCAGGCTTGGTGCTTCACGATAGGCCACTGGCTGATTGGAAGTACACGTTCTACCTGCAGAGCCATATATGTATCAAGAGCCTATGTGTTACCTGGGTTTTACTGGTTCCAAAGGTGCGGTTAGGTATTTCCTGTATGTATAAAAGGAAACGCCAACATGTAATTTATTGCTACTGTAGAACCCTTTGACCTTAAGGTACCTTTTTATTTTATATTGCACATCACATCATGTTTCTAAACCCAAACAGTTCTATTAAGCAAAAGCCCAATACAGCATGGTTCGCCTGAAATGTGTCGCTTCCCACTTAGTTAAGTTTAGAAATTAAGTTTCTGGTATTTTTATTTACTTATTAATTTTCAATTTGTTTTGTATTGGTTTTGGGTGTACAGCTTAGTGGTCAGACAATCATATATTTTACATAGTGTTCCCCTTGATAGTTCCAGTACCCCAACTGGCACCATGCATAGTTACTACATTTATACTTAAATTATATTAACTACATTTCCTGTGTTTTAAGTATGATTCCTATGCTTTACTTTGTTTCCTGTGCTTTACTTACTTCCTATTAACTATATTAATACAGTTAACTATATTTCCTATGCTTTACTCACCTTCCCCTGACTATTTTATAACTACCAACAATTTGTGTTCTCAGTTCTCCAGCTTAAAAAGTGACCCCTGCTCTACAGAGTCCAGCGTTAAAGAAGTGATGTCTCAGACTAATGCCGGGTGGGGTGGGCGGGTTGCAGGTTGCAGAGACGCACCTGCTTTATTGTTAAGAATCCATTTACTTAAGAGAGTCAGCTTTCATTGTGCCAGAAGCATGGAGATCCTCTGGTTTACTCCAGTGAGACCCACAGAGATGTAGGAACTCACCCACACAGCTCTGTAGGGGCAACACTGCCACTAGAACCCAACTTGTCCCCTAGCCCCTGCTGTTCTTTCAGATGGTGCCCTGGGAACCGTAGGGGTTTCTGGGGAAGGGGAAGAAGATGGGTGGACTCCCGGGGTGTCTTTTACTCCCCATTCCCCCGTTGGTTTCATTGTTGACTAGGTTCCTCAGAGCTGCTCCACGCAGTCTCAGGGCCTCTTTCTCACCAGGTGGCCTCTGCTCGTAAAGTCCACCCGTCCCTCCAGTAGTATGGCTGGACTTCTCACAGGGCAGCTCTGGGCTCCCCGAGGGCAGAAGCAGAAGCTTCCAGGCCTTAACGCCTAGGCGTGGCATTGACATGGCATCCATTCTACTGCAGTTTATTGGTTGAAGCAGATCACAGGCCCATCCAGGTTCAAGGGGAGAGGACTTAATAAGCACATGAACGCAAGGAGGCAGTTTTTTGTGTGGGTGGGTGGGGAGCTACTAGTGTTTATAAACATTCAACTGTTCACAGTGATGCTTTGACAGTACCAGCTGCCATAGAGCTGAAGGCTGAGACATGTAAGGGGCTGCTGGTCTCTTCTAAATATATACATATATTTTTTAAAAAAGAAAGAGAAAGTGGAAAGGACTGACAGAGCACCAGCAGCCTTCTGAAAGGGATGGTACTGACTCTTCCCCTGTGGGTGTTTTGTGAAGATTCTCACCTGTGTGATTTGGCAGTGCCAGGAGGCAAGACAATGGGTGACATCTCAATACTCTGGGATCTTGGAGTTTTGACCTTTGTTTGTTGGAGCTTATTTACCTCCATTCCCCCAGGTTTTTACTCAATTGAAGACTGTCTGAAAGAGTCCAACAAGGGTCAAAAAGTCTCGGCATTATTACTGTTAAACTGGATTGAAAAATATGGCAGTGCCACTTGTCTTCTTCCTCAAGCCTAGATTTTGGCTTCTGGATCATGAGCAACTGACCTGCTCCTGGGCCAAGAAGCTGGAGGTGACAGAGCACAGGGCTGGCAGGCCTGTCACAAGTGCATCCTGAGTATCACAAGGAGACAAGTAGCTCAAGCCCGCTCTTCCCCCACCACTCTGGAGCACAGGCAAGTCTGAGAAGCCAAGACACACAGAGTGGATTTCTCCTGCTCTTGGGATACTTACTGATATCTGGTTAGTCTACTTAGAGAGGTATACGTGAAGGGGATGGCGAAAGGGGTCGAGAGTATTCATTACAGCAGTTCTTCCTGGGGATGGGCAGACACTGCTTCCTCTAGTGGAAATTTCAGGTGTGGAAGGATAAGTGTTGACCTCATAAAAACTCTTTATTGAAATAGAGCTATAGAAAGGTACTCATTTCTGCCAAACCTAGAGTCCTGGAGTACTATCAAGGACTTAGAGGGAGTTGTAGAATTTGTGAGCTATGGCCGTACTGATTTTGTTAAAGATTATTGCAGAATGTTATATAGTTAGGAGCATTGACTTTGGTGTTTGTGATGATTAATTTTATGTGTCAACTTGATTGGGTATGAAATGCCCAGGTATCTGGACAGACATTACTCAGGGTGTTTCCGTGAGTGTTTTTGGATGAGTTTAACATTTAAATTGGCAGACCGAGCAAAGCAGATTGCCCTCTCTAATGTGGGTGGGCCTCATCCAATCAGTTAGTTGAAGGCCTGAATAGAACAAAGGGCTGATTTTCCCCGAATCAGAGGGAATTTTTCCTGCCCGATTGCTTTGAGCTGAGACGTTGGTTTTCTTTCGACCTTTGGGTTTGAACTGAAACGATGGTTCTTCCTGGTCTCTTGAGCCTGCCCACCTTCAGACTGGAACTTGAATTACCAGCTCTCCTGGTTCTCAGGCCTTCAGACTCAAACTAAAACTACACCATTGGCTCTCTTGGGTCTCCAGATTGACAGCTACAGTTTTTGGGACTTGTTGGCATTCATAATCACCTGAGCCAATTCCTTGTAGTAAATCTCTTTACATATATACCTCTTAGTAGTTATGTTTCTGTGGAGAACCTTGACTAAATACAGCGTTGGACAGTCCCAGCTCTATTAGTTGCATGATCTAAGAAAATTTCCTTCAACTGCTAAGCCCTCTTTCAATATCTACAAAAATGGGCCCAAAACTAGAGCCTGTCCGCCTCATGGAGTAATGATCCAGTGACTATTAACACGTTTCATGATGGTGATGATGATGATGATGATGAAGACAATGACTAAGACAGTGTTCTTTTCATCAGTGAAGAATGGCAGATGTCCTAACAATTCTCTTTAGACTCTCTAATATCATCTATGCAGACCAGGCCAGTATTGATGCAAACTTGGGAGATTATGTTTTTTGATGTTTTGTTCATGCAGTGGGTTACTTTCTTAATTAAGCTTTGCTTGGCTTCAAAGTAAGTTTTCATTCACTGAATTTGGAAACAGTGACTGATCCCAGAGCAGCCTGGGTTTGGATGTGGAACGCACGCTGCTCCGTTTGGCTGGGAAGTTAGCTTCCCCTCACTAGAGCCCTCTTACTTGGCATTCCGAACCAGCGGGAACGTTGCCAGCCGCCTGGAGGAATTAAGAAACCTTGACTCAGCAAAGTTGCTGTCATGGAGTCTTTGTGCCACAATTTAGGCACTTTTTAAAAGATTTCCTGCTTTCTGAAGCCTTTCTCGTCTTACGGCAGACATACTTCTGGAGGCTTTGTGGCAAATTGACTCAGACCCACCTAGGTTCACTTCTTTATTTTATTTAATGGATCTTCTCTCCCTTCCAAGCTCCCACCTCACTGAAAAGCAAGGGGAGACTAGTTATGGGGGACTCTGAACTTCCCAGTTAATGGTATCTCAGGCTCTTCCAGTTTAAGTAATCTTTGTGGGTTTCTCTTGGGTTCAGATGCCAATTCTACCCATCGCATCGTTTCTCTCCAAGATGGTATGTGGGGTGGAGGCAAGCACTTGGCATGGCCTCTGGGGCCTTAGATCCCCAGATGCAGAGTCTTATATTCTCCTTCTAGTTTCTTGGGTCTCTGGCAATAGCTCTGGTGTGCTGGTCACTGGGTGACCAACTGATCTGTGGGGCTCAAGTTTGCAGCTGGTGAACGTATGTTCCATTCTTTGGATTGAAAAGAACTTGGTGCCCTGTCCCAAACCTATACATCTACACATTCTCTCTCTGTCTCTCTCGTTCTCACTCACCCTGAAGCTTACTTCTGATATTTGCCTGAACCCTCAAGTTGATCTTTGGCTTGGCAGTCTCATAAAACATGGCCTTTGGTCACCTTACTCCACTGTGATAACCATCTGTTCATGCAACTTCAGCAGCAGCAGCAGCAGCGGGGCAGTTGGGAACTTCTGGATTCTTTGCAGGCCCTATGGGAGTGGAGGGAGGCTCAGTAGTGCTAACACAGCCAGGTTTGCTGTGCAACACTTTTGAGTCACTAATGTGGTGTTCTCTCCTACCCCTGAGTCTCAAATGGGAATCCAGGCACAAATTCTCCCCTTTTCTCTGCCTCTCCTCTGTCCCTCCTCTGCTCCAGTCACTGTGTGGAAGCAAGACTGTTATAGAAATACGTCAGCACACTACATTTTAAGAAGTAAGAGGCCATGGTTTGTAAGTGAGAGAAGAGACAAAACATTGCAAAGACTGACAGGAGAGCCCAGGCATTTATAGGAGGAGCCATTACTTCTACCAATGTCAGTATTTCCTGAGGGCATCATTGCATATCACAAGGTAAATCATAATATACACTGACAATACTGGTAATGTTGACTCAGCAATTAAAAAATCTTATTATACTTAGTATATTTTTATAGGAAGGCTCATAAATATTAGGTGTTATAAAGATTTTCATAGAAATGGTCTGATTTGAGTATTTGAAATGGAATAAGAAGGAGACTATGTAATATAATGATTAAAAGCATGGATGTTGAAGCCGGATAGACCCTGGTTCAATCCCAACTGTAATTTGTTATGACTATGTCCTCAGAAACTCAGTTTCTCCATGAGCAAAATGAAATCCATGACACCTCATTCAGTGAAGTAATACCGCCTCATAAAGATTGTTGTAAAGATTTAAAAAATCTTAATATATAATAAAATACTTAGTATGGAGCCTGGAACAAAGTAAAATATCGACAGATGCTACCCACTCTCAGTAATACTTGGAAAATAGCTTATGTGGACCCCTTAGTTCCTGATGAGCTATGGGACGTTATGGTATTTGTATGGGTAGTTCTGGTCTTGCAACAGATTGTGTTCTGGAAGTTAATTTTCACGTCAATTATTTGTAGTTCATAACTTGAAGATAATCGAGAATATGCCCCTTTTCCAGCCAAGCAGAGCGGGGTCACATGTGCGTCCCAGGGCAGGAGAGAGAGTAAGACTCACTTTCCTGCTGGAGGCAGATGGCTTTCTGTCTGGGACTAGAATTCTCTCCTCCACTGGCCCCTGTCCCTGGATAAGAAGGGATGCCTGGACCTTCTGCCGGGAGGTGGGAATCTTGCTCCCTGCAGGCTCTCATTTCTTGCTTGGGTTAGCAGTAGAGAAACTGTTTTGGAATTGTAAATTCTACAATGGGAAATCCTCTGAGTGATGATTCTGTTCTTACGGCACTTCCTGTCTGTTTCCTTTCTAAAGTCAAAGAAGATGCTAGTGGACTTACTTGGTTTTCCCCCCAACAAGGCTGTAGGTGAATATGCTCCCCAGGGACAGTGGGAATGCCTGAGACATGATGACTGCCTTTAAAGGTTGACCCAGAATACTTTTATGAGAAATTGCAGTGATATCTGGAGCTTGAAATATATCCTGGTGTCACCGTTTAGTAAATCAATAACTTAATCTTTTCTGTTTAAATTCATTAAAAATTAAGAATATACTTATTTTTATCAAAGTAATATATGCTCATGGTTAAAAAAAAAATCAAATGGAAGGGTTTATAAAGAAAAACAACCATCCTATACCATGTCCCTTTGCCCATTCTGCTCACCAAAGACCACATGGTCTAATGTCAGCTGTTTCTTCTTATAATTTCTCCCATGTCTCTAAATAACATGCATCACAACTATTTCTCCATTTATTAACTTTAGATATCTCATGACTTCTGTTAATTTGGCTGAGGTTTCAGCTCACTTTATTTACTTTCTACCTCCTAAGATTATATTGCTCCCTTATTGGTTATTTTTGCAATTTTAAGTAAAATACTATTACCTTTCTTTTTTGTTATAGCAGCTCGAGACACCATCTTAGGATTGTTTTATTTCTCCAAGCTTATCGTTTGTATTTTTACAGGGTCAGGATTGATGATGTTATAGTTAGATACTTAATAATTAAATAGTCCATGCTTGACTATGCTGATTTTAAAAATTGGAAATGAATAAGATGTTTACAGTTATGACAATGATGGGATATAGTGTATTTTGGTTTCCTTTCTTGCACAGTTTTGTGGTGTGTTTTTTTTTATGCCTCTAATTTCTTTTCCTGCCATCCAAGTTTTAAACTTTGCTGCCAGACCTTTGTTTGTGCTGAGTCCTCTGTATAGAATGTTTTCTTCCTTCCACAACCTTTTGAGTTCACCAAAGGCAGGCATCATACGTTCATGTTTATGAATATTGTTTTTGCATCATCTCTAGCAGTTATATATTAGGCATTGGAACATTTAAGTGAATCTTACTCAGCCTTCCAGACTAGAGCAAGCTCAGGTGTGCTCCCCTAAATCACAGTCCTTTACTTCCCTTAAACAGAATTAATCATTTTCTCACCTCTTTATTTAGCTGTGCACATGTCTCTTTGCTCTAATAAGTTCGTGGAGTGTACGCACCACGTCTTTGCAAGGTAGATATTGCCAGGGTCTTGCATTATGCTTGTTACCTAGTGGGTACTCAGAAAAGTACAGGATCACCTCATTTTATTGCACTTCACTTTATTGAGCTTTGCAGATATTGCATTTTTTCCCCCCTCCAAATGGAAGGTTTGTGGCAACCCTGTATTAAGCAAGTCTATGGTGCCCTTTTTCTTCAACAGCATTTGCTCACTTTGTGTCTCTGTGTGACATTTTGGCAATTCTTGCAATATTTAAAATTTTTCATTATTGTTATGTTTGGATCTTTGATGTTGCTATTATAATTGTTTTGGGGTGCCATGAAAAGCACCCATATAGTATGGCAAAATTGATCAATGTATGTTGCATGTGTCCTGACTGCTCCGAGACTGCCCATTCCCTGTCTCTCTCCCTCTCTGCAGGCCTCCACATTCCCTGAGACATAGTAATATTGAAATTAGCCCAATTAATAACCCTACAGTGGCCTCTAAGTGTTCAAGTGACAGGATTCCCAGTCAGGGCACATACCTAGTTTGCGGGATTGATCCCCAGTTGGGGCTCGAACCAGAGCCAACCAATCGATCCATGTTGCTCTCTCACATCGACGTCTCTCTCTCCCACTGTCTCCCTCCTTCCCTCCATCCCTCCCGCTCGTTCTCTCTCTCTAAAATCAATAAACATATCCTGGGGTGAAGATTTAGAAAAGTATGTGGGAAGTGGTGAGAACACACCAAGCAGCTGGATATATCTGGCTTTCTTAATCCCTGCAGCAGAAGTGAGTGGTGGGCTGGTGCTCTGTGAAAGAGCTCTGGAATGCAGCTTCTGTGGCTACAAAATCTCAGACTCAGCAAGGAGGTCTCGCCATTGCGAGCATCTCCACCAAAGCTCTTGTATTAGCAGGGGCTAGTCTCTTCCTCACCGAGAGGAGGGCTGTCTGTGGTGTGTATGTTCCAAGAGGCAAGTCCTCTGTTCCCTTCCTCTGCCCCTCTAAGAAGGCCTTCTCCTCCTGGGATGGGCAAATGTCAATCAGGGTCACCAAGGCCAATTTGTAGCTTCTGACCAAAAGACTGACAAGCCTCAGATGCCAGATGGAGCACAGAATAAATTATCTTGGGATCTCTCTTGTTTCATATTACTAGAATACTGTCACTGAGATGAAAATTCAGACTGGAAAATGTCCCATGGGAATCGCTGAATTTCTACAGGATTTGTTGGTTGGTTGGTTAAGCATGTTTTCTTTGTATACTTCTTCTTGGGGTATAGTAACCTTATCATTTGTATTCAGATTATTTGCTCTGAATTACTGTTCTTTCGGATTCCTCGAAGGGCTTCTTCCCTGTTCAAGAGACTGTTATGGAGGGAAGCAAAATTACCTGGCATAGATGACATTATTTATGTCTTCATTGAATCTCAACTAATGTTTTACTTCATATGCCCCTTCTTTTTTTTTTTTTTTTTAAACAGATACTAATTTTGTGTTGGGGAATGCCCAGATAGTGGACTGGCCTATCGTGTACAGCAATGATGGATTTTGCAAGCTGTCCGGCTATCACAGGGCAGAAGTGATGCAGAAAAGCAGTACCTGCAGGTATTTATAATCAGGGCTCTTCTCTTGGACCGTCTATCCTGGTGTCTTTCAGAAAAAGAAAATGGCTTACTCAGTGTGGGAACCGCCTTGCTCTCATTCAGCGTTTACTCAGGAATATTTATGGCGATATCATCTCCACGTCACGCACTGCACTGGGAAGATCAAAGGCCTAAAACATGGTTCCCACAGACTTAAAACTGCTGAACTCCCCCAGTCAGTGAGATGGGCAGAAAACCTAGAAAAAGTCAGAAAAATAATTTTCTCTATAAAATGTGAACTCAGAAGTTTATGAGTTTTTAGATAAAATGGAATGTGAAAGTTAGAAGAGTAAATAAAATTAAATAAAATTTTAGATGATTAATTTTTAGGATTTATGGCTATTTTAGAGAATAAATACACTGTTGGAAACAAGGGCCTTGTTTATAGAGCTTTTCATCAAAAAAAAAAAAGAGAAGGGAACCAATATTTTGCTGCCTTCTAATTCTTGTTGCATCTCTCTCTGATCCCTAACTCAAAGGCAGAGGCAAATGGTGCTAACAGTGTAGCTTGTGTATTTGACAGGCTCAGTAACCAAGCAGCACCCTTGGGCACTGGTGTTAGAACAGCTCTTTTAAAGCATCTTCAAGGTGTTGAGTGGAGCACAGAGCCTGCCCCCTGCCTAGCGTTTCCCTGCAGTGCCCAGGCAGGCCTGGGCTCAGCATAGCCTTTGGCTCCTCTCACTACCCCCCTTCTTTTGAGTCCTCTGTCTTCAGTGTGTTTGCATGAAGCGGAACCATTTTCCCAGTCCTTCCAAATCAAGCAATAAATTCATCTACGAAGGGTGGGGAAAGCTGTATAACCCAGGCATCGTCTTAGGTTTTCAGAAGGTGTGTTTTCATGGTATTAAGTCAGCCAAAGAACTAGTTTGGTGAAAAGTATGAAATGTTTTGAAAATATTATTTTCTTAAATTTTAGGTTTTGGGGACTGGGAAATAGGAAGTTTCAGATATCCCCTCCCCCAAAGTTCAAAGGTTTGGAAGTGATGACTCTTTAAGTAATGTAATAGAATCCTCTTACATTCCTGGTATGCTTTTACCCTCTTAAGTGTCTATGTCTAGATCTGTATCTATATATGCACATATGTATTCAGAACAAATTGGGAGAGTTAGCTTTGCCTTTTAGTGGGACCTGAACAGCCTTTCCTTACTTTTCTTGCTTCTTGTTAGCTATAATCAGATACTTTAAGAAAATCAGATATGTTTGTTCATTTAGCCAACTTTTTTTTTTTTTTTTTTACATACAATTCTAAGAAGCTCATTTAATTCCCTGAAGCTGTTCCTTCTCTAGAAGTAAAGTAAACCTACCTTGTGTAGCTATAGTCATCATTGCTTAGGAGCCTCTTTTGCTTAATTCTTGCACTGCAGGCATCTGAAATCCAGTGCCCAGGAAAAGGAACCTTACAGCACAGTTTAAGAAAGCACATAAGAGGATGAAAGCTGGGTGTCATGATGGCCCCTTTTTTTATTTGAAGACTCCATTATACAGGCATTTGTTTTACCGTATCAAGAAAATTGCCACCATTTATGGCCAGCATCACATTACTTAAATGGAGGTCACTTATCTAGCAAATTAGCTCAGAGAAAGTGGGAGGAAGCTAAAAAGGCATCCGAACAACCGGCTAAATAAAATGGTCATAGAGCTTAAGTTTTTACCTCCTAGGAGAAATCTTCTGGGCAGAGCTAATTTAGTCTTGATCTATTTTTTTAAAGGTAACTCAACAAGCCTAGTTATCGCCTTTCCTGGTTTATAGTAGAAAAGCACCCAAAGGTAGAATGTTACAGGAGATAAGCGTAGGGGAACCACAGGCAATAACAGCTCTCAGTGGGCTGGGAAGGGACATAATAGTAAAGGAGACACAGAAGTCATAAGGTCCACAGCTAGGACACTGTCCTTACAGGAGGCTGGAAATCAGAAGCCTGCAGTAAGCCCAAGGCTGTTCCATATCAAACTAAGCATCGCATTTGACTTGGTGGTTGAGGAATTGCACTCCAGAACCTCTGAGGTTCTTCTTAGCTCTGAAGTTCTCTGATTCTGGGATTCCAGTCATCGAGAGTAAGTTAGCTTGCATTTGGTGTGCACAATTTTAAAGGATGGGGAGTGTATTCTTTAGGAACCCATGCCACAGCTTCTACGTTACCTAGGACTTGAGGGCTTGGTGTCACTGCTTTTGTTAATGTTGCCTGAAGGCCTGCGGTGGGCAGGAGAGATGTTCGTTGGACCCATGGTGGGGGGTGTCAGAGGACTGGCTTTTCCATCCCCATTGAGAGATGGCTTTCCTTCTCTTTCATTTTTGTTAGTGTCTGGTGCCATGGTTCACTCTGCCCCATTGGGGGTGTCTCCTGTTCCTAGAGGGATAAACCCTGGTCTTCAGACCATAGGCAGTGGGGCCCAGGAAGACGGTTCATTCTGGCAGATTTTCTGTCTCTGCCGAGAACCAGTACTAGTAGGTAGGAGCTTCTACTCTCTAGAAGTTTTCTCTAATTTCCTCCATGCTGCTGCTTTATTCCCTTAGTCTGCTTTTCTCCAAGCATGAGCAGGAGGGAGTCAGAATTTGTAGGATTTCATCATCTCAATTTTTTTAACCAACACTTTCTCCTTCTTTTGGGGAGGGAGCAGACGGTAGGAAAACAGCTGCACAGGCTAGGGGCTGAATCTTCTGGTTCTTTAGCTCTGTCTTAATGTTTAGGGCGTCAGATTGCACCTCTTTTCTTATTTGGTTGGAGAACTTTTGTGATCTCCCCCCCCCCAAACTTTATTTTATTGGGAGTTAGAAGAAGAAAAACCTGTGGTTAAATTTCCTTTGCATCTTTCGTAAGAGTCCTTTCAGGATGAAGTTTAAAGCACTCCTCTGGCTTCTATGGCCATGCTCTCCTCCACGACCTGGCCTGTGCTTACCTCTCTGTGTCACCTGTTGCAAAGCTTCCCTCATGGCTTCCATTCCAGTTGGACTGACCTGAACTACATTCAGCTCCAGAATTAACCTCACTCTCACCTCTGTGCCTTTGTGCACGCTCATCTTTTGCCCAGAATGTTCTTTTTCTTGCTAATTTCCACTTTCTCCTTAGATCTCATTGGTCTTTCCCGCCGGGAATCCTCCTCTGACACTCAGACAGTGCTCTCTGACTGTTCTGTGCTCCCTGATTCCTCATGGGTGGGTTGTACTGTTTTCTGATCTACTCTTTTCCAGTGTGCCTTTCTTAGTAGACTGTTTATTTTGGGGAACAGTGATGGAGCCTTGATCACAATCGAATTAGTAAATCCTTTTTGATGGGATGTTTTCAGTGCGTGTGTATGTGAGTGTGTGTTCGTCCTACATAGCACAGTGCTAGGTGTAGAACAGATATTTAACATATGCTGGTAGAATAATAAATATTTGCTAATCTAACTGTAGCTCTTTTTTTGATTTGCAGTTTTATGTATGGGGAGCTGACTGATAAAGATACGATTGAAAAGGTGCGGCAAACCTTTGAGAACTATGAGATGAATTCCTTTGAAATTCTGATGTACAAAAAGAACAGTGAGTATCCAGACCGCTCTGCACCGTGTCTTAATGTGCTGGGCATGGTAAAGTACCTTCTGTTCCTCTGGCTGTCTTGGGCTTTCTCCCCTCCTGTCAGCTAAATGTCATCGCGTGAAGCCATTGTGGGCGTTGGGATAGATGGTGTGAATTGATGAGTGAGACCACTCCTCATTGAACTTGTCACTAGCCAATCAAGACTTCTTGGTCTTTCTCCTGCCACGAGCTAGTGTTTTTCCTGTTGATGTACTTCTGGTGAACTGCTGGCCTAAGGCACTTGTAGGCCTTAGACCTTCTTGGGGGAAGGGGAGAGCTGGGACAGAAACTCTGTGGGGTTCGTCTTTGTATCTATCTTCCATAGCACTTAACACAGCGGGTAACCCCAGTAGGTGGCCAATTAAGAGTCTGAATAAAACTTCGCTCTCCTGGCGACCTCAGTTTTCCATTATAGGCAGTATTGGTATTTCACAGTGCATTGCTAATTTGTATTTGTTTTGGCTACTATTACTTCCACAAAGTATGTTGAAGAAGTTTTAGGTCCATTGTCGTGCACAAGTAGAAGGCTTGCTTCTGTCTCAGGAGAATGGAGAGTGGCTATATTAGAAGTATGGAAAGTGGGGCACACAGTCGCAGCAGGACTGCGGAGGCGTGGGGCAGCTATTTTATTTGTAAAGAATCCTGATCTTTATATGTAGGATTGAATGGCAGGTCATTGGTTCAATAGAGCACCTTCAGAGCAGCTCAGATGGCACAGTAGGATAAGTGTTTATTTTAGTGGTTTTCAAAGTGACGCGTTTTGCTCTGGAAAGCCGAGGGCACACGCTGCTTTTGTCTGGAAGGAGCTGGGGCTTGTTTTCCGTCGGTGTATTGGAGCAGGCAAATGAGAGGACTGTTTGCTTGGTGGTTTGTGCAGATGCTGGTCTGAGGATCAGCTCTGGGCATCCACAAATCCAAGAGGCTTTGTGGTCCTGGAGGTTTCATGTTAGAGATGCTGGCTTGCTCCATCTCACTATTTCAGCAGTAGGTCTGGCGACCTTATCCCACTATTCAGCGTAAGATAAATGAGGTGAAAGACTGTGAGAGGTTCTACACCAGTCCTTCCACTATGGGGAACACGGCTCCGAGCGACAGCTCTGACCAGGAGCACGCCTGCAGTGGCCTTCTTTCTCCGCACGCGTGTCCAGTTGATGGAGTGAGTTAAAGGTTTTCCACGCTGGCAGCTTTGTGTACTGAACAGTGTGGATTTCCCCAGGACACAATACTAACTGGGTAGGTGTGTCACCCAAATAATTTTTGTATTTCTATTTTGCTTCAAAGGTTTCAAGCTTCATTAGACTATGCATTTATCTTGCTCGAATTCAACTATATGTGCTTGGCACAAAAGGGAGAGAGAAGGAAACATAATTTAAATTGAGTTAGTGATGTCACTTGCCATTGCCCCCGAGTGGGTATGAGATGGGAAAAGGGAATTCGCTCTTCCCTCAGCTGCCTCCAGGGCTGGAGGTGTCATTGTGTCTCCTTGCGCTGAAGGTGATTCTGGCGTCAGAAGCTCTGAACTTCAGTAGACTTTGCCTCTGCTTGTGAGCCAGTTAGTTCAGCTGAATTCAGCAGTCAGCATCCCTCCCCTCCCTGGAGATTGGCTGAGGTGGGCTTACTGAGAGACTCGTGCCAGCCTGGGCACAGAGCTCCACTTTATGGGTGATGTTAAGGCATTTTCAAGAGGAATGTGGTCATGTGCAGTTTTTACCTTACCCTTTGACTTTAGGGAATAAAGTCTGTGGGAGGTATGGCTCCACTCTATTTTAAAATGTTGATTCTCTAAGCCTTGTGAAGTAGGCATGGCTGATCTTATTTAGCTCCATCGTATAAGAAGTTAAATAGCTTAATTCCTCACCTGAGGTCATGCAGAGCCAGGACCTGGTGGTTTCCAGTGCTTGTCCATGGCCACTCTTCCCAGACTGTGACAATGCAACTGGGGGCAAGGCAGGGCCAACACACATGGTGGTGTGGGTGATACCCTACTTAGGGGGCACCCAGACACCAGCTGTGGCTGACTTGCTGAGTCCTCTGTGCCGAGGAAGGAACTTCTCTTTCTAATTTACACAGAGATGTCTGTGGGGTCCAGGGGCTTTACAGAGGCTAAAGCCTGTATATGACACGTGAAGCATAAACTGATGCAGACAGTTTTGGTTTCTTCCCAGGAATCTGCTCTGGCCACAAACTCTTCCAAATCCCCCCCTCTCCTGAGGAATTAGAAACTTGAAATTATTTGTTAAGCCTGGGAATTTTATACCAGTCAGACCAAATTCTATGCTTTTTTTCAACAGCTTTTCGTTGACTTACTATGTCAGACGCTAGGCTTGCTGCCAGGGATGTGATTTCGGAAAGACAGGCGCGGCTTCTACGCTTATAGCATTTCCAGGGGTAGGGCCAGCATCCACAGGTCAGAGCCATAGCGTCTTGACGGTGACGCCACACAGGGGACTTACTTAACCCCAGCTTGGGAGGTCAGGGAAGGAAGTCTTCCTAACAGGCAGGAAGTCCACGCAGAAACTGAAGGACAGGTGGGAGTGAGGCAGACAGAGGACTGGGAGTGCCCCAGGCGGTCGCACGTGAGAGTGGGCCCTGAAGTCTCGAGAGACACACAACAGGGCTTCTCCTACTTGGACGTGCCTGGGAAGTCACCAGAGAACTGAATGACTGTTACCATTCAGAAGGCCTGGGGAAGGTCAGAGATTTTGCTCCCAGGTGACGGTGATGCTGCGGATCCAGGTGCCACACTCTGAGGCTGGGACAGAAAGCAGCTACAGAGAAGACTGACTTCTGGGCCCACGGTGTGTCTTTCTTTCTTCAGGACCAACCCTTGCACCCAGCATAGTGCCTGACACGGAAAGTGCTCCATCAGCATTCATGGAATAGTTACATAAAATATAAGTAACTGCGGGGTGACCAATGGGGCTGCAAGGTTAGTAAGGGCCAGTGACACAGCCACCTTGAAGAGTTTAGAATTTTTCTTAGGAGCAGCAGTGGCGGGGGACAAGGGTGGGGGTGATGGGTATGGAGGGGTTTTAAGCAGGGTTAAGTAGATAATCAGATTTTCATTTTAGAAAGATGATTCCTGTAAAGTGTGGGTATGGAATGGAGCATTGGAGACTGGAGGTTGGGGCCCTTTAGGAATCACCCTGGTGACAAGGTGAGTGTGGCCTGCTCAGAGGAAGAGGCATTTGAAATGGGGAGATGTGGGGTGGAAGGGGCAGTGGGAGGAGGCTGAGTGTCGGACTTGCCAGCGGTGCCCACTAGAGGGCTTGTCTTCAGTTAGCCCAGCCCCAGGCAGTGCCCAGGAAGAGGCAGGCTCCTCTTTTACCGTCAGGACTCATCTGGCCCCAAGTAAACCTCTCCAAGAATCTAGCGCAGAGCCTGGCCTGGAGGAGGTGCTCAGCGAATGCTTTAGTGACTTTGAAAGGATCTTGATAGTCACCAAGAAACAGATGAGTGAAAAAAAAGCATGTGATTCAGAATGAGGGCGTCGGAGCCGGGGAGTGGGCAGTGTGGGGCCGGACTGACGGATGATGCCCCTGAAAAGCAGACTGAAAGCGGTGACGGGAGGAGAGAAAGGAGGAGGCGGAGTTTGCTTCTGCTTTCAAACTCTGTGGTTCATTAGATGGGAGCTCTCAGCATTTTAAATCAGCATAGGGTCCCGTGGGGGAAACGTCACCCCCGTTGAGATTATTAAAATGTGAAATGTCATCATCTAAAAGAATGTTTATTTTTTCATTTTTTAAATTAATGCATTTTTACTACAGAGAATACTTGAGGGTACAAAGGAGAAAACAAGCACCCCAAAGCTCAAAGACTCAAAGGAATACTACTGTCCTCTTAGCTTTTTGGTGTGTTTCCTTAGGCTCGTGCACATGTTACATAATTGATATTTTGACATAGATGCAACTTGAAGTCCTACAATCATATAATCTTCATCACAAAAATTTCCCCGTCATTAAAATTCCCCATAAACATCATTTAGAAAGAATTTTATTAATACTTCCTCTATTGTTGGATATTTATAAGGCTCTAAATTTTCTTTGTTAAACACAATGTTAAAGTGAATTATCTTTGTGCGGAGATATGTTGTGGACATTAAGAAATAGTTCCTAGAAGTTGAGTATTACTGTGTCAAAGAT
Organism: Miniopterus schreibersii; assembly: GCF_964146895.1. Classification (NCBI taxonomy): domain Eukaryota; kingdom Metazoa; phylum Chordata; class Mammalia; order Chiroptera; family Miniopteridae; genus Miniopterus; species Miniopterus schreibersii. The sequence continues at coordinate 26,821,573 of NC_138119.1, forward strand.
TGTGAACTAAGATTTCTGAGACATTTTGCCAAGTAGTGTTCTGGGAAACTGAACACATTTCCAAGTTCACTTGAAGATGACAAGCATTTCACTCACTGTACTGCACCAGCACTGGATAGTATAACTTATCAGATTGCCTACAATTACATTTTTTGGTTTAATGAATATTTTTTAATGCTAGTGAGAGTGAGTATTTTTCCTATTTACTATCTATTTAAAATTACCCTTTTATGTTAATTGTTCAGATCTTTGCCCATATATTCTATTTAATTCTAGTGATTTTCTTACTTATTTTTATAAGCTTTTAATAAATTGTTTTGATTCTTTTTTCCTCACTCCCATTCTTTAGTATTTGCAAGGGCAATTCTGTAGAAAGGATCTTCTATTGATAAGCGTTAATGTTTGTCTAACCTTTTGCGGAGTTGGGAGTACAAGGCTTCAGGGTGTGTTTTAGAATGAGTGTGTGAAATACTCATATCTTGAAGGATGGATTGTTTGACATGTCTTGATGGAAAGTTTATTTCTGTTGGTCAGTCTGACTAATAAACTTGGGGATTTTGGTAGTGCTATATATTTTGTATTGTTACTTAAATCATTCTCAGTATGCTAAAAAAATTTTCTTGCATAAATGACAGTCATCATTGATAAACTCGTTCAGTAAATATTTAGGCAGTCACTATTGTGCTAGTCAGTTACTTTTCCCATTTTTCAAACAAAAAAATCAAGAACTATCAGCCCTGAGCGAAAGCAGTACACCCTCTGGGCGACATACCCCAGTGTGTAACAGACTCCACAACTTGTGGCCAGGCTGGTGGCCCTGTGTTCGGCAGCTCTGGGTCAGATTCTCCATCAGAGGAGCCCGGGAAAAGCATCTTAACAGCTTCTGCCAAGCCAGCCAGGAGAAGCTGCAGGCCAAGTACTTACTGATTACCTACTGTAGGCCTGTGGGTATCCAGACATAAGAAGCTGACTCTGCCTTTGAGAAGGTTACAATCTAGTCTTGGGGACAAAGCTAATAAGAAAACAATTGTACTTTGCCTATTTTCCTAATGGATTGTCTTTTACTGATTCAATGTGAGAAGCTACTTATAGTAAGTGGTATTGATCCTATATCATACACATAATGAAAAATATTTCTCCTATTTAAAAAAATTTCTTTTTCATTAGAGACTTCTAAAAATACTATATAGAAATACAACATTTTTGTGTCAGTGTTTTTTGTTTAAAAAAAAAATCTTTATTGATTTCAGAGAGAGGAAAGGAGAGGGAGAGATAGATAGAAACATCAATGATGAGAGAGTCATTGATCGGCTGCAGCCGGCAACCCAGGCATGTGCCCTGATCGTAATCGAACCCGGATCGCCTGGATCCTAGGTCGACGTTCAACTGCTGAGCCACGCCCGGCCGGGCTGTCAGTGTTTTTCTTTATGTTTCTGAGCTTTATATGATGCTTAGGAAGCTCTTCTCCTTACTTAGATAATAAAAATATTGTTCCATTTTTATAGAATATTTAGAACAATAACCATTTAGAATTTATTTTTATGTTATGTGACATAGCAATCTAATTTAATTTACTTTTCACACTGTTTATTCAGTAGTCCAGTACAGTAGTCCCCCCTTATCTGCGGGGGATACATTACAAAACCCCTGTGGAAGTCTGAAACCCTGGGTAATATTGAACTCTCTATATACTGTTTTTTCTCCCTATATGTACATATCTTTTCACTTAAAGGAAGCACTTTGTGGCTTCTCATTGGCATTTCTGAATTGCCGGCATCACTACTCTTGCACTTAGGAGCCATTATTAAATAAAATAAGAGTTCTTTGAACACAAGCACTGCAATACTGTGACATTCTACTTGATCACCAAGACAGCTACTAACTGACTAGTGGGTTAGGAGCATATACAGCGTGGAGACTCTGGACAAAGGGATGGTTCACATCCTGGGCGACAGAGCAGGACCTCGCAAGATTTCATCATGCTATTCAGAATGCTGTGCAATTTAAAACGTATGAAGTGTTTATTTCTGGAATTTTTCCATTAAATATTTTTGTACCGCGGTTGACTGCAGGTAACTGAAACCGTGGAAAGCGAAATTGTGAATAAGGGGGAATTTCTGTGCTATTTTTTAAAGAATCTGGCTCTTTCCTTCTAATTTGAAATGCCCTTTTCTTTATATGCTAAATTCACATACATTCCTGGGTTTGTTTCTCTTCTCTCCTTTTCCAGGAATCCTTTTATAACTTATTAGCTATGTAAGTTTGGTTAAAAATGGTTTCCCACTGGTCGTCCCCATGTTTAAAATGGGAATAGTGTCCTAGTAGCAGTTTCACCTCACAGAGTTGTGAGAAGTAAACCATGTTTCGGGGCTTGGCCTCATTGCAAGCGCTCAGTAAGTGATGTCATTCTTTTCATTGTTGCTTGTTTTAGGGCCAGTGCCAATGGCTCTTAATTACTGCAGTAGGTAGTTCCTGTCATTTTTCTTTTCAAAAATTTCTTGGCCATTCTTCTTCCTTTATTTTTCAATTTGGTTTGAATTTCAATTCATCAAGCTCCAAGAAAAACAAAGGGAAAAAGAACACTTGAGATTCAGATTGAAATTGTATTAAATTTATATATTAAATGGAGAGCTCTGACATTTTACCAAATTGAATCTTCTTATCTACAAACAGTGTAACTCTCTCTGTTTATTTAGATTTTTGCTTTTTGTTCTTCAATCAAATTTTTATTACATCGAGGTTTAAACATTGGTGTGTTTTTTTTTCTAGTTCCCCCCTTATTACTGTTGAGACTGGCCCCCTTCCTTCAGAACAGGTAGAGGCAGCTTCGGAGTCATTAAACACCGTGAGATGCATCTTTTTAAGTCATCCAAACAACCCTGTGAGGTGAGATTGAGCATTTCAATCTTACAGGGGAAGAATTTAAAAGGAAGGAAGAAAGGAAAGTAATCATTTTAAATACCTATGTATCAGAGACAGATGTTTGTGTTTTTAACTTAATCTTACGTAAGTCGATTACACATGAGGAAAACGGATTCCTAGGGAAGTTACAGCGACGTGGCCAAGCCGAAAAATAAACAAAGAGGGCTCAGACCCAGGGCTTGGGATTCCAGATCAGCCGTTCTAATGGCCGGTGGCCACTGCGCCCCGCTGGTGCCGCCTCGTCCCCCTCCATCAGTCATTTGTCTTAATGAAGTTGACCGCAGACCAACTGGTGTGTTTCCTGGGGCAGGCTGCCATCCCCCCGCCAACCCCCGGTCCTGTCCGAGTGGCCCAGCTCACGCAGCCCTAACCAAGAGCCAGTCATAGTGGTTTGGCCGATTCTGTTGTTGTCGGATGTGGCCTGGCTGCCTGGCTGCCTGGTACAGAGAGCACCCAGAGGAGGCCCAGGGTAGGGAGCAGACGATAGAGGCCAAAAACACGACCATACACCTGAGCCTTGCTGTTTTATCTGACAGCTGGGGTTGCAAACCCCCACAGCCAGCTTGGGTGTCAGCTTCATCATTCCATGACCCAAGGGAGCTACGTGGGGCTGAGAATCATGGCGTGACCAGGAGGAGCCTGACCTGGCTGCCCCGGCACTGGGCACCGTCTTCCAGGGAAGGGCCACTCTCGCAGCCGCCCCCGTTGCTCTCAGCAGGGTTGTCAGCTGCTGTGTGTCTCCTGGGTCTGTGGATTGATCTTCCTGTAGTAGAATTTTTATCATTGGCCCTTTGTTCTTTTCACAGAAACAGGACATCAAGTGCCTGTTGTTGTTTTTTTTTGTTTTTCCACTGCACCTAGTTGGGCGGAGGAAGCAGAATTTTAAACTCTTCTTTGCAATTGTGTGTGGGGGGTGTGTGTGTGTGTGTGAATATTTGTGCATTTATTTTCTTTCTTGTATCTTGATATAATGGATCTTGCTGCAGAATCTGGGCTCCAAGAGAGATCCAGGGAGGCCAGCTGCCCTGGCCTCTGCCTCTGTGCAGATCTAGATCTGAACGGAGCCAAAGGGCTCGGGAATATCCTCGAGGGCATCCAGACAGGTGGAAAGGAAACTGGGTGGGTGGGGCTCCGACTTCGGATGGTTCATATTCACTTGAAGCAGTTGTTTAATATATTGAAGCTTTGAGTAGTATTTTATTAGTTAAAAATACTTTGCTCTTAAGAGAAAAATCTGCTCTGTGACACCTAGGAAGGACTCATGGTTTCTGTTGGAAGACTTTCAGAAGTGACTATTTAAACCCATTCTACGTGCTTTTCTAGATTATTTGGGTAGTGATAATTTGGCAGAGAGGCAGGTCTGAGTGACTGTGAAGACACTGGAAGCAGCATTTATTACTCTGAAACTCAGCAAGCCTTTCTAGAGCACCTACCCTGCCAAGGTCGTTGAGTTTCACCATCCCAGGACGGCGGCTCCTGGAGTTGAGCAATGTAATGGCCTAATGTGACCCTATGCCTAACACTGCATTAGATGCCATTGGAATGTGGGGTGCCCCATGATAAGGCAGAAAGTAGATCAGATCTTCTTGGAGTGGATTATGATCTATTTAAAGAAACAGTTCTCAATTGTTAAGGTTATCTATTCCATAGATAGCACCATCTTTCCCTGCTTGTGATCAGAACTAATTGAGAGAGATATAGGAATTCAGCAAAGGGAAGTTAAAATATCATCTTTATGACTAGTAAAGCTGATCCTGGAAAATGTGGTTCATATCTATGCGCAAGTGAGTTTTTCGAAAATAAACGAAACCTCAACTAAAATAGAGTTGGGAGGGCCTCTAGGGGGGGCTCTCATGACCTACCACTCATCATGGATTACCCCAAACAGGAAGAGACCCACACCTCGCATCTCCAACAGGGGGCTGTTTCCACTTGACTCCCCAGCAGGAGGAAGGAAGATCTTCTCCCTGCCTGGCAGCAGCTTAGCCCTTTTCATAACCCTGTCAGTGGAAAGCACTACACTTGGAACTCCCAGCTTTCAACAGTGGACTGTATTTGTAAAAGCCCCTCCCAACCCCACAGTCCCCCACCCCCTTTCCTCCATGAAGAAAAAAAAAATGTTTCTTTCCTTTGTTCTGCAGACTTGCCTGTGGTCTTGCCATAGCTTCCATATCTGGAATTGTAATTCTTTGCTATTTCTGAAAAAGCCCATTTTTGCAGTAAAATAACTGACTTTTATTTTTTTTAGATGAACAGTTTCTTAAAGTGAATCCTAGAATCGGATAGACCTAACTATCCATCCCAGGTAACACGAGAGAACTTCACTTCTCCTTCTAGCAGCCATATCCCCTGTCCTCTGACCCCTTCAGCCCACATTTATAGAATGGAGGAGCAGAGCAGAACACAGACTAATCTCTAAGAAAGTAGAGGGGAAGCCCTGGCCAGGTGGCTCAGTTGATTGGAACATTGTCCCATGTACTGATAGGTCATGGGTTCGATGCCTGGGCAGGGCACATACCTAGGCTTTGGGTTTGGCCCAGGTTGGGGCACGTGTGGGAAGCAACCAATCGATGTTTCTCTCTCACATCAATGTTTCTCTCTCTCTCTCTCTCTCCTCCCCTCTCTTTAAAATCAATGAAAAATGTTCTCGGGTAAGAATTAAAAATAACAGTAGAAGGGGAGAAGTGCTGGAGCTTCGCAGGCGCAATTCTTGCCCCCAAATTACCAGCATGGGAAAAAGGCCTGGAGTGTTATATGGAAAGTTGTCCTTCTGCAGGGAAACACCAGATCAGGGAAAAGGAGGTTCCCTCCCTCAGCAAGTCCAAATGATCAGCTGGAGATGAACTCTAAGGCAGTACATACCGACTATATGGATTTTTGGTACTAGATACATATTTAGATACTGAAAAGGGATCATCAGAGTAGCATGTGTTTACTAGGGGAAGATTCCTGGAAGCAAGCAGTGGGCACAATTTAGGGGAGAGAAGCATTCAGATTTAATAGGCTCAACTGTTGAAATGAGGAGAGTTCATGAGCTTGAACTGTGATAAAATGAAAGGGCTCCCAATATGACTAACGTAGTGGTTCTTGTGATCTGGAAGATGTGGGTTGATGTCATCAACCCCACTAGTCATGAGTGGAATATAAAGATTAGACGTACACCCCCAACTGGAATTCTCACAGGTACAGGGCACAGCTGATACAGCGCAGTGGAGGGCCCATAGGTGGGTTCTGGGGATTCCAGCAAGACAGCACTCCTGGTGTTAGGCACCATGCATGGGGGCCTCTCACCTGATTTATTACTAGTTTGATAAATTAGAAGTGCTTTCTGGTTTGCCACTTTAAGAGAAAGTCACTTAAAGTTTTCTTTAGAGTAAAAGGAAGATAGTTTTCTGCTTTGTTTGCTTGTTGTTTTACCAGCCAGGATAAACCTGAGAGCTGTGGGTATGTGGGCTTAGTCAGTGTGATGCTTGCTTCTGAGTTTTCTGTTGCTTAATTGAAAATGGTTTAAAATCCCACAGTTTCTGAGGAGAGGACTGGGAGAAGCAGTAACACAAACTTTCCAGAAACAGTGGATAATTCAGAGGCCACATTTTCTTGATTTTGGAAAGCCATTTGTGATTTTTGTATGATGGATTTTTCTTTCAAAACATATTTTTCTTGGTGACATTGTAATCCATTTGTCTTCTAAGAGCACCCAGAAACTGGTAGCTGAAAAATATGGAAAGGGAAAATGAACAGAGAATTAAAATTAACTATAGAGGAACACATAGGTAATTAAGATGTAAGGTGAACATTTCTCATTTAATCTATTTGCTGCCTATTTTACATGGGTTAGTCATACATATGTATAAGTGGTGTAGCTGGATATGTAAACTAGTATATGTATTAAGTTAGACTGGATAATCCTAATGTTAATCAAATATATCTGTCTGTCTGTGTTGAATAATATAGAGGTTGATGTGATTGCAGGCAGAGAGACCCCAGTCACCTCTTGGGGATCTGTTCCTATCTCCAAGATTCAGTGAGTTATTTGCTTGCTATCTCCTAAAATAAAATGAAATACTGAGCCCAGTGCCTGGAACGTAGGAAGCTTCTCTAATACTTAACAATGAAGAGAAATATTTACAGTGTTTTAACTTGAAAATGGTTATAAAATAATATGTAAAATACTAGCCCAGTTATGGAAAATTCAACAAATAGTTAGTAGGTTCTTATATACCAGATGGTGTTTTAGGGACTGGGATACAAGAACTAGATGGGTAAGAACTTATCATTGCTTTGTGTCTCATTTAATTTTGTATCACAGATTGCTGATGCCCTCTAGAGACAGAACACACTTGTTTGTTTTCCCTCATTATGTTTTGGAAGCTGGATACTGACTTTGTGTAGGTATTTGGCCAGAGATCCCTGAGTGGGTATATGAGAAGCCAGTCAGGTGAGCCCTGCCCATCTTCTTCTGTGGACTAGGGCAGTGCTTTGGAAGAGCTCATTTATCCCCCTCTTTAGCTCAGGAACAAGGACTGGAAGTTGAAACACATTCATCGAGCCTCCTCAAGGCACTAATGTAATCACAACCCCAAACCACCTGGCGTCTTCCCTTTCTAGGGGAGCCTTTGCTGGGAGAATCATTGTGGTGATTCTTTCCCTTCTTAAAGTGTTGACGTTTGCCATTATATTTCACCTTCTGGATTTTTATTTTGGGGAGAGAGACTTAGAAATTTAGTTTCTGGTCCATGATTGATTGAGCATGTGAGCCAAATTGATGGATTCCCGAACTGGATTTCGACACTGGGGCCCTCTGGGAAATTTGAGTTTGCATGGTCTGCTGGCCATGTTGGCAGTGCCCATTCTGGTCCCTACTCTTTACTTGTCCACTACATGGTCTAAAGTAAGCCTTTGTCTCTGAACCTTACTTACTACCATCCATCAGGAGGGATTTTCAACCCATTTTGTAACTGTTTTACAAGGGTTAAGAGATCTGCACTCACAAAATTATTTTAACAGAAAAAAGCCCCGCTGAGTTGTCACAGAGAATGTTTTTATTCCAGCAAGAAGAGAAATTAATGGTATAATAACCCCAACACCTGAAGGAACAAAGCTTTTTAAAAAGAGAATTAGTATTTGGAGCTATTCACTCTCAAGTCTTTGCTTCCATAGCCCCTCAAACAAGAATGCAAATTACTGACCAACCTTTTGATATTTCTTTCAGGGACACCTGTGTGGTTCTTTGTGAAAATCGCTCCAATTCGAAACGAACAGGACAAAGTGGTTTTGTTTCTTTGCACTTTCAGTGACATAACAGCTTTCAAGCAGCCAATTGAGGATGATTCATGTAAAGGTTTGTAATTCTGATTTGTACAAATATATTTATGCCTTTTCTTTTGCCTGTATTGTGACTTGCATTACAGAGAATTTGAGGTTGCCAAGGCAATCTCTGCACAAAGATCAAGATTTAAACTTTAATATCTGTTGGGTAAAGTGTTGTATCGCTCTGGAATATACTGAGGGAGGGGAAGGAGAAAGAAAAAAGCTTTGTTTGGGAAAGCATTCGAATCAACTTTATACCTTTTCAGATCAACCCTTTCCAATAAAGTTTAGAAGAAGGTCATTGGGCACCTCTGGTATCGTCAGAATCCTTTTGGGTTTTCACATGGCAGATGTCAGTCACCTAAATGAGGCAGTCATTCCATGGCCACATTCATCTTTTTATATACACACTTCTTTAGATTTGACTAATGGCATTTCAAGATTGTTAAAGAGATTTGAGCCCCTTCCTACCTGTGTGGTTGAGTAAGTCTGCAGCCAGTTAATTTATTTGAAACTTGGTATTAATGAGCATGGGTAATATTTCCATATGTGTCATTTAATCAGCTGTGACCCCATAGTTTAGCTCTCGCCTCAGCCATATCCCATGCATGTATTGTTTGAATAATATTGGTGATTAGAAAAAGAGATGCCTCAGAATTCTAGAACAGCTGTACTTCTGTTACTTGGTGATAGACTCACTCATGATTGTCATCTCGCTACCACCTAGAAAGGCCATTTTCTTTTTTAACTGAATAAACTCGTAAATAACATTTTAAAGGTAATCAGATATTTTGACACTTATTTTTGCAAGTTTTCTCTTAACAACTTAAAATGTGTGATTTGGTTGAGCCGGAATGTTTTCTGTTCATCACCACTGGAACGTATGCAGGTGTTGTTTAGTGGGAAAGGCGTACTCAACAGGGGACACTCCTCACATGTCACCTGCTGTCTGCATTTGATTCTCATGAAACCTGAAAGAAGAGATAAGTCACGTTGCGTGTAATAAATGAGATTCCCTTGTGTGATTGATTCAGTGAGACTCAGCTTATCTTCCAGAAATAAAACACTCCACTTCATTTAACCTGCTTCCATGATCTATTTCCTTTCTGATAAGAGTTTTGATGTACACACACACACGCATACACACACACACACACACTCTCTCTCTCTCTCACACTTACCTGTTAGCCAAGGGAACCAGATATTAATTCTCTTTGTCCGTGAAATCAGTAGTAGTAACATGAGCCTTAAATTGTAAAAATGTAAGACACACACACACACACACACACATACACATACGCCTTAGTCCTCAGTGTAGGCATGCTGCTAGTGGATCATGCCTAACATCTCCTGGACGTGCCTTTGTAAGCCTGTCCATTTCAGATGCCATGGCATTTGCATTTAGACCTTCCCACTCATCATGTCACTGTGCCCCTGGCCCCTGTTGATTTGGTGGTCTGCTTAGGACAAGGTCAAATTTTATACTAGTCTGTTTATGATGGAAGAACGTGATAATTCTCTAGGCCTTGTTCATTATGAGCCTATAAACTGCAGTTCTGGCCACGAGGATCAAATTGAGATGGAAAATGTGCTGCCACGTGGCTGGATTGCTCTCTGACTTGACATTTCTCCTTGGATGTACTCTCTCATCATGAGATTCCCACAGATCCGGGGGGTTTCAGTACAGCACTTCCATTAGCATTCAGGGTCTTAAGAGCCTTGCTGACTCAGGCTTGTTTAAAATTCACTTTTGAGATGGAATGGAAGGGTGGATAATCCAAAACCTCAGAAAAATCCCCTGATAATTGCTCTTTGGCATAGCAGCATGAGATGTCTTCCCACCATTGGATTAGTCATTTTTTAAGTCGGTTGTGTTGATTGTCTCTAAAATGCCTCTGTCTTCTCAAATCATGTAGTGCCTACCTTTGGGCTTGGGAATGGGGTGAGTGTGTCCTAACAGTAGATTCAAGAAGCCAATTGGTGCCTAATATTTTCCCACAAACAACCCACAAAGGGGTAAACACATGGTAATAGTCTAGTCAACACCTGACACCAAATAACTCACCTTTCTCCCAGAGCTCTGAGCACAGGTGATGGGCCTGGGGAAGCTCCCGGAGCCCCCTCTTTCATTTAATGTATTAGTTGTCATGATCCTTTCGATGAATTATCCAGGCCCCTGACTTCCTCTTCTTCTCTTTTCTGTCCAACTTTTGGCTCATTCTCATGTTCTCTGACAAAAAGTGCCCCCAGATGGCATGGAGCAAGAATGAAGACTAAACTAGGTTTGCTGTTTGGTAACAGTTTTGGGGCGTGTGTGTGTGTGTGTGTGTTTGCAGGCTGAAATAAGAATCTGTGATGCTCTAAGGGTTTCATTTGTTTCTTACCTCTTGCTTTTCTGTTATTATGGGTAATTAGAAGTAGGCTACAGGGTATTTTTTTTCTGTTCCATTTTCCCTGCTGAGCCAAGAGCCTTGGGCAGGTGCGCAGAGGAGAATCAGAGTGTAAGGCTCAGGATCTTCTCTCTGCCTTGCTCACCAAAGAACGTCACCCCTCTTGTTTGCTCTCACACCCTACCAAGTCATCTCACATTAAAGGAGCAAATCCATTTTCAAAGATGCATGTATTGACTTCTAAATTTAGACTTAAACTTGGGCCAAAGGCAGACAGCAAAAGCAATGGAAAACTCCAGAGGAGATTTTTTTGAAGGCCAGAGATTTAGAACCTTTGGAGATGAGAGCTCTGGCAAGCGGTTGTAGCTGCCGACCTGTCTTCATGTGTCTTCAGGTGGGAGATTTCTGAGGCACTCTTGGGAAAGAAACAGAGTGATGGACACAAGCCAGGGGCCCCTTCTTCCCTTCCCCCTGTATTAACATTTTATCTTGTTCCCTTAAGGTGATGGGAAGGTGGTGACTTAGTGACTGCCACTTGAAGATGTCATTGTAGATTTTTGTTTATTTGTACATTGATAGGGAAAAGATGGGGAAGACTTGGGGACATTTAGGCAGTGTCCTCATTGACTGTCCGTCCTGGTCCTGTGTGTGCACTGTTCCCTTCTGTATGCTGGGTTATGGCATTAGCTCCTCTCAGAGAATCTGGGACTCTACAGATTAGGACAAGCCTGGCCTCACAGCCTTCCCACGGGGGTGAGGCTACCCTACCGGGGTCCTCTGCAGCTTCTACTCAAAGAGGCATGGCGTGATGTCCCAGGGAGGGGCCTGTAGGTGTGTCTTTCCTGGTAACCCTGGACCTGCTCTAGGAGGAGCTGGGGTTCCATCTCTCTGGCCTGGGGAGGAAGCAGGGCTGTGTGGGCTGGCGTAGCCTAGTGGGGGGCTCACCCCAGTTGAGGCCAACAGCCATTGTGGGGTCAAGGAAAGGGGAAGTGGTTGTCCTTGCCGAGAATGGAGAGAGGACCCAGTAGGTCCTCTTGCGTGACTGCTAGATTGCACACTGTGTCCCTCCTTCTGTCTTTCCTTTCATGCGCCCTCTTTCCCTCCTGCCCACGGTAACTATGTACCTGGTGCACAGGAGGGGTGGGCAGTTCTGCTGGGGGTGGGACAGTGCCTGGGGAAGGCTTCCTCGGAGGAGGGGGCATCAGCTATTTCTTTCTCTATTATAGTTTTCTTTCAATATTGTTTTGTATTGGTTTCAGGTGTACAGCATAGTAAACAGCCAGTGCTTTACAGAGTGTTCCCCCGATATTTCCAGTGCCCACCTGCACCACACACAGTTACTGCCATGGGATTGCCTGCATTCCCTATGCTGTGCTTTCCATCCCCGACACTATTTTGTAACTGCCAATCTGTACTTCCCAAGCCCTTCACTTGTTTTCACCCAGCCCCCTAACCCGCTCCCCTGGTGCGACCACCCCGGCTGCCTTTCCTGAACCAGGCTCGCATCGGCCGTCCCCTCCCAGTTAGCCCTTTGGACAACAGGAGATTCTTTTTTTCCAGGAGTGTTTCTCCTGATTGCTTTGCTGTAACGGACATCGTCGGTCCCTTTTTGCTTCTCTTCCTGTATTTTTAATTTTATTGCACGGCTGTTACTCCAGTCACCCAAACCAAGAGCCCAGAGGCCACCTGGATTGCCTCTTCTCTCCCTCTGCAGCTGTTGTTCACTGAGTCCCGGTGATTCTGCCTCTGGAGCTGTTCTCAGGTTTCCCCTTGTTGCTTGGCCCAGACTACAACCTAGGTCTAGGCCCACATGGTGTCTTGCCTGGGGTCCTAATGGTCTTTTATCTGTCAACCTTTTTTATTTAAGTATACTAAGTATACTATACTGCCATTCTGTCCTTAAATGAACTCAGTGTATATCTCCTGCCCATCATATTTAAACTCCTTCAGTGGTCCTCCATGGGTTTTAGGATGAAGTTTAAATCCCTTAACTTGCTTTCTAGGTTTTTCCCGCCTAGGTTCTGCTTGATTTGGTCTCCAGCAACCTCTTTAGCATCATGTCGGGCCATTGTCTGCACTCCCCTCTCCTCTACAGGCCAGGCCGCGTTCATCCAGCCATTCAGAACGTCCTATTCTTCACTGGCATATCACCCAATTTTAAGATTTTCTGCCTTCCTAGGTGCTCTTCCTGCTGTGTGAAATGTCTGTCCTTAACTCCTACTCATCTTTCAGAATTTTGCTCTAGTGTCACCTCTTCTTGGAAGCCCTTCTTGACTCCCCAGCCTGAATTAGATACGCCTTCTCTGGACGGTCTTGGCCATGGCATTCTTGACTCATCTCTGTCATAGAACTTAGCTAGCTCTGTAGCATGGTTTTTATTTATTTGTCAGTCTCCCCTACTAGAGTGCATGCTCTTTGAAGCCAGAGTCTGTGTCTTCATCTAGTAACTCCAGTATCTAGCTCTGTGCCTGCTATATAGTGGTTATGTTTATAGAATTAATACATGAAGGTGTAAAATTCGTTCATCTGGCTAGGTAATGGCCCCTAGCAGAAAGGGTTCCGTAGTTCAGAAAGGAAGACATAGAGGTATAATAGAGGGTTTCCCGATGCTTGTCCATGTCTTCATCCAACACGCATTCACTTTCCTGTGCTCTCCACTCAGCCAGCTCTTTCAAGAGCCACGTTCCTGGAAGGCGACTCAGGGCTAAGCCAGAGAGCGAGAGGCTAGCCCGAGCCCAGAGAAATGCCAGAGGTCCAGGGATCTTTCTTCCCACCCTCTTGTGCCATATCAGCTGATGGACCAGGTCGTGAGCTCCCTGCCAGGCAGGGCCTGGGGTGTCTGCCCTGCCATCACCTTCTCATCATTGGTCCCAGAGTATGGGTCATGGTGGGGTGGGGGTGATGGGAGAGGGGGATGGGGTGGGTGGTGGTGGGGGGTTGCAGATCCCTTGTTGATATTTGCATGCACAGCTGTTTTCTGTCTGGTTGAAAAATATACTTTCTGCTCTCCTTGAAAAGCTTCGTAGAATTCAATTCCAGCTTTGTTTTGTCTCCAAGGAGAGCCTGAGTGAAGAGACTAAAAAATTCTAGTTCACAGTTCACACAGGCATATTCCAGTGGGTGCATACATAAAGGGCACATTTGGGGGAGATGTCAGAGGCCTCTGCAGAGTCTGGGCTGCCCCTCTTGTTAACATGAACAGGACCCTCAAAACCCGACCATCACACGCCTCTCTCCAAGCTGACTCCAGCAGGCCCATTTCTCTGCTTCGTGGCATCAGGATGCCTGACAAAAGCACCACTGCCTTTTATTAAAGCTCAGAATTTCCTGAATGTGATAAAGAGAACTTATTTGCTATTCTTGCCATGTTGAGAAAAATGTATCCAGATTTTGATTCTTAAAGATTGTGCAAAGAAAGGGCCATTCTGCTTAACTGCATCGTCCTCTGGATTCGGAGTCTGTCCTAGGACAGTGCTTCAGGGCAGCACTTGGCAGATGAGATTTCTGGGGCCAGGCACTGAATACTGCCAAACGTAAGGCACAAAAATAAAGCCACCTTGTCCTGCTTTTAGCTGTCATGAAAAAAGTAGTTGCATGCTCTGTTTGTTTGCTGGAGACCCTCAGCCCCAAGCTTGACCTTGAGAACTCAGACAGGCTCTCCAGGTTTCCATGAGGCAATTGCCCTTGTCATCACCTTGATGCAAATTGGTTGTTGGATATTGGAATGGACAGTTGTCTTTGGGGACCTTTAAAAGGTCACTCATAGGTCTTAAATTCTCAGTAAAGATCACTTACATGCCTTAGATTCTGGGGTATCGGGTGGGCTGGATTAGAAAAAGATCAGCATTTTGCTTTTCCTGGCAGGACTAGTCCAGAGGGCCAAGGAGGCCTCCAGACAACCTCAGTTTTAGCCCGTTAATCAGAGCTCACTAAACTTAGCCCCTTTGTTTTACCCTGGAAATGCACCCTGCCTTTAGGCAGGTAGAGTATTTTAATTTTCACTTTCCAGATGAGATAACTAAGCCCAGACAACTTAAACAGCTTGTTGGTGATCACAAAGCAAGCTGGAGGCAGATATGGGACTTGAATCCAGATTTTGTTCCTGGGCTGTGGATACTAATTTCAGTATGAGGCTCCCCGAGTTTCTAGTTTTAAGGGGAACTGTCACCAACTGTCCTTCCTCCATCCTGGAACAGACTAAAATCTGCCAGCACTTTTTTCCCACCTATCCATAGATTAAATTCCTTTCTTATGCCCCTGGCTTTGGAGAATGTAATGCATGGAATAGGCATTTGAATAGCTTGTCCATTTAAAACCTGGAACCAGCTGGGTCTCTGCTAGATCAGATGTGGGGGTTGGGAACAGCCTGAGCTCAGTGACAAAGTCAGAGAAACAGCTCGACTGCCTCTTGTATCTGACTGAAAAGCCTTGGGCCAGAGTGGAAAGATCTGGGTTCTAGACTCTTTCTAGCTGTCTAGTCACTCTGTGCCTCGGTTTCCCTTTTGTAAACAGGTACTGAAACCTGCCGTACCTACTTCACACAGTTGTGATAGGATAAAGTGGCAGTGCAGGGGAAAAGTAAAGAGCCCCACAGACCTGAGCTGCCCACGTGCTTTTCTGAGCTCGAGTCTTCACTGCAACTGCTGGGAGCTGAGGAGGACGTGGGGGTGTCCGCTCCTGACAGTGTAACTTGTGGTGTGAATGTCCGTGTGCCTTCAGGTTGTGGTTGAACTTGTCTTTTTTCTCTCCCGCATGCTCCAGGCTGGGGGAAGTTTGCTCGGCTGACCAGAGCCCTGACCAGCAGCCGGGGCGTCCTGCAGCAGCTGGCGCCCAGCGTTCAGAAGGGCGAGAGCGTGCACAAGCACTCCCGCCTGGCCGAGGTAAGGGCAGGGGCCTGCTCGGCTCACGCCTCCCTTCCGTGGGCTCCGGGGCCGAGAGAACGGTACAAAGTGAGTGTGCTGGTTTGGAGGGGACCTTCAGGATCCCCAGACTCTTGTCCTGGCTGGGCTGCACACTGTGATGGGTGACTTCGGGTAAGTGACCTAACTCCCTGCAGCTCTGTCCGGACTTGCTTGAGCTTACAGGTGTCAGTTCACTTCTCTGAAGGAGTAGGGAGGGAGCCAGAAGTGCTATATGTTCAAAAGGGGGTTGTACCTGTAAACCATAAACAATTTTTTTAAATTTGAGCTACACATATTATTTAAAGGAAAAGAAGATACAGGGAGCAAAAAGAAAATAAAAACCACCTATAATGCCACTAGCCAGGGTGGTGGTCTCCCTTTTGCTGGGGCAAGTCCTTGGGTGATATTCACTCTTTTTGGTATCCTGTAATTTAAACGCTTAAAATATGTAAACTTAGCTATAATTAATACATCTTACATTAGATAATGAGGGGATAAGAGAAGGAAAGAAATAAAAGTATTTGCTTAACATATATACACATGTATATGTTATATATATAAACATTCATAACAAAATAAAAAATATTCATAATTCTTAACTTGCTCTGTAGTTTTCTACACATAATGCCTTTTAATGTGCTATACAGTTTACTTATTTTATTGTGTTTATTGTCCACTAATATGTCCTAAGCACTTAAAACAGTGTCTGGCACACAGTACATACTCATCAGTAGTGCTTTTTTTAACTGAACAAATGGATGAAAGAAAGAAAAGGATGTTAGTGTTTTTGTCTGTCTGTCCGGCAGGTAGACAAGAAATTGCTCATTAATTGGCAATGTGAGGCAAACACCTGGGTCACATCCCAGAGGCTAGTAAATATTAATTAACTTGGCTGGAGGCTTACCAATTTTATGGATCTTTCCAAAGAACCGGCTTTTGATTTTGTTGATTTTCTCTAATGGTTTCCTGCTTTGAATTTTATCGATTTCTGCTCTAATTTTTATTATTTCTTTTCTTCTGCTTACTTTGGATTTAATTTGCTCTTTTTTTTTTTTTTTCTAGTTTCCTAAGGTGGGAACTTAGATGATCAATTTTTTATCTTTTTTTCTTTTCTAATATATGCATTCAGTGCTGTAGATTTCCCCTGAACCACTGTTTTCACTGCACGCCACACATTTTGATAAGTTGTGTTTATTTTCATTTACTTCAAAATATTTTTAAATGTCTCTTGAGATTTCTTTGATCCCATGTTGTTATTTAGAAGTGCGTTGCTTAATATCCAAATGTTTTGGGATTTTACTGCTGTCTTTCTATTTTTGACTTCTAGTTTAATGTCATTGTGGCCCGAGAGCAGACATTGTGTAATTTCTCCTCTTTTAAGTTTGCAAAGGTGAGCTTTATAGCCCAGAATGTGGCCTGTCTTGGTGAATGTTCAGGTGAACTTGAGAAGAATGTGTATTCTGCTGCTGTTGTCAGGTATATCCAGTTGATTAATGGGGTTGTTAAGTTCAACTAGGTCTTTACTGATTTTCTGCCTGCTGGATCCGTCTGTTTCTGATAGAGGAGTGTTCAGGTCTCCAACTCTAATAGTGGATTCATCTGTTTGTCCTGCGGTTCTATCAGCTTTTGGCCCATGGTTCCGATGCTCTGCTGTTTGGTGCATACCCATTAAGGATTGTTATGTCTTTTTCATAACAACTGACCCCTTTTTCATTATGTAATGCCATTCGTTATGCCTGACAACTCTTCTTGCTCTGAAGTCTGGTCTGTGAGAAATTAATATAGCTACTCTCGCTTTCTTTTGATTAGTGTTAGCATGGTATATATTCCTCCATCCTTTTATTTTAACCTAGATGTGTATTTATATTTCAAGTGGGTTTCTTACAGACAACATATAATTGAGTCTTGTTTTTTTGATCCACTTTGACAATCTCTGTCTTGATTGGCATATTTAGACTATTGATGTTTAGAGTGATGTTTAAAGAGATTATTGGTACAGCTGGATTAATATCTACCATATTAGTTATTTTCTATTTGTTGCCCTTGTTCTTTGTTCCTATTTTGTCTTCCACTCTTTTTCTGCTTTTAGGGGTTTTAATTAAGCATTTTATATGACTCTGTTTTCACTCCTTTCCTAGCGTATCAATTATACTTGTTTTTTTTTAGTGATTGCCCTAGAGTTTACAATAGACATTTACACAACTAATCCAGGTCTACTTTCAAATAACGCTATGCTGCAAGCACCTTATAACAAACTATTCTTAATTCCTTCCTCCTGTTCCTTATTTGTTTGTTTGTGTGACTTCTTTTTCTTTTTTGTCATTTATCCTGCTTGGTGTTCTGTGAGCTTCCTGGATCTGTAGTTTGGTGTCTGACATGAATTTAGAGAATTCTCAGTCATTATTGCTTCAAATATTTCTTCTGTTTCTCTCTCCTTCCTCTGGTATTTCCATTACCTGTATCTTAACATCTTTTGTAGTTGTCCCATAGTTCTTGGATATTCTGTTCTATTTTGGGGTGCACTTTTTCTCTTTGCATTTCAGTTTTGGAGGTTTCTGTTGACATACCCTCAAGCTCAGAGATATTTTTCCTGATCTGTTTGGTCTACTAATGAGCCCCTAAAGTCATTCTTCATTTCTGTTACAGAGTCTTTGAGCTCTACTTTTCCCGTTTGGTTCTTTCTTAGAATTTCCATCTCTCTGCTTACACTATCTGGTTTTTGTGTGTTACTTTTTCCATTAGAGCCCTTAGCCTATTAATCATAATTGTTTTAAATTCCTGCTCAGATAATTCCAACATCCCTCAATGTCTGGGTCTGGTTCTGTTGCTAGCTCTGCCTCTTCAAATTGTGTTTTTGCCTGTTAGTATGCCTTGCAACTTTCTGTTGAAAGCTGGACAGGATGTACTGGGTAAAAGAAACTTGAGTAAATAGGCCCTTGGTGATGTGGTGGTAAGGTGTGTGGGGGGGAAGTATTCTAGTCTTGTGATTAGCTGTTTCAGTGCAGATCTGACAGAGGCCCTGCCATTCCTCCAGGGGGCTCTGCAGCAGAGATGGCCAGCTAGAGGAGTCCTGTGTAGGGACTCAGCCCCTTCCTTGTCCAGTTATTGGCAGGGGCTTCCCTGGAAAGCTTAGGTCTCTGTCCCTTCGGAAGCTACCAGGAGCCTGTCCACTAACTGCACAGCTGCAGCTGGGCAGGGAATCCTTTCTGGGAGCAGGATCGGAGAGGGTACAGCTCTGAGTCTGCCACCACCTCGTCACTGTAACTCATTCTGCCTTGATAGGGAGGAAGTTGTGGCCGGTGTGTGAGTCTCTCTGTGGCCTTCAGGCAGGAGTGACCCTGCTGGGGTTTGGTCTGGCTGGGACCACTCTAGTGCCAGCCCCTCTCTCCAAGGAATGGCTGTGGGGAAGACGTGGAGGGAAACCACCTTTTCTGTCACATCCTCTCACTTCTTCCCTCTAAAGGAGTCAGGTCGAGACATACACTGAGGTATGCAGTTGTGGTGGCCGGGCACAGGCACTTACATTCAGCCCTGTCGGGTGTGGGGCGGGGGCACTAAGTGCTGCCCTGCCCGCAGCTCGTCACCTTTACAAGGAGATCTGGTAGCTGCCGCGTGTGCTTCTGTTTCTCATGGAGATGACAAGACTAATGGGCCGGAACAGCATTCCAGGTTACAACTCATTTGACAACTTATTTAGCTGTGCGATGTGGGGCAGGTCATTTCCCATCGAAGAGCTTCCGTTTCCTCCTCTTACTTCTCTCAAAGGGAGGCCGTCGGTTCAGATGAGCACATGCCCCATAGATTAATGAGGCTCAAGGAGGATCCTGAGTGCCAGCATCCTGGCACATAGCAAATGCCCAACAACATTAGTTTAAGACTACGTTTTGACTTCTGGTTCTTTAAATCCTTTTTAAAAAACTTTCTGAAGTTTCAGAAATAAAACAGGTTCTTGATCAGATTTTAAAAGATAGAGGTATATAAAGTAGAAAGTGATAAGCTCACTGTTTCTTAGAAGTAACTACTTGTAACAGCATGTGTTTAATTACAAGTATTTGTATGTAGGATTTACATTGATTTTTAAAACAGAAATGTGGGTCATACGGTAAACATTATTTTCCAGTTTGCTTTCCCCCCCACTTACTGGTATATTTGGGGTGCTTTCCTAAGAGCACATATCCCCTTTATTATTATTATTTTTTTTAAAAGATTTTTAATTGATTTTTAGAGCAGAAAGGAGATGGAGAGAGGGAGAGGGAGGAGGAGAGAGAGAGAGAGACATGTTGATGTAACAGCACTACATGGATCAACTGCCTCCTGCACACCCCCTACCGGGGATCGAGCCCGCAACCCAGGAGTGTGCCTGACTGGGAACTGGCCACCTTTTGGTGCATGGCACGATGCCCAACCAGCTGAGCCATGCTGGTCAGGGCCCCTTTATTCTTTTTAATGGAGATTTTGTACTCCTTTGCATGACCGTATCCAAACCTACTTAGCTATCCCCCTGCTGATGGATATTCAGGTGGTTACTAATCTCGGGCATTTACAGAGAATGCTTCAGTGAATCTTCTTGTATGTGTATTGTTGGTTTTAATTTAGAAATATTTCAAGCTCTCAGAATAGTAGAGAGTAATTTGACCAGCAGTCATTTATTTATATTGTCTAGACAATAAACGTTAGTTTCTCACTTTGGATTCTTTTTTAAAAATTAAAATATTACAGGTAAAATTTAGGTCCTCTTAGGAGTTATTCCCAGAAATAATCACCAGTTATGTGTCTGCTTGCTACTGAATTTTTAATATTTTTATTACTTACGTATTTATCTGTAGAACATATACAGTATGATTATGTGTTTTTAATGTATTTACACAAATTATATCACACTGATATTTTACAACTTGCATTTTATAGCCAACATTTATTTTTGAAAGCTCTTTATTTTAAAATAATTATAGACTCACAGAAAGCTGCAAAACTAGTGCTGAGAGTCCTGTACCCTTCACCCAGCTTCCCTCAAGGGTAACATCTTATATAACTATAGGATCATATCAAGACCAGGAAACTGACAGGTGTAGAATATTGTTAATTAAACTAAAGACAATATTCAGATTTCATCAGTTTTTATATGCACTCATTTGTGTTGAAGTGTGTGTAGTTCTTTGCAGTTTTATTTCATGTATAGCTTTGGGTAACCACCACTACCACCACCAAAATCCAGACCTGTTCCATCACCACCAAGGAACTTTATATCCCCTTTACAGTCACATCCACATCCTTTCCCTATCCCCTGGAAACCATTCATTTGTTCTCGGTCTCTAGAATTCTGGTAACGTGAGAATTTTACCTAAATAGAATGGTATAGAATGAACCTTTTGAGATTAGCTTTCACCAGTGTCCTATCTTTGAGATCCACTCAGTATGTGGCAATGATTCGTTCCTTTGTCCATTGTGTGGATACACCACAGTTTGTTTCACCATTCACCCATTAAAGGATAGTTGGGTATTTCCAGTCTTTAGCTATATGAATAAAACTGCTATGAACATTCAAATGTTTGTGTGAACATAGATTTTCACTTCTCTGAGATGAATGCCTGTAAGTATGATATGTGTGTGTGTGTTTGTGTATGCATGTGAGTGTATATTTAGTTTTATAGGAAGCTGCCAAACTCTTTGCCAGCTCTAGTTGGTTGTGTCATTTTACAGTCCCACCAGTAAAGTAGGAGAGATCCAGTTTCCTTTATCCTTGCCAGCATTTGTATTGACACTTTTAAAAAAATTTTAACCACTCTAAGAAGCATGTAATAATATCTCATTGTGGTCTTAATTTGCATTTTATTAGTGGCTAGAGTTGCTTAACATCTTTTCATGAGCTTGTTTTCTAACTACATGTCCTCTTTGGTGAAATGCCTGCTCATGTCTTTTGTCCATTTGTTAGTTGAGGTCTTTGTTTTTTACTGTAAAGGTGTGTACTGTTTACACTCTTACCAGCAGTGTATGAGAGGATCATCCATTTCCCACATGCTTGTTGCCACCCAGTAATGTTAGAATTCTATAACTTTCCCAATCTGATGGGTGAGAGTATTTCACTTGGATTTACCTTACCCTGATTACTAGTGAGGTTTGATTTTTTAAATGTTTATTAGCCTCAGATCCCTTCTTGTGTGTATTTCCTTTTCATATCCTTTGCCTATTTTTCTCCTAGGTTATTCGTCTTTTCTAGTGGATTATTCCTTTTATGATTTATTAATATTCTTTATCTGTATAAAAAACTTTGCTCTAATTGATACTTTTCTTTATATTCTCACTTTCTTTGACTTGGTATTTGCCTGGCATATTTTTTCTGTCCCTTATTTTACAACTTTCTGTGTATCTTAGTCCACATATATCTAGAACGTCAACAACATCTAACTCTTACAGAGCATTTAAACTCTGTACCTCTCTAATAGTATGAAAGCATAGTATTAAACACATATAAGTTACATTAAAAGATTCATCTAATGGCCCTGTAAGGTGGGAATTACTATTGTACAGACCTTGAAATTGAAGCACACATAGTAAGTGGTGGAATCAGCATTCACATTCAGCCTGGCTTCAGATACCCTGTTCCTAACGACAACGTGAGAGTGCCTATCTTTTTGTGAGAGTGTAGTAAGCTTGTTTTTATTGCTCTTGCTGATATATTAGGGCTTCTTTCTGGTATCTAATTTTGTGTTTTCTGTCTCTGACCTCTTTTCTTTTTTTCCTTCCTCACATGCTCTCTTCTTTTTTCCCTGCCTCCCTTTACTGATTTGTGTTCAATTTCATTTCTTTGTATTGATTTGAAAGGTAGACATTCTATTTTTGTTCTCCTATTGATTACATTGATATATTTTTAACATGCAATCCAGGTACATGCTCTTAACCTGGAATCGAACCTGAGACCCTTTGGTCTGCTGGCCAGTTCTCTAACCACTGAGCCAAACCCACCAGGGCTGATGACCCCTTCTTGTGAAAAATTCCTGGGCTCTTTGGTTTCAGCCCCTACTGAGTTCCTGTTATATTCCTGGAACCTGAGGTTTTGAACTTCAATTTTTCTTAAATTTTCTTTTTAAATGTTTGTTTTAATTTTTAAACAGCATCTCGGTGTGTTTGGTATTAATGGACAGCTTACTATATTGCTTAGTCCACTTGGTTGACTGTTAGCTCTCTAAATACTTGTGCTAGTGTGAAAATGAGAGATTACTGGAATGGAATTAAGAAGTCAGGGTTTGAACACTTAAAACTGGGTGAAAACTGCCAAAGTTCACTCAATTAGGTTCTACGAGCGCACACTGGCTACCTCATTCCAGGTGCCGATTGCTTCTCTCACTATTACCAATATTCAGTGCTATCGATTGTTTTACTCAGTCTCAAGTTTTAACATTTTAATTGATTTGTAAAGAACATCTGTTTTTATGACCTGCACAAGGGTCTGATGGGATAACTACAGAGGAGGCCTCCCAGCCCTGGCAGGGGTACTGCCACGGCCCCCTCAGTAGGACAAGCCTGAGGACACGAGGTGGCGCTGAGCCCGCCACCTCTGCAGGTGGCTGGACACAGATGCAGGGAACGGAAGTTTCCTTGATGAGCATGTGCACCGCCAGCCTGCTCCTGAATGCCCAGGTGATGAGCAGGTGCCCTGCCCTCTCCCGAGGGAGAGCGGAAGGTGGGTCGTATGTCCAGGCTGTCAGGGTCCCTGGTTTCCTGGTCCCACAGGCCAGAATCCCCCGAGAGGCTGCTGGGTTGTATGTGAACAAAGTTGTAGTCCTTTGTCCTAGAAACAGGCTCTCCATGCCTTGGAATTGAGGTTTCCTGCTCTACTTTTTTTTTTTTTGCTTTTTGGGTGTTGACTTTATTTGGCTTTTTAGACTCAGGAAAGGTGACAGCTCTTCCGTGGCGCTTCACTACCCACCCAGCATTCTCGTTCTTTGGAGAGAAAAGTATCTTTGGCAACAGGAGCTTCTGCATAAGTACCTGGGTTTTGAGTTCACCTTGCTTCTCATAAAGAGACTTGAAATACTCAGGACTGTGGCAATAGGAAGAGGCTGTGCTAGTGGGTAGGAAGTTGGTCAGTACCGGAGGGGCTTTGGATGACCACTGGATGGCACAGTGAAGGTGAGCTTGGGAAGAGGGCTGGACTAATGGCCTTCCCGTCGCCTTCCATCCCTGCAGCCCGGCCTGGGCCTGGTCGCTTCCTGTGCACTCGGGGCCGTGGTCCTTCTGGCAGCCCCCTCTCGTCTGAGGTCTGGGGCCTTGTTGGGGGATTCCCAGCCTTATTTCTAGGAGGGCCGTTGTGTATATCTGTTTCTTGTATTTTAATAAACTTTGTATACTCAAGCCAGGCAAGAGAGAACTCAAATGTTCAGTGATGCCCGGGATCAACTTTGCCCTTGATTTTGGTGAAAAAGTTATAGACGGTCAGCTCAAATGAGGCTTGAGGATTTTCTGCAGCTTTTTTATTTGTTTGTTTCCTTAGAGACAGGGTGATGTAGTGGGAAGGGAAGGAGATTAGGAGTCAGACTGACCCGAATCCGCCTCCAAACCATTACCACGTTCCAGCTGTGTGACTTTATGAAAGTTACTTAACGTCACTCACCATTCCTCATCCTCGTGAAAGAGGGATCCCACCTACCCTGAAGGACCGTGCGAGGATTTATGGTGCTTTAAAAGTCAAGCCTCCTCTCATTTACTCTCTGCTGCAACATCCTTTAACGTCATGTTGTTATTTCTTTGGATACATTTACATTTTACTTCGTGACTTAGCAGATCCAGCTCTCCTCTCCAGCCTCCCCCACAGCTTTCTGCTCACTCTCGGTGTCAGCCAGGTGGCACTCGCGCTTGTCAAACCCTCTCTTGCCCCTGAGCCTTGGAACTCGCCCTTCCAATGCCTGCAAGCTTTCACTCCTTCTGGTGGCTGGGCAAGTTCCTACCCATTTTTCAAGGCTCAGTGTGGACATCACACCTCCCCTGCAAGGTCTTCCCAGCAGCCCGGCCCCACCCCAGGCCAGCAGGCTTCCCCTTCAGAAGCCCTCTTTTCATGTACAAATTCCTCGCTGAGCACTCATGCGCCTGGAGTGCTAATATTCATATTAATATTCGCCTCCAACAGATGAAGGAGGTCCATGAAGGCAGGAGCAGGGTCTCTCGATTCTTCTACATGCCTACCATTGAACACACCACCAGCACTTAGTAAGCGCTTGAAAAATGTTCATTAAATGAACGAAGAAGGAAGCAAGCTCCTAGTTCAGGGCCTTACACTTAGTAAGTCGTCCATAAATGTTGATTTCCTTTCACGTTAACTTACCCTTCCTCCCCTCACGAAAGTTGTCCGCCTTGGTCATGGATAATCGACAACTATTTGTTGCTGATTTGATAATGATGTAAACGTTTCTGTGACAACCTCATCACTCATTCTCAATACTCAAATTTTATAAATGGAGCTGATGATTTTAAAATAAAAAGTGAAAAGAATACAACCTACGCATTTCTCAGTAAAATGGGAAGAAACCAAGATTATTGTTGCCCAATTGCATTTCAGTATGGGCTTATATTTTGTGAAGATGTCATGTGTGTGGGCACTCAACTGTGGCATAAAATATATGGGTTAATGCTTTGTTTCCCACTGTCTTTATCTCTGCCATTAAAGAATAAATGCATCATGGAAAAAGTGCTAAAAATAGAGCCTGCCTGGTTTATGGAGAAGGGTGTGTATGACAGGAATTAAGCAATTGTTTAGCTCGGCATGTCTGCAACCCCAAATCAAGCTTTATTTTGTGACTAGAGTGTCATTCTCAGCCTCTTTAATATCCAGCTCTCTCCTTTTCTTTGAATATGCTTTTCCTGGCTGGGACTGAGTTTTTCCTCACTTTGTAGTCATAAAATCCCACATTATTTCTAAGCAGGGGAGGTTTTTGGAGTTGTACTTGGGAAAGGGGAAAGAGATGCACATATAGGTGCTGAGGGAGGGGTTGTGCCTGGAGTAAAGGGTTTAGAGAACCAAGGTTTCTCTCGACCACAGAGAGAGGAACCCTGAGGCAGTTGTGGTGGATGGCGGTGTTTGTGGCCCATATCTGTCCTTAAATGGTCAGTGAAGCCAGTTTGGTGGGTGAAGTGTTGAGTACCCAGAGGCCACTCTCAAAGAGGAAGTTCTCTTTGTGTGACTCTGGGTTCTTCTGCAGCCACCATTCAGAGCAATGATGGCTGTAAATCCACATGAGACAGTGATCTTGAGGCTGCTGGCTCCTCTGAAACTTGTTAGGGCCCATCCTGGCCACGGTGGATTGGCCAGGTCTTCAGGCTCCCATGAAGACATTAGAGTTTGCCCACAACTTGTCCAATGCTGCTCCCAGTTCAAGCCCGCATATCCTCTATTTCCTGGAGTCCTGCAGTGTCTCGTAGCAGACCTCCTTGTGCTTTCAGACTTGCCTCTTCTGGTCTTTCTTCCACACTGACACCTGCACACAGAGCAATGATTATGAACATCCCTCACTTCAGATTCTTCCTTTTGCTTAAAGGGCATATCAAGGCGTGCCTGCCCCCTCCGTTATATTGAACTTTATTTCTCAACTTTGCCCTCTCTAGACACCCTTAAAACACAACAATAACAGAAAGCATACAACATCAGGTTTCCCCCACACAGAGCTGCTCCCACACTGAGCTCTTGCATCACCTCCTCAACATGTCCAAGCCCTGCACACACTGTCTGCCTGAGTTTTGTCTCTCTGTGGGCCATCCTTCAAGGGAGAGCTTGACAATCATCTTACATTGATGTTTTTACTGATTACCTGAGTCAATTCTTTGTCTCTTTTTCTCTGCTCTTAAACTATTTTTATGCAGGCATTCCTTACCACTTGTTGCATTGTATTTTAGTAGTTTGTTTGCACATCTCTCTTCTGTTCTAAACTCTGGGATCTTTGGATCCTTGTGGGTAACTTTTGGTGTTCAAGAGTTCATGGTTGTTGTTATTAAAGCACTTGAGAGTCCATAGAATTGATGGGTCTCTGAAGCTATTTTGTCTTTTTTCTCAAATCAATGAATTTCATCAGTCTTCTTTTCTTTCCAGGCCTTTTCAGTTCTATCACTCTTGGTAACTGATCCTTGAGCAAACCAAAGCTGTTAAGTATAAAGGATGTATTCCATGAGCTTATTACTGGAGCCTTCCTGATTCTCACCCAGAATTTTCTGAAACAATCTTTTTCTTTACTTGCCCAAAATACTGGTGTTTGAATGCTGCTTAACCATTTACAAGACAAATTTATAGATTTATACATATACATGCTCATATCTATATCTGTTTTCTTATTTGACCTTCCCAGTACTTACCTGGTATAAATAGCATTGTCTTCATTTCTCAGGTGATGAAACTGAGGCATGGAGACCTTCCCTTTTCCCACCTGTCCGCCTTGCTCACATCTACATGTACACACATGTCTGTGGTTCACACTTTTTAATCCATAGTTTATTGTCTGGTGTGTGGATAGTTGGTTCATCCATTCCAGACCTCCTTTTGAAAGAAATTCTTTCATTTGGGTAAGTGTGTTCAGGATAGTCTATGGCGCAGGGTAGCATCATGGTTTAGACTCGTGCTGTTGAGTACAGTGAGCCCTGGCTGCATGGGACTGTTGAGCAGTTGAGGTGTGGCTCCTCTGAATTGAGAGGTGTAGTAAGTTCCGGCATACACGTCGGATTTCAAACCCAGCATGAAAAAAGGGATGTAGAATATCTCACTAATTTATATATTGATTACATGTTGAAGTGATAATATCTTAGATATATTGGGTTAAATTATTGGGTTAATATATTGTTAAAATTAATTTCATCTGTATCTTCTTCTTACCTTTTTATGTGGCTACTAGAAACTTTGAAATTACATGTGTGACTCACATTGTGGCCTGCATGACATTCCCATCGGTTAGTACTGGTTTAGACTGTGGGCTTTCGAATCAGATTTGGGTTTGAAGTTCAGCTTCACCACTTAATTAGCTTTGTGGTTTTGGGCCACTTTGCCTCCGTAGAATCATTCTTCTTATCTATAAAATAAACACCAGTATCTACTTCACATGTTTTTTTGTGATGATTAAATTGTATTTTGCATATAAAATACTCAGCCCAGAACCTGGCAGAAGAACATAGGGAGTTAAAAGTGTGGACTCTGGCATGAAACTTGACAAGATTTTCAACACTGGCTGTACTACTTAAAACTTTTGCAGCCTTGGGCAATTTACATTATTCCCCCAAACCTCAGTTTCTTCATAGTAAAATATGGATGATAGTAACTCATAGAGTTGTGAGGATTAAATGCATGTAAAGGGCCCACTAGCTCAGGGTAGGGCATACAGTAAGCACTCAATAAATGATAACCCATGCTGTAATACCTGGGGAAGGGCATCTGCTGGAAACATTTATAATGTATATGTAGACTCTGTTTTTTATTTTTATTTATTCATGACAGCACATATAATTGGAATATAGCTTTAAGATATAACACATTCTCTCTTGTTTCTCATGGTTATTACAGTATTCTAAGAATATTCTTGATATTATATTTTTGTCAAGAATTTGCTCAGCAAATCATTCATTTATTCAAATGGCTTTTGTTAAGTGCCAGGCACTCTGCTAAGGACTGAGTATGTGGTGGTGAGAAGACAAACACCCTGCCTTCATGGAGCTTACAATCTAGTGGAAGAGACATCTGTAAGCAAGTGAAAAAACAGATACATGTATTATTTTAATTCCTGATGAATGCTATAAAAGGAACAAACCTGGTGATATGATAAAATATAACAGAGGAAGGGAGGTGGTAGAGGGTAGAGGAGGTGGTAAGGAAAAACCTCTATGAGGAGACAACACTTACGCCAAGACCTAAGCTTGCCAAGAACCCATTCATGCAGGGAAGGAACATTTTGAGCTCCTCCAAGGTGGGAAAAGAGCTTTGGTTTTTGTGCAGAAAGCCAGTGGAGTGGAGTGGTTGGAGAGAAGGTGAAGGTCTCAGGTAAGGTCACAGCAAGAATGTTGGTCTTATTTGAAGTTCACTGTAACAAGCTGGAGGATCTTGATCAGGGAAGCGAATGATTGATAAAAGTTGCTGTTTGGTGCATGAGTCTGAGGAAGGAGAGGTTGGGAAGCTGTGGCCATGCTGCAGTGAGAGGAGGTGGTATACTGGACAGAGTTGTAGAACTAAGTTGGAGAGTAGTGACAGGGTCCTGAGTTACATGTGGCAGAAGCAACAAAACTCACTGATGGATTAGTTCTAGAGGTTTTCTTGGAGGGAGATCTGAACTGCATACCTTTGTGGTTCCAGCCAGAAGAGAGTGGCATTAAGGCAGCCAAGCAAAAAGTGTGTTTTAAGAAGGAAGATGTTTAAAATCTATTAAGAAACTACTGAGGGGGTGAGTTAGATCAGGATGGAAGAGTGCATTGGATTTAGCCACATTGAGATCATTGGTGATATTGACAATAGCTATTTCATTAGAGAGTGGAGGTCATAGTCAGATTGGAGTGTGTAGAACATGATTGGAGCGGGGAAAGTGGACATGTGTTTAGTCTACTCTTTCAAAAGAAGTCTGGCTACAATGAGGAACAGTAAAAGGAGCTTAGCGAGGAAGGGAAGTTGACTAATGTCTAAAGATAATGATGGAATGATGCTGTGACCAAGGTGAGGTTGATGAATGTAATCAAGAGGGAATCGTGGGGTGGGGAGTGTAAAGCACTTGAGGGGGAGACGGGTGAGGTTCAGAGCACGCAGGAGGAACTGGCTTTTAGTAGGAGGTGGGCCTTCCTCTATTGAAACTTTTATCTGGTTCTGTTTTATCAGTGATTCATAGGGCAAAAACATGAGCCAAGGGTGAGGTGTAGCAGAAAACAGCACTCAAGAACTTAGAGTGAAATATTATAGTCTCTGATCCACTTCAGCAAAAATCACTTTCCATGGTGACCCTCACTTGACTCAGAAGGGTTTCTGGGTGAGAAGGGTCCAGGTGTGGTTTGGTTCTGCTTCTTTCTTCATGTATCTAGGTGTGGCTTGGGGACTGGGGTAGTTACTCTTCAGAGAGACAGGCTCTGGCCAGTGTGGCTGGAAAGTCTGAAGAAGGTCCACATGGGAGATGCTGCCGTCAACCAGAAGCCAGTTTCAGAAGGTGACAGGACGGCATGTTGCCATCATTCAGAGGTCCTATGCAAAAGCGGTGCTTAATCAAGAGTCAGTATACAATAGAAGAAAAGCATTGAATTAGGACATTTGGCTTGGATTTAAGGTGTTATTTTGTCATCTACAATGTGACTATGAGCAAACAATTTACATTCTGGCTTTTTCTCCAATTTGTAAAATAAGAAAAGCGCCAGCCTTCCCATCTCATGAGGTTGTGTGAGACGTGGTGATGTATGTCATGGGCCATGAAAGGTAATTCAGGCTGTACAATAGATTAGGAAAGATTTGAAGGCCTGGAGCTGGCAGCCTGGCTTGCGCTCCCAGCTTTCTGCTTACTCACCCCTGGTATGACTCAGGGTGAGTCAGTCTGCCTCACTGAACCTCCATTTTCCCATCTGTAGAGCCCTCTGACAGGGTGGTTATAGGATGCAAAAATACAGTTGAGAACTTTGGAAATAAGAGTGTTAGGGAAACGTGGTCATCAGCCTGATTTTCCTATTCATCCAGGGCGAAGCCCTAACTCTGTTTTCCTTCCAGAATCAGTCTTAAGATGAATATTCATTTGTCACTTGTCATTTGGTAGGAGGAAGGCCCACCTCCTACCAAAAGCCCGATCCTACCCTATGCTCTGAACTCACCCTTCTCAGTAATGGCTTCATCAGTAATGGCCTGTAAGGAGCGTTTCCTGTGGGCAGAGCCTGGGAGTGGGTGTTGTAGGGGGAGGCACACTGAGAGGGTGAACTAGCGACATTACGCTGGGTGAAGGAAGTAGTATCTGAATTTGGGGGACTCCCAGGCTGATGTGTGTAGAGGACAGATACAGGCCCACTCTTAGGAAGTACATTCTGGAAGGGCTGCCAGCTGTCTGCCTTTGGAAGCTTCCAGTCTACAAGATGAGTCAAACTGGAGAGTTCAAAAGCACATGCTCATACTGATAAGTGACAGAAAAGAGGTGGAGGAGAGGACTGACCATGCTGTGGTCACCAGGACCACTCCACCGGGTCATTCTGTCTCCACGTCTGGTGAAGCTGTTTCTCAGCAAAGCTTTTGAAGTATCACTGAGCATCTACCATAAGACAGATTCCTTATTGCTGGACAAAGGTCGGTATGCCATCTCTGGACTTTGTGTGCAGAGACTTCCTTACTTTGGAGGACACCAACCATTTTCCAGATAACGATGTTCTGAATCACCCTAAGAAAGTGTCCCCTCCTGAAAATAGCAGTCGCCGAGCTCCTGTCTGGTCTGAATCCATTCCCACACAGGCTTCTGAAGAGGAAGGTGTCAGTCTCACTGGAACCTTTCTCATCAACAAATTAGTCACTTGTCACTGTGCTCTGAAAAGACTGTTGGAGTCAGATAGTTAACTGGATACAGAATACTCTTGGTCGGGGAATTTTTTAAAGAATGTTGTTTCTCTGTAATGAAGAACCCACTCCGTGGAATTTCCATCATCTGTTTTCCATAGATAGTTGCTAAAGAGTAAATGTGAGGGTGAAATATATAGGATCTCAAGCCAGACTATAAATGCTTTGCCTTATCGGAATCATTTGTAGCCTTTAATATGAAGATTTAGAAAGAGAATCTGTCACATTTATCCCCATCAACTATCCTAGCATCCAGGTCTGCTCCCAGAATGCAGATGCCTTATGGTTTCAGTGTAAAAGGCTGCATTGCATCCCAGAGGAAGGAAGAGAGAAACTTAATACCAGTCCCCAACATCCCTGTGTAGCCTAGCACCTCTGTCAACCCCCTCTCAACACATGTAGGAATCGCGGCAGGGGGAAGAGTCTGTGGTCAGCCTGGCATTTTGGGGAGGTATGGAGACACTATTGACTCAGGCTGGGCCTCACAGTGTCCTGGAAAGCATCAGAATGGGAAATCCACCTAGAAATAATTGTGGATTGTATCAAACTGTCACAGGGACAGACACTTTCCTCTGAAAGGGCATTTCCCCCTGAGGGCTTGTTACCAAGAGCCATGGAGTTCCAGGGGCCTTTGGTGTGCAATCAGCAGGTGGCTGCCTCCTTGTGTGTTCTTTTGAGTTCCTGCTGAATAGTCTTACCATTCAGACTGTATTTTGCAAACATATGATACCCCCTAAATAACTCCCTTGCCTTTCCCCTGCCTTTTCCTTAGTTGAGTTCCTGGACCCCTTCCTTACAATGCTTGTAATTCATCTGTATTCAGTCAATTTTTAAAAATTAAACTTATTGTGAGATAACTAGATTCACATGCAGCTATAAGAAATAATAGAAAGAGATTTCATATGCTCTTTTTCCAGTTTCCCCTGATGGTAGTTTCCTGCAAAACTGTAGTCTAATATCACAACCAAGATACTTACATTGGTAGAGTCAAGATATAGAACGTTTCTGCCCTGGCTGGTGTTGCTCAGTGGTTAGAGCATTGGCCTGAGTGCTGAAGGGTCTCGGGTTCTATTCTTGGAGAAGGGCATGTACCTGGGTTTTGGGTTCCCTCCCTGCTTCTGGTTGGGGCTCATGCTCGAGGTCCAATTTCTTACAATGATTTTTTCTCTCTCTCTCTCCCTCTCTCCCCTCCTCCCTTGCACTCTCTCTCTCTGAAAAAGCAATGGAAGAAATATCCTTGGGTGAAGATTAACAACAACCAAAAGATATAGAACATTTCCATCACCCTGAGAATATCTCTTGTTGCCTTTTTATAGCTATACCTACTTCCTTCCTGCTCCCCTCCCTTAAGCCCTTGGCAACCATTCATTTAATCCCTATTTCTATAATTTTGTCATTTCAAGGATGTTATGTAAATGGAAGTTTTTATAAATTTCTAAAATGTTATATAAATTTCAGTCCCTGGAGATTCATCCAGGTTGTTGCATGTATCAGCAGTTTAAACTCTTTAACTTGCTGAGTAACATTCTATGGTATGGACATACCATGGTTTGTTTAACCATTTATTTGTTGAAGGACATCTCAGTTTCCAGTTTTTGGCTATTATGAATAAAGCTGCTGTAAACATTCATGCACAGGTTTTTGTGTGAGAACATAAGTTTCCATTTTTCTGGGATAAATTTTCAGGAGTGTAATTGCTGGGTCATGTGGTAGCTGTGTATTTAGTTGCTTAATAGGCAACACAACTCTTTTCTTCAGTGGCTGTACCATTTTCTATTTCCACTAGCAGTATCTGAATGATCTAGTTTATCTGAATTCTCACCAGCATTTGCATTGTCATGATTTTTTATTGTAGCCATTCTGATAGGTATGTAGTGATGGCTCATTGTAGTTTTACTTGGCATTTCCTAACGACTAACGATGCTGAACATCATTTCATATGTTATTTGCTATCGGTATATCCTCTTGGGTGACATATTTGTTTATTTGTCTTCCACCTTTTCTCATGGACTGTTTGTTTTTTTCATTGTTGAGTTTTGAAATCACATATAGTAAATTATATATTCTAGATGCTTTTTCTTCATTGGATATGTGGTTTGCAAATATTTTTTCTAAGCCATAGGTTGTCTTTTTATCTTCCTAACAGTCTTCTGCAGAGCAAAAGTTTTAAATTTTGATGAGGTCCATTTTATCAGTTTTTTCTTTTATGGGTTATGCTTTTGGTGTCAAGTCTAAGAACATTTTGCCTAGCTCTAGATCCTGGGGATTTTTCCTATATTTTTTTCTTCTAAAAGTTTTGTAGTTTTACATTTAAGTTCTCAATGCATTTTGAGATAATTTTTATATAGGGTATGAGACATATTGAGGTTCTCTTTTTTTTGCCTATGAATCTTCTTTTCTCCACGGAACTGCCATTGAATTGCTTTTTTGCATCACTGTAAAAAATCAGATGGGTGTATTTGTGTGGATCTATTTCTGGGTTCTCTGTTCTTTTCAATTAATCTATGAGTCTGTTCTTCTGTCAATACCACACAGTATTAATTACTGTAGCTATATATCAAATCTTGAAATTAGCTAGACTGATTCCTCCCACTTTATTTTTCTTTTTCAAAATTGTTTTTAGCTATTCCAGTTCCTTTGCCTTTCCATATGAATTTCAGAATAATTTTTGTATATCTGCAAAAGCTATTGTTGGCATTTCGATAGAAATTGTGCTAAACCTATATATCAATTTGGAGAGAATTTAGTATGTTGAATCTTCTAATTTACCAACACAACATGCCTCTTCATTTATTTATATCTTCTTTGATCTCTTTTATCAGCGTTTGGTTGTTTTTAGCATATAAGTCCTGTTTATGTTTTGTTATATTTGCACCTAAGTGGGTTTTTAAAAAAAATCACAAGTGGTATTCTGTAATTTTGTTGTTCACTTCCTAGTATGTAGAAATACAATGATTTTTGTATGTTTACCTTGTGTTGTGAGACCTTGCTGAACTCACTTATTAGTTCTAGAAGTTTATATGTAGATTCCTTAGTATATTCTACCTACACCACTATGTTGTTTGAAAATAGGGATACCGTAGTGTCTTCCTTCCTGATCTGATTGCTTTTTATTTCCTTTTTTGCCTTATCACAGTGGCAGTACTATACTGAATAAAAGTAGTGAAAGCTTGTATCTTGCTTTTTCTTGATCTTAGGGGGAAAGCCTTTAGTCTTTTGCCATGAAATAGGATGCTTTAGGTTTCGTTTTTGTTTTTGTTTTGTTTTGTTGGGTGTTTTTTTGTAGATGCTCTTTATCAAGTTTAAGAAGTTCCTCTCTTTTCCTGTTTTTCTGGGAGTTTTGTTTTGTTTTTAATCATGAATTGTTGAATTTTGTTAAATGCTTTTTCTACATCAATTGATATGGACATGTGATTATCCTTCCTTAGCCTGTTAATATGGCAAATTACATTGATCGATTTTTGAATTTTGAATCAGCCTTACACCCTTGGAATACACGTCACGTGATCATCTTTTTATACATTATTGAATTTTGTTTTCTATTTGTTATGGATTTGCTTCTGTGTTTATGAGAGATACCAGATTGTAGTTTTCTTTTTTTGTACTGCTTTCTCTGGTTTTGGAATCAGGGTAGTATCAGCTTCACAAAATGAACTGAGAACTATTCCCTCTGTTTCCATTTTCTGGAAGCAATTGTGTAGAATTGCTGTTAATGCCTCTTTAAATTTTGCTACCAGTGTCCATTAAAATCACCTGGACCTGAAGATTTAATTTTTGGGTGTTTTAAAATTACTAATTCAGTTTTCTTAATAGTTTATAGTTCTATGAATTATGGTAGTTTGTGTTTTTCAAGAACCATTCCATCTAAGTAGTCGAATGTATGTGTGTAGCGCTGTTTGTAGCATTCCCTTTTTATTTTTTTGATATCTCCAGGGTTTATAATCACATCCCATGCCTCTTTCCTGATATTGGTAATTTGTATTTTCTCTCTTTTTTTTCCCTTTTCCAGTCTTGCTACATGTTTGTCAATATTATTTTTATTTTATTTTCTTGATTTTTTCAGAGCTCACTGACTTTCTCTGTTTTTCTGTTTTCAATTTCAGTGATTTCTGCTTTTAACTTTATTCCCTTTGCTTGCTTTATATTTATTTTGCTCTTTTTAAAATAGGTGTTTGAGGTGGGAGTGAATGTCATGGATTTAAGATTTTTTTCTCTTTTCCTGGGTAAACATTTAGTGCTATACATTTCCCTTTCAGTGCTGCTTTAGCAGCATCCTTCAAATTTTGATATGTTGTTATTTTCATTCTCATTGAGTTCAGTGTACTTTTAAATTTCCCTTGGCACTTCTCCTTTGGCTCATGGATTATTTAGAAGTGTGTTTAGTTTCCAAATGTTTGGATATTTTCCTGTTACCTTTCTGTTATTGATTACTAGTTTGATTCCATTTTAGTCAGAGAAGACACTCTGTGTGGTTTCGATTCTGTTAAATTTGTTAAGGTTTATTTTACGGACTAGTATATGGAAAATGTTCTACATGCACTTGAAAAGAATGTGCACCCTGCTCTTGTTGGGTGGAGTGATTTATAAATGTTGAATAAATCCTGTTGGTTGATGGTGTTGTTAAGTTCTTAAGGGGCTTATTTTCTGTCTAGTTGTTCTATGGAAGGTTGAGAGAAGAGTGTGTGAATTTGTCTATTTCTACTTTCAGTTCTATTAATTTTTACTTTGCATATGTTGGGGCTCTTTTGTTCTGTGCATACACATTAAGATTACTGTGTTTTCTTGGTGACTTAACCCTTTTATTATTATGTAATTGCCATTTTCTCTCTGTTGTTCAGATTGAGTAATTTCTGTTGTTTTGTCATTGATTCTTTCCTCTGTCTTCTCCATTCAGCTGTTGAGCCTATACATTAAATTTGAAAAATTAGTTATTGTATTATTTGATTTTGAAATTTTTGTTTGGCTCATCTTTACATTTTCTCTTTCTTGGCTAAGATTCTCTGTTTTTTCATTTGTTTCAAGTGTGTCCAAAATTGGGCACTCAAGCATTTTTGTGACGGCTACTTTAAAATCTTTGTTACATATTTCTGATGTCTTTGTCCTCTTGGTGTTGGCATCCATGGATTGTCTGTTTTTCATTCAGTTTGATATTTCCCTGGTTCTTTTTATAATGAGTGATTCCTAATGGAAACCTGGGTATTTGAGATATAATGTATGATAGTATGTCTGAGACTCTGGATCTTATTTAAACTTTTTTTTTTTTGGAAAGTGGCTTCCTTTGATACAGATATGGCAAAGAAAGGGGTAGGCATCCCCTCATTTCTGCCAGGTTAGGTTAGAGGTCCAGGTTTCCAATTCAGCCTTTATGGCACCAGAGGGGGGCTCTTCTTGCTGGGTGAGAGAGAGAGCTCTGGCTCCCTGCTAAGCTTACATTGATACCTCCTTGGGCTGGGGTGGTGGTGGCCTTATTACTGCTGGGCAGTGATGAAAATCACGACTCTCCATTAGACCTCTTCTGACCCCACCCCTGTGCGGAGGGGGAGGGACGCCTCATTACCCCCCTGCCTTCTCTGTCACTACCCCTGGTAGGGAGGCGAACGAGGTTGGGTGCTTCATTACAGCCTCGAGAAGTGGGAAAGCTGGGCTTCCTAGTAGCCTTTGCTGGCCTGGGTTGCAGTGGGACCTCGATCTTTTTTTGTAGTGTTTGGCTATAGTAAAGTGGTTATTGTCTAAAGGTTTCCTATCTTGTGAGACTGCCCCTCTCCTAGTTCTTGTGCTAGAGAGAGTGGGCTTTTGTTAGGGCTCTTTTTTGTGTGTACCCCTTGGTGTTTCCAGGCTGCTGGAATCTTCAGCTCTAAGTCTGGGTCTATATGAGGCAAAAGGAGAACCCAGTGAGCTCACCACTGTGTCATTCCCAGTCAGTTTGCTCTCCTCTATACCTTTCAGAGTCTTCTTACATGTGTTTTATATGTAATGTCCAGGGCTTTTAGTTGTACTTAGGTGGAGGATTAGGCAGAAGTACATCTACTCTGTCTTTCCAGAAGCAGGAGTCCCGTTCATTTAATTTCATTTGCTTTACTCTTACAGGCCAATCCCTTTTCCTGCCTGAGGTCTCAGGGTCCAAGCTTCATTAATCACTCTTGTATAAGTTCTTTTCATGAGGAGAGCTATTAAAACCCCAAGTCTAGAAGAGCTCTGTGCACTGGTGGGAAGGGTAGAAACAATTCCCATACCCAAAGACTGCACTGGACATGCCGGATTTCTAGCTTTTTGTTTTTTATTTCTTGGAAGGGTCACCTTTTAAGGCCTGGGACCACCTGTAGTGAGAGCAGGGATATTCAGATTACCTTATATTCACTAACGGGCCTTTAACCTCTGGAGGGAAAGATAAGTTCCTATGGCACAAGAGGAAGTTTCACCTAAAGATTTATAAGAATCTGTAAGCGGCACAGAAGAGCAGCTGGGCTGGGGTGGGGGTACCTTCCAGCGCGGCCTAGTCTCTGAAGACATAGCTTTTTGCCTTTTGAAGTGAAACCTATTTGTGACACTTGTTTGGAACCAATCTTCTCTAGACCTCTTCCTTCGCTGAAACTGCTTCATTAGAAACTCGTTTAGGAAAATGCAGCCTCCGTGTGAAACGGCATGGTTTTAATCCAGCTGGACCTAGTTTGGGATCCTGGTTCCACCTTTCCTGCATGACCTTGAAGTTCATTTATTCACTTAAAAACAGTGCTGGAGTGCCTGCTCTGGGCCAATCAGCATTCAGGGTTTTTAGAATAAAGTAATGAGTACCTTTCGTTGCTCTATATTCTTAATTTCCAAGCCATCAGCAAGTTCAGCTGGTTTTATTTCAAAAATATATCCAAAATTGGACTAGTTTTCTCCATCACGCCACCTTTTTCTCAGGGTGTTATAATAAGTTTCCGGATTCTGTTCTTTCCTCTAATCCTCTGCCTCAATTCATTATTTATGCAGCGGTCAGGGTGATCTTTTATAAACCTGCATTGAATTATTCTGTTGCTTAAAACCCTCCAGTTATACTCAGACGTACTGAGAATAAAATCCAGTGCCTCCCCATGGCCCAGCAGGTCTTGCATGGCTTGGTTTCTGCTTCCCTTCTGAACTCATCTAGCATCCACCCCCCCACCCCCCATTTAGTGTGTTTCAGTCACACCAGACATCTTTCTTTTCCTACAAATACCCAGCTTGTCCTCCTCTGGGATCATTACCCCAGTTATACTGTCTGCCTGGCATAATTTTTCCATATAAGTTTGAATGGCTGGTTTCTTGTTGTCATTCAGATTTTAGTTCAAACACTCGCCCTCCCCTAATCCTCAAGTCACATTCTATCAAATCACTTTGTGTTCTACGCCACTTCTTATTTAGCTCTTACCACAATTGGAAATATCTTGATTTGCCTATTAGACCGAGCACCACAAGAGCAGGAATCATGCTGTTTCCTTCATGACTATGTGTCCGGTGTCTAGAACAGTTCCAGGCACAGAACAATAAATATTTATTAAGTTATTTAATTCTCTTGAGCCTCAGTTTCTCACTTGTCACCTAGAAAAGTTATGGGCTAATAAAGGAGGTTGTATTTATACTTGAGATAATAAATGTGTGTGAAGTATTTATTACAATGCTTGGCACATAATAAGCCAAATAATAGTTTGCCATTGTTTCATTGTGATTAATTATATTATAAATTTCAATTCCCTTTTCCCATACTCCTCTAGTATCTGTTCTTGCACCTGGTGACCCACCTGGAGCATCATGATGATTTGTCAGTGACAGATGCTTGCCATTAAATCCTAACTTAGTTCTCTCTTCGCCGTGTTTTTCTGTGCAGGTCCTGCAGCTGGGCTCAGACATCCTTCCCCAATACAAGCAAGAGGCACCAAAGACTCCCCCTCACATCATCTTACATTACTGTGTGTTTAAGACCACGTGGGATTGGATCATCTTGATTTTAACCTTCTACACAGCCATCTTGGTCCCTTACAATGTCTCCTTTAAAACCAGGCAGAACAATGTGGCCTGGCTGGTTGTGGATAGCATCGTGGATGTCATCTTTCTGGTGGACATTGTGTTGAATTTTCATACCACTTTTGTTGGACCAGCTGGGGAGGTGATTTCCGACCCCAAACTCATCCGCATGAACTATCTGAAGACGTGGTTTGTGATTGACCTTCTGTCCTGTTTGCCATACGATGTCATCAACGCTTTTGAGAACGTGGATGAGGTTAGTGCCTTTATGGGTGATCCAGGGAAGATTGCTTTTGCTGATCAGATTCCACCACCCCTGGAGGGGAGAGAGAGTCAGGTACATCTCTCAAATCTCAGACCTTGTTGTCATGTCTTTAAAGCTGAATTAAATATGGGTGGTCAACAGAAAAATAATTAAGGGGTGGGAGCTAGCATGACTGGTGTCTGGAACAGAGGGCGCATGCTTGATAGCTGTCTTTCCCACTGTTCCTGCCTCTGGAGGCCCAGAGGTTCTGCATGTCAGTGAATGAGGTTGGAAGAGACCAAAGGCTTCCTTCTTACTTCACGTGGAGTGCATGCCACTGGCTCAGGGGTGGTGGGGCTGCAGAAACGGGCATGCATCGCCACTGTATTGCTGAATCTTTCACTCTGTATGCATTTGCTGAATGTCTGCCTATTGATTATTCCAGTTATGGGGACTTTCTATTGTCTGTTGCTGACCTTTGATGGTTTCATTTTAATTAACTCCTAGCAAAAGGATGCTATTTCCCCCCAAGTGTGCTTGCGTGTTTGTTTGTTTGTTTGTTTATTTATTTATTTATTTATTTATTTATTTATGTATTTATTTTATTTTTGAGGGTGGGGGTAAATGTTGGGGAAAAATGAGTTGTTCCTTTGCTAAACTGAGTTTGGGAGGTGACGTAGTGGCATTCGGTTGTCTATTCCTTCCCTTGCCTGACTTTGCCCAGATAGGATGTAGCTAAGAGGAGTAGTGTTGTTACTGGATTACACTGCTTTGGATTGTTAGTCCTGCAGGCAATGGAAGGAATTAAAGGAAGATAAATGCCCTGTAGATGTGTTAGAATCAGGACGTGCTTAAACAGTCAGCGCCTGGGTGCCTGGGACGTGTTGTAGCAGGAAGGGGGCCTCTGGGCTGGATAAAGTGATTTCTTCCTTTGAAGAAGCCAGGATGTCAAGCCATCGCAAAGGCAACCGTCAGATTCTTATCCAGTTTGTGTCCTACGGGAATCGTTCTAATTTTCGTGCTCCAGATGGATTAAGATAAAGCAGTTCATCTGGCAAGTCTTCAGCTTCAGGCTGCAGTGGGCCCTCACTGCCTGAGATTAGAGAGGGTCCCAGAGGTGTCAGCCTGGCTGGGCTGCTTGTTAACTGGGTGGGTAATTCAGGATGCCATCTGGAGGCTGAGTCAGGCAAGATATACTCTAAGGGTTAAATGGTGAGTGGGATTCAGTCTTGGGACGGTTAGGAGGAACAGTCAGCTCCCTGCCAGGATAGCAAGGCCTGGCCAGCGACTCTGTGTCTTGCTGGTGGCATATGATGAATCTCTGCTTTCAGATCAGTGCCAGCAGTGGGCGAGGGCTGGAGCTCCTTCCTCTGTGAGAACCCAACTGCTGTGCCTACCGCTTCTCCTTCCAGGGAAGGGGAGCTGATTCAATTCAGATGCTCTAGACTCAGAACAACCCCTGATTTTATCTGCGTGGTGTGTTTTAATAGACTTTAAAATCCCAAGGAATAATTCTCCAGGTGGCTTGTGTGGATTTTGTAGGGGGATTAAATGAGTCGCGACTGATCATTTACAAGAACAAAATCACCCCTAGAGTGAATGTTGGGATTCCTAAATGTGAATTTTAGTACATGTTGGGAAAATTTTCCTCTGTGAACACATTTCTAGAAAATTTTATGTTAGTGAGGAAAATATGATCATTTTGGCTTAGATAATTCAAATGAAGTATTTCAACCTAAAAGAGCTTCTTATACACACATATGGGAAATGAAATTTAACTTTTAAAAACCACTTGGGTTTTTAAATTAAACCATTTACTATTTATAGCAATGTCGTTGAAGTTTTTCTCATAAATAGAACCATTCTTCGGCTTCCACGGGCTCTTGTTAAATGTTGACAGAGCTATAAACACATATGTAAATGTGACAAGATCATCTTGTAGGTCGACAGAGCAGAGAGCTTCTCCCCAGGCACTGTGTTTGCTGGGTTGGAACTCTTTTACCGTTAATTGTGAATGCCCCTGACGTGGCTTCTGATTTCCAGATTCATGAACTAGATTGCAGGTAGTAAAAACATCATTAGTTGGAAAAAGGTATAACATCAAGGCTCTTACTGCCATCTCTTGATCATAAATAATGATACAAATATTAAGTGGCTACAGCTACAATTTGCTTCTGCGAACACTTGATTTCACATTTAGCTTTTTTTAAAGCTTTGGCTTGCATCTGAAATAAGGCCTTTTCGTAACAATTGTGGTGGTGTTGGGGGAGGTCAGTGTGAGGAAACTGGAGATTTGGCTTCTAGTCCTCTTGGTGTCACCTATTAGGACAGCTGGGAACCTTGTTCATCGCATTTAGCCTTTCTGGATTACAGTTTTCCTACCTACATTTTGGGGCTAAGGCTACCTTACCTGCCTCAAGGTATGGCATTTGGGTAGTGGATTATTTGGCTTCCCACGAGCTGCAAAGTCTAGTGAGTTCCAACATCTCATCTGCATTAGTCTCACCTCCAGACTGGTTGTAAAAATGAGAGGCCCAGCACACTGACCTCCTACGTGTGGTGTGGTGGGGAGGAAGGGGGGTGATTTGGGGGCATATAGCAGCTCATGATAAGTAAACCTACTGGACAGCCCAGTGGGATCAGAGAGGTCATTCAGTTTCAACCCTCTTAACTCACAAATAAGGAAACAGACTCAGGGAGAGTATGACTCACTCGCAGCGGCACAGAAAATGGTCACAGTAGTAATGAGTCCCCTTCTCTATTCTTAGTGGTGACAGATTTGATAAATTAGAGATGAAACACTGAAGGACACAGTTGAGTCAAAACTGGCCAAGAAGCTCCTGATGTGTGTGGCTCACCCTTTGGCTTGGATGTTGTGCTGGGGAACTTGGGCACTGGGTATGGGGAAGTGGGCAGCTGTGTCTTCCCCAAAGCAACTACATTAATGATGAGAAGGGCGATTTAAGATACTCGCTGAGGAACAGACCTGCACAGTTTTCCAGGCCCAGGCCTTTTTGTTAAAAGGCACTGTTAAGTGAGTGGGCATGAAAGGCTGGTGGGGCTTCGGAGTTGGAGAGGTCA
Organism: Miniopterus schreibersii; assembly: GCF_964146895.1. Lineage (NCBI taxonomy): Eukaryota > Metazoa > Chordata > Mammalia > Chiroptera > Miniopteridae > Miniopterus > Miniopterus schreibersii. The sequence continues at coordinate 26,863,933 of NC_138119.1, forward strand.
TGAAGGGCACCACACCTGTTGAACCTGGATTAGGCTGGGGGACAATTCCCTCCCTGGAGAATTCTGATTAACGGCCTGGCGGGTCCACATTCACTACATGCTGTCTTTTCACCACACTCTGTTTTGGAGCCACTCATCTGAGATGGCAGAGTGTGGGGAGAAAGAAGCAGTTATTGACTCACTTCTTATAAAAAAACGCACAGAGCTGAATTTTCTCTGGTGTTCTCCTAAGTATGCCAATGGGATTGTGTCCCAGTGGAGACCACCAAAGAAGAGGGGAATGAGGTATGGTGGCTTTGCCATCTGTGTGTGTGCGTTTGGGGTGTGGGTGTTGGGGTGGGGGCTCTTAAAGTTCAAGGATTAGACCCACCCAAATTGCTAAAGCCAGCAGTCGTGAATTCAGCCCTGCAGATATAGCCCAGCTCCATGATTTAAGCCACGCACATGATCCCTTTTGGCTCAACTTGTTTCACTTATGTAGATGGCCTTTGTTTGCGTCACTCTCTAGTCTGTTGGTAATAATCTAGCCTGTTTTGGAGGCTGCTTGGGAATATGTTTGCATATTAGTTAAACTGGTTAGAGGACAAGAGGTCTGAACACTGGATGACCTAAGGCTTGGAAAGGGTATGCCAAAGCAGAAGCCAAATGAGGATTATTCCGGTGCTTTGTGGGTGATTGGCCCGGTGTGCTTTATGAATTACAGATGGAATTATAATTCACAAGCATATCCCTTCTCATAAGGAAATCATACTGCTTATTGCCACTGGAGTGTGGGAGTGCAAAGGGAAGGATGGGGCCAAGCACAGTATCTCCTGGGTCACAACTCTGGTGCCCTGAGGCTTGGAGCCAAGAGCTTTCTTCCTTCTGTAACCTGGGACAGCCAGCACCACCAGCTAGCCTATTCACACAGGAGATGCTCGCCTTAGGACAGAACAGTCTGAGGAGATTCTCAGCAGATTTGGGTTAGGTGGATTAGAGAAGGCTTCCTGGGAAATGAAAAACAGAAAAAAAGAAAGCCTGTTTAGGAAGGTGTTGGAAGAGAGTGGAACTCTGATGGGTGAGGAAGGGAAAGGACCACATGAGAGCAGAAAAAACTAAGCTCCAGGCATTGTATATGGGGCTGGGGAAAATTTTCTTTGGTTAAATCTTTATTTGTGAAGTAAGACAGATGTTAATGAAATATTAGCCGGTGACTTGTTAGTGAACCTCTTAACTCAAGTGCAACTCTCAGAGGGCAGCAGAAGGTCCGTGGTCTGGCTCTAATGATGGGAACCCTGATTGGCAGCTGTCTTGGAATCATGCAGACACCTAATGGTTTCTTCCCGTGTTATCATGTGATGCTCAACTCTGGAGGCCACATGCTCGCTTCTGAGACTGTGTGCTTCAGGCTTCAGAGGAGAAATATTTGGCTTTGAGGATGTGCTTCCAAGTGAAGCCAGACTAATGGGTACAGCAGAGAGCTTCTGAATCTTTAGAAAAATATTTTTTTCCCTTCAATTTTTTACGTTTTGCCTGTAAAAATTTAGAAAATACAGATGAAGGAATAAACGTTGCCTATAATTTTATCTCATTGTTAACATTTTGGCATACAGTAAGTCCTCTTTTAACATTGTCTGTAAGTCCTGTGATTTTATGTGAAATGATGTATAAAAACCAATTTTACCATAGGCTGATTGACATAAACAAGAGTTGAGTTCCTAACAGCATCTCATCAATGATATTACAAAACAACATTGAACAAAATTATGTTATTTGAGTACCTGCTATATATTGTTTCAAGTTATTTTTCCTTGGAATATGTGCATATATATGTTTACATGCACTTTATTAAAATGGAATTATACTGTATGTAGTGAGTTATAGCTCACTTTATTGTCTAAACAATACGTTTTATGACATTAAATAGTATGACATTAAATGTTCTTTTACAACATGAGTTTAAATGATTACATGATAGTCCATTTTAAGGACATATTTATTTTATATCTGTTTAGATAATTTCCTTCTTAAAAAACTTTTAATAATTATAATAATGCCATAGAGACTATCTTTATAAATAAAAGTGTCACATTCCTCATTTTTTAAATTTTGCAGTATAACATATATAGGAAAGTGCTTAAAACAGAAATGTGCTTCTCAGTGAATTTCTCCAAAGCAAACGTCTATGTAGTCATCATCTAAGTTAAGAAAGAAAGCATTTCCAACACCTCAGACATCCCATCTCTCCCCTAATCACTTTTCCTTTCCTCCTCCCCAGAAGTACCCACTACCCTTGCCTGTAGAAATGAAATGAGACTATAATGTATTCTTTTATATTGTCTTATTTTGTTCAGTACTACTTTGGAGAGATTCATGCACATTTTTGAATGTATTAGTGGTTAGTTCATTGTCATTACTGCATGTAGCTTACTCTATGAATACGCTACAATTTATTAATTCAATCTACTGTTGATGTTCCATTTAGCTTATTTTTTATTTAATGAATACTCTTATTCATACTCTTAGTACACTCATTTCTATTAGAAATAGTAGAATTTTGGGGCCATAGGTGTTACATATATTATTTAGCAAATACGGCCCAGCAGTTGTCCAAAGTGGTTGTACTAAGTGGTTGCAATATGTGAACATTTCCCTGCTTTGCTTTCTTGCCAGCACTGTTCTTTGTTTTTTTGAGTTTGCTTAGTTCTAGCTAATCTAATGGTTTCTCATTGTAGTTTTTATTTGTATTTTTCTATTTCCTAAAGAAGTTTAGCATCTTTCTATAAATTTTTGTTCTTTTTCTTTTATAGAGTGCCTGTGTAGTCTCTTTGTTCATTTACAATAGATTTTCTTCTAACAAAAGTGATTTGTAGAACTTCTCTATATAGTCTGGCTATGAGCCCTCTGTGCATTGTATGTGCTGTAAATATTTTATCCACTGTATAGCTTTCCTATTTCCTCTCAAAGGTGTATTTTGATGAACAGAAATTCTTAATTTTATTAGAGCAGTTTATCAATCTTTCCTTCTTGTGTCTTGTTTAAATTTCATACTCTTTAGTTAATGAAGATATTTTTCTATATTATATTCCACAAAGTTTTTGTTTTTTATTTACATTTAGATCTGAAATCCACTTGGAACTGATTATTATGTATGACATAAGCTAAAAAGTTTAATATTTTTGTCCATATGTATATCTGGTTGACCTAAGGCCAGTCATTTGAAAATACCATCCTTTCTTCAATTGTCTGCACTCCAACCTTCCACATATCAAGTGTCTATATAGGCATGGGTCTTTTTCTAGACTGCGTGGGTGATTGGTGCTCCTAACCGCTCATTTGTTCAAGGCTCAACTGTGTGTGTGTGTGTATAAAATATATATATAGTATTATATATATTATCACACACACAAATATTTTTAGCTAACAGTAACAGAAAACCTAAACAATAGGGCCTGGACATACTGGAAATAGAGGTTTAATTTTTTTCTCCCATCAGTAGACAATTGCTAGTATTGATTCAATGACTTAAGTTTGTCTGGGCTGAGACGTCTATGATTCTCTTGCTCTTTCCACGTGGTCACAGGATGGCTGCTCCAGCTCTAGGCATCAAGCCCACATGTTTCACGTAAGAAAAAGAAAGAATGGCAGAGGGCAAAGAGCTTGTGCTGCCTGAACCTGTTCCCCTTTTAAAGGTTTTTTTGGAAGTCTATTCAATGACTTCTGCTTATATCTCATTGATCAGAACTGTGTCGTATTTTCACCCCTCTGTAAGGGAATGAAGTGTACCTTTTAGCTTAGTACATTGTGCCCCAACAAAATAGAGGGTGCCTGGTAAGGAAGAAAGGGAAATGAATATTGGATAAACAATTAGCAGTCTTGGCTACAGTAACAAATATTTTTTGAGGACTTCATAAATGTTTAATAAATGCTAAATATTTTACACACCCTATCTATCTTTTGAACTCTCACAGGAATCTTATGAGTTTGGCATATCATCATCTCATCTTACAGATGAGGGCAGTGAGGCCTGATCAGAGACATGGTCATTTGCCCAACGTAGCACTACTGGTAATCTCAGGGTAGGATTTGAATACACTTTCAGCCAGTATGCTCTATGTCTCCTAGCATCTACTAACATGGAAACGTTAGGTTAGGTAGAAGCCAATTGTGAAGGGCTTTGGATGTAAAAAAGGAGAGTTTAGACAGTCCGCAGCCCCGCGTTGTTTCCAAATGGCTTGGATTACACGTCTGCACTAGCCGGAGGCATTGACTTCTCCCCTTTGTGGAGCCTGTGCTTTTCCCATGAGGACTTGGAAAGGGGCCCATCCTTTAGGACCCTAAAGAGATGGCATGTTCTTCATGAAGACTCTTCCAGGCAGCCGTGGTTACTTCCTTGTCTGCGTTCCTACAGTGTCCTATGCACGCGCAAGCCAAAGGATATTCATGCTGTAGTTGTATAATCTTATTACATTAGTTACGTTCAAACTCAGTTCAACTGGAGCAAAGGGATCGTGTCCTGTTCCTTTGCAGTTTGTGGCACTGAGCATAGTGACTGCACATAGCAGGCATTCAATAATTGGCAGAATGAGGAAAATGATGAAAGAGCGAATCGAGATCACACAATTCAGGATAGTAAGAAAATAAGAAGTCTGAGGAAAGTATGTTTTTATTTTAAGTAAAATGCTGAACAGTTAATTGGTGGTGTCCTTCTGATGTGATTGCTACCAGCTGCTCAGGAGCAGATATCTGGTATGTTTACAGGAGAATGTTGGCAAGTCTGTGTTTTGAGTTAATTAACATTTCCTTATAATTATTTTATTGCCTTTTAAAGTTTAGAAGAGGCCTTCTGCCCTAATACTTTGGAAGAGACTCTCTTCCCTAATACTAAAGTAATTAATATTTATGTGGTGTTCTGTTTGTTTTCACTTTTCTTTGAGCCTCACAAAACCTCTGTAAATACAGGTTTTATATGTGTTACCTTCTGACTATTGATGGAACCCAAGGCACAGAGAGGTCACTGCCACATAGCTAGAGAGTGATAGAACCAATCTTGTCTTCTCAAATGAGGTTCCGGAATTATTGAATGTTTGGGTGATGCTTTGTTTAATCTTGAGTTCACCGTAGACTATGGGCTCGATTTAGCTTATAGGATTGTGGCTTCTGTTGGAACAATCCAGCCCATACCAACAACAGCTTGCCATGGCCACACTATGTAGAAAATGTAGTCCAAATAATGTGGAAACTATACCAAAGGGTTTTGAAAATGAAAGCTTCTCAGGGAATTCATGTCAGATGTATTCCTCCAGGCGTAGGAAAGTTCTGTGGATAAGACACAGGTTTGGAGATTGCTGAAGTGTATCTTGGGGTGTTGGTTAGGAGACAAGACAGCATTGACTGTCCGATGGAGAGGCTTTCGTAAGAACTAAAGACTAAGTCTTCCTCTAAGAAGTAATAGTTTCTCTCTGTGTGCTGCTCCCTTCTTAATATGTTGAAAGTTTTGAAGGCAAGGATGGTGCTCAGTGCTTATTAATTGACTTCATGAGTGTGGTATTGGAAATTAGAGTGTGTGAGAATTACTCCTTTAGGCTGAATGAGAAACTCGCTAATAGAGTGATATGAGATGATCAAGAAAAGTCCCTTACAAATACTGTCTCTCCTTGTTATTTGTTATATGTTTTCCTATTAAGCAAATCAACGTGAATCAGAACAGTGCATGCATTTCCAATTGTTATAATCCTGGGAGCAGCAGTGGGGGCTGATCACTAGTAAACTTTGGTGAGCAAGAGAGAAGAGTCTCCACTGTCAGATGTGGCCACGTGGGGTGAGGGCCTAGCACGGAGTTTCTGAAAGTGTGGCCTGTCTCAGAAAAAAAGACGGCAGTACCAGAGATGACGAAATGGCCCAATGGGCCAAAAATGGACCCAGGAAAGTAGTGCAAATAGAGTGTAGATTTAGGTGTGTTGTAACCAGATTGTCAGATCCATTTGGGGCTGCTTAGGAAAAAGAGATGAAACCTCATTAAGGGGAAACATAAAGAAAAAAATAGAAAATAAAGAGTGCTAAGCAGTAGAGGACACTTCCCGTTTTAAAATTACATTTATATGACTAGATTTCTTTGAAATGGATATATAAAAATAAAAAGATTCTATTTGAATAGGAAAGGCAACAAACAGCATGACAACACTGAGAGGAAAGAATGGGTGGGACCCTATAAATAATGTCATTTTAAATGTTTTACAGAGCCCCTTATTTATATGTCTCAATCCAATAAAAGTGCTGTGTGTGTTTTTTAAAGCGATGAGATAGTAAATATGGATGTGTTTTGTGTTCTTCGGGAAAAGGTATGACAGAAATGTACGACCTCAGCTCTATTTATTCACAGCTTATCGGTTGAACAGCACCAGAAATAGAGCTCTGTGTTCAGTGCTTGGGGGATTTTTAGAGGAAATATTATTTCTTCAGGCTGAGGGTTTGAGCCTGGTCTGCAAGAAAGGTGTAGCCAGATTGGCAGAAGGAGTTGTCGGTGGTAAACAGCAATATGTTTCATGATGAAATTACCAATTGCTTATGTGAGTCTGTCTTCCTAGCTGTCACCTTGGGCACTTTCGTTAGCATCTCTAAACCTTGGCGTTCTTACCTTTAATGAGGGCAGTGTCTATCTTGCCAGGTGTTGTGGGGATTAAATCAGATACAGTATGTAGACTAGTGCAGTGCCTGGCACATTGCTAGCACTTAGTAACTAGCACTGCTATTATTGTTGTTGGTCCAGAAAATGATCTAAAAGAGCAGTTACTAACCTCACAATGATACAGGGCCCAGGAAGTACTGCTGTTGGGAAGCTTATCTCTATTCCTGAGGATATGTGTAACCTTGAACCACCTGATGACTGTTCACACTCCACCCCATATGGAGTTTTGGCTAAAAGCGACAGGTCCCAATCACAGGAGAGATTTTGCATAGAGTCGACTCTAAAGGCCAGACCAGGAGGGTAGTGCTGAGGACTCATTCTGCCTTCTGGTTCTAGGGACAACCCAACTGCACATTAAAATCACCTAGGTTGCCTGTTGAAAATACATATCTTCAGGTTCTTCCCCCACCCCTCACCCGCCAGTCTATTGAATCTGAGTTCCGAAATTCCTGTCTTTAACATGCTCCTCAGATGTTCTTCTGTAGGCAGCCCAGCTCCTGACTAGCATTTGGAGTCACCTCAAAACATTTGGAAACTTTCTTGTTCGGCTGGTAGTAGCCTTACTGGTATCCTGGCCCTTATCTGCTTTTTCCCTGTTTTGCCGGATCTTGGAATATCTTTGATCCAGCTGGAATATCTTTGAATCTTTAGTTTCTCCAGAACCTCTTACGTCTGTTAAACGCATGATAAGTGTTGGGCAAGTGAATGAATGGGTGCAGACGTGCTTGGAGGTGTTCTGAGAGCACAGAGGAAGGAGCTGTTAAATGGGCACTATAGGAGATTTCATGAGGAAGGTGGCAGATGGGCCAATAGGAAGATGGGCCTAGAGGGAGAAGTCTTGTTTTGACACATGACACTGTGACAAAGCAGGTTTTCTCTACTGTCACGGTTAGGATGGTTCTGAATTGGGATGCCAACAATCCACTAAGGACTTTAATGTCATAACTTAGCTGGATGTCTTGGCCTACTTTTGATATCTGTTGATATGATTGAGCTAATATTGATAATAGATTTCCTTGTGCTATAGTTTACTAAATGGAGCTTAAAATGTGGAAAACATATAAAGATGTTTAGGTTTTTAAACTTTTCACAGGAAACAGAGGTGGAAACAAATGTCTCAGTGTAAAAGATGGCTCTTTGAAAAGACTGCCTGTTTGTTGAGGGTCGCCAGAAGTATACCTTTTTTTTTTGTTTTCAGCCCATAAGAAGTTTATTGTGTCTTCAAGACACTACAATGTAGCCTCCTCTTTCAGGCAGGGAGCCATTCTTTAGATGAGTTGCTCTTTTGTTATTTTTATAGGCAGCTGGATTCTTCCTCTCGGATTTCTCAAATCCCTGGGTCCCCGAGGTGTGGACTAGATAAATGGTACAAATGGCTGGTGGTACATAGAGGATGGACCCTCGAATGCTGCATAGCAGGTTGGGGATGCCCTTGCTGAAGCACGCTGTTCTGAAGGCGACAAGCTGTAAATGGTCACATGCCTTGTCAGGGCCAATTTCCCAATGCCATAGCCCATGGTAGTGGTGGTGCCTCCACAGTTGTGGGATCCACTGGCCTTTGTCTGCCGCTTCTGGTAGGATCCCAGAGTAGTGCATCTTGAAGCTGCTCAGTCTCAGAGAGGAGTCAAGAATGCCAAAGACTAGGAAGTTTCCAACCAGAGGAAAGTAGTATTAGGAAGTAGGCGGAGCAAACAGTTACAGCCAAGGCCTGGAGGTATTGACAGGTGTGTGTTCAGGGCATGGCAGCTGCCCTGTGGGGGGCTGGAGCATAGTGTGTGAAGAAGAAGTGGGAGAAGAGGCCTTAAAGGTAATATTAGGCTGGATTGTGAGGCTCTGAGTCCCAGGCACACTTTTTAAAAAAATACATGTTTTTATTGATTTCAGAGAGAGGAAGGGAGAGGGAGAGAGAGATAGAAACATCAATGATGAGAGAGAATCATTGATCGGCTGCCTCCTGCACGACCCCTGCTGGGGATCGAGCCCACAACCTGGTCATGTGCCTTACCGGGAATCGAACCCTGACTGCCTGCCTGGTCCATAGGTTGAAACTCAACCACTGAACCAACACTGGCCAGGCCCAGGCACACTTTTGATGGTGATACACACTATTTTCATCCAGCAGGGGGGATTGCTTTTATATCATCTTATCCAGTAGGGACCAAAGTCAGGACCTTTGGGGAACATTTCACGTAGTTACCTTGCCTGTTTTCCCATAATTTATGTTGGTAGAGCAACACATAGATTGTCCAAGTGATTGTGCGGCTCTAAACTCCATAATATAATGCTTTAGCACTTTACATTTTTTCCTGTAGCTCTTTTCTCTATGAAATCTCATTTTTTATTCTCGTAATCAGAATGGATGGAATATTGATCATGGAAGCAATAACAGTTATCACTTATTGAGTTCCTAATATGTGCCTGGCACTCTGCCCATGTTCCATAAACAGAATCACTTTGACTTCTTACAGTTGTGCAAAGTAGTCGTCACTTCTTCTGTTTTGCGGATGAGGAAACCAAGGCTGAGACATAGAGCCTCCTAGGGATGGAGTTGGGTTTAGAAACCACATTTGCCTAACTAACGAGCCCATTTTCTTTCCACCGAGCTGTGCTGCTGCCCCCATCTTCCTGATGGGGGACTTCAGGTCCAGAGAGGGTACCTTGCCCAAGGTCACACTTGGAATGGTGACACAGCAACTTGTCCAGGTTACCGTGAATCTGGTTGCCAGATTTCCCTAGAATAACACCTAGTATAATGTGAGTCAATGGCCCGCTGGTCCCTCTGGAATATTACAATGTTTTTTCTTCTTCCTTCATTCCAAGGATCTACAGTCTTCCTCCCTCAATAGGTAGGACTCAGAGATCCTAATGATGGCAGCTTAGTCAGTATAGCCTCTTCTCATATTTACAATTGAATTCTCTCATACTTGCTGTGTAAATTTGCAGAAACAGGTGGTTTATAAAGGGCACTCTGACAAGGCAGTAACTCCAGCCTGATTTGAGAAAGCTGCTGTAATTAGTTATAGGTTAGCATTAGCTAAAATGGAATGTAATCCATCATGCCTATTAGGTGTGGTGGGGGAGATTTGCACCCTGAAGAATCAGCAAGAAAGACACATTAAATATAGAAGAGCCGAGTATTTTCCCAGGCAGCTGGATATGCAGAGCAGGGCTGCATGTTCATAACACACAGCTTTTCTGTAATGGTACGGAGGAAATAGTAAGACTGGGGAAGAGAAAGCACTTGGAAGCTTTAAAAATAAATTGAGTTGGTTACGGAGTGCCCCTTATAAAAATCAAACAGTAAAATGTGAGAGTGGAAAATGGGATAAGTGACTCCTCAGGTAAGATGGAGTTTTATTCAAGCACAGGCATCTTAATACTTCTGGACTATCCTAGCAGCTCAATGTCTTTCAGAGCATCTGGGAACTTTGACTATTTTTAGTCTCTTAAGGTGCTGCACGTAAGATGCTCTAGATCACAATTACTTTTTAGTTTGTTTTTCCAGTTTTGTTTCTCAGTGTCAAAGGAAACCTTTATTAATAGCCTGATTTTAAGAGGCACTAGGGCTTATGCAGTATATGGCTCTGTTCACTTGGTATTTTGGGGAATGTGTCCTTAAAGACAGCACTGTTGTGGCTGGCGACACAGATGTCAGAATCAACCCGATATTTAAGAAACTAAATGAATAGACTGTAATACTGGATTTGTTTGTGTATATACCAGCTGGGGAAACAAATCTCAGCTCATGGTGATAACAAAAAATTCACAGATTTTTTTTTTTACTTAAAATAATTTTTAATTTTTCAATTATAATTGACATACAGATTTATATTAGTTTCAGGTGTACAACCCAGTGATTAGACATGATGTAACTTACTAAGTGTTCATGCTGATAAATCTAGTAGTACCCCTCTGACACCATACATAACTATTCAGTATTAATGACTATATTCCCTGTGCTGTGCTTCACATCCCCGTAACTATTCTGTAGCTACCAATTTGTACTTCATAGCATTGTAATACTGGTTTGGTGGTGATGAACTTCTTTAGCTTTTTCTTATCTGGGAGGCTCTTTATCTGTCCTTTGATTCCAAATGCTAGCTTTGCTGGGTAGAGTAATATTGGTTGTAGGTCTTTGCTTTCCATCACTTTGAATATTTCATTCCAATCTCTTCTGGCCTGCAAAGTTTCTGTTGAGAAATCAGCTCACAGTTTTATGGGACCTCCTTTGTAGAAAACTAACTGCTGTTCTCTTGTTGCTTTCAAGAGTATTCCCTCTTTGCCTTTAACCTTTGGCATTTTAATTATGATGTGTCTTGGTGTGGGCCTCATTGGGTTCATCTTGTTGGGATTCTCTGTACTTCCTGGATTTGTATGTCTCTTTCCTCCACCAGGTTAGGGAAGTTTTCTGTCATTATTTTTTCACATAGGTTTTCAAATCCTTGCTCTATCTCTTCCCCTTCAGGTATCTGCATGATGTGAATGTTGGTAGGCTTGAAGTTGTCTCAGAGGCTCCTTATACTATCTTCATTTTTTTGGATTCTTTTTTATTTTTGCTGTCCTGATTGTTTTTTGCTTTCTTATCTTCAAAATCTCTGACTTGATCCTCTGCTTCATCTACTGCACTGTGGATTCCCTATAATGTGTTCTTCAGTTTTGACTGGCTCTTTTTTATGTTTTCTAGTTTCATTTTTGTTTCCTCTCTTTTTGTTGATGTTCTCACTGTGTTCATCTACTCTTCCCCTAAGTTCATTGATCATCCTTATAACCAGTGTTTTGAACTGTGCATCTGATAGATTGCTTATCTCCATTTTGTGTAGTTTTTTATGGAGTTTTTTTCTTTTTCTTCATTTGGGACATGTTTCTTAGTCTGCTCATTTTGGCAGCCTCCCTGTGTTTGTTTCTATGTATTAGGTAAAACTGCTACATCTCCCAGGCTTGGTAGAGTGACCTTATGTAGTAGGTTTCTGTAGGGGCCAGTGACACATTCTCCCTGATCACCCGAGCTGTGTACTCCAGGTGCTCCCCCCCACCCCGATGTGGGCTGTGTACACCCTTCTGTTGTAGTTGAGCCTGGATTACTGTTGGCTTGCCAATGGGAGGGATTTACCCTCAGGCCAATAGGCTGAAAGGACTGGCAGTGACCACTGTGGAGGATCAGCTTTGCAGGGGCCTACCCCACAGAGCAGGATTTACTTCTTTGTGGCTTTGGTGCCCACTGAATCTGCCCCTTGAGTGTATCACTTGTGGAGATGGCTCAGGAGGTGCAAGCCAAGGTTAGCCACCATCTATGTTCTGCGTGGAACCACTGGGCTTGACCTATAAAGCAATCTGCAGGTGGCTGCTACTTGTGCTGGGCTTAGAGGTGCCCAGGAGGTCAAGCTGCAAACCAAGGCTGGCTGCTGTTAATGTGGGGCCTGGGGCCACTTAGCAAGAGGTAAGGGGGCACACTGAAGTCAGATGCTGCCTGCTTGAGAGATTTTAGGAAAGTCTGAAGCACAAGCCAAGATAGGCCATTCCTGTGGAAGTTACTAAAAACAACTTGGGTGGGCCTATGAGTCGGGTAGGGCAGGGTCTCAATCACCCGGGCAGGGCTAACAGTGTTAGCCAGGTTGATGGAGACTTAGATATGATGCCCACCTGCTGTCCCTGTTGGGGGAGGGCTCAGAAAATGAACAATGGTCTCTGCCAACACTTCTGTTTGGGAGAAAGCGCCCCAGCTCTCTCCCAGACATATTAGTTCCTCCTTGTACATCCCTGGTGCTTTTCTAGCTCCTGGGGCTGGAGCTCAGAGCAAGTGAGTCTGAATAAGTCTGTGGGTGGGCCCTTTAAAATGAATGCCTGGGGCTCTAGAAGCCCTCCATCTCACTCAGCCACAATACCTGTTGGTTTATGGAGATTTCTTTTCCTAGCACTGGGACCCTGGGCTGTGGGGTCTGGTGTGGGGTTGGGACCTCTCACTCCTCAGGGGGGATCTCTACAGCCCAGATATCCCTCTCTATATTTAACCACCACACATGTATGTGAGATCAGCCTGTTCCTTGTCTCCCCCCTCATACCAGTCTTTATGTGGCTTCTTTGTTATATCCTTAGTTGTAGGACTTCTGATCAGCTAGATTTCAGGTGGTTCTGAATGATGGTTGTTTTATAGTTTAGTTGTAATTTTTTGTTGTTGTTGTTAATCCCCACCCAAGGATATTTTTTCCATTGATTTTTTATTGAGAGTGGATAGGAGGAAGGGAGGGAAAGAGAGGGGAAGGGGGGAGAGAGGAAGAGAGAGAGAAAGAGAGAGACACAACTGGGCTGGGGATCAAGCCTGCAACTCTTCATAGTTTGGGCCGACATTTTAACCTTTGAGCATCACCAGCCAGGGCTAATTATAATTTTGATGTGGCTGTGGGAGGATGTGAGTTCCACATTTACCTACCCTGCCATCTTGACTGGAACCCCCACAGATTAGTTTCAATGTCTGTTCCTGTTCACAAAATTAGTATTTGGCGTCTTTTACCTTTATTTTTGCTTCATAAACACATTAGAAATTTGTTCAAAATCTCGTCCACAGCACAGGTCAGCATCTCTAGGAGGCCTCAGCTTTGGAGAATGTGACCCTTGTGTGGAGCAAGAAACACAAAGGTTGGCCCCAATTCACTTTCTTTTGCCCCTGATGGGCTTGCCATGACCACAGGGTCGCTTACAGGGGATGTGAAAATGCCACTGCTCTGCCCAACTCTGTTAGAAAAACAACCTAAGATATATGACAGTAACACCATTTTTGTACGAAAAGAAAAAAGTAAAAAGAAACTAGCTACCTAGTTTCTATTTTTGGTTGGACACCTTGCTACACTTATTCTGCATCTCCTCTGGTTGTAGATAAAACCTAAGGAGACACGTTGACCATCTCTTATTTTCATCGTACTAAGCATATCAGTCTCCGAGGCGTGAGAGAGACACACACAACTGGTTGGACAGCACTGCCGTGGCAGTGAGTGAAATTTACTTGCTTTATTGAATGTTGTTAAGTCTACCCTCAAGCAGGCAGCACAGCATAAAGCATAGCTTTCATTTTATTTTGTTTTCCTTCTAGAGTCAGAATATGATTTTCTTTGTTGTCCCTTACAGGGTACTGCCACCCTGCTGAGCTTCACCTATTAAACAGAAATATTTGTGTAAAGTGCTTATAGGTCTTCTGTTCTCACAGAATCTAATTCCAAGTTCAGGTTCCCAAAATCCATCATTATGATCATTTACTATGTCTTGGGCAACACTTTCAAATGTATTACTTCTAAATATTTATCCCACTATCAGGAGATGGATTTCCCAGGTGATGGCTGATTACGATGGAGCTGGCTTGTGTTATTGTGCTTTGCTTATTTTAGGTTCATCTGAATTTTTAAACAGTTCTCAACCTGTCTTGCAATAATAAAGCTGTTATTACTTTTCACACCTTTCCCCCATTTATTTAATTTTATTCTCAACATCCCTATGTGGATGTTGAGAATTTTATGACAAAAGGAGACAGAGGTCAGGAGCCATCGACTTGTTCAAAGTTTTATTGCTGCTGGGACTAAAGATCAGATTTTTTGAGTCCTTGATTGGTTTTCTAATTCTCATCGGATTGGTTCCTGAGCTTTTACTGTGAATGACATGAATTTTACTTTTTTTTACATCTTCTTTCAAACCACCTCCTCCCCAACCTACACACCAAACATAGGCACACATGTTTGCACAGGTATGTGTCCATACATATGGATCCCCCTCTCCCCTACACACTTCCTTAGACCATGAAAATTTTAGCTCCTTACTCTGTCCCCAAGCAGTCTTTGTTTGAGAACTAAGTGGAAATGAAGGTAGTTGGAGCAAAGGGAACAGTTCTGGTGTGTGTGTGGGGTGGGGGTGTAAAAAACTCAGAAGTTTCCCAGGAAGTTTTGCCTGAGTCACTAAAATGCTGGTTCCATTTCTGCTTCCATTTGACAATATAGATGGAATTTGGGAATTTGAGCATAATTAGAGAGAAGAAGAACCTGGTTTCAGATTTTGTTATTCCTAATTGAAATAGTATTTACAATGAGCAAACCAAGGGATTTTTATATTGAGAAAGTTTCCCCAATATTAATGACATGACTCACTTGGGACAGCCACCACAGTCACTCCTAGTCAATCATTAAGAAAGCCAAACTCTGGCTTTTAACTTTTCATGCTGGTGATTCTCTTCATATAGCCACGGTGTGATAAAGGGTGATTCATCTCTTCTCTGACTCATTCATGGACTGTGGAGCCCCTTGTAATAGATGTTCCTGCAGCGATCATATTGTTAATGCTCAGCTTTCTTTTTTGGCAGTCAGTTCCCTGGCATATCAGTCCAACATGGTCGATGTGTAGAATAAGCCATGGGTTAGACTCCCTGCCTGTTTCCATCTGGCCTAAATATGCTGAAAGTGCTGTCTACCTGGGCTAGGAAAAATCTGGAGTGGCCTTATCTGAGTGACATCAGCACATGCTACTCCATTCACGAAAAGGATTTGTGCCAGGAGGCCAAAGGCTTACTGAAAGAAAGGGACCTAAGAGTCCCAATTATGGGATGGTCACGAAACCGGCTCCCCAGATACCTAATAAACATTTAAAAAGCTGTCATAATGGAAAATGCATAGGTTCTGGAGCCGGAGCACCAGAGTAACATCTGTAACTAGCCTCTGTATCTTTCTAGGTAAAATGTAGGTAGCAATATATATATCGCCTAACATATTGTGATGCCTGTTCTCGTAGTTTCTTATCTTGTTGCTTCTCAATATAAATTGGGTTCCACCTCTTTATGGGGAGCCTAAAATCAGAGTAGAGAACTGGATGGACTCATTCCCTGCTTATTACTGTTTATACCTTTCTCCTCACCAGAGAATTCAGCTGCAACACACAGAATCTCTTTCAGCCTTGGGTTATATCATAAAACAGTGCACCTTGTTCATTTTTCCCTGGGCTTCCTGCGGACCCACGTGTTTGTTTGCACATGCCAGTTCTGTATCATCTCTCGTTCATATTTTTGTAACATTCCAGTTTCTTAGTTTACAAGACCTTTGCTCCAGGAAACTTCCAGGCTGCCTGCTTCCTGGGAGCGCGTTAGAGGGTAGGGACCTTAGGCTTTCAACAACATGCTTCCTGTAAGTCTCATGTTAGAGTGAGTGAGTTCTGGAAAGATGGCTTGAGGCAGCAAGGCCTGTGGCCAGTGGGTAGATTCCTCTGAGCACCCATCACAGAAGATGCCCTTCTCCGACCTGCAGGTCCACCTGGTTCTCTCCATTACTGCTGCTTTGGCCGCCGTGACCTGAATCTGGGGACCGGGTTTACATCTGAGTCACATACTTCGTCCAGCTTCCAGTTTCATGTCGTACACATTTAGTAATTATTTCAGACGTAGCCTGGACTAAAGCTTGCCAACCATGAAGGAAGCCATTTCAAGAGCAAATGAGATGAAAGAGGTGGACAGAGCATAGTTAATTCAAATTCCTGAAATAGTTTAGCATTTTGTGATATGTTAATAATGTTGCCAAAGTACAAATGTTTTTATTTTTTAATAAATATTATGCCAGAATCTCTTGGTGTTACTTTGTCAGAAGCTAAAGGTAGTGCAGTAAATATAATGACCCTTTATTATATTCTTTAATTTGGATTTCACTAATTAATATTTCCTCTTGTACGGGCTGGGGGTATTTGATCATCTCATCTGTCTAGTCATTGACCGGCTGCCAAGTTATACAGGCAGAGGGGTGAACCTTAAGAGTTCAGGCTTAAAAATAAAAGCAAGAATAATAATAGTTAAAAAAAAAAATCCAGCAGCGACATCATGGCCACACATAGTGAGAGACAGATTTCATAGATTTCCCTGAAGTGAGTTACTAAATAAACAATGACGATAACCTTCAAGGGGAGAAAATCAGTACCTAGAGTTACTATGATTATATTATCTATAATGTCCAGTTTTCAGCAAAACATAACAAGGCATACAAAGAAATAGCGCTCCATATTCAGGAAAAAAATCAGTCACTGAAACTGACTCTCGGTGTTCTCAGATATTGGGTTTAGCAGACCAAGACTCGAAGAAGTCACATACATGTTCAGAGAACTAAATGGAACTATGTCTAAAGAACTAAAGGGGGGTATGACAGAAACGACTCAATAAATAAAGAACTGGGAATAATAAAACAGAATTATTATGTTTTGTTTTGTCTTGCCAGCCCAAGTGTAGATGGATTTTAACATGCTTTTGTAATAGATAAAGTTAAAGGCTGCTTTGTGAAAGCTTACAGTTATTTATCAAATTAAATCTTTTCTTCAGCTGCACATGTCCACTTCAAATGTATGCTCCCCATTGAGCTCCCTCTGCTCGCTTCTTTCTTGTGGCCTCTGGAGGTTGTGAGTATGTTGCTTTCAGATCCAAGGTTTTTCCATTATGAGCTTTTAGACTTTGAGCATTTCTCTTCCAAACTGTTTTCAGAAACCAGCCAGAGTGGGACTGGGTCTGACTTGGATACCAGACTGGGTCTGGGAAAGGTTGATAAAACAATAAAATTAAAATGCTGAAGTTGAAAAGTACAATAACAAATAAAAACTCACTGGAGGGGCTAAACAGATTTAAAATGACAGGAAAAGAAATACAATTTGAAGATAGATCAATAGAAATGATCTGATCTAAAGAACAGGGAGAAAAACGTTTGAAGAGAAATGGACAGAGCAAAAGACAAAGTGAAAAATTTGAAAGCTGCAGGAGGAAATGACTAATGAGCTTATTGATAAGATTAAGGCTGACTTCTCTTCTGAAACTAGGCGGCAAGAAAAGAATGGAATGACCTATTTAAAGTGCTAAAGTTGAAAACAAAAACAAAATTCTATTCAGCCAAATTCAACCAAGAATTCTATATCCACCAAAAATGTCCTTCATAGCTGAAAGTAAAATAAAGACATTTCCAACAAACAAAGACTCGGGTAATGGGTTGCTAGCAGACATTCTTTATTATTATTTTTTCAAAATATATCCTTATTGATTTCAGAGAGAGCAAGGGAGAGAGAGGGAGAGAAACATCAGTGATGAGAGTCATCATTGATCGGCTGCCTCCCGCATGCCCCCAACTGGGGATCGAGCCTGAAACCTGGGCCTGTGCCCCGACCCAGAATCGAACCGCAACCTCCCGGATCCTAGGTCGACGCCCAACCGCTGAGCCATGCCTGGTGGGGCCTGGCAGAGGTTCTTTAGAAGACATACTAAATGAAGTCCTTTAGAATGAAAGGAAATGGCATTAGAGTTAACTTGAATCCCCAGGAGGAAATGAAGAGCGTCAGAAATGGTAAATATGTGGGTTAGTAAAAAAAACCTTTTAACTATATCTTTCTGTAATTTTGGTTCTAACTTCCTTATAAAACATAAGGTAGTATAAATCAATAATTATAATAATGTATTGTGGAGTATATAATGTATGTAGATATGAAATCTATGACAATAATAGTACAAATTCTTTTAAAAATAGAGGAGGGAACACATTGAAACTCTATGAGACTAGCTGTACTCTGATAACAAAGACAGACAAAAATATAAGAGCACAATATACCAGTGTCTCTTATCAATGCTGACACAAAACTTCTTAACAAAATATTAGCAAACTGAATCATTCACTATGACCAAAAGGGATTTTTTTCCCCCAGGGATGGGTGGTTGCTTTAACATCCCAAAATGAGTTAGTATAAGGCATCATATTACTAGAATAAAGGAAATGGCCACATGATCATTCTGACAGATGCAAAAAGCACTCAATAAAATCCAACACCCAGGCATGATATCAACTCTCAACAACTATAAATAGAAAGGAATTCCCTCAACCCAATAAAGGGCATCTGTGGAACACCCACACCTAACCTCCTAATAGTGAAGAACTGCATGCTTTATCCCTAAGATTTGAGGGAGGGAGGGAGGAAAGGAAGGAGGGAAGGAGTTAAAGGCATTCAGATTGGAGAGTAGGAAGTAAAGCTATCTTTATTAACAGATGAGATGATTCTGTGTGTTGTGTATCTCAGGGATTCTACAAGTGACCTGAAATGGTTAATATGAAAATGATAAAATATGATGTTTTCACTCAAAAATAGCTGCAAAGGCTGACATGAATAAATATGCACAGTATTCTCATAATAAAAGAAAACAGGTTTTAAAATGATATGTTTGCTATAATTAAATTGTGTAAAATTATGTATCCTGAGCCTACCCTGGAATGGAATGTTAAACTCTACAGTTTATGAAATTGTAGTTGGCTTTTTTACTTTTTCAAAAAATTTTATTACTCTTGCCATAAAATAAATATGGAGAAATAATTACAAAAGGTATTGGAGACATTTAAATTTGAATAGAGAAGGGATGAGTAGATGGATAGGAGTTTTGTTTTATAGGTTCGATTGACATTGGTTAGGATACGGGGTTGAAAGAGAGAAAAGTCTTTGTTGGCATGAATGTCTGTCTGTCTGTCTCGGAATAGGGCGATTCCATTAATAGAAAAAGAGTATAGCTACAAAGAGAGTAAGTCTAGGGGCCGCAGGCAAGGAAAGTGATCTTTGGTTTTGTTGTTGTTGAGCATGCACCCGAAATAAAGGTATTGAAGTGATGTTGTTTCCCTTTCCGATGTGTTGAGTTTGGCGTGCCAGTGCGATTTCCAGGTGGAGATCGCCAAAGGTCAGAGTAAAAGTAGTTAAGCACGTAGAAGTTTGGAGAGAAGTTGGACTGAAAGGAGAAATAAGGGAATCGTACACACGCAGCGGGTGCTAGAGAATCAGGAAAAGTCATTGAACTTGCTGATTAGGCGTCTGGCTCGTGAGAGAGCAGATGAAGTTGGTGGTGGGTGCCAGGGTCAAAGGCTAAAGCAGACGGGACGCAGGCAGCCAGGTTAACTGTTCTTTGGAGACACTTGGCAGTGCATGGAAGGAGAGAGATGCGACAAAGCTCATGTTGGTAGCAAGACTATAGAAACAATTTGTTATAGAGTGTTGTTGTTTTTGTTTTCAAGATTTTAGGCTGAAATTTCCTGTTGCCTGAAGAACCACCGAGACTCATTAGTGCTCCGCAGCTCCCCGACTTCCATGCGCACTTGCCTGGCAGAGACAGACCTCTGCCAACGAAGCGAACAAAATTTCATTGTGTCTGTAACTGAAATGATCGTGGCCCTGATGATAATTTTCTACTGCAGTGAGAAAAGAATTTTTTAAATCAATTTCTCATTTACTGCCTCTTACAATGACTGTCTACATCAGAAAACAAACTAGGTTGCCAATTTCGACAGCTTCTTTGTTAAAAGCTGGCTTTATCTTTTCTTTTCTCCCAGTGTCTAACTAAGCCTCTTTAAAAGTTACTTTAGGACACCTGAAAATTATAAAAGCGATGGAGAGCTTTCCAGATGAGGACTGACAGAAAGATTAAAACTCCTTAGTCTGAAATTACAAAGGAGGAGCGGGACAGAATTGCTGTCTAAATTGACAAAAGCCACGAGGAAATGCAATCTGGTCTGTGAGTCCCAGACACCAACAATGGGAGGTGGCCTTCTATATTATAATGTCTACCTCACTGGGGCGCTGCTAACATTAGGAGGTCCTGTATATAAAAATACCTCAAAAATCTATCAAGTGCTATTCAAACACATAGTGTTATTATTAGAACTTAGTGGGTGGTGTTTTGGGAAAAATAGTAAGAAAAACACTGCTTTATATTTGGGTAGGGAGCATGAGCCAACAGAGTGTAGATGGTATGCCTACATACGATCATAGGCGTTTGCACGAGTGGATTTTTAAGGACCAGTAGGGTCCTTTCTGTGCCTTCCCTTGACCCTAAAGGAGAGCTACCCCGTGCCTCTTGTCACATCTCCTTGTTAAAGACTCAATGATGGATTCGATGGACACTAAACCTTCTGTTTCTCTCAGTGTATAGCATTTTTAAGCTCCTTTAAGTTCTAAAATAACATATACTAGAAAATAAATACAAAAGCATATAAATATTTAACAACTCACTCTTCAGAAGAAAAAATGTCCTGATTTATGGAGTTTACTAATTTCCATGTATAAACGCTTCCACCAGGCCACCAGCACGAGGTGCTGAGTGTCGTCTGGGAAGAGATGCACAGTAGCACAGCAGTTGTGTAATATTTTTACCATCCCGACACAATAGAAGTAATAACCGTAACAGCATGGAGTAAAATAGAAAGCAACGTGTTTTGAATATTTATTACTTTCATCTTAATAGAATTTATTTAATTTTAAGTTTAGGTAATTTTATTTGAATAATAGCTGCGTTTCACAAGCAGCTCTCAAAATACCTGACGATTTAACAATTGCTCACTTGAGCTGGTGTGAGCTGGTTTAAGTACTCCATGCTCTGACTCACGTATGGGTCACAGAAGAACTAATAATGGAGATCGGAAAATATATAGGCCTATAAGACAATGAAAATACTCATATCAAAACGTGTAGGACAAAGCTAAGATATTACTTAGGTGGCAATTTAAAATATTAAATGCTTCTCTTAGTAAAGAAAAACAATTAAAAAATGAGATAAGCACTTAATTTAACATAGTAAAAAGCTGAATAAATCTTTAAACAGCAGCTGGAAGATAATAAAGATGAAAGCAAAAGTATTAAAAAATACAAAGGCAAGATCATCAACATCAAAAGTTGGTTCTTTGAAGAGACTCCCCAAACTGACAAAACTTGGCTGAGATTAATCCAGAAAATAAGAGAAGGCACAGACAAAAGCAAAAATCAGGCAAGTCTACAGATATAATAGGGATTTAGAGAGGAAATTAAGGGTTTATAACTGTGTGTTTGAAAGATTGGTCAAGTAGGAGTAAAGGTATGAAGGAGCTGGCTGGGCTTTGTGGCCGGAGATGAGTAGGACAGTACAGCCCTGCAAAGTGACAGATCCTTAGATATGGCCCTGGATTGCATTCTGGGCCAAAGAGGGGATAAAGAGGCCAAGAGGAAGACCAAGGCAGGTGGCACGGAGCTGATTTCATTTAAGAGGGCGCAGGGGACGTGACCAGAACTCAGCTAGGGAGTTACTCTGCTTGTACTGTGTTGTTTCAACTTTTCCCTGAATAGCTCACTCTTTTCATGGACAATAATTAGTCCACAGTTACATAATGCTTTGATACGTCAATAAAATTGCACCATTACAGAAAAAGCATAATCTATTAGATTTTATCCCATTACTAGCATGTTTTTCTATGCCTGAGGAAAGCTTATCCCATTAACCCTTAGAACCGTGACCAGCAGAATATCTGGAAAGAAACTGCTTCTGCCAGGCAGCTTAAACCATCAAGTTACTAGCAGATGTCCCAGCAGCCCTGCCCTGTTACGTAAATTACATGCATAGCTGGTTCGAATGCCCGTAAAGCATCGAGAACATTCTCTTAGACATACACTATCTCCATTTCACTTTTTCCACTGGATCCCGTGCTTCACAAATCCTACCTGTATTTTCCACTGTGTGTTTTTCCAGTTCTCCCTGCTGCACACAGGCCCCTCCCCCTTTTGCACATTGCACCTTCACATAGGGGGCCTCCCCTTCATAGGGGTTTTGTACCCTGGACCCCCGAGGGTGCTGTTTGAATCTGCATAGATTCTCACTGCGTGTTTAGGCTGAGGCTGTCTGGGGAAACTCCCCAACCCCTTTCATTAAAAATGGTTCTTTACCCATTTAATCTATTGATGTCCTTGATAGCACTTTACACGTTCAGATATTATCTTGTGAAACTTTTTTCTTTAGCTTATTTTTTTCTCTCTACCACTAGAAGGTAAGTTCCATGAAGGCAGAACTCGTCTCATTTGCACAGTGCTGCACAGTGCCTGGCAAATGGGAGCCACTCAAAAAGTAGGTCTCTCAAACTAGCGTTTGTCAGCTGTTCTGCATCCTTACTGAAATGATAAAAGTACCCGCTCTGTGGAGTTGTCGTGAGGATAAATGAGATGATGCACGTGAAGCACTTAGCATGGTATTTGGCACGCTGGTTATTAGTCTTCATCAGTGGCCATGTACGAGGAACTGGACACATCCTGGGGCCCTAGTTCAGCGCCTGCCCTGTAGAGGAATGGACTGGGAAGTGAGGAAATGGGCCGTCAGCTTCCCACACCCTCCCCCTGATGAGCAGTAGGTGGGGCTCCTGAGGAGGCCCCCCCCCCCACGCTTACACATCTGTTTTTGTTCCTGTGCCCCTGTGTCTGTATGGCGTGATCACCTTTTCCTCACTGACTTCCATTTGCAGAATACTGTGATTAAAGCAGGCTTCACACGGTTGGTTCACCATTCTTCCTTTTAAAAATCCTCCCTGTATACACCCTGTGCCCAGCCAGTTGATTCATAGCACCTTCATATAATGTTATCTCCTAATGTTGTGGCGAAGATCTGTAATTGGATGAGTGGCTCTGTGTACAAAATATAATTACTTTTGTAGCAGCTTGGGATGTGCCAAAATAATGACCAGATAAACAGTGATCATGGGCGATATGGCTAATTATGGCCGGGAGCACTGATCATATCATTATTAAAATCAACAGCAGGAACCTGGACTATCTGCTAGTGCACCCTGTCCATTGACCAGGCTGTCTTCTCACCACTTGCTCAACTAGCATTTGTGAATTCTCGTTGCATGTAGAGTGCTCTGGGAGATGCTGTGGGAGGTGGAAAAGTAGCAGAAGGCATGATGGGTCCTGCCCTCGATCTTGCTATCATGTTGGGAGAGAGCATATATTGGGATGTAACAACTGGGAGCACTGTGAAAAATGTGTATTCAAATTACTTAAACAGCAAAAGAGGGATCTATTTGGATTGTGGTCACTTAGGGAAGACTCCTTGGAGAAGGTGAGCCTAGAGTTTGGCCTTGAGGAAATTGGTTGGATTTGGGTTTTCAGGGTTAACACATTAGAAGGGAACTCGAAATGCCAAAGCTGAGAAATCAGCAAGTCATGTACTGGGGTCTCCAAGGAGACATGAGGCTAGACGTCGGGGACTGTGATGGTTTTTTTCTGACGTGAGTTGGCAGAGGAAGTGAGGGCCAGCTGACTCATGTTTGAATTGAGCGTGGTCATTTTTGAATGGCTCTGGCAGACCCCAGGGAATTTATGGTATCTTCTTTTTTATCCCTTTAAATGTGAAAATTATGTAAGAACATTAAGGAAAATTATAGTAAAAGAAAATAGCTTACATGTACCGTACCCAGGGATCAGCAAACAGACCAAACCTGGCTCACCACCTGTTTCTATGCAGACCATGAGCTTAGAATGTTTTTTATAATTTGCGGTGGTTGAAGAAAGTTAGAAAGGAAGAATGACATCTTGTGACACATGAAAAGGGTATGAAATTCAAATTTCAGTGTCGATACATAAAGTTATATTGGAACACAGATATGCCTTTTTGTTCATGTGTTGTCTGTGGCTGCTTTGGGCCACAATGATTAGAGTTGAGTAGTTGTGACAGACCGGTGGCCCACAAAACCTGAAATATTTACTCTGTGCCTCGTTGTAGAAAATGTTTGCTGACCCTCCTAACCCAATCATTTTTCATTTCTGCCTACTTTCTTCTGGTCTTTATCTAAATGCACACATAATTTATATACTTGTACACATATTTGTACAGTAGTCTCCCCTTATCTGCGATTTCACTTTCCATGGTTTTAGTTACCTGTGGTCAACTGTGGTTTGAAAATATTAACTGAAAATTTTCAGAAATAAGCAATTGGTAAGTTTTAAATCATATGGGGTTCTGAGTAATGTGTTGAAATCTCTCACTGTCCTGCTCTGTCCTTCCTGGGACATGACTGAGCTGTAAG
Organism: Miniopterus schreibersii; assembly: GCF_964146895.1. NCBI lineage: Eukaryota > Metazoa > Chordata > Mammalia > Chiroptera > Miniopteridae > Miniopterus > Miniopterus schreibersii. The sequence goes on from NC_138119.1 coordinate 26,888,440, forward strand.
TAGGAGAGTGACAGGTGGTCTCACCCTTGTTCAGAAGCTGTCTCTTCAGTCTGTTAGTAGTTATATGTGGGACTCCTGTTAGCTCCGGGGACAGGGCCAGGTAGGTTCTGGGGATTTGGTGTTGAAATTGAAGGAGTCCCTGCCCTCAAGAGGCTAACAGTTATTTATATGTGGGATGGCAAGGGGACAGTAAGCTGCTGAGATAATGCACAGTGGTGCAAACAATGGGGGTGCCTGCTGGGTGCTTGGGAGCAGGCCACTTTGGGAGCTCAGAGAAGAGTCTTAACATGGAGTGTAAGTAGGGGGTTGGCCGGGTGAAAAGCGGGGAGAGGAGGACAGTGGGAGGAGACATCAGTTCAGGCAGGGGAAGTAGTGTATGTGACACACAGGTGGGACAGATGTGCGCGTCTGAGGATCCAGGTGGTTCTGTGTGCCTGGAGTGTAGGTGTGTGAGCAGGTGGGGAGAGGGAAGGCCGGGGGAGCAGGTAGGGCAGTCACAGGCCCGGTGTGCCCCACTAGGGGCACGGGCTATGTCATGAGGCTCTGAGGAGCCTGAGCAGGAGAGCAGTGCAGTCAGAATTGCCTGTAGGAGGAACCGAGTCTCCACATGCGGAATAAATCAGACGAGCTAAGCTTGGAGGCAGGGCCAGTTGGGGCAGCTGGGGCAGCAATCCAGGTGACAGACGGCCGTGTCGGCGCGGATGAGAAAGGTGGACTTGTTCCAGGAACAAACAGAGGCACGGTGAATACGACGCCACGCTTGCCTACAGGTGGGAGATGAGAGAAGCAGGGTCCACACCAAAGATGACATCGAGGTTACTGGAAGGGGCGTTCGTCTGTCTTTTAGATTTTGTTCTGTCTATTAAAATCCCATAGAAGGATTATTGGGACAAAAGATGTGAACCTTTGAAGACTCTGGACGTGCTTTGGAGGTAGTACATTCTCAGAGACAGCCAGTTTATAATACCAACAAGTGGGTTTTTGAGCAGGAGAGTAATTTGATAAAAATCATATAAAGTGATAGAAATGGGCAGGTCAGACTCCATCAGAGAGTCCTGGCCGCTTGGCTGTAGGAATCCAGGCTGAGGAAAAGTGAGGGTATCGGGTGCTCCTCCCAATAGCTGATCACTGGTTTGTTCCTTCCGTTCAGGAATCAATACTGAGTGCCAGCTACGGGCTGGGACTGCGCTGGATGCCTCAGGGACATGTCAAGGTGAAAGAAACTTGCTCTCGTGCTTAGAGAGGGTTTATAGATGCAGCAGGAGAGCAAGACACACAGCCAAAACGTAGGTAAAAGGTAGAGCGGGATAAATGTGATAGTGAATGGCACAAAATGCTGCGGGAATTCAGTGAGAAGAGACCAGTTGGCGAGGGGGGGGGGGGGGTTGGGCAGAGGAAGCGATTGATTCAGACCAGGCTTCATTGCAGGGGCGTTGTTGGAGCTGGTTTCTAAGGGGTGGAGATTTTGGACAGATGGGTGGGAAGAGTCCAGATAGAGAATAAAACACATTTGGGGACACGATGCCTCCCGCTTATTGTGCAGTGTGTCTCTGGGGCTGTAGCCGATGCTCCGGAGAAGGCAGCACAGTGCATTTCTGCACCTAAAGCGGGGTGAGTAACCCAGGAGCTCCTGAAACCAGGGATCTCAGAGGGCAACCAGTGCCCTCGTTTTGGTGGCAGAATGAAGCAAATGGAAGGGGGTTTCTGGTTCCGAAACACGGTGTTGCCTCCAGGCTTTCACGAGGGAGGGGCAGGGCACCTCGTGTCCCTGAGGCAGGCGGGTGTGCTCCCAGGCCGCAGGGCCAGCCCGGCATCCCACCCCGGGGCTGTTTTCCGGCCCAGGGCGCCTAACCCCCTCCCCTGAAAGTACAGGCTGTGCCTCGGGCCACCGGGACCTGTCCCCGTACCAGTGGGAGATGTAAAGTCTGACCTTCACCGTGCGATTCTTCGAAGACATTTTCAGTTTCTTCACGAAAACCAAGGGATAATATATGTGGGAAAATTTTACAAACTGTTAAGTGCTGGTGGATGCGTGGCAGCCATTCATTCAGTTCATCGTTGTTGAGAGCCTGCTGCAGCGTTCTAGGTGCTGAGGAGACAGCTGGTGTTTACATTTTAGTGTGAGGGGCAGTCAGCAAACAAGTGACAAGCCTATATAGTATGTTAAACGTCAAGCCTGTACATGCCATGGGCAAAAATGAAACAGGTGGGGGGTGTTGGGCTGGCGGTTGCGGTTGAGAATGGGGCATGAAGGAAGGAAGGCCTCATTTGAGACGGTTACATTTGAGAAAGGACCCCCAAGGAGGTGAGTAAGCGAGGGATATTGGGGATATTAGTGTACGCATGTTCCAGGCAGAGAAAAGGCAAGTGCAAAGGCCCTGAGGTGGAGCCTACCTGCTGTATCTGAGAGGAGCGAGTGAGTGGGGGCAACAGTAGGAAATGAGGTTGGAGACGTCCCGAGGTGAGAGAGAGAACAATGCAGAATGTATGGACCTCATGGATGACTATGAAGACTTCAACATTTACCCTCCGAGGAAGTCTTTGGAAGGTTCATTTATTTTAACTATTGCTCTTCTGGTCCCCGCTCTGGCCTCCTAGCCACTCTGGCCCAGACAGCCTGGGTTTGAATCCAGCTGTGACAACTCACTTGGACAAGTTGCTTAACCTTTCTGTGCCTCTGTTTCCTCTTCTGCAAAATGGGGATGATAGTAATTCTTATCTTACAGGAGTTATGAGAATTAAATGAGGTCATGTTTATAACAGGCAGTGGCTGGCACACAGTAAATGCTGTGTAAGAGTTTGTTAAAAACTAAATTGTTAAAAAATACTGCAGCCTGCCTGAGGATTCAAACCGATATCCAGGGCTCATCACAGCACTATTGACAATAGCCAAAAGGTGGAAACATCCCTAGAGTCTGTCAGCAGGTGGAGGGATAAACAAAACGTGGCACATACACAGTTATTCATCCATACAAAGGAATGAAATTCTGACACATGCTGCAACGTAGACAAGTCCTGAAAACATTATGCTAAGTGAAAAAAGCCACAGACACAAAAGAACAAATACTGTACGATTCCACTTACATGAGGAGTAGTTAAATCATAGAGATAGAAGTAGGTTAGAGGTTACCAGGGCTGGGAGTGGGGAGTGGGGCGCCCGTGGTCATGGTACAGTGAGTCCTGCCTGCACCTTTGTTTCCTTATTAGTCGGAGGAGGGGTGTGGGCTCCATGCTCCCTGGGTCCCCTCCTGATCCAAAGTTCTGTGATCCCAGGACTCCTGAGCCAAACCTTATGTCCTAAGCCCTCCATTTAGATCTGGGCCATTTAGTGGTCCCACCTCTTGGCAGCTTCCTTTGGCCATCTGCTTTCTGGTCTACAAATATGGAATTGTGTCCTAGTATCACCAGGAAGGGATTTAAATGAGTGTCTATAAATGCATCATGACTTCAAAAACCATTTCTAAATAATACCACCAGCACTCACTTGTAGAGCGTTTGATTTTAACTCTCCAAAAGATGTTCCTATGGATTATTTTTCTGCCGCCTCATCATAGCCTGTGAACCAGGCGAGACGTGCAGAGTGGCCCCAGCTTTGGAGTCAATCTCTTCCTCAATCTGGGCGTCGCTAGCCTGGCATGGGGTGGGGCTGAGAATCTGGGGAGTCTTTTATGCCCATCTTGTTTGACCTCTGAGGTGAAGTGATTTGAATAAGGAACTGAAGCCCGCTTCCCGTCCCTGGGCCTGGTAAGTGTGGGAAACCCGTGTCTACAGATTCCCCTTGGACCATACAAAGGGTGCTGCCCGGGGTGGCCTTAGGATGTTATCTTGCCCGTCTGCAGGTCATGTTATTTAGGAGCCCAGGATCCCCAGTCGGCACAAATATATCACAGTCCGAATCTAAGCTTTTTCGTGGGCGTAGCTTTTCCATGGTGGAAGGAGTGTCATCTTTTTAGTCTACCACTGCTTTTATTTCTTCCTTTTACGTCCTGCTACTTACTGTGGATGAACTCGGACCACTTGCTGCTTGGAAAGAGCGTCCATCAGTAGATGAGCAGATAGAAAGGCTGTGATGCATTTACACAACGGAATGCTACTCGGCCATTAAAAAAATAAGGCAATCTTACCCATTGCAGCAGCATGGAGAGTATTATGCTAAATGAAAGAAGCCCATCTGAGAAAGACAGATATCACACGATCTCACTTATCTGTGGAATCTAATGATCAAAATAAACTGACGAACAAAATAGAAACAGAGGCATGGACGCATGCAACAGACTGACAGCTGTCAGAGGGGATGGGGGTTGGGGGACTGGATGAAAGAAGGTGAAGGGATTAAGCAAAACAAATATATATGCATAGCCCATAGACACAGACAACAGTGTGGGGATAGCCAGAGGGAAAGGGGGGTGGGGGTAGGGGATGTGGGAAAGGGGGGGAAATGGGGACCCAAAGAGGCTTGGCTTGGGGCGACGGGCGCACAATGCAGTGTGCAGATGGTGTTTTGTTGAGTCGTATGCTTGAAACCTGTATGGTTTTGTGAGCCAATGTCACCGCAATAAATTCAATTAAGAAAAGGAAAAAAAGTGTGTGGGAATCATCAATCTCTCTGCGACAGTCAGGTTGGCTTTGGGGGAGCGGAGTGAATGGGGGAACACAGCCGGCTGCTTTGTGTCTTTGGAGCAGCCACGGAAGAGTTCAATCTCATTGATTGTTTTCAAAAACCTGATTGCAATCCACACACAACTCATCCTCCTCCATGGCTGCTGGCCTATCAGTTAATTTATAAAAAGTCCATACAGCCATATAAAATGGGGAGAATTCTATATGTCCTGTAGGATAGTTAATGATAAGAATTAAGTGAATTAATGCAGGTAAGACTAAGTTCAGACTGCTTGGCGTCTCGCAAGGTCTTAATACGTCGTTGTTACTATTATTTAGCAGGATGGGGTCTATATACAACTTTCCATTAAAAAAACTTCTAAGGGGCATGTTTGTTATTTTAGTCATTTCTAATTTCTGTAGTCAAAGAAGTGCTAGATCTCTTAAAGTGAGTTTAGAAATACAGATGCCTAGTGTGAATTGAATTCTGTTGTTTTTCATCATTCCAGGCATCCTTGGCCTTTCATATCCTTATCAGTAGAGACTGACTTTCCCTACCCCTGGAGTCCTCGTGTCCAGAAGCACAGGTGGGGCTCTGCCCACTTTCCTTCAGCTTACACAGCAATTTTGGTGGAAAGCCCTTAATTGCTTCTCGGCAACTTTTCAGAGGGCATTTTCTCTCATCTTTATTAATAGTCACCTGGAGATGACTTCTTTCTGCCATTTCAGATGCTTTCTTTCCTTTGGGCTGAGGGTAAATTAAATCATCTCTCCCCTTTGGGACCCCTCTCCCCCTTCTGGCTGGATTTTACAGCTGGCGGAGAGCGAGGCCACTACCTCTCATGCAACGACTAATACTTTTGTGAGTGTGAACCCTGGGAACATTCTCCACTTCCCAGGTGAAGACATGAGGCCCAGAGAGGTTACCAGGGTCACAGAGCGCGTCAGAGCACATGCCAGAGGCAGGGCCTGGCTCCAAACTGACAATGTTTCTCTATTGCTGCTCCCATTCCCCCAAATTGTAGTTCCTCATTATTTTAACCACACAGAATGGCGACTCTCCTTACTTACTTCTGCTGCTTCCAGAAAGTTTGGAACTATATTTGCCAGAAGCCTCTGAAAGGGGCCATCATTTTGCCTTAGGACATTCCGACGGGGACGTATCCTCAGAGGGCCAGGTGGTGGTATAGAGTGGAGCTCTGTGTAGGACAGTTGCTTCCCAGAAAGGAAGAGTCTGGAATGATTAGTGGCCTCGTCACCACTCACTGCTGAGGCTGAAGGAGAAACAGCCCTCGAGGGCTTTAAATCTCTCTGTGAAGATGGGACAGAGTTAACCATGAGCGGTATTACAGGTGGAGCACTGACCCTCCTTCTAGCTGAAAGGAGGTCCTGACTGTCTTAAATTTAGGAATCCCCGAAGTTATGGCCATGCTGTCTTTCTAGAGTATTCTGATTCCACCTGTCTGTTTCTCCTGCCCCTTTCTCAATGCCTTGTGTGTCTTTCCAGTAGCCCAGACACCTGGAAGTGTCCTGGGGCTAAGAACACTCCCGGGCTGCTCCAGGGGCCCTGCTTGCCAACCCGGTGGAGGCCTCACGGCCTTACTGCAAATTCCTGGTACTTGTGAGGGTCAGGAGGCTACCCTTGTGGGTGCTTCTTTATAGTTTCTAGGGGCTTCTCTACCTTCTTAATTGAAGCTTGGTTTTGGGTGAGGTTGAGACTGAAGTGGATTATGTTTGGGAAAGGAGGGAGTGTGCCTTTTGAAACCAATTAGGCTGCATAGGAAATGATCTGTGAGTCTCTCCTCCATTGAATAGAGTGTTATCACGTGGTCTGGAGGCCCTAGTTGTGTTCTCAGACGTTACTAGTTGAGATGATGCTTTTATAATGTCAGCTCTGGTCCAGATCTAGAGCTCTGGCAGGACAGTGACAAGTGGGCCTACGGCCTAGTCAGGCTCCAGTGCCATAAGCTCCTACAGACACAAGCCTCATGAAAGTCGTTGGGGTTTTCACCTGCAGCAGACCCTGACATGCTGTTGTCTCTGGGAATTTAATAAAATTAGCCTCAAGCAAATTAAGGGCATGGCTAATTCTGCATCAGTGTCAGAGCTGCAGGCACAAGATGACTTCATTGCTTCCTTCAAGTATGAGACACGGCTCCCTCTAGGCTACTTGGGTTCCTTTCACTTCCCTGGAAAAAGCAAGCCTGATATTAGGATTCTGAGAAAGACAGAGACATAGCTGCCTAAAACCAGATTCTCTCTCTTGTATTCTTTGGTTTTTGTTTGGCCAGTGGTACAATTTCAATTTTCAGTGCCTCTAGAAAGCAAAAGAGCCTGATGGTATATTATTCCAACTGAAGATACAGTTTATTTCATGGTTGGAATGGTAAACAAAAAGTAAGTGAGTGGTTTTAAACTTTCTTCAATGTTGGTTTTCTACGGAGACTGCAGATGTGCCTTTTGGGTACATTATTGGATTAAACAAATGGAAGGTGGCAAGGCATCCCTTCTACTTGGTAACTGCATTTTTTCCCTGAGTATGGTCAACAGGCCTGTTAAACGAACTAGAAAAAATTCCCTTTATGTGCAGCCACAGGACTTGTGCTCAGTCTGTCTTTATAGTGGTAGCTACATTGTGTTTTGCTGCTGCGTTGTAGTCATAGGCAGGCTGTATTTTTGTGTGTGGCCTGATTGTAGGTAATGGGAGAGTAGGAGACTGAATTTTCCTTGTTTTCCTATCACTAGTAGCTCTTGGCTATGTCTTCCAGTACTAGGTTTTCAAGAAATGATTGCTGAATTGAATTAAACAAGCCTCAAGTAAAATATTGAAGCAATAGAAAGGTGGCAAATTATATTTAACACCCTGGCCAGTGTGGCTCACTTGGTTAGAGCATCGTTCTGTGCATCGAAGGGTCAGAGGTTTGATTCCCTTTCAGGGCACACACCCAGGTTGTGGGTTCGATCACCGGTAGGGCCGCTCATGGGAGGCAACTGATTAATGTTTCCCTCTCACATCAATGTTTCTCTCTCTCTCCTTCTCCTTTCCTCTCTCTAAAGTCAATTTTTAAAAAAGTACTTATCAGCTAAGAAAAAGAAACAAAAGCAAATTATATTTAAGCTTCAGTGAGTAACTTCCAATAATATCTCGTCAGCAGGTTTATTCCATTGTGCAGTTGAAATGGATCTGCAGTTCTCAGGGTGGTGGGGGCCATCAAAAAACATTTATGCTTGAAGTCACCTCTGTTTCAAAGACAACAAGCAAACCAAGCTCTGTTAACAAAGTAGTAAATTTTTAGAGCACTGGATTTCCTATTGTCACAACTTCTCCTGGTGAGTAAGTTCAGAGGGAAGTATGTGAAGGAGGCCGTTAGCTGGAGGAGGAAACAGGAGAAGAGTAATCATGATCAGTGTGAGGTTGAAAGCCATCAAAAAAATAAAGTTTACCTGCAGAATTTGCTGTGGATGCCATCATGTCACCACACAGACCTGGAAGCCTGGGGGAACGATTCAAGGACTGAAAGACCCAGGAGTTCTTTTGAATAACACAGTGTCATCAGTCTGTGACGTGTCATTTCCATGCCTATGGCAGAGAAAAAAAAGGAGCAGATTATTGTTGAATCTGGGTAGTTGAGAAGGCAAGATATAGCCCACGTTAACGGAATGATTTATTTAGTCTGGATGAATAGGTAACAGTCAATAATTCTCACAAATGATTCTGATAATTACCATATGTCCGTTTCAATTTGAATTGCATCAGTATCACAACAACTGAGATTATTTAGATTCAGGAGGCTTCCTTCCAGCCATAGTTGTTGGCCTTCAGTGATGAGCTGCCCAGCACAGGTTCTTACCATCTCTTTATCTATGTTGACTCAACTTGAACTTCATTTTTTTGTTTCCAAAGAGTAATTTATTGATTTTTAGAGAGGGAGGGCGGTAGAAGAGAGAGAGAGAAACATTGATGTGAAAGCACATCCATCAGCTGCCTCCTGCACGCCCCCTGCTGGGGACTGAGCTTGCAACACGGACGAGTGCCCTCGACCCAGAATCGAACCAGCAAACTCCTGGTGCATGGAATGCTGCTCAGCTGACGGAGTAGCACCGGCCAGGGCTCCATTTGAACTTCTTGGTTCTTCATAATTTTAAGGTTGTAACAGAAAACTCACTGGCATTATTTGTAATGTGAGATAGGTTTTCTGATACAAGAAGTCCCTGGGAAAATGTGATTCTCTACCATATGGTGCTATTGTTTTTTTATACTAAAACAAATAAAAACACTTCGGAGTATTCTGTTTTATTTATTGCATATACTGAACTTCGGGCAAATAAGAAAAAACCCCAAATTAGCTTGAAACCCAAATTAATAGCTTGAAGTGCTTTTAAACAGCTGGAATTCCAGCTGTTAGTGCAATAAGAGAGAACTTATGCAAGACCGTGTAATAGAATATCATTGTGCACGCAGATAAATAACACAGTGAGGAAGTGCATGTTTTGTATTGTTCCAAAGGCTCCTTAAAGTGAGAAAAAAATTTCTACAATAATCCAAACTCTTTAATGCAGTTTAGAAAGTGTTTGAGACCCTTTCTGAGAGGGTGCTGGCTTTAGACCCTGTGTAGGTGTATTAGTTTCCTAGGGCTGTCACGACACATTACCACAGAGTGGTGGCTTAGTACACAGGAATGTATTCTATCATAGTTCTGGAGGCTGTGTTCCGAAATCAAGGTGTCGGTACGACCATGCTCTCTCTGAAGGCTCTCGGAGAGAATCTGTTCCATGCCTGCCTCTTAGCTCCTGGTGTTGCCGATCAACCTTGGCACTCTCTGGCTTGGATTCATCACTCCAGTCTCTGTGTTGTCAATCACAGGGGCTCTCTCTCTGGGTCTTCCTCATTCCCTTCTTATAAGAACAGCAGCCACACTGGATTAAGGGCCCACTGAGTGACCTCATCATAACTAACTATACCTGCAACAACTCTGTTTCCAAATAAGGTCGCATTCTGAGGTTCTGGAAAAGACATGAATTTGGCGGGATACTGTTCGACCCAATAGGAGGTTTCTAAAATGAGTACCAAGTGGCTTTGGTCTTCAGGAAGGTGTAGTTCCTGATGTACACGGGGAAATGATTACAGGAAACTATAATGCAAAGCAATGTGCTCAAGTGGCGATGGATGCAGATTACCACGGACATTTGGAGGAGTGAGTGGTTGGGACTACAGGGTCGTCATGGAGGGCTTTAGGGTGGAGGTAGTGGCAGACCTGAAGGACAACTAGTATCATAGTAGAAGGTCTGACAGATAACTAGTTACCAGTTGCAAGAAATGGGGAAGCCGTGCATTCTGGGCTGAGAGACTGGTCTGGGCAAGATGAGATGCCAGTGTGCATCTGCTGTGTGGGATGCTTGAGACAACTGGCTTGTGTGGCTGGAGGGTAGCTTGGCCTTTGGGTAGTGGTTGCATGTGTTGCTGTGGCCATTGCGAGAGAATGGAGAAGGGATGAAGTACAGATGGAGCCGAAGGGAGGTGAGAAAGGAGATGGGAGCCCAGTCGTTCATGTCCGTGAATGACTGCCACAGGAGGGGTTCTTCGAGGTAGCAGTAAGGGGAGAGTTCAGGGAGAGGTGGAACGACCATCCCTAAAGGGCACCCGAGGAGACCTTGCTGGACTCAGAGGAGCTGACCTAGATGACTTCTGTGTCCCCTCTCAGCTCTCAAGTTCTGTGATTCTTAGTAGAAATATCTTCCCTAATCCTATCATGCCTCTCTCAGCCGTTATGCATTTGCTCCCTCCCTGCTTTCTGTCGAGCATCTTTCACGGGCTGGGCACTGAAGGTAAGTAGAATGCGGGAAGACAAGGCATCATCAGTCTCATGTCTTCCCTGTAGCATTGGCACAGGAGTACCTAGTGGGTTCTCTGTAAATGTTGCTTTGAATTGAGTGTGAGAGAGGGAAAAATGACAAGGCAGTTTGCCCTGGGTAGTAAGCTCTGCTTCAGAGCGGAGCTGCTTTGAAAGATGATTTCAGGAACCTCCTTATGTGGAGGTGGAGAGTAGGTGGCTGCTTACATGTGTTTGATTTCTGAGTCATCAAAAAGGCTCTCTTGCCTCCCAAAATATCTCCTTCATCCAGGCTGTCGGTGCTTTTAATTCCATTATTGGAAGTTAGTTTTCCTCTTAAAATGCAGATGCCCCGTGGAGAGAAGTTATCTGTTTACCCTCATCAGTCTTTCGTAGCTTAATATGAGGGATTTTTGTCAGTCTTTTCTGCGTGGCAGGTTTCTGCATGGAGGGAAAAGGGAGCCCAGGGAGGAGTACTGGACATGCCAAAGGTAAATTTTGTCAAGATTGACAGTTTGGATGAATTGACCCTTGGCTTAGAAAAACCCGTGATTATCCATTTGCTGGTATATGTTGGATAAGAAATGATTTTTTTTCTGCTGTAAGTTTTATGGCTACAAAACTGTTTTTATGTGCTTTGTTTTTTTTTAAAAGGGCAATACATTGTATTTCATCTCAACAAAAATAATGTGTGTGGCAGCCTGGTGCTCTGTTCTTTCTCCACAAGGCTGTGCCGCATATGGTTTCTGTGCTTACAGTCAGGGAACGCTAATGATCCAGCTGCTGTAACAAATATCCCCCGAAGTTCCAGTGGCTGATTTCAGAGGTTTCTTTTTTCATTCACATAACAATGTGATTCAAGTTAATTGGCTGGGAGAGGGTGCTTCACATCGTCTTTTAGGGACCCAGGCTCCTTCCGTGCTGTACGTTCACCGTTTTCAGGCCTCAAGGTCATACTAGCTTCCTCTGGAGGACGTGCGGGGGAAGAGAAAGCAGGCAGCACACTTACTTGTGGCTCCCTTGGCCTGGAAGTGACACACACTCCACCTCACGCCCCGTTGGTGAGAACTAGTCCTGAGTCCAACCCAGATGGAAAAAGCCTGGGAAATGCAGTTTAGCTTTGTGCCCAGAAAGAGAACGCACCCCTGCTGAGACTCCAAAATCATTTTTGTCAGAAATCATTTGCACAAAACCTTTCTGTCTATGACATAACCTGAGCTTTGGGGGCTATCATGAAAGGGACAAGAGAGAACAGCGATGACCTGGGACTTGTCCAGTGTTTGGAATAGCGAGAAGTCATCCACTCTGCGTGGCGAAGGGCCTCTCATCCTGCTGGTGGACTTTTGCCATGTCAGGGAGACCAAAGTCTTGATTCAAAGAAATGTTCTTATTTTGTTTGCTGATTTGCATTTTAATAGAAGTAGAAAAAGCTAATGGAAATCTCCCTTGAAATCAGTTTTGAGGTTTTGAATGGTGTAGCTTCTGTAATATATTTCAGTTCCTTTTGGAGATAAGAGTAGATTAGGGTTTGGAGAAGATTTGGGGATCCTCTAGTCCACCCCTCTCATTGTCTAGAGGAGGGAACCGAGAGATAACTGCATTGTCCAAATTCACATAGCAAGTTAGTGGCTTATGTAGGTCTCAGACCCTGTTTTTCAGATTTCTACTCGGTATTTTTTCTACTATCACAGTCCCTAGAGAACTGTTCAGAGACTAGCGCTGTCCTGGTGGGACCATCAGACACCAACTAGAAAGGAGGAAGCTACCAGGTGAAATCAGAGGGTTCTTTTTAGCTGAGATTCTTTGATGGATTGCGTTTAAGGACATGGTGTCTGGGTTGACAGAAGTGATGTCACCTTCCAATAATCTGTAACTCTTCTGAGAAAACAGAATCTCAGTTCTTCTTAGCTGTTTCTTTCACTCATTTTTATATTTTTAAAGAAATTTGTTTTTAAATATATTTTTCTATTATAAAAGTAATAAAAATTTTAGTCATACAAATTAAGTAAATATATGCAAGTATAACAAAAATATATACAAGTGTACCAAAAAATTGCCTGTAATTCCCTAACTTGACAGCATAGCCATAACCACCGATAATGTTTTACTTCTCCCATGTGTGTTTCCTGACCATTTTTCAACACATAAATACTTGTGTTAGAATGAAACATTATACAATGTGTAATAAATGCTATGCAACTCTTAAAATATTTCATATTACCTAATATGAAATATTACACAACCCTTAAAATTGTTCTGAAATAACTCATGACATGGAAAAATGCTCATATATATTTGTGGACTTCTGCATAATATAATTAGATTAAAATTCTAATGTTATTTGGCTTATTTGTTTTGTTTTTTAATATGCTTTTTAATGGAAGTAGGAAAAAAGCTAATGGAAATCTCCCTTCCATACACCTTGGAATAAAATCCTAATTTTATTGTAAATAAGTACACAAATATATACGAGCATTTTTTCCATATCATGACAATTTTTAAGGGTTGCATAATATTGCATCTTGTGGAAATACACTATGCTGAAGGAACAGCCCCGGCGGGGGGGGAGGGAGAAGAGAAAGAGTAGTGTCCTTGGTTCCTGGCCCTGACTGTGCTCCTCTCCTCCCAGGGCATCAGCAGCCTGTTCAGCTCTCTCAAAGTCGTCCGGCTGCTCCGCCTGGGGCGAGTGGCCCGTAAACTGGACCATTACATTGAATACGGCGCTGCTGTGCTGGTCCTGCTGGTGTGTGTGTTCGGGCTGGCTGCGCACTGGATGGCCTGCATTTGGTACAGCATCGGGGACTATGAGATCTTCGACGAGGACACCAAGACCATCCGCAACAACAGCTGGCTCTACCAACTGGCGATGGACATCGGCACCCCTTACCAGTTTAATGGGTCTGGCTCAGGGAAATGGGAAGGTGGCCCCAGCAAGAATTCTGTCTACATCTCCTCGTTGTATTTCACCATGACCAGCCTCACCAGTGTGGGCTTTGGGAACATCGCCCCATCCACAGACATCGAGAAGATCTTTGCAGTGGCCATCATGATGATTGGCTGTAAGTACCACAGTGGCTGGGGCTGGGGCAGGGGGCTTACTGTTTGTCTTCCTTCTATTAGCCAGAAATAGGTTAATGGCTATGGTGCCAGCAGGATCAGGGTGTAATAACTTAAAGTGAGGGAGAGATTTTTTTTAAAAAAGACTAGTTTTATAGTTTTACAATAATGAAAAAAGTACCTGTTTACTGTAAAGAAATTCAGAAAATATCAAAAAAGAACAGAGTAGAAAATAAAGGACATCCATCTGCCTCTGAGAGATAACTATCATTACCTTTTGGTCTCTCCCTTACAGAATATTTTCTATATCTGAACTCGTAGAGATAGATTTTTATAAAGTTAAAATGACTTGTATGCTACACATACAATTTGGTAAACTGCTTGTTCATAGAAAAGTGAATCGTGGAACCCTTTCCATGTCAATGGCAGCATCGCTCTAGGTCTGCACAGTTCAATGTGAGACCAGAAAGGAGAAATAGGAAGAGAGAATGTGAACTGTCTTATTAATTACCTTGCATATTGATTCTACATGAAAATGATAATATCTTTGATGTAGTGGGTTAAAAGTTCTATTGCAATTTTATATTTCCTTTTGCTGTTGTTTTTTTAAAAAAAATCTTCATTGATTTCAGAGAGAGAAAGGAAGGGAGAGGGAGAGAGAGATAGAAACATCAATGATGAGAATCATTGATCGGCTGCCTCCTGCACGCCCCCTGCTGGGGATTATGGAGCCCACAACCCGGGCATGTGCCCTGACCGGGAATTGAACCGCGATCTCCTGGATTCTAGGTCGATGCTCAGCGACTGAGCCATGCCTGGCCGGGCCTTTTGCTTTTTTAATGTAGCTCCTAGGAAAATGTTGAATCTTATTTCTATTGTACAGTGCTAATCTAGATCAATACTGTTGATGTTTGCTTGATGGTTAAGAAATGTCCCAAGTCCAAACAAGCAACAAAAACCCCAAAACAGAACAAAATGTGAAAAAAAGGCTCTTGATCAATTGAGAGGTAATGGGTTATTGGATTAACTTGACTGGGCAGAAAAGCAAAAACAAGCCTAGTTCTTGAGAAAGGTACTGACTTCTCATCAACTTACCCACTGACCATTACGTAGCTGTTGCTATTGCCAATTCTGGAAATAGCCTTCGGCTGGAAACAACGGGCTACCGTCACTAATGGGACTCACAGGGGAGGAGTAGACCTAATGGGGCTGGGAAAGCACATGGACTTGAGTGGACTGGACTCATGGTGAACCTGCCAAGTGGACCAGGTGCACGTCAGGGACAGATTATGACATGGAAGAGGACAGAACTCCCATGAAGCATCAGTTTGGATGGTAGTCTGGTCTCACGTGAGGAAGCTGGACTCTGGTTCCAGCAGGCAGAAGCCCTTTGGCTGGATATAGTCCTCAGGGTGGATTTGACACATTACTTGTCATACCGACCAGGGAACTCTAAGACCAGGGAAACCTGAGGCTTCAGTCTGTATTGCTCTGTCTAGCCCACCAGGGATTCAGTGCCCCCTTCTGCAAGAGGATTTCACCCCAAATTGTCACATTTGCTGCAACCCCCTTTTTTGCAACCACTTTATTGTGCCTGATGCAGTCCTTTCACAAAAGTCTTCAGCCAAGGCACAGAGTTCACCTCTGAGTATTTACTGAATGTGTCTAAGGGGTCATTGATTCATGGGAAGTGTTTACCGATGGCGCTTTTGGGTTTGCTTCTTACTTTAAAATGGGTTTTAATAGAGATGATTGCTTGACCATGGGAGACAGCATTAAGTGTCTGTGGGTAGCTAATTGCTTTCGCTTAATTAGGACTTGAGGTGCTTTCTTGTGTCGTGTAAAATGATTTAAAACCTTTGCTCTTCTGGAACTATTTTGGCCTTGGAAGCACCAGTTTCCTAGGCAGGGACAGCAGGGGTTTTGTGAATTTGGGGGCACCGGGTAACAACCAGACATAGCGTACTCAGGTCACAGTTTCTGTCTTTTAGAGGGGAGATGAGACACTTTGTAAGTAGAAATACCTCATTATATCCATTACAGAAATTTACAGAAGAGTAGTCAGTTAGAAAATGGGCCCCATTTCACGGGCTCCCCAAGGGTTTTCAAATCTGAGGAGACTTCCTTGCAATTTTTTACCTGGCAGAAAAGAAAAAAGAAAATAGTTCTGGTGGCATATAATAAAGATAAACAGTTTGTTTTCTCCAAACCATGCTTCTACGGAGAGCATAATTTCCTGGGGATGGTCTCCAAGGAAAACCTCGAACAATTATTATCACCTCTTTTCTCTCCCACCTTCTCAGAGCTGGGTGATGTTTCCAATTCTTGAAATAAAGTGTAATACGCAGGTAGTCGCCTGTGCAGCCAAGTCTGGTGTTCAGGTAGGCAAGTCTACTTAAGGGGAACCATTTCCTGAACAGGTTAGTCACTGCACTAAGCGTTCTACACACACTCTCTACTGCTCACGGGAGTTCTGTACCTGAGCGACTGTCATCTCAATCTTATAAGGACCGAAGCTCAGAGAAGTTAACTCACTTTCCCAGGAATGTGGGGCTGGTAAGCAGGAGAGACGGAGTTTGGACCCAGGCCTCCCTGAATTAGAAGTCCAGCTCCTCCTATGGACCCACGTGCACAGGTGAGGTCTGAGAACAGAGTCCACCAGCTTCTCTAGCTGACCTACCAACACTTTGAAAATTCCCTCCGTGAACTTTAACAAACTGGAAACTGCATGCTTATTAATTGTTGTTGTGGTTTTAATTTAAGAACGGGAGTTTGATAGACACTCAGGGGACCAGATGTTTTGGGAACCAGCCATTTTTCAGCAGCCTGCCACAGTTACAGCTATTCAATTTCAGTGTGACACATCTGACAAATTCTTTTACCGACAACACAGTTATTGCATTCTGTGTAGTGTGGTGGCAATTACCCTTGTAAGCTCACATTTGAACAGCCTTTGCTCTGGACAAGTGCTGGTGTCTTATTAGATTTGTGGGGTCCTCTCTTGTCTTGCTTTGCCTGTGTGTGGACATGTGCTCACCTATTTCCTGCTGCACGGTTCTTGGGACTGGACTGACCCCAGAATTGGCACCTCTGGCGACAAGGAGCATTGACCACACTGCATTTTGGCTAATGCATCAGTGCTTCTCTGTCACTAGTCACCCCAGAGGTCAGGCCCCTTGCCTTAAGGGGTGTAGAGAGACACAAAGCCGGTGGGTTCTTGAAGTACTGGTTACATTGTGATTTTTTTCCTTGTGGCATTGAATTTTACATGCATTGGTAATATTATTTCTTGGCTGTTCTATTGCAGTGTATCAGCCATGATATAGATTATCTAGAAGTCTAGTGTTGCTTCTCCTCTCTCTTCTTTGGCACTGAATATCTCATTGTAACTTGGCTCATTCCCCTGAGGATGTGGGGAAGCAGGAAAACTAAGCATTTTTAATCTTGCCTACCTTTCTCAGTTCTGATAAAAAAAAAATTGCAATAGGAAGAGGTGGAAACTGGTGGCTAAAATGAGTATTTGTGATTATCTGTGGGTGTAGGTGATCTATAGTGTCTCCAACTGCCTCGTTTTATGTCTGACTTCTATTCTGGGGTCTTGTCCTGGGCCAGGGGCAAGCGAGCCCCTGCCCTAATCTCCCTGCCCTCATGAGGGTCTCCAGGGGCCTCCTGCAAGGCTCGCCCTGAGGTGTAGTAAGTGGACTCCTCACATCTTTTTGCACATTTCCTGTGTGTTGGTGATGCTGAGTGACGCACAAGGCCACTCTGGTCCTTTGTGTGATACGGGAGAGGGTATCCCCCTTTCAACAGGCACATACCGAGTGCCTCCCTGCCAGACCCCTACTGTGTGCTAAGGATTTGGACACTGCTGCTGTGGGTGGTGCTCTCAGGGAGTCTGTGGTCTGATGGTGGTGGGGGCTGTGGGAAGGACAGACACAGGCCCTGTCACCCACCAGCTGTGGGCTGAGCCTTCCCCGGCCTCTGAGGGACCCCTTAAAGAAGGAGGGGCTGTTAGGGGAAGAGTTCTTGCGTCTGGGAGATTGCAGTCTCAGGTACGGGACACCATCCTGTCCTGGGGAGCTCTTCAGGGAGAATTTCATGTGGAGACATTTCCATTTTTCACAAGTAAACTTTGCACTTTTCTCATTCTTTCCTCATAATGTCATTGCTGTCATCCTGTCATGAGAATTAAGCCACATTCATTTTCTTTCTCTCTGACAGTGGCACGGGGTCTAGACCTTGTATGCCTACTCCAGCCCCCTTCCCCCCAAACACTGAACACTTGGTCTCCTACCTCAGCTCCGCATGGCACCTGTCTCTTTGAATTTAGTTTTTTCTTCCCAGTCCTCCCCACCGCAGCTCCTTCACATCACAGCAGAATGTCGGTGCTGAAGGGACCTGTGGGAGCATCCAGCGGAACCCCTCCTGTCATTGTTCTGCTGGGCCACATCTCACCCTGATCAGTGCTTCAGTCAACTCTGCCCCCCTCCCGCCTCTGCCCTCCCCTCCAACTCGGGCCTGGGAGCTCCAGACAGCAAGTGGGGTCACCCCAGGTGGTTTCCTTGTATAACCTTCTCTCCTAGGGGAAAGGGACACTAGTGACCTGCACCCCTGGGCTTTGACCCCCCTCCCTCACCCACTGCGCTATGCTTTGTGGTTTCCCTTCAGCTTAGAGTATTTACAAGCCAATATGAACTTTTCTCTGCCTCCCTCCTGATCTCATTTAAATATTTCTTATTTGTTTTCATTTTACCTTTGCTGAATATGCCTTTTTATATTCTATCCCAATATACTGGTTTTTCAAAAATGATATGGAGCACATCTCCTAGGAGGCTGTAAAGATACTCTTAGGAGACTTGGGACACATGGTCGCTGCTTAATGAATATTTATGGACATGTTGAACCTGGACAATTGAGAAGGCTCTGGAGTGTTGGAATCGGCCTGCAGTGTTATTGGCCAAGCTTCTCTATTAGTTAGGAGATGTTTTCCTGCTGCTGGGCAGAGACAGAGAGGAATGGCAACATCAACAAGGCCTGTGCTTCCTGCAGGTTTAGGGTTGGTCTGGCTGCTCCACCGTCACCAGAGGCCCAGGCTTCTCTGCCCTCTTCTGCACATGACTTTCGCATGGGGATCCAATGTGGCCGTTCCAGCTTCCGAAGCCAGGCGTTCTTTCTCCAGAAAGTAGAAAGCAGGGAAGGGGAAGGCGGGCTGGACTCTTTTCATTTTGAGAACAAGGCTAGGAAATTGCCGTATTGCCTTTGTGCGTGTCGCATTGGCTGGAACTTGGTAACCTGGCCACACCGAGCTGCAGAGCAGAGTGGGAGAGGTAGCCTTTGTCCTGGGCGGGCAGGGGCTCAGTACTAGGGGCACGGAGGAGAGCTGGTGGGGGGCTGCCTGCTGTGTCTGCCTCGCTTTCCTCCCCCGCCCCGGTTCCCTTCAGCTGATAGCAGCAAACATCAGCCCTCCCTGATTGCCAGGCCCGGGGAGCCCCGATTCCTCACTTCCTGGCTGAGAGGCTTTGGCTCAGGCCCCAGGTCTGCTCGGTGCTTTGGGTCGCGCCCTTTAATTTCTGTGGTTTGGGGGTTTGAGGCTCTCCTGACAATCTCCCTTCGTGGAAGTGAGAACTGAATGAGATAACGACGTACCATAGCTCTTCAAAGAAGCTGCAAATCTCGACCTTCTGTTGTGATTTTGTTGGTGTTAATAACAGCAGCGATTTCTCCATCCTCCTCTCTCAGTTTTCCTTTCCTGTTCTTAGATAAAGAAAATGATAATTGCTACTCCGTCCTCAGGAGCGTGAGAACGCTGTTTAATTTCATTTTGGGCTTCTGTTTATTTTGGGAAATGGGGCAGTGTCCAGGATGCTACGGGAGAAATAACTATTCATGTCTCATTTATTCTTAGAGGTGTTTTTTTTTTTTCTTCTAGCCAGCAAATAAGTTTATTTTTTTCTAGAATCTGATTTTTAAGAAAGCCCTGTCTGCCTCTGTGCATTTCAGAGGTGTACCTTCACCTTTTACACAACCTAGGCTACTTTCTGTCTTCAACATCCCTCTCTCCCCTCTTCCAGAAAGTCCCTCTGGTTACTCCCTCCTAGTTCTCAATCCTTGGTACTCTTACGGCTGACGGACCCTGCCTTGGGTTTATTTACTTGCCCTTAGACTTTCTACTGCTCTATAATCATTCTTACAGCTTCATAGTTATCTTTCTTGCCTCCTGTGTGTTTTTGCTTAGTTCCCGTGAAACTCCAGGCTTCTGGGGGACAGGGCCTGTGGGGCTCCCTGCTTTTCTCTCCTGTGTGTCTGGCACACTCTGGTGGAATGTGGGAAAGAGCCTGAGCTTTGGGGCCGGGTGGCTCTGGCTTCCACGCCCACCTCTACCCTTCATTAGTGCTTTGACCTCTGGCAGTTCCTCACCTGAAAATGGAGGTAGACCCCGGGCCCCCCAACTGAGTTTTGGGTGTTCCAATAGCGGTCGTTCTCAGGCTGCTCCTGTGTTTCCTCTTACAGCGTATTTTCCAGGACTCACCACACAGTGCTGTTTCTCAACCTCTGGGTACGCTTGACTTTCAGAGAATTTGCACTTGCGTAAGACATCAGGTACATGGCAGTACTGAATGTAAAGGTCATTAAACAGACCTATATCTGGATGTGAGTTTCCCTAGATACAAAGCTTCTTTTAAAAAAATGGCCTGACTGCAAAGCAAATTAGGGGAAGCTCCTAAACGAAGAGAAAGTCATTTCGTGTGGTCAGGGAGGCCTCCTAGGCATCGCTGCCCAGGCCCGGCTGGCAGGGCCTTCACTGGGCAGGAAGTGGTACCCGGAGGAGTGAGAGTGCTCCCCCTGGAGAGGGAGGGAAGGAGCTGGCACCATGCATGCATGGGGCACCCAGGACCTGCCAGGCGTCCCTCTGGGAACTCTCCCTCACCCAACAACTGCATGACGGGCTTTGCTCTCCCTGTTCTGCGGATAAGAACATTGAGGTTTAGAGACACAGAGTAACTCACCCAAGGCCACAGGGGGAGAGGTGGCTGAACTGGGTGTCGCACCAAGGTTATGTGACATCAAAGTTTTACTTTGTTTGTTGCTTTCCTTGCTGATTATTTTGGGACACGGGAGGGGCAAATGTTCTCTGTGGTGTGTGTGGTGTGGGGGCGGGGCAGGGAAAGAGTTGGGGAAAGAAAGGGGCCATAGAGAGATTGAAGAGAGGGGGTGCTTTCCCTGGAAGCCTTCTCTGCTACTTTGAATGATAATTGTAGAGACAGATGTCTGATTATGTGTGTTGTGGGGAAGACAACTCTTAGACGTTAGGAGGCTCTGCCAGTGGGAAGCCAAATGGATGGAGGGGTATTGTCTCTGACCTTATAGATACCCACGCCATTTGCAAAATTCTTTCCTTTCTTTTTGAAAATATAATTTTTATCCGAATGGAAACTGTCATGTGGAGATGCTGCTAGCATCAGATCTTTTGTTTCTGTTTTGTTTCTCTGTCTGTTGTCTCCTTTGAAACTCTCCATACTTCATGGGACAGGTGGGATTCTCCCATTTTGCGGTTGAGGAAATAGTGGAGTAGATTAAGTGCTCACTTAACGCCATCAGTAGATTCTGCAGCGTTAAGCAAAATGGCATACAATGATGAAAACAATTTTACTGTAGGCTAATTCATGTACACGAGAGGTAAGTTCCTATGGCAACTCATCAATGTTATAGTGAAATGACATCGAACAAATTGACATCTTTGGAGGACCTGCTGTAATTTGCTGAAAGTCACACAGCTAGGTAGCCGCAGAACTGGGCTGAAGCTCATGTCTTCATTACTCCCAGCTCAGTGTTCTTCCCACTCTTCCAGACCACTTTGATGGCAGTTGGTACGGGTGGCCACAGGTCACTAGCTGTGCCAGTAGATTGTGGCAGTTGGTCCCTTCACAGGACGCCCTCAGACCTTGAGGAGAAGAGGTGAAGGTGAGAAAAGAGCGGTAAGGCCTCCATTCTGTTTTCAACAAAAGATCTTGAGTTTCACGCCTCTTGAGCTGCTGTTCAGCAAGTTCTCAACCCCTAGGCTGACAATTACAGATAGCTAGCGAGAAATCGTACAGAGGGGGAAATAATTCTCCTTTCCTTCTTTAAATTTGGTGAGAGGAGGAATGCCCACCAGGGAAATGTTTTCTAAAAATACATCAATAAATATGGTCCTTGAGAAAATAAATGTTAGATTTACCTGCCCATTCCCCAGACCTCAGTCAATCAGCAGTCTACCTGAGTACCTCTCTGTGCATTTCATAACCATTATTTGGGCGTCTGCCATGTGCCAGGCACTGCGTGAGTGCTGAGCATGGAGCAGCGAACGAGGCAGACACAGGCTTCCCCTCACGCTGCTGCGGTCTGCTGGGGGAGCCAGAGGAGTAAATGAGAAAGTGCTGTGGGGTAAGCTGAGTCTCTGCTAAGGAAAGGACAGGGGCACATGTGCAGGGGCTCCTCACCCAGTCAGGGGTCGGGATGGGGGGCCATAGAGTATACATCCGATGTATTTGGGAAGAGCCCTGGGCCAGGAACTGAGGACCTTCTCAAGAATTATGTTGTTACATCTGCACATGTCTCCCCAGCCAGACTTCAAGCTGCCTTAGATCAGGGACTGTGTGGGGTTTTACTTGGCCCACCGTGGGCTCAATAAATGTTGAATGAACGGAGGAAGGGGGAGAAAATGAGACCTCATCCCTTCCTCGATTTGCTTACGACCTAGTTTGGGAAATACAGGTGCAAACAGGAACAAGCCTGTGAAGCGGAAAAGCAGAGAGTGTTCACGGACTAAGCAGCAGAGCCAGTCTGTGCTTTCAGATGTCTGGGAAGACAGTGGTCATTTCTGTGACGTGGAGGTGAGAGTGGCATTAAAGAGCTTTCACTTGGCCAGTGAGTAATGGGCAGGATTTGCATGATTTATAAAGATGGGTAGGTAAGAACAATACCAATGATGGCGAGTTTGTAGGCATGCACTGTGTGTGGAACACTTTATACACATTCCTCATGAACTCGCCTCCCATTCCTGTGTCACAGGTGTTGTCCCAATACTACAGGTGAGGAAACTGAAGCTCAGAGAGTCACTTATCTCCCCCTTGCCCCCGTCAACCTTCTTGTGATTGGTGGAGTCAGAATTCAAACCCAGATCTCTGACCCCAAGCTCACTGTTTCTCCACCAGTCTGCACTGCCACCCCGTGAGGATGGCCCTGGAGCAGAAGGCAGCGAGGAAAGCAGCCAGGGCTCCTTCCTGCCAAACAGGGAGGGAGGGAGGGAGGAAAATGTGCTGATTTGAGAGGGTCTGAGTGCCCGCCCTGTGCCTCCTGGCTGGTCAGCATCTCAGACTCCTTCCTGCAGTAGGAGTTTGGCGAACACCTCTGCCAATCCATCACTTGCCAAGAGACAGGGATTGCAACAAGTTTCAATAAGGCTAATTTGCAGAACTTTTTAAACACTCAGATCTCAGTCTTTGGTCTGTCACTTAGAAAAAGCACTGGGATGTAGCCTTCGTCTTTCTCTGGAGGACATCAGCAGTGGTTACTGAATCGTATCGCTCAGTTTGCTAAACTAAAGATGCAGCAGTCACGATACTGGGCAGCTTACCCATCTCCTGGACAGCCAGCCCCTTTCTAATTAACACTATTCAGAGAGGAGACTGGATAAAGGGAATGGTTTCTGAAAGCGAGCTCTACCGCTGATGAAACCAGTTAGGAACATAATTTTAATTTCTAAAATCACTATAATATAGACAACCCATGAGATCAAAAGAGATAGGCATGGCTATGAATTCTGGCTCCACTACTTAAAAGTCAAGTGAACAAGCTACTTGATTCCTGAGCCTGTTCCTTGATCTGTAAAACGGGGGTGATGCAAATGGCATAAATGACAGAAAGGGCTTTTTCCTTTCAGAACCTTCGTATCTGCCTGGTGCCCGGCCCAGAGCCACAGATGGCCCGTTTCGTTTGTTGATGGTGATGCCATCCTTCCTGCACCCTTGGTCTGCGCGCTTGTTCAGCAGTTTAGCAGGGGACTTGGGTGAGCATTGGGCAGGGGTTAGAGGCAGGAGGAGGTGTGTGCAAAGGTGGTGATGCTATGGGGCCAGCAGGACGCTTTGCACACAGAGGAGCTTGATAGAGGTTTGTACGTGGAACTAAATCTCAAGATGCAAATCTTCTGGGGAGGACACTGCAAAGCTCGAGGAGCTCTCAGGGCCAGCTCCATAAATCCTCACCTGATGGTGGCTTTGCAGACTCAAAAAATGTTTCCATTTTCACTTTTCCCCATTGTGGTCCTCTGTGCGTGCGAGAGGATAATTTTAGCTCTCATCAGCTAGAGGCCTGGCTCTGAATCATAGCTACGTGGTGATAAAAACCCACTGTCGCCGCAAGAAAGCTTGACAAGGAGAGAGGTCTTGGTAGGAAGAGCAAAATGAAAGAGCAGGAGGCTTAGAAAGAAAAACAAATACGTCAGAAATCACCAGTGAGTTCTGCAGAGCTGCAGCTGCCCTGCTTGCAGGGTAACCCTGCTCAGAAAGGTGACCTTTGTTGCTCCTCGTGGGGGGCAGGGCTGGGAGAGGAGCTGGGTTGGGCTGGAGGAAGGGCAGCAAAGCTAGAGCAGGGAAGGGGTCCCTCTTCCTGATCTAACCGTATCACTGAGCCAGGCCCCCTTCTCAGAGCTCCCTGGGAAGCAGACTGCATCAGTTGGACAAACAGTGAACTCTGAAGGCTCCCTGCAAAACAAGGCACAGATGTGCAGCTTTACAGAGAACAGCAGGCCGACTGCAGCTTTGCGGGGACAGCACAAAACGAGGGGCTCTCAGCAGGAAGGCGGGGAAGAGGCAGAAGCCACAGGTTCTTCCCCGGTTGTCTCTGATTCCCTCTCTCCTGGGAAACTCGGGAGTTTAATTACAGGGAGCTGTGCTCACCAGCCAGCATGGAGCCCTGGCTGGAATCCAGCACCTTCGCTAGAGGGAGGCAGGGCTTCCGAGCGAAGGCCTTTCTGGGCTCAGTGGAACGTGTGATTCGAGTCTTCCTCTCTCCATCCCTCCACAAATTTTATTAAACCCCTACCCTGCGCCAAGCACTTAGAAATGATGTGAAGACAGAAATAACCAGCCATTGTTTCTCTGCGATAATGAACCAGATCTCTAGTTATCTCACGGGTACTCACAGCATTTTGGAATTGAGAAGGACCTCAAATGTCATCAAGGTCACCTACTCACTAGATCTTTGAATTTCTTCCCTGAAGTTTGAACGCCCCCAGGAGTCAGTTCATTCCACTTTCAGATAAGCTCAAGGGGGGCAATTTCCTTCTTACATGAAACTAAAATCCCCTCCCTGTGGATTCTACCCTTGTTCTTGGTTCTTTACTTCTGAGACTTCATGGGACACATCTAGCTTTTCTTTTACACGACAATGCTTTAAACATCTGGAAACCATTATGTCTTCCTTGGGGCTTTGCCTCTCCAGGAGGGATGCTACTAGCTTCTTTCACACGGTTCTGAGAACTTTTCAACCTGGGTAATGCTGATCTCTTTTCTCTCTGCATTAGTTTGTGTCTCTCTTACGAGGGGCCCAGGACTAAACTCTGTGATCTACCTGTTTTTGGCCAGAGCAAAACTGAACAGGACCATTACTTCCCTCATTCGGAAATTTACATTCATAGATTGAAAGAGCCTCAGAACTAGAAGGGGTCTTAGAGACCATCTGGCCTAACAGGATCATTGTGCAGATGGAAAGGAGAGAAGAGGTGACTCAACTGGTTAGTGGCAGAGCAAGAAAAGGACTTCAGTCTCCAAAAACCCCAGTCCTCCAAGGTCTGAGCACTTTCCACCACTCCTCACCACATCTACACGTATTTCTAGACCTCTCATAGTTCGAGTTTGTAGTTTTGACTACTGCATCTTACTTGTGATAAAAATTCAACTGGCATCCAGCTAGAAGTCCTAAGTTATTTCATAGGTTCTACTGGGAACCATGTTTTTACTGTCTTCTGCTTTTCCAGTTAGCTTTTTGGATCCAAGTTCATGATTTGACACTCATCCAAATGTGTCTACTCCGTTCCCTTGGCTGCACCAATCTGGGAACATAGTCATGGAACAAAGTCATAGTAGTACAAACAAAAAGGTGATTCCTTTTTCTATCGCTCCCCAGCCAGATTGTTAGAACCTAGTTTATGGTTTCAGGTGTATCACTGATGTCTCATGATGTCTGCTGCCTTCCTGGTCCACCTGGCAGTATCTGCTTTCCTTCCCTGGCCTGGCCTGTCATGTACCACAGGGTTGCCCAGTTAGGATCTCTACCCTGCTGGGATGTAGGTCTTTTTCTCTACCAGAGTCCTGATGTTACTCCTTCCGTGTCACCCACAATGACATGCAGAAGCTTTGTACTTTGCTCCAATGTGGGGGGAAATGCCCTCCTCCCACCTGAGCTGAACTCTGCACCAGGACAGAGCACAGTCGCCTCATGCTTCCAGAACTGGGTGCTTTCATTTGACTTGCTATTTAAACACACATACACACACAAATCCAGTCTCTTTTCTTAGACCCAGACTTGGATTCTCTGGAGTTTGGGCTAGAAGACACTCTGTGGTGCTGCTCCTCTCCTGCTCCTCTCACAGACCCTCACCCTAGACCAATGCCCTAGACAAAGCTTGGTCTTGGCAAACACTGATACATGGAGAAACCACATTTCTACCATTCTTTGCTTTAGCAATGGTGTTTTTTTTTTGGACCCAACTCCATGACTACCATTAGGACAAGCCCTTCCCCACTTGGTACAACATCTTGGCACTCGAAGGCCATTGTTTCTGGGAAGTGGCCCTTAGATCCCTGCATCACTTTCACCTGAGTGGCTCCTGGGGTCTCACATGCAAATAAATCCAAGCCTTTTTACCCCCATGTGCCCGGATGGAGCTTTGACCAAGTGACAATTTTAGATTTATTTGTGATTGTTTGGTTGCCTGTCAGATATATGATTTCCAAATGTTTTCTTCCATTCTGTGGGTTGTCCTTTTACTTTCATGTCCTTTTACTTTCCCTGTTCTTTGCACAAAGTTTTAAATTTTGATGAAGTCCAGTTTATGTTTTTTCTTTGTTGCTTGTGCTTTTGCCATATTTAAGGATTGTGATGTTTAATCTACCCTCTTGGTTATTACCTCCTTAGCCTCAAGTCATCCATGAATTTGTTCAACATGTCATCAGTTTTGGGGGGGCAACAGTTCTGGCTCATTTAGTCACCCCTTCACGTTACATAGTGTAAAAGCAGAGCACACTCTAGAACCACTCCTCCACCCCCACTTTCCCAGAAACTTGCAGGGGAGCTTCCTGCATCTATCAGTGAGCAAATCAGCGAGTGCGAGGAAAAGCACTGACTTAATAGAAGACATGTAGCTCATCAATCCACCTCTTAATTATGGACAGGGTAGTTGGAAACACTGTTTTATGAATTTCACCCACTGGATATCTCTTATTTCCATGTGGTGAAAGGAGGCGTGGGAGATAGCTATGAAAGTCTCTGAATTTTTCTGGGGTACTGCTGAAAGCTGGAGCCAAGACTGTCATTGTGTGGAATGACAATCAGCACTGGTTTCTCCAAGCGTTACTCGAGTCTGGGAGGAGAGATGTGTTGAACAGTGGTATCTGACCCCGCAGCATCTTATCATTTGGTCCCCTGGCACCGTATCTGCTGTGACGCTCTAACAGCCAAAATGGCTGGTGATCGCCCCATATTAAACCAGAGACCTGCTTTTCACAGTCAGCTCTGCTGGGAGACCTGGCTGTTTCTAACCCCCAGGCCTAGAAGCCAAGCACGAGTCTTGGGGCAGGAAGGGGAGACTCACATGCTGACCTTTCCCTAACCAG
This sequence comes from Miniopterus schreibersii, assembly GCF_964146895.1. Classification (NCBI taxonomy): domain Eukaryota; kingdom Metazoa; phylum Chordata; class Mammalia; order Chiroptera; family Miniopteridae; genus Miniopterus; species Miniopterus schreibersii. The sequence continues at coordinate 26,915,801 of NC_138119.1, forward strand.
CCAGCTGAAAGTAGTGCCTGCCCATGGCTCTCTACCCCTGGGAGTTCAGATGTGACTGCATTTGCCACCTGCATTGCCCTTCACCCAGCTGCTCTCCTGAGACCCTGAAACCAGCTGACGGGGGGGGGGGGGGGGAGAGGGAGGAAGAGAGAAAGAGAAGGGGGGGATGAATAGGTGTGCAGGTGAGGTCTGATTTGAGGGAGGGAACACTGGAGCAAGTGGATTTGATTGTGAAGAAAGAAAACATTACTGCTAGTTCCCTAGAGTGGTGTATTGCTTTGCAGCGAGTGAAATGTATTGTGCACACTGTGCCATTGCACACTTAGACCTCATAGTATCACTGTCGGGGAAGTGAGGCTCGGGGTCGCTGACCGATTTACCTGGCTTTAACCAAGCTTACACCCAAGCCTGAGGTGCCCCTTCAGCACCCGCAGTGCCCCTTTGGGAACCCCACTGAGAGCAGGGATGCGCCAGGCCACCTTGCTCTTTGTTGACGGGGATGAAAGACATGAGGCTCACACTTGGCTCCTTTGCTTGAAACTGTCCATGTGAAGTTTATTTTAGCAGTAGTCTCAGGTTGTTGGACTCAGGCCCCTTGTCAAGAACCCAAGGCTAAGTCACCGACTGGGGAGGACCAGTGCTCTGCTTTGGGGAGGCGTCTCCATTGGCTGCTTGGATCGTGGTCAGTGTAGGGGAGTCGTCGACCCAGTGGTGCTCTGGGTAGAGAAGCTCAGCAGCACCGGCTTGTCCTGTTTTCCTGTTTGGATCAGTGAAGAGAACTACAGTGTTGATGGTAGTGAGAGCTGCGATTTACAGAACACCGTGGGCCAGGTACTCCTGACTCATATTGCGGATCTTTAACCCTCACAGCCCTGTGAGATGGGACTAGTATCATCATTCCCATTTTACAGATATGAAAACAGAGGCACAGAAGCCATTGGCCTCACATCAGCTAGGGAGTGGAGGAGCTGCACAGATTCCAACTGCAGACACTCGGTGTATGGAAGAGCCACCCTGTGCCAGATCCCTGGGGGACACTCAGCTCTCAGGGCATGGCTCTGGCTCCTCTCTGCTGATTCTTTGCGCCTGGGCCCTCCTATCTGCAGGCAGATGTTGTGGGGATTTGTGAGGAAAGTCAAGGGCGGGGGGCAGACACTCTGATGAAAATAGGCGGTAGGGATGTTCTCCTGTATTCCTTGTCTTCCCATTGCTACTCACTCCCTGTTTGGCTTGTTCCCGAAGCCAGGGATGACCTCTGAGCCTCAGTTTCCTCATCTGTAAAGTGGAGATGATGATGTTTACCGGACAGGGTGGGTGTGAGACTTGGACATAGTGTCTGTGAAATCCCAGACACAAGGCCAGGCACATCGTAAGGACAGATAAATAAGTGCTGGAGTTATTAATTGTTATTATTATTACTCCTTTATCTTTTTCTTTATACACCCACCCCAGAGAGAGATGTGGGTGTTGCCTAGTGAGTACCGCCTGGAAATCATCGAGTCCCAGCCCTTCTTCCAAAAATGGCCTAGAGGCCCGCAGAGAGTGAGAAGGTCGCTTCCCCATGCAGCCGGCTCCAGAGCCTTCTCTCCTATGACATGGCAGGTGTTACTCACTCACTCATGCCCCTGGCCTTTGGGTCAGTTAGACAACAACACCCCAGAGAGAATTTCTCTACATTTTCCACTGAGCTTATCCACCCTCCCTCCCCAGCTGTGAGTCCACCAGAGGCAGAGGCCCTGGATGGTGGGGATGGGGCGAGGGGAGGCCTGGGAGGGGCTCGTGGAGTGAGCAGGACAGAAGCCCACCGAGGATGCCCTCCTTCTGCACTGTGGAGGGTTCTGTGAGGTCAGCACTTGGCACGGCTCACTCAGCTGCACTTTCTCCCTTTAATCAGGCTTCTTGCAAAGCAGTTATCTCATTATTTAAATATTCTCCAGTTGGATGTTCTCACATTCACAGCTTAATGACCTTAATGATGCATATTAGTGGGAAAAATAGGTGGCATTGCTTTGCCGGTGCCTGCTGATGGTCCACGGTTCCCGAGAGGCCAAGAATTGGGCTTATAAGCACATGTCTCCTGGTCAGGCAAATAAAGAGATCACCGGACAAGAGCCCTGCCAACCCGCATAGCCTTTTCCATGCTGACTGCAGCTCACTGTCCTCAAAGGTTGGGTGTGCCTGGCACAGCTGTGCCCCCTCTTAGGAGTGGAGAGGAAGAGAGGACAGCATTTGGAGTGGGTCCAGTTCTGTGTCTGTCCCCAAGGAGCAGTTTTGCTTTGTCTCGGCCTCTATCTTTCACCCCCTGGAGACAGGAAAAGAAACCCTCGTCTCTCCCTCCCTGAGAGGCAGATGAATGGGGTACATCTGTAACTTGGGGCCAGAACTTTCTGGAGAGGACTTCAGTGGGAAAAGCCTTGAGGTTGATTTGAGGCATGTCATTCCAATGGGAAGGAGAACAGGGGCTTTCTCCCTTGGTTATAGTGTTCTGTTTTTTCTAAACTTTTATTGAAAGCTTACTGTGTGCACGGCACATCATAGGTGTTTCCAGATAGCAAACAGACTTTTCTTCGCTTTGAGCTTACATCTCAATAATTCTTTTTTTTCTATTTGCTGATGTAATGAAATACGTGCTATGTCCACCATTCATAGAGTGGGTGGTGCCAATATTGCTGGAGTAAAAGACAAGTCCATTGGCCTAATGCTGCTTCCAGAGGCTTGACCTCATTCCGCGGTGCCACTGGCCCTTCCTGAATCCTCCCAGAGCGGTCTCCCGTTTACTGCCTCTGATTGATGAGCATTTTTTTTTTCTTCATTCATTTAACAAAAGACTGAACACCTGGAAGCTGAGAATAAATAACACAATAAACAAAGCTGCAAGGAGGTGACAGCCGCAGGGGGACAGACACCTGCACAGACCATTTTTCTGCAGTGTGAGAAGTCCTGTGATTGTAGTCAAGTATAAATATCAGGGGTCAGGCACAGTGATGTTTACTGTGGCCCAAAGGCTAACTAGCGTTAGCAGGTGAAATAAAGAGAGATGTGGGGGCAGGCCAAAGAATGCAGTGCATTTAAAGAGCATGAAATGAGCTCCATAGCTGAAGCACAGGGGGAGGGAGCAACTGGCCAGCATCAAGGCTCCTGCAGAACGTGGGGGCTCATTTTGGCTGGGGCAGGAGAAGCAATGCAAGGATTTTCCGCAGGGAATTTTACCATTAGACAACGGGTTGGAAGTGAGCAAGACTAGAGGCAGGAGCGACAGCCAGGGTGGTTTTGTTTTATTTCATTGGGACGATGCTGACAACCTGAGCTACAGCAGTACTGGTGAGGATGGAGAGAGATGGAGGGATTCCAGAAACACTGAGAAAGTAGATGGACAGCTAGCTCCTGGCAGTGTCCCTGCTTGCAGCTGGGGACAAAGTGTGCCACTGCACTGCTGTCGCCATGGGCGTGCTTCCCAGCCAGGCAGGTAGAGGCAACATTTCAGCAATGCCCAGAAGCACCACTTGCAGCCATGCGGAGGGCCTGTGGGCACCTGGGCAGTGACAGTGGGGAACAGACGGGCTGGCAGGCAGTGAGGATGAATGGGCAGTCTCCCGAAGCCAAGACTTCCCTCTCAGCCTTCCTCCCACCGCCACCCTGTGCAAGGGCCCAGGTCACCTGGAGGCAGAGAGAGGCCGTGGTCAACAGCAGAGCAGCATCTTCATTTGTTCTTTTTCCTGCTTTGCTTGCACTCTTTTGAGGCAAAACTGAAGGACTGCTGTCTTTAGATTATTTTACTAAAGGAACCATTGGCCAGATGCTAAGAATCACTCCCCGGCCATGCACCACGTGTCGATTTTGTGTGCCCTGCAGAGCTGGGGACCACCCGCTCCTGGCAGGGGGTGGTGGGGAGGGCCGGGCGCCCTCTCCCTTTGCCTTCCTCCTCCCACTGGTTTGTTTGCTCCGGGTTGATGTCTCCTCAGGGTCTGTTCATCACGGTCTCCCAGGCTTCCCCAACCCCGGCCCTCGCCCCTCTGGGGGACCCATGTGTGCACCTTGGAAGGTGCCCAGCACCCTTGGGGAGGTCAGCCCCAGTGCTGGCTCAGAGGTGCTGGGGTCTGGAAGAGGGAAGGCTCCGCACTGTCCTCCGAATGCCTGAGGTTTGGAGGCCTGAGTGCTGGGATGTTTATTTTGAAATCACTACCTATGTATTTTTCTCACTTGAGGCCATAAGGACTTTGCTGCAAGGCCACAGGCCCCGTGATCCGAGCTAGACCCACAACTGTGTCCCTTCCCCACCTTGCCCTGGTCCCCCTCCTCTCCTCCTACCTGTGGGAATGATCACACTCGTGACCTGCTCCCATCCTTGGGCGCTGCATCCTCCCCTCTGGCTCCTTACCTTCTCTCCCCACAGCCGTCCCTCACTCTCCTCCTGAACAAGTCCAGACTTTGATCTGAGCTGCACAGTCTTTTCCAGCAGCTTAGCTGGGTTTTGAAGGAGACCCTGGCTCCCCCCTCAGCTAGGCTCGGGACCGCTGCAAGATCACAGGCCACTGCAGGGCTCAAAGCCTCTCATCTGGGGAACCTCTCCCAGCACCATTAGATCCCTGGCTCTGAAACCAGCCTGTCCATGGCCCTTACTCTTTGCTAGTTGGGAAAGAAACTGCTTTAGGGGAGGGGGTCCCTTCTCAATCTCTTTATACAACACAGGGGCTGCTGTTGACATGGACAAATAGACAGTGAATGCATCTTTTCTAAACTCCTCATTTACCTCTCCCACTCCCAACCCTGATTCCCCAAACTGGGAGTTTCCTTGAAGTCACCAGAAAGAGAAATGGTTCAGTCTACCTAGGAACTGTGTTTTGGATTGTGGGAGGGGGGAAGGGACAATGGGGTGAGGTCTCTGTGTGGGTCGCTCCTGTTGGACTCTGCAGCCAAGGTGACAACCCTTCCAGCCCTTAAGCAGAGGGAAGGGGGGCTGGTCCAGGTATTCATTCTGGCTGCGGTGTATCCCACCGGCAGCTGAGACCCAGCTGCTTCGAGCTGGCAGGAGCCGAGGCGCCTCTGGCCTAACTGTGGGCTCAGGTGGCGGGAGCAGCAGCTCCCAAAGGCCTGTGGCTCCCTGGCTCCCTGGCCCTCTGGCCACAATCTGCTCTCTCCCTGCCTCTGTGTCTTCTTTCCAGATCCTTGTTGGTGTTTGCTTTGGAGTTGGTTCCACCCCAAAGTATAGGAAGTGAAATTAATGCCCATCTCTGCATGGATTGGGGTGGGGGAAGACTTGGTTCCTGGAGGACTTGGCTACCCCCTCTGTGTAACCACACAGTTAGTCCCTGGTGCATTGAGCAGGGGTGATGTAGGAATCCTGTGTAGTCAGTCACCTGCGGTCTGCTCCTCTTAACTATTTTTATTTCTACTAACGTATCATTTTGTCTTTGGCAGCATTTTTTCCAAGCCTCTAAGCATCACTCTGGTTTTAAAATTACACAGAGAGCCATGTAGACTGTGTTTTCTTCATTGATCACATATGTGTGGAGTCCTGTGTTCCAGGCACTGGGCCAGGTTGGAGAATCCCAGAGATGAATCATTCTCAGAGCCTGCCCTCAGGGAGTTTAGAATCTGGTGGTCCAGCAAATAACTCCAAAGTGGGTGTGATAAATGCTGCAAAAGGTCTCTGGGGAAAGGACTATGGATTAGAGAATGAGAAATGACTTTCTGGAAGAAGTGCCTCCTTTGGCTATGAGAGCGGCCCTGTGAGAATGCCGTGGTAATGGTAGCAAGCTCCTCAAAGGTTTGTTATTATCATTTCCTAGAGAACAGGGACTAATTCGTGGGCCATGTGCTATTTGATGTGGGTGGGTCTTAAAGAAGGCTCTGTACAGTTTAGCTATGGGGATGGGCATCTTTCTGTGTGTCCATCTGGCCAATGGAGCTGTACTACAGACCTTAGCAGCCAGAAGGGAGAAAGTTAGGAGTCCTGCCTGCTTGAGAAGACATCATTTAGTGGGCCCAGAAGACACATTTAAACAAAACAACTAGCAGATATGGATAGCTCACAGGAAAGACATTTCGGTGTGTAGGACCAGTGGGTCTAGGAGAACAGGGCTCGGAGGAAGCTGTGCAGGAGAGGCAGGGAAAAGTGTTTTAAAGATCAGGAGTGCATTCAGAGGTCAGGGGTTCCATTCCATAAGAGATGTGTCCCCAGCCTCAAGCAGCTTTTCATCCAAGTGACTATTGGATCCCTTCACGTGAAACAGATAAACGGGGCATAAGACACTGTGTGAAACTATACTCCAGTATCTCAGGGTCAACAGGTTTTGTCTGAATCCCCAAAGCAGCTCTTCCTCCTGACTTCCTTAACTCTTTTAATCGCACCTCCATACTCCCAACCTCAGCCACTAGGTCCTTTCCCTCCTTTTCTGCATCATCTCTCCCCTGGGGAGCCTGTAGAGTTGCCTCCCCAAGAACCCAGTGTCCGTCTGCACCCCTAGGCTCTCATTATCACACCCCAGTCTCAGCTCCCATCTCTCCTCGTGGCAATACTGCAAGAGCCTCTTGAGTTGACCCCCTCTCCCCAATTCCTGCTTTTCCCTCTTCCAGTCATCCCACACCTCCACCCCACCCAGCCACCCGCTGCACGCGGAGATTGAACTGGAGGCCGAGGCTGGAACGAGTGCAGAGTCCTGTAAGGAGGGTACTGTAGTTGTCCCTGTGAAAGCTGAGGTGGTGGCAGTGGAGGCGGAGAGAGCTGGCAAGATCCTGGACAGACTGTGGAGGTCGAACCAGTGGGATCAGGAGACGCATTAGCTGTGAAAGGGGTCAGAGGAGAGGTTTGTGAGACTAGGGTCTCCTATGGGGCTGGGTTAATGGAAGTGGGCCAGGTGTGGAAGTGGGGGTGCGGTGCTGTTTAGGGGGTGAATTGTAAGCTTGGGTTCAAAAACATTGCGCTATCCAAGAGATGTAGGTGGAGAATTGACTTATGGGCTGGGGCTAAGGAGAGAGGTTGACCAAGAGATGTAAATCTGAGACCCACTGGCCTTTAGCATCCCAGTCAGATCAAGGTGGTCATGGACTACAGACTGTCACGTGCAGCTTCTCTACCAGAGGTCTTGCAGGCAGGGGGGGTGTTTTATTTTTATTCAGGGGGGATGAGATGTGCATGATTGGAACAGGATACCAAAGCTGGCTGAGGAGAGAAAGGATGGGAATAGGGGAGAAAAAGGAATCATCTGTGGTTGATAAGAAAAACAAAACCCACCCATCAGCACCTGGCCAGTGTGGCTCAGTGGTTGAGCTTAGACCCGTGAACCTGGAGGTCACATTCGATTCCTGGTCAGGGCACATGCCCTGGTTGTTGGCTTGATCCCCAGTAGGGGGCATGCAGGAGGCAGCCAATCGATGATTCTCTCTCATCATTGATGTTTCTATCTCTCTCTCCCTCTCCCCACCTCTCTCTGAAATCTATAAAAACATATATATATATTTTTTAAAAAAACACCCATCAGCAAGGGAGCCCTGTTGTTCCTTCAATCATTATCTATGAAGATGGCTATGGCTCTCTTCTTAGGACCAGAGACAGGCTGTGTGAGCCATTCACATGCTCTCCTTGCTCCGTCGTGACCTTGGCCCAGTGTTTGCACACCAGAGGGAGGAGAGTGGCTAATTGCATCAGACCCATCTCTACCACCCACTGGCCTAGTTGTTATTTCTGCCCAGAATCCTGTTCCAGAAATTCTCTGCACAGACTAAACATACCCAAGTGCTTCACACCTCCCACAGCCCTCCCCAGCCCACCAGGCCTCACAGAACATATTTGTCCTTTCAAAGGAAACAGTAATCTTGGCTTCTCTGGGTGCAGAAATCCAGAGATGCCTAGAACTGAAAGATCGAGAAAGTGACAAAGGAACTTTTCAAAGTGCTTTGCTCAGACTATCTCCACAGCCCAGCAAGGCCCCGACAGGGGTCCTGGCATCAGCTGGACAGATGTTCTTCTGCCTTCCAGCTCTCTTGGTACCTGAGTGGGGGCAGCTCTGAGCAAGCCCAATCCCACCCAGACGTTGCTGTATTCTTGAACTGCATTCTACTTGTGTAATTATTTGTTTAGAGTCTGTCTTTGCTCTTCCACTCCCCCCTCTGTAAACTCTGTAGAGGGAAGGAGGGAAGGAAGAATGTATCTTGTTTCCTGCTGTATTTTCAGGGCACAAGACAGTGCCTGGCAGGCAGTAGATGTTTCGGGTTAAAGAATTATACTCATTTACTCATTATATTCATTATTCTAAAGTTTCTGCCTTCATAGTGGGTCTTCTCTACTTCTATCTCAGGTTGGGCTTTTTTGTTTTCTTTTAAATCTGCCTTTAACATGTAATGCCTTTGCAGTATTGGTTTTGTAAGAGCAAACTAGCCATGAACAGGTATCTTGGGCCTTGGCATTTGACAGACATGGGCTTGGATTCTACTCTGCTCCCCTAACAGCTGTGTGTCCTTGGGCAAGCTGTTCAGCCTCTCTGAGCTTCATTTTCCTTATCTGCAAAATGGGGACAAGTTTCTTCCCTGAAAGTGTTGTTGTGACGATCAAGCGAAGCCACAAGTATGAAATGCCTGGTGCATTGCCTGGCCCACCAGTTTGTGACAGTTCAACACACGCACAATTTGAGGGTTTGTCTTTACCACCTCTCTTTTAGGTCAGTGGTTCTCAAGCTTTTTGTACTCAACACTCCTCTATAACCTTAAAAATCATCAAAAATCCCCAAGAGCTTTTGTTTGTATGAGCTATATCTATTAATACTTATTGTTTTAGAAATATAAACTGGGAAACTGAAAAACATTTATTAATTTGTTTAAAAATAAGAGTAATATGCTTATTGAATGTCGAGTGAGGCTATATTTTCCAAAACAACAACAAAAAGTAGTGTCAGGAGTGGCGTTGTGTAGCATCTTTGCCGGACTCTTTAATCTTGCCTTCACAGGTGACAGCTGGGGTCTCACGCATTCAGTGCATCGCACTATCACACACGTCACCTCTGGAAATCCACCTACTGCACACCTGGGAGAGGAGAGTAAAAAAGGAGAGCAGTGTCTTAGTATTATTGTGAACATGGTTTTAAAGTGCAGGCCCCTCTGAAAGGGTCTCAGGGACTCTCAGGGGTCCCTGTTCACTTTTTGAGAACTGCTATTCTAGGGATTGTTCCAAGAATTAGGATCGTACTGGTCACTCGGGGCTAATCTGAGTGAGGAAATCAACAAGACTGATGGAAAACCTCTGTGAGCTGAGCCCTGCAAGGCCCCGTAAGGATCTCAAGCCTAGAGCATCTTCTTCACCTTCCTCCTCCTCTAGCATTCAGTCGGGCGGACAGCTCTCTGAAGTGTGTTCATTCACCTTTACCTTCTCCAGTCTTCTTGTCTCCGCCTGATCTAGCCTCTCATGACCCCACTCCTGAATGTCAACCCCAGGATTCTCTCCCGAGAATCCCGAGTGCGATGTAGAAGAAAGAGCATGAATTCCGGCGTCATCCAGGCCTGGCTACAAATTCAGGTTCATTTACTGTGAGCATTGGTTGCCCCATTTGTAAAAAGTGGTTGCCAAGACTCGCCTCAGGGGGTCTTGTAGTCATAAATGAGATCGTGATGCACACACCTGGCACGGGGCCCGGCCGCAGTGGCTGCTAGGTGAGTTCTGCATTCTGCGGGCTCGCTCCCAGGGTGCCACTGAACCGCCATGTGGCTCCTCCGAGCCCCCATGTGCCTAAAGCCAATACTATTTGCATTTACTACTCACTTGCAGGTTGTGTTGCTTTTTTAGTAAGTTTATCAAGATTGTAAGGTACAGGAGGGAAAACCATGCCTCTTCATGTTTCTGTACCTTCCATGAGGCTGAGGTTTATAAATATTTATTGTTTTGTGTAAAAAAGTAGAGGATGCATTTTCTGCCCTTGCCAGATGCACAGTTTAGTGGGATGATATACTCCATTTTTACAAAGAAATATTGTTGTACTTAGAAAGAAAGTGATATTATCAATAGGTGACAATCAGCAGGCAGGTCAAATCCATGGATAAGAGACAGCTCCTCAAACACATCTGTTTAACAAGGGAGATTTCCTTTCCCAATGGTGGACATCTTTTGGGTATTTTTCAATATAATGCAAAAGACAAAAAAGATATGTAGCAACTTAGAGTTATTTAGAAAGGCACTGGACTAGGCCAGGTGTTATTGAAAGAGGCAGCTGAAAGGTGGTCCTAGCCAATCACTCGTGGCCACTCCCACCAGCCCCTCCAGGGGCCTGGCTATCTTCCCCTCCCTGTGAGGATACCCCCTCTTCTTAGAGTCCATGACATGTGTTCCCTTTTGATCTTGGAGCCTGAGCTCTCTCTCCCAGCTCTGCCTCTTGGCTTTCTCTGTAGCATGACCCCCAAAAGTCTTCAGAATGGCAAGAAACAAAAACCTGGGAAAGGAAGGTGTCTGAAGGCAAGGTTGGCTTTCTGTTCTTCTGAGTACACTGTCCCCACACACATAACCCCAAAGATAGGTGAGCACTCAGGGCCCTACACCTACATGGAGTAGAGAAAACCATAGCAAGAACAATACAAACTCCAAATTAATATCTCAGTAAATGATCTTTTCTCATTAGAAAATCATAGCAGGGCTCCCGCCTGCTTTCCTACTCCACAGAGCCCGCAGGAGGACTCGGGGGTGGGGGGGTCATCATCACAGTTAGGGGATCACAGCTGATTTCCTTGCCCACCTGCGCAGGGCACCGAGGAGTGTTTGAGGTGGTGGCAGTCTCTAAGATGGGCCTCATTTAGTCTTCTGCCTCCTCATGAGATTGAAACCTCTGGGGTTCAGAGGTTTTTAAGCCGGGCACTACACAATCTTTCTTCTTCTTCCCGGTTTTGTGTTCAGTTCATTCAGCGTCATCTCCTGCCCCCAAATAGGACTTTCGCTCTTTTCTGCTGAAGGAAGCACAGCTGGCTGTCCCCTTTCCCAGAGCGGCTTTTCACTGGCTTGAAGACCAACTCCTCGCTGTCCTCCTGATTGCTGAGGTCAGGCCGTCCTTGAGTCATCGGGATGTTAGTCATGTAGGTGTCCGTTCATGGAATACCGGGAAAGCAGAGCCTGCCTTTTTCTAATTTTCTTTGATTTTCCTCTTTTGTTCCCGTTCTTCCCTCCTCCCTCCTTCCCTGCCTTCTTTATCTCTTTTCTTCCTGCTTATCTTTTTTTGTGGATCAGGTCGACATGAATCCCCCAGAGAAAGCTGATGCCGGGATGCTGGATACAGGAGCTCGGAATGTCCCCATATCAGGCTGCTAGGCAGGTTCCACCTAGCTTCTGGAAAAGGCCTCCATGTTTACCCATATATCTTTGGTTCACAGGTAAAATAAACTCAATTCTTTAGAGTTTTAGCTGAGGCTACAGGGTCCAGGACCCTGTTCTTTCCTTCTTCTGTCTCTTGCTGGCCAGATTCTGCTCTTCAGCCAGTCTGTCCAAGTTGGAGACAGAAAAAAAGCCCTCGAGTTTTGGGGCAGTCTTTGAGCTTAGGTCTATTACACCTTTACCTTGAACTGCTTAGACGGGTTGGAGGGCAATTGCTCACATGCAGCCTGTTACTTGTCAGATTTTTTCAAGGGCTTGTGTTTTTGATGGCAGGGGTTTCTTAGCTAACATTTGAAAAAGATCCCGCTCGGCTGGGCATGGCTCAGCGGTTGAACATTGACCTAGGATCCAGGAGATCATGGTTTGGTTCCCGGTCAGGATACATGCCTGGGTTGCAGGCTCGATCCCTAGTTGGAGGCGTGTAGGAGGCAGCCGATCAATGATGACTCTCCCATCATTGATGTTTCTATCTCTCTCTCTCTCTGTTTCCCTTCCTCTCTCTGAAATCAGTAAAGATATATTTTTAAAAAAATCCTGTACACTGATTACACCAACTTCGTTAGTTACCCATGGTCTGGGGTAGTTGAGGCTAAGTTCATAGAATTAAGGACTGGGAAAACCAGTCCCAGACTTTGTCACTTAATCATTTTGGATTTTAGCTCCTGTATTTAAAAAGGGGGAGCATGGTCCTATCTTAACTAAGGTCCAGAAATGGGGAGGATTCACGGAGATTGTTGCTATACAGGCTCCTGGAGGGCAGGGACCAGTGAGGGCAGGGACCAGTGAGAGCAGGGGTCAGTGATCAAAAAATGCTTATTGAGTGGATCAGCATTCTGAAATAAGGCATGACCGTGATGACAAGATAGAAAAGCCTCTGCCTGGAGACACTTCTGAACAAAACCAATAAGAAATCATTGAGCCCAGCTGACGTTGCTCAATGGTTGAACATCAACCTAGGACCCATCCAGGAAATCGCAGTTCAGTTCCCAGTCAGGGCACATTGCCGGGTTTTGGGCTTGGTCCCCAGCCGGGGCTTGCAGGAAGCAGCTGATCAATGACTCTCTCTCATCATTGATGTTTCTAGCTCTCTCTCTCCCTCTCCCTTCCTCTCTCTGAAATCAATAAAAATATATTCTTAAAAAGACATCATTGGTGATCAGGTTAATAGAATCCACATATTGTTTTCCAAACATTTGTCATTTCTGGGTCTCTTTTTGTCATATCCAAGCTCAACATGTATTATGACTTACTTAACATTATTTTAAAATTGACTCATACATTTTTACATAAGTAAATGTATTTTTAAAAGAAAAAAGACAGTGTGACCAGTGCTGGGATTAAGGCATGAATGGGGGAACCATTGGTGGGAATGACAGCTGCCTCTGAGAGCTAAGGACAATTTTGCTATTGTTTGCATGAAAGGAGGAATGATACCATTTGAACAGTTTTAAAAGGAGGATTAGCTATCTCCTCAAACAGAGGGCACTGCGTTTGCAAAGCAATGAGCCTGGTCTGCAAATGAGTTCCAAGTATTCAGGGAATGATAAGTGTGACTGGGGGGGTGGGTAAGGGATCATGGGTAGGGGTTTATGGTGAAAGTTTATTTTTGCCCTCAGTCTTGCTCTGTGCCTCCTGAAGGCAAATAGGAAATGGTGCTGGCTTCAGATTCTTAAACTGAGAAATTGCCCTTCAGAAGTATGAGTAATTGTTGGGATCAAGTAAGTATTTGCCCTGAGCTGGTCCTGAAAGAGTGAAGCTCATGCACAGTGGGCCAGTGACTCACCCCTTCCCCTCTGCCTGGCGTCTCCTCTAGAAGACATGGAAGACACTCATCTGAAAATGCCATTAAGCTTCAGCTCAGAAATTGAGGTACAAACTGATCTGAACGCCTGGCAGAGAGCAGGCAATTTGTGAAGTGACATTAACCCCCTTTCCCCCACAGTTGGTGGGGGATGAGTGCTTCCCTGCGGCAAGCATGGCTCCAGGCCAGGCCTGCGGAGTGAGAGCAAGGGGCAGGGTGATAGGCAGGTTTCATGGCTGCTGCTGCTCTTCTCCCACCAAGAGTGAGAGTGACCCTGAGGTTAAGGAGAGGTCCGTCTAGGGTCTGAAGCCAGGTCTGGGCCTGAGAGTCAGCTCCATGACTTATAAGTTGTGTGCCCTTGAACTTTGGGTTCTTCATCTATAAAATGGAGCTGGAAAGAACTTTCTGCCCACCTGGGGACTCTCAAGGTTCATGAGGTAATAGATGCAGGAGTGCTTTGTGAAACCTCCGACTCTTGGCAGGTGCCTAGTTCATGCGGGAAGAGAGGTCCTCTCAGGTAGCCTTTGAGAAGAGGCTGCCTGTGGTGTAGGTGCCATATTGTTGGGCTTGATGCTGTTGGAGCTGAAGATGGCTGTGGCCGGGCATGGTCCTTGTCTGGCATTAGAGTGAGGCTAGTTGAGGGCTCTGTCGTTTTCAAAGGCTGATGGCCCTCCCTCTACGCATGCATGTGCCTGCGGGTGCAACAATTTCTCCACTCCCTTTTTGCTGCTCCTCAGTTCTTTTTCTATTGCTACCTCTCCCTGGATCTTCCATGGGCATCCAAGGGCATGGCCTAGAGCTGTTAGTGACAGCCAAACTGAAGAAGATGGTGAATCATTGTCCAAAGCGTGGGCCAGGAAGAGGAGGTTTGCGTTGGACCAGATCGAAGCCAAGCTCTTGGTTTAACTGAACCATCTATGTTTAAGCCTTTGATAAACTTTGTTCAGCAGTCATTCATTTTCTATTGAACCTCTTGCATTTCAGACTTTGTACTAGGTTCTCTCTCCTTTTCCTGAATAGTCCAGCTTCTACCAAACTGGTTTGGAATTGTCAAAACTGGGCTGCCCAAGACAAAATACCATAAACTTGTGAATTTGTGTAGCTCTTTCCTTATACGTGACAAAGCCTTTCGCATGGCTTTCCTTCATCTGCTCCACAGCACTGTGAAGTATGCAGTATAATTCATGAGCACTGTCAGGCTGGAGGGGATGAAAAGAGATTAAGCAGCTTGCTCATGGTTGCACAGCTCATAAGCGATGGGCTCAGGATTCAAACCCAGCTTCCGATTCTAGAATCCCACTGCCACCCATGACAGGACACAAAGCGCATTGTGTCTTGTCCATGAGGAAGGCCAACAGTCGCTAGGGTGTGTGCTTTGTGTTGTTCTAGTGCCAACAGTGGATTCATAGAGAAACTCCTTTGCCCTCAGATCTGCTGTATTATCTCCATAATCAAGCGCCAGTGTGCATGAGCCAGGCTGAGTAGGTGAGTCTCACACGTTGGCCAGGAAAACGAGCTTTTCTCAGAAGTCGGAGGCAAACCCCCGATGGCATCCTTTGTCTTCATTAGCACAAATTCACTGCCGTAAGGTGCTGAGTTTGGTGCCCATGAGTGAATTTATTTGCATTCGTGTCTCTGAAAAGGCCTAGACCCCATTGAAAGTTTTTCTAAATACTCCCTCCCCCCAACTTCATACCTAGTGCTGTTTCTTGTCTATTGGATTTGTACTTTAGAAAGAAGATTAGGTGACTTCATTTTTCAGGGCAGGATTTATTCGTTTTAACCTCGTATTATCATTCTTCCGTAACACGTCCTGCTAAGTGCTGGTGGCTGTGTGCTTCACAGTCTTTTTCACAGTTTCTGTGTTTTCCTGAGTATTAATGACTCCATTTTGCAGAGTGATAATGTGGTGATGCTTTTCCTTTTCAGGGCTGGAAAGGTTTAGAGATTCTGCCTGATGTGGCTTCTAATTAAACTGGAGTTTAGGTGCAGCATCGATCCTTTCCAGACAAAGCGAAACACCTCAGCGATCTCCCAGCAGGCACATTCAGCCTGAGAGGGGAATGCGTTTCCCTCCTGTCCCTCCTCCTCCTCATGTTTGCATGTTCTTTCCCCCTTGGTTGCTCACAAGTGCACCAAAGCTTCTCTGACTCATAGCAAAGGAGTCAGCAAGCTCCTCTTCTGATCTTGAATGTTCTGGGCTTTGGAGTACCAGAGGGGCCAGTGGGTTTGCCATGTGAGCCTGTTCTGGCATCTGCAACCATAGACCTGAGCCATTGAGATTCTCAAGGGCGATTTTTGATCTTGAGATCTGGAAGCGAGGTTAAATGTGTTCATGGGTAGTGGGGTAAGATGACTTCCTCCCGAGCTAACTTTCTCTGAATCTGTCCTTAGGTTCTCTGCTCCCTCTATTGGAACTTCTTTTTCTCACTGGAATGGGCTTTGCCCAGTCACTGTTCTGTAAGAGTGTTGTTTGCCTGCTTGATTTGTGCACCCATGACTACACATGTCTATGAAAACCACTTCTTTTGGGCACCTCTTTTTAACAATATCTAAAGGATTTCTTTTAGCTTGAGACTTCAAAGCTAACGTCCAAAGATGGCCAACATATAGAAATAATTGAGCGCAATATTGATTTCATACACTGGATTTATAATGTAGGAAGAAAATTTAGTGAATTCATTATTTATGCATTGAATTAATTTTTGTGCATTTGTAAGTTTGACTTATATTGTCAATGACAGGAGGAAAGGGATCATTCATTCATTTCTTCATTCAGTATTACATGTGTTTCAGACAGTCTCTTATTAAAAATACAGTGATGAGCTAGATGGACAAGGTCTCTGCTGTCCTGGAGCTTATGGTCCAGTGGTCTAACATTAAAACAGAACATTAATTAAGTAGTAACCATTTAAAGTAGTAACCATTTTATACCTTCCTCAGAAGGTAATACAATAATACACAGTTATTTGTTCAGTTATTTTCAAAACAAAAGGGTTGAAGAATTGGTTAGAAATCATGCTGTGAGAATATGGGAGCAGATATGGGTGGTGATGTCCATACTGTTGTATAAGACAACTTTTTTTTTTTTTTTTTACTCCTTTTAAAAGTGAGGAAACTTCTCCCAGAGGTTTCAGCCTCTACCCTCAGCAGGCTTTCTTTTGTTCCTCTTTGGCCAGAATCATATTACCTGCTGGGGCCTAACCTCCCCAGCCAAGGTAGTAAAACCAGCACAAGCGGTCTAGACCAGCAACTCCTAGACGTGGCTGCACATTAGAGTCATCTGGAAGGTTAATAAATGAAGTAGAGGCTATCAGTTCTGCTTATCTGATTTCTGTTTATTAATATTTTATCTGGACTTATTACTATATCTCAATGTCTTTTGTAGTTATTGGTCTATTTGAATTTTTAAAATTCTTTAAATCTTTTATGATCGTAAGTATCTTTATGATTATCTGCTGCATCTGGAATAATTTCTCCTTATTTCTTTCATATGTTATTTTTATTTTCTCTTTTCTTTTTATGTCCTTGAACAAGTGACATGTCCTTCTCATGGCAAAAGGCAGGGTAGTAGAGGGAAATGCCAAATATGCAAGCACAATCCTCCCTCCCTCCCTCCCTCCCTCCCTCCCTCCCTCCCTCCCTCCCTCCCTCCCTCCCTCCCTCCCTCCTTCCTTCCTCCCTTCCTTTTTGTTCATCATCACCCGAGGATATTTTTCCCATGGCTTTTTTTTTTAGAAAGAATGAAAGGGAGGGAGGGAGAGAGAGAGAAAAAAACATTGATGTGAGAGAGACACATTCATTGGTTGCCTCCCACATGCACCCCAACAAGTGCTGGGGATCAAACCTGCAACCCAGATATGTGCCTTGACTGGGAATCAAACCCATGACCCCACGGCGCTCGGGCCGACGCTCTAACCACTGGCCGACGCTCTAACCACTGGCCAGGGCTACAAGCACATTTCAAACCTTTGTCCATGGTGCACTTTCTAATATCTCATTTTTCAAAAAAAGTCACATGGTCAAGTCCAAAGTCAAGGAGTAGGACATTTCATTGCACCCCCATAAGGCTATTGCAGGGGTGTGGATAATAATACTGCTCAGGAGAAAGAGGGAGTAAGACCAGCGATCCAGCGTCCCCAGGTAGGAAGTGAAAAGGGTCGATGTAGTAGGTATGGTGCCAAAACTGAGAGGGTGAGCAGGTCTGCCCAAAGCTGCAGACAATCTGAAGACTAGTAGGACTTTTTAAAGGCGACTTAATGTAGCTCAGAGAGCACTGGTGACTTTTAGACACTACATTGTTGGGGATAAAAGCTGGATTAAAGGGAGTTAAGACTAAGGTAGATATGAATCATGGAATTGAATTGATAAGGGGCGTTTATGAAGAGCTGGGAAATGGAAGAAAAGGGCATATTCCTTTTTTTTTGTAAAATAGGGGAAATCCTATAGAATTGGGACTGTTAGAAGCAGAAGGGAAGGGAGATTGAAGCTGGGTGACTGGTAGTTAGGGAATAATTGTAATCATCTAGTCAGGCAGGGGATGGTATATAATGTAGACGGAAGGGCTAGCTTTAATCCACAGCTAACATTTATTAAGCATTTACTGTGGCCCAGGCACAGTATTTTGCATTTATCTCCTTTAACTCTTAAAATAACCCTGTGAGATACGCAGGATGTGTTATCCCTATTTCAAAGCATGACCAGAAGCTCAAAGGCAGTAATTGCCCAGGGCTACCGAGCTAGTAAGTGTCCCAACGGGCACCAGAATCCAAAGGCAGTGCGAATCATCCTGAGGAACCATGGGCTTGGAGGAGTCATGAGTTGAAGTGAAGATTATGTCCCCTCGAGCCTCACAGCCATGAAGTGTATTGGTGCCGAGCAGGGAGAGAAAAAGGCGGTGGCAGTAGGAAGAACGTATAAATAGCATTGGCAAGGAGGGTGGCATTAGAAAGGGTCACGCTGTAATGGCCAGCATCTCACCCCCTCCGCCAGAGATCTGCACCTGGACAAGAGAAGCTGAGGAAGAAACGGAGCTAAGGTGCGAGACTTGGCATGCGCACTAACGGGGACTGTAATGACTAGTAAGATGCTGGAACCAGGATAAGAACATTGGGGGCGAAGCTAACTGACTAACAGGCTGCAGCTTTAGCAGGTACGTGAGTATATATTTAAAATAGGGATCAGGGGAGGGCAGCGGGGTGACATGGGTCACAATGGGAAAGGGAGCTGAGCGAGCACCCTGTGCTTTTTCTGGTGCCGGAGAGCCCACAGTATTCTGGGTTAAGAGAAAACCAGCAGACCCAAATTAAATCTTGGATATTGAGCATCACAGAGACAGTTTTAGGGGTGGGGTCAGGGGAAGGAGAGGCGACACTGGGCCTTCTCATGGCATTACTTTCTTCTGCTTCCGGAGATGAGAGAGCCACTGGGACTGGACTTGCTCTCCTGCTGTAAACAACTAGAAAACCAGACAAAATCTATGAAACAGCTCTTTTCAGGTGTTAGACAATGGGCAGCGTAGTTCCAGAACCCCTCAAACAAGGGAAACAAATGAGATAAGCCCCATGCTAGTACCAGATTTGTGCCTGGAAGCGCTTTCTGAGCCACAGCACAGATCCAAGCGGAGCCTGCTGGTATGGCTGAGTTGAGGAAATAGAAATTGGAATTGGAGAGGCAGAGGTGGCTGGCATGTGCTGTGCAGAAAACGCTCAGGATCTGCACAGAGGTCCTCTTGCATCCACGGCTGAGTACTAACTGTAGGGTTAAAAAGAATGACCAGGTGCTATAAGTGGAGTAATTCCCAGGGGTAATGCAGAGCTAGTAGAAGTTTGAGTTCTAACCAGCCAGAATGAAGGATCCTTGTTGAACACCAAAGGCATACCAAAGAGACCCCCAAAAGTCACAGCTCGGTAATAGGACTAAACTCTATTTTATAAAGTTTTAATAAAGCTTATAAAAAAGATCAAGCTGATATGCAAGTAAATTAACTGCCTGACAGAACATAGTCCAACAGTCATTAAAAACAACAAAATTCACCATAAACTTTGCCATTTCCAGCATTCAATCCAAAATTACTAGGCATGCATTAAAGCAAAATAAAAAAATTTTAAAATGGGATGAATAACCCTGCCTTTGGATTCTGGTACCGGTTTTGCCACTTGTGCCTTTGAGCTTCTGGTCATACTTTGAAATAGGTATAACACATTCTGTGTATCTCTTAGGGTTATTTTAAGAGTTAAAGAAGATAATCCATGTAAAATACTGTGCCTGGGCCACAGTAAATGTTTAATAAATGTTAGCTGTGATGGTGAGATAATTAGGAGAAAAATCAGTTAATAGAAACAGGCCCAAAATGTCAGAGAAGAGACAATTAACGGCCGAGGCCTTTAAAACAGCTATTATAAATATGCATGTAATTGGAACCCCAGAAAGGGAGGCGGGTGAAAGAAAAAAATGAAAGGAGTAATGACTAAAAACCTGCCAAATTTTGTGAACGCTATAAACTCACCTATCCAAGCAGCTCAACAATCCCCAAGCAAGATAAAAACAAAAGAAAATCACACCAAAGGAATTCTGGATCACATTACCGAGGACAATTTTATGAAGAGAAAAATGTCAAGAACAGGCAGAAAAATATTACGTACAGACAGAGACACACTACTTACAGAGGAAAAAAAGATAGCAATGCCCGCATGCTTCTCTTCAGAAACTTTTTAAGCCAGAAGAAAATGAAAGGGTATCTGTAAAGTGCTGACACCAAAGCGACCGAACACACTAATAAAATAGAACCTTATAGACAGGGAAAATATCCTTTAAAAATAAATATGAAAGACAGACTGTTTCTGAGAAACAAGAGCTGATGACAGTTGTCACCGGCAGACCTGAAATGCAAGTTCTCACGTCTGCGCAATAGCAATGAACTCCGCAAATGAAGAGCATTGTGTGTGTGTGAGTACAGCCCTAAGAGGTTATACACTTTGTGAGTCCATTTATAGGCAACGTTCTTGAAATGGCAGGATTATAGGAGTGGCGAGCAGGCTAGTGGCTCCTGGAGGTGAGGGAAGGGTGGGAGGAGAGCGAGAAGTGGGTGTGGGCCTGGGAGGGAACTGCAGGGGATCCTGTGGGTTTGGTGAGGTGCTTAGAAGGTATTTCAGTGAGGAAACGGTCTTTTCAATAAACGGCTCCAGAAAACTTGATAGTGTTTATGGGTAAATACAAAAAAGTAAAAGTTCAAAGATGAACCTCAGCCCTTGCTTCAAACTAGACATAAAAATTACCTTGAAATCAATAAAACAATACAACCTCTGGAAGTCATAGGAAACCTTCGCAGCTTTGGGGTAGGCGAAGATTTCTTAGGATACAAAATGTTTGAAACATAAAAGAAAAAAATAAATACATCGGGCTTCATCAGCAACACTATTAAGAAAGACACCATTAAGAAAATGAAATTCCTAGCCACAGACTAGGATGAAATAGCTGATAAATAAAGGACTCAGACAAGTCAGTAATAAAGAATCAATTCAATTTCTTAAATAGGCCAAAGATTTGGACGGACATTTTACAAAGGAAGTTGTATGAATGGGCAAAAAGCACGTGAAGAGATGCTCAATTTAATTAATTATCAAGGAAATGCAATTTAAAAACCACAATGAGATACTGACTAGGATGGCTAAAATGAGAAAGACATAACTTTATATATTGCTGGTGGCTGTGTAAAATGATGTTGACATTTTGGAAATCAGCTGGGCAGCTTCTTACAAAGTTGAGCATACACTTACCATAAGACCCATTGTTTTCACTTCTGTGCATTTACCATACAGCGGTGACAACACAGGTCCACGCAAAAACTTATACATTAATGTCTATACTATCCCAAATCAAGAAAATCCCAAATGTTCATCAGCATATGAATGTATAAACAAATTATAGTAATATATTCATATGATGTAATACCATCAGCAATAAACTAGAGATACACGTAACAACATGGTTGAATATAAAATATATTAGGCTGAGTTTTTTTCAATAAAAATAGACTCAGAATAGTACTCACTGTGTTATGTAAATTATATGAAATTACAAAAAAGGCAAAACTAACTCGAAATGACATAAGCAGATGAATGGTTGTCTGGGCTGGGCACTGGGGCACAGACAAAGATGCTCAAGGGAATTTGAGGGTAATAAAAATGTTCTGTATCTTGATTGTGTTGGTGTTTACATTTGTCAGGACTCACTAAACTGTAAACTTCAAATGGGAACATTTTGTCACATGTAAGTTATATCTCAGTGAAGTTGTTGTTTTTTAAAAAAATCAGCTAGTTGCTTTTCAGTTGGCCTCCGGCACACACATACACCAGGCTGAAGTGGAGCACCTGTAGGTGGCTTATTTCATTCTGTTGTTGTTAATTCTCAGCAGAGGGTACATTTTTTCCATTGATTTTTAGAGAGAGTGGAAGGGAGGGAGGAGAGAGATAGAAAGAGAGAAATATTGATGTGAGAGAGACACATCAATTGGTTGCCTCCCGCACACGCCCTGGGGATTGAACCTGCAACCCAGGTATGTACCCTTGATGGGGAACCGAACCTAAAACTCTTTGGTACATGGGCCATTTGCTCTTACCACTGAGCCACACTGGCCAGGATGGTTCATTTCATTCTTGACATTGCCTGGGTCTTACACGAAATTTGTATTTATGTATACATATATATGTATATGTGTATATATGTATATGTATGTGTATACATTACAAATATATGCTTTATTGAAATGAAACTTGAATCCAACACAACTCACTGGTTTTTAGTATATTCACTGAGTTGTGAAATGATCAGCACTATCAACCTTAGAACATTTTCATAACCCTCCCAAAGTAAACCCCATACCCATTCACAGTCACTTTCTATTTCTCCCCGCATCTCGTAACCCTAATTAGATGAACAAGTCTGCCATTAATCCACTTTCTCTTTCTCTTTCTCTATATAGTGTGCCTATTCTGGACATTTCATATGAATTAACAAATGTAATGTGTGGCTTTTCTGACTGGCTTATTTCCTTTCGAATAGTGTTTTCAAGGTTCATCCATATTGTAGCGTGTATCAGGTCTTCAGTTTTTAAAAAATTTTTCTCTTTTACTCCTCACTCGAGGATATTTTTTCCATTGCTTTTCAGAGAGAGTGGAAAGGAGAGAGAAGCATTGATGTGAGAGAGACACATCGATTGGTTGCCTCCTGCATGCACCTGACTGGGGCCAAGGATCACGCCTGCAACCGAGGTATGTGCCCTTGGCCAGAATCAAACCTGGGGCCCTACAGTCCACAGGACAATGTTCTAACCACTGAGCCAAACCGGCCAGGGCAGTACTTCGTTTTTTATTGCTGAATAATATTCCACTGTATGGATATACCATATCTTATTTATCCATTCATCAGTTGATGGACATACTAGCTCTTTCTACCTTTGCTATTATGAATCGTGCTGCTATGAACATTCATGTACGAGTTCTTAAGTAAACATATGTTTCCATTTCTTTTGGGTATATACCTAGGAATGGAGTTGCTAGGTTACATGGTAACTCCGTGTTTAACATTTCGAGGAACTGCCAAACTGTTTCCCAAAGTATCTGCACCATTTTACATCCCTACCAGCAGTTTATGAGGCTTCCAGTGTCTCCATATTGTCACCAAGGCTTGTCTTTTTTATTATCTCCATCCTAGTGGTATGAGGTGGCACCTCATTTGGGTTTTGACTCACATTGTCCTGATGACTAATGATGTTGAGCAATGTGTGTTTATTGACCATTTCTATCTTCTTTGGAGAAATGTCTGTTCAGTTCCTTTGCCTGTTTTTTAATAAGGTTTCCTTTTTATTATTGAGTTGTAAGAGGTTTTATTATATATATATATATATATATATATATATATATATATATATATATATATATATATATTCTGGATACAAATCCCTCATCAGATATATGATTTACAAATAATTTCTTCTATTGTATGGATTGTGCTTTCACTTGCTTGATGGTATCTTTTGCAGCACAAAAGTTTTAAAGTTTCATATAAATCTAATACCTCTTTTTTTTTTCTTACTTGTGCTCTTGGTGTCACAACTAAGAAGGCTTTGCCTAACCCAAGGTCATAAAGATATACCCCTGTATTTTTTCCTAAAAGCTTCTCTTGGTGGGAAGTTCTAATAAGGGGTTGGGTGAGATGTGACTGGCAATGACTGTAAAAACTTGAACCGAGAGAAGTTAGAATTCTACAGTGAGAATGTGCCCAAGTGGGTGATTTGTCCACGTGCCTGACAGAGCCAGGGAAGGAGGCAGAAGAGGCCAATGATCCTTGCCTCCCTGAGTGTTCAGTGGCTTTGTTGTTCATCCTTCCCAGCTTTCTCATCACTTCGCCCCCCTGCTGGCTTCCCCAGAGGCCAGTGGGGGAAACAGTCTGGGATGGAGGGTGGGCGGCAGAAATCCTCACTGAGCACCCAGTCAGAGAGAAGAGAAGGTGTTTGAGGGGCCATTTCTCACTCTCCTGGGGAAATAGAGTGGGAATTACGCCAGCCAGGCCCTGATTTGGGAAAGCTACGTGAAACACCCCTCACAGACAGTCTCTAAAGAGTGGTTGGTACTCATGCTAAGAATGACTTCAATGAAAAACTTTGACTCTAGCTAAATGTGGAAAATGGGTTTTTCAAGGGTAGCTACCCAGAGAGCTTGAAACTCTTGCTCTATAACTAGCTCAGCTGAGAACTCAAGATTCAGGGGGAGGACCGTTTGGAAGGGTCTTGATGACGAGGGTGGAGCGACATGCAGAGGAAGAAGCTAACCTGACTTCAAATGTCAGCACATTGCCCAGGGCGGGAGATCGATCACCTGCCAGCCAACTGGTGTATTAGGTTAAGAGTAAGCTAACTGCCTGGTGTTTTAAAAGCTTGTGAGGGTATCCTTTGAAAATAAATGAGTTATCCAACTACAGCTCAAGCACTAGCAGGTGGAATGAATCCCTGAAGGAGGAAGTTCTAAGGGGAAAGTAGATTACAGCAGAGCCCAGCCCCTGGACCACATGTGGAAGCGTTGCCCGCATTCCCAGCTGTTCCAGAGAAGCAGCAGGCGGGTGGAGAGGGCAGGGGACGCCCAGTATCCCGCGAGGCTGAGGCCGGGCCCGCTGTCCATGGTGCTAGTGGAGCTGCTTCCAGCTCTCCCGCCAAACAATACCCTTAATACCCTTTCTTACCTGCTCTATTCTTATGATTAGTTCCCAGCCTAAAAAGGGAGAGTACGGTCAAGGTCATATCCTTAAAAGTTCACAGACAGCTGCCGGACTTGCCCCTTTCCCCTGGCGGCTGCCTGTAGCCGTGGCCACAGTGCTCACACCTTTGGTGGAGCCATTGGCCACCACAGAGGCGGTATTATTTTGGGGAGGGGGACTCACCTCTGCTTAGAAGCTCACAGTGGATAATGAGAGGGATGAGAAAGCACGGGTTCATGCCTCTTTTTCTTTAAAATCTTTGTTTAAAACATCGTGTGAGAGCATCAAAGCCTTGGTCCCCTTGCTGCAGTTTCTACCCCTGCGTACTGTGGTTCCTTCCTCCAGCTCTCGGTGTGCCTTTGCCCATGGCTGGTGATGTCACTGGCCTGGGCTGTGGACAGTTTGGAGGTAGAGAAAGCTTTAGATGATGCTCTTGAGAGATTTTCATAATTTCCCAAATTGGTACCTCTTACCATCCTTCATCATTAAACATTTGTATCCGGGTGCAGCTGGGTGAGAATGAATGAGTGTAGCCTTTTCAAGAGAAGGAATTGCAAAGGGTAGGCTTCAGGGTGAGCCCCAGGCGTTTTTAGTATCAGCTTAAAATGGGTTGTCTGAGTAACCACTTCTTCTCCTAGGGGTTGGTACTAAAGCCAGGGCTAAGGACAGGCGCTCAGTACCCTGTACTCATATGTGCATAAGCTGATGTGTGGTGCAACTTGCACCTTGGTGGGCCAGCCCTGGGTGGATGAGGCACTCAGTTGTCGCTGGTGGGCAGCCACTAGTTGCCACTCTTGTCTCCAGGTCTCCCAGGCATATGCCTTCTCATTCTGCTCATAGCTGCTCTGGGGAAAGATCTGCCCCACAGACCCAGGCTTGGGGAGGTTGTGGGTTGTCCAGGTCCCTTCCTTCCTGGCTCTGACCCTGCTGGATGGAACTCAGCACTGATCATTCTTCCCCTGTCACCCTTGGACTAGATGAATGATCTGAGGCAAGTCGTTCCCTGAGCTTTGATTTCCTCCTTTGTAAATTGAGGGGCTCCTTCTTCCGTTTTTATTATTCTGTGAAATGAAGTAAAAAATTCTCACTGTGACTTGATTAATATTGGGAGGAGGAATTGAATGTATTGTATAAAATAAGATTTGTGGATTTTAAGTTAATGTGTGGATTCCAAATGTAAAGGCTCATTTTTTCTTATAATTAGTCATTTGCTCAAATTTTCCTACTTAACATAGACTCATATAGATAAAAGGCAGCATGTTTCCAAGATAACATGCTTTTTGATCCTTGGTTATTTTATCTAATGTAGTAAGACTTATCAAGAATGTCAGACACAGTATATAAATAGATAGACATTGCTCTCATTTTTAAAACTAGATAAATGCTTTGATAGCTAGAGATATTAAAATGTTACCTAATGCAGACTCATCTGTCTTCTAGAAGAAGAATTGAAATGCTAGACAGAAAATTCACAAGAAGAAAAAGAGAACTGGGTTGACTTTGACCAGGGTGGTTTGGGTCTGTAGGCAGAATTTAGACAAGGGTATTGGTCAGAAAGACAGAAATACCAAACTATGGATCTATCTGCCAGAAGTGATGTGAGCCAGGGTGGCAGAAAAACCTGAGAAGTCTCCCCCAAATTATGTTTCTCTGACAGGGTGAAGGGCATTGGTAGCTTTTTAAGGTCTTAAAGATAAATACTTCTCTGACTAGTTCTACCCGGTCAGGCTGCATCTGGGCTCTGTGGGTGCCCTGGTCCCTGGGAAAGAGTGACAATGCCCTTGCTCACCCAGTAGCCCTTGGTCCTCTTGATCTCCAGTAAGCCAGAGTCCCCCGGGGGACTTGAGGGTTTCCTTGGGGGATTGAGGGTTTCTGACATTGGTGAGCTCAGTGGGGTTGCCCTCTTATGGCGATTTCTAACTCTCTCTGCCATCTCTCTCGGAGGCCAGGCCTCTGGGGAGCGGTCGTGCCAGCAAGGGCTTTGCTACATCCCAAACTTGGGACACTTTCTAAACCTGGCTTTTTGTTATTTTGTACCTATTATGTTCCATATATCTCTTTTAAACCACAAAAGCCCTGCCAGGTAGGTGTTATCTCTGTTTGACAGAAAAGGGAACTGATTCCCAGAAAAGAATAAAAGTTCATGTGGCCAGTAAATGGGTGTTGATCGAACTCTGTCTCACTCTGAACTCCTTCTCTTTCTATCTCAACTGACAAATTACTCTGGTAAAATGAACATTTTAGTGGTTTTTAATCCAGTATTTCTGGGACCTCACATTCACACTTGATTGCCCCTAGAAGAGCCAACGAGTGATGGAAATGTTGGAGAGAGAGAATGGATTACACGGGTCCCCAAAGAGGACGTGTCACTCAGTCGAGATGTGGTTGTGAAAGTTCATTCTTTTGAGCATAAACAAATGGCATAGTTGTGCCTAGAATGTTCTAAGTTGCCTTTGTGCGAGTCTCTTCAATGGGATATTTAAGAAATTCTGTCCTTTTTGCTTGATGTGTGAGGCATATGTTTGCTCTGAAAGAGAACCATGGCATGAGCTTAACCTTGCAGAATGTTTATAGCTATAGGAGCACTTACCACTTCCCTTGGGCCAAGCATATTTGCCTAAACAGCATTTAAATAGCACAGCTCACCTTAGGTGGTAGATGGGATAGTGTCTTTAAGGGTGGACTTCTCTTTCCATAAGGGTTCTGTTAACTTCGTGGTTTACAAAGGACAAGGCACTCTTTTAGGTTTTTTCCCCTCTGCAACTTGTGGACAAGAAGCATTGAAATAGAAGAGTTCTTAGAAATCATTTCGATTGTAAATTAAAATTTACCAACCAAACACTGCATTCCTATGGAGCCCATATCAATGGAGGGCCTGCTACATGCACAGCACGATGCTGGGGCTTTCCAGACGTTACCCTCGCCTGGCCAGCCGTCTCTCCAGCCTTCTGTCTCACAGTGTCCCCTTGCTCTGCAAGCTCCCAGCTCCAAACACCTGAGCTTTTGCGATCTTTT
The DNA here is from genome assembly GCF_964146895.1 of Miniopterus schreibersii. NCBI lineage: Eukaryota > Metazoa > Chordata > Mammalia > Chiroptera > Miniopteridae > Miniopterus > Miniopterus schreibersii. Next base: position 26,943,214 of record NC_138119.1, read on the forward strand.
GAACATACTGAGCTCTTCCTTCCCTCTGAGCCTTTGCCAATGATGTTCCTTTGGCCTGGAGTCCCCTCCTCCGCCCTTTCCTTAGCCGACTTTTCCTCCTGCCTCAGACATGCCTCCCCACGGAGAGGCTTTCTTTACTCCTCAGCTGGAAGAAGCCCACCCACCCCATTTTGCTTTCTTTCTAAACACAGTGTTTTTAATCCTTCTAAGGACTTCTGTTTGTAATTACATATTTGTTTGTTGACTGCTTTAGTTTCTGACTCCCCCACTAGCCTGTAAGCTATGTGAGGGCCAAGAGTCTGATCTGCTCACCAGAATACCCTTAGCATCTAGCTGATTCCTGACACATAGTGGGCAGGCACTCAATAAATGCTTACTGGTTCGGGAATTAGTCTTAAAAGCCCCAGTTGATGCAGCTGAAGGTTAGAGTGGTAGTGGGACTTCTCAAATTTACCTGCCGAGCGAATGGCAGAGCTAGGGCTCTAACCTAGTTCCTGACTGTCAAATCCAGTGCTCACTTCACTTTACAGTGCTATGGGACCTTTATTTAGAGAACAAAGCTTTTTTGCCTCATTGTTGGACTGATAGAAACATATCCTTTTAGCTGCTATGTCTCAGCTCAGCATTAGAGAGAGTCCTAAACCAGGCACCTGGACACATCAGACTGAGAGCACTTTGAGGGAGAAGACAGCATGTCCTCACTTTACTGCAGCTCCTTGGGCTCAAGAGTCACCACTGTCCAGAAGCTGGCGGTGCTGTGACCAGAGAGAGGGCTGGGTTGACTCCTTTCTCTGTTCCCAGAACAGAAAGCACATAGCTTTGTCTTATGGGGATACATGAACCAGAAAGACTGATTTTGAACAGCTCTTGGGTGAACAAGAAGGTCAATTTAGCAGGTGTTAGAAGGCAGGGAGCTGCATCTCTCTGGTTGGGTCTGAAATGACCTTTTTGTGTATGAAAGAAGAGATACTGAACATGGCTACTGAAGGCTCTAAAGAGATGGGAGAGGCATTTGGAACAAGCTCTAGAAAGTGGGCTTTTGCTCTGTCCATGGATGTTGATCAGTGATGCCCATTTTCCCTTTCCTTTCATGAAAGGCTGTCCTTGTGGTTTTGACTTATCATAAATCACTGGTTTTGGAGTGGCATTGTTCTGCTGCTTGGCTTGCTGTCGGGGCTGCTGCATTAGGCCTGAGTTGGTGCCCCAAGTCCCTCAGGAGCCTCTCTTTGCCAAGGCCCAGCTAGCAGAGCCATAGGAAGGGTGAGCTGCCTGCCATCTCTGGAGCCCACCTCGGAGTCAGCAATTAGTCTCTGGGTTCTGTACTCAATGCTGATCAAAAGCAATACAGATTTTAGTACTGAGAAATAGGGCGCTGCCATGACAAATGTCCAAAAATGTGTTGGTAGCTTTGGAACCAGGTAATGGGTAGAGGCTGGGAGAGTTTTGAGGTGCACACTAGAAATATAAATGTTAAGGGCAATTCTGATGAGAACTCAAACATAAATGAAGACTGTGTGTTAGAAATGGGAGGAAAGGCATTCCTTGTCATAAAATGGCAAAAACTTGATTGAATTGTGTTCTAGTATTTTGTGGAAGACAGTGCCATAAGCAATGAAATTGGATATTCAGCTCAGGAAATTTCTAAGCAAAGTGTTGATGAAGTGGCTTTGTTCCGCCCTCCAGTTTGTAGTAAAATGCTAAAGGAGAAAGATACATTAAAGAAGGAATTGTTATATAGAAGGGAACCAGAACTTGAAGATTTGGAAACTTCTCAGCCTATCTATATTGCAAAAAAAGAGAAAGCATGTTTTGAAGAGCACATCAGGACTGTGGCTGGATTATCACTCAATAAAGAATGTCACTTACTCCTTTAACATTTCACTGCCAGTTTGAACCAAAGGGACCAGAGATGGGAAAGTACGAAGGAATATTGTTGGACTTCTTGCATTTGACAACATGGGACGATAGAGCTAGTCACCTGCGAATGTGTGCTGCTCCTCCAGAAGAGGGACAGTGACCCTGAAGGCCATTCAGAGGTCATCAGGGCCACCGCCTCAGTTTCACCAGGCCATATGGCCTCTGCCTGAAGCCTTGGGTGTGAGACCTCCCTGAAGAACCATGGGGGCAGGAACTTCCAGAACCTTGGAGGTAGGACCTTGCTTGGCAGAACCTTACGGGTGGGACCCCATCTAGAGCTGTGAAGGTGACTCTGCCACCCTAATCAGCCTGAAGGGCAAAGTATTGAACCAAAGAGGATTATTCTTAGGCTTTAAAAGGTGTTGTAATTTGCCTTGTTAGGTATTTATTTATTTGTTTGTTTGTTTATTTATTATTTGTTCTCACCTGAGGATATATTTTTTTATTGACTTGAGAGAGAGAGGAAGAAAGAGAGAGAGAGAGAGAGAAACAAACATTGATTCCCCTACACACCCCGATCAGGGATCGAACTTACAACCTAGGTATGTGCCCTGACTGAGAATTGAACCCATAATCTTTTGGTGTTCAAGACGATACTTCAACCAACTGAGCAACCTGATCAGTCTGCCCAGGCTGGACCTGCATAATATTTAGATGAGACTTTGGATTTTAGACTTTATGCTGGAAGAAGTTAAGACTTTGGGGGCTGTTGGGATGGAATTAGTGTATTTTGCATGAAAGAAGGACATGGATTTTGGTGGGGCCTGAGGCAGAATGCTATAGACTGACTGAATTGTGTTCCCTTGGAATTCATATGTTGACCCTAACCCCCAAAGTATTTGAAGACACCTTTAAGAGGTAATTAGAGTTAGGTAAGGTCATAAGAATGGGATCCTGATCTGATAGGACCGGCGGTCTTGTAAAAAGAGGACAAGAGATTGCTTTGTGCATTTGTGCATGCACTGAGAAAATGCCACGTGAGCACACAGCAAGAAGATGGCTGTCTGTAAGCCAGGAAGAGAGTCTTCACCAGAAATTGAACTTTACTGGACCTTGATCTTGGACTTTCTTCAGAATTGTGAGAAAATTAATTTCTGTTGTGTAAGTCAACCAGTCTTTGGTATTTGTTTTGGCAGCCTGAGCTGACTAATGCAGTGAGATGCCTGGAGATCACTCTTACACTAATGATCTAGAACCTGAGTATCTAATATAGACTACTGAGTCTTGACAGAACTCAACTCAAATGCTTATTTCATGGAATTGAATTTATTAAGACAAGGGTCAGGAGAAAGCAGCCATATGACCAGCCAATGAGAGACATGAGCCTTGGAAGATTTATATTGTTCATGCCCCAAATTCTCTACATCAGATCATCTTCTAAGGTGTAAAATGACAGGCAGGAGAAATCATGTATTGGGTAATGTAATTCAACATTTATTGAATGTTTACTATCTATAAGGTACTTTGCTAAGAAGGAGAGTTCCTCTCTGAGGAGAAGGCATTAAGATTCATAAGATGTGGCCTCTGCCTTCAAAGAACCTGTACCTCTATGTCATTCCTGCCTCACAAATCCTTACCACATAAGTGGACATTATCAACGTTAATGTACTTCGGGTGAGCTTACCCAGTGATCATAATTATTCTTCATCTTCAAGGACAGTTGCCTTCTAAGATCTGGCCCCGCCTGTCATTCAGCCTTCCACTCTTCCTCTCTGACCTGTATTTATAGAGCATGGGGACTGGCTTCATTCTATCTAGCTTTGTTCCTAGTCACCTTTATCATCAGAGAAATGCTAAAAAACTTCTAAAACATGGGAAAAGAAGTGATAGGGTCATATGTTACAACTACTGCATGAAAACTTGACTTAATTTAGGTCCCGGTGGGAGATGTTAGAAGATGAAATTTAAATTTTAGTATATTATAATTTCCTGATAAGCACTAATGATTATAATGAAACTTCCCTCCTAACCAGTGGTTATGATTTTCAGTGGAAGTCACTTGACCCTAATTAACGGAGGCATTCTTTGTTTCTTTGCTGTTGTCTGCATTTGCTCTTTAGCCATGACATGAGTGACAGGCGGTTTAGCTTTTGGATTGGGTGTTACTCTGCACATAAATGATGAGTTTTGTTGCCTTGCTTTGAAATCTAGTATCTAACTCATATGGGGATTTCTAGGGCCAGGAATATCTATTGACTTTCCCATAAAAAATATGAAAAAAGCTTGCCTTTCATGTTGATGCTGCCATGGCCTTCCTTCGATAATGCAAAAGGCTGTGATATTTAAATTTGTGGGAAAATCAATCAGACATTTGTGGGTTAATTGGCAATATTTACATGCTACAATTAGTCTCATTAAGCTTTAATTATATTAATTAAACTCATGTCCTGGAGAGTAGGCATTTACTCGTTTCCCCCCCTCCCTGCATTCCTCCAAATGTACATCTTGAAGCTGCTTCCCTGTGGTTTTGTGAACACATGGGGCGGGGTTCATTTTTTTATTGTTATGACCTCAGAACAGTTCTAGCATATCATGAGCGCTTATAACTCTCTGTTGAATTGAATCATACATATACAGACACAGTTCGGAAAATCCATGATGGTAACTCCAGTGGCTTCTAAACTTGTTGTCTGCATAGAACAAATGCCTGAACAAATGTAAGTAGAAAACTTACATTTCAATGCCAAGTTTATGGCCGGCACAGTGTTAGGACCTTTCACATGTATTATCACCAAGGTAATTTTTCCTTTGCCCCAGCAGGTTGTTTTTAACAAAAAGCCAGCTGAAGCCAAAAGGAAATTGCTTGTTGGAAATCCATGAAAGCATCAGAAACTGCTTCAGGGGATTAATAAAAATGGGTTTTAACATTTTTATCTCATCACTAACTCATCACCTGTTGGGCCAAAAATTTTCTAGATGATATACGGACAGTAAGTCACATTGAACTACCAGCTCATTATTTCTTACTCACCCGGAGTCAATTACTCTTTACCTGGACTCTTCCTGAAGAAGGGCTGTAGGTGAGGTAGAGACAGGAGGCAAGCTGCCTGCTTCCATTATCTATGCTTTAAAAGGAGGTGACATAGGAGACACTGTGGTAAATGTGCTTTTAAAACAAAATGTGATTACAGATAGTAAATGGTTGCCCTCCATCCTTGACACTAAATGTGAATATTAATGCTGTGTGCTTTCATATGCAAACATGCATTAAATCAACATGATCCTGTAGGTCTCTCTGTTGTTTGGTTATTTTTAATTAGCCTTGGCCTCCCCGGACCTACCTTTGTGTGGGTCAAGATACAAGAACACAGGGACCCAGTAATGTTCACTTAATGGTAGTTTATCCCCATTGTGTAATGTCCTGGAGGATTTGATTTCAGAGACAAAAGAATTCCAACCCGAAGACCTGCGGATCCCAGATAGATCCCAGAGTAGAGTTCTAGAGCAGAACATCAGCTTTCAGCGGAAATAGGAGCGCGTAAGTGTTTGTTAAATGGTCAGGTTGGTCCTCTCAGCTTCTGAAGAGGTAAGCATATTTGCGGTTGGTTTCTTAATAAATTATACAACAGGATGTTCCAGGGGGTCCATTTCCTGAAGATGATTGCTCAGCATCATGGAGCACCATGCACTGTTAACACCATTAATGGCCTGTCAGGGTCTAGTGGTCTAGAAATGCCACTCCCATCTCTCTTGAAAACACATTCACTCAACCCGACAAGAAGAGCTATGCACCAGACAGTTGATACACTGTAATATCACTACTTTTTCTCACTACTTCTAAGAGGTCTCTCCCTACCTTCTGCGGATCTGGTGATGTGTCCACGTTAGATGATGTTGAATATTTTACAGGCATATTCTGTATTTGTTTTAAAACTACTTTATTTAAACTCTGGTTTACTGCCTTGTTAATACATGTAATGAATGAGGGAATGTGCATGGTGGGGCACCCGTCCCAAGCTGGGAAACAGCTTCTTAGAGCTCTTGCCATCTCTCAAGGTTGTCAACTTTATCGTCACTGAGGGTTTTTCAGCCTGTCTTATTTAAACTCCAGCTATGTTGTCACATGAAATCTAAAAATAGTAACACCACACAGGGGTGGTATGAATAATAAAACTCATGATTAAAGGAGCTAGCTCTGTGCCCGGCACCTAGTAACCACTCAGTAAATGTGAATTGAATTAGAATTTCCCCCACCATCCCTGGATCATCACCTCATTAAAGCATTGTACCTTTGGCTAGTGTATAATAGGTATTTTTCATCATGTCCATTTGTTAGCTCAGTCCCTCGCCATCTGTGTTCCTTGTCCACCTGCCAACCGAGAAAAATTATCTTCGTGTCTCCAAATGACAAGTTTGTTGTTTTTAGATAACACTTTTTTTATTTTGGGTTTTATTACAATGGAGTGCTATAGAGTATTATTATTTCCAGGGGATAATTTAATGCCTTATTGAGGTAATTAAGACCTTTATGTGGGTGAGCTTCCTGGTCATGGTAGGGGGAGGAAGCAATGTGCTCTTGTGCTATTTTTGGCTAATAGAGCAAATGGGAAATCCAGAGCTGGTGGGGGGACAGAGCCAAATTTGCAAGTATGTTAGGTTGTTAAATTTGCTGAGTAGTTGCATGTTGGGTCAGTGTCCATAGTCAGCTTGCAGTAAATGCACTCAATGGGGTATTTCTTTGGAGAAGTTTATTAAAGAAAGAGCTCAGGTTGTATCCAATTAAAAACTTGTTTATCAGAAGCCTTCAGAATTCTCAATCCTGTCATCCAACATATATTTCTTAATCCCCACTAGAGTGTGCCTGTGGATTTGAAGACACTCAGTCCCTGTCCCTGCATCTTCCCCCAAAGCCCCCACCATGGTGCTTATATTCCAGTAGTATTTACAATCCACTAGGGTCATTTGTAGATTCATGGGGTCTTAAAAAAAGGACATCCTCTTGACATATACACGGGAAAAGACTATTAGTGAACGGTTTCCACCATAATAAAATAAGAGAAGAGATTTTAGGAGCTTTGAGGTACATGTTGGGAGCCATGAGTCTGACCTCATTAGGTGTGAGGTGTGCTGACCAGTGGCGTAAACCATGGCGTCGTTCCTCCTGATGGTTTGGGTGAGCTCATGACTTATTTGAGTTTTGTTATTTAAACAGTAGCGAGGAAGCAGCTGTCGCTTAGCAGACCTGAGGGGCCTCTTGTGTCTGAAACGGTACCTCCACAGAATACTTTGACTACTAACCCAGACCATCCCCTGAAAACAGACTTGAACTTTCTCTTCAGTATCTTTAGAGAAGGCTCCAAACTTGCTTTTGCAACCCCACTTTGCAAAATTCTAGAAGCAAGTTCTTCCGGACGTCTTATCCCGGGCCCACGTGGTGTGATGTGATCATTGCATTTCGCCCTTTTCTGATGGGGTGCGCAGGAGCACCTCATCGCACCAGAGCAGCCTCCTGCCTTGCCCAGGCCTGCATGCAATAACCGTGAGACGTGGCTCCCCTTAGTGTCAGCTTGGTTTTCATGGGTTTTTCTCTTGTTTCCCTTTTTCTTTTCTCTCATGATGTATTTTCTCTCCCTGTTTTTTCATGTAACCCACCCAAAGACTGGAAACACTCAGGAGAACAGCTGCTGTGTTTTTATTTTTTCAGGTCCAGGCTGCTTTTTTGAAAAACAGCCAACTCCAAAGCCGTTATCTAAGTGTATACATTCCTTCACGGAAAGAAAAGTGCCCGATGCAGTTCATGCTGTGGACAAGAGACATCTGTTCTGTGATCCATGTTGCCATAGACTGAGAAAAAAAATATGTGATCAGATTTTCCCTGGAGAAACCTTTTGACAAACATCAGAGCATGTGTGCACGCATGTGCGCACGCATGCTTGGCTCACCCAGCCCTGGTTGGTTTGCTCATGGGTCCTGGGGCCATTTCCTTATTCCAGATAGATCTCCCTTTAGTTAGTCAAGAGGTTCTTTATTAGCACTGCAGAAGATAGCCTCCAGCCTAAGAGTACTAGGCAGTTCCTTTCACTATGAATACCAAAAATTTTTATTTATTTTTTTTGAAATTTATTTTTATTTTTAATATATCTTTATTGATTTCAGAGAGAGGAAGGGAGAGGGAGAGGAAGAGATAGAAACATCAATTATGAGAGAGTCATCATTGATCAGCTGCCTCCTGCTTGCCCCTGACTGGGGATCGAGCCCGCAACCCGGGCATGTGCCCTGACTGAGACTTGAACCGTGATCTCCTGGATCCTAGGTCGGATGCTCAACTGCCGAGCCACGCCCGGCCGGGCTATACAAAACCTTTTTAAAGTCTATCTTCTGAGTTTTGAAAGATTCTCAGAATATTCCTAAATGAAATTGAGTAGGCTATCACTTTAAAACTGGAGTCTACTTTGATATAAAGTTATACTGCTCTATAGGCCTCAGGGAACTTTCCTTACTATAAACTTGCAAAGAGTTTGTGAAAATGCTATTTTCTTTTTTAAGGAAATAGGCATTTGTTTAGCTCTTTACAAAGCATTTTCACAAAGCAATAACAAGAGGGCATTTAATAATTGCTAACTGTGTGATGGTCATTGTTTTTAATGCTTTCCAAGTTCATCTAATTCTCTCAGTAACTCTGTCAGATATATAGTAGTATTATCCCCATTTTCAGATGTGGAAACTGAGGCATCAGAAGCTAAGCGACTTTCCCCAAATCACGCAGCCATTAAACGCTAAGCCAAAGGATTCAGCTCTAGGTATGGCTGATTCCAAGGTTTTTGTACGTTCCACAACCCTGTGCCCCCTCTTAGTCATCAATGTCAAGTGAGAATCCTGAGTTTCAGAGCAATTAAGTGACCTGATTCTAGCTCTCCAGACAGAAGCGACAGGAAAAGGTTTAACATACTTTCTTTTTCCTTTTACTGATTTTTCCCTCCTATGTCGTGGACAATATTTTATTGAGCTCAAAGAATTCAGTGAGTCCCTATTATGTGCCAGGTGTTGCAATGACCTTTGGTGATACAAAGAAAATGAACTTCCTGCCCTTCGGGAATTCACAATCTGAGTCTGGGGAGTTATATCGATAAACTCACAGTGACAAATGCTCTAATACAACTAAGCACAGAGTGTTCTGGGGACTCTGAATAAGGGTGGCTAAGCCATCTGAGGGACTGTCCAGAAAAGTTTTATAAGGGAACTGAGTCTCCAGAAATGAGTGGGAATTCGCCGGATTGAGACAAGGAAGTTGTTCTGGGCAGAGGAAATACCTGGTGCAGAGGCCCAGATATATTTGAGAGCTTGGAGTCCTTGGGGCACCTCTAAGAGCTTCAGTGTGACCTTGGGTTTAGAAGAAGAGAAGCCGGGCTTAGATCCTGAAGAACACTGCAAGTCATGGTAAACAGAGTTGGCTTCTGCAGTTGCCTGGGTGTCATTGAAAAATTTTAAGCAGGTATTTTAGAGAATGGGCTAGAGAAGATGAAGTAAGTTTGGAGGCAGCAAGACCCATTTAGGAGGCTATTAGAACTGTCTAATAACAAATAATGAGGGTCCTGACCTAAGGCAGAGGCAGTGAGTCAAGCTTTTCCTGCCTCCCCAGGACACAATTAATTGATTTATTTGTTGCTTTCAGCAGCCTGCATGTCTGCCTGGCTGGCCCTGCTGCCACTGAACTTCCCTCGGTTATCTTTATAGTGTTTGCCTTTCTTTGTCCCCCTGGCTCCCGTAATTGACCTCGGCCCCTTGAGGGCAGTCAGTGTAGCCTTTTTGTCTTTGTTTTTGCTGCACACACACTGTGTCTGGCACGTGTTTTTCAAGTTTGAGATGGGGATGGTATCGGTGGAGCACGGCTGGAGCCTAGAGTCCTTTTCGGGACGGGCTGGAAGAAGGGAAGGATGGGGGAGAACTCTTACGCTCTGCAGTAAATCGAGGGGTGCTGGCTGACAGGTGAGAATCCCGTGTGACCCCACTTGGACTCTGCCAGAGTGCACCAGCAGCTTTCTCCTGGGACTTCAGGTAATTTCCCGGCAGGTTTACTGTCTAATTCTCAGTAATGTCACACATGAACTCTTGTGCCACCTCTTAAAAGTCGATTAGACCTCAACACAAATAATTAGAGATAGGAATAGCATCTGGTGGCTTTATAACTTATGTCCCTAACTACGATCCTATCCTCAACACTGTAAGTGAAACCCTGATCTCTTCCCTATAAATCCTGGGGGGTTGGAGGAGAGGGGCAGGGGGGTGGCCATTTAGCTTAGGGGCTTGCAGATTGTCTTTATCTTATTAAATATAAAAGCCTGCGTGCAAGCCAGTGTAGAAATCAGATTTTTACAAGGAGCTGTTCTCATTGATGCCTGGGTTTTAGTGGCCTGAAGTCTTGTCCAGATGTCTTCTCCACCCCTTCACCAATTCCACGTAAAGGGACTGCAAAAATCACGAATTAAGATCATTGATGTTTTCCTCTTAACTATTCACTTTGATCTAATTTCTCATAAGTTTCAAACCATTATTACTTGCAGGGTTTTTTTTACAGGCACTTGGTGGCTTTGTTTTTATGGTATAAAATGCTCCACCACTTTTGGGGCCCTGGTGTCTTCCAAGAAGAGGGGGATTTGGCTCCTTTTCTGCCTCCCTCCCTTCTTCCCAGCCTCCCTCCCAGGTCCTCATATCCTATTTTCCAGGATCGACTGGAGGTACACTCTTGCACCTAGCAGTAAATGCCTACAGAGACCCTGAATTAGAGGTAATGATCAGTTAGATAAAAGATTTTTCTGAAAGGGTAAATGTTAAGAAGGTAATGTTTCCCTTGAATTCACAGATTTTTGTTCTGGTTAAATTTTAATTATACCTCATGTGGTTCTGCTACATGTGAATATCTTTAATGGCCTTCGGGTTTTTACTGATTGTGTTAAAATTAATACTCAGCCTTATAGAATAAGTGGGTGAACGCTGTTCCTAAGGATTTTTCAAGATTACTAAGAGGCTTAGACAAATCCGAGAGACATCAGCTTGTTTGTGCCTTTGTGTGAAAATGTGGTCACTTATTTTTCTTGAATGCACACAAGTTGTTTGTGTATATAAAATTTGGTAAAGGATTACTTGTTAGAAGAAAAATTCTGTGGGGATGGGATTTTAGGCACTCTGTTGACAGTAGTTGGCCCATTGTTCCCCTTCGGATTTTGAAGGCTTTACCACTCATGTGCAAAAGCCCACGGTGGGGGGGGGCGGGGGGGAGGCAAAGGGCTTCGCCAGTCACGCAAGGTGGCTTTGTAATAACCTCTTTCTGTCCAGCAGAATGATTCTGAGGTTGTGCCCTACTTTCAGAAATCTGATTTATAATCACAACATATTCAGTAATTCTCAGCTCTGCTAGGGTTATTATTCACCTTGAAAAAAGTCTTTATAAGTAAGTGTATTTACCTAAATTGTTGAAACTAGTCCTCTGTTAGTGCTTCCCAGATGTTGTTTGCAGATCATTAATAATCTAGAGTGAGGAGAAGACAAACTTAAAGCTATGGTGTTTAGGGATTTGTAAAGATGGTAGAGTATCTCTAAAATGATTTAAATTCCTCAAATTCAACTTATACATATATAATTTTGGGGGGGAATGCAACACCTATTTAATGATTTGTCTAGAAGAAATGCAACTGTGATTTGCTATTTGACCTTCTGTATAATATATGACATTTCAGTGAGTAGAATGATGCCTGCAACCCCTTCTGCGGTGGCTTCTTGGGCTGAGTGAATGGGAAGAGAGGGTTCTGCCCTGCCGACCACGGAGAACTTACTCTCTCTCCCTTTGACTAATGTCACTGGTGGTCTCTGAAGGGAGGTGCTGACCTAGAAATTGACTGTCTTCCAGGTACTGATTACTTTCTTTTAAAAAGGTTATTTTTTTGTTATCTGTTCCTAGAGGGAGACCAAATAGCCCTGGTTATCCTTAAAAATACTTAGGTTCGAGTTTTTCACGTGTTTTCGTACAAGTCTAAAACAGGAATATCTGGTGTTCTTGAGAGTCACACATCCTCAAAGCTTAATAAAATCTTGATGGAGGAAGGAAAAAAATAGAAAATCTGAGAAGACTGAAGTGTGAGAAAAATGGGTTCATCAAATTATGCCAAGATGCCCAGAATTATTCTTTTGGGCTGCACATATTTATTGAGTGCCCAGGATATGCCAAAAATGTACTGGCTAGGTTAGGATTATCAAACATCTGAGCGGGATCAGATAAGAGGCCACGATATTTTCCAGCAGACCTCGAAATTGGTAAATCGAGATATATCCAGAGAGGACTGATTGTACAAAGAAGGTTTTCTGGAAGCAATTTTGGTTGAGAAACTGTTAAAGAAACAAGGGCTGTTTACGTGAAAAAGGGAAGATTTTTGGTAAGAAGGTCATGAGAAATGTCTCCAAACCTTCACTATTCAATATGATGGCCACTAACCACATGTTGCTGTTTAAATGTAAATTAATTGAAACTAAATTAAAATGTTAAAAATTAGTTACTTGGTTACACCAGCACATTTCACGGGCTCAGTAGCCACCTGTGGTCAGCAGTTACCATATTGGACAGTGTTCAGATATAGTGCGTTTTCTGGAAGAATTCCATGGAAGAGAAATAATAGATTTATCCTGCATATCTCTAGAAGGTACAGTTATGCCCAGCAGAGAGAAACTCGAAATTTTGAGCTGAAATTTTTCCAACACTCGAGGTGGCCAGTAACAGAAAAAGCAGAGTAGGAAGCTCTCTCAGAGAGGAAAGGCTGAGCCTGCGTGGCCCTGGTCAGGGACGCTGTGGGGGAAGTAGGAGGAGATGTCAGACTTCCCAGCTGTCAGACGGTGTCTCCCTGGCCACGTCAGGCCCTGAGCCACGGCCGAGCCAGCCACTCAGGTGTCTGTTCAGAGCTCTCTGTGGCTTCCTCCATCGTTTGGTGATAGAAAGTACCTGGTGGCCCGGCTGAGATGAATCTCAACTCTCTCTCAGTTCCATCTTAATCCGACTTGAACCTTCCTTGGAAAGGCTGGTAATTTACAAAGCTCGTTAGAAACTTTCAACAAAATTTTACCCAGAAAGAACTTACTTCTGGAAATCCAAAAGTGGGGATATATTTTCTGATTATCAGTTTGGGTGGCTGATGGATGGGGGTAATGGAAAGGCCTCGTTTTGTAACCCTGTGTAAGCTTGAGTTCTCCAAGATGCTATATATTTAAGCATTTCAATTTAAGCAGAATAAAACATCAGTTAGAAGTCGGCAGCAGTATTTTCCCTGGCTAAGCCACAAAGCAAATAGGGTTGGCCTCTGTGCTTGGAGAGGTCTGCATTCGCAAGGTGTCTTTATGGCAAAGTCATGCCTTCTCAAATACGTGGCTGAACTTAGAGACTTGAAGGGCCATGATTAGTAGGTATTTATAAGGCTCGTTAGTGGCTTTTAAAGAGACTATGCCTGAGAACTCAAAGAATTCTTTCTGGAAATCTAAACCCAGGGTTGGTTACCTGAACACATTCCTTAATTGGAGCTTGATGGTGTCGCCCTGCATATGAATCTCAACTCTGGTCAAGCCTGGGCAGTTTTATGGGCCTTTTGGAGTTCTGAAACGACACTCTCAAACCTCGCAAGAGTAGCAGAGGAGGGAAATGACATGCATTAAATTCGTTAGAATTGTCTCTCCACCAGGTGAAGAGAAACAGGTGCAGTTCTATAGTCACTGGAGACAGATTGTGGTCTGAACACCTCAGTCATCTTGGATTGGCCTTGTCATTTTCTAAAGTCTCCATGGGAAATATCTGTCCACTTTTTTCTTAAACCTTAGTTGTTTATTTAAAAAAAATTTTTAATTTCTCCTTCGGATTTAAACAACTAGCCTTTCTTTTTCATTCTTTCTCTTCTTCTGGCCAACTCAGAATCAATCTCATGATAAATGATGCTCTAGGCAAGTGTTATATCATGACGTGTTCTAACTCACCCTGGGCTTGAATCTCAGGTGTCAGTTCTGTGCCCTGACCCTCCAGGGAATTGTCTCCTCAAGGCGAACACAGATGCATTGATTTGCCAGAACTAGGTTGCCTTGGATGGCATCCTTGGTGTGACCTGGCTACACTGAGGAAGAAGCTGACTATCTGCACATAGTCAAGAGAAAGTTCTCATGGGAAGTGATGCGTAAGTGAGGTTAAAGGGTGGTGGGAGTTTGTGGCATGGATGAGAGGGGAAAAGAATTCCAGGGAGCGGGTGTCTCGTGCATATGGTGAGAAACGCCAGGACTTCAGATGCTTAAGGGAAACTCAAGGATGGTTTTGTGAAAAGAACGAGTGGGAGAATCATTCATTTATTAACAAATATTTATTAAGCACATTAGTGAATAAAACAGATTCCTGCCCTTATGGACTTATATGCTGGTGGAAGAAGTCAGAAAATAATCAGTATACATAATGAAAGTACTAAATTATTTATAAAGAGCTTAGAACAATTCTTGGTACATTATAAGGGCTACACCAGTGTTCGACTGATGAAACTGAATAATTTTATGTGTTTGTTTGAAAGCAATAAGTGCTGTAAGGGGTGGGTATAGGGTTTGGTAAAGGAAATTGGCAGTGCCAAAGGGAGGTGTTGAGAGTGGGTTATAATGTTACAACCTCTTTGGGAAGCCTTCTTGGAAAAGTACCATTGGGCAATGTCTTGAAAGAGGCACAGAGTTAATGGTAGTTATTTTGGTAAAGAACCTTCCTGCACAGGTAACGGCCAGTGCAAAGGCCCTGAGGCAGGAGAGTGTCTTCAGAAAAAAGCAAGGATGAGGTTGGAGAGATGGAAGGAGACAGAGAGGTCATTCTAAGTAAAATGGAGAGTCGTAGGGATGTGATTTGACTTAGGTTTTAAAAGGTCAGTCTGGTTGCTCTATTGAGAATAGACTTTAAGAGGGCAACATTAGTGGCTACATGAAGAGCCAGCCAGCTGGGCAACCACACAGGGTACCAACCCGTAAAGAGCACTGAAATAGCACTAGGAATTTTATAAGAAAGGTTTTTCCTACCAGAATTCATCTGAAGGAAAGTATGATATATAGGCAGTGAAACAACCCTGGGACATGCTTGGTTGGGTAACAGAGACATCCACTGAATGCCTATGGGTCTAGTTAACTGTAGGCTTTTTGTTTTGCTGAGTAGGAGCTGCAGTTTGGGGCCAGAGATGAACTGTGGGAATCCTAGAGGAGAGGCTAAGTGGGCCCTCCTTCTAAACTTTCCTCAGCTCAGAGCTCAGCCTCTTCTTAGACAGGGGTTCTTACTGAATTAGACTGCCCAGAGAGCCCTGTGTTTCAGCCCCACTGACCTAAGGAGAGATGCAGGGTTAGATCCTCAATGACCTTGAATACCCTTCAAAACATACCTAGTTACATAAACCATACACACTTTCATGATGGCCTTCTTTTCTTACGTCCAGCCCACAACGGAAAATGTTTTATTCATCCTGGAGCATTTTTATTTCATTCTTAGTAATAATGTTTCATTGCTATTCAGAAAGTCATCGCAAATCATTTCTGAAAGTGTCTGCTCTTGAACAGTGGGAGTTAGCTGAGGATGGCTCAGAGGATTGGATGCTGCTTTCCTGAAGGCACGGACCCTGCCTGGGAGAGGAGCCCTAGGGATCTTTGACATAGCAGTTCCCAGAACCACATTCAGGAAGGACAATCTTGGGCATTCCGTAATGATAAAGAGGTCAATTCTCCAAGAAGACACAACGATCCTTAAAGTATTTGTGTCTAACAACAGAGTGTCAAACTACACGAGACAAAAACGGATAGAACTATAAGGAGAAACAGATGAATCTACTGTCATAATGGGCGACTTTAGCACCCCTTTGTCAGAAATGAACAGATCCAGCAGGGAGAAAATCAGTAAGGACCCAATCGAACTCAACGACGCCATCAATCAGCTGGGTATAATTCCCATCTATAAACCACTTCATCCGACAGCAGCAGAACACACATCCTTCTCAAGCTCGTCTGAAACATTCACCAAGATCTGAGCCATAAAACACATCTTAACCAATTTAAAAGAATAGAAAATCAGGCAGTGCCTGCTCTCAGACCAAAGTGGAATTAAACTAGAAATCAATAGCAGAAAGATAACTGGGAAATCCCAGAAAGAACAGTCTGATTGTCAGCAACCGACTCTCATTGGACATGCTTTTGTTGGGCGCCTGCTACACGGCAGGTGCCCACGGGTGAGAACCATGGCTCTCATTTCCTGACTCCATGATCTCCGGCAGTGCTTGTACAGTAATATGTTAGGATTTAACAAGATAGTAAAACTTACCTGGAATTCATAATCTGCTGGCAAGGTGTGGGGGCGGGGTGGCCAGAAACCCTGACAGTGATAGCATATTCCATTAAGTGCGCTGAGATTTAGATGTTCCCGTGGCAACATCGAGGAGGCAGCCCTGCTCAGCGCCTCATTTCTTCCTTTGTTTTACTATCTTGTAGCCTTGGCCTATTTCTCTTTGTAATGCATCGTGAGTTCCTGGGTTTATGATATTTTCTGCATATTTCTGTGCATGTAAGTAAGGGCTCAGTAAAGGACTCGTGATGAACTAATGATAACTGCCATCACTGTGTGAATTCCTCGCATCCTCACATTTTCTCAATCACCCGATAGCCTACTGAGACAGGTATTTATCTCCATCTTAAAGATTTGAAAAAGACACACGAATGGGCTAATGTGTCCACAATAACCAGCTAAGGTGATGACTCTGGGAGCTGGTTTGTGTCCCCAGATGCGTCTGACCCCAAAGCCATGCTCCTAGCCACCACTGTAGTCTAGATCTGTCCTTTGTGATTTGAATGGAACAAGATGATTTAATACATTCTCTTTTCCAGTTCCTCTTTAGGAAAACTGTCTATTTCATTGGGACGTCACTCGTGATGTTTAAATGTAAACTGCAATGTACAAATATAACATATTAAAATAATGACTGTTTACTATTTAACAAAAGCTCCTTTAGCATGGAAATTGTCCTATTGATCTTTCCAGTTGTCCATTTAGACCCTTGAAAAGTAGTGATATTTATTAGTGTTTGTGGCATGATAAAATTACAAGTTAAAGAGAGAGTACACAGTCATGAAGGGTTTTGCAAGCTGATATTTTTAAAAGGTTGGAATCGTATTGATGAAATTGAAAAAAGTGAGTTTATATTCCATCCAGGTTTAAGATGGTGAATGTGTGTCCTGTCCGATCCCAGGTCACCACGTGCCAACTCCGCAGGCCCCGGGCAGACTTGGCGAAGGTGCTTCCAGGCTCTGTGCCCGCACAGCTTGGTCAGGAGGGATAGGTAATTGCTCACTGGGCTCTGCACACGAAGGCACATTTTGGAAACTGCTTTTTGCACATTGTCAGTTGGAAATGTGACTTTCAGAGTATAAGTCATTTTAGTTTGTATGTATTCAGAGTGACTGCAGAATTGCTTTAGCAGATTATTTCATGGTGAGAAGAAAAATACTTCTTTGATTTTTCTCAACTGAAACCCTGGAAGCTGAACTGGAGGTTGTCAGCTTCCTTCTTTCAATGGTTGTGCTCCCTTTAAAAATATGGAAAAGGGAAAATAACTTAACGCCCCCCTTCCCATGAGGGGAAGATGCTCTGCTCGTACATTATTTGACCTTTCGATGGACTCTTCGATAGTTGGTTTTCTTGTCTAAAACGAGCTGGGCTGATGTGAGGTTCCGTCTTTATTATTTTCACTTTGTTCTTCTTGGGCAGCATTACTGACTCCCTAGGGCACCACCTTGTGAAGTCATGGGTGTAGGGATAGGCGAGGACCAGGAAAATGGGTGTGGATGGCTCCCCATAAACACATTGCTGCCGGGAGAAAAGAGCTCAGACGATGGGACTGGAGACTGCAAATAAAAACTAAAAGCCCATGTTCTCAGTTCTCTAGTGCAGTGCCTCTCAAGATCTCATTTTTGATTTTTTAATATATCTGAACCATCTCAGACTAATACTACTCTTGTGAAAATAGAAATTAAATTTAGAAAAATGAAATTTAAAAGAGACGAATAAAATACAAACCCCAATTTTTATTAGATTCAACAGACATCAATTTATACTTCAGTAAACATATTCAGAACGCAGATGAAAAGGAAAGAATTGCAAACGCTTCACATTTTTAGTTGACATACACACACAAGTGATTACCATAGAAGATCCCTATTATACCTGTACTTCGGTCATTCCACAATCATAATTAAACAAATTTACGAGTCAAGTGCAATTCCTCATATTAAATGCCTGCATGCACACTTTGAACGAACACCGTGCATATCTGAGCTCGCTTCTTGCTTGCTAATTTATCTCATGTAGGTTGGACTGACAAAAATGCTATTCTCAGGGGACAGATGACGGAGCCCAGACTGAGTGCATCAAGAACCCGAGCCAGGGCTCAGGCACTTAACGAATTAAAGTGGGTTGTTGATGACTAGCTGCCTTTTCTGAGATAGGATTCTGGGGACTGCTCACCCATGTCAAAGGTCCCTCGGGCTTCACTCCCAGGTAGGTTCCACTTTTTTAGGACAGCAGCATCCAGTCCTCTGAGCCATCCTCAGCTAAACCCTATTCGTTCAAGAGCAGGCACTTTCAGAAATGATTTGCAGTGACTTGCTGAATAATAATGACACATTATTACTGAAGAAGGGGACAGATCTGCTCCCAGGATGAAGGAACAGAACATTCTCCTTAGGTTCTGGAGTCAGGAAAAAAAGGCCGTCATGGAAGCGTGTATGGCTTATATTCCTAGGTGTGTAATGAAGGGCACTCAAGGTCGTTCAGGATCCGAGCCCTGAATTTCTCCTTAGGGTGGTGGGATTGGCATACAGGGTCTCTGGGTGGTCTGCTCTTAGGTTGACAGGAATGAAAAAAGAGACACTAGCTAATTTAGCTCAGACGATTTATTTTTAGTTTGTCTCTGAAATGAAGCAAGTGGTGCTGTGTTTTCAAAATTCATCTTTAGCTCTCCATCAGTAACCAGTTCTAAAAATATTAAATTTAAATTACCTTTTGATGAAAAAACAAATTCACAGAATTTGCACAAATCTAGGAAAATAAATTAAAAACACTTTATTAAGCTCAGAAAATATTTGATGGTAACTTTTTGCAGATGTGCTGTATCAATTTCCTCACCTCCTTCATTGATAATTGTTAAATTCTGGAACATGTCATAAACTGTGGAAACTGTTCCTTTGAGCTTTTAGCTTTTGGTTTTGGTCTTTAATCTTATCTGACATTGAGAAGCGTCTTGCTTCCTTACATGGAAGTATCAATATCATTCACATAGCAAGGACAGACAAATACACAAGTCGAGCTGTCTAACTTATATCTTCAGAAAGCCAGTTTTTCACTTTGCAGAACACTAAGTTCATTTCATTCTGTACTTCAGACATTCTTGACAGAACTGTTCCTTTCAATAACTATCAAACGTCAACACACAATGCTGCTGTTTATACTTAGCTTCCTTCTCAATGATTTATTCAGAATCATCATGAGTTTAACTCATTTACCTTTACGCAATTCACTATTTTATGGCATCACTAAGTACAATGTTGAGTTTAGATGACTTTTTTGTTGTTGTTAATTCTCACCCAAGGACATTTTTTCCATTGATTTTTAGAGAGAATGGAAGGGAAGGAGGGATAGAGAGAGATAGGGAGGGGGGGAGAGAGAGAGAGAGAGAAAGAGAGAGAGAGAGAAAGAGAGAGAGAAACATCAATGGGAGAGAGACACATTGATTGATTGCCTCCCGCATGTACCCCCACTGGGTATGTGCAACCCAGGTACATGCCCTTGACCAGGAACCGAACCCAAGACCCTTTGATGTGCAAGCCAGCACTTTAACTACTGAGCCACCCTGGCCAGGACTGACTAATTTTTGAAGCACGTCTTTCTCAACAAAGCCAGCAACACATTAATTTACATTCTGGTGCAAGTTTATTAGTCTGGGTGATCATTCCAGAATGTTTTCCTATCATTGCAGCTGTGCTACCAGAACATACTCCTACACAACACTCCTGTTGGTCATGTAATCCTTCTTAGCTTTATGAGCTCATTGTGTCTTTTGGTAACAAGCATAAAAAAAAAAGATTCTTCCTTCGTATCACCATCATGTTCGACTACATAGGTACTGAAAGATTGCCATGTTAGCAGTATCAGGGCACTTGTCAGGTTGCAATGAAAAATACTTAGCTTGCTTTATTTAGTCTATGGGTTGGTCTTTTACATCATGAGCCTGATAGGTTAATCTGTGGTGTCATTTGAAAGTGGCACTGGAGCTACCTTCATTGCCATATATTTTTACCCAGCATTTTCAAGTAAACACCTCTGATGCAGATTTTCACTAATGGCATTGATTGCATATGGTTTCTTGTCTTAGCAACCCAAAGAGCTATCTTATTAGAAGCCTGCAAAGTGTTAATATGTAAAAATATTGAACATTCGCTTCTATGGCTTTCTAATGCTATATTCTTTTATTTCAAAGAATTCTTTTGGTTTTGAACTTATATTTTTAACCTTTTTAAGTTTTGCTGCCCAAGAAGTTTTGAAGGTTATCATTTGTTAGAACATCTCTGCCAGTAACACACTTTGGGGTTTTAGCGTGCCGCTCTCAACCATGGCTACAAACCCAAACTTCATATATGAGGAATGATATTTCCAAATAAAACTAGCACAAACTCTTTGGTCTCCATTTCTTTGGACTAGCTTCCATTGCCATTATTTTGTTTACTTCTACTGATACATTTAGACGAAGTATGTCTTTTCTTGAGACAAACAAGAGAAATCTTGTGAAATGTCTTTTAAAGTTTATAAATTAGAGCTAAAAATACATAATACAAATTTGTCTTAATTTCGTTTATAATGTTAAGCTATAAATTAAGAAGGGTTGATTAAAAATTGAAATGGTTACAAAAATAACAAGTTATAAAATTATGCATATCAACATTTTGTCTATCCACCTTGTCTTCTGAGGCATCCCTCGTATGAAAAGATATTTCTCTAGAAATTGTTGTTTTATTTTTTATTTTTTTAAACATATCTTTATTGATTTCAGAGAGAGGAAGGGAGAAGGAGAGAGAGAAACATCGATGATAAGAGAGTCATTGATCAGCTGCCCCCCATGCACCCCCTGCTGGGGACTGAGCCTGAAACCTGGGCATGTGCCCTGACCGGGAATCGAACCTCAATCTCCAAGATCGTAGGTTAGAAATTGTTGTTTTAAATCCGCCTGTAGCCTGTTCCATGGCGGGGGTGGTGGGGGCGGGTAGAGAGGCTGGGGTTTTATGGCCTGAGTTTTATGCATTCCATGCCATTTGCTAATCTAATTGTGTCCTGGGGCAATGAGATGTTTCCCCCTTGTCATGTGTAAGATCCAGGATCATACTGATTGCATTTAACGGGATATGTGGCATCAAACAAAAGTGCTGACATCAGGTCAACAAATATGTTCTGAGCCCTTCCAGTGTGCAGGGCCCTGTGCCAGATGTGGTAAGGGAATCCTGGGGTGAGATAGTCATGGTTTCTGTCCTGAGTGACCTGACAGTTTGGCAGGAGGATTCACTCAAACATAAGGTGTACTGATGATCTGTTGCTGCATAAGAAATTATCCCAAAGCTTAGTGGTTTAAAACAATAAGTTTTTTATTTAACTTGTAAATCTGCAGCTGGGTAGTGATTCATTATGGTGTCTCATTTCTGTTACACATGTTGTCAGTAGGCTTAACTCAACTGGGGACTGGATGATCCTCTTTCAAGATGACTTACACCCATGGGTGGCAAATGGGTCCCAGGATATAGACTGAGAATCCAGGGGGGGCTTTGAGCCAGGGGCCCAGGTTCCTTCCCATGTACTTTTCATCACAGGCTGCTTGGACTTCCTCATGGTATAATGACTGGGTTCCTAGTGTGAGTGTCCCAAGAGGTCAAGGCAGAAATGCATGGCACCTTAAAGACCTGGCCTCAGAAGTCACATAGCATCTGTCTACCATGCTCTGTCGGTTGAAAGCCACAAAGGCTTACTGGGTTGAAAAGAGGGGAACAGACCCATCGAGGGGTGTGTGGCAAGATTATAGAAGAGCATGCATGATGGGACATACCGTTGTTACCATCTTTAGAAATACCATCTGCCCTACAAGTTATTCATTTCAGTCAGTCAACAGATATTTATCAAGTGCTCCCTATGTGCCCGCTACTGTTAAGGGCTGGATAATCAAAGATAAATCGGGCAGGGTATCTGCATAAAGAAACTGATAGCTGCAGGAGAGAAAGATAACATAATTAACTATCTGGAATGAAATGTTTTAGGTACTATGCCAGAAGTTCATACAGTTTACAGTGATATCTCAGAAGAAGGGGAGGTGGTACAATTCCTCAGGGAACAGCATTTGAGTCGGCTGTAAAGAGGCGTATAGAGCAGCAGTTCTCAAAGTATGACCTGTGTGTGTGTCCATGGGGGTCCTCAAGACCTTTCCAGGAAATTTGTGAAGTTAAAACTATTTACATAATAATGCTAAGGCATTATTTGTCTGTTTTGTCGTGTTGATCTGTGCACCGAGGGTTTAAAAACAACATTGTGTAAAACAGCAGGCACCCTAGCATGAATTAAGGCGTCCAAACTGTATTCCTTTCCCTCGTAGGTATTACCACCACACACTCGTTGAAAAAAAATAAGAATGCAGTTTCACTTACGAATGCCCTTGACAAAGCAATACGAATAATTAAATTTATTCAATCTCGACCCTCGAGTGTAATTTTAATATTCTGCATGACGAAATGAGAAGAATGCATAAAGCACTGCTGCGCCCTGAAATAGGGTGATGGTTTCGAGGGAAGGCACTGGTACAGTGGAACTGTAAGCTGAAATAGCTGCTGTTTTCTTCCATGCTGATTTCAGTACAATTTTTATTAAAGAGAACAGCTGACAAACTACGATCAGCCACACTGGGGATTTGGCAGATGTTTTCTTGAAAACCAATGAGGTGAGCCCCTCACTCTAGGGAAAACAACTGACAAGATTTGTTGCCAATTATAAAATCAAAGCTTTCAAGCAAACATTCGAATTATGAAAAACTGGTATCTGCCACCATGAGTTTGACAGTTTTCAGTACCAAAGACAGTTCAATGCAATTGATAGTGATATTACTGAACAGGGGTTTTTGATAGTTTAATGAAATATGTTAACTTGTGGAAGAGCTGCATAGCTCAATGAGCATATTTTTTCCCAATGATCAATGCACAATGTTACAAAACATTGATCAATGCATGATCTGTTCAAAGTGAAAGATAGACCAATGGATTAGTAGAACAGAGGGTGAAAAGTTCATTGAAATGGCTTCAGATTCTACATTAAACTCGAAGAAGCTACCACTTGTTGAATTTTTGGATAGTATCAAAGAAGAATTTCCTTTGTTATCTGAAAAGGCTCTTAAAATATTCCTCCCTTTTATAACTACCCATCTGTGTGAGACTGGATTTTCTTCACCTTATTCAGCCAAGAACATCATTTCAGATTGAGTGCAGAAGCACGCATAAAAATCTAGCTGTCATCTGTTAAGCCAGACATTTAAAGCGTTTGGAAAAATGTAAAGCAATAACACTCTTTTTACTAATATTTTTATATTTTGCACAATATTTCTATTTTCATAAAATATGTTATTTGTTAACCTATAATGAGTTTATTACTATTTGTAAGTGGATAAATAAGTATTTTAAATTCTTCGATTTAATTTCTAATATGGTGAATAGCAATAGATATAATCCACATAAACAAAAGCTCTTTGTGGCCCCCAATCTTTTAAGAGTAGAAAGGAATCCCAACACCCACATTTGAAACCCAAATTTAACGGAATCACAGTCACTGAAATAATGGACATGGTGGGAACAAAGACTCAGGATCCGGAGTGAGAGAACTGGGCACATTCAGAAGACTGTACAATGCTCAGATGGACATCAGTGAGGGCAGGAGACAGAGGAGAGGTGCGAGGGATCAGACTGGCTGGGTAGGCAAGGGCCCGTGCAGTGAGAAAGTGCTCAGGCCTCAGACTGCCTGGTTCGAGTCTTGGTTCTGTCACTTGGTTCCTGTGTGCTCGGGGCAAGTTATTTAAGCTCTCTCTATCTCCATTTTTAGATATTTAAATAGAGTTAATAACAGTGCCAATTATGTAGTCTGTGAGGGTTTAATGAAATAATCTCTCTAAAACACTTGGCGTAGTGCTTGGCACAAAGAAAGCAGTCAAATATTGGCTATTTTTATTAAGGTGTTTTTTGGACTCTGTTCTCTAGTGAGAGAGAGTTTGGAGGGTTTTAGCAAGAAAAAGACATGGCTGGATTAAGATGTGCTGGAGAAAGATACAGGGAGAGTGCACGTTGTAGTTGGGACTTTTCTCAATGTAACGTGGTCCTCGGGGGAAGCAGTCACAGCTGAGCTCCGCTGGCTACTTTTGGGTGGAAGTCTTCATTCTGGGAAGGCTCTGGGAGCATCCCAGTGATCTGCTTATTTTAGAAACAGTTTTATATACAACTGAGAATCAGTTCTCTTTTGTGGGAAAATCCGCTGGCCCATTGACTTTCAAATTTGGGTTGATTTTTTCTCTCCTTTTCACTCAGTCAGCTATTCATGTGTGTTACTAGTTACAAAATCATTTCACTCTCCTCAAGCAAGTGGCTGCCTGGTGCCCATTCTCACAGTACTGTAGTGTTTCAGGTGGTCAAAAGTTACCAGGGGCACAGTCAGCAGAACTGGGCCTGTCCAAGAGCAGCTCACAGGGACACGGCACACAAGAAATCACTGGGTTATTACAGTGAAATTCAGTTCATCAACAATGTACTGTATTGAGCTTACCCTGTGCCAGGCACTGAGGAGCAGCAGAGGTGAAAGAATATACCCCTCACCCCCATCCGAAAGGAGCTTGCATGTCCTTTAGTGGGGGGTGGGTGCTGAGTTCAGTGGGGACCTCTGAAGTGGAACTGGGAATGATATGATCAAAGGAGTGTTTGGGTGATAGCGACCACAGTGTAGAGGCAGGATTTGAGGTGGCTTGGGAGGGACTGAAGAGAGGACAGGGGCTTGGGAAGAGATTGAAATATGGACCTTTAAGAAAGAATTGTTCTGAACACTAGACGCAGCAGCAGGGATGGAGTGGAGAAAATGAACAGTCCCTGAGAGCTACCACCACGTTCAGTGGTGGTGCTGTGGCGAAACTCAGAAACCTGGAGAGATTCACCACTCGGGGCTTTTCTGTTAACTGCAACACCATCAATAGAAGAGTAGATTCCATTATTTCTGTCTGCTATTCTTTTTGACAAATCTATTAAGGTATGTAAAATATGTTATCAAATAGCTAAATACAAGTTGAATCTTTTGTTTTTCTTCCTAAACTCAACGTATCTGACACCCCTTAGTTTAATTTTTATTTTTCTCTGTACCTCCAGGGTAGCCTTGAAAGCCTTGCAACCCTAGTGACTCAAGGGCAGGAGGCCCAGGGCGGTGGCCTGTCCTAGGTTTCATGGCAGACGCTCAAGGCTTGGCTGTTCAGACCCTGGTGAAGGTTCCGATTCTTCCTCCTGACACTTGGCCAGCCCTCCTTAGTCGTCTCTCTTCGTGAAAAATAATGACAGTGCTAATTTCAAGGCCTAAAATTACCTTTTTCTATATATATTGTTAATCTTTCCTCTTTCAAGGGAGAAAAAATTAAAAAAATAAAGACTGCCATATTTTCCTAGTCTCTAAAAAATATGAATTTAGCCTATGATTATTTCTTCTCAACTGGGAAACTGTTCATACATTAACTTAGTTACTAATTTCTTTAATGAACTACTCTCTCTCTCTTATTTTTTTAATCATCAGTACCCAATTATCATTAAGTACTTCCTGGCGAAGTACTTAATGATAATCAGTTGTTTTATAATCAGTTTCGTAAAGACATCACACTCCTTTCCTTAAACATTTTAAAAATAGTTGAACATAACCAGACTTTTCCAAAACCAGAGATCCAGTGGTTACTTGCAGACTAATTGAGAGGCTCATGGATGGTGATGCGGTAATGGTGCCGGTACGAATCTTGGGAAGTTCTTCGAAGTCGACTTGTTCACCTTCTCACCTGGGTATAACTAAACCTAGGAAAATGTAAATTTTATTTTATTTTAAACATATCTTTATTGATTTCAGAGAGAGGAAGGGAGAGGGAGAGAGAGAGATAGAAACATCAATGATGAGAAAGTCACTGATCAGCTGCCTCCTGCACACCCCCGACTGGGGATCGAGCCCCCAATCCGGGCATGTGCCCTGACCAGGAACTGAACCCCGATCTCCTAGATCCTGGGTCGATGCTCAACCGCTGAGCCACGCCTGGCCAGGCGGAAAAATGTAAATTTTAAACAGCTCTCAGTGAGTCTAACAAGCCCCCTGGTTGAGAATCATGGTCTTGGTGGCTCCAGCTAGGTAGGGCCCATCAAAATTGGTAATTTCACATGCGTTACACTCGGGAGCAGAGTGGGGAAGTCACATGTGATGATTTTGGGGGGACTTCTGGAAGAGTTACGTTTTGGGTTGGATCTTGAATAATAATAACATAGCACAACTGATATGTGCTGAGCATGGACTGCATGGAGCACTTTATATCCGTCATCACACTTAATCTTCACTGAAATCCTACTGTAAGGCAGATGGTATTATCCCATTTTTAGAGATGAGGAAAATGGAGCTCAGAGAGATCCAGTGCTTTGCCCAGAGTCACACAGCGAATAACTAGCAGAGCTGGTGTTTAACCCTTCAGTCAGTGTGGCCTAAACTCTGACTGCTTTGCTGTGTCAGATTCAGTGGGAGGGAGGCAGCGGAGACTCACAGGGTGGGGTAGTGACAAGAGAATTATTTCCTACCTGATCAAAAGTTTGGTGGAAGACATTTCTGGGCTTATAAGCAGTCCTCAAGCGAGCTATGGGCATCAGTATTAGGCTGGAAATTGTCTTTCTTTCTCTAAGAAGATGAGAAAGGCCAAGTTTTATCATCATGAATAGAGCTGGGTAATATCGTTCACTTCAGGTTTTCTTTCTAATTCCGTAATTATCATTCATAATCATAATAGCCTTACAGCTGTTAGATAGCAGAGTCAGGATTAGGACTACTGACTCACGAAAGAAGGAAAGCTATGACCAGTGTGACAATTTACAACACTGTTATTTTCTTGGCATCTTGTGTAATAGAAAGCTGGGGGAATCTATCATTCTGGGTAATTATTACTTTGGAGGCAATGTGGAGAGAGGCACTAGGACCTAGAGTGTCACTTAGCGGCTAAAAACTCCAATTCTGCCTTTGAAAACTAAGAGACTGGTGGATGGTGTGTGAGAAAAGTCCCAACAGATGTTGAGGTCAGGTGCTGTCAATAGTGGAGAAAGTGATTTTAATGTCTTTCTGTTTTATTATTGGAAGAGGTATTTCTTTAATAGGCCCTCTGAGCTGTCATTGTGATGTCCCAGTTAGTTTCCATGGTGACAGGAGTGCTCTCGGAGACTTTTCTTTCTTTTTTTTGTTTTTGTTTTGAGATGTAGCAAAACAATGAAGTTTGAGCTTTGCAAGAGCTTGGAACTTTAGGAGGAGACATAATTACTATTGGAAAGTGAGCCCAGTTAAGGTTAACATGCTTGTTTAAATGACTTCAAAAAGTATGTGTTATTTCAAATGACTTTATTAATTGGATTCTCTTTGATGACTCATACTGGAGAAATATAAAACTTAGGGCTCTCACGACGAAGTAAAGCAAGACCTGGGTTTGTATACCCGCAAGCTGGTCCACTTCTAGCCAGGTTTACCTGTAACTAAGCGGTGATCTCTTTGCAATCAGGAACTCAGCAAGCACAAAATAAGTGAAAGTAGCAAATTATCTGGAGACCTTTCCAACCTGTATCTGACCTTCTTGATTCATTTGCAGAAGTAATTGCCTGTGGAAATTGCTGTGCTTTTTATCTGTGGTGCTCCTAAGGCGCTGGCAGACAACGTTGGTCACGCGTTAGCACAGAGTGGGAGCTGATGTTTTATTCGACAGATGAGAAGTACCTGAAAATAACCTTCTGTCTCCCCTGTAAGAATTTTGCTTGTTAAGTGACATTCACCAACACAGCAGAGTTTCAGAGTGGTGTAGGAATCTGTGCTATTCTTAGCAGGGCATTAAATGAGAATTTTCGAGTTTCGCTTGTTATATAATCGGGAATGGATGAGTTTTATATTCTTTGATTTGGGGGGCACTTTCTGTGCCCAGGGCAATAGCTGTTCCGCTTAAGGAAGAATTAGGGCATCGTGCTGACAAGAAATTGAACTGAGCTGTAGTCATTTTCACCCAAACATCCCATGCATCAAGGTATAGTCAGTGTTCCCCCTTATTTAAGGGGGATATGTTCTAACATCCCCAGTGGATGCCTGAAACCACGAATAGTACCAAACCCTATATACTGTATTTTTGCCTATACATACATGCCTTTTCACTTAAAGGAAGCATCTTACAGCTTCTCGTTGGCATATCTGAATTGCCAGCATCGCTGCTCTTGGACTTTGGGACCATTATTAAGTAAATTAAGGGCTTCCTGCACACAAGCACTATGAGAACCTGACAGTCAATCTGATAACCAAGACGGGTCCTAAGCAGGGTGTATACAGTGTGGGTACCCTGAACAAAGGGGTGATTCACATCCTGAGCAGGCTGGAGCCGGATAGCCCGAGATTTCATCACACTACTCAGAACAGTTATTCAGCAGCATTTACTGAGCACCCACTGAATGCAGGGGAAGATGCCCCTGCAGTGACCCACTGCGATTTCTGCCCTCCGGAAAGTCTTCTATTTAAGGAGAAGCACAGAGTAGGATGTATCCACTCAAAGCCAGGGCCGGGGGACTACCATCAGGGTGGCTGATGCAGAGAGGTTAATACTGGGTCGTTCAAGAAAGAAATAAGATTTATTTCAGATCTACCCCATGCCAGCATTGTGGTTGCAATTGTCATGTAAGTTCATTGAGTCTTCACAGAAACCCTCCGAGGTGGAGATTGTCCTCTCTCTTTCATAAATAAAGAAACGGAGGCAGGACCAGTAATTCAGATCCAGGGTTCCTTCTCTTCAGAGCCCGAGTTATTTTCATGATACCATGTTGCTTCCCAGCTTAGCATATGACTGACTCACCTGAGTGGATGATTGTTGAACTGAGAACCTGGAGATAGTCCTTAACCATCCTGCTGTTAATTATTGTTATTATTTATTGAGCTTTTATTATGTACCAGATACTGTGAAAGGGACTTTGTGTAAAGCATTTTATATACATCACCCCACTTATTAAAAATAAACAATGAGGTAATCATTAACTCATTATATATGATGAAACTGGAGAGGGTGCATGATTTTCCTGTGGTTGGTAGTGGAACCAGAATCCCAAATTGCAGCTTTTCACCTCCAAAGCACACTCTTTGCATGCCCCCTGGCATAGCAATGAGGAGATACTTCCTTCCTTTCCTCCCCATTGTTACCCATTTCTTCCCAGACAACAAGTTTCATAGCTATGGATTTCAAGTCACAGGAAATGGGATTTTTAAAAGTTAGTTGCCAGCCTGGCTGGCATGGCTCAGAGGTTGAGCACCAACCTAGGATCCAGGAGATCGGGGTTTGAGTCCCAGTCAGGGCACATGCCCGGGTTGCAGGCTCAATCCCCAGTCGAGGGCCTGCAGGAGGCAGCCGATCAATGACTCTCATCATGGATGTTTCTCTCTCTCTCTCTCTCTCCCCCTCCCTTCCTCTATCTGAAATCAACAAAGATATATTTAAAAAAAAAAAAAAGTTAGTTGCCAGTTACTATGCCAATATAAACATCCTCATTATCACATTAGAGTGAGCAAAGGCTAAATAATCATAGCAAAGACGGAGAGCACTGCAGTAACGTTAGAGGTGTCGCAGTCGTGCGGGAAAATGTGGTGAAGTAAGGACTAACTCTGGCTCCCAGGCCATGCCCCCTCCCATGTTTACACTTCTTCAGACCTTCCTAATCCATGACTAACTTCATTCAGAATCACTAAGTCAGTATGTCAGCTGATGTGTCAAAGCCACTAGCACTTATGGAATTTAGAGACTTCTTGGAAGGCCTCTGTGCATCACGAGCTTGGTTTAAAACATCTCTCTCTGGATTCCAATATTTTCCTATAATGATAAATTTTGAGTACATTTGTACAATGAAAAGACAGTCGTAACCATTCAGGCTAGTGTTTCAGGTTACTGTCTTTTTAAAATTTTATTTTAATTATTTATTTACTTTTTTTATCCTCACTTGAGGATTTTTTTTTTTTTTTTACTAACTTTAGAGAGAGAGGGAGAGAGAGGGGAGAGACATTGATGTGAGAGAGAAACACCGATCCGCCGACTCCTGTATCAAACCTGCAACCTAGGCATGTGCCATGACCAGGAATCGAACCTGCAACCCCTTGGTATACCAGATGACACTCCAACCAGCTGAGCCACCTGGCCAGGGCCCAGGTTACTGTCTTAATGAAATGTTCTCTGATGTGTGTGTTCTTGACATTGACTCAGGACAATTAACTGAGAGAGAAGATAACATGAAGGGTTTCTATGTTCCAGCTCAGTAGTCTACGTACTTTTACACAGTATCTCAATTACCCCAGCAACCCAGGGAAGTGAGCAGGTGTTTTTCCTTTTGTGAAACTCACAGAAACGGAGGGGAAAAAAGTAATTTGCTTCTGGCCACACAGCTCTAAGTGGCCGAACTGGAATTTGAACCCAGGAGAGTATAACTTTGAAGATCTCACCTTTCTTTCCTTATCAGGAGATAATACATGGGTACAGAGGTCACTGGGTTCACCTACCAGGATTTGCTGGGCTGTTCTTAACATAGAAAACAGAATATTCAGCTTCTGAGCTTCTCTCCCTTTTTAGATCCTTCTTGCTCTATCTCATTAATGCCTTGGAAGTGAGAGTGTGTCTGAACTGCTTCGAGCTCTCAGTACCAATGTTGTGTGTGTTAATGACCTTCCTCCCAAATTCGCCAGTGCAGCTACCCGACTTAATGAGAAGTTTGTCCTAATCATATGGCTAATGGGAAATTAAGGATCATAAGACTGCTGATTTTACTTTAAGGGAAATTTTTATGAAAAAGAACTGTGTGATTTCCTCCAAAAAGAAAATGAAATTAAGTCTCATTAAAATAAGTAGCAGTAAGGCATAATTTTAATGGATAACTTATTTCAGGCACTATCTCGTTTAAAAGCAGGGATTGGAAAGGGCATGCACTGCCTCACTCTTTCATGTTGGTCCCTATGCGATCTGGGGTGGCAGGGTAGCCAGTGTGTGAGCAGAGTTGAAGGAGGGGAGAGGGTGAAGAGAAGGAAAGAGACAAAGAAAGGGAAAGAGAGAACTTACAGACTATATTCAGAAAATGGGATTTTTCTAAATAAGTCACTCTTTCCTTATTTTTTTATTTATTTCCTCACCCAAGGATATGTTTATTGATTTTAGAGAAAGGGTGGGAGAAAGGCCAGGGGGATTTCCCTGAAGGGCATAAATTTCCAGATTGAAAGAGTTTATTGACAGCCTAGCATAAGGGATAAAAAGTGAAACAGAGCAAAAGGCGCATTCTTATGAATTTTTAGATCATTGCTGAAAAAGACTTTCTAGATAAGAAAAGACCAGGTTCAATTTGAAGGATGAAGGATCTGAATGCTATTGACTTCTCAGGAGCAATGGAACACAATGGAGAGATGCTTCCAAAATTCTGAGAAAAAATGATTTCTAATCTGGAATTCTATACCCAGCCAAACTATTAATTGAGCATAGGAGTAAACATTAGGTCTCAAAAATTGTGCTCCTATATATCCTTCCTCTGAAAGCTGTTAGAAGATTCTTCTACCAACAAAAAGGGATAAACCAAGAGGGAGGAAGACATGGGATGCAAGAATGGGGATCTAACCTGAATACTAAATGAAGGGACTTCCCAGGATACAGAGGCAGAGACGTCCACACAGCTGACAATGCAACACTTCAGAAGCCTCCAAAGACCATTATTAGCTACAGTAAAAGGAAACATTGCAGAAAAGGAAAAGTAACCACAATATAGTACATGGCTTAGCTGTGAATAGCACTCATCTGTTTATAATAAAGTAAACATAGATAACTGTCTAACCAATGTGATGGTAGAATTATATTGGGAGGGTGGGGCAATAGGAAAAGGTATGGATATGAATGTTAGATTGGAGTTGAGGTGGGAAAAAGCTAAATTCTCAGAGGTCAGTGGATAATGCCTACAACTGAAATATCAGGATATAGCGATTTGAGCAAGGTATTAAAAAATGGTGATCGGTAGCAAACCAATCAGCCAATACAACGGAAGTTGGTGCTTTGCAGAATAGAAAATTGGGTGAAAAGAAAGAGGGCCTAAGGGAATAAGGAGTCTTTAAATGTCTTGGCCATCTGGCTCTTTAAATTTTGTGTGTTATGTATACAAAAACAAACACAATATTTTAAAAAGGAAGACAAACTTTTGCCGCTTTGCCCCAAATTCTGTACAGCAGTTTCCAATTTGGGGCCAGAGAATACTCTCTTACTGTTCTTTGGATGAGACCCAGAACTCCTGAGATGCTACAATATTAACTCTAAGCCGCTCAAAGGCGGAAATAAGCCTCCTCTTATCCAAATCAGCATTTTGTCTTGGGGTTGGGAGAGGTCTCCATACTTCTTTCCCCAAACTGAAGGACCAACTCATCCACATTTAGAGTCATCCAAGGCACCTTCTGTACTGAGGTTCAGTCACGACAGTGACATTGCTGCCCTCTCCCTCCCTTTCTCCCACATCACATTCAGACACCTATTTGGTGATAGCTGGACTTACACATCTGCTCTCCCAGGTAGAGCATATTTAAGGGCATAATGCTTTGTATATAAGATATCAATAAATAACACGTATACATGAAAAGCACAACCCCACTTCATATAATATTAGAGTAGGGGTATTGAGAGCAGAATTATCCATTTCTAATAATAATAAAATTTCATACTTGTAATAATAATTGAATAAAGCCCCCCTGAGGACCCTTGACCTTCCAGAATGCCTCTGACCAGGCTGGGATAGGAGTCCTGGGCCATAAATGACGGATGTGGCGTCACTGGCTTAGCTGCGACCAGAACATAAGAGTCTCAGACCTGCTCCTGGTTCTCAGATCATTATCAAGAGAGCTATTCTTTCTGTATTGATTTGGTGTAACTATTTTTTTTTTTTTATATTCAAGATTAAATTAACTTTCTGGGAGCTGTCCTGAGAAAAGCACCTCTGCTCTTCTTGCGTGACGGCTGGTTGATTGTGGACCAGAAGACAGAGCTGAGGCAGGGCCGCTGTACAGGCTTACTGGGTTGGGGTCCGGCTGACTGGGAACTGGGCAGCTGCCCAGGCCCAGATGCTGGTGCTTAGCCCACTCGGTGACATCACCAGGGTGGAGAAGCAGGAGCTGAGACCCTGTTGTGTATGAGGGCATTTATGAGCTTAGAAGAGCTGGCGTCTGCTTTATTCAGGCATTGACTACAGCTTTTCATCTGCCTCCTTTTGTTCAGATTGACACCACTCCTTAGTACCTTTCCAGAGCTGGCGGCACTTTCTGATCCTGTTTACAATGCTCTTCAGGTGGATTTGTGGCCTCGGCTTTTCAGGCAGCCATACCCAGCACTGCCAGGCAGACTAAATGAAGATTTCCTATCCTTGCCTTTCTCTCTCTTTTTTTTTCCCCTCCTTTAGTCTGTCAGCTAAGCCTGAGTAAGATTATTTGAAGGAAATGATGTGATGTATCCATACTGTGGGATAGTATTCATCAGTAAAAAGGAATGAACTATTGATATATGCAGCACGGTAGGTGGATCTCAGGGATATTTTGCTAAGTAGAAAAAGCCAGTCTCAAAAGATCACATACTATATGATTCCATTTATAGAACATTCTTGAAATGACGTTATTATAAAAAAGAAGAGATTTGTGATTTCTGGGGGAGTGTGAGTAGCACAAGGGAGGTCTCTGTGACAATAGAACAGTTCTGTATTTTGAACATGGTGCTGGTTACATGAATCTACACACGTGATAAAATGACACAGAATTATACTCATACTTTATAGCAACGTAAGTCTTCCAGTTTTGATATTGTACCCTTGTTATGTAAGATTTAAGCCATGGGGAAACGGGCTGAGGAGTATACAGAATCTCGCTGTACTCAATCTTTACAGCTTCCTGTGAATTTATAATTATTTCAACATAAAATTTTTCTTTCCTAAAAAGAGGAATGAGCTATTGTTGATACATGCAATAACATGGATGAATCTTAAAATAATTATGCTGAATGAAGGAAACCAGTCAAAAAAGTACAAAAAAAATATAGATAAATTGGACTACTTGAAAACTAAAAACTTTTATGCTGCAAACGATACCATCAAGAAAGTGAAAAAACAACCCACATGATTTGAGAAAATATTTGCAAATCATATATCTGATAAAGGGGTTATATCCAGAATATATAAAGAACACTTATAATTCAATAATAAAAAGACAAACAACCCAAAAGATGAGTGAACATTTCTCCAAAGAAGATATATGAATGGCCAATAAGCACATGAAAAGATGCTTAATTAACATCTTTAGCCATCAGGGAAATGCAAATCAAAACTACAGTGAGATAACAGATCGCACTTATTAGGATGGCACTAATAATTTTAAAAAAACAGATAATAACAAGTGTTGATAGGGTGTTGGAGACACTGGGAACCCTTATACACCTTTGGTGAGAATGCAAAGTGGTGCAGCTACTTTGGAAAACAGTTTGGCAGTTCCCCAAAATGTTAAACATAGTTACCATATGACCCAGCAACTCCATTCCTAGGTATATACCCAAGAGAAATAAAAATACATTCATACAAAAACTTGTACATGAGTGTTATAACAGCATTGCTTATAATAGCCAAAAAGTGGAAGTGACCCAAATACCCATGAATTGATAAATGAAAAAGTGAAAAGTGGTAGATCCATACAATGGATAGGATATATCAATAACAATAAAAGGATATATCTTGAAATCATTGTGTTAAATGAAAGAAGCTAGCCACAGAAGGCAACATATTGTATGATTTAATTTATCTGAAATGTCCAGAATAGACAAATCTATAGAGATGGAAACTGGTTGCCTAAGGGATGGGGGTGAGGGATGGGGGGGTGGGGAATGACTGATAACGGCTACTGGGTTTCTTTGAGGGGGATGAAAATATTCTAAACTTAGATGTAGTGATGGTTCTGCAAGTCTGTAAATATACCAAAAGTCATTGACTTGCATATCTTAATGGATGTATTTATGGTATATGAGTTATATCTCAATAAAGATGTTTTTAAAAAGTATATACTGTATGATTCCCTTGATATAAAATCATTGAAAATGCAAGCTAATCTATGGTGTCAGAAAACATCAGCGGTCGCTTGGGAATGGGAAGGTGGAGCTTTGAGCTTATTGTTTGCTGTGTAGGGCCAGGACTGAGTGTCTCGCACGCCCTCCTGTCCCTGGCAGGTACCATAGTGCTTGGCACATGGCACATGGGAAGCATGTGTATAATATGAGCTCTGTGGGCATGCCTGGGAGTCATGGTCACCTGGTGGGGAGGTTTCCTGGAAGTGTTGGCACTTGAGTTTAGCATTCAAAGGCAGATGGAAAGTAGAGGTGGAAGGTGGGGTTTTGTGATGACATAACGGCCCTCCTTTGTGACACTAACGTGGGGGAGCAACGGGAGCACAGAGCATGTTCTTGCTACATCTCAGAGGGGATCTAATTTTATTCTCACCATATCGAAGCCACACTTTCCCCCCAGGAGTCACATGACAGCGAAGTGGATTGTGGTATTAACATGCACCTGAACAACAAGCTCAAAGCAAAGAGAGAACATCCTTTATCGCTCTCGGCACTCTTGCTATTATTTACCTATTTATTTGTGATTACACATTCCAGGTCTGTCCCTCCGCTACACTGTTCGCTGTGTAAGGCCGGGACTGAGTGTCTCATTTGCCCCCCTGTCCCTGGCAGGCAGCATAGTGTTGGCACATGGCAGGGTTTGATAAAGATCACTTGCGGATAGGTTTGGGTTTGGGCTCCTAGGGAGCACATGGGAGCACATTTGATTGGTGGCCTCAGGCATAGCTCAGACTTTATGGGGCTTTACAAATGAAGCAGCCCCATTGCGCCCATCCCCCGTTGCTCTCTGAATCATAGCTCTGGCCCCGGTCGTGTCAGCTCCTGTCCACCCTTACCTTGTCCTCCTGGTCTGGTGTTAGGAGTTTCTTTTGGGGGGTCCAGTCCCAGAGGCTCCTGGGGTGAGGTTCTCCTGGGAAATCAGGAGGAAGCACCGGCCGTTGGCCTGCTCTGGGGAAGGCGGGCATTCTTGGGCCCTGGTTCTGGGACCACTCATGTGTTGTTTCTTCCCTTCCTGCCTCTAGCACTACTTTATGCCACCATCTTCGGGAATGTGACAACCATTTTCCAGCAGATGTACGCCAACACCAACAGGTACCATGAGATGCTCAACAGCGTTCGGGACTTCCTGAAGCTCTACCAGGTGCCAAAGGGGCTGAGTGAGCGCGTCATGGATTATATCGTGTCCACCTGGTCCATGTCCAGAGGCATTGACACAGAGAAGGTGAGGAGGGCAACGAGCTCAGATAAGCCCCCTGTCTGCCAGCTTTCCCGGGGGACCTGGGGCTCTCCTAGGGCAGGGGTTCTCCAACCTGGCTGTGCCTCAGAATTCACCTGGGTAGTTTTGGGTTTCCAGGTCCTACCTCCAGAGAGTTTGACAGCTTCCAGATCAACCTTGCTCAAAGACTAGCAATTAAGAGCCATTATTTAAGAAATTGGAAAGGCAGGGTGTGTCTTCTTGAGAGAAGAGGGACTGGAAGTCTTATGTGTCCAGGGCAGAATTTCCCAAATTCGTATGATGACAAAAATCCAGGCCACCCAGGGTGCGGTCGTCAGTATCACTGATTTTCTTTTTGCCTCAGGCTAGGATGGCACAAGATGGCACAGCACTGCTACTGATCCTGTGTTTACTGAAACTTTTGGTATTTCATTCCTACTATCACTTTTGCTACTATTACTCTTCTTTCTATTTAAATCCGCGCCCGAGCATTTGCCTTCCTCCCTTGGAACAGTCGGTTGAGAGTTGACCGTTTAAAAGGAAAGTTGAACTAAACTTAACTGGTTCCAACTTAAAAGGAGCGGTACTTTGGTTTTTGCTGAACATCTGCCACGATCACAGCAGCAGCGTAACAGTGACCCTGCGGCACCAGCTGCCGCGACGTGAACGTGCGTTAAGCACAGACGCTTCCTGCGGGCTCTGGATCCTCGCTTCACTCGGGCTCCACCCTGCTGCTTTTTCTTGAAAGGGGTAAGGGCACAGAGGCCCGGCTAATTTTATTAGCGGCCCCTGGTCGCAGAGTTAGGGATGGCAAAGCCAGGATGTGAACCTAGTTTGTCTGACTTCAAAGTTTGTGCTTTTCCTACTATTACTCCTTTTAAAAAAAAAAAAAAGTCCTCACCGGAGGATATGTGTTTATTGATTTTAGAGGGAGAGGAAGGAACACAGAGAGAGTGAGAAACAATGTGAGAGAGAAACATCAATTGGTTGCCTCGGGTATGCACCCAGACCGGGGATCGAACCACAACCCAGGTCTGTGCCCTAACCAGGAATCGAACCCACAACCTTTTGGTGTACGGGGTGATGCTCCAACCAACTGAGCCACCTGGCCAGGGCTACTCTTTTTTTTAAAATTTAAAACATGTAGTGGAGGGAAGACGGACAAGTGCAAACAGAGTTGCCCGCATTTCTCAGACAGCAAGACATTGGTCAGGGATGATTAGTCCCCGGCTTTGCCGGTCACCTGTCCCAGCTGTGCCTGTTGTTTGCTCTGCTCTCTCAACAAGGCCGTGGGTTCTGTGGGTGCCTGGGAGCTGCTGGAGCAGAAAGGAATGTTGATCTCGGCCCTGGGTCTCCTTTTCCCAGGGGCCAGGATGCCTTTGCAAAGCTGCTTGTGGGAAAAGCCCCTTCCCCCTCTCACGCAGGGCTGGGCTGGGCGCTGCCTGGGAGACAGCACTGTCAGCATTCACGCTTCCTTCCCCTCCCTGTAGCCTCCTGTCCCCGCAGGGCTTTGGGATCTGCGGCAGGTTCAGATCTAAGTGAAGATGGGATTCTGTAGCAGCTCACTGCAGAGCCCAGCCTGGCCTGGGGCGGCCACTCTCCCTGGCCGGCCGCTCTGTGGAGAGGACCAGTCCCAGGGACCCAGCCTCTCCATGGGTCCCCTCTCCTCCATGCTGGGTCAGAGTGGTCAGTGACGACCAGGGGAGCCAAGGCATGTGTAGGGGTGTGTGTGTGTGTGTGTGTGTGTGTGTGTGTGTGGTGGGAGGGTGGCAGTGCTGGGCTCATTCAGTTTACCAGTATTTGGCTAGTGACGTTGAGCATGTCACTTGTCCTTCTGAGTCTGTGACACCTGGAAGCTAGATGACTTTTAACACTAAGGCCGACCTCTAAGGCCCTTTGGGCTCTGACCTTCTGGACTTCAAAGCCTCCCTCAGCTGACCCACTGCCCTGTGCCGTGAGCACATCAGAAATGAGAGCCCACGTACACCGAGCCCACGTGTGCCGGCTCGGGGCCCTCAGGAGACCTCTGAGCTCAAGTTCAAAAATGAAGTCTGGGGGAAAAGCTAAGTGTTGCTTCAAGTTTGCATGGCTACTAAGTGTTAAGGCCAGGAATTGAATCCAGGTCTGCCTGCCCCAAAAGCCCGTCCTCTCGGCCATGCTCCTGTCCTGCCCAGTCTGGGGAGGCTCCAGGAGCCTCCGTGGTGATAACTCCCTGTGGCCCTTGAGGCCCCAAGGACCAGCTGGGATAGTCTTTCCTCAGAACCAAGTAGAAGGGAAGGTGGCCCATTTCAGGACCTCTCTCAGAGACAGGAATTCAGGATCCCCCACCCCTCCCAGTGTGGAGCCAACAGGAGAATGGTGGGGGTGCCCGATGGCTGAGCCGGCCCGCAGCCTCTCTGCTCCAGGTTCCCTCTCCTCTGCACGCGTGCTTCCCAGCGGCTCCGGGAACGATGCCCAGGGATAAAACTCTGTCACTGTGCCAAGGCTTCGTTCACTGACAGCCTCTGCCAGCAAAGTCCAGCCCAGGGGAAACCAAATATTTAAAGGTGAACTTCAAAGACTAAATCTTGGTTTTAAACCACTGGGCACAGTTTTGACATGACATGTAGCATTCTGCAATCCCTTGTGTTCTGTTTGGAGAGAGGAAGATCCAAATTAAATCCACATTTCTACAGAAGTCTTGTTGTAACGAGCTTTAAAGAGGAAAGCATTAGCCAGCACTCTGCCCAAGCACCGGCAGCCTGAGTTTTCCAGTCTCGGCCAGTCCTCCATCCCCTCTCCCGGAGAACATGCTGACCGCCTCAGCATCCTGCAGCCCCAGAGCGAGAACACAGGGGCACACAAAGGGAGGGGACTGGCATCCACTGAGTCCCTTCCTGGGGCCAGGTACTGTCCCGGGAAGTGTGCTGGGTGGATGTCATTTCATTCACTCTTCATCAGCCAGTGGTAGCTGTGTGCATTTTGCAGGAGACGCCCAAGTGTAGAGCAGCTAAGTCACTTGGAGAGGAAGGAGGTGGGATTTCAACTGGTGCCTTCTTTCCAGGGCCTCCGTGCAGAGCACAGGGGCACCCGAGAGGGGTGGGATCTGAGCGAAGCTGTCCCGGGCAAGGTGAGGTTGGAGCTGGGTTTTGAAGGAGGCTGAGGGATTCCAGATTCCATGGTGAGCTGCAGACGCAGAGGCAGATGGCTCCTGCTAAGACAGAGAAGCAGGGATGGGAAAGAAATGTCCTCACTGGGCATGGTGGATTTTGTGCCCCCAGCTTTGTTCATAGGCTAGGATGGGAGAAAGGATTATTTTAGGAACACTCCAAATTTCTCTGAAAAAGTCCACTTGGACTCTTGCGTTGCTTAATGTGGAAGGAGCTGTGCAATGGTTTCTTGCAAAAATTTTGTCTGAGGAAATATCTCTGCCCCTAGAAAAGGCTGATAAAACTGTCATTTCCTTGTAAGATGAACCCTACATGGTCTCTTACAGTTACCATGTTGCCTTGATTTCCTAAATGCTGAGAACCAAATCACGAGCCCATGTGTTTGGGGCAGCCACGTAATACAGAAAGTGGTTAGCATCCCAGACCAGGCTCTGGAGTCCCGACCACCTAGTTTGAGATCTCTGCTCTGCCAGTTCCTGGCTGTGCCACTTTGGGCAAGTTATTATCTTCCTGTGTCTCCGCTTCCTTATCTGTAAAATGGTACAATAATAGCACTTACTTCCTAGGGTTTATGTGGGGATTAAATTAGCCAATGCAGGTAACACTCGAAAATGTAACATCACACCCCTCCCTGACTTTCCCTTCCTTCTTTACTATTCTCTTTAGCACTTACTACTAAATTTTACTTATTTTGTTTATTATTTGTCTCCCCCCACTAGATGTCAAGTTATGCCAGGGCAGGGATTTTTTTTCTACTTTATTCTCTGCTACCTTCTCAGAGCCTAGAAAGATTCCTGGCATATAATAAGATGCTCTATAAATAAGTATGAAATGAATGACACACTCTAAAGTGCTTAGCAATACCTGGGACATAGTAAGTGCTTAGTAAATATTACTCTCTGTCTTTCTTTAAATCACACCCATATTCCGTCCATCTGTAGATCATGTCAACTCTATCTTCAGAATATATTCTGAGTATGATCATTTCTCACTGGCTCCACTGCCAGCATTCCAGCCCAATTCCCCTAAGCACTCACCTGGACACCTGCAGGAGTGACCTGACTTTGATGTCTGAGGCTCACAGGGAAGCCAAGGGAGGCCTCAGCCCAGCGGCAGCGTCTAGGTTCTTGTCTCCATGCAAGAAAGAATTCAGGAACAAGACAGAAAGATTCAGTAAAGCACAGAGGTTTTATTAAAGTGAAAGCACACACTCAGATAAGGAGTGAGTCTCCCCAAGCGGTCTCGGGGGCTAGGCTTGTATTTTAAGATGTGGTTCTGGGCAGAGTACAGGTGGATAGAGTGAGGCACCACCTTCCCAGCAGGAGGGGGAGTTTTAATTGTCTTGTGGTCTCTTCTGGAAGCGTACTGGTGCTGGTTTCCATACAGAGGAGGAGGGAGGAGGGCCCAAGTCCCTCAGTCTAGCGAACCTTCCTCAACTTGATTCCTTGGCTCCATTCTCGCTCTCCAAAGTCAGGACCCTCTAACTCCACTCTGTAGCTGCAATAACCCTCTAAAATATCCGTCAGGTCCTGTCACTTCCCGGCTTAATGTCTTCCAATGTGTCCCCATCACACTCAGGTAAAATCAAAGGCTTTTCATACCTAAACGTCTCTACATGCCCTCCTGCTTGGTGACCTCCTGAAACTTATCTCCTTCCCCTTTCCCCTCATTCACATTGGCTATTGCTCAGGTCTCTTCACAGCCTTTGTTATTATTCTGGGATGTTCTTCCTTCACACGGCTCCCTCTGACACATTATGAAGGTGTAGGCATAAATGTCACCTTCTCAGAGAGGCCTTCCCCAGCTACCTAGAGATCCCACATTAGGAGGGGATCATTGGAGGGAAATGGGGGAGACATCTGTAATACTTTCAACAATAAAGATAAATTAAAAAAAAAAGTTCCACATGCTTCCAGCCCTCCACTATCGGGACCCTCTTCTGAGCACCAAACACAGATTTTCGTGGTCACAGCCTCCCAAAGAGAGTAAACACCATGAGGATGGCACTGTGACTGTCGTGTCCACCAGCGCCTTGCTTGCAGTCTAGCCTAGTGGGGGTGGCTTCTGCCCCCAGGTGTTGCGGGGCAGTGGGCTGGAGGCCAGGATGAAGAGGACCCTGACACTGTTTCTTCCCTTCCTGTGCCCGGCCAGGTCCTGCAGATCTGCCCCAAGGACATGAGAGCCGACATCTGCGTGCACCTGAACCGCAAGGTGTTCAAGGAGCACCCTGCTTTCCGGCTGGCCAGCGACGGCTGCCTGCGGGCCCTGGCCATGGAGTTCCAGACGGTGCACTGTGCCCCGGGGGACCTCATCTACCACGCTGGAGAGAGCGTGGACAGCCTCTGCTTCGTGGTCTCCGGCTCCCTGGAGGTGATTCAGGATGACGAGGTGGTGGCCATCCTAGGTAGGTGATGTTCCCTTGGCTGGAAGGAAACTCTGCTGCTTAACTACTGGGCAGCTCAACACCACTGCGGCCTTCAATCAGAGATTGCACCGCAGGGCAAGGCCAACTGTTCGTTTAGCATCTATGCATCTATCCAACAAACAAATATTTGAGTGCCTCGTTCTTGGCAGTCCCAGTCCGAGGCACTTGGGGTATTGCAATGACAAAAATGGGTTTTATACCCTAGAGACGCCCAGTCTACTGGGGGAAGCTGAACAAATAAGCAAACATTTGCATAGAGTGGAAGGGGCATCTAACCCAGTATTTGAGTGTGGAGAGGGCTCCTTGGAAGAAATGACGTGCCTAAGCTGAAAAATAAAGGTTGAGAGTGAGTTAACATGGAGAAGAGAAGGGACACAGGAGTATTCTAAGCAAAGGGGGGACCATGTGTGAAACCCCTGCAGAGAGAGAACAAGATTCATTTGAAGAACTGTGTGTGCCAAAGACTAGTTTAAAGCAGGGGATAGGCTCAGTCAGATTTATGCTTTTAGATAAGTGGCTGTAGTTGCAGCTTGGAGAGTGGATCGAAGGGACAAGGCTGGGATGGGTAGGTGAGGCTGGAGACACGTTATCTAGGAGGCAAATTGGGGGTGAGCAAATCAGAGAAGCAAATGAAGTGACGTATTTTAAAAGTAGACTCAACAGGACTTGTTGAAGGATCTACTGTCAGGGGAGAGGAGTCAGTGAGGAAGGTGGGGTTTCTCACAAGGGTAACAGGGAAGCTGCTCTGCTCTTATACCCTGTTCTTTTGTTTTTTTCTAATCCTCACTTGAGGATATTTTTTCCATTGCTTTTCAGAGAGAATGGAAGGGAGAGAGAGAGAGAAACATCGATGTGAGAGAGACACATCGATTGATTGCCTCCTGCACATGCCCCGACCGGGGCAGGGGATTGAGTGCAACTGAGGTACATGCCCTTGGTTGGAATCAAACCCAGGACCCTTCAGTGCTCTGGCCAACGCTCTAACCACTGAGCAAAACCGGCCAGGACTGACATACACTGTTGTAGGGAATGTGAGAGAAGACCAGGGGTGAGGGACACGTTGTTATTTTGCATGTTGAACATCAGTCGCCTTTGAGAGATTCATCAGATTGCCGGAGGGAGCTACAGAGCAGCTCTTGCCTGGGGCGTGTCTACTCTTTGAGTGGGCAGGACATCATAATAAGAGCTGGTCATCTATTCTGCACCAGGCATTTCACCTACAGATTCTCAATGAATCTTGAGTGTAACCCTCTGAAGTGATTGTATGATCCCCATTTTGTATATGAGACAATGAAAGCTCAGAGAGGTTAGGAAACTCTCCCAAGACCTCACAGCTGATGAGGCCCACGCAGCCAGCATCCTGGAGTCCCTCTAACTCCAAAACCTCTGTCAATCCATTTTGCAATAACTCAATCCTAATGATAATTTGTGTAGTTTGCTGGTCCATTAAGTTGCCAGATGCTGCTAAACACTGTAGACGTATATTTTTATCTTTTACATATGATGTTTTAGGAATCTGAGGCAGGGAGATATTAAGTTACACTGAAGTTAGAATTGAAATTCAAACTAAGTATCTAGACATAGATAGTGTTTTTAAAAAAAGCCCAAACTTTGCTCCTGCTTGACCTTCCAATGCATGAGTATGCACCCCTCCTCCTGCCACCCGGCCCCAAGGGAACTCGCCCTCTTGGTTACATTCTGCTGAGGTTAATAACCAAGGACGATTTCTATTCCTTCCGCGCGTGCTGGAGACCGGGATGGAGCCTGGGTGGGGGCGGAGGCTGACACCGTCTGCTGAAATAAGTGTTCTGGACTCCTGGTGTCCATTGAGCTCTACAGACAGAGTTATTCTGGTCCTTGCCTTTCTCATCCACACAGACGGGAGATGTGACTGTGTGTAAGGAACAGAACCCATGAGCTGTACAGCTGTTGCTTTACTGTAGCTGCAGGGAAATGACACTTATCCCTGCCATCACTTAGTGTCCTTGATAAAGGGGACTTTCCATTGGTAACAGCAACCGGGGTGTTTGCCCGAGAAGAAGAGTACCTAGTGTCCAGTAGGCTCCCCTTTGAATTTGAATTGGTGCTTTGGTGTAGGGCATCTTTCACCCATCCCCCCACGGGTAACTCACCACATGCCTTTCCAGGGAATACTGTCCGCCCTATGTGCTCATGCTCAGGGCACCCTCACTGATGTACCCTAAACAGCGGCACTCTTAGGAGTTGGGGATGAACACCTAGGCATGGACGTATGACAGAGCCGCAGAGGAGCAAGGAAGGCAAAAGACCACGTCCAAGCCATGTCCCATTCCCCTCAGCCTGGGCTGCTTATGGGGAAGTACTGGGGCTTGATGAGTGTTGATCTACTTGGTCAATTGACTGCTTCTCTAAATCCAGCCTCTGCCTCGGCCCTTCCTGAGCACCCTGCCTGCTGCCATTAGCAGTGTGGATGGGACCTCTTGAGATAGCTCAGCAGCTACGGGTTCAAACTGGTTGTTGCCCTCAAGCTGTCCAGACTGGAAAAAACATCTTCCGTGTGTCCCCAGGAGCCAAGACATTCCAAGAAGCCCTGATTCTA
Organism: Miniopterus schreibersii; assembly: GCF_964146895.1. Lineage (NCBI taxonomy): Eukaryota > Metazoa > Chordata > Mammalia > Chiroptera > Miniopteridae > Miniopterus > Miniopterus schreibersii. The sequence goes on from NC_138119.1 coordinate 26,987,975, forward strand.
TAAAAGGGCAATACAACTTCTTTGAGTCAAACTGACCTCTGGGCCAAGACACATAAGGGATTCCAAGCTATTTGCTCTGTGGAAACTTAAGTTTAGAGCTATTTTTCTCTAATTAGAATATATTTTGCTCAGTAAACTGAAATCATTTTGACTTGCAAAAGGGGTCCAAGCATCAGATGGATATGAGAACTAGATCTTTATTGCCCTTCGATGCCCTTCAGTTCAATCCAGCCAACATTTATTGAACACTTGCCAGACACTGTCATGGGGGTGGGGATGCAGCTGTGGACCAAACATTCGCCCAGCCTTCAAGGAGTTTCCGTGAAGGAGACTGATTGTTATTTTAAAAAGCAACAATCACACTGCTTGGTAAGTGTTATCACCGAGAGAATGCAAGTGCTTCTAGAGGGGCTTTGGACAAGTAATTATTGAGCAGCTACTGTGTCTCTGGTGCTCCAGTGAGGAAGAGAAATAGCCAGGTCATCTTTAGTTATCACAAGGAGTCTTTAAAAAAGGCCCAGAGCTCATTTTTCTCATCTGTTCGGTCTCTAGCCTCTTGTTATCAGTTCACTCATTTACATTCTGCTAATTGTTGCCTCCTTTCAGTTCTGATATTCCACCCCCAATCTCTGTTTAATTTTAGCACAGGCTCCAAAAATGAGGAGAAAGGTCACTATTCATAACTGAGCCTGTTTAGTATGTGTTTAAAAAGAACTCCTTCTAATAAAAGTGTTCTAAGAGTGTTTTTCAAATTTTGACTGCAACTCACCATAGGAAATGTTTATTACATCATGAACTGCTAAATACGTGCACACACCATTGTACATAAAACTCAGTACTTATCTTTCATATAATTTTATTTTTATTGTAGACAGTATTACAGATGTCCCCATTTCCCCCCCATTTGCCCACCTCCACCAAGCCCCCACCCCCTCTTCCCTCTGATGCACCTGGCATTTTCTATTAAATTCTATTACCTTTCACTTAAGAAGAAATTGACTGCCATGACCCACTAAATTGATTTATTGACCTGCTCACAGTCTGCAGTTTAAAATCATCGTCCCACAAACATGGACTATATCTTGGATTGAAGGCCATGCTGTGTCCTGAAAACATAATATACTAGATAATCTCTTATGATCTTCGTTTCTTCTGATGTTCTTTGCCTTAATTTTGAGATGACACCTTCCCAAATCTCCTTTTGGCATTGTCTTACAAGTCAATGTCTTCTCAAATTTAGTTTCTTGGTTCTTTAAAATATACTTAAGACTTCAGCATGTGTATTTTTTAATGATATTTTTAAAAAATAATTTTCTTCTAGTTTTTCATAGATATCAGAATAAAAAAGCACAGATATCCATGTTTGCCCCTGTCCAAGTAGTACTATTAGCATTTGCAAGTAACTTGTTATCTGTTTTGTGTTACTTGACCATAGTGGATGAGTCACAGGCTTTCATCAGGGCTGTGCTTGAGTGTGGTCCATCTCCCTGTGTTTCCATCTTATTTAAACGATCTTGTTTCACTGTGATTTAGTGTCTCTGTAGTAACTTTTATGGGTTTTGTATTTTAATGCTTAATTCATATCTTAATCATGGATCGTCTTGGGTCTTTTAGTTTTGTTTCATTCTATTGCACAAGACTAAGGTCATTTTGGCCAGGCTGCCTTGAGTAATGCAAAGAGCCCCGGACCTGCGCTGGAGATGTACCTGTAGCCCTGGCTCTGCATGAATTCCCTGCAGGAGTCACCACGAACTGGTTGAGTCCAAGGCTTCCTGGGATTCTACCAAGCCCATCACATTGCATCAATCACGTGTTCACTCCTCTGTCTCTCCTGTGAGCTGAGATCCTTTGATTTCCTATCTCTCGTTTGGTCCCAGCACCTGGAAGGCACCATCGGCTGTTTGCTGAATTGAATTGAAAGGCAGTCTGTGAAAGGCCTCGTGGTCCAGAATGAGGGTCTGGACTTTCTCTTGTGGGATGAGGGGTCCAGAGAAAGTTTTAAACATGAGAGTGACATGCGGATCTGGTCCCACAAATACAGAGGCATGGAGGCTAGCTAGCAGGCTCAGGTGGGACATGAGGAGGGCCCAGGTAAGGTGGGAGGGAGATGGGGAAGAAAAGCGGTCCAGAGATATCAGAAGAGGGAGAACCTCCAGGATGTGGGAGATGAAGAGAGGGAATCGTTTCTGGCAGCGACTAAATAAGCAACAGAGCCAGGGGAGAAAGAAGAGACGGAGGGGGAGGAGGGGTAAAGATGATGGTTTAGTCTGTTGAGTCTGAAGCGTCTTTCTGGAACAGATCTGGGCATGGCTCTCAAATGGAGGAAGCTCTTCTCTCCCTGTGGCTGGGCCAGAGCCCAAGGAAGGGGAGCAGCCACGAGGAAGGCCGGTGGGCAGACCCGGCTCATCAGATCATCTGAGTTCGTGTTCTGCTTGCAGTCCTGTCACTACTGGACTAGGATTTAAACTCTCCTTGCCTGGCCAGGCGTAGCTTAGGGATTGAGCATCAACCTAGGATCCAGGCGATCCTGGTCAGGGCACATGCTCGGGTTGCGGGTTTGATCCCCAGTTGGGGTGTGCAGGAGGCGGCCGATCAATGACTCTCTCATCATGAATGTTTCTATCTCTCCCTCTCCTTTCCTCTCTCTGAAATCAATAAGGATATATTTAAAAAATAAATAAATAAACTCTCCTTAAATGGACACATCAATGTGTAAATGCTTTTACACAGTTGGCGTCTTTTTTCACCTAATTTGGAAGACACGCTCATCTTTGCTTTAAGTAGTTACTTTGGATCCATTGACCTTGCTTGGATGTTAATGTAACATCTATTTATTTAGCAACTATCACAGCTTAACAAGGTGTTAGCCTCTTTGAGTCTGGGAGGGATATAGAGAAAATCCGTGTCTTGGATGAATGTTCTGTCCCATTTGGGGAGATAAATGCATGATTAGGGACAATAAGTGACACAGGTTCCTCTTTCTATAGACTTCCTGGAGTAAACAAGGAGATGTTCATGGAGGAGGTAGAAGTTGACTGGGCTTGTTGGGACCAGTAGGAATGTTTAATAGACAGGGTCTAAGAGTGGGAAGAACAGCCTGAGCCTCTGCAGTCATTAGAGGTAGGATCATAGAGGCATATTCAGGGACCAATGTGAGTAGACAGAAGAGTTTCCATGTGGGCCGGTGGTTCTCGGTGTGAGTGAGCGTCACACTGAGCTGGAAAGCTTGTTCCTGGTGCAGGTTCCCAGGCCCTCCCTGTGGATTTTGATTCTGCAGCTGTAAGCTGGGGCCTTGGGATCTTCAGTGTCATGAACCCTCCATCCCTCGGGTGATATAATTGAATATGAGTAGAGGACGATACCTTGAGAACACCGCTGTAGACAGTCACTTCTTGGTGTTTTTTGTGGAAATGGGTGAGATGATGATCCTGTAGAAAGTAGGCTTTATTTTATTAGCCTAAGCCATGTGAACTTGCCAATTTTCAGCTATTTCTGACCTGCCAAAATGGTAGGATAAACAACTAGTGATCTATATACAAGGGAAGGAGGGCCCAGGCTCTGGTGGTGGCTCTGTGAAGATGGAATCAGGATTTGGACACGTGAGGTAGGGTGTTCCAGATGGAAAGAGTGGTGGGAGCCGAGGCCCGGGGAAGGGTGTGCTTCGTAATGAAGAGACTAGCATTTGAGCTGGAACTGAGAGCCCTGAGGGCAGCAGTGGGGCCTGGGGCTGGAGAGGCAGCTCAGGGCTAGTCTGTGGACGTTTTAAATGTCTGCATAAAGAACTAGGCAGTGGGGAACCACCAAAGGTGGCGAGTCAACTATGACACTGTTAGAGCTGCGATTTGTGAAGATTACTGAGTTAGACATACAGACCAGGAGGTCATTAGATGACTACGGCTTATAGTAGAGATGAGAGGTGTGCAGGTCTGGGCAGCGGAAACTAAGAGAGAAGTAGGGTTTCCCAATAAAACAGAGGACACCCTGTTAACTTTGGATTTCATATAAAGAAAAAGTCATTTTTAGCTTAAATACTTCCAAACAGTGAATGGCATATTTATGATAAAAAATGTTATCCATATATCTGAAACTCAGCTTTAACTGGGTGTCCTGTATGTTTATTTGCTAAATCTGCCCACCTTACATGGAAGGGACAGGTGGATGAGACACTGTGGAAGGAGAGTCTGAAAGGTTGTGAATAATGGGAACTGAGGTGTAGATCGAGGGAGGTGAGAGGTGATGCTGACATCCGAGTAGGTAGAGAGATGGAGACATCGGCAGGAGGAGGCTTCCAGAAGACAAGGCAGTGAGAGAGCAAGGTGATGTCTTGGTTTTGACTTGTTGATTTAAAGACCAGTGGAGTGTCCAGTTGGAGTCTTCATCAGCTACTCAGAAAGGTGGGGAAAGAGGCCAGGGCTTAAGGCAGAAATTTGAGATTCAGAAGAAGGAATGGGGGGGGCGGGGAAGACAGGTACAAAGAGAACATATGGATATTTTTCTAGATGACCAAGTATTCCAGAACACTTTAAAAGAAATGGGAGTGTAGCCCTTCAGATGCTTACAGGGAAGTTTAAATGTTATGAGAAACTCATAGGATGGGTGAAGTAAATAAAATACAGTTTGTAAAAGCAGCATGATCTCAGTGATGTGGGAGAAATGTTGGTAGGTAAAAGCCCACAAGCATCTTCGACATGTCACAGGGGAGGTCTTCGGTTTGTGAGGCTGTGGGAGATTTTCATTTCCTTTTCATGTGTTTGTCTGTCTTCAAGTCTTCTTTAAAAGAGCATGTGCTACTTTCAAAATCAGTCAATTTATTTTTTAAAGTAACACTTGAGAAAGTCAGCACCGTTCCAAGGTTTGCAGATCCTTTTAAGTTTTTAGGATACAATTTGAGAGAATAATATTTTAACAGAATTTCTATTATTTGCTGATCCAATCAGAAAATAATGACATTTATTTTAGTAGGTACCACCCAACTCCTCTCTCAAACAGTTCTTGAATAGGGGGAGGCTGGTTAGGCAATGAAGACAGGGTGGCTGTCTAACAAAGCTTTAAGAACTGCAACAGCTCCCTCTAGACCCTCATTGTGTTAGAGAAGGAGAAGCTTAGTCCTTCACAGAGATGCTTCCAAGGTTCTTGTGAGCTGGAGGGGTGAGGGGGCACCCCCCACTTCCTGCGTTGCCATCTCCCATGGGGCATTGTCCCGCCCACCTAGAGGACCAGCTGAAGTGCCATAGAATAAAATCCATGTCATAGGTGATTTCGTACTCAGCACGAGAGGGGGGGAGGACTGTTTTAGTGTCTCTCTAAACACTCCAACCAAGCACTAATATTCATGTAGCTGTTCCATCAACCAAAGCTATTATATTGTATCTGCACTCCAAGCGAGGAGGTACAGTGTGAATAATCTAGATATTCGGAAATGCAAAAACATTTGTATCAGGTAATGAATACATTACCTGATTGAGAGGGGTTGGGGTGGGGACCAGGCTCTCTTTCCTAATTTTGTGTCTGCTTAAGCAGTTTTTTAAAAAAAAAGGATTTGCAGTCCCTGAAGACACTGGTAGTTAGGAGAGTTAGTAGATCTTTCTAAAGGAAATTCTCATAGTTTTAGTGCCCAGACAGAGCGAATCGGTTAAATCAAAATTATGGTAAATCAAGATATAAGAAGCTCTATTGGCAAGCAAAATGTTTCCAACACAATATTAAATAGGGGAAAGCAGAATCTCTTACTATGTATGCAGTAACAGTAACCTCAATTACATGAAAAGGCATGTATGAGTAGAAGGGCGATGGAAAGCATACTGTAATGTAAGCCACTCTTTTCTGCATGGTGGCCTAAGTTTTCAATATATTTCAATTATTTTCTGTTCTTATTTATAGCGATTTTGCAAAGCATCACCTGCTTTCCATGGAAGATTTGTGGTCTGTATAACTCAGTGGAGAGGCATTGGATTAATGAAATTGTATCTCATTGCAGTTGTGAAGAACAGAAGGAGAACTGTCATGATGTTTCCAAGCCATTGCTTTAATCTAACCCTTTGTGGGCGGCCCCGCTCAGGGAGAGGTGCCGGGGTTGTTTGCTCATGCTCAGTACCTTCTCCACCAGGAAGGCTGGTGACCCATATTTTGAGTGAGATTTTAATTCCTTTAAGAAGAACATTTGTATCACTGGGTAATTTCTGATATTCATTATCTTTATTTCTTCTTTTTTTAAATTTGTCTGGAGCAGAGTGAGCTGTGGGAGTGTTTCTGAGCAGGTCAGCAAATTCCTTCTTGAGTCGGGCTGACAGTGTAGCTATCTGAAGACACCGGGTTCTTGCATTGGAGCTGGAGACCAAGTCTCTCCTTAAAGTCACCCATCCTTAGGCATTCTAAGTCCTTCATATCCTACCCTACCTTACGTTGTTCACGCCGACCCATCTTTCCACCGATGTATTGATTTGTTCATTCCAGAAGCATGCCAGGTGTAGTGCTGTGGATTGGAGATACAACAGCGAGCCCAACAGTTACAACCTGGCGGGGAGCTAACAGTCTCACCAGGGAGACAGACAAGTAAATGCAGTTTTATAGTACAGTGCCTAGGTTTATAATAGGAGTAAGAAAAGGATGCTATGGGAGCTTATGAAACAGGCCAGCCAGGAGAAATCAAAGAAGGCTTCCTGACAGAGGTGGTATCTGAGCCAAGACTTGCACAATGAACTCAATTCCCCCGCGTGCAGTAGTGGCGATGGTGGCTGGGATTGGGGATTAAAGAGAGGGTGTCCCAGGCAGAGGGGACAGCATCTACAAAGACTTGGAAGCAGAAGAGTGACCGAATCACATTTGTGTTTAGAAAGAGCACCCTGGCTGCTGTGAGGGCAAGAAGCAATAAGGTCTAGAGCAGAGCCCCAAGGAATACATTTATATGGGACTTGCCCAGGAGGCTGGGGTGCACTGCCAGCAGAGGGGGGGAGACAGGAGAGAGGGGCATCGCAGAAGATAAGGAGAGTGGGGATGGGATCTTCAAACATTCCAGAACCATAGTTCACTGACTAGAAGATGCCACGGATCATAAGACACACCAGTATTTTATGGCCAGTTAGACTGTGATCGTGGATTGTAAGGCACATTCTGATTTCAGAGCTCAAAAGTGCTAAACAACTTAAGTATACATTAGAACCAAAGAGCTATTATAAGTTGAAGACGAAAAAATATCTTTTAGCTTCATGAGGAAGAGATACTGACTACTGTGAAAGTGGCGTTAGTGGAGCCTAGGTGTCAGAAGCGAGATTAGAGAAGTTTGAGACATGGAGAGGGATGGGTGGTGGTGTGTTCGGGGGTGCTTAACAAATTGCATCCATCCCTCCAAGTTTCCAGGCCAAGAGAGAGGCAATAAGTAAGATAGGCACAAGACAAAACGTCACCTTTTATTTTTCTGATAAAGCTAATACTGGAGAATGTGCTTTATATCTGGATCCAAGAAGGCTTCCCGAAATTGAGCCCCAGAACGAGACCCACCCTGGTGCTGCTGAGCAGCACAAGCTGAGCCCGCGAGGGTCTCCCTGCAAATCCCCTGGTGTGGAGGGACGCAGAGAACATGCATCCTGCAGGCAGACAGACCCCAAGGAGAGAGCGAAGGGCTGGCCTACACACCGGCAGCTTCTTCCAAACTCATCAGATGAGGGGACGCATGTGATGCCCCTGGAGCTGCCTTCACGGCAGGATACATCGAGAGTAGGGATAAGTCATTTTCCCTTAACAATGAGTGTGGAGACAGTGCAAATAACACTCCCAAGAAACTGAACCGTAAAAGATAAGACAACTTAACCCAAACCAGCTACCTTCACTCCCCACCACCCACCTTTTCTCCTCTGTTGCTGGGAAAAAGTATCCATCTATTGCATGTATCTAAATTCTCTTGGCTCACCACAGAAGGCCGGCTCTGTTCCCACTTTCTCTCTGAAATCTAGTTCTAGCCCCACCTCCGCAATCCCCGGCTATTCCATTTGTATTTGTCTGATTCTTCATTGTTACAAACATGTAAGTTTTGTCTCCTTAGTTATAAGCCCCTTGAACATAGAGACAATGTAATATCCTTCTGTCTTATCCCCCTTAACCACTGGAAGGAACAGTGCCTGACCCAGAGGAGTGGGTGAGGCCAGAGATGGTGAGATGGAACCCCACCTTTGGGAACCCTCAGTCAGATGCCATTCACACGAGACCTGGCTTGTGATGTTACATCTTCCTGTGTGGGTCTCATTGATAAGATCTGTGGCTGACCTGTGCAGGGTCCCCATCTCTGTTACAGAAGCGGTTTGCAGAGGAGCGTAACTGCTGCTCCTCTTTGCTCCGCAAATGTTTCTCAAACATCTCTGCGCTGTCCTGTAAAACCTAAAATGAGACACCCCTCAGATGTGCGGAGACACGCACACCTGTCCCTGGAGCCGAGGCCTCCCCAGCATGTCCAGCCCCGGCTCTCTTTGTTGGCAAAAGAAATCCAATCAAACATGTTGGCTCAGCACCCGACACCACAACAGAATCAGATAAGAGCCGGCGGGTAAAGCTAAGCCTGTATTCCTAGCAGTATATTTTTACCGCTCGGTCGGGGAAGACAAATTGATGAGATTTACACCAAGTCTGTCTGTCTTTCATGGGCCTTCTCACTCCTCTAAACTGTAGCAGATGAAGCAGAGGTCACAGACTGCCTGCAGCATTTCCCCCCCCCCCCCAACAAGCACAAGAGGGACTTTGTAGATTCACTACAGATAAGAGACAGCAAAATTCAAGGTGTCAAAACTGCTTACCTCCCCTCCCCCACGATCTCAGACGATCCAAGGGAAGCACCGTCCATGCGTGTGGGAGAATTATTAAGTATTCCTAAAGAAGCCAGAAAGCCTGGACTTCAGCACCCTTGGGGTGAGGCACATGGTGGTACCTGAAGCGGGGTCCCTGGCCAGGGCCTGGCCTGATGCACGGTGAATTCTCAGCAGATCCTGGCTCCCTGGTCCGCACTCAGGGCTGGGCTGGGAGGTGGGTGGGTACTGCACCCGAATGAGGAGACCGGGCACTTTCATGGAAGGATTACAAAATATACTTGTGAGTGAAGGAACAGGTGATCCAATACATGGGCTTTCCCAGAAGCAGAGCTTTCAGTCCTGCTAAGAGCCCTGTCCCATGCTGTTCCTCTCCCTGGAGTCACCTCTGTGCGGGCCAACTCCTTTGCGCTGGTCAACTGGATCTCGGCTCAGACAGCCTCCAGGTCTTGGCTCAGGACATCACGTATTTCCTTAGCCCTTGCGTTGAGCTGGATACCCTCCTGCAGTCCCCCCATCACGGCCCCTACTGTGTTATAATCCCCTGAGTCTCTGTCGCTCACCACCTCGGGTGGGTCATTCCACCGCTAAACCTCGGCCCCCAGAACAGTGCCTGCCGGAAGCTGCACAAGTGACTGGACGAGTTCTTTCTAATGGTTTGGGTCTGGAGATGGCTGATGCCTTTAGCAGCAGATAATGACTTTAACTGGGGTTGTGTCTTGCTCAGCGCAGGACACCCCACTGTGAGTGGCCCTTAGGAGAGCACATGACAGGGAACAGCGAGGAGAAGCAGCCGTCGGTTTCACCGTTGCCCTTCCCTCTCTGGCCTGCCAAGCTCGCCCTGAGCCTGTCTGTGGATAAACCAGGGCCTTTCCCGGAGGATTCCAAGCTCTGGGTCAGTTTCAGAGCAGAAGCGCTTCCCTCAAGTCTTTAGCCCTCAGGTAGGCTGTTCAGTCCCCCCAGGGGCCCAGTTCCAGCACCTCTGGAATTTGCCCTGGTCACCCAGCCCTCTTAACCCTCTCAACTCCCACTCCCACTTCTAGCCTCTGTCCTTCATTGAATCAAATCATCTGCAGGGTCTTGGCTTTTCCCCTATACGGAGATCTCCCCTTCCTCTCCCTGTGCGGCCGCAGCCGAGTCCCCGCTCCCGTCTCTGCTCCTTCTTCAAGCCCACGTGCGTGGCCGGGAGGGTAGTTTGTGTCCACTGCAACCGTGGAGGTGCGGTGTGGACAGCTGTGTGGAATCGGGGTGCAGGAGGAGTCCTGGTCACAGGGATGCTTGCCTGGGGCTTTAATTAGACTTCCTTCCTTCCTTCCTTCCTTCCTTCCTTCCTTCCTTCCTTCCTTCCTTCCTTCCTTCCTTCCTTCCTTTCTTCCTTCCTTCTTCCCTTCTTTCCCCTCCAGCTCAGAACAAACATCCACTTAGAACATATTTTAGAAACTTGGAGCATTACGTTTTAACATTCCGCACCCAGCACCTCGGTGTAGTAAATAAATCCATAAGCCAATTGCCTCAATTAGTCTGATTTCCCGGTGCCCTGGGGTACCTTTTGCTCCTGGGTGAATGATTATCTCACGCTAGGGGACAGGAGGGGGTGTGGGTGTAGGGCTTGTCCTTGCTTCTGACTTGCAAGCCGACGGGGGAAGTCATTGTTCCCGGGATGTGTGCAGAGCCCGCCAGGTGCTCCGTGGCCTTCCCTGTGGCACGTTCCCCAAGTTACCTGTGTCACAAACACATCTCTCATTTGCCAGAATGGTCTTGGGTTTGTTCTGAATCTGGCAGGTCCTCCGACACCACATTCTTAAATCTCACGAACACGCTTTATACAAAAAAAAAATAAAAAATGCTGCCTTGCCAGGAAGAAGGATTGTACGAGTTTCAATGTGAAATGCTTTTTGTGGTAGGCCTTTGCTTGGGAGACTTTGTACATTGGGCACGCTGTCATCTCTGAGGATGCACTTATTTCATGGTAAGTTTCAGCCCTTCGTTTAAAGCAATAGGTATGAAGAAGTGGTTTGTGAACTGAATTTTAACAGATAAATTCACATGTTAAATACACACGAGGAGCTATCATTTTACTTTAGGGGTTTTTCATAATTAGAAAAATGACCCTAAATGTGTTTGAGAAGTGTAATGCTCTGATGCTAGATCTTGTTTAAATGAAGTGATTTTATTAAGAATCAGACAAGATTACCAGTGCTTTTCTACTCACAGGAGTTCTTGTTTAGTTATACCCCACTACATCCCAACAGGAGACGGCGAGTTTTGTAAATTCTGCATTTCCCATTGATATTCAAGATGCTCATTCAGGCTCCCTGGCCGGTGCTTGCTGAGTGGTTAGAGCGTCCGCCCACGGACCGAAGGTCACGGGTTTGATTCCCAGTCAAGGGCACGTATCTGAGTTGCAGGCTTGATCCCTGGCCCGGTCGGGGCACGTGTGGGAGGCAACCAGTCGATGTGTCTCTCTCACACCGATGTTTCTCTCTCCCTCTCTCCCTCCCTTCCACTCTCACTAAAAATCAATGGACAACCAATAGATGCTCCCTCAGGACAGCCTGCCCCTTTTAGAGCCACTTCTCTCCCTTGTCTCATTCTTTCAGGGGAGAAGGTGAGGTGCCCACCCAGAGCTGGGACTATTTATGATGTTCTGCTGGAACATTCGGTAACTCATCCAGTCTCACGGGGCCTCTCACCTAGACTTCTGTGATTCTGTGTGCTCTGATTATCTATTTCTGTGTAACAAACCACCCCCACATTTAGTGGCTTAAGAAATTCTTTTTTGTTTCTCACCGTTCTGTGGGTTCTTGCTCAGCTGGGTGGTTCTCACCTGGGCTTCCCGCCTGTGGCTGTCGGCCGGTGTTGGCTGGGGCTGCGGTCCTCGGACAGCTGAGCTGGGCTGGGTGGCCACGACGGCTCGTTTACATGAGTGACAGAGGCTGGCCGTCAGCCGAGCGCTCAGAGGGGCTGTCCACCAGGGCACCTGCATGTCACCTCTTGTGTGGTTCATTCCTCAGGGTGGTTGGGTTCCAAGAGAAGCTGCAAGGCGTCCCAGGACCTTGCTTCAGTGCCCCAGGCATCACTTTGGCCACACTCTACTGCACAAGGCAGGGGGCTAAGGTCAGTCCAGATTCGAGGGGAAGAGAATTGGCTCCGCCTGGGGATGTGAGTTGCAGAATACAGATGGGGTCCATTATTTTATTATGGTAGTATGTCAGAAGAAGAGCGTTCTTTAGAGGAAAGAGACTAAATAAATACGAAAGGCAGGAGAGGCATTGTGATGCAGTGTAGGGAGCTTAGGGAATGATTAATAGGTACGAACGAATTGGCCAGGCCTGCTGGGTAGAACTCGGGGAGCACCCACTGAATGAGCCTATCTCCACGGAAGCCAGGTGGCATCCACAGAGAGAAACATGCCCATCCACTGGCCCCAGCCCTAAGTCAGCCCACTCATATTACAGGTGACTGAATCACAACGTGGTAAGGGAATTTAAATAGCATGGTTTTAAAGGCATATTTGCCTAAAACCTTCTGCACGCATGTATCCTGCTCGCATGGAGTCTGTAAAACCATCTTCACAAATCAGAACTGCATATCACTTCACAGACGCATGGAGAAGTGTGCAGCAATGTGTCCAGTGCACGTGTTTCTCAGATCGCATGTTAGACATGCTCAGAGAAGGCTTTGCCCAAGGAGAGCTTATATACTAAGGATCACACTGTTGGGTGTTTAAAAAAAGGTCAAGTTCTGTCCAGGCGCTTGCAAGTCTGACTGCCTCCGTAGCCTGAGTCAGGAAAACAGCTGTCCTGTTGGTCCTTCTGCGTCCTGGTACCTGGGCCCCAGCTGTGGAGTGTGGCTCGTCTGGAGGCAGAGTCAGAGGCAGACAACAGTCCTGAGGGTTGTCAGGGTTACTTGTCACCTTGCGACATTGTTTCCTTCCCCCCTGCATACTCCTCTCTGGCTCCGTGGGGATTCAAATTTGTGTTTATCTGTGCTGAAAATTTAGAGACAAGATAAACAACACTTGAAGCTATTTATAACCAGAGGCTGTGCCAGGAATGAATTAGACTTTGTATTAGACATGTTAAAATGTTGGATGCCTGGCCCATGCCTCACTAACTTTGACACACGTATTTTGTGGTAATTTTAAGTTTCAGTTGGTTAATTTTAAGCTCAGTTGGTTGAGTATCATCCCATACATCAAAAAGGTTGCTGGTTCGATTCCTGGTAATGGCACGTACCTAGGTTGCAGGTTCGATCCCCAGTCAGGGCACATATAGGAGGCAACTGATCGATGTTTCTCTCTTACATCGATGTTTCTCTCTCTCTCTCCTTTCCTTCCTTTCTCTCTAAAAATCAATAATTAACATATCCTTGGTGAGGATTTTAAAAAATGTTGGTCGCTAGGAAAGGTAGGAAGAATATCCCTAGGTGTGAAAAGCAGATATTCAGAGACTGATAGAAGTTTGACCCAGAGTATGGCTATGTGGGATTAGAACTCTGTTGATTTATGAAATACATTCTTGTGGAATGCTAAGCATTTAGGATCCTGGAGATGCATTTATAGAGGGCTCATACTTTTCTACTACCAGGAGGGCATTTGGCAGGGCTGAGGAACATGGAAGAAGGGTGGGTGAGAGAGAGGGTAAAGAATAGGGCACCATACAAACATGAACCTCAGAGCAGTGGGCAGACGTGGGAGGAGATGGGCTCCACGCTTGTCTGACTCCGTCCACGTAGATCATCCTAAACAGTGGAGTCCTTGCCTGTTCTTGGCTCCGATGAAGAGTCCACACCTTCTGCACAACAGCCTAATGTAGATCCACAGTTCACCTTCCTCCCTCACTTCTCTTTTGACTCTGACTAAGGAGAGAACTCCTACTGTGTGCCAGATACTGTGTTACCTGGGGGGATAAAACACACAAACTCTCATGTTGGGCTGCAGACAATAAACACGCCAACAAATAAATAATATAATTCCAGATTGTGATGGTTGGTTTGGAAAAATGGAGTGGGGTTGCTAAAGAATAGCAGTGGGTTCCCGGTTTGGCTAGGATGTTGGGGCGTTAACACGAATGATCCCGGAGTCATTGATTAAAACTCTGACACACGTATTTTGTGGTAATTTTAAGTTTCTGAAGTTGCATGTTGTTAAGGTTCAAATTAAAACCATTGTTGCCCTTTCTGAGCCGAATGCTGAATGGACAGCATTTCTGGGGAGCAGGGGGAAGCTGCCCGGATGGCCAGGCCCCTCCTGGATGACACTTTCCTCATCACCGCTTTCTCTCCTCAGGGAAAGGAGACGTGTTTGGAGATGTGTTCTGGAAGGAAGCCACCCTTGCCCAGTCCTGCGCCAACGTTAGGGCCCTGACCTACTGTGACCTGCACGTGATCAAGCGAGACGCCCTGCAGAAAGTGCTGGAATTCTACACGGCCTTCTCCCACTCCTTTTCCAGGAACCTCATTCTCACTTACAACCTGAGGAAGAGGGTGAGCCTGCAGTTTCAGTTTCTTGTCTACCAAGAATAGTCCCTGCGCACCTAGGATGGCCCCGTGGCCCAGGAACGTCCTTTCCTGGTTTATTTAAGTGGCGCCATGGGTCCTATAGGAGTTCTGTCCGCTGCTTGCTCTTCAGAGTTTTTGCTATAAAATGAAGGGGAGAGGAATGTTACTAGATGAAAAGATGGGTCCGTTTTGGAGTAGAAGCGATTCATTCATGAGTGTGTCTCTGGGCTTTTCCCCAACAGTATCTAGACCTTCTAGCATTTTGAAAAGGTGAATAAAACATGAGATCGTTAGTCAATAAAATGGCTGAGTGGGGCCCCTCAGTTAATGTAAACTGAATTTTGCTGGTGACAGGGACCCCCTGAGTGGTGTGAGGATATTAGCCAGCTGGCAATAATAACTTTTTAAAAGATGTGAAAATGATCTAGGTGGGTCCAGAAAATAAGAATGGTTTGGACTACGATGGCCTAGAGAATATTTTAGATACAAATGCCAATGTTACCAGTTGAGGAACAGTAGTAGCTTTGAGAGCCAAAAGATTTCTCATCTGACGTTGTTTCCTGAGTCTTCAAATCATCAGAATTGCTCCATCTGACTGTGAGGATTAAAATATTTGTCTTGTACTCTAGGTTTTCGTGATTGATGTTCTAGCACTTTATTTAACTCTTTTAGTTAAATCAGTAACCAATGTAAGTCCGTCCCTACCTACAGAAATTGTCTGGAAGGATTGTCATAGGAATCTTGCCCGAAAGACCTCATAATCTCCCCCCCAAGGTCCCTGTCTCTCTGACATTGCCCATGGTGCCCGGAGGTTCCAAGTTAGAAGCCCCGGCTCCTTGCGATGCCTCTTCCCCTCTCCCGCGCCTCGGGTTACCTGCTCATCAGATCCCGTTGGTTGCACCCAGGCTCTCACGCCTGCACCCACACTGTGCTTCCACCTCAGGGCTCCCCCTGAGCTCTCGGGACACAGCGCCCCTGACACCGACCCTCCCCACATCCTGGACGGTGCCCAAGGCCCCAACGCACCCTCTTCCTAGCGTCTGTCCTCAGTGCAGTGCTTTCTCTCCTGGCCACTGAGTGACTTTAAAAATGAATCGGGTCACGACCCTCCCCCCTTTAAGGATGTTTTGCTTCCACTCTGACTGCAGGATAATGCCCGTATCCTTCAGCACGGTTTATATGCTTTACACATCTGGCCCGACGTAACCCCCAAGGCCCAACCTCAGTCCCTCGCCCCACGCCCACCCCTGCCACCCTGGGAACTCCTCGCAGCTCTGCAGCTCTGTAGCCACGCCACCCCCTGCAGAGAGCAGTGCCCCTGCCTGCGGCCTCCTGGACCCAGGGTTCCTTCCTTTCCTTCTGTGTGTGACCAACACCTGTTAACCCTTGAGACGCCGCTGAAGTGTTTATTTGTTCATTCGTCAAACACGCCAACTGAATTAAGTAGATATATAAAGCTGAATAACACTCAGTCCCCCGTCTCCGGGAGCCTAGAGGCTTACAGAGAAGGTGGAAGGATGGTGCAGTATGTGATGCTAAGTTCAGGGAGCACGGCTTGCACAAAGGACTGTGGGAGTGTAAAGGGGGAGGACGGCTGAGGGGGAATTGAGGAGACTGTGTCGGGTGATACCTGAGCTGAGGCTCAGACGGTGAGTTTGCAAATAAAAGAGAGAGAGAGGAAGCAGGTGTTCCAGTTGGAGGGGCAGTTTGAGCAAAGGCAGAGCAAGGAAATCGCCTTTTGTCTTCCAAGTCCTTTGTAAGAGATTCTAATTGCCTGTCTTTGGGGTGTCCTAACACTATGCTTCCCAGTATTTTAAATCCCTTGGATCGATTGCTGTATGAATTGTTCAGAGACCTGGGAGGGCAAGGGCTTGGTGCCTCGGTGTCCCCAGTGCTAAACCCAGTGCAGAGAATTAAAAAACATTTGGGGCCGGCAAGGAGAAAGCGATGGGATCTCTGGGCCTCAGTTTCCACCTCATAAAAATGTGAGGTGGTGGCTAGATGATTTTTTTCGGTTCTGTGATTTGAAAGCTGGTCATTTAAATTCCAGTGGGGAATGGGCAGGGGCGGAGAAGAGAGCATCCGCAGCCCTTCCTTGCTTATCTGGGAACATGGATGGAATGCTTGCTGGTGATACTTTTAGCCAAGTAGAATCTCTTAAAAAGTATATTTTCTGATTTATTTCCTCTTTTCCTGAAAGCAAGTTGATTATAATCAACTTTCAGTGTTGCTGATAATATAGGTTGGAAAATGTGCAAGTTTGGGTTATTTGGAGGAGTAATCATCTTAGAATAATTGCAGAGCTAACCTGTCTTTAAAGGGCGACAATAAAAATAACAACACCTCAGCGGTCAGGTTGGTTTTGTAAGTCCAGAACGATTGGTGACTCTGCAGAAGAGAAGACTCGGGGGCCGCAGTTCTGAAGGGCTGTCGTGGAGGAGCTTTAGCAAGGTCTGTGTGGCACAGGGTGCAGAGACAGAATCAAAGCTGCAGACAGTGTAAGAAAGACCTTGGAAAGATCAGAGCTGCCCAACGAGTGCAGTAGGCAGCTTCGAGTGATATCAGGTTTCTTGTCCTGAAGGTATTTACGCATCCCCTGGGGACCCCTCAGAGCCATTTCAAGGGGACTTAGGTACCGGGTGGAGAGTCAAATTTCCTTTCAGTCGCCATTGCCAATGAGTCTGGTACGGATGCAAGAGAATTTTAGTGAGATCCGTTATATAAAGAGGTAGCCATTCTTTTTCTTGGAAAAAAGAGGCTTGTCGTTTTAGTGTTGCCATTGTAGTCTCCCATTGTGTCCTTCTGAGAATTAATTTATAGCTACATAGGGCATAGAAGATGAGAACATTCCATGCATGAATTATCCTTGTAGCTAATTTTTTTCTGGCAGAGTGAAGTGTATTCTTGTGGTTGTTTCTATCTTGGCAAAATCGAGCGTGTTATTTGCAAAGATTCCTGAGAACACAGTGCCTTTGACATCTGTTTGGGGAAGTGTTTGATCTCGCAGGCCTCCTCCAGGGCACAGCAGCAACTCGGAGCTGGAAGCTGCCTCAGTGGCCATCCAGTGTCTCCTGCATTCCCCACCACCCTCATTTCACAAATACGACCACAGGGCTAATAATGCATGAGAAATGGCCTCTTGACCAGGCCTGTTCTTGCTTTGCACAGCTCATGGCCTACTCTGGCCTCTGTGTCTCAGCTTCATCCTTGCATCCCTAAACTACGTGTATGAGACCCTGCTCTCAGCACTGCTCAGGAACAGAACTGTTACTTTACTCTATTTCCCCGAAAGACACCTAAGGTCATAGGTAGGAATGATGGGAGGCAGAACCTGGAAACCAACCCAGCATTTGAGCTTTGGTTTTCCTTGCCCGTGGACACTGAGCAAGAGGAGACCCCAGTCTGTGTCCCGCCTCTGCCATTTAGTGCTTCTGTAAGTTAAAAATGCTTTCTCATCTGTAAAATGGGGGCAATGAAAAGCTCCACCTTGTAGATAATTGTGAGGGTTAAATAAGATAATACTTGCAAAGCTTTTACACACAGGGCCCGCACATAGTATGTGCTCAATTAAATTGTGAGTTATTATGATTTTGTTTTGTCTGCTTGACACCCTGTTCCATTCTACTCTTTATTATCTGGAGCCTTTTGGAAAATAAAAAAAAGGCAATTCCTCTGACTTTGTTTATACGGGGTACTCGCTGTGCTGCATGTTTTGTGGGGTGGACTTTATTCCAGGGTTCTCTGCACCTCTTGGAGCAGAGGAGGGGCCAGCTGACCTGGAAAGTGGGCATGGTGCTGGCCTCGCTGTCACTTGAGCTCCTGCCAGTGGAGAGGTCAGCACTCACACACTGTTTTGGCCAGTTCCACTCATGGAGGGGAAGATTAGGCTGTTTCGACATCTCTGTTCAGTCACCAAGGAGTCTGGGTTTTGCCAAGAGGAAAGCACTGCATCTTCTTTCTTCTGAGGGAGATGGCATGTAGTCGTCCATGAAAATAAGGGGCAGTGGAGCCTTCCTCACCCCCAACCCTTGGCTCCCTGGGATGCCAGGCTCTCTTGGCATTTTCCTCCAGGCCCCGAGTCATCTTCTGTCTGCAATCAGAGCTTTGTACACTATTAATAGAAACATTCTTACCAACTCCAGATACTGTGCAAGCTACGTCACGATGTCAGTATGTGCTTTATGTCAGTTTATTAAATCCTCAGAACAGCCTCACCACGTTACAGAAGCAACCCTGTTTCTCAAGGGAATAAACCAGGACCCCGTGGAGAAGAGAATCATTTTCCCAAGGTCACCAGCTGAGAAGTGGCAGGTTCCAAGCCCGGCACGTGCCCCTCCGTGCACGTCCTGAGTTCGGCTTCGTTAAGTGTGGCTCTCAGCTTTTCCCACGGGCATCCTTTGGCTTCTGCTTTCTCCCAGTCTGTCGACTTTTTGGGGCGAGGGGCACAGGTTATCTCCAGAGTATCTCCAATGACCTTCTTCACTCCCCACCCCCAGCACACCCAGAAGCTTGTACGGCAAAATCACAGTAACATCCCAAGTTGGGAGACATGAGAAGTGTCCCCTCATAGGGACACATTGCCGGGTGTGCCGGGGAGGCATGCCCCACTTCACTTTGGTAGGCAGGAGGCTAACCTGGCTGTGACATCAGTAAGTTACCAGGAAGACCACCAGCTTTGGGGCTGAGGACCTAGGTTGGAGTCCTGGTTTGACTACTGACTAGCTGTGTGCCTTTAGGCGAGTTGCTGAACCATCCTAAGCCTCAGTTTCCTCATCTGTAACAAGGATCTAATAAAAGTCCCTCCTTATTAGGTGTATTGAGTAGGTCACATATATTAAACCAGCAGACATTACAGTGACATATACCTGCAGGAACCACTCAACACACACACCTGTCTCCTCCCACTGCCCGACCCTTCCCCCGACCGTCAGCTTCCTCCACCCTTAGTGGTCTGAGTTCGTGCTTTGCTCCCCTTTGCGTATAGCCAGATCCTTTCTTTAATGGCTGTTTCACTCGGGCTCTACTTTCCTTTCGGCCTGGGATGCCGTTTCACGCCCAGGTGCTAGCTCGGGGGTGTGTGTGTGAGGGGGTATTGGGTCCTCCAGCTCATCCGTAGGACAGGCAGGAAATGTGCCACAGCTGGATGGCGTCCTGCAGACACGCACGCAGGTAATTCACAGCAGCCAGCGCCCGGGATGGTTGGCACATAGGTAATTGGGAGGGCGGTTCTCATTCTCTGTGTGGGGGCCTTTAGTTTTAAAGCTAATATTGTTGTGTATTTGAGTATGTTTTTTGCCAGTGTTTGCTTATATTAATTTGTTCCAGGGTGGATTTCTCTTAGCTTGCTAAGGCCCCAACCTAGTGAGTTTGGGAGGGAACTGGGACTATAGTTACTGGAGCTTCCAAAGCAGGGACCTCCTAATGCCTGTTGTCTGAAACTGAGGTTGCCATAGTGAACTGTCCTGAGGACTATATGTATATTTTTAGCCCACTTTAACCAAAGGGACATTTATTCTGGAGAAGAGAAGTCAAACCATGGAGGCTCGGAGAGGGCTCTGCTCATAAGTGGCATTGGAACGCCTTTCAATTTCTGCCTGAACAAATTCTCGCAGGAGGTTGGGAAGCTGGAAAGAAAGCCCGCAAAGCCGGCTGCTTAGAAATGCACCTCCTTCCCCACTGAATCGTCTCAGCCTAAGTTTTAAAAATGATCTCTACGCAGCCCCTATTTTCCTTGTCACCCTCCACAGTGAGGGCTTCTGTGGAATTAAAATCATCTATTCGACTGTCAAGCCTTAAAGATAATAAAATTAGGGTGTTGGAACAGGGGTGGGGGGAGGGAACAGATGATGTGAGTGGTAAGATCATAACTCTTTCAGGACAACAAAGTATAAATCAAAGCCAAGTCCCTTTCTCCTCGAGAGGATCAGGGAGTGACATTCAGGACCTCTGTGGCCCTCCATGGATCCTCAGAGATCTTCCCTATAGTACCCCCCAAAATTTTGCAGAGCCCCATCATGATCCCAGGGGTGGGAGGTGATGAAAGTATCCCCTGCTTCAGTGTGTGTAAATCAGCTTAAACTGCGGGTGGTCAGGCTGTATCCAGCCATTTTTAAAGAAACAATAAAGGTCTGGGATGAGTGTGGGCTTTAAAGCTAGATCTTCACATCTGGGCTCAGCCACCTGCCATCTGGGGAGTGGAGGAGATTGAGTAAGCACAGCTGTTCCTCTCCTGTGGCATCACAGTGTCTACCCCAAAGGGTAGCTCTGGGGAAGGGTGACCAAGTGCCGGGCACAGGGCCTTACATGTAGCAGGTGCACAGTCAAGTTGGTTCCCTTCCATTATCCATAGGAATGGGAGCCGCAGAGCAAAGGAGAGCAGGGGCTATAAGAGTTTGGCTCCGTAGGGAGTGGTGATTAAAATGTGGACTCTAGAGTCAGAATACTTGAGTTCAAAGCCAAGCTCTCCTTAGTGACCTTGGGCCAGTTACCTGCCCCAGTTCATTCAGTTATGAAACAGGGGCAGCGATATACCTTGGAAGGGTGCTTTGATGTAGCAAGTTGTCAATGTATGTGTTGCTGTCATAGTTGTTATTGATGAGTTTAGCTTTTCTGGAAATGCGGAGACACCATCAGGTGATAAAAGTTTTAAACTGGGAGTAGGGGCTAAATTTTAACACCTAGAAATCTTTCAGACACATGATCCCAAGATCTGTGCCTGGGCCCCTCAAGTAGCACCAGACAACCGGCTGGTTCATGTGCTATTGGACTCATCACGGTCTGACTTCCTCCAGTGGATGGAGGGAATGGTAGATTCCGACGTGGATGCTGGGGGAGGAAGTTGTAATTTATCTTACCACTTATCAATCTTAATGTATTGTTACATAGCGTGTTTATCACCAGTTACAAAAGATCTGGCCTAGTTTAGAGGACCATGAGGCCAATGCAGTCCTTTGGTGAGTAATGTACCTTCCTAATATTTTCTTAGAAGTGCATGTTTTACTCATAATAAATGGGGTAATGCTAATGAATCCCAGATCATGGGTTCAGTCCCCAGGGAGCAAGTTGGCTTCTTGATGTCTCAGGTGGTTAGGTCAATGTTTCTCACATTTCGTTGGCCCCTGAACACTCTTTTGAGTTATACTGATATGTATCTATTATCTATTATAATATACCTGTCAGAGCTAATGTTTTGCAGAACATCTTTAGGAAACAGAGCCTATGCTCTTTAATGTCTCTTCTGGCTCAAATGGTCAGTGACCTGTAGAATAGACAGGTCTTGTCTGTGGAACATCAAGAAGCCAAAGATACACCAGCAGTGGGACTCTCCCCATTTGGTTGTCAGTAAAATCCCAAACAGAGGTTACTGGC
This sequence comes from Miniopterus schreibersii, assembly GCF_964146895.1. Taxonomy (NCBI): domain Eukaryota; kingdom Metazoa; phylum Chordata; class Mammalia; order Chiroptera; family Miniopteridae; genus Miniopterus; species Miniopterus schreibersii. The sequence continues at coordinate 27,009,637 of NC_138119.1, forward strand.
CGAGTCTCCCTGCTTTCGGCACATCTTCCCGAACTCAGCTTTCCCCCGCCTGCTCCGGGCGCAGCGGCCCATCCATTTGCTGGTGAGCAGCCAGCCTCATGTTATCAAAGAGTCTTTGGCCCTCAATCTTGGCGGCACATGTGCTAATGGAAGGCTGTGAAGGCTGTTTTCTCCAGGCTTCAAATTCCCTTCTTGCCTCATCTGCCTTGTTTCTGTGCTTCCTTGCTCCCATTTAAGCACTCCCTCCACTTTTAAAAAGTTGCTCTTTGGTGCTGAGCATGTCCTTATAAATTTTGCGAGTGAGTCATGGAGGCTTTCATTCTAGCCCCTGCTTTTTCGTAAGTGGGGAGTCAGGAGGTGAACCCAGGCTAACTGTCATAATAATAGCTACCTTCTAAAATGTTAGATTAATGCCCTGGCCGGGTGCTTCGGTTGGTTGCAGCATTGTCTCCTACACCAAAAGGCAGTGGGTTCTATTCCCAGCCAGGGCACCCGCCTCGGCTGTGGGTTTGATCCCTGGTCAGGGTGTGTACGAGAGGCAACCAATCGATGTTTCTCTCTCACATTAATGTTTCTCTCTCTCTCCCCTCTGCCCCTTCCTCTCTCTCTAAAAAATCAATTAAAAAAATATATCCTCAGGTGAGGATTAAAAAATAACTAAATAAAATAAAAGGTTAGATTAATGGAGGCAAATGTTAGCTCAATCCCTCCAAGGGGACTTTGAGCACATGCATCTGAAGCTCATACACAAAATCTGGCCCTTCCCAGATGTCCCTGCAGGCTACTTCTGATATAATGTGTGTCATGGGCCTACCCAATGATGGTGCTTCTCACTGCAAACGTTGTTGGTTTTACAATTTACTTGTTACTCGTGTCACTTGGTGCTCTTGTTCTGACTATTTAACTTAGATGTCTAGAGTGAAATTCTGAATCCATAATGGGGCTCAGACTCCTTATAGCTTCTCTTTAATCTCTCTAATGTAGGTGAGGTCCCTGTCTACTTATCCAACAAGCACTGGTCACCTTCTCTTTGTAGCTCTTATTAGACTACCAATTCACTGTTCACTATGTGTCTTTCTTTGCTGCCTAGAAGCTCTGTATGGGCTGGGTCTTGTCTTCCTGATTCAATTCTCTGTCCTGATCAGCTTTCTTAGAGCTTAATACAAAGCAAGCATTTAATAATTGAATGGATGATTAATTAATGAATGAATAAACAGACCAGCCAACTAACCAACTAACCAACAAATGAACATACAGTCCACCCACCGCTATTGAGCATGTCCCTCCCTCTCGTAATGCTACAGATTTTTAAAGCCTTGACAGTAAGATGGTATTTGTAGTGACCCCTCTCCTTCTTTCCCCCTGAAGTTTGCCCCTGTGTCCCATACTGTTCCTTTCCCCTCTTCTTTACCAGACCCTGGGTATAGATGTCTCTCTGCCTCTATAGGTACCACTGATGCTCTCAAGGAGCCAGAGTGAGCTTCATGTCTCTCCCACCCTCATTCACACTGTCCCTGGCAATGGTATAGGGACCCAGCAGCTCCTCAAACCTGTCACTTTCCAAGCTTTCACATACGTCCGACAGTCCCAGGCTGCCTATAGTAGCAGGAGCTGGCGTATCTTGCATGACATTTCATTTTTAGAAAGTCCCTTGCTCCAAGCAGCGTGCAGAATGCGGCGCCCCTCCCCTGGAGATCTAGCATCGCTCCTGCCTTCTGCTGGGCTTCCCAGCACACTTCCTGCAGATGCTTAAACCAGACATGAAGAATCCTTCTGGTTCGCAGAGCAAGGCTTTTTAATAGAGACTACTTGTTTGTGTTATAGCACCTAACATCCATCACTTCTCACATCTTCTGCCGGGCTCTTCTTGTCTGTGAGGCGTGATGGCACATCCTAACCCTGTGGGGCCTCTGTGACCATCGGGATGAATAGTGAAGTGAGGGCTTCCCCAGGTGTGGGACAAATCCTGTGGCAGATGCAGGGGGCGGGAAAATAATGTGGAAAAAGAACAGAACACCGGGAGAGTTAGGAAATGGCCTAGAATACTAAAAATCCATGGTGATGGATGTCAACTGATTGTGGTGATCATTCAGCATTATATACAAATAATGAATTATTACATCATACACCTGAAAGTAATAGAATGTCACATGTCAATTATATCCCAATATTTAAAAAGACTGAAAATCCTGGCCAAGAAAAGTGCCTCCCGGAGGGCTCCGAAGCTGGCAGCATGCCATGCGGTTAACTCAGTCTTTCCTTCCCTGAACCCCCCACTCAAGCACTGGGAGGAACGTTGCCAGAGGAATTTCATTTAACCTGATTTCATGAAAGAAATGATATAAGGCTCAGGAGGTGTGGAGGGCGCTGTTCTTCTCTGACACCGTCTCTGTTTGGTTTTTATTTGGCTCTGGGGAGGGCGCAGAACATTTGCTCTGAGTGGAAGCCGCTTTTTTCTGGCCTAGGACAGTGAGGATCTGGGAGACAAACTGGGCTAGGGGAGAGAAAGGGGGCTGAAAAGTAAAGGCTAAAGCTCCCAGGACTGCAGAGTCTCAGGAGCATGAGTGGATTTTGCAACTGTTATTTATTGAAGATAAGCGTCTGCTCTGCACAGCTGGACTTCTTGCTTGCCCAGCGGGGCAGATGCCTCTGCTAACCCCAAATGGTGAGCTGGGCTGGAAGAGAAACCCGGGGACGGGCTCAGACGCCAAGTCCGGCCTCGCAGTCCTGCCTCCAGGCCAGCTGAACCCAGTGGCTTTGTTGCACTATTATGCTGCGTGTTGAGGCAGCGAGGAAGCTGCCAGGATCTTCATCCCGGGCTTTGTGTCTAAGCACTTCCTAATCCTGCTCTGACATTTCTTTCATGTTGGAACCTGGACAGGATGCTTTCAGCTCCAGGCTTGTGGACTAGCGCTGGAGGCAGCTCCTAAGTATCTGTGGTCACGGGCGACAAGACTCCTTGGAATCTGGAACCTGTCATTTCAAGCAGCACTTCCACTCCCACCAGCCCCAGCTCACCCGGAGCAGGAGCAGGCTGCCTCCCATGCCACGCTCTTCCTCCCCCCTTTCCCACTGCCGGTGACTGCGCTGTGTGCCCAGGGTCACAGAGGGGCCGGAGCCGGGCAGCTGCCCTTTTATCCCTGCATGGGCTCTGCCACTGTCCCCGTCTGCAGAGCCAGGCGCTGTTTGCACGTGTGCGTACACGCCCCTCCCACACCCCTGGCTGGAGGTTTGCAGGCTTCCCTGTGGACTGGTCTGCCTGCTAGCAGTGTTGCTGCCGTGGGTGAGTGTGTGTGGGTGTGTGTGCACGCAGCATTTCCTTCTGTCTGTGATTAGCCCTAATGGAGGCATCCACACTCCCTCTGCTCCCTCCACAGGCCCCAGGCTAGAGTCCTTCCTTGCCTCTTTCAGCTTCTGGCGGCTCCTGGCGAACCCTGGCTTGTGGACGCGTGACTCTAACCTCCTCCTCTACATGCAGGTGGCCCTCATCCCCTGCCTCTGTGTGTCACGTCCCCCCTCCTTTCTCTTACAAAGACACCAGTCATTGGATTCAGGGCCCACCAGAAACCCAGGATGATCGCATCTTGAGATCTTTAAATTAATTACATCTGTCAAGACCCTATTTCCAAATAAGGTCATATTCCCAGGTACTGGGATTTAGGACTTGGACAGACCTTTGAGGGGGGGGCGGGTGCTGGTTAACTCAGGACACCACCCTTTCTCTCCTCCCCTTCTTCCCTCTCTCCTGTCTCTCATTCTTCACCCCCCCTTCCTCCTCGAGTACCTGCCCAGCACAGGAGTATTTTTTCCATAAGAAATATACTTGTGTAAGTTGTGCTGCTTCTCCTGGATGGTTCCTGGAATCAGGTCTAAGTGTTTGGTTAATCCTTCGGCTCTCAGAGTGATTTACCCTTTCCCCTTGCTTTCTCGTGAGCGGTGTCTCCTTGAACCCAGTGGGACTCTCTGTTTGACACAGAGAGTCACAGATCACAGAGAGCGCTGGGACCTCGGCAAAGAGTTCTGTGTGAACATTAGAGAGAACTTCCTGCCGGTAGAGGCTGTGAAATCACATAGTAACACTGAAGGGGGTATGGACTCCCCTTCACGCAGATGGTTAAGAACAACCCTTAGGTGTCCTCCTCGCTCTGATCTCTGTCATTCTTTTGTTCTAAGACTTTTGATGGTTCCCTACAGCCTCAGAATAGAGCCCAGACCCAGGCATCTCGGTGAACTTGTACTTACAGCTCAGAGCTCATGCTGTGGCCTGATGCCCCGCGCCGCTCTGTGACAGTTACAGAGCATGTTATACTTACTGCCGCGTGTTGTCCCCTCTGGGAATGTCCCTCACTTGCGTCTCCGCCTCCCATCACAACCCAAGCCAGCCTTCCATCCCAGCTCAGAGTTCGCCTCCTGCTTCCTCCCTGTCTCCGCTCAGCTGGACTCTTTCTTCTCTGATTCCATGATTCCTTTCCATGGAATCATGCCTGTCCTTTAGAGGAGGTGTCACTCATGTTTCTTATTTGATCAGAGTGGATTTGGGGGCCTTGTTCATATTTTTATTCCTTGCATGTCTTCAAGTAATGCCTGGTATTTAGTAAACAGTTATTTAAGCTACTGGAATCACAACTGAATTGCCACTCACCCTGCTTTTGTGGTTCAAGTCCAAAGTTGGCAGGTGGGAATCCCAGCCCCACGGTCTCCAGCAGGCACCCTCGGGCCCTGCAGACTGCTCCCTCCCCCCGGTGATAAGCTGTCCCAGTTTGCCTGGGGCTGGCCTGGTTTCAGCATTTAAAGCTCCACATCCTGAGAAACTCTTCAATGTTGAGCAAACAGGTCACCCTATTCCACACTCACCCTCTCCTGACTCTGGCTGAAAATCCCTATGAACTGAATTGTATGTCAGGCTCCACCTTTCTCTCATCATATCTGCTTGCTTCACCCTCAGGTGGGCATCTGGCCCCAGCCCTGCACAGCCCTCCCCAGGCTTCCCTCCTAAATGTGACTTCTGAACCGTCTTCCCGCTCGTCAGCCTCCTGCCTGCTCTCACCTCTGCTCCAACTCAGCCCCAACTCTAACCTGATCCATGAAGCTGCCAATCCCAGGCAACTTCTCCTTCTCTTTCCGCTCCCAATTCCCTCCTTTTATCAAACCAAAGAGGGCCCAGGAGGACAGGATTGCAGACCAAGCCTCTCCTCTATGGAGCCACAACTCAGAGATGCCTCTTCCATAAAGCTCTCCCAGGCAGTGCTTTCCTGCCAGCTCACCACCTGCCAGGACAGGGGTTCTACCCCAAATTTGTCATTGGGACAAGTTCTTAATCTCAGTTTTGCTCATTGTAAAATGAGAAAGTTAGGTGAGCCCTGGCCTGTTTGGCTCAGTGGTTAGAGCGTCGGCCTGTGGACTGAAGGGTCCTGGGTTCAAGTCCAGCCAAAGGCATGTACCTTGGTTGCAGGCTCGATCCCCGGCCCTGGTTGGGCACCTGTGGGAGGCAACCAATTGATGTGTCCCTCTCACATCGATGTTTCTCTCTCTCCCTTCCACTCTCTCTGAAAAGCAATGGAAAAAGTGTCCTCAGGTGAGGATTTAATAAAAAAAAAGAAAGTTAGGTGAGCTGTGAAGTTCTTACCAGCCTTACCAAGCTTGGATTCTGAGGATTTCTGCCCACCTGTCAGCTCTGGAGAGCACACTATGCAAATGCTTTAAGCAGGACAGCATTGGGCCCTGGCCAGGTGGCGCATTTGGTTAGAGCGTCATCCCAATAGACCAAGGTGGTGGGTTCAATCCCCAATCAGGGCACGTACAAGAGATTAACCAAGAATTTATATGCATAAATGCGCAACCCATGGACACAGACAATAGCGTGGTGAAGGCCTGGGGCCGGGGGTAGAAGGGGTCAATGGGGGAAAATAAGGGGACATCTATAATTCTTTCAACAATAAAGATAAAAACAAAAACAAACAAAGAAGCAACCAAGGGATGCATTTTAGGACAACAAGCCGATGTTTCTCTCTCTCTCTCTCTCTCTCTCTCTCAAATCATTAATTAAAAATGAAAAGGCAGCATTGGGAAAGAGGCCTCAGAAATCTTGGCACATCCCCACCACCTGTCCTTACTTGACTCTGATTTCCATATTTACCCTTTGATTCTCCGTAATCCCATCCTGGCCCAGCTGTGAATAGGACAAAAAAGCCACTACCTACAGCTTACGAGATTTTAAAGAACAATTAGAAGACCGTGATTCCTTTCCTGTGACTTGGCTTACAAAACAAGATTTGGAAGGAGAGGTTAAATTTCTGAGCCCTGTCCCTGGCTGAGTTTCCACCAGACCCAGAGCTATGTCTGATTTCCCCCCCTCTGTTCCTGGATAAACTTGTCTGGACCTACTTATTGCCTTTGGGTGTTTTAGATGTAGCTGATTCTATTGAAACAATGGACTAGGTGACCCTCCACCTTCAAACTCTAGAAGGTGTGCACATTTTCATGTGAGCACACGTACTTTTAACATCTGCACCCCTCTTTACTTTGCACAGCACACTTTCACCTGTTTTATCTCATCTGATGCTTGCAACAGCTTTGTGAGGTTGGTATAATTATTACCCCTGTTCCCCATATGGGAAACCTGAGGCTTGGAGGAGTGAAATGTGGGAGAATGTGGCAAAACTAGAACTTGAACTCACATCTGCCACGACAAATCCCACGTCCCTTCGACTAGCCCACTGTGCCCGCATGCCTTCAGGGGGATTGGTGAACAGCCTGGGATCCTCCCAGGTAAGGGCCGTGAGAACATTCCACTGACAGAGGTGGCCATGGGTAGCTGCCCTGTCCCCAGGTTAGTCCTGTAAACCAGTGTCAGTCTTTAATGTGGACACAAATCAGCTGTGATCTTGTTAAAATGCCAATTCCAATTCAGTAGGTCTGGGGAGGGGTTAAAATTCTGCATTTCTAAGAAGCTCCCAGGCGATGCCAGTGTTACTGGCTGGGATGGCACTTTGGGGGCATACTGCCTGGCAGGGCTGTGAATAGAACTTGTTGACATGGACAGGGAATCTATGTCTCCCTTGACCAGGACCACTGTTCTACTCCAGGGGCCAGGGGCTGCATGTGGAGAGACCCAAGGAGTCTGACCCCTGGAGTGTAGAGGGCATGCTCCCGTGTAGGGAGTGGCATTTTAGTTGTGATTCTGGCAGCTTACGTCATTGTTTACTTAGTGCTCATCACGTTGTGGTCACTCAGGTCTCTGATGGTGGAGCAAGGCAGCCTCTTGGGCACAGTCAGGGTGGGAGGTGGGCCTGCAGGAGCAGGTGACATCGAAGGCCCTTTTTCACCCCAATGCCGAGGTTCTCAGCATAATGGGAGCAGGTATGACAGTGTGGAGTGTGAGGGGCCAGGTGAGGGTTGCAAACCTGAGCCTTTGAACAAGGCTGGAGAGGAGCAGGTCTGGCTTGAGGGGGCTGGTACAGGTCTCAGGGTGACAGGAGCCATGTGGGGTCCGACAGCCCAGCCGGGAGGGTGGGAATGTCCCCACACTGCCAAATCCAGCCCTCCAGTTAGAAAAGCTCCTCAGAATTGATGCCCCGGGCTGGGCCTGGAGGGCCTCGGTACAAGACTTGGATCTCCAGTGGCAGACCCTGTGCATGTTGATCCAGGCCTGGAACCTCCTGGGGAGCAGCATGTTTGGTAAAGTAATAAGTTATATGATTATGTAATTATATGATTACATAATAAATTACACAGTTATGTAATTTATACAGTGCCATCATATTTTGTTGGTTTTTTTATTACCGTTCCCCAGTAATGAGTTTCCTCCCTAATATGCAGCCCTGTGCTAGTCCCTGTGCTGTCTCTAAAACACTTCTGAGGTTTCCAAGAGCAGGATCATGGCTTCGGGATTCTGTGTACTTCTGCACATGACAGTTGCTCCATAAGTGCTCCATTAACCAAGGATTTCCTTCTCCTTCTGATCTTTCAAAAGTGTCTGTCTATGAGGTAGATTGAGTGTGATGTGTTATTTTGGTTTTTTGTTTTCGTTTTTTTGCTTTTGATGGTCAAGGCTGGGCGTTGAAAGAGTGGAGATCATGTGATAAGAAAACCCCAAAACTGACCGTCCCTCTCCACCCCCACAGTCTCCTGGACTCAGGAGCGTGGATATTAGCTCCTGTTCACCTGCTGTACTTTATATATGATGGATCACCCTGGACCTAGCCTTCTTGCCCTTGCTCCCCCTGGCAGGGTGAAGCCAGCTCTGCCCCAGAGCAGAGCCAAGGCCTGTGGCTGGTGATGCTTTTTTGCCTGAACACGCATACACACATGCATATGCACACACATGCATGCACACATACGCACACAAGTTCCTGCCCCAGGACCACCCAGGTGCACACGGTGACTAGGAGTCTTTTCTGCGCAAAGAGAAAAGCTGACTCAAACCTGAGCCCCAAGGCTTCCCATGAGGCAGCCGGCTCCTGGGAAAGCTGGCCTTGCCCTGCCCTTGCCCCTGCCCCTGCCCCTTCACCCAGGAGCCTCTCCCAAGGCGCTCTGACAGACTTTTATTGTTTAATTAGTAGCCTCTGTGCAACCACAAAGAGCCTGCCTGGACCTCCAACCCCAGGCCCCTTGCTTGGGCAGAAACTCCCCTTTCTCCGCTGTCGTTTGTGAAGTCACCTCTATTTCATTTATCACGTGAAACATTTACCGTTGGCCCCTTCCCCCTCTTTGGCTCTTCATTTCTTGTCGGTGCTCTCACCTCTGTCCTCTGTTTCCTTTTGCTGCAACACTTTATCTGGACCTATCAATAAGGCCACTGACAATGCTTCGAAGTATTTTCGTAGTATCCTCTGCCCCGAAAACACACAAACAGACAGACACACACCATCAACTGAGCCTCCTCAATCTGTTCCATAACTTGCATCTCTCAGGTACATTCTTCCTCTCGCTCTGCATTTGCCTCCCGCAGCTCATTAAACCTGACCCCAGGCTGCGTCTCCGTGAGTGAGATCTCCCCGAGATGAGAGCTGGGAGGGTGGACATGAGGGACATAATCAGGGCCTGTGTTTCCTCTCCTTTGCTGGGAAAGTGCCTGAGGCAGTAGGCTAGGGCCTGAATGGACCACACTGCTGGCCCTCAAATTCTTCCTGGCCCACCAGCTCTGCTGGGTGCCCAGCAGTGTGCAAGGAGAAATAGCAGCCCTACAGAGGTCTGGGCGCTGCCTCCCCAACCTGCAGGAATCCCACTTCCCGTCTTCTGTGCCCCTGGGAGCTTAAGAGGTAAAGGCCATGGGTACGAGTCCATCAGAGTTTCTGGTAAAATAAAAGTCCTTTTATGACAACCCTCTTTAGCCAAAGGACACGTTGAACCAGTGGTCTCCTTTTACTAAGATTTACTCAGGCCAAATTCTCAGAAATAAAATAAGATTTGTTCCAGCCAAATTCCCTGAAATAAAATAATTCCTTCAGGATTCATGGTGACTAGGTTCGACCCATCGTCATTTCCTTCATTGTGTTTGTTTTCTCCGCCTTTCTGTGCCCTAACTCTGTGTTTCTGAGAACGCCTTGTCCATGGAGCGCCATCCCCCCTGGCTCTCCGCCCCGGCAGGTGATGTTCTGCCCTCCAGGAGCTGTGAGAGCGCTGTCTCTAATCAATTTACTTCAGGCAGATTGAGCAAGGTCTTGCCTGCCAGGAATCCTGCCCACTCTCTCTAACCTGGCTCTGCTCGTCTGCCCACCGCCACCATGGTTCCTGCATGTGGGTCTTTAGAATACACCCACGCGGATGTCAGGTTAATTAGTGCGGACCACCCCTGCGGAGGGCAGCAAGTGCCCCGGGTGGTTCTTCCAGGTTGGTGGGCCGTGACTCTCTGCCCTTGGCCCCTAAGGCCCAGCACACAGAACGCCGGCTGTGCCCACCGTGGGATGTGCATCTGTGATGTAGGGCCTTGCACACACCGTGGGCACCTCCATCCTTCTCGCACCCGCTTCCTTGCAGTGGGGCTTGGATGGAACAGTTGCTCAGGTGCAGCTGGGTATCGAGATCCCACAGCTCAGGGCCCAGGGAGAAAGATGGCCTGAGTCTTCGCTTCTGCCCGGCCCCATCCCCTACAGCTGTTGTGTTTCTGTCCCCTATTTCTTCCAGCTTTGCCCCCCCCCCCCGGTGTGAGGAGCAGGACTGAGGCACAGGACCGCCGAGGAGGGATCAGTTTCGCCTGGGTTCCCCTGCATCCCTCTTATCTTTGGGATTTTCTTTCAGTTTTATACGGAGCATGTTAGATTTACCAGCACGTTTCAGTTTCCTAATACAAAGTCATCCATCCTGTCGTTGATCGTTGGTAAATTCTGTGTTTACAGAAGTCTAAATGAAGAGGAAGTTTGGTGATATTCTATTATTTGTAATGCCTTAATTGTCATGGATGACGTGATTCAGAACACCCTCTGGCTCACACTCGATGACACCTACCCATCATTTGAAGGGTCCCAGTGGCTGGTTTATCAAAGCTTGCAATGGGCTCATTTAAATGAGCATGTGTCCCTGAGGTGGAAGTTATTTAGTTCTTTAGAGATGACTGTATATGAGGGAGAAGCAAGTGCCTTGATCACTTGGATTAGGAATGATTACGAGGCCTGGCCCAGTGTGGCTCAACAGTTGAGCATCAACCTAGGATCCAGGCGATCAGGGTTCGATTCCCGGTCAGGGCACATGCCCAGGTTGCGAGCTGCAGCTGATCAATGACTCTCTCATCATTGATGTTTCTAGCTCTCTCTCTCCCTCTCCCTTCCTCTCTCTGAAATCAATAAAGATATATTAAAAAAAAAAGGAATGATTACGAGTATTGCCTTTAATTTTGGTTTCCAGACAGGTAACCCCGTATCTCGACCTCTGAAACTGGCTTTGTCTGTGGCCCCGGCCCCTCCGTCAGGTTCCTTGTTGCTGACACTCTCCCCACTCCTCCCTTCTTTCCTCCTCACTCATGTCATTACCATGGAAAACAGACAGGCCAAGGGTGTTTTGGCTCTCCAGAGCCTGAGTTTGGTTCCTCAAAAGGCTCTTTCATAGAGAAAAAATATTTTTAATCATAAAAATTTAAAATTTAATCAGAGACTTTTTCCCAAAGTAGAGAGAAAGGGAAAGAGAAGGCAGGTAACATAGGGAGATGGCTGTTTCAAATTGGTCTAATTAAATCCCAACAGGCAAATAACAAAGGACTAGGGACGGAGACAGTGGCCGCCTGTAAGTAAAATTCTAGAAGTTTTCCAGAGAGGACCACTCCCAGCAGAGTGTGGGGCTCAGGATCTAGGAATAGAGAAGGGAAAATATAGCCAGAAACAATAGAACTGGGTAATGGGGAGAGGAAGAGCAGCACTGCATGTGAGAAGCCTCATATCGTGCCTAACGTTTCATCTGGTCTAAATATAGTCACCATTGTTAGAAGCTAAAAGTCCATTTTTAAAAAGAAAAGATAGGAGGGAATGAGAAGAGTTTTATCAGAGAGTTTATTTTGAGCTTCTGTTTGAAGAACCTATTTCAATGTGATTTGACGAAGACAGGGTGGGACATTCATTTCAGAGACGGTATTTCCTGGGGTGGTGGGAGCGTTGGGAAGCACCGACGTGTCGGGCTTGATTGTCTGGCTTGATTGTCTGGCTTGTCTCTGTCTCTGCCCTCTTGCCTCCGGTGCCCTTCCCTCTATCACATCACGTTTCCCCCTTTTTCAGATTCCTGGGTAGGTCTCCCTTTTTTTTCCGGGAAGCTTTTTTGTCTTTACTCTGCTCTTATCCCCCCAGCGGACCATATTTATTCTATGGAGTTGCTGCAGATTTTCTGTTTGCTGTTTGCGTTCTTGTGTTTGCTTTTCCTCCTGGTCTCCCGGGATGACCTTAGAACAGAAGCAAGTAGGGATCAGTTCGGCTTTTGCCCCTGCAGGGTGCAGGACCTGGTGGCCTGGAGCTGCGTTCACACCCAGGCTCACCCTCCGCTGGCTCACAGAGGACACTGTCCAGGGTGCTGATTGAGTATCTGTCACGCAGTTAAGGTGGCTCCTAAACTTCTAGAGAGCTTAGACTGAAAATTCATTTCGGGTAAAGCCCTGTGGCCGATTTCCAAACAAAGCTGCAAACCATTTTTAGTTAGAGTTGAGAAAGGCTGTCAGTGGGAACCCATGCCAGGCAGTTAAGGAGCTTTTATTGTCCTTTCTTTCTCCTTGACCTCTGTTGGTCTCCTTTCAGTGAAAAACAAGCCTGGTGATGTCAGAGAGACTGTACAGGACCCGCCCAGCAGAAAGGGCTCATGGTGGGTTTGCGTCCTGCCAGATTGACCTCATCTCTGAGGATTTTCCATGGCTAGACATGTCTTTGCAAAGGCAAGAATGCAAACCACGCAGTCCATAAGGGCCTCCAGCTGTTGCTTGGGATGGCTGCCTTATTCCAGCAGCTGTGATGCAGGCTGAAGGGTTCAGTCCCAGACACTGTGCAGCGAAATGACTGGCCCTGGTCTTCTAGCCCTTGCCAGGAGAGAGAATGAGCTTTTTGAGCACATAACTGACCAATCACCCTCTGAATTCTGTGTTCTTTATTTGGCAACCAAGCTCTAAACTCTGAACTCTTCACACAAGTTCTCTCACTTGAACTTCTTGGCTTTCATTTCCTTTTCAATAAAATGAGGAGTCAAGCCACATTTTAGAGATATAAAGGAAAATGGGAGTCGATCAGTATTATTTTAAAAGGCTCATAGAATTTTAGAGGAGGAGAGTTCTTAGAATGTCAGTGGTAAGACAACTAAACTAGTCTGACTAGAACTCTGGTGAAGCCCATAGCAGTTTTTGCTGGGTGGGGTGGGAGAGAGAGCACGGGAGCAGAGGAACTGGGAAATGAGGTGGCCTATCAATCGGAGTCGCTAAATTTCAAGCAATAGACAGTAACACTGCTACTTGAGGAAAATAGAGAATTTACGGAAGGGGATAGAATAGCTCACAGAACTGAAGGTATAGTTGAAGAATCAGGCTGAGAAAAAATTAGAATCCAAGATAGGCCAGGTATCAAGGCACAAGACTGCCAGGGCACCGCTGCTGGGTGGAGCCATTCCAACTGGTTTTCCCTCTTTCCATCCCTCGGCATTCATCACCCAGGAGAGAAAGCCCAGTTGTCCCAGCTTGGAGCATATGCCCAATGTTAGCTAGATTTCTTCGTTTGTTCAAACGTAATGGGTGACTGTGATATGTCGGGCTGTGCTGTGTGTCAGGAACCCTCAGTGAACATCCTTCATGGGTCACTTGAGGTAGAGTGGTCAGAGAAGCCTTCATGGGATGAGGGGACATTGGAACAAAGACTCAAGTTATGCAGGTTATATAGATACCTCGGGAAGAGGGTCCCCACAGAGGAAACAGCAAGTGCAGAGGCACTGAGGTGTCCTAGAGAAAGCAAAGAGGCAAACATGCTTGGGCTGAAATGAGTGTGAGGAGAGTGGTGGGAGATGAAATCAGAGAGGTGGAGGTGAGAGGCTCACCATTATAGGACAGTATGTGGACACTGACCCCACCTCTAAGGCAGACGGAGCTGCTGGAGGATTCTGAGCAGGAGAGTGGTGCACTCTTAGATTTTGAAAAGATCAGTAGTAGCTGTGCTGAGAACAGAGTGGAGTTGGGCAAGGGTGGAAGCAGGGAGATCAGTTAGGAAAATACTGTGATAATCCAGGTAGGAAATTATGGTGACTTGATCTTGGAGGTGTGCTAGGGCCTCAGAAGAGTAGGGGCTCTAAATCATCCCCGACTTAATGGTGGAGTCTGGGGCATGAGTGGAGGGGGAAGAAGCAGAAAAAATGGGGCTACAGAGTTAGGAGGTGGCTGATTGTGCAGGGCCCGGTAGCTTTAAGGAACCTCCAGAGGCTGTAAGTAGGGGAAATGTGTGGTCTTTTTTAACTACATAGGAGGAGGGGGGAATATTAATATTATTATTAATAGCTAACATATCTTGAGCGCCTGTCATGGAGCATTTCACATTTATTATTTCCTTTAATCCTTCAAATGACCTTGCAGGGTAGGTGCTATTGATGTTTAAGTGGGCACCCTCTCCAGGTCCTAAGAAGCCCTGTGAGCAGGTGGGACATCACAGAGTCAGGGCCTGCAGCTCCCACTGCCCTCCCGCTGCCACAGGGCTTGCATCTGCCCACACACAGCTCAGCTGGCAGGAGAAAAGGCCGGGCCACCCAGGAAGGTCTGTGCCTCCACTCCAAAAGCTGCTTCCTGGAGCATCCGCTGTACCCAGAAATCTGGAGGGCAGTTGTGTAAAATTAAAAGCAGACGATGTGTGGAATAGAATGCAAACTCTAATTGCAAGATAAATTAAGATGCAAAGAAAGAACTGTTGCCTTCTTGATGGGCCTTGAGCTGGGCCTCTGATTCCCCTCTTGCTCCCTGCCCCTTCTGGAACATTTGGGTGGGAAGGTTCAAGAACCTCGGTAAACCAGTGTTCTGACCCCCAAAGAAGAAACAGCTTCTGATGAGGTGGCTGCAGGCGGGGCTTGCCTGAGAGTAGTTGGGACTGGTGGAAGGGGGGGTCCTACTTAAAGGCCTCAGTACATGACTCCCCAGTTCACCTTCTTTGTAAGGTCATCCTCTTTTGGAGTCGGGCGCAGTGTAAGTAAAGGCTGACACCTAAATTTGGAGTTTGTTTATGATTCCTTGTTGCAAGATTTCAGGACTTGTCTGGTAGCACCATGGACAGAGCCATCGGAGCCAGGACTGATTTTTCTTCTTCTCTGGGGGAGCTGAGCGTGACGTCTGAAATGTAAAAAATAGAAAGACTGGCTGAAGATTTTCCAGGCACTTATTTGTTGGAGATAAAAGGTAAAAGAAGACTTATGAGCAGGACCCCGCACAGACAGAGCAGTGAGGCAGCTGAGACTTGTCTCCCTTCCCTTCTTCCCATGCCCTTCCCCTTTGTCCTGCTCCTCGAATGACTTTGTATCCCCACTCCCTCCTCTCCCTTCTCCGCCCCACCCAGACACACCCTCTTCTGAAGCCCCTGTGTCCCCTGCCCTGGCTCTCAGTCACACAGGTCTTCCTTTTAGCCAACAGAGTTTAAAATCCCAGGAGTGCCTGGTACTTACCCGCCACCGCCGGTGTGGATTACCCTCCCTGGGATAATTTTAATAACTATATTTGCTCAAATTAAAGCATAAATATTAATACAGAACCTTATTAATGAATTGTTAATGGTGTAATTTTAGGCTTTGTGACAGGCAGGTATGGAAAGTAATTGAGGGTGAAGGGGCTTCCTTGGGCTCTCAGATCCCCCGCTTCATTTGCACATAACCCAACGAGCTCCGTGTTGCACTGTAGCCCTGCGATCGTCTGGATTAACCCTCAGGGAGATGCCAACACTTAACCAAAGTCCCATGAGTTCTGCTGCCTTTTTCTTAAATCAGAATGTTTTCCAAACTTAAGCTCGTTTCACTTGAGCTCCACTCAGAAAGTCTACAGAATTTGCACAGCTCTCTGAGAAGGGAAAGAAGTACATTTTCTCTAAGAACTTGAGGCAAGGAAGAAAAAGCATTAGGCCTGTCAAATGAGGCTTTGTTTTCCATTTAGCTTGTTTCATTAAATCGATAAGTTGATGCCCTGGCTCTTCTGTCACCAAAAGCAAGGAGGAAGGAGCTCATCTCTTCACTTTGACAGATTGAAGGGGACCTTGGGCATCTGAAGGGTTCATCTCAGAGAATCACTGACCCCTTGGCTCCGAATGACCCATCACCTGATCCACAGGGGTGGGGCCCCCTGTGTACTGAAGACAGAGCAAGGTTGGGATGTAGGAGGCAGATGGAGGAAAGAACTCTGTCCTTGAGCCATGAACACAAGGAGGTGAGACGGCAGGGCCTGAGGCACGGGCAAAGCAAGGGTGCTGAGCTGTGGGTGCTCTGCAAGTGCAGAAGCCAGCTGGTGTCGACTCCAGGACTTGGGGGAGCCTGGAGCTCGTGCACGGACTTGCCCCTTTCTTGTCTGACCCACTTGGTTTTTGAATGTGAGGCTGCCGAATTGATACCCAAGCCGGCAGAGCCTCCCGAGAGCCCACACGGGGTGTCCTGATTCCACCTGACAGGAGTGGGGCCGGGAGGCAGTCCCTAGAGGGGAGCTCACTCTCAGCCAGCTGGCCTGCTCAGAGCGGTGGCCTGGCGGTGGGGTCTGCAGCCACCTCTGTTTGGATGTCTTCACGGCCACAGCTGGAGCTGACAAACTCCTAAATGACTTCTGAGATGTTCAGGGGCCTCAGGCTGCAGGAGAACACGGATTTGCTTCATTTGCTGCAGAAGTGGTTGAAATAAAAGGCGCCATCCCCTCTTGTGGGTGGCGAAGCCCCCTGCTGAACTCGGAGGAGGAATCAGGCGGGGCGGGCTTTCTTATATTGATTCTCCAGCTCGCTCAGCGCTTGCTCAGGTAATGATTTGTGAGTTTAACAAATGTACCTGGAGCTCTGCTACTTTACCCGAGAACTCCCTCAGAGTCCTTTTAAGACAGCTGTGGATCTGACCAGCAAATTTTATTTTTAAAGAAGTAATTTAATCTGAATTTACACCATGTATTGTTTTATCCAAGGGCTTGTGGCATTTCTTGAGATCCCACATCTTTCATGAAATTTCCCCCCAGGAAGTGGAAATAAAACCTTGAGTTTCTGACTGTCCCCTGACAGGACCCTTTGTATTTTCTGAAAGTCCCTTATTCATACTCCCGTAAATAAGTTGCCTACGGAGAGAGAGGGGGTCCTGTGATAAAGAGAGAAGTGGGCCCAACGTTGCAAAGGACTGTGCCGTGGTGGTTACAGGTGAAAACTCTTGAGACCCCAGCACCTGGGCCAGACCCTGGCTCTGCCTCTCCTGTCTCATAACGTGGGCATGTTTCCTAAAGTCCCTGGGATAAGAGGCGGGAAAGATTTTTACTCCAAGCGTCAGAGCATTTTGCAGAATGTAAAGATCTATGTACACATTACTACTCTAACTACAAAAACATTTCATAGGAAGTTAGGGAAGGTGGTGGGAGAGCCAGAAATATCTCAGCATCCTTTCTGCTCTTGAAAAGCTTGCAGTCTGTCTGGACAGATAGGACACAAGGAAACAGCAGGGTGGAGACAACACTCAAATCTTCTCTTCCTACCCTAATCCATCAGCCCCATTCTCTTGTCAACAATAGAATTTTAATCTTTCATAGAGCAGAGGAGAGTTAAGGAAACAGAGCAAGGAAGATAAATGCCCAGGTGCTGCGTGGGCGGTGTCCAGAGGAGAGGGTCATGATGGCCATTGAGCAGATTGCAGATCATAGTTGAAAAGAGAAAAGCCACTTGGTTTGATTACGGTTGGCAAGAGTAGGCAGCACGCGTATTCCAAATTGTTTTAAGTGTCATTTGAAAAAGATGAAGCTAAAACATGGGGATTTGCTGAGCTCTAGACTGGCTAAGAGACTGTCTGCAGAGCCAGGCAGCCCTTGAGGCCAGGTCAGGATTTCAGACTGTTGGAATTTACTCTGCTTGCTGCGACCTCTGCCCTCTGTTCTCCCAGGAAGTCACCTGGGCCCCCGCCCACCCCCGGCTCTCCCTCAGAGTAATAAGACGCCAGAAGAACTGCCCTAGGACAAGTTAGAGAAGCCTGGGAACGTGGCGAGTTTCATCGTCGATGACCAGATGCACTCGGGATTGGGAGGGGTCAGAGGTAGGGGATGAGCCTGGGTTATCACTCAGCTGCCCCTCAGCTCAAAGCCATTTGCTGCCCTTATAAAGGCGATTTGTGAAGCAGCCGCTGTGGCACCCAAGGTCACCTGGCGAATGGCATGGGTCATTTCACTTCTTCCCCCTCCTCCTTCCATCAAGAGCGCTTTCTGACTTAGATGAGCCATGCTTTGATGCCCGGGATTTAGACTTGACCATGTCCCTTTGGAAACTGGTACCACCTGACTTTTAGAAAGAAATTTTGAACACCGAGCCTCATTTTCCTGCTTAGCCTTAGGCAGTGATAGTTCTCAGCTGCAGCTTTGAGATGCGTAATAATAGCAAACACTGGCACAGCATCTACTATGGGCCAGGTGCTGTCCTTAGCACTTTTCAGATATAACTATTTTAACCTTGCTCCTGTGTCACAGTGCTCTGGGAAACAAGACCACTGACCCTTATTTCAGAGTAAGAATTTGGCTTCATTTACTGAGAGCTGTTGCCAGAATGAATGGGTAGGGCCCACGTAGAAGCTGGGGGCCTCTCCAAGCTCCATTGCTTGACTGACTTAAACCAGGCCTTGTTCACGGAAGAGGGTGGGATGGGAAAAGAAAGACAATGGTTATTCTTTAGATACAGTAAGTCTCAAAGCAAGGTGATATGGCCAAGCTGCAGCATCCCATGGCTCTCATGTTGACCTAACTCTGCATTTGCAGACTTTAAGAGCTATTTGTAGAGTACTGATAACAGGTTTTTGAAAGGAGTCACCACCTTCATCCAGGGGGAAGGGTCTTATCAGTTTGCTAGGACTTCCCATTTTTTTCCAACTCCATCTATTGTTAAGATAGAGCGATTTCTTTTTCACAATAAGTTGTGAGGTGTTTTGCAAGTAATTTATTACTAATGATAGTCAACCACGATGTTTTCAGATGATATACTTTTAAAAATGATACAGCATTCAGAGTCATAACTATAGTAATTCTGTGTTTCAATACACTTTCTTGAGAGGAGAGAATTGTGTAGTTACAGCTTGTAAGCTGTGGCAATGTACAGGGTGTTTGAACATCCCCTGCTTTGTGTCACAGTGACACGGTTCCCTGAGTTTTTAATGCTAGACTTGTAGAATTTCCATCAGAAAATTCCCTTTGATTTTGAAACAATGGGGACGGACAACTAAATTTTTTCTTGATGTTCTCTTAACCGAAGTTCAGTCTAGCAGCAAAAGGAATTTACAAATACAAAATGAAAGAAACCTCTAAAAAAGAAGTCACTTATTTTGATTGATTTGGTCCCTTGACTTCTAAATGTACCCCATGCTCTAAATTCCCTTCCCCTCTCCATCTTCATGTTGGGGAATTTAAAAATTCAGAATGAATTGAAAGGAAATGATGACTTCTCCTAACCCCTTTTTCTTTGCCCAAGTTGAAGCCTAGCTTCTCATCTGTAAGCCAGCCTCAGCCACATTATAGTCTCCTTTGAGCTTTCTTTTTAATTTCAGAGTCTTTGTATTCTTACCTGACAGTATTTGCTTTGGCTTCTGAGTCCCCAGAGGGCAGGGGCCACATCTGATTGCTCTAGGCAGTGCCTTGAGCAGGAAAGTTGGGATGCAGATAGCTAAGGATCAGAAAAGAGCAGCAGCCCAGCCAATTTCCAGCAAGACACTTGCTGGCTCTGTTTATGCGCCCCCCAGGTGGAGTGGTAAAATGTAGACCTGCACTTTCTACCTAAGGGACTATCTGTGCAAGGCTGAGCTTTTCCTTTGTAAATAAGTTTGAAGCTGGCTCCTCCTGCTGAGCTGATCAATATTGAGTGTGGCAGCTGGGTCCCTGGGTAGCTCTCCTCTGCATGCATCCCTCAAACCAGTGGTCTCCACTGTTTCTTTCCCTATTTCAGATGCATGACATGGAATGACCAGAGAGAAATATATTTATGATTTCCAATGTCCTCTGAGCAAAAAAGTCACTTCAAGCTTATGTTTTGTAATTGCTATATTGAAGCCTATTATTTCTCGATTCACCTCCATTCATTCACTATGTCATCCATCTAATCACCTGTCCTTCTATTTGATCTCTCCATAGAGTCTGTTTACACATTTCACCATCTACCACGCATTAAGAATTCAGTATGCGCCAGGCATTAGGAATGGAAGATCCTCGCAGTTTCTTTCACAAGGACTCAGGCTCTGAGGTTATCACTAAAGAGGGCACAAAGGCAGTCTGGAAACTCAAGAACTCATCATCAGGACTAGGGCAAAGGGGCCAAGAGTCTTCAGACCCATGGCTTACAGCAGTTGTCTGCCAAATTTCAGTTCTTGATGAGCTTATTTTAAAATGTAGGCTGTGGTGCAAACCCCAGAGATTTAGATTCAGCAGGTATTGGTATTCCTCAAGAGTGCGCATTTGGACAGGTGATTCTGACACGGGGACTGCTGACCACAGAGAATGCTTTAGAATCTCCAAGACTCGCTCTTCCTGCTTTAATGGTCCATCCACAGTTGCTTCACTTTGCTGTGTGGTTCGAATCAGTCTCTTATTTAGAGGATCGCCAAGATCCCCGTGGGATTAGTTAGCTGTGCAAACTCCTAGAGACAGGAGACAGGCTTCAAAAGGTTTTTTCTCTCACATTTTTGCTGCTTCCTATCACAACAGTCTTCTAGACTGTTTGGAGTGTTGGGTGGGGGGGGGGGGAGGGTGTTGAAAATGCATCTGGCTCTTCCATATCGGCAGAAGCTGGACTCCAGAGAAGTCTTGCCAGGTCATTTCCGAAGAACCAGCCTCTCTCATGCCTTGATTGAAAGGAGCTTGTTTTGTTTGAGGTTAGGATAATTTCTTGTATATCGGATGATAGAACATCTAGATACATTTTTTGAGATAATATTTCATCTTGCTTCTGTATCTAGAGTTGTAGACACCCCTTGCATCATCTCCTCCTAGGCAATGAAAAGTTAACCAGGTGGCTTGCTCCTGTGTCCTATGGGCTTCTTGTTACATACTTACCATGAAGGGGACCCCCCGTGGGAATCTGCCTTGGTTTTGCTGATCAAAAATAAGCTTCAGTATTGAAGTACATACTTCTCTCTCTGCCCTCCTTTTTTTAAAAATCATTTTTATTTTTCAATTATGGGTTGACATACAATATTATATTAGTTTCAAGTAGACCCCCCAGTGATTAGACATAATGTAACTTACTAAGTGATATTATTGACTATATCTCCCACTCTGTACTTTACATTCCTATGGCTATGCTGTAACAACCAATTTGTACTTCACGTTTTTTCACCCATTCGCCCCAACCCCCATCCCTTCTGGCAATTGTCAAAATATTCTCTATATTTATGAGTCTCTTTCTGTTCTTCTCATTTGTTTAATATTTTTTTTAGATTCAGTTATTGATAAATATGCATTTATTGCCATTTTATTGTTCATATTTTTAATCTTCTTTTCCCTTCTTCTTAAAGAAGACCTTTACCATTTCATGTAATACTGGTTTGGTGGTAGTGAACTCCTTTAGCTATTTCTTGTCTGGGAGGTTCTTTATCTGACCTTGAATTATAAATGATAGCTTTGCTGGATAATCTTGGTAGTAAGTCCTTGTTTTTCATCACTTTGAATATTTCTTGCCACTCCCTTCTGGCCTACAAAGTTTCCGTTGAGAAATCAGCTGACAGTTTAATGGGAGCTCCCTTGTAGGTAACTAACTGCTTTTCTCTTGCTGCTTTTAAGATTCTCTCTTTGTCTTTAACCTTTTGCATTTTAATTATGATGTGTCTTGGTGTGGGCCTCTTTGGGTTCATCTTTTTTGGGACCCTCTGTGCTTCCTGAACTTGTATATCTATTTCCTTTACCAGGTTAGGGAAGTTTTCTGTCTTTATTTTTTTCAAATGGGTTTTCAGTTTCTTGCTCCCTCTTATTTATCCTTCTGGCACCGCCTGATGTACATGTTGGTTTGCTTGAAGTTGTCCCAGAAGCTCCTTACACTCTTCCCTTTTTTTGGATTCCTTTTTTTTTGGCTCTTCTGGTTGGGTGTTTGTTGCTTCCTTATGTTCCAAATCACTGCTTTGATTCTCGGCTTCATCTACTCCACTGCTCTTGGGTTTTTTCAATCGTCACCCGAAGATATTTTTTCCATTGCTTTTCAGAGGGAGTGGAAGGGAGAGAGAGAGAGAAAGAGAGAGAGAGAGAACATCGATCTGAAAGAGACACATTGATTGACCGCCTCCCCCATGCACCCCGACCAGGGCCAGGAATCAAGCCTGCAACCGAGGTACCTGTCCTTAGCTGGAATCGAACCCAAGACCCTTCAGTCCATGGGCCGATGCTCTAATCACTGAGCCAAACTGGCTAGGGCTTCTACTCTACTATTGATCCTCTGTAATGTGTTTTTCTTTTCAGCTTGTGTATCTTTCTATGTCCTTTTATGCTGTTGAAATTCTAAGCTCACCTACTCTTCCCCTGAGCTCATCGAGCATCCTTATAACCAGTGTTTTGAACTCTGCATCTAGTAGGTTGCTTATCTCCATTTTGTGCGGTTATTTTTATGGAGTTTTGTTCTGTCCTTTCATTTGGTGCATGTTTCTTTGTCTCCTCATTTTGGCAACCTCCGTGGGCTTGCTTCTATGTATTAGGTAGAGCTGCTGCCTATCTTGGGCTTAGTAGAATAGCCTAATAGAGTCAGTGTTTTATAGGGTGGCCCAGCACCCTTGTTCACCTGAGCTGGGCACTACAGGTGTGCCTCCCTGTGTGGGCTGTGCGTACTCTCCTGTTGTAGTTGAGCCTGATTGCTGTTGGCATGTCAATGGGAGGTATTTACCCCCCCCTTCCTTCCTAGCCAATCAGCTGCAACCACCATGGAGGATCAGATGTGCAGGGGCCCACCCCACAGAGGAAGACTTACTCCAGCAGGGCTCTGGTGCCAGCAGAGTTTGCCTCTCGAGTGTATGACTTGTGGAGGTGGTTAAGTGGTGCTTTGATATGGCTTAAAGCTGTCCACCAGGTGCACTGGCTCTGGGGCTTCCTGGGAGATGCAGGCCAAGGTTAGCCACCATCTGTGTTCTGTCCAGGGCCACCTGACATTAGTTACAAAGAAATCTACAGATGGCTGCTATTTTTGCTGGGCCTGGAGGTGCCCAGGAGAGGCCAAATTGTGAAGCAAGACTGGCTACCACTAGTGCCAATCCCAGGGCCACTTAGAGAGATATACAAGGCACACTGAAGTCAGATGCTGCTTGTTTGAGAGATTTCAGGCAAGTCTGAAGCCTGCATCAGGACTGGCCATTCATATGGAAAAGCCACTGGAAGCAGCTTGGATGGGCCCAAAAGTTGGGTGGGGCAGGGTCTCAGGGAATCACCAGGGTGAGGCAAACAGTGATTGCCAAGCTGATGGAGACTCAGGCATGGGGCTTGCTTGCCGGCTCTGTGGGGGAAGGGCCCAGAAAAGGAACAGTGGCCAACACTTCTGCCTGTGAGAAAGCTGCCCCTCCAGCTCTTGCGATGATGCCAGGCAATTCAATTCCTCTCCATATGTCCCTGGTGCCTTTCCAGCTGCTGCCACAGTGCTGGAGCTCAAAGCAAGTGAGTCTGAGTAAATCTATGTGTGGACCTTTTAAGAGGAACTTCCTGGGACTCCAGCAGCTCATCTTACTCAGCCACAGTCCCCCCTGCTTCTTACAGCCAGAAGTTATGAGGACTTCTCTTCCTGGCACTAGAACCCTGGGCCAGGGGGTGGTTGGGGTTGGGACCCCTGGCTCCTCTGGGAAGGATCCCTGTAGCTGAGATATTTCTCCCAATTTTTACCCACCACAGATGGGTGTGGGACCAGCCTGTTCAGCCTCTCTACCCCTCCTACCAGTCTCAATGTGGTTTCTTCTTTATATCCTTAGTTTTACAATTTCTGTTCAGCTAGATTTTAGGCGGTTCTGAATGGTGATTGTTCTGTAGATTAGTCATAATTTTGATGTGGTTGTGGGAGGGTGAGAATACCACATTTACCTATGCCACCATCTTGACTGTAGCCTGTTTTTCCCCCTTTTGAAATACACACCTCTCTCTATCCAGGTAGCCAGAATAGTTTCGTGTGTTTTTTCTCTGCAATATGAGGAACTCATAATAGACCGCTGGAAGAATTTGTGCTCTTCCTAATCCCACACAACATCAAGACATAAATAATCATTCATCATCATTAACAATCACTGACCCTTTAACAGGTGCCAAGCGATGGTTGGACCAGACTGAGTGTGGTGACAAAGGCAGGGCCTCAGCCTCCCTGAGCTCATTCTGGCTTCGTGCTGCATTTATGGTGAAAACATGGGAAGGGTTTCCGTAACCACCTCTCTTCACTGTGAGTTGAGTAGGGGCTTCTGGGCTGGAACCTATATTTTTTTTTTATTATTTATTTTTTATTCATTATTTTTTTAAATATATCTTTATTGATTTCAGAGAGAGGAAGGGAGATGGAGAGAGAGAGATAGAAACATCAATGGTGAGAGTCATGGATCGGCTGCCTCCTGCACGCCCCCAACTGGGGATCGAGCCCGCAACCCGGGCATGTGCCCTGACCGGGAATCGAACCATCTCCTGGATCCTAGTTCAGTGCTCAACCGCTGAGCCACACCCGGCTGGGCGAACCTATACTTTTTTAAAATGTATCTTTATTGTTGAAAGTATTACAGATGTCCCTTTATCTCCCCATTGATCCCCTCAAGAGCAGACAGCTGGTCTCTGGGCGCTGTCCGCGGTCCTGAAACATGAAGCATGTTTTTTACTTTGATTTCACCTTGTTTGGCAGTTCAGTGCAATACCTGAGCAGCATACATTTTCATCAAACTCGTCTCCTCGGTCACCTCAACATGCATCTCAAGGTGATATTCCTCAAATGAGATAAGTCCTGGGGTGACTGGCTTGGATAAGGGGTACAGGCTCTGGCCACAGAGAAGTATGTGTCATTGTACTGCACACTGGCCCACGGGGACTTGAATCTGACCTTGGTCCTGTCAACACTGGGTCTAAGGAGTTGAGCTGGCCTGCCTGGGATGATTCACCACACACCGGCCCAAGCTCCCTCACACTTCAAGGTCCAGATGCCAACCTGGCAGGGTTCCTTCCCTCTGTCCTCTGCATGAATTATTACAGGCATCTGAGAGGGGCCTGTCTCCAGTTATTAGCTGTAAATTGGATTCGTGAATAATCAATTTGCTCTCAAGTCTCTTCATTCTTTTCTGCTAGCTTATGGTGTAATTGTGCATGTGAAAATCACCCAGTGAGCCTTCATTCAGAAGTTAGGCAAAGGCTGCTGCCGGGTTCTTGGGAGCTGGTGCCAGGATCCTATTTCTTCACCCCTATTTGTGATTGGAATGGAGGAAAACAATTCATGTGAATTTTTTTGACATGTTGCTTTGTTCCTTCATTGCTTTGTCAAAAAGAAGGCATGTAATACGTCTTCTGTCTACAAAACACGAGGAATGTGAAAATGATTAAGAGGCAGTTCCTGTCCTCCAGAAGCGTGTGGCCTAGAGAGGCAGATAGGTTAATATATCATCACAAGTGCTGGGATTGCCTATAGATAGAGAAATATTCACAGAGAAG
The DNA here is from genome assembly GCF_964146895.1 of Miniopterus schreibersii. NCBI lineage: Eukaryota > Metazoa > Chordata > Mammalia > Chiroptera > Miniopteridae > Miniopterus > Miniopterus schreibersii. The sequence goes on from NC_138119.1 coordinate 27,034,892, forward strand.
ATGGTGTTTGTTTTGGACCTTGAAGGGTAAGAACTTAATGGACAGAGCAGGGGTGATGGACATTCCTGACAAAGAACACAGGCCCAGCAAGAATGAAAATACCTGAGTGTGTGCAAGGCCTGATTGGGGAACAGTGAGCAGTGGTGATGGGCTCAGCACAAGGGACTGGGAAGGAGAAGGGGCCAGAAAGCCATTTTGTGGTGGGCCTTCAAGGAGACTTAAAACTTTTAGAGAAGAAAATGCAGTCCTGGCTATAGAAGTGAGCTTCTACAGCTGGTCACGGAGCTCCTGGTGAAGATTTCCTCCATTTGTGTTTCCTTTTGTTCAGGAGGCCTTTCCTGTTCACCTCCACCCTCTCCTCCCAGGCTGATTTAGTAATCCATAGGCAGGTCTATCATTTATCCACCACGTTGGGTTCTATTTACCTTTTATGCATCAAGATTCCACCAGACTAGAAGCTTTCTCAGGTCAGGGACTGCGCCTTATTTGGTGGTTTTGTTCAGTGTGTAGGGTAGTGGCTAGCATAGAGCGGATGCTTAGTATCTTGGATGAATGTATTAAAAACTAAATGAATGCCCTAAAATTCCCTGTAAGATGGATCCTAACATGTCACATTTACAGGTTCAAAAATACTTTCAAAAGTAATTCAGACACTAAAGTGTTATCTGTGTAGTGCAGCTCTGGGCTCTGGGCAGTGGGAACAGAAGTTTCATGACAGGGACTGTTAGCCAGGAAGGCCTTGAGGCAGGTATAAGCCATCATCCGGCCTGGGGGAAAGGGTTAATTGGATAGCAGTGACAGGCTGATGGCTCCGATTAACCAAGCCTTTATTTTACGGCCCAATCTAGATGTCTCAGGTAAAGCGGTTATGGTAGCTCCCATTCTCAGGAAAGCAGACATTTTAATATGGAAAATTATTTTCCATTATTTCCTCATGACAGGAAAAGTCAGGGAAAAGGGATGTTCTGTTCCACATGGCAGTCAGCGAAAGATGTTTCAATCCTGATGATTTTGCCCTAGGAAATGAGGACTGTTAACTGAAGCACTCATTGGAATTGGCAGGCAGGACCCATCTGTCTGAACAGATGAGTTATGAGCGTGACATTGGCCGTGGATGCCCTTCTTGAGTTAATACACTCACTGTGGGCCCCAGAAGGTAGCATGAGACCCTGAGGTCACACTGCGATTCAAGTCTCCAGACCTGGATGGTAAGATAGGAAGATTCTGAAAGGCTAAAAGTCCTGTTCACAAAGCCCATGCATCCTACTCTACAGGAAAGACTCGGCCCTCAGCCTGTCCCTTACACTACTCAAAATGAAAGCAAACCTTAGGCCACGTGGATTTCCTTTTTCTCAACCCCAGCTCTCCAAGGACTTCCGGTCGGAAAGCCGTTTGATGAATATTCCCTAAAATTTCCGCATCGTTCCTTTGTGATTTGCAGTATCATGGAGAAAGGTGAGCAGAGGCCTGGGATCAGATTCCGATCCTAACGCCGCTATTTGCTGGAGCAGCGGGTTTTCTGTGTTACTCCATCTAGAGATCGGATGTACTTGGCCTGCCGTGCGGCCTGGGCTCTGTGATTTGGGGTCCTAAGGTGCAGCCCCGGTTGAGAACTACTATATTTTGAAAAGACATCTTGGAAAAGTTATCCAACCCCTCTGGGAATTATTTTTTTCCTTGCCTATAAATTGGGAATTATAATGTGAGCCTCGCAGAATTGTGAAGATGAAATCAGATAGGGTCAGCGCAGTAAGTGGTGACTACTGTTAATATCACGTTGCTAAAGATGGGATCAGGTGGCCGGGTAAGCTGGTGACCTTGAGTCTCCCGTGTGAACGACGCAGGGCACCCTCTTTCCCAGCCGGGGCGGAGACCCCGTGGGAGGCCGCGATGGCTGAGCGAAGCCTGTGTCTGGTTCGGGGTGAGGAGCACTGAGCTCACTGCGAGGACAGACCAGGGGCCTGCCTTCCGCACCAGGACGTCCAGTGCTGCCCAGCCGACCATGGGGGGCTTACAAGTGCTCCTTTGTTAACCTCCCAAGGGCTAGACTTCCACTCTCCTGGTTAACTTGTCTTCTTTGTTCTAAAATTATTGATTTCTTGTTTGATTTTTTCTTTTTAATCTTAAAGAAATAAGGACTTAAAACCAGAGGAACCGATGCTTTTATTTTTCATTCTGCTGCTCAGAGCACTGCCTGAGAGTCCCCAGGAGGCCTTCCTGTGTCTCGGTGAAGTCATCGAGCTAGCAGTTAGCTTTAAGGAAAGATACATTGGGAAGGAGCTTCTTCTCAGCTTTTTCCTGGGGACTAGGGTAGACCCTTCCCCCTTTCTCTCCTCCACCTCTAGGGAGCAGCTGGACCCAGGAGGGAGGCCTCTTTGCCTTCGGGGTCAGACTCACTCCTAGGACAGAGATGATCAGCATTGACGACAGTGGTGAACCATGACCATCAAGACCCTCTTAACATAAGAATATGTTTCTGATGGCTAAAGAAGGAGAGAGGCTCAATTTTACTCTGTATAACATAGTTTTAAAATTTTAAGTTTGTATCTCTCCCCTCTCCCACCCTGGAAAATAACTGGATTCAAGAGATTTCCAGACACCCTGTATAGGCGGGGCCAGGCCAGTTTCCTGTCTGCGTTTGCTGTCTGATTTGCCCTCTCACTTAAGTACTTTGGTCAAACATCTTTACTGATGAATTTCCCTTTTACAGTGTGTGCCCTTCAAAAGTCTGTTTACATTTCCATAAGTCTGTGTGGAGTTTATCCAGTTAAGCTGTCTTCTCTGAGGCCTCATACAGGAAGCACATTCACCTGGCAAGGCAAGTGTGGGTTTTTCCAGGAATGCCCCGATTCCCTACCCAAATAGGATGAAAGCAAACAGTGAAATTTCTCAGAGGCTGTCCTCTGCTCCTTATGTAAATTGAATTTGCGTTTTCCAAGCTTTAGATTTTACTTTAGATTTTAGATTTACCGGACCCAATCCTGGGCATCTCAGAAACTCACAGAGGACAGTCATTCATTCCATCAACTTGCGTTGAGTCCATACACTGTGCAGGCCCAGGGATAGAAAGCGAATGAGGCCCCACGGAGCTCAGGTGTCCCTTTGTATGTCTTTGTGAAATTCATGGTCTCTTGTGAGGCTCCAGCTCAGGGCCTTGGCCTCCTTACAGAGTTTGGAGCTGGAACCCACTGGCACTTGCTCAGTGCCTGGTCATGGGGTGACGGGCATGGAGTGAAGTGTGAGGATATGTGGGGGAGAGGCACGGCTTCAGCAGACTGTGAGTCAGTTTAGAAACATGAGGATAAAAACGCTGGGCCGGGTCTGTGGTCCCTCCCTGGAGCCGCAGGGGAAAGGACAGCTCAGACCTAGCAATTGGCTTCTGACAGCTTCTTTCTGCAGCTTCTAACATGTCTCGAAAAAGCAGTGAGTAACCGAGACAGAGTCTACTCTGTGCCTTGTTGCCTGGGAGCAATTACGTCCCTCCATGAGAGCAATTCTCAATTTTATTCCATCCATCCACTTCCTCGCAGTCTTTCGTTAAGTCTCAGAGTCATGTCAGGGATCTCATTATTCTAAAAACAACACAAAAATACCTCCAGAAAATGCATTTGATAAGATCTAAAAATTTTATTAACCCAAACCACCAAGTGCTTATACAGCTGGTGGCAGCCTTTGTGAGCCAGAGCTCTTGCTTTCAAGAATTTTCATTAGAATTAAAAACCACTCTGATTATCGGGCTGGGGGTGGCTAAGAGCCAGGGCAGCAAGGCTGGGTAGTGCGGGTTAAATTTAGCTGCTTTTAGTCACCAGAGCATCAAGCACCTATTGTGTGTGCAAAGTCAGCTCCAGGTAGAGAGGCCACAACATACAGTGGCGAGACCTCAGAACAGAAGCAGAAGGCCTTGGCTCCCAGTTGCTCAGGGCTCCTTGGCAGGACACTTCCCTCCTGCTCTCAGGGTCACCGAGTACTAGCAATAAAATGAGGAGGTTGAACTTGGGTCTCTTGGTGTCCTCCCAGCTCCAAAGCTCCAGGAGAAGTGGTATAGGTTGCAAAAATTATGCAGAAAGGAGCTGCAGAAGGACAAGATGACATCAAGGTCAGAGGTCACCCTCCCTCATGACACGCAGTTTTTGTTGACTCTGTCCTGTTCCCACCACCCCCTGAAGAGGCCCGACTATCCTGGATAGCAGTGAGGAGCAGGGGGAATAATCTTCATGTAATCTTCTGTCATTACCCCCATCCCTGGTCAAGAGAGAGGTCTGCCACCTTTTCCTGGGTCAGGGTCCCTGCAGGCAGGGATTCGGCCAAGGAGAACAGGTGAGACAATGCGGAGATGCCACTATATGATTTATCACACACACCACTGTTGGCCGGAGTTTGTGAGAAAAACAATAGGTCTTTATTGTTTCCAGTTCTTTGGAGCAAGCAGGTTCGAGTTAACCCATTTAGATAAATTAAAATTCTATCCCTTAATGACTTCACTCTTTGTCTTTGGCACCGATCACACTCCACATGCTTCTCCAGACTGTTCCCAAGCTAACCTGACCTTGAGAGACTCAGCCTTGTTTGCTGTTTGCTTTAATCGCATGTGGTCATTCTCACTTCGATCTCGTCGCTGTAAGAGGGAGGTTCCTGGCTTGGACAAGCCAGTGCAATGTCAGCCTTCATGAAACTCTGTTTGTAAGCCCCCTTCTTAGTTAAGAAGAGGGAAACCTGGGTCAATTCCTGGCTAAACCTCCTTAGATCGCCTCATTTTTGGGGTCCAAAGAATGCAAAGAATTCCTCGATTCCCTCTCCCCCACATCCCTTATTTCCCACACTCCTTTGTGTTCTTTCCCCCTCCAGAAGCTCTGGCTGACCATACTAATTTTATTGATTTTACAAACCCTGATGCTTTTTCTACCCTCTGTAAAGCAGGTTTCTCCTATTAATTGTGCCCACTCAGCGGCTTGCAATTTGCCTTCTCACCAGCTCTGTTTGGCCATAGCGTGTCCTTCCTGCTACAGAGGGTTTCCAGCATAGTGCCCTTGTTTTCAGAGGGGAGAAAATCTGCCTGCTCCCCATTTAAGAAGCATGAAGGAAGGAGGGGAGGGATGCACGCACACACACACACACACACACACGGCCGCCCCAGAATAGGCAGGAAAGGGAGCCCAATGTGCCCGGCCTTGGGTTGGGGATTTGACTTTCCTTGTCTCATCTGACCCTCACATCATCTTGTGAGAGGTATGGATGGCTCTCCAGATTTACAAATGAAGTAACACACTTCAAGACTTAAAAACAATGTCAATTAAAAGTTAAAAGAAACTATGGAGCTTATTCCATACGTTGTTGTGCAAGAAAAAATGACCTTAATTTAGGGTTCACTACATGTCCCCATGCCTACAAGTGGCAGAACCTTCATCTCAGGGATTTGGGGGCTACTTTCCACATTTTCAGGGAGTTGATCCAAGTTCAGGCCAGCTTTGGCCAGTAGAACTTTCTGTGACGATGGAAATATATTTGCACTGCTGCTTGCAGGACATATGTGACTACTGAGCATTTGAAATATGGCTAATGCCACTGAACTAACGATTTTTAAATTTTATTTCATTTAAATTAATTTAAGTTTAAAGAGCCAATAGTGTGGCTGTTGGTTATGTTATTGGACAGTTCAGCTGTGAGCAAAATTACTTGGTGCAACTGCATTTGGTGGGTCTTGGTCAGGGGCTCATCCTGGGAGTCACCATTAGTATGCATTTTTGTGTCACATACGTCCTTAAAGCAAGACCCACCCGCGTGTTACAAATGGAACATCTCCGAGCAGGGATGGGGGTCTGTGCTTGGAAAATGGGATGGCAGGAAATTGACCTATAAACGTGATGGTCGCCTTCTCTGAGGGACCAGATGATCTCATTGTCCCAGCGTCTGCTTCCCTTTGGAGCCCTGAGGCCAAGGCGGCTGGGCCCCTGGAACTTCTCCTGAAGTTTCTCTTCTCTCTGAAGGCCAGAAAGATCCACCGAGGACTCCTCCTATCCCAGGTCCCCAAAAGGCTGTGTTGGTTCAGCTACATCTCTCGAGAGGTTTCCTCCTTCGGGCCCTACAGAGGGTCACACATGGGCTTGTTGTTGGTATTGATTTAGAACCCAGAGCCCCTCTTTCTTGGCCCTGAAAAATCACAGAGAAGTATGATTGTAACAATTAGCTCTTAATAGGAAACTTATGCCTCAGAAATAATGGTGCACAACCTTGGGGAGGGCTTAGGAGAGAGATCAGTAATGCAAAGTCTAACCAAGCCAAACTAACCCCCTTACGATTTCTGTCGTGTGCTGGAGACGTCTGGCTGTGGACAGCTGAGGCTCCTTGTCACTCCCGGTCCTAGCCCCTGTGCAGGGACTGGCCAAAAACATCCCTGTGCCTCAGCGTGAGCCATCTGGTGCCGGCAGCCCATTGGTTCTCCCGAATGGGAGTGGGTGGAGGCCCGTGCTTGCCCCTGACAGGGGATGCTGGGGCTTCCATGCCCAGAACCTTCGTTGAGCCATCACCTGTCTTTGCTGCTTCAGGCCTCCCCATGGGGGCAGATTCTTCCTGTAGACTTGACCTTCTCTGAGGTCTGGCTGCCCCTGTCCTCCCTCCAGGACCAACACAGGCCTCCAACAGAAAGTCAGTGCTAGCTTGGCCGGTGTGGCTCAGCAGTTGAGCATCAACTTAGGATCCAGGAGATCAAGGTTCGATTCCCGGTCGTGGCACATGCCTGGGTTGTGGGCTCGATCCCCAGCAGGGGCCTTGCAGGAGGCAGCCAATCAATGACTCCCATCACTGATGTTTCTATCCCTCTCTCCCTCTCCCTTTCTCTCTCTGAAATCAATAAAAATATATTTTTTTTAAAAAAGAAAGAAAGTCAGTGCTGGTCGGACGTCACCATGGATCATCCCTTTGGGAACTAGTGCTCTGTCTGAGGATATAATGCAACCCCAGAACATTCTAAGGGGCTCCCCTCAGAGCAACAGCCAGGGACAAGTGGAGTGATCTACATCAGTCTCACCCAGGTGCTGTACTTGGTGCTTATCTTCTGGGTTGTTCCCTCCAGAAGAGACACCCCTAGGGAGACAAAGGGCAGACGGAGGAATGCGGAATCACGATAAAGACGAAAACGACATAGACCACACTCCCTTTGAGAGCAGGGATAGTGTCACGATCCTCTGTGTCGTCGGCACATAGCACAATGCCTGGGGCACAGAAGCCGCCGACCGGCTGCATGTCTGAATGAATGAATGAACTGAGACCATAATTCATGCATTATTCTGCACATGTCTATTGACCCCCTATAACAAACATGTACATTCCAACCTTCTGTGTGGATGCAGCAAGGTCATTAAATGTGTCATTGCATTTAGTCTTCAATGACCCATTTCACTGACGAGATACTGACTTTTGGGTTCAGCACTTTGCTTAGAGTCATGTGGTGAGTAAGCAGCAGAGGCCCCTAATTCGAGGCAAAGGCAAAAAAAACAGAACAAAACAGGAAGGAAAAAAGCATTTAACAAGCACAATCCCGAATCAGGTTTCCTTAAAAACCCTTATTTCCTTATAACACTTGTGTTTTGTAGAATTCTGCAAGGTAGATTTCACTCCCCTCTTCCTGAGGTTCAGAGAGGTGAGGTGATGTGCCCAGGTACACGCAGCCGTTCGCCATTACACAGAGATGGGGCCTTACGGTCCCCAGGCAACTCTATAGCCAGAGCTCTGCTTGGCCTCGTGCCTTCCCCCCGCACCCCAGACAACACGAGGCCTCTCTCCCACTTGCTTCTCACAGACATAGTCCTGCAGGCCGTGTATTGGTCTGTAAGTTGGAGGAAAATATCAATGTTTAGGGCAGTCATGAGAAGCCACCCACCCTGAATGGCAGGAAAACATGTGAGCCCTCCTAGGCCTCAGATGTCCCCAGGACACAGGTCCAATTTGTGGGCCTTGAATTCCTGCTAGCTCCGCTTAGAGCCGCCTTGATCCCAAATGAAATGAATTTCTACGTATGTGACATCTAAATTTTCCACCTCATGAAAATCTTTATTACAGCATAAGCAGATGCATATTGATCACTGCTTATGTGCCTGGCCTTGGGCTGTGTCCTGAAAATACAGACACAAATAAGACAGGCCAAAGGGAAAGGCAGAAAAGAACAGTGAAATAAATGCCAAGTTAAAGCACTTGTCAAAGTGCTGCAGGAACTATTAATTCAGCTTGGAAATGTACTGGAAGGCTCCCTGGAGGAGGTGGCGTTTGAGTTAGACCGTGAAGGACGAGGGCTTCTCTGGATAGAGAATGAAGGGTCGGGCATTGCGAGCTAAGAGAAGAGCTAAGACTGACGGTCTGTTTTTCCCCACAACCACTGCCCTAACCCCTCACACCTCTGAGCAAACCTCACCACCAAAGCCAAGTACAATAAAGGAGGCAAATCTCTTCTTCAGGAGAGCAAGGGAAGGGATTACGTCTGGATATGTATTCTGCCCCCAGAGCCTGTAGGCCTGGCAACTGAAAGATGCTCGTTTAATATTAATGGAAGAAAGGCGAGAACAGACCACGGTCCCCAAGGCTGGAGCAGCTCTGCATCTTCAGTCTGAACGCACGCCGGCGCACTTGGTGGTCTCTGTGAGTTCAGGGCCGCTGTTCCCAGTCTTGTGTCAGTCACGTTGCCCCTTTGCTTTGACTTCTAGGGGCCTCATAACAAGATCCATGGCATCTGTCAGAACCTTGCGGTCGGCTTTGGCTGTATCTCATTTACTGCCTCTCTTCCTTCCACCCTCATGTGCTTGCTAATGTTATCATTTATCTTGTTGTGAATTGTACATCTAAATAAGTACCTTTGAATCTGTTTTTGAACCAAAGCGGGTAAAAAATTTAAAGGTGAATAAAATACATTGGCAAATATAGGACCAAACCCAAGGTAAAGGAATATTGCTCGTGCAATTGCTCTCCTGGTGGAGAAGGGGCCAGGGAGCCAGGCAGAGGGAAGGCTGCCGGCTCTGCTGCCAGGGCAGGCAGGGAGGGAGGCTGTGCACAGCCTCTCAAGGCCTTGGCACTGCTCCTGGGGCTCGTAGGCAGACCCAAATTCCTGTAAATGTGGATATGCAGCTCTCAGTTCTTTAATAAACTTCAAACTGGATCAGAGGGGCCACAGGAGTCAGGAACGAATGCTGCAGGAAAGCAAAGATGTCTTCTGAAAATATAGAAGCGGACTGTCTGTGAGAACAGCAGCCCATTTGGGCATCACCTCCTGCTTCCTTATTTGATTTGGTGGGATGGACAGCCAAGCTGACCAAGGAAAAAAGTCATAAAAAGTAGGTCTAGCATCAGAAGCTTTGCTCACCATACTGTAAAAGACATACTCTGGGCCAAACAGATCGGAAGCAGCAGGAAGATTTATTCGCTTCTCTCCCCGCTCAACCTCCCTGACCTCCTGCTATGAGGTTCCAGGCAGCCCTGGCCTCTCTCCCATTCCCTCTGTCCCAGCCCTGGGTCAGTCAAACTCTTGCTTTCAAGTTTCAGGATGTGCCAGGAAGCAGCCCCCAGGAGGTGTTGATTCAGTGGGAAAACCTTGCCTTAGCTTTATGTTTAGCTCATAGAAGCACTATTTTTGTTTGTGAGTTGTAGTTTTAAGGACAGGCAGATATCGTTCATGGTCAGGTAGCATGACCACAATCCTTTCACGGACCCTGGAAACTTAAGGTAAGTGGTGTGAGTGGTAGGGCTTTTCTTGGCCACTTCATGCTTGTCTGTGCTCTTTGCTCAAGTCACAGGGTTCACGGGCTGAGCGTGGAGCTCAGAGAGCAGCTCTTGACTCTGTCAGGAGGGAGCACCGTGGGCTGTGAATCTACTTGGGGGCCAAGGTGGCTCTGATCAGCTGCACTTCTGATCATATGTGGGACTATGGTTGCCCCAGCGAGGGGACACCTTCCAGGCCTGGTGCTGTGAGGCTTCCCCTGGAGACACTGAACCGGTCTCTGAGAGTCACAGATTCCCCATTCCCCATGGTGGCCTTCCTATCATGCATTCCTCCACCAGTTGTTTGTCCTGCCTCTGCTGTGTGCAGACCCTGGGGATAGAGTGTCAGCAAGGCAGGCAGAGTCCCTGCCCATCCAGACGACAAGCTGGCAAGGACCTTGGCCAAGTCAGTGAGCTAAGGGAGTGCGAGATGACATCTGAGCTAGGGCCTGAGGAAGAGTAGTGACTGGCGGGGCAAAGAGGAGGAGGAACGACAAGTCACAGGAACAGCATGTCAGGCATCTCAGAGGCTGCAGAGAGTCTGGTGTGGTTGGGAATCTCTAGGAAGAAGAGCATAGGGAGGTCCAGGTGAGGTATGAGCCAGGTTCCACAGGCCGGGCTACGACTCGTGTGCCTCTGACAGGCCGAAGCCTGGAAATAGGAGTGCAATTTGGGGAGATAAAGGGGAACCAGCCCCTACCCCGAGTCCCTACGACTTTAAGATTGACCAGCATCTTAGTGGAGGGCCAGCAGGCAGCAGCAGTGCGATTGCCCAGCAAGATTTCTGACATGCAAGCGTGATGGCATTTGTTTCAGCCACAGAATCTGGCCTCCTCCCCCTCCCCGCAGAGGGACTGGAGCTGGCCAGGGAGAGGTGGCTTCAACCAGTGGAAATGGGCACGGGGGAAGGGAGCAGTCAGGGGTGAAGGCAGCATGGCCAGCTCTGGGTTGGGTGTGGAGGGTGGGCATGAGGCACGTGCAGGAGGGCAGCGAGGGGCTATCGCAGACACTCACGATGCTCCACTGGTGCCGCGTCTGTGCGTCTGTGCGTCTGTGCGCCTGTGCTGCGCGCTGTTGGGTCCGGGTTTGCATCCTTGTGTCATCTCAGCGTGTGCCTGGACCACACACCTGTGTTGCAGCTTGCGCACACTGCTGAGCAGGTGGGAGGCCTGCGAAAGCTGTTAGTCTGAATAGGTTCATTTGACATCTTGAGGGAGCACAGGAAGGCCCTTTGATTTGTTCTGTACGTCAGACCACACGCACGAACAGGCCTTTTATAAGCTCCAAAGCGGAGGGAACGGCCTGGCTGTAGGAGTTTCCTCTTTGTTAGCACAAAGAGGCTTTTTAGAAGAGGCTCCCGCAGACAGGCCGCATCTGGAGCCCACGGTCTGCCCCCGGGCTGGGGCAGTGAGCGGCATCGTGGTGAAGGTCAGTTTTCCTCCGCACGGCCTGCGGGCTTCTGGGCCAAACACACCTCAGCTCTGCTGCGGAGAACGCAGGGCGGGCGGCCACCTTATTGACCAGATGAAAACCAGCGAGGCGGAGTGGAGCAGAGCGGGGCATGGGGTTTACTGCCAGTAATTGCTTGTGCTGTCCTGTCCTTCGGCAGATCCTGATGTAAATAGCTCTCTCTGGGAGCAGAGCCTGGGTCAGGCCAGTTAAATGCCGGCCTGCCTCATTACAGGCCGACTCCCTGTGTGCCCAGCAGGGGGTGCTGGAAGCCTGGGGACAGGCACCTCACTGCAGAGCTGGGTGGGGGAGCTGCCCAGCACTGACTACCTGGCACCCTTCCACCCCTCCTGGCCACCACTGCTCTTGCCCACACCTACCAGACTCTTCTCAGACGTTGGTCAAGCCCAAGTATACACGGAGAGCTGACCTCGGTGCTTCTCTCCCTGTCCCCGCACATATTTCACCCACCCCGACACCTGTTCTTTTCCTGGCCTGTGAATTCCCAAAGAGCAGGGACCATGCTTTCTCCATCACGCCCGACCTCTGCGTGGTGCCTGAAACAATGTGCATTCAGTACATGTTTGTCAAATATGAGGCGAGAGAGAGAAAGTGGGAAATAAGAACCAGGGAACTCCCAGGGCCTCAGCTCCCTCACTGAGCACTGATGTGACCTTGAGCCTCAGATTTCTCATCTGTGAAATGAGGCTCAGGAGGGGAGAATTAGCCCCCCTGCTCAGCAAGAATCGCTAGTTATGCTTTTCTGCCTTCCAGCTACTTGATGAGAGCTGTGGTCTGGGATGCGGAGGAGCTGGTGGGTTCCCAGTTCAGGCTGCCATTTCCTGGCTGTGAGGCCTACAGGACATCCCTTCCCCTCCTGGCCCTCAGTTTCCTCATCTGTAACACAGAAGCAGATCAAAGTGATATGTGAGGTCCTTTCAGCCCAGCTGTTTGTGGTTATAGTTAAATCATTAGGTATCTATCACCCACATTCTGAGTTCCTAGCCTGGCTCACATAGTCCCAAAGAGTGGCTAAAACAAAGGCCATTTTTTATTTGACTTTCAAATGCTTTGCTTATCTTGTGGCATATTTTACTTTCCACTCTTCATTTTACTGCTGCAAAAACTAAACGTTGTTTGCATTCCCTGAACAAGTCAGTTGCTGTGGATGGGGAAGGGGTGACAGAGTGACCTCTGGGAATGCTCCCAACAGTCCCAGCTGTGAGTGTCGGGTCTGAATTCGGCCACTAATGGCATTGAAGGCTGAGTGAGTCTGGAAGACGCCTTCCCCTCCTCCTGTTTGCTACAGAGGCTTTGTGGAAGAGGGGGCAATTTCAAGATGAATGAAAATATTGACAGAGAGGAGTTGAATTAATTGGCAAAAGACAGAACCTGGAATCCAGCTCTCTAGATCTGTTATATCACTTAACCTTCCAATTCTCAGTTTCTTTATCTGCCATGGGGCTAGTGACAGTACCTATGGTAAGGTTATTATAAGGATCAAATAAATACAATATGCAAAGAGTAGATGGCACATCACCCAGCTCTTAGTAAGTAGTCAGTGTTGTTACTGCTGATTATGGCCGAGGGGGGCGTTGTTTAGGGGTGGCATGGAGTAGGACAGATTGGAATTGGAATTGGAATTGGAATTGGGAGGCCCAGACACTGGGGGGAGAGGCAGTGTCACCTGGGAGGATTTTAAGGAAGGAGGGAGGACCGATCATAAGGGGAGAGAGCAGGTAAGGAGGGAGACCCTGACTCAGAACTACAGGCAAGGGGGGTGCCAGGGAGAGGATGACCGAGGAGAGGAGAGACCATGAGGCCTCAGAGTTGAGAGCTCTGAGATCTGTCTTCTGAGCATTTATATCGTGGTGTTAGCTATTTATTTAGTTAGGGAAACTGCAGTCAAATGGGGTCGGTATCCGGGCCAGGTTCCCCAGGAACACCTCTGGCTTTAGTAGGAATATAAGTCGGCTCTCCAGCTCCCACCTGCCCCACGGCTCTGTCACTGTCACTCTGATGGATGCTGCCTGGTGAGTCCAGAATCACACACCTCAGGAAGTTCATTGTCTCTGTCTGGCCCAAGACCTTCATGCATTTCTTGAAGTGAAGGTGAAGCCCCGGGGAAGAGAGACCTGAGAAGCCTGTAATTCTTCCCTGCCAGCCCTGTCAACTCCTCAGGTGCCAGAGGGACGAGAAACTGCGTAAGAGTCAGACCTGGAGACTTAGGAGAAAGGGCATTTTCACCAGGGGCCTGAGCTGACAGTTCCTGTTCCCTGGCGAGGTTGGCAGGTCTTGGCTATTTCAGGTGCTTCTCAGCAGGTGCTCTTTACTGTCCCCCGAACCCTGGCCTGGCAAGGAGGTGGGGGGAGTGCAAGGAGGGGGTGATGAAGCCTGTGGCTTTCTCCAGCATTCTCACTGCAGATGACATAAATTATCATCTGAGCATGTGCACTGCCCCACCTGCCTGCCTTCTGAACCCCCTCCCTCCTGCCTGAGAAACTCCAACCAAGTCCCTCCCAGAATACTCTCAACCCCACAGAGCTCCTCTGACCTGGTGGGAAGGAGAGCTTGAGTCTGCAGCCTGGCAAAGAGAAGGCTTCTGGATGAGTCATTTGCTGTCTTTGACTTTGCAAAGTGTGTATGGGAGGAAAGGGCACTGACCAGCTGCTCTCCACGTCTGTGAAGAAAGCCAGTGGAATTGGATTTGAGTCAAAGCAGACAAAGCTGTGTATGTTTTGTCTGCTTTATAAAATTGACCATTGACCAATATAAAATTGACCACTGGACAATTAAATACAGAGTGAACCTTCAAAAAAGAGAGTAGCAGTGAGGGCTGGAAGAGCCAAAGGCCTTGCTCTCCCAGACTCTCTTCATCTATACAAAATGAGAACACTTGCCCCACGTCTGCGGCAGGGCCACTGCGGTCCCGAAGGAGACAGTGTGTGTGCCAGCTTTCTGCCAACCACAAGCAGGGAACAAATGTCAGTTGTCATATTGTTATGCCAGGGGTAATGGCCACTTGCATTGAATGGTTTAGAAGACACAGGACTGGACCAGGTGACCTCCTGAGGTCCCTGTGACTCTAGCATCTCTCCTTGGGCTCCTCTGCCTTTGTTATCAGAGGAACTGCTGGCTGTTGAGAAACAAAGGAGAAGAAATGGGAGGGAGCCTGTGGACAGGAGGTGCTGGCGCCTGGGGTCTCTAATCTTTGAGGCTTGGAGATTGTTCCTAGAAGTGAGGGTGATAACCTAAACTGAAGGGCCAGGAAGTCTAGAGTCCTCCTATTGAGACACCAGGCATTGTGCAGCTCCCGGCCCATCCCTTCCTTTAGCCTTCACAGCAGGGGCGGGAAGGGCCCCTGCCATTGAGATAAGTTCACAGGTGGCACCAGAAGCTCCCCCCTCCCTTGACCCTGGGAGATTGCATTGTGGTGTCTGCTCTGGCCCAGGGCACCTCTGCTGCCTTATGCTGACAGCTGGGCGAGACTGGCAGCCCCTGAGTGATGGGCTTCACCTCTCCTAAGGGCTGTCTGCTGACAGGGTGCACTGGGCCCTTCAGGCCCGGAGCACTGTTTCTGAACATTGATCCCACCACACACACACACCTTGCCCCCTCCTGGCATCTAGATTCTTCTTGTTTGTTTTAGCTGCTGGTCTATGCCCTCTTGCTTTGGGGTGGTGAGAACTGACAGGGGGACCAGTGTGCAGTGCTATGTTCCCCCCGCCTCTGCTCCCCCACGCCAGCCAAGAACACTGCAGCATCCCTGCGTGAGGTCTGCGGGCTGAGTATCGGCATGGGATGGGGAGGACAAGTTGTCCAGATGTTCAGCCTCTGGGTCAACTCAGAAGCCCAGAAATTGTTTTCTAGTTGTGTCAGAGAAACACTGAAAAACGGAAAGCCGGATCCCGCAGCCCAATAAACCGGCCTTTCTGTTCTGTAGTGGGTTCAGGACCAGCTTCTGCCATCCGTATATCTGTCTATCGCTGTGCCATGTGCTTGCAATGATACTGTGTGGAAAAAAATACAGAATAAAGGAGTTGGAAGGGATGCAACCACTTGATATGCACCATAAGCCCCCTAATTCTGCATCAGCTGCTTCCTGAAAATTAAAATGTCAACTTTCCCAGATGCATTGATGTGCGTTGCTCTACCAGAAACAGGCTTGCCTTGTGTGGGGGTGTGGCTGATGGGCGCAAGACAAAGTTCCTTGGAAAAGATGGCCTTTGGCGGATTGCAGGGCCAGGCCCCTTTTGAGAGGAGCTGGTCCCCGAGTCTAGCGCAGATCACAAGCCAAAAGTAAGGCACACCACTGATCCTCTGAGTGACGGGTAGACTGAGCAGAGAGGAAGAAATAAGAGGACCTAGGAGAACCAAGAGAAAGTCAAGGCCTTGACTGTAGCCCTCACAGAGGGAAACACTAAGGTGCGCGTGACACAGGCAGAGGTGACATTGGCCAGGGCCCCAGCCCCAGCCTCCACAGCCCCTACCACAAGGACACTCTTCCGTGTCGGGTGGCATTTCTGCCTGGGTGTCGTTACATGTGCCGTTCCCCGTATGAGCACCCTCACCTTCTCTACCTAATTCCAGCTCACCCTTCTGGAATCATCTAAAAATCACCCCCAAAGAATGATGCACAATACATTTACTCAGCAACTGTTAAATGTCAAGCACCCGTCTTAAAGGTTCACTGATATTATCCAGCTTAATCTCCCGGATACTCTTATGAATCAGTAGTGTCACCTGCCTTTACAGACGAGGAAACAGAGGCCTGGGGAACAAGTCTGTCCGATTTCCGGAGCTTGTGCTCACGCTGTGTGTCACCCCACGCTGACTCCGCCAACTCCCGCCCACCCTGGGCCCCTTAGAGCCTTGGGCTTAAGCTGAGAGTTTGCCAGCCTGTCTCCCCGGAGGGCAGGGTTGTACTTTATTCCCTGCTAGCTTCAGGCGCTGGCACCACATGGTCTTAGTGGCCTTTTCAAAAGGCAAAACCCCACCAACGGCCTTATCCTACCTGTCCATCTCCAGTTTGTTTCCCACGTTTCTCGGTTGGCCCCGTTCCTTCATCTCTGTTTTATGTTCTACCATAAAACCAGGCAGGGATACTGGTGGAGCGGACTGGTGGGTGAGGAAACTGAGGAAGGCAGTGGCACCAGGGCCGGAGGGACGCTGGGGCTTGGGCCCTGCGTCCCGATGCTGCTCTGTCCCTCCAGGTGGCTCGAGTCAGTGCCAACATGGGCTCCCAGCTCTGGGAGGAGGAGAGGCCTGGCTGTCCCCTGTCACGGAGCAGCAACGGGTGTATTCCCTGCATGCAGAAGGTGCTCAATAAGTGTGTGTTGTGGCTTTGTGACCTCCACTCCCAATAACAAAACAGCTTTTTGTCAGATCAAAGGAAAAAGGAGCCAAAAGTGATTGCAGGGCCTACCGGTCCCCTTTCAGACATGCTTCGGGGACCAGGGGCTCATTGGAGTCATTCCCCCGCCCCTCCCAACACCCACTCTCCCCTTTTCCGTGGCTCAATCCCAGACAGCACACAGGAGGGCTGAGCCAAGCAGGGAGGTGGGGAGGGGCAGGGTGGCGTGGCCACGCTCACGTGAGCATGAGTGTGCACACGGACAGCAGAGGGGCAGTGATCACATCAGTCATTACCCCGGGGGTCTAAGACTGTGGTCTGAAGATCTGGGCCAGGCTGCCTGCGTCAGAGTCACCTGGGAGCTTGTTACAAGCACCGGTTTCTGACCTTGCCAAGAAGCATCTCCCTCCGTAGATAACAGCCTCTCCAAGTGGCTCTGAAGCCAGACTTGAGAACTGTCAATCTGACCTGATCCAGCCAAGGAGGAGCTTGACTTGCCCAAGGTCACACAGCGGCCAGTCAGCAGCAGAGCTGGGGCCACTCCAAGCCTGCGTTCTTTCTACTGCTCTCTGTGTGTTTCAGTTTGGGGATATGTGTCTGAGTCCAGTAAAAACCAAAATAAATCCCTTTTAGTTTACCTTCAGTTTTCTATGATTTACACCCTTAGCCTCTGTTCATTTATTCATAATGTCACTGAGCATTGACATTATATATATTATACATATTTTTTTTACTCCCCAATCTGAGCTCTTTTAAGCACTGGCTCCCGTTTTCTGTGCTGTCAGGAGTCCAGGCAGTCCATTCTCCTCCCACGGTTGCCTTTCCCCTCCATGTGCTGCGGGGACCCTCTTGCTCAGTGACCCTGCAGGAACTCCGGCTCCCCTTGGCCCCATTTTGGTGGGCTTGAGAAGGGCCAGACCCTCCTTGAATGCAACCCAGAAGAGGTGGTTGATTGTCCTGACTCACCTCAGATCCCAGGGAGATCGCTTTTTCAAATAAACTTGAAAATAGCTTCTCAGAAGGCCCTGCAGCCTGAGGAGCCTGGTGTCATTTCATTTCAGCTTAACAACCATTCATTAGAGGCTCCCAGGCTCAGGGCCATTGCTTAGTGAACCCTCAGAGGGACACGGAGATGGATGAGCGAGGCACAGTGCCGACCCTGCCCTGAGACACCCTCTGTCTCCCCACATTCCAGTAAGCCATGAGCTGTTCAGCATTCTGTATGGGCCTCGCACGCCCAACACGTCAGGCCCTACCGTGGGCTGGCAGGACCCTGGCTGGCCAGGAAGGATGGGACTTATCACTGGTGCCGGGATCTGTGTCAGGCTGTCTCCGAGGCTGGGCCTTCCCAGTGGGTGAGTAGAGGGGCCCTAGTAACAACCTCTGCAGACAGACCCTGGTGCCTCTCTGTTGGTGTGCCCTGTCTACAGGTGGCCAATGAGAAGAAAGATGATGTCAAGGGAAGAGCCCCGGTCCACACCCTGAAGTTCTGTTTCTGCCGAGCCGTGTGACCTTGAGCAGGTCACTCTGCCAGCTAAGCCCCAGTCTCCTCAACTGTCAGACTAAGGGATTTTGCACCCCTCCTGGAATTTTGGCTTAAATGAGAGAATGCATTTGAGTATGTGGAATAAGCTGTAAAGCACAATAAAAGGCACTGTGCTATTATGATCATTAATTGTTCATTCTTGAAGAGACTTTAGAGATGATCTCATTCAGTGGTTTTCAAAATGATTTTTTGGACCACGGAATCCTTTCCCAGAATGATGTCTGACAACAAAGCCCAATACATAAAACAGAAGAAAGCCTGGCACTGCTCTGGTGGGAGCTCAGGGAAGAGGCTGTCCAGCTGGTGAAAGCAGGTGTGAGGGCGGCTTGCTCAGGGCCAGGCCCTGCTGGGCAGCAGAACCTAAACGAGCACTCCGGTCTTCAACCCCAGACCAGGCTCTTCCCAGGACATCAGATCGCCCTCCACCGGAAGAGCCAAGTTTATACAAAAGAAATATTCGAGAGCAGTTGTACTTTGCAAAAACCTTCATCTCAGGGCTACTTCTAAGTATCAGCTCTCAGAGCTCATGTAAGAGATGGAAAAAATAAAAATTGATCCGACAGGGATGATGAAGTCTGTATTAGGGCAGCCTGAAATAAAGATGAGTGAAAATGGAAGTCCTTTAGGATTTTATTTATACTCGAGGAGCAAATAGGTTGTGCATTGAGAAATCGACCTGTAATCTCTCTTCTTCTCTCTCCCCACTAGACTACAAACATCAGAAATAGACGTGTGTGTGTGTGTGTGTGTGTGTGCGCGCGCGTGTGCACCCTTGCAGGGGCATACACATCACTTCTGTCACCCTAGCATGAGCCTCGCAAACAGGGGGATGGCCATAATTTACTCACTGAAATATTCATTGACCAGTGATTGAGCATTATATATGCCAGGCATGGGGCTGAAGGTGGGAAAACAAAAAACAATGGACTAAAGCACTGTGCCTGCCTTCAGGGAGCAACTGCCTAAGGAAAAGACAAATAAGCAAAATGCTGCTTCTCAACAATGGTTGCAACCGTCTGTGATGGAGGGTACATGTGGCTGCCCCACCAGGAAGGGTCTTCCGGCCCCGGGGGTCAGGGAGAGTCAGGAAAGCTTGTTGGAGTAGATGACTCCTAAGCTGAATCCTAAAGGTCACGTAGGAGTCAGGTTGAAGGAATGGGGCAGGAGATGAGATTGAAGGGCGCTTTTTGGGGACCTGAAATTGCTCAGTATGGACCGAGCATATAGAGTCACTGATGGGCAGGAGCGTTGATCTGACAGCTGCATCTGTCATGTCACAGAGTTTGGCTTGACCCATTTCCCTCCACTGGGAGACAATGCATCTGCAATGGAGACTCCAAACCCCAAACTCCGGGGACTCTGCAGCAGGGGTTGAGACAGGCGCCGTTTAGCTGAAACATGCACCAGGAAACGGCCTTCCCATCCATTAGGGCTCTGCACAAATACAGAGGGCTCCTGGTCCTCCCACATTGATGCAATTTGAGTGTTGGCCAGATGGGAGTTCTGAGGAACACTACCCTTTGCAGAGAGAGGCTCTGGAGGAAAGAGTTTAAGAAATGCTGCCTGCGATATTGTCCTCTTAGACATTCGTAAGGCTCATTAGCACGTCAAGGCTCTGAGAAGTCCTGCAGTAAAGCAGCAAATTTAACATTGTTGTGTAGCTCAAATTCATTTCATTTTGAAATTTTCGCTTTTGTGGCATCTGTTAAAATTTCATAAAATACTTGGAAAAGCTCATATGGGAAGCAACTGATTAATGTTTCTCACTTCGATGTTTCCCTTTCTCTCTCTAAAAATCAATAAAAACATATCCTCAGGTGAGGATTAAAAAAAAAACAAACAAAAAAAACAACAACCATCTGGCTGGTGTTGCTCAGTGGTTGAGCGTCAACCCATGAACCAGGAGTTTGCGGTTTGATTCCCGGTCAGGGCACATGCCCGGGTTTCGGGCTTGGTACCCAGCAGGGGGCGTGCAGGAAGCAGCCGATTACTGACTCTCTCATCATTGATGTTTCTCTCTCTCTCCATCTCCCTTCCTCTCTCTGAAATCAATAAAACATATTTAAAAAAATAAAAACCTATTGCAAGTTGCTTCCTAGAGGTTCAGATATGGTTTGAGTCAAACATGTCCCTGAGTGTACCTGCCACATGCATTATGAGCCAGAAATGACAGGGCTTTCCCATAATCAGACATCGGCCCAGGGGAGAGCCCTGTAATACGTAGTCGTAGTTTATGCTGTGCTCAGAGCCAGGCTCATGAGACTGTGTTGCTGCCTGTCTGTCCTCTGCATGAAGTATCGTGAACATCAGGAAATGCCCGTTGGACATCTAGTGGATCTGGGATTTGGTGGCTTGGGTATAAGTTCCTTAGAGGAAACGTATCTGTTAGGTGACTTTTACCTACTCTGAGCCTTGATTTCTTCTCTAGAATGGGGATAATAACTAATGGTCCCAGTGACCCTGATAGTGCTGTCTTAAGTAACTTGAAGTAGCATCGAAACGCCTTGGACACTGTGCAGCACTGGCCAGTGTTTGTGACTGTTGGGACGAGCTCATGGCAAGGCCGGGGGCCCTTTTTCCCGGTCAGCTCCGCGAGGATCAGGAGGCTTCCCGGTGAGACCAGCTCTTACCTCCCACACCAGCCCCGTTCACCCAGGGTCCAGGTCTGCAGGTGGCGGTCTCAGCTGGAGCCGTGCCCCGGGGATGGGCCGAGCTTTCTTCCCTGGAGTGTGGTTTAGGCCAGAGGTGCTCAGACTCACATGCATGAGAATCACCTGGGAGCTTTGGGAGTTCAGATTCAAGGGCTCCCCGATTCAAGGGCTCCCACCTGGAGACTCCAATGCAGTAGGTCTGAGGTAGGGTAAGAAAAGTGGTTTTTGAAAAGCTTGTCAGGTGATGCTGAATTGAGGGCCAAGGATGGGTTACAGGGGGCCCAGCTCAGAGGCCGGGACAGTCTCTGGGAGGAGGCCAGCTGGTGTCTGCAGCCTGCTGGCCCGGGGAATGGAGAGGCTGGGGGTTGTTTCTCTTGACAAGGACACGGCAAGAGTCCATTTCTTGCTGTTGGGGAGCCGAGAAGAGTGTTAGGCAAGTGAAGGCAGTGACCGAGCACAGCCCCGGGAGGCCTTGGCAGGGACGTGACAAGGCTGGGGACCAGGGCGCGGGGCTGGAAGCCAGAGCAGCGCCCGGGTGGCGCGTTAACTCAGCCTGTCTTTCTCTCTCGCCCAGATCGTGTTTCGGAAGATCAGCGACGTGAAGCGGGAGGAGGAGGAGCGCATGAAACGCAAGAACGAGGCCCCCCTGATCCTGCCCCCGGACCACCCCGTCCGGAGACTCTTCCAGAGGTTCCGGCAGCAGAAAGAGGCCAGGCTGGCGGCCGAGAGGGGCGGCCGGGACCCGGACGAGCCAGACGTGGAGAAGGGCAGTGTCCTCGCCGAGCGCGCCTCGGCCAACCACAGCCTCGTGAAGGCGAGCGTGGTCACGGTCCGGGAGAGCCCCGCCACGCCCGTGTCCCTGCAAGCCTGTCCCCCGGGGGCGGGGGCGCCCGACCTGGCCAAGCTGCACGCGCCCGGGTCCGAGTGCCTGGGCCCCAGGGGCAGCGACTGCGCCAAGCGCAAGGGCTGGGCCCGCTTCAAGGACGCTTGCGGGAAGGGCGAGGACTGGAACAAGGTGTCCAAGGCCGAGTCCATGGAGACGCTCCCCGAGAGGACCAAGGCGTCAGGGGAGGCCACGCTGAAGAAGACAGATTCTTGCGACAGCGGCATCACCAAGAGCGACCTGCGCCTGGACAACGCGGGCGAGGCCCGGAGCCCCCAGGACCGGAGCCCCATCCTGGCCGAGGTCAAGCACGCCTTCTACCCGATCCCCGAGCAGACGCTGCAGGCCGCCCTCCTGGAGGTGAAGCTCGAGCTGAAGGAGGACATCAAGGCCTTGCACAGCAAAATGACCAACGTCGAGAAGCAGCTCTCGGAGATACTCAGGATATTAACTTCCAGAAGGGCCTCTCAGTCTCCCCAGGAGCTGTTCGAAATATCCGGGCCCCAGTCCCCGGAATCCGAGAGAGACGTCTTCGGATCGAGCTGAGAGGTCTGTCAGGAAAGAGTCAGAGACAAAAACCGACCACCCTGCCCTGGGCAACACCCCCACCACACACACCTACATGACCGACAACTTTCAAAAGTAGGCTTTTCCCGGCAAAATCAAAGTGGGACCAGTTGCTTAGGCGGCACGCTCCCTGCCGAGGGCGTGGGAGAGGAGGGTGCCACCCTGGCAGCCCCGGCTGCGTCGGAACTGTCCGCACAACTTCAGGAGAGGGGGCATGCTCTGTCGAAAGGGTGTTCAACTTCATTTTCGATTTTTTACTGCCTTGATATTTGTAAGAGATTAAAACTAGCAGAAAAGAGCAGCAGCCACTTGGACATCGGTGGGGGAGCGCTCAGTACCCCTCACGGATATTGGCTTCTTCTCCAAGACCCCAAAGACTGCAGTGGGCACAAGGATTTCCCAGCATTCCCTGTCCTTGTACAGCCTGTGTCCGACGTCACCGTATATTTTCCTACAGTCGTCATTTGTAACAAGCTCGGGACAAGGAGAGTTTGAGGGACAGGGAGGGGAGAGCCTTTCAACTTTCTGTCTCTAGTGGTTAAGGCCAAAAAGCAGCTGAGGTGCCGGGGGTGCCTCCCATAGACACGGGGAGCAGGGACTCCTCAGGCCTCCTTTCCTCAAAGAGGTGAGCCAAGCAAGGGCTGGAGAGGGGCCCTTGGGATCCAGGGATTCTCCGCAGCTCGCTCCTATGGGATGGCCAGAGGGGAGGGCTCTGGAGGCCCCAGATGAATCTCGGGCCTTGCTTCCTGCCACTGGCCTCATCACACAGGCCCCTGTGCTTCTTGTCCTCCCCAACCTCTCCCCACGTGCTCCTGTGGCATTGCTCAGGGTATGGGGCATCGGCAGGAAGGGCGACGAGCCCAGAGTTGCTTCATTAGCCAAGCAGACACACACACACACACACACACACACAACCTCAGAAAAATGATTGTAGCAAGTGCTATGTTAATAATTCTCACTGGGATTGCCCTTCAGAAGTTTGTATTTTGTCCACTGCATGGGAGCCAGGCTTGGCCTTATTTTAAAGCTAATCTCTTTACCTCCTACTAAAGTCAGTAGGACTTCAAGAGAAACCGTGAGACTATTGCAGGCACATGATCGTCCCTGCTTCCAGAGCTGGAAAGAGAAAGTGGGGCAGTGGGTTTTCCAGCTGTCTCTGTAGGGTGATGGAGATGGTGGCCGTGGAGCTGTGGTCCATGGGGAAGATCCGAGCCCTGCCCAGAAAATGATCATGAGGCCGCTTGTGGGTCACACAAGACCCTATGCCAATGCCACTGTCCTCAGGGACACTCCATTGCTTCATAGGACCTGGGGTCAGGTCATTCGTGTGCCTGGGCTTCTTTCATAAGTGTCTTAGAAAGGAAAGAGTTCTCCCCAAGCAAAGTGGGGCTAGCCCAGGTGTATGCCCTGCAGACAGGAATCAGGACCCTTAAAAACTGACAAGCAAGGTTTGTGGTTTAGCTTTTAAAGTAGGCAGCTCTCGGAGAGTTAATTAGGCATGCAGGTGGTCTGGGCTGCTCGTGACAGCGTGGTCACCCAGGGCGCTGACTTTCCGCCCCAGTTACGCTGCAGCAGCCCTCTCGGCACCTCTGCCCGGCATTGCTTTGCTGCAGAGAACCTGGGTCCTAGTGCCAATTTCCCTCGTACTGAGGGACCTGACAGGTTAGGACCTCCCCTACCAAAGATACTCAGTGTTTCTGAAAGCCTCCTGCCTGGGCCACCCAGCCACCTGCTCGGTGGCGACGGCATGACCTAGCACTTGGCCCTTAGTTGTCTGTGCAGAGTGGGGCTGTCCTCTCCCGGCTCCCAGGGTTGGCGCAGATGGCCCTGGAGAGCAAAGTCTGGAGGTCAAGGCCAGGGACCTTCCCCAGAGGCCCTGCACACTCTTGTAGCAGCTTCTCACGTGAGGCTTACAGCGGTGGCCCCAGGCTTCCGAAGGCTGAGAAATTATTAGACTGAGCTTCAGGTGGAAGCACACAAAGAGGAGGAAGGGAAATTTCCTGAGGCCGAGGGATGATTGTTTGTGATTCTGGATAAAGCCGTGAGCTTTCAGCTTTTTTAACTTGAGAAGCTGCCAACTAATACTTGGGGCAGAGGCTGTAGAATATCCAGAATCCCATCCACCAGCTTCCCCAGAACGTTCTCGTTTGTTTCCTTTAACATGCTCCCTCACCTGCGTCCAAAGGTTCAGACCCACTACAGTTAAAGCAGGGCAGGGGCCCTAATCTCTCTAACGTCCAGCTTCAGAAGCACCTGCCCATCTCTCCGGGGACTGATGACAGGCTCCCGTTCAGCCCTCCCACTACCCCGCATCTCTGCCGAGGGGCACAGGTGTCTATTCAGAAATGACTCCCCGGCTGGGTCTGAGGAGCAAAGATGCTGATTCGTGAGGCTTTGAAGTCCAGACTTGTTTGTGGGGTGGGACGGATAAAGCTTCATGAATGTATTCCTGGGACTGACTCAGGATTCAAACTGGGCTTGACTGGAAGCCCAGACCTGTTCACCTCGAGGTCGCAGGGCCCACAGCATGTGCTTGTGTGAGTGACAGTGAGAGACCATGTGTGGCTGTAAATGCTTTTGTTTCCCATTTAAGGATTTTAGGGACTTTTGCTGTAATTGTTTTCTCTGAAAAAAATTTTTTAAATGAGCCAAACCTTCTCTTCTTTCATTTTTATGACATGCACTTGGCCAGAGGCTGCTCTGTGCTCAATACCTACTCTTGCCTGACGCTGCTCTGGGTCTCCGAGCAGGGACCGTGAGCTTTAGACACCAACTGAATCTTCCACCGTAAACCACGCCGTGATCCTCCGAAGACCTAACAAAAGGGAGAGTTTCCAGAAGAAGGGAGAGTTTCCAGAAGCTTAGTTGGTAAGATTTTAGTAGGAGACAAGAAAGAAGAGACATCCTGGTAAAGGAAGGGGGTTAGGAGAGGGCAGAGGTAAATATAGAGAAGGCAGAGCTATAGAGTTAGGGAAACTCGTCCCTTGGAAAGTTTGGGGAAGTTGAGAGTTCCACATAATGACCGTCGACATTCTAAATAATCTTTAGTAAGGTTGCTCCAGTTAGTAGAAAATGCACATGAAGCAAACCTATGATTTTTTAATAAAGCCAGCTGAAGGAGGGCCACCCTTAGAGCATTTAGGTGACAGGGATCCTATTTCTCAGAGGTATTCTTGAGAGCAAAAGAAACATTCCTAAATAGCCTGAAGGGGGCGCTCTCAGGGCTAGGAGCTGTTTTTTTTTTTACTGGGACAGTGTGCCTTTCATGGGATCCATTTTGCTTCTAAAGGATGGCCTTTGCCCTAGTTGTCTGACTCCTGACCAGGTGTCCCGTTGCACAGAAATTGTCCCGGCTATTGGCGGGCAACCCAATGTCAATCTGGCCTTGCTGTGACCAATTTATCCTCTTGAGAGTCTTTTGCTTTGGAGACTGAAGTCTCTCATAAGGAGGTGGCAAGCACTCCGGTAAGATTTATTTGCTGGACCCATGACCACTGATATTTTTTTAATTTTTTGCTCTCAAAAATTCCAAAGTAATTATACCAAAATTCTAGTGCACTTCTAATAAGAAAACAACAAATAGGATGGAACAGAAAGAGTGAAGCATTTAAATAGGTTCTGAACAAAGTGGGAGAGCTCAACCAAAGGGAGGGAGCCCAGACTCCTGGAGCAGACTCCCCAAACCAGAAGTGAGGGGGGCTCACGGAAGCCAAGAGCACAGCGGGGCTCACGTAGGGTACCTCACTCAGTTCTGAAGGGTCGTTGTCCTTTGGGGGTCGTTTCCTTTCGGTCCCACTTCTGACACCAAGGAATGTGACCTAAATGAAGAGGCTAGCTCAAAATTGTCTCAAAAAGATGAGTTTATTTGGGAATAGCAGAGGAATTGCAATTCTGGTCAAGCAAACTGTAGCAAACTATGGGCGAGTCCTGAATGCCAATTCCTCTACTATTCAGAAAATCCATCATCTTTGACAGTTTTGAGCTTGTCTCTTTATTTAGGCCAACAAAGCCAACTGTCAAACTTTTGTCCAAGCCTGTGTGGGGACTAAGTGAATGCCTTAGGAATATCAGGCGTAGGAAGAACCTCGTCTCCCCTTGTTGCATTGACCACCGTGTGGCATGTGGCCTTCTGGGAAGTCTTAGGAGCCCTGGTGGAGGTACAAGCTGATGTGCCGTTGATGGATAGATTGTACAGTGTTTTGCAATAAAGATGTTTAGCCTTAAGACCCTTGAATGGAACTCCAACCGTGATGGAGCTGCCAACACTCTTTCCCCTTTCCTCCCCCGTCACGTCATGTTGCTTAAACAGGAGGCCCCCTGAGGGCACACTCGGGCCCCAGCCCCTCTCCTGTGCAGATCCTGGTACTGCCTCCTCACTCGCTTCAATAAAAACCACCTTCACCAGCGCTTGTGCCTCCAACTGGAGGAGATTTCACTGTCCTCTCAGCACCCACGGCAGCCGTCAGAGAAATCACCATTTTCTCGAGAACCAAGGTGTTCATGTGGAGTTTTCATTTCCATCCCCCACAGTTCAAAAGAATCAATGTGAAATCTGCCTGAGGCTTAAATTAGTTTCACATGAGACTTCTTCATGTGAGCTTATCAGACTTATTCTGGAACCTCTAGAATTGGACTTAAATAGCCTGCAGGTGCCGGACCCGGTGGGTGCCCTCCCGGCCCGCCATGGAACTTTTTTTAGAGCCACTGTCTCTTTCTCTTTGACTTCTGGGTCCATCAGCTGTACAGTGAGAAGTTCACGGATCTTGTGTCAGGATATGAACTACCTTTGTGTTAAGAAAGATGCACCCCCCCCCCCAATGAATGTATTCTCTTAATATTCAGACACTGTATTTGTGCGTCAGTTGGACTGTCCCCATCTGACATCCTGCCAACACTGAAAGGACACCTACTCATGAGCAGCTTGTCATCCTGGGGCTTCTCCTTATATTGACACTCTTTCCATTGAGTCCTGCCAAATCCTTCATTGGGTTTTCTTTTTCCTTTGCATCGGTCACTTTGTCCGAATGAGCATGAATAAAGAGAAGTGCGAATGAGCCGACACTATTTTTGTGGCCAGCGGAGGATGCTGCCAGGACTCCCCTGTATGTCTGCAGCTTGGGAATGTAAAGAGGGACAAGTGGGCCCCTCCATTGATGAGATTCCCTTCTCAACATTTTTAAACAAGCACAAATAATATTTGTAAAAAAAAATGTTTAATTTTATTTATTATGGTAATAAACTATTTTATACATGACACTTTTGCCTTTCCTTCTGTAATTTCAATTGGGTGTTCTGACTTAAAACGAGACAAGAACGGTACTTCCAATTCCTTTTTGAGAGTTTGGGGAGCTCTAATTCAGAGGCACCTGCAATTGTGGGTTTTGGAAAACTTTAAATTCTAGAGACATCAGGATTGTGTGTCGAAGTGCCGCACAGCAAGAGAAGTTGTGAAGGTGCTTTGCAACATGACCTTGAGGTGGAGCTGTGTCTGCTCTACCGGTGCACAGAGATGTCTTCAAAAACCCAGTCGTGGAAAACTGTGGTACAACACATGACCTCCACTTAGAAATGAGCTTTTTTATTTTGAACAATTTGGATTGAAATTTGTATAAGATATATCAATGCTGCCCTGCCTTTTAAAATACAGTGTGGGGGGACAAAACAAAAAAAAACCCTGAATCTTTTCAGAATGACTCAGCATCAGCAGGATGAGTTTGACCTGTGCTTTAATTCACTGGTGGGCTCAGAGCTATGAAGGGAGAGGACTGCTTGGCCCTAAGCTAACTAGGCCTCTGCACCAGCACTGCTTCAGTTCTGCTATGGCTTTAACAGGCGTTGCCTCCTGCTCACGGCAAGATTCTCCACAATACTGCCAACCTGAATTCTTATTTAACACCGGTGGACCACATTTCAAAAGTGGCACTTTTCTTTTTATAGATAGTACAGCTGTAGGGATGAAGCCTCTGTGATCAAGCCACATTCAGGCCTCTGCTTGGTCTTGTAAGGCCACAGTATGAATACAGTATCTTTAATGACATTCTCTTCTCCTCACACCTTATTGTTTAATTACATTGCAGAAAAGCATAATAAAAATAATTGAAGGGTAGGTTGCTTAAAATTCTAAATGACTGACATCCATGTCAAAGTTCTCGCCTAATAAAGCAGGAAACATTACATGGGTTAGATCTCCTCAATGGGGGAAAATCTCTTTGTGAATATGACTTTTATAATTAGTCAAAAGGACTAGAAATACAGAGCCAAATAATACATTGTGGGTGCCAAATGGGTTTCAACTATTTTAAAAAGAGAGATTGTGTTGGTTTGTTTTAAAATAAACCAATTTCCCTGAAGAACGGCTTCAGAGTGGCTTCTCAACGTGCTGAGAAAGGCCCATACTGTCAGGATAATCTGCTTGTCAATAGCTGCCTCTACTGAATGGATACGTTTGCTAGAAAACGAACCCATTATACTAGGGTCAATTTTTCACACTTAGTCAACAATTACTTTTTTGTTTTAAATAAACAAGTGAGCAGTATCAATTTATCTAAGGGAGACACCCCTCCCATTAAGTTACTATTCTCCCAATATATAGATCATTATGTAATTATATGATTGATATGTTTGTTTTCTATGTCTGCATTCTTGAACAGAATAAAGGGTGTTCTGCTGTCACTTCAAACAAATTAATCTGAAGAAACAATACAATACTTCTAAGTCTCTTGTGTGATCCCAAGAATTAAGTCAAAATGACTTCAGATTTGGCTGCCCTTCAGATGTCTTGCTTGCCTCCTTGGGGATCGTCTTGGCAAGCATGCTTGGAGCTCTCCGGCTTTTGCTAGGTTGGGGTCAGAGGGTCTTGGGGCTGGAAGTGACCTTGGGACCTTGTCTAGCTGTTTCCCAGCCTGTGCCTCAAGTTGCCCAGGGCTGAGGACCATGGAACATGACATGTCAGATGTTCCTCAGCTGGAACTGCCTTCTGCCCAAGCACCTCAAGTCTTTCATTTAAAGCAACTCCAAGATTTTGGTTCATATGCACCAAGAAAGATATGTTATCATTTTCATATGATACCTGGGGAACAGCAAGAAGCTAAAGTAAGAAAACGTTGTCCGGGATCATTGACATGTCGGTCAGTCAGTCCTCAAACGTATAGCTAAACACAGCAATCACTTAGGAACTCCTGAGAACACTCTAAATCCTGTAATAGCTTAAAACAAATTCAGGATTATTACTTTCAAATATATTCCAATATAGTTTAATGAACGAATAAGACTACTTACTTCTATATAAATGGTGTCTCTGAAGACTCTAAAATCTTTCCCATTATTTATACCTGTACACACACTTCTTTACAGTCACCTTCAAACTCCCCTTGTTCCTCCCCTTCCTTTCATGTAAACTTTAGCCAAACTCCCTTTGTCTGACCACAGTCCCGAACCAGTGTTAGCCCGTGAAGTTTTACTGTATTCACTGGAGCGCTCACTCTTTCCAGCCTCGTGCCCGCCTTAAACGCGCCCAGCACCTTGGAATCGCCTGCCTGTGTCTCCTTTACCAAGCCGGCTGCTGAGGCCACCGCTGCCCTGATCTGCCTGCCCCCCCCACCCCCCCAAGCAGAGCGGCTAGGAAGACAGGACGTCCCAAAATGACTGGTCCTGCACTCTAGGAGTTTAATAAATCTCACTGAATTGATACATAGCCAGGATGCAGGGACAGTAACAAATAATTAATTTGAGACTGCGTGATACAGACCAGGAGCACATGAACCTCACGAGGATTTAATGCCTATGCTCGAGATGTTTTTAAGTTCTCCCACAATTGGGTACACTATGGATCCAAATTTTAAAAGCTTGTTCACTTACCTCCGCCCCCACCGCCCTCTCAAAAGCAATCCAAAGCCAGACAGAAGGATTCTCAATTATCTACCACTTGGGGCCATTAGTAGCCTGTCAGCGTCTTTCCAGAGGAATGAAGAATTGAGAGTTATATAAGTGTTTAGATTTTAAACATTTTCCTCAAAAAATATTCAAAACAATTCTACAAAAAATAAGTGACTTATCTGTGTGATAGGAAAGGCTCCATTTTATTGGAAATGAAACAAAACAGCATAAACCACTGAATGTAAACCACTGAGTGGGAAGATGACAGTGGGACTTGCGTGGAGAGAGAAGACCACGGGAAGCCATCCCTACCCTTTGTAACTTGCCTGGTAGCACTGGTCTGTGGATACCCTATTCCCTGGCTTTTAAATTCTGCTTCTCCGTGTGGAAATGATGAACTGTTGGGTAGAGGCACTGCATGTTTATACTTCTCTGCAAATCTAGGAAACGAGCAGCCAAGTAAGCAGCCAAGTGGAGATAGCCCTGAAGAAGTTCAAATAACAGGTCTCCCTGGGTACCGACTCCTTGGAATGTGACAGAACATATTCTTTCTTTACTGGGTAATTAGAAACACAGCTGTGACTGTCACCTCCCCGCAGAGGAGGTGAAATGTGTAGCTCAAACCCCGGTGCTGGTTCCAGAGACCGCACTGCAGGACATGGGGAAGGGGGTCAAGTCAATGTCACCAAAATGTTTCAGAAATATTGCCCCACGGAGGACAGGGGCAATCACTAGTCAGGATTTCTGTGCCTCAATCGAGAAATGTCCGTTACATTTAATTCTTGGGAAAGGAGAAAGAACCCAGAGGGACTTGGGACTGGGTCCCAGACCACAGTGTCACCGTGTGCAGCTGGGCGAGGCACTCTGCTGCTCTGGACCCCAGCCTGCTGAACGGGAAAATGATGGGGGGGGGCAATCTCTAAATTCTGAAGTTAGAAGACACTCTGGTTGTCGATTTTCTATGAGAGCTCAAGCTTCCACTCTTGGAGTGAGGTAATTTCAACAAAAGAGCAGATCAAGCACTGGTCCCTTGGAGGTCCCACGAGGTCAGGGAGAAGCACCATTTGCCTTGGAGGCCGACAGCAAGAGCTCGCCTAGGACCGGCGACATTAGTTCGTGGAGTATGTCTGGGCCCAGGCAATGCCCACGTGGGAGTAGCAGTACAGGAATCCCAGGACAGAGAGGGTCACCCACGGCCAGCCTGCAGGGGGAAGACAGAGGTGGAAGAGCAGTTAGAAAGGCCTGGGGCAGGCCCTCCCACAGGGGCAAACTGTCCCCTCAACCCAAGAAACAACATGGGCCTCGGTTTATGTGTTAAGGCACAAGCCTCCTGCAAAGTCTGCGCCAACTGGAATGCCAGTAAGTTGACCCTCCCATTCCCATTGGGGTTACCGTGAAATGAGGGGTGTGCTATCACAAATGCAAACAGTGCTTAGAAATAGGACACGCTTTTAAATAATACATATTTAGAAGCCTGACGCAGTTAATAATCAAAAAAGAACAACAGTCCGTGAGACCCATAGTAAATCTCAGAATGGAGATTGGCCATTGTATTGAATGGAGTGTCATCGGAGAGCCTAAATCAAACATTTGCTCTCAAAACTCACACCTTTTAGTGGTTCCTTCTACCGGTACTTATCTTAGAATATCAGATGTTCTTGTCTTTCTTCTCTTAATTAACAGCCCTTTCTGCTGAATGTTTGTTGCTTAATGATCTTCGTGTCTTGTACGTGCTTCACTTACTCAAACATTTACTGAGGGCTCTGGAGGGCCAGAGGTGCTATGGAAGATTCCAGATGCCAAAACAGAAAGATCTAAGCCCTACGACAAAGGTGCTCCTACTCCCGCTTGGAAAAGACACACGCCACTGGGATTTACAGGCCACGTAATACGTACTGGATAATGATTTCTACAGAGCACAGTTAAACTGCATGATGTGGGATGAGCAAAAATGTGTCAGATGGAAAGGGACAGGGACAAGCTCCTGACAGACCAGCTGAGGTGTGAACATCACAGGCCCTCCAACGAACAGGGATCCCGTGGTGTGGCTGCCACACGGGAGGGGGCAGGCAGGGAAGGGGTGGGGCGGGAGTAGGGAGTAGAGGTGGGGGCACAGTCAGATACTTTTTCAGGATTCAAGATGGACCCATCCTGCCTCGAGGCCATCAGATCTCTCACGGCTGTGGCTCAGACAGGTGCCAGGGGACCTGTCAACACCTGCTCCTCAGGGGGCTCAGGGAGCAGGAAGGGGGAGCTTCTGGTACAGGAAGCGCTCCCAGGCTTCAGCTGTGTTTGGGATGAGGCATCAGCAGGTGTTTGGTAAACACAGAATCCAGAGGCTGCTGTGGAGCTGGGGGTGGGGACGTTTCATTCACACAAAGCTGGGCCTGGGCTGTTTGCACAGCCGCACTTGGACATCCCCGTGAAAGCTTCTGTCCAGCACACAGAATTATAAGGAGGAACGTCCCCAACACTGCCCAGAGGTGAGGCATATACATGTTCCGTCAGGACCACAGCTGGGCCCTGACATTTCGCCCCACTGTCACTGTGTGCCATTCAGAGAGGCAGCTACAGAGCAGTTAGGAGACTTGCAATCCTGACTCTACTAAGAGGCCCTAGTAGGGTCTCAGTTTCTCCATCTATACAATGGAAAGACAAAAATAAACAAAAGCATGTGAAATAAAACAAGATCACAGCTTTGGTAGTGCCTTTAAAAAGTGTTTCAGAAAAGCAAAGGTTGCTCTAGGACCACCTGAGAATTCTTTTACATACACACAGACAGTTGGCCTTTTTAATGCATGTGGGTTCCTACAGACAGCAACCCCGGTGGGTGCCAGATGGCGGCCAAGGACCCCTTATCCCTTCATGACCTAAAGTGTAATATATGTGATGGCAAAGAAAAGACAGATTCCGCAAGTCACCCTTCCACAACATTCAGCCAAACCTTTATGAGCATCTGCTGTTCTGAACATCAACATCACCATCTGTAGGTGGCCCACAGGTACAAGGTCTTTGTGGTGGCTGCTAACCAAGCCCTGTTGTGGTTCAAGTGTGTGGGGGGACGTGGAGGGCTGCCGGGGGCAGATTCTCCTCTTCATCAGGGCTCGTACAAGCCCAGGATCATAAGACTGAAAAGAAACTGAGGTGGGCTGTCATTCTGGCAACACTCTGAGGGCTGCTGCGATGCAAGTCATCCAGGCTTGTCAGGCATTAACAGAAGAGATGGCATCGGAAAGCTCTGTCCTGACAAGTGACCACTGACCTCATCCTGCAGTCCTCCCTCCCCATGGCCTTCCCCACTCTCCTGTGCTCTCCCCTCTCGCCAGGGTTACCAATGTTCCCCATCCAGTCAACTCCGGTGTCCCCGCGCCCCTGCTCCCTGTGCATGCACGTGCACACGCACACGCACACTCACATGTACACACACACACACACACACACACACACACTCCATTAATGTGGCTCATAGAGCCTGGTGGGCAGCGTGGTCTTGGTCAAAGGAAAAGGTCCTTCCTAAGAGGGTACTTTAGGGACAAAGCCCTCTGCACACTCTGCACATTCATGGCTGGGCCGCCAGGGTAAATGAGGTGTGTAGCTTCCCGGTGGGTTTTTGATACCCGGACCTAACAAGATCTAAACAGATGAAGAGTTTTAACAGCATTGAAGGTATTATGAACAGGATGCTAGCAACTCAGGCAACAGCTGAGAAAAATTAGGTAACACAGTTAACGGGACAGATTGACAGATATAGCTAAATGCATGTAGTAGGATCTGTAGTACAACAGATTCGATGAAGAGGACCGAGGCAGATGGCATAATAAAGGACTAACAGGATATAGGTGGTGGAACCACGGTATTGTTAATAAGATATTGGTGAGGTGCATAACAGCTACAGCTGATGGGAAAGAGGCTACAGCTAACGGAGTGAGCAGTGGAATTTTACGTGGGGTTGCTATGGCTAAGCAATTCTCCGAGCAATCCCTTCAGTCTGAAAGGACTGGAGCGGCAGAGGCTCGGGACGGTGAAGGCAAAGGTGACCGTCAGACAGGGCCGTGAGAAGTCCAAGGACACGTCGAATTGGTTTTCCAGAAAGTGAAGGGATACTCGGAGCAAGAAGCGGCTCTAATGAAAACCCTTGTTTAAAATGTAACGTTGTAAAATGGCACAGCCACAGTGGAAAACACTATGGGGGCTTCTCAAAAAAATTCAACATAGATTTACTACAAATACACCCAAAAGATTGAAAAGGATGCCTAGAAGAGATATTTGTACGCCCATGTTCACAGCAGCATTACTTACAACAGCCGAAGGTGGAAACAGCCCACCCACGTGTCCACAGACAGACGAATCAACAAAATGGGATTCCACGGAATATCTTCAGCCTGAGAAAGGAAATTCTGACGCATGCGACAGCCCAGGTGAACTTTGAAAACATCGGGCTGAATGACATAAGCCAGCCACAAAGGGCAAATACTGTATGATTTCCACTTACATGAGGTACCTAGAGTGGCCAAATTCATAGACACCGAAAGTAGAATGGTGGTTGCCAGGGGAGTTATTGTTTAATGGGTACAGAGTTTCAGTTTTGTGATGGATGGTGGTGTCAGCTGCACAACAATAGGAATACACTTAATACCGGTGACATGTTCACTTAAAATGGTTAAGATGGTAAGCTTTATGTTACATGTAATTTACCCCAATAAAAAAATTTTATGCTGACTGAAAGCCATTGACAAAATAATACACACTGTATTACTCCATTTGTGTAAAATTCAAATTGATTTATAGTAACAAAAAGCACGTCAGGGGTTGCCGGGGGCTGGAGCAGAGGGGGGGATAGATGACAAAGGGCCCCTAGGAATCGTTGGAGATGATGGAAATGGTTTGTATCTTGATTATGGGAATGTTTTCAAGGGTATCGACATCTGGAAAATACCTTAAATGAATGTATTTCATTGTACATAAATTATTTCTCAATAAAGTTGTAAAAAAAAATGTTAAGGGTAACAGAACACTAGCAAATCGCAGGTTCACGGTATGCTGCAATGTCCTAGGATATATATGCCCCAAGATATTCAAACAAAAGATGCAGCAACAATTCTTGTTGTTGTTAATGCTCACCCAAGGATATTTTTTCCATTGATTTTTTTTTTTTGAGAGAGAGCGTGCAGGGGGGGAAGAGAGAGAGAGAGAGACACATCAATGTTAGACAGGCAGATCTATTGGTTGCCTCCCACACATGCCCCGACCAGGGCCAGGCTTGAACCTGCAACCCATGTACGTGCCCTTGACCAGGAATCAAACCCATGACCCTTCGGTGCGCAGTCAGATGCTCTAACCACTGAGCTACACCAGCCACGGTGATGCAATTCATTTTTAAATGATGATGGGGCTTCCGTCCGTCCTCTCCCTTGGGTCAGGGGGACTTGCAGTGTGTAGGGCTAAACACCGGGCTCCCCCAACCATGCTTTCTTTCCCTGGGGCCCCCGAGGAGGAGGAGAGTGGTGATTCTTAACCAGGAAGATGCCTTGAGCAGCTGAATCAGCACAAATTCCTTTCCCGGGGAAGATGTCCGTCCTTCCTAATGGACAGGAGCTGGCTGAGCTGCTGAACTGTGTGTGTACCATCAAGGGCCCATCGCAGGCTCCCCTGGCCGGCAGGTGGGCAGCACTCCTGAGCCTATGGCCTCCATCTCGGCTCTAATGGCTTTTTCAAAGGCCACATCCTATTGTTGACCATTTTTAGAAGAAAATAGCTGGTGACCAGCACATGAACAAACTCTGCAGGGAAGCCTTCTCCCCCCCTTGCTCCCAGGCAGCCAGCACCACAGTCTCTGTCTGCATGTGTGTCGTGTAGGAAGAATATGCCATCTGCTATATTCTACACAATCTCCGCAAGTCCTCGCAACACCGAGACAAGACTCACTAACCCACGCCACTGTGCCTGCTTGAAGGCACACTGCCTCAAAGGGGCTCAGAGTCCGCATCCCAAATCCAGGGTGTCCAGTTGGATTCTTTTTGGAGAACAGATGGAAGGACTTCAGTCTGTCCTTTAGTCTTTACAGACAATTATCTATCATTTATCTATCATTAGCAATGCCCTAGCTCCCTCCCTCCACCCACCCAGGCAAGTTCTCTAGCCGGAGGCTCTGGCACCCTGTTGCCTGTTGTTGCTGCTCATCCACTGCTCAGTTATCACCTTGCTGGGTCCCACAGCTCCTGAGGGATGAGAAATACCATGACCCTCCCAGCTTGGCTCTTGGGTCCCTACAGCTGGACAGACGGACTCTCACTTTCTGGTCCAAGGAGCGGCAATGTTGCCCAGTGACTCAAAGCCATTCTAAGAAGGAATGAATGTGAAGGATGAACTATGATCAATAAATGCCACCCACATATCCATTCGCAGCCCTGAGGATGCAGGTGCAACATCCTAGTGGAGACCAATGTAAGACTGATGCATTTCAACCTCCACAGAGGGCCTCTGCAAACGGGCGGGCTTAGAGAAGGATAGCCAATGGGGAAATGGCATGAAAAGATGACTTGAGGAGATGCTGCAGAAGAGAGTTATAGGATTTGGGGACCAACAAATATATTTCCTCTCACTGACCCTAAGCCTTGCCTGGTACAGTGCCCTCAGAGCTCACATTCAGCTGGTGCACATCAGAGAGACTATACCTGATATTAGAAGACTGATATGCTTACCTACTAGTTAGCAAAAGCCACAGTCCCCAGACATTCCCTCGTTCCTGTCCCCTGATACAAGCATGAAAGGGGTAACAGCCAGTTCTGCAGGGGCCTCCGGGACCTGCTCCAGCACTCGGCTGCCATCTTTTCAGATCGCCTGGTCTGTGCCTGGGCCTTACCGTTCGTTATATATTTTGAATGCCACCCCCTGACCCTATGCACATACTGCTCTGCATTGGTGGCATTTTCTACTCTGAGGCCAGTGGAGGTTGAGTGTGTCTTTCCTTAGAGAACTAGCTTGGGCATCAGACCCAAGTCCTGGGGCGCTGGCTCCGGACCTGAGAAACAGCACGACCCCTGGCACTCTCTGCACCACCCTGGCGGCTTCACCACAGTCTTCTCATTAATTATTCAGAAGACAGTGGTCCCAGCCTGGCGCTGCTGTGGAACCATGCATCAGGCGGTCCTCAGCCTGCAGGCCTCCTTTCACAGCTAAATTCACAGCTTTCACCTAGGAAAGCTCTAGGGCAGGAGCCTTTTCCTGTCAGAGGGCTACCTCGTGAAAGGAGGCACAGCAAGAGCACAGCTGCCCAGCCTCGATGCCCACAGACTGCTGGGCTATTTTCAAACACGTGGGGATGCGGACAGAAGGTCTGAGAAACAGGCTCTTGTTGCTTCAGGGTTATAATAACCATTTCTTACCCTCATATAGTTTACACATCTGGGCCTCAAACCCAGGTTTTGAGGCCTCAGTGTTTTCTTTTTAAAAGAAAGCTCAGCTGCCTCTCTTACATCCTTTCACGGGAAAGAAGGCTTAGATGGCTCTCAGGTGAGATCCTAAGGCACTCGCTCTCAAACGTGAGCCCACATCAGAATTACTGGAGGGCATGTTAAACCAGAAGGCTGGGCTCCCATCCCACAGGGGGTCTGGGTGGGCCTAAGACTCGCATTTCTAACACCTCTCCAGAAAACCACCCTTTGGGAACCACAGTTCATGGGGAACTCTGCAGAAAGAGCTCTCTACTAACAGTCATTCGTGAACTGACAGGACTCTTTCACGGAGCGGAAGAGACAGACAGTTACTGAGCTTTACAAGGTGCCAGGTACTTTACTGGGCGCCTTCTACATGCTCAACCACCTGATTAGGGAGCTATTATTAGCCCCATTTGGTAGAAAAGGAAACTAAGGCTCAGAGAAGTGCAGTAACTTTCCCAAGGTCTAACAGCTAACTGGTGACCAGGCCACACTTGGACCTCGGGGCTGTGTGACTCCAAATGCCCTCGGGCCACATGCGGGAAAGGCTGGAACCAGGCCCCTGCCTCCAGGCCTGTCCCTCTCCTTTTGCCCCTCTGCCTCCACATCTCCTTGCTTCCTTTTACTCATGGTGCCAAAGGTAACAGGGAGGGGAAGCAGCAGGTTCTTACAAGGAGTCACCCATAATTAACTCACTAGGTTGCCCCACCTCCAGAGGCGTTTCTCCATCTCTGCAAAGGGGGGCAAAAAAACCATTGAGCACGTTCATATCCCTGGTCTTAGTGCCTAATCTAGACTCAGCATCTGCTCCCAGTGCCTGGGTGATCTTTTATTTAGACGGGCAGAGCCGCGGTTAGTTGGCCTCTGCCACGAGCTGAGGACCAGGACGTCCAGCAGAGGAAGGGGTGGCTCCGCGCCCTCAGGGAGCTTCCTGCCATCCCGGGCAAGAGTCACTTGCTGGGCGCTACTCGCACACTTTCAAACTGGCACAGACAGTGGCCTTTAATGAATCATGTTGTTCACAGTCAATTTCACATCCTGATGAAGCCAACCTACGCTGCATTTTTCATTCTTCCCGGCGCCCGGTGCAGGCCCCGCAGGCAGATGCTCGCTGAAGCACTCGCTGCCATAAAGTAAAATAATTGCACGTGAAATTGGGGAAGCGGCGAGAACAGGCCAGAGCTGCTTTATTTTTATTTAAATTTTTTATTGTTGACACTTTTAAAAATTTATTCTGACAGCGCAAGTAGAAGGCGGTGCTGAGAAAACACAGATTTTTCTCTCTCTCGGGGCAAATGGGTGGGGGGCCCGCTTCCCAGAAAATGTCCCTGCAGCTAGTACCACAGCCCCAACTCTGGCTCTGGGGCCAGAGGCTGCACTGCACGGTCAGAACCTGCTTCCACAGCTGTTTCTCTTCCATAACCTGTATCTTAATACAGCCGAAATAGGACTGTTGTTCACTGTGAAACCACGACCACACTATATAACACAGCGGATGCTGCCTAGCGAACGAGCTCATGAAAACCACTTCCCTCAGGCAAAGGGATGTGCACAGTGTGAACCAGGCTCCCTGACGCTGGCCCTGACAACCACTCACTCACGCTGGCATTTCTGAAGCACCTACTGCATGTCCAGCATTTAGACAGGCAGCCTGGACACTTGTCATACAGTCTGTGTGCTCCTCTGAGGCGAGTACGTGCACTGAGGGCTAGGAGCACACCCTGGGGCCCGAGGCTTCACCTGCACCTTCACCTATGGTTTCAGCTCCGTTACCCAAGCATGCAGGTGACAGAAGGCTCAGGGAAAACACAGGTGACAGAGACAAGATTCTCAACCTGCTGCTTAGGCTGGGCTGACGGGCTGACACTAATAAGTTCAAACTTCAATGTGATATAAACAGCTGAGCTTTACTGGTTTTTGTTTGTCTTCTAATCCCCCTGCACTAATTGGGATGGCGGAGGTCTGGGAACCGTGTCACGGAGGGGCGGTTGACAGACCTTGCCATGGTTACCTGAAAAAGAGAAGACTCTGGAGAAGAGAAAGTCGCTACCTGCAGGTATAGAAAAGTTGATCCTTTCGGAGGAAGGATGAGAAGACATCTGCCACCCCTCCTGGGAGGCTGAGGGACACTGGCACCTGCAGCACCAACACTGGGACAGGCTCGAGGGACACAGAGCTTCCCCTGTCTGGGATGAACAGAGGCGGGACAAGCGGTGGCCAGAACTCAGTGGAGGAGGGTCTGCTTCCAGACCAGGTCTAAGAATCGAATCTGCTTCTACCCGGGTCGTGGGACCAGGGTGCACACGGTAAAACGGTCAATGAATAGACAAGGGTGAGGCTGGAGGAACACGGGGCCAGGCTACTGACTCGTGAGTCATTCACGCACAGGACTTCCTGAGCCCTGCTCCAGGCCGTCACAAACAACAGCTGCCGCAAAATCCCTGAGCGAGAAGCCACAAGGATGTCTATTTGGCCTCCATTTCCCCAGCCCGTGGGACAGGAAGCCAACTGACAGGAGTGCCCATAGCCTAGGCTCATCCACACGTGTGGGTGTGCCTGGGAGAGGAGGCACCCGGCGTGTGCCGGCCTTCCACACCAGTCACCCCCTTCCTATCACCCCCAAGTGAGTAAACCAGAGAGAGCTGGAAAGGGAGAGAAAGGGAGCCATGCCTAAGCCATGCGGACATCTGAAAAGGTGATGTCAGCCGATGCGGCTGACATGCTCTTTTCCTAAAGCAGTTGTTAGATAGAGGACTCCACGTTACTTGACTTAAATTTCTCAGCAAAGAACAGAAGGATGGACCCAAGCTCCCGGCAGCAGCGACAGGGGCCGCGGAAGCTCTTCCCAGAGCTCTCAGAATCGACAGTGGGCTGTGAACACCAGCCACCCCTCGGGGAGAGGAGGAAATGTTCCCGCCTGTCACCCCGCTGCTCCCACTTACTGTGTCTGCAAAGTCTGGCCTGCTCATCTCCACGCTGAGGGGTGGACGGGCTGGAAGGGTGGGAGTGCCGTGGAGCCAGGGGCTTCCTGTGCACCATCTCCTCCGCCCCCGGTCCAGGGGCCATCCCCACTGTCCCCCTGCCCCTGCCACCTGCTCAAAGGCAGGCTGGCTGTGCCGCGGGCGCAGTTTCTCTCTAAGGGGACTGAGCCCATGGGGTGGTCTCATTAGTGCTGACTTGAAGCACCTGAGTCGCCAGCTGCGTGCCCCAAAAGGACACTGACAGAAAGACACACACAAGAGCTCTGAGATTAGTGCAGAAAAATGTGGTTCCAACACCGAACAAATGGCATTTGGTCCTAGGCATCTCACTTCCTAGGCACTGGTGTAAGTGTTAGCGTAGGTAGCCAGTTAGTATTAATAAGGGAAGGGAGGAAAGGGAATCAGACGTTAAGAAGCTTAATCAGCTAGGGAGCTGAATCAGACAAGAAGCCTGATTAAGTCTGGAAGTGACAGCTTCAGACACCCCAGAGGAATCCCAGCACTGACCAGCCAAGGGGATTAACACCCCTCCCTCCCCTGCGTAGGGAGGAGGGACTGGCTTTACAACCTCCCCAGGGCACAACGGTCTACTCACCCGCACCATGGGGGGGAATTTCTCTGCTGGGCCACGTGCAGGAGAAGCCAAGATGGCAACCGTAATGGGGGGAGCCGGCCTGGGAAAAGGCTCGGACTGGCTGAGAGCATGAAACCCCAGAAGACCTAGGAGATGGGCTCGTCAGGGGGAGGGCCAAACACCAGCCACCATGGACTGGGAAACTGATTGGTTAGTTTGAAAGAGCGCCTGGTCCTTCCCAAGATAATATAATCCAAGCTAACAAAGGCAAGCGCCCTCCCTCCCTCTTCCCTCCCTCCCTCCCTCCCCCTCTCTCTCTCTCTCTAACAAGGGGTTCATGTGTTCTCATGCTCACACGTTCTCTCTCCATAGCAGCCATGCAGGGCTAGCAGCCACCTGAGGCCCTATAGGGACAAAGGCTGAACTGGACTAAGCTTTGGTATGGACTAAACCGACGGCACAGAATTTCTGGACCTTGGCCGGATTTCTTCCACAGCAGGCAGAGCTAACCCTGGGGCAGTCCTTTGCGTTGGCTCCCGTTTCAATGAACCTCACCACTACATCTCATCCTCCCACGCACGGGTCTCCCGAAATGCTTTTCTCGAGACTCTGTAAAAGGACCCCATTTTCATCGGCAACATAAGGAGGGGTGTGGAAGCAGAGGTGAAGAAGAACCTCCAAGCTTAGGGGATGCTCTGGGGACAGCAGGGTCCCCATGCCCCCCTCCAGCCTGCTGCGATGAGGGGGAAGCAGCTTGCTGGCCCCACAGCAGCTCAGAGCACCCAGGTGGTCCTGGGCGCCAGGAGAAGGCAACACAGGGAGCTGCCGACGGCAGTCTCAGGAAGCCCGGGCCCTTCTCTGCTAAAGAAGCATCTTCTCAGAGGGAATGCTTTGTAACCGATATGGCTGTCTTTCAGCTGTGCTGTAAAACTAATACTAAATAGTGTTACATGCAAAAGTTGTAATCAAAATGTAAAATAATAATAGCCCAGCCAGCACGGCTCAGCGGTGGAGCATCAACTTATAAACCAGGACGTCATGTTTCGATTCCCAGTCAGGGCACAAGCCCAGGCTTGATCCCCAGTGGGGGGCGTGCACGAGGCAGCTGATCAATGACTTTCTCTCATCATTGATGTTTCTATCTCTCCCTCTCCCTTCCTCTCTCTGAAATCAATAAAAACATATTTTAAAAAATAAATAAATAAAATAATAATTTAAAAAAAGAAGCATCAGCACCTCCCTGAAATGGGGTAAGGGTTCTTAGGTCACTATTCTGAGGAGGGGAAGGAATGCAGAAGACAACCCCCCAGGGCCTTTCTAGCAAACCCACACACACTGGGACCAGGGCTCTGCAGAGAGGCACAGAGCTGTCCCACAGCACAGGTGCTCTTCTCCTGCAGGAGCATAAGGCTATGGGGCCACCTGGGTGCCCGGGCGTGCACGGCCACCTGGCCCTGGACGGTAGCCACGACCACTGCTGTTGTTGTCTCAGGCCACATGGCAAGCAGGGGCCTAGGGAAGGGGCTGCGTGTTCTGCCTGAGTGAGAGAAAGCCCGTTGGCATAAAGGGCTACCAGGGCTCCACAGTGTGGGCACACTGAGAAGTCCAAGTTTAGCCTGGAAAAGGCTACGAAGACAGAACTGGGCCAACAGATGAAGGTTAGAGGAGGCGGATTTGGCTACTACTGTACCATCAACAGCCTCCCCTCAAGGTGGAGGCATCCTGTTCCCATCCGGCAGCATTCAGGCGGAGTTCTGGAAGACAGCTAGGGAGGGTGGCTGCCTCCCGCGGGAGGTGGGACCAGATCACCCACGAGGCCCCACCCAGCTCCTAGAGATGACAGTCCACACCACTCAAGTCCTGGAACCCTCCTCCCCTCCCCCTGCCCCGGGAAAGGGAAGAACTCAGACTGGGGTTCCACAGAGACACCCCCCATGCGGAGCAGGGAGAGGGACGGCGTCCTGTCTACTGGGAACAGAAGTCCACGTCCCAGCAGCTGTGGGAACGTCACAGACACAGGGAGATTTTAGTGAAGTGCTTATGAGGATATTCATCTGACGTATAAAGTGACTCAGACACAGTTTTGGACTCGGGTTACAGAGAAAGACATTTTTGTGCCTTAAATATCCCAACCTGAGGGAGCACTGTTCCCCTCAGGATCCCGCCTCTGGCCGATGGCCCTGGGGCCGGGGGGGGGGGGGGAGGCTCCACCTGGGGCTGCAGGCCGGATGCCCTGAGCCCAGGCTGGGGTGTGTCCCCGCCGCCCAGGGTCCCTCCTGGCAACCCTGCTCGCTTGGGCAGCCTGGATGGACCTGTGCGGGCCTTCGCGGGGAGCACACGTTCCAGTCTCCCAGGGTCGCTCTCTTCCTCGCCTGCCAGTCTGTTCAGAATCACACACCTCAAACAAGTTCTCTACAGGGCAGAGAGGACACACGGGGCAGGCCCTGCTGATGTGGAGCCCAGGAGGAGAAATCAGAGGCAGCCTGGCTCTCAGGGTGTGGGGAGTTAATGAACAGTAGCTGTAGTTACTAGTGAGGTGTCAGCACCCTCCCCAGCCTCCTCTGGGCTTCCTGTTCAGCCAGTGGGACTGGCAGGGAGGCTGGGTCCTTTGGGAAACGTATCCCCATTTACTCCCTTCCTGGGGGTCTACATGGGGTTAATTGTTGGCCTCCAGGGAAAAGATCTCAGCTGCGCAGTTTCTGGCTGGGTTTTGTTTGTGACCTCAGAGCACAGTATTGACATCTGGACTCCTTGCGGAGTTCGCAGCTACTCCCCAGGGCGGGTCAGCTGGGGCTGTGGGGCCAGCCTCTGTGTGCTCTCTTATATTCTGCTGAAGTGACAGCCGAGTCTTCAAGAGTCAGCTCCATGACGTGG
This sequence comes from Miniopterus schreibersii, assembly GCF_964146895.1. NCBI lineage: Eukaryota > Metazoa > Chordata > Mammalia > Chiroptera > Miniopteridae > Miniopterus > Miniopterus schreibersii. The sequence continues at coordinate 27,078,822 of NC_138119.1, forward strand.
ACCTGGACTTCTCCCCATCCTACCGGTCACATCTGTCCAGTTCTTCCTAACTTGTGTTCCAGCAACAGAGCTAGACATGCTGGCGAAAAAAGGAACTGTGACAATCCTTCTCCCCGTGCCTGCCGGTGCCACCTCTCCGACACCCTTGGGTGGAGTACCGGCTGGGCTGTTGGCACCTTTCACCCCCTTGCCCAGCTGCCGTGTGCTCCATCTGGGAAGACTTGGCTCTGTTCTCGCTGTAAGGGCGGGGAAGGGTCTGAACTGAAGATACACTGGTCATCCTTGCGACTCTCATCCTTCAACATGTATTGCGCTCCTACCACATAGAGGACACTGGACTAAGTGCTGGGGATACCAAAGAGGTAAAAAGGTTGACTTGCGCTTAGGGAGGCAGAAATTAGATGTAAAAAGATATAACACAACCTTAGGATGTTTTCCAAGAACAAATAAATGAGTCAGCATTCGACACCTGTGAAGCTTTTTCTGTGCATAATGTCAAGGGCTGGGGGAAATGGGATAGAAAGGACGGGCTCTGCCCTCAAGGAGCTCCATTCTGGAGAAGAGGGAGGCATTCGTGGTGGGGGCCCCGAGCACTGGGAGCCTGGCCCTGCCTGGGAAGGAGCAGGCGGGGCTAAGGAGACACGGGCTAGGGCTGCCTTGACTCTGACCATGATGAGTGCGCGGGCCGAAGGGACACCCATGGCTACTATTCCACTCTCCTAAGCACCTACCTCCCAGGAGTTTCCATCCTCTGGATAAACCCCCCTCATTAGAAAAAGGTCTGTCCTCCAGGAAAACTGTCCATCTCTTGTGCCCTCCAACAAGGCTTAGAAGGAATTTTTTTTTCAAAAATTTAATCTGTTTATTTTGACCAGGTAATGCACAATATAAAATTCAAATGTATTAAAGGGTAAGCAGGGAAAAGTAAATCTCCATCTTCCCAACCCCATTTCCAACCGAGCCAATTTCTCTCCCTACAGGCATCTGTTCCCAGTTCCTTGTTTATACTCCCAGAGCTATTCTAAGCACACAGCAGCATAAACATTTTATGTATATAATATATATATATGTAATATATATAACACACATACATACATTCACATACATATATATGCATATATGTTTTAAATGGCTTGCAACTTTACATTTTGGAATACGTATTGTTCGAACACAAATACTATACACACTGTTCATTTCCTGATTTTTTAAGGTTGACTATCTTGGGGATTGTTCCATTAAGTACATATAATGCTGCTTTGTCCTATCTCATGGCTGTGAACATTTCCACTGAAGTATGTACCTTAATTTATTTACCTGGCCCCCTCTGATGGGCATTTGTGTCCATTCCAATCTTTTGATACTGTAACAGTGTCACAATGAAGATCCTTGTACATATTGCATTTCACGTGTACAAAAGTATATCTGAATGATGAATTCCCAGAAGTGGGGTTTCTGGGTCAGTGTTGATACGGTCAAACCGCTCCCTACAGAGGAGTCACCACTGCATACTCCTGGGCAAATGTGTGAGGCTAAACTTGGATCTACACAATCTGGGGCAGTACTTTGTTGAACTTTTAAGTTGCATTTATCTCATTCAGGGTGAGGTTGAGCATCTTTTCATTTCTTTCGGAGACATGTGTATTTCCTTCTTCTATGAACTGTCTATCCATGTCCTGTCCCCATTTTTCTACAGATTTATAGGAGTGAGAGTTCTGTTTAAAAGACCTGGCATGGCCTCTGCTTCCTGATGAGACCTTGATGGATGCACCACTTAACCTCCCAGCTGGAGCTCAGCGCCTGCTGAGTGCCCCGGTGGTGTGGGGAGAATTAGGGAAGGAGAGGCAGGAATCATGTGAGTCTGGAGAGCTGAGTGGGGGAGGGGGCAGCCATGCACAGAGGAGGGGCCGAGGACTTTGGGGTTCACCCTTTATAGAGAATCACCTGGAGGGGTTCTCATCAAAGTGTTCTCTTTCTCCCACGGTCAGAGTCATGATCTGTTTTTATACAATTACTCCAGGCTCCTCTCTCCCCAGGGGTGAGATTGCATAGCTCCCAGGAGACAGTGACCCAGGGCTTACCAACCTGACATTCAACCAGTAGCGCTGCATATAGTGAATGACCTCCTCTGTCTTCTTCTGAATTTATAGAATGAGGATCCATTTGGTTCTCCTGGATCAACAGGGAAGGAGTGTGCCGTGAAGCAAGGAAGTTAATAAAGGGTAGGACTGCACAGTGTCCACACACCTGTAGCTCATTCCCTTCCTTCCCATCACTGTACAGGGAAGGGAAGGTTCAAGAGCTCACCTCATGGAAATTAGTAGCTGTACAGAAATATACAGCTGATCTAGAAAGAGATAAGCGTGTCTTCTATCCAGAGCTCCCAAAGGTTCTGAAGAGTTTGGGTCCTAGCTGGAGGCCCTTAAGTGTGTTTACAGTTGGCTAAATTCTAAATTACATTTGCCCTTTTAATAAACGGAAACAATAATCAGACTATGCTCCTCTTTGCTAAACCCAAGAACGTAGCTGTAGAACAACACTTCTAATGGAACCTTTAAAAATACTTTTTTAGAAATTCCCTCTGCCCCAGCACTCTCTCTAGTATGAGGAACTATAAAACAGAAAAGAATACCAGCACTTGCCTTTGTGGTTGGGGCCAGTTTCAGGAGCCAGAACCCTAAGACCCAGAACAGAGCCCTGCCTTTGGCCTCAGGAGGTCTGAGTTCCACTGCTTGTCAGCTACATACTATGTACACTAGCGTCTAGGAACCTCTTGTTTTCTTTAAAACTAGGATTATCAATCCCAACTCACAAAACCATTATGAGAAGTGGGCCTGTCGGATTCTTCATTCATTCAGCACGATCCCCAAATGGGGCAAAACTCTGGCAAGGACGTACTTAGGCATCTCACAGCTCTGAGTCCAAAAAGGTTTCCTATGCCCAAAACCTGCCATTGAACGAGCCCATTTCTGAGCATACTCTGGCTGCACAAACACCCCACTATTCTGTTGTCTCCACCCCAAACTTGCCGCTGCTTTTTAAATCCACATCCCTCAGTACTGCTGGTTATCAGCAGCTGGTTATCTACAACACCAATTTGGATTCTCACACCCAACATTCTGACTCTCTGCTTTCCCATTCCCCACATGCTAGACAAGCTGGTTGACACCACAGATGACAGGTCAAGGTTGTTCATGACTCTGATCCCCACGTGATCCCTGTGAGACAACACAGAACCTGAAGCAGCCACCTCTCAGACACAGTGTGGGCCGTGTGGGTGGTTCCATCCTCACAAGTGGGAAAACACTGTGCTACCTGTATCCCACTATCTGAGGGTTGTATTTGTACAAGGTCTGCCGTGGCCATGGCGAGGCTGGCCTCCAGCACTCCCAATTGTTGCTTTATTTAGTGTGACCAGCACTGTGCTGGAGCTACCCCACCTGACCCACTCAGGCCTATCCAGTTACTCTTTGAGAGCTGGTGCAGCTCCATGGTCTGCTTTGTGGGTCCCTTTGCAACGATGTTATGCTTAGACTCCTGAAAATGAGTCTACATTCCTGAGCTCACTTAGACATGGGAGAAAAAGGGACCCGAAATGTGATCCCAAACTCCATGTAAAGACAGCCATGTATCTGAGGATAATCCCCACATATACATACTAGAGTTGAATATATACCCAAATATATGCTAAATATCCCTTCCACCTTCCCCAAGTATTTGACAGTTGGGCTGATTCCAAGGATCTGAATTACTGGAAGATGCTTTCATTATACACCAATTGGGTTATTTGACACAAAACTCAACGGCGGCGTTGGATGTCTGAGTCTGAATAAATTACAGAATCATTATGCCGGGGATGGTCTGTTTTTAAAAGGCTCGATGCTGGTGTCACTTTAACTGAACCACAAATTCCCCGAACACCGCTGTATGCGGGCATGTTAATTCAAATGCTGGTACTACAACCAGTTTTTGCATTTGCATAATGCACGTTCAGACCTCTGTGAGATTTTACAATTAATCCTGTATTTTGGATTAACACATGTGCGACACACACGGCCACTAATTTCTCTACAGAACAAATGAATCCTCGCTTGGAGGAAAGAGCGCTGGGGAAGGCACAGGCGTGGGCCATACTCAGACAGCTCCTGGGACTTAAAGTGTATATGGATTCAGGGTCCTGGGCTAATAACCGAATAGCACTGGATAAGCAGATGGATGTTGAGGGCAGGACCGAAAGCTCTTCGATGAACAATAAACCCAGAGCAGTGCAACAGCAGAAGGAAAAAAATGCTGCCAAGATCGGGGGGGCTTCTCCCCACCACCGGCCCCACCAAGTTCACTGCCAGGGGAGGAAGGGCCTGGCTAATGAGTGCGTGGCCTCAGGCCTCCTTCAGCCAAACCTACGCTGACTTCATGTTCACAGCAGCCTTCTGATCACCGGCTCAGCAGCAGTCAATCTACCCGAACGTTTTTTTCCCTGGTTCTCCTGCGGACCCCTCCCCTTCGCCATGCAGAAGTGGTTCAGAAGTTGAGACTGATGATACCGCACATGTGCTGGGAGGGTGTGGAAAATGTTATTACTCACATCAGGAGGCTCTCTGGGGAGAGCGGGTCCCCAAGCCATTGGGAAACGGCTTGAGCAATGGGAGGGGCAAGTGGCTCTGGGTTCTATCGTGGCTCGGGGGAGGCCGGGGGGAGCAGTGGCTGGGTCTGCCTGGTCGGGTCTTTCCTCCAGCACCCAGGAAAGGAGCGAGCCCATTTTCTTGTTGGCTTGCTTGCCGGGCAATGGGCCACAGGAGATGAAGGGGTGGGGCCTGAATGCTGTCGGCAGTGAAATATCAAAAATAGAGCCAGGCTCCTCATTACAATGTTCCTACCTTGAAGCTGCCATTTAGGGATTTGAAGCACTACTCTAAAATTTGCCTACCATGTGACTCAACCTAGATATCTCTCCTCATCAGCAAAAGCTGTATAACATTTCCAATAAATGATGTCATACAAATCAAAGGAAACTGGCCCAGCGCCTGTACATACCAGTTGCCGGATAATTGCTTCTGAATCTCAATCTGGAAGTTAAGGGGGGGAGGGATGTTTGTTTCCTCCACATAATTTCACTTTTAACCTTAGTTTGCGTTCTTATGAGAACCAGAGAGAGGCCACCAGCTCTAGTAAGACCCCTGAAACTATTTACCAGAGATATTGGGATAAGGGGAGGGAAAGGGAGAGCAGAAGGGGTTATAAGGCTGGTGGCAGAGGGGGCTGGTAGGAGGGTGGTGGTCCGGGCACTGCAGAGGGCAACTCCCCAAGGTGTCACAGAACATGCCTGTTTGAGGCATCGCTGTTGGTAACAGTGGTCAGGTAGGTGGCCTGGCTAGCGAAAGGATGGCCCCAGTAGGGAGGGTTAAAGGACAGGAGATGGTAAGCGCTATGGGTTGAATTGCATCCCCCAAAAGATATGTTTGTCTTAACCCCCAATTCCTTAGAATGTGACCTTATTTAGAAATACGGTCTGTGCAGACGTAATCAAGTTAAAATGAGTTTAGAGTCCATTAGAGTAAGCCCTCAATCCCACATGACTGGTGTCCCTAGAAAATGAGGAAAGAGAGACACAGAGGCAGACAGCCAGGGAGCCAGGAGCATGCCCTGTGATGACAGGGACAGAGATTACAGTGATCCAGCCGCGAGCCCAGGAGCGCCAAGGGCCGCTGGCCACCCAGAAGCCGGGAGAGGCAAGGAGGGACTCCCCAGAGGCTCAGAGGAGCACGGTCCTGCTAACACCTTGATTTCAGACTTCCAGCCTCCAGACCGGGAGAGAGTAAATTCTGTGTTTAAGCCACCCTGTCTATGGTGCTCTGTTACAGCAGCTTCAGGAAACTAACACAGTAGAGAAGAGATCATCCATTACTTTCATTTCCTTTCTTTTTTGATGATTTGAGTGTATAATTTTACTCAGAACTGGAATAACGGGATGCTAAAGTTTTTTGTTTTAGAATGATGAACAATCACAGATTTTCATATATTGCCAATTAGCCTTTAATTCATCAATATTATTTTAAATATACAATAAGGACATATTTTATATAAAATATCTGGAGTTTTGGCTAATAACTTTAATACCACATGGTTAATATTGTGACAAATTTGCAAACAGAAGATAGAGACACATTTTTGCAAGATCTGTAAGAATGACAAAATGTTGACAGTGATTACCTCTGGGTTATGGGATTATACGCAATTCATTTTTTTTAAATAACTTTCAAATTGTCCTCATTCTAATAAGAAATATTCTTTAAAGGAGCACATTTTTACTTTCCAAGAGACATTATCATTTTCACAAAAGCAACAAGTAGTATTTAATGCCTTGTCTTATAGGCTTTTGTCGTGACTTTTGATCCTGGGGCTCAGAGATCTGTTCCTAGCCTCCTGATTAGGCCTAGAAGTATTAGAATAGGGCAAGAAGTGGCAGAAATATCCATTTGTTCCTTTAGATATTGGGAAAAGATGAACTTATCCTGCCAGGATGAGAGACTCAGGCCAGGGAGCTTATGGGTAATTATTTTCTGATTTAGTGTAACAATATAGATAGTCCTCCTACTCTCAGGAGTTTTTGCAAATAGGCCTAAAATCTAGCTCCTCATAAATTTATTTGTAACACAAATCAAACATATTTAAAAGTAAACAGTTCTGGTTCTGCTATGACTGCACACACCCAATACAACCTAGTCTCCTACTACTTACAACTAAAAACTGCAAAAATACACAAAGTAACTACCCTCATGAGGGCTCAAAAAAATAAACAAAAGCAGCAGCTTTTGGAGAAGTCAAAATCTGGTGAAGCACAGGGGTAAGATCCCCATTGTGGGTTTTTTTTTGTTTTCTCTTTTATCTTTCAGCTGTGCCCAGAGAGTGGGTCTGGACAATGGAGTTGCAGGGAGCAGCAGCCATATGGGGGGACCGGAGGGAGAGCATAAAACTCTGATAGAAATCTTGTCTTTCTGCCCAGAGCAACCAAAAAAGAGACCCTTGCAGGCTCAAGAGTGTAGGGCAAATCCTGGAGAAGAGCAAGAATGAACTGTGAATGCAAGTGCAGAACTCACAGTTTGAACCCATTCAAGTGAATTTTCTATATCTTGTGGTGGCAGTGACTACACAGGTGTATACATTTGTCAAAATTCATCGACTACTATATGCTTCTTAAAATTGCTGCATTTTATGGTATGTAAGTTATACCTAAATAAAGTTGATTTAAAAATAAAAGCAAGAGAGCCCAGAAATAAGCCCATGCATTTATAGTTAACTTACAACAAAGGAGCTAAGAATAACCAGTGAGACAAGGACAGTCTCTTCAACCAATTGTGTTGTGAAAATTGGACAGCCACGTGCAAAAGAATGAAACTGGACCACAAAAATTAACTCAGAATGAATTAGAGGCTTGAACGTAAGAACTGAAGCCATAAAACTCCTTGAAGAAAACATCGGCCACAAGCCCCTTGATACAGGTCTTGGGGATGACTTTTTGACTCTGACACCAAATGCAAAAGCAACAAAAGCAAAAACTAAACCAGTCAGATGACACCAAACTAAAACACCTCTGCACAGCAAAGAAAACCAACAAAATTAAAACACAACCTACTGAATGGGAGAAAATACTTGCAAATCATATATCTAATAATGGAGCTAATAATCAAAATATTATATAATATCCAAAAATGAACCCATACAACTCAATAGGGGGAAAAATCAGATTAAAAAATGGGCCAAGGATCGAACCCACAACGTAGGTATGTGCCTTGGCGGGGAATCGAACCCACAGCCTTTTGGTGTACAGGGTAATGCTACAACCAACTGAGCCACCTGGCCAGGGCATATATGGTAAATTTTCTAAAGAAGACGCGCTATGTAAAAATTTCCCAACAATTTTGCCAAAGATCCCTTTGTAGAAGGAACATTTCACTCTCCCAAGAGTATTATTTCAAGGATTAAATTTAGGGAAGTTTGGAAAATGCTGACTTCCTGAAATGAGCACAGGCCTGAAAGTCAGGAGACCTGGCCTCCAGTTCTGATCCTACACAAGTAACTTGACTTCTCTGGGCCTCAGTGTCCCTTTCTCCAAAATGGGAGGCTTAGGCCAGAATCTGTCTTCCAAAATAGTTTTGGATCTAACTTTTCACAGTTCTATGCTTCTGCAAAGTATACTACATTGTCTTGCTCTAGACCTAAGGGTGAACCAGAGGATCTCCAAATTTGCAAATAATTCTTCAAAAATGTCCATATTTTCAGCTCCAAATCTCAAAAAAAACACATTAATTTTTCCATGGCATGAAAATTTCCAGAAGTATTACAACTCAATTCTTGGCATATAAATATATCATTTTCCACTAGCTTTAAACACCACTGGCTCATCTGTGTAATGTTTCCAGATGCTTCTGCAATTAGCTCTGTTGTATTTAAATTCTGTCCACTAAATTGAATAAGATGTTCCCTCTTCTCTTCCAACAAAGCTGTCTAATGGCAAAAATAATGGAGTAACGAGGGACAACAGGAAAGCTGTGCTCTGCAGGCTGTCGGTTCGCACAAAAGCCTTAAGTGATTCGTTTCCCAGTGCTAAATCAAGGGATATATCAATATTGAAGAGATGTCGCATCTCACCAAATACATAAACATATTCAACACAACTCCAGTCAAATGTCAACCAATTTATTTACTTTGTAGAAACTGGCGAGATGTTTCTAAATTTTGTATGAAAAGTCAAGTGATCTTGGAGAATGAAGGTGGAGCACAAGAATTATATAATAGTCATGGGGATTTAAAGTACAGCACAGGGAATATAGTCAATAATATTGTATGATGTAGATGGGTACTGGAAATATCAAGGGGAACACTTTGTAAAGTCTATGATTATCTAACCACTCTGCTGAACACCTGAAACTAACACAAAATAATAATGTAAGCTGTAATTGAAAAATTAAATTAAAATACAGAATTATAAAACTTCAGTAATTAAGCAGAGTAGAAAGAGACTCATAGATACAGAGAACATTTTGGTGGTTGCCAGATGGAAGGGGGGATGGGTGAAAAAGCTGAAGGGATTCAGAGGTACAGGTTGGCTGTTACAGAATAGTCATGGGGCTGTAAAGTACAGCATAGGTAATATAGTCAGTAATATTGTATTCGCTATGTAAGGTATCAAATGGGTAGTAGATTTATTGGGGTAATAACTCCGTAAGTAATATAAATGTCTAATTCCTGGGTCGTACACCTGAAACTAATATAATACTGTACGTCAACTATAATTGAAAAGTAAAAATTATTTTAAAAAGACAATACAATTTTGGCCCAAGACACAAGTACACCATTGGACATCTGATTTATGGCAAAGATTGCACTGTACATCAGTGGAGAAATGACAGCCTTTTCAATGAATGTTGCCAGATCAATTAGATATTCACACAGACCAAAAAAAAAATCTCAATCTTTATCTCATCTCATGCACAAAATTAATGGAGTGTAGATCTAAATGGGAAAGGTAAAAAAGTGAAGCTTCTAGAAGATAATGTAGAGTGATACCTTAATAACCTTGGCGTAAACAACATTTCTTAATGAGGAAACAGAAAACATTAAAAATGATGGAAAAGATTGGTAAACGGGACTCAACAAAAATGAGAAACTTCTGTTCATCAGAAAACATCATTAAAAGAGTAAAATATGGAAGCCACAGAGTGAGAGAACATATTTGCAATACATAGATTCAACGAAAGACTCTTACTCACAATATAGAAAGAACACTCAAATCAAGAAGAAAAAAGCAATTGACTCAATTTTTTAAATGGCCAAAAAACTTCTAGAGACACTTAAACTTTATGCAAGGACACTTAAACTTTAGTCATCGGGAAAATAAAATCATGATGAAATACCATATACATACTCAAGCCAGAAGAGCTAAAATTAAGAAGATTGATAATTCCATGTTTTGGAGAGGATTCAGAACCACTGGAATCCTCCTGCATACAGGTTAGAGAATAAATTGGTGCCACTACCTTAGAAAATTGCTGATGTCTACTGAAACTGATCATACACATATCCCGAGACCCCACAATTCCATTCTTGGATTCATACCCAATAGAAGTGTACACTTATGTTCACGAAAAGACATGGAGAAGACTTTTCAAAGAAGCACTATTTGTAATAGCCTCGATCTAAAAACAACCTAAAAAGTCCATCAACAGTTGAATAGATATATGAACTGTCATATATTCATATAAAAAAATACTTATACAGTAACGAAAATGAGTAAACTATTGCTACACATAAAGACACTGATGAATCTTTCAAACATAACTTTGAAAGAAGCAAGGTGTGAAAGAAACATAGTCAGAGCTTCTATAATGTGATGCAACTGTTCCTAAAAAATCACCACACTATGTAAAATCATACCATTAAAACCATAGGGCTTGGCCCAGCTTGTGTGGCTCAGTGGTTGAGCATCAACCCATGAACCTAGAGGTCACCAGTTCGATTCCTGGTCAGAGCACTTGCCCGGGTTCCGGGCTTGATCCCAAGTAGGGGGCGTGCAGGAGGCAGCTGATAGATGTTTCTCTCCCATAGGTGTTTCTATCTCTCTATCCCTCCCCCTTCATCTCTCTCTAAAAAAAACCAAAAACACACACAACACAATAAAAACATATTAAAAAACAAAAACAGAATTAGAGGCATAACATCCAAAAACTTTGCCAGCCACACATTTTTTAAAAAGAGAGAAATCTAATAAGAGCGGTAGCATGTTCTTAGATAACTAAAATGGTTAAGAAATAAATACTAAAACAGTACTTTATGTTTACAAAGATCTGGTTTGCTTATGGAAGTGGGTGTCAGAGGGTTGCAGCCTGCAAGTGATTGTGAGGTGATGGCAGGAGGGTAACCTGAAATCGGATGGAGTGCTACAGCAGATCTGACAGCGACGTTAGAAGCGGTTGGGTTTCACTCCTAACACGCTGGATGAACTGAGGCAGCCGGTGGATGTTTGAGGTGTACGCAGGTGTGCGTATTGCGTATTCCTACTGGCCTCGGTGCAGCTGGGTATAGCTTTCTGCATTCACCTAGTGTTTTCTTGAGGGCAAAATTGCAAATAAGCAAACACTAAATTGCATTATGCTTAAATTGTTCCCTAGTGTTTCAATCACGACGGAAATTTGCATTTTCAAAACAAGCATTATAGCAGAACCGACAGAACCTTGTTATATTTAAATGAAGTTCAAACACAGGCAAAACTAATCTATAACATTAGATAGCAGGATGCTGGTTACCCTAGAGGGGGTTGTGACTAGAAGGGATGACACGGAGAAACTTCTAGAGTGCTGGGTAGTGGTTAAATAGGTATGTTGTCTGAAAATTCATCACGCTGCACACTTTACATCTGTGTACTTTAATTTATGTTATATGTATATATAACATAAAATAATACATATATATAATAATATATATATTATTTTTTATTTGATCTTCACCTGAGGATGTTTTTTCCATTGCTTTTCAGAGACAGTGAAAGGGGGAGAGAGAGTGAAAGAGAGAAACATCGATGTGAGAGAGACACATCAACTGGTCGCCTCCTGCACACCGCACACGCCCCAACCAGGGCTGGGTGTCCAGCCTGCAACCGAGGTACGTGCCCTTGACCGGAATCGAACCTGAGGCCCTTCAGCCCCTGGGGCTGATGCTCTAACTACTGAGCCAAACAGGGTAGGGCTAAATGTTATATTTGAAAATAAAATCTACCTCTTTATGGAAGGCTTCCTGGGCTTTTACAATAAACACTGAGATTTTCCTGCCCAGCTAGATGGACATTCAGTTCCTCCCCAAAACACACACCAATCACTGATACTCATGTCATAAACATTTACGTAGCTCCTTCTGTGCAGTGTGCAGTAGTTCACTATTCACGCCTTAAACAATAACCAGGTAGGATTCCTAAATGATCAACTCCAGACAGATACTCAGCAGAAACCAAAGCATTTTCTCAGCAAAGCGATGTAGTGAAAATGGCACTGAAGAAGGAACCAGATGACATGATTTCAAGTCTCAGCCCTGCCACTTACCAAGTGGATGTGGCAAGTCATTTAACTAAGCTCTAACTTCCTCTCCCACTAAATAAGAATAATAATTCTGTTAGATCTATATTACAGAACTGTAGAGCCAATGACAGTGCTTTGAAAAATGTCGAAAAGAGAGATATGTATCAGATGCTTTTATAGTATTTCCTCTCTCATGTTCCACTGAAATCTAGTTGAAGCCCCATCTTTCCTGTTGGTATCCATCAGTGGTGTCTTGGACATCAAGATCACAAATATAAAAGATGGCTGGGGTTAGCCTAAAGATTTTGTTGTTGTTGTTGTTTTAACACAGCCCCACGTGTAATTAGGGGTCCACAAAGGCCTCTTATAATGGTGATGGAGGTGAGAGGTTTGGTACTCTGATGGGTTTATGTTTTCATGAGGAAAATGTGTGTCCACACAGCATCTTGGGGTATTTGCAGATCTGGAGGGATTTTTAAATGTCCTACCCCTCTTACTGGAGTCAGCACTCAGTTATCAGTGTTCAGAGAGGAGTTTTCATTACAGCCTACATCACCCCCACTCCACTCCCCAGGCTCCGGGCTTCCTCTTCCTAAGGCTCCTCCACCTTGTCTCCTAAAATTCCAGCTTGTTTTTACTATCAAATCAAGCAAACTGAAGATGGTGCACAAATCTGATATCTGCCCTGGCCGGTGAGGCTCAGTGGTTGGGTGGCGTCCCACCCACCAAGAGGTCATTGGTTCGATTCCTGATCAGGGCACATGCCCTGGCTGTGGGCTCGATCCCCAGTAGGGCGGTGCAGGAGGCAGTTTATGGATGTTTCTCTCATCAATGTTTCTCTCTCTCCCTTCCTCTCTCTCTAAAATCAATGAAAACATATATATTTTTTTAAATCTGATATCTAACAACATGCCTCTAAACCCAGATGCTGATTATTTGGATATGTTATAGTCTGGATCTAAATCACTGGGCGTGTGAAAGTTGCCTGGAGCTGTTAGGCTCTCCTCTCCCTCCAAAATGTCAAAGCCGGTTATGGGGTCCACCCACTGCACTCAGCGGGAGAGGTTCACACCCAGAATGATGCCAGCCACGGAGCAGCTCTTCCAGGGTTGAAGTGATGGGCTCTGGAAGGGCACTAGAAGGGAAACTGGAAGTTTCTCATATTGTTAACTGACGCTGGCATTAACAGATCAATTATTGTAGAGTCTCTCAAAGGCGATACAAGGCGCACTTCAATCAGAACCACTAGGAGTGTTCACTAAAATACAGATTCCTGGGCACTACCCTAGAGCTACTGAGCCAGAGTCTCTTAGAGGTGAGGGCTTAGGATTATGCATTTTAAAATAAGCATTTCAGGTGATTTTAACGGGCAATAAAGTTAGGAAATAACTGTACGTGAAATTGGGCAGGAGAATAAGTGACATCAGACTGATTTATGATGACACAAGGGGAGCATATCCATTACGAAAGCTGTGTTAGACCAGGCCAACCTTGAAATCACTCGGCGGCGTGTTCACAGTGAGAAATGTAGCTACTAGGCATCAAACCTGCACTGAGCCACACACACAGGAGGCAGGAGAGAGTGTCATACATATTTAACATTAAGCTGCCACAGCAAATAAACAAAATCAGAGAATCCCCTACACACCATTCTGAAGAGTCATCAGTGAGACGTGGCCCAGGTCTTCAGCATGCCCCTGGCTATGAATCAAACTCCCGCTCTCCCCAAACCTGCGCATCCATCTGTTTCCTGGACAGATCGGTAAAGACCGCTTCCTCTGGAGAGCCTGAAAAAGCCACCTGACCGGGGCAATTGCGAAGGATGAGGCACAGCAGTGCCAAGTCAGCGTGATGAAAGGCGGAGGCTAGCATGGTCCTGGACCTTAGCAGATGACCAGGGAATGATTTCTAGATTTACAGAGTGAGGAAGGAAGGAGAAAATGGAATGGGATGAGATGGGAGGATGGGAGGAAGCATAAACTGATAGAGGAAAGGGCGGATGGATGGATGGATGGATGGATGGATGGATGGATGGACGGAGGGACGGACAGGTGGACTGAGGAACAAAGAGAACCACCATGTCAGATCCCAAACTAATTTTTAACAGGTGTATTGAGACAGAATTAAAACACCACACAATTGCCCTAGCCAGTTTTGCTCAGCGGTTAGAGCATCGGCCTGCGGACTGAAAGGTCCCGGGTTCGATTCTGGCCAAGGGCACGTACATCAGTTGCAGGCTCGATGCCTGGCCCTGGTCAGCGCAGGAGCAGGAGGGAACCAATCAATGTGTCTCTCTCACATCGCTGTTTCTCTCTCTCTCTCTCTCTCCCCTCCCTCCCTCCCTTCACCCTCTCGGAAAAGCAATGGGAAAAGCATCCTCAGGTGAGGATTAAAAAAATAAATAAAAGAAAAAACACACCATAGAATTAACCCATGTAAAGTGTATAATTCAATGACTTTTCATATATTTACAGAGTCCTGCCACCATCAAGACAATCCATTTTAAAACATTTTATCACTCCCCCAAAAGAAGCCCATGCTTAGTAGTCATTGCCCCCTAAACTCCCATCCCTTCCAGCCCTAAGCAACCACTAATATACTTTTTATCTCTATAGATTTGCCTATTCTGCACATTTCACAGAAGTGGAATCATACAGTATGTGGTCCTTTGTTACTGGCTTCTTTCACTTACACTAATGTTGTCAAGGTTCGCCTGCGTTATAGCATGTGTCAGTACTTCATACTTTTTATTGCTGAATAATATTCCATTGTACAGATATACCACATCTTTATCGACTCACCAAGTGATGACATGTGGGCTGTTCCCATTTTTTTCACTATTATAAATAATGCTGCTATGAACATCTGTGTACCAGTCATTTACACCTCCGAGTGGGATTGCTAGGTCATGCGGTAACTCTACATTTAACTTTTTGGAGAACGGCCAGACTATATTCCAAAGTGTCTGTTTTCTATTTTCTATTTCTATGAGGGTTCAAATTTTCCACATCCTCACCAACACTTATTTTCCATTTTGAGCTTGTTCCTTATTATAGTAACATTAGCGTTTGTGAAATGATATCTCGTTGCGGCTTTGATTTGCATTTTCCGGATGGCTAATAATGAATGTTGAATATCCTTTTCATGTGCTTATTGGTCATTTGTTTATCTTCTTTGGGTAAATGTCTATATAGATCCTTTGCCCATTTTAAATTGAGTCATGTGTCATTTTATTATTGAATTGTAGTAATTCTTTATATATTCTAGATAAAAATTCCTTATCAGATACATGGTTTGCAAAATTTTTCTAGTTACATTCCAATTACATTTCCACTTTCTGGATGATGTCCTTTGAATCATAAAAAAAAAAATTTTGATTTTTTTCCTTTTGTTGCTTGAGTTTTTGGTATCACATACAAGAAACCATTGGCTAAACAAGGTCATAAAGATTTACCCGATCCAACTGATGTGGCTCAGTGGTTGACCGTTGACTTATGAACCAGGAGGTCACAGTTTGATTCCCGGTCAGGGCACATGCCTGGGTTGCAGGCTCCATCCTCAGTAAGGGGCATGCAGGAGGCAGCAGATCAATAATGCTCTATCATCATTGATGTTTCTCTCTCTCTCTCTTCCTCTCTCTGAAATTAATAAAAAATTTTAAAAAAGAATTACCCCTACATGTTAGGTCTTTGATGCATTTTAAGTTAATATTTGAGTATGGTGTGAGGAGGTGTCAAACTTCAATTCTTTCGCATGTAGATATCTACGAAACTATTTCCGACAGAAGAAAAAGGGGCCATGTGGGTGGAATAATGTTAATATAATAATATTACCAATAATAAGCTACCATTAGTAAGGGCTTACCATGTACCAGGGACTGTGCATTACCTTATTTAATTTCCATAGTCATTTATGAAGTAGGTATTTGTCTCAATTTACAGGGTTGAAACTGAATGTTAGATGGGTGAAGTACCTTGTCCACGGTCCCATCACTAATGGATGACTTCAGAGTCCTTTACCACCATTCTGCACATCACTGAAACACAGCTCTCAGAAATAAGGGAATTCCTCAAATACACCTGACTTCTCTTAGCTATCCAGTATGAATTCACTGATCAACAATTTACCTTGAGCCTCCTATTTCTATTTGAACCATTTTATCATTTCTTGGATGCTTCAAATGCTATGTTTCACTCAAAGAAAAATCAGGATTTCTTCAGAATCCAAGAAAGACTTCTGTTTTTGGCAATAGCAGGTAAGTGATTTTGGCCAATTCTCCCACTGGAAAAAAATTAAGTTACTAGATAAATATTTTAAATTTTTTCAAAAAGCTGGCAATGACACTAAGGAATTGCTAGGCCAAAATCTAAGAGGAAATGAGAACCAAGGGAGACAAGGGAAGTTCTCAACAATGTTTTTGTTATGAGAACACTTGTCTAGACTGTGCTACAATATTTGGGGTAAGATAATAGGAATAAAATCCCATAGCCTGCTAAAAGCAGCGAGTCTAACAGGTGACCCACAAAAGCACATTAAGCTGGGGCCCAGAAAGGAATCAAATCACCATCAGGGTAAGTGTGAGCCAGAAGTAAACGCAGACCCCCTCCCCTCTTCCAGAGAAAAGGGAGAAGACAGTGAATCGCTCCCAGAGGATGTAACATGGGCCAGTCCTAGGTATGTCAGTTATAAATGTGAATTTTGCCTGGAGGAAGGTACCTTCATACTAGCCCCCAGGAAAGCCCCAATATAATTACATAAGACAATGAGCGGCACATAGTCAAAGATGACCGAGTATAAAAGGAAAGAGGTGCTAAGGGTAAGACTCAGCATTAAAAAATCAGTAGGAAAAAAAACCAGATTTAAGATATTGAAAGTATCAAACATTAGACTGTAAAGCAACTACACTCACCATACTTAAGAAACAAAAGGCAAATCTAAAAATATCTTTAAAATATATATAAAGATCAAGAAACTACAAAACATGCCCCTTCCAGAGTGAATCTGGCCCTGGAAAAAAAGTACTAATTCAGGCAGGTTATTGAGCAAACTGCTTATCTCCACAAAGACCCCCTTTCATCTGGGCATTTTCCTTGGCATTTGCCTATCCCCTCAGATGCCAGAGGCAGAGGTCAGGAAACAGAGGAGAAATCCGTAGTGACCGTTCTTTCTCCAGAATTCAGTAATCAGTCTACGTGAGCTACAAAAAACACAGTAGATCGACCTCAGGTTTCTCTGCCCCTGTCTCAGGTGCCAAAACCATGAACCGGTACGGATTCTGCAGACCCAGGTGGCGCCCAGCCCGGCCCTGGGAGAACTCTGAAGGTGTCTTGCTCCACCCTCCTGGTCTTTGACTCTCCGCGGCCCTGTCATTCCTCATGTTCCCTCCTGACTGCCCTCCCCTCTGAATCAGCCTCCACGTTACTCTGCAGGGATCTCTCAAAGATGAGAATCGTGTCGCTCTCCTGCAAAAGTCTTGCTGGGACCCACCCCTCCCCAGCCTGTTTGGGGACACGTCCACACTCCGTAGCGTGGCCTGTGCGGCCTTCGTCACCTAGTCTTCAAGCCGCCTCTGCGCGTCCCCCGTGCCCGCTCACATCACAGCTCGCACCCTCTCCGCTAGGATCCCGAGGTGCCTGCAGTTGCCTGAACACGCCACTTGATGCCCCCGCCTTGTGCACGCTGCGCCACCCCCCGAGCCTGCTGCTTCCTCATGCCCATGCCCACCTCTGATGTCGCCTCCTCCACGACGACTTTCTCACCCAGAAGACAAAGCCAGCCACTCATTTCTCTTTTTTCTCTTTTAGTAAACGTTTAATTTGGGAATGATTTCAGATTTACAGAAAAGTTGCAAAGATACTGCCGTGAGTTCCCATATAGTCTTCACCCAATTTCTCCTAACAGTACATTTGTCAAAACAAAGAAGCCAACACTGGGCCATTGCTATTAACTAGACTCTCTACTTTATTCTAATTTCACCAGTTTTTTCTGTCCTGGATTCCAATCTAGCATACCACATTGCATACTGTAGCTCTTGATTCCCCCCCCCCCCATTCGTTTCTTTTTCTCAAAGCCCTGTAGCAGGTTTTGCCACGTTTGATATGGCTGCATTGCAAGCACCCACTATAATGACCAGCAGGAACACTGGGAGGCCTTCTCCTTCGAGCAACCCTGTCTGTAAAAAACGATCAGCCTCATCCAGACTCACCTGATCACTGTGCCTTTTTCCTGAGTCATATAGGTTGGGATGCTTCCCAGATTTCTTATTTCCCTACAGTGTACTTTGGCTTCTTTTAGTAAAGTCCTTGCCGATGGTAGCAATTTTTTACAGCAATGCAAAAGGTA
Source organism: Miniopterus schreibersii (assembly GCF_964146895.1). Taxonomy (NCBI): domain Eukaryota; kingdom Metazoa; phylum Chordata; class Mammalia; order Chiroptera; family Miniopteridae; genus Miniopterus; species Miniopterus schreibersii. Next base: position 27,097,229 of record NC_138119.1, read on the forward strand.
TGATCCAACCCTCCAGCAATTTTGTTGGGGCAGCCACGAAATGTAATGAGAAAAGTAACCACGAGGCAAGCTTCAAACATGAAAAAGTGAGTGATAGGTTGCAGTGGACACAAATCGAATGTTAAAACAGGACCAGAAACAATTTTGTGTTAAATCTTATCTGGTTTCTTCCAGTTTAGTCAAAAGGAACAGTGGCTTTCTAAGAAAGGGCCTGGCTCCCAAGACAAGCCTGTGTGGCCATCATTTGGTTATTTGTCATTTAAAAGTCAGCGAATAACAGCATCCATTATGTTGTCTGGCAATTTTTAGATTTTGAGTGATTGACAACCCTCAGAACGCAAATGATCCACTCTTGAATATTACAACGAGCGTGCTCACCAGGCAAACCAGAGACATCTTTCCAATGCTCTGCGGCACAGTGTTACATCCCTTGGCTGACCCCTCGGTTATCTGTCTTCTTTGTCCCCCAAAAGCCACAGGTGATAGCCACAGATAAATCCCTGTGGTACATACCCTTGGCCCCTGGAAGACTTCTAAGGAATGCAATCATCTTTTAAAACAAAATATTAGACTTCCCCTTTCGTTTTACTAATAGCATTGAGTCTTCTCAGTTTTATTTCCCCAAGGTCACATGAAAATGCCACCAGAAAAATAAAGAAAAGTCCTGAGACGTGCTTCCTAGAGACCTAAATAGGGCTAAAATTAGCAGCTGCCTCCTTCTCTGGGCAAGAGCTTGCAGCAGCTGGAGCGTGACAATCCCCAGAGGAGAGCAGAGGGGAGCAGAGAGGCGCTGCGGGCACGCTGCTCACCTGGCACCAGGGAACAGGCTTCCAGCCTCGGGCAAGCTGCATGCTGGGCAGCTCCCAAGAGGAGGACCAGCCCCGCCTGCCTTCTCAGGGAGCCTCAATCTGTCAGCCTGCCATGGGCACCACACACTTCCAGACCAGCTATTTCTGTCTGTTGCTTTCTGTACAATCAGTGTCATGAGCTGGAAGAAGACACTTGAGGAGAAGATGAATATTAAAGCCGGTGGGAGCTGGAAGTGTAGCTTTGTTTTAAAATCCGCTAATTAGTGCACCTCTGGAGGTCACTGTGGGTTCCTGCTTCTGCTCGCCCATCTTCACTGACCATATCACAGCACTTCGAACTGGATCGCCCAAGAAATACAAGGCTCACCGGCAACTAGAAGGTTCGCCACCTTTACAGGGCCTTCGCCAGGCCTCTGGCTCAGAATGCCCTGCTCTGGATGACTACATTCACCTGGGACACTGTCGTGGCGGGAGAGTGGCTGTTCCCACCTCATTTTACAGTGTCGGGATGTCTGTCCTATGGTCCACGCCCAGACAGCAAAGTCCAGCTAAGGTGCGGACTTCAGCACTTGGAAAGGGGGCTGAACTGGACTCCTGCCTGAACCACTGGCCCATCTCAGTACTCTGTGCCACCACCCAGCTTCCCACACCACACAGCCTGTGTGAGTTTCCTAGGCCCGTCACAGCAAAGCTCTACAACAGACACTTAGTGTCTCAGTTCCGGAGGTGAGAAAGCTGGATCAGGGTGCCGGCAGGGCCGTGCTCCCTCCGAAGCCTCTACAGGAGGTTCCTCCCTTGCTACTATAAGCTTCTGGTGGCTCAGGCCTCTGTCACCTTCTCCCTGTGGCTTCATATCTTCCCTCTGTGCACATCTGTCTCTGTTTCCAGATTTCCTCGTTTTCATAAGGACACCTGTCATTTGGATTAGGGCACACCCTAATGACCTCATTTTAACTCCATTTCCTCTATATACAGACCCTATTTCCAAAGAAGGTCACATTTTGAGATGATGGGGTTAGATCATCCACGCATTTTGAGGGGACACAATTCAATCCGTAACACCCCCTCTGCCACAGGCTCTTAGGAGGTTCTCCTTGCAAAGAACACTGCACAGCAGTGGGTAAGGTGACCAGGGGGGCAGCTGGCAGGCTGCAGGAATCACAAATCAGTGCAGAGAAAAATGATCTGGACGAGGCTCCAATGCCTGCGGACACAAAGCTCTGGCCCCTGGAACAATCTTGTGTGGTACTAAACAGGTGCTCCCCAAACAGGATTGTTTGTTTCTGCCTTTATTTCAAGACAATGACCAGTTTTTCCCCGTGGTTTTTAATCTCATGTACTGAACATTCACCAAAATGCTTGCCGGCCTTAATTACAAAGAGGTGACCACAGTGCTGGATAAAATTCCTGAATAGTTCCCTGGACGCCACTCTCTGATCTTTACTACAAAGCAAAGAGCTACAACCGCCCAGCCCACGCTGAGGCTTCCACTTCATTTCCAGCACTGAGCAAAGTGACGCACTGTAACCACAGCCTGCAGCCCTCCAACAGCCATCCTGAGACCATTTGGTTTCTCTGTAATTCGGCTAGCATACCCCAGCAAAACGATCACCTTCCACTGCTTTCTTGGTCTGAGTAAGAGAAAACGCTGTGAGCAAGCTAATGCAATGTCTGAGTAAGCCTAAAAGCGGGAAATCCAACACCTTGGGTATTGATTTGCCTGGTGAGCAAGGGCCCTTCATCACCTGAGCAGGCTCAGAATAAAAACAATTGTAGGTGTACAGTCTATCCAGCAGCAAATCCAGCCAGCAGCTGAGGGCTGGCCTACCAACCCCAGAACCTGGGAGGTCTGATTCCTGTCACCACCCAACCCCCTACCAGTTAGTACCAGAAACAGAACAATAAACCAGGTGCCTTAGACTTGGTCTCCAATTGTGACACTAGGAATGTTTCCTGGTGAAAACTGATTGCTGGTGATGATTTAGGACTCACAGAGCAGAGAGGGCAGAGCAGTAGAATGTAAAGGATATGGGATTTAGAGTCAAAAAGCTTGTAATCTCACCTGATTTCACTGCTTACTAGCTAAACAATGCGTGTTCTTTTAAGCCGTTAAGTTTGGAGTAGTTTGTTACGCAGCAGGGGCTAGCTGACCCCTGCTGTGTAACCCCAACCACTGTCCAGTCCCGATTAATATTTCTTTTCTTTTGGGCTAGAGTAAATAAATGAGGTGGGACACAAAGGACAGAGTGAGCTTCTTTCCCCTATAGAGCATCAGTCTTCAAACTGTGCTATGCATTACCATGAGGGTTATAAAGGGACTTTTCAAAGTACATAAACGGCATGGATAACTTTAGAAGAATTGATGTCCAGGTCCTCAACTTCCATATGTACCTACATATCCTTCTCTAAAGGTTTATCTCATAAAATATCCTTTGTCCCACTTTATAAAGGAAAGTCAAGTCTCCCACCATCCTTATCTTACCTCAGGATGTAAAACCCTCAAGGAAATTGGCATAACACCTTGAGAAACTGCCTGATTATGTCTACAAAAGCTGCCTGTATGTATACCCTGTGGTGCAGCAGTCCCTCCCAGGTATATACCCAACAAAAATGCATGCATATCTTCACCACAGGACATATATATGACTGCTCATAGGGGCTAATAGCTGTTATGTTCACCAACAGGAGAATGGATAGATTGTGGCATGTTCACACAAGGGAGCACTTTACAGTAATAAGCAGGAAAAATCAATAACCATAATCATACATAGATGAATCTCTCAACATGAAATTGAGTGAAAGAAACTGGACAAAAAAAATACATACTATGCTATTCTATTTACACATATTATAAAACAAACAAGCTCCCCACAAAGAGCTATGCATTTAGGAGTCAGAATAATGGTTACTCTTAAGGGCAGGCGTAAGTGGTAGGGGTCATGAGAAGGGGCCTCTAGGTGTTCGTTATACATGTGTGTTCACTAAAAGAAAATTCTTATGATATATGTGCTTTTTGAGGCTATATTATATTTCAATAAAAATCTTTAAAACAGTCAGGGGGCAAAATAAAGGGACAATCAAATAACCATAAATTCCTAATGCATTCACAAGAGAAACGTATTTCCAATAAAATTTTACTTATTTTGTGTTACTAATCGGTTATCAAATGGCGTCATCTTTGTGTTATTTTGAGCTCTATGTTATTAATAATTGTAATGATAATTTGATCCAGGAGAAAAACTGGTTTCTAGCCTTATAGTGATCGAAAAGGAAACAAACAAACAAAAAACAGCGCTGCAGAGAAGTATGGGAGCTAATAAAGGAAAAAACTTTTAGACAAGACAAAATTCTGTGGGTTCAATGAAACAGAAATATGTGACTAAGGAAATATTACTATGAAAGAAGATCTTGCTCGTATATATTTTTGAAAGGGTAATGGTACATGTATATCAAATCACTGTTATTTGTAAATTACACATTTAAAGGTGTCAGTTTTACTTTCAAATGTCAATATTTTTAATATGGCAAAATTCAGATCTGTTATAATTATTTAAATTTAGAATAGAAGAATTTTGATGTCTACCTTAGAAAGCATAACAGGGTACATAATTTGTCAAAGTTACTTTGTTTGAGGCACAAAAGCAAAAAAAAAAAAAAAAAGTTATACAAAAAAAAAAAAATGACTCAGTACAAAAAAATCTCACGAAATATCCTTCCCTTAAGAACCTGTCACAGTGGTATGTATCCCACCTACATTAGACAGAATGCTTTTAGTTACAAGTGACAGAAACCCAACCAAATTGGACTGTCAATGAGTGAAGGCTCTGAGATTTTTACCCTACTTGGAAGCAATAAATTAGCCTCAGCTTCATGGATGCTGGAAGAAGACATGAGACTTTTGGGTCAGAGACACGGGACTTCCTTACTCGCAGCAGTAACAGTAGCCAGAGCGTTTGTGCCAAATCCCACAATGCAATGTGAAAAGGGACAGGTGATACCTGCACATGCGGTGGGTTATGTCGTGGGAGATAAACCCCAGGGAAATACAGGTATTTTATAATGGGCAGTAAGCCTGCCTGGTTTTTGCCTCCAGCAAGAGATATTTATTACACTGGACAGTAAACAAATACCTTTTATTTTGGAGCAAAACACTATCTCCAGCTTCCAAAGATGTTTCCTGTACAAATATTCTTGGAAAGACAGTGTGGAACAAAGGCAGTGAGAGTCTCTGCTTAAAAGACATACGGAAACACAAGAGAGCCCTGGAGAATTGTACACAGAATCTAGGAGCTTAAAACATATGGCAGTGGGTTGTCTCAAAATATTGTCTCAAAAAATATAGTGTCCAACGTGCAGCTCTGCTTCCCTTGGCGTCGGTGCCCCTCTCTACTTGGCTCTCCACGCTGGTGGCAAGAAGGCTGCCAGCAGCTCTGGCCCAATATGCTGATACTTCTGCAACAACAAAGGAAGGAGAAGTTCTCCTTCCTGACAGTCCCCACAAAAAACTCTGGAATTCCATCGCATGAGCAGACAGACCACACTGGTCGTGGTCACATGTTGACTCTGTATCTTGTATGTCAGGTGTGTCCCACCGGAATGACACAGATCCAGAGCGGGATAGGAGAGGTTTGTTCCCAAAGAATGGGAGCCCGTGCTGAGCGAGGAGAACTACAGCCTTCCGTTGTATTACTCCCTACCCTCGGGATAACGAATCCCACGTTTCTTCTGTGAAATTCAAGTATTATTCTTTTTACAGGCAGATTCTCATTTTAATAAGGCTGGTGGCCTATCCAAATTGCTTTTATAATCAAATCTCCTGAGAAAGAAGCTATTCAAGTGATGCCACAGAAGGGATGTTCTGTGAAATAGCAATTGTTACCTTACTGTGCTGCGATGGGCTCAGTAATGGCTCCTCCAAAGATGACCACATCCTAATCCCCAGAAGGGACTCTGCAGATGTGATCACATTAAGGATCTTGAGATGGGGAAGCAACCAATGGATGTCTCTCTCTCTCACATCGATGTTTTTCTCTCTCTCTCTCCTTATCTCCCTCTCTTCCACTCTGTCTAAAACAAAACCAAAAAAAAAAAAAAACAATGGAAAAAATACTCTCTGGTGGGGATTAACAACAACAAAAAACTTCCACTCACTATTCCTCTTGTCCCACACCTAGTGACTTGGACTGAAATACTGCTCTGGGTGACCACGTGGCACAGAGTAAAGAAGAAACTAAGGCTTCAGAAAGTCTTGAAATTCAGATTCCAAGGATGGCCATAAATGGACCAATGTGTAGCCATGAAAACTCCATGTACAGGTAGGGGCTAGGGAAAGTGGTGAGACAAGGCAGTCACAGAGGAAGGCCCCCAAGACGCCGACATCTGCCCTCTATCTTCTCTCATCAGAATGAAATTTTAATCCCAAGAATTTAAGCAGATGTGAGGGAATTTAACCAGATGTGAGGGACCGAGTTTCTATTTAACCACAGCCTTCCAGAACGAATGTACAGTGCAACACCCAGTTCAGCTTTAAATGAAACGCCTGTCCAGAGCCATCTGAGTCAAGAGGCGAATAAATGGCCTGGACAAGGCTAGAACCAGGGAGAAAATACACTTTCTCCTCTCTCAGCTAGAAATGAAATGATAAGCCAATAGGGGAGTGTAAAGGTTCTGACCCGCATAAGAGAATTATGAGTTCCTCTCTCACTGCGATGTGGAGGGGAAAGGACCCAGTTCTTCTCGCCTTGACATGGGGCCACTCCGGGAGCTAAATGTTGAGACACAGTTTGCCAAATTAGATCAGGCAGCAGGAGGGAAAACAGAGAGAGAGAGAGAGAGTGTGTGTGTGTGTGTGTGTGTGTGTGTGTGTGTGTGTGTGTGATGAGAAGGCAGGCTGGAGAAGATCTGGTAGATCCACGTTTCTACCAAGCTCCCATCCCTGCAAAACCCTAGCTGCAGAATCCAGTGCCCCACTTCCTGGGAAATGTGGTTCCCCTTTGTACAAGGCCCAGGCCTTCCGCTGATGGAAGTCACTGGACTTTTCAGAAGGAGCACCACCCTCCACCTAGACAAACATAAAGCTCTCAGCCCCCTCAAGGCCAGATACATGTCCACTGTATACCCATCCCCACTGTCCGCTTTTCTCCAGCTGTCCCAGGGCTACAGAGCACCACCAGGAGGCTGAAGACACAGTGGTTTATGGAGACTGGTCCTGCAGATTTGGAGTATAACACAGCGATATTTTTGAGTTACAGAGCAGTCATCAGGTGCTTATCCAAGAATCAACTTACATACACTTCAATGCCAAGGATTTAAGGCAGACGTGAGAACGCTCCTTCCATCAACAAGTGCTTCTGAGAGCCAAAGTTATGTAAGAAGCAACCTGCATTTGCCTCTGCAGAGATGACACAGCAAGCTGGGGACCAAATCCCCAGCCACATCCTTCCCAGTCCCTGGCCCCAGCTAGGTTCCTTCTACACACACACATACACACACACAGGCGCTTTTATCTAAACATTCACATTCCTCAAGCTACTTGAAGTAAACTTCAATTGTGAAAGTTTGGGGATTTTTTTTGAAGGCAAAGATATAAATTATTTTTTCTCAGTTGCATTAATTGAACATTATGTCTCCAACCTCTGCCGCAGAGATAACACTCAATAAAAACGGTTTGTGTGTGGTGTGTACCAGAGGTCAGCGTTTCCACCTCATGGCTGGCACTGTCCACTCTTCTGGACAGCAGGGCTGTGTGCACAGCAGAAAGGGAAGGCTCTGGTTTTACAGCTTCATATCACCAGCCCCCCTGAGACCAGGAGAGATTTTTACATAAGCTACTAAAATAACCTTTCAGCCTAAAGCAAACAAATCCATGTCTAGATTCAGTGAACTGGAGGCGAGAGAGAGAGACTGACCTTAAGACAACTCCTCCAGGAGAATCATGAGACCCTTCCAGGGACATCAGCGATGCTGGGGAAAGACTCACTGAGAATTAGTGAGGCTGTGTCTTCCATCTCCTCATTAAGCCCTGTCCTCCAGACACCTGTCTGTCCCCTTCCTGCTCCTCCAGGACCCAGAGGTGAAATCCGTGAGAGGAACACAGTGCCACCAGCTCCTCCCTGTCACTGAAGCAGGTCTGGTCCATCAAGGCGCAGAGGGACAATGGTGGTTACCCCCAAGGAAGGGTCGCTTTCCCATTAAACCTGGAAATCTAGATACTGAGCTTAACTGCTCTCCATCCCTGCAGATAGGCTCACTTCATCACACTTTCCTCAGTATGTAGAGGTGGGTCTTAGAACAACAGGTCCTGCTCAGGTGGCTAAGGGACAAGACCAGAGGCAACCAGCATGCCAGACTCCTCGCTCATTCATCAGCAGTGACATGTTCAGGTCAACAGTCCCTCATCTGAAACCTTTGGGCCAGAGGACTTTCAGAATTCAGATTGTTATTTTTTTTAATTTTAGAAAGCTAATAAAATGCCCCAGCAGAGTCTGAGGAAGCATCCGATGAAATCATTAATACATTTTTGTATCAAAACATGAATATTCATACTAATCTTCTAGTTATGAATAAAAATTCCAGAGTTCTCAAGTGGGGGAATTTGGCACCATCTGGTTTACTTTCCTCCAGGAGCCATAAAAACCCGATCCCTGGGGGGACAAAGACAAGGGCCAGACAGGCGGGGCAACTGCCAAGACCCCAGTAGACATTCCCTGACTCGGGAGGCCATGGGGCAGACCAGCTGAGACAGGGCCAGGCTGATCCGGAGAATCTCCGACACAGAGGATGCCTTCTAAGTTTGAGCCTCCCCGGCCCAAGAACCCAGAGGGAAATATTCCACAGAGCCCTCTGTATTCCGGGAATCAGTCCCCGGGACTCGGGCACCTGGCTCCAAGGAGGACACGGCACACACCCAGCCACAGGCCACGGCAGCGCGGGCCGCAGCCAGAGTTCTCAGAGCCCGACCTTGTGTGACCTAAGCTGGCCACACGGGGTGCAGGGCTAACCACACCTGGCTCTTTCGGGCCTTGAGACGCAGGAAGGGCATTACGCAGCTGCTGTCTTCCTCTCTGCCCCTTGAAATGCCAGCACCCCCAGGGGCCACCTCCCACCTGCTCTCTTCTCCCTCTGCGCTCCCAGACTAGCTGCGTCCACTCGCATGGCCTTACCTGCCTCCTTCACTCCAGCTTACATTTCAGGCACCTCCCCTGGCTGCCTCATGTACCCCTCCCGCTGAGTCACAGCCTACTAACGCCTGTGTCCTTTCCCCGCATCGCCCCACCGTGCACCTAGGTTACATGTGACGGGTTCTGGCCAAAGGGACGTGAGTGGAAATGCCACGCGTCCCTTCGGCGGGGGTGTTCAGCACCGATGCGCCAGCCCCACCTCGCCTCCCCTCCGAGATGCCAGGACAGGGTGGCGAAGAACCAAAACAGAAACCTTCTAGGTTCCGGAGTCACCACTTAGAAACAGCCGCTGCCCTGCACTGAACTATGAGAAGAAGGAACTTACATGGGGGGAAATTACTGAGAGTCGGGGATGACCTGACACAGCAGCGAGTGTTAAATACCCCCATGCGCCTGCCTTCGCCATCCGGCAAGTTCCTGCTCGCTGTGCTTAAGACTCCAATTCAAATGCCGCCTGCTCTGCGCAGTCCAACTTCCACGGGAAGGTCGGTCGCTCAGTCCCGCGACCTCTGGCGGTTTACCCCCGCGTCTGGCAAGCAATTACCCGAATCTACGGACACATTTCAGTTTGCGAGTCGAGGCCCCACATCTGGGTGCTGCTGCTTCCAGCCCTGTACCCTCAGTGCCCTGCAAGTTGCAGACACTCAATACGTTTGATTTGCTGAAGGGAAAATCGGAGCCTTGTTGCTCAGGTGACCGGCAAACCACAAGTCAGCATTTTCCCCCGGGCCTTCCATTCTCAGCATGTGCTAGGTACTGTGGTTGGCAGGAGGCAAGGTAAGTAAAACACTGTCACCCCCGCTAGGAGTATTTTTTTTGTTAATCTTCACTTGAGAATATTTTCCCATTGATTTGGAGAGAGAGTGCAAGGGAGGGAAGGAAGAAGGGAGGAGAGAGAGAGAAACACCAATGTGAGAGAGACATATCAACTGGTTGCCTCCCCCATATGCCCCAACTGGGCCAGGGCTGGTACCTGCAACCCAGGTACGTGCCCTTGGCTGGGAATTGAACTTCGACCCTTCGGTGCACTGGCTGATGCTCTAACCACTGAGACACTACGGGCAGGGCTCTAGGACTATTTTTTTATCTTTAGATCCTCTCTACCCCATTATCTCCCATCTTTATTAAAGGACAGCCTCCACTTAGAATTACCTGGTCTTTTCAGGAATTATCAGCCAAGCCATTTCTCAGAAAGCAAGATCAAAGAGGGTATTGTAGTGAGGAGATGAAAGCCGAACAGGGCTCTCTCTCGGCCCCTGAGAGCCTGCCTCAGCCAAGCCTGCCACCGTGTGGAGATGACAGCCTCGCCGTGCAGACACGTCATCACTGCTTGGCAAAGCTTCCCACACCAAAGGCACAAAACCCTGTCACTGGTCAGGGAAACAGAACACAGGGAACTAGCTAGAGTAACGTGTACTGGGAGTACTTCCCTTTCTCCCGATTCTCTTAAAGACGTGATGCAACCCTAAGTTTCAGCCCCAGGGAAATGGTGACCTTAAATAAATGATGACAATTATTAATGCAGTGTTTGCACAATAATTCCCACAAACTAACATTTTACCTGCTGCAGGTGTGGCTTTGCTGTGGACATTGAGATGAGCCACTTAATGTACATTAACCATGAGACTGGTCGGCACTGCTGGCACCCTGGTGTTCAGACAAAAACGTCCCCAACAAAGAGCTGTGCCAAACCCTAGTGCCATACCCACAGTTCAGGAGAGCACAGTGGGGCTTCTAGGACTTTCAGAGCAGTGAATAGAACAAGGTTAGACTCTGCAGTATGCTGGGATCTACAGACAATCAGTAAGATTAGAAAACATGAAAAAATTGGAGGCTTAACATAGCAGAATGGAATGGTAGAGCTTGGGAGCATTGGGACAGTACATTTTTACTTTTTATTTTATTATTTATTTTTTATTGTTGTGAGTATTACAGATGTCCCCCATTCCCCCCCCCCTTACCCCCATCCAACCATCTCCCAAGTATCATATGATCTCACTCATGTGGAATCTAAGGAGCACAAGAGACTGACAAACAAGACAGGACCACAGACATGGTAGCGTGGAACAGACGGACAGGTCTCAGAGGAAAGGTGGGAAGGGCAGGGCGGAGAGATTAACCAAAGAACTTATACATATATGCACAGCCCATGGACACAGACAATGGGGCGGGAGATGGGACAGTACATTTTGATGTTAAGTGTCACATGTCATAGACAAGAGGTACATCAAGACACAGGGGACTGTTCTTGGCTGGTATTTTTGTAGGTCACATACCATGAATAGAACAATGAATGTCCCCCCACCCAAGATACCAAGTACATATGTGGAAAACAATAAATTAAGTGAAAATAGCATTGCCCGGCAGCTTACCTTGAACGAAGATCCTAAACCAGTAGATTTTCCCAACTTGGTTGCCCCCAAGAAACACGAGGTTGGACAGGATCAGCATGGAGGTAGAACAGGAAGCGAAGGCAGCGTGGAACCGGCGGCGAGCCCGTGGGGAGAGGAACTGGACCTGGGGGGAGGCAAGAGCACCTCATCGCAAGGGTGGAAACATAAGACTGAGACGTCACCAGCCCAGGGTGCCTCCCCCAGACCCTGAGCTGTTATTCAAATTAAAACCGTCACTTAAACAGGTCTCAACACTTCTGCTCCTGCAACACGCTCATTCTGGTCTAAGGAAAGAAGTGCAGCGCCCCCCACGTTGTCGCTCCCTACGACCAAAATGGGCTTCCCTCGGACGCGTGGAACAAGTTCTGACGCTGGATGAGATGGGGCTGGCATGTCCCCATGCATTTTCTGCATGTAAATCTACAGGTACAAGAGCTGTTCAAACTGTTCTCCACGACAAGCACAGCTCCACGTGACTGAGGTCAAGATCGGGGCGGTCTTCGGGGCCAGCGTACTTGACCCTGGGAAGCCACCTCGTAACCCTGGCCCACTATTAGGAGGAGTCCCACTAAGAGGGCGCAGGAGATCGGTACAACCTGACTCCATTCCTGGAGTCAGAGCTCAAGGCACAGGTCCCACCAGTAGCGAGCTTGCAGCAGCGACAGAAAACGGCGGCTCCTCACAGCGCCTGAAACGCTCGGGGGCTGGAGAGAGGTTCCCCTCACTGATGATAAAGGGTTCTGCGCAGCCATCCGAGGTCTTCGCCGCACTTTTCCCTCCCCTTTTAATACCTTCTTGAGGATTTCGCCAAGTCAGCGAAGCCTTTACTTCTCAGCACTGACCGACCGTTCTGGTGGCCCTCTGGCGTGAGGTCACAGTGCTGGGGCTGGAGGGTGTGAGCCACCGTGAGCACATCGCAGGGACTGTGCTTTGGGACTGTGTATTCAGAAGGAGAACCAGGTATAGTGCGACAGCCAGGCACACGGAGCCCCTGGGGTTCTGACAAACACCCCAGCCTAACCCAAAGACACAGAAAAGAGAGGAAGCAAAGGGTCTGGAGACACTTCTGAAAGCTGCACGTCTCTGGGGTGGTCGCCTGCATCTAGTTCCAGCTGCGCTCCAGGTACACCTAGAATTCTGAATTAGCCGGATACCTGGAGGGCAAACAGGTCTGAACTGGAGGGCGGGCGACTCTCCAGCAGGAGGCTTACTGGCTTCTGGGGACCCTGCTGTGGATCACCGGTGGCTATTGTGTCAGCCTCGGTCAGGATCCTCTGAAAGTCCAGAGAAATGAACACCTCCCAGCACCTCCCCTCTTCTCTCCTGCCAGTCCCAGCACCTGTTCTGCACGCTCAGCTATAGCTGCCACCATATACCTCCCCATCCATGGCTGTCTCCTCCTGTGTCACCTGGGAGCATGGCTTTACTGCCACCACAGGTGAGAGCGGGGCCTTCTCATGCGTGAGCTGGGCAGTGGGCACTGACTGAGCTGTCTGCTCTCCAGCGATGCTGATATGTCCCTGGTTAGAGGCCGCCACACAAGATGACCTCTGGTCTCTTTCCCTGCTCTAAGAAGCCACAGGCATGCACAGGCGATGCTGTCAAACAAGACCAGATGAGAGATAATTACACAGTATAAAACCTGGTAATGAAAGAGAAATGGGGACGAAGCAGGCTTGTAACTCTGAGCTCTTCACCTCTGAGGATCAGGAGACATGGATCTGCCAGTTTCTGCATTTTAGAGCAGAGGAAGGTACTTTCTGGGTATTACTGACTCAATTAGCAATAACTGGGGAGGCAGGATGAGAGGAGGCAGGGAGACAGCGGGGGGGAAAAATCCAGAATAATAAACCAAGAAAACATGAATTGTCTTAATTGGCATAACTGTGTCCAAATAATTCTCTCCAGGTAGCAGGACATTCTAACACATTTGATTTCTAAGGGACCAGTGAGTCAGATACTCTGCCGCTTCTGTTTTAACCCCATTAGTGTCCCCAACCTTATTTCCTGTTTGGGGAAGTCCAAGGCCCCGTGTGATCTCTCTCTCATTAATGTCGATTACGGAGGGCGGACACAGCTTGGTTAAGCTCAGAGTGGTTCTCCTTTCATGGGAAATTATTACAATTATTAAATAATCAATAGAGGGGTACTGAAAGAAACGCTCTTTGCATTGGGTTGCTAAGCAGGGCTGTGGCGCTGGGTTACCTGGTACCGGGCAAAGGCAGGTTCTGTAGGAGGCAGAGCTGAGGGGCAAGGGTGGTGCAAGGCAGGAAGCGAAGAAGAGGGGCTGCTGGAGGCGCAGGGCTCCTCTCCAGCACCCCAGGCCTGGTTCCTATGGATCTTCCCTTAATTCTCTGAGTACCCCAGTATCTCTCTCAACTCCATGAGTCAATAAATTCCTACTTCTGCTCAGAGAAAAAAATAGTCAAAATAATAGAAAATATGAAGGAGCCTCTAGTCTCAGAAACAAGAGAGAAGACATCTAAAATCTGAAACAATTGACTACAATTTTTAGAGAGTTAATTTTTTTAAAAATAAGCAAGAATGTTAAAGGCACAGGCTGATGGAATCAATAAGCTAGAAGGACTTAAAGGAGAAATCAAGATGCTCATAGGCAGTTCTTAATTATCCCCCAGGGGAGAGTGGGAGGGAGACAAAATAGATGATGAAAACGAAAATCCAAAAACCTAATTTTAACTAATAGCCCGATCCTCTGAACTGAAAAAATTAGCCTTTCCAATGAGCAGCGCGCTCACAGAGCATCGCTTCCCTTCGCTGTGAGCCAGTGCAAGAGCAGAAGGATGGACTGACCACAAGGAAGGAGGGAGGGCCTGTCTGGGGAGTCCACAGGAGGGTGATAATTAGCAGCCAAGGGGACTTAAAGTCTAGGCTGCAACCATCTCTTCTCTCCAGATTTCCTGGAACACAGTAGAAGGGAACCGTTTTGACACTGGGGATCTCTTCAGCTCTGTCTTGGGAACCATCTGGCCTCGGATGCATTGCCCATGGACAAACGGTGTGGGGAAGGCCTGGGGAGGGGGTGGGAGCAGGGTGGGGGGGCTAAAGGGGGGGATCACCTGTAATACTTTCAACAATAAAAATTAAACCTATTAAAAAAACAACTTTAGAGCAGCGATTTTTAACCTTTTTCATCTCATGGCACACACCAACTACCAAAATTCTGTGGCACACCAAAAGATCTATTTTTTTGCCCATCTGACCAAAAAAATAGGTACAATTTTGCTTGATTTACAAAAATAATAATAATAATAGTAATCACCTACCCTTTTTGTTCCAAAGTGATTTTTTGATTTTTTTTTAATCAGGTGTCTGTACACGTATATAAGGATTTCTGGTACCAAGAATGAACCAATCAGACGCAACCTTATTACGCGATGTGACCAACAAGAGGCAACCCTATTATGCGACCTATTTATTTATGGTTAAAGACAGGGCACCCCACACCCCTGAAACCAAGGAACGAAGAAGAATGGGAGGTAGGGAAGGTCAGAGAGCATCAGTGTGCCCAGGCAGGGTGACCAGTTCTCCGGCATGGACGACAGATTGGGGCAGTTTCTCTCCATGTTAATGTCGCTATAACCCCCTCTCCAGGCCCAAGGGAAGGTGCTGACTGGGCTTCAGGCCTGGGTACAGCAAGGCCCTCAGAACATCCAGAAATGCAGGAGCCAACCTCTAATTCTGCAGTGCAAGCATGCTGTCTGGGTCAGAAGAGATAAGAGCTGGGGAGTGGGAATGTTTGATCAATAGTTTAGCAATGAATTTAAGCTTCCTTCCAAGACATGGATTCCAAAAGTGAGCCATGTAACCCAAACAAAGTAGACCTTAGGGCTGAACTAAACTTCTGTCAAACCAGTTTGAATTCCCTGCTGCGAGGTGTCCGTGGCTCGTGTGTTTATTCACATCTCCATGGCAACTCTTCTATCTTTTCCAGTCAACATCCTGTCCCTGGAAATCACAGGACTGGATGGGGCCAAGGAGCTGGGCCTGGGGGTGTGATCTGCAGCATCTGGGTCAGAAGCGATGCTCGGCACAGCCCGGGGTGGGAGGCAGATGCTGCTGTGGGGCCGCTGGCTGCTGAGCTCGGTGGGCGCCGCAGTTTCCACGGAGGGGCTGCACGTGGGGCCGAGCTGGGAGGAGGGGCCAGGCTGAGCATCTGGGGGAGCAGATGGGCCGGAGAAATGGCTGCTGGAGATGGTGACAAAGGCTTGGCAAGTGGGTCCTGATGCTGTTTATTTTTAAGTGGGGGAGAAGCTAAAAACAGAAACTGGGTGGGTTTGAGCAGCTGGACAGTTCTTCCAAATAATCACTGAAGTTTTTCATTTTCTAATAAAAATGCTAACCAGAGGGTAAGAGATGAAGAGCGAGGAAATGGCAAGCGGGGGAGACTGGTGGGGAGATACCTCGCAGGCCATAAAGATGAAATCAAAGACAGAAAATGAACAATTCTAGCTCTCAAGGGCGGCCAGAGGGAGGCCCTCAGGTCAAGAGGACTCAAACTCTGGAAGTCACTCCAGGGCCCCCGTCCCATCTCTGGGCCAACCTGCCAGGCCACTGATGCCCTTGACCCCTTTCTCAAGGCACTTTGTCATTTCCCTTTAGAAGTGTCTGTTTTACCAGTTACCCATCTCTCCCATGTTCCTACCAATCTGGTAAACCCCTGAGGGATGGGACGGCTTCTTCTTTCCTCTGCATCACCAAGACCGACGCACGCTCCGTGTGTGCTCAATTATTACCTAACACCTGCCTCCCTCCTTGCCCTGAATAAGTGACACAGTCTCCTGGCTTCCTTCATGTTTCATCTCACCCTACATCCAAGCCAAGTGAACACATGAAGGCGCTCACAGTACAATGCTTCCTTCCTTGTTCTAAGTATACGGGGCTTCGAAAAAAATATCTGGCCAATGAAGTTCAAGTTTCCAGTCTCTGGTTGCTACTGAGATCTAAGCAATGCGTGCTCCTGAGAGAGACTCTGGATGAAGGCAAAGCCAGTTTTACTTAAATGGACAAGTCACCTGCTCTGTAGCGCAGATGCCCAGCTTGTTAAAAACAGCAGAGGCCGTACCGTGGGCAGGGAGCCACAGTCAGGACCGAAGACGGAGAGACGCGATGGTTTCCCACAGGCAAAGGTGTCAGGCAGGGGTGCGTTCTATTTCCCTGTTTGTTTAATCTGTACACAGAGCATATCACTCAAAGAACCGAGCTAGACTCAGAAAGGAGTAGCAAAAATTGCTGGAAGAAATATCAATGACTTAAGACATGCAGATGATACCTTCTTGCCAACAGAAAGCAGTACCTAAAACAGGAGTAGTCAGACAGAACAATGCAGCAGACCAGAGCCCCCGAATGCACCCATGTATCCTTGGATATTTACTATAAATTAAAGGTTACCTTTCAATTAGCTGGGGAAAGTACGGGCCATTGAACAGAACAATTTTAAAATGTACAAATCACTCTTAGTTGCAGGCCATAGAAAAACAGGCAATAGACCAGATTTGGTTCCCAGTTCACCAGCTCCTGCTCTCTTCTATTTTTGGTATCTGCCCTGAAGGAACACTTACACATATAGACAAGGAGGCAGCAGCAGACATCTCACTGCCGCTGCATTTGCAGAAGAAAAAAAAAAGGAAAAGCCACCTAAATTTTCGACAGTAGAACAGCCACACAGCTCAAGATAAACCCGTACCACGTCCAATTACGCAGATCTACATACACTAATATAGAAACGTCTTCAAAGCATACCATGGGGAGTAAAAGAGTACAAATGCTGCAATATTTATACATTTCTTAAAACACACCCACCCACACACAGAGTAGTAAAGGCATGAAAAAAGCTATACTCCCATCTGATCCATCTGATAACAATGGTTACCTCTTGTGGGAGAAAACTGAGCAAGGTGTAGTTTGTTTGGGGGGATGGGTGTCTTACAGGACTTCGGTTTTCTCTGTTTTGTTTGTGTTTTACACTTTCATCTAGTCATTTAATCATCGTTAAAATAATAAAACCAATGCAACTTAATGAAAAATGCTGTATATGATAAGTAAAAAGTGAACACATTTCACATTCATCATAATTACAGCTATTTAAAAATTAGCATGATCATACAGAAATGCAAAAAGGAACTTCCAATAAAATGGAAGAATTAAAGGAGATTTTTTTTTCCTGAAAATTTTGATTAACACAGTTATAACAGTGTTTATATAACAAAACAAATTAAGAGCTTAATGACTTTGTAGTCATATGTCCTGAAGAAGAATCCCGTGAGGACTATGAGGTGGAGATGGGATAAGCATGCTATTCTGGCACACGTGTGGAGTGGCATCAGGATATAATGGCACACAAACTACCTGGAGTCTACAGATCTGCCTTCAGAATCCTACTCTGTTGAGCCGGCTGGGGTTGATCTGACTCTCAAGATTCCACATATGGAAAATTAGGTCATTAGAATCACTTCACAAGGTTTTTAGAGCCTTGCTCCTCAAAGTGTGGTCCATGGACCAGCAGTGTTGGCAGCACCTGGAGCTTATTAGGAATGCAAAATTTCAGGCTTCAAGCCAGTCCTCCGGGATGAGAGTATCTGAGGGTGGAGCCTAGCAATCCGTGTTTTCACGTCTCCCAGGGACTCCCGTATTCATAGCAGCACTATTTACAACAGCTAAGATCTGGAAACAGCCCAAGTGCCCATCAGTAGGTGAGTGGATTAAAAAAACTGTGGGAAATTCACACCATGGAATACTATGCAGCTATAAAAAAGATGGATCTTGTACCATTTGGGACAGCATGGAGGGACCTGGAGAGCATTATGCTAAGCAAAATAAGTCAGGCAGAGAAAGACACTTATATTCGGAATCCAAGGAACAAAATAAATTGACGAACAATATAGGACCATAGGCCTGGAAGCGTGAAACAGACTGGCAGGTCTCAGAGGGAAGGCGGGAAGGAGGGCAGGAAGAGATCAACCAAAGAACTTATAAGCATACACGGGTAGCCCAGGGACACAGACAATAGACAGGTGCAGGCCTGGGGTGGGGTGGGAGATGGCTGGAGGAGGGGAAGGGGGGGAAATGGAGGACATCTGTAATACTCTCAACAATAAAATAAATTCAAAAAAAAAGTGGAGGAAATTTTTCCAGAATTAGAACACTGATTGTTTCCTGCCTTCCAGTCTGGGTGGCTACCTTTCCATTGTAGGTGATTAACTTAATAATAATGAATTGGTGGAAAGCAGTGTTTGCATGATATTTGATTCATTTAGTTTTCTAAAGCAGTGCTACTTAATCTTTAGCATGACTGGGAGTCTCTGTATTTTTTTTCTATTCCTCACCTGAGGACATGTTTAGAGAGAGGAAGGAGAGGGGTGGGGGGAGAGAGATACATCGGTTGGTTGCCTTCGGTACTTACCCCGACCGGGGATGGAACCAGCAACCTTTAGGTGCACAGGACAATGGTCAAACAACTGAGCCACTCTGGCCAGGCTCTGGTTTTTGTTTTTTATTTTTTCAGAAACATATGGTCATGAATTATTTCATCAATTAAAAAGGAATAAAATAATAAAAAAAAGAAATCTAGGAAACTTTCCACTAAATGACCTTAGACCCTGGCCACCTCCCCTGAGTATAAAGAGTCAAGGCAAATGGGTGGGAAGATGGAAGTCAGATGACTATCGTGCCCAAGTTATGGCTGCTCCTGGCACTGGGGTCTCCCTCTTCAGGCAGCATTGAGGTCTCTTGGGACCATTAAATAAACCAAGGGTGTGACAGCTGTGGCCTCGGCTATATGCTGTTCAAAAATAAAAACAACAGCTTAGGGCAAGGCCTGCTTTTTGAGCAAACTTGATATTTAAAAATCTAAAACTGACAAACAGGTAAAGCATTGCAAAATAATTCACCAAGAAAGAGCACAGAAAACTCTTCTAGTAACATTGAGTTAAATAGAGCAGATGAGACATCTCTGCTCCCTTCACAAACCCCGTTAAAATGAAAGTAAAGAATCGAAATGGTAGAAATCCTAAGACATGAAATCGGAGAGAAGAAAATAGCAGGTGAGCAAAGCCAATCCATTTTTATAAGATAGAAGGCAGATGGAGGAATTAGAAGAGCTGAGATGCCTGAACACTAGATGCCAAAGAAAAAAGTCATTCACACACCAAATTCCCAGAAGGCCCAACCATTAGAAGAACCACATACCACAGGTGGCAACAGCAAACCATATAGGAAAAAAACAGTGAGGTGAGATAAAAATCCAGGTAATAAGCATATAGATCCTGGGTTTCTCTCTTTCTCTAACCCCATGATGAAGCGTTTTTTTTATAATTGCATCAGAGAGACTCTAAACTGAGGGGCAACAGGTACAGTGACATTTCAGAATACCAAAGATATTTGCATTGAGCTTCAGAAAGAAAAACAGATTACATACAAAGAATCGAGACTCAAAATGGAATTTCTCAACAGTAATGCTAAAAACTAGAAGACAAATTTTCAGGAGAAATTACTTTTTAACCTAAAATTCAGTGCTCAGATAATCAACCAAATGTGAGGATGGAATAAAATTTTATCATCATGGTCCTTTTCTAAAGAAGCTACTAAAGGATGTGTTCCACCAAGTCAAAGGGAGGGGAAAAACAAGAAGCTCAGGGGCCCAAGACACAGGGATTCAGCATAGGAGAGAGGAGATGTGTCAGGACCACAGCTGTACAGCAGATCCAAAGACAAATGAACCAGATGGGAAGGGCAATGGGAGGGCTTCAAGAGAGATTCTCCAGGAAAAGAAAAGAGCTGACAGATTACCAGCTAAGTCTGACAACATGGAAAACACTATTCTAAGGATTTTTCAATTCTGTTGTAGAGATTGGAAAGAAGTGGTGACAGTAACTACTAATCAAACAAAAAAGGCAAGGCACATCCTTAATCTGAGGGAGATAAAACAGTTGACTAAGAAAGGAAATGCAATTACAGTATATTAACAGGGTTGGCAGTGAGCCACACTTCACAGCGATAATAATGTAAACACTGAATGTCGATTTAACCAAAAATAGAGGTTTTATTACATTGGGGGGACAAGTAGCTAAGATATTAAAACCTCATGTAGAAAGCAGCTAATGTTTATAATTCATAAATAAATTATAGACTATATTTAGAAAGACAGAGGTAAATATCAGAAACAGCGAAGAGAACTGAAAGTTGTTACTGATGAAAGAACACAGGAGTGGGAGGGATGGAGACTGCTCTCCTAGTTACTCATCCAAAGGAAGCCTTGTGCTAAGATCTGGCTTTTGACCCATGAACATATGTTTCTTAAGCTTTCTGGGTTTCAGTTTTTTCTGCTGTAAAACAGGGATCATGATAAAGCTCTTATTGGAAGCACATGAGGCCCAGCGGGCGTGGCTCAGCGGTTGAGCGTTGACCCATGAACCCAAGAGGTCAGGGTTCGATTCCCAGTCAGGGCACATGCCCAGGTTTCGGGCTCAATCCTTAGTAGGGGGCATGCAGAAGGCAGATGATCAATGATTCTCACCATTGATGTTTCTATTTCTCCCTCTCCCTTCCTCTCTCTGAAGTCAATAAAAACATATTTTTAAAATAAAGTAAAAAAGCACATAAGATAATGGGGTAACAATGCATTTGTGAACATTCCCACTTCACGTGGACCACTTTTTCAGAAGAGCCATTCCTCAGACAGGTTGCGAGGAGCCACCATCGAGGCATACAATTACCCAAGAGCCGAGGTGGGGAATGTGGATTACTACAATGCCGGGTATGCAGGAGCAGCAAGGGGACGAGAGGAGAGTGTGTGGCCAAAGTGCACAGGGCTTCTCAGGGATGACCTCTGCAGTCTGAAACCAAGGGCGCTTAGAGCAGATGGTGTAACTGTCCTAACGGAACTGAGCACGTGTCCTTACTCTCTCCAGTCTCTAGCTTCCCTGTCTGTAAACGTAGAGGTAACACCTGCCCTGAGGGCTGCTGTAATGATTCCGTGTGAAAGGCCCTTGGTGCAGCAGCTGGTACAGTTTCTCCCTTGGCAAAGGATGGCAGCTACCATACCCCACACGAGTTTGCTCCTGAGAACAACTCTAACCTTCAGTTCTAACATCAGTCAAGCACCCAGGGTCAGCTGAGCTAAGCCTCCTGAGGGTGAGACAGTCCATCCTGTCCTGTCCTCTTTTCTCTCAAGAGCCTTTCATTAGACAACAATACATATTCAACGTAGGGAAGGTTGAAAATATAAATGGGCAAAGACAAGAAAATACGTATCACAAGTAATCCCAGCAGTAAGAGTGAAGCACCATTAACATTTCAGTGCATAACCTTCCGTACGCTTTTCTGCACTCGTGTATATTTTGAAATAAAAATGAAATTTCACTATACCTATTATTCTTTACTCTTCTTCTTCATCTTTCCTCAAAGTGAAATTATTTCAACGTCATCACTTTGAATAGCAGCAGAGTCCTGACCCTTTTATAGTGGATTCTTTCCTCAGGGGACAGACAGTGGCTGTTGTAGCACTTACTCTAGCTTATTGGACGGACTACAGGGTTGACACCAGAGGGAAAAAAAGCAAAAGCCACCTTAAGCTGTATGTTTTCAATAAATGTTGGTGATCACAAGTGCATTGATACCAACGCGGCTCATTGCAAAGCAGGCCAGCAGCTGCTCAATATGCTTTTTTAAGCTGCATTTATTTCTGGATCTTGGGAGGACTGTGAGATATTTTGGAAGTCCTGCACATTTCTCACTTCTTAGAGCTTTAAAAAACATGAATACACACACACACACACACGTATATACAGACACACATATGCATACACACATACATATATACACACATACACATACACTACTTCTTATATATATAATACACATAAATAAATGTTGCAAATAAACACATGTAAAAATGCTTTGCACTAAGTATGTATACATTATTTTGGGAAGAAGGGGCTATGTCATCCTTCCGTTCATAATAGAAACACTGGAAACCCAAGCTCTGCTACTTTCGATGGGCAATTTAGATTTTTTCTGGGCAGAAAGAGACCCAGATTTGGAAACACACATCAAAATCGTCAATGTGGATATAATACGATTTTGCCCTTTCCTAAGTTCAGGTATGAAAAACTGCTTGGTGCTAGACTGTGGTTAGAGTAACCACCGCCTATCTGGGCTGTAGAAGCAGAAATCAGGGACTCCCCGGTAAAAATCGAATCCCACCAGCCACCTGGAAAAGCCAGTTTAACCATTTATGTTCAAGCCCTGGCTCTCTTCCATGCCCCAGGGCGAGGAGTGTGTGCTGTGCACTTATCAGGGAGAGTGAGCAGACAGCAAACGTCTAAAGCCTGACCCTGCCTTGCTCCAGGCTATGCTGGGAGGGCCAGAAAGGCAGCAGAAGTCCAAGGGCCACCAGCCCCGGGCTGGTCAGTCCATGAATAACTGAAAATGGACTTTTTCAAAGCAGACTCTGCAATGGAAAGTTAAAAAGAACCTTTGAAAATACTTTTGCCATATTAAATATATTTAACTAAAAGATGGAATTATTTGCAGAATTCTACCTCTCAGATCAGGGGGGTTAAGGCTCGGGTTCAGATCCCCACAGAGAAGAAAGTGTATAACCAGTAAATATCGCAGTGTTTCCTGCATCATTAATGACCCTTCTGAGTGGGAGACACCAGAGGGGGCGCCAGCGGGTGGTCACCCACCAGGGAACACACGGTGCACAACGGGCATTGCTTTTCCAGGCTCAGAGGCCCAGAGGCCCAGTAAGTGTAAACGCCCTGGCACAGCAGGCTAATTTGAGGTGTGGGATTAATACCTTAATTTAACACTCTCCTGTTTGGTTAAAGGGTTGGCATTTCTACATTTCTAAATTTGGCATTCAAATCCCTTTCCGTGGGAGACCATTCGGCCTCTCTAATCTCCTTTCCTCCATTCCCTCGCCTACGCCTGGCTTTTCTATCCTGGTCTCAGACTGCGTGCGGCGCTCTCCTGGCCTGGAAGGCCTGTCTTCTCCTCTCTATTGACCTACCCAGATCCCACTCTTAGTTCTCCGGAGTCCCGCTCGAGCCCCAGCTCTTTAACTAAGCCTTTCCTAAAAGTTTAGCTCACCCTGGCCCCCCCCCCCCCCCCCCCCGAACACCAGCTGCCTCTGTGACTCATTCTGGCCTCTGAGCGTCACGCCTCACCCAGGTCCTCGCCTGAGCTGCGCACGACTCGAGCTCCATCTCCCACGATGGGCACTCTGACACGGCGACACCAGCCTTCTTTAACCTTCCTTTCTTGACCCCCTTAACAGCATCAATACCACTGACCGCTCCCTCCCTGAAACACCCCTCTGCTTGGTTTCACCCTCTAGAATTCCCTCCCACTTCTCGGCCCCTCTCCCTCCATCCAGCTTCTGAATGTTGGTTCAGTCCCAGGCCACCGCCTCATCGCCTCTTCCTGCGCGTTCTCTCTGGAGAAAGCCTCAGACATCCCCATGCTCCAAGCATCATCGACATTCTGCCAGATGTCTGTGTCTCGCCTGGATCTTTCTTCGGAGCGATAGCTGGGAAGGCGAGGCCAGCCATTATTTTTGACGTTTATGGAGACAACTCCATTTTTTTATATAGATCTTTCAGGTCTTCATAGAAAAAAAGCTCGTAGCCCATGGTTTTATTACCTCTTTAATCCAAAGCAGCCGCTGTAAAGATGACCATCCTGATAGGAGGCCAGGCAGGATACTGTATTCATGTCGGAAATGTATCAATAACAGACTCCACAGCCCAGTACACTGCCTGCAGCGAAGCGCTGAGGGAGGAAGCAGAGAAGGAACTAGAAGGGAGGGATCCTGTCTTTCACTTGGAGCTCTCCAGGGCTCTGCAAATTGTCTCCCGCATAAGGCACTGAATTTTTTTTTTTCCCCCCATGAACGAGCAAATAAAGAAATGATGGCCTAAGTGAGCCCAGTCTAGGAAGGGTTCCAGTCTGGAGAAAATGGCTTATCTACAGCGAGCACCTGATCTCCCTCTGCTGAAGTGAATCTAAGTAGCGGAGGAACAGAAGATGGGGAGCCACTGCCACACAGAACAACCCTTCTCGGAGCAGCTGGCTTCCTATTTCTTCCGCGAGTGAGTTGGGGCTGTGATCACTGAGCTCTAGTGAAAGGATTTTCTAATCAGGCTGATGAACGTGTACATCTTTACCAGCTGGTGAGTTTGCATTCCACAGAAATAAGTAACCATTGGTTGGATCGCATGGGTAATTTTACAATCAGTTATCCTTTTAAATGGGCTGCTCTCTCAAACTCTTGGGATTTCTGTACCTACATCAAACTGTTCCACACAGCTGATAAACTAAAAGGACATCAGCACAGAGCCATGGTCTTTGGGTTCCTTCTGACACACCAGGCATCCGATCCCTCCCAGAACCATTAAACTGACCCGCCGTGATTTTCACTGGAGGCTCGTTTCCTCAATTAAGTCTATAAATAGGAATTTTACTGCTTTGGAGAGAAAATAAATCAGCTTAGCAGGACGCTCTTGGGCCAAAGACGGGAGGAAGGGAGGGAGAGGAAGACATTATGTTATTCAATGAAATGGAAATCAGGGGTGGGGTGCGTGAGCAGCTTGAGATGTAGAGTCTCCTTGGTGCTGGAATAACTGACAAGCAGCCTGAAGGTGTCTTCCTTCAAAGGAGAGATCAAATCGAGAATTGGCAAGAAGGACAGTCACTCCACTGATGTTTCAAAATATTTCCACTTATTAAAATATTTCAGTACTGAACACAAATTCTGGCTCCCTGGGAGAGCACTTGTATAGAGAAAAAGCATGCCGCCTCACCAGTAACCCTGTCCACCAGCTTGGTGCTTTATGAAAATGCCTTTTGTCAGCTTCCTACACCTCTGCCTCGGTGAGTCACGAGCAATCATCCCCACTCTCACAGAGCAGCAGGCTACTAGGAAGGCTCATTCCTCCCTACCCCTTTCTTTCCTGTATATATTTTGTGCACTGAGCATTAAAATAGCGTTTTGCCATTACTAGACCAATTAGTATCTACCCTGCTACAAAATAAAAAAAATTTAAAAACTCCCTGTGTAATGCCCCAGCTCATAAGTTGTCCCAGTCCTCAATCTACACTCTTCATGGTGCTGCATAAGCCGATTTCCTCTGGTGCTCCCCGCAGTGAAGTCAGAAGATATCACTCCTTCATTCGACCAATATTTACTGCCTGCTTCCTCTGTGCCAGGTAGTGAGATAAGTGTCAAGAATACAGATCTCTGACCTCATGAGGCGTACACTTCAGTCATGGAGCTAAGGACTCAACAGGTCACTGTATAAAAATATTTCATTGCCACTGTGATAAGTATAGCAGAAGAGAATACGTACAAGGTGCCCATCGTGAGTTATTAAAAGAGACTTGACTGGCGTAGGAGCGTCAATGAACAGGACGTGTGCAAGGCACCGTTCGAGCTGAAGTCTAGAGGGTGAGCAGGGCCGGAGCAACGGCGAGCGAGCACCTAGCAGATGGAAGAGCCTGTCTGTGGGGGCTGAGGCTGGGGGCCGGGCGCGTAAATGAACAGACAGGAGAAGAGAGTGGGGGGGGAGCAGAGAGTATGAGAGGCAGCAAGTTCAAGACCAGGCAAGGCCTCACACAGGACACCTTCAACATTGTGGACTTAGTCCTAAGAAAAGGGTGCCCCTAAGGGTTTTAAGAGCGACAACACGGTGAGGATTTTATTGAGAGGCATCGCTCAGCACTAAGATAATGGATTGATGAAGACAAGAGTGGGAGCAGGGAGACTAGTGAGAAGCTGCTAGGCAAGAAATAGAACAGATGGATGAGGATGACTTGGTGGACATGGGAACAAGCAAATAATAATAATATTTACTTAGGAGGTAAAATGTACAGTATACATAGGAAGAACTGAGGCAGTGGGGCCTAGAAAGGATACCTTGATGGTTTTGGACTTGAGTAACTAGATAGACGATGGTGCCATTTGTAGAAACAGAGAAGGCTTGAGGGAAAGGAGCTGGTTGGGATATTGAGAGATAAGGGCACATGAGTTCAGTATTATACACGCCAAGTCAGAGATATCTGTGAGATACTCGAGGGGAGAGATTCAGTTGGATATATGAGGTACCACACATTAGTGAAGATCATTCTAAATTATAGCAGAGCCAAACACTCAAACACTCTATACATTCTTTTAATTTTTTTTCTGGAAAAGGAGTATGTTCTAGAACTTCATTGCTCAAAATGGAAGTCGCTGGCCACATGTGGGCTGAGATTTAAATTAATGAAAATTAAATATATTTAAAAATTAGTTTCTCAAGTGCTCAACATGGCTAGTGACTACTGCGTTGGACAGTGCACTGGGCATTTCCTTTATAGCAGAAAGTTCGATCAGAGGGCCCTGCCTAGAACATCAGAGGGCTTGCTATTTACAAGACTCAGCTCTGACCAGTCTCTCGGTGGGTGGTCAACCGTCATTCTATCAACACCAAGAAACAGAATCCTACTGTGCTGTGTGCCCCAGACAAGGCTTTGAGGGTGGAGACGCAGAAGATATGGGGGAAAAGAGACGATAACCCTTGTTATTCAGATATCTTTCGATCTATCCTTAAAAAACATTTGAAGGATGGACGCCATGGAGAGTGTGTAAGGGACACGGAGAGTGAACTCACATTGTAAAAATATCATCAGATCAGTTGGGGCAACTACAGTCCAATGAAAGCAGGTACCAAGGAGGCATTAAGTCTTTATTTAGATTTTGACAAAAGAATAGGAAGTGGATTCATGAAAAGAGAGAGCAGGAAGATAACTCATGAGAAAACAGTTTTTACAAACGGTTGTGTATCTTTGAAATGCCAGGCATGTGTTCCTGGAGGACAGAACCTGTGCTGAACTGCCTAAGAAACAGTGATGGAGGGAGAGCCCTTGGGGGACTAGCAGGAGCATTAATTGTGCATTGACTTCACACCAAGGCTAACTCAGATCCGAGCGGACCATTGGGGATATAAATAGTAATGGTATCCTGACCTTGTACTCAAGGAGATCCCAGTCTAAACAGCCATAGCCAACCACCAGGCTGTCAGGATAAAAAGCAGCTGATAAAAACAGGCCTCATGAATTATGTTCTTGCTAACAAATATGGAAGTTAAACACCATATCTGCAATATGCAAGGCATATATCTCACCAAAAATGCATATTCAAAAAGTACTATATTCCTAGGTGCCTGAACTATGGATAGAAATTCAAGTGAGGTAGGCACGAGGGTCCTTGAATGATCTGTGTTGGGACAGAGCAAACATTCACATGCTTCTCCTGAGTGTTTTCACTGACTTCATTCATTTTTAACCAAATTTAACAAGCCATAGGCTACATAGCACAGTTTGGGTTACTCTTTGGCATTTTATTTATTTATTATTATTATTTTTTAATCTTCACTCAAGGATATTTTTTTCCATTGCTTTTCAGAGAGAGTGGGAGGGAGAAAGAGAGAGAGAAACATCGATGTGAGAGAGACACATCAACTGGCCACCTCCTACATGCGCCCTGACCGGGGTGGGGATGGAGCCTGCAACCAAGGCATGTGTCCCCGGCCAGAATCGAAACCAGGACCCTTCAGTCCACAGGCCAACGCTCTAACCACTGAGCCAAACCAACTAGGGCCTCTTTAGCATTTTGGATTTTAAAAATTTATTAATAACATAAGCCATGTTCAAAGTCTACAGAGCACTGCTAAACATTAAGTCCAAGGTTCATGTCAGACCTCCAGTGAAGGAACATGAGACTTACAGGCTTCAGCCTGGGCTGGAAAGAATCCCCTGACTTCCACAGGTGATGACTGGGTTTCAGGCTTCGGGGAAAACGGCTTAGATCTCAAGATGAAGATTGAAACCTGTATGATACCACCTTTTATGGTTTTGTGTTGCATAGCCACGACTTGCAATGAAATTTCATTTTCTATTAGAATAAACTAATGACGTTTCTTTTCTGCTGATTGCTGGGTGATACTACCAAATAAAATATTTACCTTTAAACATGCACGAACATATTTCAATTCCTTCAGATGTGTTATTTTGCTATGTACTTTGTATCAGTTTTTATTGGAATAACTGTCCACTTGTACTATGGCCAGCTTAATAGAAAAACACTCGAATGGATTCTATTTTGGTAGTGTTGGTTTTTAAAAAACATATTCGCTTTAGTTGCATATACTGATGGAATTTAGGCACATTAATCATTTCCCACTAAATTTCTTGTGTTTTGTTGCCTACTGTGAACGCTAATGCCAGCATTTTTCTTCTTAGCCACCTTTTCAGGGCTATCAGAATATTGCTGCATATGCAGAGCTGATGATTTCCTACAAGCTCCTAATGCATCATCTACCTCATTTACACTATAAAACATGCTCACAGTTTAAAATCACTTAAAATGTGCAAAGCAAAGTGATTAATTAATTTCCTGTGGAGTTGGAATGTGTCTTAAATCCTTACCTTTTTTTGCTATTATAACAGTAACTATCAAATTAGCAAAGATGAAAATACCAGTCCTACTCAGCACCGGCGAGGGTGTTCTAGAGCACTGTTGGTAAGGCTATAAATCAGCACGCTCTGTCTACAGGTCAGCCAAGGAAGAGTTAAACGGAATGCGTGGCAAATCTTAAAGGTGAGAAAGCCATTAATGTAGCAACTTTACACACAGGAATTCATCCTGGTTATAATATTCATCTCAGTGCAACTGATAAGTGCAAAAAATCATAATAATATGATAACAGAAGACTAAATTAATTATAGCACATCCAATAATGGAATTTTATGTAGCCATTAAAAATCACTGTTAGAGCCCAGCTGGGCGTGGCTCAGTGGCTGAGCATTGACCTGTGATCCAGGAGACTGAGGTTCGATTCCCGGTCAGGGCACATGCCCGGGTTTAGGGCTCGATCCCCTGCAGGCGGCAGGCAGGAGGCAGCCGATCAATGACTCTCTCATCCTTGATGTTTCAACTCTCTCTCCCTCTCCCTTCCTCCCTCTGAAATCAATAAAGATTTTTTTTTTTTAAATCGCTGTTAGAAATGGATTTGATGACATAGAAAGGTGGCCCTGATATAACCGTATCTCTGGAATAACAGCATTTGTTTTAAATGCGTGTGTATGTGTGTGTACAGAAAATATCCGGAAGAATGGGAGATTAACAGTGGTTTCTGTTGAGACATTTGTTTCTTCTATTCTTGCCTCAATGTTTCTCATTTTTATATAATAAACATGTATTGCTTTTACAGGTAAAACATTAATTTTTTTAAATAGTTAAATGAGACTATTTTTTAACTGTCCTACCTCTAGGCACAGGGGCTTTGAACTCATCTAGTGAGAATGGCTGTCGACGCACTGAATCTGGTGACGGCCTTCCCTCCCAACCCTGGCCCCCTGGCCCAGCTGTCCCCAGCATTCGAGCGAGGCTCCTGCTCACCAGGCTGTCCCGGATGCATGGGGTCTCCACCAGCCTCCGGGCTCCATTCTCCACGGTGACTCCCAGCCAGTTGAGTGCTGCCCAGCACCAGAGGTAGTCGTCCCCACCGTGCCAGTAGCTCACAAATGCAAAAGTCATCGCAGTGGAAAACAGTGTCCCCAGCAGGCCGTGCTGGGACCCGCCCACTGGAATGTACACATACCTAGGGAAAAAGGAGGCTGTTAGGAGCCGTGCAAAGGGCTGTCCCTGCAACACAACCGGTCCCCAGACTTGACTCCTCTACCACACGTTGCTACTTACCATGAGCAGCCCCCTCCCTACCTCCAGGACGCCACAGAGCACTCCCTGAATTCTCCATCACATAAGGAGTTGGCAAAAACACAAGCTTCAGCCCTGCAGGGCCTTAGGTTAAATGAACACACGGCTAAAGACTTGTTACCAGAGCAAACAGCACTTACAAGAGGCCGGGTGAGGAGGAATGGATTTAGCTTCTAAAAGGGATGTGTCCAACCCTAGAAAGCCAATCACAGGATGGCAATTAAGCTCTGGCTACGTGGGGACACCAACATTCAAGACAGGCATGTATTTTACAGCTCGAACTATTAAGTTTATGGTAAACCCAGTATTTAAGCACAATTGCTGAAGTGGTAGGAGCTGAGTGCAGAAGAGGGATGCCAAGGCTGGTTCCTGAGCCTGCCAGGCACAATGCCCAGAAGCAGGAGTGAGTTTACAAGTGAAGAGAAAAGCTCTGTGCTCAGAGGTAGCCAAATTTTCACCCCAAATTCACAGCCTTCCCCTGGGTACATTCTCTGCTGCTGACACAGCTGTCTGAGTGCATGTAAGTGGGACCATCCATGCTCTTCAATCAGGATCTTCCTGCTAGAGCTGGACAAAATTCACACCTCGGGTTGGTAAGATCTGAAGAGCTGGTATGTGCCCTTTACAATTTGTCCTGTCTATATATTAATTTTTGTGGCAAATTTCATTTTGAAAATTACTTTTTAACAGAACAATCCTATAGGTAAGCCAAAATATACAAATTAAAACCACTCCTCAGCCAATAAAAAATATTTCAAAAAGCTATATGATTGCAGTTATTTTTAAATGTCTTCCTTTACTCTCAAGTATGCTCCAGTTTAGATAAGAAATTATATGATCAGCTTGGATAGCCCCATTTTATGGGTGAGAAAACTGAGGCTGAGAAGCTAACTTGACCAAGGCAGACGGCCAAGAAGGGGAAGAGCAAACCTGCATCTTGGGCACCAAAGGTAATGTTTTCCATTACACCTCTGCACTTATTTTGAAAACGCTATATTTTACACCCCAGTGTGAAACAAACCAGAAAAATGGGGGGATGTGGCCATTTCAGAAATAAGTGAAGAAAAGAAAATACTTTCTCCTGTGCAAAAACAAGACCAACTTGACAATCAAGTTAGCAAATATGTATCAAGCGCTCACTACAGGTTAAGAGGTCCTCCATCTGCTGCCAAGTATTTATTTTAGGCCTGCAGGGATGGGAAACACAGAGACTTAAGACATTGTTCCTCCCAAGGACGGGGATAGCTGATTGTGAAACAATTGCAAACGCGTCCCACAGCGAAGCTAGATGGCACCATACAAGGTAGACCAGGAGGGTTTAAGGGCACCCAGAAGGGGTGAGTGGAGGCGACTGGGATAGGGGAAGCTGAGCAGCGAAGGTCCCCACCTTGGCAGGGCCTGCAGGATGAGTTTTGCTAGGCAAAGGGGAGAAGGGAGCTGCACCTTGGACTTGGAAGGGCTGGGCAAGGGGCCAGAAAAGCCTGCCAGCCAGCCCTAGGCACAGAGGTTTTAGCGGTGTTCTGCTGCCCCCTAGAGGCTACTTGGTTACTGGTATAGAGTTCTCAGCAGAAGCCTAAAAGGACCACAGTTCTCTGCGTGGCCTGGGCTTAGCTGCGGCCCATCACCGAGCTCCATTTGGCTGGACTGATACAATCAGCCTTGTGTGTAAGGAGGGTCGTATGTAAAAACTACGGGGTGGTCAAATTTCAAAAATATGAGGAATGACTACTCTTTATAGAAACTGCAGATAACTGTTTTATAAAAACAAGTTCATAGTAATGCCAACACCCTTCTCGCCTAACATAACTGTTTCACGTTGAGATTTTCATTGTATCTCACTATATTAAAGTGAGCTACACTGTATATGTCAGAAAACCCAGTACCTCTCATCACCCGCACCAGTGGACCTTAATATTGGATGCAACTCCAGAAGGGACGTGCGTTCAGGCTTGTGACAAGGAAGCGTCGAGCCCATAATTACATGCTCAGCTATTTTAGGCATCTCTTGGCAGTATGGCTGTGTTACTTTGCCTTCTAAATGACAGCCGACAGAAATTCCTTTTATTGTAGAAATTCATATATGGCAGGTCTCCAAGGACATGAGTCTGCTTGTTTCAAACCAGAAGAGTAGGTATGGTTTCCAGACTGGAAGATAAGCATCCCTTCTTCAATCTTAGTTTCTAGAAGGCAGTAGGTATGGCAGGAGGAGAGTAAACAGGTTACTTCCTTTGACAAAGTCTACCAATCTTGTGTCAGTTCCATGATTAGTAATGACAGGAATATCTCTCTTTTAGAAAAGCAGTAATATGACCCCACTTACTGAGATCCACTGCACGGCGAAATTGATTTCCCGGTGGAAGAAAGCACCACCTTCCCAACCAAACAAAAATAAAATATCTCTTCATGTCAGTGATTGTTGAGCTTGGGCTGACCCACGGTCGCCCCCGCCAGGTCAGCTTCTCGTGGCCACTGCCTGCGGAGATGCTGCTTGAGGCAGCTGGCCCCAGCTGCAGACACTCTTCATCTCAAACCATCTCGCAGGATCAGTGCAGCACTGCAAACCCCAACAGAGGAGTAGCCTGTGCAAAATGTGGACGTCATTAATAACGTCTGCCCTTTATGAATATCCATGAGCCAGGTGCTTTATATACATCATTTCTAATCATTAAAACAACCTTGCAAGGAACCACTGACCAGGAGAGATGAGATCTGAGCCTAGAGTGTTCTGGCTTCAGAACCCCCAGGCCTGTGTGCTATTATGCCATTGATCATCATGGGAGCAATTTCTTGGTGATGTTTTCCTCTTATTTAACCAACTCTTCAAAGCAGTCACCCCAGAAACATCCACTAGCATTTTACAAACTAAAGAAATGTCGTTTTAGGAAAGGAATCTTGCTCGGGAGAAAGACGCTCATTATTTCAAAGGCGTTTAGGCCAAAAAGCTCTGTTGCAGAGGCCAGAGGTGGAAGTTCAGTTTTTAAACAAACTAATTTCCTTCTGTGCCAGGAGCAGAGCTCACACCTGCCATCCTGACCCGGCTGGCACCCTGCAGCTGTCTGAGGGTGTAAGGAGAGGGGACGAGAAATGGGTGGTTGGGGTGGTTGCTGAGTAGGTGTATATGAACGGAAAAGAAAGTATTTTTTCCCCTCATATCCACTACGACAAACTCGGGAACAATGCCTTACAGTTGGGACAGGGTTGGTGAGAATCCGTGTGGTAAACACATTAATCTGAAAACCACACACTCCCTTTCTCCAGGGTCTACGCAACAGCTCCCGGGCTGCTTCGTTATCTTCTAACTCTTTGCCAAGGACTAATCCCAGACCTCCTCAAGACAAGGGGATGCAGCACCTATGGTTCTTGGGTTTGGCTGCCCCGTGGATTAAGTCAAGGTGGGCTTGCAGGTTCCTAGTCAAGTGCCTACTGCTTGGCGGGCCTTAGGCCGACAATGGCTGGCATACTATTCCGGCTCTGCCCGATCGGCCCAGCCATACTTCCCAGCAGTTCTCCTGACAAAATCTAAAGTCTTGTATAAATGGGGTCCTCGCACCTCTATCCTCTCTGATTTTCCAGTTCCTATTCAATCTACAAAACCCAGTTGACTTCCCGCCTCCTCCAGGAAGTCTCCTTTGAATATTACGACTCTCTATTTAAGCCAGAGAACCTACTGTCTACACCACTGATCGAACAGTTATTCACCAAAAGATGTCTTTTCTATTATGCTTGTCACTTTAACTGAGTGGTAAAACTCCTTCGGGCAGTACTAGATTGTGTGTGCGCGTGCGTGCGTGTGTGTGTGCATGCACGCATGCTCATGTACACATGCTAGTTACTAGTCAACAGCATTTATATATCTAACAACATAATTTCCATTTACTTTCCATGGCCTCCAGCAGCTTTTAAACTTGTGATAAATGTCACCACTGTCTCACAGGCCCATTAGGAGCAGTTAGAAACTAAGGGATGATTGTAAGGTCCTGCCCCAGTTACTGGGAGAGGCTTCAGGAGACATCCATTCTCAAAGAATACAGGTGCTTGAGGGACCCTGAAACCTCTCCGCCCTTTGTAATCCTACCTACCCTAGCAAAGTCAAAAGCATTTGGCCCCAAACCTCTAGAACTACCCCGACCTCAAGAGATTCCCAAACTGAAAAAAGTACTACCTTTTACAGACTAGAGTCTTTAGTAGCTGGCGGGGCGAGGCTTCCAGCTGTACCACGCTGCTGGTGAAGTAGCCTTACCTGGGCCTGACCTGGGCTCAGAGATGAGCTCCTGCTTGGAGGGCTTTATAAAGCTGGCCGGGCTGTCCTACACCCAGCTCTCGCGGGCAGCAGCTCCCCTGGCTCTGGCCTTGGCCTTGGCCTTGGCCTTGGCCTTGGCCTTGGCCTTGGCCTTGGCCTTGGCCTTGGCCCGCATCCGAGTTCCCTCTCTCACAGCCCAGTAACGGCCCACCAGCTGAATCCTCCTTGTCTAGGTAGTGGGCAAGGGCCTGCTGTCTAGCTCTCACCACGGAAGCTATAGATCTAACTTACGGACAGTTTTCAAAGGGAGATGCACCAAGAAAAGAATATAATTTACTTTTAATATCTCTCTGTTCGGTATAGATCATAATGTAATTTTAATAAGTAAAAAAAGCAGCAGTTGGTTAATGGGCAACTACGAACTTGATCGTCTTGGAGGGGCTAAGACTTTCAAAGCAGAGGGCACACGCTGAGGGGGTAACTCTTGGCTCTTTTACCGAAAGGGGCTGGCTGGAAGTTCATACGCAATTCTGAAAAATTACCAGTTAAAAACGCCAAGCCCTATTTGGCAACATAACATTGTGTAAATTAGAAAACCGATTAAACTCCAGCTACAGTTAGTCTACATTTAAAGTTCTAGGTTCCCGTAATTAGATTCCAACAAACAAAAAAAATTAATCTCTTCATTCCACAAAGCCAGTGGCTCAGTGGGTCGAAGTGCTGGGCTGATGAATTGAAGCCTCAAACATCCATCCTAGAGGAAGAGTCACCTCTGCCTTCATAGGCCGAACTCTAGCTCCTCGAAAGCTCGGTCCTCCTCACTGCAGAACAGAACGGCTCAGCCCGGGTGTCCTCATCGCTAGAACCGGCCCAAGGAGGGCAGTGCCCTGCCCGAGAGACAGAGAAGACGTGTCCTTGGTCTTGCTCTGCCACTTACCAACCTCTAGAACCTTGAGCTTGTCCATTAAGCCTGGTCCACTTAAGCGTGCACACTGAGTTGATTCTGGGAGCACTAAAGCTTTCTTGGGTTTGACTTGCTGTGAAGATCAGATGAGATAACACATGTGTAAGGGGCTTGGAGATTTTAACACTCGAATACTTACTAATAATGGGCCAGCAGCGGGAAGCTTGCATTCAGGAAAAAACACAATGCCATTATCATAATGATTAGTATCCCTATGTCTGTCATAAGCATTTCAAAGCACCAAGACTTCTGGCTTGCTTGCTCAGGGATGTTCTTTACTTAAAACCATCAGCTTTAAGTGTGCCACCATCAGAAGCAAGTTGCTTAGCGGTCCAAGCTATGGATTCAACACCCACGCAGGCCTGTTGACTATGCTTAACCCAGAAGGCAGCCAGCTGTTCTCCAAACATCTGATATTGGCTATGAGGGGCCTGCGAGGGCGTGCGGGTGGGTTGGGGAAGCAGCCCCTACCACAGTGGCTACCACCAACAATTCCCCTTCAAGTAACTGCAGCCCTTCCACTCAGGTGTCCCCTTCTCTGTGGAGTACAAAAGTCACCTTGCCAAGCCCTTTCCTTGTAATGGGCGACTGAGTGTGGACAGGGCCCAGAGAAAGTGCTTACACAGTGTTTACCCATTCAACCAGCCTGATGATGTTCCAGAAGGGTCGCATCTTGACAATACCTGAGTCTTCCCAGTATTACAGTCCTCCCATTACAGACTGAAAAAGCAAAAGCCCCCAAAACAAAAACCGGGCAGACATCTCCTTAAGGCACCAGACTTCAAAACTAGCTTCCAGTCACAAAGCAGGATGGGAAGGCCCGGCAGGAGGGACACCAGAAAGGAGTGCCCACTATTGCCCTCCATGGGGTTGCTAACCCACTTCTGCTTGAGAGCACACTGAAGCCTCGCAATCCCCGGGCTCCTGGGCCCATGGCTATTTGGGGTTATAAATAAACACCACATAAAACAGATTTTTGGGGGGAGACAGAGCAGGAGTTTATACTCTTTAGTGCTGTGGAACTGAGTCTAATCGCTAATAAAATGTCCTCGAAGCCTCAGTTTAATAACCACCAAGATTTCCTGGCTGCCTGCCTGTCTTCCCACCTGCCTCCCGAGAGGATGCATGCTAAAAGCATCTGTGAGCTGCCCGAGGCCGGATGGAAAGGGGGAGCGTATGAAAAGCCAGACATAAGGGCGCAAACCAGGCGTATGTATGATGTCCGTGTGTGCGATCCCCCATCTCGTCGCCAGAGGGAGAGGGTTGGGGGAAAGATCCGACCCTCCCCTGCTCCTGACACATTTCTCCACCTTTGCTCCATCAGTAGATCCCAAAGCGAGATCAAAATTACGACCATCCTGGGCACATCCCTCCTCTCGTTAGCAGTTGTACTGCTTGTTCCTCCTGGACACTCTCCTTTGATCTCTGCCTCTCACCCACGTCGGTTCGGTGCCACCCTGCTGGTGCTAATCTTCTTACTCATTTATCAGGGCTGTTAGGAAAACGTTCACTATAGGATGCACTTGTGCAACTCAAACGTTACTGTGCTGGTCCGACGCCTTGGGGGTCTCCAGGAGAAAGTGCTCTGAATTCAAGGAGATAAAGAAATAAATGCCTAACTGACTGCTGTGGCATTTCACTCCCCATTTGGGTTACTGTGCGATGACTCTGAGACAGTCATGCTGGACGGGGCCCGCAGAGGCAGGGCCCATGGCCTGGACAGGTGTATCTTTTACATTCTCATGGAGACACAGTATCTCACGTATAAAGGCCAACTGGTTGGTCGTTCAGGCAAAACCAAATATAAACAGCTGAAGAAAAGAGGAGGCAGTTCCTTTGTCCTCAGGAAGCATCTAGTAGTAGCCAAGGACAGTAGTAGCCAAGTCCTTGGCCTCAGGAGGTCCTGCTGAAAGTGGATTCCTATTGCATGAAGTCCAAAGTTAAAACCCATCAGCCTGGCTTTGTCAGTCATTTTCCAGCTGGCTCCCTCCTATGCCCCAACTCCAGCTCATGAGTCTCCACAATGGAATCTCTACTCCAGTAAATGAACTTCATACTTGCACAAGTCTGGGCCCTACAATTATGACCCCCCAACCCCCCAACCACAAAAGACCCCCCCCTTCCTCACGCCACCCTCTTTTCCACCCTTTGATCTTTCAAAATGAATTCAACACTCATTTCAAGGGAAATTTCCCCAGGGGATCTCACTGCGTGTCAAAGGCCCGTGAGTTTTTCATCTCTTCAGAATTCATGCATTCACCTCGGCCAAGGTTATTTCTTCAGACTTTGACGTGCTGCTCCTCAGCATTTCTGAGCTGCTCCGTCAGGTCTGAGGGTCGGTAGGATTCCACAGCTCACGGTCAAGACGTGGAACAGAGAGTTGTAACATTTCTCTTTTGATTCCCCCCGGAGTCTAACTTAGACCAGGTCCAGGGGGTGCGCAGTAAATCCTGATGGACTCCCTTCCTCGGCGGTTCTTTCCCTCATCCCCATTTCCATGATTCATTTTCCTCTCTGCTCTTCCCTGAGTGTCACTCTCTGTAAACAAAAGATGTCTCCAGCTACAAATGTGGCTTCATAAGTCAATGTCATCATCCTTCATGTCGGCCACCGCCACGCTCTCTGAAGTGCTGTGGGGTGTGGGGGGCAATATTCTCAAGTCAAAGTGAGTCACAGGCAACGGATGGGAGGTGCCCTGAGCTGGCAGGTGCAGAGAGGTGGGCCACGTGCCCACTCCAACTTCCCCGGGAAGCTGCCAGAGCTACCCGAGAGAAAAGAGACGTAACCAAGAGCAGAAGTTCAATAGCAGATGGTTAAAAAAACCAAAGCACCCAAGTTGGGAGGTTTAAGACTTGTGATGCTAACTTTAACAGCCTCAAAAGAAACCATGGACGTGCCCATCAACATTGGATACGTGTGAGGGGAGGGTATTCACGAGGCCAACAGGCGTGCGTGTGACTTTGACCCTTTGCTGGCTTAACGTTTCTGCCAGAATCTCTTCCTCTGCCACAAATGTCACTTCTAATTCCTACATGTATTTTAGCCACAAGAGAAGTGGTGAGGAATCAGGACCACTGTTGGACATAAATGAATGTTCACACAGAGAGAGCAAGAGAGAGAGAGAGAATCTTAGAGCACAGGGGGTGGGAGTGCAGATGGGTAACGAGGGCCACAGGTTTCAGCGATGCTCCCTTCTCTGGGCCTTGGTTTAAACTGGGAAGAGTGCCAGGGCTAGGCGAGAACGAGGGGCTGAGGTCTCTTTGGTTTGGAACATTTGGGATATAAGAAGAGTGTTCTTGAAGGGTTATAACCAATCCCAAGGGTGCGCTGTTTGGCTACTGGTTTCTGCAAAAGCAGAGAGGATCTGTCTTCTCTACTGGATCTGCAGGACATGAAGCTCCTGAGACATTAGCTTACGCTCCCGAATTCCCCATTTCCACCCACCGCTCTGCTGCCATGAAGCTAACTCATGAATGAATGTGAAATGCACAAGAAAAGGGTTATCTGAAGGAAGCCCAAGGTGAATCTTGACTCAAGGTGACAATTCCTTTCCTAGCAGCAAATTTCCACCCTTCAATCCATCTGTTTTGTCAATGCAGACATTTGTATTCCGAACTTTCTTATAGTGACAGCCCATCGGTAATAAACATGCTCATCTGGGGTGCCCGTAGATGGGGTTCAATGCCCAAAAAAGGAGAAAAATGGGAAAAAATGACAGTGGGTGTTATGCGGGCACCCCTTTTAAAACACTGCCATTCAAACCTATTTTCAGGAGGAAGGAAACAAAGCTCTCAGGCGCCAAAGTGATTTCCCAAAAATAATCAAAGCAAAATGGTTGCTGGTGGTAATGATGAGGCTGCTCCCTGTCTGGACGGAAATGAGCACCCAGACAAATCAGCTTTGATAGAACTATTTCAATTACCTCTCACTCATCACAATTATGATCCGCAGTCTCTCTCAGACATGATACCTTCAAAGGCTGGACGCTGGAAGGGAAAACTGATGATGCTTGGGTTTGGGCATGAACGACAATAAATCCACAGCAGCATCCAACACAACCGGGCCAGCACAACATTTACAGACAAAGCAAGAGCATCATCCCGTGCATGGAAACAATGCCCAGCAAGCATTTTCCCCTTAATGCAATGAGAGCCGCCCGGATGGCGCTGCTTACTCAATAGATCCCATGGTAATTTGATGGACTCTTGAGTGTGCATTAGAGATTAATATTTTAAGAGGTGGTATTTTACAGAGACAGTCTAAGGATGACATTCAATGTGTGCCATAAAAGGCAGTCTTCCATAGATTAAAAATGCCACCGCTTAGTTGTGAAACCATAAAAATCCTAGAAGAAAACATAGGCAGTAAAATCTCAGACATCACATGTAGCACAATCAATTTTCACCCATACATCTCCTAAGGCAAGAGAAACAAAGCAAAAAAAATTAACAAATGGGACTGCATCAAACTAAAAAGCTTCTGCGCAGCAAAAGACATCATCATCAGAATGCAAAGGGAACCCACTGTTTGGGAGAACACATTTGCCATACATCTGATAATGGGTTAATCTCCAAAATATATAAAGTACTATACAACTCAACAAAAGGAAGACAAACAATCCAATTAAAAAATTGGCAAAGGACATCAATAGACACTGCTCCAAAGAGGACATACAAATGGCCAAGAGACATTTGAAAAAATGCTCAAAGTCACTAATCATCAGAGAAATGCAAATTACAACTACAATGAGATATCATTTCACACCTGTGAGAATGGCTCCCATCAATAAATCAACAAATATCAAGTACAGGCGAGGGTGTGGAGAAAGGGGAGCCCTTGTACACTGCTGGTGGGGATGCAGACTGGTGCAGCCACTGTGGGAAACAGCATGGAGGTTCCTCGAAAAATTAAAAATGACCTGCCATTTGGCCCAGTGATCCCACCTCTAGGAATATATCCTAAGAATCCTGAAACACCAGTTAGAAAGAACTTATGCACCCCTATGCTCATAGCAGCACAATTTACAATAGCTAAGATCTGGAAACAGCCCAAGTGCCCATCAGGAGATGAGTGGATAAAAAAGCTGTGGGACATTTACACCATGGAGTACTGTGCAGCTGTAAAAAAGAAGGATCTGTTACCCTTTGAGACAGCATGGAGGGACCTGGAGAGGATTATGCTAAGGGAAATAAGCCAGGCAGAGAAAGACAAGTACCACATGATCTCACTTATATGTGGAATCTAAGGAATAAAATAAATTGACGAACAAGATAGGACCACAGACCTGGAAGCATGAAAGAGACTGACAGATCTCAGAGGGAAGGCGGGAAGGAGGGTGGGATGAGATTAACCAAAGAACTTATAAGCATATATGCATAGCCCATGGGCACAAACAATAGGCAGGTGAAGGCCTGGGGTGGGGTGGGAGATGGCTGGAGGAGAGTAAAGGTGGTCAAATGGGGGACATCTGTAATACCCTCAGCACAGGACTTATTTCAGTGGAGCTCTGGTGCCCACTGAGTCTGCCCCTTGAGTATGTGCTTGTGGAGGTGGTTGGGTGGTGCTTGGACATGGTCTGAAGCTGTCCACTGGGTACGCTGACTCTGGGGCCTCCTGGGAGGTGCAGGCCAAGGTCAGCCACCACCTGTGTTCTGCCTGGGGCCACACAGCATGAGCTAAAAAGTGATCCGCAGGTGGCTGCTACTTGTGCTGGGCTTGGAGGTTCCCAGGAGAGGCCAAGCTATGAACCAAAGCCAGCTGCTGCTAGTGCCAGGCCTGGGGTCATTTAGGGAGAGGTACAGGGCATTCTGAGGCCAGATACTGCTTGTTTGAGAAATTTTTGGAAAAAGTCTGAAGCATGAGCCAAGACAGGCCATTCGTATGGAAAAGCCACTGAAAGCAGCTTAGTTGGGCCTGTAAGTTGGCTGGGGCAGGGTCTCAGGAAAGCAGTGATAGGTTGACGGAGACTCATACATGGCACCCACCTGCTGTCTCTGTGCAAGGCGCAGGGTGAGGGGTCTCAGAAAAGGAACAATGGCCTCTGCCAGCACTTTGTCCTATCAGAAAGCTGCCCCTTCAGCTCTCGTCCTGATGCCAGACAATTCAGTTCCTCCTGGGATGTCACTGGTGCCTTCTGAGCCCCAGCGCTGGCGCTCAGAGACAGTGAGTCCCGGCAAGTCTGTGTGTGGGCCCTTTGCGAGGCACTGCCTGGGACTGCAGCAGCCTCAGCCTCCCCCAGCCTCAGCCCGTGCTGGTTTTGACAGCCAGAAGTTATGCAGACTTCTCTTCCAGGCCCTGGCACTCTAGGCTGGGGGCCTGGTGTGGTGCTGGGACCCCGGGTTCCCCAGGGGCACCTCCAAGCCAAGATGTCCATCACACATGGGCGTGGGCCCAGCCCATTCTCTTCTCCCCCCTTCTACCATTCTCAACGTGACTTCTCCTTTAAATCCTTCTTTGTAGGACTTCCGTCTAGCTAGATTTCAGGCGGTTCTGTAGTTAGTTGTAATTCTGATGTGGCTGTGGGAGGATGGGAGTGCCGCATTTTCAAGATAGTTAATATTTAATCGAATATTTTTTAGCTTTTAAAATATCTATTGAGTCCCTAGGAGGTGACAGTCACCATGTGCAGTGCTTTATGCCATGTTTCATTTGATTTAGATGGTACTTTAGCACTTTTTAGTGCCTGAGAGTCATTTTTGTGAACCTAAATTATCACTGTAGCAGCAAAGCATGACAGTTCTAGATAACACAGTGTCCAAACCATTATGAGATGACAAAAAAATCCAGTGCATTTTCACTCAAATAAATCTGGTGGAAACTTATTATAACATCTCAAAGTCCTAAGGACAAAAACAATCCCCCATTGTTGGCACAAAGGACCCTAGAGATAGAGGGGATGTGGAGGGCCATCTTGTGTATGGATGCCCTAGACTACCCACACCAGCAATCTTCCAGCTATACCTCAACACTCTCAGGGACCAAGACTTCTCGACTTTTGGAAGCAGTCTTTTCTACCTCTTTTGAGACAATTCAGATGGGAGAGAATGTGCTTTTCTCTACTTTTCGCCAGCTGACCCTGGGCCTCCTCTCTGAAGCAAGACAGAGCCAAGTGTACCAGGTCACCCGGCAGCCTGCAAGACATCTGGTGAAGGTTCTCGCCTCTCTGCAAAGGCTTAATTTTGCAGGCACAATGTCCTGTTTCTTTATCCATTCTGTTACACCTGGTTCCAAATCTCTGATCGCAGTTTCCCCTTTTTCCAGATACTTCCTCATTTCTCGGTGTTTCTCTGAGATTGTGGTACCTAACAAAAGACTTAAATATTTATGGACTGACATGAATAATGAAGAACAGACTAGAATTTCGACATTCCTGTTCTAACCATATATTCATATCAACAAATAGTTTCAAGTACCTACAGTGTGCCAGGCTCTATGCTAAACCACTGGAGACATTCAAGAAGGTACCATGTAAAATTGCCCTCACAGAGCTGCTTCCATCCAACCTGGTATATTGATGAAGCCTGTGGTGACATTTGTCGCCGGGCAGCCTAATCTCATATGAAAGTCTGCTCCTCCTGCTTTTCTGAGAAAGTCAACACCTCTATATAAGACTCCCCTCACCTTCTTTCCTAATCACAGACATCTTTATCTTCATTGGCACCTACGCACTCATTCACTTACGTTCCCATCGTGGAAGAGATGTCCTCTCCACGACTGAGGCCAACTCTTCTCTTTGGTTCTATGCCCTTCTGTCTCCGGAGGGACCATGCTCCATCAGTGATCTCCCTCTCACCCCGTATCCTTAATCCAGCTTGTCCGAGCTGGTGCCCTCCTTAGCACAGTGACATCTTCAGCCCCTCCCATTTTATAAACACCTTCTTTTCGATCACAACTTTTACCTGCTCAGCTTCAGTCCTAACTACTTCTCTTCATGGCCAAGTACTGCAAGAGCCTTGAAAGAACGGTCTATACCTTGTCCCTAAGCCCTCCCCTCCCATTCACTCCTTAACCCACTGCAATCTGACTTCTGCTCCTGCCCATTCCCTTTCAACAGCGTTTCTCAAGGTCACCTAGTGGCCTCCAGGTTGCCCAAGCGAATAGATAAGTTTACATCTTTCTGTTACTTATCTCGTCTGTTATATTTGACACTGACTATGTCTCCCATCTTCCTCTCCGGATAATTTCTGGTTTATATCTTACCACTACAGTACTACTTCCATTCATTATAGAAAGTTCA
This sequence comes from Miniopterus schreibersii, assembly GCF_964146895.1. Lineage (NCBI taxonomy): Eukaryota > Metazoa > Chordata > Mammalia > Chiroptera > Miniopteridae > Miniopterus > Miniopterus schreibersii. The sequence continues at coordinate 27,140,826 of NC_138119.1, forward strand.
CAAATAGACATAAGAAGTCCAGAAATAACTACCAATGACCTCTTTCGCGTATGTCCGCTTTGATATTTATAAATATGCAGAGATACATACTTCTTACAAGAACAGGATCAGGAATGAACCCCTAGGAAACTGCTCTGTTCCCTAATCTGTCTTGAGCTTCCTTCAGTTTCTCTGCCTTCTTCGTTTACGTTCTTTCTCCCCTGGCACCGGTGACACTGCTCCCCTGTTTCCCTTTTGCCCGCAGAGCTGTCACTTCTCCGTCTCCATCACAGGCCGCTCGCTCTCCGCCGCGTCCTAAACCTGCGGATGACTCCGCAGGGCTCTGTCCCTGGACCCCCATGTGCTCCCACTGCGAGGCCTCGCTGGCACGTTAACAAAGCCATCGCTGGAGCGCGGGCTCATCTGTCACACTAGCCAGGTGGCCAGGCACACAGAGCAGGCAAACGGCGGCGCTAACGTACAGGACATGCTCAAGGAACATCTGCGAAACTAATCCGACGGCAAGAGAAGGGGGGGAGAAGAGCTCTGTGAGAGGGAACTGCTGGGACATGACTCTGTCCTAGCGAGGGTAACGTGAGGGCAAGGGACAAGAGAAGGAAGGGGCGACGGAAACAGGACAGAGAAGCATCCGAACCGAACCCTCCCCTTCACACCTCTGCTGAGACCTGGACCAGCCACGCAGTCGCTGAAATGCACTGCAGGGGGGCAAGAAGCAGCTCCAGCTGCCCCCTCTGGCAGTCACCTCCAGAGTCACTGTGCACGGGGACCCCGTGAGGTGGCCCTGCAGACGCTCCCCCTGGACTTCACTCCACTGCAGAGTTGAACAACCCTCCCCACCACGCTTCCTACCCACCATCTCATAAACTGCCTTTCAGTCCCTCCCCAAATTAACACCATTCATCTGCCAAAGCCAAGCGGAAACCCCTGAGCTCTAACACAATCTTTTCTGCTATCTTAAATTCTTGCAGTTTTTATAACGACATTTGGTCCTCAATAATCATGGGCAACAGTATTTCCGATCCAAGGTGGAGAATCCTCGCAGGCGGAGGGCCGGCTGTATGCACTGTTCTACACCATTTTACATAAGAAACTTGAACATCTGTGCACCTGGGTATCTGCAGCGACGGGGGCACTGGAAGCAACGTCCTGCAGACACTGAGGGACAACTGTAGACAAGTTTTCAATTGCTTCACTTTCTTGACTATACTTGAACACCATATGGGCTGAGACCTAGTCTGTTACTTAAATCTATACCCCCATATGCCCAATACACTTTCGTATTCCCTCTGGGTGCTTGCTACAGACCTGATCCAGGAGCAGTAAAACAAGGAGAGGCTTAAAGTGCAGTAGTTAAGAACACAAGCTCTCCCCTGGGTTCTAATCACACCCTTACTTACTAGTAGTGAGGCTCTGAGCCTCAGGTTCCTAATCAGTAGAATGGAGGTAATAAAACCCACCTCACAGAGATGGTATAAAGATTAACTGAGATACTGAATATAAGGAGCTCAGAACAGTGCCTGGCATACAGCAAGCACCCAATAGAGGTCAGGTATCAACTGTGACTAAGAAAACACGCCTGAGTAGAAGCCAAGTGAAGAGAAATCAAGGATCCTGCTCCTCTGGCCAAAGCATTAATGTCCTCACATCCACAGCATGTTCAGAGATCTACCCCCACCCCTACCTCTCGACCCTGGTGACCGGATTAAAAACACTCCTTTCTTTCTGAGCATCACAGTCCTTAATAAGCTAGATAAGTGGATGTCCCAATGGCGACACTTCAGATTAGAAAAATACACACTACTCTTGAATGCCTTATCTAATTAGCATTTGTATGGTTTGTACAGCTAATATATTTTACACTAAAGACTGTTTTAAATATAGCAGCCAATTCCCTAAGTGCTCAACAGATAACCTAAAATTGAACTGGTTTATTGCATGATACTTGTGAGTTGTAATCCTGTAATTAGGGCTTCATTAGTCTTTATAATGGCAGGGCTCTGTAATGGTTGATATAATATGATGAAGTTTATATCACATTCAGTTAATTTCTGTCATAATCATTCATTCATTCATTCATTCATTCATTCAATACCAACTATGGGTGCCTACAATGCACCGACCACTGGGCTCAATATTGTCTCTATGAAATTTTCATGACACCAGATAGCTCTTGTAGTGGATTTAATGTCACAATGGAACAAAGCCCTCCCTCCCCTCACCACCACCAGAGGCAGGGTCATTATTATTTCAGACTAATCAGGTTCATGGCCTCACTAGAAATGTTTCCGAGTGGAAATGCTATAATTTTTCAGACAAATTATGGGATCTGGTACACATTTCACTAATGTCACACAAAAATAACCTTCATTTTCCTGGGTACCACAATGATCGGATGGCTAAAAGAAGGGACTACATTGACACATCTTGGTAAGTCATTGTAGAGCTGCCCACACAGCGTCACAATCAAATCCAACCCTGGCCGAGCACACGCAGACCAGACCTGGATCTCTGTCTCTGACCTGTGGTCCCCAGGACTTGTGTAGTGAAAAGGTGTGGGTTTAGGAGCCAGACAGGCCTGGGTTGAAACCCAAGCTCCACTTCTTAAATTGTCAGTGTGACTCTGTAAAGTGAGCTGAAATCTATACATAATGCGTGCTGAATAATATATGCTGAATGGAGTTAAAAATTAGACCTATTATTAAATCCTGACTTACATTAACCTTTACTGACAAACCCTCTCCTCTAGCACTCAGAATCCACTCCATTGATTCAATGGCTACTTACTGAGCACCTAACATGGGCCAAGCAGACACAGAGCAAACTGTTTATTTCAAATTGTGAACAGAATATACAAGGTCTCTGCTTTCTTGAAGCATTCTAGTGGAGACCTAAACAGGTAAACAAACAAATAGCTGGGGCACTTAGGGACATGTCAGAAGAGGCCATCAAAGCACATCAAAGCACAACACCAAAGCTCACCTGCCAAGGCCAAGAAGACAAAGCCAACCGAGACTATGCCCCTACTGAATTAGGATAGGGAGCTACAGTTTTCCTGGAAGTAATTAACTGAACAAGTATTTTTGATCCCCTACATTATCACAGACACTCTAGAGGGCTCTAAGGATATAGCAATGAATAAAAAACTCTGATTACACAATTTTAACAGTGGGTGCCTCATCCTAAAATTATTAACCCATCTGTTCTTACTACTACTACTACTACTACTACTACTAGGCTCTGTTTCAGAAAGCGCCTGCTGGGAAAATCCCGGGGCCAGGGGCACTCACCACCCCCTCCCTGCTCCCCCACTCGGTGGTTACAGACCCTGTGGGCCCTCTGCGCGGCTCGCTCACTGCAAGGCTTCGCATGCCCGTGATGTATGACAACAGAAACCGAGCCTGCTCCACTTGAAATTTTCAATAAAAATACAGATCTAAGTGATGAATATTTTATCTGGGGAAGAAAACAACTTCAGGGCCATTTCTAATAACATGTCAACCTCAGACAGGAGTGGGCGGGAGCTGGAGAGTAACGAGGCGGATAAGCTCGGAGGAACCAGGGCTCCAGCGAACTAGAGAGAGAGAGAAAGAGAGAAAGAGGGGGGCAGAGTCAGAGACAGACAGACAGAGAGGAGGTGGAATGTGGACTGAACAGCTCTGAGCCCAGCCCCGTTTGCAGAAGAAACCAAGGCTCACAGGGAAGAGATCTGGGGAGGTCACACCACAGGGGACAAAGCCAGTCCTCAACCCCAAGGCAGCGAACTCTGGGCTCAGGGGAGAGTACTGTGTGATGAGCTGGGAGCATTTAGCAGGGGCAGGGATGAAACCTGACTCTGAAAGCCCGTCGCTAAGCTAAGTGAGCTGTGATGCCAAAACGCAGATGGTTTGGGCTCACTCCTCCAACACGTGCTCATGCTTCAATTTCCTCTCTTCTGCCCTCACAGGTGTGTGTCTATCTCCATTAACCTGGAAGGTCCTCAACAGAAGAAATAATGTCTCCCTTCCTTCTGGAAGATTCCTGAGGAAAGGGAAGCTGTGTGACCTCTATCCACCCCAACCTCTCTGGGAGCCTCTACGCAGAGTAGGAAGAGGAGCCCAAGCTGAGAGGGGAAGGACAAGCGGCGGGGGCTGCCACACTCTGAAAGTTCAGCGTGGGGTCCAGCATCACAGGACCTGGCCCCTTCCTTCTGGAGCCACTTGGGGCAAGATGCAGAAGCCTCGGACAGAGGGGTGCTGCGGAGCAAGCAATGAGGGAGGAGCCACTCCCAATCCTTCACTCCCGTGCATGTGAGCCCAGGGCTGCACTCAGTGCTGGGGACGCCAGGCGAAGGAGCCCTGCTCCCTGCCCTCCAGTTCACCATCCAGCAGAGAGAGAGAGAAACATTAATAGAGGGCGAGCACAGAGGACAGTAAGAATCATCCTGTGAGGAGAGAAAGTCACGGAAGGCTTCTCAAAGGGAATGATGAGGGTGATAAGTATTTGACGACCACATCCGCTTACTTTCCTGGTTGAGAGCAGGAGGCAGAGTCCCTCCCCAGGAACTGCCCTCAGTCAAGGACAGACGCCTCACCCAGGGGCCCAGCCTCTCCCAGGAGGCAGCTGCATCCATTGACTAGTTATCATTATTTTTTATTGATTTGACAGTTACTATTTTTTTATTGATTTGAGAGAGAGAGAGAAACACTGATTTGTTGTTCCACTTATTTATTCATTCCTTGGTTGATTCTCGTATGTACCCTGACCGGGGATTGAACCCACAACCTTGGCACATCAGGACAACACTCTAAACAACTGAGCTACCCAGCCAGGGGCAAGGGAGATGGCTATTGGGGTCCAGCCTCCTCAACTCAAGGGGGGAAAACTGTAAAGGGCATCCCAGCTCCGGAGTTACCTGCAGGGCCCGTGAAGCATGGTCTGTTTGAGCTGAGAGCAGTTCAGTCTTCCCTTTGCTTAACCCTACTTTCCCCACTCCTTCAAATGTGCTTGTCCCAGAGCACTTCCCAGTAGGGAGTGTGCTCTGAAACCTCCATCTCAGAGTCTGTCTCCCAGATAATCTACTGTCGAAGCACAGGCCACAGGCACAGGTATTCAAGAATGACATCTCCGAGGAGGTAAGTCTGATACGAAAGTTACTTCCAATGTAAGCAAGCAAGGCGCTGATTGTGCCAAAGATGCAAACGCTCTCCCAAAGCACTCGGAAACTTAGGCGAGGCCTGGAGGAATCCCCATGGAAAGTTCCACACTAAGTGCCCGAGTTCTCTTGAAACTTATTCTTGCCACCTGTGTCCCTAGGGATCATCCACACTGTTCAGAACTCAGTTTATCCAGGGAAACAAAATGTTAGAGCTGTCATCAGGATACTAATGGGGAGAAAGTCACTCTCAGGGCCGTCAATAATGCTGCGGGAACGATGTACCTGCAAACTTTTAATATTTTTTTAATTGCTGGTCATGGATGATGAAGGGAATTCACTCACTGCACTATAGCTGGCTGTCACTTCACTAAGCACAGCTTCTTTCCCTAGAAGAGCCTCTTTCAGCCACTTCACGGAAAATCATAGCTCAGGCATAGCTGAAACGGCCTTGGGAGTGAGTAAAAATATTCGGCTTACTTTCCAAAACTCCACCATGACAAAATCCTTGGGGGCGTTTCGTTTCTGCAAAGCTTGCACGTCTATTTACAAAGGCAAGATCCTCGCCAAAGTGCCTTTGTTACCCGAGCAGCCTGGGACCTATAAACCAATTTGTTTTCCTCTCAATAAATCGTTCATTAATGTTGCTATGACATTTAAAGTTTAAAATGGTTTTATGACTTGAGATTTAAAAAGAATTGTTCCAATAAATTTCTTATTACTGAGAGGATTCCTGGCACTTTGATTAAGTGGCTCCTCGTGACGACAAAGTTTTATCTTGAACAATGATGGGGGAAAGCATTAATCACTTTAAAGTCACTGGTGGCTGGTCCTGGGAGCAGCAGCTCAGCTGCCTCTCAGGGGACTAGTTGGAAACACACTTTTAAAAAAACAACAAGAACCCAACTACCAATCTTCTAGAAGGGTTAGAATTTTCAGAATAACCCCTAAATCTGAGCTTTCTCTAAAATGAGGCAGAATCATGAGAACCACCAGTAGCACTGGGTCCCTCCTTCCCACTGCTCATGGATGGACAGTGTGGGCGGAGGTGACACCTCCACTGGGTGTCCTGGGGCAGCACTGAGAACCTCAGCAAGCACTGAAATTTGGTTGCTGGAGTTCGAATCGCATCCTACGAGGAATCTAAGACTTCCAAGAAAAGCTGGGACGTTTCTGCTGAAACCTAAACTCTGTCTAATGTCAGGATTCTCACCACCACCTATGTGTACTAGCTCTGTGTCAGTCTTTAGATTTACAGGGGTGGGGAATCTTTTTTCTGCTAAGGGTCATTTTGATATTTATAACATCATTCTCGGGCCATACAAAATTATCAACTTAAAAACTGGCCTGCTACGTTTGGTCAAACATTTAATTAACTCACCCCTAATGTGATGGCTGGAACTGCTTCTCTTCGGTGAGGCCTTGGCAGGGCCAGACCAGATGATTTCACTTTTTCTAGTGAGTGGCTAGATCCCTTTCCTCCAATGTACTTTTGAATGCACACATATTAGCCATGACTCTCATATTCAAGTGGCCTGTGAGGCTGTTAGAAACTCAAGCCAGCTGAAAAATCAGCCAATGCTGATTTGTGTATTTCGGAATAGAAGGAACTCCCTGCGGCTGGAATTATCAAGCAGCCTTGGGGAAGAAGTAAGACATCAGCAGGGCCTGAAGGGCGAGTGACATTTAGATGATGGGAGACAGGCAGAGCAAACACTGCAGGAACCAGCACAGAGGCCTGCAGCTGGGTGCCTGGGAAGGGTGTCAGACGAGGTGTGGGAGCAGACAGTAAATTTCCTTATTGTTGGCCATGATGGGCCTTTGGTACATGTGTCCCAGGACAAATGGTGACTCATTATGTTATTTTAAAAGGCAGAATGAGAGCAGTGGGGTCCAATTTCACAATTATAATTATTACATTTATGGATATCTTAATTGTTTTCAAACTCTTCTTCATTTTCATCCTGTAATAATTCCATGTGGTAAACAAGGTGTGTATTATTCTACTCACTTTAAAGAGAGGGAAAAATGAGGCCTAACTTGCCCACTACTCCCCCAAGTTAATGGTGAACCTAAAACTCAGGTCTTCTGGCTGCCAGACCCTTCAGGGGATAGATGTCTGCCCATTACTGGCCTTGGAGAATTGTCGAGAGCTAAGGATTTTTGCCCTTCCTCACACCAGTCTTCATACAATTTCAGAAGTACAGGGAGCCCTGCCAAGTTACCCTTCCTGGAGGCCCATGGGCTCTGAATAAACGCCCCTTTAGTATACAATCAATAAAATGCATTCCCTAGAAGGCCTCACTGCCAATGGCTCAATGAGAGAAAGCCTGGCGGTAAAGTTCTAAACCTTCCCACTGGTGAGTGAGGTCACGAATCGTCTGTTGCCTGATCCCTCACACACCAAGAAGAACCGGGGCCCTGGATACGGCGTGAGCAGCAAGGTGTGGCTGGACGCCTGCCCTCCACCTTCTCTGCTCCCCGCCTCACTAGTTCCAGCAAGTCCCCTGGTTCCTACTCTAGGTCCTTAGCTTGGACCCTGGTTCACCCATTTGTTCTTCATTCACTCATTCAACTTACAAAAATTATACTAGGGATTTACTATCTTCTAGGCCTGTTGTAGGCTCTGCCTACTGTCTCTGTTAACCCTTGCATCCCCTTGAACAGAGACCCCGTGAAGCACTGGGCCTCCCGGTCTCCCGCAGCATCCATCTCCAGGACACCAACGAAGGCCACTATCTGGGGGGAGACGTGGGCGTCTGAGTCACAAGCTGCTTTAGAAAAAATGAGATTTTCACAATTCGGTCATATTCCTCACAGCTCCCGACTCAACGTCACTCACACAGCTGGTGTCCAGAAAGTTTTAAACAATCAAAATAGCAACTAGATGATTGGAGTGTCCCCAAATAGAGACCCTTCGAGACCTGCCTGAATGACTGGATAGGAACCAGGTGCCCTTATCACAGCTAGCGAAAGGGCCACCTAGGGGCCAGGGATATAGTTTCTTTTTTGGGTTTTTTTAATCTTCACCCAAGGATATGTTTTTATTGATTTGAGAGAGAGAGTAAGGGAAAGAGAGAGTGAGCAAGTGAGAGAAACATCGAGGTGAGAGAAATATCAATCAGTTGCCTCCCGTACCCACCCAGACTGGGGAACGATCCCACAACCTAGGTATGTGCCCTGATCGGGAATTGAACCCTCAGCCTTTGGGTGTACAGGATGACGCTCCAACCAACTGAGCCACCCAGCCAGGGCAGGGATCAGTTTTCTTAAGGGGGATCATACATGCACTTAGAATATTAAAACTTTTGCTTAACTCTGGTCCTTACAGTGAAATAAATGCAATTTCCCCCAGGATGCTTGCCTGTGAGCAGCAGTGCCATATTAACCCCCGCCCTGTGGGCAACCAGCTCTGAGAACAGCCCCTATGCTTTAGGCAAATGTAAAACAAAACCATCAAACAATAGGTTCATACATGTGTACATAAACATAAATATGCGCTACAGATACAACATGCACGTTCAATATGGTTCAGGATAATATTCTTTTAAACAAATCACTGAGGCAGCAAAAACAGTTTCAGGATGTTATTAGTTTCCTAAACCTACTATTGAAACAGCAAAGAATGGAAAAGAAACTAATGCATTCGCTGGATTGGAGAAGATCAGGATGTGTTCCTCAGATCAATGCCGCCGGTGGGATAACCCTGACTCTGGGAGCCCAGGGGTAGCAGGTTAGTGACAGCAACAAGTCTAAGCAGCTGGAGGCCAATCTCGGGCCCCCATCTGCTTATTTCCCCCCTGGGGGTGGGGTGAGGCTGACAGGCGGGGACCCTAAATAATCCAGGATGCAAAGGTATCATTTCTGCCCATTGTGACAACTTCCTTTCTTACCTGTCTGGAAACAGTTTGAATTTCATCTTCTTTACCTCCCAAAAAGGGGGGCTGGAGGCAGACAGAACAGCCAAGAGGATACCAAGGAGGAGAAGGGAGAGGGAGCAGGGGGAGGAGGGAGATGAATCCACCAGCGGGCCCCCGTTTAGACACGGGGACTCCCAGGGCAGCTGCTGGAATAAATCCCGACGGGCCCCCCGGCCAACCCAGGAGGTGTTCCCCGAGGAGGGTGACGTGGCTGGCCTGGAAGGCTGGGCAGACCCCAGGCTGGGCCGTTCCCCAGGACAGACAGCCCCACCGAAGCTCTGTAAAGTCCCCTGTGGGAGTGGGAGTCCTTCTCTAGGACAGTCAACCTTTACGCATAATGCACATTTCTTCAAAGGGTGGCTTCACTGATTTTGCTCAATTACCAATTTTCGGGGACCACCCTGAGCACCTACAGAGGCGCAGTCCTCCCTGCAGCTCTTCACCCCCAACCATGCACTGCTGCCAGGGGCCCTCTGCGCCCCCCGTGTGGACTCACCGTCATCACAGAGGCCAAAGCCCAGGTCCTGGAGTTGAACTGCCTGAGGAAACATTTGGCTCCTTGGGAAGTCACTTAAATTCTCGGAGCTTTCTAACTTTAGGTAGAGTAATAAAGGTACTTTCCAACTTCAAAAGGTTGGTCTACTATTTAACTGAAATAATACATACAAAACACTTAAAAAGTACCTGAAGCTTAATGAGTACTCAATAAAGGCTGGCTCTTATTGACATCTTTTCTGTGTATTTTGTCAATCGCGAGGAGTCAAGAACTCTTAAAAAGTGAGGAAAATAATTTTTGCAGACTAGAGCATCGAGTGCTGGAATGAACATAGTCCAACTCATTTTATAGATGTTAAAACTGAGGCTGGTCCAAGGGCTGGAGTAACTAGGCCAGCTTTTCACAGACAGGTAGGGGCAATGTGCTGGCTCCTAGGCCACTGTTTCTTCTAAGCCACACAAAGAACATGATGTGCTTAGGTACCAAAACAGAAAGAAATGAAGATATACTTGCAGTCAGGGTCAATGGACTCTTCACAATTATAGTGTGACTATATCTGCAACTGTGTCACTAAGGAAAGTACTAAAGTGCATGTGATAACAGATTAAAATAAAAACATTAGAATTTTCCATGAAAATGTACAACCTTGATGGAAAAGTAATCTCCTCTTTTCAAATCCCTGTTCAATCCACACTATGTACTGCATATTTATTGCCACTCTCTGGGACCTGAAGCACAACTCCCTCTAAGTGGGCTTTACTCTGCGTTACAACTATGCCCATAGGTTTCTCATGCCCAACTCAAATCCCTGCTAAAGCAAAACCCCAAAACAACAACAACAACCCACTTCCCATTGGCTTGCTTGTTTAGATGAGCCCAAGAACACAAGAGTGACAAGATGTGGGGACTGGGGTCGCCAAAGCCCCTAGGTTCACAAAGAAACTGAAGCTTAAAAGGCGAAGAGGGGTAATTTGCTCCATGTCATACAACTGGGTTTTTTACTAAATAATCTTTCTTTAAACACATAAAGGAAATCCATGGATTCTCCCTAATGTCTACTTCATAGTGCTTAATCCCAGTGCTGTGACACAATCTTGCCAGGTCCCATCTCAAGCCCCAGCTTATTGAAAGGAGGCAACACTGGGGTAGAGAGAAGACTCGAGGGTGGAATGGATCTGGATTCAAATCCCCGGATCTTCCTGTGAGGCCTCACAGAGCTCTCGTTTCCTCATTTAGGAAAAGGCAATAACCCACTCTCTTTACTGGATTCACAAAGGATCTGGGGAGACAGCGCCTGTAAAGAGCCCGAGCACAGTGCCCGACACATAGTAGGTTCGCAGTCAGTAATTACCGTGGTTTCTGGAATGGAGTAAAAGTTGCTCAGTGTTGTCTCTAAAATTTTAAATATAATTTATCTATCCATTTAAAAATCGATACTCATTGAAGCAAACACACACATACACGTACTGTGGGAGGGACTGAGAGGGAGGGAGGGAGGGAAGGAGAGGGGAAAAGGGAGAGGGGAGAGGAAAGAAAAATTACCTCTCCCCTCACCATCAAAGAAAACAACACCAGTGTAATATCTCAGTGTATTTTCTCCCAGTTTTCTTCCTGGGCCGCATTGTGGGTGATGACATGTTTGCTACATCGTTGGAGTTATATTTAAATTCAGTTATAATTCTGATGATGAATGCTACCTGGGAGAGAGGCTGTTCTGGACCATCCTTTATGTCACATTACAGGATTATTGCCTAAATGGAATGATGATCCCTAACAGCATTCTTTTAAGTTTCATTCTGGTGCCACTGTGAGCAGAAGCACCAAGCCCCCTGCCACCTTCTGTGTTGTGAGAGCGGCTAGGACATCAGGGTGGTTCACTAGATGGCGAGTCGCCTTGAGGTTTCAGTGATAAATTGAGCATTAAGCCTGATGAGAATCACACAGAGCAATCCAATCTTTTCATACTTCTTCATTGATTTATCATTTTTATTCTGCTTTAGGAAACTTTTTTGATTAAAGGTTGCAAGGCAGTCTACTTAATAAGTCTCTGATTATCTAAAAATGCCCTTGTAGCAGGAACTCTTCTTGACTGAACGGAACAGAGATGTGCTCATGTCCAGGAAGATTTCTTGTAAGGACACAGGACAAAGGACAAAGACTTCATGGGAAGAAGAAAGGAATTGAGACAGTTACTGTGTCTCCTTTCATGATTTCTCTGCTTCTCTCCAATCAGCTGTGAAACTCATTTCCAAAGACCAGCAGTAGCTGTGAACCACCAGGAAACGTTGGGAGTCAGAGATCTGGGTTGGTGGGTGGGGATGGTGAGGGTCTGTGGGCTGAAATGGGCTAAACTCACACAAATGTCTCAGAACAAACATCTTATGGTTATTTACATATTTCATAGCGGCGGCTGCAGAGATCAGCTTACTAAAGCTCTAAAGGTACGATCTCCAATTTAAAAAACATTTAAAGGAATTCCATCACTTTAAGACAGTGGAACCAGTCTGTCATCGGCAGTCTGATGACCAGGGACAGGCAATGCTGGACCAGAAATGCATCCGCTCCCTTTCCCCTCCGGAGGGGCTGAGTGAGGGAGCTGGCTCCAGGCCGGGCACTTGCTGGAATCGCCCTGAGCACCCCCACACTGCTCTTCCAGGCTCTGAGATTCAGAACCAAGGGGGTCAGGCTATTGGCTTGCAGATTCCACAGTGTTTTTATTTTCAGTGGCCTGGTCACAACGGAAACCAGGCTGGTGATGATGCCTCTAGCACATTTGTGTTGTTGTTGCTGCTGCTTTGGTTTCATCTGGAACGTTGTACATTTTGTCTGTTTTTTAACTCTTGGAAATACACCCGTGGGTATGCCATATACACAGTGATTCTCCCCCACCCCTCAAATAATTTTCAGCCAAAAGTTTTGCTATGTTTCCCATGTAGATACAGCACAAGGAGGGACACACACACACACATAGACACACACATACACACACAGCAAGAACGTCCCTCAAAGTAGCTGCTGTGATAAAAGGCCAGTCCATGTCTGACATCTGATGAGCGGACAGAGCTACCTGAACGCCAAGTGACTGGTCTTCCCTCTCCTACTAGCCTCCTTCCCTAACCACAGGGATTTCAGCCAACGTCCAGAAAATCATCAATTAAGAAAAAGACATTATTTTTTACATGTCTATTATATTTCTACTAATCCTTGAAAACAGGCTACTTTTTCCCCACCTTAGCAAAGAGCATGAAGGGATCACCATGTTTCCCAGCCCCTCACCCCACTCCCACCCACCCCCCGGACGGGATGAGAGTACAGAGATTAAAGCAACAGGCTGGGGATTAACCTTACAACACTTTACAATGGTACCAATTTCTCCCCCGTAGATCATCTAATCCAATCCTCACAAAACCCTGCGATGTAGTCACTGTCTTCCCTTGGCGGGTAAGGAAGTGAGACTGACACAGGCACAGTCATGACAGGCGGCAGAGGTGCTGGAATCTGAGGCCCAGTCCTGTAACCCAGAGCTCTATGGCCAAAAGCAACCCTCCTGCGGGCTGGGATTCTATCTTTCCAGTGGTTCTGAGAGAGGCTGCTGTGCCCTTCTGTGGTGCCCCAACAGAGCTGGGCAATCCCACAGAAAGCTGGGGGCTGGTCAGGAAGACTAGTTAGGGACATGTGAATGCAAAGCCAACCCTCTACCAAAGAGTGAGTTCCAGCAGTGCATCCTTCTAGTACATCCCCGGAAAGAAAGCAAAGAGGGACTCACCCAGTCTAGACAATCCTTGCAGATGGCCAGGAAGTTAAACGCGGCATGTGCGAGTCTATGAGCATCTTAGGAGAGATGTGATCAGGAAATGTAGACCCTATATACCTGGGCTTTCTCTAGGAATTCTGTCACCGCTTAGATGCATAGGAAAGGAGGAGATTTGCGGAGTGGGGGGCTATTTTATAAAAAGACCATGCAATTAAACAAACAAATAAATTATAAAACCCTATGGGGGAGAAAATGTATCTATCTCTGCTCTGTGTGGTGTAAATAATCATCACCCCATGTCCGCAGGTAACTGAGATAATGTAACAGGAGCGCACAAATCCTCCAGGGCACCCCGGAGTGGCACGGCATGAAGTCTGAAAGAAAAAATCCTTAGGCTCTGCCTGAGCCATAGGGGCCAGGAAGGGGTCGGAGGCCACTGCGGGCCCGCAGGTGCTCCGCAGTACAAGAGGAGCCCCTGGGAGAGCCTTGAGCAAATCGGTGCTGGGGCAGCCAGCAGGTGTGGAAGGACCTTCTTCCACTTTATGCCACAGGCTGACGTCCCTGTACCCCCACTGTCCCTATGGGGTTGACAGGCAGCAACAGCATTCCCATCTGCCTTCTCTCCAGTCTCTTCCCCACCGCCTTCTCCCACAGTGACATTAGTAACCAGCAAGTATTCCGTGCGGTGACACCGTGCTGAGCTTCCAGGTGCCAACACAGACTCATTTCAACTAGGCCGTTTTTGGGGGGTTTTTTTGCTCTTTCAGTCAGGGTTGGTTTTTCAGAAATTTAACAAAATTCAGTGCAACCAATTTACCAAGCTCTAAATTTCCTCATTAGAGAAAGTCAGGGATACCAAAGCAACGGAAAAATCTCTAAATCTCATGTATCCAGTAGCTTCGTTGGCAGGACTACAGAACCCTTTCAAAGATCCCCGATTTAAAGTGGTGAGGGCATCGCTGGATTCCGTTGCCCTCGAAAACATACCTGTGGGCAGACTGCGCGCACGGGGTGAGAGAGCTGCCGCCCACCTGCCTGCCCAGCAGGTGCACCAGAAACAGGGCAGGGAGGCTCTCGGCAGGGGAGCTGCAGGTCGGCCGTCAAGCTCGGAGGTCATTACAAACACAGTTTAGCACCGCAAAGGCTATCTCCAGATGTGAGCCACGGGGCAGCCCCCTTGACCCAGCTGTTTCCACCCCGCCTGCTGCCTGGGAGCCGACTAGAACGGGAGGGGCTGTCTTTCGAAGCAGCAGCAGGGCCTGCACCGCTAGAGCCGCAGAGCTGCCCACGGGGGCGCCACGCTCCTCTCCTCTCCGCCGTCCGCCCGCATCTCATCCAGCTACCGCCCCTGGGCCAAAAGCTGAGGGTCAAGACACTTATACTAAACAAAATGCTGTGCTAGATGTCATGGGATTTTCAAATACGAAGAGAAAAGGTAAGCGTCCAAAACGCTCATGCACAGAATGAGGGAGAAAGAACTGCCCGGCCATATTCCAAAAAGTAGGGTGGGAAGAAAAGAAACAGTCCAGTCTTGGCTCAGCAGATTGAGTACACATCCAAGTGCCATTATTCAGTTATAAATACTGTCCCCAGGATTTGTCCCCCTCTAAACATTCCCCAGTCAGCCTCCTCCTTCCTTCCTTATTCCACGACAGGTAGAGAAAGCAGGAGCTCTGGCACTTCCCGGGGGCTTAATCCTTCTGATCATGTCATAAATACCTGCTTTCCCTCTCCAATTAGACTACAGAGAAATTAAGCAGTGGCTCACGTTTCTGTCCCCTCATTGGCCTTACTGTAACCTGCAGAGAGGAGGAATTCTGTGCGTGATCCTGAATGACACAGAAAATCTCGTGTTTTAAACTCTGGCGGGGGCCTCAAGACGACCAGAGTTCTTGGATTGCTCACGTGCTTACAGGAATTTGTCTACTTCCATCAGCCACAGAATGCTATAGTTACGTAAAGTCCGAGTTAGAAGAGACCTTTTAATTCAGAAGATATTTTACAGATGAGTGGCGGATGCTCAGAAACTTAAAAAGGTTTTCCCAAGGCCATGAAATGAACCGAAAAGCCAGGACTAGAATCATGGGCCTCTGGGACAATATATATTTGCATCTCATCCCAACTGAATACTTTGTTTGTGTAACCAGATGCACGTCCTCAGCTAAATGCTTTCCAGTTCATTATTTAGCTTTAAAAATGATTAGAAGATTCAAAAATAATTATCTATTTCCATTTCCAAAGTGGATTTCAGTGCAATGGACTCCATGATTTAAACACATACAAATGTCACTCTATGAAAAACACGTTGTCTGCAAATGACCTCTCAATTAGAAACAGATGCTGTGGGCTTTCGGATTCTAGTGTTTTTATTTTAAATGGCCTGGTCACAGCCGAAACCAGGCTGAAGGTCCACTGCTTTTTCTACTCATGGTCCATGTTGAAGGTGTGACCTTCCCTTGGGATTTCATGTTACTCCAGAGTATCCTGCTGGTCCAGAGCATGCTCCTGAATCTGTCCTCTCAGTAAAGATCATTCCACCTTTGCCACTAAGCAGGTTCCACACCGAATTTGAAGGAGGAAAGGGACCGTGTAGGTTGCTGAGTAGGGTTTCCAGCCTATAGTAGATATTAAAACCATCTGATGAATACATGAATGGATTCATGCACTCAGAATGATGGATCTCACCATTTAATATGTATTTGTTTGATTTAACTCCCTTAGAGGGGAAGAGTAGAGTTGACACATAGGGAGTTAAAAAGGGTAGATAAAAGTTCCATTTGGGGCAAGCTGAGTAGCTAATAAGGTGGCTGCTGATGGTTCAAGTAGGAGACAGAAATACAGTAGAACACTCAGCATCTCTAAAAGGCATGTGGGGAAATGGCACTGCCATCCAGACCAGTGTTAGCCGAGAGAATGTTCTGGCTGTAATGGGAATGTTCCATAGCTGCACTGTCCAATATGGTAACCAGGATCTACATTTGCTATTGAGCACTTAAAATGTGGCTACTGCACCTAAGGAACTGAATTTGTAATTTCCTTGAATTTTAACCAATTTAAATTTAAATAGCTACATGTGGCTAGTAGCTACTGTACTGAATAGTGCACATCTGGACAGCAGATGCTGCTTTCTAATGCTAAAAACACTAACGCTGCTCATCAGAGGCTGTTGAATTGAGAGAGACCTTAGAGCTCATCAGGCATAATTGTCTCATTTCACAAATAAGAAAACAAAGGCCCTAACAGAAGTGACCTACACAAAATCGTTGCAGCAAGAGAGCCGTAAGGCAGAACAGAGCCATGGTCTTCTGCACCTGACCCAATCCCTTTCCATTTCACAGGCTGCTTCTGTCACTGATGCAAAAACAGCTGCAGTTCTGTTTAGTTCTAGTGTGTGGAGTGAATGCAGCTTATGGGCCAAGCCCACAAAAGGTCAAGTACTTCCCCTGCAGAGCTAGACATCCCAAACATCACTGGATAAGTAACTATCTCGGGTATTGTAGTTGCAAATAACAGAACCGACTCTAGTTAGTTTTACTCTGAAAGGAACTTATTAAAGAAGCTCCAGCAGTTTGCACAATCTCTGAGAGAGAGTCTCAAAGCCAGGCTTGGAGGCTATGCAGTCAGGAGCTGTTGACAAGTTACTCCACCACTGCTCAGATGGGGCCCTACTGTGCCTGCCAGTCACCAGTGCTGGGCCAGGGCTCCATCCCAGGACTGCGGTCAACGCTGGACATCACTGCTTCTAGGCTCATCAGAATTCACTCCAGGTCCCACCTCTGCCCATGTTATTCTCAGTGGGATCTAAATCGAGGGAGGGGGACCCGAGACCCTTGCTGCAAGGAAATAAAGCAAGTTTCTTGCTTCTGCCTCGTATGGCAGCCCCACAGGCAGAAAACTACTCCAGACATAAGAAAGAGAATTCTAAAAAGATGACAATCATCACTACTGAACAAATGTCCTACCAAGTAAATCACTTATCGGCACTGGTTTAGACCATGGATCTTACAGCCCACCCTGCTCAGCAACATCCCTGACTCAGAGCTTTTTACACTTAAAATTATGTCTCTACCTTGGAAGTTTTCTCAATTTAATTCAACAGTGGCTCTTTTAATTTTTTTTAAAAGGTATATTTATTTGTTGGAACATCTGTATTGATAGATGCCGTATATGGTAGGCAGTGAATTAGAAATATCATCTCTCAGAGCATAAAGGGTTTCATTTCGTGTGTTGTTGTTTTTAATCTGGATTTTTCTCATTAACAAACCCAATATAGCACAGCCATGAAGATAAATAATTCTAACAAGTTTTTCCTCAAAAGTGGAGCAGTAGGATCAAAGTGAGCGTGGATCTGAGAAATTGTCTAAGAACTGAAAATTAGTGTAATGTGGGCACAATCACCAAGGCCCTTCCATCCTAAACATCTACAAAGCCAAGAAAAGGTCCCCAAATCACTCGCACGTGTTAGAATCTAGGGGGGGACAGAAGTGCTGTCTTCTACAGTGACAGTGATAGGAGAAGCTAGGAAGGGGTTTGTTTTTGACAAGAAAAGGGAGAACACACCACCACATAACACAATAGCTTTCATGAGTGAACCTGATGGAGTTCACTCCAGGCAGCCCCAGAGAGGGAACTGGCTTTGTAGATTCAGGAGACCCTGTCCTAAGGCTGGTTGACACCCACCTGAAGTGGCACCAAGACAGGAGCATTGAGGGCCATAAACTAGGTCTTTGGAGACCCCACAGATAAAGTGCCAGTGAAGGAGTGAGAGCCTGGGCTTGCTGAGAGCTCACAGGACACGGTGGTTACGTGACCCCCACAAGAAAGCTGCAAAACCTCCGTCCCAAGTAACTGCCCAGCACCAACCCCACTGCTTCCAGCTGTCCTCGCTTCTGGAGAGAGCCTGTGACCATGTCCCACAACTGTTTGACTGCCTCTCAGTTCATGTCCACATGTATAATTACATCTCTTACAATATGCCAAGCAGACATAAAAAGAAGGAAAGTAAAGGATTATTGAGGGCTATTATTCCTGAACAGAGTAGCTGTCATAGTGGCTGGCTGTCAAAGAAGCCTCCCTGAGGAGCAAGGACAGGCCTGTGTCACCGAGCGCCAGCCTGCGGTAGAGCAAGGGGTTATGGCTGAGGTTCCAAAATCCCAGCTTCGCCAAATTCCCAGCTCAGCCTGTCACAGTGAGTTTTGGAAAAAATAAATCAGATCATGTTACTCCCCTACTTAAAACCCTCCAATGGCTCCAACTGTCCTTAAAAGAGAACCCAACCCTCTTCGCAGTCTGGCTGTCACCTCTTCCTCCAGACTCATGGGGACTCCTTGCCACACGCTCTCCAGCCCCAGAGGCTCCCTTCCCTTCTATGCCTCAAACCTGCTACTTCCCATCTCAGGGCCCTGCTGCTAGCCCTTCCCTCTGCCTGTCTCCACCTAGTCCCAGGTCTTCCCCTGGCTGCCCCCTCCTCACCCATCTCTCAGCTGAGTGTCACCTGCAGCCTCAAAGAGGCCAGTCCTGCCCATCCGACCCACAGTGGCTCTCACACCTTGGCCTCCATTGCTCGCTTACTTGTTTGCTTGTTTATGCTCCGCTTTCACTCCTGGAACACAAGCCAAGTGAGGGCAGGGACGCTGTCTACCTCAGGATTGCTTTTAGCTTGGCTCTTGGAATAGCGCTTAGACCACTTAATCGGTATCATAAATAACTGGATTAAACGAAAAGGAAAGGAGATGGTTACTAGGTCTTTTCACATTTTTGAAAATTAAAATGTATTCATTCAAACATTTTTAAGGGCCCTCTAGACATTAGACACTATGGTACTGTGGGGAATACATGGACAAGTCAGACCCTGACCTCCAAGAGCTCCCTGTCCAGGAGGGATGTAGGACATGCCCAGAAAGAACTCTGTAAGGGTTCTTGCATATGTATTTGAAATGGGTTTAAAAGCCAAATATAAACAATATAGAAAACACGGTGAATATTTTTCTGATTTTTAAAATGCATAAGCAATGAAAATTTAAAAAGGGGAAATGACAAGTTTAATCTTTCCAACAAGATGGAAGAGGGATGGCTCCAGGTCTTCTTTTAAAAATCACGATAGCAGCCTGAATCGCTTAAAACATTCCCGAACCTGAGCAACTTAGAGGGGTTAGATGGACAGGTAGAGCAGTCACAATACACCTTCCTAAAAGGGCTGGCGCCGCTACAGTTCTGGGTAAAATGGAAAATGCCTCAGTCAGCAAGAATCGAACCAAACCTCACCAATCATTCTTATGTTCTTGCCCAAACTAAGCTAAGCTCAATTTAAACAAGCCACCTTATTATCGCAAATGAAACAGAGCTGCTTTCTCCTACCATCTCTTCTCCCAGGTTGGTCACTGTCTCCCTTTTCCTTCTGTAGCGTGACATTAACAACTCCAGCCAACAGCCTTCTTCCGAGGCTCTTCGTAAGTGAGCTGCGATTACTGTCTTCCCTTTGATTTCTGGAAGATGCGGAAGGACTCAGCTCACCGAATTTTCCATCATCATAAAACGCCAGTATCAGAAGTGCTCCCACTTCGTTCAACGTGACATCTCCGTCTTGCGCAGAGCCTGTGACCACCGTTTGACTGCCTCCCAGTTCATGTCCACATGTGTAATCACATCTCTTACAATATGCCAAGCACTCCATCCACTTAAAAGGAAACAAGTCCCTCCTTGCCGTTGGCTAGGCTGAGATCACAGATAGGGCTCTTGGCTTTGTAGAAATTTGCCGTTCATTCCAGAGAAGTCGGCGTTACTTCCATCAGCGTGAGCGACGCAGCTGATTCATTTCAGGGGTGCTACCTACTTGCTACTGTGCCAAACACTAAGCACGCAGGATAGCCCCACGAACCAGAGTTCTTGTTCAGAGCTTGTTGGAGCCAACGAATGGACTTAATTTTATTTTTCCAAAAACCTATGCCAATTTCTCCACCATCTCCTCTTTTACGAGGGGAAAATGATTTTCTTCTCTTGGCCATCACTGGGAGAGAAGGGTTCTTCAAGTACCACCCCGTGGCTCTTCGCTCTTCCAGCCCTCTCCAGTGCCCCGGGATACATTTACGGGAAGAAGCCTTTGCTCTCTGGGGTACAAGGGCACCTCTCGCCGCCTCTGCCTCCTCGGCCCCTGGCAATCACACTCTGCTTCTCTCCAGCCAACAGAAACCACTTTTCCTAAGTCTAAAGGACACTTAAGACCTGCTGGTGGCTAAACAGCAAAGCGTTGCTCCAATTTAAAAAAGGGAAAAATCCCACTCAAACGTCCCTCTCCACCAGCTGCCAAGGGCTTTCTTTCCTCCCCATTCACAGCTTAACTTCTTCAAAGTGTTGTCACTCACCCCACCCTCTTGCACCTGGCCTCGGGGTCACGTTCCAGCGAAACAGTTCTCACTGAGGTGCCCAGTGACACACCACGCTCAGTCCCCAGCCGGCTCGATCTCCCAAACTAGAAGCAGAAAAGACCCATTTTCTAACGAGGGCTGAAAATAAATAGGTGACACCCCCACCTCACCCTGGGACTTCTCAGAGATGGAGGTCTGACAGCTCCTGGGAACCACCTCCACCCCACACACTTCCTCTAAGCTGGGCAGATACAGAGGAAGGGGCTCCTTGGTGTCCCTAAGCTCCCGGCTTAGTGGGGAGTGCTGCCATGGGAGGGGAAAGAAGAGGCCTCATCACAGACACCGGGCATGGCTGCAAGAAGGGGAGACTGACCTCTCACTCGCCAACTGGATAAGCAAGGGACATGTTATTTGCTCTGTGCCTACCAGACCAGGGGAGAGAAAATTGCCAAGAGATGGCAGGGCAGAAAGAAGCTGCTCTCCCCACCGCTTGGTTCACCGAACACAGACTTAGGTGACTACTTAGGCAGAGCATCCTCCCAGTACCACGAAAAAGGGCAAGAAGATCCCAGCACCAGTTTATTAGAGGGACTTAACCATGCCTCTCCCCTCCCCACCCAGCACAGGAGACAGGGCTGACACCCACAGGAAGGAAAGAGAGGAGGGGCCCCAGGGCCAGACCACCCCTCCTCCCCACTTCGAGTCACACACAGCAGCCTGGCAAGTGATAATCTCAGAAAAAGCTCTAAGTCGAATGTCTGTTTTTCTCATGATGGTATTGCCCGATATATCCAAGTGAGTGGCACACGGAAGGCTTAATAATTACTTGTTGAATAAATGACCAAGTAGCTTCTTACTAACCCTCACCTTCCTGGCCCTTTTTGCCTCATTTCATTCATTCCCTCCTACCAGAAATGTCTGTTGAAGGTTAATACCATCCAGTGTAGTCATGGAAAGGCGACCAAGGCATGTTCCCTGCCCTCGAGAAAGTTACTGGAGAACATAAGAAAAGTACAAACCTGCATCCACAGCGAGGGGTGATGTGAACAGCAGCACGGCGGTCATACTAAGCACCAAAGACAGGGGCTCAGAAATCCAGACCACTCCCTGAAGTATAGACCCAGGCAGCCTTTCCTCATCGGTTTCGATACGGAATTCCCATGCCTGCCCTTCCCATGACTTCTGGTGCTTTATCCCTCCTGCGAAAATGCACTTACCCTTGATGTGCCAAGGGTAGCAGTGTACACGCTATGTGCAACATCCTGGAGAAAGCCAGGACAATCCCTCGTCCTCGGGTCTGGGGTATACTGAGCGGATTTCAATGCACAGCCCAGGATGAGGCCCTGGAGAAAGGACAAGGTACGTATGGCCTTCCGTGGAACTCCACCATGTGTAGGCCGGCTCGGAGGAATCGCGGTTGGTTTAGGACAAAGGTAATGCCGATCATGTCCAGTTCCCCTCGGGAGCATCCTGCCCACAGGGAGGTGGTCATGCCTGTGGAGAACTGAACCGCCTTTCCCAGAAGTCACCTGACTTACAGACTGCTGAAGAGCAGACTCTCAGTCAGAATTAATTTGCATTTAGAGCCAGGAGCTTGCAGAAAGCTCATCACTCTACATGACTTCTGGTTTCCCTGTAATCTTCAGCTTACAGTGAACAACCATTATTGCTTCCCACATATATTTTTGACAGGCGTTTTAGTGAAAATTTTTCACCTCTGTTAGACTAATGCATGCTCAATATAAAAAAAAAAAAATCTAGAAAATACAGCAAAGTTGATAGAAAAAAAAATCTCATGCATATTTTTATCAGCATTGCTAATATTCTGGTATATTTCCATTTAACCTCTGATTTAATAGCTACTTGGAATTAATAAGCCAACTCTGCTAAAAATCACCAATAAATAGGATATAAACTGCCATCTGTAATCTCTTTCAATTATGAACACGCCATATCTTTATGACTATAAAACAACCAATAGATTCAGTTTAAAAAGCTTAAATTCAGTGGGAAAACTGGTGACGTGGGTCATTTAACGCATGAATACAAGTTGGCACTCTTCTGTTTGTCTTTCCAGATGCCCAAAGGTTAGAATTAAGTTTGTTCAAGTTCTTGGTTAACTATCACTTCAGATATAAACCCCTTTAAACATAAATTTCTTTTGATTATTTAAGAAGGACTGTTTAATCTCGTGTGATTCTGGGATGCACCAAAAAACAGAGTGCTAATGGTGTTTCCTTGACAAGTATACAACTGCCCACATTTATCAAGATATTGAACAAGAATTTTATTTTCATCTTTCTTCCCTAATAGGCAGGCTACTCAATAATATTGAAAATAAAAATTACTGGCTTACCTGATTAAGAAATCATGAAGTCCAACGTCAAAATACCTGTTCAGAGGAGACATAGACAAGTCTATCAATAGAAGATATTTACAGAAATGGTGAACTTGACCAAATATATATAATTTACATTCAGAGCATGGTGAATAAATGGATTACTCTATGACTGTCCGGCCTCTGGAGCAGCCGCAGCAGCATCACCTGGGAACTTGCTGCACATGCAAATTCCCAGGCCCCACCTCAGACCCAACAATGAGATTGAACAGTGCTCCGAGTGATTCTCATAAAGAACCACCACTCTATGACGGCAAAAGTACTTGGGGAAGCCTAAGATCTCTCCAGAAATTAAGGCCCTGGGGGTGGATGGACCGGGTACCTTCCATTTTTCCAAAAGGTGAGTCCTTTCATAACACTAGTTGTCTCAGATGTTCAAAAATAAGTAAAAAATACTTAAATATATTTAAAACTACATTGGCCAAAGGGAAGAATAGGAGAGGGGAAGGCTGAGATCTGATCCTTCCTGCCCCTCCCAGCCAAAGTCCCCACAGTTTTCCCCAGGGAGAGCAGCCCTGTCCCCACCTGGGTCTGTCCAAAGGAAGAGAGCAGAGCAGCTCCACGTACTTGCTGGTGAGTCTACCACTGAGTGGGGCCTCACACCAGGCATCCAGTAAGCCCTGGGCTGGGGGTGGAGTAAAAAGACTGCCTGGCCAGAATCATGAAGCTGCTGCCCACCAGGCATTATGACTACTTCTAACATCTAGATAGTGATTGTGTCCTCTCCCCCTCCCCCGCCAGGCTGGCCTCCAGGGTTAGTGATCTGCCTGAGTAAAGCCTGAGTTCATTCTGCCTCTAAGGACAATGAGCAGTAGACACAGAAATTCACCCTCAAGTGGGGTTTGACTGCCCAGGCCCTGACTCTCCCTAGCTCCCAGCTCCACCCCTGCGTGTATCCCAGGAGCACCCAGCATGCCCAGCACCTCAGCCCACCGGACATATGGCAGGCGACGACTGACATTAAAACAGGATTCCTTGTGGGGTGGCTTTAAATGGCAAGGCTCTTTTATGTACTGGAGCATCTATTTGCAGATCATGGACATGGGGTAGGTGAGAACAGAGAAACAAAGGCAAACATAATAGTTACCACTTGAACCATTTTTAGATATTCGGTTCAATGGCATTCAAGTGCATTCACAGTGCTGTGCAACCATCACCACCATCCATCTCCAGAATTTTTCCCATCTCCTCAAATGAAACTCTGGGTTTCCTTTTTACCAAGGTGAAGCTGATTTCGGCTCCTTCCAAAGGGCTCGGGGGTGGGGCCTCCTCTGTGGGGCTGTGTCTTTCGTTTCAAAACACAAGCAAACCAAGGAAATTTCTAGAAATATGTTCTCCTTAGCTATCCTGTACAGACAGATGGAGCTAGGTCAGGGATGGAAAAAGCCCTTCCTTCCTTCCTTCCTTCCTTCCTTCCTTCCTTCCTTCCTTCCTTCCTTCCTTCCTTCCTTCCTTCCTTCCTTTCTCTTTCTTTAGAACTGTATACCAGGCACTGCATACAGAGGCACTCTGTACATTATCTCTTTTAATCCTGTTTAAAATCCGCCCCTGTTTTATAAAGCCACATGTACTTATCCCCAGCCACAGAGCTAGTAAATTGAGGAGTCGGGATCTAGCTCAGGGTACCAGCTGCAAGTCTGTGCTTATTGCCTTCATGTATTCAGCCACTGTCGCACTTAAGCAATATTTACCACGTGCTTCCAATGTGCCAGGTAGCAGGAAGTCAGCAGTGCAGAGCACATAACCCCCGGCAAAGCAATGGCAAAGCCAACACTAATTTCCATACAATGAGATCAGTATCAAACATTCTCTCCCTTCCTGGATTGCAAACTCCTTGAGGGCACCAAGCAAATTCTCAAGAACTATCTGTTGCCCTGGCTGGTGTGGCTCAGTTGGTTGGGCGCTATCATGGGCACTGAAAGGTTACCGGTGGGATTCCCAGTCAGGGCATATGCCAGGGTTGTAGGCTCGATCCCTGGTAAGGGGCATGCAGGAGGCAGCCAATTGATGTTTCGCTCTCACATCGGTGTTTCTCTCTCCCTCTTCCTCTCCCTTCCAATCTCTCTCTCAAAATAAAAAAGTAAAAGAGATACCTAGTGAGTGAATCAACATGTGAATGATACGTGGTAACAAGGCACCAATGCCTCTGTCTGCTCTGGCCCTTCTCACCATACACTGCAGATTGAAGACGCTCAAAAGTAGTTATTTAACACATCAACCATTACATGTAAGTATGTAAGATAAACACCCAGAGATAGAAACGGGGCTTTTCTTCTGAACTAAGACATCTGACAAAGTGTAGCACAACCATTCTCACCTTTAAAAAAATAATCTCATGCCACCAGCGCACACACAGTAAGCCAGTTTTCCTCATGAGGACCCATACTCGATCCTATTCACTTCATTCTGGCTCCTTCCAGAAATTAAAAAGAGGAAATCTTTTCTATGTGTACATGATATGAAAATGTCATCTGAACAATCAATTGTCAGCAGCAATGGGAAGTGGCTTTCAGCTTGATATACGTACAGAAGGGGACTTTCTAACAAGTTGCAAGGCCCTAACGAGGCAATAAATTTCCCATGAGGGATGGGTGTGAGCCTGAGTTAAAAGGGTATTTAGAGGAGACCAAGCCATCAGATAGAAAACTGGAATGGATGACCTTACAGGCTCCATCTGGCCTCAGGCTTCCTGTCGTAGTCACTTTCAGGAAGCATCTCTAAGAGTGAATCCTAACTCCCACAGCGGCAGCTCTTGTCTAATATCCATCCGCAAATGAGCGGGCTGATGCAGCCTGATGGTTTATTTATTATGATGATGACTTCTATTCTTGTTAGGGCCTCACAGTGCATCAGAATTAGGCTCCTGGCGCCTGACTAGATGGTGCTGAGCATATGTTTACTCACTGAGCCAGAGACTTAAATATCCTCGCGTTCAGCAACCCCCTTTGACAGAGGAGTGTCAGGCCCACTCAGCATGTCTGTGGCAGGACTCAGGCCAGAACCCACAGTAGGCTCTAGGATTTGTCCTGCTCTTCCAGACGGCCTGCCTCTCAGGTCCTGGTCCTTCTGCTCAGGCTGATCTTGGCTGTTGGGGAGCTGGGGTTAGAAAAAGCAATGAACTGGGGCCAGAACCTGCACCTGCCACACAACCAATGAGCTAAGTTTTCAAAGCACAGTTGTTATGGCCACTTAGCATGGCCCATGCAGGGCGGTATTTACATGAACGACCACATTCAGATCTCAATCCTTGTCTCAGCTGCAATTTACAGCCCTCACAGGTTTTCATCTCCAGACTGTCTATCTCATCAGTGGGTTGCAAAACTCTCACATTCCTGCCTAGGACATTTGAAAACTGACTTAGAGAACTGGAAGTAAAAACCAAATCAAATCGCCATGAGAAGGAAGTATATACCTAGACTCAGGAAGCCTTGATTAGTACTAGCTGGGCTACCCAACTTAGTTTCAGAGAGTGGTAAAGATCTTAAAGTGTGTCTGCTCTAACCTCCTCGCTAGAAAGATCAGGAAATGGAGGGTAAGGAAGATGGAATAGTGTAAAACATAAATATGTAATAGTGGCAGAGCCGAGGCTAACAGACCAGGCCCGCCAGGCCCAGTTCTTTATTCAAAGAGTCACACCACTGCCCACCGCTCAGTCTCGGTCCACGTCTTTGTTTTCTGAGAATGCCCGAGACACACTGCTTGGAACAGGCTTCCTGATGGCACCATACAGTAACTGGCATCACATCATGCCATCTCCGCCTCCGTCCGTAAATGTCATGTGAGTACAGAGTCTGCGGGATGCCGCTCCCTCACTTCCTTAGGTTCCTTCCACAGTCTGGCCAAGGCTGGATCTAACCTGCATATCAGTCTGAGATTCAGAGCCTGCTGACAGTCAAGAATAAAAAGGGATGCTGGGAAAACAGGGAAAAGTGAAAGTGAACTTAGGTCAGTAAGACCCCAGCGGCCATATGTTTTTACTTAGTGGTGTGTTTTCGACTGGCTTCTAAACTGTTTAACTAGAGACATCTGGCCTGCTTAGAGTCAAATAGCGCTTTAAAGATAATTTGTCATTTTTCAGGAACGCCAGTAAAAACAAAAAAATATCAGCTAGGGTTGCTAAAACAGATTTGTTTTTCACAGCAGGGTGTATCAAATTATATTTAAGGTCATGTCTACACTTTCCCTATAAGATTCCTCTAAGTAGGGCACACCTCTGTGTACGGAATAACCCCGCTGCACAAAACATAAAAGTTTAATTATACCCCATTCATCTACAGGGAGAATTTCTCACAAGCTCACTGCTTAGACCACACTCCCAGGCCAATAAGCAAGCAGGAAAAAAGGCAGGGAGTGTAACTCCTGTCACGAGCCCACATGTTACATTCTACAAGAAACTTGAATCCAGACACACAGCTGTGCATAAGGTCGGGCCACAGATTTGAAGTGAGAAACTCACAAACAACAGATACACTTAGCAGATGACCAGATAGGTAAAAGATACAAGCTACAGACACCAGGCTCACTTTATTTAGGGGTGCGAAGTCCCACACAGCCTATTTAGACTTCAATTGTATTGCCTCACTATAAAAATCACTAGTGTTCATATTCAAGATCTGGAAGTCACTGGTAATTAACCATGGGTGTACAAGAGTATCAATAGTAGGGGCTCTTAAATGAGCTTCTGCCAGCTCACTTGCAGCTCTGTCCAATGGTGCACAATATTAGACACTATAGAGCAGGGCTTTTTCATACGACCCACATTTAAAAAATATATGATATATCTCAACCCAATAATCACAAGTATATAGAGAGGCTGTGGTAACCAGGCTTTAAGACGGCCCTCAATGGTCCCCACCTCCTGGCATTCACACCCTTGTGCAGTGCCACTGTACCTGTATTGGTCTGTGCGACTAACAGAAGAGAAGAGAATCGTGGCTAAAGTGATGATGTGTTACTTCTGAGAGTCGGTTATAAAAGAGACTGTGGCTTCTGTCTTGCAGATGCTCTCTGGTTCTCTCTCTCAGGCCATGTGCTCTGGTAGAAGCCAGCTATAGTATTATGGGTAGCCCTAAGGAAAGCCCACACGACCAAGAGCTGAAACAGGAGTCAACAGCCACAAGAGCGAGCTCAGGTGCGGATCCTCCAGCCCAGTCAAGACTATAGCCCTGGCCAACCGCTTGTGTCAGCCTGAGTCAAACCATTCAACTAGGAAGCTTGTTTTAAATTGCTAAGTGTGGGGGTAATTTGTTACATGGCAATAGATAACTAATACAGGTATATAGCTGAAACAAAAAGTTTCAAGAAAACTTACCTTTACTCTGAACAATGCATAGTGACATTTCTATTCTATTCCATTTTTTCAAAATGCATCTGTAACCCACTGAAACAATTATGACCTACCAGTAGGTTATAACCTGACTGATTCAATAATATACCAAGTATCCAGAATCCCATATATACATATATGTATAACTTATATACGAGAGAGCCCGGGCTCATTAGTCTTTGGTCTTCTTTTCTATATACTCACTCCCCCGATAGTCTCACCACCCAGCCTCAGGGCTTTAAAAGCTAGCTATATGCTAAAAACTCCCAGGATGATATTTCCAACTCAAACCTCTCTCTTGTATTCCAGACCCATGTGTCGCCCTAATTATTAAACATCTCTCTTGAATGTCTACAAAAATTTAAACTTGGCACATCCAAACTAAACTCGTAATCAACCCCTCGCATCTCTTCCTCCTGCAGCCTTCCCCATCTCAGTTGATGGCAACTCCATCCTTCCAGCTGCTCAGGCTATAAACCCTGCAGTCATCCTTGCCTCTCTAATCCCCACATCCGATCCATCAGCAAACCCTGTTAGCTCTACTTTCAAAAATATATCCAGAATCGAATGACTTCCTACCACCTCCACTTCAGCAACCTCTCATGGACTCACTTGCTCTCCTAAAGGCCATTCTCAACAGAGCAATGAGAATTATTCTTTAAAAGCCCAAGACATATCACTCCTCTACTTAAATCCTACAGTGACTCCCCATTTCACTCAGAGGAGCAGCCAAAGTCTTTACGCCAGCCCACAAAGACCTGCATGTGGAGGATGGAGGCAAGGTGGTATCACACAGCATGTTAAGGTTTGGGGGTTTTTAGCTAATAGTGAGCTGAACAAATCAGCAGTGTTTGAGGCATTTAAAAAAATGCTAGCATTTTTTCACACTAGTAGAATTACAAAAAGAATCGATCAAGCATTTTGTGCTCACTACATCTCACACCTGGAGGGTCACTCTCGATTTCAAGTGCCTACTTCAAAGAGAGACTGACAAAGAGGAGCATGTTTAAAGGGTACCGACCAAGATAAGGAAGGGATCTGAAAGCACTATTTGAGGGGATGACACAGGGAACCAGGTAAGTTTCATATGGACAAGAAATGAATCAGAAAACACGATGGAGTAATTGTATTTTCAGGTAGATTTAGTGCAATTGTGATTATAACTGAATGGGCAGCCTTGGGAAGTTTCCTGTCACTAGATCGGATTCCCTTAATAACATCTATCCACCCATCCACCCATCCACCCACCCATCCACCATCCATCCATCCACCCACCCATCCACCATCCATCCATCCATCCATCCATCCATCCATCCATCCACCCATCCACCCATCCATCCATCCATCCATCCACCCACCCATCCATCCATCCATCCATCCATCCATCCATCCACCCACCCACCCACCCATCCACCCATCCACCCACCCATCCATCCACCCATCCACCCATCCATCCATCCATCCATCCATCCATCCATCCACCCACCCATCCACCCATCCATCCATCCATCCACCCATCCACCCATCCACCCATCCACCCATCCATCCACCCACCCACCCATCCATCCATCCACCCACCCACCCATCCATCCACCCATCCACCCATCCACCCATCCACCCATCCACCCATCCACCCATCCACCCATCCACCCACCCACCCACCCACCCACCCATCCACCCACCCACCCATCCATCCACCCATCCATCCATCCATCCATCCATCCACCCATCCACCCACCCACCCATCCATCCATCCATCCATCCATCCATCCATCCATCCATCCATCCATGCATCCGGCATTTATGAGCACACTACACATAGGCAGTACGTACGTAGAAAAGACCAAGTTACAATCCCTCTTTCATGGGGGATAATCAGGGAGCGAGGAGAGACCTACAATAAGCAGGCCGTTACTGCATTGTGTGACACATAGTGGGACAGAAGGAAGACATGGAGCAGTGGGAACCTGTAAGACGGAGAGAGAAATAACCAGGTAGGCTTTTCAGAGTAAACGACCTTGGCCTGAGCTGAGCTTTGAAGGTTATGGAAGAGTTAGCCAAAGGCTGTAGTTGGTGAATATAGAGGATGCAGAGAGATGAGAGTGTGTGAGTGTGTGTGTGAGTGAGAGAGAGAGAGAGAGGGAGATGACACTGCAGACAAAGGAAGCAGCTTACAGAAATGGAGACAAGAGGAAATGTGTCTCAGGTGAATGGGGGTGGGGAAGGTAACTCAACAGTTTGGTATGGCTGAGGGCAAGGTATGGGGCAGAGGCAGGAGAGAAATAATCATAGTAATAGTGCATGTTTCTGGGGTGTTCAGTATGTGTCAGACCCCATTTAATCCTCAGGATTGTACCATTACTCTTGTCTCCATCTCACAGTGGAGGCAGCTGAACCCAGAGAGGTAAATAACTCGCCTTTGGGTTCTCAGCTGGAAAGTGGCCGAGGCACCGTCCTAAGCCAGCAAGTGCGGCTCAGAGCCCACGGGCTCAGCGCTGCCTTCACACTGCCTCTCCGCGCATGCTCGCGTATCAGAGTTTGCAGTTTTTCCTAAGGGTGCTACAGAGCCATCAAACACATTTAAGCAAAGGAATGACTGGACAGAGATCTGCCTTCTAGAAAGATCCCACCTGGCTTCGGAGAAGCAGTGGAGGAGGCCAGGAGAGGTGGGAAGGCCAGGTCTGAGTGACGGCGGTAGTCCTGCGGAGATGGACACGAGGGACCTGAGCCGGCTTGAGCCAGCGTGGATGAAGGTCACAGCGGACCTCCCATTTCTTCCCTCTCCAATCAAAGACCTTCTTTAACCTCTTAAAAATGGTGTCTTTGGCAGGGTATGTGAAATGACTCCATAATGAAGAAGCTTGAACACATAGTGGCTGGTTTTTTGGTTGTCTTGTTAGGGATTGTTAGTTTGTTTTGTTTTTGCCTGGTGCGCCTTACAATGTGCTATTTTTGTCTTCTGGGGTGAAAATGTTGGCTTTGTAATTCCATATTTTAAGTATTTTTCTAAACCGAAAGTAAAAATCTCCACCATGGAACATTATTTTTAGTATATAAAGTCTCCACAATCTTTCCCTATTACCGAGTTTACACCTGACTGAAATGATGACCCCCAGGTTAAATGTCGAGGACCTCAATTAAAATTTCCAGCATAATCCACCACCAGGTCAGCGGGTCCCTGTTTCACTCCCTCGGTGAAAACATTCGTTTTGACTAATATTCTCATTAAGGAGTTTTGCCTGAGGACACGCAGTAATGTCAAGCCTGGGAAGTCCTCTGGGTGTTTCATTGAGCCAGAATAGCAACTCTTAGGTGAACGTGAACATTCTCCTGTTTAGTATGTGAGCCTCAGTTTTCATGTCCAGTGGGGCTCTCCCCTAGGGAATTCTCCTGGGAACCAGGTCTAAAGAAGGGCGTTTCAACTCCACATGGAGATGCCCAAGAAAACCAGTAGAGACATGTCTCTCCTCATTTAAATCTGCGGTCATTATTCCTGGCAGAGTACCCTCGGGGCCAAAATGCTCAGACAAACCTTTCCTTTATTTAGTAAATGCTTAAGGCCAGGAGTTTCCTCCTGACTTTAACAGGTCTCTTTTTCTTCGTTCTTCTAAAACATTTGGTCCATTCCAGCCCAATGTAACTTGAAGGTCTGAGCAACCCACAAACCTAGGGTCCTGACCCTTTTATCAGACATCAGGGAGCAAAGCTCAGATGCCAAACCCTGGCTGATTAGGGAGCCAGGGTACCCGCGACCAGATCTCAAAGCTGTGTGTTTCAGATGCATTGCGGACTTTTGTAGGGTTACTGTTCTTGCTAAAATGGGCTCATAAGATTCTTGGCTTCCTTCTGCATCTCAGTGGTTAGTAGAGGCTCTATGTTGGGACGTGGAAAAGCTTTTAAGGACTATGCCTCCTACGGATAAGCCCACTGGGCTAATCTGAAATAACAGTGAGTGATGTACTGCCCTTCCCAAGGGACTGTGGCTCTGTAGACTGCTGACGACAAAGGCCTGGAAGTGACATGAGATGAGCATGCAGAACTTTCTGCTGAGCCCTCTTTAACGGACGGCATGCATTCGAGGGGAGTGTACTCTGGTGGATATGGTCGTGGGCAGTTTTCCTGGGTTTTCTCAATAATCAGCATGTAGGCAGCCTGACCCGTAACGGTCAGCTCTCCAAGCTCCAGATCGGAAATCAGAACCCGGGAGTTGATAGTTACCAAGACACACTGAACACCACTTGCTACAGAGTAGAAAGGACATTACAGAAAGAGGCTCTGGGAAGGGGGGGACTGGTCAAGGGGAACTGACCAAATACTTGGGGGAGGCTGACAACATACAAAATAATGACATGGGTGCCACTGCAAACACTAGTCAAGGAGCACAAAGTAAGACTCAAATTAGGCCCGCTTCTCTCTCATGGAGGCTTTAATTGGTGTTTACTCAACATTTATGTATTTAATTAATGCAGAGCAATTACGCAGTTAAATCAACAGGGCCTCAGAGTGACTTTTCAGCCATTTCTCCCAAAGAATCCCAGTTTAGCCCTGGCCCCGGGTTTATCTGCTTCTCCTGAACTCCTCTCCTCCCCTTGGTTAATGCCCCGACTTCTCACTTTAGCTCTTCAGGGCCAGCAGGAACCTATTTAACACAACCTTTTGCAAAACCCTCACATTTTAGAGATATAAGCCACACTGCATTCAAATTCAATTGCACCAGAAATGAATAATATATCAGAATAATGATTTTCTTATCAAAGAGGTTGAATCTTGAATGAACAAGTACTGATAGAAAGCCCATTACCTGGGATTTTTTGATTGGCAGGACTTATAAACCGCTCAGGAAAACACAGCTTCTGCTGCCTACCTTTCTGTATGGAAAATTCCTTTTTCTCTCACACCAAACTTGAGCATGGGATTCCTCCCCATTTTGGCTTCTTTGCTGTCTGTGAGAATTTTGCCTCTCACCTCATTTTATTCATGCGCTGAACCAAGAGTAACTTGGTGCCAGGCATTGCTCTGGCTCTTGGAACACATCGGTGAACAAAACAGACGAACACGGAGCTTCCGCTCCAACAGCAGGAGAGAGAAGCGTTGCATTCCAGGTAAGCAGAGCACACAGTGCGTGAGGGGGTGGTGAGCACACACACACACACACACACACACACACACACACACACTCAGAAAAAGTGGAGCAGAGTAAGGGGGTTGGCTGGGGTGGGGCGTTGCAATTTTAAACAGAATAGTCAGGATAAGTCCCATTTTGAAGGTGACGCTGAGTCAAGGCTTGAAAGAGATGAGGGAATTTGTGGTACAGGTAAGCTGGGGAAGAGTGGGTGACATTTACAGGGGTCCCCGCTGGAACATGAACGACTGTGCTGATCCATCGAGTTCTCAGAGGCTCTGGGCCTCTCTTCCAAGCTGATCACTATCCACTCACTATACAGCCCTTGTGTCCCATCACAGAAGACGCCTGTCCTTTGTGGTTGTCAAAACGAGCGTGTGAGAGGATGGTGCCCTGCGGTGACTTCGATTAACCTCCCTTGGAACCTACCTGGTCCCTGTCTTTCAACTGGACACCCCTCAGGGCCATTCCCTTGAAATCTCTACAGGACGTTCTCTTGTGTGTCTCCAGAGGACACACTGTTAATCCTCCATTGCTAAAACCCCTCCCGGTTGCTTTTCGTTTTTTTGAAGTCGTGTCCAATTCTGGGCATAGCCTCCCTGCCACATCCTCACAGTCCTGTAATGTGCTTTGTTCTCCCCCTTGATCCCGAACCCCTCCCTCTGCCCACAGACCTGCTGTCTTGCCACCTGAGCTGGCTCTTGAGCTATTTCCCAGCCACGCAGGTGCCCGGCCTGGCAGCCCCCCATTCTCTTGTGTCTTCTCCCACCCTCTGCACCAAGATCCGGGCTTCTTAGGAGTCACCTGAACAATCACATCATCGTAGGAATAAAGACTATCCAATGGAAACTATTTAAAATCATTACATGGCTTTAGGTTGAGAGGGCCTGGGAGCTGCATTCTCTCTCCTTTTCGGATTCTTCATGGGCAGATTTGCCCCTCCTTGTGGAAGAAAGCTGAAGGGGCTTTCAAAGCCACAGTATAATCAGCAAATCAAGCTTTCCCTTAGGCTAGCAACCTGTGTGGGATTCAACGACCGGGGCAGGGACACTTGCCTGCCTATCACTGAGGCCAACAAGAGGCGAACCAAGAGGCTTGCCCTCAGATGACAGTGCTGAATGCTCTTGACTCTTGAATTTGCAGGAGCCCCTAACTCTCGAGGAATGCAAACTACAGGAAAGGTACTGGGAGGTATGAACTGTGAATGCTGGTGGCAAATCCCCTGTAATTAACCACCTCGGAAGTCGGCTTGGTATAGAGGAAACACTGTCCTTTCCCTACACTGAAGGTCTGTGTGTGGGCCCTGACAGTCCACTCACACGGGCACACGCCCGGTCAGTCCCACCCTTGTCCAGCAGCCAAGGACATAGGGCAGAAGACAGTCGGAGTACTTAGACAAGCACCCAGTCTCCAGATAAAAGCTCTAATTATTAATAATGTGAACAGCACTTTCAGCATCTCCAGAACAATCCTTCAGAACGAGTGACGAAGAAATGAGCAGCTGATTAGAGTGGCTTCACTATGGGTAAGCGGTTAATGTAGTCTTAGGAAGATTCAGAAACATGCCCTTTAACAGGCTGTTACAGAAATCCGTTTCCCTTACTGTGAGAGTACTCTGTGTCTACGTGTCTCTATGATACAGCTAACAAATGTATTAATTAACATCCTGATTATACTTCTATCATTAGGGATAATTTGGAGGGATAAGAAATTATTTTAAAAGATAACCTATGCAAAGTGCCCGTTTCACAAGAACAGAATTCCTAGGGCTGATGGGTGGGACAAATATGTGAGACTACTAATCCAAGCGCATAAAATTCCTACCTCAGTTTTCAGAATCAGAGAATTTTAAAGCTGAAGAGGGTCTTAAAGATTCTAATTCTACTTCCTTTCTGAGCATGAAAGGAAACCGAGGCCCAATACTGTGGTTTATCAGATGGCCACAAGACAATTTAGGGCATGAGGTCTGGGATCCCATGGTCCAAGGGGCCCCAGAACATGAAGGGCTGCTGATCGAAAAGGTCAACACGTCAGTTCTGCTTGGAGCACCAAGGAGGGACAGGACAGGATGGGCCCTGTTCTTAAGCATCTGTGAAGTCAAGAATGAGGCCACAGCCCTGACCAGAGCAGGCTGAAGAACAGTCTATGGAGCCTGACTTGAGTCCACAGAAAGACCTGCCTCAGGGTGGCCAGATTCTGGGACTTTGACTGTGCTACATGTCCTAGAGGAAAGGGTTCTTTGCTAAAAAGTCACCCACACAGGAGCGTCCTTCATTCTCCCTCCCACCTAGGCCCTGGGCCCACTCCCGTGCGGTAGGGGGCTCCTTCCCCACCCACATTCTCATGTTCCCTCTTCCCTCCAGTGTTCCGCTCACCACTCGACACGAGGCAAGATACTGGGGTTCACGTGAAGGCTTACTTAGGAGCAGAGATGCCCCAGAAGCTCATCTTGCTGGTGCTCTGCACTTGGCCAGCCATGACCCTGAACTTATTTACAGACACGTCAGGGACCGCAGGAGGGTGGCTGGCAGGGCAGGGTTGCTGCAGACGAGGTATCCTTCCCAAATGAATCTCAGCACATCCAACTCAGGCTGATGGGGCTCCCACTGGCTAAGACGGGACACTCTGAGCCCTAAAGTATTAGGTACAGTAATGAGTTATGAGCTGCTGGAAAACAGAAATTGTTACGCCCATATAGATAATAAATAGACAAATGGAGGGAGAAGCTCTTTTTTACAGTAGAATGCCAACTGGTACGTAAAAAGTGGTAAATTCATCATTTTGCAACCTTCAGAGTAAAGACTGGCTCAGGCGAGGATCATCCATCCTGTTCTAGGGGGAAATTTTGACAAAGAACAGGATATTTGTATGGTCTTAAAGTGTCTCCCACAGATAGCTGATCAGTTGCAAAGCCAAAAAAAAAAAAAAGTAACTATGCAATGGATAAATGAGACTATACGGAAGGGTGTTCGGTCTAGTCTTCAGGTTGATGAAAATTAACATCACCAATGAGAACAGATGGACACATTTGTGTCTCCAGAGGTGATATCCTAAAAAG
This sequence comes from Miniopterus schreibersii, assembly GCF_964146895.1. Lineage (NCBI taxonomy): Eukaryota > Metazoa > Chordata > Mammalia > Chiroptera > Miniopteridae > Miniopterus > Miniopterus schreibersii. The sequence continues at coordinate 27,177,395 of NC_138119.1, forward strand.
GACACAGGTCTTATGCAGCATCCCTGCTCAGAATGCATAACCTGAATCTAATCCTGAGGAAACATCATGCAAAGTCAGAACGGGGACTGTTCTATTAAATCAGGGAGAATTGTACTTTTCAACATCATGAAGAAAGACTCTGGGGATGTTCCAGATTAAAGAAGACCCTGGGACTATAATTCCATGGCAGGTTAGCACCTTTCCATTCACTCCTTTGTAAGAAATCAGGCCTGGGGTTAATAACAGGGTTTATCATTCCTTATAGGAACAAAGCACAGGTGGGAAATTAGAAGGTGTTTTTTTTTAATTCACAGACCTCTTACATAACCTAGCCCATGCTGAGTCTTGCAAAAATAAAAAGTAAAAACTTAGCCCTGTCCTTGGAGATGAGCCTGCAAATCAACCACAATGACATTTTGTCTCTGGGCTTTGCTGCTTAACTAAAATTTTCTCCCTGAATTGTGAAGTCATAGCATTCTGAACACAGCTTTTGCTCTGTGGCAAAAAAAAAAAAAAAAAGGTTTATCCCTATATTATTGAAATAGATTTATATTATAGAATGGGTTATACTTACAGTATTCTACTTTGCTTTCTGTGTCTCTAATCCCCTTTCCAACTGAACTTTCAGAATGCAATGCATTTAGAGACATAAAGTACATAGAGTAAAAATTAAACTTCCTTCAGTGAGCTGGCCACAGCTGACTTTCATCTGAGGTCCTAGTTCACTTAGAAGTTAAAAATGCATCAGCTAGCCCGGCCGGGCATGGCTCAGCGGTTGAGCATTGACCTAGGATCCAGGTGATCGGGGTTCGATTCCGGGTCAGGGCACATGCCCGGGTTGCTGGCTAGACCAATGACTCTCTCATCATTGATGTTTCTATCTCTCTCTCTCCCTCTCCCTTCCTCTCTCTGAAACCAATAAAGATATATTTTTTTTTAAAAAATGCATCAGATAATACCATTCTTCCACTTTGTGTTATAGACATTATTTATCTGGATCCTGGTTATTGAACATAATCAGAAAGTGACCTATTTTCACACCACTTCCCCTGACCCCACAAACACAGGAGCCCCGCTTCACAGATGAGGCGATCATGGCCCAGGGGCCCACAGCTGACTTCAGTTCATGCAGGAAACAGTAACTCAGCGTTGGGTCCCCCTGTGGCTCAGAGGAGCATTCCTCTAAACAAATGTGGAACATCAGTAAGTTCCTGCACCTAAGGTCTAGCTCTCCAGCTCATCCCGAGAATCTCTAATATGGCTTGATTCATTACATTTAATTTCCCACCGTTTGAATAGTCCCAGTACTCTCATCATAGTCGAAACAGAGGTTTGTGGACTTCATGACAAAATAACAGAAGGAAGACACAGTGACAAAGGGCCACCGAAACAGAAGATGGTGTTATTATTGCGCATCAGTTAACTTTACTGATGGCAAATCTACAAGAGACGTATTCGTGTCAGACAATGTGGATAAAAAATAACCCTCCCCATGGCCCTAGTGTCTCTAAGCACAAAAGAGGCTACGTTTATACAGCGCAGTGTCTTTGCAAAATCACCTCTGGCTTTGAATCCAAGACAGAAGCGGAGATCTGCTTGGGCGCGTGAGGAAATGAGAAGAGAGTGATGAAAAGCGACTGTCATGGGCATATTACACCTTTTATGCAGTGAGAAATTCATTTAATAAATTGATTGGAGCCTGAAATCTAATTAAATCTAAAAGCGGTATCAACCTGAAATGCTAATAAGTTCACGCTCAAATTGTATATACAAGGAAGCTCTGCAGTGCGCGCCTTTAATAATGAGCTACCTGAAGGTTTTTTCCCTGTTCATTAGAGCAGTGCAGCAACGTGATGTGAATTATTTCTACTCTCAGCTTCATATACAAACATCTCCAAGCGGGCGATCTGCACAGTCACATTCCCCTGTCCAGTCAAGGTGAATGACATGTGGTTTTCAAGGGCTGTGATCAGGGTTATAAAAAAGGAAACTCAAAAAAAACTTAGTAAGAAAATATGCGTGCCTTTTATTCAGAAAAACAACGAAGTTTTTTTTCTATTTAATTACTGGCATCCTATATTTAAATTAATTTAAATGTGCAAGACTAATAATTCAGAACAGCAAGTGCTTTATAGAAACTGAAGCTTCAGTTAGCCCAGTTTCAAGCTGGAGCACGTGGTCAGATAGGCACCGGCAGCACTGGGTCCGTGGCCCTGGGTTCGGCTCTCCTGTAGAAGCTGCGCACAAAGCAGGCAAGTTCTAGGAGCTGTGTTCCACTTGCAAAGTGGGAGTGGCTTAGTGTGCTGGAAAGTTCCTTCTTTTTTAATTGAGGTAACATTCGGTAAGAACATTATCTAAGTTTCATGTGCACAATCTTACAATCTGCTATCCGTATGCTCTATTGCGTGATCACCACCTAAAGTCTAGTTTCATCCATCACCATGCATCTGGCCCCCTTTACCGTTTCTCCTGCTCCCACTTCCCCTTGGTAACCACCAAGCTGTTGTCTGTATCTATGAGTTTCTTGTTCTTTTCTTTGTTCATTTTTTAAATTTTTTAATACCCCACTTAGGAGTGAAATCATATAGTTCCTGTACTTTTCCATCTGACTTATTTTGCTTAGCATAGGTTGCCTCAAGGTCCATCCATATTGTTGCAAATGGCAATATTTCACCTTTTTATGGCTGACTAGTATTCCACTATATATATGTATCACATCTTTTTTTAAAAAATATATCTTTATTGATTTCAGAGAGAGGAAGGGAGACAGAGAGAGAGAGATAGAGACATGAGTGATGAGAGAGTCAGTGATCGGCTGCCTCCTACACACCCCCTGCTGGGGATGGAGCCCACAACCTGGACGTGTGCCCTGACCGGGAATCAAACCAAGATCTCCTGGATCATAGATCGATGCTCAACCTCTGAGCCATGCCCTGCAGGGTGCCAATCTGTCTTTCAGTTGGTATCTTTAAGTTGATTTGGGCATGTCAGGAAGAAGTCCTGAGGATCATCTAGCCCAGTCCAATGCCTCTCGGATTTTCATGTGCAGCAGAGTTTGTGATCGAGCGGATTCTGACTCAATAGGTCTCGGTGGGACCCAGGCTCCTGCATTTCTCCCACACTCCCAGGACAGGCTGATGTTGCTGTGCCTCATACCACACTTGGGATAGCAAGGCTCTTACTAAAAACAGGCATGTGTTCTTTTAAAGCAAAATACCAAATAGAAAATAAGTATGGGTATAGTAGTCCCTGGCCTCCAGAAGCTCAGTGAGCTAGACACGACTGCATTCTCGCATCTAAGTATTAAAATCCACGAACGAACAAAGTACCATGAAGCCTGGCATGAGGGAAGCTCTAAGCGTTTGCGGCTGCGGCTGCCAGAGCTGCTGTTACTGGTATTGCTGTATCACTCTTACTACTATGGCTGCGGGAACATCTTAGGGGTCCCTCTCTCTCAGCCCTGCGTCCAGGCTCAGCTTCCATGGTGAGGGACTGGGATGTCATCTTTCAGGAAAATCCCATCCCTAAAGACACAAAGCTGTCAAACTCCTCTCTCGCATCAAAGTCTGAATTAGATCTCTCTTCTTCCTTTATGTTTGCAACTTTCTCCCTCATCTGGTATCAAAGACGTGGCACAATGTCTGATAAAATAATGATAGTAATTAAGAAAGGCGTGCATTCCTCATTCCTTCCAAGGCAGATTCATTCTCAAGAAAACTGCTAGCAGACACAATATTTTGGCACGCCACGTAATAACACTTAATGAGAAAACTGGGGAGATAAAGAAGTGGGTATCGATGGTGGGCACACCTGTGTGTGGCACCGCTCGGCTGCCAGATCAAAATACTTGAAGACTGTGCCGTTGAGACCTGGTGATCACAGTTTCAGAGAAGAGTGACCATCCATTCACTCGGCAAAGATACCCTGAGTGCACACTAAATGCTGGGCACCAAGGAAGGTGCAGGGGACACAGCACTAAATAAGAATATCTGATCATTGCCCTCAAAGAACTTCTAGTCTGATGGGGTGTGAGTATGGAAAGAAGCGATTCCTGTGCAGTGTGACTATTGCCATGAAAAGTACAGAGTGTTGGTTGCAAGAGGTATTTATATAAAATCTCCCTTTTCCAGAAAAAGGAACTGGGTACAGAGAGATCACCCGATAATAATCCGTGGGGCCAGGATTCGGACCCAGGCGGTCAGCCTCCAGATGTGGGCCCTCCACTTGAAGAGGCCCTGGTGTTTCCTCCATCAGACTCCTCACTCTGAAAGCCTCCATTCCGAGAGTTCACTCGGTGATACGTGAGCTGAAAACATCTTCCACACAGAGAGAAAATGGGGAAGAGGCCAGAGTAACTGTCTTTGAAGTAAAAATAAATCCAGGAAGCCAAACATGATGATGGCTCATAAAATATGCCTCGACCTGCTAGTCCCTGCCCGCTTTGATAAACGCTAGTCTGTGTTTGGAGGAAAAGGTAAGGGGCTTTTTAAATATGAATGTGAGAAGGAGAACTATGATTTCTGAGTCCATTGAGAGGGGGTCATAAGAGAGAAGGGTTGTGAGGTAATGCAAATATCCAGCAGCTACAAACTGTTGGCGGAAAGAACTCCGCAGGCGTGAGGAGAGGCCACACTGGGACAGCTTACAGGGACCCCCCCCCATTCCCATTTTGAAATCCATGACTTCCACATATTAGCACCACCCCAACCACCTTCCACCCCCTCAACCACCCTCCCTATCAGGCCTTTCTTTTCTGGGGAATTGAAAAACAAACAAGTGTAAAGTGTACTTTCATATCTGTAATTGTGATTTATAGCTAACACTTTGATGTCTACAGTATGTCTGCTCTGTATACACTGCCTTAGGAGATGACCGCACTTAACCCTCGCAACAACCCTGAGAGACAAATACTATGATGATCCCTATTTTTTTATTTTTTTATTTATAAGAGAGAGAGAGAGAGAGAGAAACATCGATTTATTGTTCCAGTTATTTATGCATTCATTGGTTGATTCTCATATGTGCCCTGACGGGAGATGGAACCTGCAACCTTGGCTTATCGGAACTACGCTCTAGCCAACTAAGCTACCAGACCAGGGCTTGATTAGCCCTATTTTAATACCTCAGAAAACTGAGGCATAAAGAGATTAAATAACTTGCCCAATCACATGGGTTGGTGGGGGGAGCACTTTAGCACCAGGACACTGGCCATCCCCATCCGACGTGCCTGGGCCTCATACAGCGATAGAATTGAAAGGGAACAAAGACATCTCATGACAAGAGTCTGCCTTTCATTCAACAGGTAAGGAAACTGGAGCAAAAGTAACTTGGTCAAGCTCTCTCCTCTGAGGGCAGAGCCTGCGACGTCTCCACCATCGTCCCCACCAGAGGCTCAGGGCTGGACCACAGCCTTTACTCAGCCACTCCCATCACTGCCCACTGCCTCTCCCCTGCCCGCCCTCAGCCTGACCTCTGTCACCTCTGGCTTTGTTAGACTTTCAAGAGCAAAACATAAGAAGCTATCACTTCCTGAGGACCTACTATCCGCCAGGCTCAATCAGCCCTCCCATCACCCCATGAGGCAAGTGTTATTATCTCCATTTTAGAGATGAAAAGATTGGCCCAGAGCATTTTAATTATTTGCCCGACTCACACAGCTAGTAAGCAGCAAACTCTTAGTTACCAGGCTGCCTCCCAAAAAACTGAGCTCTTACTAACAGCACCTTTTCCATCTCTTCCTTTATGTTCATGCTGCCCATTTCCACCCAGCAATGCTGGTAGGCTTGGCATCTATTTCAGCAGCTCCGTCCTGCCATCCTGCCCTGCAGCCTTAGGTAAGACGTGATTCAAAGGCAGGACTCACGCAGAGCCAGCAGGTTTTCATCGTCTACCGTGGGCCTGGACCAACTCTCTACCTAGGGACTTAAATTCTGTGACCTAATAGTTCATGCAATTGAAAGAAGGGGCTCAGGCTCCTCCCACCCCCAACCCAAACATGTTCCCATATCTTAAGGTCCAGCAGCCACCAACAGCGCCCAGATACCTCTGGGATAAGCAGTGATGCATGAGTTTGCCCATGAAGACCTGATAGCATCATAATTCAAGAAATGTGGAGGACAGGCTGTGCGAGGTCCCTGAGATCACTGAAATGGACCCATAATTCACTAGCCACGGGGGGAAATTCTATCACTTTGCACACTTTGCTTCCCTAGCTCGAAATCAAATCAGGGGAACATGATCAGATTTCTAATTTGGAACCTTGGACACGCTACATCATCTTTAATGACTCCTGGCAAAAGATACTCATTATAGATCTCAGCCTACTGAAATTAAAACACAAAACCTAAAAATTAAGCAGAAAATTTTCAATTTCTCAGGTCCATAAGGCCACAGAAAAATCATGCAAGTGGGAATAGACACAGTCTTTAGGGTTTTGTTATGCCTGCAAATATCTGAGCAGGAATTATACGAAAGAGAAGAGCTAGAAAAAAAAGTAAACAAGCCCATCAGAGATCCTAACTTTCAGGTTTGGGGCCATCTGGGTGAACAGCAATGTTTCGTGATCAATGTGAATTACCATGTCAGGCAACATTATCTCTCTGCTGATGGCCAGGTTCACCTGTTCTAGGATGTAGAGCTCCGATTCCCCTGACACGGCAGGCTGCTGGCCTCAAGTCCTCTCTCATGGCTAAGTGGACTGACAGACAGCACAGTCAGCCAGCACCCTGTCCGGGTGGGTAAGGCTCCTTTAAAACAGGATGCTAAATATTCATCTCCCATCATCACTTCTAAACCCCACTCAATGTGGATTTTCTAGAAGTTCGAGTAACCATTAAACAATCTCCAGAGATTGTTTTTAAATCTCTTCCCTCCACCTCCCCATCCTCCCTGCCCTTTGTGTCACCGCAGGAGCGGCTGCCCAGGCCCAGCAAAAAGATTAGCATTCCCAGCTTTCACATTTGCCCCGACTCCATTCTTCTAGACCTGAATCCAGGAAACGGGAGCAATTCTCTGTCTGCAGCGAGGCCTCAACAGATGCCCCAGAAATATCACTGGAGTGAGGTGTAAACAGAAACTAAAAGCTCAAAACTTCATTTCCCTTGACCTGCATTCTCACCGAGGAAAGTCAGAGAAAGGCGGCCAGGGGCAGTGTAGGGTGGTGCTACCGGCCCCTGAATGTGAACGTGGCACACCCCCTCCTAAGGGTCAAGGAGCATTTGCAAACAGCACAAAAGATAAACTATAAGTTTTATTCTTTTATCAATTAAAGAACCACTTCTTCTGAGCCTTAAAATGTGCACTACAGCTCAGAGAGACTTAAAATCCCTTCCTTAATCCAGCTCCTTAGTGTGGAATGGCCACTGTGTACAAACAATGAAGACCTAGGTGTTTCTAAGTATAATTGGTAGACCAGAAAGCCCTTCAAAAACCTCACACAAATGTGAAGGGGTGTCTGCAGCCATGAATGGTAAAGGAAGCCAGGCCCAAAGTCTAGGTCCCTCCCTGGAAAGACCATGTGTGTTACTTCATCATATATGTCCTTGTGGGCCTCCCCCTTTAGAACCAAATCACTCCCAGGGTCACCCTGGAACCTCCCCCTCAGAGTAGCTTTTCATCATTGCTTCCTTGCCCACATGTAACTGAGAGGGAGGAGAGAGTGTTTCAACAACCTGAGGTCTACACTATTTGAGTCTAGTGCTAATTAAGAATGACAAAGGTCTTGCCCAGCCAGTGTCGCTCATCGGTTGAGCTATGATCCAGGAGATCAAGGTTTGATTCCCGGTCGGGGCACATGCCTGGGTTGTGGGCTCGATCTCTACAGGGGGCATGCAGGAGGCAGCCGATCAATGATTCTCTCATCACTGATGTTTCTATCTCTCTCTCTCTCTCTCTCTGAAATCAATAAAAATATATATATTTTTAAAAATGACATGCTCTCTCACCTCTGTGGTTTGTATAAAACTGAAGGTTGGACAAAAAGATAACCAATCTTAACATGAAATACAGTCAACTGTCTAAACTGCCTCTTGTGCCAATCAGTGCATTGGTATTTATGGACCAGGAGTCAGGGGCCTGGAGCCAGCATGCCTCCCCGGAAGCCATGGTTTCTTATGATGCCAACTAACACTGGAGGAGCCCATTAGAAGACTGTGCTTCCGGAGAAAGGCATTAGTGCAAGCACTCACACCAAGGAGGCAGAGGAAGGGGCTGGGCGCATACCAGGCACTTGTGACATGTCCCCCAAATCATGCTGAGTCCTGACCCACTTATTCAGTAAATTACTTTTATGAGGAGGTCAAAAGTTAACAGAGCTTTCCCTGCCCCCGGCTAGAGAGAGCCCCTTTGCTAACCTTGCCATTAAAACTGGGCAACCTATGATATCCGATAAAGTAATTAAGGACAAATCAAAGCAATTACTTGGCATTCCTTGCAATAGCCAGATGACATTTCTGATCCCAAAAAGCAAACTGGACCAAAAACAAAATGTTTTTTCAGAGGCTTAGATAAATTCAGCATCTATAATAGGTTACTATGGGAAACCAGGGTATTGTGTACTATCCACCCCTTTTTTAATAGCAACATTAGATATGGGAATAGTCACTGAGCTCTTCCCTTTGGAATGAACCATAGGACTGAATGAGCCACATGAATGAGCCACAGGGGCGGTTCTGAGCAGGGCCAAGACTAGGGTGAGGCGAATGGAGGCGCCTAGAGAGCAAAACTGAAGTGGGCACTCACTCCCTTGGATGTGCAATCCCTACCCTGAGATTCTTATATTAGGTTTGCAATTACAAAAGCAAGCCTGTCGCTAGTTACATACTGGAAGGGAAAAGAAAAACAAGTGGCCAAGCAAGCCCACGTGGAGGGCAAAAATCAGAAACAGCAGGGGTGGGGGACCTTTTGGAACAAAGACTCCAGGCCAACCTGGAGTTATGGAGCAAAATCAAGATGAGTAAGGAAACTTAGAATAAGCATCTATCTGCTCATGTGCACCAAGTACAGGATTCACATAAAGGTAAAAGCTAACATTGGTTAACACCTACTATGTGCCAGATGCTTTAAATGCATTAGCTTATTTAATCTTCGCAACAACTCTCGGAGACGGGCATTTCATTATTATCATTTAAGAGATAAGAAACGGAAACTGAGAGACTTAGGGAACTGCCCCAGGTCTTAGAGCTAGTGAATGCTGACACTGGCCCACACTATTATCCTAAGTCTATCCTCTCAATTGACAGTCCCACATATACAGACGCCATTCTCAAGGAAAGACAGCAATAAAATAATCACTGTCTAACAGCATGTCCCAAGTTAGTAAGAAAGCACTTTGGACATAACCCTTTATGCGTCTGCACAGTCTTGGTGACATCCTTCCCCATCTCGAATATCATCACAGCCTGGCAACACCCGAGAGGCAGAAAGTATCGACTGGCGTCCTGTCAGATGAAAAAACTGAAGGGCCGATGGCAGCTTGAGTGAGGGACAGAGATAGGACAGTGGCCCAGGCCCTCTGAAGCTGACCAAGCCATGGCTCCTCCACGGGACACCCCTGAGGGCTTAAAAAAGCCACTGACCTCCACATGCCGGTGAAACTGAACATGGTGCTGACACAGCGAGGCAGGGGGGGCGGCGTGAGTCCGTCCAGGCGCATGAGCAGGGCCGGGATGCCAAAGAGCACCAGGTACTTCACGTAGAAAAAGAGCACTTGGGCCAGCGCCAGTCCTCCTGGAAGACAGAGGGCCCGTTAGACACGCGACAGCAAATGGAGCCGTCTCCTGGCAAAGACGCGACATTCCAGCGACGCGCCACCTGCTCGCACTTCCCCGCCCACTCTCCTCCCCTTCAGCACCCACATTTACAAAGCCTCCCGCACTGGCGTTGCAGGCGCTTTTTTATATTGCAAAATAAATTTAAATTAAGAATAAATAACTGCAGTAGTGTAACAGAATAGACATGCTACACGTAGAGTTTATTTATGTCTACAACAGCCCTTCCCAATCAAAAACAGTGGGGGAAGAGGGCCCCACACGTCAGACGTGAAGACTTGCTACACGTGCAGCTATATGAGACTTAACGACGTGATGCGGGGAAGGGAGGGGGATTTTACACAGGACCAAATGACCTGGAAATTCCAAAAAGCACATTTTCTGGCAGCGATCAGGTGTATATTTGTTTGAATTTTGATGCTTCACTGGGCCCAACAGAAGTGCTCTGTAAAACCTATGTCCAAAAGAATTGGAAATTAACCACTGATTAAGGTATTCTATTGCAAATCCTTCAGGCAAGCAAAGAATCACTTTAGAAAGCGAATAATTGCTTCCCTAACGTAGCCAGCAAATTCAGGGCTCCATACGTCCACTTTGCCTAAAAGAAAGACACGCCTATCTTACGTCGTCTAAGAAGTTATCTGTACACTAAGTTACCTGGGCGCTATAATGGGTCAGACATTAACAGACAGCATCGTGCTCTAAGCGGATATTGGGGTTGGAGGGTGGGGGCAGGGAACAGTTGGTGTTTTAAATAACTGGTGCAACTAGCCACCCTTTATAATGCCACGATGTCGAGCCGGCATCTCTCCCATTCTGTAAGCATGCACCATGAAATTGTCCTCACGCCACATGGAGTATCTGTAATTGAACAGTCAAGTTCGCAGTGGGAAACCTCAGAGGAGCTTCGGCTTCATCATGCATTAATTTTATATAATCTCAGGATTCTAATCCAAGGAGAAAATTTATAAAAATTATTTTTTTCTACTGCATCTCAACGAATGCTAGCATGTTTAATGCGGCCAAAGAATAGGAAAAGAAGAGAAGCTCCTGCTATCTGACACTTGTTTGTGTCCCCAGTTTTCAAAATAAACAGCCTCTCCCCTCATTGTGATGTAAAAGGAGGGGGAAGGAAATGGTTGGCTTTTTTAGCATGACATTACCCTTCAGATAGGGGCACAGACATCATCTCAACAACAGCTGGTGTTTAAACACTGAGCTGAAAAGCCCCTGACCACACCCACTTAGGAGACAGGTCTCTAAACTTAACTCTCTGGCAGGTCCACAGAGCTCTGTTATATCTTTGCCCTGTAAGAAGAGCCAACTTTCAATCATTTCCACCTCCCACCTCTTCGCTCACTCTCAGGTCCCCTGCCAAAGCTCTCTTTTATCCCCACAACCTCATATACCTGGATTTACCTGGAGACACCACTCAAGAATGAACTCAAAAATGTGATCTTTTTTATAATGAACTAAAAATGTGATCTTTTTGAGCTGTTTCAAAGAAAAACTACGAATTACCACCTTAATCGTTGGCTCTGTCAAGTTGGGATATAGTTAGAATCTGCCATATTTTTTTCTTTTTATAAGACTCTGAAGTTCAGAAAATGAGTGAATACATGTTATACATTTGTCTAAACCCATAGAATGCACAACACCAAGAAGGAGCCCTAATGTAAACTATCACGATGCGTCAGTGCCCCTTCATCTCTGAGGAGGGATGTGGATGGTGTGGGCGCAGGGATGGCATGGGTGATCTTTGTGCCTTCCTCTCAGTTTTGCTGTGAACCTCTTAAACTGCTCTCAAAAAAATTAGTCTTTTAAAACACAAAAGAAGAAAAAATGAGAGTTATTATCTTTTTGAGACACTACTAAAGTATCAATGATAATGGTATGATGTTTGGGATTTGCTTCAAAACAATTTAGGAGAGCCCGGCCGGGCATGGCTCAGCGGTTGAGCATCGACCTAGGATCCAGGAGATTGAGGTTCGATTCCCGGTCAGGGCACATGCCCAGGTTGCAGGCTCCATCCCCAGGCGGGGGCGTGCAGGAGGCACTGGATCAATGACTCTCTCACCGTTGATGTTTCTCTCTCTCTCTCCCTCTCCCTTCCTCTCTCTGAAATCAATAAAGATATATTAAAAAACAAACAGCAATATAGGAGAGAGTCCAAATGAAAGACAGGTGGCTACCGGTTGATAACTGTTGAACCTGACTGATGCATTCGTGGGGGTTAATTACATGTGCATGCTTTAAATTTTCCAAAATACAAAGTTTTAAAAGGGGAGGCATTGAGAGCCCCTACCTAAACTCTGAATCTCAGCCAGGCACGTTCAACTTTCTTTTCACCCACCAACCAAACGCATTTGCAGAAGACAGTGAGCAAAAAGGACTTAAATCTGCACAGTCCCACCCCCATGCTCCCCTGTGAGCACAGCAAGTCTGAGAAGGGTAACATGGAGAGGCAGATTCGGGGGAGGAGAAGGGGAGAATGCCATGTGGCAGAGTAGTGAAGTGGCTTTTCAGTCCTTGAATCCCTGGGGATTGGCAGCCCCTGAAGAAGTGCGTCTCCCTGTAGGAAGATGCCCCACCACGATCTTCATCAGTTCAACGGTGTTTCTCAAATGTGTCTGGTCCTGCCCGGCCAGTGTGGCTCAGAGGTTGAGTGTCGACCCAGGAACCAAGAGGTCAAGGTGCCCTGATTCGATTCCAGGTCAGGGCACATGCCTGGGTTTCGGGCTTGATCCCCAGTAGGGGACGTGTAGGAAGCAGCCTGTCGATGATGTTTCTCTCTCATCGATGTTTCTGTCTCTCTATCCCTCTTCCTTCCTCTCTCTCTAAAAGTCAATAAAAACATTATATTATGCTATATTATGTTATATTATGTTATATTTTATATATACACATATATACACTCACACATATATATGTGTGTATATATATATAATCTGTCTGGTCCTGAGAATCACTAGGGATAACAGCTAATTACAGATTCCTGGACCTCTCCTTGACACGTCGATTTAGTAGGCTTGGGCCAGAGTCCTGAAATCTGGATGCGAAACAAGTTTTTTGGGAAGCTATGTTCAGTCATTCCGAGTTAGAAGATCCACACCCCTTCCCCAGGTTTAAAAACATACATCAAAGTGTAAATGGCAATTTGGGGGGTTGGTGAGGTTACCTTCATGTCTCCGTTCACTCCTATTTTCTAATTTTCATGTACAGAAAAGAATCGCCTCACTTGCTCAGTCTGCAGGTTATGTGACAGAGCTTCAAAGGCGATTTTCCACACTCATTCTGACACTCGTCACTGAGTTAGCCAAAAAGATCACATGCACAGAATTAAAAAAATAAATAAATAAATCCTGTGCCATAGGTCTGACCCTTAATTCTATTAGCTAAAGAGGGCTCTAATTCTGACAACCACAACTTCATTGTGAAGAAACGATGCTCTGGGAGCTTGGGAGGGCAGACCAGCGGTCTCCCAGGCGAATGTCATGCTCTCTGTTGGAGAAACGAAGCCCCAAGCTTCCCTGCCAAGAGTCCTGCTCAAATACAACACCTCCACAAAAAGCCGTGCTACAGACTGTCCGCAAAACTTCACCACCACTCTATTCCTAAGGAAAGGTGTGGTATAAGAGCAAAAACTAAAGTCACAGCCAGTTATCAAAGCCCCCTCAAAGAGTAAATCCTCAGGTAATGCCCAAATCTGCTAGTCTTTCAGGGGGGAAAAGTCAAAGTCTGTTCATCTATGTTTATAGACTTTATCTATGTATTTATTTGATCTTGTAGAACCGTTACAGTATGTTCCCTCAGCTATTGTGATAATGCTTGAGGTATGTAAATACGATTTTAAATGTGGCAATTATAAAAGATATAAAATTACTTATTTTAATCTTTCAGAACATGAGAGTTTTGAAAACAGGAGAAGGGTTTGAAAAGCGGGATGTGTCTAAGGCCCCAGCGATCTAGGTGGATCTTTATTGGCCACCCATTCACTATGAATCCCAAATACCTATCGTTAATACCAATATCTCTCCTAAATTCCAAAACCATGGATGGGATCACCCCTGGACCTCTCCACTTCACCTTGTGCCTCTGGCCCCCAAGTGCCTCATGAGGGTCTGAAGAATGAACCAGTGGGTAGTGATTTCCTCTGGAGGCTTAATGAAGCTTGTTGAATTGATTTGAATTAAATGACCACCATTTTCTCATTGATCACAATTTGATTTGAGGACAGTTCGCACTTAAATAACACTCGACAATCATTGAGCCCATCTAAATTCCCTTAATATGCCCGGTGCTGCAAAGTTGATGACAGTTCAGAATTAGAACACTCAACTTCTCTCTCCTAATCAAAAGTAATTCATTATCGCAAGCAGTGGGGGGTGGAGGTGGGCATCATCTCAATCTGAGAGTTCAGGGGAACTGGCCTGGAAGTGGGCTGTTTTGAAGCAAGAGTTAGCTAGATACAGGGAACTTCAAGCAATGACATATACAAGGCACAAGTATATAAATCAACCCGGGGGGGGGGGGCAGCTAAGCAGTACAACTTTAGAGTAAAAGACCTAAGAAACCAAGCAAGAAAGGGAGGTGATTTGTTTTGTGTTTCTAAAAGATCAGTCTGTAAGAACACAGGTGATGGATTTTGTTCCCGAGAGAAGACAGATGGGAAAAGGAGGGGACAGAGAAAAGGGCAGAGCAGCGTGGCCAAGTACCAGGGCCTGACTTTCAGACATGGCAGAGGGGCCAGGGAGCTCCAATTGTCAATTTCAAGTCACCTGTGTGGCTCTCTTCCCAACACAAGTCCTCAAACACACACAAATGCTTCATCTGAACAGATTTTTGTTTGGTGCATGGGGATGTGTGCGTGTGTGTGTGTACAGATCAAATAAAAGAACCAAGTACCATGTGGTAATAAGGGCAATTCAAGGTGACTCCTAAACAGAATGAATTCCAGAGAAGCAAGAGATGAGAAACAGAGGAGGCCATGGATTGGAAGTCTCAGGAGAACACTGGGCTCTGCTCAGTCTAGGGAACAAGAGGTCGAATCCACTTTATCTAGAAATTAAGGCTCTAGTAGATAACTCACTGCTAAAATCCAGTGACAATCTCATCTATAGCTTATATACAAAAACATGTTCTACATAAATTCTGAAAACAAGTAAATAATTTTTTTTAATTCTGCAGGAGAATTTCGTGAAAAGAACTTACAGTGATAAAACTCAGGGATATCATGAAAACTGGGATACGAAGGTCCACTTTGGTAGACCACCTCTCTGCTCAAGAAACACCACCGCCACTCCACCCCCACCTTGGTACTCTGTAAACTCACCAGGAGAGGCTGAATATTAGGCTAAATACATGTTGTCCAATTTAAATTTCTCAAATGACTACCTAGCTTTTACTGCCATCTCCTGGCCCTTTCTGGTATGTCTACCCTGAACTACTGATATTAATGGCCACACACACACACACACCAAATCAATTATTACATTCAAGAAATCTCTGGCCAATGCAAAAATTCTCAACAAAATATTAGCAAACCAGATTCAACAACACATTAAAAGGATTATATGCCATGACTAAGTGAGATGCATCCCAGGAATGCAAGGATGGTTCAACATCTGCAAATCAAAGAAATACATCACATTATCAACATAAAGGACAAAATCCACATTATCATCTCAATAGATACAGAAGAAGTATTTGACAAAATTCAACACCCTTTTGATAAAAACTCTCAGCAAAGTGGGCACAGAAGCATATCAACGTAACAAAGGCCATGTATGATGAACCCACAGCTGATGTCACACTCAACAGTGAAAAGCTGAAAGGCTTTCCTCTAAGATCAGGAACAAGACAAGGATGCCCACTATCAGCACTTCTATTGAACGTAGTATTGGAAGTCCTAGCCACAGCAATCATACAAGACAAAGAAATATAAGACATCCAAATTGACAAGGAAGGAATAAAACTATTATTTGCAGATGACATGATACTATATATAGAAAACTCTGAAGACTCCATAAAAAAATTAGAACTAATAAATGACATCAGTAAAGTTGCAAGATTCAGAATCAATATACTGAAATCTGTTGTGTTTCTATTCACCAGTAATGAACAATAAGAAGAAAGAAAACAATCCCACTTACAATTGCATGAAAAAGTATAGAATACCTAGGAATAAATTTAACCAAAGAGGTGAAAGACCTGTACTCTTAAAACTGTAAGACATTAAAAAATAAATTGAACAAGATACAAATAAATGGAAGGATATACCTTGCTCATGGGTTGGAAGGATTAATATTGTTAAAATATCCTTACTACCTAAAGTAATATATAGGTACAATATTCTTCTCAATTAGAACAACTAATCCTAAAATTTATATGGAACCACAAAAGACTCCAAATAGGCAAGGAAGTCTTGAGAAAAAACAAAGTGGGAGGTACCATGTCCCATGATGTCAAACTATACTACAAAGCTATAATAATCAAAATAGCATGGTACTGGCATAAAAACAGACACACAGATCAATGGAATAGAATAGAGAGCCTGTTTATATGGTCAATTAATTTACAGCAAAGGAGACAAGGATATACAGTGGGGTAAAGACGGTCTCTTCAATAAGTGGTGTTGGCAAAACTGGACAGATACATGCAAAAAATGAAACTGGACCACTTTCTTACACCATATTTTAAAAAACTCAAAATGGATTAAAGACCTAAAACTACAAAACTCCTGGAAAAAAACATAGACAGTAAACTCTTTGACATTGCTCTTAGCAATATCTTTTTGGTTATATCTCCTCAAGCAAGAAAAACAAACAAAAAAATAAACAAATGCAACTACCTCAAACCAAAAAGGTTTTGCACAGCGAAGGAAACCATCAACAAAATGAAAGAACAACCTCTTGAATGGGAGAAGATACTTGTCAATGATAAGAGGTTAATATCCAAGGTATATAACAGAACTCATACAACTTAACACCAAAAAAATCCAATTAAAACATGGGCAGAAGAAGGCCTGAATAGACATTTCTCCAAAGAGGACATACAGATGGTCAAACAGACATATGAAAAGATGCTCAACATCCACTAATCATCAGAGAAATGCAAATTAAGACCACAATGAGATACCACCTCACACCTGTCAGAGTAACTGTCATCAATAAATCAACAAATAAGTGCTGGAGAGGATGTGGAGAAGAGGGAACCCTCATGCACTTTTGGTGGGAATGTGGATTGGTGCAGACACTGTGGAAAACAGTATGGAGGTTCCCAAAAAAAAAATTAAAAATAGAGCCGCCATATGATCCAGCAATTCCATTTCTGGGTATTTATCCAAAGAAAACAAAAACACTAATTCAAAAAGATCTCTTCACTGCAGCATTACTTACAGTAACCACGACATGGAAGCGGCCTAAGTGTCCATCACTAACCGGATGGGTAAAAAAATGTGACATCTATATGTGCAATGGAATATTATTCAGCAACAAAAAAGAGTGAAGTCTTGCCATTTGTGACAGCATGGATGGGCCTACAGGGTGTCATGCTAAGTGAAATAAGTCAGACAAATACCATGTATCACTCACATATGAGATCTAAAAATAAATAAATGAATAAATGAATAAACAAAATAGATACAGACTCATGTAGATACAGAACAGGCTGGTGGTTGCCAAAGGCAGGGGGTGTGGGCAATGGGAATTTTAAGTAAAAATGGTCTTCAGCCGGAGAGAGCATCAAGACCAACCATGACCATATTATAAATGGAAAGCTGTGGCTCCAAGTGGGAGCCCCTGGATGAGACAGCTGATGGAGGTCCCCAGCCAGGCCACTCTCCCCCAGGCTCACCTGCCAGCACCCTGAGGGGAGATCTGTGTCTGGGGCAGATGCCCATTAACCAAGCTCACGGAGGCAGACCTATATGCCAATTCCCCAACTTAGAGTGAGAAGTAACCCCTCGGAGGTAACTTGGGCCTGATATTTTCAGACAAGAACCCTTTTTCTCTCTAGGTCAGCCACATAGAAAATCAAATTACTCAGAGAGTTGCTTAGTGAGGAAGAAATCAGGGCCAGGGCATTGGCCAGAGAACACAAATATTTATGGCATTCAGCTCTGAGAGATGGAGGCGTCGTCCCCACAACAGGGACATTCTGCCACCGGGCATGACAAAGAGAATTGCTAGAACACAGTGTCCCTCCCCAGGCATGGCTCTAACGGGAATTGTCAGGAGCTGCCTTGTGGATGTTTCCCCGTCTAGTTCTGACCGAACCACCTCCCCGCCTGGTCAGCAGAAGCTTTGCCTGCGTGTGATGAAAGCCTCCAGTGCAGCCGTCTCGGTCCAGGCCGACCCAGGCCCACAGCTCTGACCCGCGGTGCACCGACCTAACAGTCTGCTCTCAGGAACGGGCTGTATTTTCCCTATTCCCAAGCTTTTGGGGGCACCCCGTGGTCATTTCAGGCACTTCCAATAAGCAGGTCATAACAATGTCCATTTGTTGAATGAGCAGAAGTTTCCAAAGAGCTCAAACACCTCTATCACAACTATTCCTCTCGAGCATCCTTCGGACAAATACTGTGGTTCTTATTTTACAGAGAAGGACACTGAATTCAGATATGGCAGGTGGCTTTTCCGAGGTCCCAGAATTAGTGGATAGAGGGTTAAGACTAAAACTCAGATCTTCAGACCCCAAGTGAGTCTGTAGAGGACACCTGCTCTTCACAGGGAACATAAAGGACTTTGGCCGACCACCTGCATTGTTCATCTATAACAAATATTCACGGAGTGGCAGTCCTCAGCTGTGCATTCTTGTAGGCACCGGGACACCGTGACGACCAATTTAAAGAAGGTTCCTACCTCCGTGGAACATATATTACATTGTGAACGACAAACGAGGCCCGTTTCAGATGGTGACGAGCCCATGCAGAGGATGAGACGGCGTCATAAAGTGCTCACTGGCTGTTTCTGTTCCAGTCACCAGGGGAAACTTCTCTCAGGCAAAGTCGTTTAAGCTGAGATGGGACAGCAAGAAGCCACACAGTAGTGAAGAGGAAAAGCACTCCTGCTGGAAGGGGCGGCGAGTAAGAGCAGAGGTCAGAGGGCAAAGGGCAGGTGGCATGAAGCTAGGGAGGTGGGCGGGAGCCAAACCTTGTGGCGTTTTGTTGTGGAGGGTCAGTCTGGTTTTATTCGGGTACAGTGGGCAGCCACCAGTCACACTGCTCCAGAAACGAGCTGCTTTCCATAAGTCCCAGCATCCAGACCAGGTCCTACACCCCCGGGTCCCCGAGTCTCAATCAACCCGCCCACTATGGCTGGTGCACCAGAATTCAAGTACTTTACGAATATACATACAGTCTTTCCATAATCTAGTAAGAGGTACCTGAAAAACTCAGAACACAATTTATCTTGCAGGAAGGAGAAAGGTTTGGCACGTCTGAAAACCCATATTCCTAAGAGGTAGGTTTATAACCTCAACAGTCATGCAAATCAAACTCCAGGAAGCCCAGCGAGGCTCCCAGGAGGCACTGGCTGTCTCTGAGAAGAACTCAGTTGAAAAACGCTGGGAGGACGGGCCAGGCTCCACTCCACACCCACCCGACAGCAGCTTCTCCCTCAGGCCCATCCTGCTCCCCACAGTTCACTGCTCAGATGGCAGCTGACAGCTGCCTTCTCTGAACAGACATAAAAACCCACAACTGTCCCCTAGCAAGGGGATGTTCAAAAACCCCACAAGGCAGGGAGCGGCGAAGGAGAATCGGGAACAGAGAATGATGGGCCGGGGGTGGGAGACCCAGGCCTTCTAAATAGGAATTCATTGCATAAAAACGCAGTCCTCCACACCCACTCTCCAGCGCTGCCACCACGAGGAATGAAAATGGCCTAAAGTCCGGCTTGGCAATAAGTAGCCAAAGCCTCTGACCTGGGAAATGGCCCTCAGGAAACCATCAGGCACGTAAGCAAAAAGGCTGATGCAAATGTGTCCACTGAAGTACTGTTTATAACAGTGATGAGCAACAGAGAATCAGTTAACTAAACAATAAAGCCATAGGAAGGAACACCATGCAACTGGTAAAATCATACCCCAAGGCATAGAATCTAAGAGAATATTTCATCTCGTAAGGGAAAAATGCAGAATATATTAAGCTTTAAAAGTAGGTAGTAGAGAAAAAAGGGCAATGAGCGAATCCTTGTAAATAACCCAGACAAGAGACAAAAGAAAAATGGGAGGGCGGGGGTGGGGGCGCCTGGGGAGACTTGCACCGGGAGAGCGCACTGCTCCTGTGCTCACTGGTGAGCAAGTGACTATTATTAAAAACTCATTTGGGTAACAGTTGGGCATCAGGAGGGTGCAGAGAAAAATGATCAGAAAAGGGAGCAAGGTCCTTTTGGGGAAAGACATTTGGACCTGCACCTCTGTAAAAACAATTACTGAGCATCCTGCCCACAGATTTCCCTCCAGGAGTCCTCATTTGCAATTCTTAGATTCTCAGGCCATTCAACCACAAACTGCTGTAATCTAAAATCAACTGCACTTTAAGACTTGACTGCTGTCCTCCCTGACCTCAGTCCCACCGTCCCGGGCATCTCACACACACCCCTGCTCCCTGAGGCGGGGATATCGATGGTTTTCATTTTTACACATTTCACAGGAGAAGCCCACACCAGTCCTCACTGGTAACACTCAGTGTGATGGTGCCACCCACGCAGGGATGCACCAGAACCAAACGGGAGGGCGGGAGGGCCGCAGAAGGAGCCGGGGCCTGGAAATCAACACAGTGCGCTCGCACCTGCGCGTGGCCACCCACCAGCTGTCACCTTGGAAGGGCCATTGACCTCTGAGCTTCCACTTCCTAATCTATAAAATGAGCATGTGAGAGAATCTATGAGGTCTAATCTGGCTCTAAAACTCCAGAGTTCATAATCCCCTCAGTGTCTCTCCTCCAAAGAAATACCTGGACCAGGGGGAGGAGACGGCCCAATGTACCTGGAGCCCAGAGGACCTTCCCAAACCATTTCCATTTTACAGTAACTCTCACTGTACAAGTCTGGACCCTGCAAAACAATGTAGGTGCCTCCTCTATGGGCCTGTTGGGGAAGCTGTTCTTTATAAAGGCTCTCCTAAAGCATGTGTTTGATCCTGCAAAAGCACCACGTACATTTGCTCTGTGCTCAGCTCAGAGTTCTCACATGCAGGACCAATCATCCCAGTTTGTCCAGGACTGAGGAGTCCCCCCTACCCTCCTGATGAGACTTGCTTTGCCAAACCCAAGAGGGTCCTTGGCAAACCAGGTCAGTTGGTTACTCTCTCTCTCAATATATCTCTGAGTTTGGTTTGCTGCTCCCAAACCACCCTCTACGCTCCTCATCAAAACAAAATAAACACCCCTTTTGGACCTGTTACATACGTTGCTGCTCGAATCAGTACCATCACAGATCATCAGCAATGCACCTTGGGGTGCCTCAAGGATGCTTCTGTCCTCAGGTAAGCGTGCCTTCACTCGCCACATCCCATTGGGTGCTCTAGGATTGGCAGGGTTTTTTATAATCAATAAAAGAAAAAAAAACACGTGCAAAAAAGTTTTTGTAAGCCGCAAAAGCCATAGGAATATGAAAACCCTTATTTTTGCACTGAACCATCACCGAACGTTCATTCACCACATTGTTAGTGCCTAAAGAAGACAGCAACTAAAAAACAAAGAAAAGACAAGGCTGACAACCGAAGGGACAACTAAAGAATCCATTCGTTCGCCCGCTGACTCTGTGGACAAGTCTGTACGGAGCATTTATTCTGTGCCGGGCGAACAATCATGAAAGAGAAACACAATCACGTGGAGTTTACAGTCTCCATGTCTGCTAACCATTAATGGGTATTAATCAAAGCATTTCACGAACACTGGCTCCATTCTGGTTACCTCTAATAAAAGTTAAAATATTAACTATTTCACCCTTGAGATCACAGAAAAATAAGAATATCAACAGAATATCCATCTGTCTCTCCTAAAACATTGCATATTCATGGAAGACAGACATTAAGTCTTTTTTTTTTTCTGGTAACCCTTCAGAGGATCTAACACCACTTATGAAGTTGACCAGAAAATTTTGAAAAGAGATGTCAAAGAGCAAAAACGGAGAATGTTTGACACAAGAAGACAGAAAGGAAGCTGTGGCACTGCGTGTAACTAACAAGCTGTCCCCATCGTCCTGAGAACCCACGTGCCATTCTAAGTTCACATCCAATATCAGCTGCAGAGAAATCTCAGAACTTGGAGCAAAGGAAAGGAAGTGCCCTGTATTCGGTTTTCAGACGTTCTCAGCATACGTGAGAGAGAGAGGCTGGCACAGGATTGTGGCTGGTTTAATCTCGGGCACACGTCTTTAGAAACCAGCACGTGCGTTATGTAGTGCAGCGGCTCGGGAGAAGCTGACAGTCACAGGACAGTCATTTCCAATCACCAACTGGTCACAGGAGCGTTGGGAAGACATGCTCCGTTGCAAGAACGCCTGGGCAGGGAGCGGCAGTAAGTGTGAATTAGAAGGCTGACGCACCTCACCCACCAGGTGCCCACGGCAGAATCTCAGCCTTGGTCTCTGGCTCCCCCCTCTCCCTATCCCCACGGTCAACCATGTAGTAACGGCAGTCAACTCTCCTTCACGGATGTCCCAAATGTGTTTTTCCGTCAATTACCATAGATCTCGAAACACACACACACACACACACACACACACACACACACACACACACACCCGCATCACAGGAGCTTCTAACCATGCTAACTTCTTTCATCTCCCCAAATGCTCTTAGAGCTCTCATCTTTGGACTCTTGGATATGCTGGTCCCTCCTCCTAGAGCACCCGGCCCCCAACCCTCATCTATTACTTTTTCATTCCTAAGCACCCTCCAGGCTTCCTCTTAGACATTACTTCCTCCGAGGAGCCTTTCCGAGCTCCCTTAGACTGAGCCAGGCACTTCTCCTCCACGCTCCCACAGCACCCTGGCCTTCCACCCTCACAGGGCCTGTCTCCCTGCGCTGGAATAGGTTCTGATTTGGGGTTTTTTTTCCCCTAAGCGACTCTTTAGATCATGCATTCTGCAAGAACAGAGGCTGGACCTGCCTTGTTTACCTATGCATCCTTGTCATCTAAACCAAATCAGTTTATTTAAATCAATCAGTTCACTCACGAATGAGTAGAGCACAGTTCCTTAACTGCTGCTGTCAGTCTGGACCTCCCACTTTGCCACTAGACCGGCCAGACTCTCTGAACCAAGGAAGGCTGTGACCTGATTTCTGTCCGTCTCCCAAGCTGGATCTGTCCAGAAAACCAATGCACTGACAGGCACTGTGCTGAGAGGAGGCAGTGTTCTACAAATGAACCAAAGATGGCCTCTGCGCGTTGGCTCCTAGGTTATTTATTTCTTCACTCCAGGCTGAGACCCATTAGTTCAAAAGCCTGCCAGTGCCAAACGCAAACTTTTATCCATCCAATTGTTTTGAACATAGCCCAAATAAATGGACTGTTTGCCACCTAGAGCCTGCCTCCTTTGCATATCCTGTGAAACTGCCCAACATCTGCTAGTAACGGACAAGACAAACCTCCCAAGCCACTGCTGCCCTTAGGAGTTCTGTGACCCAGAGACTCCCGACCATGCTGTCCAGTGATGTCACCTCTGCGTCCCCCCTCCCCTCTGATCTCACTTCCCCCAGAGTGCCTTTTCTCTCCTCTCCTTGTGAGTGGGGGCCCCACAATGTAGCCTCTGGAGGGACTCCTATTGTGAGGGACTTTCCCCGAACGCACACCCGTCAGAGCATCACCCATATAAAGCTTGTGTGTGCAAGTGCCACCTCACGCTCATGTCTTTTTCCTTGATCAGCCCTGGAATCCCTCCAACCCCTACAGGCCGAAATCTGGGGAAGTCCGCATGCTTATAATTTCTATGTAGTCTCAGTCGGACAACTTCTAATCTGCCTTGTAACCCTCACTTTCCATTTATCAACTGACTTAGTATTACCTCTAAACCTAACCTTCGCCTGCAGAATTCTATTCCAGCAATTCAGAACAGTCTCCTAGCTCTCACGGCCCCGGTTATCCACCTCAAATCTCACTGGACTTTCAAGCTCTAGCCTTTACTCCCTTGTCTTGGACGACAGGTTGGGGCACTGGCTCGATCAGTCCAATCCATGCTTCTGGCCCACACTCCTGGCAAACAGCCCTGGAGCTATAACTCTATCCATGGATGATGTAAGAAAAGTCAAGGACTTGGACTGAGTGCTCTATGAAGTTTCTAGCTTCCGTCCCTAAGATTTCACGGTCCATAGCATTTGCTACAGAGCTTACACTAATGTGGCTGGAGACGGAACCAAAAACAATGAGCAGAGAGCAAATGGCACGGATGGGCTTGTCTGTAGCTCTACAGAAAAGGAGAGAGATCTGTTGGCATAAACAGATCCTGTGCCTTGATTTTTCTTGTTATTTGTTATGACACAGGGTGAGCCTGAGTTCCTGAGAGACGCTGGAAGGAAATAATCCATCACACGTTTCTCAAGGCCAAGCAGGTTTTCTTAGTGAGGTTAGAACTACCCAGAAATATCCAAAAGTGAGGTCTCACTTCCCACAAATCAATAGTGCAGTGGAGGAGAAACGTTAACAACCCTTGACTTGTCACTTTCCCTTGTGGACATGAGCCTAGGTTCAGGCTTTAGCCACACAGGACTCTTGCCGAGGGAGAGTGACGGAGTATCCGGAGAGAACGGCAAGGGAGGTGGGACGGTCAGAGAGGCAAGTGTGGCTGCAAAGGCTAGAAGTGATCGTGGTCACAGATGTTAGGGGCCTGTTGGTTTGAGTGGCTCTACCTGCCTATCCTCCAGGCCGCATAGTAACTTTTTACAGAACAAGGTGCCCGAATCTTTGCATTTTGCTCTGGCTGCAGAGGCATCGACATCTGACAGATACGTGCACAGAAGTGTTTGCTGCTGAGGGAAAATTCTCAGGTGCTGTCCACAGCATCTATCCAAAGAAAAAGACCCCCAGCCATAGCCTGACAATGGACCTATGTGTAATGCAGACACTAGAGAGAGAGAGAGAGAGAGAGAGAGAGAGAGAGAGAGAGAGAGAGGAAGGAAGGAAGGAAGGAAGGAAGGAAGGAAGGAAGGAAGGAAGGAAGGAAGGAAGGAAGGAAGGGAGGAAGGAAGGAAGGAAGGGAAGCAATATTTAAAGCAATAATGACTAAAAATTTTCCCAAAGTAATGTCAAGACACAAAACCAAAGATGCAGGAAGCTCAGAGAACACCAAGCAGAATAAATGCTCCCCAAGCTACCCCTACACATATCCTACTCAAACAGCAGAAAATCAGAGATGAAAAAAAAATACTAAAAGAAGCCAGAAGGGGAAACACCTAACCTACAGAGAAATAAAGAAGAATGACACTGAACTTTTCCTCAGAAACCATGCAAGCAAGAAGAGAGTGAAATATTTATAGTGTTTAAAGAAAAAAAAATACTAACCTAGAATTAATTTGGTACCCTATGAAGTTATCCTTCAGAAGTGAATGAGTGGCCCCCCAGCCTGGCTCAGTGGTTGAGCATCGACCTAGGATCCAGGAGGTCGAGGTTCGATTCCCGGTCAGGGCACATGCCCGGGTTGCGGGCTCGATGCCCAGCAGGGGGCGTGCACGAGGCAGCCGATCAGTGACTCTCATCATTACTGTTTCTCTCTCTCCCTCTCCCTTCCTCTCTCTGAAATAAAGACTTTTTTTTTTTAAAAAGTGAGTCAGTGGGGGCAGGGCATCTAATACTTTCAACAATAAAAAAAAAAGTGAATGAGAAATACTTCCTCAGACAAACGAAAACGGCAAATGGTTTTCAGAGAGAAGGAAAATAATACAGATCAGAAACTCAAACCAACATTTAAAAACAAAAAAAGGGTTACCAAGAGCATCGGGAAAGGAATAAGTGGAGGTAAAATAAAAACTTATTTGTAATTGATCTAACCGATAAGTCTTTTCAAAATAAAAGCAACAATGTATTGATGATTAGCTTATATATAAGTGAAATGAATGACAACCATCATACAAGTGATGAGGGAGGAATTAAGAATATTTTGTTATAAGGAGAATTTGGGAATATATCATTTCAAGGTAGTTGTGCTACGTTGAAGTCGTATATAGTGCTATCTAAAAAGTGGACTTGGATTAGTTGTAAATATACTGCGAACTCTAGAGCAACTACTAAAAATAGGTATAAGACGCTCCACATCATATATCAATAGGGAATTGCAAATTAAAACAAGATACTACTACGCATCTATTAGATTGGCCTAAGTCCAAAACATTGACAACACCAAATGTTGGCAAGGACGTGGAGCCACAGGGGCTCATTCCCGGTGGAAACACAAAATGGTGCAGCCACTTTGGAAAAGCACTTGTCAGTTTCTTACAAAAATAAACATTCTCTCGCCGTACCATCCAGAAATCGCACTCCTTGGTATTTACTCAAAGGAGTTGAAAACTTTATGTCCACCCAAAAACCTGCACACAGATACTTGTGGCATCATTACTGATAACTGCAAAACTCAGAATCAACTAAAACGTCCTTCAGTGGGTGAGGGGAGAAATAAACTGTGGTGCACCCATACCATGGAATATTACTACTCAGCACTAAGAAGAAATGAGCTACAAAGCCATTAAAAGACATGGATACACTTTAAATGCATATGACTAAATGAAAGAATTCAATCTGAAAAAGCTACATACCGTATGACTCAGACTGCATGACATTCTAGGAAAGGTGAGGCGATGGAGACGGAAGAAAGATCAGAGATGGACAAGGGTTTGTGGGGAGGAAGAGACAAAGCAGGAGATTTTTTGAGGCTGTGAAACTGTTCTACGTATAAAAGCAGATACTTGTCATGACACGTCTGTCAAACAGGCTGTACAACACTAGGGTACATCCTAACACAAACTGGGGACTGTGAGTGATAATGGTGTGTCAGTGGAGGTTCATCAGCTGTAACAGATATACCGCCCTGGGGGGGGGGGGGTGTTGATAGTGGGAGAAGCTGGGTGTTCAGGGGATATATGGGAAATCTCTGTGCCTGCTTCTTAATATTGCTGTAAACCTAGAACTGCTCTAAAAGTAAGTTTATTTAAAAAAAAAAAAAAAAAAAGTTTTAAAAAGGGAATCATAAACATATGTTTGAGAAGAGGTGAGAGGTGATGGGATTAAGGTGCTAACAAGGGGCTCCTAGGGTTCTGGTTGGTTGTTAATCTGAACGCGAGACGCTCCGACGAGTCACTGAGGACTCTCCGAGTCCCCGGAAGGCCGCCCTGTGCTGACGTGAGAAGGGATGGCTGCTGAGGCGACAGCTCGGCCTTATGGCCTCAGCCTCTCTTTGAGCTGTGTCTTCGTTACTCACCGTTCAAATCACCCCAACTGATATGGCCTCTTAATCTGAACACAGCATAACCGGGGTTCGCTTTGGTCTAAATCATCATTTGCCCCCACTCTGTTCAGTCTGACCGAATGGTTAAAACCTTACGATATTTGTTTGAAAAGAAAGACTACAATCAAAACAGCCCAGCGATTTTGCAACCTGAAAAGGCACCTTCCTTGAAAACACTCTGGTTAAGCGCGTGTGACTCCAAGGACAATCAGGATTGGTTTTTAAAAAAACAAAAACAAAACACAAAATACCTATAAATCACCAAACAGATAAGGAGTGAGGCTTGTACTCTTGCCCTCGGCAGGGAGCCGCCTAATCTGGCCGGAAGATCACGCGCGTCCCATCGGAGCGACAGGCCGGAGGTCAGACCACAAGGGTGAATTCGGTGACCACGGGGAGTTCTCGAAAGGAGAGCAAGCAGGGAAAGGAGGGGATTTAGGTCAGAATAGGGCGAAGCCATTGCTTTTTTGGCCGGAGGAATAAAGAGCAGGGGCTTCTCCTAAGACAAGTCCTAGGCTGGAAAATGAATCCTGCTGAGGAAGTGGCTTCCGTCCCACCTACTTGCCGATCTAAAGAAATGAGTGGCAAGGAAAAGGGGCCAGGCCAAGGACCTACACGCGCTCACACACCATTTATTTTACCTACCGGCCACTCGAGGAGGCAAGCCCTTCACGTGCACGGCTTCAACGGATCCTCAACCAACCCACAAACCTTGTTCTCTGCGCAGATGGAGATGCAGAGAGGCCAAAGGCTGCCCCCGGCAGTAGGTGAGATTCCAGCCTATGCTGTCTGACTCGAGAGCTCACATTCATGTGCTTTCCTTTATATTATATTGCAGAACAGCTCAGCCTGGGAGCACTGCCTCTTAGCAGGGACTCAGGGGCTGCCCTCAGCGTCTCTTGCCTCTCCTGCCAAGTGCTGTGCTCCCCACACCAGGAAGGGGGTAGCCCCAATTAAACTTAGTCAGATTCTATCATGAAAGGGGATTGTAACCATCCTCCGTCCCCAGACCACAAAGCTCGTCCCTCACCTCCACCAGGCACCTCACACGTGTGTCATCTTGGCCATAGAGAAACTAGGTTAAAAAAAGAGAGAGCTTGCTCGAGACGACTGCACCCCCACCAGTCCCCAGTCCAGCTTCCCTCCGAAGCTAGCTCTTGACGTCCGTCTGGTTTCCGCAGTTACCTAAGGTCCAGCAGGAGACGGCCCTCAGGAGGGGGGGGCTGCCGTAGAAGGCATGCATGTACATGAGGTGCACCATCAGCTCGGCCAAGCACCAGCAGCCGCAGAGGCGGCCCAGCGCCCGGGCCAGCACGGAGAGGCGGGGCCGCGGTGAGCACTGCTCCTGCTGCTGCATCTAAGGTGGAGACAGAGGAAGCCATCAGATTGCATCCATCCTTCAAATCTGCCAAACAGTCCCCAGGACAGTGGTTTTCATAAACGGCCCACAAACATTATTGCTGTATCTACTAAAAAAGGGTTGGTTTAGTTTGCCTTGGGAACACTCCATGTTCTTGGGTAAAAAAAAAATTCATGCCTGAGCCTGAAAACTGTCCCTGAGTGAGAACAGGGTGGGGTCGACAAGCTAGCCTAGGGCTAGGAGCCAAGGCGGGCTCCGCGGACCTTCACGCCAGCAACAACCCTGCAGAACCCTGGGGCTCTGGGCTCTCTTGGGGTTCAGCGTCGCCCTGCTTGTCTCCATCCATCACCCACGCACATCTAAGGCGGGTAAAAGTAGGGCCAAGTCAAGAAGGGGCCCAGGACTGGTAAGAGAAAGGCAGAATGGGACAGAGCCTGAGAACCAGCAACAGCTAGGTGCCGGTGTGTCATCTCAGCTTGAGTTGGTCTTGAAACAAGGCAGAGTGAACACAAACGGGGGCAGCTCATGGCACTGTCTCCCGCTGAGCAGGTGGCACAGTGTCACAGTTAAGAACACGGGGTCAGCTTCTAGCACAAACCACACAGCTGTGTGAGCTGAGCAAGTTACTCTCTCTGAGGCTTGGTTTTCTCACACATAAAATGAAAAAAAGATTGTTGTGATGATTGAATATAATAAACAAAGTACTAAGCACAGCACCTGGCACATAACAAGCGCCGGACGATTATCGTTAATGTCCGATCATTTCGTGCCTTGTATCGCACACGCTTCACCTTCACCCTCCTGGCATCCGGGGCTACTAGCCACAGGGCACAGTTAGGAGGCGATTCAGAGCCAGGTGTCAACGGTGACAGGGATGTTTTCGTTATTCACAGATATAGACTCAATACCTGTGGACAATACAAACCAAAAAAATCCAAGTCCTGCCCAGGTAGCCTGGCGCTGTGGTCTCACCTCACGGCCTGCTGTTCAGGGATGCACCAAAATTTAAAATGCAGAGATTCGGAAACGCATAAGGGTGCTGCGAATCTGAACTAGACGGGCAGAAAAGCAGGAGGGCGCGTGGACGTTTCTGCGTGTGACACTGACAAGATTTTGTGTGACTCAAGGCCGCCTTGTGACGAGCAGGTGAGAGGATTCATGAGGGATGAAGCGGGGTCTGCAAACACCCACCGGCAGAGGCAACCGGCTGGGCTCAGCACACGGCAGCAAGGGCCCGAGACACGGCATCCCCGAGAAAGGCCGTTCCTGGGGGAAGGTGACCCAAGGAACCTCTTAAGCTCCACTCTCCCCTAACACCAAGGCATGGGGGTCCCTGTCCATCCAGTAGGAAGAAAGGAGGTGCCCTGCATAGTTCACCTAAGGAGCAGGATGCTGTCCCGTCTCCGTGCAAAGCGGTTCATTCGAGATATTTCCAACCTGGGGGGAGTGCCAACCTTCAGACCACTGGAAACTGCCATCAGTGGGAATTTAAGGCGCCACTAAAAAATTACACATAACTCATCTGCAAAGTGCATTTGAAAGCAGATTATATTTTAAAGCCTCATTTCATGCAAATTGCATAAAAAGGAATATCAAAGGCTTTTAAAGATATTCTGATGATTAAAGATGACAGTTTTCAAAGAGGAAAAGTTCTTTTCCTTCACACGGTAATAATAATAATGTTTGAGAGCACAAACGAAAGCCCTCCCCGGAGCCAACCGCTCACTTGTGCCCCCTCGGCCCCAGCCTCTGTGTTTGGATCAAGGGCACTGGAATCAGTGGCTTAACCCTTTGTGGTGGGCGAGCTTCCGTCCAGTCAGTGGTCACAGACCACACCCCTACTCCCAACAAGCCAGTCCCTAATCAGCGCCTCACTGCCCCTCCCCAGCTGGGTAGACAGTGGTCCTGCCAGAGCGGCGAGGGGGGCTGCAGTGGGTGTTGCTCCCACAGGACTAGGACTGGTCTGGCCGGCCTGAGCCTCCAGACCCGCATGTCCACAAGCCTCGCCGCACCTTCTCTCTGACTCCTGGGCACTCGCCAAGTGGGCATGACAAGGCTCACCTCTTTATTCCTTCCACCCCGATCTGCATTCCATTAGCCTCTCTCTGCCTCCACGTTACCGTCTGTAAAGTGGTAACAGCAACAGTATCTCTCTCTCCTAGGGCTGCTGCGAGGATGACATGAGTTAGAACATGCAGAGCCTGGCTCGGAGCAAGTGCTCATCTAAGGTTATTTATTAGAATTCGAATTATTCCAGGTAGATGCTAGAACCAGAGACCATTCCAAACCCTGAGCAGTTTGTCCGGGACACTGACTGCCTATCCAGCTCTTGCCAGCCCTGGCCACTCGGGGGCCGGGCTTTCCCCTGTACCTGCAGCAACTGCCTGGGTCTCTCTTCCACAGAGATGGAACCAGCACACTGGCCTCTTCTGAGGCCAGAATGGCCACTGCCCAGCATCCCCTGCTGCTGCACCCACCCACCAGACTGGACACCCAGGGTCCATGTTCCGGCCTAAACTTACCCCAGAATTGCGACACACTTTTAGCTAACAACAGCAACAACAGTAATGGTTAACACCTCATAGTGTTCAGGTGTCAAGCCACATTACTTGTACAAACTCATTTAATCCCCGTAACAGTCCTGTGACAGAGGCATTAATATTCTTCCCATTTCACTGATAAGGAAACTGAGTCAAAAATAAGGTAAGTAACTCACCAAATGCTCTCAAGCCAAAGCAGAGCAGGGATTCAAATCCTTTAACAGGGTTGGGTTCCAGAGTCTCTGCTCTTCAACACATGCAGTTAGTTCCCCATTTGCACACTGGCTCTTCTCGGACTAGGAGCACGAGCTCAGCCAGGAAAAGGCCCAGGTCCTACCACCCTTGGGCCCGCCATCCTGCTCCACACCAGCCCCCACGGAAGGATTCACCTGCTCAGAGTAAGATGCGGTGGGCCAGGCTCCACAAACAGCATCTCCTGCCTTTCCCTCGGCCCTTGGCCCTCCCACACTCCTAGCTGAGTATCTAAAGTCCACAGACCAAGGGAGAAATATAAACAGACCCCATGTTCCTGAAACTCCAAATGCCATCAGAGATGACCCTCAAGTTAGGGCACTGAGGCCTTTCAACAGGCACATTTTACCTGCTCATGATCGATGTGTGCAGATTCCACATGCCTTACGTTACAGGGGACACCTCTTCTTTACTTCCCTCTTCTTGTGTTTGTGGAAATTTACGGGCTGAAAAAATGGATGGAAGGAGACATTCTCCCAGGGGCGTGCCTAACAGCGTCCTCTTGGCCACCTTTTCTGTCCTGGGTTGGTTTCCACGTGAGGCTCTGCTGCCCCCTGGTGGCACAGCCTCATTCCCCAGCTCTCAGTAGTTTGTAAGCGTTGAGCCGAGAATCTAAGAACTGGGAATTTCAGTATTAGGAGTCCTTCTATCTGAAGGCACTTATTCATCCACTCAAGCACTCGTTCGGAGCAAACCTTGCTTACAAGTCCTTCCAGTTAGCTTCCTTCCTCCCCATCCCACCTTCCCCTTCTCGGCCTCTCGGAAAGACCCTTCCACCACTAGATTAGCTTCCTAGTTCAACTGCCCTCCTTCGACCCCCCTTTCTCATAGGAGGTTGGTGCCCCACAGTCACCTTTGGCAACTGCAGAACTGCCTTCTGTGTTTCCCTGTGCCCTGTAGCTTACTGAACATTTTGCCTTTTCTAGACCAACTTTTCTAGGAATCTTCCTAGACCATAAAGGTTTCAAAACTTGTTTTTCTGAGTTCCCTGCTTTCAGAAATTACTACCAATTTGAAAGGGGTAAAAAAGAAACAGCTAGGACACAAATACCACCCAGGCTCCATACCTGAGTCCCTGCAGGAAGACACCAGCCCTTCTCTTCCCCAGACTGAAACTCAAGAGAATGGGCGCCCTTGGATGAGAGTATAGGTGAGCAGTAATCTCAAAGCTCACCTCCACCTACAGACATAGGACCTGCAGTGGCCTCCCATGGTCCTGCTAGACCTTACACAGGCAACTTCAGAGGAGGAGATGAGAAAGGAAAAGAATTACGATCTTCATAATAACAAAGTGTGCATCCCCAGGGCAAAGCTCCTCAATGAGCCAGTCAGGAGAATCATGTTTCCTCTTCATGAATTTAGTCCATGTTTCCCTGAGAATTACTATCTGGCTTCAGAGAGGGGGATGGGGGGGAGAAGGGGAGTTAGTCCAAAAGTTACTGGCTGCAATGTTGGGAAGAAGTGAAAGCTCACCATGGTGAGGAAATTGTAAAAAAGACAACTCAGAGGGCCTGAGCCCACCCTCCACTGCACCCACACCCCAACCTCCTGCCTTCTGAGGAGCTCAGGAGCGTGGTTCTAACCTCTAGATGCACCACAATCACCTGGAGGCCTGTGAAAAGGATGTCTGGGCCCTACCCCGGAGCTGATTCAGCAGGTCTGGGGTGGGGCCTGAGGATCCGAGTCCAGTGAGTTCCCCGGGGGATCCAGATGCGCGGGTCCAGGGATCACGCCTGGAGAACCACAGTTAGATCAGCTGCCATCACTATCCGCCTCTGCCTTTTACAGGATAATTTTAAACATAATTTTCAATCACAGATTTAAAATTACTTCAGGACAAAAGAATGATCCTCTGTAACCCAAACTGAGCCACTCAAAACCATACGCTAAACTCGCATCTGCCTAGAACACCAATGTCACTTGAAGATTTGCAGAGGGGGAAAATGAAGTCACTTAACTCGCAATTTTAAAACATGGCATTATTGTTCGAATGCAGAAATTGTACTTTTGAGTACAATGCACAACTGAGTGGAATTTTTAAGACGGAATTAAGGGATTTCTAAGAACCCTCTGACTTTTCCAGGGGCACATTTCATTTCAAGTTGTCCTCCAAAAATGCTCCACAGTGGCTCTGCACTTCTAGACCTCTGTGTGTGTGTGTCTGCGTGTGTGTCTCTGTGTGTGTGTGTGCAAGTGAGAGTATGTGTGTGTGAGCTCGCATGAGTATGTACTGTGCACATGTGTTCGATGTGTGCATATATATACTGTGTGTGTGCATGCATGTTATTTTTCTCACCTCCATCAGGATTTTACTTTGCTGGTGGGAGGTAGGACTGTCCCTGAGAAATACCATTTTAGGTATTTTCAGTTACTAACACTGTAGGTGGATTAATTGCATTACCATGTTCCATGAGGCTAGCTGTGGCATCAAGAAAAAAAACCTAAGTGGGAGGAAAAATGAGGTGGGAATGATCGAAGGTAGCTCGACATGAGCTTCAGACAGGCTGGCAAGGGTCCTGGGCAGAAACAGGCACCAGACGTGAAAACACATCCTGCTGTCCAGCTCCCTTCGACTCCCCCCATCTCCCCATCACAATCGCCCTGAACAATTCCCAGGCTATGTCGGTTTGTAAAAATAAAAGCGAGCATACTACTTGCCATCCAACAGCCTACACAGTTTCTCTTTCTACTTTTCAAGCAATGCCATGAAAATCCAGTTTCTTCCTTCCCTGGGACTGCCCTGCAGCGTTCCCCTCGAGTTCCTCGCTGTGCCCAGTTATTAATCCTGGTTGCCACAGTCCACCGAGAATCGGGACAAGCCGAGCTTTATTTTGAGGACTGATTTTCCTGAAGTATTTCTTGTGTAAAAAAAAAATCAAGACAATAATATGTGTTTTAAACTTATGGGCACCCCTGAATGAAAACACTCAGGGGTCACGTGCGTGAGCATGGGGACAAGGACAGGGGCTTAAGCTACAGCACAGCGACCCAACCCCAGGGACCCACCTGCCCGATGAACTCCGGGAAGCTGAGGACGGGCCCGTTGTGGAAGACTGGGTAATAGAAGACGTAGGCCACCATCCAGGGCAAGGAGTAGACGGCGCGCCCGCAGGGCAGCTGCTGCCAGCAGAACTCGAGGCTGAAGCTGGTGTAGGACAGGCATCGGACGGTCAGCGTGAACTGCAGCAGGTAGTACTCGTTTTCTGTCCTGTACCACCCTCTCTGAAAGCCACCAGGAGAGAACAGCCCGTGAGCAGCGAGGAGGGGCCTTGTCCAGTCCCCAGGGAAGGAGGTTTCTTCTACCAGAAAGGGAGCTGAGAACCACCGGACGGCAGGTAAGTCTAAACAAGCGGTTAATGAGCAGCGGGCAGGAGAGAGCCTCTGTCATCAAGCATCGGCTCAGCATTGAGCCTGATGCAACACAACGAAGGTTTTCCCCACGGGCACCCGTCGGATACATCCAGTGGGTAACCTGGAGGTTAGCCACGACCAGCGGATACCTCCACAGCTCCTCCAGCAAATCTGAAGGCAACGAGAGGCTTACAAATGCCACACGGGTTGTCCACTAGTTCATCTTTGCCATCACGTTCTTTCCCGTGACTGCCAGCCCGGGGCACATCAACTCTAAGTGCCATCCCTTGAATCAATGAATGAGTGAACGAATGAGTAAAAATAAAGACACCGCAAGAGTTCCATTCCACAGTGACTTAACGAAAAAAATATACAAAACTCCCCAACATTTTCTGTGCAAAGAAATACCTGCCTTGTCTGTCTCGGGGGCTATCGTGGGCGCCAGATGAGATAAGGGATGTGAGAGCTTCCTATAAATTGCACCGTACTCTACAGATGATTTTTTATTAAACGCGTAGGGAACTGTTGCTTTCTTTTCTCTGTATTCCTGCCCCTCTGTTCCTGTGATATGTGTCACCATCGGTGCCTTCCCAAACTGGGAGAAAAGCTTAGCCCTGTGCAACCTCAGAGGGTTAAGACACAGCCACCGGGCCACCAGGAGGAGCCCCACCACAGTTCCCCAACTGGCTGCTGCCTGAAAACTAAGGGAGCCACCAGAGGGGGCCCCCATCAAAGGGACACTCGCCTTCCCACGGGTGAATGGAGGCACCTACCTTAATCTCCTCCACGCCTTGCAGCCTGAGCGTGGAGAGCAGGAGGAGGGAGCAGAGCCATGACAGGAACAGCGAGCGGAACTGGGCTACGCAGAAGGAGACGACGGTGTGGAGGAAGACCATGGCTGTTCCCGGGGCCCCCAGCGCGCACCAGCAGGCCCCCATCCCGTAGGCGGCGAGGATCCAGGGTCTGTGCTGTGGGCAGGGGGCCCGGTGCAAGACACAGAGGGACGGGGCAGGAAGGAAAGACAGACAGAAGGGTGAGCTAAGGGGCACTGTCGCTGAAGGTTCGACATATGGGAGGCCAATGCTTCATGACCTCCTGTACACACTCTCCTGCTAAAGTGAAGGTGAAAGAGTGTTGGTGAACATCTCTCAGGCGTTTTATTGAGAAACCTGGGCCGTCCAAACCACGAAAGGCTTTTCAAGTCTAAACTACAGATTTAAAATTAAATATCTAATTACATTTTCGCTTTATTAGGATATTATTTACAGGCAAGTTTATGTCACAGGAAAAGTGTGTCTTCCCTGCTTTCTGTGACATTGAGGCCTTGGCATAGTCAACCCGATGAAAACATTTAGTCTCATTTTAGGAGAAAATGTTTTAATAGATAAATCTTTCTATTTAATTATCAAGTTTTATAGTGATTGACATTGCTTAACTAAATAAATTAACATCCCTTTGCTTTTATGATATTCTCTTTATCATATCTGGTTACTGAAAAAACACAATATGTTTTAACATTGTTTGAGAGGCGACATATCATAGTGGTTTAATTACTCAGGCTTTGAAGTCCAACTGCCTAAATAAATCCTAGTGTCCCCTTTAACTAGCTGTGTGACTCTAGTCAAGTTGCTTCATGTCTCTGTGCCTCTCAGTTTTTTTCGTATATAAAATTAGGATAAAGCCGGTATCTTCTTCAGAAGGCTGTGAGGATGTAGTAAGTAAATGCATGTGAAATGCTTACTACAGTGTCTGCAGACACAGCAAGTACAGTAGAAAATTCTAGTTGTTATCCTACAGGGAAATATGATGTGTCTTCTCAGGGTGCATTTTAAAATATGGTTTCCAGGAATGTCTTCTTGTAAAAACAAAAAGACTTCTCTAAGGGGAAGGCAGATGTGGGCTGTAAATTGCAAATCCCATCCTCAGATGCTGGCTCTTCCAAAATATTGCTGAAGTACAATTTTTCCCAAACCTATACCCCGGCTGGAGAGAGAACACTGTAACCGAGCGGCTACGTCAGCCACTTTTAAGTTCCAAGAAAATCAGAGAAATCTGCAGCTTGTTTTTACTATTTTTCCATCCTACTACCCACAGAAAACAGCCACATAAATTTGCTTCAGACTTTCCCCCAAACGCTCACCTCTGGGCAGAGTGCAAGCATAAGGAACAAAGTCGCCAGAGACTATTTTAAGAAGTAGTTACAACGAATGGAAAAAAAAAAAAAAAAAGGTTCTTTTTCAACATGACCTACAGCATTTAGCACCTGGAATTTTTTCACGCTACAGACATACACATGTACACAGCTACATTTTTATTAAGTGCTATTTGATCCATTTTTTTAAAAGCCTGTTTTCTGGGATTCATTTGGGAATTTAACCACAGACGTAAGCTGCTTCAGCTTGGAAAAGCTGAACGAACCCTCAGGAAATACTTCATAGTCCTGTGCAGACCCCGTCTGCTTGAGAGATTCTCTGATGAGTTCAACCGTGCTCACAACGGCTACCTTGGGGGCACAGGAGCTTGTCCCACAGCCTCACCTCCCACTGTCTTCCTCCAGCCAGAGTCCAGGCAGACGACATGTGATGTCCTTCTCTCTAGGACGTCACAGGAAATGCTCTCATTCACACCGTGTTCCCTGCAAACCCGGATGCTGCCCACCCGTCCACCCCAGCGGGTAAAAGCAACTCTCCACGCATTCCTCACGAACGGGTGATGGAAACGAAAAGATACGCACGATGCAGGAGAACGCCTATGAAATACTGGTTTTCATACTTTGTCTATAAAAATGCAATGGGAATCCCATCCTCAAAGCTCCGCTAAAATCCTAATGAGCACGAGTAGTCTTCCAAGCCTCATTTCAAAAATTACACAGCACGGAACCTATGGGATTAGCTTCTTTCCCTTCAGCACAATTCCCTGGAGACTCATCCACGTTGCTGCAGGTGCCGAAGCTTTGCTCCCTTCTTGCTGTGTAGTATTTCCATGATGTGGGCGTACCACCATCTGTTTAACTGTTCACCTGTTGAAGGACATCTGGGCTATTTCCAGTTTGGGGCTATCATAAATAAAACTGATATGAACATCTGTGCTCGGGTTTAGTGTGAAAATAAGTATTCATTTCTCTGGAATAAATGCCCGAGTGTGAATGAACTTGCTGGGTTGCATGGTAGTTATGTGTTTAGTTCTGTAAGAAATTCCCAACGGTCTTCCAGGGTGGCCAGCTTACCTCCCCACCGGCAGTGTAACGAGTGACCCAGTTTATCGGGATCCCCACCAGCGTTTGGTGTTACAGCTGAGTCACTCTGGTACTTGTGCAGGGGTATCTCACTGCTCTTTTAAAGGGTATCAACCACGAATGAGCAACCTGAAGCTTGAGGATAAGACAGGTTGAACTTTGCTGGATGCGAAGTTCATCAGAACTATCCCAACCCCCTTGAACTCTTTATTCCAGGCTCTTTCGTTTCTAATAAAGATAAAAAGGAAGGCAGGGAAAGAGGAGACACTTTAAAAAAAAAAAAATCTAACATTAAGAAAAAAACTGTACTCAGTTTTGTGGCAGTAGAGATAAAGCCAGACTAAGAATACTATGGCCCTTCTGAGGGGGCAGTGCTTACTGCCCGGGATGAACTAGGTGGGTGACCGTCCCTCTGCTCCCACTGTTCCCTGTGTTTACACTGAATCATTTCTCAAAGAGGGGAGGGGAAACGGACTCTCTACTTGATAGCCTTCCTTAGAAGGCTAATATCCTGTCTTGTTCATATGACAACAATGTAAGCCCAGAATCCAACAGGGTACCTAGCATATAGCAAGTGTTTCATAAATACTGGATGGGCGGATGGATGGATATGCTTCCCCAAGTCTTCGGATTTAATCTCGTAGTTATGACTAAGACACGACAAGAAATTAGCATTAAAATTTGGGGCTTTTTGGTCCACTAATGTGAAATACTGCTGTTTTCCAAAGTCTCTACTTGTACCACTTAACCCCTTATGAACAAAGGCTGTTTTGCCAATGCATCTGGAACGGGAGCCTTTTCACATCTCACTGCCTCCTGCCTGTTTCCCACTCACAGGGTCTTTTACGTCGGGGGGGGGGGGGGGGGTCTCAAACAGTTCACACCTGGTAGGACACAGACACCCCCTATGAAAGCAGACCTCTGTGATGGCACTGCTGCCCCTGGCCCAGTGAAGTCTTCCTGGCACAAACCAGTTGAGCGGGCACATCCCCAAGGCTGAAACCAGCACCTGAGAAAAGGCCGGGGCCTGGCCCTCCCTCCTGTGGCGGGTCTAAGGTCTCCAGGTCTTCACAGGGGGTCAGGACGCAGGCACAGGGAGAGCTGGCGGGCCCTGCCCCCTCACACAATCTCTGCTCTCATCTGCTCTAGCCTTTCTGGGCCGTGGGCGGCAAGGACTGGTAATAGGATGTGCCTGAGTGGTTTCCCTCACTATCTTGCCTCTGTCGGGAGGAATGAAAATGCAAAGCCCCAGTGAAGACTCCTGCTGGCATCTGTACCAGGCTTTGCTGTGTGCTAATCCCTCACATCTGCCCAAAACCACTCTGTGGGGCACTGTTTGAGAAATAAATAAAAGGAGTCAATCAATAATCCTTACACATGGTATAATTTATTACACACTACATAATCAAGGGGAGCTGCTGCTGAAAAATATATCTATATATCTCCACAAACAAACAGGGAGAAAACAAAACCAGCCCAGAGTCCCAGCAACTCCACCCCGGCCTGCTTTTCCTGGGAGCAAGGCTGGGGGACCCCTAGGAAGCAGACTTCATCCCCCCTAGCTCTGCAGGGACGGAGGTGGAAGAATCTGGTTCCAGGAAAACCATTAGTGCCTGAGATTCCTATTAGGTGTGTGGTTTTGGTAACAGGCTGGAAGGGAGCGCCTGCTCCCTGTAGCCCTCCAGAGGTTAGTTTACTCGTCTCAGCCCACATGCTTCTCAGTCCTGTGGCGGGTGAGCTCAGCAGCCGGCCCAGATGCTAATGGTGTGGTTTCTGCCCGTCAGGGGTGCAGTGAAAACTCCTCTGCGGTTAGCAACGGCCCCACCCGCAGCCCCCAAATGGGCGGCCTTCTCAAAACGTTCATGCGGGTTATTTTCAGTTCTGAGGGCAGAGAACACAATGCCTCAGGTGGTGGTGCGGCCACGGGGGTGTTGAAGAAAGGAGGAACTGTGTGACCCGCCCAACACACAATCCAATCATAACAAACCCAGGGCCAGGGCCCAGAGCCGTCATCCAGCCGTCCCTCCCAGGGTACCGGGCCCTGAAGCAGGCTCACCAAAACCCAGAGAGCCCTACCCATACCCAGAGGAAAGGCATTTAGCCTCAGCCAAGGAGCTCAGTGGAAAGTTTTATTACTTGTCATGGCAAAAAAAGAAAGAAAAAGAAAATCACGCTCTTGAAAACAACCTGCCTGTCTCTGGAAGGAGGCAAGGCTTGCAAAGGAAGAGATGAGATGAGACATTAGATGGCGACGGGAAGCATCCTTCAGGGTTTACGGGCTGTCACATGAAGAGTGGCTAACATCTGGCCCTGCACAGCATTGTCCAGAGTTCACGATGCCTCCAAGGATGGGGAAATAGAAAAACTCCAGCCCAAACCTTCCACCCTGAGTAAGTACCAAACGCCCACCCGAACCAAGGCCATCTGGAACACTTAGTCCAGGTGGTGAAAGCACAGAGCTCACGGGGCCAAAGTTGTGGTTCATTCTTACATAAGAGCCAGGCAGACTCGCACAAAGAAAGCACTGTGCCCCAGCCCCAGCCAGAACCCTGTGCCCCAGCTGTCGCACAGATCAAACCCGTGGCCACCAGGGGGACGGGACACACACACACGCAGATGACTCTGAACTCTGCTCCATTCCAAGAAAAATGCAAAGCTGCCTCCTACTGACTTAGGATAAGACATGCTCTGCAGATAAACAGACAGGCCCACTGTCCACCACGCCTGGGTATGAGACACAAAGCTAAAAGAGGCAAACAGCTCTCCTTCCTTCCAGCCACAGCTCAGAGCCACATCCTTGGAAGGCCTTCCCTGTCACCCCAAGGCAGATGTGGCCTATTCCTTCCCCCAGGCACCCAACCCACCACCACATCAGGTCCAGGACTGAGACCAGTGTTCCATTTCCTATGTGACTTCTCACCTCTCCAAAGGAAGGGGCCGTGTCTCCCAATCCCTTCCCCAGGACCCAGCATACACTTGAAACAGGGTCAGAGAAAGACAGTCATGAGAGGAGTGTTGGCAATGACTGCAGACAGCCTCTGCCCTTAGAGGTTTGGAATCTCAAGACAGTCACCTCCTTTCTTGGACAGCACGGGGCGGCTGCTCCCAGGAGCACACGCAGACCACAGTCGCAGCACACGCTAATCGCCAGCAGATGACAGCAGCAACCGCCACTTACTTGGCTTCTATCATATGCAAGCATAACCTTAAAAAACATCAGAGCCTCAGCACGACCGCAAGAAGCGAGGGCTGCCATCTCTGCCCCACAAATGAGGACATGAACTCAGAGAGGTACTAACCAGCTTGCTGAAGATGGTGCAGCTTAAACCCCGCAACGCTGAGAGTCATCCAAGCTCCTATCCACGCCCGACACTGACTCCCCAGGTGGAAAGAGCCTTAACGCAAAGCGGAGGGCAAATTAAATGGAGGGACATCGACGCCCTAACCCAGGCAGATTTCTGATGATGGTAAGTACAAAATAGGAGCTGAAAATTAAGGAAGTTTGGAAAGAGGGAGGAGCGTCCAGCCAAGAACACAGAGTTCATCTACACTCTGCATCCTCGATGGGGGTTATAGCTCCATCATCAGAGGGGGAAGGGGTTCTTGGAGACAAGAAAAAGGTGCCCCTAATGCATAAAGCATAGGCATGCCCATAGCGCATCAACTGATATTCAGTGTATCTGTGGTCAAAATTTCACAGAGAAGAGGCAATTAGGAAAAAAATAGCTAAAAAGGCTCCGAGGGTGGGGCCCGGGGCGGGGGCAATAATGAAACACTGATCTGCGAGAGGCAAACAAGGGGCAAGAGTGAGAGGGAAGCAAAGGAGACCAAGCAGACGGGCATGTGGGTCCTGACGCACGTGGCAGGGTCGTGGGGCAGACAGGACATGAAAAATTCAGTGTGCCCAGCGCAGCCTCACCTTTCCCTCTACCCGCCACTCACTTCTTCCACATGATCAATTAAAAATATATCAAATATCAAACACAGAGAGAGGAATATTTGTAAAGTTTGCAAGGTGTACGAAGAACAATGAAATAGCACCGCATACCCACCAGCAGCTTAAGAAAGACCAGGCTCTCAGTGCGGTAAAGGGCCCTGGGCATCCACCCCCCACACACACCCCACACCCCACCCCGATTCCATCTGTGCCCCTCCCAACCAGCCGAGTTTTATATTAATTTTCCTGAGTTTTATATTCATTTTTTATTATCTCTCTTTGTAAATTTGCAAGTGTGAATTTAGTTTGCACACTTCCGAGCTTTGTATACATGGGGTCATACGTGATAGATTCCACTGCCACTTACCTGATTGGCTCAATGTCGTAATCCAGAAATTCATGCATGCTGGTAACTATAGTTTTACTTTAAAACCTTTGCATTCATTGGTTTGAAAAATCACTTAGAGGAAGGACGTGGGGGATAAGAATGCGTTACCCCTGTATCTTAAATGTCTGATCGATCACAAACAGGTGTCCAAGGCTAATATCCACGTCTGACTCTCACTCAGCTCGGGGCCCTTTCTTCACAAAAAAATCAAGGCGAAAGAAGCTTAAAAGGAAATGCTGCGCGTGGTCGTACCTTCCTCGCGATCTGGTTGGCCATCTGAGACACAGCCAGGTGGCCAAGGAGAAGCCACACCAGCCGCTGCTTCCCCCACTCCATCCAGAAGCTCCACTCAAAGTCGGTCTGGTCCTAAATGGGCCAAAGGGGAGTTTATCAGAAGGATTCCAGTATACTCCAAGGCAGAACACAAACTGCAGTTCATAAACCAACTGGAAAGAAGGCCAATGGGAGTCCAAACTCTACACAATGGGATTTACACAATACTCCCAGCCTTTCCCCCACCAAACCCCAACCCACACACACTCTCCCCTCCAGGCTGGCTGGTCCCATTGCCATTCTCCAAATAAGTGTCTTTGTTAAAGCTGATTCCCCAGGACACTCTGCGGGATAGAAACTATTATTCTCATTTTCTAAAAAATGACAAGGGGGTTAAACAATTCAATTCAGTTACCCGGTGTCACACAGACAGGGTAATGAACTGAGGTCATCTCAGGTTAGTCACCTAGGCACCTTCAGTGAACACAAGAAATGCAGACTGGACACTAGTAAAATCGCTTTAAAGTCGTGTTACCTCTTGCTGCTGCAGAGAGGCAAGAGGATGATTTGATAGAAAGACAGCCATAGTTCTGGGCCTCTTAAACAGTGGCTCCAGCTGCCTGTGAAACAATGCTTTTTCTGTTCTTAGCAAAAGGAAGGGTCTGGCCTGGTGTTCTTTGCCGTCTCTTTTCCCGCAGATAGAGGTGCTCACGGCGAATAAACCCTGAGAGAGCTGAGCTACTCAAGATCCTCCAAACAGTCAAAAGAAAGGAACGGAGAGAGGTTCTAGAAACCGTGGGCTCACATCAGCTTTCAGAAAAACTGCCACATCTGAAGTGCCACCGGGAACAACCATCTTAACCTTCCCCTCATAAGAAAATGTCTGTTTTATACGGCAGATGCCACCAGCTGACTCAGTCAACACCCCTCCCTCCTCCTGCAGCAGTGACTCCCCACACGACTAAGGTTGGGAAGCAGAAAACTACATTTCCCAGAACTCCCCGCAGCCGGCACATCTGCCTGGGACCTTGCTTCCGGCGAACACACGGGAAGACTCCCAAGGTGGCAGAAGGATGGGCTCTCCTTTCGGACTCTCCTGGAAGAATGGTGGCAGAGGCCCTTAGGGTGCTCCCCAGGAGCCCCGGTGGAGACTCCGAGGTCCAGGCAGTCGGAGGCGCAGCGGCTTCCTGGCGGGGCAGTGCCGACGAGTGCGCACCCCAGGAGCTGTGCCGCAGGGCGACCGTGGGACCTGCTCCTGGGGGCTCACGGGCTGCCTGGCCCTGCGGCCCTTCTCGCTGCTGTGAGACCTCCTTAAATTCCCACGACGCATTCCCTTCTGTTTAAGCTGACTGGAGGGGATTCTGTTGTCCCAGGGAAACTTGATCAACATACTTTGGGGTTTGTTGGTATGTTCTGATCAGCATACTTTGGAAAGAATTTTTCTTGTGATTGCAATCCAGCTTTAGAAACATTATGGAAATCATTCACCTTGTGGAAAACTATTCTGAAGTAAGACTGTTCGGTGGAGGAAAATGAAATGGAGGAAAACACCAGCGAGGTCAGTCGAAGGAATGTTCGAGAACTGGAAAGTGGAGGCAACGAGTGTTTACATTAGAACATACTCACCAGTGAATGTTTATGTATTTCGAAACCAGATGGGAAATGATCTACCTTCCTACCAGTATTTTTCACTAGCAT
This sequence comes from Miniopterus schreibersii, assembly GCF_964146895.1. NCBI lineage: Eukaryota > Metazoa > Chordata > Mammalia > Chiroptera > Miniopteridae > Miniopterus > Miniopterus schreibersii. The sequence goes on from NC_138119.1 coordinate 27,221,638, forward strand.
ACCTCTTTTCTTCTCAGATAGAGAAAATATATATATTTTTGAATATATATTTACTGTTCATATATATAAATGGAGAGCTGAATATATTTACTGTTTTCCTTACCCTTGTATCCAGAATTTTTCAAAAGATGAAATAGAAACGCTAGACATTTTTGTGTTATTTCCTAAATAGCATTATGTACATATTATTTACTTTGAGATCACACCTAATTCCCAATCACACTGAACAAAAATAATCTGTGAACCTTTATAAGGTTCTGAGAAAACCTTTGTAAGATACTTGAACCCAGAAATGTTTCCCTGCACGTCCAAAAGCAGCCAGCTCACTTTAATGGCCTATAAATCTCCAAAGGGGAGAGGAAAAAAGGGGACGTATTTATAGGAATTATGCACAGAAGCAGTGCTGCTCTCTGGATGAACTCAGCCTAATGATTCATTTACCAATTATTGCAAGAGTTTTCTTTTCTTTCAACAGATACTTTGCTATTTCTAAAATAATTTGAGATAAATTATTTTACTGCTTGCAATTTTCAGAGACAAACACTCTTTTCCCCAGCCAATGTTTCCTCAAAGACAAAATGTTTTCATTAACCAAACTTTTTCTGTAAATAACAAAGTCTCTGCTTAAATGTCTTCACCATCCTGTACAGGTGAAGAAGATGCTCACGGGATGGGAGTGCCACCAGCAGGGCTAGCACTACTGCACTGCTCTACCAGGTACCACCCCAGTCTCTTAAATGGCCCTCATGATCTAAACCAGGAAAAGCAATCCAGGGTATAATAGGGGCAGGGAGGTGTTTTGTAGAAGAAGGAAAGAGAAAACCTCTCGAGGACTTAGTTAAATCAAGAGAACCTAATTGATGTGGGTAAGCTCTTTGAATCTCTTCAACCTGACTGCCAACCTAAACTCAGTAACTTCTCTGGCTACACCACTACCTACTTACTTCCTAGAAGTCGCTCCAGATTATGCCAGGCTTATGCATGTACTTGGTCAAGCAAGTATATAGATTCTGTCTCCCTGCCTTCCCTCCTCCATATTCCTCCCTTTCTTCCTAGAGCTAACAAAGAATGAATCACCTTTTTAAAAAGAAATGTTCAATTCTAGGTACAAAAAACTGTATTATTTTCCCCACAGCCTCAAACTGGAAAAACACTAACCACAGTTAATAAGGCTGGTCAATAAGTTAGGGACCCCGGTACTTGAGGAATGACAATGAAAATAAGTCACTGGATCAGCTTAATAGCAGAGGTAAATGACACAGGAAAGAAGCATTGAACCTAAAGATAGGTCAATGGAACCACACAATCTGAATAACAAAAAAATAGGCTGAAAACATAAACAGAACCTCGGAAACCTGTGGCATAATTACAAAAGCTCTAACACCCATGCCATTTGTGAAATCCTAGAAGGTAAGGAGAAAAAAAATGTGGGGCTGAAAAAAATACTCAAAGAAATAACGGCTAACAATTTTGCAAATTTGGCAAAAGGCATAAACCTACAGATTCAAGAAGCCGAATGAACCCAAATCAACTTAAAGATACCAATTAAAAGACAGATTGGCGCCCTGCTGGGTGCTAGGGTCCAGGAGATCTTAGTTTGATTCCCGGTCAGGGCACATGCTCGGGTTGAGGGTTTGATCCCCAGCTGGGGCGTGCAGGAGGCAGCCGATCAGTGACTCTCTCATTATTGATGTTTCTCTCTCTCTCTCCCTCTCCCTTCTTCTCTGTGAAATCAATAAAGACACATATATTAAAAAAAAGACAGATTGGCAGAACAAATTTTTAAGAAATGATCCCAGGAGCTCCATGCTGTCTGCAAGAAATTCACTTCAAATACAACAATGTAGGTAGGTTGAGAGCAAAAGGACGGAAAAAGATTGACTCTACAAACATCAATCAAAAGAAAGCAACGAGGACCCAAACACAGAACCACACATGTCTGGTCAACTGATTTTTGACAAAGGAGCAAAAACAGTTCAATGGAAGAGGGACAGTTTTTTCAACAGAAGGTGCTGTAGCAAGTGGCCATCCAGAAAGCAAAAATATAAAATAAAGAAGCCTCTACCTAAGTTAACACAAAAATTAACTCAAAATAGATCATAGGCTTAACTGTAAAATGCAAAACTGAAACTTTTGGGGAAAAGAATAGGAGAAAATCGTTGGGTATACAACTAGGCCAAGAGTTCTTAGACGTGACAGCAAAAGCACAATCTATAAAGGCGGGGGATCAATAATTAGACTTCTGTGAAACACCTTCCTAAGAAGATGAAAAGTCAAGCTAATATTTGCAAACCACCTATTTGATAAAGGAGTAGTATCTACACTAATTTTAAAAACTCTCTAACCTCAACAGTAAAAAACCAAACTAAGCCAAACAAACAAACAAAAAAACCCCACACACCAATAATCCAAGTAGAAAGTGAGCAAAAGGCATGAATGGAGTTTCACCAAAGAGGATACACAGATAACAAAAAAGCACATGAAAAGATGTTTACATCATTAACTATCAGGGAGATGCAAATTAGAACCGTGATGAGATATCACTGCACACTGATCAGAACAGCTAAAATTAAAAATGGTGATAACACCAGACGCCAGCCGGTATAAAGGAAAACTGAGTATCTCAGAGTCGCTGGTGGGAATGCGAAATGGTAGAGCCACTCTGGAAAACGGTTTGGCAATTTTTTATGGAAATAAACACATACTTATGCAATCCAACAGACTCCTGGGCATTTCTCCCGGAGAAATTAGAAACTTATGTCCGCACAAAAACCTGCACACAGATATTCACAGGAGGTTTATTCATGATAGCCAAAAGTTGGAAACCACCAAAATGTCCTTTCGTGGGTGGTCGAATGGTAAATCGAGGCCCATCCACAGCAAGGGTCAGCTACCCAATGAAAAGGAATGAACTTGGATGGCTCTCGAGGGCATTACGCTGGGGGCGGGGCTGGTCTCCCCGGTTTACACGCCCTGTGACCCCATTTCTATAACAATTCTCAAAATAACAAAATTAAGAGATGGAAAACAAAACAGTGGCTTCCACGGGTCTGGGTTCAGGAGGGGAGGGTGGGGATGACCAGAAAAAAGCGAGGAGAGGGAACTCCCTGTGGTTCTGCATCTGAATTGTGCTGGTGGTTAGGGAACAGGGAGGGAGAGGAGCCCTGCCCAGAGTCCCAGTGCCCAGAAGGGGTAAAACCAGAGTTGGATTTAGAGCCCAGTCAGCCTGACCTCTGCTCTGCCCCCTAAGGGTGGCTCTAGAGGAACTAGGGGAAGACTAGGTATTTATAGAACCTCAAAGGTGGTGACTCAGGCTCATTTGCATACCCATAATACCCTGTACACAGTACAATCCTTTCAAGCTTAAAAGACTTTTTTTTTTAACTTGACATTCCTAAGTACAAAGTACAAGAAACTTACTTCCAGAATTTCTTGTGAAAACTTAAGGCAGGAGGCACCTCTCAGGGCTAAAGAGCCACCATCAGCGCTCCAGGAGTTGCAGTTACTGGAGAAGGGACTTTGCCAGGGGCAAAGCATACTCTGGTTTCTCTTCAGATCGCATAAATCTTTCGCCTTTTACTAAAGATTTCCGTGGAGAGGAACAATTCTGAGTTTATACTCAATTTTTTGAGGCCTTGCTTTGGCAGGGCTAGCCTTAAAGTCGCAAAAGAAAGATGTTTAAAACCCTGTCTTGGGGTAGTTTTAGTAAAACCAGGTAATCCTGGCAACCCCGTGGTGTGGGTGCACCCCCCAGAGGGCATAGAGCAGGTTATTCTGAACTGCTTTCTGTTTGTCTGACAGATGTCTCCGTAGATGACAAGATTTGGCCTGACACTTGCTCTCCTGGAACTGGGGTGTAAGATTAGGATGGATAACTACTAGGCACCTGTGTCCTAGCAGCTACTGTTATGTTGGAAGGGGGTTCAGGCAGGTCCCCACACAGAGAGCACCCACCCTTCTCATCCCCCAGGGGCCCGTGATCTCACCCTTCCCTGCAGTTGCTTCTGATTTCTCTGTAACAGGGACTTACCCAGGCTCAAAGGCATTCCTGACTTGGGCTACCATTCTCCAAACTCTAACATCATCAAATGTTGGAGGGCTGTCATCAGACTAGGAAGAGTTCCTGGCTTTTGTTCCTCTACCCACCAGGTATTTCCACGAAGCTTTGCATGTAGATTGAATTTTCATTCACTGAATCACGTGTGAGTGGTTTTTTTAATTATTACTATTATTTAAGTAAGCCCTTAGTAGTAGGACTTGCGAGGTAGGTGGTATTGTGCCCACTTCAGAGATGAGGAAATCTGGGAAGCTTCATGTCATAGTGGAGTCTGAGATGTGGTAGGCTACCGAAGAACCAGGGGGGAGAGGGAAGGTGGGTTCCCAGGATGCCCTGCAGCAGTGTGGACAGCAGGGCACCTGGGGGCAGGAAGGAAAAGTTTCTTATAGTTGGCAACAGTCGGTTTAGGGATGTCAGGGGCCACATTTAATTCTAATAGATATGGCAAGGTCAGGAAGAAAGTTCCTGAACTTTACGAAATTTGTGTCACCTGATCAGGTTAGATAATCAGATTTCTGGTATCTCGAGAAGAGAACAGGGGACCGTAGGATGAAGACCGTGGGGAATGGCCTTACTCAACACAGCGTTCACACCTGGTGCAGCAGGAAGGACACTGCTACCCAACTGCTGATGACTGCTGTACCTGGGTCAACGCCAGCGCAAAGCGATGAGGAACACTGAAACTAGGTTTGAAAACAGGTTTATCCATTTCGTACCTTCTTTAATCCTCTAAACAAAGTGCCAATCGCCAGGTCAAATTCTTGGTCCAATTGTTCTTCATGTTCTGACAAGAAAAACAGTATCCATTAGTCACAGATCTAAATAAACTGGGTGGTTTAATAGCAGAGGCGCTAAAAGAAACTGGAATATGTCCTGGAAAAGCCGCCTGGGGACTGAGCTCCGGGCATGGAAACATGTCACACTCCTTGCTCTTCCTCTCCAATTTTCTGTGAGCTAAGTTCCTGGAAATACATGGTGGGGCTGCTGGAACCGGCCCTCCCGCTTGTAACAAGGCTCACCAAGGAGAGAGAGCTTCCAGCACAGGGGCCCACAGGAGGGATTAGTGCAAATGCCCCACTTGTATAGGTAATAAAAAAAATTTTATATATATATTTTTCAATCCGCACCCAAGGATACGTTTTTATTGATTTTAGAGAGAGAGGGAGAGAGAGATCTATGTGAGAAAGAAACATTGCTCAGTTGTCTCCCACATGCACCCCAGCTGGGAATCAAACCCACAACCTGCGTATATGCCCTGACCAGGAGTAGAGCACATGACCCTTCAGTGCATGAGACGACACTCCAACCAACTGAGCCACACCAGCCAGGGCAAAACTATTTTTAAACAGGCCATTCCACACAGTGATGGTGATCATAGCCTCAAGATAGGATATGATGCTAACAAGATTATAAAATGGAATCATATCATAGTAATAAGTATGTTTATAAGGCAAACAACACAATTGGTTTAAAACAAGATATAGTAAAAATCTTCAAATACTTTTTTTTTTTAATATTACAAATGTCCCTTTATCATTCAAATACTTTTTGAGGGTGTACAATAACCAGGCATGGTGTGAGATACTAGGAATGCTACAGAACAAGACTGGCATGTCTCTTGCCCTCCTGGGGCTTACTGCGCACTAACTAGGTAAGAGAGACAAGTGAAAAATAAAAAAATTCCAATAGTGCTGATGGTGCCAATGATACAGAAATAAGGAAGCTATGGAGGGTGAGTTTGGGGTGTGCATGTGATATATAGGAGGAAGCTGTGATATATAGTGGGTATGCATGGTGTTCAAGAGTGCCCTAAGTTGAAGATACTCAGGAGTCCGCAGTATAAGGGTAGTGATGAAGCCTCCAGAAATGTTGACATCACCCAAAAAGGCACAGAGTTACAGAAAAGTGCTCAGAACAAGGAAAAACCACTGCTATTGGACCAACAGAAGTACAAAAACCACAGAAGACCAAAAGGAGCTACCCAGAAAGATCAAAGGAAAACCAGAAAGAATGTGTTACTAAAACTCAGTCATCAAATGATGCTGATCTAGAGTAGAACCAAGGGGCAGATTCACACACACTAGATGCAAACAGCAGCCCAACCTCAAGCCAAAGGCAACACTGCCCCAGGAGCGACAGAAAAGGGAGGGGTCCTGAGCACTGTGCCAGGGGGCCGCATGGCACAGCTCTGCCACACACTCACATTGCATTCCACGTGACCCAGGAGGTGTGTGGAGGTGTGTGTGGTTGCAGCAGGCCCCTGGTCCTTTCTGTTACAGCTGCACACACGCCACATTGTGTGTGTGTGTGTGTGTGTGTGTGTGCACACGTGCACAGCCTCAAGCCTAGGGAACAGCTTGCAAGCAATCAGCAAGCTACTACGATCCAACAAAGAAGTAACAGGAACCTCTGGATTCATTAATGCAAACTGGGTGGAAAACCTCTCCGCTTCTTGACTTTGCGGTTTTGGCTTCACTTTCATACACAGAGCAACCTGTGTATAATTCTTCACAGAATTATAAAGAATTGAAACAAGGCAGAAACTTGAGTTCTTTCTTCCTCCTTTTTAAAAAGGGTACATTCATAAGCAGTGAAGTTCACATGCTAAGGCCAGACTTCCTGAAGCCGGAGCACACCTCCCTCTAGTGGGAAAAAGAAATTCTGTGCAGACAGGGGAATTATGACGCAATCCTGTCCAGCAGGAGGCGCTGTCCAGCTGAAAGACTATCTCCCACACATTTATAATTTTAAAGTTTCTAGTAGTCACATTTTTTAAAAGTTTTTGAAAAATGAAATTAATTTTAGTATATTTTATTGATCTCAATATATCCAAAACATTATTTCAATATGGAATCCGTATTAAACAATTGTGGATGTAAAGGAATATTACTTTACATTCCTTTTTCTTACTAATTAATTCTTCAAAGTCCAATGAGCATGTTATCCTAACAGCACATCTCAACTTGAAGTGGCCACATTTCAAGTTCTCATTAGCCACATGTCTAATGACTACAGCAGTGGACAGCATAGCTCTAGACCAAAATTCCCCCTCGGGTTTTGGAGAATTTTTACAAATCACCCTTGTCTGATTTCTCGACACAAACAAATGCTATACAACGTACATGTTAAATTGCAATATAAATCCATTCACAACCCTTTAGGAAATCAATGTCTTGAGTTGGCCAAAAATGCATTGCTACGGAATTCGGTTGACATAGGAGAACAGAAGGTGAGACTTGCAGCAGGAGCCCCTTCCCCAAAGAGCCCAGGCCCTCAGAAGTTCCCTGATTATACCTTCTAAGTAGGGATTTCATGCTCTCGCTCTTTGGGAGACCAGTTTTCATTGTAACTCACATATTACACTTAAGCAAGAGGATGCTGCGGAGACAGAGGAGCCCTCTCTGCCTGAGATATTTTCTCCCCACCACAGAGGCCTCACTGTAGGTGCCCTGGTTCCATTTTCCCAAAACTCAGTGCTGCACAGAAGTGCCTGAGAGCGTAGAAATGAAACAGGTTCTGCAGTTGAGCCCTCGTTACTGAATCAGCTGTTGGTTCTCTCTCCTACTACCCCCCAACAAAAGGATCCATCAAAACCCCATTCTACCTACTGAGTGAGAGAATTTGCATTTTAATCGCTGCCAATGGGCTCTGGTGGTAAACCATTTACTTAAAAGCTCTAACTAACCTACCCCTTTCGCCCGCAACATTTTCATGGGAAATCAGTTCTGGGGTGGGGTAGGATAATTGGGGGGCAGTGATCGGTGAGAGAGGACGTTACACACTCAGATGGCCTCCTGTGATACAAGTCTCCGCCCGGGAGTAGCAACCCAACCGGGGCTTAAGCGTCCTGCTGCTTCTATGCATTTGAAAACTTCTAATCAGCTCCGACTGGTTCTTTAGTTTTCTAGAAAGCCTGTGGGTACAGAAGACTGTGGTAGTAAATGAGAGTAGAGAAAGGGAGCAGAAAAAGAGGCTTCTAAAGAAGAGAAAATGGAATGGTGAGCAACTCTCAAATATTCCTATAAAATACCACATAGGGGAGGGATAAGGGGCTGGTTCTTGAGATGTGGGGGCTGCTTCCCTCCTCCTGTCTCCCAACTGCCACTTGGGGAATGAAAAAGCGATTTAGAAATCCCCCAAGTAAAAGGAAACTATATATGTAAACAGGATGCCAGGCAATAAAGGACAGAAATGGTCTCAAGCCTCCCTAATAGGGCTGCTCTTCTGCGACTCACCTGAGGGATTCTGGGTCTGTCGAGGCAGCCGGCCAGGAGTGCCATTAGCATGAGAGCCCTGAGGGCGCCCGGGGCAAGAAGATGCCCCCGACTGAGATGGAAACTAAGCAAAGAGGAAGCCGTAGCCCTGTGCACGGTCCCTGTATTTGATGGAACGTGGAGCACTGGCTGGGGGAGCAGGGAGTGAGGAGCTCCGAAGTCTAACACTAGGGCTGCCTCCCAGTGCCCTGCAGCCCGGGCCCTGGCCCAGGTCATTGTGAGAGTTTATTGAAAGCATTGAGAAAGCCGACTCCCTGAAAGCCGACACTCCCCTCCCCTGAGCACCATGTGGACATAGGAGGAAACCACCAGTGAGAGCCCGAAAGGAAGGGTGGGGTGCGAGACTTGGAAGCCCAGGAGGAAGGCTACTGTAAATAACACTGCTGTCTCCTATGACCCTGGCCACAGGCAACAGGAGAAACAGGGTCAGACAAAGCATGAAGTTATACCAGCACACCCTCGCTCAGGCCTCAGCTGTGCCCCAGCACCTCCTCTTAATCTGGCCATCAAGACAGTCTGTCCAGCCCTGGACTCCCGCAGGGGCTGTGCACTGGGCCCTTCCACAAAGGACAGTAAACTGAAGGGCCCCAGGTGGCCCAGCCCACAGTCAGCCAGCTCACCTGGTTCCAAGGCCAAGGTCACCTACTCAAGGCCAGGACCAGCAGCCTTTGTCTCCCCACCCTGAACTGCACCCCCTCCTTCCAGGGTTACTGGTGGGCCTGCAAAAAATAGAAAATCTCAGTATAAGCCAATAGACAGTAAATAGAAACAGCAGTCTAAGGCTTCCCCTTGCAGATGCTTCTCCGGGTTTTCACTGATGAGAACTCAACTGCTTTCATTCCAAGAACTGCACTAAATGGATGGAAACACAAGAATACAAGGCCCTCCTGTAGGCAGAGGCATTAATTCTTTCCGGGTCACCGCATGGCATACCATACCTCTCCTCAGGTTAAGTGTAAGCAGGGAGAAAGAGAAGTGTTTCTACCTCTGCTAAATCATAAAGCACAAGCTTAAAGCAGTAGGTCTGGACCAGCCACAATACTGCAAGCAGGGCACACAAGGAGAGGTCAGCAGGCACAGCAGCACCACTGCCCCAAGTATTTCCATGTGGCTTTGAGATGCTCTGTGCTTGGTAGAGTTGGGAAGAACAAGGGCTGTTCTGTTCGGTCCCTGCTGTGGATTTACCAAGAGGTTCCATTTGACTAAGGCTCTTAACTTTAGTGTGCTGTCCCTAAGGGCCCAACGACCACCATGCTATTGCTGATGGGAGGGAGCAGTGAACAAGCTCCACGCCCTGAGAATGCAGCTGTGCAGACGCCCACCGGCAGCAGTTCACTTAACAAATAAGTTTTGAGCCTCTAGTATGTTCTAGGCCCTGTATTTGCTCCAGATACAAATGTCCCCAAAAAGCTGACAGAAGAGTAATTTCCCAGTGACCTACATCTGTAATGCGAGAAAATAGCACTTTTTCCTGAATTAGAAAGTAAGACATGGAACCAGAATTCAACATTACCAGCTACACATAGACTTTGGCCAGGCAGGGAGACCGGCTTCCATGAGCTGAACTGGCAAAAGCATTAGAAATAAGACATTTCTTGGGATGTGGCCAAACCCTTTGGCACGGACATTAAAAGAAAAAGCATAAAAGATAAAGAAGCTTTAGGCTCGGGAGAGAAGAGTAATGAGTCAAACAGCATGAGAGCCTCTGAATCAGTTGAGGACCAGAAAAATGTTGTACTAGCCACAGAAGGATCTCCTCCCACCCCATCCCTGTAGCTACCGTGACTCAGAAAGGAAAAATTTAATTCCAGTGGGATAAGTTTTAACGTTTTTTTTAAATATATTTTTTATTGATTTCAAAGAGAGAAGAGAGAGATAGAAACATCAATGATGAGAGTCACTGATCAGCTGCCTTCTGCACGCTCCCTACTGGGGACTGAGCCTGCAACTCACGTATGTGCCCTGACCGGGAATCGAACCCAGATCTCTTGGTTCATGGGTTGATGCTCAACCACTCAGCAACAATGGCTGGGCAAATTTTAAAGTTTAATAGTAGAATAGACAAAAGGGCTTTACCTTTAAAGCAAGGTACTTTAGGAAATTAAATTATCTATAAATACAAGAGTGGCAGAATAGAATGAAATATTGGAACTAGAGTTTAAACCCAGTTCTATTATTTATTTGATGTGTGAACTTGGACAAGTTATATTTTCAGCCTCGGTATCCTCCTCTGGGTAAAGTATAACACCAACTGTGGTAGAGAGACTCCAAAGATAGCCACTACCAATCCCCTGTACATACACTCTACTCCAGCCATAAAGAGGTATAGTCTTTCCTTCCCTTAAATCTGACTGGCCCTGTGATTTACTTTAACCAATAAATGAGGCAGACAGGACCCACACAACTTCCCAGGTTGGGCTTTAAGAGATCTGAAGTCCCTAGTTTTGTGTACTTGCAACACTCCCTCTTGGAACTCAGCTGTCCTGTTATGAGAAATGTAAGCCATGTGGAGAGTTACTTAGAAAGAACCACAGCACTCCAGTTGACAGGCCCCAGCTGAACTTTTGGCTGACAGCCAGCCATGTGAGTGAACTGTCGTGGACATCTCAGCCCAGTGGAGTCACCATATGACAGCCCCAGGTAACAACACATGAAACAAAAGAACAGCCCAGCTAAGTCAAGTCCAGGTTTATTAAAAACAAAGTCTCACCAAACGCAAAAATCAATCAGTGAAATCAATCACATCAATAGGTTAAGAAAGAGAAATCATATGATCATATCAATATATGCACAAAAACCAGTTGACAAAATCCAACACTCATTTATGATTAAAACTCTCAGCAAATTAGAAATAGAGGGAAACTTCTTCAACTAGATACAGAACATCTACAAAAATCTACAGCTAACATTATACTTAATAATGAGAAATTAGAAGCTTTCTCGCTAAGGAAAAAGGATAGCGTGTCCCTCTCACCACGCTTTTTCAATATCATGCTGCAAGTACTAACTAATGCAATAAGACAAGAAAACAAAATAAATCATACACAGAATGGAAAGGAAGAAATAAAACTGTCTTTGTATGCAGATAACATGACTATTATGAAGGAAATCCAAATAACTGACCCCCCAAAAATCTCTGGAATAACAAATTAGAGCAAGGCTGTATGATACAAAATTAATATACAAAAGTCAATTATTTTCTTATGCATCAGCAATGAACGAGTGGAATTTGAAATTAAAAACACAGTATCATTTATATTAGCTGTCCCCAAAATGAAATACTTAAGTATAAATCTAGCAAATATGTACAAGTTATATGAGGAAAACTAGAAAACTCTGATAAAAGAAATCAAAGAAGAACTACTGTTAAGATGTCAGTTATTCCAAACTTGATCTACAGATTCAGTGCAATTTCAATCAAAATCCCTGCAAGCTATCTTATGGATATTGACAAATTGATTTTAAAGTTTATATGAAGAGGCAAAAGATCCACACTAGCCAACACAATATTGAAGGAGAAGAACAAAGTCAGCAAACTAACACCACTCAACTTTGAGACTTAATATAAAGCCTCAATACTCAAAAGCATGTGGTATTGGTGAAAGAATTGACAAACAGATCCATGAAACAGAACAGAAATCCCAGAAATAGACCCACATAAATATAATCAACTAACCTTTGACAAAGGAGCAAAGGTAATACAATGGAGAAAGACAATCTTTTCAATGAATGGTGCTGGAACACCATTCCGTGGCTGTTCATTCACATGCCAAAAAATGAATCCAGACATGGTCTATATACCCTTCACAAAAATTAACTCAAAAATGAGTATCATAGATCTTAATATAAAATGCAACACTATAGAACTCCTAGAAGATAACATAGAAAAGACTCTAGATAACCTTGGCTATCACGACTTCTTAGATACAGCACCAAAGGCACAATCCATGAAAGGAAAAACTGATAAGCTGGACTTATTAAAATTAAAATTTCTGTTTTATAAATGACACTGTCAAGAGAATGAGAAGACAAGCCACAGCCTGAAGAAAATATATGCAAAAGACTTATCTGATAAAGGGCTGTTATCCAAAACATGCAACAACAAAAAACTATTAAAATTCAAGGATAACAAAATGAACAACCCAATTACAAACTGGCCAAAAACTTGACAAACACCTGACCAAAGAAGATATATTAATGGGAAATAAGCCTATGAAAAGATGTTCCACACCATATGTCACCAGGAAATGCAAATTAAAATAATCAGGTACCATTACACACCTATTAGAATGGCCAAAATACAGAACACTGACAACACCAAGTGCTGACAAGGATGTGGAGCAACAGGAACTCATTCATTGCTGGTGGGAATGCAAAATGACACAGCCACTTCGGAAGACAGTTTGGCAGTTTCTTATAAAATTAAAAATACTGTCACCATACAACTCAACCATTGCTCCTCGGTACTTACTCAAAAGAACTGAAAACTTAAGTCCACACAGGATACCGCACATAGATGTTTATAGCATCTTTATTCATTACCAGCCCTGGACCACAGTTCTTTTGGAGGTTGTTTCTGCAGCCTAGCCTGTCTTCTAAATAATATACCATCTCAATGGGCTGTTCTAAAGATTGAAGGAGACATAAAATGCCTAGATATAGAGTAGATTACATAAAATGCTTAGACACAGAGTAGGTTAGCTCTTTCCACATGGGCCCTGGGAGCTCAGAGGCTCCAGACGGGGAATGATGCCTTGACCCAACAACACTCCTCATCTACTTTAGATGATCAGTCTCGGCACCCACACCCATGGCTTTGAGAGAGACATATGTAGAGTGGGAGAAAAGTTAATCCTGGCAATGCATAAGGAGGTGGGGGCTGAGGGCCAAGCACTCTCAGCTGTGCTTTCCAAACCCTACGTTTGCCATTTTAAGTGACCACAACTACAGATTCCCCTGCCTTAAGAGAAAGCCTTAGCTCCTCAGCTGAATATATAAGATCTTTCACACTCTATCCCTACTTTTTTATCTAAGCTCAATTCTTGCCACTCTCCCTTTGCACTCTATACTCCAGTCCTAGTGAGTGGTTTGTAGTAACCAGATCATGCTATGTTTTCTCATACCCAGTGGCACTGCACACACTTATCCACTTGCCTGCAAACTCATCTCTGTCCACAGATCCTCTGCCCTTCTCATCTGGCTGACTCCTGTTCTTCCTTAAGTAGCATATGGCCACCAAACTAAAGACAGTATTTCCCAGCCTCCCGGTTGTGGCCACAAAACTCAGTTCTGGCCAACTGGATGTGAGAAGTCATAAGGGTACCTAGTCAAGCTGCCCTTAAAGGAAAGGAGGGTTCCCAACCTTCTTCCAGTGGGCTGGAATGTAGACTTGGTGATGTCTCCTCTTCAAAATACACACAAGAGTACTAAAGACAGAGGAGCAAGAAGAGGAAAGGAGTCTGGGCCTCCAACACCATGAGGTGCCTACAGATGTCTGCAAAGAGTAATGGTGAGAGAGAAATGTCAGAGGTTACTGCGAATTATGAATGGAAATCTCCTCGTGGCCTTCAATAGCCATTGAATCAAACCCTCCTATTACAAAAGACTAGCCACAGGATCACCTAAGAGATTCAGGATTAGGGTGGAAAACGCCACTGACTCAGGCCATTGAGTCAAACTGTCCAAGAAAAGGGAAAAGCAAAGTGGGGCCCAACTCATCCCAAGAGCATGAGACCATCTTCCTGAATCTTCCACCTCTGAGCACTCCCTCCTACCTTCATTTCTGGATACAAGTTCAGAAAAGTGGGGACTTACCTCTGGAGGTTTTGTAAACTTCATAGAAAGAATAGAAGTGGAAGCCTAGTGAAGCAAGCACGTAAAAAGACAGTTCCCATCGGGGTAGCATTGCTTCTTGTGGCAAAAGGTCCTGATGCCCAAGTTGAGAGTTTCTAGACAGAGAAACAGAAATAAAAACATTAAGCCATGGACGTGACACTAGAACACAGAACATTACCACCAGTCACTTTAATAGTTCTCCCAGGGACCCGTCACTATTCAGGGTGATACAGATACGACCTCCTGCCAGTTACCTTACACGCACCCAGCAGTCCAGGTGGGCCGTTCTTTCCGTCTGAGCTCCTGCAGCCCCATCTGCCTCCCATCATAGTGTACACCAGACAGTTCTGTCCTCACTGCCTGACACACCTATCTGTCCCCATGGAGTGGACCTTTAGGAAGCAGGGACCATGGTCTCTGAGTCACCAGCACCTAGCACAGGGCATGTGATCTAGCAAGAAGGGAGTACAAATTGCTCCATGAATTAAAAATAGCTTCAAAAGCCTGAGCAAAAGCAAAGCACAAATCATCTCCAGCCTCTACTGTAATAAGTACTATTTACAGATTACCTATGCCAAGAAAGCACTTCACAAGCATCACCTCATTTAATCTTCATGACAATTCTTTGAGGTTAGTCATTCTGGTATCCTCATTTAACACAAGAAAAAACCCAGGCCCAGAAAGGTCAAGAAACCTGCCCCAAATCACACAGCTAGTAAGCATCTGAGCTGAGGTTCATACCCACCAACTGTAACTCCAGAGCCTTCCCTCAGCCACCTCCCTCTTCTTACAGAGGGCATCAGGTTCATTTTTTCCCAACATCTATGATGAAATCAATCCATCAGGAAAGTTAGCAGGTAATATAAGCTACATAAATGCAAAAGAATTTGTTATGTATAATTTAGATACCCCCTTAAGAAGCAAAGAAAAACTGAAAATTAACTAGATGTAATAAAAATACACATGAAATGCCTAACTCGTACATTCCTTAAAAGATTTACTCAAGATCAATTAAACCAAACCAATTGAGCTCAGATATAAGAGGGGAAAGTCAGCAGTTACATAGAGATAAGGGCTGAGTAAAACTGAAATAGTTCTAAATTTAGGAACAAATGAGCATTCTGGAAACCACGAAGCAATAAAAGCAAAGGAGCTTGTGCCCACTGAAATGACGGTGGTTTTGGAGAAAATGAAATGGCAGGGCAATCTTCTAGCACATTCAAAAAAACTGCTGAGACTTTTGCTCTTTTCCAGGGTCCAATTTAATGAAACTGAAACCTATTCTACAGAATGTGAATTACATGACTTTTGCCAGAAAACCCAAATCTAGACACATCATGTCTTCTAACATCTCAGTTTTCTCCAAACCCTATTAAAGAGTCTTAGAAAGAGTCTCATTCTTCTACTCACATAATACTAAGGGGCAACACTTCTCCAAACCCAGAAGAATGATTGGACAGATCGGAGGAGGTCTGCTGAACTGGGCAAAAAGTGGAATTACAGAATATTTTAGCATACCACTGCTTCCAAATATGCACCGAAATGTCATATTACATGTCACTGCATAGGAAGCCATCCCAACACAGTGGCTAAAACATAGGCCTGTCCTTCCTCTTTATTCTGTGGGATGGCAATCTAGGCACTTCTGCTGATCTCACCTGGCATCACTTATGACTAAGTCACACCATGGCTCAAAGGGGACGGGAGGGGGGAGGGGCAGCAAGATGACCTCGCCCACACGTCTGGCATTTGGTGCCAGCTGTGTCATTCTCCTCCATGTGGACACTCATCCTCCAGGAGTCTAGCGCTTTCACAGCACGGTGGCTTCAGGGTTTCAAAAGAACAAAGGCAAGAGGTGCAAGGTCGCTGAGGACCAGGCTTCAGAATTCACAGGACATTCTGTTGGTCAAAGCAAATCAAAAGGCCAGTCCAGATTCAACAGGGAGGAGAGAAGAGATTCCATCTCTTTAGGGGAGGAGCAGCAGTGGCCCCTTAAAAGGGGGGCGGGGACATGGCCTACCACACCAGAACGTCAGAGTTCCTGATAAATCAAATCTGGAAAGTTAGTGGAAAAACTACATTTCACAATGGGCCTTTATTATATAAAATGTCAAAAGGGGGGCAGAGAGGGAGGGAGGGAGAGAGAGAAAATGAAAAAATAATTGTGCTCCCAAATCAGAGTTTCAAAATCAGTGGGGACCTTATTGTCATCTGGTCTAATCTCCAACGGATCTGGGAATTCCATTGACAATAACCTGCTGGGCGATTTCCAGGAACTTCAAAAGGAAGGGAAACTATGCTTCTAAGCAGTTCTGATTCTTGCCCTGGTTTTTTTCCTTAAACTAAGTCCAAGTCTGGCCCTCTGTTTCTAAAAAACCTTCTGCCACTAGTCCTATTGCACCTTCTGGAACTAAAGGCATGAGGCAGGATAATGTGATGGTTTGGAGGATGACACTGGAGTCAGACTGCCAAAGTTTGAATCCCAGATTTGCTACTTCCTAGCTGTGTGCCCTAGGTCAAGTTGCATAACCTCTCTGTGCCACAATTTCCTCATCTGTAACGCAGGGAAAATAGCAACTCTCAGAGGGTTGCTGTGAGAATTAATGAGTTTACAAAATATAGTGTGTTGGGCATAGTAAGCTATGAAATGTGTATTCTTATTGTTTTAAATATTATCGATATTACTCTAAAACGGCTTAATAATACTCCCTCAAATATTTAAAGATAATTAGTACCACCCACTCCATCCCAAGCCCTCTTCCAGGACAGACATCCACAATGCCTTCAACCATTTTTTCAATGACTTGGTTCCCAGGCCCTTTACCATTCCGTCAGCTGTCCCTTTACCATACAGGTACCTAGAGCTGAACCCAGAACTCCAGATGTGGCAGAGTGAGAGGAAGGTAAGATCTCACTTCTCTTTTTTCAGAAACTATACTTCCAATAATAAAATCTTATGCTCATTTCTTCAACAAATATTAATGAGCTCTTACTGAAAATCAAGAACTGCTCTTTGTGGAGATAAAGTGTAAAAATTTTATCTGTGAGCTTCCTCCAAATATGACTCCCCAGAAATGTCCATGGGCTAATCCCCGGAACCTGTAAATAGATTACCATACACGGCAAGGGGACTTTGCAGATGTGATGAAGTTAAAGATCTTGAGATAGAGACATTATCCCTGATTATCCACGTGGGCCCAATGTAGTCACAAGGATCCTTCAGAGGGAGGAAGAAGGGTCGGAGACAGAGAAGAGGTCATGATGGGAGCAGAGGTTAGAGTGATGGGCTTCCAGGGACGAAGGAATGCAGAAGGCATCGGAAAGCATCGACAGAACAGACCTCTCACCTCCACCCCCCGCCTCCAGAAGGAATGCACCCTGCACACCCACTTGGACTCTGACCTCCAGAGCTGTAAATACGTTTGTGCCGGCTTAAGCCACTAAGTCTGTGGTCATTTGTTAGGAAGCAACAGGGAACTAATGCACCGTCCCTGCCTCATGCGAGGAAACTCCTTAACTGAAAGGATCTATATAAAACATCAGACTATTTTAATCCAATTGTTATAAAGTTCAATTGCAAGAAAATTAAATCTGAAAACAAAACGTTGTATTCAGTTCTCACCTTAGCTTTTTTTTTTTTTTTTTTTGGCTTCTGCCTCACACTGATATTAATCTTAACATCAAACATAACTCTAAGTCTTTTTATATGAACCGCCCTTAAGCCAGATGTGTGCTGCTGAAGATTGGCGATAAGGAGTCGGTTTTACAAATCCCTCACTCAGAAGAGCCACGGATGTGATACTGTATTCTTTCCCCTGAAAATTCTCAGCCTGTTTTAAACCTCTTGCATCACCAAGAATTATGCCCATCACCTTAGACTCCCCAGATTAGGAGCATCTGAATGAACCAAATAGTTGACAATATTTTAAGTACAGTTTGTATTAAAATATACTTAAAGAAAAAAGTGTAAGGTTTTCAAAAAGCGGACTCACTCCAGTAATCACCGCTCAGATTAAAAATTAAATGCCTGAAGCCCCTTCTGTCCTTTCCTTTAAGTCCTGACCACTCGCCTGACATTTATCCCCCTGGTTTATTTAATTTTGCCCGTTTTTGAACTTCACGTAAGCGGAATCACATAGAACTTCCTCCGTTGTGTCTACCTTCTTTTTGCTTAGCTCTGGATTTGTGAAGTTCATCCACGCTGGGTGTGAGGCAGTAGTCTGTTCACTCTCATTACTGTAGAGTGTTGCATTGTGTAAACAATTTATTTAGGCTTCTATCCACCCTACTACTGATGAACACGTGGGCTGCTCCACCTTGGGGCCATTCTGAATAACACTGTTCTGCATAGTTTTACACGACTCCCGGAGGCCTTCCTGTTGGGCGTTTACCTGAGAATAGAGGAGCTGGGTCATAGATGTGTATGTACAGCTTTAGTAAGTGACAGCACAATTTCCAAAACAGTTATACTAATTTCCATGCCCATGAGCAATGAGCGCTCCAGTCTGTCACATCCTAACCGGCACTGAGCGTCGACAGTCTCTTTCATTTTAGCCTCTCTGCTGAGCATATACTGGTATCTCATTTGTAGTTTTAATTAGCCTTTCCCTGATGACTAATGAGGTTAGCCACCTTTTCACGTTCCTTGGGAATGTGGAGATGCTCTTTTCTGAAGTGACCTGCCACGTTTCTATTTGACTGTCCATCTTTTTGATAATGTAGACGTTCTTTCCACATTCTGGGTATGAGTTCTTTATTGGATCTATGTATCCCATTCTGTAGCACGCCTTCTCACTCTCTTTATGGGATCTTTAGATGAGCACAGGTTCTTACCAATGTTTCCCTTTATAATTAGTGCTTTTTGTGGCCCATTCAATAAACCTTTGTCCCTGGGTCATAAAGATACTTCACTTCGCGTTCTTCCAGAAGCTTTCTTGAGCTAGCGCTCACATTTCGCTGTATGGTGTATCTAGATTAATTTCTGTACATGGAATGAGGTGGGTCAAGATTCATTTTTGTCCATATGGACATCCAATTGGCCCAGCACCGTTTACTGAAAAGGCTGTCCTTTCTCCTCTACACTGCAGTGTCACCTGTCATATGTGTGAGCCTGTTTATGGATTCTCTACTCAGTCCCATTGTCTGTGTAGCTTGGTGCCAATACCATCCTTACATACTATATATTGATCTAGTAGCTTAACTCATTCATCTTTGGTCTTTTTCTTAGATTGTCTAGAATTTCCAAATAAATTTTCAAATTGGCTCATCAATGCTTCTTTTTGAAAAAAAAAAAAAATCTGCTGGGATTTTGATTGGGACTGTACTGAATCTATAGATTTATTTGTGGAGCAATGACATACCCTCCATTATTTTATATCTTTCAATTCTCTCAATGTTTTAGCTTGCAAGGAATTTTTATCATGAATGGATGCTGAATTTTAGCAAATAACTTTTCTCCTTTATTCTGTGTATGTGGTTAAAGTACATTTATTGGTTTTTCTAATGTTAATTTGCATTCCTGGAATAAGTCCAACTTGGTCATGGTTTAATATCCTTTTTATACATTGTTAGATTTCATTTACCAATACATCATTTTAAGACTTTTGCATATTTTTGTGAGAGTGTGATGTCCTTATCAAGCTTTGGAAACAAGGTTATGCTGGCCTTCTAACAGCAGCCAGGGAATGTTCCCTTCTATCTCTCTCTTTTTTTTAATGTTTGTAATATTTCACAAGTGAAGCCATCGGGGCCTGGAAATTCTGCTATGGAAAGGATTTTAACTATAATTTAATTTCTTGAATACACAGAGAATTATTCAAATATTCTAGTTCTTATGTCTTAGGTGAGGCATTTTATTCAAAAAGCTTGTCTATTTTACATAAATTCCCAAATGTATTACCATAAAATTGTTCAGAATAACAACCTAAGATCTTATTTTTTTAAATGTCTGTGGGAAATGTAGTGATAACTCTTTTTTCTTCCATACACTGGGACTACCGTACACCATTTAGGTTCTCTCAAAAAAAAAACAAAAAAACAAACAGGCTGTCATGCACTATATGACACACCTCCACTGTCACACGAACATGCTCCACTGAAGGAGTAGAGCAGGCAGAGAACGTAAACAATCCAGCAACTCCCTCTAAACAGCTTTTATCACCAGAAACAACTGTGAACCTGAGCACTAACTAGAGAAGGAAACAGCTATTAGTAATGACCTCGGGTGGCCAGCGAGAACTCAGAAGAAAAACAACCGCTAGGCGGGGTGTGTAACCTAGGACACCCTCCCAGGTATCCATAGGGAGAATGGACTTAAAAATGTTTTTCTCATACATTTTTATTTTCACAAACCTCTAACTGAAATTCAGGATTTCATTTGGTTCTAAATGTGGACAACAAACCACACCAGTAAGAGCAACTTTGGTGACATTGTCACCAGTAAGAGTCACAGATATTTTCATATCACAGCGCTGCTGTTGCAAATATTGCAAAATATCATTTACATGGGCATCACTACTCTTAAATTATGACAGTTAATTTCAAACAGTACTGAATTTTGTTACTTAATGCCTTAAGAAAGAAACATCAAATACTCTATTACAGATTTGGTTTTTTCACACAATTTTGAAAACTTAGTTTCAATATAATTTTAACTCTCTGAATATATATAATTTTTAAATTCTCACCTGAGGACATACTTAGAAAGAGGGAAGGAGGGAGAGAGAGAAAGGCACCAATGTGAGAAACATCGATCGGACAGAACCCACAACCCAGACGTGTACCCTGATGTGGAATCGAACTGGCAACCTTTCAGAGCATAGGATGACATTCAACCAACTGAGCCACTCCGATCAGGCTATTTTTTAATACTGCATTACACTTTATTGTGATAGGTTGGCTGAGGTATATGTGGAAACTTAGAACAATTTAAATAATGTTTCTTTTGGTGACTAGAGTATATGACAGGAAAAGAGGGGTACATTTAAAAGATGATATTTTACACAGAGTCCTTGTAAAATATTACTTTCCAAGAAGATCGTTTAAATGTACTTTACCAGGTAGGCCTCATTTATACAATGAGTTAGACCAGGCTTATTTGAGATGTAAACATATACTTTGAAGAATGAATTGGGACCTATGCATGGAGAAGCAAGTAGGGCCATTTATTTCAGAACCCAGGATGCATTTATATACAATTGGACATGCCAACGAATATAGCACAAGTTAGACGGGTTCTTTCTACCCATTCACCACAAAGCTGGTAGTCTGCATCTCAATTGTACTTGATAAATATGATGCCTAAGTACAATTTACTTTACCACGGTTATGCTGATAATTATTTGTGTCTCCTCTTGGAAGTGCAAACTAAAACTTTTGGCTTATGACTCTGGCTTATTGTCATTCAAGTTTCCCTATGAATATTTTTTAATGCCTTTTAAAAATAGGCTGCCCCAGACTCCAAAGAGGTCCATGGCACACAAAAAAGACAAAGAACCCCTACAAGAAATCAAGGACTTCATCCAAGCCAGGGAATTCCAATGCAACACCTCAGGAGCGCTTCCCGTTAGCCAGGCCCTGGCTGGAAGCAGGAGACACACAGGTAAGGCCCACCCTGGCTGGTGCCTGATGTTATCTGCAGAGTTCCCACCAACATCTAACCACCCACAAAAATGACTGCTCTCTCCGGAGACTTGGCCTTCACCCTGTTAGTCGGTATAACCTGCTTTCCAAGGAGGGAGCAAAGTAAACAGGAGGGAAAGCACAGGCTTTAATCCAAAAAGAGGAACACTCCCAACATTTACCAGTTTGTGGCTTTGGCATCTCCTCTGAGCCTTTCTTTATTCTCCTGTAAAAATGGACAACACTACCTATCCTTTCCAGTTACCAGGAGGTTTAGAAATAAAGAATGTAAAGCATCTGACAAGTACATTGTCTCTGTGAATATTAGTTGAATCTTTCAGGTCAAGACTGCCCTTACCCGACACGTAATCACAGTTAGGGACTGCCACAGAGAAAGGAGGGGGGGAAGTATAGGAAAGATGGAACATAAAGAATGGAAGGGAGCCCTGGCTGGTTTGGCTCAGTGGGTGTTGGCCTGCAGACTGAAGGGTCGTGGGTTCGATTCCTGATCAAGGTCAGCTACTTCGGTTGCTGGCTCCATCCCTGACCCCAGTCGGGCCTGGTGCAGGAGGCAACCAATCCATGTGTCTCTCTCACGTCCATGGCTCTCTCTCTCCCTTCCACTCTCTCTAAAAATCAATGGAAAAAATATTCTCGGGTGAGGATTTAAAAAAAAAAAAAGAGTGGGAGGGAAGGGGGAAAAATCATACTTATTCTTCAAATTCCAGTATAAAAAGCACCCCCTCCTCCGTGAGGCCTGCCCTCTGTGCTCCTGTGTTCCCACAGCATTTACAACACAGAAGCAAACGCCCAGCTCTGCGAATGAATGAATGAGTGAATGAATGAATGAGTGAGTGAATGAATGAATGAATGAATGCACGAATGACACACAACAGAAAGTAAACAATGAGTCTCTCCCCCTACAATGCGGACCGGCGAGGGTGCCCAGCCACTAGTCTGACTGCCCGGACCCAAGAGCCACGAACCAAAAACACGGCACATTTCTTAAGTCAATGCCCCCCTCGGGCCCGTCGCGCCCACCGTGGCCGGGATCGCGCGGGGGAGGCCCTTTCCACACCAAGACCAGTGCCATCTAAAGGCTGGATTTGGAAGAAAAGAGGGACACCGAGTAGAAAGCAAAAGGCATCTCTAACTTTGGGGGTCACTGGAGGCGCAGCCATCAGGCAGGGGCACTTCTCATACTGCCCAGGGGACCAGCGTCCGCAATTCCCCGCAACAGGGAGGAAAACGCGGGACGCAGCCCGGGCGAGGGGCCGCTGGCAGGGCCGCGCGTGGACCCCGCCGGCGGGCGCACGGCCACGGTCCCGGCGCCTTTGTCTCCACCGCAGGACCAGGCGCTTCCTCCGTGCCCTCGGGCGCGCACGCGGGAGCCGGGGTAGGAAACGGAAAGTATCCGGTGCATTTCTTTTTTGTGTCAACCGAGTCCCCGAAGCAAAAAAAAAAAAAAAAAAGTCACCTAAAACGTCCCCGGGGCCCGCTGCGGTCACCAGCTACCCACCTCCGGGCTGTCCCGGGCGGCGGCGGCGGCCACGCGCGCCCCGGGTTCCCAACACCCGTGTCCGCACTTCCGAGTCCCGGCGGCGGCGGCGTTGGCGGAGGGGCTCCCGGAGGCCGCCCTCTTCCCGGCGCGGCCGTTGCCGGAGCAGCCCCGCGCGCGCGCTCGGAGCACGTCCCGCCCCCGGGCCGCGCGCCCTGGGCCCGGCGGGCGGCCGGCGGGGGGCGGCGCTGCGGCGCGGGGGCGAGCGGGCGCGCTCCGGGAGGGCACCGCCGGGGGGGCGGCCCGCCTCGCCGCCCTGCCTGCGCCCCGCGTCGGCCGGCGGGGCCCCGACCGCGCTCGCGCCTGGGCTCCGGGCTCCGGGCTCCGGGCTCCAGGTCCTGTGCAGAGCTGCGCGCGGGCCTCTCCCCCACCCGCGTGTCAATTGCAGGCCTGGGGGGTTGGGAGCGGAAGTCACCTGGAACTCGAGGCGACTTGTACATCCCACCCCCGTGGTCCCCCGTTTTGTAGGCACAAGGAGGCAGCCTGGTGGCGTGGAAGGAGGGCGGGCTTTGCCGCCCTGGGTGCTCCCGAGCTGGCCCTGTGAGCTCAGCCCGTGCGCCTCCCTGTCCTCAGTACAGCAGAAATAAGCTCCCCTGCTTTCCTGGAGAATTAGCGACAAGCAAATGGCACGCCCTGGAGGAACTGGGAGGCAGCTTGGAAAGCTGATCGCCGCCGCGGAACGTACGCCGGCGGTTTCCAATGGCTTCTGCAGGACTGGAGGTCCCAAGCTGCCTCAATGGGATGTAGCTGGCAAAGGGACTTGATGCCAAGGGGCAGAGGCCTCCAGCGCCACACCTGCAGAATTCCATAGACTCACCTGAGCAGGAAAATCACGTAGGCTCTTGTTAAAACCACAGGCATCTGGATCTCTCTTCAGACCAAAGAAATTGGACTCCCCGGGGATGGGTGGCTCAAGTGACCTGCCTCAGACAGGTCAATGTCATAACTGCCTGGGGCAGCAGGAATAACAGGCTGTGCTCTGAGAAGTTTAAATTAGACTCATTGAAATAGTCCAGGAGATCCTTTTTGTGATTGCAGATTTCTCTGGGAAACCAGACTAGAAACTCTCTGAGAACTGGAACTATGTTTTCTTTCAGCTCCCAGTTTCCACCCCCAACGCCTAGTACAATATGATGCTCAGAAAGCAGATGTTAATAAACTAGCCTCAAGTAGGGGTGCTAGATTTAGCAAATAAAAATACCAGATGCCCAAGTAAAATTGAATTTCAGATGAACAACGAATAGGCCTAACTATATAGTACACATCAACAACAACATAATTTGTTTTTTAAAATATTTTTCATCTGCTGTTGATTGAATCTGAGGGTGGGGAACCTATGAATACAGAAGGCTGACTATATACTACATTTTTAATGCATTTATCCATCGATGGACACTCAGGTTGCAGCTACCTTGTGGCTGTATGAATAATTCTGCTATGAACCTGGGTATACAAATATCTCTTTGAGACTCTGCTTCCAATTCTTTGGGGTATATACCAAGAGGTGGAATTGCTGGATCATATAGTAATTCTATTTTAAAAAAATTTTTTTAAGGAACCATCATACTATTTTCCATAGCAGCTGCACCATTTTAAATTACCTCCAACAGTGCGCAAGGATTTCATTTTGTTATCATCCTTACCAAAGTTGCTATTTGGGATTTTGTTTATTTTTTATAGAAGCTATCCTACAAGGTATGAATAATACCTCATTGTGGTTTTGATTTGCATTTCTTTAATGATTAGTGATGTTGACCATCTTCTTATGTGCTTATTGACCATTTACCTGTCTTCTTTGGAGAAACGCCTATTCAAATCCTTTGCCCATTTTTAATCAGGTTGTTTGTCTTTTTGTTGTTGAGTTGTAAGAGTTCTTTATACATTCTGGATATTAACCCCTTATCAGATATAGGATTCGAAAATATTTTCCCCTTGCTTGGTTGCTCTTTCACTCTGTTGATTTTGCCCTTTGATGCACAGAAATTTTTAATTTTGATGAAGTCCAATTTATCTGTTTTTTTGGGGGGGTTGCTTGTATTTTGATGTTATATCCAAGAAATCACTGCCAACTCCAATGTCATGAAGCTTTTCCCCTATACTGTCTTCTAAGAGCTTTATGGTTTTAGGTGTTTGATACACTTTGTGATAATTTTGTATATGGTGTAAGGTAAGGGTCCAAATTCATTCCTTCTGCATGTGGATGTTCAGTTTTACCAAAACCATTTGTTGAAAAGCATAGACATCTTTTAAAGGCCAGGGTTTGGAGTGGAAGGAATGGATGGTGGGAGACTCAGTTGCTGTTGGAAATGAGAGGTAAGATCATTGGAGAAAACCAATGCCACAGTCTAAATACCAGGAGAAAAGTTGGGGGTTTCTTCTGGTGGGGGAAAAGTGGGAGGATTCCCCCCTCTCCTCAATGCTTCACACATAGGCAGAAATGTCTGGCTTTCAAAGACCTGTGCCTGTCTTAGAACAGACCAATCAGGCCTCTGGGACTTTCTGACTTGGACCCAGAGCGCCACCCGGGGCCACATGTAGCCAGAGCTGCCTTGCGTTGGAAAGCTTCTGTTCTGACCCTATAAGTAAAACCAGAGAGAATCCTCTGTGGAGTTGAGAAGCAAACCAAGCTCAGAGGAAATTAAGCAAAATTGATGATAATTGAGGTTTAAAAGAGGAAACCAATTTGTGCCTTGGTATTGTATTTCTTTAAAAGCAAAAAATGAAAATTAGTATGTAAATGTGGGTAATTAATGGCCAGTCACTCTTTATACCATTATTTTAATCCCAAGTCATTAATCAGGTGCCTGCCCTGGGCATGTTTTTTTTCTCTGGCCCTCTCAGTTAGTGGGGCCTAAATATCCCAGCAGGGCCTCCTGTCCAGACAGGCGGCCCTGAGCACCTGGTAGCCACTCTCCAGGGTGCAGGACTGGTGCTTAGGAGGGATTAACTAGGCTAACTCTTCTTTGTAAATTCAACCATGACTCAGTCATAGAAATTATCGTCATTCAACCGAGGCACAAATGGTTGTTAAGACTTAATTGATAAAGACTTAAAGACAAAGGAGTGAATTTCCAATTATGAAATTTCAGGCACAGGCAATAACGGGGAGCTATTCCGAATAATTCAAGGGCCTTCCCAACCCTCAGCACCTGGCCTAGGCTCTCATCTGCTCCACCTATGAGGGTGTAGGCCCTGGTTTATGGTGATTCACAACCGTCAACATTGAACTAGCGTTTGACCAGCACCCACTTTACACATAGCATAAAACAGAATGCTGGAGGAGATTATTTTTTCAAGTTAAAAAAGGATTTTCCCTGTAGGAAATTGCAGTATAGCTGGGGATTCACCAACTGTACACAAAACAACTAGCGAATCTTAGGCACATTTCAAATAATATAATTCAAACTACCCATAAATACTAAAGAACAGATTCGTATCAGCAGCCTAAGCTATGCAGAGCACAACTCAATGTCACTTCCTCCAAGAACCTTCCCTAACCACCCTGGCAAAATGAACCCTGCCCTGCCACTTCTTTCTTCCATGCCATTGTTCATTTACATTTTTCTACCTCACTACCACTCTCTGAACTGCTCGTGTTTGTTTGCGTATTTATTACATATGCCAGCATTATTCAATCTACTTGTAAGACATAATACATTACAAAAGAAAGCTAATGACTCACCGCCAGACTTTTTGAAACCAAAAGTAAAGTAGAGGAAACAGAATAGAATAGAACAGAAGATATGAGAACACGTCACAGGAGTCTTAGTGAGAATTGTGAATGTTGTCGGAAATACTGCATCCAGCAGCTGCTGGAAATGGGATTAAGAGAGCTAATGGAAAACTGTGATAAATATCGGTCGACTAATGCAAGCCCTTCTCTCCTCTGCTAACAAGCATCTCCTTTGATTTTCTGATGTATGATGTGAATATGACCGTCGCCGTTACAGGACAGTAGAGAGTCTATATTTTGTAGTAACATTATTCAGATTTTATTGTAAAGCCTTCTTCTATTTTTTAAAAAATATATCTTTATTGATTTTAGAGAGAGGAAGGGAGAGAGAGAGAGAAACACCAATGATGAGAGAGTCATTGATCGGCTGCCTCCTGCACACCCCCGACTGGGGATCGAGCCCGAAACCTGGGCATGTGCCCTGACCGGGAATCGAACCTCAATCTCCTGGATCCTAGGTCACTGCTCAACCACTGAGCACGCCTGGCCAGGCAAGCTTTTTTCTAAAAGGACCTTATCAAGTGGGATATATTTCAAGTTTGTATCAAATATACATCTAATTACATTAGCATTAATTTTCCTTTGATGAGATTTCTCCTTACTATTAGAAATGATGAAGTAAAAGTTAGAGAAATGCCCAAGTTCAAGCTCCATATATTTAGAAATAGAGACAATGCTGAGAAAAATATTGACTCTAAGAGTAAGCTTCAACTTCGTTTAGAATGAAGCACGTTCTAAAAAGAAAAGAGAATGCCTGACTTCATAAGGCAGGTTATCTAAAATATATTTTATGTGTGTAAAATCCAACCAAAGTGACAAACTCCAATACATTATTTGTAATGACACCATCAAAACTAATAGGACACTTAGAACCACAGCATGCTGGACTTGTCAGCAAACAATTTTAAATGAAAACAAAGGACAAAAAATCACTGGCACAATTTCTTAGTTGCTCTGCAGAATGTGAATGAAATTGAATTGCATATGGTCTAGCAAAAGAGAAAATGGCTCACATGGACATTGAAAAATTACTTTTCTAACATAAAAAGATGTCATGCATATGGTTTTCAAGGCTAAATCAGCTGATAAATTCCAATTTACAGCTAGTTCTAGTCAAATCTGCACCACTGCAGGACCTGCCCAAGTCATGCTTCTCAAGTGGTTAAAATCCAGTAGAAAGCTTGAGATCCATCCCAGAAAGAGCATGGGTCCTGTAAGTTATTCAACAATTTTAGCTTACCCAGGATGACAAGGGGTGTGTGTGTGTGTGTGTGTGTGTGTGTGTGTGTGTGTGTGTGTCTGTGTGTTTAACTTTGCACGCACTTGATCAGATATATTTACAAAACTAGAAATATGCCTCATTGGTGAATATACATTAAACTGGAAAAATAATAAAGGCATTAAGAGTACTGGAGCCAGCAGATATGGCTAGAAAACACAGCAAAGCTATTGAAATATTGTCAAAAGAGACTAACAACACTCGTGCTTAGAAACCAGCATCAATAAGAATTTTACTTGGCATCTCTAGAAATAATTCTGCTGTATCTCATGGAAGTGTTTTAAAAAATGTGGTGAAGGTTGTTACATTTATCGAAGAGAGCTCGTTGAGTAGCCAAAATGCTGATGTGTTTTGTGCAGATTGGAACTAACCAGCCCTCCTGCTGAACATAGTGAAGTTCATGGATTGTCCTAAGGGCACCTAAGGGAAATATGGGGCAGGGTGAATAAAGTCAGGAACGACAGTCACATTTTTCTTAGCAATATCATCTGGCAAGCAATCTCATTTTCAACGATGATGGTTGGGATTTAAAATTATTATATTTAACTGGTATTGATATTTTTAATGAACTTAAATTTATAACTTGGGGGAGAACACAACGATATAATTCAGCAAGTCCAACATATCCAGGATCCCCGAGAGCATCTTGTTATGGCAAGTGAAGACTTAACAGCAATCACCCTAGCTCCTATCTGTCCCCGATATTGTTGCAACAAACTGAAGAGGACATTAGTGAGGACAGGGACTGAACTAAAGATAGGGTAGTGTTACATTTCAATTCTCAGTTTCAAACTTCTAACCACTGTTTTCCAGAAGAGAAATTATAAATATTAGGCACATTTTTAAGATTACTCAAAAACATTTTCTGTTTGAAACTCTGAATCAATAACTCACCTAAACTTGGTGTCCGAAAGAGGCAAATGAATTATTGTAGCTTAGTTCACCTGCACTAAAGAATGATCACGAAACAGTAAAATTCAGCATCGTTTTAGGGTAAGAGTCACAAAGAATTTCCATTGCTCGGTAAAAAGAATACATTGATATTATTACCATTCACAATAACCTATTTGTATGAACCAGGATTTTCAACCTTTAAAAGGGATTAAAACAAAGGAGAGAAACAGTCTCATAGCCGATGCATGAAGTATTGTTTGTGTGTTCTGGGCCCTAATAAGCTGACAGGGAGACAAGCACACCTAGTACATCAAATAATATCTTGCCTGACTCTTGCTTTTGTGTTGCTTATTTGGGAATTTTCCTGTGCTTCATTCAAGTATTAATAAGATGAATAATTAATAGGAAGAATAAATTAGTAAGTTAATAACTTTGTGGTTTTAGTTTTCTTATACATAATAAAAGTGTTGCTCTACAAAACTTTTGGTTTGGTTGTGTGGGGCCGGAGAGGGGGAGAAAGAATGCCCTTCAGTGTTGTGCAGAAAACATTTCCTACTGGGAGGTGTGATTAAAAGAAGGTTGAAAAGCACCCAGCAGTGTCTGCCCTCCCGTGAAACCAGCCCCTATAGGACATAAGCTCCAGAAGGGCCAGAGTTTTCATCTGTCTGATTTGCCACCAAATCACCAGTAGCATGCAGAATGGTGCTTAGTACAGATTCAATAAATATTTGCTGGATAAATGAAGGAATCATATTGGAGGGGAAAATCAATAGCGTGTAATTACCTCTTGTTTGCATTATCAAGGCACCTTTTCCCCTTTTATAGAGGTGGGATTTAGAAAAGATAAAGGGAAGTTACTAGAGGCATTTCCCATACAGGCCTGCAGGTCGCTAAGAACCAGGAAGGATCCCAATGCCTCTAGGCCAGGAAAAGATTGTGGGTGATCTTCTAGGGCGCAGGGAGCCCTGGCTGGGGAGTCACTGAGAGCAGCAGCAGGGACCATGTGCAGGTCGAATTGCAGCCTTGCAATAAGACCATTCCTTTTCAAACTCAATAGAAAGCAGCTGTGCCTTTGACAAGGTTGCTGAGCTCAAGAGACAGTCTGGTCCCACCCCTCAGTTTATAGAGCTGGAAATGCGCAGGAGAAATGGTCTTTAGATGTGGAGGGAGGGGACAGAGTCAAGTTTATATTAGCCTTTGTTTCCTTTTTATAAAATGGGGGTAATATTTGTACCTATCCTGGAGATGTTACGCAGATTAACTGAAATTATCAATGGAAAATGTTAAGCGCAGTGCCTGACCCATAATAAGCACTCGATCATTGTTAGCTATTATTATTACTATTGCCAACAGGGTGTGCAATGTTTGGAAATATTACGTGAGATTTTACTTCTTTGTGCTTCTTTATACCCACTACTCTTTCCTCTACGATTCTGTCATATGCTATATGCATTGTTCTGAGACAAAAAAAAAAAATAGATGAAGCTGAGAATGAAAGTCTGTTGAATGTCTGGATTTATTTTAAACTCATAGTAGAGACAACATCTTGGAAGGCGGGACTTCCTTTTATTCTGAAAGCTGCCCATTTTGGGAAAGAACAAGACAAGTGTGGAACTGTTGTCTGATTTTTGGTAGGGAGCCCAGAACCCACCCATGAACCAAGGCCAGGGGAAGTGGAGAGTAGAAACTCACTATCAGGGCAGAGATTTTCAAACTGTGGGTTGAGACCTATTTACTCTTGGGTCATAAAATTGATTTGGGTAGGGGGTTAAAACGAACATTAAAAGAAATTAAACAGAACAGAATAGAAAATACCCAAGTGCATTGCAAGGAGTGATGGTAAATACTGTTTCATGACGCTGTTGTTTCATTGGCATTGATCACATCTACTCAGCCATGGTGTAAAATGTGTTTCCTATTGTAGTCACAGTCAATGAAATGTGTACATCACCAGGGACACCACAGCAGAGGGCACGTGTTTCTCTCCTCTCAGAATGTCCCAGGGAGAAGGACAGCTCCTGGGAGAATGTCACATCCAAATGGTGTTGGGAGAACAGAGCAGCCATGGTCTAGGGTGGCCTCACAGAACCCCAGGCACCTTGGTGGCTAAGTGGAGGAAGATCTGAAAAGTCACTGTGGCCCCCAAAAGAGATATGTAAGAGGTGCTGAGCCAGCCAAACAGACCTGGAGGAGCTGGAGTCCGGACCATGAGGATGCAGGCGAGGGGAGGGGATGGTGGCTCAGGACAATGGGACCACATGGGAAGAGTCGCCATCAGTGGAAGCTGGTGTGGACACTGCTTTCCCTCCCAAACCGGGATGATGCATAAGCACTTTCCAGACACGTGTCCTATGCAGCCCCAGAGGCAGAAAGAAGCAGAGGGCAGAAGGAAGGAAGTTCCTGAGTAACTACCAAAAAGAGACCATATTTTAATCCGCTTTTAAAATAGAATTGGCTGAGTTTATCTTGAATTAGGAAGGCTACATTTTCTGCTGCCAAGCAGACATTGGAGGCTGAGTTGCTGGTCCAAGGTCAATTCTGGGAAAATAAGGTAACATCTTTGAACACCAAAGGCTGTGGCTGTATAAAATATCAAGCTGGACGTTTTATTATTAAGGCCTTTGGATCTGGCAATGAGAAATCTCTACAAGGGCAGTTTCCATGGAAAGGTAAAGCCAGAAGCCAGATGGGAGTGGGGTAAGGACAGAGTGGTCAGAATAACCTGCCCATTGGCGACACTGGCAGGGCGAGTGGGTATGGAGGAGCAGGAACAGCAGGCCTGAGGGCAAGTTCTGTTTGTTTTAAGTGGAGAAACCTAAGAAATTTACAGGCAGAATTTGTAGGAACCCGAAAAGGGCTTGCAGAGAGCTATCCTGGCAAAGTTCAGAGCCGGGGTAAAGGTAATTTCTAATGTGGTGCACACTGGATACATTTTTATTCGGGTGAAAACTGATAAAATTGGCAAAGGAAAGGTAATGCCACACAATGGTACCATTCATTGGGGTACCTGCAAGATGGTGTATAAAACTGGGGAAAGATGTGTGTGCCTGGCCAATGCTGACCTTTTACTTCTGTCTCCCAGCGCCACCGGCTTCCTGGGGCCCAGAACTTAGGGATCTAGAAAGATCGGGGCTGTGGGAAGGTTCCAGAGAGCCTCCTCCTGGGAGCCCCGTTCAAGGCTGTGGCCCAGACTCCACATGAAACTGCGCTGCTCAGCGGCTGCTGAGTTCTGCTGGGCCCTGTTCTCTGCCCACCACCCTGCTGATCGTTCAGCAATC
Source organism: Miniopterus schreibersii (assembly GCF_964146895.1). NCBI lineage: Eukaryota > Metazoa > Chordata > Mammalia > Chiroptera > Miniopteridae > Miniopterus > Miniopterus schreibersii. The sequence continues at coordinate 27,254,166 of NC_138119.1, forward strand.
ATTCCAGTTTCTCAGTCCTAAGGGACTGTTCTCTGAAGCAACTCTCAAAGGGAGAGTTCAAAAGTGAAGCAAGTAATCTCTGCTAAACAAGTTTCTCAAAGCCTGACTTTGCCCGGGAAACAAGGCCCGTCTGTCTCACCCTGGCACTCGGTCCTCTCTCCCCACCCTGCCCTCCCTGCCAAAGGCATGTCTGAGTAGGAGGCCGCGACATCGCTTCCTTCAGAAGGGCCCGGGTTAGACGCTGGCCACCTATCCTGGCGGAAGTGGGGCAGTGACCAGCGGTGGGCAGTCCCTCAAGGTCACCTTCCTCTGTCCTCTGGCTCACTTTCCAAGGCGGCCTTCACGGGCCTTCAGGAGGTGGGCGATCTTGGAGGACCTCAAGTCTGCAGCTGGTTTCCCCGCAGCTCCTCAGAGCTTCCGAAGGAGCTGCGAGCATGAAGAGGCTCCACTGGATGGCAGCACAAGACCTTTGTTTCTGTAGGCGAGGCCCTGGGGACAAAAAGAGACCACACCTTCCCCGGCTGCTCCGTGTGTGTGTGTGTGTGTGTGTGTGTGTGTGTGTGTGTGTGAGAGAGAGAGAGAGGAGTTTAAGAAAAACCAACATCAAATACCTAAATTTACAAAACAGGTCACTAGAGCGTTCTTTTACTTAATGCTTATTAATGGAGGAGCTCAGAGCTAATAGGAGCAGAATTCCCTTAATACCTTTAATCGTTTTTAGATCATCAGCTATTTAGCACAATGTGGGCCTACTAACATTTCTGCCTACTGAAAATGAACCAGAAATGAGGATGCTGCGTGAGATCTGCGCTCCTCTAAGAATCTGACACATACATTCATTTTCCATCATAATCAGAAATTTAACGAGTGCCTACCGCGGGCCCTACCCTGAGCTAGGTGCTGAGGATGCAGCCCTGAACAAGACTGACAAGACCCCTGTACTCTTGCAGAAGGTACATTTTCCCAAAATGCACACACAGAAAAGATTACATGCAATTCCTCCAGCTCTTCCATTCTATGATTCCATGACTAAACCCTTCCTCTGCCCAGCCCTCACATGTAGAAGTGTGGGGATAGTAAGGTAATCCACCAAAATTAGATGCACACATGTTTTCTGGAGTAGAGTTGTAATATACTTTCCAGTACTTGGCTGTTACACCTTCAGGAGTTCCATGAAGGAATGATGCTGTGGAATTTCCAAGCCTCTCTTCCTTATCCATCATTTCCTTTTTAAGTGATCTACCAGGGCCCGGACACACCATCTGAGATGTGGACCGCTCCTCAGGCAGAAAGAGCAGTGGGCATGTGAAGACCAAGACTGAAATACTCATTTGGAAAATAAGAGAGAAAGGTGTTCCAAAATTCAGGATCCCAAGAAGGTTGTGGAAAAACTCAGAATTATAAAGGTGTGGCATTTTCAAGCACTGCCAAATTTATTTCTCCAGCCAAGTCAAACATGACACAATGGAAGCTAGCTTCCAGACTCCCCACATGAGAAAGAATAAATTCTAGGCTCAGCGTGGAAATCACGATTGGGTCTGGGAGTTGTCTGGCTTGATCTGCCCAGGGTGGGGTATGCTTTGCATGCGTGTGTCCGCGCACATGAGCACATGGGAGAGCTAGTTAGAGGAAAGGCTACTCATACTGAATCAGATGACCAGTGCTGAAGAGGTAATTTAATCCATCTTCTCAATTTAGAGATGCAGAAATCGGGCCTACAAAAGGGAGGATCTTGTCCAAGGTCACAGAATTACTATTATTGACAGAATTAAGACTAATATCTTGACTCCTAGCTCACAACTCCAGTCTATTATGTCTGTCCTACAAATGTTATGAGGATGTTGGTTGCCTTCCTTATTTGGATTTACTTGATTTTCCTTTACATGTATTAGTTAAATGGTGGCCTGCAGAACTACTTGGAACCAGTGAATGTGACATTATTTAGCAAAAGGGTCTTTGCAGATGTAATTAAGTTAAGGATCTTGAGATGAGATTATCCTTAATTAGGGTGCTCCCTGAATCCAATGATAAGTGTCTTAATAGGCATCTTAGAGGAAAAGACATACAGAGAAGATGGTACTATGAAGACAGAGGCAGAGATTGGAGTGATGCATCTATAAGCCAAGGATTGCCAGCAGCCACCAGAAGCTGGGAGAGAAGCATGGGGTGGATTTTCCTGCAGAGCTTCCAGAAGGAGTCAACTTTGCTAACATCTTGATTTTGGACTTCTGACCTCCACACCTGTGAAAGAAGAAACTTCTATTGTTGTAAGCCACTAAGTTTGGGATTTGTTACAGCAGCTGTAAGAAACAAACACATGTGTATCTCTCATTTCCCTTCACTGCCTTTGTCTTATCCCTTCCTCGCCTTGGAAAGGACCCCTTTAACACAATGACACAATAACGCTAATGGCAGAAGAAATATTGCTGAAGAATCTGGAAATGTCGGACTAAGGAACTGAAACCAGTCTTTGAAAGCCCTCAAAAAGAATGCCCCAAAGCTGTCCCCAGTATGACCCAAAGGAGAGCCAACAGGAAAAGAAAACAATAGGTTTCCCCCATCCTAGGTGCTGAGTGTGGTCACAACAGGCTTTTATTAGAATGTGTTCTCTCTGCTATTGTCCTGTATCCGTGTCTCTCTCCTGCAGTGGTGGAGCTTGGCTTATGGACCAGTGTTATGGAGCAGTGTTTGTGCCCCTCCAAACTCATACATTAAAACCCTAACTGCCAACGTAATGGCATTGGGAGCTGGGGCCTTTAGGGAGCTAATTAGGTTTAGGTGAGCTCATGAGGGTAGACCTCCATGATGGACTACTGTCCTTATAAGAAGAGGAAGAGACCAGAGAGCACACACTCTCTGTGTCATTAAGGACCCAGCAAGGAAGCAGCTGTTTGCAAGTCAGAAACCGGGTTCTCACCAGAACTTGGCCATGCTGGCAGCTTGACCTCAGACCTCAGTCTCCAGATATGTGAGAAATGAATGTCTGTTGTTCAATCCCCTCAGTCTTTTGTTATCGCAGCCCAAGCTAACAAGACAGATGAGAGATACACTATTCGTACCATCAGCACTTTTCTACAGATACACATTAGGGCCAGAAACTTAAAAGCCAGTCTTAGCAGTTAGTGTCTAGAGAAACAACAGAGCAGCCTGTCCAGTCTGGTGAGCAGAATGAGGACAAGAAGGAACTTTGGTCCTTGGAGTAAATGCCTCAAGTCAACTATGAGCATGAAAATACTAGCGAGGGACAACAGTCAGTGGCAGTGACCCTGGGGGGCTAGGGAGGAAGGACAAGAGTTGCCCAGGAGTCAAGCAGCCTCACCCTTCAGCAGAGACACTGAAAGATGTACAGCCAGGTGCTTGGTGTTTCTCCCTGTCCTGTCCTTGATTTTCTCACTTGGGACCAGGAACAGTTGTGTTTCTTCTCCAGCTCTCTGAGGTCTGCTCCCAAGGCAAATGTGAGCACTTAAAACCAGAGTCGTAGAGCCGAAAAGCACTTTCAAGGTCATTCCAGCTTTCCTCCCACCCTGGGAAACTGACACTGAAGTCCTTCCTGCCCAGTGGGGCTTGCTGCCTTCAGAGCTCCACTGCTGCTCTCTTTAGAAACTCCTTTCATCCCAAGGAGACCTTATCCTGTGCGCTGAGATTGGCCTGTGCACACTGATCGGGGGCAGGATTCCTTCTGGGGAAACATGTGGGCTGTGGTTTCTGTTACCATCCGGGTTATAGACAATCCCCTGGAAATCCCAGGGGCCACCAACCAGGAAAAGTAGGGCAAGAACCTGCAACTGGGTAGCTCAGGGAAGGCTCCAGGACCAGTGGTATTGATAGCCCAGGCTTGTTGTTTCTTACCCCTCACACAATCTTGCTCCAGACCTCAGGAGCAGGGCTGAGGAGGAGACCCTCATAGACTGAATCTAAGTATAAATGGCCCGGGTATCAGGGCATGAAGACCAGGGCTAGGCTAGACCCAGCAAGGAGGCCATGGCCAGGGTATTATCCCTAACAGTCTAGTGTGTGTGTTAATATCTCAGCTCAGTCTGTATCATCCATACTCTCAGAGAGACAGGGGGATCCTTGACATTGGTCAAGTACAAGTTATCACAGAAAGTCCCTAAGATTTGGATTGAATCACATGAACATCAGGAAAAAAATACAGATGTGCCTCCACTTTGAGAAACCCCAAAATGGGAACTTCTACACAACAGGTAAACAGTGATTGATTGTTCACTTTAGCACCGAGGTCTTTTTTTGTGGGGGGGGGGGGAGTGACTTTTGGGGGAGGTGAGGAGGGTTATACTTTGAGTGAATTTAAAATAGAAATGCAGTTATATATTATAGGGCAAATCTATTGCACAATACAATGCCTTCTAATTTATTTTCCCTTTTCATGTGGTTGTTGGCAAATATCTGGATGGGAAACAGGACCATCCTCTGGGAGGCTTTCTCTTTGTGTTGCTCAACGTTGCAGAAATAAACACACAACTTTAATTTGTTCCCCAAAGAGGAGATAATAAAAAACAACCACTCGAAACTAGTTAGAGTTGCTGGAGGAGCCAGGAAATAGCTCTTGTGGTTTGTTAGTTTGTTTGTTTTCCTTCGTAGTTTTCCGGGAAATATAATCAAGACAGTAGCTGCCCTCTGGGTAGCACATTCATTCTAAGGGCCAAAGGGATTAATGTGTTTCCTGAAACTGTCTTATATATCCTGAGCACATCTCTCCATCTGAGCTCACGGCACCCCCAGGGCTGGGCTCAGAGCCACGGCTTGAACAAGCCCATGGTGTCATTCTGAAGAAAGCAAGACAGCGGATATTAAAACTTGGTTAGAAATAGCAGGGTCTGATGAATTCCACCTTGAGCCCAAAATGAGGTTCATGCATATCAGAGAATACGCCTAAACTGCTGCGTAGACAAGAATAGTCCATTTTCAAGTTTGTTGTATGGGGCTGATGGAGAAGGGAGGAAATTTAGGAACCACTGGTGAGAGTGAAAATGAAAGGCCAGCATGAGATTTGTTTCCTACCTGGTACCTTAGCTTGGTGTTTGAGCCCTACAGGAAAGGATCTGTGAGCTGAAGCTGTAGTAATTGTCTTCATGAAGGACTCTGTGAGGCCTGAGGCAAGAGTAGCATTCTTACATCTTCAAAGGACCAACATGACACAAGCACCTGGGCAGATGGGTCAGAACATAGCACCACTCTGGCCCTCATGGATCAGCAGCTTTGGCCCCTATATTTAGTTGCCTTGGCTTGGGTGTTGGAATTCTGACTGTTGGGGCTAGAAGTTGGAGCACTGGAGAAGTACCTTTAAGAGGCTTTGTGGACAGAGAGCATTGGATGGGGTTGGGGACAGAGAAAGGGGGAAACACCATGGGGAATCTGTGTGTTGACTATAATAACATGATCATGGTTCACTAGAATATGTGAGATATCTCTATGGAGTCTGAATAGGACCTTGTTGAAATAGGTAGAAGTTTCTCTTTGAGCACATGGCAAGAAGAGTCAGTAAAACTCAAGTTACTACTGTTAAGGTGACCCCCTTTATATCCCAGGAAAACCAGGGTTGAAGTACATTACACCTTGCCTATCAGGTTATGGTTCTCCTGTGCTCCATAATAGCCTTAGTGTTCTGAGGTGACCCTTGGGAGAGAGACCTTGAGATTGAGGGAGTAGCCCATGGCAAGTTCTGGGCCTTCCACCAGCAACTCAGCCACACAGTCACTAGTTCATCTACTTTCCTATGGTGAGAAAGGTCTGTTAATGTAACAAAAAAGTTCTCATCATTACGAGAAAGGTCTTGAACAGCCCTGCTTTAGAGTTCTCTTGACTAAGCCTGGTGACTTGTACACCGTAGATTTTCATGGAACTCTATATTTATTTGTATGCACAATCTAGCCAAAACAGGATTTGAAGTGATAATAACTTTTTATTAATAGATGAGACCAGAACCAGTGATTTATTTCTAAAATACATTGAAGAGAACAAAGCAATTTAAATATTAAGTGTTGGAAACACTGTTTTATTTCTTTTGCACAGACCAGAAATGAGCAAGCACAAATCTTAATGTGAGAAATTTATATTGATTCTTCTCACTGGAAATAAACAAGAGAGTGAAAAATCATGAATACATTTGTTATTAACTATATTTCAAAGTTACTGCTGGTTGTGTGGGTCTGCTGAACAGTTGTTGGCTAATTTTCTGTACCAGGAAAGTCTAATGAGCAACTCATAAATTGTGCTCCTGTGTACATGCTGATTATCAGAGATTATTTCTGATTTTTTTCAAAAGGGTTTGAAAAGATTAAAACTCCATTAATAAATTAAAAGTGTCTGACTGTTAAGGGTTTTGAATGTCACTAGCCTAACACTTCACAACAGATTGAACAAGTATTTTTCTTCAGGCAGAAAGGTCTCAATGAAAATAGTTTTGAAATAGCAGTACGCTTTGAGGCCCAATGAGAGCCTTGGCTGATTGCTTTTCTGTATGGTAAGTTGGTGAACCATTTGTAAGACCCTACCCATTTGTGCAACTGTGTCTGGCCAGAGGGGCCTGCTCCAGGGTACTTCTTTTGAGGGTCAAAGCTAGCTAGATCAACACATTTGAAAAAGGCCATCATAAATCTATCAAATCACCACTGATTTGAACTAAGCCACTGAGCAAATATAACCACATGATCTTCTAGAATGTTCTTGGGAACTTTACTAGGAAGACTTGGAAAGGTAGATAAAATTCTTTGAAAGTCTCCTCACCTGCTATCTATCTCTATTTTGCCTGGCACAGGTCACGACTATAAGGAACTATTTTGAAGGGGACGGCGGGTTAGCATTACCTAGATTTCCTGATTAGAGGCAATTGCACCACAAACCGGGGGGGACGGGGTAACTTGAATCAGAATACATGGACCAGACGCAGCCTTCCCTGAGCAGCAATAGACCAGTCCAAGAGACGTGGCACAACCACTGTCTGCTGCCAGACAGGTGAAGTGATACAGCAGGGTCTGATCGGAAGGGGCCAAATGGGAATCCAGTTTCATGAGTTCTTGGCAGCAGCGATGCTCACTGTGAGGGGTAGACTGAAATGCTAACGGGAATCAGCCAGCCCCATGTGAGGCGTGAGACTGGGATTAGACCCAAGTCCTGGGAAACTGAACTGGCAGCAAGCAGCTAGGCTGCTGGAACACAGGCTCGGCCTAACTCAATGCCAAAGACCAGGGCAGAAGGGACCAAGCAGACAGCCTGGCTACTCAGATGCTTCTATTTTTTTTCTATTTTACAGCCATCTTCAAGGCTGTGCTCACAGCCACAGGCAAAAGGCTGCATCAAAGGGTCTTCCCATCCCTGTCTCGATGGGAGACGCATGCAGCCTGTAGGCTGGGCCTCCATGGGCTGTAGCAGGACAGGGTGGGACGGGACTGGGGTCATTACAGAGATAGGCCAAACTTGGGCAGGGCAATTCACAAACTACATGTACTTCCTGGTAGACCACCACCATAGCCTTCAATTCTGCATCTACATCTTGAAAAGGTACTTTTGTTGAAAAACCAAGATCTGCTCTTCTCTGGCTGAATGCATGCAGGTGATCTCTGCATTCGACGTAGCTAACCACCCATCCTCTGAAGACCGTCTGAATTCCCGGCAAAACCTGGAGGAGGCAGGGTTAGACTTCCCATTTTCCTCCACAAGTGGACCCCATCTTTGCTTTTGTACATTTCACCCAGAGGCTGGGAACCAGGCCCAACAAATGTTGAAAAGAAAGGGTTTCCTAATGTAAAACAAATTCAGGTTCACGTTTAGATGATATTAAATGTACATGTGCAAAATCACATCCCGGTCTCGCTCTGAATTTTTATCGGTCCAAACAGCAAGAATCCAGAAGCTGCTCCAAGTCCTGAGTCTAAAAGTAAGTACCTTTCGCTGTCTGGAACCAGTTTCCACCATGCCACATAGCCCCCTGGAAGATTAGCCAAGACCACTTTCAACTTACTACTTGCAGCTGCTTGGAATTCCACACTGATGCTCTGCAGAGAGCGGAGCCGAACGGGGCGAGCCACACAGTAAACACATGACTCTCTGCCAGCGCTGGCATCTAACAGCACCAGGATTTGCAAACATGTTGAATTGCTATTTTATTCAATAAACGGAACTTACAATAGAAAATAGATTTGGAAGTTGCATCAGACTTGTTTATCCTGTTACAGTGGGCTGGGTAAAGCAATTGTGCTTTGGTTATGAAGGCACTTCTGTGGGGAAGAAGCAATAGGAGTTTGTGCCTTGCTTTCCTAGACTAATAGTAAGCGCTCAGGCCTATCACCACCACCCCTCTTCCTTCCAGGCCTCTTTCCCCAGCACTAGCTCCATCGTTTAGGTCAACTAATGCTAGTTATGCCCTTAGTTCCAAGTCCCAGCGCTATTCATCCATGCTATTTTTCGATGTGTTCTAAGAAAAAAAAATTACTTATTAATATATAATACTTAGCCCAGCCGAGAGTGGCTCAGCGGTTGAGCGTCGACCTAGGATCCAGGCCATCGGGGTTCGATTCCCGGTCAGGGCACATGCCCGAGTTGTGGGCTCGATCAATGACTCTCGTCATTGATGTTTCTATCTCTCTCTCTCCCTCTCCTTTCCTCTCTCGGAAATCAATAAAGATATATTTAAAAATATATATATATAATACTTAGTTGAAATATATATACGTATGTATGTGCACATATATGTGCATGAGTACATAGGTATATATATCTATAAGTTTCCTCATTGTCAAAGCTGTGCCTTCTCCATCAGCTAATTGCTCTACAAGGCCAGAGGGCTGTCTCCTCCCTCAGTCTCGGCGGCTCCTGGGATGGTGCTCTGCCAGGACTGGGAGCTTCCTGACCCCTGTCAGGGAGGGCTCAGGAGGGAAGAAGCAGTACTTTCTGTGTCCAAATGAACAGAAGGCAGTGAGCACGGAGCCAAACACACACGAGGAATAAGAAACTCAAAAACTGGCCCACATAATAGCTACACTTACTTTGCCAGCATTTTCTGTCTGAGCAAATGGGTGTGGTCATTATAAGAAGGTGACTATTCCCTCAAGTAAACAGGGTGTGCTATTTGGTGGAAAAGGAAATGGTGAGAGAAAGTGTCTCATTTCTGCAGTTTGAAAGCAGGTAATGTCTGTAGTCTGGGTGTCTACTTACACTGCTTTTCAGCAATAAAGGGTAGCATTACCTTAATAACCCGCTCATCTGAGGCAGGGAGGGTACTTAAGGCATCAGAGAAAGAGGCATTTACTCTGATGAGCCACTTTCCCCAAACAGCACAAGATCCACACCATGTGCCCGGGAGATTTTTTTTTTTTTTTTTTTAATTTCTAAAAATATTTTCTGGTTATGGCATGTGGTCTAATGCACAGGCACCCTTGGCTCGCTTTCTGCCATGGTTAGTGACACCTCGATTCCCACCCCTGTCAGAGAGGGGGGGAAAGGGAAAATAAATATAGCGCTAGACTTTGAAAGAAGAAAGTTTTACAAGGTAAAAACCCAACTACGCAATTGCGAGGCAGAAAATGGCTTAGTAATTTGATCTCCACGCTTCCAGAAACACCTCTGGGAGAGAGGGCTCAGCCAGTGGGAGGATACTGGCTCCGCTCCCCAGACAGGGGCGGGGGAGCTGGAGAGTTGGTTTTCTCACCTTATACTCTTTCAAAGAGACCTCTGGGCATTTCTGACTCTGGCACTGCTCTCTTTAGGCAACAGGAGCATTTATTTCAAAATGGCCTTTTTTTGACACCTGTTCAAAAGCTGCCGGATGACAGGCCACACCCACTCCCACACCCATAACCACGGGGCATTGTTCTAGGTTCCAGCCAGCTCAGAAAACCTCGTCTCAACTTGCACTTTTAAAAGGATCTGAGGACAGATTCAGGGGAAGGTGTTTTTTTCAAATTGATATGGCCTGAGGCATACACTGTGTTTTTTTTGGGGGGGGGGGTTGTATGTTTTTTTGTCACCATCACAATGCAAGCAGATGCCTTTTCTTTGACTGGAAAAACTTTGCTGGGCATTATGGCAGGGATGGGGACTGGGGATGTGTACACACAGTGAACTCATTCATTCGGACGCAGCTAAATCTAAATCTGATCATTTTGACCTTTGAAGAAAAGGTTGGGTCTTTTTACTTTTTTTAAAACCCTGTTTAAAAAGGGAAATTGAAAGGCTAGGCGAGATCAGAGAAGGCACGCTCGGTCTGTTTGGCATGCCTCTAAGTACTGCAGGATACTGCCAGGGTGGAAATGGATGCTGCTCTGTACAAAACCGTCTTATCTGTTCATTAGCCGGCTCCAGAGAACAGGGGAACCACCTCTGGGAAACCCTACGAACAGTTGATTCAGTTACGATCATGAAGCTAAAAATACTTGAAATGGACTCAGCAGTCTTTAAAATGATTTGTAATGCAGGTTGCAATAAGGCAAGAAAGCCTAGGTTGTGGCTTTGGAATTCCTGGGTTCAAATCCTGGCTTACTCGCTGTCTAAAAAATATTAGGTAAAATCACATAACCTCTCAGAGCCTGAGCTGACTCCTCCTTTGTAAGAAGTTTTTCATCTGCAAAGAATAAGCAAAAGATTGTGAAAGTGTTTTGTAAAGTGCTGGACAAATGCATTTTGCTCTAACCAACCTGTTACTAGATTATAAGATCTTTGGATTTCTTCCAGTGGAGCTCAGGAATCTGCATTTTTAAAGGTTTTTTAAATTTATTTTTTAAACTGATTTCAGAGAGAGGAAGGGAGAGGGAGAGAAAGAAACATCATTGATGAGAATCATTGATCAGCTGCCTCCAGCACGCCCCCTACTGGGGAACAAGCCTGAAACCCGAAACCCGGGCATGTACACTGACCAAGAATCGAACCATGACCTCCCAGTTCATGGGTCAACAAGCAACCACTGAGCAACACCAGCCAGACAGGAATCTCTATTTTTAGACATGATTCCTTAAACATTCATTGTGCCATTAGGCTTGGGAACCAGGTAGGTGTGACCCCTGGACCAGCAGCAGCTGCACCACCTGGGAACATATTAGAAATGCAAAGTTTCAGCCACTCTAACCTCCTAAATCAGCAACTCTGAGGGTGAGGACCTGCATCCGGGTTTTTTAATGAGCCCTCCAGGTGACTCTAAGCCAAGCAAGATTGAGAACCACTGGTCTATGGCATTACCTCTCAAGCTATAGTGGTCATACAGATAGCCTGCAGGTCTTGTTAAAATGCCTGGTATGTCTGGGCGGGAGGGGTGAGGAGAGTCTGTGTTTTTAAAGGAGCTCCCGAGTGATATTAATGCTGCTGGTCAGACTTTAGGTAGCAACAACCTGGAAGACCTGGCTCCCTTTGGCAGAAGGGGTTCCCGCCCTGCAAGGACACCTCAAGCCAACACCTGACAATATTGCAGAGAGAGAATTTCTCCTCCTGCACACATCCCACAACTGAGGGGTGGGGTAGGAGTAGAGGGTCCTTTCTAAGTTGCCCAAAGGTCACTATGTCCAGTGGAGCAGGAAGAAATATGGACAGGGAGGGTGATAGGGTGCCATGGCCCTGCCAGTCACCCCTTTATATGGTTGGAACCCTGCTCAGACCCTGAAGCCACAGTCGAGGTTTTGTGGGGTCTTCCCAGCCCTGGAAGGATCTGACTCAGTATCTTCTGGAATCTTTTTACGTGAATGAGTTTTTGATAAGGGGAAGAAGAGAGAAGTAGAGCTGATTCAGGGTTCCCCCAAGATAATTGTTTAAACCACAACCCAGCACTAGCTCCTGATTCCTGTCTCCCTCACAGGAGCCCGCCTCTGGGGAAAATGTGGCCAGAGAAGACTTTGATTTCAGGCGCAGGAGGATATTTCCAGTGATGGAAGAAATAGGTGCTGTGTTCCAACAAGGAACAGCACTCGGCAGCGCCCCACCCCTCCGTCCTGTCCCAGCTGTGGGCCCCAGTGCCAGCCTCGCTGACATGGCCCCTGTCAGAGAGCGAGGTGTTGAGAGGAGGTTCTTCTTGATGGGAGAAGCATCTCTCCGGGTTTTAATGAGATCATTTATTGTCTCTTTGCTCTGACGAAGATTGTAAATGTGACGGGTGAAATATAAAGAATAATTAGTCCCAGAGGTGAACCCATCCCCTACAATATGTCTTCTCTTCCTCTCAGCCTGTTGAAAAGTTTACTGCTTCCAGATGCGCCTGGTTTCAACAGTGAAGCGGAGCCGGTTCCTTTGGAGCTGCAGACTTGTCAGGGTAAAGCTTGTTTCTGAGAAAAGGCCTACGCTGGAGAGATGGCCCCTGAAGAAACAGATGACATGGAGAAAACAGGGCCATAGGAGAGCACGGCTGCCCCCCCACCCCGGGGCTTTGACCCCTACAAGGAGGTGGAGGAAGGCCCCTGTCAGTCCCCATCACAGTAGCCACTTCTCCCTAATTAGCTGTTGAGGAATCCGGCTCCCTCGGAAGGAAAAATTTGTAAGGAATGCGTCCTCCAGTCCTGCCAGTGCTCCTGCCAAGCCATAGCCCCAGCCCAGCCCGGCGGGAGCTTCCTGCTTCCACAGGGCTTGGGACAGGCCTCAGCCACATCTGGAGAGGCCTCCAAGCCCACATCAGTCCCTGATAAACGTCGGCCGCCCCCTCTTTAGAAACATAAGCTCTTTAGTCCCTGCCAGATGCCCAGTAGCTCGGAGAGAATCCAGAGGGTCCCAACCACCACCCACCCCCTTGGGGAGAGTGCAGGATCCCGCCCTGTGGCTTTGGACAGGAGCAAAGCTAATGTCCTGCAAGAGCTGCTTTTTCTTTCCTGTCCACGCTCTTCCTGAGGCTCTCTGAAGCTGAAGGGTGCTCCCCAAGGGCAGGAAAGGGGGTGGAGAGGGCAAGGCCAGATGTGGGCTTTGGGAGGCTGGGACAATGAAGGAGCCTGGCTGCCGAGTCCCTGGGGAAGGCATAGGGCCCAACAGATGCCTGCCTGTGAAGAGGGATTGAGAAGAGGGGGCTGTAGGGGTGGGTGGGCCTCACCCCACTGGCCTGGGTGTGAGCAGAGAGAGTGGACAAGAAGGCAGGCGCGGTGGTGCAGAGAGCACACCTAAGGCGAAGGAAGCACCATCTGAAGGATCCTGCAGGGGAGTCAAGCACAGCAACCCCACACGGTGGAGACTGGATGGGGGGGCAGAGTCTGTGAATGCTATTACTCTCCTTCTCCCCCCCCCCACTCATTACCTTCTCCGTTTCACAATTTCTTTGCTGGGGTTCCTCAGACACAGTAAGCAGGCCCCTATGTCTTGGTTTGGGCTACCCCCAAAGCTGACTCTAAGCTGGGAGGTACACCAGGGCCAACATCCATTAAGGTGATCCATGCTGAAGGCCTACAGAACTTTTGGGGGCTCATGAAAATGTTTTCTTTGTAGGAACAGAGGAAAAATGAAATTTTAGATAAGCAATGCTTTAACACATAATATTAGTATAGTAATCTTTATACCAATGCAGTCATAAAATATATTTTTATTAAAAACATTTTTTTTAAGATTTTTAAATTGATTTTTAAAGAGAGGAAAGGAGCGGGAGAGAGAGCCTGGTTGTGAGAGCATCAAATATCAATCGGCTGCCTCCTACATGGATGCCTAGGACCCGTGAAAGTCACAGTGTGGCCCTGGAGACAGTTCTATTGTTACCTCATGTGACTAGTAAAGAAACTGAGGCCCAGAGAGGTAAAGACTTGGTCAAGGCCCCAGCTAATGAGTTGTGCAGTTAGGATTCCAGTTCCTGTCTGTCTGACTCCCATAGCTTTTGTTCTTCCCTACGGTCTGTATAAACTTGCAGGACTTGGGTGGGTGGCAGGGAGGAAAAGTTTGATGGGGAAGATGTGCCTTTTCTCTTGTTTGCTCTCATTTCTCAGAAATGGGACCAGGGAGGGCACCAGAGCCTCTGGCAGCTAAACATCTGCAAACAGCCGTCAGGGTGCATCTCCACAGACTCTTGGAGCGGCTCCGTCTACTGCGGCCAGATGCGTATTTGTGGCTTTCCTCCTTGGCTTCTTTCCCCAGGTTTTCATTCCTTTTATTCTGAGATAGAGCTGAAATTTTTCCAACAGGGCTTATGGTGGACACCCAGAAGTCAGTAGGGACTCCAAAAGGAAGTTAAGACCGGAGAAGGGGGCCAAGAAGAGGGGGATCAGCCTAAAGTATACAACACTCAATCCTTTATTACTCACATGTGGCCCGACCGCGGGTGGACTGGCTCCAGGAAAATCTGAACCCCGGACTAAGTCTCACTCCAGGCTGTCCAGGCCTGGATGTCTCTCCGCAACTCCCCCCAGAGCCAAGCTTTTTTTCTTTTTTTCATATTGTAGCTGCAGAAAGCACTGAGCTGAGCTGAGGCCCAATAGACTTGGTCCCTCTAGTCTACAAACCACCACAAACTTGAGCTGTGTGTCCTAGAGCAACATGCAAAACCTATCTGATTTTCTGTTAGTTCCCTCGTCTGGGAAAGGAGAAGGCTGTTGGACTTGATGATCTTTAAGGTTCTAATAATTAAACAGAGAACCTGTGTTTCTAAGCCGACGAGTCTGAGTCTAGAAAGCTACCTCTGTTGCTACCAAAAGAACAGTCCCCAGCCCAGGCTGGCATCTCGGTTGGTTGAGTGCTCTTGTACCAAAGGGTTGCTGGTCTGTTCCCAGTGGGTAGGGGCATAAGCCCCCAGGTTTGGGGCTCCAATACCAGTGGGGGACATGATTGATATGGATGTTTGTGTCTCTCTCCCTCCCTCTCCCTTCCTCTCTCTCTTAAAAAAAAATCAATTTTAAAAAATCTTTTTTAAAAAAAGGCACTCCCCAATGTCCCAAAGGCCACTGATGAAGGTTCTATTGAGGACAATCTGGGCACTGCCCTCAGTTCCAGGGGATACCTGAGGACTGGCAGGGGGTTTCAGGGGACATACCTGGCGCAGATCACCTGCGACAGACCCAGGCCCAGCCGGAGCATCCTGGGTCCCCTCCCGCCCGCCCGCGTGGCTCGGGCTGGGGGAGCCGCGCGTCCTTTCTTTCTTTTTGTTTCTTTCCCCCTCGTTAGTGGAGCTGAAATCTGATCGTGGAAAGTCTGGGGCGGGTCTCGGGCCGGCCGGCTCGGGCTCCCAGCGCCGGGGGCGATTCCTGCTGGAGGGACCCCGCCGGGCCGCGAGGGGGCGGAGGTCGGACACCTCGGGCCGCGCTTTGTCTGCGGCCAGGCGGGAGCGGGAGCTAATTGCAGGGGCGGGGCGGGGCGACACCTGACGGCTGGGGGCGCCCCGCAACCCCCGCGGGGGGGTGGTCCTGCTAATCCCCTTCTCGAGAGGAAGCTAATTGCTGCAGCCAGAGAAGGCAGGATAAAAGCAGCGTGGACCCACACCCACCAGGCCTGGAGTCATGGCATTTGCTGCTAAATTAATATAATTATATTACCTAATGCAAAAACCACGTTAAGAACTCCGGGCTTTTGGCTCCAGCTAGGAGCTTCTGATGGGTTAAAGGCTACATCTTGGTTTAATTCCCCCCTTTTTTCCCATCCTCCCCCCCCCCCCCCACCGCCAGCAACTACAAATGTCAGAAATAAATTATCGAAACCAGATGTAAGGTTTTGGGTGCACATTTTCGGGCAGTTCTGTGCTAACAGATGCCTTGTATTAATAATGTACAGTTGTGACAGGAAATATGGTTTAGAGTCCTGGAAAAACATGAAAGCTAATTCCATTACCCCTTTTCATGGTACCTACTTCTTCTCAAATGCTCAACTGGTTTGGATTACAGTGAAACTTTAGAGGAAAAATGATTGGGTCTGAAATGGTAACTTAGCCCTGTTTTCCAGCCTCTCCCCTCAAGCAGCACCCACCTTCCCAGGCACCTGCAGACCTACATCCTATGAGCAAATAACCAGAGATGAGAACAGCTGGACCGGGTCACTCCTCAGGGGAGACAGTCCCAAATGTTTCCTACTTTCCTGTTTGCGAGGACTCAGTAGACAGGAAAGCAGGGCCAATGATCCCAGCTTCACACTCTTGCCTGGGACAGTCCCTTTAAACCTGGCCTACCCCCTCACACTTCACTTGGAGCAAAAGTAAAAACAATAAAACACTTTTATGCTCAAGGAACCAGATAAATCCTAGTAATTGATCTCAGGAGAGAGATTATTAAGGGGCTCAATGCAATGCTTTCCAGAACCGGGGGTGTAATAAGCATGAAGCCAAACAAATGCACAATTTGTTATCTGCATTTCATCGCTTGATGCATTATAAGCAACTGGCTTGAAAATGGCTTTTCTCCAGAAGGGGAGAAGGCACTAAAATAGCTGTAACACATGCATTGACAGTTATGCTCTGTTGCTGGAAAATGTCTGCACTCTCCATGTCTCACACAGGCAAGCACACTCAGGAGGGTCAGCATGTTCCTACTCCATTCATTTAAGTGACAGATTCCCCTCCACTTTGTGCCACTGTACAGTGCAAAAAGAGAAAGCTCTCAGGGTCTTCCCCACCCCCCTTGCTTTCTATCTATGAAGAAATAACACGGCAACCAGCAAGGACATCCTAACTGTCCTGGACCTGTAGGTGAGAAAGGCTTTTCCAACCCAAGGAAAGAACAGTTAAGGAGGGAGCTTATCTACCAGCTCAGTTGGGTGGGACCAACAAGTCACAACATCCAAAATAATAGCGAATATTTATTGAGAGCTCACGATGTGCCAGGCGCTTCCTATCTGCTCACGAACCTTGTGTCATCTAACCCTAACAATGCCCTATAAGGTAGGTGGAGTGTAACTATACCCCTTGTTTACAGATGAGAAATCTGGGTTTTAGGGGTGCTGGGTCATCTGCTGAAAGTCACAGAGTTAGTGATAGAGCCGGCACTCAAAATTAAATCTGTCTGATTCCAAAGACTGGTTTAACAACCCCAACCATGATTTACCCTGGTGGGTAAGGAATGTGTGTCCTGAATTATGGGTAAATCCAAGTTGTGTCATTCTTTTAGCAAAACTTTTTTTCAGGCAGGGTGAGCAGTTAATGTCCAGGATAAATTAACAAAAGGCTGCCCTGTAGATGTTTGTGCTAATGGCACCGATAAAACTGATAGTAGAAGAAGCTACTGGGGATCAGGAGTCAGAGTCCTGGCTACACTCCCTGGTTTAGCCCTCACTGGCCATGAGATCAAGATAATTAGTCTCTGTTTAGTTTCTGGACACTTAAGATTGACATGATAATACTTGCCCTGTTTGTGAGGATTATGGGAAATAATGGCTCTTCAAATGTTTGACAAATACTCAGTAAATAGCTATGTGATCTTGAGTACATTCCTTTCCCTTTCTGATCCTCATTGTTTCAACTGTAAAATTATGGGATTGAATGAAGAACATCCAACTTCCTCTCCTGCTCTGAAGCTGTACATTTCAAGGATGAGTGTTGTGGCCGAGTTCAAAGGAGCAAAAGCCAGGAAATACGGGGAATGCCTCCCAAGAAGGTAGAGCTGGGTAAATTACTACATATCCACACCATGGAATAGTATGTAGCCAAGGAACATGAAAAATCAGAGCTATGCCACATAACTTATGGGAATTTCTATGAAGTGGTATTGAGGGGGAAAAGTAAGAGGTAGGGGGAAAGTGAATAAATGATCCCACATTTGCAAAACAATGAACAGCACTCCCCCCAGTGTGTGTGTGTGTGTGTATGTGTGTGTGTGTGTGTGTGTGTGTATTCTACATAGAATTATATGAGCACAGAGAAAAATATGGAAAAATATACTCTATATTAAAGGCAGGAAGGTAGGTAAAAAATGGAAAAGGTGATTGCATTAAAATAATTTTTTTAAAGTCTGTATATGCTCAACATAAACATTTGTGTAAAGATATGTATGTGTAGATATGTGCTACTTTTTAGAAAATGAATCATTTATAAGTTATGTAAAATAAATAAGTAAAAATTTCATTTAGACTCTCTTTAGATGCCAGAGATAGCTCACATACGTATAAGTACCAACCTAATGGTGCTTCCATCACAAGTGGGCTGTGTATCAATGGGTATTTAAAATAGAAAGTTCCCTGAAACTAATATTGTGGGTCAACTATACTTTAATAATTAATTAATTAAGTCTATTTTGTTTGAGAAGTAAAATAAATAAGCAAATAAATAAAAACAAAATAAAATAGAAAGTTTCCTAATATAATTTGAATATTTCCCCTGCAGGAAGTCCTCTTCTCATATAAAGAAAACCTTTCCAGCTCTCACCCAAGCACTTTATTTGTGTTTCCCGGAGGCCGGTGATGTAGCAGTGAGCAGATGGAGCCCTCATGGGGCCTACCTTCTAGTGGGGGAGCCGATGATAAAAACAAGAAAATAAAATACAGAACAGGGAGTGGTGCACACTACGAATGACCATGGAGAGAGAAACGGAGCAAGAGAGAAGAGGGAATCTGGCACCAAGTTCATGAAGGTGTTGAGAGAAGACCTCCCGAGGGGGTGATATTTAGGCAGAGACCTGAATGCACTAAGATGGTGAATGGCGCACAATCCAGGCGGAGGAAGCAGGCCAGGAGGTGGAAGGGACTTTGAGAAGGAACACGTTTTCAAGCAGGGTGGACACACAATCTGATCCGTCTCACCCCCACCATGGCCACCGCTGTCTCCCACCTGGCCCACTACTATAAGCTCTAGCTGGCCTCCTGGTTTCTGTTTCTCGTGTTCTAAGGTCAATTTTCCACACTTGCAGCCGGCGTGATCCTTTTAAAACGTAAATAAGATCCTGTTACAACACGTGCAAAACCCTCCAAGAGCTTGCCATCGCTTAGAACAGCACTCAGAGTCCTTACCTTGGCTCACAAGCTCCCAGGGCCAGGTTGCTGCTGCCTCTCTGACCTCAGCTCACCACGTTCACCCCTTTGCACACTCACCGGCCTCCTTGCTCTGCCTTGAACGGGCCAGGCACCTACCTGCCTCGGCCTGGAGTTCCTGTAACTGGACCGTGATTCATCTAATTGCTTCAGCCATGGGTTTCAGAGTCAATCATGCCTCCTTTCTTTTCTCACACTCCACAGCCAATCCGTCAGCAAGTCCCGGCAGGTTTACATTCTAAAGCGATCCCAAATCAGATTACGTATTATCACCTCTATCAGCCACCCGAGTCATTGTCACCTCTCACCCGGATTACCGGAGCAGCCCTCTCAGCGGCCACCTCGCCTCCCATCTCGCCCCCTTCACAGCCTGTTCTTCACCCAGTAGCCAGAAGGATCCTGTTAAAACATTTATGCAACAATTTTAAAATATTTATTTGGCCGTGCTATGTGCTAGGGTCTATTTTAGATGCTGGAGGTTCAGCATCGGGAGGGAAGATTTCAAGGGGATGGAGTTTTGTTTAGTACGTGTTAAAATAAGCAGTCAGTTCAATTCATTGATATTATCAAATCAACGGGTATGTGGGTACAGCATTAGCCAGTGGCACTTTATTGCTGTCCCTTTAAAACTCTAGTTTTACAACTTCAGCCCTCAGGATGCTCTATTTTCCCCAGCACTGGAAGGCCCTGCCCAGCTGGTAGTAGATGCTGTGATATCACATCCCAAACCATAGTGCCTGCATTGTACCTAAGATCTAGTTTGGAATGAAAAAATGTTCAGACATTTTAAAAATGAAAAATATAATTCTTTGCTAAAGCATATGAACCCAAGCACTCCATTTGGAGAAGATTTTTAGGAAACGAGCTTTTTGATAAAACACATAGGCAAGACTATCTATCTACTGATTCCTGTCAGTTCCAAAAAGGATTTGAGGGAACAACTGTACAGAATTGGTTAATTTTAAATGTCATCAATCACAATTTAAGCTTGGTCTTATTCCCAAATGTTGATTAAAATGCTTCTTCCAAGTTACCTTTATTTTATTTTATTTTATTATTTATTTTATTTTATTTTATTTTATTTTATTTTATTTTATTTTATTTTATTTTATTTTATTTTATTTTATTTTATTTTATTTTATTTTATTTTATTTTATTTTATTTTATTTTTACTTTGGATGTTTGCTCCAAGTGCCCAGAGGGCAAGGTCTATTCCTCACTTGCCCCCAGTGCCTTGTACAATCCCTGGCACAAAATAAATGCTTGCTGAATGAAAAACTTTCTTAGGGCAAGCTTTAAATCTAAATCCTCTGTCCAAATGGGAATAAATATTGGCATAAAGAAATACCTTTCTAGCTTTTTATAGGCATTTCAGCAAGAAGAGTGTTGACTGCCTCTCTCCATGGGCAAACACTAAAAATTTTTCCCATTGTTCTCAGCTTTTTTTCCTTTCAAAGCCCCCTATTTCAAAAAAGTCGAGTTGGAGGAAACAAACAATTATACCCATGTTAAACAGAAATATTATTTACTATCAGGAGCTAGGTGGCTGAATTTGTTAGAGGGGCTGAATATTAAAACCACTTCTCTTATTATTGTTGACAGAAAAAGACTTGAATTGTCTGAGTCCTCTCCAAGAAAATATTTTGAAGACTAATTAAGTCAAATGACTATTAAATAAACTTTCTTCCCCTTGACTGGTTCCATCCATTACCACTGAGATTTATTAAGCAGCTTACCTTTTCTGAGCAAGGATTATTAAAGGACAGAATATGCCAGGCTTTTTAAGTTTGACAAAAATGCTCACTTAGATTATTATTAGATTCTGAGATATGCTCTGAAGGTGATGGAGGAGCTTTTGGAGTGGAGCCAAATGCTAATGCTGATTTCAACAGCTGAGCAAGATCTGTGCAAGCACTCCAGGATCACTCCCTGTTTTCCATCCTGCTCCTAATGCCTAAAACAGAGGATTGCATATGGTGAAATGTTTTTATTTGCCCCAAGTCCTTTCTGGAGGGAACTGGGATACAAATAAACCCCAGGACAAATACCTCCCCAACTGGAAAAGAATAGGGTCCTTTGTTTTTCCCATTCCTCTCCCGATAGGGATGTATCATTTTTTTTAACAAACATATCAAAAGTATGCTATTTCTGAAAAGGGATCAGTATTAGAACCAGAGGGCTTTTTTTGTCTTGCAATTGCCCTGCTATGAAAACTGAGAAAGGAAATAGAGAGGAGAGAAGAGGAAAGAAAGAGAGAGGAAGAGAAGCACTAGGTTCTTAACCTTTTGATCTTTTGGGACCACAGACCACTTTGACAGACTAGTGAAGCCTATTTCCAAATGTGGTTCCAAATACGTAAAATAAATACATAGGTTTACCTAGGAAACCAACTTTAGTGAGATAGAGCTCTACTCACAGAACCCTTTGGATGTCTGTGGACCCCAGATGAAGAATGCTCTTGGTTGCCTCCCATGCCTAGATGGTCAACTCCCTTAAAACCACCCCCAAGCACCAACTCTTCAGGCTGCCTTAGCTGAGAGTTTGACAACACAGTCCCTCATGTGAAGTTGTTACAAAACATGTGGCTCTTTCTCAGACACATAGTCACTTGTGTTTTGGGGACAAAGGTGCCTAGATTTGAAGGCTGTTGCTAGGAAGCTCAAATGCACAGGCATCCTTACTACAGGTCAGCTTGGCCCCATAGGCACAGATCTGCTCAGTGGCCACTTTCTGTCTTACAGCATTGAACACAAAGATTCAATATTGGGATCCACTGTTCAAAAGTAAAAACTTCATGTTAAACATATAAGTTCCCCTCTTGAAATATCTGTGGAGAAAGGCTATTTTCATAGTAGTAGAAGCTCCTGGCCTTTGAAAAAATTCTTTGTTTGGCAAAGAGAGGCAAAGGTGAGACAGGCTGATGGAGAAAAGATAGGGAGAGAATCACTATCTCATGCCTTGGGTAATTCTTTCTCAGCCAGAGATCTGGACTGAGGGACCTACACAGGCCAGATATCACCTTGGCATTGGTCTTTGGGTGCTTCCCCATGCAGACAAGCTTGGGAGAGAAAAGATGATACCAGACAAGGCTGTCAGTCCAGCATCTCACCAAACCTTACTAACTAGCACGGTACCTTATCATGTGTCCTCAGGAATCCCCAGGTTGCCTTCACTGAGGCCCCACATCTGAATGGATCCATTTTACTAGTTCAAAGAGAGACTCAGCCAATAAAAGTCTTAAGAACCCAGGTGCTCCCCCTGCCTATCATGATGGACTCTGATAGAGGAGGGCCATCAACAAATTCCACCCAAAGATTTGAGAGACCCTCTGAACTGCCAATCACAATAGGGTGATTTTTAATTATTTGCATTGTGGGTGGAACCAAAAAAAATCCCTGATCTATTTAACCCCTATACCAGACTCCGCCCTTGGACTGCACTTCGCCTACATTTGATTACTGCCCTCAAAGTGCTTGGGCCACTTCCCTAGGAGCATGCTGCTGTTTCCGTACTTCTAGAAACCCTGTCCCACAAAAAGAGAGAGAACTCATCCCAGGAGAGTGACGCTTCTGGAATTTCTCTTGTTGTGGTTCTCATGCTCTCATAGGACTAACCACATGCAGTAAATTTTACTACATGTGCCGTTAAATACTATTTGTTCTTCTTCATTATTGTCATAAATTACCATAAAACAAAATTAGAGCAAAGCATTAATAGCGATTAATGTTTCTGGACAGTGTGATTGGTGGTGATTTTTAGTTTTGTCTGTATGTCTGTATTTTCAAAATTATCTTCAGTAAGCTTCTATTGCTATTGTAATCAGAAAAAAAAGCAAAAGAAAACATATCTTGTAAGCAACTACTGCATTAAAGCCAGGGGCAGTTACTAAATCGTATCCAGTTCAAAGTCAAAGAAAAGAGAAAATAAATTTGTGTTCGTTAAAACGAGGGTTCTGCAACAATTTAGGTGAAACCGACAAATTCATTGAAATACCCAAATTACAAAAGTAGATACAAGAAGAAACAGCCCCCAGCTGGCGTGGCTCAGTGGTTGAGCATCAAACTATGAACCAGGAGATCACAGTTCGATTCCCGGTCAGGGCACATGCCCGGGTTGTGGGCTCGATCCCTAGTTGGGGGCGTGCAGGAGGCAGCCGATCAATCACTCTTTCATCATTGATGTTTCTCTCTCTCTCTCTCCTCCTTCCTCTCTCTGAAATCAATGAATACATTAAAAAAACCAACCAAACAGAACAGGAGCTAGGTAAATATTTCCCAACTGATATTAATAGGCCACTTTAGACCTAATACCCAAATTGGACAAAGAAAAGGACATTACAAGGAAAGAAACCTAGAGCAATATCTCTCATAAACCTAGATGCAAAAATCCTTAATACAGTATTAGCAAATGGGACCCAGCAAAACAAAAAAAAGAAATGAAGCGTTCTCCTTTTTCAAGATTATTTTGGCTTCTCTAGGTCCTTGGCATTGTCATAGAAATTTTAGAATCAGCTTGGCTAGTTCTATCGAAAACATTTGTTAATAAAAGAATATAGCTAAGAAAGCAAACACGCAAGCCATGGATCCAGAGAAAATAGGAAAACAGTATTATATACATTCAGTGAAATACTACTCAAGAATAGAAATGAAATACTGATACACGCACGAACATGGATACATCTCAGAAACATTACGCTGAGTGAAGGAAACCAAACAAACATAAATATGTACTCTCTACTCCTTTTCTATAAAGTTCTAGAACAAACTAATCAATGGTGAAAGAAATTGGGGCAGTGGTCGCCTTGGGATGGGGTTGGGGATGAGAAAGGGGGTTGACTAGGAAGGGGCATGAAAGAATGTCCTAGGGTGATGGAAGTGGTCTGTATCTTTTAAATGGTGTGGCTTATATCCGTTTATGTTAAATCTGAAGATTGGGCTGGGTGTAGAGAGCTCCAAAGAATCATCTGGAGAACGTAATGAAGTCAAGCAGTTGTGAGAGATTCCCATCTGAGAAATATGTTCAACCCAAACAACCCCTTGTTTTCTTCCCTCAGTGACTACAACTGCCCTGACTCTGTCCTGTGGCCACCTCAGACCTATAGTTATCTCAGTGGGCTAAAGGACAATTCCTAAAGGCTGGGGAACTCACTGGAGGAGATCACTTCATTTTTTTTTAAAGTGATCACATTTCTAGCATTGGCCCCAAATAGGTGTTTGATTGTTTCTTTAAGGGTTCTCCATAGAGAGGCCTTCAATTATAATGCTCTCTGACTATAATCTCTGATTTTCAAAAATGCTGTGATTTTTCTGTGATAAGCAAACTACCTTCAAGAGATTTAAAAGTGGGGCTTTCAAGAAAGGCAGTCAGATTACTGTGCTGCCTTGGAGAGATTACCTGGCCCTTCAGAGTCTTCGTTATCTACAACATGGGGATTGTGGTGGGCTGAGCTATAACTGCCCTTCCCCCTCGCCTAATTCATGTGTTGAAGTCTTGGTCCCAGGCACCACAGAATATGACTATTTAGAGATAGTTTTTAAGGAGGTAATTAAGGTAACTAAAGAGGTAAATGAGGCCGTATGGATGGGTCCTTATAAGACGAGGAGACTGGGGCAGAGACAGACCCGGAGCGGCAGCCATGTGAAGGCACAGAGAAGACCATCTGCAAGCCAAGGAGAGGGGTCTCAAAAGAAACCAAGCCTGCAGATACCTTGACCTTGGACTTCCAGCCTCCAAAGTGGTGAGAAAATAAATTTCTCTTGTTTAAGCCACCCAGTCTGGGGTACTTTGTTATGGCAGCCTTAACAAATTATTAAAGGATCTTAATTCCTATTGATGGAATTATTGGAAGGATGAACTGAGAGAATGTATGAAAAGCACTGAGCACAGTGCCTGGGACAAAGTGAATGCCCTGTAAATGGGAGCTTAATACTACTCCCTCTGGAAATGCAAACTGCCATTGCCAAAGAGACCTTAGGCTTGTGTAAATGGACACAAGCTGGGAGCACTGTGTGTGTGTGTGTGTGTGTATGTGTGTGTGTGTGTGTGTGCGTGTGCACGCGCGAGCTCGCGGGCACATGCACATGTATGAAGCTTTGCATGTTAACAAATGGAATATGTCAGTCACATACATGCATCTCATTATAAAACCTGGAGCAGAGTGTGCTCTGGGGACAGGACCCCTAGCTGGGTAATCAGATTTCTTGTAGAGCAAACCTGGCCCGAGGGCCTGATCCAGCCCTCTGCTTATTTGGTTAAATAAAGTTTTACTGAAGTTAATTTTTGCTCATTGGTTTACAGACTGTCTGTGGCCACTTTCGTTATATAAAAAGTAGAATTAAGTAGTTGTGACAACAGAGAACAAAGACTGTATGGACCTCAAAGCCTAAAACATTTATTAATTGGCTCTTTACAAAAATTTATCAGCTCTGTGTAGAGCCCAGTGTAGTAAGGACTCTGTAAATTCTTCTTTCTCTTTCCTTTTCCTCCTTTTTATAAAGACCAACAACACAAAATTTGGAAATGAAATGCACTTTAGATTCATCTAGTCTAACTCCTCTACATAGTTATGATGTCGACGTCCTGAAAGTCATTCAGTTATGCCTCAGTTTCCTCACCTGCAAAATGGGGACATTTTAAGGCTTAAATGTGCTAAAATAAAATATGCAAAGCAATAAGATCAGTGCCTGGCCCATAGTTTTGCTATTTTTACTATCATTGTTAACATCTGTTCTCCTATGAGCATCTGAAAACCCGTGTCTTTTTTAGTTTTTATATAAGTAATCCACATCCTTCCCTGCAGAGAGCAGGAGAGAGGGGGTGGAGGGGGAGTCAAAGCTGGAAAAGCAGAGACCAGCAACCCAAAGCAGCTGCTGGCACCAGAGGCTGCTGGGTGGCTCCCCCCCTTAGCCCTACATCTCCACCCCAGCCAGCCTCTGCTAATAGAATTCAGAAGGTAATTCAATCCCCAGGCTCTGAATTCCTAGAGGATCCTGGCTGGGGGCTACTGGGAGCTGGCAGGAGGCCGGGAGGCAGAGCGGGCTCAGATAAAGATCATGTACCCACAGCCCCCCCTTTCCACGGGGACTGCCTCCCTAAGCCAGGCCTCAGCACAGGTCTGCAGATTTCCTCCACTGGCTGCCTGGGGAAAAGTGTTGAAGCCCAGAGCGCCTCGGGAATGGAGTCTAATCAGGCCCAGGTGTAGGGAAAGCTCCCCTCCCTTCCCTTCTTCTCCAAGCTTCCACCCCCACCTGGGAGGAGACGAGAGTGGCCGGACCCCGGAGGGCCTGTCCTAGGGGGGAAGCCTGGTGGCCAGCGTTCCTCTTGCCCTCTCCCCGAGTCCTGCCCACACCTGGAGCTTAGAGACGCCCTCTCTGCTCCCCTACCAGGGAGCCTGGACCTTACACAAGGCTTTAGTCCCTTCTTCCTTCCTCCGGGATGAACAAAAGCGGAAGCAACAAATACAAGAGAGTTGGGACAGAGAGGGAAGGAAGTCAGAAAACAGAGAGAGGAGGAGACCCAGTCCCCTCGGCACCCCGGGCTGTGAGGACGCGCGGCCTGCTTGGAGCTCCCTGGGGCGCAGCGCAGGGCACCCGCAGGATGGAAGGGAAAAGCAGCGTCTGGACAGAGCCCGAGGGTGGTCACAGTCCCCGCTGTCACACTGCCTCTGACAGGAGAGGGTGGCGTGGGGACTCGCGGAAATTCCTTTTTGACTCTTGGGAACCCAGTTCCTGGCAAAGCATGAACAACTATGGCACTAAACTGCCTGGAGTGCCTCCTGCCTTCTCACTGGGATTCGGAGTCAACACCTTCTGGACGCCTGTCCCCATCAGGCACTGTATAGATGCTCCTACAGACAGTCCATTCTCAGTATTCACGGTAGCTGTGCTCTGCGGAGTGGCTGCGAATCCTGAGTTAGCAAGCACGGACCATCGCTCCTGGGGAAATACAGGGGCGGGTGCCTGGGAGCCCCTGGTCCAACATTTCGGTCAACGGATCAGTACAAACCCTGTCTTATGTGTGCTTCTGTTTACTTCATATATACTGAACCCCGGCTGACAGCATTGAACTCCCCCGACAGCGCCGTAACTCACGCCTGCCCCAAGCTTCTCTAACACAAGGGTTTCCTCTGTGAGGCATGTCTCAGCCTAACTGTGCTAGGCAGCACATCAACACTACGCTTGGGGGCATTTTAAACAGTAAAATCGTCAACCAAAAGCACAAAAGTGACAAAGACATAGCACTAAATGGACCACAGAAAGGACACTTGCCCACAGTGTGACAGCTGAAATGAGAAGGCCGAGTGTGCCTCCTTCGGCCTCAGCTGGAAGCACGCGTATCGCGTGACTCACATTTTCTGCCTCTTTGTGTGTGTCCAAGAATGATCCCGAAAGCACCGCAAATATTGGTTTGGGGTTTACAAGCCCATTTCAGTGAGTAGGTGTGGCCGCAAATACAGAGCTTCGCAAATAAGGACTGACTGTACATCATCTCAGCCACTTTTTCTAACAATCCCATTGTACATAATTATGATTTCCATTTTAAAGATTGGAAAACTGAGGCTTGGAGAGGCTGGCTATGTGATGTGTACAAGCTGATACAGCTCACAAGTGATGCTTTGTGTTTCTCCCACATGACTTAGAAAAATACTGCCAGAGAGGACCACCCTGCCTCAGTCGATCTTTAGTCAAAATCTGTTCACTGTACCTCAGTGGACTTGTTTGGCTGTTGCTATGAGTTGGTGTGCTCCGCTTACCTGATTTGGGGATGCTTCTGGGGATGGGGAACCATACCTTCCTTCCCCCATCCCCATATTGATGAGTGTAGAGAGGGCCTCTCCTGCTGCTTATTCAAGCAGATCCTTGAAAAATCAACCCCAAGCTTTGGGCAGAACTTCAGTGGATAAGGGGATCCATGAGGGCTAGCACGGGTGCTTTGTCATGGAGAGGACTCTTGAAGCAGGCCTCAAATGGTGAGTGGTATAGATGGAGGGAAGACAGGGAGGGAGAGAAGGAGAAAGGGAGGGAGGGAGGGAGGGAGGGAGGGAGGGAGGGAGGGAGGGAGGGAGGGAGGGAGGGAGGGAGGGAGGGAGGGAGGGAGGGAGGGAGGCCAGGCATCAGGAAGGTAGAAACCAGCACAGCCTGTGAGGAGATCAGTAGGGCTGGGTTTGGAGGCTGGAGCTGCACAAGGCAGCGCATTTTTTCAGTTTCCTTCCAAACAACACTGAGTGGAGCCCAGGAAAAAAAGCTTCTAGGTACCTTGCCAGTTACAGTAGGGCTTGAGCCCCTTTCAACTTCTGAACCCCTGGGCATTAAGGGCCAACGCAGATACCCAGCTGAATATAGGTCATGCCACAGAGAAGGTGAAACTCCCTGGCTGGGGTTCTGTGGCAACCAGCTTTATCTTCAGAAACCCAGAGCTATCTTTTACTCCCTAATCTGGTCCATTTGTTACTCAATCCACCCTAATCTGGCTTCTGCCCCAGCACTCTAAATAAAGCCATTTTCACCACAGTCACCAATTACCTTCACGTCCGTACATCCGCAACACATTTCTCGGTCCTCAACTATTTGGCGATTTCTCTCCTAGAATGTAATCATCGTGAAGTCAAGGAGTTTTGCATTCACTGCCATATCCCCAGAACCTAGAAAAGTCTGGCACAGAAGGTGCTTGATAAATGAATGAGTGAAGTTTCTTCCAGTGGCTTCTGTGACACTATACTCTAGTTTTCCTCCTGCCTCCTTGTCACTCCTTCTCTGTCTCCTTTGTAAACTCATCTTGTTTATCCTGCCACATGAGGTCACTCCAAACCTCTCCTGGGCTCTTTTTTCTTTCCACCTATATTTGCTTTCCTTGGGCTATCTTATCCATTACCTTTAATTACCATCCATGGCAGATGGTCTCCTCTGTATTTTTATTCCATCCCATATATATGTCTTTACAACCTAACTGACACTCTCCCACCAAAAAGTGGGGTCTGAGTTTCCTCGCCTTGAATCTGAGTGGCAGCTTATGACACCGTGGGCCAGTGAAACATGGTGGAAGTGACGCTGAGGTTAGGTCATGTAAAGGATACAGTTTCCACCTGGCTCTCTCTCTTGGGATTTTTACTTTTGGAACCAATCCATCCTGTTGTGAGGAAGCCCAGGCCACAGGAGAGGCCACATGTGGGTGTTGCAGCCAACAGCTAAGCAGCGAAGCAAAGGTCTCAGCCAACAGCCAACATCAACATGAGATAATTCCAGTTCCCAGCCATTGAGTCTTCCAGCTGAGACCTCAGACATTGCAGAGCTAAGTCATCCCTTCTGTGCCCTGTCCAAAGTCCCCAAACACCAAAACCGTAAGAGATAATAAATGATTGTTGTTGTTTGAAGTCATTAAGTGTTGAGGTAATTTGTTACTAAGCGAGAGACAACCGAGATACCATCTGAATGCTGATATGTCCTACATTTATATTCCCACCCCAGTCTTCTCCTTTGATCTCTAGATCCATATTTCCAAATGCTTGCTCATCAATTCCACAGGGAAGTCCCAAAAGAATTGAAATCTCACCATGCCCAAAACTAAACTCTAATTTTCCCACAAGTCTGCTCCTTTTTCAAGTGTTTTCTTCCTCAGTAACTGGCTCCACCTTCCTACCATTTATACAACCCAGAAATATAAGCCTCATTCTTAACGCTTTCTTCTCTTCTCTGCCCACCACAAATTTTGCCCATTTCACCTCTTAAATGTCTCTCTGACCTGACAGCCTCTGTTCATCCTCACTGCCAGTCTGGTCTAAACCACCATCACTGCTCACCTGCCCCACCCTTGCAGCCATTCCCCATCTTCCCAAATCTCACTTGCTTCTACCCAATTTGTTCTTCCCACTTCCATCAAAGCGATCCTGTGTAGAACACTTTCCATGCTCTTGAGATCAAGGTCAGAATCTTTAGCATGTGCTACAAGGCCCTAGGAGACCTGGCCCTTGCCTAACCTCTAAAAATCTAAGCCATTCTTCCCTGGATCTCTGCTCTACCCCACATTGCCCTTTGTCGATTCCTGGGTTCAACTGTGTTCCTCCCAGCAGAGGGAAGTACTCATGTGGTCACCATCTCGGGAAAATCTCCTCTGTTCCCTATCTTTCACCTTGCTCATTTTCATTCATCCTTCAGATCTTAGCTCAATCAAGGAAGCCTCTCCTGGCTCTGCTCACACCCCGTGGAAGGTCTTCTGTTATGTGTTGTCATAGCTCCAGGCACTTTTTAACCACAGCATATCTCTGTCTATAACTGCGTATCTTCCATGAGATTCTCTGATTAATATCTCCCCTTCAAGACCAAAAGCTCCAGGCAAGCAGCAACCATTTCATTTCACCCCCAGCGTAGTGAGAAGGCAAATATCCAAAGTACCTGTTGTTTGTGGAGTGAATGGCTTAGGGAGTGGATCCAAAGTGGATAACAGCAACAAGCTCCAGCCTTGAGAGCCAGGAGCACATTTCTGTTTTATGAGCCCCGTAAGCCAGGGAGATTTTGTCATGAACTTCACAGCACCCTTTGCTCTTTCCTGAAGACATATTTTCTTTCTAACAGAATATAAATCACCTTCAGGTTTTTGTTTGTTTTTTTGTTAATCCTCACTTGAGGATGTTTTTTCCATTGCTTTTAGAGAGAATAGAAGGAAGGGTGGGAGAGAGAGAGAAACATCAATGTGAGAGAGATACATCCACTGGTTGCCTCCCTCACATGCCCCAACGGAGGCGGCAGGGGTGGGGCCCGTGAACCCGAAAACGAAGTACGTTCCCTTGACAGGGAATTGAATCTGAGACCCTTCAGTGCCCAGGCCAGTGTTCTAACCACTGGGCCACACGGGCCAGGGCCCTTCAGGTTTAGACCCCAGCACCAGGGTAGGTGAGGGTGAGGGACCTCAGTTAGTTTAAACCTATCATGGTAATTCTCTTGCCCAGAACTGACTTAAGAATAAGCATGGGACACAAGGCTAGTGAGACAGGAAGGGAAATCGAGTTTTAAAAGGGACAGGTGAATGCTCTTGGGTGAAGATGTGATACTTGGAGTCATTGTAGTCTCTTGTGGATCTGAGGGAACACATGCCCCATAAATGGCCAAGGCAAAGCCTACTGATGGAGAGAGCACAGCCCTTCAATGAGCAAATAAAATAATCCCAGAATGACTTTTGAGATGGAGCAATAAATTGTTCCTTGGGTTAAGCCAGGATTTCTCAACAAATCACTACTGACATGTTGGGCCACATAATTCTTTGTTGTTGGCAGCTGTCCTTTGCATTGTAGGATGTTTAACAGCATCCCTGGCCTCTACCCTCTAAAAGCCAGTAGCAGCCCCTGATTCCAGTTGTGACAACCAAACATGTCCCCAAACATCTCCAAATGTCACCTAGGGAATAAAATCACCCCCAGTCAAGAACCACTGGTGTAAGCTCACAGGATCACTCACATGGTTACACCTTCCCATCAACCCCCTTCAATCCTAGCCTTCCTTAACTCTGCTTTACATGAACTCTCCACACTCACTCACTGCTGCCACCGCATCCCCAACCCTCTCTGCTGTCATCATTCCCTCCAGTTGTTGTCGGAGCTGATGGGAATGTTCTCAGTGTCAAGCTCCTGCTCTGACACAGATCTCGGTTACTTCTCCCACTCATCAGCATGAGGCTACTAGAAGTTTCCTTTAAACCTCCCCTACCAAGGCTCTTTCCCACCCTTCCATTTCTGCCTCATTCATTCCATCATCTAACCATCCATCCATCTATCTTTCCTTCCATCCACCCATCCTTCCATTCCTCCATCCATCATCCATCCATCCATCCATCCATCCATCCATCATCCATCTAATCATCCATCCATAATCCATCTAATCATCCATCCATCATCCATCTATCCATCCATCCATCCACCTATCCATCCATCCACCCATTCATCATCCTATTCACTCATCTACCCACTCTCTTTATCCATCTGTCTGTCTGCCTGTCTATCCTTTAATTCACCCATCCACCCACTATTCAGCATATATTTTTCACACTTATATGGGCTAGGAGCTACAAGAGGCCCTGGATAGCAAATTAAGATATGGAACTTGTTCTTAAAGAACACACAATCTCGCTATGAAGACAGTTCACTAAGTTAACGAGAAGTGCTTACTAAGGTTGAAGATCTCTGACCTATTAAGAACAAATGTGTTTTCGCCCAGCTGGCATGGCCCAGCGGTTGAGCATCGACCTAGGATCCAGGAGGTCACAGTTCGATTCCTGGTCAGGGCA
The DNA here is from genome assembly GCF_964146895.1 of Miniopterus schreibersii. Classification (NCBI taxonomy): domain Eukaryota; kingdom Metazoa; phylum Chordata; class Mammalia; order Chiroptera; family Miniopteridae; genus Miniopterus; species Miniopterus schreibersii. The sequence goes on from NC_138119.1 coordinate 27,286,284, forward strand.
CATGCCCGGGTTGTGGGCTCGATCCCCAGCAGGGGCTGTGCTAGGAGGCAGCTGATCAATGACTCTCTCTCATCATTGATGTTTCTCTCTCTATCTCTCCCTCTCTCTTCCTCTCTCTGAAATCAACAAAGATATATTTTTTAAAAAGAACAAATGTGTTTTCACACCCTGTGTAGCCCTCGCATTTAATTAGGTATTCAAGAGGATGCTAATGATGATCTTCGTCTATACATGAAGCAGGTCTGGTGGGACCGTATCTGCCAATATGGTTAGCCCAGTTCCAGTAACTGGATGAACTTGGGAGAAAGAGAAAGCCTAAGTTTAAACATATTCTGTTAGGTTAGACGGTTTTTTCCCTTCCCCTCTGGACTTTTCTCCAACTGGTCTGAATTAGTGAGGTCCAGCTGTTTCTATTTAAAGAAAAAGGCAACAAAATCTTCAGGGCGTGCCTCCAAAACTCTTGCCAGAAGACACACACACGCACACACACACCACCACCACCACCAACTCCATCACGCACACACTCTGCCCCAGGGACCGGGACGCACACTGACACACACTGTCAGGCAGTTAAGGAAAAAAACAGAAATTGGGCATCAGCTCAAACAGCTTGCAGCTAAAGAAATGGAAGGACAGCGGTGAGAGGGGCAAGGCCGGAGGGGGGTTGGCGAAGAAACTGTTCCAAGCACAACAGAAAGGTCTCGCCTGAAGATTTTGGATTTCCTCTTTGGTTCTTTCAAAGAATAAGTCTCTGGTTCTGTTTGGCTGGGGGACCAGCGCTTGTGGGGTGTGGCCTTGGGCTCCCTCTTCCCCTTCACAGTAACTCTATTGTTCAGAAACTGTGGCCAATTTATGGAAAGAGGTGGAATGTTTATGTAACTGACTCTGCTTTAGACAAGACGTTTGAAAGGGGAAAAAAAATGACAGATGGAAGGAGGCCAGTCCAAACAGGGTTTTTCTTCCTTTCTGGACACAGATGTTGGAAAAAGGAGGAGAGGGAAGGAGGGAGGGAGAGAAGAAAGTCAGGGACTGAGAAGGATGCCAAAGTCCAAGCTGGCCAGAGACAGCCGGAGTCTGTCTTTGTGGCCAGGGGCAGAGCCTCGGAGCAGAACCTCCATTTTTGGAAGCTGCTGTTTTAATTAAATGGGTCAACCTAGTCAGAGCAGCTCTGGTGTGGAGTCTGGATCTCATTAGCCTAAAATGGGTGGGGTAGGGCTGGCCGTGGGGGAGTGGATCCCCTGGTGTGTGGGGGGAGGGGGGTCTGGGGCCAGGCAGGGATGAGGGAACTTCTTTACTGCTTTCCCCAAAGCCAGGCCCCAGGCAGCTGGAGCTGCCAGGAGGGCCAGACCACAGATGGAGAAAGCGCTTCATTAAGCAGGAGTCCGCTCTGCAGCCTGGAGGCCCAGGCAGACTGGAAAAAATCAGAGCTGCTCTGGGTAGAGGGGAGTAGCAGGGACAAGGATCACCCTCTTACCCAGTCCAGGTGGGTGGGGAACTAGAAGAATGGGCCTCATCACTTCCCTTGAACCTTGAAGGTGACTTTGGACTCAGACGACAAAGGCAGTATAGCAAGGAGGAGAGGAAATCTTTGTCTTGCTGATCAATTCCTATCCTTGGGGGCCCCTCTCTGACAGGGGAGACAGTTCCCGTCCTTAGGGAACTCCAGTTTGATGGGGGAGACCTAATCCCTGCACTCAATAGACAGCCCCTGACCCTGGGGTCTCTAGTCTGATGAAGGAGGCAGGACGGTAGGAAAAGAAACAGATATCAGCCCGGCTGGTGTGGCTCAGTTGGTTGAGCGTCCCATGTACCAAGAGGTCATCAGTTCGATTCCTAGTCAGGGCACACGCCCGAGTTGCCAGCTCGATCCCCAGTCCTCACTGGGCCGTGCAGGAGGCAGCCTGTCGATGTTTTTCTCTCATCATTCATGTTTCTATTGCTCTCTCCCTCTCCTTTCCTCTCTATCTAAAAATCAATAAAAACATATTTTTTTTTTAAAAAAAAGGAAAGAAACAGATATCAGATTCATACAAAATTAGCGTGAAAACAGGCTCCAGTGAATTTCATGCCCAGTGAGGACACGGTATACAAAGGACATATAGTTACAGTGGGATGGGATGAGAAATGGTTCCTGGGGGAGGCCAGTTCTGAGCAGCAGGATGGCTGTGGCTTGGCCAGGACAGCAGGACAAGCCTGAGTGGGAGACTCTGTGTATTACATATTCTTAACTCCTGGGAACAGAACTTAGGAGCCCAGGTCCCCAGAGGTCCAAGTGCGACTGGTTGGGGGTGGTGAACCAGGGCCTGGATGTCCAACATCGGACAGAGTGAGAATAAAGGCAAATAAACTGGCTGCCGAGCTTTCCCCATGGAATTCAAACCCAGCCACTGGCACTGATGGGTCAGGCTGCAATGACATCTCTGTCAGCACAACCCAGAGGCCAAAGGCCTGTCAGGTGTCCCCCAAGGATAAGATGACCATGTAATTTATCATCTGCAAGGGGACACTTCAGAGAGAGAAGGGGATGTTGTTAATAATTATGCTGGGCCCACAGGCATAAGTCAGGTCTGTTCCAAGTAAACCAAGATATTTTGCCACCCTCCCTTCTTAAAATCTTTAAGGGCCTAGGTGTGTATGCAGCTGAGGTTTTAAGAAACCAGAGGATTAGCCTCAAGTACCCTCCTCAGTGCCTCAATTCTACTCCCAGGTTTTTGGAGAAACATGATTACTATGCTAAATAAAACATGTGTATGTGTGATGTGTACTTATAGAATAGCACATGTGTATCCGTGTCTATATAGGTAGCTAGAGATCTATACATATGTGTCAATGTCTATATAGGTAGAAAGCTGTATACATACAATACAGAAGTCTCATGAATCTTCAAAAAGTATTTAAATTAAAATAAAAGACCTCAACAAACCTAGTTTTTGTAGCAATCTTCTTGGGACTATGTCCCCAGCATCCTAAGGGATGCTAGCATAGTTTTTTGTTTTTCACGGTTGCCCAAATCTTTTAGACACCTTCTCGATATTTTAATAATTCTTCAGAGTATACATCCCACCTTCTCAAGGAAAAGTCAAACAGAATTAAACTGCCCACATTTTCCAGTTTTCCTAGCTGCCTTGGGGAGTGGGTATGGGGGGACAGGTAGGTGCTTTAAGTTCCACCAGTCAAATGCATTTTTGGCTCAGAAGAGACTTACCTGGGGACAGGGGTGTGGCAGGGGCGTCCCTTCCGCGGGCCAGGCGCAGGGTGGGTTGGGGCTTGCAGCTTCCTGCTCCGGACTTGCGGCTGCCCTGGCAGCTAGAGCTGCCGTGTGGCTCTGGAGTCGTCCTAGACGCTCAGCCTGGAGTCTATTTTCTCAGTCCTCCCAATATTCTTACTAAATCTCTTTATGCTTAAACCAGGTGGAGAAGATTGCAGCTATTTTGTCCTGTTTGTTTTACAAAGAGGGACTTATCAATTCAGAGGATTCAGGGGCAAAGTTTGAGGAGCCTTGTTTAACAAAGGGTGTAGGGATGGGCTCATCCTGAGGCAAATTTAGGTCCAGGGGATGAAATGAAATGGGACTATCCAAGGAAACCATCCCATTTACCCAGCCCCTCTTTCAGCCTGGGCCTAACCCACTGGCTTTCCTGGGTCCTTCACCACCCCACGCCCACCCCGAGTCCTGGCTCTGCAGCTCCACCACGACCCCCATCCTTGCATCCGCACACGGCTCCTCCAAAGCAAGGAGTCAGGAAATGCTTCCCTCTATCGTTCGGGACAGTAACGAGGTCCGGAGAGGACAGGGTCTTGGCCGTGCCTGTGCAGCCAGTGAGGGTAGAGGGGGGAAGACACATCCCTCCCTCATCTTCACCTCTGCTTTCGGGAGCCTGGTGCCCCCCAAGCCGGACTCCCTGGAGCCGTGAGCAGCCCAGGAGTCTTGGGAACTCATTAGCTTGGTGCACAGTGAAAAGAGTCTGACTCAGGTTTCGGGCCCGTCTACGTGGAGGCACAGTAACCCTGGGAAAATCACTGACCCTCTTTGGGTTTCCGTTTCTTTATCTGTTAAATGAAGAAGTTGGACCAGCTCACTAATTCTTAACCTTTTCGATGTCATAGGCTCTGTTAAAAATCAGATCCTCTTTCTCCCTGACCCCACTCCCCAAAATTGCACACATTATATTTTCTATACAATTTTAAGGAGGTTGTGGACAGTTTAAAGTCCATTTCTTTGGTGAAGGGATTCGAAGTTTTAATTAGACTCCCAAGGAGATCTAAAACCTCTGACTTATAAAAAGCCTGCTCTCAGGTCTCCATGAGTGACGACTTGGAGAGTGAAGAATTCTATGCTGGAGACGCCGGTCTGCCTGCCAGTCTTGGCTCCGCCCCCTTGGAGTCTACCACCTTGTGAAGCAACAGTTTTCTCATCTGTAAAATAAAGAAAACAATGCCTGCCCTTGCTGATCTTATAGGATTGTTAGGAGAATTATATCGTAATACAGGTACGAGGTTCTGTGAGCTATAAAACATTTCATAAATGGGAGAGATCCATTTAGCTAACTTACCTTTCCGTTTTTTAACTTCTAGGGGACAGTGGTGACATCAAGTCAGAGTTCACAGAGTTCTCGGCAGGCATGAGAACTGGACCCCACCGATGGCCTCTTACCAACAGGTGATGTTCTACTCACTCATGGGGCCACACCAAGATGGCATCGTGTTCCACAGTCCAGGCCTGTGAATATCACTTCCTTCTAAGTGTCCCTCCACTGCCCACGCTGCCTGGCTGCCTGGGAGCACCTCTCAGACCTTGCCATTCATTCATCACGTGGCCATTCATTCACTTCTATTTCACAAGGTGGCAGTCAGGGAGGGAGGACATCTCTCCCAGCCTCGTGGTCATCTCCTTCACAGTCTCATTTCTCAGACCTCATGTCTCAATTCGGGGATCAGAACCTATGAACCCAGGGCCTCTTCCCCTTGGGGGTACTTCCAGACTGGGGGGATGCATGTGCCTCCTGGTTAGGGTCCAGGACACACACTCTCACACACACCCAGTCACACTCGCCCGGGGAAGGCTGTGTCTGTCACAGGCCTGACCTGGCCTGCATGGCACCCAGGCACTACATCAAAGGAGGGGAGTGGTGGAGTCCGCGGTTACTCGGGCATGTGGCTCACCTTCCTGCCAGGATTCTCCAGACAAGACTCTACATGCCAACCACATCCTCCCGCTCTGGTAGCAGAGAGGATTAAAGACGGCTCTGTTCTTAACAAAGGCCCTGCCACCCTGGGAACACCACAGTCTGCAGCCCCTCCCCACCTGCCTGTCCAGTCCCGGCTCTGCTCACTCTAGCATCCCCTTCTAGGGAGTGGGGATGGTATGAGGAGGGAAGGAGCGGACCAAAGTCCCCCAAGATGATAATAATCGCTGGGAATGGCAGCAGCTTCCAATACCTTTTTGAGGTCCAATGGCCTTGAACTAGAGGACTGGGCCTGACGGTCCCCAAGAAATAAGAACAGGATGCCTACACAGCAGAGAGAGGCACGGATGTGGCTGTGAGCCAGGTGGGACTTGCAGGTCCCCCTGCACAGGGAATCACGGGCATCCAGGCTTAGGTCCAGGACTACACTGTCCAATATGGTAGCCACTAGACACACTGTGGCTACTGAGCACTTGAAATGTGTCTTGCCCTAAGTGATATGTGTTGTAAGTATAAAATCCACACCAGAATCCACTTAATTCAAAACAAAAAAGAATATAAAAATACCTCATTCGTAATTTTATGTTGATTACATGTTGAATGATAACTGTTTTTGTATATATTGGGTTAAATACAATGTATTATTAAAATTAATGTCACCTGTTTATTTGAATTTATTTTTTTAATGTGGCTACTAGAAAATTTACAATCACATGTGGGGTTTGTATCATATTTCTACTATAGAAGTAACCGAAGAGCCCACCCGGGGCAGTCAGCTGCAGAGGGAGGGCCAGGGAGAGAGGGCCTGCTCTGCCCACCTTGCGGTCCTCACCATGCACTTCAGCTGTAACAGGAGCCTCTGAAGAGCTTACCTGAGGGTGAGCCAGGCCTGGAACTGAACCCCATCCCAGTGATCCATTCCCTCAAGACAAGCCTTCACTCTCAGGGCTGGGCTGTGGATTGCCTGGCTCTCAGTGGAGGGGAGGGAGAAGGTGCCCCCCAGACTCTAGGGCATCTGTCTAGGGGACCTTCCCTGCTGGACCCAGTGAGGTTTCAGGGACAGGAGGTGAAAGGGTGGGGGTGATACATGCTTCTCCCTGCCAGGAGGGCTTGTCACAGCTTCAGAGCTCAGAGAAGAGAGATGCCCCTTCCAACACAGGGCATGTTCTATTATTTATTAACCCCGAGGAGGGCTGCCCACGCTGGCCTTCCAGCTGGTTAATTGGATTCCATGGCAACTTTTTTAAAGGGAATTTTCTGAGGAACAGTGTTGTGTCCTGCCCCAGGGGTCCTGTGAGGTTTCCTCTGTCTCCTTGAAAACACAGCCTCTGCTGTGTCACCAGGAGCTTTAATTATAGGCGTCGGGGTCGTCCCAGCCCCACTGGAAGCTGTGGCGGGGCTATCACAGCCGCTGATGCTCAGGGGTGGGAAATAGGTCCCTTTCTTGGCTGAGATGAAAAAATGTACGCTGTGTCTGATATGTGGGGGACTGCTGCTTAATTTGCGTGCCACTTCGGCTTTGATTCTAGCCCCTGAAAGTGTGCTGCTCATCAAATGAGAATGTCAAAGGCTTACATTTCCTTCTGGCAAAGAGACTCCAATAAACATAAGGTCTTGTGATGATAGTCATTATCAAGGCAGAAGCTCCCACTTAAACAATTACTTCGAGAGTAGACAGCAAAACACTAGAATGTCACAGATCTGTTCATTTCTTTCCTCTGCGGTCAGTTCTGCAGTGGTTAAAGCTTAACCCAGAGGATGCTCAGGGGTGGACCAAAAGGTGAGGGGAGCTGCTGATTCATAACCACTCACTGTTGCATGGCCTTGGCGACAGATAGGGAGGACACAAAGCCTGCTGTGCAAAATCTACATACAGCCCAGCCTGTGTTTGCAAGGACAAGCAAGAGTTCTTGGTGTCATGGTAGGCCTTACTGGAGAGCTCTTTTAAACTGTTAGATTCCTGCCAGAATGGGTAACTATGGGCCCATAAACCACTGTTTCACGAACTCCAGAGAAGAGCCCGGTCCTGGGATTGAAAGGGACTCTGGAAAGGAGGGAGGGAAGGCAAGCACTGAGACACTGAAACCCTAGGGATGAGGCTGGCAGGAGTTCCAGCAACCAGGCAATCTCTTTGACTGTGGGCTCTCTCTTCCCGGTGCACTTGCTCATGCATGCTGAATTGTCCCTACGTCAACAAGGGCAACGATCACAGAGCTATTAGTATTCTGTGCCAACACTGTATAAAGTGACTTACATGCACCCGGCCGGCGTGGCTCAGCTATTGAGCCTCGACCTAGGATCCAGGAGATCGTGGTTTGATTCTCAGTCAGGGCACATGCCCGGGTTGCAGGCTCGATCCCCAATTGGGGGCGTGCAGGAGGCAGCTGATCAATGACTCTCTCATCATTGATGTTTCTATCTCCTCTCTCCCACTCCCTTCCTCTCTCTGAAATCAATAAAAACATTTTTTAAAAAAATGATTTACATGCACCATCTACTTACACATCTCAATAACCCAGTGATGCAGGTATTATCATGAGTCTCACTTTACTCATGAGGAAACCAGAGTTTAAGGAAGTCAAGTCATTTGCTAGAACTGAGACATTTATAGTATGTGCACATAGTCACAAAATTATGTGAAACTGGGCTTGAACTAAGCCCTCTGATTCAAAACCCATGTTTACCCTACTTTATAATGCCTTTCTAAAAAAAGAACCTAAAACCAAAAAAATATATATATATGCATATATATATATGTATATATATATATTATTCTAGTTGAAAAGTCATTATAGAGAAGGGTATGTTACATTTTATATATCATAAAACCAGTATGGAGTAGCCAGGAAGGCTTCCTACAAAATGAGGGCCTTGAATTGACCTTGAGAGGAAGTCGGTAGTTGCTTAAGTGGAGATAGGCAGAGATTATCCCAGGCTGAGGGAAAAGCAGGGTGAAGGCTGGGAAATGGGAAGGAGCTGGTCCTCAGGAGAGGATGTTGAGAGGGTGTCCTCTCTTGGCTGGAGCAGAAGCTTCCTTACAGGGGTCAGAAGGTGGGCTTGGGCAAGAGCCTGGGCTGAGGTCTGGAAGGCACTGAAAGTCAGGTGGGGAGGTAAACACACACGCACACACACACACACACACACACACACACACACACACACATTAGGCTGGTGCTTTAGGACAATCAGCTACAGAATGGGTGGGAAGGGAATGCCTGGGCACTGATGGAGAGCTTCTGGGAAGGAGTGAGGTCTGGGGCAAGTCAAGGCTCCAATGGCAGTGCATTTTTAATTTCAAGAAATCTAGAGAGAACTGACCAATTGTGGGAGCGGAAGGAGAAGTTTGGGGGACTCTGAGACTCCAGTTGGAGAGTGTGGACAGAGGACCCCTCCCTTCAGCTGCCCCCCCAGCATGGAATAAAGCTGCACCCAAGTCTGAGGACTTCAGTCCACCCACCAGGCACTCCTACCCCACAGGCCTGGCTTGGGCCTAGCTTAGGGCTATGGTCTCCCTTCCCCAGCTCTTCCCTGCCCCCTCTGCAGATGTAGAAAGGCTGAGAGCTCCCCATTTCTCCAGCCTCTTATTTCTCTAATTTTATGATTGTATGAAAATAAGGTTCCCAAATTGCCTTTAATTAGCTTTAATAAGACAGCCTTTTTGCTAATTAAAATGATTATTAAGAAACCATTTGCTGAGAATGAACACAGTTGGCTAGAACCTAGGAGAAGTCTGAACTCTTAATAATAATAACAGCAGCCACCACCAGCCCCGCGGGGCCATCAGTTCACCTAACCCATTCCTGAACACAGATGGGGTGGCACTCAGGCTGGGGCCCAGGGTTGCAACCCTCTCCCTCTCCAGGGCACCTCCAGGGCCAGATGCTCCCCGCATTCCCAGGGCTGCTCCTTTCCCCTGTAGAATAGGGCCCCTCCTAAGTAAGCATTGGGGTTTGTCTGTGAAAGAGCCGGGTGCAGGCAGAGTAAAGCTGGGCAGCCAGGCAGGCAGAGGGCTGTGCAACCCCCAGACTCACTTCATCCCCCTGGGCCTGTCTCCCAGACCGTGAGAGGGGCGCGTGGGCCTGGGTGGCCGCGGACACCTGCCCCCTCGAGCTCGGTGACGCTGAGGCCCGGTGGAGCCGGCACGCCGGGGATCACACCCCTCTGTGAACCCCTCTGGTGAACCCCTCTGGTGAACGAGGGAGCTTGGGGCTGGCAGAGCCCCGCAGCTCATTTGGTTCCCTCCCCCCTCCCCGGGAGAGCTGCGCAGGCAGCCAGGGCGAGGGGTCCCGGCGGGGAACGCGTGGGGAGCCCCAGAGACGCCGGGTTCCCCAAGAAGAGGCGGCGCGCACAGCGAGGCGAGACCCGGGCGCCAGGCCCGAGGCGCGGGGTGCAGCCTCGGGTCCCCGGCCGGGCTGGCTCTTCCTCCTGCGCCCTCGCCGCTGCGCCCTCGGGTGCGCAGCTGCCCACAGCTCCCGGGGGACAGCGACCGGCTTGCGCTGTCATCTTCCCTTCTTGTAAGGGGGGGCCGGGAGCCGGAGTTGGAGGGGGCCTGGACCGGGACCTTTTAGCAATCCCCGCGGCGGGGGAGAGGAGAGGGCGCCCCAGATTGAAGGGGGTGCAGGAGTGGGGGCCGGAGAGGCCTGGGCATTGGTTTCCAGGGTCGCCGTCTGTGCCATCTCAGGCCCCGGGCCCGCGGCGCTGCCACCTCCCTTCCCTGGGTCCTCCCAGGGTCCTTCCAGGGACTCGCTCAGTAGGAGGTCTCGCAGCGCCTTCAAAAGCAGTGCTTTTAAATTTTAAAATATTACAGTGTTAAGAACGTGGGCTTTGAGTCCCACGGCCCTGGGCTCCAATTCTGCCGGCTGAATTCCTGGCTTTGTGACCTTTTGAGACTCTTAGCCCCGGTCTCCCGCCCGCCCCCGCCCCCGGGGCGGTGTAAGGATCAAATGCACCCACAGAAGCGAAGTTGCGCTGGCAGCCCCTTGCACCCAGCGCTAGCGTCCGAGGATCTGCCCTTGACCTCAGCCAGGGATGGCGAAGGGCAGTCCTCACGGCCCTGCACCCCGGGCTGGGCGGCCGCGTACTCGCGAGCCTGGGTGGGGTTGGCGCATGGGTGCTGGGTGAAAGCTGCCCAGGGGGTTCCGCGGGGCGGCCAGACTTGAGAACCGGTGCTGCCTTCCCGCATTTGGGGGCAGGAATAAACAAAGAGGCCTTGTCCGGGGGGCAGGGAAAGGACCTTGGTGGGTCCCCTTGCGTCTGCAGGTGGCCCCTGCACACCACGCTCGGGCACATGCACGCCTCCGCACACACGCGCGCGCCTCCAGAGGGACCCCCGCTCACCCGGACACGCACCATGCGCTCACACCCACACCCGCTGTTTCGTCCGGGCGAGGCTGGAGGCCCGGACCTCTGCAGACCCCGGGGGGGCGCGGACGCCCGGGCCCGGCCTCTCCCAGGGCCTCTGGCCCACGGCCTGGGTCGCGCTGCTGCGGGTGGCAGCGCGGCTCCCGCGAGCTCCCGGCGCTCTGCGGAGCCCCCGCCGGGCCGCGCGGGCTCGCTCCCGCTCTTTGTTATGCTAATTCCCTTCCCAGCTGGTGCCAGCTGCCTGCACAATTTGCGCCCGGAGCCCTCGCCAGCTCTCGCCAGCCCTCGCCAGCCAGGGAGTGGGGGCGGGGCGCCGGGGGCAGGGGCAGGGGGGAGGCGGGGGGCTCTGCCCCGGGTGCCCGGGATCCCAGCCTGGCCCAGCCTGGCGGGGCAGCGAGCCCTCCAATAAGCAGCCTCCCTCCGGCGCTCCCCTCCCCCACGCTCGCAGGGCCGCGCCCCCCGGGGTCTGCGGGGCATCCTCTGATTCCTTCCAGTCGCCCCGGCTGCCCGCCCTCCAGGTGCCAGCGCTTGATGAAAAGTAAAAGGCTCCTCGGCGGCTGGAGAGCAGTGCGGATGAAAGCGAGGCAGCCGCCTCCCAGACCACACAGCTAATCCTCCTATAAACCTCGAGCAAATAAGGGAGAGGAAGAACAGGCCGGCTACAGATGTGGAGCGCAGCCTCCGGGGATCCCCAAATTAAAACTCGTGCAGGGGAAGCACTTGGACCACCACCAAATGACACTAATTGGGTTATGAGACCATAATCTTGGCTCGTATGAAAAAAAACAAAAAAAAACCCCAACAGTTATAGTCACAGCTGCAAGGACTGTCTTCATAAAAAGAGGGGGAAAGTCCGCTATTTTATTACTCATAAATGAGAGAGAGGAGGGTTCTCGGATCTCCTGCCTGCGTGGGGCAGGCAGGCTGGTAGCTTGAAGGGGAGGACAATCTTGGGCCAGGGGGAGCAGCGCTGTGCCTGGCTGGCTCTGGATGTGTGGAGCTAATGGGCTGATGGGGGGCGGGTAACTGTACCCAGACACCACCGGGAGCATGGCCTATCTGGAGGAATGCATTTCAGACAATAGGTTTGCAGTCATATGCCGAAAAACGATCATTCTGGAAGGAAAAAGTCAGAGATTTATTCTTTAAGAAATATCCAGAAGCAAATGTTTTTTGGGGGGAGGGGAGGCTTTCTGGAGAAAGAAAGGAAGGGATGAAGCATAGAAAATTCAAGTGAAAATCTTCAGAAAGAGCATTGTTAGAATCACAAATGTTAGAGCCAGAAGAGACCAATCTGGAGGCCCTGTGAGTGCAGCCTCATCATTTGACAGGTAGGAAATTAAGACTCAAAGAAGTAAAGGGGCTTGTCAGTGGTTAGACAGCAAGTGGGTGGTAGAGCTCAGCAAGAGCCTGTCTCCTAACTCTGAATCTAGTGCTCTCAGTATTAACTTGGTTATGATTGTGTGGTTAAGAAACAGCAGTCATTTGACAGAAAACCAATGCAATAAACTAAGGAAATAAGTAAAGTTAGAAAATTTTAGAATGATTGAGTTAAATCTTGTCTGCTCTATATTGAGAATGAGTTGGAAATCAATTCTTATAAATGCCACCCCAGGGTTCTCCCTAGCCTGTCTCTATTTATTCATCCATTATAACACCCAAATGGACAGACAGCCCCAGGATTTCTTTATGGGTCCATTCTATGCAGAGACTAATGCTGTTTTCAGACAGAGATGTCCTCCATCCCTCGCATCCCTTGTATATTAAGTCATCTTGGCTAAAACCAGCTAGGTTAAGGTTGGACTGGTTGAGAATTCTAATTGATTGTCCTTACTTGTTAGAATCCTACCCTCCAGAAAATAAAAAATCTACTCCAGCTGTTGAGTTTCCAAACACAGAAAGGACAGGGGTCAAGAGATGGCTAGCAGGAATCTCCCTGGGCAAGCTGAGGTGTCCTGGCTTCCCAGTGCCTCTCAGGTGGTCCAAATGCAACTGTTGGTGCCAGTCATGCGATACTAGAGCCCCGTAAGGTAGGAGAAAAATCAGCGCCAGAGAAGTCCTGGAACCATCATGGCACAACACTGCATTTTCTTTTATTACACTCTGGTGCCTATTTCTCATTCTGAAACCATATGGCTCAGTTTTGTTTTCATTTCAGACCCACTGATCAGCTAGCACCTCAGGTTATGCAAAAATATACACTTTTTTTCCCTTTTTAATTAACTTTTAAACCTCACCCAAAGATACCTTGGATTTTAGAGAGAGGAAGGGGTAGAAAGAGAGTGAAACATCGATGGTGAGAGAGAACTGTCATTCAGTTGCCTTCCATACTCACCTCAACCAGTAATCGAACCCATAACCTAGGTATGTGCCCTGACAGGGAATTGAACCCAGAACCTTTCGGTGTATGGGACGATGCTCTAATCAAACTGAGCCACCTGGCCAGGGCGAAAAATATACACTCTTAAAAAATGGAAAGAGATGAAAATGTACTTTTTTTTTTACTGGAATCCTATTTGGAAGCCATCAGTTGGACTTTGAGGCTAAAGAAAACACAGAAAAGTGTGAGCTTTTGAAGTAGGGACAACCACACCCTAGTCAATCTGCTTTTAAACTTGGGTCTTATAGGTGGAAACTGTGTGGTAACCGTTTTATGACAGGCCACGGTCTCAGCTATAACGATAGAAATTTCTGCTTTGGCCTCCTTTATCAGATATGGGAACACTAAGAATAATGTTTGCTCTAAATTTATTTACTCAGTTCTGTACTTTTTCTGAGTAAAAACTAGGTCTAAGAGAATCCTTCAGTACAGTAATTAAATAAGTTTGAACTTTGGCAAATCCTGGGGATAAGTCAGAGGTAAGTGGTTTTCATCTTTTCACTTGTAAGGGACACCTCTTATTCCCATCACATAGCCAATGTTCTGATGAAAGATTCTACCTATAGAATAAATTGTATTTATTAAGGGTAGTGTCTTCATTTTCCCCCTCGGAGTTCCTCTCAGTCTGTGCTAACCGTGTTAACCCAGAGCTGATTTAATTCCAGCCAAAGGTAAAGAAATCTGACATGGGTTCGCCTGGGCAACCGCTTTCAGGAAACGTTATGATTTCCAGTAAGCTTTGTGAAATATTAAAAATATCAATGACTACTTTCATAGCTGTCTAAAGGTCCTGCGTCCCCAGGTTTGACCCCATCCCCTTGTTTCATTTCAAGCTTTCTGTACAGAACCCAGGAGGCTGAATACTCTCCACAAAGAGGCGGGTCTGCACCGTCAGGTCTGGCCTTCAGGGTGTCCAGGGACAGCAGCAGAGAAGTCCTAGTAACCCATTGTCACTGCACATCCATAATGTGCACCCAGGCAAGGTTGAGTCACCTCCCCAGTATTTAATCTTGATAACTCACGCCCTAGCTGGTTTGGCTCAGTGGTTACAGGGTAGGCCTGAGGACTGAAGGGCCCCGGGTTTGATTCCAGCCAAGGGCATGTACCTCGGTTGCAGGCTCAGTCCCTGGCCCCGGTCTGCTTGAGAGCAGGAGGCAGCCAATCAATGTGTTTCTCACATCGATGTTTCTATCTCTCTTTCGCGTGCTCTCTCTCTCTTTCTCTCCCCCTTCCACTCTGTCTGAAAAACAATGGGAAAATTACCTTTGGGTGAAGATTAAAAAGTAAAAATAATTAATCTTGAGAATTCATGAGGTGGGCACAGTATGCCACCCCATTTTTCAGCCTAGAAAACCCAGGCCCTAGGAAGTAATGTGGCTTGCTGGCCAAGGCCAAGGCTGTACAGCTACAGTGGCAGAGCTGGGATTTGTGTCCAGCTGGTGTAACTCCAAACCCCTCACTCTTAACCCTCTGCTGCATCCACGAGAAACCCACAATCACTGTGCCTGACCTGAGCAAGAGAGAAGTGCCTTGGCCTAATGCCTATACATAATCACTAAGATATTTTGGTGGGCTCATTGAAAAGAACAGCACCTAAGGACTGGAAAGTAACAGTGAGATATTCGCCCAGCTCCCAGAAAGGGCAGGCAAGGCATGTCTGTCTTTCTGCAAAAACGTAAAGGAAATCCTTTAGTCCCTGAAATGGTTGTCCCTGTGTTCATGAAGAGGTCTGACCAAAAAAAAAAAACAAAACCCAAAATGGTCTTCCTTCCATTTTAATCTTTAGACTTTCCCTTACGGACAGTGAATTGGTCTGCAAAGCAAATGGAAGACTGCATTTCTCTGACTTCTTCCATTCTGCTCCATCAGAGATCAACTCCCAGCCTTTTGCTGAAACCCCTTGCCTTGTAGCCTATCACTCTCTGTCTTTTCCTTACCATGCACTGAGGGGTTTCACGAGTTTTGAGGATGGTATAGATGCCTGAGTGCTGTACCAGGTGCATTTCAGAGATGTCTGCTCACTTCTTGATTGGCATAACACAAGAGTTGTCACATCTGAGCTTAGCTCATTGCAATTGCTCAGAAGGCATCTGCAGAAAGAGCATCCTGCCTAGAAGTGTCCAGGCTGGGTTCATGTGTGAGCTGACCCATCAGAAGGGGCAGCGAGGATCACAGGCTGACGCCTGGACCCAGCCACTGCCATGGAATTACCTGGATGGAGGCAGTGCCCGCTGAAGGCCATGTCCCTCCTCCCCAGAGTTCTGCTATTTGCCCACTGTCCTGGGATCTCAGCAGGAAGCAAGACCACAACGTACGTCTCTGCAAGTTCTTCTCTATGCGTGTTCTCCCCTCCCCCGAAGAGAGGGCATTTTATAAGACTTTATCATTTTAAAACAAGGGAACAGCCATAAAAATGCGGTTCAGAAACACGGGACATTTCATGAGAAATGACTGGCTCATCCCCATACGTTCTATCAGTTTCACTGTGGTCAAAAGCAGGTGTTTCCAGTCTCTGAGTAAGTAGCCTGCATTTTTCAAAATTAACAAATTCGACCTACACCGAGGGGAAAAAAAACCAACCATAGAGAGCCCACCAGAGAACTGTTTACCGAAGAAGATGAAGCTCGTGGTGGTGGTTTGCAAACAGCAGCAGACTGGCTTGTGTAAATTCCCTTCATGTAGTCATCGTTCTTCAGCCTGTCACAGATACTGAAGGGAAATGCAGAAACAGGAAATTACAGACTATTTTAAACAGCGTGTTTTATTAAACTCACTTGCTGATGCACTTTATGGCAGGATGCGAGACTCAAGTGTTCATAACTTACATTTTTGCAAGTGCTTCTCCTAAGTGAGTTCTCCCAGCTAAAATATGGCTTGTACACAGGGCTGGAAACAATCTCTAAACCTGTAACTGTTTGACCCCGGGTCATGTAGCTACATCACATAAAATGGAGATGTTTGAGCCATGGGAAGAGAGTATACTTCGCTCACCCACGGTAACTCTAAGAAAGCGATGGAGGCATCCAGTAGTAACTTCAAAGACCCTTAATGCATTTCTTTTAATCCACAGAATCAGAACACAGCCATCTTAACATAAGTGACCAGCAACCATACATCGTCTCTTTTATTATCTAAATAGTGATTTCATTCTTGTCCTGGGACAAGTCGGCCTCTAGTTTAAACCATCACTGCTAATGCCATGCCGAAGCCTCGTTTTTGAAATTGGCAGGGATGTGATCACCTTAACTATGAATGAAGTGACTTCGAACTTAAGGGACTGTTATAAAAATGGATTTGATCAGCTAATTATTTTCGAAGACATTTGCTGCTCACAATTTGAGGGATATAGAAATCTAGCTGTATCGCCTAAGAATCCTTACGTCCGTCTGACATTTGTTGTGAGGATGACATCTCTTTAGCAACACCCATGTCTTCTGCAAGGTGTTCCGGGCTCTCCTCTCGATATAGGGAAAGGAAGTTGTCAAGTGGAGCTGTAGCACAAGCTCATGATTGGAGGGGTGGGTAGCCACACTTTGACCGAGTTATCTATGAGCTCTAAAAGCAGATCCCTTCATTCACTTGCTTCAGCGTTTAACAAAGGAGCATGTAAAATGGTTTAATTTCTATTGTCTTAAAAGATTACACCAAGATGCTTTACTCTAATGGTTAACTGGTTGTCAAATATAATTCCAAAGGTTTCAAGTAATTTCTCCCTTCCTCCAGGGTCCCTGTCCCTGCCGTCTTGTTCCCAGGACCCCTTTCAAGGTGAAGTATGGAATGGTAGGATTTTAAGAGTGAAAGCATATGATCAGGATTACCTTTGCCCTTTTAAAGAGGCCTTTATAGACCATCTTCCACAATCACCCACTTCTAGAGAGGAAGGGCCAGAGACAGAGGTTAATGATTTGGTTAATGACATGCACCTAGATGCCTAGGGGAGTAGCAATTAAAGGCACTCTTGGGGAGCTGGGCCATTTTCTTAAGTGAAGATTTCCCCTCATTTAACTTTTCAAAGTCTGGATTCTGCCACAACAGATTTTCCTTAAAGCGGAGCAGCTATGAGAAAAGCTACTTCCAAGTGGGGAGACAGCAGAAGAGGTGAAAGGGGGTGTCTTAGCTTTTCCAGTCTCTGAGGATATAATATAGAACCCAGGTAATAGGTTTAACTTACTACTTAAGGGGTGCCATGGCCCTTCTGGAAAGACCCAGCTTAGTGTCTCCTGAGTGGAGATGACAACATGGCCACATAGGAGGCCCTGATGTTCTCATACGAACAACAGGAACGTTTTTGTTATTTAGGTAGATGATTCGGGATTCTTTTTTTGGTGATGAAAAAGTATTCCTTTTAGCATGTTGGAAATGTCCTAGAAACCAAAATCTGATGACTAAAAACCACAAATGTTAATGCTGCTGGACTCAAAGGCACCACTTGCCTGCAAAGGAGTTCTGGCGGGTTCTACTGAGCAGGGGCTGAGCCCACAGCTCAGGTGAGCGCTGTGAAATCCACCAGCTCGCCATTTCCAGATCTGCCATCAAGAAAAACATCTGGTGGTGCGGGGCTTTTAAAAAGCAAGAGGATAACTCCTTTCTTTCATATTTAAATCTCCATCATGTATTATACTCATAAGAATGCTACATTTGACAAATTAATTAGCTCCCAACTAGTGTTCCCCTTTCTTCAAATAAAATATTAGCCTCTTAGAATAACATTAATACGGAATTGTATGGAATACTATTAGCAATAATCTGTAGCCGGTTTAACCATTTACGTATGGGTCATGTTTTTGACAACTTGACATTTCCTAAAGGAATTAACTAGGGGTCAGTATTTATAGATTCATCTTATGTGATTTTTTTCAGAAACTTGGCAAGAGCTAAAATTATTAGGTTCTTTAAAATAAAACCTTATCGATGACCAATCACATCATTTATTAACATTGCGCTCTTAATCCACAGAAATCTAAACCTACAGACTAGGACCACTCTAAAACACCTGTCATATTGACCTCTTCGAGTAAAAACTCCTGTGTGACCACTGCCCACTACAGTTTCTAGACGTTTTGAGTTGGGTTTTTTTTAAAGGTGAAAGAGCAATGGAAAAGAGAAACATGGCCGGTAATCATTAAAATAGGAACATCTTAATGAATTTTGATCATTTTAATAAATATATATCAAGAAAACCTCACTTTATTACAACACAGTCATATACAAGCGTCTATCATCTAAGTTTTCAACATCAAATGTTTATCAAATATTGAAAATAAAGGACAAACCTTACTAGACTATTTAGCCATAACACAAGAACATGTTTTAAAAATTGGTCCTTGTGGACATTGTCCAAATGATGATCCTACTCATACACTGTATGAATGAGACCTATATTTAATATTAATAGCAATAATAAAAAAGCTTTATCTTGGAGAAACTGGGAGGACTTCCTTATTTCCTCCGTTTGGCATTTGGTTCCTGTGCAGTGCTGTTTAAGGAGGCCCAAGTCAAGTAGTAACCTTGGAAATTGGAACACAGCTTCGCAGGAGGAGTTGGCTGGAGTAGAGGGAAGGAGGGTCAGAGGGCCACTCTGAACCCTCTTACAAATGTACAAATTAAAGAAATTACTGAGAGAAATGTTGACCAAATACATAGTAGCTATCGCCCACTGAGTCCCATTTCTCCAAAATAACTTTCCCAAACCGAAAATCTTTACATTCTTTAAGATAAAACCTTATTGATCACCACATCATTTATTAACATTGTGCTTCTTAATCAACAGCAAAAGTTATATAGAAAAAACCACATGCTTTTATAATCTAAACGAGTGAAATGATGCAAAACAGATTAAAATATAATGCATGCCACTGGTTCATGAACTTCATTGGACAAGAAAACCAAACCGAACCAAACGACCCAAAACCCAAAAAACCCAAACCCCAGCAACAGACCGTTGCCGTAGAAAAGCCCAAGCAGCTAGCGCTGGTTTCCAACAGCTCTCTCTATTGTTTCCTCCATCCCTTTCTAAAAAATGCCAAATTCCGAAACAATTGGGCATCAAAAACAAAGGAACAGAGATGTGGAATCAAAAGTTGAACGCAACAGCTCGAAGTTAACGGTTTCCAAACAATATTGATCCACCCTGTGTGTTTTTTCCTGTTTGTTAAATCCCTGCTGTAACTCTGATTTATCCTTAATTTTCACATTGGCAAAAATTAAGATAAAGTAAGGCACCGAAAATCGCCCTGTATCGCACTTCGCTAAAAGCCTCACCACCCCTCGCAGGCAGGCGGGCCCTTGCAGGGAGCCCCCCGCACGCAGTGCTGGCTGCTCCCCCTACACAGGTGTGTTTCACTTACGTCCCGTCCTGTCTTCATCTGTCACAAATACTTAACAGCACCATGAAGCCATTTCACCTAGCTCCCTGTCTTCAGTCTCTCACTCAGAAAAAAATACTGTATCATATAGACGAAGCAGACATCCTTTGCTGGTTATGTTGATGTGTTTACCAAAGAACTACCGAATTAATTGGCAAACGTTGAAGTTTCTTAGCTAGTGACAGGCTCCTTGGGGGGGGGGGGATAATGGAAATATCACAAGGGCACACTACTGTCCCCCAGTTCTAATCTACTGGTCTTTTCTGTGAGAAAACTAAGACAGACTTGTAAGCATTAAGTCAACTGCTTTCTTGGTAAAATTACCACATTTCTAAGTAGCTCGCGGATGCCCTACTGTACAGATGTTTTATGCAATCTGCTCTCCAGGCATTAAAACGACACGGCATGTTCATGGCATAATCGCATCAGTTGTACAAAACTAGAAAATCCATTCGGAATAAAACGTACGGTGCTAACCGATCATGCTGTGCATGCGTCAGAGTCGAGGTGGAAAGGTGGCTCGGGTTTTTACTTCCTTTTGCTACAGCACAGTTTGTTACTCGGTGAAGGCTCCTTTTTCCTTAAGGACTTTTTCCAGGACTCGCTTACACTGTTTTTTTCATTACAGCCGGTCTCAAAATAATCATAAAATTGGCCTTTGCACTCAAAAGCAAGGTCACTTCCCACAGGTTCATGGCTTAGGGGGCCACCAGCCCTGTTGGTGTCATCACCTGCTTCCTCATCATTTAACTTGGCCTTTTCCTGACCGCCAAGTGACCTGACATTAGTAACAAAGATTTCGTTGGCAGGTATCTGGCCGTCACCCTTATAACCCGGTGCGCCGCCAACATCAAAATCCACCTGGTGGGAGCAACTCGGTAAAGGCAGAGGCGAGGAAGCCGAGGCCGCAGAGGAGGAAGAGGCACTTCCGACGGGGGCGTTGACAGAGAGGGGTAAATTCAGGTAGTGGCCACCGCAATCTTGGTAGAAGCAGCAGGCGTGAATCTTCTCACACTCCTCTTTGGCCACCCGCGGGCGTTTTCGGTAGGGACAGTCCTGAGCCATGAACCACTCCTGGGCAGGGGCGCCATTGAAAGAGCAGGTGGGAAAGCACCAGTTATTCTGCATGATAATTTCTCCATGGATCCTTTTCATCAGATTGTTTATAAGGACAGATCTTCGGAGGTACACTTCGGGGTCGTCGATGAACTTGAGCTTTTCTAAGGACATGTAAAGGATGTGGGCTCGTTCCTCAAAAATCGAGATGGTCTGAAAAGCAAAACAAGGAGAGAAAGCTTAGGAAATGGACTGAATGAATAGGTCATCACAACAGCTTTCTTTCTTGGCAGTTCCTGGACCCAGGAATGTTGTGGCCCTTGTTTCCCCAGGTTCATTCAGAGGTGTTGCCCCCGGTCCCCTTCCTGACTCACCAGGGAATCCAGTCACAATGCAGACCTCAGCAGGGGCAGGCCAGATTGTTGGCTCTTTAATGGCACAGTGAGGGGGACAGAAAAGACACTTAACTGCGCTGTAAGAAGTCAAGGGAGTAGTTTTCCGGAGGGCAGAGAGGTAGTGACTAGAAGGGGGCACACGGAGGGGTTCTGGGTTCTGGTTATGTTGCTTCTTGATCTGAATGCTGGTGACATAGGTACATTCACTGTGTGAAATTCCTCAAGCTGTACTTTTATGATACTTGTGCTTTTATGTGTGTGATACACATGCACATAAGCACACATACTCATATATTGTATGTCAATACATGGTTTTAAAAAGATGCCAGCATGCAACTCATAATGAGTACACTTCAAAGCCTGGCAGAGCCATCAAGGGGCACGAGACCTGACTCTCTGTGCTGTCCCTCTTTTCAATCCTCTGGGGGTGACACTTGCAATTATCTGTGCTCAGAAGAGGGTAATGATAAGGAATGATGCTCAGAACCTGAAAGGATCTGAAGGGCCAGGCAGGGGGAGGGATGCAGAGAAGGAATGGGAGGACTCACCCCTGAGCGGGGTGATACCATCACCGTGTGACGGTTGGTACAAATCCAGCGGCAGCTGGAAAACTGCTACAACCACAACACAAGCTAAAGAGGAAATAAACCGTGTGTGTCCTGGGGGCCAGCTATTCCAGCTCATAAAAAAGCCAAGTGGTAGCATAACCCGAGGAGCTGGGAACCGAACCAGCCCCAACTGACCAAAGGCAGGGACAGCGCATGCAGGGAAAAGCCCAGCACCTGCCAATGTGTGCTGATGTCTTCACGAGCAGGGTCAAAGTGGCACCTAAAGGACAGGGGTGGTGATGGGGGGTCGAGGAGTAAGAAGAGACAGAGAGAAAGATGAAACCAAACAACTAAAAATCCTCTCCGCATCTCAGACATGAGGGTCTGGGTTGATTAAACCAGCAGCTGTTTTTTGAAGGAAGGTCCCCATAAGGAAAAGAAGCTGGTGTTTGAAAAGCTCAATCTGGCCAGTTTCATACTTCTCCGCACTTTCCTGATCCTGTTATTTTCTTATAATACGTGCAAAAAAGTTAGCTCTGGTGTTTTCTTGGGAATGGATGATATATTCTAACAAGCTAAACATATGTGCATGTTTTCTACTTTCATGCACACATTCAAGGGAGTGTGAGTCCACCCCTACAGGGTTGGGCAAAGCCTGGGGGAGGCACACACAGGGGGGCGCTGGCCACAGGAGCTAGAGCTCATCAGGGGAGCACATCAGGGAAGGGCAGGGACCTTCAGCACATGGGATCCCCAGGACCAACCATAACCCTGAACACAGCCTGAGAAAAATGAAATCATTTGTAAAGAAGATGTTCCTTGGATTATATACTTTTGTTATTTCTGGGAAGAGGAGCTTCTACTGGCTCTTTTTTCAACTCCTTGTGAGAAATAATGCAAGACCCAAAAAAGTGACAACGATCGATACGGCGCTGATGAGAAGTAGCTCCTTTTCATTGCTTGGGTGGAACAATTTAATTTTTGGACATGGATCAAGCAACCGTTACTCAGTATCTTAAACTCTTAATAAAAATAATGACTATTAAAAAAACATACTTTATGGCTACAGCTGCTGAGTGGTGGGTGAAAATCCTCTTCTTCCACATACTTCCTCTTAAAATATGTGATCTTGGATGTTGTTATAGGATTTGAAATTCCCCTGTAATGTGATCCTGTGGTAATAAATCAGATAGGACAAATGACATGCGGTTCGCCAGAGGTTCTCCAAACAAAATACTTTTCTTTCCTTTCCTTCTAGAAGATAACTTGGCTACGTATCTGTCTGTACATGTGGTGATTAAAAACAAACGCTTGTCTTAATAGTTGCTATCATACAGAATCCTGTGACCCGGGCCAGGCAAAGCTTTCTCGACAACCATAGAGGAAAATGACACATTTCAGCATTTACTAAATACTCAGATTCTTTTCACAGGCAAGCTCAAAAAGGAAGGAGTGTAGCAACTCTGAAATAATGTTAGTATTTATTCAAATTGCTTAATTAAATTCATGGTGCCATAACACCACTGTTCAAATACAGGGTGTCCCAAAAACGTATACACACTTTAACAGCTGATAGCTCAATTTTGAAAATGAAATGTATTTTAATAAATACTGCCTTTTATAATTATTCAAAGTGTGTGTGTACATTTTCAGGGGACACCCTGCATATACATACTAAATTGTAAGCACTAATAATTAAACTTTAAAGTATTATTGGCTCTGAGTAAGGAAAGAAATGATTACCTGTACATTGGAGTCACAATATTTCTTCTTTCAAAGTATAAAATTTTAAATTAAAATTTTGGGTACCTAAAGTCCTCTTTGCTCTCAAAAATGTAACATGTGAACCATGAATTCAAGTAGGGTCTAATTTTTAAACACCACAGCTGTTCATCCTTTTTAGCAAAACAGACTTCAGGGACACTTGTTTTACATTGTAAGGGGTTTTTTCCAATTGCTAGTGCCGCACAAAAATCCAAAGGAACTTACCTTAAAATATTAGAATACAGAATAAGAAAGAAAACATTTCTATTTTCTGAGCTTGGACTTTTTCCCCCTACAATACCAAAGCCAACTGCATGCTTAATAAAAAGAAGAGACAGAGCTGCTGGCCCAAAGTGCAGATTCCTTTTTGTCTCATGGGATGGGGATTTCATTGTCAAGCCCACGGGGGCTTGTCTAGCTCTCAGAGAACCATGCAGTTCTACAGCATAGAAAACCAAAACCCAAACTGAGTTTCAAAATCTGGTTTGGTTCTCTTAAAAAAGAAAAAAAATAGACACATGGCTTATACATGAAGCAGCAGCACATGTCTGGACTCAGATTTGAATGCAATTTAAATATCACCTCTGGTCTTGTCCCTGGAGGCCTGGGCTCACTTACGGGAGGTGCACAGGCCGCCTGGAAAGTCCCTGGAGCTGGGCTCAGCTCAGAGAGGCGAAGCGCCGCAGACACCACCTCCTCCCACCAGTCTGGCCTCAGAGGGCAGCAGGGGAAGGTCAAGAGCAGTACCTGCCAGCGGGGGGCCGGCTCCCCGGTCTCCCTGCAGAGGAGCCTGTGCTGGCCCTGGGGGGCTCGGGCCTCCGTAGCTGTCAGCCTCCCATAGTGTCTGGTACCCTGCAATTTCAGCAGCTCCTTCCGAGACAATGGGCTCGCAGAATCTATTCATGGACAGAACCAGAGTCATCTCTGACAGCCTCAGATCTGTAAAAACAGAAAACAGCCCTAAGCAAGAGGAAGCCAGGCGATAGCCTTGGCATCTTCATCCCTTGGCCTTGGGAAACTTCTACTTCATGGTCCTCTCCTTCACCCTGAAACATTTTATTGTTTTTTTCAAAGAGAACCTCAGCAAACTCCCAGCCTCTGCGTTCTGCAATCTGCATTACATGGGCGGATCTTTAAAATCCCATTTCATATTGTTCTCAGATTCCCCTCAGCCCTCTTCAAGACAGCTGCTTTGCCTCCTAAACACATTTTCCTTCTGACCTCACCGCAGAAAATGTACCGCTAGGAGGCAAGGCCAAAACCCTTGCGCTTCCTTCCTATTAATAAGGCAAAATCAATTTTCCAGCCAATCCCCCGAGAGTCTCCTTTGATGAAATCCGCTAATCAATCAAAAGAAAAGGGCAGGGGAGGCAGAAAGCTCCACCGGAATCCCTATTGATGGTCTCAGGTTCGGCTGTTCCGCTGCCCCCTCCTCCTCTCGTTTCCGCAGGGCCAGTTCCTCTACAACATTCTGGGGCTCCCTCCACTTTCTTCTCCCAAAGCGAAGCAGACAGAGACACACTTGGTAGTTGTTTCCACCAGCCCTGATCGGCCTGAACTGGATCTGCCTCCAGTCAAAACACTGAGAGATGAAGACAGAAAATTGGCTCCAGTTTCAAGCCGTGAGTTGCAGTCCCACAGGAGCCAAGCACAACATCAACGGAGCAGGCAGAATATTAAACAGGAGCCAGGGCTTCGGGGCCAGAGGCAGCCGACGACTCCTTACACTGCAAAGCCCAGACACAAGGCAGGAACTTTCCAAGAGGCAACACACCACTGCCCTTCTCTCCAGTTCACGTCCTTCCCCAGGGCCTCCAGGGAGACGGCGAGCCTCTTTGCTCTGTGATGAGCCCTGGGTTCCTCCATAACTCAGGTGTGTGTGTGTTGGGGGGGGTCATTTCCACGGGGGCTCAGTGTCTTCACTTGGTCCCAAGTAGGGCTCAAGGTAGGGTCAAGAGTGAGTTCAAGGAAGAAAAGGGTCTGATACTGAAGTAAAAAGACCCAGGGGCCACAGATCAGTGGTCACAGCAGTGCACCCTCCTCGGTGGCTTACTGAGTGCCAGTTCCTTTAGGAGAGCCACACCTCCACAATCTCACTTTGCAGCTTAAAGAACTGTCACAAAGAGTGATGTCAGGCCTGCTTTCTGCACATTGACTGTCTTTCAAACATGCATGAAGGGTCTAGTTCTTGCTCTCTTCTCCAAATTACACATCTTACAGTGTTTGGGGGAAAGGGTGAATCTCCCATTGTCTCCTGGGAGACTATTATTACCTACATGTTGTAACAAGGGTCCACTTCCAGGTAAAAAGACACCAGGGGCAGGGAAAATAGCTTCATTAAAGTGACAATGTCCCTCTGGCTAGCAGAGCAGCTCTTGGCAGCAGTGACTCCATCATTCAGCCAGGTTTCTCTTTGAAATCCTAAATTCCATCCCAACCTCACTGAAGGAAGCAAAGCCTCCTGACAGACAAGGGAGGTGTCCAGGTCAGGGACTGGAATGAGACCCATCTGACTTGGGCTTCTAAACCACCTACCTCATCTCTTTCCAAATGCCCTCCAAAGAGGCAGCAGCTAGGGCTTATTAGAAAATCTTATTACAAAAGGAAAAAAAGAAGTTCAATGGATTCTCTAAAAAGAAATGGTGGGACATGTCATTAATTTTGCTCTTTGAGTCATCAACGAAAAAAATCTAGACTACATTGACTTAACAAACTACACCATTCTGTCTGTCACCACCTCAAACTCGGCATCCAAACAAGTTATCAAACCTCATGATAATTTATTCCCTGGAAGACTCTCATGAAATGGTCCAAACTGAAATTCTTAACCTATTTTCAGACCATTGCATCAGGAAGTGCTATTGCCATGCACATATGAATTACATAGCTTTTTCTGATGCAGTAGTCCTCTCTTAGTGACTGCAACAATATTTTCCAGTTTGAAATTTACCCTCCCTTTTGTGCTGGATTCTGGGAATAAAATCCAAGCTTCGTGCTTAGGAAGAACTTTGATTACATCTAAACCAAAGCAGGTTGACAAACCCATGTCCCTTAAGAAAGGAAAGTATTTGCAGGCCCTGAGCAGCAATTACCTTTGTTTAATAGGATATTATGTGGGCCCTGTGCTGTTTTATGTCAGTTAGAGTTTGTTTATATTTTAAGGACTTATTGTTGTACCTTTTTGGGTTGTTAAGGATTTCAGTGTTTCTATTTGTTGGTATTGTTTCCAGTACATAAAATTCTATCATTATGCATTTGAACTTGAAACATGAACTTGAAACTCAGCAGAATTGTTTTTATATTGGCTGTTGAGGTTTTTTTCCCTTTATGATACCTAATTTCAGCAAGTTTTTCTTTTCTGAATTGAAAACTTTTACACACAAAATCCTAACCTGGAGAGGCTGAGTTCCACAGCAACTGAGTCTTTCTAGTCTATCTAGAATTTACAGTCGAGGATGTTAACAATGAAGAAGGCAAGTTTAAGGCTCATGAAGAATTGGAGTGTGCAGCGCTAAGCACCAACGTTTCACGTGACTCTTTACTCGTGTTATATGTACAGATCCAAACTGTCATTATTCTCTGTGTGATGACATTTACATATAATTCTACTGCCGAATTCAGAAGTCTAAATCCACAAATTTATGTGCCGTTAATATTAAAGATAGCCACCCAGATGTACATTAATGGCAAAATTTGCTTAACATGAGAGGTGAGTGGATTTAAAAAAAAAGGTGTTCAAAAAACAAAAACAAAACAAAAGAAGGGTGTTCAAGTGTGTTTTGTCTGTACATGGGTTTAAAAAAAAATTAAAAGGCTCTAACCTTTTATCCTCAGGCTCCTGCACATCTGTTTTGGGAGCCAAGTGGATGCAGGGAATGACCCCTCAAGCATCCCCAGAAGGCTGAGGGCTAAAATGTCAAGCTTTTCCAGCAAATGCTCACAGTAAAGTTACCAGGCATCTCTATACAGTTTGGTTTTTCCAGATGAGTTGGGCTTCCCCCACCCCCCCTCGGAGCCATTATGATGCTAATAGGAGTGGCTGGCACGCAGAACAGGGTAGCTACAGATTCAGTGGCACCTTGAATCTAACTGAGGCCTCAGGTCATTCTTTGCCACCCCTCTCCCATCTGTCATTAGAAATTAGAGAACGTTTCATTAGGAACATTAAGAGCAGTTAGCGGTCTGATTCCAATACTGAGAAGCAGGGTATTAAAGGGCTGATATTTTCAAAGCCCTGGCACTGCCAGTCTTAAACGCCCTGCCCAGGTGGAACCAAGCCCAGACCCCGGCATTGTCCCTAATAAATCTCAACAGTTCAGCCAGCCCTTGGTGGCGGTGGGGGAATAAAAGCCTTCTGCATAAACAGACGCCGCTCTCCTGCCAGTCCTCGCAGTACACCTGTCTGCCCTGCGAAGTGCACGTCTCAGCTGTAGCTCCCAGAGCCAGAGCTTCAGGTCAGGTCCTGGTGCTGGGGACGCGGGTCCTGGGCCTGAGGAAGGGGGTGGGAGGTGGGGACAGCGAGGGTGCCCGGGTGTCCAAGCCAGGCGCCAGGTCTTCCCATCCCAGGCCCAAGCCTGGGGTCGGAGCCATCCCTGCAGGCTGGCAGCAGCCATCAAGCCCCGGCTCCCAAACAGGACCCCCCCCCCCCGCCCCGGGGTCGGTGCCTAAGCCTCGGTGCCCCCCGCGGGGCCGCGAGCACGCAGCCCTGCCCGCCACCGGCCGCGGGAGAAAGTAAACACCGCCCCAAGTGTCTGGGAACAAAGGCAAGTTGTCTTTCCACGGTGCCCGAGTCCTGCGCCCGTCCTGAAGAATAAAAGCTATTATTATTCTTTCTTTCTTTTCTTCTCCCCCCCCTTTTTTTTTAAAAAAAAAAAATCAAGTTTCCTTCTAAGGGAAATAAACACCAAAGGTAGGATTCCAAGGAAATGACTCAGGGCGGCTGGCTGGGCCCCGGCGAGGCTGGCCCGGTGGGCGCCCCAGCCCGGCCCCCGGCCCCCGGCCCCCGGCCCCCGGCCCCCGGCCGAGCCCACTCGGAGCCCGCGGCTGCCGGCGCGCCCGGGCTGCGGGGACACGGCCGCCTCTGCCGCCCCAGCCGGACACTCGGGAAAGTTGCGAGGGCCGAGGAGGCGGGAGGGGAGGAAGGAGGAGAGGGGCGGAGGCGTGGACCCGGCGGGCAGCAGCCGAGCCCGCCGGGGAGGTGAGCTGAGGACAGGGCGCCGCCGCCCGCAGCGCCGCTCGGCTCGGCTCGGCTGCCGGGGAGGAGAGTGCGGGGGCGGAGGTGGCGGGGGACAGAAGGTGTCAGCTCCTGCAGCTATTCCTTTTTCTTGCAAACGCGCGCTCCTGGCATCCACCATCCCTGCCCTCCCCACCTGCCAGGCGCAGCGGCGTCCAGACCTGGGGGCATCCCCCCTACTGACCGGTCCCCTAGGATCAGGGTACTAAGCGGCCACCCAGGACCCCGAGGTCTCGCCAGAGCTGCGGCCTCCCCCTGCCCCTGGTCGCGGCTCGGCGCGCGCGGGCGGCCCCGGGAGCAGCCCGGGAGGCGGCGGCTCACGCCCGGGGAAAGGCGCGCTCCAGCCCCGCCAGCAGCCCGTGCCGCCTCCGCGCCCCGCTGCGCCCCGGTCCCGCTCGGGCCTGAGCGAAACCACTCGGGGACCCCGGCGCAGCCCGGGCGCGGGGAGGGCGCGCGGAGGCCGCGTGGGCGCCCGTCCTTGGGAGCCGCCGCCCGGGCGCTCGGCCTTGGCCCTGCCGCCCACGCCCAGCCCGGCGCTTACCGCGGGGTCAGCCGGGCGGCGGCGGCCGCAGCGCTCCAGCCGCTGCTCGTCCGCTCGGGGCTCGGCGCCAGCCCGGCGGCCGGTGCACAGTCGCGCGGGTCCCGCCCGGCGGCCCGGTCGGCGGTGGCCGCTGGTGAGCGGCGGGCGAGGGTCCGGGCAGGTCCCGCCGCCGCGACTGGGACGCCGCGCCGCCGTCGCTGCAGACGGTTATGGTAATGAGCGGCTCTGTCTAGCGAGGAGCGTGTGAAACCCGTCAATCCTGTTTGCCATTTCCCCGTGGATTTCCGAGGAGAGGTTGTGCAGGATGCCCCCAGGGCGAGAGAGGGAACATGACAAGCGCGCCCGCTCTCCCTCCCTCCCTCCGCTCCCGCCGCCGCCGCTCCTCCGGCAGCACACGGGGCGCCTTCCCCTCACCCCCACCCCAGCCCGCCCCCTGCCTCCTTCCCGCCCTCTCTCCCCCTCCCTCCCCTCCCCTCCCGGTGCCCGGGGACACGCGGGCCCAGCTCCAGCCCGCAGCCCAGACCCCACGCGCTCCCGGCTCCCGCCCTAGCCCTGGGGGCTCGGTTCCAGCTGAATAATGTATTCACTGGGCAACCTTCTGAGATGTCTCCCCCCCCCTTTTTTTTTTATTTGGTTTAGTTTTGTTGTTGTGTATGCGTGTGATTAAAAAAAAAAAAAATCTGTGCTTTCCCACCCTTTGCAAAAGACTTTCTTCTCCTTTGCCACAGCAAACGGAGATGAGAAACAGATGTCTTTGCAGGACCGCGCAGCTCTTCCCCCCTCGCCGGCCGCCCCCGCCCGGTCCCCTCCCGAGCTGCATGTGTATAAAAAAGCAACCTTGGTCTTGCTGCAACTCCAATTGGCAACACTTTCTGGCTGGGGAGCCTCCAGGGAAAAGCTCCAGGAAATAAAAAAGTAGTAAAGGAGGTTGTCCTTGGTCAAGAGAATGTAATTTAAACCACCCCGGAATCACATTATTTTGCAAATAGTAATTTTCCCCTATATTGGGCTCAATTGGAGTTTGTTTTTTTTGAAACATTAATTCATAACTTCTGTCTAGGGACCCCTCCGGAGTGGAGATGGGTCATTTCAGGTGTAATGAATGCAGAGGCTTGGAAGGCATAGACCTAATAAAATCAGGGGGAAAGCACCTGCACAAAAGTGTTACAAAGACTATAATGTTTGTTTACTGCTACTATGCCAGATGTGCTAAATATAACACTTCTTTAAAACAGTGATCCTCCGACTGTGAAAAACCAAACCCCTGGCTGCCTGGCTCCCTAGGAATCAAGGAGAGGCACAGACTTGAAAATCAGGGAGGAAAGGAGCAAGATCGAGCATGAGGATTAGCATCTGCAAATTGAACTCTATCTAATTTGCATGTTTATTTCTTAGAATTGTAATTAAATTTGTGTAATAAATGTTTTCCATTTCATTTGTACACTTAAAATTTGGGTGACTGACATACAGTTAAGTGAATTTCTTTCTTTCTTTTTTTTTTTTTTAAAGCAAATGTAGTTTATTCAATAAAGCAGCAAACAAATATTAACCATAATTAGAACTAATCTGCTTTGAAGGTATTTTTGTTGAACTTTGTACATTAAAGTCTCTCAGAGGTTTCAAGGGTATTAGGAAGCTGAGAGAAGGCAATTATGCTGAAAACAGACCAACTCAACAGACTTCCAGGAGCAGTATTTAATTTTTTCCAAAAGACATTTCAGGGTTGCATGCCTAAAATTGGGAAAGGGCATTCATCTTGGCTTTTTTCTGAATCATATTAAATTGCATTGGCTCAGGCATGATATAGGGCATTCTAATGATAATTTAAGACTTGTAAAGATGCCATTTTGTGCA
The DNA here is from genome assembly GCF_964146895.1 of Miniopterus schreibersii. Classification (NCBI taxonomy): domain Eukaryota; kingdom Metazoa; phylum Chordata; class Mammalia; order Chiroptera; family Miniopteridae; genus Miniopterus; species Miniopterus schreibersii. The sequence continues at coordinate 27,316,967 of NC_138119.1, forward strand.
ATCAATGGGTGTTGCATGCCCAGATTACGGGTAGAATATAATTTTCACTTGGGGGAGGGGGGCAGGGAAATGCACAAGGGCATTTAGAGCAGTGCAAGGACTTGAAAATCTAAATCTATCAAAAAGTGGTTAGTGCTTAACTCAAATGAAGAACTAGATGTGAGGGCTTGGAGGCATGGCTTATTATTGTTTTTATCTCCCTATATTAAAGTTTTATAGCATTTAAAGGACTGTGGGGAAATCCCCACATACACTTGGCTGTGTCAAAATACATAAAACCAAAAGGAGTAAATTAAGCATAAAATTGAGAAATAACATGAGACAAAGTATCAGCATGGGTTGCATTGGCATCTTTGGAGCGTTGGCTCTGAGAAATGAGCCTTCTGGGAAATTGGCATTGCCCTTGGGAGGGGAGGGCGCTTGGCTTTAATGATACAACCAAATGACACCACAACACAAGTATGAAATCACTGTACTTCACAGCACCCCTTGTGGTTCTAAGTATGAACTTGATCCTGTCCTAGGCAGACACGTTATGTTAGTATGTTTTACTGACAGCTTTTCCTGCCTTACCTTTAATTTCAAGCTTAATGTTTTCTGAGATTCAGTGCCCAGTTGTCGGACAACGTGAACCAATGTCTACAAGTAGAAAAGGCAGGCAAACAAACGTCCATGGAGTGAAAAACATTATTTAAAAACTTAAAAGAAAAGACCTAATGATAAATCAATCATGAAATATTTGGAATGAGCTAATGTAATTTATAATGAGTTGGAATATTCAACCCAAGAACTATGAAGTCATCACTTTGGGGGTGTGTGTGTGTGTGTGTGTGTGTGTATGAAGTTCCAAGATAGAAATTAGATTATGAAACTGAAAATACCTTGAGCTGCAAATTCAGTGAAGGCAGTGATTGTTTTTCTTCAGTTAACAAAGAGAGTGTCAGACTCAAAACTGCTGAAACCTATTTCACAAAAAGTTTCTGTCATTTGAAAGGGGGGAATCTCTCAAGTAGAATTGGACTAATTCAGATTGCTGTGGATACAAGGCTCATTTAAATTAGTAAAACGTCTGAGTTACTGGCTTTTAAAATAAAGTACAACCTATTTACAACAAAAGAGGCATCTATATTTAATTGTTCAAACAACTCTTCCCCCGTTCTCAAGACTTTCTCATCCCATGGCTCCACTGAAACTGTTACTGTCACTGTCACCAATGACCTTCACATTGCTAAGTTGGAAGTCTTTTCTTGGCTCGCGTTTTCCTTGACCTGTAAGCAGCACATGATCAGGTTGATAACTCCCCTTTCCTTGAAACATCTTTTATTCTACTTCCAGGAAAACATACTCACCTGGTTTGCCCCCTACCTTACTGGTTCTTTCTTCTCCGTCTCCTTTGCTGGTCCCTTGCCTTCTCTATGACCTTGGAATGTTTGAGTGCCTCCAGCTCAGTCCTTGAACCTGTCTCTTCCATTTAGCCACTCTCTTGTGGATCTCATGCAGTTTCACGGCTCAAATACCGTCTTTATTCTGACTCCCAAATTGAGATCTCCAGCCCAGACCTCTCTCCCAACCCCCAGATTCCACTCAGATGTTTCTTAGGTGTCACAAGCTTTACAGATCCAAACCTACCCCCTGATTTTCGCTCTCCCCCAACTGTGCCACTCTTAATATTCTCCATTCCAGTTAATGAACCACACTATTTTTTTCAGTTGCTCATGCAAAAGAATTTTGGAGTAATCCCTGACTCTTTTTTTCCTCCTTTATGTCCTATATCAAACACATCGGCAAATCCTTCAGTCTCTACTTTTAACATTTTTCTAGACTCTGATCACTTATCCCTACTGCCACCGCCCTGTTCAAGCCACCATCATCTCTTGCCTGGGATGTTTGCGGTAGCCTCCAAGCTGGCCTTCCCGCTTTAGTCTTTGGCCCTTATTACAGTTCAGTCTCAACAGCCGATGATGTCCATTTTTGCTAAGACTCTTCTAAGGCTCCCATTTCACTCAGTGTAAAAGCCAAATCCTTACAATGGATTACACAGGCAGGCAGTCTCCCTTTACTTCTCTGACCTGTCTCTGTCTCCAGCTACTCTGGCTTCAATGTGTCAGGCATGTACTTACCTCAGGGCACTTGTACTGGCTGTTCCTTTTGCCTGGAATGCTTTTCCCAGAAAGCTGCACATACCGATACTTCACCTCTTCCAAGCCTTCGCTCGCCCTTTTAACAAGGCCTGACCACTGTGCCTAACATTCTAACACTTCCTCTACATATCTTATTTTTATCCAAAGGATTTATCACCTCATAAACTCTATATTTTACATATTTATTCTATTTATTACTGTCTCCTCCCACTTCATGGACAAAGTAAGGTCCATAAGGGCAGAGATTTTTGTCCTTTATATCCACTCCTACATTTCCAGCACCTAGCACAGTGTCTGGCACACTGAAAGCACTCAACAAATATGGGTTGATTGATCGAGCAATTGACCACAACAGTTACTTTCCCATATGTACATAAACATGAACAGGCTACTGGAGCTCCTCTAGCTAGTCTAGCATATGTAGAGTAGTAAAACAGGCAGTTCATTTCATCATCAACTCATTTGTTTCTTCTAGAATTCTCTGGCCCAGTGCTCTTGACCTGACCTGGGGTATTCTAGGACCTGAAGACATTCCCAAGATCCTCAGGTACCCGATGGTTTCATGCTGCCTTCCGGCCGGAGAGTCCACAATTCCATCCAGGTGGATGCTGGTGCTCTGGACCAACTCCCCTTTTCCCCAAGGCAGGTTTCCATGTATTGCCAATTTGCTTGTCCGAAGCTATAGCCTTAAAATTACAGCGTGTGTAAAGCTGCTTTTCAGGACCCAGGAATGTCACTTCTGGGCAAAGCCACCCTTTCAGAAGCTAGGAACTCCCCCACTGTCTATCGCCTCATCCTTCAAAACTCACTCAATAACACTTTAAGAATTGTGTGGATTTTATGTGCAAGCATGGAGCTAGGCACTGCAGGGGAAGGAGAGATGAGTAAGACCCTCTTCCAAGATTTATGGAGTTGTCAATAGCATGAAAAGACAAGCATAGAACTAATGGTGCCCCTTAGGAATTCGGGGCATAGTAGATGCCCTGGGAGTTCGGGGGGGGGGGGGGGGGACAGATCACATTAAACTGAAGGGAGCCAGAAAGGTTGACCTAAGAAAGTGGAATCTGAGTTGAAGGATAGGTAGGCTTTCAGCGGGTGAAAATGGGGTGAAGAGTATTTGAGGTAGAGGAAACCATTTGAGGCACATAGGTTGGGAAGCAAAGGGCATCTTTAGAGAACAGTGAGTGTTCCAGCTTTGCTAAATTAAGGTATGTGAAAGAAGGGAGGGGAGGCCATATGATGATCCACATTTAAAAACAAGGTGAGCTTGATTTTCATTTAAGCAATGGGGAGCATTAGAGGTTTCTGAGCTGGAGAATGGCACGAGCAAAGCCGAGCTTTGGGAAGAGTAATGAGCAATGGAGAGCGGTGCTGGGAAGGTCTGTCGGCAGGCTAGGCGGAGGGAGATGCTGGCCTGGGTCCGAGTGGTGGCCACTCGGGTTCCCACCTGAGTTCCTGTGTGGCTGAGTGAACCCACAGCAAATGAGAAGAGGCAAGTCTGAAGGGAACATACTCTGTCGGTTCTGGTTGTGCTGAGGGTGAGATGTTCATACAACAGACAGATGGAGATGTCCAATAGACGGCTGAAGTCTGGGCTCACTGAATATAAATTTAAAAGAAAATTATAAAAATTTAGGATTATTTCAATAACTATCGAGATTGAAGTCTTAGGCCTTAATGAAATAGGTGAAGACATTACTGAGAATTTAAAAGTGAAGGGCTTAGGCCAGGGCCTTGAAGAATCTGATTAATCCACTTACTGAGAGGTGAAAATAACTTTTTGGCTCAATGTCTGACCTCTTTCAGGGATATTTCTATTTAATGGTGTACAAAGACCTTTTTGGCTTAAATTTGAAAGCAGAAATTTGGGATGGGGTGGTGGGTTTGGGTAGCGGGCAGTCTCTCTTAACTATCCTGCATCACAAAACAGAAGTGGTTATGTGCTGTGCTTCCTTGTGTGGCTTAATCTACTGATTTAGCACCACAGGTGGAAAGGGATTTGATATTTCATCAGAGAATCCCGAAGTAATCCCCACAAAGATGTAAATCATTGATAATGAGCTTGGAGTGTTATCTCTCTCTGGGATATTTGTATTTTAGTAAGAGTCTCCTAAATGCCACAAAATTTTAATCAAATAAGTTAATAATTAATGACATGATTTTAGATGTAATACAAATCAATATGTATTCTTTCTGAATGGAAACCACACAACCTATATGGTCCCTTGCTCAGGTTACTATTTTGGAGGACCTATATTAGTGAATAAGAAGAACTGTTTACAGTAAACCAATTATTTATAAAGAGATGTTCTCCTAACATACTTGGTTTTAATTTTTGAAATTAAAAATTTCTATTGAAATAATTTTAATGTCATTATATCAAGAAGCAATCAGTAAATGACTAATAGTTGCACTGGCACACAGAGAATTAATTCAACCTGGTTCTTGCAGGAGCTGGAATATTTGTAGGCTTCGGCAGTATTTTCTTGGCCTCAACCTTTGCCTTATATATATGTAATTTCTGTAAGTCTTTTCATCTCAGTGGATAGCTATTCTATTTTTTGTTTTTTGAATTGTTTAAAAGATTAAAGCCTCAAAGAAGAGTTTGAATAGCTGACAAAGGCAAGAATATAATCTGAATCAGTAAAAATTTTAAGCTATATAAAATTATAGAGATTTAAATGCAATTTTAATTATATTTATTAAATACTATTCAATTTAAGTAGTAGACTCTCTCTGTACTAAAATTATCAGTATTGAGTTTAAGTAAAATGTGTGTACTTTACACAAGCATGTTTGATGTTCATGGGTCAAACATTTTTTTTAATCTTCACCCGCGGATATGTTATTTTGAGAGAGACAGAGGTGGGGAGGAGGCACTGATCTGAGAGGAACATTGATGGGTTGCCTCCGATGTATTTGATCAGACCTGGGATGAAACCTGAAACCTGAGTGTGTGCCTTGACTGGACTCGAACTCGCAACCTTTGGTGTACAGGTTGACACTCCAAATAACCACGCCACCGGGCCAGGGCTCATAGGTCAAACGTTTTCCACTAGAGGCCTAGAAAGCACGTGCGTACTGTGAAGGCCTAGAGCTCTGATGCGGATGGAAACAGGGAACCACAGCGCGGTCATCCTCTCCATCGGTGCGCACTGGCCTTGACGCCGAGCTGTGCCGTGTACCGGCCACGCACGGAACGCCAGCGAGTACACGGGCTGCCCTAGTGACTCGTGTCGGCAAAGGGGACACGGAATCATGCTTGATGGGGACACCCGAAGACAAGTTCATCCTGGAGCATTTCATTGTGTATTACTATCTTCTGAGGGGTGTAGAATGTGTAGGCAAAGCGAAGCTCATAACAAAAATTGCTTATGCCTTCAGGAAGATGTATTTATTTTCAACAATGAAGTGGAAACGCTTATAATTGGGGGGGAGGGAAGGAAGAAGGGGGGAGGGAGGAAAGAAAGAGAGAGAGAGAGAGAGAGACCTGCAGCAGACATCACCTGAGCGGGAAATTACACAGCCCGCACACACACACACACACACACACACACACACACACGCTCTGCACACACACGCACAGAATTCATCTCTGACAATTTAATTGTTTAATGGTAGGACTAACAAGGAATCCTTTCTGAAGTAATGGCATATAAAGGCTTCCCGGTGAAGTTAATATTCCTGCTCAGTTGATGGGTGTTCCCCATTTGTGCAGCTCTCCCTGACAGACTCCCGGGCGCGCTGGGGGAGGCAGGGGGCGGCCGTGTCTGCCTTCACCAGCAAAATCTGGAGAACGCCTTAGCCTGTGACCTTAGCCATTAAAGCAATAAATCTGAGGCCGCGGTTGGCACCGACGCGGCTGCTCCCATCGCTTGTAATGTGTTGGCTCGCAGTCCCGGGATCTGGTCTTCCTGGCCCAGAGGCTGGCTGTTTTGAGCAGACTCCTTGCTGCATAGTTGTCTGTTTCTTCTTAGTTCCCTGGAACAGGGGTTTGGCAGCCATTCGTGCTGAGGTTTCAGGACTTCACTTGGACCAGTCTCCTAGGTAATGAAATGTACAGTGCATCAGGCGCAGGGTCCGAATTCCCCTCTGAGCTGCAGCCTCTCCTCCGCATATTTCCACCCGGTTCAGCCCTGCCCGTGTCTGTGCCTTAATTGGGTCCCTGGGTGGCGGGCCTGGTGCAGCGCACACAGTGGATGATCCGAGGAAGAAGACGTGGCTCAAGAAACGTAAAGTTCTCCAACCAGACCCAAATGTTCTCATTTTGAAGTTTCCATTCTTAAATCAAATAATTATTGATTTAAGAATGGAACATTTATTACTCTGGTTACTTGGCTTTGAAAAAAGAGTTTCGTTGCCTGCCCTGGAGAAACCCAGCAGCGGTGCTGGGGATAGAACTTGACCACAACAGAGACGCTGCTGCGTGCGGAGCGTGGTTCCCCCGGGCTCCCATGCCGTCTGCTCCTCTCGCGGAGCTCTGTCTGCGCCTCTCAGTCTAGGAAAAGGCTTAGTAGGCAGAGTTGAAAATGATGGGCTATTTTTAACACAAGCTTTATTTTATATCCCACAGTTCTGGTTCTTTCTTCTATTATCATTACTTATTCATAGACTTTTATCCCCAAATATCATTACCCTTTACAGTAATAGGATCAGCAAAGCAACCACTTAAAACCAAACAAACAAATGCAGAAACATTTCCCTCCTCTCTCCAGCTCTCTGCTGCTCTCTAAGGGGGGGTCCTTACCAATCACTAAGAAGTTCTGCTGCTTCAGAAACACCAGGGGAGTAGGATATGAAGGCGCAGGCAGGCTGGGGGAAGAGAAAGGCGGTAAGGAAATTTAAAAACAAAACAAAAGAGTGAAGGAAAGTGGGAAGGTGGAAGTGTGCGTTCCCTAAATTTGGTTTCAGCAGAGAAAAATCCATGTAAAAACAGACTCCATGAGAGTGACTCTGCAGTGAGGTCAAGTCATTGGTTCCTGTATAGTAACAATACCTAGTGTACTCAGGCCAGATGCTTTCTGTGTGTTCCTTTGTACGACTTTTAATAGTGGGTACGATTATTCCCATTTTGCAGTTAAGGAAATTGAGGCTTAGAAAGCCTAAGTGGCTGGTCTAACGTTGTATGCCTCAATTGGGTGGACCTGGCACATAAACTTGGGCCATATCAGTCCACAAACTGTGTTCACAGCCACTACGTCTTTTTCATATTGACCCCCACCATGTTATATCACCTTATATTTTGTTCAGCTGTTTGTCTCTCCACTCATATATTTATTTACGGATACATCTTGTTCCAGAAATTATTTAGGATGGGGTAAATGCCTTGGAGCTCTGCACATAAAAAAAGCATTTAGGACATTCTACTAATTTGTTGACTGAGCTGTAGAATATCAGTTGTCAAGAGTTCAGAACTATTTCACTGTGGAGTCCTTGCTTTTTTTTCTCTTTAAAAGTCAGCCAGAAACCCATCTGTGCAGGATGGCTTGGGCCCAGAGACTGGACTAACCTCCCCACATCTCTCCTAGATCCACACTTCTATTAAGGGTAGATTACCCTGCTTTCTGGGAATGATTTTTCTCTTCAGTAATTAATTACAGAAATGTAAAAGGTGAATTGGCAGGAGGAAAAAAAAGAGTAACTATTGTGAAGGAACCGGGCAGACACTACCTCAGCCAGGTGAACCAGGTCAACACCAACAGTACTGAGTCACGTGGGTGCCATATACTCTTGATAAGATGTATTGAAAATGGCACTTGACCTCTGAGGCCTTCCTCCCCCAAACCCATAACTTCAGTCTAGTCATGAGGAAGACATCAGCTAAATCCCAATCGAGGAACATTCTACAAAACACCTCACCAGACTCCTAAAAACTGTCAAGGTCATAAAACACAAGCAAAGTCTGAGAAACTGTCACAGTTAAGAGGAGCCCAAGGGGTGGGCTAATTGTAATATGGGAGCCTGGAACAGAAAAAGGACATTAAGTGGAAACTAAGGAAAACCTACTAAAGTATGACTTTAGCTAATTATAATGTATCAGCATTGGTTCACTAATTGTAACAAACATACCAGACTAATATCAGATGTTAATAACAGGGGAAACTAAGTGCAGGATATATGGGAACTCTCTGTATTATCGTCTCAATTTTTCTGTAAATCTAAAACTGTTCTCAAAAATAAAGTCTATAAAATACTTACATACACACACATGAATTGACCAAGATTACTGAGAGAATCAGTGGCATGACTAGAAGTAGAATATATGTCCCTGTCTTGAAGGCCTAATCCAATAATCAAGATGAATAGCGTTTTCTAGAATAATGCAATTTTGTTTTCCGTTGATCTCTGGGTTTTTCTGACCGCTTTTTGAATATCTAACGACAGGATCAAACTGCTGAGGAAGGGTGCACTCAGTTCCTGTTCTCAGCAGATGGTCCTTATTGAATGAATAAATGCCATTTATTCAAAATTCACTTACGGAGCTTTCTCGCTCTAGGATGTCTCAGCTTGGGTTCCAGGCCTCTCAGTGAGGACACCCTGCGCCTCAGCCCAATATCAACCCCTCAAGGTCAGTCTGGTTCTTCAGGACCCAGCAAGAGTCTCTGAATCACTCCAGAAACTGATCAAACAATTACTTTAATTCAAAGCTCTAATGCCACCTTCTGTTTGGATTTCTGTTTATTGGGAACTCCCAATGTCTTATATGTTGCAATGCCAGTGACTTGGTAACCAACAGAAATCACAGATATTTGCATATCACATTACAGTTGTAGATATTTCAAAATATCACTTACATTCATCACTACTTTGGAATTGTGGCAGTTAATAGATTTGCTACTGTGTCTTAATATTTAATGGCATTAATAAAGAAGCATATGTATACTGCATCAAACATTAAGTATTTTGATATTTGTGTTTTCATATAATTGGTTTCCTTTGTACTGCTATGGTGCTTTAAAAAAATACAATTGTAAGCATTTTTCTGAGAAGGGGTCCAAAGGCTTCTGCAGATTACCAAAGAGTGAGCTCATGGCACAAAAAGCTTAAGAGCCCTTGATGCAGTGGAAAGAACACTGAACCAGGAGTCACGAATCCTAAATTGTGTAATCTCTGTCAAATTCCTTGACATCTACTTTTCTCATTTTTCTCACCAGTGCCCATCTAGAAAATAAAAATAAAAATCTGAGCAGATCAAATCAGAAAGCACATAAGGAAATGCCTGTGAATTCAAAGCCACATAAGTTTAAGGAATCACTGTTATTATTTGCTATGTTTGGCTGTTAGACAAAAATGACTTTTTACCAAGGTTTTAAATGCAGTTCACTGCTAAGAATATTTCTCACCCAATGATTTAGGCCATGCTTACATGAGCAAAATGAAATAGAAAATTGAATCAATTCTCTGGGCAATAATTCATGTTAATAGGCCCTACATTTGCCTGCAACATCCAGATAATAATAGAAAATGTGTTTTTAACTTGGATTATCAGCATAGCTATATCAAAGTTCTCAACTCTACCTTGAATGTATACGTTCAAGTGCCAGGATTGAGGTTCTTAATACTAAGAGGAATAGAATTATTTTCTGCCCCCTGTTTTAAAGATACTCCAGATGTGCACACTGAAGTAGCCCATGTGTTCTAGGGACATCCGTGGTTTACTGTGTGCGTCTAGACACATACATAGCATTGATTGAAAATTTCTTCTGTGTTAAATAAACATTTTCCAATTCCACTTGTATTCACAGATTCCTAAACCACCCGAACTTCTATGTAATACATATGTCTTAAGACAGTGTTGTCCAGTTAGAACCTCAGCAGTTTGCCAGTAGGGAACATTTTAAATGGAAAGGCAGGCCAACTCTTGCCTTATAGTGTATAGATCCTATGCGATCTATACACAACTATGTGCATCCATTTTTCAAGAAAACTTACAAACCAAATGCAAATGGAAAGGACTTTAGTTAGAAAATAAAAAAAGCATGTGACTGGAAAATCTTAGTGACTCTGAGCCCTTCCACTCTCTGATACAAAAGTAAATTTATGCACTCAGCCCAAAGAAATCAGTAATTACATTTTCTTTCTCTGCTATCCCCCCCCATAACTTTTGTATACAACTATACAAACGTAACTCAAGAGGAATTTAATTCAATTGATGATGCAATTATGTTAGAAGATATACCATAACTAAATGGACGCCCTGGGAAAGATTTGCAGCAAAAAAATCATCTGGGGAACAGCTCATCACTTATAGAGAAAGCACGTTATACACGATATCAGTTTGCCAGGGCTGCCATAAGGAAGGACCACCAACTGGGTGGCTTAAGCAACAGAAAATTATTTCCTCACAGTTGTGGAGCCTAGAAGTCTGAGATCTAGGTGCTGATAGGGTTGGTTCCTTCTGAGGGCCCTGAGAGAGAGTCTGTTCCATACCAAGCCCTTAGCTGCAGGTGGGTGGCTAGCACTCTGGTATTATTTGGCTGGGAGAAGCACCGCCCCCATCTCTGTCTTGGTCTTTACAAAGCCGTTCTCCCTGTGTGCGTCTCTATGTCGAAATTTTCCTTTTTTTTATAGGGACACCTACCATCTTGGATTAGGGTCCACCCTAATGACCTCATCTTAACTGATTATATCTGCAACGACCCGATTTCCAAATAAAGTCACATTCTGAGATACTGGGGGTTAAGATTTCACATGAATTCTTGGGGTACACAAGTCAGCCCCTAACACACATATTAAATGTTCAATATACAGTATATTTGACACACTGTATTGAAAGGTAATATGCCTGCAAAGAGCTATAGGGGCAAATACTTCTTGAAAGGAGGCCAGACAAGCTCTGATGACACTGTAACCATGTATATAATTCAGCAGCTAAATGAATCAAATCTCTATCCATCCTTAAAGTAACCTCACCCAAAAGTTCTTAATTTTTATTCTCAAGTACCTTCTAACATCGAAGAATGACCACATCTCCTGGGGTTGGAACCTTCCACCATCTTCTGTAACATAGGTAAGTTTTCTAAGACATCAAAGAAGCTTTAGCTGAGTTCCCCTTGGGTAAACTATTGTAAATGATAATAGGTCATTTTAAAAGCTCCTTTCATGGGCTGGGCACTATGCTAATTACTTCACAGGGATCTTCTCATTGTTTTTCCACAGTATGCAGTCCTATAATGCACATTATTTCATGGAGAGGTAATAGACATTTAAAGAAGACAAAGATCTTTTCGAAGGTTAGTCAGTGTTGGAGGCAGGATAGGAACCAAGATCTAGCCGTCCAAGTTCTTAATCCCTCTGCAGCGGTGCCTCTCTTGAGTCCCTCACCCCTTCCACCTGAACCCGCACCCTTTCTGAAGCCTCACCTCTGAATGTGAATGTAATGTCTTCTTCCTCAATTAAAGGCACTCAAACATCAGTAGCAATGGGGACTCTGAGTTCATTCTTTAAGGATAATCCGTGGAGTGCCCGAGGACCTTGCTGGTGACGGCTGTGTGCTCCTTGTGCCACACGGTTCCTTCTGCTTTGGGAGAATTGGTCAGTGGCCCCGAGGCCAAGCCCTGGCTGCTGGGAGAGCTGCAGAAGGCCCTGCAAGGGCTTGTGCTCTCCAGGAGATCCAGCAGGGTCTCCCCTCTAGACAAACTCGACGTTACAGATGGAATTCGGCTGCTGAGAACGTATGGGCCTACACAAAGTTTCACACGTTAAACTGGAATATTTATAGGTTGCTATGCCTTCTCCCTTTACCCACATTTCTCATTACTCCTTATTGACTAAATATGAAGTGTTGGAGGACTCACACTACCTGATTTCAAGAGTTACCATCAAGCCCTAGTAATCAGGACAGCGTGGTAGCTGGTGAAGGAAAAGCCATGTAAGTCAATGGAACAGAACAGAGTGCAGGAATGGACCCTCTTACGTGGGCCAGAGATTTTTGACAGAGGTGTAAAGGCTACTCAATGGAGAAAAGACAGTCTTTTCAAGAAATGGAGCTAGAAATTGGACACCCATAGGCAAAACAAAACAAAAAAACCCCACAAAAACAAAACTAAATAACACGGTGTGAAGAAAATGAAAAGAAAGCCACAGACTTGGAGAAAAAATTTGAAAAACGCATATCTCCTAACGCACTTGGTAACTATATTACATATACAAAGAACTTAAAAAAAGAAACCAATCCCAGAACTAGAGAAATGAATAACCCATTAAGAAAATAAGCAAAAGATTGAACATACACCACACCAAAGAAGATATACAAATGGGAAATAAGCCCAGTAAAGGACGCTCAACATTATTAGTCATTAGGGAAATGCAAATTAAAATCATAACGAGTTACCACGACACACCTATTAGAGTGGCTAACATAAAAAAAAACACAAAAAACCACAACAACATTTTTCAATATCAAGTGCAGGCAAGGATGCAAAGCAACTCAGCCTTTCATACGTTGCTGGTGGGAATGCAAAATGTTGCAGACCCTTTGGGAAACAGTTTAGGAGTTTTTAATAAAGTTAACATATACTTACCAGATGATCCAAATATCCCATGCTGAGACATCTACCCCAGAGAAATAAAAAGTTATGTTCACACACACACAAAGTGTATGCGAATGCTTAGAGCGGTTGTATTTATAATCGCCCCAAACTGGGAACAAAACAAACGGCCATTAGGTGGTGAGCGGCACAGCCACAGGAGGGGGCGCTGCTGGGCAAGAGGGAGGAACAGGCCGGGACACACGGCGGGGGAGAACCTCACAGGCATTCTGCTAAGCGGGAGAAGCCAGCCTGGCAAGGTGACACACGTAGGATTCCACTCACAGGACCTTCTCAAAGGCAAGACCACAGGGGACAGGATGGTGGCCCAGGAGGGCTGAAAGCGGGGAAAGACAAATACAGACTGTGGGGGAGGTTCTGGGGAGGGAGAGATGCCGTGTATATTGATGACAGTGGTGGCGCTTGTCGGAACTCATAGGCTCTACTCTGCTGGCTAAAAACGAATTCTCCTGCATGCAAATTATTCCTTAACGAACCTGAATGAACAGCCTATAGGACGACTTTCATCTTTAGCATTGTAAGATAGTAACCTAATGATTCCAGGTAGCCTTGTGATACGGAGGAAGCATCTCTTTTTTAACTAGCAAGTAATGCATATGAGAAAAGAAAGGTTACCAAACTTAGCTTGGATAGAAGATGCTCCCAATGGTAGAGTATCTCTTTAGCATAAATCTAAATAAAGCTCTTCTGGTCATATTTATAGGCATGCTCCCATTTTTTTTAACCCCCCTAATATAGCTGTTAGGAATGTGAAATCTTTCCCGTTTTCAACTATGAGCATTTTCCATTTAGGTGTTCTGGTGTGCGTGCAATATGAATCCTGTCGCATCACTTTATACCTTTTGTTGTTTCTGACGGCAGCATCTGCAAGTCATGTTTAATTTTGTTGGCCCGGAATGACAATGAAATGCTAAAATATATGTGTGTGTATATATTCTACTCACGCTCCACACTCTTACAGCAACAGAAGAGCCTAATGCACTCTGTCCTCTGAGGAAGCTCGTGGTAAAACAGGAGCAACATTATGAATAATTAAAAACATGATATTTACTCTGAGAGAAAGAAAACTCTTTGAAAAATCTCTGCTGGCAGGAAGCTTCCTAGTCAGGTACCGTATCCTTGTAAATAAATTGCCAGCCTTTCAGGTGTCAAGGGATCGTACAGTCAGAGAGTAACGCGATGAAGATGCTCAGCTTGATCAAGGTGAAGTTAACAATGAGGGTGGAGGTGCTTCCTGTTAATTCTTACCATTCCCCCTTGTTAGCTGGCAAGTTGGTACCGGGTGCTCAGTGTTGTGCCAGAGCTGGAGCCATAGGAAGATAGGAGAACCTTAGGCTGAAGGGTTCATTCCGACAGAGTCCATTTCAAATTATTCAGACCTTAGGCTATGAACTTAATTTGTCTTCATCATGGAGCTCCGGTTTCTTTTATGTGGTTGGCCTCTTGGCCTATACATTCTTTTATATATTATTACAGAAAAATCTACCTTCTAGGTAAGAAAGAAATGGTCGGTCAATCTGGCCTATCGATGGATATGGTAATCAGCTCGGGTTCAATAGACTTGGGATTCAGCTCTACTGTGACATTAACTAGCTGTGTGACTTTGGACAAGTGACTCAACCTATTTTTATTTTTATTGATTGATTTTAGAGAGGGAAGAAGGGATGGGGGAGAGACAGAGACATTGATTCGTTGTTACACTTATTTATGCATTCACTGGTTGCTTCTCTTTTGTGCCCTGACCTGAAACTGAACCTCTAACCTTGGTGTATCAGGGTGACACTCAAAAAATCAACCGAGCTTCCCGGCCAGGGCCTTACCTTTCTTATCTGTACAATGATGTGGTTGAATTTGATAATCTCTAAAATCAATTATAGTGCTAAAATCATTGCTGATTCTGCATGCAACATCAATTTTCAAATTATTTGAACATGATGTATAAACCTATATTGAATATAATTAAATCCTCTGTAATTCAGAATGCATTTCAAAACAGGGCATGCTTTAGAGTCATCATTATGGATGCCTAACAAAGTGCTGGCTAAATAGACGTTTCAAGACAAATGGAATCCTCATTAAATTAGCTTTTAAAGTGTTTTACACAAATATAACATTTTAATTGTTATAAAAATTTTACCCTCTTTTTAATAAAACAAAACCTAATTCTGCAATTAACCAGGAATGAAAGGCATGTAAATCCATTATATATGGGTTGAGAAAGTTCATATGTAGCATTCTGACAACTGTTAACCAGCCCAGACTCTTTCACTACTGTGAAATGAAGATTATCAGCTATTGTTTATAAAAAAATTTAGACAAGGCAGAACTTTCCAGTGGGCTCTACGTAGTCATCTGCCATGCAGTCTACGTGGATTTTGCTAGAGTTGACTGATTTAGAAGCCAACAAATTAATTTTTAAAAAGGAATACAGTTAGCCCCTTTCAACAGGATCATGCTAACTGAAATTTGTGATACTGGGGATAAGGCCAAGTTTCTCCCTCTATTCCAGCCCTCTCTTGCCAAACATTCATTGAATGGTTACTACACCAGACTCTGCCATTGCAAAGCAACTCAGAAACGCATAAAACAAAAATCCCTTCACACAAGCAGGGTCACAATCTATCAGGAAAAACATACAACTTGATCAATATAAAATAATGTGACAATTTTGAGACAGAAATATGCATAGGCTAGGAGAGAATTTACTGACCTTGGCACTCACACACACACACACGTTCATTTGAAATGACCATTCCATATCAAATTTTAAAGAAAACTTTGAACCACGCTTAATCATTTTTGAAGCACTAGGTTTACATACAAATAACATCAGTCTCACTGTTTTTGATTGGAGATACAAGAATCCATACTTTTAAAAAAATCCTTTGTTTTTGTATCTGCTATTAGGAGAAATTAAAAGTAATAAAACAATATTTAAAATCTATTTTACACGGAATGGTCATCTGGTTTTGGTGAAAATAGAGAGAGGCAGGCATTTTTCATATTCTTCCGGCTAGGGGTAAAAATTGGTAAGACCTTTCTGGAAGGCAACGTGGCATGATCTAGCAGAAGTTTCAAAAATGTACTCACTTGGATCCAGCAAATTTATCCTAAGAAAATAACAGGGTGAATGCAAAGATTCAGCTACTGGTGTGTACACATTTAGGATTATTAGCCCTTTGTGGTGAATTGACCCTTTTATCAAAAGGTAATGTCCTCCTTTATTCCTAAGCACTGGGGCAGAGTCAGTTATCCTGTCAGTCAACCGAAATACACAAATAAATTAATTTCTATTATAAGAAGTGGAAATCTTTAAAAATGTGTTCTTTAACTTACTATTAAAAACAGTTGCTTGGATTCTGTTTGAGCCTGAGCAGGTACATGTTAGTGATATATTAACATTTATCTGTAGAAACAGTTTTTTATTAACCGTCTGAGATGCATGGCTTCTAATTAGGCAGCAAACAAACAACAGTAAACTTTACACATTGTTCACGGTCATATTAGGGGTTTACTACCATATAAACTGTTTCTGTAAAATCCATATGACTTATTATGCGCTCCCATTGGGTAAATTTTATTGCTTTCCTATGGCTTTGTGCTTTGTCTTACTATTATTTTCGAGCACCCCTTTGAGTTTATATTACAGCATTTAAAAAGCATCAATACTAACTGAGCAGAATGACTATCATGAAATAGGAAAAACCAAGCTACATTGCATCTTTAGACCAAATCTCCCTTATCCAATTATCTGGGTATTTTGATGAGAGTTAGTGGAGGTCAAGGTTGTGCTGACACCTTGTGTCTAAATATATTTGAGAGAAGTTTTGCAAAGCTAAAGAAATCCAAATATGAAACCTAATGTGTGGCTATTTTCACCATTCCAAAGATTTAAATGTTTTTTTGATCCTATTCAATCACCCATTTTACTTTCCATTTGCTCCCAAACTATGTACTACTGTTTGGTGTTGCCATATAGAAAATTGTTCATGTTCCAAGTAATGAAATCATATTATAAAAGTTGGAACTTTTTAATGGCTACAAACTCTCTGTTACTCCTCCTATGAAGAGATGGAGCCTAATTTCACTCCCCTTGAATCGGGGCTGGCTACAGTTACTTGCCTGATAAATGGAATGCGGCAGAGGTGACATTCTAGGACTTCTGAGGTTAGGACATAAGAAGCCTTGCGGCTTCTGCCTGGGCCTTGGTATACTCAGCTGGAGCTCTGAGTTACCAGTTTTAAAAGTCTGACTACCTTGAAGCCACCATGCTGTGAGGATACCCAGCCAGTCCCTACCCTGTTCTAGCCTCCAGGCCCTCAACTCCTACCAGCTGAGGCCCCAGACACCATGGAGTAGAGAAGAACCATCCCCACAGTGCAATGTCTGAATTCCAGGCCATAGATTTCTTTAGCAAAACAAATGATTACTGTTTTGAGTAGTTACACAGCCTAGGTAACTGGAGCGTATTTTGATGCCATGGGTGGGGTGCCGCCTTCACAAACCTATGACACTGGGTTGGGACTGGGTTACAGGTGGAAACTGGAAGGGCCCTGGCGAGACTGTGAAAGCTGGAGGAGCCTCCTGAAACTCCTAGTAAGGCCTTGCAGGATGGCAAGAATGTTATCAGGGGTCGGAGGAAGGGGCATGCAAGGTATGTCCTGGCAGAACCGTTAGTCAAACTGTTGACTGCGGTAATGTGGGGAAGAGAAAGATCTTGGGGATCCGGCTAAATGAATTTCCAGGCAGAATGCTGAAAGGGCTACTTGGCTTTTTCTAGTTGCCTATTACAGAATATGAGAAGGAAAACATTAAAAATGGAATGTTCAAGTTTTGAGAATCTAGAGAACATATTAAGGAGTCAGGACTTTTGGCGTTTGAAAATAAAAAAACAAAACTCTTATCTCCAGTCTCTTTCAGCAAAAAAAAAATCTCAATTTAAGAAATAGCTTCACAGCAAAGGAACTCTTGATATGGGTCTAGATGGGTTTCATGAATGTTATGGGCCAGTGACCACTATGAGCCTTTCCTTCTGTCCTCCCGTTTTTTTGAATGGCAGTGTTTACTGCAGTTCCCCACTCTCGTGTCACCATCGGATATTGGGTGTGTGGGGGAGGCAGAGAACTTGTATCTTTTTTTTTTTTTTTTGCAGGTCTTCAGATCCAGATAAATCTTAAGCACACGAAAGCTTGAGAAGAACTGAGAAACCTGAGGTTTTTTCCCTCTGCTCTCACCACCAGCTAACCTTTCAAATACCCTTCAAGATAGTTGCTGTCAAAGAGAAACCCATCTATAATAAAATCACAATCAAGACAAAAATCAGAAATAACTTTATTAGGAACAAAGTGATGATGTCTGTAGTGTCCATGAGTAGGTAATGATGACCAGCCACTAAAGGTTTTCAAGAAACAAACACTAAAAAGCCTTGGGTAACCCAAATGATTTTTCTTCCTCTTTTAAGCCTCAAGCTCCAGGCACATTTCTGTAGTTTCTAGTACATTTGGCATTATTTTACTTAGCATTTCATTTTCAAACCGTGAGTGCCCATTAGACACCTTGAAACATATCCCTGTGACTCATGTATTTTATTTCACCCAAAGGCTTTCATGGAAGATGTCTTCTTCTCTTAATATTAACGTTGCTGCTTTCAGAGCCCCAATCAATCCATTTTGGCAGACATTTTACTTCAAAACTATTTATGAAGCAATTTCCCCTTCAAGACATTTCACTCTGTGGCTGTCAAAGAGAGAACCATTAAAATCAAGAGAGAATCAGAAATAACTTTATTGGGAGCAAAGTGACTGCATTTGTAGTGGCAATGAGTAGGTAATGACGACCATCACTAGTGGTTTTCAAGAAATAACGACTAAAAAACCCTGAATAATATGAATAACACATTAGTTTTCACGTTTCCTATAACATACTTATAATCTATACAGTGTTAAAGGTTTATTATCTAGAAAATTCAATCACCAAATTGAGTCAACTGAAGAATCAATGGAGAGAGACCTTGTAACTTTAAAAATAGGTTTATGTTTAAAGCCAGGAGAGAGAGCTGAGGGGCTGTAGTTACCCTCTTAGGGACGGCTCACATAATGTAAAACAGAGGAAGATCTTCTGTCAGTTTTTCTCTAAAATTATCCTTAAACAGAGACAATACAAGATGAAAAGGAGCCGTTGGACCCCTAAACGTCTATGGGCAGAAAGTTTGATAAAACCACTCAGCTGCAAACATGGGCTACACTTCATGTTTAGGAAGGACTACCCAGAGGGCAGAGCTCCCAGCGGTACCCCCCCCTGGCCTGGCCCCGCACCACGGGTTATGCCGAGCAGGTAACTAGTCTGCTCCGTTTACAGTTCTTCAGAATTCTACCCAGGGCGCTGAGCTCGGGGAACTGCTCCTCAGGAGCCTCATCCACACTCAGACCTGACTGACATGATGAGATCTTGAGCTGTAAGTTAATGTCATTAACAGTAGGAGACTTAGGGCTCTTGGAAGAGGGGCTGGCTGTATTTTGTATGTGGGAGGGATTTTAACTCTTATGGCCAGAATTGAGACGGTGGCGGAAAGTACTGTCCATAGAACATGTCCTATTCCACATTTCTTGCAGTGGAACTCCTTCCCAGGCACGTAGTCTGTGGCCTGTTCCTCTCACCCTAGGTAGAGCTCTATGGCTGTGATGGCCAATCAGGATGAAGAAAGTGATGCTCCGGGACTTGAGGCCAGGTCATAAAAACGCACCACGGGTCTGCCTCGTTCTCTTGGGACGCTTGTTCTTGGAGCCCCGCTGCCAGGCTGTGAGGAAGCCAAGGCCCCAGCTGAGGGCCCAGCTGACAGCTAGTGTCAACCATCAGGCGCATGAGTGAGGCTTCAGATGATTCTGGCCACTGGCCATCAAGTGACCTCCAACTTTTGAGCCACCCAGTTGACGCCATAAAGAACAATGAGAGGCTGCCCCCCCCCAATGCCATGCACAAAGTGCAGGTTCATGAATAAATTGTCGTCAGTTTTTTTCAGCCACTTAATTTGGAATGATGTGTTATGGACCAAGAGAAAACTGGGATGAGTTGAACAAATAACGGTTGAACAAGTTGTGGTATATCCATACAATGGATTATTATCCAGTCATAAAAAAAAAATGATGTGCTGATACATGCAACGACATGAATGAATCTCAGAGATCTTATGCTGAGCTAAAGAAGCTGGACATAAAGAGTGCGTACTTTAAGAGCCCATTTATTTCAAATTCCAGAACAGGCAAATTAATATATGAGAAATACACTGAATAGTAAGTGGCTGCTTTGGGGTGTGACTAAGAAGGGACACTAGGAAAAATTCTTGGTAAATGAAAATGGTCTATGTCATAATAGAGGTGTGGGTTACAAAGGTACATCTATGTGTCAGAATTGTATAGCTAACATTTGTGCATTTCAATGTATGTAAAATTTAATAAATAATAAACTAAAAAATAATAAATGAAAATTAAGTGGAAGTAGGGAGTATGTGAAGATACAGATGATATAAGAATGACAAAATGTTGGTAACTATTAAATCTGGGTGAGCAGTACATTAAAGTTCATTTTTCTAGTCTGATTACTCAGTATATGCTTTAAGTTTCCCATAATAAAAAAGTTTAAAAAAAAAAGAGAAAGAACAGTGCTGATTTTTGTCAGAAACGAGGCTTGGCTATAAAGCAATGAAAGTGTTTTTCTTATACGGCTGACACAGGATCTCTGAAAATCATACCAGAATAAGGCAGTATTGCTTAGATAGAGGAGAAGCAGACCACATTTTAAGACCATCCAAGTCCAGTGTTCATCAATCTTTTACTTTCAGCAGCTCACAGAACTTTCATTGTTTATTTAGTGATTATTGTTCACCCATCCAACATTTATAGAACAGTAGTGGTAGAAACTAATTCCAAACAAAATTAAAAATACAAACAAAACAAAAAAGACAGAAAGCAAAAGAACTAATTCCTAATAATGATCTATTTGGCAGAGGGACAATAGCAACTTAAGCGAGCGTAACATTAGTCATGGTAGCTCTTTACATTCTAGAGAGAACTTCTTAGGTGCCGCTTCGTTTATTTGAAGTATCTAATTATTTCATAATAGTCCTTTTTAATGAATGGTAGGAGTGCTGGCTATTGACTACACCGCGTTCCCATTGGGTTTAGTTTGCCTAAATGATCTTTAATGTTCACCTACATAACATATAGAGGTTATACTATATACTATGGGTATATAACAAACCCCACTTACCCATATACACTATGGGTGTATAACAAAGCCCTTAATTCAGACTCCAAATTATTTGAAATTTAATGAACCACAAATCCATGTCTTTAGCTCTGAAGATCTGAACTTCAGGTCTTCATATGCAACACCTACTGGAAACCTGCTCTGGGATGTCCCCACGGGCATCAGAAACAGCTTTGCTCGGGAGCTCTTCTGAGAGGCTCACCCTGTTCTCTCCCCCTTTGTGGACAGCAACATCCTCTACCCAACCGCCCAACCCTGAAACTGAGGATCTTCCCAGACCTCTCTCTAATCCTGCACACCTAGTCAGCCAAGGCCTGCCTTCTTGAGCATGTCCACTCTTTTTCTGTATTCCCTCTGCCACCACCTTAGTCCAAGCCCCCAGCATTTCTCACCCAGACTTCAGGAACGGCCTATGTATGGGGGGGGGGGTTCTGCTTCCCGTCTCCCCCTTTGCTTTGAACCCATGCTCCAAACTGCTGCAAGAATGGTCTTAATAAAATGAAAATCTCAGTGGTACTCTCTAGTTTGAAACTCCTCAGGGATTCTTCACTGCCTGCCGATACATGGGAAACTCACAGCAAGGCTAACACAGCTCTCCACGACCCGTTCCCTGCCTCTCTGTCCAGCATTATCTTTCATCCCACGGTCCTCACGTCACGCCCCGGCCATGATGGGTGCCTCATGGCACTCCTAAAGCAGCATGCTGCCTTGTCTTCATGCCTGTGTTCAATCTGCCACCTCCCTCTTCCGAACTCCCTGGAAAATATATACTCCTCTTTCTAGACTGTACTCATGGATCAGATCCTTGATAAATTCTTTCTGAGGTGCCCCCGTCCCAAAGAACCACCACCCACGGTGGCATGTGTGGGCCCTTGGTACCAGTGACAGGCTCCCATCATTGCACTTTCAACAATGTTTCATCTTGTTTTGTTTTCAGGTCTGTCTCCCTCCACCAGACCACATGTATCTTATTTGTGTTTTTACCCTTTAGTTAAATACAGGCCCTAACACACAGTAGGTGTTTGATAAGTACTTGGTAAATAAATCAAAGCCCAAATAGAAGGCTTGCCCGGCCGGATGTGGCTCAGTGGTTGAGCATCGACCTAGGATCCAGGAGATCGGGGTTCGATTCCCGGTCAGGGCACATGCCCGGGTTGCGGGCTTGATCCCCAATGACTCTCTCATCATTGATGTTTCTGTCTGTTTCTCTCTCCCTCTCCTTTCCTCTCTCTGAAATCAATAAAGCTATATTAAAAAAAAAAAAAGGTTTTCTTTGATACTTTACTTTTATAAAAGGGGCAGATAAGAAAAACTGGTATCACAAAATAGTATAGATCCAGATTATAAATGGTTAATTCCTCTAAAAAGTATAAAGATTCCCACACAAAAAATTTTAAACACACACACACACACACACACACTTTCATACTCTCACATCTAGTCTGAAATCCCATCACTTGTAAATCTGGTATTCATAATAAATATTCCAGGGTACTGTTTCTGATCCATTTAGAAATATCTCCACTGAAGTTTAACATTTTCTGTTGCTTTGAAACTCTCTGGGTAGCTATATGCATGTGTGGTATGCAGCACATGGCAACTTCCAGTTAACAAAATGTGAAACTGATTTGGGGGAGCATCTGCATTGTATAGGTTAAGTAGCAAAATACTGCCAAGTGGTAAAAAATGATTATCAAAATTTTTGTTTTGTTTAAATAAATGTTTTGCATAAAAGCCTGTCAATAATGAACACTGAATCCTCACAGTCATTTTGTGATTCAAAAATAAAGGAAAAGATAAGTGGTATAAAATGTAGAGACATAAAGTAAGCCCTTAGGTTCTGCCGCTCGACAGACAATTGGTTAGAGGCTCAGATTTCACAGATTAAGAGGATGTTAAGATAGTTCAAAAGGACTAGAGGATGATGGAAAGGCTGGAAATAGGATTTACTGAAGTTATTGGTATCATTCAAAATAAAGATGGATGATTTAGTAACGTCCCTCACATGAAGTTACTACGCTAAGGCCAATGAGTTTCCTTTCATTAAGCTGGAGATGAAAATAAATAAAATTACGTAAACACTCGTTAAGTAAGTACAAGATAACTAAGCCCCAGTCAAGCCACTTGAAACTCACAACCCTGTGCTGAGTTAAGTCGTATCTCCAGATGGGGGAATAAGCCAAGTGACTGAAGGGCTCCTGAAGGACTTCTGGTTCCACCCCGACATGCAGGGCTTAAAGCAAGGATGGGCCAAACAGACCGAAAATCAACTACTTTTCTGGATTTGGAAATTAAACAACATGCTTCTTAAATAACACATGGGCCAAAGGAGACATCTAGAGAGAAATTTCAAAATATTTAAACTAAATGAAAATGAAAAATACAACTTATCAAATTTGTGGGATACGGAAAAAGCAGTGCTTGGAGGCAAATTTACAGCTTTAAATGCATGTATTAGAAAACAAAGAAGATCTGAAACCAGTCACTTATGTTTCCACATTGGGAAACCAGAGAAAAAAGACCAACGTAAGCCTAAAGCAAGCAGAAGAAAAGAAATAATAGAAATGAAACTGAAATCAATAAACTTAAAAATGGGAAATCAATAGAGGAAGCCAACAAAACCAAAGGATGGCCTCAGAAATGACATTCACCACTTCCACTCTCGTGCCAGCTGGCTGGAACGCGGGCCCCTGGCCACCAAGCTTTGCGAGAGGGGCTGGGAGAGGAAAGCCAAGTTCTCGTTAAATAACTCCCTTAGGCAGTCTCCCTAAGAAAGGCCACCTCAAGTGCCACCCAATTTCGGCAGTCTTTTCAAAGTCCCGCGTCTCCAGCGCTGCACTCTCCTTCCCATCAGGTGGTGGCCTGGGAATTTAAGGGCAGGTCACCTGCCCCACACCTCCCGCCAAATATACAATGTAGGGCAGGAAGGGGGGAGCTGCGCCCGTTTGAAAAGGGGAAGAATGGGAAGCTTCCAGCAGGCCTCGATTTATTTACAGCAGCGAGAACCCCAACCTCTCTGGGTAGAGCTGGTTTTTATTTACTCCGGATCTTTCCTCTAAGAGGAACCAACTCCCTCGTCTATTATTCTCAGTGGCACCCCGCTCTAACTGGGGGTGGGGGGGGGTCCTTTTCCATTGTATTGCACATTTTCATTTGCACTCTGCTGAGACATTTCCTTCTTGGGGCTACATGACATTCACAGGGTGCTTCATAAGAATCAGGGGGACCTGGAGTGCCTCTGAAACAAGGCAACACAAGGGGTCCTGGGCTTTGCCACACGGTGCTGTCCCTCTGTTTAGTCTGAGCAGCCTTTCTGACTCAAAACCCTTTTTGGCCTTCAATCTTACTATTTGGGGTTTGGAAGCAGAGGCTTTTCTTTCTTTTTAAATTTTCGGAAAAATTTTTTATTGAATGTATTGGGGTGACATTGGTTAATAAAATCACACAGGTTTCAGGTGCACAGTTTCAGAAGCAGTCAACTCTTCAACCCCGAGGCACCGAGTCTCTGGGTTCTCTCCATCCCCTGGAGTTTCTGCTGGAGAATCATTTACTTCTTGACCGAGCTTACTGCTTTCTTATAATATCTTTCAGCAAAAAAAGTATCAAATACACTGTTGCTG
Source organism: Miniopterus schreibersii (assembly GCF_964146895.1). Classification (NCBI taxonomy): domain Eukaryota; kingdom Metazoa; phylum Chordata; class Mammalia; order Chiroptera; family Miniopteridae; genus Miniopterus; species Miniopterus schreibersii. The sequence goes on from NC_138119.1 coordinate 27,341,543, forward strand.
CCTCCTTCCATCCATTTCCCCTGAACTAGGACTCAGCGGTCACAGTGACGGCCTTTCAAGTGTGACAGACACCATCCTATCAAATGTTTCGCGTCGCATGGGCTCGTTTCTCAGCCCCCGAACCCGTGCACCGCGCTGTGGGCTCCCCTCCTCCCAGGGCCCCAGCACAAGGGCCCAGCCCTGGTCTTAGTTCCAACCGTCTGCAGTAACCAATGGGGTCTCAAATGTGTAATGGCTAAAAGAGAAGCTTTTCTTCTCATTTATGTTAACATTCCAGGGCAGATCATACCCTGTGGTCTCTTCCTATGAGGTGACTCCGTGACCCAGAGACCCAGGACCTTTCCAGCCTGTGGCTCTGCCACTCCCTCGGCTTCAGTTTTCTTCCGTATCCTGCGGTGGAAAGTGAGAGGAGGCCTGGAGGAGGCGTATTTGTTTCTTAAAAAGCCTCTTGAAACTGATGCATGTCACATCTGCTCAGATTCCACTGGCTAGAACTCGGTCACAAGGCCACACCTAACTTCAAGGGGGGGGCTGAGAAATATAAGCTAGCCTATGACCAAGAAATAGGGAAAAACCTAGATTTTTACCTGGGGTGGGGCGGGGCTTGGAGGGGATCAATGGGGGAAAAAGAGGGACATCTGTAATACTTTGAACAATAATGATAAATTTTTTAAAAAAGTATTGTTTGGAAGGTTTTCCTTTTGATATATGTTCCTTATGCCGACTGAAACTAAGCCTTCATTTTTTCTTCTTACTAATTAAATTTTTGAGATCCTTATATAATTTGTCTTCATTTATTTGGCATTTAATTATATAGAGGTATTTACTGTATTATTACACTATTATAATTCATTATAAAGTACTAATCAAGCAAAACAGTTCAATATTTTACTGAGACCTTTTATGTTAACACTGGGAATGGCTTTATTTTCAAATGGGAAACATCATGGAGTATTTTTAGAATCTAGAGAAAGAGTTTACTTAAATATTATCTAGCATATTGGGAATCAAAGGATTTACAATCGATTAGCAATTAAAACTTAATCTTAAGCATATAAAATGAATATGAAGAGGCCAATCCCTCTGTAAACAAAAATGATAATTTAACGATTCACTAGCTACAATGCAGATGTGCCTATTTCCTGCCGCAACTTCACTTGGTATCTACTGAAATTCTGTGAAAGACAACAGCCGTGACTCACATGAATGTGACTTTTTCCAGAGTAAACTCATAAGCAAGTCTATTATTTTTGCTTCTCCAAACTGAAGTACCTTGACTAGAAGCTTGAAATGTTTGCGGGAAAGAAAGATTCAGCAGCAAGTGCTGGGAAGGAATACGGATTCCTTAAACTTAGCTGGAGATCAAATTATGAAGCCATTTACCTTAAGAAGTGTTCCACGCTTTCATTGTTTCAGTACAGACAATTCTTACAAAAAGAAACGAATGTACACTGGCCAATTGGGCGCTGGTGTTCGACTCTAAAAGCGTTAACTCAAAAATGGCTTATGGAACTAAGGAGTCAAAGACGATCAGAGATCCGATAATGCAGCAACTTTAATCTCTGTCCATTTTAGAGCACCAAAAAGTTAAATTCTTTATAATATGAAAATAGTACTTCCTAAGTCTGTTGTTATAAGTCTTTGTTGCTGGAAATAAAATGGTAATGAGGGTAATGAAATATGAAAACTATCTAAACTCAAGTCCTTTGGGAAACTGTAGCTACCTAATTTTAAAAAATTAAAAATCAACAAGCTGCTATTGCCAAATAGAAAATGATTTTGTTTTAAACAGAATCACAATACCAATATGAATTATGACAGATTTACATGAAATCAAAGAGCAAGCTAAAACATATTCCTATTCCAGCTAAAGATATTGAGGCCATTTTATGGTTAGTTTCAGTCTTGGTTTATTTATAAACTTCAAGGGAGATTATTTTAAAATGTTTAAATTTGTAGTCTATTATCTTTGGAGGTCAGATTTGACTTAAAATTAAGGAAAAATAATATGACCCAAACATTTTGATAGCAGTATCTCACAGAACATTTAAATGATATTCTTTCCAAACTTGAGATCCTAATATCATTTACATACACCCATTTGATGTTTGCTATGCAATAAAATATTATCACTTATTTATTTTAATCCTCACCTGAGGATATGTTTTTATCGATTTTTAGAGAGAGAAAGGAAGGTAGGGAGGGAGGAAGAGAGAAAGGTCAATATGAGAACTACCAATCGGTTGACTCCAGTATGTACCTGGACTGGGGACTGAACCCACAACCTAGGTATGTGCCCTGACTGGGACTCGAACCCACAACCTTTTTGTGTAGGGAGCTGATGTCTCCACCAACTAAGCCCCCCAGCCAGGGCAACCCTTGATTATCAATGATAAAAATCAGGGCTGAGTTCTGCGTCTCACTATCAGAGGTCAGGTGCTTACCCATTCCTGGTGAGTGAATCTCAAATGTGAAGAGATTTCTTACAGAAAGGTGAAGAAAAGCAACTTTTAACCCACGCAAAAATTTATTTTCTGGAAAATTTAACTGCCATCAAAATCTCCTTGGATTAATAATTTTAACAGTTTGTACATAGTTTACACAGAGGTCAGTAACTTCTTTTTGTAATACAATTATACAAAAGGAAAGGGCACCGAGACAACCGGTGTAGGCAGATAGTAGAAAAGTAGATGTGAGAATAAAACGCAACGTAGAGCACATTTCCAGTTACGTGAAAATGATTAGCTATATGATCACTCTATAAAATGAGTTGTTTCACACACGCATCTGTTTCTATTGTGACCAAAAGTGCATATTAATGTGACAATAAAACAACACTACTGATAACCATACAGATACTCGTATATGCTAGTAAGGTCCATTAATGCAGGAGAGTCGCTGGAAACTATGCTGGAGACAGTTTCAGACCAAGGGAATGGTGGACAATATAGTGCATTTCTTCAGGTTGGTTAACAGAGTTTTGCTCACAGAGCATTTAAACTTCATCACAATGTTATATCCATTATTAGAAAAATAAGAAAGCTCTGTAGAAACTAGACTAAGGAAGTTTCTTGCCTCAAGAAAATGAATGGAAGGAAGACAGGGAGGGAGAGAGGGAAGGAGGGAGGGAGGGAGGGAAGGAGGGAGGAAGCAAAGGGATATTAACTAAAAGACTCCACTAATTGATTTTCCATATTACATTATTTTGAGAAATAAAACACAATGCAAGAGTACTGAGCAGTAGTGGACATCATGAGTTTTAGAAAAAGAACAGATCCCAGCATTTATCAAGACCCTTAAAACTCATAGAATAACTGTGCTTCAGCAAGAAAAACTGAACTGAGAATATTGATATACTTTATTTCAAAATTCTAGTGAAAACCCAGTTTGTCTACCACTCTATGACAGCTTCAAAGATTCCTCAAAAGTGATGCCACTCTATTATTTTTGCTATAGAAACAAGTCATCCCAATAAAGTTATGCAGAAAAAGAATAAATTTTGCAGAGCAAGCTATAACTGGAAAATTTCTTAAAGTAATATTTGTAATTTCAAAATACTGTTTGAAATACCACCATTATTTTCTAGCTGTGCTTCAAAGAATTGTTAAAACATACTTAAATACTAAGAGAGCCAATTTATATGCAAAAGCTACCCTGGTCTCCCCTCACAAAACACAGGTGACATAATTATAGAATGTTGTAAATATTCCTAATATTTATCCAAAAACCTGGCCCAAACAAAAACAAGCATCACGCCCTCTCCACTCCCCCTCCCCCCAAAAGGCTTCCTATGATTCTATGGTATTGACTTCAGTTTCCTCTTCATGAAATTGCCTGGTTATGAACATTTGAAAAACTTTAAACCAGTTTTTAAGGCTTTCTCATTAAAAATTTTAAAAATGTGCAAGCTACAGAAGGACGAGAGAAGACAAAAAGGAGAAAATTTCAGACATAAGGACCTAAACTCTCATTTCCAAGGAGTTAGCTCCTACTCCACTGTAACTGAAGTCACACTTAGGTACTAAAGTGCCACCCTATACCAGGGCCCTAAGATGCTGATTCTTTACAATTTAGGGATCTTTCCTCCTCTTGGTGCGTATGCATTTCTTTCATCAGCATTAATGGGGGTTTTGAACAGGAATCACTGGTGAGAACTACCCTGAGGGCATAAAAAGTTTGGTTGTTACTGAAAATACAACATGGAGGAGGTACGTACACTCAGAAACTGGCAAACAGGGCTGGTAAGAGGTGCCCGCCATCCCCCTTCCACCAGATGGGCAAGGAAAAAGGAGTATCTCAGAGACAAGGGAAAACTCCTATTTTCTCATTAAACAAAACAGTCATATTTAATATTAACTGTCTGGATTTATGGAAATAAGCATTTTAGCAATATTTGAATATATAAACAAATTTCAGAAAACCTTTTCAGTGTATACTGGGGTATTATATTTCATCTATCAGGCATTCATTTTAAAGACAATAGGTGCCCCTTACTCATACTAGGCACAGAGTAAATATTGAGAGGGACTAAATTCCCTATGGGAGAAATCAATACTGTTACATAAGTCTCATTTTTTTCATGATCTTGTGTTATGCATGGATTATGCATGTTACCCATTAACTACTATCAAGGGGGAAAGAGAGGCATGTGCAATGAAATTAGCCATAATCCAGTTAAACCATAATAAAGGCTACAGAAGAAACGTAAGGAAATTGCAATGAGAGCACAAGAGTCTTTCCTCTCACCACTGATACGGACTAATGGGCACAGGCCGTCCACACTTCACAGGGTGGGAAGGTGCTCGTACGTAATTAAAATACCTTGGGATTCCCAAAAGTGAGCAACAAGTAGAATAAATTGATTAATACTCTTTCAGAATATAAGTATAGGCTAAGTCGGCAAAGTAAATTAAATCCCCAAGTCTTTGAAAATCAAAATCATTTACGAACATGTCACAGAAGTACCATTTGTGTTCTGAGCAGAAAAGCAATCTCCGATCATCTTTCTTTCTTTGTCTTGCATTTCTCTCTGCCAAGCTCTGTTTCTTGCCTTTTTCCTAGTTCTGCCGGTCAGCTGAGGTGGGCGGGGTCCTGTCCTGTTTTTCTTGCAGCTCCTAAGAGGGATGCAGCTGCAAGATGCACGGTGTGGGCTTTAGAGCGATTCACGCCTGGGTTCTAACTCCAGTTCTACTGCCCACTGGCTGACCCGGGCCAAGGCTGCTTAACCCCTATGCTGGGGTCTCTTCATCTATAAACTGCTAATAATATTACTTACCTTAGAGTACTATGAGAACCAAGCAAAATAATAAATTACTGTGCTAGATCTTAGTAAATTATAGCAGTTACTATCATCATTATGCATCTTGGTGGACACAGGTGATGTTTTAAAGATAATTTTAGAAGAATGCTTCTCAGCATGTTCAACGTTGTGTTCACACTGTGTTTGGTTGGTGACGGTGATACTGATGGCTGCCTCTAGGGCAGGACATGGACGAACTGGGGACAGTGAATGGGGAAAAATAAAAATAAAACGTTTTGAATAATAATTATCTTGGGGAAATAATAGAACTATCAATGAGGAAAAATCTCTATGAATTGACTATCTAGTGTCTGTAGTAGGAAAGTGGCAATTTTAAGCAAGTGGATTTATGTCATTTCTTCATATCTGGATGAAGACCTTCAACAAAATTTGTTGGTGACTAGTGTTCTTAATTCATCTAAAATTTACACCTTCAAATAGCCCCTCTCTCAGTTCACTTGAAAAATGATGGTATCATTTGCTTTCCAGCTTCATCTTGAAGAACGCCACAGCTCTCTGACCTCTTCCCCTACTGGTGCCATCTTACTTTGCAATTATTGATTACGCTTTTGATTCGATTGACAAGTGAAATGAAAATGATGGTATCGAGAACATAATTCAACACAGAGCCCTGGGTACCTGCACTAGGCTGGCTGAAACCGCCTTCCCAGGCCCTACACTTCGACACATGTATATGAATCAGGGTGGTTTAGATATTTTCTCATTGGTTTCTCTTTTTTAAAATTGTGGTCCAATTTATTATTTTTGTCACTAAATACAACATTATTGAGAATTCACTGGATGCATAGTAAGAAAATAAGCAGATGGATTTCACACAAAATGTGAACAGTACAGAAGACACAAGACTATAGAGGAGGCTTCTGAAAGGTACAGGGACAATATATTAAAGTTCTTCACTGATTTGAAATACACGTTGTTTCCTGAGCAGTAATAAACTACTATGTTTTGCAGCTCATTTGGGAGACAAATAAAGTCTATAATTCCAGGCTTAGGAATTACATGAATGCCAGTCAGTCAACTGCCATATTTGGACTATCTCGTTTTATTATAAAACTTAGGGGATTTTGAGAGAACAGTAAGAAAGTGGGTTGCCTTCCTCGAGTGTCTGAGACAACACCTGCTGCCCACAGCGGGCCCCTATCTGCTGCAACTGCTGGGACGCAGATTCTGCCTTTCAGCCTTCATGCAAATCAAGCACACGAGAGAGCAGCGGCGCTGCCTCCGACATCGGGCTCAGCAGCGTGGAGTGGGTCCCCGGAGCCTTATTTCATTCTTTTCTGAAAGAACAGGCCAACTTTGGGGAGTAATTACTCTAACTTGTGTCAATGCACGGGACAAAAAGATATATATTTTGCTGTGTGCAGAGGAGAATGTCAGCAAATAGCACCCCGAACCAAATATAATTTCTGGTAAATACATAGAGGAGAGAAAAAAATCTATCAATTTTATTAATGTTTTCTATTTCGTTTTCTGAAAAAGTCAGGGCACCTTCACCTTTACATACATGCATGTGTGTGTATGTATGTGTGCATGTGTGCACACCGTGTGTATGCGTGCAGGCGTGCGCGTGTGTACACAGCCACGCATACACACGATTCATGATCTCTGAGGACTCAGTAGCTGGCGTGGAAACAGAGTCCTTCTCGGAAGTTTTTAAAATAGTTAATTACCTTTTAGGCCGTACTGGATTTGACAGCGATGCCAGGCAAATCTTACGGATACATCAGAGCACACACACGACGCTGGGCGTGGTCTGAAGCAGCCAGATTTAACAAGGGACAGCTAGAGAGGTCCTTCCTCAGCGAAGGAAAAGCACCGAGCTGGTTTTGTGATGCGTGTGATTAGGCGCTGTTACAGCTACAAATGGGACTGATAATCTTTATTAAGACGATCCCAGCTGTCAGCAATGCGGGCAGTTGTCTCAAAGCCAAACAGCTACCTGGAGCATCCAATGCCTCAATCCAATTTCTCAGTAAAATTTACACCACCCGCAAGTCCCTTTCTGTACTGTTGCTGAAAATGCTTACATGAGATGTCATGCCATCTGATTCATGTTCTAACTTTATAACCTAACTCATTCACAAAAAATCCCTGGAAAAAGCTGATGAATGTAACAATAAAAGAATGAATTTTTCCCTTTAATTCAACTCTGTAACATACATTCTTAAACCTCATGCCACCCAATATAGCATTTGTATTTTATCTTACAATTCATGTGCATGAATGCATAGAGCTGCCATTTTTAAACTAAAAAATATTAGGAGTTGATTGTTTTTTGGATTTCTTTTAAGGCCTTTCAGTACAGCCACGCTGAAACAATAATATCTATGCACGGTTTTGTTGTTATTATAATAACAAGCCCTAGCTTACACTAATATATATAGTACTTAGTTGGGACTAGGAACAATGATATACTGCTTTTTAGTAACTGGCAAATAGTTTGCTTTTGTCTAGTTTAACTAGAAATTAGAAAGAGAAAAATACTTTTCATATATACAAAACATTCTATTTAATAAAGTATATGCATAAAATTATATACTGGGTAAGAAGCAAAATTTAAAAGAAAACAGCCTGCAATATTCCTGATTAATCAGAGTTCCTAAATATAAAAACAAGAAATGAAAATGCCTCGCGAGTTAAAAAACAGCACATTTTACAACTTTCACACACTTCCGAGGAAAGAAAGAGCTTGTGACACTGTTCTGAGGGATCTCCCATTTATAAAAATCGAAGGCCTAGCTTTGCAAATACAACTTACGAGCTGTATGAGCAAATTTAACGTACAGGAAAGGCACAGGATGACACCACGTTGAAGAACGTATCTGTAAATTTCATAAAATTTAGCCATGAGTCAGCTTCATAAGGAATCTCAGAACTGTTTTGAGCATGATGTTCTGATTCAAACTGAGAACTGGAGAATCTTTATATCACAAATACGAACTGAAGTGAGAGCAAAGAAGATTCAGAAGAGAGAACGGGCTCTTATGTGAGTGCTACCTGCTTTATGCACCGCTGGTTACGAAACACTCAGAGCGGATCGTTACAATTTTCTTGAACTTAAGTTGTTTTCAATTTTCAACGGCTTACCTACTATGTTTTTTAGTTTGTAAAAAACGTATTTGCACATTATGACACTTTGAAAGAGTCAATCGTTGAAAGAAATGTTAAGGTAAGGTCCTGTTCTGTTAGGTTCCTACACTGGAATACAAGGATACAGAAAGTGCTTTCAACAGAAAGTTACGTGGTTCTGCAGTACAACCTGTCTAAGGGACTCGCAAGGGACCAGTGCAGTGACTTGGTCTCTTTGGATCGGGCAAAAGCAGAGGTGAACGAAGAAATGAGTTTTAAAAATAACACGCAAAATGCCCTTACGACAGTGAAATCTTGCTTGCACTTAGATCTAGTGCCACTGAGAAGAACGGAGGCACAATGGAACTGAGTGTGCAAAGGGAAAATATCTGAAATAAAACAATTTTCAATGTGACTGGAACCTTTCAGCACCAGAGGTGACTTACAATGGAGCTGGAGAACTGCTTTCTCATATTAAGGTACCTTTCAAACACCAGGGACGAGCCAGTCAAAAACGCCTTGTGGATAATATGTAGGGTGATACTAAAATAGTGTGGCAACGGAAAATTCTAATTTAAAAAAATCATTTACGATTTTGATGTTTTTCAGGAAGTGACTGGCTCTTTTGCTGAAGTAAAATGAACTTCAACCCAATAGCATGTTCCTGAAGCTCTGAGGACTGCTAGTTTAACAAGGATGATGGAAGTTTTTCATTGTCCCAAACAAGCCCTACCGGAGACACAACCTGTCTTCACTTATGTCTGTATTAGATGTTCTTTCCACAGAACGTTTTGGTAGAATGTTGAAGATGATTCTTCAAAGGACAACCCTCCTAATGGTGAAAGAGTAGTGCCGTCGCGGGCAACAGCGCTGCCTGGGCTTGCAAAGGCTCGTCCTAGCCGTCAGGACTCCAGCAACGCGTGCCACCTACAGACCTGCTGTCCTTTCGACTCCTTCATTTCAGCCCAGTGACTGAGCTCCTCTTCGCCAGAGCTGTTCAGACCTAAAGAAATCCAGCCTATCATCTCTTTTCTCTTCATGCTGCGCTTGTTGAACACGGACAGGATAAGGGTCACGTCAGAGAGCTGAAACAGGGCCACTTGGAAAACAAATGTTTCCTTGTACACGGGATTTGGCTGCCCTCTGCGGATGGATGTCTTGCATTTAGACATTTCTTGACCCATGGAATTCAGTAGAGTTAATTTAACATATGTATCTACAGAAAAACAACAACAACATACCACAAATATCATTTGAAACACACCCAAAACATCTTTCTTGTAACATTTGCTGAGATTTATTTGTACTTTATAAGGATATGGTGTATACCATGTTTTAATGGAAATTCGACTAATTCCATTTTGATGTAGATGCTTATAAAACGAGACAGGTACAGAGAATGCTAGGGAAGCAGAAAATCGTTTGGGGGTACTAACGTCTTAGCCTCACTATTTCTACATTATAGTTGGAATTTAAAGGTATACCTCATAATCCTTCCTCCGCCCTCCACCCATTCCCTGTCCTCCCGCGGCCTCCCGAGCCCGCCCTGCCCACCCCCCGTTTAGCTTCACTAAGCAGGACGTGATAGCATTAAGAGACACTTAGCAAGCTCAGTTAGCCACGACACTAAAGCATTCCACTGTGTTTTCAGAGGAGTAAACAAACAAAGAGAAATGAAGGCCGATGACGGGGAGGGAAAGGGGAAGACAAGAATGCAAAGGTAGGACATCGAAACAGCTGAGGGTGAAATGTCAAAACAATCTCTGCATGGATGTGGTTTCTGATTGCATTTTAAAACCATCGAAGGGCCAAAATGAAGCCAAATGCATTGAGGGCTCAAAGTTCAGCAAATCAAGTACGACTTTCTCCTGGTTTCATGCAAGGGGACATGTAATGTGCTTTCTGGGCAGTCAAAATAGATACTCCAGGACTCCTTTCTGACACAATTCCATGTCAGGTTGTAGGTATGGTGTGCGAACCATGTCCATGAATTAGAAAATAAACTGATGTGATGTTCAGTGTACAAAGTGACACGTTAACAGTTCATTGCCTGATTATTTGGGAGATCAACCCCTCTCTTCCAACAACTGTGTTTTCAAGTTCTTTCGACTCATGCAAATGACCTTCAGCATGTTGATCCATCATGTGTACTTCATATCGAAATTTCAATTAATTTTAATGAAAATTGCGGTATTTCTGATGAAGTAACTATTTCTGTCGTATGAATCAAAAATACAAGGAGTGGAAAAATAAAACCTTTAATTTAAAAAGTTTTGCTTATTTTATACTCTGAATACCATCATCCATAATCAGAGATCAATTCTAAGTTAGTTTTATTTGAAGTACCACAGATAATAAATGTGCATTTTTTGAAACCAACATGGTGGACAGCTTCACTGCTGGCAAGTTGTAGGGTATTTTGTTTTTGCATGAAAAGACAACATCCAATTAGCCTCTACAGGAACTCACCTCGGATTATATAAACCTGTCCACCTATCAAGTGTTTTAGACAACAGAACAGTCCATCTGACAACAGGGGGTGGAAAGCAGTAAAAGAAATAATGACCAGATGTCAATTGTTGGGTGAAAGAGGGTCAAAGGTTAGAATTAAAGAGGAAACACTGTTCACTCGAGTGGAAGAACACAATCCTTTAGCATTTTAATTCAGGCAGAGGGTTGAACAAAAGGGTTGTTGGGTAAAATTCGTGAAATGAGAATTTTTAAGGTCACGGTGTAATCTTAAACAAAAATTACACTGATTTAAAGGGGGACATCTTTGTAAGGATATCCTCTTGGTCTAAAGCACATTGAACATATAGAATCATGCAAATTATCAGACTATACAAAAGACTGAATAAAAGTCATTATAGGATCATTATTATTACCCTACATTTTTAAGTTTATCCATGCAATATTTAACGTTTCAAATACTTTTATTACTCTCAATATAATATGAAATTAAATTATGAAGAATAAAATAGAACTACTAAAAATTTTGCCCTTGAATACTGCTATTGTTTCTTTGGTTAAAAACTGGATTATTCCGTCTGTAACACAGTTCAAAGCTTATACCTACAAATGTATGAAGGGTCACAATCTTATATAATATATACAGTATAAGATGAACTGACAAAACTGTCTTATATTTTACATTATTGTCTTATATTTTACTCCATCTTACTAATTTTAATGTTGACATATTCAGTTCAGCTAAACATCCTGATACTGAAGATCTAACTCTAAAATAATGGAAACTGCTTTAACTTACTCTTTAAAACCAAAAAGATCTACTTTGTATCGTGGATGCTGATCTCTTACTTAACCTGTTTAGGAACAGCGGCCGCCTCTACCCTGCTCCCTTCATTTTAGTTCTGATTAGCGATTCTCTGTTTCTATCAACGTGGGCAGCACACGGAGACAAAGGCAAACATATCACTTCCTTCTGCTTCTTTTTAGCATCCAAGTTAAATGTTTGCTAAAAAATTCAACCATTAGCTAAAGCAAGAACGGAGTGGCAAACGGACGGCCTGCGGCTAAAGGCGACCCCCAGAGCGTCTTAGGTTGCGGTGTTGACAAAAGTGTTCGATCTGAAAGCCTCAGTGCAGGGTGGACGCTGCCACCGGTCGCGGGCCTCACCACGCTCCTGTCTTTCAGCTACAACTTCTGCTCATTAAGCCACTTCCCGGGTCATTAGGGTTTGCATTCTAAGTGTGTATTAATGAAGATAACCAAGCAGCTGCTTATTCTAGTTACTGTTTCTTTCCTCCCTCTGAATTTTTCATTCTGAAATGAGAAAGGGGACAATAATAATTCCATTCTTCTTTATGCACCTTTGTCTGACTTGAGTCTCACTGTTGCCCTGTGAGAGACACCACCTTTAATTTTATGTATTAAAAAATTAGACTTAGGGGAGTTAGGTCACTTGTCCAAGGGTAGAAATATAAACATCATTTTGGCCTTCTGACTGTTAATTCAGGGATAGATACATTTCATGATGTATGTAAGACGCAAGGTTTCCAATACCACTTAGGGTAAACCAAATATGTATTATGACTTTTCAGTTTGATTGGAAAAATGTTAATTTAATTCAAGGGTGAAAAAAGTTTCCTCTTCTTCAAGAATTATTTGATACTTAAAAGACTGCTTTAAGTAAGTCTGAGAGACGTCTTTAAACAAATTTAAGGTGGTCATTATTATTCAAAATTTCCTTTCAAATTTATAGTTTAGGGCATTAACAGCTTTAATTTAGAGAAGTATAAAGAAGCTGCTACTTTCCCAGTTTGTTTCCATAGATATGAACAAATAGTTTTGGGCATATATTTGGTGACAATTTCTCTGCTCTCCCATAACTTACCTTAGCTGGGAGAGAGATAAGGAGATGGAAGAGTGAGAGGCATAGAGACAGGGCAGAGGCATCCTATCTAGCTTTCCCTTCCTAGCATTTAGGGTAAATATCAAAGTATTCCTTATTCCTGGTAAAGCCAAAGCATATTCCATTTAAGAAAAGACTCTGGTGACAGTACTGATTTATAATTTTAAAGGAGGGAAATGTGAAAAAGCAGTTTCTTCTTAAACTGTTAAGGGGGAAAAGTGTAGAGTTCTGCATGCAGACAGCAAACACAACATCAATCTTCAGTTAACAGCAATGACTATATATATTCTTGATAATATTGGTGGAAAACTGTTAGCTTTAAAAGACCCTGTAACTTCTCCTGGCATTAGAAGGTAATGGCTTTGATAGGGAGAATTTATTCCACTGACATTAGAAAAATTAAGTCTTGACACCTTACAATGAATATTTTGAATTTCAAATTTTTCTACTTCCCAAATGACTGGAAATAGAAAACATGGAACAGATTGGCTGATGATTATTATCACACCATTTCATTTTCACCGGTTAAGACTAAATAATAGGATGGAAGCCCCTAACACTGAGATCCCCATAAGTGCAGAAAACAGAATTTTAAAAAAACCAAACATTTTTCACTCACTGGGTGGTCTGTTTGCTGCCAAGTTTTTGAAGTGGCTGCCTTTTATGACTTCCGCGGAGAGTCTTCCAGTGGTGGCGTTGTAAAGCAGGCCAATGAGAATTTCTGGAACTGAGCCATGTTCTAGAGACTGACATGAGGATGTACTTCTGCTACAGGACACTTCTGACATGCTCATCTGGGAGTCACAGCCCTGTGATCAAAAGTGAAATCTTTATAGTACTTATAAAGAAAGATACATTGTTAATGAACGTGTTTATTGGAATTAGGCAGGTAAATCACAATAAAGATGAGAGTTGCAGGCAAAATTCCCCAAACACTAAAATTAGAAATGTTGCTCTGAGCATATTTTAGTCCCTGGATATCTTTTCATTATATAGCTGTCAAATAATAGGAGATGGGGTTTTATAAACCCATGCATATTTACAAATCAGAGAAGCTAAATTTCTCAAACTCACAGATGTTAATAAACCGTCCATTTTCTGAATCTAAAAAAATTGTTGTTTCAAGACTTACTGACCTTAAAAGACTGACACAGATTTAGACTCAATTACATTAAATGTAAATGTTTTAACATTGTCTTTAAAGGCAAAGATTGGCACACTTTCATTAAATAAATAAAACAAAACAAGCTTCCATTTATAAATCAATATATAAAACATAGAAATACAGAAAACTGAAAAAGAATGGAAAAATATTAACTGTGAAAGGAAAACTGGCATAGCTACATTAGTATCAGTCAAGGTTAGCTTTAAGGCAATAGCCATCACTTAGGGATGAAGAGATATACTCAATAATGATAAAGCTTTCAATTTACCAGGAAGATAAAATAATTCCAAATTTGCATGCATTAATAACATAGGTTCAGAATACATAAAGCAGAAAGTGCCAGAACTAGAGAGAGAAACAAATTCACAACCAGTAGAGACTTTGGTACACTTGTTTCAATAACTGACCAAACATGCAAGGAAATAAATACAGTAAAAGAAAGAAGATTTTACTATCACAATAAGGAAATTGATCTGATGGTAATATATAGAACATCATACTTTACAGACTATACATTTTCTCAAGTCCACAGTGGAATATTTATAAAATATTTACAAAAATAAAGCAAATAGCAATGAATTTCAAATAATGGAAATCATTCAGAATGTTTTTTAATCAACTAGAAATCTAAGCTATCTTCTAATAAAGAAAAAAAATCTGTATACTATTGGAAATTAAGGATACACTTCTAAATAACCCATAGGTAACTAAATTATGATGAAAATAAGTTACTTGAAAACACTAATAAAAATAGATAAACAGTGGAGAGGGTAATTAAGAAAAAAAAAGAGAAGGCACAAATACTAAATATCAGTAATAAAAAAGGAGACACTACTACATATCCTATAGACCAAAAAAAGGTAAAAGGATAGTATGAATAGCTCTCTTCCAATAAATTGGAAATTTTGATGAAATAGACATAGTCATAGAAAACTATAACTAAAACAGACACAAAAAGAAACACAGTATCTAAATAGTCTTATTGAAGAAGTTGAATTTGCAATTAAAAACTTTTCTAAAAAAATACAAAAAACAAAACTAAAAACTTTTGCTAGATGGCTTCACCAGTGAATTCTAATTAATGCTAGTCGCACCCATATTCTTCCAGGCAGTAGCAGGGAAAGAAGAAACTTTCCCTAATTTCCTTTAAGAATCTAGTAAAACCTTCAAGCCAAAATCAGAGAACGACATTATAAAAAAGTTAGCAGATTTTCTCATTCATGAACTTAGATTCAACATCCTAAATAAACTAATTAGCAAACCAAATCTAACAATCTATAACATCATACTTAATAGAAAAAAATTTTAATGTTTCCCCTTTGAAACTGGGGATGTGACAATTACCACTTCTAGTAAAAATGTAGTGGAGATCCCAGCCAGTGGAGGCCTAGCCTCACTAACAACAATAAAATGAAATAAAAGGTATAATGGTTTAGAAAAGGAGATTAAACAGTCCTGTGGACAGGTTATGTAATTATGCACACATGAAACCTAAACAAGTCCACAGACGAGCAACAACTGCATACAAAGGTAAAAATTTAAATCTATACATTGCTGAATGCCAGCAACAACTCTGAAAATAAAATTTATTTGAAAACAGGATTTATTAGAGCATGAAATATAAAATATCTAGGAGTAAATATAATAAATGATATGCAAGGCCTCTATAAAGAAAAATACCAATATTATTGAGAGAAATTTAGAAGTACTTTGTAGATATATTATGCTAATATATTAAAAGGCTCAATTTAATAATATTCTCTCTAAATTGCTCTATAGATTAAATATGATCACAATCAAAATCTCAACAGATTTCTTTGTGGAAGGCAACAAGCTAATTAAAAATAGATGTGGAATATACACAAAATGGAATATTATTCAGCCTTAAAAAAGAAGGAAATACCACCATATATGACAACATGGACAACCTGGAGGACATTATATTAAGTGAAATAAGCCAGTCCTAGGCATTTACTACGTGATTCCATTTATATGAGGTCTCTAGAATAGTCACACTCATGGAAGCAGAGGCTAGGTGGAGGGAGGAATGAAGAGTTGTGCTCAATGGGTATAAAGTTCCAGTTATGCAAGATGAGTAAGTTCTAAAGATCTGCTATACAACATGGTACTTAGCGTTAACAATACTGTATCGTACACTTAAAAATTTGTTATAGGGATATGTTAAATGTTCTTATAATAAAAATAATAAAGTAATATACAAGATAGGAGGTCCTGCTCTAGTATCAACATTTATTATAAAGCTGTATTATTTAAGACAATGACAAAAAACAGAATAGAAAGCCCACAAATTAATCTGCGCATATATACACACTTAATTTACAACAAACGTGGAGCTACCATGCAGTGGGGAAAGGATAATCTTGTTCATAAATAGTGGTAGGACAACTGGTTACCCACATAGAAATAAATGAAAATTAACCCTTCCTTCAAAACATACCAAAAATTCAATTGTGGATCTGAATGAAAAAGGTAAAATAATAAATCTATACATTAACATAGGGGACTATATTCATGATTTCAGGGTAGGGAAAGAATTCCTAAAGAGGACACAAAAGCATTAATCATAAAGTTTGGTCAATCTATTAACATTAAAATTAAGAATTTTTGAACTTCGAGAGAGACTTTTAGGATGGCAGAAAGGCAAACAACCAAGAGGGAGAAGAGATCTGTAATACTTCTAGTTCCATAATTAGCTCAAATCCAGAATATGTAAAGAACATCTATAAATCAATTAAAAAAGACAACACAATATAAAAACAGCCAGACACTTGAACCAGCGGTTTCATAAAAGAACGGCCAATAAATATATGAAAATGATGCTCAACTTCATTAGTAATCAGGGAAATGCAAATTAAAACCATTGCAGTAACACTCCACAACAAATAGATGGGCTAAAAAAACTGTGGTGAGAGCACAAAGCAGTGGGAACTCCCAGATCCCTCTGGTGGTAAAGTGATATGGCTTTGAAATATGTTAAAAATACACATACCTTGTGACCTGGCGAGTCCACGCATCCATAGATACACCCCCACAGAAATATGTGCAACGTTTATCGAGCGACATATGAAGGAATGTCCATATCAGCATTATTTATAATGGCCCCAAACAGTGGGATGCATAAATAACTTGTGAGTTCACACGATAAAGCAACTGTACCATATATATAGTGTGTATACACTAGATAGCAAAAACTATGTAACTACGTTTACAAACATGACTTTGGGAGAAAAATGCTGAACCTAAAAGGATACTTAGCTGAATTTATGTAAATTTCAACCACAAAAACAAAACTAGTGCCCTCTCCCTCCAGGGGGCACCCCCTTGCCCTCCTTCCCTCTCAGGTGTGCAGCTCCTAAACTCTAAGGGTCCCCAGGAGACTTGCAACCAGAGGAGCAATGGACGGCAGTGGCTCCTCTTGGCCTAAGCCCCTGAAACTCTCTCCAAGGAGCCTTTTCTCTGACTTTCCAGTGAGCCAAAGCAGCTCCATCTAGGCTCATTTCTTTCCTATATATTTCTAGAGAATCAAAGCAGCCCCGCCTATGCTCTCTCCAGTTGCTTTTCTATCCTAAGCCCTTCCCTGTTTCACTGTCCTCAGCTTTAATACATGTATTCTTCAAAACCAAATCTAACCAACCAACCAAAGACCAGGCAAAACTAAACCATAGTATTTCAGAGCCGTGAATAGGGGATAAAACTATAAAGCAAGCAAGCGATCAATGGAAAAGTCAAAATTGTGGTTAACTCTAGAGGTGGTGGGAAGAGAAAGGAGTGATGGGGAAGGGGACGCTGAGGGCTTCGGGGTTACTGATGCTTTATTTCTTGACCTGGGTGGCAGTTACATGGGTAGTAAGTTTTTGTTTTTTTTACACTTTCTAGTGTGTGCTGGGTTTCATAAGGAAAAAGGTTTAATGAAAGAACTACATGATACAAGAATACAATATATACAAATTAACATAGATTAATAAAAATACATATTTAAGACTTTCATGGAAGATTCCTAAAGGGATTCACTCCATGAGTTAAATATAAAGGCTATAACACTGTTTTTATAACAGATTTGTAAATTGAACAAATTTTAGATTTAAAAAAGCCCAAAAATGTTTGATAGAAATCTTCAAGTTTGGACCCACTGCTGGCTATATCAGTAAAAAAGAATTAATACATACCCGGGAAGGGAATTAACTCATTAGACAAATATTCAGAAGAATAAAATCTCGTCTTTCCAAATTTAACTCTAAACCAGCGGAGAAAGCCAAAAGGAATAGACATCTCATACTTGTAAATCATGGGTACACAAAGCACAGAGTTTGGTGTGTTTTCATGACAGTTGGAGGAGAAAACAATTTTAGTAAGTTTCAATTAGGATATATCATCGCTTATGAAAACAGTGTCAAAAACATGCCCGTGCACATTTGGTGCACTCGCTACATTAGCCTATTATCCGAGCAGCAGCTGCTAGATTACTGTGAAATACATTTTTCATAATATAGTATTTTCCACATTAGCCTACTGGCAGATAATAAGATGTGAACCTAATATTTTCTTATCAACACAGACATCCTATTGCCAATTATGAGCAACGAAGTGAGGTCCCAAGAAAGTCCTGGGAAAGGCCTTTCTTGTCCTCAAGCCTCAAGGGAAAGAGCAAGGGTGGTAAGATCCTTGGTGACCGCATTCTATTTTGGGAGGCCCTGCCGAAACAGAACAGCGTTTAACAGAAGAAAACTATGGCCTAAAAGAGTCCGCCCTGGACTTAAACCATAGAAAGGGAGCTCGTCTCAGGGCCTTTCTGCGGCCGCCAGCGTGCCCGCCCATCCAAGGCTGGCACAGCTCTGGCAGCCTGCGATCAGCGCGCACAGCCAAAGCAGTGCAGAGTCGCTCCATAAATAGAGCGACTGCGGTAAAGACAAATTAAATACAGATACGATGTACTCCAGTGGCATCTCTCCAGTGACTATTCCTCGGGGCAGGCTGCTCCACTCGCTGTGCGCTCAGCAATCTCTGGCTCTGCAGCCCCCGTCATTAATTTATAACTGGGGCCTGCCTAGGTGGCAGGAACGGCAGGTGATTAACCCAAAGTCAAACAAATCCCAATCATAATTAGGTCTACTTCAAGAAATAGTCCCACAGGCTCCCCAGCGCAACACCTCTCCCCATCTAACAGGACGTTTTTTTAATACTTCCTCTCGGTTCCCCCGAGTCCTCTGCCCCAGGGTGAAGAAGGAATGTGTGAAAGTAGAAAAAAACGAATTTTTCAGAAAAATGAATAAACTCTGTTTACCCTAAGAAGAATTTGTATGGTGCTAACAGATTAAAATTGGTGGGAACTTATAAATATAGAGAGAAAAGATAAGATTAAAAATGTAATAGAATTCCTATTAATGTCTAGACTTTTATTAGTACCAAACTGATTCCAATTTACTTGTGATCACTTATACACAATATTTTTAAGGTAAAACCGAACTGTACAATGATAATTACTATAAATTTGAATAGTTTCTGTTGAATTTACTTTCACTGTGGCTGGAAGATATTCTCTGGTTTATAGTTTAATTTATAGATGAAATGCTTCCATTAGACTTTTCTGAAAATGGGGCAATGAGGACACAGGGTGAAGTGCCACAAGAGGGAAGTCACCTGCTGCGGCGTTGGAGCTGCACTAATGGCGAGTTTCATCTCCACCAGCAGTGCTCCTCCTCGGGGCCCTTTCCCAGCCCCAAGGCACTGAACACGTTTCAGCCTCGGCAAGGAGGAGATAACCAGAGGCAATTTCAGACAGAGAAAGCAAGAGCAGCGAAACTGCTCCAAATCTTGGCCTTGCAGCCCACTCCCTCCCCAATCCCATTCTGTCCTTTGGTAAGGTAGAAACACCAACTGACGCTGAAGGGTAACTTAACAGGCTGAGCCGGGGACGGCTGGACAGTGTAAACTTCAGAGTGCTCACTGCTGGGTTCAGGATACTTGTGGTTGCAAACGACAGAATATCCAACTTCAACTGGCCTAAGCAACACAAGGGAATTCACCGGCTTATGGGCCACAGCAGTTGGTACAGAAGTAGCTTCAAGTCCTCACTGATCCAGGCCTCCACCTGTGTTCCCTCCCAGGAGCCAGTTCTTCCCCGGTTCCCGAGTCTGTTTCCCAATCTTAGCTTTACTCTCAGGTACACTCTTCCCTCTTAGTTGCCACAGTTTTCAGCAGCTCTGAGTGTTGTGAGAAAGAGGAAGACAGCATCCCGACTGCTCTAACCAAAACCCCAGAGCTGGCTGTCAGGGCTCATGAAATTTAATTCCAGGGCTTTGGAATAAAGTCACTTCATCAGAAGAACAGAGGCAGCTTGGCTCCCAAGTGAAATCTGGATACTGTGGCCACAAGAAGCAGCTATGGATGCCAGGCAGAAAAAACACGTTTATTACAGAGCCCTTCAACTTTCCCCCTTGGCCTTCAGTGAGGACCACAGCCCATGCTACTAAGGAGCTGACAATGTCACTGCCGTTGCTCCAACTGTGACTACTTCCCTCATATTCTTTGCTGGGTCTGGTCTGCAGTCATCAGCCTTGCAAGAGCCAGGGAAGAGGAACAGATGGTTCCGTGAACAGAGCTGACATTCAGGTTAGGTAACAGAGAGTGAAAAAGAGTAGGAAATTCTCACTTTCTCTTCCATAAAGCTTTTAAATAAATGCTGAAAACAATGTATTGATAAGAAGATTTAAGATATAAAAAATTAATTGTATGGACAGGTACATGCAAAAAAAATGAAATCAGATCACCAACTTACGCCATTGCACAAAAGTAAATTCAAAATGGATAAAAGACTTAAATGTAAGACATGAAAGCATAAAAGTCCTAGAGGAAAACATGGGCAGCAAGATCTCAGACATCTCTCGTAGCAGTATGTTTGCTGATACACCTCCTAGGGCAAGAGACACTAAGGAGAAAATAAACAAACGGGACTGCATCAAAATAAAAAGCTTCTGCACTGCAAAAGGAACCATCAACAGAACATAAAGGGAGCCCACTGGATGGGAGAACTTATTTGCCAACGACACATCTGATAAGGGGTTAATTTCCAAAATATACAAGGAACTCATACAATTTAACAAAAGGAAGACAAACAATCCAATTAAAAAATGGGCAAAGGACCTAAATAGACACTGCTCCAAAGAGGACATAGAGATAGATGGCCAAGAGACATATGAAAAAATGCTCAAAGTCACTAATCATCAGAGAGATGCAAATTAAAATGACAATGAAGTATCACCTCACACCTGTCAGAATGGCTCCATCAACAAATCAACGAACTACAAGTGCAGGCGAGGGTGTGGAGAAAAGGGAGCCCTGGTGCACTGCTGGTGGGAATGCAGACTGGGGCAGCCACTATGGGAAACAGTATGGAGGTTCCTCAAAAAATTAAAAATGGACCTGCCATTTGACCCAGTGATCTCACTTCTAGGAATATATCCTAAGAGACCCAAAACATCGATCACAAAGAACTTATGCCCCCCCCCCCATGTTCATAGCAGCACAATTTAAAATAGCTAAGATCTGGAAACAGCCCAAGTGCCCATCAGGAGATGAGTGGATAAAAAAAGCTGTGGGACATTCATACCTTGGAATACTACGCAGCTGTAAAAAAGAAAGGTCTTTTATCCTTTGGGACAGCATGGAGGGAACTAGAAAGTATTATGCTAAGTGAAATAAGCCAGTCAGAGGAAGACAAGCACCACATGACCGCACTTATATGTGGAATATAATGAGCAAAACAAACTGATGAGCGAAATGGATCCAGAGACATAGAAGCATGGAATAGACTGAGGGATCTCAGAGGGAAGGTGGGGAGGGGGGAGGGGGTGAGGAGAGAGTAATCCAAGAACTTATATGTTTATAAGCATAACCCATGGACACAGACACTGGTCGGCGGAAGGCCGGGGGTGGGATGGATGTGGGACAGAGGGGACTGATGGGGGTAAAAAGGGGACATCTGCAATATTTTCAACAATAAAGATAAAGAAACTTAAAAAAACACTGTAAAACAAAGAATGAAGTTTACATGATATTGATTCTTTGATATTTGTGGAGACTTCCTTTGTGGACTAGCATGTGGTTGACATTTGTAACAGTTCCACATATCTTATATTTATTAAAGAGAGGTCCCATATATATCCATTAAATCAAGCTTGTTAAGTGTTACTCAAATCTCCCATATCCTTACTAGTATTTTTCTGCTTGATCTGTCCCTGCTTATTTAGATTCTCTACATGTTTAACAAGCTCTTGGCCTATCATCATTTCTTCCATCTCATTTCCTTCCTTTGAATGCAGTGTTCTTCTTATAAAAGTATATGTTTTAGTAATTATTCCAGCAATGATCTGTGAGTGGTCAATTCTCTTGGTCTTTGCCTGAAAATATCTGGAGTTTGCTTTCTTCCTTAAAAGATAATTTAGGTGGCTACAATAGTCTAAGTTGGTAGTTCATTTGCCTTGATACCTCGAAGATATTCTGTCACTGCCTTCTGGTCTTTGAGGCTGTTGAGAAGCCTTCTGCTAGACAAACTGTTGTTCCCTTACATTTTCTCTACGGTTACTTTTATCATTTTTCTTTGGTGCTTCATCTTTTCGCTGTAATTTTTATACGTGTGGACTCATTTTCTATAATCCTGCTTAGGGCTTGTGCTTTCTCAATCCGATGACCTACTATAGTCATCAAATACTGCCTCTCATTTTCCCTAGTCTCTCATTCTGGAGTTCTTTATAAGAAAATATACTTAACATTCTCATTCCACCCTCCATTCTCCTTACCCTCTGATTCATATTTTTCATTGATTCTATTTTTAAGAACTCCATTTTTCATTCTCGAAGTTCCA
Organism: Miniopterus schreibersii; assembly: GCF_964146895.1. NCBI lineage: Eukaryota > Metazoa > Chordata > Mammalia > Chiroptera > Miniopteridae > Miniopterus > Miniopterus schreibersii. The sequence goes on from NC_138119.1 coordinate 27,364,350, forward strand.
TATGGTCATTATTTAAATCTGCCTCTTTCCCCATATTGTCATGTTTTTGCCTTGTGGTTTCTATGACTTCTTTTAGCTCTTAATTCATTTAAAGCATATTTATTTTATAATCTCTTTCACAGTGTGTTATTAATTCATGTCCTAGAGATGCCAATATACTTATCTTTGGGGTCTGCTTATACTTTCTTTTTTTTAATGTGAGTTCATCTTTAAGGGGGAGTATTTTTTCTGTGGGAATTCCTTATAGTCTAAGTTTCGTTACCTGAACAAAACAGGATGTCATTTAAGGTAAAAAGTAATGGGGCTGGCACAATGGTAGAAAACGAACAGTGTCCATTACACTCTTGGACCTAATATTTATATTCTCAGTTTAGTAATTTTTAGAAACACTCCTATTCATCTCATAATTGGGTTTTAATTTAATTTGTGACCAGAGTTCAGGCTAGCTGCAAGAAGTAATTAATAGACAATATACTGTTTATCAAGCTGCAAGAACAGGACAGAAGGGAAAGGAAACAGCTATTTGGACACCCAGCAGGATAGGAGTTTACAGAATGTCTGCTCTGAACAGGGCACTGCACTAGGAAAGAAGTGAACTGATTTGGAGGCAGACAGTAATAAAACACTTTGAGAGGCTTTATGGGAGAATACAAGTGGATGTGGTTCACTTTGGGGTATCAGAAACTATATTCTTGAGAAGAGAGGTATTTAAAGTTGGCCCTAAGAGGATTTCAATAGGCACAAGGACAGGCATTTCAGACAGAGGGAATGAGCAAAGGACCAAAAGTGGATACCACATTTTTAAAATGTAAATTGATCTGATGTGGTTAGTATGTGTGGGGAGAAGGGTGGAAAATGTAGCTACAAAGGAAGGTTGAAGCCAAATTTTAACTCACCCAGCACTAGGGAACATTTCTATCAGAGACTTCCCATACTACACGGTAAGCTTTACTTGTCTGTGTTTCCTCAGTCCCTTGAGGGCAGAACATTTGCTTTATATGCCTCTGTATGTCCCAAAATTAGTACAGTGCCTACCACTCAGCAGGTACTTAATCAATATTATTGAATGAAAATCATATGTTGTGAAAGATGTGAGATGTGGTGGTAAGAAAAACTGTGCCTGCTCTATACACAGTGAAAGCAAAGGCTGCATTTTGAACTGGGGAGTCCCACGCCCAGGCCTATGTCTGAGAAAAACAACGTGAGGCCAAACATGTGACATGGCCAAGTGCTTAGGCGGGGTGGTAACTTACTTTGCTGTGTTAGCGAGAGATGTCTCTTCCTGAGACAGTACTTGTATAGCCTATCTTTGTGCACATTTTACATCTTAAGCCAAAAACTGCAATTTTTTACCCTGCAGCAAAACATAGACTTAAAAAATATCTGATTTATTACAGTCAACCTTGGAGATCCAGAAACATTAGTGGGAGTAATTGTATGAGATTTTTGTAACTAACTGCTTTAGCACATACTAAGAACTAAGACTTTTATTTCAAAATTAGGGTAGTTGACTTTTCCTGTCTTCTCACTGGTCTATCACATTTCCGAAAACTGCAAAAGCTTTCTTTCTCTGAGATATTTGACTCACTGGCAATACATATGGGGTCACGAAGGTAGTAAAGTCTCTGCACCCCAGAAATGCCCTTCATATACATCTGGGGGAGGAGAGAGAGCTTTTAAAAATTGGTCACTAAGCTTACGGAGTGCTAGAATCAGTTATTCCTATGCTTAGTAAATGAGTGTAGTAATCCAAATGTCTTAAATATTCCCTTTGTTTTAAATGAGATGATTGATTCTGTGTGTGTGTGTGTGTGTGTGTGTGTGTGTGTGTGTGTGTATTACTATTGGAAAATGAAATAGAATGACGGTTAGAAAATAATTTCCCAAATTTATTTTTAAATGATTTTTAAGTTTTAAGTTATATTCTATTATCCACAGATTACTGGTTTTCCAACTGTAGCTAGTGAAATCTATCAAATTTCATTTTTTAAGTACAGCTTTAACTACTGAAAGACTAAAATAATAGATGCACACAAATGAGTATTAAAACAGAGGCCGTACAGTATACTGGTAAGGAAAGCAAACTCTGGAGTCAGGCTACCAGGGCCTGTCAGTCACGGGAATGTGACGCTGGGCAGGGTATTTAGCATCTCTATGCTTTATCTTAAACGTGGAATAACTGTCTACTTCCTTAGCAGCTATACTACTTGCTAACATACTGGAGAACACTAGTGCATTTACTATTTTTGACTAAAGATTCATCTGCCATTTCTATTTAATTGAGAACTCTGGAGACTGCAGGGCAAGCTGTTTAAAAAGAGTCACCATTTGTTAACTCTTTATCTGTGTGAATCAGACTTTTTCTACATATTGTACAATTAAAAATATAAACGGAATTGCACTTCAAAGCTCAATTGTATAGTTGTAGGTACCTGTGCTTTGGACTAAGACAGGTGGGTTTGCATGTGAGCTCTGACATTTTGCCATCTGCGTAACCCTGGACGTATTTCAAAATCTCCTTGAGACTCAAGTTCCTTATCTGTAGAAATAGTACTACCTCAAAAAGTTTATTCTAAATATTTTGTTCATCAAAACAGGTCCATAATTTTCAGTGTTTGACATTATAAGTAAATATTATAAAATCAGATTTCTTAGTAAAATATCGCTTTTACCTGCTTTATATATTTGGGTTACAAATAATATTCCATTTGAAATAAAGGGTGTGAATGCTTGAAAAACTTGAAAGACCATGTACCATATTCTTTATATCTTGTTTCTGAATGGTCCATTCAATGACCAAAATTTAAACATTGTGAGACTGTGCTGCCCCCTGCTGACCTAGTTTCTCCAACATATTTTGAGTCTGCTGAGAAGTCAAAACTTACACTTCAGCATTACAGTCAAGTAACCCTACAGTAGACTGGAAGACAATAATAATGCAGATGGTAAAATACTGGATATACCTCTAAATAATTTATAAAATTTGTCAAGACTGAAGTACAAAAAATCTGACGGTGGAACAAATAAACATAATATACTCCCAACTGTGTAATACTTAACAAATTTAGATACCCATTCCAAATAACTGCTACAATTGCTATTATTTAAAGTGCTACTGACACCTTGTGGAAAATTAGCAAAATATATAAATTTGGGGCTTGAATTAAATCTTCAGTAATTATTTCTCTGATTCTTTCACTGAATTAACAGCAGCTTGCTCTTTATTTCCCACATTAGAACAGCATTTATAGTTTGGCTGGTTGCAATGTACTAAAATTATACTTTCAACGCTAGAAATCTTGGGAATCTTCCCTCTCTTAATCTCACATATCCAACTAGACACAACCTGTTGATTTTCCTCCAGGATTCGTCTCAAAATTGGTTCATCCTGACGACAAAAACTCAACAGAGTCTCATCAGCTAGTAGTGCAAAGTGTTCTTGACAAGAAATCAGAAGAGCTCAGAGAAACAGTACCCACTGCTGGCCCTAAGTCTCTGGGTAACTTAACTATTGAGAGGCTCGTTTTTCATGTTGTGCCCAGTTGTAAGATTACATGAACTAACATATAAGTGCTTTGAAAATAGATCACTGTAAGACAACTTTATTTCTATAATGCAACAGCACGTAAGCGTTTCTCCTTTACGATGCTCCTATACACCACTATCTGAGCACCTGCCACAGTGCATGGATTGGGAAATGGGGAATGGGACAGGTCGGGGGACAGCTGGCGCAGGAGAGTCTCCCATGTTCAATTAAGTCATCCTCCCTGTCCACTTAACTTGTTACTTAATTTTGATTCTTTGAACCTTTAGCCTTGTAGCTTTCTTCTGATACTGTTCTCAGGTCTTACTTCATTGGATGACCATTTGAATCAGCTTGCCACACTTTGTGTCACCAATCTCCATGCCAAGAAAATGACAGGAGGCACTGGTAGACTAGACTTCTATCGAATTGGCTTTGATGGTGACATGCCTCTACTCAAAAATATTTAGAACAGAATGGTGAAGTAGGTACCTCTGAAAATGGGCTCCTCCAGAAAAGCAACTCGATTGCTGGCAAAAATTGTCAAAGTCAAACTTCTCAAAAGTCTGAATTAATAAAAAAAACTTGCAATAATCCGAGGAGTGTTTATTCAAGAAAAATGGCTGAATACCAATATGAAAAATAGGCTTTGTGGCATTTTTAATTTAACTTATTCCAATCCCCCTCTCCCCAGTTTCTTGGCAGCCTTGAACACCACCAACCTCACAACTATAGCACCTGAGAAAACCAGCAGCCTAGCAGACACCAGAGGGGTAAGAAACAGAGAACTATCATTACCTGACTTGTCTGACAGCTCCAAGAAAAGCTTCGTTCTCAGGACTTGTTTCGATTTGACCTTACTTGGAGTTTGATATATGTGTACAATACAGGTGTATCTTTGGACATTCGCTGGAAACAATGAGTGGCAAGTGCTTGACATCACAGCCACTTGAAGAAAAAGTATCAGTTAGGCTAAGAAGAAGTTGACCAAAAAACTTATAAGGAAAATCTTGGGAATGAGAGGTTCACAGGGGGCTTTGATAAGCTCCAACACATTTCTAGGAATATAAAGTCCAAGCACATGTGTGAGGCTATGCACATGTCCAAGAAGTACCTGAAAAGGTCCTAAACTCTCACTTTTAGCTGACCTTGAAGCTCTGTACAGACATGAAGGGAAAGCTAAGGCACAAAACAAAAACCAAAACCAGACAGTAGCAAGCACTGAACAGGATGCGGAGAAACGGGAACTCTCGTCCATTGCTGTGGGATAGTAGAACAGTGCAGCCACTTTACAAAATTGCTCGGCAGCTTCTAAAAATGGTAAGCACACAACTACCATCAATTCCAGAACCAGGTGTACGCTCAAGAGAAATAAGTATGTCCACACAACCACTGTACACAAATGTTCACAGCACCATTCTTCATAATAGTCAAGAATGCAAACCACCCAGGTGTCTATTGACAGATGAATGGATAAACAAAATGCTGGATATCCATACAACGGAATATTATTAACCCTAAAAAGGCAACAAAGTGTGCATACATGCCAAAACACAAATCAACCTTGAAAACATCACTTTAAGGGAAAGAAGCCTTACACCAAAAAGCCACAAATTGTATGATTCCATTCATATAAAATGTCCAGAAGAGGCAAAGCCAAAGAGACAGAAAGCAGATTAGTGGTTGCCAGGGGCTATGATTACTAATGGGTATAGGATTTTCTTTTTGGCCAACAAAAATGTTCTGGAATTAGAGATGATGGCTGCACAACTCTGATTATTCCAAAAACCACGACTATACACTTTAAATGGGTAAAATAGTTCATGGTATGGGAATTATATCTTAATAAAGTGGTTGTAATAATTATTTAAGGGCTCCCTATTTCAGAATATTTTAGAAAAAAGTCTCGGAGATAATTCAATTGAGTGGTTTAAAAACCCTTTAGTAACAGTACCCTTTGAAACAAAGAAAATCTTATTCCAACTTCAAACACGTGAAACAGGTACATGCGGCATTATATTGGGGAACACTCAGTACTGAGTTCTAACTCACAGCGGGCCCTTGGACGACAAGAACGTTTGATCTTAAGGTTGTACGTGACAGCTGTAGTCAGGTATGAGTTTGGCATCCAGGGTTTGTGTTTTGCTTTATGTAAATATTAATAAAGTCCTGATAAACTGTGAATTACCTCACCTTCCAGCGTCAGAATATTAATCCATCTAACTGACTGAAAAAAAGTGAAAGATAAAGTTATAGAAAATTAAAGAAAAATTTCAAGTTCAATCGCTTAAATTTAGCTAACAATTATTCATATTTTTGCATCTAAGAATTACATTTTAAAGAAAGTATAACTCTGAATTTACACAATCATTGAAACTACCTGATTACTAGGTCATAGCAAAAGCACTAAGCAGTACTGACTGTGATGCAGCAACTCAGTAAAATGTTATGGGCAGACGGAGAGAGGGCCAAATTAAGCAACGGATCAATACCAACCTATACTATTCCTAAGCAAGGACACAATCATAAGAATTTCAAGTATGTAGAGAGAGATGGCAGAAATAGCTTTGTTAGTGGCTCTATAGGAAAAACAAGATTGTATAATGTGAATTAGCATGTAAAGTTTCCAATGGAATAAAACTTAGTACCTAGTATGTGTTTATAGTAATTTTTACAATCCTGAATCACACTCTAATTTTAGAAAGAAATTTGATGCAAACATTTGCAGACCCCCAGAAGCATTCCTGCAGAACACAGCTCAAACCCACCTCTTGGCCCTGTGTGCTCACCTCAGCGGTGAGAGGAGGCGGCAAAGGAGCCCGGGGACTGAGCCTGGGCGGGGCAGCCGCCAGCTTCTCACCGTCGGAGAAGGTGCGGGGCTGGGGCTGGGGATCTGTGCGGCTGCACGGCGTTCAGGATGGAGATATAGGAAAAAATACGAATGTCAACATGTATGTGACGTATGCTACACATATATAATCGACTAATACTCAAGAGCAGAATAAATAGTTCATGTCTTGCCTCTGAAAAAGTGGTGTCAGCCATAAAAGATGTTTAGTATGGTCTATATCGTATTCGTGTAAAATTAAACTTCAAAAATTTACATTTTGTTTTATATTTTGTAAGTTCTACTTTTATATTAACAAGACTATCCATCTCAAAAGTGAGAAATAATTTTTGAAAAAATTATCCAACTGTAATGTTAACAGGGACAAAGGGATTGTGAAGCTAATGAACTGTGGACTCCCACCAAAAAGAAACCAAGTTAAACTATTCTTTTGGGAAAAAATGGGTGGAAGTAATAGTGGTAATGGTATTAGTTATGTGGTGATGATGATGATGGTATCAGTACGACTAGTATTTACTGAGTGCTCGCTGAGTCCCAGGCGCTGTGTAACTACTTTACACTAATTACAATCTGAAAACGGTCTCACTGAGGCATAAGGACAATGATGATTTTAGTTTAAATTTATGAACACCTTGAGTTTCAAGTTTCATTTCTTAAACTTTAAAATGGCAATGACAATTCTCTTATGCCACAAAACAGACTATTTGAAGATTAGTTCTGAGTCAAATTTTGAATGTTAGGAATAATTTAATGACAAATGAAATAGCAAAATATGATTTATATGTTCATTAAAATATGAATATAGAAGGATATTTCTGAGTCCTAATGCACCTCACAGTGAATTCTCCAGCGACCTGAGTTATTTCACATGATGTTATCACTGCTGTTTTGTACATGTCCTCACAGAGCACTCAAAGCAGTTCCTAGGAAATGAAATGCTAACAGCTAGAGAAACAGCAATGCTTTTATTTCACTTTATCACGATGTGCATTATTTTGCAACAAATTTTTAAATGCTATTTTCATTCCCTACCTATGTCATTTTACAGTGTGCATTTCAGGAAAGTCCAGGTGGGACTATACTCTAAAGATGGCCCTGAGGACTGTTAATGGGCCACTTGGCGTATTTTCCCAAATTTGTGTTCCTAAAGAGGCCCAGGAAATGCTGAATTTGTCAATTTATGAAAATTTAGTTCTAATGTCTCAGTGCTACAATAAATTTTGTTTAAATAAACTGAATCCAAAGAGAATCTAATCTAAAATATTCTAGGTTACATATAATGAATATTTTTTGGTAAAACATTTTTCTTATTGCCATAATGACTTTAAGCCCCTTTAAACTATTTTTTGTCTTTTTCTTTTGTCAAACTATTTCAAGTTTCTAACAAATCCAGGAAATAAATAATTTTAATATATTTTAAATTAAACTATTTGTATGTTTTTATAGTTTAGGTGGTTGTAATTTGAGCAGATAATTTTGGGAAAATGTTTTAAACTATTAACAAGTCTTACAGTCGAGTTTTCTGAATGATTTAGTTTCATGTTGAATCTTACGGTCAGCCAGCCACAGCAGAAGTTTCAGAACATGGCAATGACTCATTTTAGTCCTATGACTTTCCAGTGGAGCCAAGATGTGGAGATAAGAAAGATCCCACGGGGCAAACCACCAAGGCTGTTCAGGCACCAGAGAATACGTAGAGCTTTTTAAAGATACAAATACTCTGGTCCAATTCCCTCAAGTTTTTGATTCAACAGGTCTAACTGGGGGCCTATTCATCTTTATTTTAAAAACTCCCCAAGTCACACTAGTGTAATCAGGACTGAGAATCACAATTTTCAGGATTTAGCTGAGAGCCAATTAAGCATATCAGAAAGATGTTAATTTCATGCAACACAGGTTTCAAGATTCATAAAGTGATGCATAGAAAAGTATGTTTGAGTCTGAGCTATTTTCAAGTTGATAAAAATAGAATTTCACCCATGGTATGTCCAATCACTGAAGTTTTAATCGATTTAATTTTAAGAAATTTAAATAAACACTATATTGATATTAGTTGGTTATCTCCTTAGCATCCAATCATCACTTTCTTCCAGTAGTGAAGGTGCTCCCTTTCATCTCATCTAATATTCCTTGGGAGGTGACCCACTGGCCAGCTCTAGGGCGTAAGCTCATCAGTGTAGCCCATCCCTGTAGCCACAGTGATGTTTCTGGGACAGGCAGGTAACCTAGTGAGACACAAGAACTATAAAGAGGGGCCACTTTGTGAAACCTGATTATGAAGTTGATACACAGAAGTCAGGGTGGCGGAGGGGAGCAGAAAGAGAGAGAAAGCGGAAGCTCAGAGATATTATTTTAGTCGCTGGATCAAGCCATGCCTGAAGACAAGCCTACTCTCGGTATCTCCTGTATTGCTCAAGCCTTTTGGGGTTGGTTTGCATTCAGTTGAAACAGAATCCTAATTGATGCAAATATTTACACAGTGTAATCTCTGGTTCCTCATGTGAAGTTTCAATTAATTAAATGAGGTGTAGACTTTTTTAAAAAGGAAACTTCTCTTCACATTTTTGCTATTATTTCACCGACACTGCTTTATAATTCTACTCCCCTTAACTGCTTTTTGAATGCCCAAAGAACATACAGTGCTAAATATGTGAAAGGGAAACCAAGACTAAACAAGCAACAAAGAGGGATCCAGCGCTGTCTCATGAAATTATTCTGGGTATGGTCATTCTCAGCAGGACACCCGTGCTGATTATGAAAAATCACTTTCAGATTTCATTTCTGGATCTATTTTACATTGGATCCCCTCCCCCTTTCCAAATCACAGAGCTTCTGAGATTTTTACAGCTAATGCAATTAAATTATATGGGAGTAAAGACATGTTAATACTTCAAAGTTGGTCCTATCAACAACATTCCCAAACAAATCCAACCCTCCTCTCTTTTAGGTCAAATTTAGTCATCTAAGATGTAGATAAAGCCCAGAATAGCTAACAGCACAGACTTGTGGAGGCAGGTGGATTAAAATCCCTGCTCTGCAACTAAGTGTGTGACCCTGGGCAATTCAGCTAACCTTCCTATGCCTGCTTCCTCAGCTATAAATTAAGGCTAAAAGTTACTACTATTAGAGGTAATTGTGAGGATTAAGTGAGTTAACATACACCAAGTGCTTAAAATTGTACCCAGCACAAGGAAGCACTGTCACAATTGTAGAAAGTAACTTACTGTTGGTTTTCTTTTCCCTCTTTTACTAATGAAATTATTCTCAGGAATGTTAAAAGCTAGAACCAAACCCTAGTTATAACTGACAGTGTCCCTGAATAGCATGAATTGCCTTGATATAAATTCAAAAATCTTATTCCAGCATTAACACTAAGCCTGTACCCCTGAACTATGTCAGTCAGGGTTCAGGGAAGGAACCAGAAATCACCTGAGGTAGAAAGAAGAGATCTAATTCAGAAAGTAGGTGCTTACAAAATTGTTGGAAGAGCTGGAGGAACAAGGTCTAGCTGGGCCTGCAGGAATGGCTCCGAGAACCCTGAAAAACTGACCCACAAAAGGAGCTGCTACATTTACCAAGAAGGTGGGAGATAGGAGTTAAAAAACATAATTATTTTAGTTAGATCAAGGGATTAGGAAGTCACCACAGCCACCGCAATTAACCTCTCCGCTTCCATGAGGCTCAAAACCAGCTATTAGAATGTTGCTGGAGGGAGGAAAGCATCTCTCCTTGAACTTGCCTGCCCCAAAGCAGGGGGAAGACGGCTTCTGCTTCACTTTCACCCTGCAAATCATGCAGGATAGCATTTAATTGGTGGGACCTGATTAGCGCTGAGAACTCCAGGGAGCCTGGGGAATGTACTCTGAAGGGCAGGAAAGAAACCAGAAGGATGTGGGAATACTTATAGGTTGCCAGGCCATCAAATGTAACACACTGACTTTGGGAGAGTCAGGCACTAAAAGATACTTTTCTCCTCCGTAAAATGGGGGGAAATAATTATATCCATAACAGTGTTGTGATGAAGATTTTAGGAGATGATAAATATGAAACACTTCATATAGTCTAAATAACTTGCCCCCGGCAATTGCGAAGCCTCCGCGTCACTGTCTTCTAGCATCTAGCTTTGCAGTGAGAATTCTGACGCCAGTCTAACCTTCATTCGTTTTCATGTCACCTGGGGCCTTTCAGGAATTTCTCTTTACCCTCGGTGTTCTGAAACTTCACAGTGATGCGTCTGAGTCTGGACTTTTTCATTTACGGTTCAGGTCCTTTGTTTGGAGACTCAAGCCCTTTACCTTTGACAAATTTTTTTGTATTTTTTTTCAATTACAGTTTACATTCAATATTATTCTGTATTAGTTTCAGGTGTACAGCAAAGTGGTTAGGAAATCACGTACTTTACAGGGTGGTCCCCATGCTGCTTCAAGCACCCACCTGGCCCATGTATTTTTATCACGACACTGACTACATTCCCTCTGCTGTCATCGCTGCGACTACGCTCTTATCAATTTGTACCGCTAATCCCTGCACCTTTTTCACTCAGCCTCCAATCCCCCCAGGTTGTCTAAGTCTCTAAGCTTCTTTTTTTCTTTTTGTCTTTTCATCAATTTTTATTTTCTATTTCTAGAGATTTTCTCATTTCTCTCTTGTAACTAAGCGTCAGCAAACTTTCTGTAGATAGTTTTGGCTTCATGAGTCATATGATCTCATCACACCCCACTCTGCTGTTGTAGTACAAAAGCAGCCAAAGACAATATGTAAACAAATGGCCTTGGCTGTGTTGCAATAAAACTTTATTTACAAAAACAGGTGGTTAGCTGGACTTGGCCATGGCCATAGTTTGCCAATCCCTGCACTGACCATTCTGCAGTCTTTATTTTGGCAACGGTAGTGTAGTTTACAGAAGCCCTTTCTTCTATGATTGTTCCAGTTTCAGAGTATTCTCTCTTTTTAAAAAACTACGAGATCTTATATACAGTAAAACCTCGATATAATGGACTAATTCAAATAAGGGGGTGTCAGTTAAAGCCGAAAGTCTGTTATGTAATACAGTAGGTTTTCTGAATGCGTATGTTAAAAAATCGACAAGTTAGTTAATCTATATTTACTTATGTAGACACGTTTGTGTAATTAAAATTAAGTATGTATGAAAAGTTTAATTTCACAGAAGTTTTCTATTTGTATTACAGTAATTTTAAATTTATACTGAATAGGTCTAATAAATGCGTGCATTCACTAGTCACCACAAGTAAACATCAGCACACGGTGGGGGAAAGCCTTAGCAGAAGTTGGAACATCTGCCAGCATGTGTGAGTTAAAACTGCTGCAGAAAGTCATGCCATGGGACAACAGAGCCAATTACCAGGCACAATGTGATATGATCATGTGCTAATCATTCCCCAAACATTGTTTATGAAGGGTGACTCTTGGATTTAAATATGTAGACTACATTTGTAGATATGTAATATTTATTTAGTTGGCGAAATTTACTACAGTGTTTTTCCCAACATATGGAATAAAATTTGTTAAAAATAACCAATTTAATAACAAAAAAACCCTGTTAATTTAATTATAAGCAAATCTTGGTTAAAATTAACACGGTGTTAATTTTTCATATACATACAGACTAGAAGTTTTGTCTGTTAAATCTGAGGTCCATTAAATCAAGGTCCAAAAAGTCAAGGGTTTATTGTACCAATATCAAACTAAATTAATTCAATCCATTAACATAAAGATAGGCTATTTTTTACATACAGGATTTTAGAAATTAAAGGTTGAGATTACAAGTAATTAAAAGATCAACATTGCAGTAAGTCTTGAGAAAACTTGGTCACTCTTAGGAGACTGTGGCATTATACTCTTGAAGGAGAAATTATAAAGCATATATGTCCCTAATTAATCAATTATTTAAAAATAAAATTATTCTTGATATGTACTTATTTAATTACCTTGAGATGCATACTTATTTGATTTCAGGCCATAAAAGATTCCTAATAGGGCTGTTTTACAGATACTGGTACCTATTAGGAAATAATAATATATGGAACTTAGAATTTTAAAATGATCAAGTTTCTCTGAACATGTTGATGAATCAATTTAACAAGTGTTTATTGAATGCCTATATTCTAGGTTCTATGAAAAATACCATATAAGTCAAATACACACTATTCTCAAAGAATTTAAAATTTAGAAGACAGAGATAAAAAGAAATCATAATTAGCTGCAATAAAAAATACCCATCAGAAATAATATGTACCATATGCACTCATTTACCCATCTATCCATTCAACATTTATAAAGCAATAATCAGTACTAAATATTTGGTATACAAAGACAGATTAAGATCAACTAATTAAATTATATTAGAAATACTTGAACAAATTTCTATAACGGTGGGACTTAAGATTAGGCTTTAAATAAAACCTAAGATTTTAACAGACAAATTATGATTGGAATTGACATTTGGATACCCACTCTCACCACTATTATTCTATATAGTGTTTGAAGTCCTAGCCATAGCGATCAGACAAGGAAAAGAAATAAAAGGCATCCAAATTGGAAAGGAAGAAATAAAACTGTCACTATTTGCGAATGACATGATACTACATAGAAAACCCTAAAAAATCCATAAAAATGTAATAGAATTAACAAAAGAATTCGGTAAAGTAGCAGAAGAAAAAATTAATATAAATAAATCCATCACATTCCTATATGCTAATAATGAACAATCAGAAGAAGAAATTAAGAAACAATCCCATTTACAGTTGCATCAAAAAGAATAAAATACCTAATGATAAATTTAACTAAGGAGGTGAAATACCTATACTCTGAAAAGTATAAGACACTAAAAAAAGAAACTGCAGCCCAGCTGGGAATGGCTCAGCGGTTGAGCATTGATCAGGGTTCAATTCCCGGTCAGGGCACATGCCCAGGTTGCAGGCTTGGTCCCCAGTGGGGGGCGTGCAGGAGGCAGCCGATCAATGACTCTCATCATTGATATTTCCATCTCTCTCTCTCCCTCTCCTTTCCTCTCTGAAATCAATAAAGATATATATATTTAAAAAAAACACAAAAACTGCAGAGGACACGAATAAATGGAAGGATATACCATGCGCATGGACTGTTAAGGATTAATATCATTAAAATGACCATACTATTGAAAGCAATCTGCAAATTCAATGTAATCCCTATCAAAATACCAATGACATTTTGGTATAATATAAATGAAAGCAAATCCCTGATACTGGCCATCTCTTTTAACATTCATTCTGTTATTCTCTGTACTACTTCACTAACATAAACTTCCATCTTTCCAGGATGCCTTTTGGTACTTCTAACCTATGATAAACTCCTCCAGAACTTTAGTTTCTTCTCAAAACCCCCAACACCTTGTTTTACTTGAGATCTAATTTTTCCCTGGGGAGAAATAATCCTCTGCAGACTTTTCATTGTGGTTATTTCCTCATACCCAAAAGTCTTCAGGGTCAGGAAGCAAAGTTCTCTGCTGCTTTTGTAAACATCTATCCTCTAAAATTGTTGGAAAAGAACATTTTCCTTTAAAGCTCATGTCATCCTGCCCACATAAACATTCTGTCCTGGACATTTCATCTTCATTCCCTGAACATCTCTTCTTCATTCCCTGAGAACAATGGCCCTTGATTCAATCTTCTTTTACATTTCAACTTTTGCCACCATCTTCTGTGAATTCGATATCCATGTGGACAACCCACCCAAGGACCTGGCCTCTCTTGACCAACTTATCCATCTCCAGTGATTTTACCTTCTACTTCATCTAATGCCCATTTCCACCATCACACTGTGGACCCTGGTTATCCCATCACGTTAAATGAAAACATTCTCCTTTCTAACCATAGTCCCCTAACTTCCCATATTTCTTACTCAACTACTCCTCTCATATCTGTTCTTTGATATCTTTGGGACTTTCAGTCCACTAACCTTCTTATTTCCTCTTATCTGTCCCTTTGTAGCTTCACTTCTCTCTTTATTCCACTTAGATTTCATGGTCCACAATTTAAATAAATCTCTTGAAAACATTTTTGCTTCTTTCTGTTCATCCCAGACACATCAATTAATATCTTTCTTCAATTAGCTCTCCATCTTATACTTGGAATAGCTTACACTCCATCTTATTGTATCATTTGCATAGTATTTAAGCATGCCCAAGTCTCTCCTAACCTCAAAAACATCTTTTCGGAACCCCCACTTTCCAAATACTGTCCTCTCTTCCTGTTTTCACAGCCAAACTTGGTAGAAAAGTTGTCTACACGATTGCCAGTCTGGTTTGGAATCCAGTCCCTGTACCCCACCAAAACTGGTCCTTCTAGGGCTACCCATTCCCTCCATATCCTAAACACAATGGACCGTTTTCAATACTGGATCCATTGGCAGCATTTGACAAAGTTGATTATATCTCCCTTCACAATTTTACTCTTGGTTTTTGTGATATTTTACTACATTTCTTCCTACCTTATCCCTCCCTTTCTCCAATCTTTAAATCCAGAGGTTCTTGAGGATCTTCTCTTCTCACTCCTGAGACAATCCCACCCACTCCCATGTCTACTTCCTATAACTTCTATGCATTTACATAGAAATATAATATGGAATCAAATTTAATGAAATATAGACATCTAGACACCTATTAAGAACCTTCTCATGAGAACTGAAGAAAACTTGTTTCCATTAAGCCTTATCTCTCTCACCCCTTTGCTCACACTGAAAAAAATGTCTCTAGAAACTCATCTATTTATTCATCTTCACCAAACTGACCGGAGCCCAAATTCCCTGACCTTTTCTGACTCTCTATTTTTTCTTTAAACTGACAAATGAGTGTCCTAAATCATGCAAGTAACACAGAAGTAAACAAAGGCAGAAGTAAAAAAAAATACCTTAAACTTTACTGCACATAAATTGGTATTAAGTAAACATCTTGCAGACATCATTCTATGAGTATGTAACAAATAGAAATAGAAATATTTTTATTTAAAAATGGGATCAAAGTGTAGCTCTTTATTTTAAAAATCCATTTTACTTTATATAAATTTAATGGGATAAAATAAAATTGAGTAAATTATTTCTTCCTCACAGAGATTATCTTCTAAATAAATGATGTTTCTCCCAGTTAACTCGTCTATGCTGAGGGAGCAGCCATGAAGAAAGAGAACAAAAGGGGAATGTCTGCAGATCCGACTTACATACGTTTATCGTTACATAAAGGTATTTTCTGGAGGCTTCATGAACTGGCAAAGAACATCCCACCAAGGTGAAAGCAGATGTACAGAATGTTATCTGAGTATTTACCTCAACCAAAGTTTGCACATGTCATACTCAATTTCAATTCCTAGAGCAGAGGTCAGCAAACTTTTTCTGTTAAGAGCTAGATAGTAATATTTTAGGCCCTGTGGGCTGTTATTAGTTTTCTACTGAAGTCTAATAAGTTATTTCAAACTTCATAGGTTTAAAAATACCCATTTATCATCTCACTGTTTCTGTAGGTCAGAAGTCTGGGTGGGTTCAACTGGGTTCTCTGTAAAGGGTCTGACGAGGCTTTGGTTAAGGTGTTGGCTCAGCTGGGCTCTTATCTGGAGGCTCTGGGGGAGGAAGATTCTTCCAAGTTTACTCAGGTGTTGGCCAAATTCAGTTCCTTGCAGTTGCAGAACTGAGGTGTCTGCATTCTTGCTGGTAGTTGGCCAGAGCTCTTAGACGCCTCCCTCTCAGCTCCTAGGGGCTGCTCTAAGGTCCTTCTACCACAACCCACTCCATCTCAGCAACAGAGAACTTCATGTTGAATCTCACTCATGTTTTAAATCTATTTTTTTCTGCTACCAATCAGAGAAAACTCTTTGCTTTTAAAGGGTTCATGTAACTGAGTTAGGTCCACCCATATAATACATTATCTTAATGTCAACTGACTGTTAACCTTAATTACATCTTTAAAATCGCTTTGCCATGTAACATAAAATAATCACAGGAGTAATACCAGGGAATGAAGGTCATGAGGACCACCTTAGAATTACACCTACCACAGTCTGCCCTCTGGCCCCCGTGATTCACATACACCAGACATGTAAAATGGATTCACCCCAGTCCAAGGTTCCTAAAAGTCTCATCCTAGTACATTATCAGTTCAAAGTAAAAAGTCCCTACACTTGAATCTAAATCTCATCATCTCAAATCAAAGTCCAAAATCTTATCCAAATCATATGCTCTTATCTAAATTATGACTCTTGATATAATACAGTCCATTAAGCACAACTCCTGCACAAAATTCTTCCTACTTATGGACCTATGTAACTAAAAAAGTTATCTGCCACAAACACTTCTAGCATTTAAAAATTTAAACACCAAAAGGTGATAGTAAATATACTATGGGTTTATAGGACAATAGTTCTTAGTAGGGAAATTGATAATTTGTTATAATTTTAAACTTCAGACTTGACAATTTCGGGAAATGCTTTTTAAAAATAAAAACAGCAACTTATTAAAGGAGAGAAAAAAGTAAAGACCAATTAAATCTTCTGCCATTCTTAATTCTCATTATTTGGTCTGAGTGATCAGTAGCTAAAATGGTATGGGATTCTACTGTGAATGACAGTCCTGTAAGATCAAATGCTGCATGGTACAAATTCAATGAGACTCTTTTCTTAGACTTGGACTTATGCTTACACTTTTAGAAGTTTAAAAACAATCCTAAAATATGGTACCATTATTCTAAAATATAAATCTATTCTGAATTCTGTGTATTTATATTACAGAAATACATTTTAGTCAATATAACAGAAATTAATAAATATAACTCATAATTTACATTTACAGCATATCACAGATTTTCTCATAATCTAAGTAACTGTGTGGCATAATGCATCTCCCTGGTTTAAATAAACAATGCAACTCTCTAGCGACCTGCAATGGCTTGTAGGAAATTTAGTTAAAAATCTGGAGAGAGAAAGACTTGTATGTGATCAAAACCTGGAGGAAAAAAGAGAAAAGGGAGAACCAATGATGGCACTAAATTTAAGTATTCTTCCAGAAATACTCAAAATCTTTGTATAAAAAGGTGGAAAATATAACGAGGCCATGCCTTTGAAGCTTTAACAATTATCTCATAGCCGCTCTGGAAATATCATGACCTAGGTAGCCGTACATACTCTATACGAGCAAATAATATCATAGAAGATATGGAGCTAGACAGTTCTTCATGTATCACCTAATTTTAACCTGAAAAGAAAACAATCTGTTCTCTAAGGAGTTCAGATGATGTCATAATCAACCATCTAATAAATGTTAACACAGTTAACAGAAATGTTTAAGACACTGGGCTAGAGTCTGTGAAAGATAAAATACATTGAAAAAATCATATATAATCTTCATGGGTCACTTTTATAGATGAGGAAAAGTTATACCTACCTATTCAGGGCTTAGAAATTTTGTGAAGGTATGATTACTATGCAAAAAATAAAATGACACGGTTGCTGGGTTTGTCGTACTAAAACTGTGCACATCATATACCATGAACTTAAAGTGTATTAGGGCTATTTGACCAGATACTCACAGAATGATTGTAAGAAGGTTCCAATATCACAGGTAATGACATTTTCCCTTGAAGATTCAATTTGGTTAAATAAAAAATCTTTTCCCCCACAATCTTTTCTTTTTTCATGCGATGTACACCATACAGTCTAAATCGAACTGCGTAATTTCCAATCATCTCAGATTCAACATGGTTAAATTTGAATGTTTCTGTGAAGACAGGGCATGGTCCTCTCTGGATGCTGGTTTTTGCTCTCTGTTTCTTTATAGGTAGAAGAACAAGGTGTACTTGCCATGAGTTGCCACCTGTCCTGTTATATGTTGGGATATCTGTGACAGCTGTCACTGTTACCAGGAGCTTCTGTTCTTGTGAGTCATACTCAAAAGTCACATCCAGTGTGCCATATTTAGCTTCTGGCTCAGGATCAAAGGGTTTAGGAAGCTGTGAAGATGATCCTTGAGCTGACATATCCTAAGAAAAGCAAATTTAAATGTTTTCAGTTTTAACTCTATTATTTAATCTGGCATGTAAATAAATACCTGGTACTTCTTAGGAGGGAGAATGTGGGAACTGTTCTGATTGGCTACCACAAAGCAAGTGATACTAACCAACAGTTTACTACAATCAGAAGCTACTTTACAGGCCATAGTAGTATATAAGTGGTATGTTAAACTCAAAAACTCATATAAGAGAATTTAATATTCGTCATCACAATTTTTAAAAAGTTGGGATATGCTTTTATAATGAGAACTGAAAATTTATACTTCAATGTGTATCTCTGATCCTGTTGAAGGAAACGACTGAATTTGACTTTCAACATTATAAACGATGCAACTGACAGCTCAACATCAGGCTGGAGAGAGAACATAAATAAAAGTATAATGCTATTAAAAAGAGTGGTTCCGTTTTCAGAGTTTGTTCTAAAATGCCCCCATCTGTAATAGGATGTAAACACATTTAGGCTTGAAAATCAATGGAAAGAGGAAATGGGAAAGTATAAACAAAAGGCCTCAAAATATCTGCAGCCAAATACTTCTTTTCAGTAACATACACTATTTACTTTTTAATCAGAATTTAAAATTACATATTATTTCTGACACTAATTACTCTTGAAAATGGCAGAACGATACATATTTCAACAGTTCAAGACAGACCAAATCTGCTCATTTTAATTATGCAGTTAAAAGAAATTATACCCATTTTACCTGGAATTGTCTCAGATTCCTGCCAGTGTAACTATCTGGAATGTGAACAGAGTTTTCAGCTAGTTATTGACAGTGTCAAACCCTTTCAACTCTACTGCCTGCCTCTTCAAGTATTTTAATAAATATTAAATGTTTTTCATTTTAAAATGTCGACCAATTTTATAATTTTCTAAAATTTTCTGAGCTTTTATTTAGTAGTCACTACTACTGACTCCCAGTCTTGTCTTTTTAGAGACACACTGTCTAGCAAAGGACTGTAAGGCTAAGGTTTCCTTATGGCTGGTCTGACCATGAGACTCAGCTTTGGCCAATGGGCAGTAAACAGAGGTGATGCAGGAAACATCCCGATCAGGTTTGCAGAAGTGATGATGTGCCCCGACTTCCCTTCTCTCCCACACTCCCCACAGAAGAGCAGGCTCTGAGACAGGATGCGTGGGTCAGTGTGGGCCATGTGGACTGGAACGACACCCTAGGGATGACAGAGCGACAAAAAAGAAGGAACCGGCCCAACTGGCGTGGCTCAGTGGCTGAGCATGGACCTAGGATCCAGGAGATTGAGGTTCAATTCCCAGTCAGGGTACATGCCCGGGTCATGGGCCTGATCCTTAGCAAGAGGGAGAAGGGGGTGCAGCAGGCAGCTGATCAATGACTCTCTATCATTGATGTTTCTCTTTCTCTCTCCCTCTCCCTTCCTCGCTCTGAAATCAATAAAGATATATTTGAAAAAAAAAAAAGAAGAAGAAAAGAACCAGGTCCCTGAGTGACACTGTAGAGCAAAGTCACCTACTTACCCATGAGTGATCTCTGGGTTTTACCTACTGCATTTGACTCCTGGTTATAACAGCTTCATACTAATCCTAACCATTACACTTACTACGTGCTAAGCCCTAGTTTAGGTGGGAGGGATGCAGCAGAGAACCAAAAAGACACAAGTTTTTGACCTTATTAATGTTACATGTCTACCTACCGTGACGCACTTGGTAACACATATGGAAAAAAAGATGACAAATGAAGAACAATCCTTGGGAGAGGGAACAAAGTCTCAGAGAAGAATTGTTTTTATACAATATAATTCAATCAGAGTGAGTGTATTCTTACTCTGCAAAAAAATTTACAGTTTAGAGCAAAATGTTTTAATGCATGCCATTTCATAATGGTAATTAAAGATGATTAATTACGGGGCTTTGAAATTTCAATTAAATATTTTCTAAAATAGTGTCAAGACAGCTATTTTCAAGGCAATAAGGATTTTTGTAAGGTTCTAGATAGTTATTTCTGAATTTCTCCCTAATTTTTTTCTGGGCGTTGCGACAATTCTCATGAATCCAAGGGTTAATAAAGTGGGACCTTACAGATGAAGCCCACATTTGTATTCTGCAAATAGGCAATTAGAAAAGAACCCTTCCTTTCAAGGTGTCTTAAAGGTCTGAACAGTCCTCAGCCAGCAAAAGGTCATCAGCAGGGACCCTCCTGAAGCCTCAGTCCTTCCCCAGCTCAGCAGTGTACGCGGAGAGGCTCTAGGAGAGCTATTCCCTGAATTAAACCACAGGAAAGTGAAGATTTTATATTTGATGAATATCCATTAAACGGATAGTGGTACTAACGTAGGGCTATTAGCATCTAAAAATTTATGTAATGTGCATTTGCTCTACTGTTTGAATGTAGTCAATTCTATGGAAGACACACCACCAAGCAGGACAGAAGGGGCTCGAAAGAGGTGTCAACACAGAGAGCAAGTCAGCGGCTTCTGAAATCTGGGCAAAACTCACGGGCTGTGGTAACTATAGATACTAAATAACAAAGCAGCTAGAGAGACCGGCAGGATGCTGAAGATGTTAACTACAGACAGTAACTGAGTTGATAACTTGTAAGATATGTTCAAGAGAAGAAACAGAAAATATGACAGAGCAATGAGTATTACCCATGGAAGGGGATGGGAAGCCCGAGCAATGATCATTTCATCTCTGGGGGGACAGCTCTGTCACCCATGTGTTCCATTAGAGAAATGCAGAGAAAACCTGTGACACTACAGCTTTACCAAATATTGTCTAGGACAGAAGTTGTAAAAATTTGCAATCTAAAAGAAAGAAAAACTTAAAAGCAAATACTACCTTATGAAACCCTCCAGATTACCTTTATAATTTTCATCTTTATAGAAATATTTTTAAAAATTCTTTTTAGAGCATGGAAAGGCTTCAAACGTGTAATACCCCTACTTTTGGTGTCATTTTCTCATTTTTGCTCCAAAAGAGGAAATAACTTAAAACACAACCACCAATTGGCCACTCTGAATGCGTGATGCCATGAATTCAAATTTCATTAGTAAAGGTGAGCATGACCTATCTCTTCCGTATTCTGTGATATGAAAAAGCAAAAAACGTTATTTTTGCAAAAATATTAATGGGCAGCCTCCCAATACAAAAATATCCAAAATAAAATAATTTTTAAAGAGACACAAACAAATAGAAACCTCACTATGAAAGAAACAGGCAAATAATTCCAGAATGTTTTATCTAAAATGCTTTAAAAATCTATCTTGCGGTTGAAACCTGGGGGAAGTTAATTTTTCAACATTTTGTGCATTGCTCTCATTTTTAGCTACCTGTCTTCCTTGGGGGGTCGGGGGGCTGCAGAGCGGTCGGGACACCCCTGGTCAGTCGCCTGCACAAGCATTAGATCGAGGATAGAAACTGGTAGGATAAGCCACACAGGACAGGATGGCGATAAAACCTTCTTACCAAGAGGAGAAGCACAGGATTATTAGTCTCCAAATAACATTCACTTAAAAACTTCTACGTGCTTTTACTTACTTCAGGGCTCAGGACCGCAGTGCTGTCACTCGGAACATCTTCTTCATATCCTTTATTATGAAAACTTTCTATTTCATGACCTGTGCTTCCTTCACTCGGGCACTTGTTATAGGAGCATCTCGGACTGTTGCTGCAGTGGGAAAATTCACATTTACTGTCCCCAATTTCTGAGGGCGTACATGAGAGATGGGGAGAACCACTGTCATCCTGATACGGTGGTGGCTGCAGTTCATCCAGTGGGGGTGTTCTTCTCATTCTCTGAATGCAGTTTCCTGACAATGATTAAGAATCTGGTCACCGTCTCCGAGTAGCCTCAGCACGCAGTACAGACCACAAGCATTGTACATAACTTTAAAAGAACTGGATTAAAAACGTTGTGGCAGTGTAGCCGGTAGAGTCTCTTCTCCTCTAGTTCAGACGCAGAAATAAACTAATCTGGCTTCCCACTCCTCTCCTGCACAGAAATTTCAGGAAAAATAACACATACTCTCACACGCTAAGAGAGATCCTGTTATACAGCATAAAAATGGGAGTGACAAATATTAGTAAAACAGCTTATTTAGGTTTTTCCCCCCAAAATAATCTTGAAGCATACATCCTTCATCTGCCCCCTCATGACCTGTGGCCTCTCTAGCCACAGTAGGTAAAAATGTTGTCGGTAAATCACAAATAAAAAGTTCATTTATTTTCTTCAGTTACGGAGTTGAACTGAAACCAGCATTCCGCTTACCAGTGTCAGAAACCATTTTTCCACACCTACCCTAGCTGTGATCCCTAAAACGCGGCGCACTGTGGATCAAGGCCGAATCCATCGATCGGCAAAGACCGAGGGCTGCGCTCCCCCCACTCCACCTCCAGTGTCGCCATCGGGGGGCCACTCCCTGCCCCGCGCTAGTCTGGGTCTGTCCCCGCCTAAGGCACGGCTCCACCTTGTCTACAGCAGGCATCGCCACCTCCAGCAGTTAATTTGAAACCACATTTTCTTTCACTCTTAAGTTATCCTTTGAATTTTTACCTCCATGATTTATCTCAATGACTGAGAATCAACACGTCTGTGAACAGGACAGAAGTGAGGGCAGGAGGGGATGTCAGAAAACAGGGTTCAGTTTACAATTTAAGAACAGCCCAGTCTGTGCAGATAAAACCCTGAATGCAGTATCAGACACTAAATTTAAACACTGCTCAGTTTTTCTTTTAAATGGACTATGAATCTCCTTTCTCAAGAGGGACCCTGAAAAAAGATAGTTTGTATTACAATTCTTATAATGGAGTTCACTCAAATGTTCAATAGGTCTTCTGTTCTTCTCAGGCAGGAAAACTTCACATAAGAACTGGAAAACTCATTTTAAAATTATTACAATGCCTAGTTCAAATGAAAAATATTAATTTGTATGGACTTAGCACAAATTTACACATTTGCTCAGAAGCGCTAACTTTGGAAAAAGAAAACTGAATGCCTTACCTAGTGAGTATAACATCCTAACTTTAGTTTATTAAACATGAGCAGAAAGTAGCAAAGTTACCGAATTAATATAGTTGAAGCTAAATTTGAGAAGAGAGGATAGGTTAAATAGATACACTGCCAGCAGTTGCCAACAAAACACAATATCCCGGATTTCAAAGTGGGGCTTCAAGAAAAGCTCGTTTTCCTGACAAAAGCGAGCAGACTCCACTGACAGCCCCAGTGCCCAAGGGCCTTGCCCTCCCTCCCCGGGAGGTGTAGTGGCCAGCTGGTAACCCCCTGCGCCCAGGGGCCTTCCCCTCCCTCCCCGGGAGGTGCAGTGGCCAGCTGGTAACCCCCAGTGCCCAAGGGCCTTCCCCTCCCTCCCCGGGAGGTGCAGTGGCCAGCTGGTAACCCCCAGTGCCCAAGGGCCTTCCCCTCCCTCCCCGGGAGGTGCAGTGGCCAGCTGGTAACCCCCTGTGCCCAGGGGCCTTCCCTTGCCTTCCTTTTCCTCCCTGGGAGGTGCAGTGGCCAGCTGGTAACCCCCTGTGTCCAGGGGCCTTCCCCTCCCTCCCCGGGAGGTGCAGTGGCCAGCTGGTAAACCCCTGTGCCCAAGGGCCTTCCCTTGCCTTCCCCTCCCTCCCTGGGAGGTGCAGTGGCCAGCTGGTAACCCCCTGTGCCCAGGGGCCTTCCCCTCCCTCCCCGGGAGGTGCAGTGGCCAGCTGGTAACCCCCTGTGCCCAGGGGCCTTCCCCTCCCTCCCCGGGAGGTGCAGTGCCAGCTTGTAGCAGGAGAGAGCAAGCTAAGACTGGAGAAGCAGAAAAACAGGAAGAGCCTGGGTATGCGAAACATCGCTAAGCATCCATCTCCAATTATCTTGATGCCTGAGACAAATAAATCCTTGTTCGTTTTTTTTTTTAAAGTAACAAAAAACAACAGTAGGATTTTATGTGGTTTCCGAATATACTCTGGGATAGTTTTTAAATCATTAAACCATGATCCTCCCCTTATTTAAAAAGGTATATTTAATCAGCCATTGAACTCTAAGTTAAACAGTTACTGCAACATGAAGTCAATTAAAACTTTCCTAATGCGGTGGTTCTAGGAGTCAGCAAACCATCTTTTCATTTATCTTCTTTTTTTTTAAGAGAGGTGATCTTGCCCAGAAGTCTCCCGGCATATGACCCACAGATTTCACTGGACAGAACCGGGTCGCATGTCTAGCTCTCAACCCACCTCCAGAGGGGAGAGCGGTATCACCGTAATTGGCTTGTGTTAACCAGAAGCCATTAAATTAAAGCTGTGATGCGGTCAGTTTCGCTGTTCATATATATTTGGAAAAGAGCAGATGTCACTGACCGAGAAAAAGAGACGACTCAAATAAATACCAACCATCATAAAAAACTACTATGAACAATTAAACGCCAACAAATTGGACAACCTAGAAGAAATGGATAAATTCCTAGAAACACATCATCTACCAAGGCTGAATCAGAAAAAAAGAGAAAATCTAAACAGACCAACTACTAGTAAGGAGATTGACTCAGGAATCAACAAACCAAAGTCCAGGACCAGACGGCTTCACTGGTAAATTCTACCAAACACTCAGAGAAATTTAATAACAATCCTTCTCAAACTCTCACAGAAAACCGAAGAGAAGGGAGCACTTCCAAACTCATTTTACTAGGTCGGTATTATCCTGATACCAGAGCCAGACAAAAACATTACAAGAAAAGAATTACAGGCCAATATCCCTGTAAATATAGATGCAAAAACCTTCAAGAAAATACTAGCAGACTGAATTCAACGATACATTAAAAAAATTATACACCATAATAAAGTGGGATTTATTCCAAGTATACAAAGAGGGTTCAACATCCACAAATCAACCGGCGTGCGTGATGCATCACATCAACAAGTTGAAGGGTAAAAACCATACGATCATCTCAAGAGATGCAAAGAAGCATTTGGCAGAATTCATCATCCAGTTATGGTAACAACTCTAAAAAAAACTGGGTATAGAGGGAACGTACGTCAGGGCATATATGACAAGCCCATAGCTAATACCATACTCAATGGTAAAAAGCCGAAAGCTTTTCCTCAAAGATGGGGAACAACGCAAGGAAACAGACTCTCACCACTTCTATTCATCGTACAACTGGTGGTCACAGCCTCAACATTTAGGCAAGAAACGAAATAAAAGGCATCCGAATTGGAAAGGAAGAAGCAAATTCATCTCCATTTGCAGATAACATGATATTATATATAGAAAACCCGAAAGACTACACACACACACACACACACACAGAGAAAAGAGAGAGATAAATCCTGCACGATGCCGCTTATATGTGGAAGCTAAAAACAGTAACTGGAGTCGTATACACAGAGAGCAGGTGGGCCGCTGCCAGAGGTGGTGGTGGGGGGACAGGGGAAATGGGTAAAGCTGGTCAAAAGGTACAAACTTTCAGTTATAAGATCAATAAGTCCTGGGTGTGTAATGTTTAGCACGGTGACTACAGTTTACAACGCTGTATTGTGTATTTGAAAGCTGCTAAGAGTAGATCTTTAAAGTTCTTATCAAAAGAAAAATAGCAGGATTACTCGAGGCACCTGCGGTTAATTAAACTTGCCGTGGTAACCCCTTTGTAACACATACACGTATCAAATCATTATGCTGTATACTTTGGACTAATGCAATGATGTATGTCAATGGTATCTCAGTAAGACTGGAAAAAGACAGTAAAGAATGACTCAGCCCTTCCTTTCCAAAAGCCTATACACTAGTTGGGAGTATAAGAACACACACACGTGAAACAGAAGCAAAGCCGTGGAGATGTTAAGTAGGCCCCATGGTAGCCTCCCTACTGTTTCTGGATTTGAGAGAAACGATTTTAAAGCTGTGAACTGGAATATGCACGTCATCTTAGAATATACAAATTACATATTCTATACTGGAAAATGAAAATTATGTAATTTTAAATTCTTATAAAAATCCTCAAAGCTTTGAAAACAATACCTCCCTTTATTCTTTATTTTAACATTTTACTTTTCAAGTGAAAAACACCCAAATGTATGTGGAATAGGAATTTCATTAAAAAGTTATGAGGATTTCTCCTTTTTTAAAACTTTTGCAATAATGTCTTTTTTATCTATTTAGACAACCACTTCATATTGTCTACACAGTACAATAACTAAGAGTTGGCTTAAATTCACTTGATACTGGAAAACTTTAAAGACAACTGTTATGCAACGTAACACAATTTAGATTATAGTTGTTGTATCACGCTGTTAAGAATAAATTTCTAGTGGGACAAACACCAAAATGATGCTGCCCTATATTATCTTACCTCTTGCTTCATACTTGATTTCATACACTATTTTGTGGAAATAACATACCCATAAAAGGGTCCGTGCACGGATACATTTTAAGCACTTTAATTTATTACCTCCAGGCTGTACAGCACCTACAAAACAAGGCAAAGTATCTTCCAACCCTAGAGAACACGACCTGTGGTTCTTAACTGCAGCTCTAGAAGGTGACTATTCGGCACCTGCAGAATTCACTTTTCAAGGGCTTGTGGAAATCATAAAACAAAAACTTTAAAAATCTGTAGAAATGTAGATAAAATAACTAGAAGTTAAAATATACTGTTAAATAACCCATGGATCACAGAAGAAATGACGAAAGTAGAAAAAATGAAATAATAAAGAAAAGTCAAATAGAAAACACGCTTTTGATCGAGAGCATCGGCAAAGCAAAATAAAGTTCTCTGAGAACACTAATAAAGTTGGTAAATTACTGGAAGAGACTAAACAGGAAGAAAAAGAGAAGTGGCGTAAATTCCTAATACCTACAATAAAAACAAGGACATCGTTGCAAACAAGGTGTCACAGCTCACATAGGAAAGAGGCGGCCCCAGGCACACAGGGGGCCCAGGCTGGGTGAGACGGGGACGGGGCCCAGGCTGGGTGAGACGGGGACAGGGCCCAGGCTGGGTGAGACCGTGACAGGGCCCAGGCTGGGAGCCAGGGCCTCAGCAGGATACGACGGTTCCCAGGGAGCAGGCAGCCTCGTCCGGGGCCACCAAGCTCCAGCATCCTGAGGAGTGTCTGCGTGGAGCAAAGGGGAGCAGCCCTGCGAGTGGAGTCACTGCCCAAGAAGGATCAGGACCATGAAAGGGAGACAGGTGGCCTGACACGGGAAACCCGAGCTAAGTGGGATGGGAGGGTGCCCGTGTGGGCCGGCAGCCTGGGATGCGGTGTGAGCGCCCAAGTGGCATGGGGGCGACTGTGTGAGGAGGGGGAGTCCTGAGCATGGTGTCAGACCCCACACAGGAGTCAGAGCTCGGGGGGAGTGATGAGAACACCCCATGCCGGGCAAGCTGGCCGGGGTGTCACGTCACTCTCAGGGTCCCGAGGGCATGCACAAGAGGGAAAGCCTGCATGGGCTATCAGGCCCAGATGGGGTGGGGGGACATGCATACAGAGAGGGAATTAATCCAACACCAAGTATATGAAGGGTAACCAAGGCCAGGCCTCTGGCCTTCAATACTGGAGAAGGGAGCTGCGAATATGGAAAGGGAGGAAAGTAGGACAAACTGCGGTGCTGAATTAGAGTGGGAGATACCACTGTGAACTGTTTAAAATAATAGGTAGAAGCAAATATAGTGCAACTATTCACGTGATTTGTATGTGCACACGCACACACACGCACATTTCAGAGCGTCCCAGCTCTGCCCCTTTGCCACCTCCACAGCAGTGAACACCTAGGGCCCAGCTCCGGGCTGCGAAATCTAGTCTTCACCGAAGGGACCCAGAGCTCCACAAAGAAACAGCGGATTCCAGGGCTGGGAGAGGGAAAGCGCGAGAAAAACGTGGGAAAGCTCATTGTTTAGAGTAAGGACACTCAATGAGTGATGGGGCATGTTCAAAGGACAGAGGAGCCAGCTGGAAGGGTCAGCACGGCCCAAATCCCACTAA
Organism: Miniopterus schreibersii; assembly: GCF_964146895.1. Taxonomy (NCBI): domain Eukaryota; kingdom Metazoa; phylum Chordata; class Mammalia; order Chiroptera; family Miniopteridae; genus Miniopterus; species Miniopterus schreibersii. Next base: position 27,392,704 of record NC_138119.1, read on the forward strand.
CAATCTGAGCTTCGAAGTCAAGAATTTTAGTAACTGTTCACAACACACTGAGGAAAAGAGGAAAACCAAGAGTCCATCTAGACACAAATTTAATATATGAAAAAATTGAAAGAATTTTAAGGAACAGGTATGGACACAGTTACAAAGCACCTTCTGACAAAGTACTTACTAATTACCAAGAATAACTTTACAATGAGAAGCCCAGTAGATACACCTCCCCAACAAAGTGATCAAAGTGAACGTTATGAGTAATGGGACAGATCAAAATTGTGAATCACCTGGCCAGGCGTGGCTCAGCGGTTGAATGTCGACCTAGGATCCGGGAGATCGGGGTTCGATTCCCAGTCAGGGCACATGCCCGGATTGCAGGTTCCATCCCCAGTGGGGGGGGTGCAGGAGGCAGCAGATCAATGACTCTCTCATCATTGATGTTATTATCTCTCTCTCTCCCTCTCTCTGAAATTAATAAAGATATATTTTTTTTAAAAATTGTGCATCACCTGCTAAGACGCAGTGAGAGGAATACAGATCCACTCTGTGATATTCCAGCTCAGGATGTATAACCTGAGTCTAATCATAAAAATATCAAACAAACTCAGATATTCTAAAAAGAGAAATGGCCTGTAATCTTCAAAAACCAACGACTGAGGAACTGTTCTAGATGGAGGAGACTAAGGAGACATGACAACTAAATGCAAACCATGATTTTTAACAAGATCCTTTTGCTATAATGGATATTATTTGAAGAGCTACTGAGCATGAATGGGTTCTGAGGATTAGATATAATAACATATCTAATTAATAACTTAATTTTGATGGTTGTATTGTGGGCATTTAGGAGAATATTCGTGTTTGTAGAAAATAAACACTAAAGTACTTGGGGTGATGAAGCAGATCAGTGGGCCACTTACTGTCAAATGGCTCAAGGGGGTAAAAAGGACTCTAATATTTTTCCAGCTTTTGTTAATTTTGTGAATTTTTAAAAAAATCTCCATAAAAAGACACCTTCATACTTTCTGCAAATAATTTTGAAAATCAGATGATACAAACTCCTAGAGAAACACAACCTATCAAAACAAACTCAAGAAGAAACAGGAAGATTATATATTATTATATCTCTTACAGAAACTGAATGCATATTTTTAAAACCTTCCTAACAAAGAAAATTCCAGGCCCAGATGGCTTCACTGGTGAATTTACCATTTAAGGAAGAAAAAACACCAATCTTACATAAAATATTTCAGATAATACAAAAAAGAGAAAATATTCTGAAATTATTTTAACCTTAACACTAGCATAATAACCTTGACACCAGGGCTTGATAAAATATCTTATAAAAAATAAGCCAATCCACCTTGTAAACAAAGATATAAAAATTCTATACAAATTACCAAATTAAACCCAGAGTCATATAATCAGGGTACCACATCACAACCAATTTGGGTTTATATTAGGAGGATAAAGTTATTCTATAAATACAAGGTGGATTTAACATTATATAACTGATCTATCTAATTCATTGCATTGAAAGAATAAAGGTAAAAAAGTAATATGATAATCATAATGGATTAAAAAAGCATTTGATAAAAGTCATTATCCATTCATGATAAAATCTCTGCACAAACTGGGAATAGAAGGAAACTTCCTTGATCTCATAAAGGGTATCTTTGAAAGTCCTACAGCAAACATCATATTTAATGGTGATATAAGCGTTGAAAGTTTTACCTCTGAGATAGGAAATAAGACAAGAATGCCTGTTACCAACACTTCTATTTAACAGTGTACTGGAGGTGCTAGCCAGTGCAATAAGGTGAGAAAAAGAAAATGTAAAAGAACCAGAGAGAGATAAAACCCTTAACTCTCAGATGACAACTGTGATATAGAAATGCCAAAATAATTTTAGAGATAAATTAGAGTTAGAAGCAATTGAGCAAGGTCACTGGATATGAGATCAATATTTTAAAAAATTCAATTTCTACACACATGGAATGAGCAATTAGAAAGTAAAATTTAAAAACAATCCCACATATCATGGTATCAAATAACATCAAAGACCTAATAACAGATCTAAGATATCACCTTGCTATTCTTTTTCCAGTTCTTGGGTTTACAATTAGAACATATACCCTTAGCAACTGGCAGAGCCACACTGGCTTTCTAAGCAGTGGCTATTTGGTATAAAAGGGGACAGCTGGAAGGCACTGGAGCTTCCTTTCTCCAGCAACAAGACACCCCAAGGGAAAAGCAGAGACTCGTCTACCACCATAGACTTGAACACTGCAGGTCCGGTGAATCTCTTCACTAGTTTGGCCACTGCAAAAATTGACAAGCTTGACAAATGATGGCAGGTTATGATAAAGTTAATTAGAAGATGACTGCGACTGGAGATGTCATTCCAGATGGAGTCTTCTCATTGAGCAAATTAAGACAGCCTTGGTATTTGATAGGTTGCTCTGATTTAGCCAATGCTTTTTCCTTCAGAACGATCCAGAGAGAGCAAGAGTAACAGGTTGTTTCCATGGGGCCAGGAGAGCCATTCTCCCACTGCCCTGCTACAGGGAAACAAGAAAATATTCTCGTTCTGTGCCACGATCGGCTCTGCAGAGACCCCGGCCACCTCAACTTTCCAGACTCGTCTCCTTACTCCTGCTGCGTATGCCAGCAAGCTAACAGACCCGAAGAGCTGAGAGACGAAGTGCCTTGGTAAAATACACACGTGTGACAGAACTGAGAACCAAATCTTATGAAAACACAGGGGCTTGCCTCCTCAATAAAGTTCCTGAAGATCCAGGGGTGTAGGGGAAGATTCCTCCCAAAAGTCAAAGAGAGTTTACTACCCCTTGTCTGCCTCCCACTAAGAAGGAAACGAAAGTCTGGTTGGCCTTTTTATACTTTGAAGGCGGCACATGCCATCTTTAAGTGTACAGCTCAGGTCCATTTACAAGGTAAAATAAAAAGCTATTAGATTTGTGTAGCACTCAGAGTAAGTTTTAATTTTTAATCTTCTGAGGAAACTCCATTTTGAGGAAGACAGTTGTTTCTTGTAATTTTTTTCCCGGTGTTCTAATTATTTATCAGAAAAGCAAGTCCTATAGCAGTTACTTCTTCATGGGTTGAAGTAGAAATTCCAAGTCTTCTAATTTTAAACAAAATTGAAATAAGCTTGATAGATCACATATTCTTAATGGGGTAATGTTACTTCCCAAGGGGGCTAAAATAACCTCTGGAGTAAGGGACAAAAATTACATGTATTATAAGTTTTGTGACCAATCAAAACCTAACCCTGACTGATAAAAACTTAATTACTTAGTAATTTTCTGTTATGTAGAAGTTAAACTCAAATTAAATCAATTTAGGTAACGTAAATTAACATTGTCTCTGTAGGGAGACAATAATGGGAAAAGGTTGAGAAACACTGATCTACTTAGTTTGACAAGTCATTCGATTGAGCTTAGAAAAAAAATCAGTGATTAAAAAAACTGTTATAATCCTACAGCTTTAAGCATTCATACATGTGCCACATACTACACAAAGAGAGTCAGTGGAACTTTTTCCTCATGTTCTATTCAACTACTTGATAATTCCAGTGCAGACACTAAAGGAACATTTTCACATCTTTCTGCTCTTCACTGTATAGTCTAGACCAGGGAATTTCAAGCTCTTGAACCAAGATCCACACAATAATAAATATATTTTACAAATATATGCTTTAAATCACAGGAACTAAGTAATGCTTATCCTTACTATGTGCAAAAATTATGTTTTATGGTCAATTAATTTCACTTTTAAAAAATATATTTTTATTTTATTTTTTTAAATATATCTTTATTGATTTCAGAGAGAGGAAAAGAGAGGGAGAGAGAGACAGAAACATCAATGATGAGAGAGTCATTGATCGAGCCCACGACCTGGGCATGTGCCCTGACTGGGAATCGAACCCCGATCACCTGGATCCTAGGTTGACGCTCAACCGCTGAGCCACTCCCGGCCGGGCCAATTAATTTCATTTAAAAAAAATGTTTATCAAGATTCACTGAATTGATTTCATGACCTACATGCAATTTGAAAACCACTGTGCCAGCTTTGCCAGACTGCTCATGGTTCCCTGAAATGATGTATATTACCATGCCTTACTGATACTGGACAGGGCTCAATACATTGCTCTTTGTTTCCAATGACAACCTAGGGAAGTCCTTTGTTTCCAAGATCCAAGACTCCATTTCAATCATAAAACCTTTCCTGTTCTGCTTAACAATTCCACCCTTTGTGCCAACGTTCTGTATGTAGTTCCCATAGTACTCAGCACTACATGGCTCAGCGGCTGAGCATTGACCTAGGATCCAGGAGATCGAGGTTCAATTCCAGGTCAGGGCACATGCCTGGGTTGTGGGCTCCATCCCCAGTTTATTCTTGTATTATTATTTACTAATTATTGTATTATTTCCCATATAAACAACTGTAAACTTACTTTTGCCCCACCCTGTATATACAGACAGAAAAATAGATTAGTAGTTGCCTTGGCTGGGGAGTGGTACTGAAGAGTGGCTGCTAATGGGAACAAGATTTATTTTTAAGGTGATGAGAATGTTCTAAAATTAAATTATGGTGATTCTGCACAACTCTGTAAATATACTAAAAACCACTGAATTGTACATGAGTGATTTTAATGGTATGTGACTTACATCTCAATAAAGCTCTTAAAAATATATATATATATTTATCCTCAGAGTTGTTCTGCAACTCTGAGTAAAGGAACTGACTCTTAATATACCCGAAGTCTACAATGTAAGGTCTCAATAGGTAAATAAATATTTTATGATTACCAAAAATATGCTAGTTGTAGGAAACATAAAATAAGTAAGATGCAGATCTACTATCAAAATGCTTAAAGTTATTTGCTGAAGGGATGAACCTATGGGAAAGAAAATTACACAAAACATAACACTTTACAATATTTAAAAATAAGTATGTCATGTAGGTACTGCTATCCACAAATTAAGTCCCAGGTCAACATCAAAGATATACTATTGGTGTCATAAAATCTATGCAATAGAAACATTATGAAGAATTAGAAAAAATGTATTGCTTTCTGGGGGGCCTTTCTTTGGATAGAAAAGAATTTATAAAATTTGGAACCAAGTCACCTGTAAATATTCTGACAGAAGTTTCTGGAAGAGTGTAGCATAGTTCCTCCGACATTATTAATAAACAATGTGAATGACAGGGCAGGGGTTGTAAAAAGATGCCTATGTTTGTATCAACACCTTATGTTTATACACTAACTTATGGTCTATACAATACTTAACTATATAAGAATGTAGGGTTTGATATTACACAGCCTGGGTCTTACTCCACTTCTGCCATTTACTAGATGTGTCACTACTGGCAGTTTGTTTACTTCTCTGATACCTTTATTTCCTCATCTGTAAATCAGCAGTTGTAAAAGCAGCAATTTCATTAGGATTTTTTAGGATTACCTGAGTTAATGTTTTAATACAATAACCCTATTAGGGTTAATACAATAGGGTTAATACAATAACCCTATTAGGTAGACAAGACTTAGAATAAGTGAATTAGACCCAGATATTTTTCATTCTTTATTTAGTGTTCTTGAGCAAAGCAACAGAACTTCTAAATTTGTTTGTAGATTAGTTTTGCAGGAATTCTACCCTGCTAAACTGTACAGATTATGTTGTCCTGCTCCACCTTTACAAGAGGCCATAACAAAAAGTAATCAAACAAGGATTTTTCAAAACGCAAGATACAGGATTACTGCCCACAGCAGAGTCACTCAGCAATGTACTCCATGCCAGCTATATTGGCATGAGTCTTAATTTACAACTTTTACTTTGGTTCTATCTAGTAGTCAATATTAATCATGACCCTAAATTGTTATTAAAGATTTAATTCAGCTAAATATAAAATACAAATCAGAAAAATTTCTATTAAAATATTAAAGAGTTCTCATGCTTAAGGAATAGATTCCCAGTTATCATTGAGGGATATAGATAACCAGGGATTTACAATATTCAAATTACATCAGAGATGCAACAAATCTAATAAAATAGAGCTGCTTTTATTTCAAAGTGCAAAATTTAAATATATTGTACGTTCTCAAGTCTACAAGATTTTACATGCTCCTAGAATTTCATGCTCCTGTCAGTCATCATATCTCATCAGTAAATACAAGTAAAAAATTAACAGTAATATTAAATCATATCTGCCACATTTTCCACTGTGTTTTATTTCACCCTTATAACAGACAACAAATAACTTTTTTTACATGTCTGAGTTATAACTTAAATCAACCAATAATCTAGTTATAAATTTCAGCTTTTATTGCCTTATCTAATGTACCAAATCAGAAAATAAATTTTTGTAAGTGCTATATATGCAATAATATATGACATTATAACACATACCAAAGATTTCATTTTAGAATTAGCTTAGGCCCTCCTGAGTTTATTTATTACATTTTTTTGCTATGAATAATTTGGCAAGAAGTTTTTATATTTGTTTTATGAAATGGAAAAGAACCAATGTTGTCAGAAAGACAAAAGATATAATTCAGTTCTGGCCTATAAAAGACACATAGACTTACATTAGATGATGTTAACAGTGTAGCTTGGCAAGGCGGTGGTTATATACTAATAAAGACAAGAATGAGAACAACTAATTAGCTTTTACTTATGACATAAACTAGAAATGTGATCTCAATTCCTGGGGGATAAAACAATAAGGCGTTTTCACTCCCATTTTGTGTTAAAAGATTTCAGGCATGCTGAGGACCTTTTATTTTTTCATTTTTATAATACCAGCAACCAGACACATCAAAAATAGATGGCTGAAATTGTAGCAATTTAGGATTATGAAGCGGTTAAGTGCTTCACAATGTTGATGTAATATAGCAATTATAGACCTTTGTAATTCGGCGAAAAAGCTTTGTTATTCAGACTGAAACTGTACAATAAGAACACCTCTTTATTTTCACAAGAGAGGGCTCAAATTTTAAAAAACCTCTGCATTAATGTTTGACCACTGTTATCGACTCACCATGGAACTTTATTATTTTGTAACTAAAAATAAAATGAAGCACTTAGGGGGAAAAGGTTGTATAATGTTAGAATTTTGATTAGCAATCACAGCTGCACCAGAATTAGTTTCTATAGCAACAGGAAGAAATAATGTGTTGAATTGCAATGCAATACAAGATTATTCTTTACAGATTGCAATTCAAAAGAAAATCTTTAAAGAATTTTGTCTCAAAAGAGTTATTAATCTTTTATCCATAATAATTCTCTAACAGAAAATACTTAATTATTACAGTCTACTTTCCCTGAATCCTGTTTTAACTCATTCAAGTTTAATATGTTCCCAGAAAGATCGAAAATTTAATATAACTGAACAGTAAGAATTTAGTCTACTGTCTTCTTTGCATTTTAAAATAAAAACGCATGGACTCATTCTTGCACGTTGTAAAGCAGAAAGTACTTTTCCGAAGGACATTAGACTCCACGAGGAAAAGCCTAGAGGTGCTGCGCTGCATCAGCTCTGGAGAGGACTGAGAGCTGCATGGCCAGGCAAGCTCTACACCTCCATCGGGAGGAACGAAGCCCCCCTTTGGCCAGCGTGACTCCCGTGTCTAAACTAGGGCCGAGAAACTACACTGCTCCGAGTGTGCAGAGCGTACACCTCTCTTCCTCTGGTAAAAGATAATCATTAAATTTCAAATGCTGCCGGTACTGTTTCTAACGGTGAAAAATACTGTTTCACTGCACCCTCTCCGGTTCTAGCTATTTTTGGAAACTAATTAAAAACATATGCCTGAACCTTTTATGTATTTTGCCCTTATAATGAGACCTATTACTGTGGCTTACTCTATCCATCTGAGTTCCAAAGTGGCTTTGGAGTCACCATGGATACCAGTGACAAGCATTCTCCCACAACTGCCTTCTGTGTCTCATCAAACACAAAACTGACAAGGCAGGAATCAAGCCATCTAGACACCAGGAATTTCTAATTGTTTCTACTACTATTCATACTTTAAATAAAGAAAGGGTCTGTGTGTGTGTGTGTGAGTGTGTATTTATTTTTAAATTAAACAGGCCAGGGGACTGGAGAGTTATTTTAAAAATCTGAGAAGATATCCAATCACAAGGTAAAAAATGAAGAGGGATTAAAAAAGAAAAGGTAAAGCATTAAAATAAACCAAAATATAACAGTCCATCAGTGAGTCACAGGGTATCCAAATTGAAACTTGAGGCCCAAAATAAACTTGGGTTTCAGATCTGCAGTAATGAAAACTTCTAATTCTATTAAAGACAATATCTCATAGCAACACGCATATCTACATAGTCCATAATAAAAATTTTCAGAAGAATTCATTTATGAGAACATATGGAATGTCCAAGGCTAACTGCTGGCTTGTAACAAAAACACTGCAAAATGGAATAGCAATTTTTTTATTATCAGGCAAAATTACCAGTAAAAATTATTTGAACTATGTCAGAAATCACCTCATTCTATCTTTACTTTTTTTTCTTACTGTAGCAATTTTTCTTAATAAACTAAAACCTTTTACTAAAACACCTTTTTTAAAAATCAGAAATTGAATATCAAATTTGACCTCTAACAAGAAATATTTTCAGCATCTCCTTTTGTGACTTACTTTTCAAAAATAGTATAAATATGTAAGTGGTGCTGAGGTGACTTCCTATCAGAGATACATAATTTTACTTTTTAAGATAAATATACATACAAATCATAAGTTTCAGTCTCTTCACGTGACATAACAATTCACAAAAATTATATTAAATGTGGACAGGTATGCCCCTTTAATGAATGTTTAATTATTCTAAGTTTTGTAACTAAGAAACATCAACCTAGTAATACAGATTATTCCTCCTACAAGAACTTGTGAGCTGAAGATCATATAGGCTGGGCAAACACAAATATTTTTATTACTTAAAATGCAAAAACTGATTTACTAAGGGGAAGTTCTCGAATTTATAAGCAGCACATACAATGTACAAAAATTCAGTTTGATACAGTAAATTCTACAAAGAGGTTCCAAGTTAAACCTCATAATGCCTCAATCCCTTCATCTGTAGAGGGGGAAAGCATTTTTTGTAGTTATTGAAAGATTATGAAAAATTTCTAAATACAAAACATAAAAACAGTAAAAGGAAATGGGAATCCTCTGTTTAAATCAAAATTAGCTGAGAGAAATATAACACATCTCTGAAAGGCTTATCAGGACTCACAGAACACGTTTAATATCTGTTTCCCTGATCACCAAGGGCTATAGCAAAAGTCCGTGGAAGAAGTTATATTCAAACTATCATTGCTGAATTGAATTGAACAGCAGAGAAAATGTATCCACCTAAACCGGCTTCTCTCACGAGTGTTGCAAGAGACTCAATGCCATGTTCTGTTGAGTGGTTTGGGAAAATAACGTGTGGACCTATATTGAAAAGCACCCATCCGATTTCAATGTGCCTCTCCGCGCCCACATGTAACAAAGCGCAAACCACTTGACACAGAGCAATTCCAAGTTTACCTGTCTTGTTCTCTCAGGAATTGTTAAACAAGATATATTTTAGTATCTATTTTGCTGGGCACTATTCAGAAGAATGCCCAATTCGTGAAGGTTGCATGTCAGGCACAAGGAGAATAAGGAACATCAGACAAGGAGGGAGGAAACTTGGGTTTGAATCCATGGTCTGCTACTGAGAAACTAAGTTAGCATTTAAACTCTGGTTCCGTGCACATGAAACGAAGAAAATGAGCTAGATCACTAAGGTACTTGCAATTAAAAAGATCTTTGCAACTGTAACTACTATTAATCCATAACATTTACTATTTCCATTTAGGGCTTGTACAAAATTAGAGATTAATTTTCTTAAAGTGAAAATTGCTAATGACACATTGGTTTACAAAAGGAAACTAGAGAATCTCTTTTCTAGAACAAAAAAGAGATCTTACTTGCTCAAAGCACGTTTTACCTTTTGATATCTGAGATGCCGACTTTCTTGCATAATGACATATAACTCTCAAGAGCTCATGTAGCTTTGTGATTTTACAACTAAATGCATGGTAATTGCACAATATAAAAGGAGGTGGAAAGCTGGCCAAAAAAGATTGCATGTAAGGGTTAAAGGAGGGGGAAAAACAAACAAAAAACACTTTCCTCCTGAGTAATGTAATGTAAGTACATTTTGCAGATATTTTACAGATAGTTATTAATACAGTAAGTAAATAATATATATAAATATTATGCTAAATCCTAAAAGTAATTTCAACTTTAATGCAAACATTGTTTTCTTACAATGTTTCTAAATTTCTAAAGCTGTTTAGAATGTTTAGAAATATTCCCTTTTCTGAGGCTATTTCTAGAGATACAAATACCATCAAATGTGGAGACAATCAAAAATTTTTGCATACTACATTATGTCCCTAAAAATGATATCAGGCCAAAGGCAAAAAGGGGAAGAAAAAGCAGCATGGAAATAAAGGTATAATCAGAATGTCACATCTAATATCATTGAAAGATAGAAATTATCAAAAACCAAATAGAAATTATGTACTTGAAAATTACAATAACTGAAATAAAAATCTCACTAGAAAGGCTCAACAGTAGATATTAGTTGACAGAAGAAAGAATTAGTGAACATGAAACAGAGCCACAGAGGTTAGTAAATCAAAGATCCAGGAGTAAAAAGAATGTAGAAAAAATGAAGAGAACCTCAGAGAAATGTGGAACCATCAAGTGTACCCATAAACAAGTAATAGGAATACCAGAATGAGAGGAGAAAGATAAAAGCAGAAAAAGGTATTCAAAGATGTAATGTCAAAACATTTCCTAAATTTACTGAAAAACAATAACTTACTCATCCAGGAAGCTCAACAAACTCCAAACAGGTTACAGGCAAAGTGATGCACAAACATACACACCATAGTAAAAATGCTGTAGGTGAAAGACAAGGAGATAATCTTGAAAGCAGCAAGAGAAAAATGACTCATCACATAAAACGGAATCCAATAAGATTAACAGCTGACTTTTCAGTAAAGACTTTGGAGGCCGGAAAGCAATGGGATTACATATTCAAAGTGATCAAAGAAAAAAAACTGTCAACCAGTAATCCTAGATCCAGCAAAGTTATCTTTTAAAAATGAAAGTGAAATAAAGACTTTCCCAGATAAACAGAAATTGAGAGGATATGTTGCTGGTACATTCCTTTTACCAAATAAATTAATTAATAAATAATAATAAAGGAAGTTCTTCAGGCTGAAAGCAACTGACCCCAGATGGTAATTTGAATTCAGAAGGAAAAATATACAATAACAATAGAGGTAATTAATTATAAGAGACAATACAAATGCATATTTTCTCCTTATTCTTTTACTTTGAAAGTAATTGTATAAAATAATATGTATATTATATATTGCTGGGCCTAAAACATACATAAAGAAGTATAATATATGTGTAATATACAGGGTGTCCCCCAAAATGTATACACACACTTTGAATAATTATAAAGGCAATGTTTACTAAAATACATTTCATTTTCGAAATTGAGCTATCAGCTGTTCAAGTGTGTATACATTTTTGGGGACACCCTGTATTTGCTGGTAACAACACAAAGGGGGTAGGTGGGAGAAAACTGTATTGGGCTTAGGAAGTAACTAAAATGGTAAAGTAATTATTCTTTGGTTTGTAACATTAACGGATGTAACATGATTTATAACATAACAAAAAAGGCAGAAAGGGAATAGAGCTATAAATGAATAACATTTTTATAAATCAATAGAATTAAGCTAGCACAAATCTGAGGTTGACTTGGATAAGTTAAGATGGATATTGTAAACTCCTAGGTGACCAATTAAAAAAATACTCAAATACCACAATGAAAAAGTGATTAAAGAAACTAAAATGCTACATTATAAGCATCTCATAACGGAAAAGAAAGCAGTAAAGGAGGAGCAGAGGAAAAGAGATGACTAAGTATGTAGAAAAATGAAATAATAATTAATATGATTGGATTAAATAGCCCATCAAAATGCAGAAACTGTCACATTGAATTTTTAAAATATGATACAACTATATGCTGTTTAAAGGAGAAGCACTTTTGCCTGCCCGGCGTGGCTAGGCGGTTAAGCATCAACCTATGATCCAGGAGATCAAGGTTTGATTCCTGGTCAGGGCACATGCCCGGGTTGCTGGCTCGATCCCCAACAGGGAGCGTGCAGGAGGCAGCCAATCAATGACTTTCTCTCATCATTGATGTTTCTATCTCTCTCTCCCTCTCCCTTCCTCACTCTGAGATCAATAAAAACATATTTAAAAAATAAAGGCGATGCACTTTAGATTAAAAGATACAAATAGATAGGAAATAAAAAGTTAGAAAGAGATATATTTTGCAAAAACAACAAGAAAGCAGAAGTGGCTATAATAAAATCAGAAAAGTTGACTTTAAAACAAAAAAAAAGTTACCAGAGATAAAGAAGGGCACTTTATAATACTAAAAGGCTCAATCCAGCAGAAAGATAGAACAATTGTAAACATATATGTACCTAATGACAGAGCACCAAAATACATGAAACAAAAAACCGACAGAATCAAGCATTTTCACTTCTGGGTATATACCCACAAGAACTGAAGGCAAAGATCAAACAGGTACTTGAACACCAATGTTCACAGCAGCATTATTCACAACAGCCAAAAGGTAGAGAAACAACCCAAGTGTCCACTAATGGATGAGTGGATAAACAAAATGTGATGTATACACACAGTGGAATACTATTCAGCTATAAAAAGGAATAAATATGTAGTACAAAGTGGAAGATCTTCAGACATTGTGCTAGGTGAAATAAGCCAGATACACAAAGACTAATATTGTATGATTCTGTTTATATGAAGTTCTACTTCCATAGGGTAAATTTTTTGCTATGTACATTTTACCACAATAGTATTTACATTAAATTTAAAATTTCACTTGAGCGAGAGAGTTAAAATCCAGCTTTCAAGTGATTGAAAGTAACAGCTAGTGAAGATATGGAGGTGTTGGTAACTAGCCTTTAAAGAGAATTTATGAGTAAAGAAAAGAGGGTTTAGTGCGGAGTAACTCGAGATTAGAAGGCTATTACTCAATTTAGAATTTAGTTGATTTTAAAAAAATTCTAACTTAAGTGGACCGTGGGAAGAATTAAGTTGTGCAATAAATACAGCTGATAAATGATCCTGAGGACAAATGGAGAATTTAGCAAAGGCATAGGGGAATTGTTTGACATCTAAAATATCAAGCAGAGATGAAAGATACAAATAAAATATATTTTGAAATAAAAAGAAGGGACACTGAAAAACTTCACATTGGAAATTAATATCAGTTTTGAAAAGAAATCAAGAACCCCCCCTTGTTATAAGGTCAATGTGATCCCAATCAAAATAGCACAAGAATTACTCTAAAGTTCATCTGGAAGAATTAATGTACAAGAATAATCAGAAAAACATGAACAAAAAATAATACAATGTTATAATATATCATTAGATGCTGTAATAGAGGAAGTAACTGGAACAGAATAAAATTCAGAAATAGCCAAAGTCCAAAAAGAAATTTGGTATGTGAGAAAAGTTGTACTTCATATCAGCGGTTAAAATACAGTAAATAACATAGTGATAAATGGTTAATAACTTGGAAAAGAAGAAAGCTAGATCTCTACTTCAGTCTGCATCAAAATAAATCCCAGCTGGATCAAATATTTATGTGTAAAATATGAAACCATAAAAATACTAGAAGAAAACATGAAAAATTTTCCAAACCTCAAAATATGAAAGGTCTTTCTAAATGTAACATAAAATCCAGAAGCTATAATTGAAAAGACTGAAAAATCTTAAGCCACATAACATTAAATTTCTGAGTCAAAAAATCACTATCAATAATATAAAAAGATCAACTACAAAAATATGTATTAATATACAACAAAGAACTGCATGAGTCCTTCCGAATCAGTAAGAAACTATCAATGCAGAACAAAAATGGGTCAAATTTACCAAAAGTCACAAATCTACATACATGAATCATATATAATACAAGCACATAACCTTTAGCAACCGAAACATTTAATAGCAAACTCTAGAACCAGCAATTCTTTTCACAATTAAAGAGCTATTATAGATTTAAGAGGAAATTTATATTTAGAAATGTAAAATAAAATACAGGTGTCAAAGATATGGACTGTGCTTCAAATTGACTTCTTTCCCAATTTCCTTGGGAGTGAAAGGTACAGATTTTCAGGAGACTAGAAAGTCAAATTTCATTTGTAAACTATAATGTTTAGTTGTAGCCACTCACGGTTCTAGAATTCAAAATTGACACACTGATGGCAGGGCGCTATAACTAGCAACGGAAAGCTTCCTGCCTATTTATTTAAAAGAATATATTAGAAATGGCAGGCCTGGACAATTACCTCATAATCTGTGACAGGCGATTCTTATTCACCTGCACATTACCGTGTTTTTGTTTCCTACTGTCAAAAGTTCGACAAATTAGAAGAAAATGTTCTGACCTAGTACACTTATTAGACAGCATCTTTTATATTTGTAAAATACAAAAGAAGTTATTCTATTGGCAGCCAACCATTTGCATAGATCATCCCTGTATAGTTGTACACTGTGAAAATCAAATTTCCAAATATGCACTCGGTTATTAGTTCTATTTTTAACCTGCCACTCATATACTGTCATGTACTTAAAATTCAGAACATGTTTACATTACCCATCCAGCCGGCTAATGCAACTGCACACCAGACAGTCATGCATAATTCAAATCAATATCCTCAGGCTTGCAACTCTAAGTCAAAGCTGCCTTTAAAAAAGCTAGGGTGTGACTTTAACATGAATAGAGTATATCTAATTTTTCTTTTTTTGTGACAAATTGATACTTTCTGCAATGAAACGTCAAAAATGCAAAGCCACCGTATAATAGATCTTTACACTATTCAAAAAAAGAGGTAATTGAAAAAATAAATAAGGCAACTACCATAGTCTAAGAAAATTAATTCTAAATAGTGAAACAGATACAGCTGAACAAGTCTCAAACAGCAAAGCTCGCAATATAACAACAGATATGAAGTTTTGCCAACAACCAGAATGTACAAAATTTATAAAATCGAGGATTTAAGTTACACTATGAACTGGGAACTCTTTTCACGCTTAAATACAAATTATGGTTCTAATATCAGTGAAGTTAGTTTCATTTATATTCCTTAAATAAAAACTTCTTTACTGAATTTCTAACTAGTGATATGTCTAGAAATGGCCCAGGTCTAGAAAAGCTTGAGTCTATCAAATTTAAATTGACGTTTACCAGCTAAGTATGTCAAGCAACAGCCCTAAGTATCTACCAAACCAGATTCTAGTCTCTGTCACTTTCACAGTGGTATCTGCTTTTTAAAAAGTAAGAAAAGAAAGATAACTGAGTCTTACTCAATAAAGGTCTATTTGTGAGGCTGCTGAAAACATAAATATTTACCAATAACTTGAAATGTGACACATAATTGATTAGCCTCTGGATTAAAGTTCTCATAAGCAAGAATAAATGTATGTATTCTGATACTTTTTCATCCCAGAACCTTCAAATTGGACTCGTCACTTAAAGAAACCCTCCAGATATGGATGACATCATTGCTCGGGCAACTCAACTCAATTATGAAAATCTCAGATTAGTCCTATTCAATATTACAGACATACCAAACATAATACCCTCTACGATGACAGTCCATTACTGTCAAGGTGCAGTAATATAAGGGATAAATTAATGGGATAGTGAGAAAGGATTCAATGGTATCTGAGATAATGAAAAAAAAGATTAAATGGCAGGCCTTTGGGAAATACAGTCAAGGCACGGAAGTCCTTTCAGGGAAGGCAGAGAATTTAGTTCAGGTGCACGGAATATATCTTCTCAGTTTTCTTGTGGAGATGAAAAATTTAAACAAAAGTTCAAATGACAGAGTGGATAAATCAAAGATGTCTTCATTGATTAAGACCTGAATTTAATTAGGAGCTTACAGATAACACTGTTAGCCACATCTGTCCAATAACTATTCTCAAAGAAAGTAACATAAAAAAAAGTTTTATAGCAATCCAACTACCGATTGTTGCTAGAAGTCTCTCCAGCATCAGTTTCGACGGACAGAAATTCAAAATTGTAACAGCAACAACAAATAAAAAACTGCCCTAAAAAAGAAGGTTCATCTCACCAAGCAGTAATAGTGGCATGGACCATGGATAATTTTTTCCCTTTCTTACAGGATATTTCCCTTTAAATTTCCATATTTCTTGCCCACAATTACAACCAAATAATATTTTTAATGCTCTCCAAAGGTAAATAAATTATTAGCTCAGTTTTTACCTTTTATTTACAACTTTGAAGAGTATCTGTAGTCTTAGCATCAAAGTTCAAAGAGCAGAGTATATCATATTAATTTTGACAGAGACTAGTGAAGTTTTTAAAAAATAGCCAACAAAAAAGAAAAGAATGATTACAGATATAAATTGCATACATAAATAATTTATCTTTCATATCTAACTTAACATATGATACTGAAAATTATAAAGGCCATAAAATGAAATTTTATGAGTTGTAGTATGGATCACAGGAGCTCAGAACGTGAGAACTGGAATGAACCTTATTAGATCCTATTACCCAACCCCATCATTTTTGCAAAAGGAAGCTCAGAGAGCCTGTGACATGCCCACAGTAATGGTTTACAGGAAGGGTAAGACTGGAAGCCAGGGCTGCCACTTATAGGACTGCTGAGCACCAACTGTACAACCACGTGATGGCTTGAACCATTCACCTTAAGTAGGTTTAAGCAAAAGAAATAATGAAGTTCCATATTAAGTTTAAATGGTACAGACACAGCAGAGGCCAAAGCTAGCCTGGAGCTGAGCTTCAGGTACAGCTCATAGATGGATTAGACTTCCCACCTCTCACTCTTCACCCGTGATTTACCTGCACCCATGGATTGTACAGAGGTGAGAAGCCTCCCTGGAAAGCATCTTAAGCTAAGGCTACATGTAAACGTGTCTGGCTGACTAGAGGGTAGAATGAGTGAGACGATCCAAATTTCTGAAAGAAGCACGGAGACTGGAGAGTCATAAGGGAAGGTGAATCTGTAACAGAAAATCATCCTAAGCAATAGTGCCTGAAGCCAGAGTAAAGCAGAGACCCTCGTGCAAGGTGATGGCAGTCGGTGAACCCATCTTGCCGAGAGACTGTGGCCAGGTATTCACATGCCAGCAGAAAACACGCACAGCACAAACTGAAGAACAGCCTCTTTAAGCTCGGTTAACACTTTGGAGCCCAGGACTCTGACAGGACTCCCCAAACTGAGCATTAAACAAAAGCGGAATTCTTTTCCTCACTTGCAAAAGCAAGCTGAATTGTCATGTCCCAGGGGTAACCGAGCACCACAGTAGCAGAGGCCACCAGTACGGCTAAGAGCAGTGCGGACAATGTCCTGGGTGCCAGACCTGCCCAGAAAAGAACAGTTCAGAGCAACAAGGTCAAAGGAAGTAGCAGTCTGGCCTGATCCGTGACTTTCTGAGTGGCACCCCTAAGAGCTCCCTACAATAGTTGAAAGAATGGGAAATGCATGAGACTGGCGTCTCCTTATGAATGAGTGTGTGAAGCTGGCACTATTACGATTTGAGCATTAATGTCAATATGATCCTGTTCATGTCCATATAAGGGAGAAACTTGACAATATTTGGGTTTTATCTATGTACACACTCAAACACGTTCTCTCTCGTTCAGATTAGCAGGGAATTCATCAGATCTTTACCACCAAATTCATCCCCAAATTAATAAATATTATACCCTGTATATAACTCTAATGCTGTATTTCACTATAGATTAATATAGCTGGTTTCCATGATATACTATGTATATTTATTACATATATTTTAAATATACTAAAACTGAACCCAACTGATTTTAAATATGTAAGCAGTTTATTAAACAGTCTCAATGAAGTGGACTATAACATTAAGCAGCTTAATTTTACTCTCGTTTCTATGGTTTAACTGCATGATACTGAATTTCCCCATGCTGCCCCTAATTCAGTCTCAGGGCAGAGTTCGCACATCCCCAGTCTCTGTTAGCACAGAACCTCAAGCTAGTAGGATTTACAGAGTCCACTCCCAGCTCTAACTCAAACCTCATTTCTTCCCCTAAATTTCTAATGGGAAACAGTTGGTGACAGCGCACAGCTTACGGAGCTGCTGGGACATTAAGAGAATTAACACGAGCTGCACACAGCGAGCGGCTAGGCCCCGGCCCTGCCCGCTCCCTCCGGGCCGCCCCCTCGGGGCTGCTCGGGGACCTCGCCGGGGAGGCGGCGTGCTCTGCGCTCCTAATGTCCCCTCCGCCCCAGCACCTGGGTCTGGCGTGCTTTTCCCTTCTCTCTTCCAACTCCAATGACCACGACGTACAGGGAGTGGCAAGGACCGCTGGGCTGCGGTGGCCCTTACCGACGCGATGGCTACTTCACGGGGCTGCACATGCTTCGTGTCAGCGTCAGCTCGGCCCCCCAGAGAGGGCAGCCAAGTCTCCCCATGCCCGCGGTTAGTCTTGGGCAAAAGAGCAGAGTGCTTTTTAAATATAGCATCAAAAGACTTATTTCTATGGTGTTTCTAAATGTTCTGTAAGAAGAGCGACAACCTTGTTTAGAGCAGGTTTCTAAAAGGTTTGTCGGAGGTGGAGTGACAATGGGAACTGGGAACTCAATTTAAATTTAAGAGTAACATTCTGATGGGGGGAAAAGAGCTACTCTGCCTTCTTGACTAATCAAATATCAATAAAAAGACAGCTGTTTCCATTTTTTTAGATAGTTCCGAGTTTATGAACTCTTTTTCACTCCAACAAATCAAACTCACAAAAGTTAATTATGTCACACAGATAACAGTGATCAAAGATAAATCTGAATTAAGTTCCTCCACAGCGTATATTTGTTTCCTGACTCACGTGACTAAGTCAGAACTTAATGAGAAACAAGCCAATGCCCTCCACAGGGCTCCAGACAGGCCCAGGTACCGTGGAGGGGCGGGCGGGGCGTGTGCCAGAGACGAGAGGCGAATGAAAGCATACGCTGCCGACCCGACCCCACTGTGTCCTGGTGCCAAGCACCCAAGCATCCCGGGAATTCAGGGACATCAGGCACAGGAAGGAGACAGGGAGAGGAGTTATACTGACAACGGACTATTAGGTGCAAATCTGTGCCATGGGTGGCGCGATGCCCACCCACCTTTATTACTCAGTTCCAGACAAGCATGTACCACATGCCAACCAAAAAGACAATGGAGGATCCTTCTGAAAAAGAGAAAGGCCTCACAGGCTATACTCACAGTACAGTTGTGCCCGAGGCACATCCATTACAAAATTTTATAATACAGGGGAAGAAAATACTCTAAAATTTCCAGAGAAAAGAAAACATCTAAAAATGACAAAGAACTACAATGAAGTAGGCATCTTACAGCAACACTGAAGTGAGAGGACAACAGAGCAGGTTCCATACCTGGCCAAACCATTAATCCATCAGGAAGTTAGAATAAAGGTATTTTCCTAAGTGCAGCACTTCACAAACTCACCTCCATAATGACATTTCTCTGGAAGCTACTGGAAGATACATTCCACACCAAAATGGGGAAGTAAACCAAATAAGACCACTGATTTTTTAATGTACTTTCATCTACAAGAATTACTTTCATAAGAACTAAAAGGTGTTCTGATGATAAGACCAGGGTTAGAGAAATGGTTAATGGCTTTAGGTCTTAATGAGATTGGCAGCAGAAGCTGAACATTTCGGCACTCATTCCACAGACATAACCCACAGAATTGATAATGAATGCTAGGAACTGTTACACTGAGCTACTTGACAAGACTCCTATTATTGCTAAACTGAACTATAAAAATTTCTTGCCTGAACAGTTATCTTCTATTCTCACATCTTGAATCCATTACAGACTTAGAGTGTTATTTCCTAGAACAAATGTCAGGTCATGTAATGCTCCTATTTAAAAATCTTCTAATGGTTCTTCATTGCCGAAAAGAAAGTCTAAATTGCTTAGCCCAGCAGCTAAGACCTAAATGATCTACACCAAGATAACTTTTCAGTCTCATATTTTACTACTCCAGCCACACACGACCACCTGCTGCTTCTCAGACTCAGCAGAAAAGAAGTTAATTTTCTCTAAAAAGCTATTTTTCTATCTTTGTGCAGAGCAGACAATTCAGAAAATACTATGGCATAAGTTAGTGGTTCACTGTAGTAAAAGAGCAAAGAGTCCCTTACAATATAACCATATCCTCTAGGTATGACCTTAAAAAGTTAAATTTAAGTAAAATGTTTTTATCTATATCATACATATAGATATCAAATTTTTATGTTTGGGTGTAATTTGGCTTTCTTTAATCAGGGCTATGTATTTATGTGGAAATAAATGAAAGTAGAAAATCTGCAGTCATGTAGCAGATATCGTATAAAACTATAATACTGGAAATCATAAGAAAATGTACAGAATATAACAGAATGACCTTGGCATTTAATAACACACCTAAAACTTCAAGATAACACATCATGGATTAAATTTTTTTAAAGAGGAAACATAAACTTTTAACACACAAGTGGAATTATTTTTTAATTAATGAATATACCTCGTTAATCTCCTGCTAATCTGTTGAATGGGTCCCTATCCATTTATAATGCTTCCTGCCTGTCAACTCTTCATTATTTATTAAATTCCTAAGAATGCCATTGTTTTTGTGCATTGAGAGCTCTTAATACCTGAAATTGGTCCCAAAGAGTTTACCATGGTGGGGGAAACTCCAAGGGCCTGAATATACTAAAAATTCTATAAAAAGAATTAGTCCAGGTAACTTGTGAACACATTACTTATATACTTTAGTAGGATGTAAGCTAAACGGAATGCAAACAATTCTTGAATTTTATTTAACTGGTTTATTGTTCAAAGTAGTGCTTGTGTAGCAATTTCCAAACTACGGTGTGTGCATCATAGGACTAAACAGATAGGTAAGTCCATGAATGTTGCTGGGACTCACAGCTCTGACTAAGGGTGAAAGAAGACATGAACTCACAACAGGGGAAGGAGAGGAAGAAGCCTGTGGTGCTGGATTCAACTCCGCGGTATCGGGACGAACTGTGCGCAGTGGGAGAGCCAGGAGGCAACGGCACCAGCAGTAACAAGCACGTCCAGATGTTGGTTTCTAAATACCATTCCTCACAAAAGAAACCAGGGCTAGCTTTAAAAAGTGATTGATGCTGGAATACGCCAGACACGGAAAGATAAATGCAGTAAGATTTCACTTATATGTGGAATTTAATGAACAAACTAAACCAACAAACGAAGTAGAAACAGACTCATAGACACAGAGAACAGACTGACGGCTGTCAGAGGGGAGGGGGCTGGGGGCTGGGGGCTGGGTATAAAGGTGAAGGGATTAAGGAAAAAAAACCTTCACAGGCACAGATACCAGCACAGTGATTACCAGAGGAAAAGGGGGTTGGGGGGAGGTAGTAGAGGTAAAGGGGGGTAAATGGTGGCAGAAGGAGACTTGACCTGGGGAGGGAAACACTGAATACAATATACAGATGGTAGCTTACAGAACTGTACACCTGAAACCTATATAATTTTATTAACCAAGGCCACCCTAATAAATTCAATTTAAAAACTCCAACTAATAAGATAACTTGTTAAATTTTAAGACAATTACCAACGCCATTTTACTCAACCAAATATACACAAACTTTAAACTAAGGGTGTTGTTTTAAGGAACACTCAACAGTCTATTCACTCAGGGATTCAATATTTCCTCCTACAGGAAAGCAGATTTCTCATTCAAAATGCTACTTTTAACCGCTAGCAGTTTTGCATGTGTGAATTGTGTTTTACATTTGATACTGAATTTAGTATAAAACAAAATATAGTATCACAATAACCATTACTGAGTTTGCAAGGAAAAAATGTATTAGTTACGTAGATGGGCATCGTCTACACATTTTAAAATACCAAGGAACTCCTTTTAATGTTATCACAAAGCTTTAATGTTGATCAACTACTTCAATCATGTCAAAGGGAACGAAATGGACCAAAAAAGCGCAAACTTTTGATGTAGATAGTAACTATAAACTGTATGCTTTTGGTAAGGTAGAAAACGCAGCCGCTATATTTTACCGAATTTTTTTGTTTGCCTTTATTTACTGTAACCACGTAGCAATTAAATTATCAGGTCAAAAACATTACTGATGCCAGCCGTCTGTACCGTCCAGCAGTCGCAAAGCACTGTCAGCAAACTGCCAAAGACACGACTCCTAAAATCATCCTCGCTTTCCTTTCTCAGATACCTAACTGCTACAATCATCTTTTTAGAGAATCCTGTTAGTTACTAGTCAGGGTAAATCATCGTGTTAGTAATTAAGATTCTTCCTAAGCAACATCTCCAGTGTATCCTCCTCTCAAAATGTTAATTTGTGACATTCCATACTGCCATCAGGCTTATTTATAAACACAGTGGGGGGAAAAAAGGCATCTACTCTCATGACCTTATCCCTGGGGCTTAAAGATGTACAGAAGTTTCCTAAACAATAATTTCAATCTCCTGGAACCTATCACATGAAGGGGAGAAGTGATATTTAACACACATACTGCATGCTGGTTTTTTTTCCCTAATTTTTAAATTTTGGCATACACCATATACAAACATAATTTATATTAAACATAAACATAATTAATTATGTAGAGTTATTTATTTCGTTTAGCTTCTCCGCACTCTTTGGGTGTTCATTCCTTTTTCATTTAAACCTCTCCTCCCCTCCCCACTTCTCCCCACACCAACACCGGCCTGGTGTATTCCGTAACAACAACCTAGTGTATTTTCAAGTCCTCTGCCATGCCCACAGAATCATACCCAAACCTGAGCAGGAATGCAGACAGACACCAGCATGGGGTTTCTGCCAGTGCCCCCAGATATCTGCTTCTTTCTTTGGGGTCCAATCCACCACCAAATAGAAACAAAGTATGAAATACTGCCTTAAAGATTTGCAAAATCTAGTTTCTGTATTAACAGAATGTGATCTGACTAATTTATTATCACCTTTGATTTCATATACGGAATCTACTAGTTATTACAGATAAATACCTCCAAAATGGTTCTTTCAAATGCTATTCTACTACTTTTGCTTTTATGTTTTAAAACTTTATTAAGGTAGAGTAACTGACATGCCAAAAACGTCACATACTTAGTGTATACAATTTGATGCACTTGGACACAGGCTTACACACCCAGGAAACTGTCACCACAATCAAGGTAATCAACATAACCATCACCACCACATGTCCCCTTGTGCCTCTCTGTTGTTTTGCTTTGTGGTAAGAACATACCAGGAGATCTTCAAAACGTTTTATTAAGATGGTAGATCTCACCCAATGCTATTCTAAACCAAAGTTCAGGAAGGTGAGAAGTGTGTTTCACTTGGTAAAAATCCTTCTTGTTTATTAGTATAATAAAGTTTTTTTTGCTAAAACATCTGAGTTTGAGACCAAAAGTCCAGGAATTTCCCAGTTGTATGGCTCTTCCTTTTCCTAGGTGGCCAAAGTCTTCATGAAATTGTCTTAAAACAACGAGACAGGATTCTTTCTTTCTGTTTTTTTTTTTTAAATATGTCTTTATTGATTTCAGAGAAAGGGAGGGAGAGGGAGAGAGATAGAAACATCAATGATGAGAATCACTGATCAGCTGCCTCCTGCACGCCCCCCACTGGGGATCGAGCCCACAACCAGGGCATGTGCCCTGATGAGGAATCGAACCAGGATCTCCTGGATCCTAGGTTGGTGCTCACCCGCTGAGCCACGCCAGGCCAGGCAAGACAGCATTCTTGAAAGAAAAATATACAGTTTCTTTATTCTTGTACCTGGGCCCTGGGTTCAACTGAACCTGGGTTTGCATCCCAGCTCTTACAGCCGTGTAAGCTTGGGCACGCTAATGTTCCTCTCTAAGCTGCTGTGTTTTTCAAAATTGGGAAATTAATTAGATAATTAATAAAATCACAAGATTTCTGTGAAGAGGAAATGAAATACAGTACTCTACACAAAGACTTCAGTAGTGCCTGAAAAACAGGAAAAACAAATGTTGCTCTAGCCACATTAATAAGCACCCCTCGCCTGAGGGCCCCTCCACCTTCGGGCCTGCCGCTGCGCTGTCCTGCAGATCTCCACCTCCCTGTAAGCAGTGGGGGGCTTTCTGGGATCCAGAGCTGGCAGCCCTGTCAGGCACAGCCTTTAGAAGTAGCTTCAATTTTCCACTATATCTCCTTAAAAAGGCCACGTCGCATGCTGCAGTGCAAAGGGACCTGCCTCCCTCCTTAAGTGTAGCTTCCTATGAGATCTGCCTCGTCAGCAAGCTTGAACTTACCGTGAACACAGATACCGGACTCAGTTTCAAGCACCCGCTGTTGCCCTCAGGTAGTAAGACCACTGTCAGTCCATTTGTAACAGTATGTGACGCTCCCTGAGTGTATCTGCGACTGACCTCCTACAGGCTTTGTCAACAGAAACCCACAGATGAAGTGCCAGGCCCTGGAACTGCCAGGCTGCTGTTAGCATCCATTCCTCCACTTGCCAGATCTGCCTCAGACCCCAGCGATGGACACAGCCCAAGTTCAATTTAGGTATATCTCTCACTTGGTTACTGAACAGTTCTTTCTCAAAGCATGGGCCTGTTTTCTAGTTACAAACACTATAGCTCAGTTTCACCATGAATGAACTTACTAGGATCTTAGTGTGATCTTAGTAAAATCACATGCCTCTGGGTATCACTTTGTAACCAATCAAGTAAGAATATCTTTTATGTCTATCATTTAATTTCTGTCATTCCAGCTACCTCCTACCAGACACCCCCCCCCCCAAAAAAAACTGTAAAGGATCTATACAAATACAATGGAAAACACAGCAATCTTACCAACTTATTTTGACATTGGAAGTGTGTAAACAGATGTTCAGGCCACTGTGTATGGCCGTGCACTTGTGTGCACTGCAAAGGTACCTGGCTGAGGTGGGTGCTGAAATCTAGGCTGTGTTGGGGGTTTGCCAAGTCTAACACCTGGAGGAGAGGATGCCTTTTTCTTCCTACATGGGTGCTATGTGCTCACTGAACTGTATTCTCATGGCCTAGTGTCTGTTCACAGGTGACAGGTTTTTTTTAATTCACTCACCCAGCAAGCTGTACCTTTTCCTTAAATTGCACAAACACATCCCATCTATAGGTCAGAGGCGGCCTGCAAAAGTAGTACTGTAAAAGAATTCTGGCCCAGATGGCACAGCTCAGTGATTGAGCATCGACTTAGGATCCAGGAGATCACAGTTTGATTCCTGGTCAGGGCACATGCCCAGGTTGTGGGCTTGATCCCCAGTTGGGGGTGTGCAGGAGGCAGCCAATCAATGACTCTCTCATCATTGATGTTTCTATCTCTCTCTCCCCCCCTTTTTCTTCCTCTCCCTGGAATCAATAAAAATATATTATAAAAAAAAAAGAATTCTGCACTACTGGGAGCAACTGATCTCACGTAAAAGATCTCTAAAACACAAAGATGGAGGAAAAATCTTCCAGATCAATCTCCCTTCAAGTTGACCATATTTAAAGCACACGCATAACACAATAAAGAATTCTTCAGAGGAGAAATGTTCATGGACAAAAACTAAAATCAAAGAAGAAGTTTAACAAAAATCTAAATAAACCATGTAATATATATGACTTTCACTATTTTAAGACACTAAACATTTTTTACGTCAAAAGCATCTAAAAAATACAGATTTTTTTTTTATACTTAGCCTCATCACAAAGAAACTGTGGATATTAATAGAACAACCTTTATAAAGCAATTAAAATGCACTTTAAGAAAATGTAAACATAAAGAATTTATCACTCAAGTATTAAATTATTTTTAAAATAACATTTAAATAAAATGAATAAAAAATACGTTTTAACACCCTTAATTTTAGGATAACATCAAAATTATAGAGCTTGTGAAGTAGCCGTAAGAAAGAGAATGACAGGTGTGTGTATATATACATATAAGGTACACACATACCTTAAGACATAATGCTAGAAATTATTTTTAATAAAATTTTAAATTAATTCACCCCCCAAAATAACATCATAAGATTTTTATAATGTAGCTGTGCCACAATATGTAAATACATCTTGGTAATCTCTATGGGGAACTAAGAAAAGCTACAAATAATAGAAAGACATTCTAATAATTTTACACTAAATTTGCTCTTTATAGAAAAGCATCTTCAATAGGCTTCTTCTATCTAATATACAAATGGAAAGTATTATTAGCATGAATGGAATTCCAGAGGTTAGTCTACCTTACCCTCTTAAACAAGATATCCACAGCCTATCATTTATCTCTTTTTAAAGAGAGGATTATCAGAAAATGCCCTTAATTTTACCAACATAGTAAAAATGAATTAAAATTATTAATAAAAGGAAATTTGACAAATTGTCTTGTTTATTTTTTCCTAGAAAAGTTTCTTATAGATATCATTCCCTTTTGTAGTTTTAAAAAACGAAAAGATTATTATAGCCACCTAGGGGAGAAAAGTTGATCAACAAATATGCCATCACATTTTCTTACTTTTCTGGAATACCTGTACTTCAGACTTACAGTATATAACCTGTTCTGAAGGACCCAGCTAAAGGGGTTAACCAGGGACGAAACAGACTTAGGGAGGATATTAAAGCAGCCATCACGACCCAACAGAAGCTAGAACAACATCCGTTTTGCAGTGGGCCTGACAAGTACGTTTTTATAACTTACTGCATGACCTTAGGTTAAAAGTTACTTATTCACTAATCTGAAATCTCTTCTCGCTGGTGTAAACCGAGATCCTCTTACCTACCACAATGAGTTGCAGTGACGATTATACAGGACGGTGTGTAGAGAGACGAATGGGGCCAGGCACACCGGAGCTCAACAGATGAGAGTCCTTACCACCTGGCCAGGAAGTTCTGCTGCACCGTCTCTCCTACTCCCTGCCAGGCCCTCCCTGCCCCTGCTCTGCTCTCGCAGACGTTTCCAATATTGGCTTCAAAAGCTTCTCTACTGGAATTATTCAGAGTGCTGAGAAATGGGCTAACGGTTCCTTACCTGCAGTAAGGTAATAGTATGTCATGTGAAGGTGATACCATTATAATTAGCTAGTTAGTAATGAGAGAAAAAAAGCAAAAGGGAGGCCAGACATTATAAGCATGGCCATCTGGGCAGCTTCACCAGGAAGCTGCAACTTCACACTCCCCAGGGAACTGCGGGTCCATCCCCTGTAAGCCACTGGGGAAGGGACCGGACAAATTACACAACTGTAATTCAGAGTTCTACCATTTTCCACATAGACTACTCCAAAGACGACCTTAACTGGTGTCTTTCCTAGAGTCTTCCTGTTGTCAAATGAATCTTTCAGAAACACATCCCTAATCACGGTCCCTTGATGAGTTCTCACTGGCTAAGAAATTAAATCCAGAAGTAGACTTCCAGAGCCAAGTAGACTTCTCTCTGTTCCTGAAATATTCCCTACATTTTACCACTTTTTACTTTGGGGTTTATGAAGTTCCCTCTATCGAAACTCCCTCTATATAAATCTTTTCACCGTCTTTTCGCCCATTCTTCAAAGTTGAACACAAATGCCGTATTTTCTGAAGCTCTCTCATGCCTTCCCAATGGACGGTACTTCACTCCCTTCCTTAGAACCTTTCAGCATTTTATAAGTACTGGGGCATCTTTGGGCATGTTCAGAATTTACTATCACATGGAAACATCCCTCCCCAATCAAATGCTTCTGTTCCTTCCCCACACCACCGAATCTACTATGGGGTCGTCATGATCTCTGATTTTTCAATAGCAATAACCTAGGATACAAAAGCCAGTATCCCAGCTTACTGTATCTTACATTATAACTTGGTCATCTCCCCACCCCAAATCCCAACCAAAAATTTTTAACAATAAGGATATCCATCACCGCTGGATATTCCACAGACATTTTGAATTCAGCGTGACCAAAACTAAATTCTGTCTTCCACAAACTCACTTCCCCAATGCTCTCTAAACTAATTTAAAATCTTGGTTCCTCACTCAGTACATACATTCAGTCATTCACCCAGATATACTGGGACCATCCCTAAATCTACGAATTCTGTACCCCTAAATTCACTGCCAATGAGAATCTCACCACTGTTTACATAACTGGTCTTTTCTGCCGCCAGCAGCTACTACTTCCAGTTCACCTTCTGATACAACAGTTAAACAATCTTTTTTAGATACACTGATCCAAAAGTGCCATACTGTCCAGCTTCAAAACCTTCCAGGACCCTTTATTTCCTATAAGACAATGTCCAATCTCCTGAGCACAGCATCCAATCCCATTACCTGCCCATTCTCCAAACACAGATCCCACATGAGACACTGAAATACACTTTGCTCTCCTGCAATCACTGGGCCGTGGCTGTTGAAACAGCTTTCACTCAGGCCCAGTCCACCTGTTCTGCGAAGGCTGCATCACACATCCCCAAATGCCCACCTCCCGAACGAAGCCCGAGTCACCTCCTGCTCCGCACGCCACGAGACCAACAGACCTCCTATCACACTGCATTACACGTACACTCATGGTCTTCCTCCTCCAGGCCGTGGGCTCTTCGAAAGCAGCTTGTTTTATTCAGATTTTATCCATAGTATCTAGTAAAAAGATTTCAACAGCTGTTTACGAAATAAATCTCATTTCAGAATGCCTAAAATCAACCTACCTGGGTGTTTTATGAAATAATTTAGGGTGGAAATGGTAGAGAAGTACAGCTGGGTCCTGCATATACAGGTAAAATGAAATGACGGCGATCCCAGGACACTTTCACCAGCGCCAGAGGCCAGGGCAAGGACAGGGGAGCCACTGAGGTTGTGCCTCTGTCCTCACTGCTTTGCCGCAGACACAGAGCCACACCAGAATAACAGGACCACGGGGAGGAAGCAACCAAGACGGCAGAGAAGTGACGGGAGTGAGGGAGGAGGCGACATAAATAGGGGGAAATAAAGCTACGAGAAGGGAAGCGTCCAGGGTCCCAAGTTACAAACGGGGCCTGCTCAGGACTATCACCACCATGCCGCTTGCACTGCCCTCCCCTACAACACCCATTTCCTGATCACTCACCCTTTACTGCTAGACACTATGCTGAAGACTACCCCACACACCATTCAGGGTTCATGACAACCCTACCACGAAGGTAGCACCCACATTTGAGGGACACTAAAGCAAACCTATAAACAATGAACCACACTGCCCAAGGTTTCCGTTAAGATGTTAAGTCATAGAGCCAGAATATAAAAAAGAGTCAGGCTTCAAAATTCTCTTTCCACTATGCGACCCAGGTGCCTGGGGTGTAAATAAGTTGGGAGCTGGCTTTACTGCTTTGCACTGTTTAGTTATCTTTGGGAGCACACGTCTTGTTTCCTTCATTACTAAAGGTATGTTTGAAGGTAAAGTCCACGTCTGTTTTATTTCTTCCCTAGCATCTCATCAAGATCTTTCTATATAGTAATCACTCAGTATTTGATTAATTTCTTATTATACCTGGTTACTAGCAGAAATAAAAAGAGGTCTAGTGCTCTTTAGTTAGCATTAAACAAAAAATACAAAGAAAGATGCAGCTCCTTTGACTACAGTATGTGCTGGGGTAAGACTTCAAGTCATCAATTGTAAGAGGCCCTAAAACATACACCACAGCTATGAAGTTAAGGATGGTTTGGTGTAATAATGAAAACACTGTCTAAGACACTCCTTTCTTTAGATCTGGGTATAAAGATAACAATTACTGTATGAGTGGTCATATAGTACATCAAGCACATTAACAACTCACTTAAACGTGGAAATAAGTTTGCTTTCATTGTTAAAACCTCTTCTTTCTCTTGTAGAAAGGTGTAAAACCATGTGAGAGTGGACCTGCGTCTTCCACAGAGGTTGAGTTCTAAAGTCAATGTCACTACATGAGGCAAAAATCAATTCGAGACGAAATAACCTTTGGAAATTCCTTGAGCCATCCTTACAGCATAGTATAACACAGGACCAGCTCTCAGAAATCCCAGCTGCACAGTTTTTCCTCACACGCGGAACACACTGAGCACCATTTCTTCTGCCATGTGCCACAGGGAGCGCTCGGCTCATGTACAGAGGCCACGTCGAAGGAAAGAGCACACATGTGCACACTGGAATCACATCTAACACTGAGATATTTAGACGATATCAGCTCCTGTAACAGGTACTTAGGAACAGAGTCCACCTGATAGGACGGCATAGTCCCATCTTTCCTGTCATGCTTGCGAGGCATCTGCTCATTGTGGAAAAAGAGCTACAATTACGACTGTATTTAAATTATTTAGTGTTTTGCTTTGGGTGTTTTGGGTTTTGGCTTGAGCCCAAAGATATGAATTTGAATAAGTGATAGTCCCAGAAATGTAACTCTACTGTATGTGCCGTCTCGTGTACTGAGCATCCACAGGTGCCTAGAATTTTACGCACAAATAATCTAACACTACAGTGTGTCATCTGAAAAAAATAAAGCAGCCTGTCTTACCTTCGTCCATTGATGCCTCGCTACTGTAGCCATCATATTCTGCAGACAGAGGGCTGTATTTCTGTCTTGTTTCCCAAGTATAGGTCTTTTGTCTAGAATGGGCCGAGGGCAGCCTGGAACTGTGGGCCCGGGATGCGGCCCTGTGGTATTGGCCCAGCGCTTCACCTTCACTCTCAGAGGACGAGCCATGCTCACCTTTATCCATGTACGAATTACCTATTTGCAACGAGGAGAGCAAATAAAAATTGTAATGCAATAAAGGATGGCGAATTTCTTACAGTTTTATATATACACACACACAACATACATACACCTAAACACATACAAATATGTATAAACACATATACAGACACAATCTGAATTTTCAGTTTTAGAGAACTATAATTTTTTCACCTAGAAAGCCCAAGACTTTTTTTTTTTTAAAAAAAACCCAAGATTTAGATTTTATATTTTAATAGAAAAAAGACTGATTTGGATACTCTCATTACATAAATGATGTTAGTCATGGGGATTTTCCTACAATGTTACACATAAAGAAATAACAGGGGCTCATCATTTTACACAATCTTTTTTAAAGGACCAGTAGTATACAGAGGGTGTTACAAGTCATTTATTATCATCTGAGAAGAAATTTCCAGAACTGACAATTCTTAGTGCGAGGAGTGAAAGAGACATGGGCAAAAGTAGGCTCACAGTTGTCAGTATGTGAAACAGAATGTGTGTTTTTTTAATCCTCACATTGATTTTAGAAAGAGGAAGGGAGAGAAAAAATCAATCAGTTGCCTCCTGTACATGCCCTGACCAGGATCGAACCTGCCACCTTTTGGTATACGGTCCAACGCTTCCAACCAACAGAGCCACGCGGCCAGGTCAGAGTTTATTCTTAAGTATTACTTATTAATTACTGTATTATTTCTATTACAACTGTAAACCTGCCTTTGCCCACCCAGTATTTTTGGTGAAATTGTAAGTGGTAAAACTTTTCTAGAGAGCAAGTGGTAACACATAGTAAGCTTTCAAATCTGCATATTGTTAGATCCATTTCTAAGGATTTATCAGTTCCATTTCTCAGAATTCAGTCTAAAAAAATAATTAACATGTGAGCAGAGAGATATATTTGAGACAATTCAGTGCATTGTATTTAATAGCTGAAGAAAACAAAAAATAAAATAAACCTCCATCATTGGGCCTTGCTTAAGTAAATTATGATATATCGATGCAATGATATACTATGCAGCCTTTAAAAACGAGGTAAACTTACAAGTACTCACAGGGAAAGAACAAGGTTATAGAATATAAGGTATATTTATAGTCTCATTTTAAATACACACACACACACACCCCCCTACATGCAGTATATACACACATACATGAAGTATATATTTACATACGCATACAAAAATGTGTGGAAAAATATACAACAAACTTAAAATTTATTATCTGCAAATGGTGATATTATTACTAAGAAAACTCTCTCACATATACCAACATTTCACTTAAAATTTTTAGGTGGTATAATTTTTTTATAATTTTAAAAAGCACTAGTTATTACCGTTTAAAAAGGTAAAGTTTTTGAAACTGCAACATGCTGACATGCATTTAAACCAACATGCAACCTTCTTAGAATTATAAATCAACTCTAGAAAGATGAAGAGACCACAGCAGGTAGAATTTATGAGTTCAGTCTAGATATTTTCCTCTTTATACTTGGTTGAGCTAATCTGTACTAAAGAAATCAAGGTTTGAAATTCAAGTGGGGAGGTGCAGGATAAGTAATTTTACAACACGGGATAGGAACTGAATGTTTAGAGTTAGAGGTAAGGAAGCTTGAGTGTCACCTGGTCTAAGTCCCACTTTTTAATTCACTGAAACAAAGTCATAAAAGGGTAAAACTGACCAATGTCATATTCTGCATTGCCCAACCTATAGTTACTAGCCACATGCAGCTACTTACACAATTAAAAAAATAAAATTTAAAATCCAGTTCCCCAGTGCTACTAGCCACGCTTCAAGTGCTCAAAGCCATGTACCAAGTCACATGGAGAAGCAAAACTTTCCCATCACTGCAGGAAACTGTTGGGTGGTAACGAGATGATGGCAGATCTGGTCTAGGACCTAGACACTGTGACTTCCAGTTCAGAGCTGTCACACTATGGGGGAAACCAAGGTGGTGGTCTTAAGGCAGCAAGAGAGCACTGAAGACAATAACTAAATATTTTGGTCACACTTCACCCTATGATAAAATACTGCCTAAAATAGCCCTGCATTCAGAGATAGGGAAGGAAAGTCCCTCCTCTTTCTGTGCGTGATAAGCTCTGTGTCGGGACCAAGAACGCAGGAGCGAGTAATATCAGTCTGGCTGCATGAAGAGATAAGCTATGGGTCAAATGATTTTGAAAACGATTTTTAGAACACAACATGTTTAAGTTTAGTACTGGCTATAATCTTGAGTACTTGAGAGGTATTTGGTTTCTTTAGGTACCAGCATGCTTCTTAATGAAAGCAAAACAAAATTAAAAACTCTGTACTGCTACTTGTGAAGTATTTATTTACTAGTGTGCACTCTACCGTTACTTTGTGAACAAAATAATATGTAAATTATTCTAAACTTTTATTTCTTTATTTCTGCTCATTCAAGTAATATCAAGGCTACCAAAAAACCTCTGAATCTGACATTCAAAAGGCTAACAGAAGAGCAGATTCCAAAATGGACATGGAGTTGATCTTTGGTATCCACAGGGGATTGGTTCTAGAACCTTCTGCAGATACCAAAATCCAAGGATGCCCAAGTCCCTTATGTACATCCTCTCATATGCTTTAAATCATCTCTAGATGACTTATAATACACAATACAATGTAAATGCAATGTAAATATACTGTATTGTTCAGCAAATAGTAAGAAAAAAAAGTCTGGATATGTTTAGTACAGATGCAACCATCACAGGCTTAACTGCACAGTACATATCAGCGACAATGTATATATATATATTTATATATATTGTATATATTTTCCCCACCAATCCATGGTTGGCTGAATCCACAGTTATGGACCCACAGTATGTCCAAAAACTGGTGTTTCTTTTTAGTTAGTTCATTCATCCTGGATCAGCCTCTATTATATCATTTAAAAAACATTCATATAATTGATAAATAGCAGATCCTTATTCCATATAAAGTCATGCAGCAGAACTGAAAAAGTCTTCCTCGTTTCTACGATTACTCATGTTTTGTTATTTTATGAGAATCTAAATTTATGGAAAAGTTCCAGGTGCATATTTTATAAATAAAAGCCAGTATACTTTTGACCTTGTGATCAGATCAACAATAAATGATTAAGGTATTAACAGAAATGCTGTTAATACAGTATTAACTGCTATTAACTGCTAATTATTACTAGCAGTGTGAAACAATTCTGCAACCAAAACCAAATAGCTGTTGGCTAATTGTTTTGAAAACTGTTACAAATACTGTGGTTGAAAACTAAGTGCTTAGCTGGAATCTTAATTCTATATAGAGAACTTACGAATAATAATAGATTGTTCATGTATACTCACTGTAAACATGGAACAGTCATATAAAATTCTTAATGTATGGCTAAGTGAACAAATATCCTGAAGCATGTCACTCAACAAAATAAAATCTATTGCTCTCAAGGAAAACTATAAAACACTTGATATAGGTACTTACTGGGACGGACTTGAAGAGTACCATTGCACAAAGGACTTAGGGGTTAGTTACAACAATATAAAATCTTAAAATGCAACTACAGCACACCGAATAAACTCCAACTAAAGGATGCACATTACTTAAGAAAACCACGTAGTTTCTGGTTGTAAAATAAACGGACATTAAGAAAAATTACGACAGCTGAAAAACTGGCCAAATAGCACAGGGACCAGGGTCAATGCTTAACTCAGAGGCATACAGATAACATAAATTTCCTTTGAAATAACTGTGAGAGAGAAAAAAATGAATGACTTTAAAAATATCTCCTAGAAAGATTCAAGAAAGTCTCAAAATAGGTAAGGCACATAGAGAAAAGTTCAGAAATGTGGACGGTATATTCCTAATTTCAAAAATCAAGAGGAATGTTATCACTCAAACCCACAGTAGGAGACCTCACCTTTTTCTGGTATAATCTTAGAGTATTTTCCATCTTTACTCTTTGCTTTCCCTTTCTTGGCAGAAATGGCTTCACTTTTCTCTGTTTTCATGTCTCCTTTCATTCTGTAGCATTTTGTTGGATTTCTGTGTTCTTTGCTTTTTCCATGTGATGTACCTTTAGGATTAGTTGATGGTGCTGGAGGTGTGTCCTCTTTCGCAAGGGATTTCTGTATCACGTGTCTATCGTTTGCCAAAATATCTTTGGGAGAGCGTTCATTTCCTGAACACTCATTCCCTTTGGACCCTTTACTTTTCCCATGTTTTTCAGCTTTCTTTAAATGATTTTCTTTCATTTCTTGATGTCTTACCTCCTTTAAATTATTCCTACCATTACTAGAGATTCCTGACCTGATGCTGTGATGTCTGGCGGCAGGCCCAAGTTCCTGCTGAGCAGATCCAGCCCTGGCATTCTGCTCCATAGCCGGCATCCCACCGGCCCTCACCGGGCCTGCCGAAGAACTGCGGGCATCACCGGTCCCTTGACACGTCGACAGAGTCTGCTGCCTATCATGAACATGTTTAAATGGTCTCTCTTCGTTTACTCCTTGGTCTTGCCTTTGTGAAACGGAAGTCTTATCATTTGTTTGATCTGCTTTGTGCTCTAAATTGGACGGTGTTTTCTGACAACTGGTGTTTTGGGAGACTTCTGGTAACGAGGCGTCTTCTGGGTTAGAAGCATCTACGACTTCTGCTGCTGAAGAGCTTCCCTCTTCGGGGCGAAGGCCACTCATCATACTCGCTACCTGCTCGGTGACGGCGTCGGACAGGGCATAGCTGACTTCCCCGACGGCGCAGGTCAGGTCTTCCACCGCACTGCTGATGGTGTCCACCAGCGAGGACATGGAGGGCAGATTCCGCTGGAAGCTTCTGAAAAATGCCATTCTCTATCCCCTGGTCCCTACGAGGTGCAATAATGAAGTTTTCTCTTCTCAAAATATCAACCACTTGGAATCTGAATTTAACATTTACTCAAATGTTGCTACTCCTGAGCTCCATATTAGTATTTCACATTGTGGCTTTTTAGATCTTTCTGTAAATGCATTATGCATTGGAACAAACATGTTGAAGCAAACATTCTTCCAGGGAAAAAAAAAATCAAACCACTTGCTTTAAATGTAATGAAATTTTTTCCCACTCCAAAGCTATCATAACAGCAGCAAGACAATATTTTCCCCTCAAATACTATTGGTTTTTAATTCTAGACCTGTAAGAAGAAGTATAAAAAGGATTTTTATTATATACTTTTAGCTCATCTATAAATAGTCAAAGTAGGGGAACTACCCTCTCTTATTAACAAACTAGCAATATTATTTCAAATTAAGCAAAATATTAAGGGGAAAATATCTAAACAATGGTGCATAGAGGTTAGAACAGGGGAGGGCAGAGGGTGAACAGCTGCTCAGTAGCTACAACATGCAAAGCTGTGCTTTACAAACGTTACATTATTTAATTTTATAATAATTCTAGGAGGTAAACATTATTAGTCCTACTTAATAAGTGAAAGACAAACAAGGCTCAGAAAAATTAAGGTCCCTGAGACCTCTCCAATGGATCCTCAAGGTCAGAACTATTTTCATAACAACAGTAAGGAGGTAATAACTTTTTGCTTCAATTTGCTCACAAATGCACACTGAGTCTTCCCCAGACTACACAACAGACTGAACGCAGAAGCAGATGTGAGAACACAGCTGTTCCTTTCTTCTATGCCAGTCATTAGATATTTTCCCAAAATGTAAAACAATGCCTCTTCTCACCAAATTTTTTGTGTTCTAATAAATATACTTTTTAATTAAAAATGCTATTTATATTAACATGTAATAGGCTTACTGTTGTTGTTTTAATAAATAAATTGATAAAAAATATTTTTAAATCTCCTCAGCTTTAACTTCTAATATGCGACCTATCAATAGATAGAACTCACACAAACAAAAGCTCTTTGGGGCCCTCAATAATTTTTAAGAATGTAAAGGGGTCATTAGACCAAAGAAACATGGGAAATGCTGAACCAGAGAATTACTGGAGGCCACCCCAAGAGACATCTTTAGCCAGTTCATTCTATACAAATGATCAAAAGGCAGGACTGAATTACGAGAAACCAAGGCCACATAAAGCACCACAGTTTCCTAATGCAAGTCACAGATGTAATTCAATAGCAAATAGATTTTTATAAGCAATGAGGCTGTCATTTTTAAGTTATCAGAAGGGGAAAGCATCTCTCCAACATACGCACAAAGGCAAGAAAAGCAAAGTTTCTCTGCTATAGCTCCTCAAAAATTCTTCTAAACTAATGCCCTGACTTTATAATGGTCAGCTCGCTCCTGCTGTCATTCATATAAAGCCACTCTTAGGAAATAGCAAATAACGAACTCAATCATCTTTAAAAATAACTCCAAGGAAAACTTTTCCGTAAGAGAAAGGACAATATTACAGCCCTCATCTTTCCTAGTGTGGAGTAATGTGACAGAATGCCTACAATGCCAAGGAAGGGAGAGGAACACTGGGTTTTATAATCAGACTTTCACTAAACACTAAGTTACTAAAGAAAACCTTTTCCAAACAGTAAAATTATCTATCGGCTGAGACTCCAACTGCAGGTAAAGGGCGAACACTTTCAAAAGCCTTCTAGGGACACGGGGAAAAAGCTCACTAGAGAGTTATTTGGATAAGAGATTTAAGCTATACAAATCAACAAGACACCCCCTTCTTCTTAAAGCATACCTATTCCTATGACTGTCTCAAAAGTAAATCTTACATATCAAAAATGAAAGTTATTTTGTAATAGCAGCAATTCATCCTCATGCAATATATTGGCAATTTGTGGGCAACAGAAGGATGGCCGAACCTAATTTACTTAATCGATCTTTCACGCTCACAGGCCAGTGGCTCAAAGGTTAGTCTGTGGTATGTCGAAACCAACCTTTTCATTATATATTCCAAAAATAAAAATAAAAAATAGGATAGTACAGATACGAAGACCAGACAAGAGAAGCAGCGCTGATACTTACACATTTTATCTTGTGAATTCCTCCTCGTGCTGTATCCTGAGCCGAGGTCTGGAAAGCCGCCAACATTTTCAAAACAGAACTTCTTATTAATATACAGAAAAAGAAGCAGCATCAAGATAATAAACAGCCCGACAGCTGACAAGAATCCGACGGCCTCTGGAGATACTGGGGAGAGAGAGGCACAGCTGTAAGCATTTACTGCTCCCCCAGCCGCCGGGGACCCCCCAGGGCCGCTGGCTCACTGTCCTACGTGAAGCGCGCTGTGAACCGTCAGCGTTCACAAGAGCTTAGCTTGTAACAACAGACTGCGCAGCTGCACGACTCGTTCAATTCGCCCGATAGCATTTACTCGACTTTTCTAGAAACTTCCCTGTAAACTACGTTAGAACAATCTTAAAAGACAAGCGTCTACCAAATAGGCAGTTTTGTGTTTAGTTCAGTGGAGAGTATTAAAAAATTTTAACACAAGAATTACAAAAAAAAAAAAAAAAATCCCAGGCAGGAGTGTATGACTTAATCAAATTTGTGAGAATATACATCCTTATGCTTCTCCAAAAGCTTCAACTCTGCACTGAACCTGCCACTCACAGCTCCAGCCTCTCTTTTCAGCATTGCACCCAGGCCCCGGGGCTCCACTCACGGCCCCCGAGCCAGCTGCGTGCGTTACCCGCACCTTGCTTTTGTCCCCTTGCCTGGAACGAGCGCGTGTCCTCTCTACCCGGCCCCACTCACCCCCTCGACCAGCCGACGCTTTCGGAGCAGCAGCCGCGGGCCGGGCCCGGGCACGCACGCGGTCTCTGCCTCCGTGAGCAGCCTGGGGAAGCAGCTACCACACGGCCCGTAAAGGCTACGCCGGAAGCAGGGCTCCGAGGCCCACGGAAACACTCGGCCCAGGGTTGAAAGATCGAGTAAGCCCGTCTCAAAGTTAGGACCCCATGACTGTATTTTAAGAATCAGTAAGAATTCGCTTACAGGCAGAAGAAACTGTGTGCAAAGGCGCAGAGACAGGAGATCACCGTATATTCTAGAAAGTCCGTGAAACTTTGTTATGAAGAACCAAGATTCTCAAGAAAATCTTATCTCGACAGAATACATGAAATCATCCGCAGAGATTCTGTAGCGTGACAACAGACAGTCTTCTCCAGCTTCTCCGATCCTCAGCAACCCCTCTTTCCGTTCAACGTCTGCATCACTTGTCCCTACGCCAGTCATGTGGAGTTAACAGGAACTGAATTTTTATATCCCCGGTGCCTTACATATAATACTCAAGTATTGGTTGAGAAGAAATCCTACGCCTCAGATACCCTCCACAACCTACTTTCTTCCTCCACTGCTCAAGCGGCAACGAAAATGTCACCTCCTCCAAGAATCTTCTCTTAACCAGAAGAGCCACGACAATTAGCACCTAACTCACGTGTTTAAAATGAAGTCACCGACCAGTCAAGGATGAGTGCCGTAATCTCCTAAATGTTCATTATTTGTGAAAGCCAGGGCCCCCAGGCGTGGAAATGATAGGACACGGTATCTATTCAAAGCTGGGTCAACAGTGTTACAACGGGGGGGGGGGGGGGGGGGGGGGGGGGGGGGCGGGGGCAACGTGACTGAGGGGAGGAGGGGGCAGGAACCCGACGAGTGCCACAGGGGCATCAGGCCGATGCTGGGGAGCAGCTCCTGCTGCTGGAACCACGAAGAAAACCATGCCCTGCCCCTCTCGTCTTCAGGCTGAAGAATAACCAGGAAAGAGAATAATATTTTAATAAAAGGACCTCAGGTAAACGACAGGGCAGTGGTACGCATCAAGCCGAAAGGATGAGATAAAAGTGAAAACAGAGGCATGATCATCAGGATTTCTAAAAGCTAGAAAGGTCAGAAGCAAGACGGAATCTGGTCTGAAGAAGAGAAATGCTCCATACAGTTTATGACGAATCGAAATGCTCAGTAGGCTCATATTCACTATTACACCGTAAACAGCAAATACGTGTAGGAGCCCCCCTTTAACCCAGGCCCGAAACTCACTCAGAAATGTGTTGCCTTGACACAGGATTAGATAATATGCGGCCTGAAAAATCTCCCACTTCTCAGATAACTAAATGAGAGAGAAAACAGAGCTCATGTCACTTAATAAAGCTAGTTATTACTAACAAAAATAGCAACAAACACATATAGCACATATTAGGTGCCATTCCCTGTTTTAAACACTTTTTATCTATTAACTCTTTTAATCTCCACAATCATACTGTTATCCCCATTACAAACTGTGATACGAAGCAATACATATAAACAATATGCCCAGCCAGTAAGTACAAGAGTCAGGATTCAAACCACGTCTGGCTCCAGAGTCTGCGCTTCCCTTTTCCTTCCGTCCTTCCCTTCTTGCCTCAATCCTTCCTTCTGTGTTCCTCTTTCATCCCCCCTTTCCCATATTTAAATTTAACCTAGGGGGAAAGGTCAACTAGAAACAAGTATCATAGGGTAAGTACTGTAACAGAGGTATGAATATAAAGTACTACTGGAAAACAAAGGAGAAATACTACCTGGGGAAGTCACGAACACTTCAGAAAGGAAACGACACTTGAATAAGGCATGAAAAATTAATAGAACGCTATTAAACAGTAAAAGGGCAGATGAAATCCATGGCCAAAGACGCAGACACAATGTGCGCACCTGCTGGAGGCACTAAGGGGCGCAGCCCCGGCTGCCCTGCTTTCCCGTGTTCTCCAAGCGCCGAGCACAGTGCCCCCAGCTGACGCTGCAAAAACACTGTCAATGAATGAATGTGTGCTCAGGAAAGAAAACCGCACCAGAGCGGTGGCTGGAGATCAAAAAGCAAGGTGCGAAATGTCAAAGACCCTTCAATACCATCCTAAATCTTTTCTACTTGTTGAACTATTTTGCTTAAAACGATTAGAAAACTGAAATACGGTAGGAAGTGAATGGTGGCAAAATACGAGTTCTTCCAAGTCAAGTGGTAGCAGGGATGGCAGAGAAGTGAGTTCTAGTCTCTGTTCAAGGAAAACTGGGAATAACCCAATGTAGAGAACGTGGGTGAGGAGAAGTTTAGGTTGATCCTCAGGTTTCTAGCTTAAGGGCATGGTAACACTATTAACCGAATGACAGCCTGTCAGAGCGGCCTGTGGTTCAGGGAGCAGGGCTAAGAGGGAAGCAGGAGAGGGGCAGGTAATGAACTGAGTGTGGGACACGTCACATCAGAGGCAGCAGCAGAACGTTCCAGTGTGGGTGCCTGGTAGGGAGGGGGACCCGTGAGCAGTGCTTTGGGGAAGGTCAGGTCAGGTCGAAAAGATCTGGGCGTGTTCCCTCTGCTCGTTCTGTGCCACGTGGAAGACTCCGCTGACTAAATAAGAGCCACACTGGCAAAGGATAGGTGCTGGGCTTTATTAATGGTAAATCTCTCTTACTTCACAAAATTTTAGATAAGTATGTACTGTGACATTGGACAAATTAAAAAAAAATCTTTCCCCACTAGGAAAGGGGAAAGATGTCCAATGTAAATATACTACTCACACAACTCCCATTTTATTCATTGTCTGACTAAATGTCCATTTTCTACACTCATTGAAATGATTTTATATGCTTAAAATTTTTTTAAAGTAATAGGGTTGCAGACGAGAAATAAAAAGCATATTTTCTAACAGAAAGTATTAAAAGCTTCAGACTTCTATTTTCAGTCTTATCTCAGGATTAGAATAATATTTATTTCAAATGACATGATACCAGATATTGACCAGTAACAGTTCTAAGTATAAAAACACTAAATTCTGCAACAGAATACACTAAAGTTAAACTAAAGACATGAATGCTAGAACACCATCAAAAAATTAAAATTATACTAACTTAGATCTCACTAATATAAAATATTTTCATCTAGGATAAGAAGGAAATTTACCCCCCAAATTTTATTTCTATTACGAATCTGCTTATAAAGCATAAATATTTCTAAGATTCTGTTTAATCTATCTATACATAAACCTACTTTTTTCAAATATTCTAGATTATACACTGCTGACAAGTAAATGATATTTGAAAATGCATACATAATACATCTTAAGGAAACCTTCAAAAATCTCTAACAGCACACAGCTACAACCTCAATACAACCCAATTTTATAGATATGGGTATTGAAGCTCAGAAAAAGCAGAATTTTTGAGTTCTTAAAATTATTATTTAGTGACAGAATCTTGATTTGAATGCAGGGACACTGACTCCTGAGCCCAAAATATTAAATATTAATCCCTACTGCTTCCTATTTGCCAGGCACTGTTATACTCTCTTCCATTTTAAACTTTAATGCTCAAAATAATTTTATGATAGCTAAGAACTATACATTATCTTAGTCTTTAGATAGTAAACTGAGGCCCAGAGAGTAATTAGCTTGTCCAAGGTCACGCATCTAGGAAATGACAGAACCTGCATTTTGAACCCAGACATTCTGACTCCAGAACCCATGGTCTTAGACTCCAAGCAACACCGCTTCCTCATCTGCCAACCTGAAATACAGAAAGGGAGGGAAAGCTATGTGATCAGAGTAATATAGCTTACTACGCATTCTGTGAAAAGCATCTGATGGTTTACCTTCTATATATGTTAAAAGATAGCAAATGACTTTCAGTTTTCTCAAAATAAATAGATAAATTATAAAACTGGAAGCATAATTTTTATATTCAAGATACTTTTCAAAATATTCTAAAATTAATTTTAGCACTATGCTTAGAAACCAAATCAATGTCACATCATTACGCAATATATCATGTTTGAAAAGTTGGTAAGATAAATAAAAGTTTAAAAACTAAAAGTAGTCTACAGAACCATAGGCTGATGTTCATTAGTAATAATCACTAACAATATAGATGAGGTTTCTGTGAGCTGTATGATCCTCTATGTGAAGTATCTAAAGACAACACTACAAAGTAAAAAAGGGTCCAAGGTATAACAATGTCACCAGAAAATAACAAAAAGTTCAGCTAGTCGAAGATTAATGATTATTTATGTTATGTATACTTAACCGGCTTTAGTTGTTATCTTTACTATATATTTAGAAGTAAGTATATATATATTTAGAAAAGATAAACTTATAAAAAAATACAATTTTTGTCAAAAATTCAAGTTTCAATAATAGCAGTAAAACTCACTTTTACAAATAAATTGGCCATAGAGAGAAAATGACAAAGTAACAGTCAAACCAAGTAAAAGCAGGAGTAAATCCAATTTCACTTGAAAGTACTACAGAATTCTCCTAAATTCTACTTGCCATTTTATCACGAGAGAACATTTTCTAGTAAAGCTTATGAAAAAAATACTAGGATATACATAATAATAAATATAAGGGAAATATTTATTAAGCCAACATATTTTCAATATGAATTTATTTGTACAATAATACTCTTCTCTAAATAAAACATTTTTACCAAAGCAAATTATGAATTGTAAAATAAGTTTTACCAAACTATTCTATTATATTTTAAATGCAAATTTAAATTAAAAGTACCTATGCTTCTTATAAGGCTTTTAAAAAGAAGAATACAAAGAAACCACTTACAATTTGCATTATAAGGTCTCTACTGCCGATTTGTCCTGCTGGGCATGAAACACTAGTCCTCCAAGTACATGTCACAGGGCCTTTAATAATTCATTTAATAGATGCAATTCTATCTCTTGAACAAAATGTGAACTATGTAAGAAGTCAACTTTCATTAAAAACACACACAAAAAAACACACAACACTTTCTTTCCATTTAATAAGCCCTAAATATTTTTTCTGATAGTCCATTCAGAAAAATTCCACAATTTGTTTTGCTCTGATTCAACATAAAATAGAGAATTTATCAGTATTTCCATGAAACAATGTCAGAATATAAAAGATCAACTTGATGTGTTTAAATTTCCTTTCGTAACATCTCAGCTACCTGCATAAATAAAATCTCCCTTGAAAGTTTTACATTATGATATAAATGATGCAAAGCTGGAAAGATGGCATATAAATCAAAGAATGGAATATAATAAATTAACTCAATGTTATTTTTAAAACTCAGTTTTAAAAAGCATTTATTCAGAAGTGATAAAATTCCTTGCTGAGTAACTTAAAGGGATAACAGAGGGAAAGGCACAGATGGTAGTGATGCCTGGGATCTTAGAAATAATACTGCCCTCTGGGAAAAGTCACCTGATAAAGGTGATCAAGTAAGTTCTACCCAACCTGTTTGAAATGTCAAACCAGACGGAACCAATATTCCTTTTAAGTACCATATAATAAACTGTAACTTTGTTAAATATGGTAATAACAGCAAGAAATCCTAAATCCTTCTTAAATTTTTTTTGCTATTCAGTTCTAATATTTTAGATATTAACCCCTTATCGATACATGGTTTGCAAATATTTTCTCCTGTCCCATAGGCTGTCTTTTCACTCCGTTGACTGTTTTCTTTGTTGTGCAGAAGCTTTTAATTTTAATGCAATCCTACTTGTTTATATTTGCTTCCATGACATTGCTTTTGGTGTCATATAAAAAAAAAAAAATCATCTCCAGACCAATGTCAAGCTTCTTCCCTATGTTTTCTTCTAGCAGTTTTACGGTTTCACATCTTACATTTAAGTCTTTAATCCATTTTGAGCTGATTTTTGTATATGGTTGTAAAATAAGGGCCCCAGTTCATTTTTCTGTATGTAGATATCCAGTTTTCCCAACACCCTTACTGAAAAGACTATCTGTCCCCCTCATGTGTTCTTGGCACCCCTGTTGAAGAACAGTTGACTGTAGATACATGGATTTAGTTCTGGGCTCTCTAGTTTTTCCACTGGTCTATATGCCTTTTTAAATGCCAGTACCATGCTGTTTTGATTACTATAGCTTTGTAATATACAGGGTGTCCCAAAAACATGTATACATACTTTAACAGCTGATAGCTCAACTGATGTTTCTTTCTTTTCAGCCAGATTAAGCTCTGAACAAAGGAAATTCATCCTAAAATACTACTGGAAGTTTGAAAACAAAATTGAAGTACAAACACTATCTTTATAATTATTCAAAGTGTGTGTACATTTTGG
The DNA here is from genome assembly GCF_964146895.1 of Miniopterus schreibersii. Lineage (NCBI taxonomy): Eukaryota > Metazoa > Chordata > Mammalia > Chiroptera > Miniopteridae > Miniopterus > Miniopterus schreibersii. Next base: position 27,437,625 of record NC_138119.1, read on the forward strand.
GGATACACCCTGTGTGTCCAGCTGATAACTCAATTTTTGCTCTCTTTCAGGATTAACTGATTTGAAATAATGGGTGAAGCTTTGAACAAAGAAAATTTATCCACTAGACTTTTTTATGAGGATACATAAAAGATAAAGTTTATGGTACAAAACTGGCAACAGCTGACGAATTGAGGGCGCACAAATACCGAACAAAATGATTCCTGATGTTTGTGGTTCCACTGCTTTGCGTTACCAGCAGCACCTGGACCATAAATGATGTCTAGCTTTCCTAAATAAATCTCACAATTTTCTCTAAAATGAAACTTCAGTTTAATCAACAAAATTCCAGATAGGATCTAGATTCTAGATTAAAATTTGAAAGCCTGAGTAAGTCAGGAGGCTTTTGGGCAAGCTATACCACATAGGATATCTCTCAGGCACATACTGGTACAGAACCAATTTTGGGTTTTTTACCTTGCGCCAACCTCGCTGATTTATCATATTTGCCCCTATCGGTGACTAGGTCTAAAGTCAAAGAGGCCATTCAGGTCACTCCATCCCTGGCTGAATATTTTCTTTTTCTGGCCCAGCAACTTGAAGTCAGGAAACAGCAAATAGTTGTGCATGTGACTGAGCGCTGAAATACATAGATAGATATGAGACAGCACAGGAACCTGGGCCCAGGATCCCAAGGACACCAGATAAAAACACCACAGAGCTGGAGCCACCCCGCAGCCCCTATCCTGATGCCAAGGAAGCCAGGAGGCCAGAAGAAACACTGATAAGCCAAGCACAAGGATGTCACCGCCCCCACACTTCCTGCTCAAAAAAAAAAAGCAAAATTTTATCTCCCTTCTAACTCTTGCTTCTCCAACCCTCATGTAGAAAAATTCTTCCACAGGTGAGCCCATTCTGTCCCCAGCTTATAAAAGCAGCCAAGCAGAGCCAGCCCCCGAGCCAGTTAGGAGGCCCTTCCTTTCCTCTGTGACGCTCTCCTTGTACTAGAGCATAAGCTTAATAAAATCCATCTGGAAACTTCTCTGGGATTTCCTCTCCATTTCTCTCTTGGGGAACCCAAAAACCCAAATGCCGGTAACGGATAGGTGATGGGTAGGTAGATGATAGATAGAATGAAGATATATGAAAGAATGTAAGATTACATCTAAAACTCAATGCCTCATAATCAGCTTAAAGAGAAACTCTCTGTAAACTGTGACCTAATACCTTTACCAGTAACCTGGATGAAGGAATTAGAATATGTTATTAATTTTGTAAAAGGTCCTAGGAACACTAGGCTGGGCATGGTTGCTAATTTACTAAAGGAAATTAAAGAAATAATACATAAAAACAAAATTAAGTTCAATATGGATAATTTCAAGTTACTACCCCACCAGGGGCCAAATACTAACAGAGGTTACTGAAAATGTTGGCTCAGTAGACTGTCGCAGGAAAAAATAAAAAATAAAAAATAATATAATACAAGTCAAACAGAAATCAGCAGTGCAAAGTTGCTAACGGGTGAAAACGAAGCCTTCTATTATGCTATCGGTATAAAGCAGTATGGTCTCCAATTTCAAAATAAAACTGAGAACACTAAAAAGGTTCAGAGAGAAGCAAACAAATTCATTAAACATATATTAAAAGGCCTAATACCAAGGGTGAAATTACTTTATACTATAGGAGAAATGGCAAAAAGGTATTTATCTAAAGTGTTAGTATACACACATCAGTTAGACCACATAATGTGAAACTCTCAGGTTAGGAAATATAGAAAATGACCTGGACCAACATCCAAAACGTTACTGTGAGGATTAAGAATGAAAACAGGCTATCAAGAAAGGATATAAGCCCGAGCTGGTTTGGCTCAGTGGTTAGAGTGTGGGCTGTGGACTGAAGGGTCCCGGGTTCGATTCCAGCCAAGGGCACACACCTTGGTTGCAGGCTCCCTCCCGGCCCTGGTTGGGGCAGGTGCAGGAGGCAGCCAATCGATGTGTCTTTCTCACAGTGATGTTTCTCTCTCTCCCTTCTGCTCTCTCTGAAAAGCAATGGAAAAAATATCCTCAAGTGAAAAGGAATAAATAAAATAAGTTTAAAAAAAAAAAAGGCTTTAAGAGTATAAAATTTAGAGGACTGAGATGAACAATTTGCTTCAGAGAAAGGCTAAGAGGTCCTACTCAAACCAGTCCCAAATGGCTAAAGTTACTGTCATGAAAATATTTAGAAAGTTCATATTCATAAAGGAATTTTGAGAATTTCCAAACTGGCAAATACATGAATGAAAATAATCATTGTAACTGCATAAAAACACTAAAGTAGATCCAGTAATCCAGAAGTTTTTTAAAAACTTAAAGGATGGATTTGGAGATTTCACAATAAGGAATAAATTTACACCAGAAATAATAAGCAAACAGAAAAAAACATTTGTCAATGAAACTGTTTACAAAGGGGAAAAGCATTAACAACAACAAAAAATGATTTGTAAGAATTTGACAATATTTAATAACTTTTAGAGGGAAACTGGTTTGGATGTCATGATAGAACAGAAATAGGGAATAGATACAGTATCGTTCCCTTTATAAAGACTTTTAGAATACTATTAAGCTTAATTTTTGTTTTGCAATTTGGAGTGAGTGCTGCTGGGAGCCTGATCTTTTCTAAATAAAGTTGTAGTCTTTGCCAGCGCAAAGACCTAAAGGCCAGGTCAGGTCTATTACAGCCCTGACCAGTAAGTTAAAGACAGGCTATCAACTCCTGTCTCACATTGTTTCTTCTTTTTTTAAGTCTCTCCTCTTCAGTCTTCTCTAACTTCAGGGGGGTGACAGCCAAACCTCTTTATATCGTTTGAAAATTATTTCCCGTGCTTTCGCTCCTCTTGACACCCAAAGACATCTATTCTTCCACGTAGCCTTCGCTTTAAAGCGTGGAAACACGCCTAAAGGAAGAACAGTGTTTCTGAGAACTAGATTTCAATGAACTTTGATGCTTGTTAGAATATTACTTTGCATAAGTCTCTATCTTTTGGCTAAATGACGACTGAGGTATCAGAACAATGCTCTAACCAACTGAACTACCAGGACAGGGCACAAAGGGAGCCAGTTAAGGAGCACTGCCAGCAAGGAATTGGCCAGCAAGAAGCTTTTCGGAACAAGATTATCTCTGATTAGTTCAACACTGATACCTCACTTTCAGATGCCGAAAACTTATCACCAAGGTCTAGAGGACCTACATGAGAAAATAAATAAATTTAGGCATAGAAGTGATGGCCAAATTCAACTGGGGATATACAGGAACAACTTTTAAAACTTACACTGGAGAAAACTCTTTTAAAATAGCAGACATGTTGTGTGAAATCAGGACATTCCTCTATTAGAATACATAAAAAGCTAAAACAGTAATTAAAATGTTGCTTGGTGAGCACAAAAATAATAACCTGCCTGGTAATGTTTTACGAGACATCAATAATTATTTTAAAACTAGAATTAAAATGAGGTGGTAGTGGCACAGAGATCCCCAACAGGCCAATAGTACAGATTACAGAGGCCAGAAACAGACACGTGCACGTATGGATTCTGATACGCCACAGAGACGGCTGCAGAGCAGCGGGGAGAAATCAGCTTTCAATACGCTGTGCAGGGAAAGTCAGGCAGCTGGGGGGGAGGCTGATTAACTTACATACAAATCAGTTCCAGGTGTTTAAAAAGCCATATAACGAGGGTTTGCTAAACCAGATATTAAAACACATTAACAAGTTATAATTAAGCAATACAATATTAAAAAGATAGAACAAAACAATATAAAAGTTCAGTATAACCCAGTATACACAGTAAGTTGGTATATGATGAAGGAATTTCAATTCTAGAAAAAATAAATTTCCTGGTTGTTCAATAAATAGTGTTGTCATCCCTGGGTATAGGGATGACACACGTGATTTTTAACAGTTTCTTAATCTAACCAACTAAGCCACACCGCCCAGGGCTATTCCTTTATTCTTAACAAGGGAACAGAGAACAAGTCTCAAAATAAGGAGTAAAGAGCACCTGATCAACAGAATTTTACTGTGTGTTCTTTTAAACAAAGGTAAACCAGGATTCCGTGATGAAATATATTTAGGAAATTTCAGGCTGAACACAACTGAACAGTCTTCATCTTTGCTGCAGGGCTCGAAGAGACTTTCAACTGCCCATTTTTCTAACCTGCGTCACCTCCATGACAGCCTCTAGAGTGGCTCCACAGAGACCCAAGAATCCAAAGAAGCACTTAAAAATTGTCGGTTTCATTAATCATTACCATGTTTTGGACATATTTTATTAAAAATACAAACAGAAAGAGGTAGAGAGAAAAGAAGAATCATTCTCTGTTTACAACAGAAGTGAGGTTCTGCATGGCATTATTTGTAAGTACATAGTGGAACCAGGAAAAGGAAACAAGAACTGAAAAAGATCAGTTTGTAAGGTTTGTAAACTTGACTTGCTTATTATAACTGGTTTTCCATGCAAGATGTATTCTGACTATAACTTAAAATATGCTAATTGCATACATATGCCTTTATATGTGATGAAAAATCAGACACTGATGTAGCTCAATTTTAAAAATACTATAAATTGAAAGTAAAGGTATATATCATATATCTTAGTGTTTAAATAAAATTGATCCTTGGACATTTAAAGCAAAGGTTTCAGTGTTAAATTTAATCAGCACATAAACGAACTGCTAAGCCTTTTGGCACTTACTAAACAGGTTTTCATATTAGCCATTAGATGGCACCACATACCTACTAGTTAAGATAACTGTGCACTAATTTCCCCAATGTGCTTAAAAAGCATAATATAAAGTATAATATTTAACTTTTAAGTAAATACGATATACATTATCTGATGTCATTGTTAAAATAAAAGTTTTAAAGTAAAGAAAAATGATATAAGCAACTATATTTGTATCACATTTCTGGAATATTACAATTTAAAATAAATAATCCCTTTCAGAAATCAAACTGGAATGTTCTAAGACAACTATTCAAAAGTTGAATGTCAGCTAGCTAAAAAATGTCTTCCTTTAAGCTAAATTTAAGTTAAAACTAATTGTCCACCTTAACAAATTTTTGTTTAATTTTGAAAAGGGCAAACAATTTTCTTTTTAATGTTTTTTTTAATCTTTATTGTTGAAAATATTACAGATGTCCCCTTTTTACCCCCATTGATCCCCTCCACTCCACATCCACCCCACCCCCAGGCCTTCCCCAGACCACTGTCTGTGTCCTTGGGTTATGCTTATAAACATGTAAGTTCTTTGATTAATTTCTCCCCACCCACTCCCCCATCTCCACCTTCCCTCTGAGATCCCTCAGTCTGTTCCATGCTTCTATGTCTCTGGATCCATTTTGTTCATTGGTTCATTCTGTTTATTACATTCCACATATAAGTGAGATCATGTGGTACTTGTCCTTCTCTGACTGGCTTACTCACTTAGCATAATATTTTCTAGTTCCCTCCATGCTGTTCCTAAGGATAAAAGATCCTTCTTTTTTACAGCTGCATAGTATTCCATAGTGTAAATGTCCCACAGCTTTTTTTAACCACTCATCTACTGATGGGCACCTGGGCCATTTCCAGATCTTAGCTATTGTAAATTGCACTGCTATGAACATAGAGGCACATCAGTTCTTTCTAATTGGTGTTTCAGGTTTCTTAAGATATATTCCTAGAAGTGGGATCACTGGGTCAAATGGTAGTTCCATTTTTAATTTTTTGAGGAAACTTCATACTGCTTTCCATGTTGGCTGAAATTTTCCCCAATTTTTTTTAAATAAACAAACTCAAATATCCAAAATGATCAAGAAATTCCACGTAGAATAGATGCAAAGAGATCCACACAAAGCCACATTAAACTGCTGAAAGATAAAGACAAACAGAACCTTGAAAGCAGCAAGAGAGAATGGCTCAATACAAACAAAAAGATCCTCAAGAATAACAGCTGATTTTTCATCCAAAGCCATGGAGTACTGAAGACAATGGGTAACATTTCAAGTATTGAAAGAAAAAAAACTGTCAACCAAGAATTCTATATACAGCAAAAATATCCTTCAAGAAGGAAGGAGAAATTAAAGCATTTCTAGATTTTAAAAAAAGCTGAAGGAGTCCATCATTAGAACTTCTCTACAATAAATACTAAGGTATTACTTCAGGCTAAGATAAAAAGGCACTAGACAATAATTAGAAGCCATATGAAGAAATAAAGAAAATTGGTATAGGTAAATACACACATAAATATAAAAGCAAGTATTACTGTATTTTTTATTTATAACTACTTCCCCACATAATTTCAAAAAGAAATTCACTGAACAATAATTATAATCTATGTTAAAGGGCATACAATGTATGAAAATGTATTCTATGACAACAATGAAAAGGGGAAGAGCAGAGATGTGTAGAAGCCAAGTGTTTATATACAGCTGAGAGTAAACTAGTATGAGTAAACTTTTAAACTTTGTTAAAAGTTTAAGATGCTAATTGTAATCTCCAACGTAAAAACAAAGAAAATAATTTTTTAAATATTAAAAGGACAAAAAGAAGGGAATCAAAAGGATTCACTACAAAAAGATAAACTAAATTTTTAAAAAGTAGGCCCTCTGCATCTGCAGATTCCCAACCACAGATTGAATAGTGGTTCTGATCCTCAACTGGTTGGATCTGTGAATGTAAAATACAGGGACACAGAGGGTCAACTGTTTGTTTATTTATTGAAAAAAAATTCACATTTAAGTGAACCCACACAGTTCAAACCCATGTTGTTCAAGAGTCAACTGTATATGCTAAGTTTCATGAGTCCTTCTAGCAAATCATCAAACAGAGAAGTTGGTCCTGGGGACCCTCAACACCTTATGACAAAATATATTAAATCAGCACTATAGCATGCTGTTTGATTTCGCTAACTAAACCATGCCTTCATTCATAGTCCTGGTTGGTTACAAAATAAATACATAAATCAATAGCTATTTTATATGCAAAAAATAACTAGACATAAATAAAAAGTCCCATTCACAACAAAACAAATAAAATGCAATAAAAATAAGAAATGTGCCTGCCTATAAAATTCTACTGGGAGACAAGAGGAAACAGAGAAAGCAGCCATGTTTCTGAATGGAAAACGTACTTAGGAATTCAAGTTGATCCTATTAGAATTATTTTAGGGGAAGGAAGTGTAACATAAACTGTAGGAGGGGATACTTAACAAGGTGATTCCAAAGTTGATCTGGAAAAATAAACCTAAGAGAATAGCCAGGAAATTTTTAAAACAAACACTAATGCAAGATGCCCTTTTTCACCAGATAACAAAAGCCACAATAATAAAAGCAGTGCAAAAAAAAATTAAATTTAAAGAAAATTAAATTTTAAAATAAATTTTAAAAAAGCAGTGTACTTGTGGTGCCAGAAAAGACCATCACTAAAGAAAAAATTAAATACAGAAACTGACCCGCATATGCATAATTTAGTGTATGATACAGTGGCATTTTAAATTATCAAGAAAAGAATGAATTATTCAATCACTGGTATTTGTATAACTGTCTCATCAGTTAAATATAAACATAAGGCTGGATCCTTCCTTCACAATGTAGCCTGAAATAAATTCCAAGTGAATTAAAGACTTAAATGTTTAACGGTGCCCACATTTTACAGTAATTAGAGATTCACTGAGCTGAACAACCAATTCTTTTGGGAAATCATCTCCAAGCCTAAACCATATCACCAGATACATCGCTTCACCTTTGTGGATGTATTTCATAAAGGTTTGTTTTGGTTATCTAACTTCGGGGGTTGGAAGGTGGAAAAAATGAAGTACATAATCCGCTGATGTACAGAACTGTCCTCTGCGAATATTTTCCCTCCTCTTGAAAATGGTCATAGGCCAGCATTAATAACCAGAAAATTAAATTTATTGATCAAAAGAACCCCACCATATATTTTTATATATAAAATTCATTTTTAAGTAAAACAAGTACTTAAACCAGTACTAATCAGCATATATTCCACTCTCCAGCCTGGGTTTTAGGACGAAATAGGTCCATAAGAAAAAAATTCTCCCTTCTCCCCCATCCTGCTTCTCACGGAAAAAATGTTAGGAAAGAGAAACCAACTAAATTGGCAATGGGAGTATTCTGTAAAATGGTTGGACTCTTATCATTGAAAGGGGCTGTAGGAATTGGTAGGTAAATCATCCCTTCTCTCAGGATAGCATCAGGACCCATCCCTACTACTCTTCTCTCAAAGAGTAAAAAAAAAATATATGTATGTACATCTCAGCTTCAGATCAGTGAGGCATCTATCCTGAGCAAAGTATGTGAGACCACTTGCCTTGCACCAAGGGGTGGGCCCTTAAAAGCACTCTGGCCCCCTGTCCTAGTATCGTCAATGAACTTCCTTTACCAGTGTCAGTTCTCAGAGCACATAATACAGCACATAACAGCACACGGGCTAGAAAATGCTGAAACAAGCTTTAACTTTCCGAAGCTGTTCCACAGACATCATTCTGCAAAACGCCACAGTTTTATACTCGCAAAATTCCAACTAATAACAGGCTTTCAGAAAAAGAAGTAAGTGGAGAAGAGAGAAAATGGTACTTTGAAAGATAAGTATTTCAGAGAAAGGCAAAACTTGGTGAGGCACAGGACTGGCTCTCACAGCGTCACCATCAGGACTTTGCTCTCCACTCTTATGACTATCCCACAGTCTGTTCTCCTGCAACCTTCACCATATATTCTTTCCCTTGATCTCTCGAACTTCACCCACCCACTCCCCTCCAAATGCCGAGGGTCTGCCTTACTTAATGCTGATGTACATTTACAGCAGCCTCAGTCTGGAGTATAAAACTAAAAATAACCTCTGGGTGCACATAAACCTCTCATTAAGAAGTTCCAGGAAGCTGAGAAAGAATCAAAGAAAAGGCAGCTCCCTGATATCCACCTTCCATTAAACAGTAAATGAAGGTGTCATTTTAATTATAGTAGCAAGAGCCCTATTCTTTGTTACCATTGAGGCTCTATAAATTCACAACCCAACTGAAAATGCTTGGAGCCAGAAAAAGCAGCTTAAAATGTACTCCACCAGAGCAGATGCAAAAATACATTAGTCCCCTCGATTCTGGAAATCTCTCATTAGCACTCTCTAGAAGTCACTGAACTATACCACAGGGAAAGGCATCTATCCTAAGAACCGGGAAAGGTGAACACAGTATAAATGGGGAGAACTGTTTACCAATTTAGATATCTATTAAAAGTCAATTCAAACTAAATTATATGCTGAGAAAAAAGCACATTAAATATAACATACTATTTAGTCAGCACAAAGAAATAAAGCAGAGGGATAGGACACAATTACAGCTTTTACATAATTCTTAGCATTTCACAGTTGAGTGCTGACCTAACAAAAGAAGAGTGATTTTACTGGAGCTGCATAGAAACTGAACATGAAGGTCTGCTTATATGCCAAGATCTAAAAATTAGTGGTCAGGATTTTTCATACTAGGAGCCACTTCCTGTTCAGAGATCAGCAACGTGCTTCCTACATACATATTCCGTCACTTCAATAAATTATTGAGACATTTTTGGAAGGCTCATGTTACCAAATCACTAGTAATTCTCATACATTCAAAATCCTGAATGCCAAACCACTAAAAGAATGAGCGATAGAAACAACCAGAGCATGCCCTCCAGATTTACACATGTAGGATGCTCCTGGCCCATCCCCAAGGTTCTACAAATATCACGAGTGCCCCTGCCCTAGCCAGGCGGCTCAACTGGTTAGAGCACTGTTCCGTACCCCAAAAGGCTGTGGGTTCGATTCCTGGTCAGGACACACACAGGTTTTGGGTTCAATCCCTGGTGTGGGGCAGGGGAAGAAACAACACCCAAACCCAAGAGGGCAGCTGTTGCAGCATCCAACTCATCTAAAGGATTTCAATGATTAGTCACGCAACAAATGTTCTGGTTTTTAAAAAGAAAAGAAAAAGAAAGTAGTTGAATAAATTGTGGTATGTATTTTCACATAATAGAGTACAATGCAGACAGAAAAAAGACTGAAAGAGAGCTTTATCTACTGACTTGAATTTAACTCCCTGGTTAGGTGTTGTTGTTTTTTAAATAAAAAGCAAAATATAAAATAATATATACAGTAGCTCACCTTTTGTAGAAAGGAGAAATAAGAATATATGTAATTCTTATTTATATATATCAGATATATTTCTTATATATATCTTATTTTTATATTTTTCTATATTATGTGTAAACAAATCTAGAACACGGGGCATTCTAAAATCTGCTAAGTTGGTGGTTGACAACCTTTTGCAAGTGCCTCAAAATGAACAAAAGTTCACAATATCCAGTGATACCGAGGGCTCTCGGAAGGGATTAGACAAGTGACTCATGGATTCCGCTCAGCCATCTCAGCAGAAGCCAAACACAGAGATGGAATTATTTAGAAGGAATATCTTGTCTAATGGAATGAATCGCCATGACATACTGAGAAGACTCACCAGGACCTTTTCTGAGAATATTATACCAGCAGAAACACCATCAGCCTGAATGGAAGGAGTGAGAGAAGCCAAAATGAAAGAAGACAGACAGACTACCAAAACTTTACAGACAGGAAACAGGCTGAAAAACTACACAGGTGCAAATATCCACTACCTTTTGTGGAAAGGAAGGATGACTCCAAAGGTAGAGTTTTAAGCCCAGAGACTAGAGCCTCAGACCTCAGGAATAAGCTCCACAAAGTATTATTTCCAGGCTCTGAAACTTAAAAGTTTCTTCCCAGCTGAATTTCAAAATTGCTTGTTGGTACCAGTGACTCCTTTCCTCCTTCCATTTTCTCACTTCTGGGGTGGATATGTCTATAACTATAAACCTATGCCTGTTCCACGTTGAGCTTTGAGACCGGGTAACTTGTTTCCCGGTTTCATGGGTCTTCCGACGGAGAGGAATTCTGAACCAGGATGGATCGTATGAGTTGCGCCCATACCTGATGTAAATGATTTAGATGATGAGACGCCTAAGCGTCTCTAAGATGATATTTAGATGACATTCTGGACTTTGAGTTGATGCTGTAATGTAAGGCTTTGTAGACCAGGGTAAGGCGCTTGGATCTGATTCCACGTATAGTAGGAATCCACAACAGAATTTCAACCAGCAGAGGGACATCACCTAAACTGCATTTTAAAAGATCATCGGTATGTCCGGTAAGGAGGCAAGAGTGGAAGAGGGGGAAACCAGTTAGAAAACTATTACAGCAGTGTAGGCAAGAGAAGATAAGGACCCAGGCTGCGATGACAACAGCAGGATGGAAAAAAGAGGAGAGATGAAAAATATTTTTTGAAGGTAGAAATGACAAAATTTGCCAATAAATTAAATGTGGAAGAGATTGAGAGAAATACAGAATGATTCTTAAGCTAGAACTTGAGCAACTGAGTCAACTGTTCTATTTTTTAGCTGAGATGGAGAAGATTGAGGCAGAAACCAAGACTTGCAGTTTAGATATGTCAAGTTGTTACTCTAACAGACATCCAGACAGCAAGTAAGTAGTTTGAATTATGAGTAGGGAGCACAAGGACAGCTCAGAGCTGGATTTATAAATCTGCGTGGCATTTAAAACAACAGAACTAGGTAAAAATCAAACAGAGAGGAAAGACAGAAAACTGACCCAAACTCTGGCACATTCCAACATGCGGAGATCTAAAAGAGGAGAGAAACCAGCAAAGACGACAAGGAAGGAACAGCCAGCCAGACAGTGGAATATAATACCAGAGACTCCGTGTTACCAGAATCATTGAGACCAATTGCAAGTGTTCTATTTTCTGTAACCTTCATGCGCTCTACTCTATAAAAGTCCATCTTAAAATGCAAAAGCTTTAGCATTAATTTCGAAAAGATTCAAATACTTACAGAATGTCCACTAGAATAGGATGCTGTACTGTATGCTGGGGGGATACACAGAGGTCTGGAAACTTTTCCATGACATGACTACAGTGTGATCAATTTGTTTTTTAATCACAGATTTAAAATTCTATTAAAAAAATGGAAGAAAGTGAAAAGGCTGGACTAATATAGAGAAATCTGGGCAAGGCATGGTCTTCTTGTTACCTCCTAACTGGATCTGGATTTCCCTGGAGACTGCCCCTGTGGGGAGATGGCATGTTGGAGCGGCCTGCTGTGCTCTGTCCATCTGAGCCGGCATCAGGGCCCCTCTGCTAAGACCTCCTGCTCTCACAGGCTACAGAGCGACTGCAGGCATGGGAAACAGGAGGGGCCCTGAAAACCTTCCTCCCCCTACCATACTCTGCCACATTCCCCATCCTTTCGCTGCTATGTGGATGCTGTTGGTGATTACAGTTTGTATATTAAAGAGGTTTTATATTAAGTATGTTTGGTTGGTCTAAAATAAAAAAAAAATTCTTGGATGGGAATGGAGACAGCAATCAGGACTAGAGCCACGATGAAAAGGTGTGATCATCTATCCCTATCTATGCTGTTCTCTCCACCGCAGCTTCCTGTTCCCACTGTAGCTAAGAAAGGCCTTTGCACGGCTCATTTTCCTCCCTCCTAGCTATCTGTACTCTTGTCTTGGGTCTCACCTCACCACAGTTTTGATAGCTTCTGATTCCAGTTGCTATGTCCAGTGCCTTTTGCTTTCCAAATAAATTCGTTGTGTTAGAAGTTTTAGTGAGACAGATAATTACTATAAAATTATTTAAAACATTTTTATTAATTCTGGATTAACAGATTATAAAAGACTAAAAATGTTTACGTAGAGGAAGGAAACAATGTATAAATGTGTACCCTCTCTCCTGCATTTAGCTAAGACGCACAAATCAACAATGGTTACGGTGTGGAAATCATAATCCTAATTTTACGTTTCAGGGAACTGATTTCAATCTTCCCCTCTGTGGTAGCAGGGAAGCGGTATATATAGATAAATTACACTTTAGTATAAAGAAAAGAGAATGTTTTTAAATGAATGGCAACTGCAAGTGGTGACACATAGGTAAACTAGTATGACCATGTTAAATTCACCTAAAAAGTATTTTTTTCCGACCATGAAGCAGCTGAGGCTTTCTAGACCTGTTGAAGACTTACTGAAAATATTCTACCATTTCCCTGGCACGCCCGCCGATCATGCTCATGTATCACATACACCCACACCGCCTCAAGCCTCCTCGGGGGGAATATTAGGGAGGGGAGTGCAGCTAGCTGGCCAGACTCAGGAGGGCCAAGTCAGTTTTCAAGAAAGATGCAAGGAAAAGAAAGTCCCCCAGGTTTAAAAAGAGAAAAGAATAGTAAATTTATTATGATTTCTTCCCCTGGCCTCCCTAGGTATATCTTTTCCTTTCTTCACACCGTTTCACCGGTTTGTGATTATTTGTAAGTGTGAGGGCTCCCAAGTGTCTCCTGGGAGCTCCCAAGAGAATTCCTGATTCCTTGCCTCCCACCTAGGAACTGAATTACCTTTCCTGAGGCCCCTTGGTGGACCACCCGGTTGCCAGGTGGTTCCTTCTAAGGAAGCATAGACAGTTATTGGTGTCAAAAGATGTTGTGGTCTTTGGGCATGTTCCCGATTTGAATTTCAACAAGTCCTCACATCTCTGATGGGTAAGGAACAGAAGTCAATGGGAGAGCAGCATGCTCTGATTTCAGATTCTGAAAGGGAACAAAATTCAGATTCTCCATTCCCTGCCTCTTCACCAGGCCCAACAACCAACACGCTAGAAACCAGGCTTGAACAGCCCATGAAACTACATACAAAGGAACAGCCCTCCATGGCCACATAATGAGCTATCATGCACTTCACGGGTGCTTACGTCTGTGACACAAATAACAAACATTAATTTTTATTAAATTTCATTCTTTATAAGTCCAAATTATCTGCCACATTACTGAAATGCATCATGCACTGTAAAGTGTTCACTTTGTTATATAAATATCCACGCAGAGCATTGACTTACCTTTTCTAATACAGATAAGCTCATGTACTCCACAGGTTCTTTCTCCACCTTTAAAACAAAAAAATTTGTTAGAAGTTAAAAACAGAAAATAGCCTGACTTTGTTACAAAGAACCGTTTTAAATTAGCTTCTAGATTAACTCAGGAAAAGTTGGCCAATCCTTCTCTTTCAGTTTCACTGTATGAACATGACAACCTGATACTGAGAATTTTCCTGAAGCCCTAAGTTAAGATCTTATAAAATCTTGGAAGAAGAAGCTTCATTCAGGTATTTCTTTTAAATGGTCAGCTTCCCAAGAGCAGAAACATATCACCATTTCCTAAGCACCTCTTTGCAGTACTTAGAAGGAAGTACTGCAGGAGAGGACCCACTTTGTGTCTGAGCCTTAACATAATACAGGTAAGTTATTATGGGAGGGTCAGCCCTGTAAAAACACTATTTAAACTTTATCACATATACTCATTGCATAAAACAAAACATGATCCCTTCCCCATTCTCTGGCTACCCACTCTTATAAACCTGTAATAATAAGACAAAGTTTATAAAAAAATAGTATGATGATAGAAACTAAAAAATGTAACCCAAAACTTATTTTATCATAATTATCTAAAATTACTTTATCATAAGACTAACATTATTAGTTACCAAAGAAATCATATTCACTTCACTCTGAAACATAGTGCCACTACTTTAAATGAATGTAAGCTGAACAAAATCTTGTAGTGTCCTATATATTCATGACCTTATAACTATGCTGTAAATTATGTTTAAACTTTGCATAGGATAAATGTTAAATAATTTAATCATCTTAGCTTGTTATGAAGCTCATTATTACCAGTTAAGTTATAAGGCATAGAAATATCTTACAGCAATAAGATGAGAAATAAAAACCATGATTGTCCACTAAAAAAAAAAGTAGGTCATCCAGGAAGCAAGCTAAAAAACTAGAAAACAGTATTTCTATCACCAAAGTAGGTTAGGTCTACATTCTAACTTGGTTATGAGGATGCCGCTGCTTCTTTGTTATCGACACCACAGACTAATCACTGGTTATCAGAGTATGTATAGGCTCAGCAAGAAAAAGCACCTAACTTAGCTATGATTATAGAAGAATTATTTTTCAGCAAACCTCAGTGTAAATACAGTGAGACCCTACTAACTGATTATTACCAATGAGCAGCCAAGTGACTTGATGAAGGGCTACAATGAACTATACCCGCACCGCACATGTTTTACAATGGAGAAGACACTAGTCAAATGACTGGAAGGAGCGTATTTACCAAATTATAAGAAACAAGCCTCCGGAAATCTAGAAGAATATGTAATAACAATAACATAACTATACTGTATATTGATGCCATCACTAATGTCTGCATAGGCTTAGAAATATTTCTTATATAGTCATTAAGGCCTGTTCTCTAGAAGGTAACACTTCCAGTTTAGTGTGAGTTAGGTACTTAATTTGTGTAACAAGGTTGCACTTTTTAAAGCCTATAATTAAAACTAGATTTCCCCCCATAGTTATTATGAATTGGTTAGGTTTTACTATGCACACCTAATCTTGAACATAACTACATAGTTTTTATAAGGCTTAGTGTTAACAGTAACATTAAAACTACTAGTCTAAGACTTTTCTCCATACTGCAGAATGACAATAAAAACTCTCACTTTTAAAAGTATTCAATTTACCTAGAGCAAATGAAAGAAATGCATAAATAAAAAGTCAGTAATTAGTATATTTAAAATTTAGAATCAACCGATAATTGTCAAATCTGCCCAAGTTTGCACAAAAATCACGCAACTAGAAAAAGCAAGTAGAGTATGCTCTACTGCTCTTGATATTAGTTCTGAAAACTCCAAACCAAGTCAGATTCCACTGATGTACATGTGGGACTCAAGAGCAATCACTATTATTACTGAAATGGAAAAGAATATTAAAGGTAAGTAAATGCCAGACAGTAAAGTAATATTTGGAAAAGAAACTTACTTTTAAAAGTACCAAAAAAAAACCCCTCAAAAAGTTAAAGAAACTTTATCATAGTATCAGACACTCAACTCAACACTCCTTTTAGCCTCAATTCTTCCTAAGACCAGGAAGAGTGTAAGGAAAAAAATATGCATTCTACACGTAAAATGTATGTTTTAATGTACATGTTTGGAAGTCAAAAGGCTACAAATTTTATGCCCTTTTAAAAAGTCTCTAAAAGTACATATGAAAAATTTCCAAGAATAATGTCCAATTTGTATGAAAAAGGCAAGTCATGTCCAGACTTAGATATGATGGTAATCCAAAAAGTGGTTCTCTAATTTTAATAGTGTAATACACAATGGGAATGATTATTGATTTTTTTAAATGTCAGCTTTATTGAGGCATAATCACCTCATCATATTGTAAGATATTTAAAGTGTACATTGTGGTGAGTTGATAAACTTATAATCAAATACATAAATCCAACATATAGAGGGATGATTTTTTTATTGAAATATATTTGACATATCAGTGTGTAAGTTTAAGATGTAGAACCGGTTGGCTTGATACATTTATAACTGCAATATGATTACCACCTTAGCATTTGATAATACCTCTATCATGTCACATAATTACTTTTGTTGTTGTTGTGGAAACAACTGTAATCTAATCTCTTAGCATCTCTGAAGTTTATAATATAACATTATTGTCTATAATCACTATACTGTGCATTAATCTCCAGGAAGTATTTATCTACTGTGTGCAAGTTTATATTCTTAAACAACAGCTCCCCAATTCCCGCACCCTCGAGCCCCTGGTAACCACCATTCTACTGTTTTTATGGGTTAGGCTTTTTTAGATTCCACATATAAGTGATATCATACAGTATTTGTCTTTCTCTGTCTGACTTATCTCACTTAGCATAACACCCTCAAGGTCAATCCATGTTATTGCAAATGGCAGGATTCCTCCTTTCCCATGTCTGAATACTGTTCCATCGCATACATAGACACACATCACACCTTTATCCATTCACCTAGACACACACTTAGGTTGTTTCCATACCGTGGCTATTGTGAATAGATGGAAATAAACGTGCGAGTGCATATATCTCTTCAATGTTCTGTGTTCGTTATCTTTGGACACATTATACCCAGGAGCGAGATCGCTGGATCATATGGTAGTTCTATTTTTAATTTTTTGAGGAACCTCCAAAAATCAAGAAGTGGCTAAAACACTTTGAGAGAATGATTACTTAAAATAATCAATCTCTTTAGAAAGAGATGACTCTTCCACTAAAATAAATCATCTTCCCTGAAATGAACTCTTGTATAAATATACTTTTTTCACACCCCAAATTTACTTCAAAGACATAACAATAATGAAGAATTGGAGGCCCTATTAGAATGACAGAATATAAGACTCTTGAACTCAGAAATAAAGCTGTCCAGCTCACTATAGATAAACAAACCAAGGCCTAAAAGTTAAAAGTAAGGTTGCCCAGGGTCACTAGTTAATTGTCAGAAAAAATAATGCGAATACAGAGTGAGAAAGTAAAAGTTGACTTTTCTTCATTTTTATAAAAAATAGAATTATGCAACTGCTTTCTCACCCTCCAAGGTAGTTTAAATAAAAGTAAATTTCTCAAAACTATTCTTGGAGATAATAGTAGCAGTGCTCATGGGAAAATCGTCTGGGCAGCCTGGAAAGGGGCAGCCGCGGAAAAGGACAGGTTCGGGCACAGTCCCAGGCAGGGGCACAGCGGGGCGGGCACACGCGCTGTGAATGTGCTCTGTGTGCTGGCATCTGAACACGCACGTACCTGAGAATGGGCCTGGGAACCGGGGATTCTTAGGAGGGAGCGGCTTGTTATAAGGTATGTACTTTCCCACGTGTCTACACAAAGAAAATGCGTGGCGATGTGGGCTTCCTATCAAAATACACCCAGAGACGCAAAAATGGAATTAAACCCGAAGACTGAGTTCCTTCAAACTGGATCTAGGAGTCCTTTGTAAAACTATTTTTTCTACCATGTTTATTTTGACTACATGCAGCCTAAATCACTACAATTTACAGGTTCTGTTCATTTCTTCTCAAACACCGCAAGGCTACTTTACAAATATCTTAAATTCCAACTCATCTAACGATGTGTCTCCAAAACGCATGCACTGACGTAGTCACAGCCTTTAAATTAACATCTAGCTTACACGGATCAACTGTTTAGAGCTAATTCTTAAGCAGACACCTACACTGTACATAACAAATGTGAAACTTTAAATATTTCCTATTAATACTGCCAACAGTGTCTAGCTTACACCCATAAGCTGTTACAGCTAATTCTTCAACAGACACCTATACTGTACATAAAAGCACGAAACTTTAAATATTTCCTAGTAATACTGCCAACTGCCCTAACCAACGTTAACCCATTTAGACCAGTCCATAATCACTAGACCCCTTTTGGTTTTGTCCCTAATTAAGTCCTTCAAAGAATAACACCAGTTTTAGTCCCTAATTGACAACTCAGTGTTGTAGAAAGATCATGGTTTCTTCCATTTCAAAGTCAGCGTCACCTAGTATTGTAGGTCTTCGTAAACCTTACGCTTGTTACTTAATCTCTGGAGTAAGAAAAAAAGTAAAAATAACTAAAGTCATTTGTAATAATAATAACCACCCCAGGATAGAAAATCGTTTTTATCCTGTATGCCCATTCTGTAAAAGTAACTGCTAGAGGGGGGGGTAGAGAGCAATACCAAGAATGATTCTTAAGCCAAGTCCACAACTGGAAGGAAATAAAAAAGATACTTCAACAAAACAGATGTCTGCTACTGTCAAGGGAGGCAGAAGTAGGGCCATGCTTTTCTATCAACTGAGATGATGGCCGGATGGTGCCTGGCCCACAGTGCGCACCCAAAATATGTTAATTCCCTTGGCACTCCTCACAGGTAGAAGACAAAATTCAGAGAAAACTTAGATTTACCCTGGAAACGGAGGAGACTCTATGTTTTCTTCTTTCCACAAAATCAATTATTTAGTTTCAAACACCCTCCTGTGTAAATATGCCAAAATAAATGCTACTCTTCTCATACTTCCTAACTTGCCCTCTTTTTAGATTTTTTTCTTAAAAAAAAGAACCTTTCAGGTTTCCAGCTCTGGGAATTATCCTCCCAAATTGGAATTCCTTTACTTTTTTGGTTGTTACTAAGCAATTACTGTAGAGTTAAAATAGTCTGAATTCGTCTTTTCTATATTTACTTTTACAAACTCATTTAATCTGTAATATTCCTAGCCAGTAACACCCTAAGTTTTGAGACACATACTCACCACCATGTCAGCATCACATACAATAACCAACTGTATCTCTTTTCAAAACCAAATCTTAGAACACTTTGATTTGCAGAGCATACTAAATATTTGGATCCATAAGTATCTCTTTTGATTTATATACATTTCTAGGAATTTACTTGATAATTTTTTCTAAGAGGTGCAAGTTTTATCATATGTAAGTAAATTTACTGTTCACAAATGTAATCAACTTTTCCCACTTCTGAGTCATTTGTTTTAATTACGCTTTTGAGTGTTAGAAACTCATTAAGATACCATAAAGCCCTGAATAATATATGCTCACAAAAAGGCATTCTACTGAATTTTCTAGTTCACTGAGAACACCTTTTTGTTTTGACTGCTGCACCAAATCATTTTTTAAAACTGCAAATACGCACTATTGCATAGTAAGTTGAGAATCCTGAAGATCATTTAGTATTTCATTAAAATCCTCTACCTCTTGATGACTCACAATTACTGTACATGCCAATTCTAATACAGGGCTCAAAATGTGAAAATAAGAAACTATTTTGAATATACACATAAATCCTAGAAGTTTACTTTTAAATAAATTCCTAATAACAGCTTGCTGTGTTGTCACTATGTTCTCTTTCTAAAAAATGGTAAATCAAGGGTTCCAATTTGTTGGGTTTCAATTAAGATTTTACTACCTTTATAAAATATGCATATACATATTTTATTGCATATATAAAATACCCATATAGTCATTTTACTCAAAAGCTTGTAGTGTTTAATTTATAGTAGTCTGTCCAATCCTATATAGGCATTTTCATGGTAGGTGGTAACTGGCCAGGATTTATGGCAGAAAGAATGAAGTCAGCTAAATGGAAATCAAATCCATGAAAACTATCTATTATACTACTACACATATGCTGTGTACAACACTGTATTAGATTTAAAGGAAGCAATAATGCAAACAGTATTACTCAACAGATTATATAAGTCAGTCTCTCTGCTTTCCACACTGGCGCACGCTGTTGCATTCTAATACCACCTAAAGCAACAAAAAACGAAATACAACTATTTCTCTAGTAGTTCCGTACTTTTTTCTGATTTTATTTAGTGAGTTAGAAGAGAACCCTTAAATAAACTGTAAGCGACTAAAAAGTACTTGATGAGGTCTCTGAACAAATCTACCTAATATCCAAACATGTCTTAAATCTCTATGAAACATCAGAAATTGTATTGCTGCCTAAAGCCAAAGTATCCGTTGTGGGAACATCATTGATTAAACTGAACTGTAAATCCTTCCAATATAAACTGTTAAAAACATTGCCTCACTCTGCCACAGACTGTGGATAGGTGCTCTCTAATTATATTGCCCCTCATTACACTGTAATGATCTCTCTCTAATAATAACAAGGAAAGCAAAAAAGGAGTGTGATATTTTCCCTCAAGACTAATAATATAACATGTCTGCTTTTTTTTTAAATTCGGTATTTCAAATGGCCTTTGGAAGCCCAAATTCTCCCTTGGAAATTAACTTAGAGTCACAACAAATCTTCAAGAGCATCTCAGAAATGTACTGATGACTTTAAAAATATATGTGAAAGTGTGTGGTTAACTATAAGGTGCAGTATGAATGAAAAATATATACACACATACACACACACATTCTAACTTATTTTTCTTTTACAATTTTAAAAAATGCTACCCAGAAAGGTTAAGTAGTTAAAGTTAAAACATGGCAAGTTAACAATAAAAATAATTATTTTTACTTCAGCAAAACATTTTTGCAAGGAGTCTTCTGATATTTGTATGGAAGAGACAGGAGAGTGTGGATTGGGCAAATACAAAGCACAGCCATTAAAGACCAGCGTGATCCTGAGGTTTTAAATAATGTGGATTTGCATTTTACAAAGATAACTAGCAGTAATTTAGAAAATGGATTGGAAGGAATTTTAAGACTGGCGCTAAGAAAACAAGCTAGGGAACTAATACAAGTCTCCTGATGAGAGATAGGAAATAAACAGAAGTATAAGCACTAAGAATCACAAATTAATTTGAGATGCAGAATTGGCAGAACTTAGTGATCAACAAATGTGGGGGGGTAAATTGTATCATAATTATAATCCATCTGGATTGATTTCCAGATTTGTAACTCGGATGTCTAGTTATTTTAAAATGCCACTCAGATGGTAAATTTGCAAGGCGTAGGGAGTATGGAGGCTGGATTTGGTGGCTGGGATGACAACTTTAGTTCAGGACATTCTGAATGTCCCAAGCTAAACACTGCGGATTGCTATGGGACATCCAAAATATCCAACTACTATCTGGAAATAGAAACTAGAAAATTTCTGTGCAATTTTAATTTATTCATTATGAACTTTTTGTGTATTGCTTCAGAAAGCAGACCAGGATGAGTAGACAGAAGTTACTGAATAGCAGATTTTTGGTCAAATAGCTGGGCCACGGACGCAATCAATGCAGATAATGCATGAAATTCCACCGTAACAGTTCAAAAACCGTATGTGGAGTACAAACTATATCCAGATACAGTGAAAATCTAAGGAGCACAAAAACAAATACGACTTTATCTTCTAGGAATTTATAGTCAGACTGAGGATAAACATTTGTAAACGAGTGATTACAAAATCATTCCATGTGTGCAATTGCAGCAGAGTATGTAAAACACCAAGAACTTTAGGTTACAAAGATGAAGAGAAGACTGAAAGGTAACTAATCAAGAGAGGAAGAGAAAACTTTAAAACACAGAAAACGGTCAACAATGCCAGGCTGACAGAAGCCAATAGTAGGAGAGTTAAAACACTGGACACCAATTAGAGGTCTTGATAGACGAGGCCGGCGATTTTCAACGAGCCTGCCTCGAGAATTTTTTAAAAATGCAACACCTGCCCGGCTGGCGTGGCTCAGCGTTGAGCACTCACTCACGATGCAGGAGACTGTGGTTCGATTCCCGGTCAGGGCACATGCCCGGGCTGCGGGCTCGATTCCCAGTAGGGGGTGTACACGCGGCAGCCAATCAATGACTCTCATCATTGATGTTTCTCTCTCTCCCCCTCTTCCTTCCTCTCTCTGAAATCAATAAAGACATATTTTTTTTAAAATGCAATACGTTATATTTAGTCAGGGTTACTAAACTTTTTTCCCTTAGATGGTCAAATTAAAAACAACAACAACAGCCAACACAACAATAGCTGTCTGGTGTGAATGCCCTGTCTTGAACCATAAATATATAGGTCATATAATAGTTGCATCTGATTGGTCATATCACATGATAAGGTTGCATCTGATTGGTTAATTTTTGGTACCAGAAATCCTTATATACAAGAATAGGCACCTGATTTTTCAAAAAGTCACTTTGGAACAAAAAGGGTAGGTAATTACTTTTATTATTTTTTTTGTAAATCAGTCAAAATTATACCTATTTTTTGTCAGATCAGCAAAAAAATATATTTTTTGGTGTGCCACAGAATTTTAGTAATTAGTTTATGTGTGCCATGAGATGAAAAGGGCTGAAACTCGTTGGGCTGGGCTAAACCAATGACATCAGCTACCTTCAGAGTAACAATAAGGATCTGTAAACTACTCCTAATATTTCAAAATGCCTTTGAAAACACATACCTTCATCTATGACAGGACTAAACTCTTCGCCTCTCACTGAAATTACGTTAGCTCAGTATGGTAACACCATCATCTTATATTTGTCTTAAGTACTTATCAGCAGTTACCTGTCTGATGGAGAAGAGAAAATGAATGATTACTTGGTGCTGTAAAATAAGAGTTTCACACAGAGGAGGAAATAAAAGTGACCCTTAGTGCTTAAAAGTCTAAACTCATGACTAAAATACTGAGCCAGAGCTGATAAGAGTATGCTTAACAGATATAAATGATGTTTTTCAATTCAAAACACTGACCAGCTAGGCAAGGGATTGAAGACACATGACTTGAAAGTAGTGCAGGTAAAAGGGACTCTTTCTGTGGTTTTGGCTGACAGCTACCTCATCTCGAGCCAACATGAAGTTCCAAAAAGGCTATTCTAATATTAAGCTACATTAACAGTATCATCCACAAGCCAGGGAGTGGTGTCAGTTTTAATGTATGCTATTCAACAGTACATCTGGAATAGAATATCATATTCTAAACTTTAAAACATATAACGATAGACCATTCAGAGGAAGAATTAGATATTCTGTCTAGAAAAGGAAATGCGTAAGAGTTGTCTTCAAATGAGAGAAGGGATGTCATGCACCTGAGAGCAGTGGACTTGTAATTTATTACTGCAGAAAGCAGACCTAGTATAGGTCTACACAGATAGACATTACCAAATGGCAGACTTCTGGTCAAACACAAAGGCTTTACGGGCTAGAATTTTAGTTCCACACTGACATACACTGTTCAATGTTGGTCGGCATGTGCTTCCAAAGAACTCAACATTATTTAATGTTTTTATACAAAAAAAGAGTGATCTATCTCCTGGTGTTCATGCTATCTTGGAAAGGCATGGTTACAATGATCTGTCTCCCTCACTAGAACACGTGCTCCTTGAGGGCAAGACTGTGGTCTTAATTCATCTTTATAGCCCCACAGTGTCTAGCACAGAACACTGAGTACAACTAGTGCTCAGTAAGTCTACGGAACTAGGTGAATGGAGTAACTGGGTGTTTTAAGAACCACTTTATTAGGAAGAATGTTGGATGAGATGTGTTCTTGGGGCCCTAAAATTCTAAGGTATCCCCAGTCCAAAGGCCTCATCCAGAGCTCATTTTACTTCCTAACAGAGTTTAAAAATCTGCTTTAGTACGTGAAAACCGGCACTTAGACTAACCTAACCTGACATCTTTATTTGAAATGCTAGTATTAACTATACTTTCTTTGCCAAACTAAAAAAGACATAATGCCTGATTTTGATATTATAAAACCTTACACAAATGCTTAAGTATGAAATTATTTACAAGAGTATCTCAAACACAGGAGAATCTCTAGAATATGAGACTCTAACAATCTTGTTCTTTACACATACAAGGAGTAGTAAGCGGAGCAAAATGACATGGGTTGACATGAAAAAGGAATTAATCACATTTAACCGTGGCGGGGGGGACAGGGGGGACTGAGAAAAAGGAAAAACTGCAAAATATTTTAAGAAATTACAAGTTATAGAATCATATCTGGATACTATTTGGCTAATTCTTCCTCACCTCCTGCATAATCCTTTTTGCCTTTATCGCATGGGACAAATCCTACCACAAATTGGTTCAGGAAACAAAACACAGAACATACACCCATGGATTTCGTGTCTTGATTTTCAACTCCAGCAGAAAGTGTAGTGAGGAAAAAAGGTTGAAATTACCAATCTGGATAACAATAATATCAAGGATTACAGGTAAAACCTATTCCCGGTGCTCTCCAGCATTTTAGCTCAAGGGGATAGATACTTAAAACTGAGCCCTGGCTGGTGTGCTCCGCAGTTAGAGTCGGCCCATGCAGGGAAGGGTTGAGGGTTCGATCCCCAGCCCCAGTCAGGGTGCGTGCGGGAGGCAACCAATCTCTGTCCGTCTGTCCCTCTGTCTCCCTCCCTCTTTCCTTTGCACTCTCCCTAAAAATGAATGGAAAAAAAATACACCCTCGGGTGAGTATGAACCAAAAACAAAAACAACAAAAAAACCTGTCTGAGTGTCCAATCAGCTTCTTAAATAAATAAGATAAATGAAAACACACAGCTAAAGCAATTTCGTAGTCCATAGGATCTGACAAAAAGGAGCCCCCAAGAGATGTACTACTAGTAACTGGTAAACTAGATGGAAAGTGCTTTGCAAAGTTTTACTTAAAGGATCACATAAAATTTAGGCAAATAATGGTACGGCTATAGGCACCTTGCACATCTGTACAGGTGCGCACAGACACACACACACACACACACACACACACGGGGAAATTTTACAAACTCCTTTCACTGACTTAATCTAAGCGGTAGGAGCTGGAAGACGCTGCAGTCTTTCACCTAAGTATCCTAGACGTGTGATACTAATTTTCACAATATCCTCCTCAAAAACAAAGCAAAATGTAGGCACTGCATTCCAGTTACATGTTTTTGAAACAAGAGGGGAAAAAAAAATACACTTTAATACCAGCTACCTTATCTAGGAACTTAATTTAGTAAGCTCCTTTTTGAAAACATGAGTACTGTTGGCACTAGAACACTTAATGGACAAATACAGGATTCTAAGAGTGTGTACTGCTGTAAAGACGCATTTACCTCTCTTTTCGTAGAGAAAAAAAGCAGCTCTGAGCGTTAGGAAAAACCCACTTGAGGAGGAAACGAACCGCCCTGCAGATTCCCAGGCCCCCAAACAGCAAAGGGCAGGGGCCGGCCGAGGCGCGCACGCAGCCGGGCAGCAGCTGCACGCAGGGGCCGGGCCGGGGCAGCCCAACTGGGCTCCCAGTTCGGCCGGGAGGCGGGTGCTGCGGGAGGACGGCTTGCTGGAGCGAGGTCCAGGGACAGGGGTGCACCCCGCGGCCCGGAGCTCCCCAGCCCGTCCCGCGGGGTCCGCCGCAGCGCGCGGGAGCCCCGCTAGGCGCCGCCAGGAGGCAGCGGCGGCCCCGACCCCGTCCCCGTCCGCGGGACGCGCTCCTCCCCGCCCCGGGCGCGGGCCGAGGCCGGCGGACGCGCGAGGGCCGAGCGCGAGCGACAGTCTGGCGGACCCGCGGCGCCGCTCCGCCCTCCCGCCTCCCGGGACGCGGCCGGGACCCCGGCGCCTGCTCGGCCGGCTCCCCGCCCTCGGGGGACGGCCCCACCCGCCCGCGGAGCGACCCCTCCTCCCCGCCCGCGGCCGGCCTCCACTCACCCTCAATCGCCATGATGTGCTCGCCATGGACCGCACCAAGTGGAGCGCGGGGGCGCGGGCGGGCGCG
Source organism: Miniopterus schreibersii (assembly GCF_964146895.1). NCBI lineage: Eukaryota > Metazoa > Chordata > Mammalia > Chiroptera > Miniopteridae > Miniopterus > Miniopterus schreibersii. Next base: position 27,463,779 of record NC_138119.1, read on the forward strand.
AGGGCGGAGGACGCGCGGAGGCCGCCAGCGGGAGGGGCGGGGCCGGCCCCGCAATCGCCGGGCTGCGCGGCCCGCAGGGGAGCCGCGGGCGGGGCGGGGCGGGGCCGGGAGCGGCGGGAGCGGGGGCGGCGGCAGACGTGGAACCTTCCCGGGCCGCCCCGGCACGTGACGCCGCCCCGCCCCCACCCCGGCGTCCGCCACGCGCCGCGCCGGGATTCAAAACAGGTGCCGGTTCGGGGAGCCCCGGCAGCCGCCCCCGAGGCCCCCCGCCCCGCGCCGCGCCGCCCGGGCGCGTGGACCAGTCACGCACGGGGCCCGCACCACGGCGGACGGAGGGGCCGGCTCCTCGGCGCGCGGGGCCGCCCGGGGCCCGAGGAGCGGGGAGGCTGCGGTCAGGACCACGGACAGGTCTCGGGCTGCGCAGCGGGCGCAGGGCTTCCCGGCCGGGGACGCGCGGAGGCTCTGGTTTCCCCAGGTCTGTTTCCTCGCTTTGCTTGGCTTGGCTTGGCTTGGCCTGCATCGGCCAAATACTCGCCTCAGGTCTATGCTGCGAGGTGGAGGGACAGCATGTTGGCCAACAGCGAGCGGAGCGAGGGATCCTGGGGACTGCAGCTTCCCGGTCCCCCTGCCCCTGCCCCCGCCCCTGCCCCCGCCCCTGCCCCCGCCCCTGGCCCTGCCCCCTGGCCCCTGCCCCCTCCCTTGCCCCCCTCCCCTCTCCTGCGCCTTCTCCTCCCGTGACTCACACCCAGGCGCGCGCACTCCCCCCTTAGCCTCGCCCCTGGGAAAGCTCGCGGCCCCCTGAGCCCCGTTTCCCCGGGAGAGCGGAGCTGGCTTTGTCTGCGCGTTGTAAACACTCGTGCGAGGCCACACAGCGGGGACCAGACGGACGTTTTGGCGAAGGGCCTGGAAAGCACGCCCCGCGCCGGCTTTTAAACTTCACAAACCTGTGAGCAGGACGAGCAGTCACAGGCCCACTCTGAGCCCAGCAACAATCGGCCCCTTAATTTTTACCTGAGGGGCTTGAGTCACAACCAGTACCCCGCTCCCACCTTCGTTTGGCGCCCCGAGGACCTGCGGCCAACGGCATAAACAACAAAACAACAGAAGGTCGAGGGAGCGGGAGATTCCTCCTCGTGAGCAAAGCGCTAACTCCCAGCGCAGAATTGCTACACTGGGGAGTAACACGGAGCAGCAAATACTTTGCAGTTATGTAAGCGAGGTTGGGCTGTAAATCTAGAGCAGAAACTTCCATTGCCTTTATATAATCTCTCCCTCTGTCACGGTTTATGTCCAGTTGGCATTCATTCTTTACTGTTTTCTTTAGTTCAGTGAGTATTTATTGATGGTTGTGATCAAAAGAAACTTAAAAGAACCCTATCTAGAATCTTATCTCTCATTGGCATCTTTCCAATTATTTTTCTCCCCAATGTAGAATTTCTTTTTCTTACCTACATACCGTTATGAATGCAAGGGAAATTTTTCATAGAGTTTAGTATGAGGCGGTGTGCCGTGCTCTGGCATTTACAAAGTTTCTTTGTGATTTTACTTTAAAGTGAAGCATTTTATTAAAGAAACTGTGGAACACCTTTTGAGGATTCAGAAAGATGGGCCCCAACAATCAATTATAGGAAAATTATTTGTAAGAGTACAATTTCTTAGTGTTACATGATATGCGAAGGTTTGGTAGGAAAGACTCTAAGCATAATATATGCTTCTGTCGCTATGGTGAAGTTTTTTATTTCATGAAGATGCTTGCAGAACTACAAAATTTGATTTAAATATACATGTTATTAACTTCCTAAGCAATTTCTCTCCTATAACAATATGCACAAATATTTTGTTTAACTTTTGATAGAAAGGGTGATATAAAAAATAATAGATATGCTATTTATTAGATTATCTGCAACTTCTACCACTTTCTGTTCACTATATCTTGTTATTACCAATTTACATGGGGGGGGAAGAAGGAGTACTTTTCCAGATGCTAAACCCTGTCTTTTTCTTCTCCACTCAGACTCCTCCTCCAACCAAAAGATACTTTGTTGAATTTATTTCTATATTACTAAATAGTCATCCAACTTAACTCCAGAGGTGGAATTTGTACCTAGAATAAAATCAGAGAACTCTGAAGAAACTGAACATCTGCCTAGGAAGCGGTAAGGCTCCTAATGTTGACACCCCAAGATAAAATCCCCCATATTTTAATACATTAGCTACCTATTGTAACCTGGTCCTTTATTTTAAAATGTAAATAAAGAGGTAAGAATCTCCAGACATTTAAAAAAGACCTAAGTAAACAACTAGATACATGACCCCAAGGGAAACTCAGAGAGTTCCAAAAAGTTATCACCAACCATTAAACAAAGGCACTACTGAAAGAAAAGAGAAAAATTCAAGAACAAGGAAGACTTACTGAAATTCAAAAATATGATTGTTATTAGAAGGAATAGAAATGGTACCAGGACTTTGGAAAACAGTTTGGCAGTTTCATGAAAATTTAAACACATGCCTGTCATGCAATCTAGTCATACCTCTCCTAGGTAGTGTCCAAGAGAAAAGAAAGCATATGTCCATACAAAGACTGGTACACGACTATTCATAGTTTTATTTGCCCAAAATTGAACCAACCAAAATGTTCATTAATAGGTGAGTGGATAAGCTTATTAAAAGCAATTAAAAGGAATGAACTATTGATACACACAGCATCATGGATGAATCTCTGATTATGCTACCTGAAAGAAGTCAGAGAGAAAGTTAGAATTTATATAAAATTCTAAAATATGCAGCCAACATCATTTAGAGTGATAGAAATCAAATGAGTGATTGTCTGGGGGAAAGGGGAAAAGTTGGTCTAGGGAAGGGCAGAAGGGAGAGGCTCCAGAGGGGCAGAAGCAAGCTTCTGATAGCGGGAGACATGTTCCTTTTCTGGATTGTGGTGGTGGTTTCATGGGTGTATACATATGTCAAAACTTATCAAATTATACAGTTCATAGATATAATTATGTCAATTATAATTACATGTCAATTATGTCTCAATAAAGTTGTTTGAACGAAAAATAAAGACTATGACAGAACTAAAAGAAGAGCTAGAAGAGAAAAAGGCAAATGAATGGCAAATATGAGAAAAATTTTAAATTCATAGATCAGTCTTGGAAGTCTAGTGTTTAGCTGATAAGAGTTCCTGAGAGAAAGAACAGAGGACATGGAGCACAGACAGTTAAAGGAACAAAGGAAAAATATTTCCGAGATCTAAAGAAAGCCTGTGGACTTCAGATGGAAAGAGCCCTCCAAGAGCTAAGTAAGATGATTGAATAACAAATCACATCTAGACATATCTAATCAAATTTCAGAACATCAAGGGTAATGAAGATTCTTAAGAATGCCAGAGATAGAAAAAAGTAAAGTCAAAACAAAAAAAGTCAACTTTCCTCAAAAATGAGACTCAAATTGGCGTCAGCAATCTCAAGAACAAAGTGGATGTTAGAAAGGAATGGAGCAATGCCTAGGTGTTAGGGGAAAATAATGACCATCAGACTAGAAGTCCATGTCCAATCAAACTCAGTTAAATTATTTAAGGAGTGCATTAACTCTAAAAATCTGCTTTCATATACATTTAACTTTTTTAAAATTTAACTTGATGATATAGCCCAACAAGATGAGAATAGAATCGAAGGAAGAGGAAGCTATGGATCCAAGAAGCAGTGAAACTAACTTCCGACTACAATGAAAAGAAATCACAGATGACAGTTGGGCAGCAGGCCTAGAAAGCAACAAATTCAAACTAGCACAGAAAGTCTGAAGAGCACGATGGGAAAGGAAATTCTTTCCATTTAACAACTAATCTACTACAAAGCTAGAAGATCTTACTCATAAAAAAGCATTTATTTGTTCTCTTAATAGAAAAAAGAAAGCAAAGTAGATACTGTAGAAGGGGGTAGTCATTTGGTCTACATATGAAGCAAATTAAATTTGGCATGGTTTTGAGCAGTTGTCAGAGTTTAAGACAAGAAAATCCATTTGGCCTTGATAATGGGAACATTCTCTTTGGGGCAGCACTGATTTAGCAAAATAGTGTTACATGTTCTAATTTAGGATGCTAATCATACAACTTGGGTTGTAGTAAATAATAATTATTTAATCATAATATTATAAATACCATCTATTTGTCCTAAGGTGTTTGGAAAAGTATGAAATATTTACTGTAGAGAACAAAATGTAAATGTTATCAATCCTGACAACATCAAAGTAAAGATATAGTCATCAGAGGCTAAGAAATGAAGCAGAGTGATGAGAGATGAAGAATTGTTTATGGATGATAACTCCTTTCATCTTACATAATGGAAAATTAGAAATTACTTTTAAAAATGGATGAAAAATAAGTAGAAGTTTTATATATTTTTGATTGATGTAAATATATATACATATATTCTTCTATGAATAAATAGAGAGGGCCAAGGGAGGTCGGAAATAATATATATGAGCCAAATTTCTCCTTTCATAACCTGGAGTCAATAGTTGCTGTCAAAAGTAATACATCAAAAAATATAAGTATATTCTTTCTTATGTTTTTCTTATTGATTTCAGAGAGAGGAAGGGAAAGGGAGAGAGATGGAAACATCAACGATGAGAGAATCATTGGTCAGCTGCCTCCTGCACACCCCCTACTGGGGATAGAACTTTGATTCATGGGTCCACACTCAACCACTGAGCCACAGCGGCTGAGCATACAAGTATCTTCTTTAGAATTATGGTGATAATTTCAAGAACCAAAAACAGAAACATATAAAAGAATCTTACCTCTTGGGAATATGCGAGATGTATGGGGAGTCGCAATTGGGAAATATTTATTTTTATTTTGTCTTATACCATTCTATACCCTTACATGTTTTACTTTTATTAGGAACAAAAACATACCCAGCCAGGGTGGCTCAGTGGTAGAGCATCCACATATGATCCAGGAGATCGCGGTTCAATTCCTTGTCAGGGCACATGCCCAGGTTGCGGCCTTGATCCCCAGTAGGGGGCTTGTAGGAGGCAGCCAATCAATGACTCTCATCATTGATGTTTCTCTCTTTCTCTCTCTCCCTATCCCTCCCTCTCTCTCTGAAATCAATAAAGACATATTAAAATAAACTAATATAAAAACAAAAACATGCTTTGGTCAGGTGGCTCAGTTGGTTGGAGCATCACCTTGTGCACCATAAGGTTGCGGGTTCCATTCTCCGTCAGGGCACATACCTACGTTTTGGGTTCAAACCCCGGTTAAGGTCCTTTGGGAGGCAACTGATGGATGTTTTTCACACCCTTCTCTCTCAAAAAAAAAATATTTAAAAAAAAATCAATAAAAACATGGCCTTGGGTGAGGATTTTAAAAAAACATAACTTAAGTGGCTCCCACTTCCACTGCCCACAGGACAAGATCCATACATACAAGGTTCTTGAGAATCTAGTTCCAAATGACCTTTTCAAGTTTGTTTCCCAGAATTCATGCATCTGATCATCTCACTTGGTCCTGAGTGTGTCCTGCTTTTCACGCCTTCATGACGTCTCTTGCCCACGATCATCGTCCTGTCTTAGGATGGAAAATAAGGATCTTCTTTGCTGGGGAAACTTCTGTTCTTCGTTTAAGAATAAGACCAGCAAGATATCATTTAAAAAGAAGGGTACGTGTGACTACATAAAAATTTAAAACTTCTGTGTGGAAGAAAGGCATTATACACAAAGTTTAAAGATAAATACAAATTGGGAAAGGAAGTATTTGCAGCACATATGACTACGGGCTGGAAGACAGTGGGGAGGATGCGTAGAGCATGAGCTCCTAACTACTCCATGAACCAAAACGCCTACTACCAACTGATTCTACCACTTACCAGCTGCAAGATCCTGGGCAAGTTCTTTTTTTTTTTAAAATATATCTTTATTGATTTCAGAGAGAGGATAGGAGAGGGAGAGAGAGAAATAGAAACATCAATGATGAGTCATTGATCAGCTAGCCTGAAACCCGGGCATGTGCCCTGACCGGGAATCGAACCCTGATCGCCTGTATCCTAGGTCGATGCTCAACTGCTGAGCCACGGCTGGCCGGGTCTGGGCAAGTTCTTCAACATGTGTGTGTCTCGCTTTCTTCATCTGTAAAATGGAAATAATTGTACCAACTTTAGCCCTAGCCAGTTTTGCTCAATGGTTAGAGCGCTGGTGCATGGACTGAAGGGTCCCAGGTTCAATTCCGGCCCAGGGCACATATCTCAGTTGCAGGCTCTATCCCGGCCCTGGTTGGTGGGCGAGATGGAGGCAACCAATTGATGTTTCTCTCTCTCTCTCTCTCTCCCTCCCTCTTCCACTCTCTCTGAAAAGCAATGGAAAAAATATCCTCGGGTGAGAATTGAAAGAAATTTTTTTAAAAAATGAAATAAAATAAATAGCTCCTCTCCTCTCTCCGAGGCCTCCCAACCCTCCCCCCCGAATCAGAGGTAAGAAGTCTCCTGACATTTTGCATTTACATATATTATAAAATTTAGAGCATCTCCTCATAACAGAAAGGGCCCTAGATGAGTCCTAAATTAGTAACTCCTTTTCATTCGTCTCCCTGGTCCCCTTTCGTGAAGGGGGCTAGAATGGGGAGCTCCTGAGGGCGGAGGCGTGTATTCCATCCACTTAGCCTGCTCTCTCCTGCTCCCTGTGTTCCCGGAATGGCCTTTACTGTTCTGTCAGGGAACATTCCCTTTTGATGTAGCCTCCTTTTATGTCCGAAACTTAGTTATATAATCACTGCCAAAGCTCTTTATTTTCTCTGAATTTCCTATGCAAAGCTTTTCCTTCTGTGCTGGTCACTGGGAAGTCATTTAATGTTCTGACCTGTATATCTGCAGAAGGGGAGAATCTGGATCCAGGGGGTAATTTGAAAGAAAAATTTAGACAATAATATCAAAGACCCACAGCCCAAAGGAAATGCCTGAATATAAACGCCTCCAAATTGGAGACAAAGGTTGGATTGGTATGTTTCTTCTCTCCCTCCTTACTGCATGGGAAGACCTAGGAAAAACCCAGTGTTGTATCCTGAACTCCCTGGCCCTGACCATATACCATATAGCGACTGTCATTTCCCCAGTCTATATTAAATATGAGTATATGCTTCTGTAGCTGTTTGTGCAGGATGTAAAAGTATCAACTCTAAAACTTTGTTTTATAGTTAAAATGGCCAATACTTATATTAACCTATCTGATGTATATTCTCAGATTATCCAAAGCAATAAACTCGAGAGAGGACTGGGTAAGAACTCTGTCCAGAATATATTTGCACAAACCCAAGGGTGAGTGCTTCCTTAAATTTTGCACCCTAGACATATGGCGTAGCTCCCCCTTAGTCCTGAGCCTGGGTCCTGCCATCTCTAGCTTCCCTGGGTTACAGCAATGGACAGGATCCCAGTAGTGATAAATCTACCCCACTCCCAGTGCCAACCCACAGTGATTCCTCATTAGTAACAATGCATTTAATGAACAAGGTCTTCAATAAAGTCCTCCAGTAAGTAAATGAATGAAGACAGAATAGAGAAGACCTAGGCCAGAAGCAGCACAGATGGAAAGGACCTAGAGTTTTCACTGAGAGTAAGTTTAATTTTCATATATAGAGGCCTACTAAAAATTTTAATGTGATTTTAGGCTGCAACTTAGATGCTTATGATCTATCACAAAGAAAGCAATAATCCCACTCTTCTCTGCCCTGGGAAGAAAATACCTGGAGTGAATTCAGCAGCAAGATAGTTTTAATCATGTTCTATGAGAAAACGTTAAAAAGCTGATAATGTTTAGTCTGAAAAAGAAATGACTCAGGGACTCCATGATAATTGTTTTCAAATATCTGAACTGTTTCCAGGTGGATCAAGCTTAGTCTGTGTAATCGCAGGGGTTAGAGCCAGAGCCAGTGGTGGCAGCTGCACAGAAACGGATCTTGGCTTGTTATAAGCCTTGGTGCCCAGATTATTATTGTTATGGATAATCCCTCTTGGTTTAGTGTGTAAAAATAAGTGGATTTTTTAACCACAGTAAACCAGACTGTAATCATACCCTACATGTAAGCTCTATTGGAACAAAACTACGCCAACAGGCCTAGTCAACAAAAATCTTAAGTGGATGGCAGATTTGGGGAGTTGACATCCCTCCTTCTCCACCCCTTTCCCCTCTTATTTGCCTTTTTTTCTTCTTTTTTTACCCTGTGTTGGTGGAGGCACTTGGGATAATTGAAGATGATGATGTTTTTTCAGGCGGGCTCCCTTCTTGCTACAAGACTCTCCTGGAACCCATCCCAAACTTCCTCCCTCCTTCCCTCTCCCACAGTCGAGCTCTCCAGCAGCGTCATTTTATCCCAGCCACCTGCTCTCTAAATCCTAGGGACTGCATGCTGGTTTTGTCACACAGACCAGACCTTAGATTTTGCACACCAACCTCCCCCGTTTATCTCTCTTTAAAATATATATATATATAATATGTGTGTGTGTGTGTTTATTGATTTCAGAGAAAGGAAGGAAAAGGGAGAGATAGAAACATTAATGATGAGAGAGAATCATCGATTGGCTGCCTCCTGCACGCCCCTTACGGGGGATCAAGCCCAAAACCCAGGCCTGTGCCCTGACCCGGAATCCAACCCTGACCTCCAAGTTCATGGGCCGACACTCAACCACTGAGCAACATTGGCCCACCCATATCTCTCTTTCTTTCTCTCATCTTCCTCCTTTCAATTCATGCTTTTAGTCTGCAGAGACTCACCTCTAACCTCCCTAAGATCAGGAAGCTAAAGTGGAGAACGAACATATGATGTTCTTATGGAGACTTCCGACCACTGAGATTCTGTGATTCTAAAACAAGCTTGGGGTGGAAAAAACATGGTACACTTGCAGGATAGGGATATTTGCAAGATACAATAGTTGATTAGGGAATAGTAAGAGTTTTATTAGAAGGTTCTGAATGCCATACTGAGAATTTGAGACTCCCCCAAAATTTTGTAAGGCTTTTAGTAAGAAAGTGATGTGTTCACAGCAATGTTCTGGTCAGAAAATTATAAGGCAGAATAGGATTGGTTGCGGAAGGTTGAGAATAAAGGCAGAAAGTAATAAGAAGATGCTCTGGTAGTCTAATAATAAAATAATGAAAGTATGAACAATGGTAGCAGCTACGGGAATGAAAAGGAAGAGTTGGATTGAAGAGCATGTTAGAAGAATTTTGACAATACTTAATGTACTAGAGGTTATTGTTTTATCTGTCTGGAAAAATGTACCCCTTCTTTTTGGGGGGCTGCCCACTCCAGCCATAGGATTCTGGAGAGGACTGGGGTGCAGCCATGACGATGCTCAGCTGGCTCAGAGCCCCAGATGCTGCTCTTTGAAATCCACCTCTGTGTTTGCGCTGAGGCCAGGCCTCCTACAGGCTGCTCCTGCTGATGACTAGGATGGGAATACAAAAGCAGATCGGTTTCTAGGAGACAAGGGGCGCCTTTTCCAGCCAACTTTGTCTCAAGAACTCCCCCATAGCCTTGCTGAACCTTCCACAGACTGCACAGTAATCAAGGCCCAACCCAGTCTCTCCCCTTCCCTCAGGGTCAGACTGTATCACGCACACCCCGATGGCTTCCCATCCATTTCCAGCTTGCTCCCTCTCACGCAGGCGTTTCCCCCAAGTAAAGTCCTTACACTTTTAACCCTGTTTGGGCGTCTGCTTCTTAGATCACAGGATTAATACAGCTGCTGATCACAAACCTAGTACGACACCCTTCTAGCCACAGTGATTGGTCCAAGGAATAGGCACATGACCCAAGTTGGATCAATAAAAAGACCTCCCTGAACTGACTGAATTTAAAGTGGGGGCTCTAGGCACATGATATCAAGTCTTCTACTGGCATCCAAGGCTTGTGGAAAATATCCAGAAGGTATAGCTGTCATCCAGACAGAGCACGTTCTAGTGGCCCAGTTTGCCGATTCCTGTTCCTGAGGTTCCTAGACCTGTTCTACTTCCTGCAGCTCTTTCTTTGATTCTGTGAAGCTTCCAGCAAATGCCCCTTTTTCCTTAAGCTAAATGGAGTTTCAAACTTCATCACTTGCAACCAAAAGGGTCCTAACTAGTATGTATAGTGACACAACAGACATAGGATTAAGTATAGGAAAAAAAAATTTCGTTCTGTGATAAGCGTAAGAAACCAAAATACGGTGCTAGTCACAGAAATAAGAGGATTAGAACCATTTTATGGAAGATGACTGAGTCTCAACAGGGAATTCAAATAAAAATGTGCTGTAGCTAATTGAGGTTAATAAAAGATCGAAGCCTTAGAGAGAGGTCTCAGGAGTAAGACACAGGTACAGCCTGACTTACTACTTGAACCTATTGTGTGGAATCTGTTCACCAGGGTAGTGCATTGGGCTTTTGCAGTGTAATGAGATGATTTCCTCTAGCTTTATTTTGTATCCTTGTACATAACATCCATGAAATTGTTACCGACATGCATATCCTTCATTAATGTAATTTGGTAATTAGTTCAAATTAACTATCTTTTTATTTGTTATAACAAAGATTAAACAAGGTTAAAGCCAAAATAACAGTTGAGCAACACAAACAATGGTGTGCACTGTAAACGTTTCAGGGAGGGGGGGAAAAGGCAAAGTAAAGTTGTCATACTTTAAGAATTTCATAAATCTAAAAGAATGTGAATGAAGAGCAAAAAGAAAAGATTCTACTGATGTGTCATTACATCTGGTTTATTATTTTTTTAAAAAACACAGCTAGGAAAGGGGGGAAATTGGAGGCCAACTCATCAGAAAGCTAAGTCAACAATGGATTACGTTTTTTTAAATTTACCTCCGTGAATCCCATTTCTGAGTCACATGATAGCATAGCTTGCACTTGCCTTTAAAAATGCAAGATCCAGTGTCACTGTTTTAACAGTGATACATTTAAGGACACAGAGAATTTTAAAAATATGATTTCTTTTTAGTAAGAGATCAGAAACCTCTTTCTTAGAAAATTGATTGGGCCAGGGGGTGGTGAGGGGCTGTGCTGATTATGATATTGTGCCATACCCTCATTGACCTGAATTTTTCAGTGAGAACTTTTGGCAGCAGCCTCATAACTCTTGCCAAGAAGAGTTTACCCTGGTGGCCATCCAAACTAGCGAGTTAAGCAAAATGTCCCCTTAAAGATTTTAAATACCTGCCCTTCTTTTTAAATACCTGCCTTAATGAATGCATGTGTTTTCTTGACTTCTGAAATAAAATCAGATTTTTTTTTTTGTAACATAGGATAAAAAGACCTCTACAGGTGTTTCTCAAAGTGTGGTCCTTCATACTGCATCAGTACAATCTGGGATTTGTTAAAAACACAGGTTCCCGTGCTCCACTTCACATCAAATGAATCAGAACCTTTGGGGGTAGGGCCTGAGGATCCACATTTTATAAAGCACCTCCTCCAAGTGATTCTCATGCAGGCAAAGCGTTACTCCGTAAGGACTGATTTTAAATGCAGAATGTTTCCCTCTCCATAGATGGTTTTAAGTTAAGGAATCTAACACACAATGAAATTTTTCAAGTATTAAAAAGTATTGAAGAATACTTTCTCAGTGTCTCAGGAGGAGACACTAGAGAAACGAATCTTTTAGGATATCGTTCTATTCCCTGACACATCTCCCCTTCTCTGAGAACAGTTCTCCCAGCTATCAATGGTGAGACCCCGGGAGTCACGTTTGTGTCATCTTTGGGCTGTCAAAGAATTTGGGGCCCATGTTTTAAACTGCCTATATCCATACCTGTGAACAGGAGAATACTATTCATTGTTATAAGAAAGATGACATAGACCTGATTGATTTAAACTAATGGATCTGAAGTGGGGTCAGTTTTCACACAGTCACGTAGGGAAGTGGTGTATAACCAAACAAAAAAATGGTAATAGTGGGAGGAACAAAGAGGGCGCTGGTTGCTGTGTAGCCAGCAAACACCAACACAGCAGGTGATTTTTTTAATTTAATTTTTCTGTTTCCTTTTATATGTATCTGGAAAGTCTCCTCAAATCCACTGCAGACTGAAAAACAGTATAATACACAAATACTCACAAAAATATTATCAGAGGGTGCTAAACACAGTTCAAGCGATCAACACAGTTCAAACAAGTTATTTACATGTACCGCTTAGCAGCCAGGCCTAGTCGCTATGTAGCATATTAACAATAACCCTGTTAACTTAAGAAATCATATTAATCTGATTTATTAAGTTAACCTGGAGCCTAGTAACAAGTAATCATGTTAATCTTGTGTGTTTTGTACGTAAATTTAGCTTTTGGTTGGTTAAAATAATTAAACTACGCTCATATGTGCTCAGTCTTTTCAGTTTGTTACCCTTGTAGAATAGCTGCCTTGCCACACCTTTCTTAATGTTAGATAAGATGCTCCACTGGCTACTGCGCCTCTGCCTGGGCTCCCTGCATCCCTTCCTCCCCCTGTTCGGTGTGACTTTCCTGTGCTGACCATGAAGTGGGGAGAGAGAGAGAGAAAGAGAGAGAGAGAGAGAGAGAGAGAGAGAGAGAGAGAGAGAGAGAAGTTATTGTGAAGAGAAAACATGTAGGAATGGAAAATAGAGAAATCAAGAAACTATTACTTGGAAGATATTTATAATCAAATTTGAACTGGAAAACTGCAGGGTGTATAATCCATTGTATAAATAAGCATGTGTAAAATATATCCAAACAAAATTCAGGCTACATTAAAAATACAGAAGAGACTGTTTCATAGCACTGCGTCAAGGCCTTAAGAACCACTCAGATAATACGTCAGGTGAGAGCAGGAGAATGTATCACTATATGTAGGATCTAATTGAGATTTCTTCACAATAAGTCATTCATTTTAAGTGACATATTAAAAATGTCTCATCCTGAATCTGTTCCAATGACCAAATATCTAATAGCCAGATATTTAGTTGCTATAAACTTTTATCTCCCTCCCCCCAAAAAATGTAGTTATAATTTTAAATGATATTGAAAAATAGACCAAAAATAGTCAGTTCTCTTGGATAAAAAAATGTCTCAAGGCCATGTATTAGACCTCATTGCTGGAAGTATAAGCTGTGCTATTAATCAAAGAATATTTTATCCTTTGTGCGAATTCCCTTTCATTAAAAACTAATTTAATATTGTTTCAGAACGGCAGGATATAATTTTAATGGCATTTATAAACACATTTATTTGCAGACTAAGAAAAATTAGTCCATGAATAAGCCTTTGGAAAACTCATGTAGCAACTTTTTAGAATGCATAATGTTATGGGCGATGACTACTTCGTTCATTAGCGTTTTCAGGGTTTTAATCATTTAAAATGATTCCTTCTCACCAAAAGTTAATGTTTTTCCGTATAATGTGAGTTGAGGATAAATAGCAACTTCATCCATAATTTTCCCTCTTATTTATAGAATTATCAGCAGTGGGAAAGAATAAATGAGATGCTCTGCTTGGCAGTGCCCGTTTGGCTCATGCGTTCTGAGCGGCCCCAGGGGAGCGGGGCAATTGGACTTGTTAGAGCTCCAAAGGAAGTGAAAACAGAACAACAAAAATATCCCGAGTGCTACTACGCCAGCCCTCTCTGCATTAAGCTATTCTTTAGGAACCGTAGGCCTATGCTCTGTTTGCATTTTGTTTGGGGTTTAGGGAAATGCAGTCATAAAGGGCCCCTGTCGCTACCGTTTTTCTCATTTTCTGCCCCCACCGCTCCAAGCTCAGTGGTGGTGTCTGTCTGACTCTCTGCAGACGCTGGAGCCAGGCATCATTCATTTAGGTTGGCAGAGTGGGGACACCTGGGTGGGGCCGTGAATGGACAGTTGCCTCCAGAAGGGTTACTGGGAGTCATCTATTCCCAATAAACCTAGAGACAACTTAGGAGAAACTGAGGAAAGCAGGGCTGGGCAGAGAGAGAAAATGACTCACAAGGAGGCAGCTCCTGAGGCCTCAGCTGATCCTGCGGGGAACCTAGAGCCCAAGTTAAGACAAAGTGGGGGTGGCCTTTATATCCCTCATTCAGCCAGTCCTTGGCCACCAGTCACCTCTGAAACGTGATGTAGCCTTGGGGGAGATAGTTCCCTGCAGCTGAAGGCACTTTCCCGTGGGGACCCAGCTCTGGGACATTCGCAGCTGACATTCCCGGCAGCTGGAAGGTGGCCGCTTTGACCCTGCAGAGGCATCTGGGTGGAGCGACAGAGCACCCACGCACCCCAGTTCGCTCCGTGCTTTCCTGGGGCTCGCCTGCTCCCTAGGCTGAGCTCTCCCGGGCGGCAGCTGCTCCAGGGGGAAGGAGGTAAGACGTTGTTGGCCGGGCACCTGAAAGGCTAAGAGGGCGAAGCTGATGAGAGGTGAGCAGCCGCGGGATGAATGGCTGCCCCAGGGCTCAGGGAGCAGACGGGAGAGGCCCGAGCTGTTCCATCTGAGAAACTGGAGGAGCAGAAACTCAGGCTCGGGGAGGAGACCCTGCCAGGCCCATGTGGGAGGGAAGGGGCGGGTGGGGGCCCGGGCTGGGGGTCTCTGAGTCAGGAGGGGGCTCTGTGGGGGTGGGACCCAAACCTCAGGAAAGGGGAGCCTGCTGGCGATGCTGGAGTCTGAGGACGTGATGCAACATATTGTACAATTGCTGGAAAAGCGCACACCCAAGTACATCGCTGTCCTGGGAGGGACCTGCTGCTGCAGGGGACGCTCACAGGGACTTAGGCTCCCGCAGCTGTGAAGGAGAGAGTCCCTCCTCCCTGCTCCGGCCTCAGGTTCTCCCCCCGGTGCCCCTGTTGACAGAGCCCAGCACAGAGACAGCTAGCAGGGCAGCTGACGGTGGGAGGGTCCCAGCTCCTGCTCCACAAAGCAGGGCGTAAAAAGGTGGGCTTGGGGCTTTGGCAAGGACTTTACAAACAGGGCAGAAATACCTAGGACGGGTTCGAGAACCGACGAGAGAAGTGTTCCAACATGGACACAGGTTGGGGATTCAGACTCAGGTTAAAGCTTCTCTTCTGCTTCGTGGCTGTCAACCGTGGCGACTACCTTAACCTTCTGCGTCTTTGGTTTCCTCATCTGTAAGTTGCAGTCGATGCGGGGCTGTTTTGAAATAAGTCTGCCTCAGGCTCACAGCGGTTGCTCTGTAAATGAGCCACGCTTACCACCGTGGGCAGGACTGAAGGCAGGGAGGCTGTGGGAGGCCAGGCGGTGGCACAGGACTTGGCTTTGAAAGGCCTGAACTATACCCACGGCCGTGGGAACAACAGTAATGGGTAGATAGATGCCAGAGCCCCTTGGAAGAAAGAAGAACTCCATGACTGGATGTGTTGAGGCCAATGGAAGATAAACGAAGGAAAGGGAGAAAGGATCAGCCGGGACCTGCGGAAAGGCACCCTATTGAAATGGAAATGCCCACGTCTTCTCGTGGAAAACTTCTAGTAACGTTGTGCCAGCCCAGTGAGAGAGCTCCAGTGATCAAAGAGATGCCTGTTAACCAAGGCTGAAGTTAAGCACATTTAAAACATCAAATGCGCTTAACCAAGGCTATCCGGCCCACAGCTTGAGCTGAGGCCGCGGCTGGGTGAATCTGGCCTGCGTGGGCGCTGCGGTGGCTGGCCAGTGAATACCGCCCTTTTGGAAAGCAATATGGGATCCTTGTCAGAAGTGCTTATTTTTTTAGTCAATAATTTAAAAATTGAAATTCATAGAAATATGTTAGAAAGGTACAGGGCACCTCAGTGACCTTAGATGATAATTTTAGGGGCAGCTACTACTGATGCAAAGGGTCCTCTGGCAACAAAATTGGTCAGGCCCAGAAAGCCATGTGTGATGTGCTCTTGTTTTTACCTTTCACCCTGATTTCTGCAAATGAACCACTAAGCATTTGTCAAATAGAGTTACATAGCCAATCTGTAGCAGTAGGCACCCTTCCTCCTTGTCTGTGTGGTTAATCATAGCCTTATAATTTGCAAGTGCATGAGCTCTCTCAGTTAAATTATATGCTCTTCCAGAAACAGCATGATGCATCCACTTTTTTAAAAAAAATCACTGAAAGACTCAGACTCTAGTCCCAAACTTCTGTAGCATTAGGGCAGCTCTGGGCTCCTTCCTCCTATCTCCCTGCCATGTTTTCTTGTTTTCTTCTGCTCCTGGCTCATAGCTTTAGCAATGTGTTTTCTCAGCTGACAGGACCACCAGCTTCAGCACAGCCTGAAAGCCTCTAACCCATTCTGAAACACTATAACCATTCCTTTAACTGCTGCTTGCAAGCCTGTTCATCGCTGGTAGAAATCCTGTTCTTTCATGGGATCGCAAGGAAAGCATTCCAGGAGGCCCACATGTGGGAGGCTGTGGTGTGGGAAGATTTATTTGGGTGGAAACAGAATGCTGCCCCCAGATTCCCAATGTCTCATCTCTGTCTATCCTGCCTGGAAAAAGTCCAGCCTTGTCTTCTTCAAGCCCAGAACAAAGACCAGTGTCCAGAGGTTCTGTGCCATATTAAAGCTTAGCCCTTTGGAGCCCACATGGTCTGCTGCAGGCCCCAGGCAGCTGCTAGATCTGTGTGGCTGCTACAAAATGTGAGTGCTTTGGCAAGCATGTGGAGATACTATCCTGGGCTGGGGAAGGGCCAGGCACCCTTTCAAACTAAGCAGCTTCCCAAGCTTTCCTGGGTTGGTACTGGATTCTCCCCCTAACCAATCCATTCCTTAGATCTTCTGAGGGTCTGTCTGATCCTTTCCCCAGACTAGACACTCCCCCTTAGAGTCACCATCTCAGCTCCTACTGCACATGGGCCCAGCAGAGGAATGTGCTTCCTTTGTAATGAATGGTTAATGATCCTTCATGCCCGCCTGGGGGACTTAGAGGTCCCCTGGGGAGTGTGTGAAGCTGTAGCTTCCTATGAAGCAGTAGGCTCAGTGTCCAGTTCAGCTCCCCAACCCATTAGGCTCTACAATGTCCAATTCCCTTTGCTCCCTCCCTTTATTAGTATTTAGCGACCTACACTAACATGTTGACACTTAGGTTAAAGGATAGGCATGAAGTCATCATTCAGTATGGCCAAAGTAATGCACTAAAAAATTTGTTCTGCTATGAAGTTTGAAAATATTACCCAAATTATATTGATGTGATGGCTGAAATCTAGAAAACCTACTTCCCTCTCCAGCCTTGCCTCGCACCTTCCATGTCCTGGCACCTCCTCCATGAAGCCTTCCTGTCCTCTTCAGCCTAAGAGGCACTGTCTCTGTGTTTCCTCAGTGTGTAAAATATTGCACAGACCTTTATTACCTCACTGTAACCAGAACAGAACACTCTCCGCCCGCCGCCCCAGGTCTGTGTATGTGCAACACTCTCCTGTCTTTGTTCCATCTGTTCATCTCTCCTCCACTCTTCAAGCTCCAGAGTAGATCCCTCTTTGTTCATAAAGCCTTCTTTGACCACTTCTGCTCCTGACTCCAAGACAGTTTATTCCCATCCATTTATTTAATCATCCCTACGTTATTCTAACCTCTTAAGGGTGCTGTATTAGTCCGAGTTCTCCAGAGAAACAGAACCAATAGGATGTTTATGTATGTTTATACACAGAAGGAAAGAGAGAGATTTTAAGGACTTGGCTCATACAATTTTGGGGGCTGGCAAGTCTGAAATCCGTAGAGGAGGCTGGCAGGCTGGAGACCCAGGGAAGAGTTGAGGTTACAGTCTTGAGTCTGAAGGCCTGGAGATGGAATTCTCATTTCTTCGGGGGACCCTCAGTCTTTTTTCTTAAGGCCTTCAACTGATTAGATGTGGTCCACCCACATTATGGAGGGTAATCTGCATTACACAATGTCTACTGGTTTGTTTATTTATTTATTTTTCCAGATTTATTGAGATATAGTTGACATACCATTTTATGGATGTTTAAGGTATACAACATGTTGCTTTGATAAACTTATATGTTGCAAAATGATTACCACCATAGTGTTAGCTAACACCTGCATTATGCCACATAATTACCATTTCTTTTTTGTGGCGAGAACATTTAAGATCTAGTCTCTCAACAACTTTCAAGTATATGATACTGTGTAATTAACTATAATCACTGTGCTGTACATTAGATTCCCAGAACTTATTCATTTTATTGCTGGAAGTTTGTACTCTCTGACCAACATTTCCCCTTTCCCCCCATCCTCAGTCCCTGGCAAATACCATTCTAGTCTCTTGATATTTTCTAATGTTTACTCATTTAAGTGTTAATCCCATGTACATGTAGACTAGTGTTTGACCAAACAACTAGACGCCAAAGTCTACCCAACTTGACACATAAAATTAACTATCACAAGTGAGGACGTAGTCTCATGAATGTTGGTACTCTTCACCAAATTCAGCACAAATGCACTGTGTGCAGTAAGCACTTGATAAAGAGTTAACTAAAGGGCTCTAATTAGTGCTATATATTTATTCATTCAGGTACTTCATAAGGGCTAGGCAAATAGCCATGAGTAAAACAGATAATTATTAACGTTTTGACATCTTTTTCATTTACGTTTTGACATCTTGTAGACCCAGTCAGAGAGGTTTTTGTTTTTAGTTTTGTTTTATTTTTAATTAGCCAGTGCTGTAAAATTATAAACCCTTTGAAGATCTAGTCATCAAAGCTATCAGAGTGGGATTCTACAACACCCGAGGCTTGTAGAGGTTAGGTAATTTGCTTAATTGTGTGAGAGTATGTGGCAGACAGAGCTCTGAAATGGCTGCTCAACATTCTTGTCCCCCGTTTTCAGTCAAACACTAATCTAGGTAATGCAGAGAAAGGACTTTGCAGATATAATTAAAGTCCTAAGTCGGTTGATCTTGAGATAGAGAGATTGTCCAGGTGGGCCTGACCCACTAGATGAACCCTTTAAAAGCAGAGAGTTTTCTCCAGCTCACAGAGCTTCGAAGCATGAAGGGGATTCAACTCTTCATTGCTGGCTTGAAAAAGGAAAGGGTCATCATGTACCAAGGAAGTGAGCAACCTTGGGAACTAAGAGTTTCTTCCCGCCGATAGACGGCAAGGAAATGGGGCCTCAGTCCTACAACCACAGAAACTACATTCTGCCGACAAGCGAATGAACTTAGAAGCAGATTCTTCCCCAGATCCTCCAGACAAGAGCCAGACGGCCAACACCTTGATTTTGGGCTTGTCAGATTCTATGCCGAAAACCCCACAGAGCTCACACAGACTTCGGACCTACGGAAGTGTGAGCTAATAAATAGTTGTTACTTTAAGCAGCAAAAGTTTGTGGTAATATACTATGCAGCAAAAGAAAACTAATAGAGAATATATAGCTAAATAGTGGTATGACTTGTTTTAAAATCTTATTTTTTTAAAGTGGCTTAGAAAGTAAAATGCTTTCTCATGTGAATAATGTTTAACACGCATTTGCATAAAAGAAGAATGTTTTTTGTTATGTGGCCAGTGGTGTTTGTCTATAAAAATACTGCAAATCTGAGACATATCGGTTCTGTTTTGGGGGGGGAAAAAAGTCTACGGTCTATGGCAAAGTACTATTAAGTATGGTAAAGTATTATGCTATTATGCTAAAAGCAAAATAAACTAATGAGAATCCATAAGCCATATCCACTGTCATTTGTGTAAAATATTTAGTATCGTCTTTATCACATGTTATGAGAATAACTAATAATCTGGTCAAACTCCTGGTGTTAAATACCCCAAGGACCGAAGAACTTATGAAGGAAATGAATAATTTGTTACTGCTTTGGAAATGAAGGCTTTAGGCAAGCAGAGCTGAGTTTCCTGTTCTTAATAAATGTAGATAGATGTGTTTCATGATAATTTAATATGCCTGGAATTAACTCCCACTTTGCATCTGGCAAGTTTCTCCTTTTATATTTATTAGCTTTTTCCTCTAGACTCACTCATCTCCCAAAACCTCTCAGAACCACCAACACACCCTGAAGGAATCTGACCCAAAGACCAACTTCTGCATATAAATAGAATGTGAGAGCAGGATGGGGTCACTGATGGTCAGTACCCAACACCCAGTGTGCATATGAGGAAAGGGGGGCCCTTGTCCAAGTCACAGGAATCGAGTGGTGAGGCTGGAACTAAAACTTTATTTTTCATATGCTGAGGAGAACTATAAGTGAAGCGGCCTAGACTGGCTTTAGCCAGGTTTCACTTGGTTAACATGTGTGAGTTATTTCTGACAAAGTTACAATAAGCAGTTTTGAGTTTTGAGATCTGGGCCCCTAAGCAAGAATTACGAAAGGAACTCTCCACCCTGCCACTCTTTGTCAACTGTAAAATGAATGGATTTGCCGTGGTCGGCCATCCTTGAGGCTTGTTAGATAGTAGTTATGTGTATGGCTTAAAGTCACTGAAGAGTCCTGCAGCTGAGCTGGCCTATGAAAATAAGGTTGGCTTTGCTATAGAACAGGCAGAGAAGCACAGAGCCATGTGGGAAGACTCGGACCCGGGAGTGGAGCCAGGAGCCCTGGCCCTGCAATGACCCTCTGACTGACAGATAATACATATAAGATCCCTTAGCCAAAAAAGGACAGGAATAGCAGGTTTATTAATGGCTTGGCAAGTGCCCTGTAATCACGGTGTGGGGGTCTATAGTACAACTTAGAGTGCAGAAAGCTGCTTAGGACTGACGCACAAGTGGGGACCTTGACCTCTGTGCTGGAATCTGGGCCTTGGGATAATCACGAAGGTCAGGCAGACGAGGGGGTGCATGGAGATAGGTCAGCTCTGTGCCAGCTCACAACAACCCTATAAGGCCCATGGTGTTACCCCTTTTACAATCAAGGAAACTAGACTCCCAGCAGTGATCTCTCCAAGGTCACGCCCTAGACCTCCGTGGGCTTCAGTTTCCTCATCTGTGAAGTGAGAGGGAGGGACTAGGTCTGAGGTCCCTCTTGGGACTCACAGCAGGTGCATGGGAGACTCTTTGACCCCGAGGGAGGTAACAGAAGCAGCATCAGCAAACCTAATAAATAAGTGGTGGGATCTGGTGGGAGGCAGCCTTTGAAGAAGACACACGTTGCCCGGCGCAGGTGATTGGGGGGATGCTGACGTCAGTAGCAGACACTGGAACTAGAAAGAAGGGGCATGTTTAGGGGGAAATCTGCTGAGTTCAGATCTGAACACTTTGGCTTCGAGGTGCTGGCAGGACATGCAGATGTAGATGCACTCGTGGGAGATCCCAGTAACACACCTGGGATCACCCCTTCCTTTACGGGCACCTGTCCTTTCTCCATCTCTGTGTGCTGTTTGCATCCAGCCCGCCCTCCCTGCCTCCCCCCCTCTTTCTCTCTCCTAATCTTTTTCATCTTTTCTTTTTCTTTTTTCCCAACTGAGTTAAAACATGCAGAAGCCTTTTTGAACTGAAAAGCTATAAAAATATAAGAGACTATTCTTAATATTCTTTTTTTTCTGTAACAGTGATTCTCAACTGGGAGCAATTTTATCTCCCAGGGGACATTTGGCAATGGCTGAAGACATTTCTTTTTTGGTTGTCACAACCAGAAGGGGATGATACTGGCATCGTGGGTAGACGCCAAGAATGCCGCCATCCTACAGTGCACACAATGCTCCCCCCCCACCCCCCCAACAAAAGTCAATAGCTCCATGGTTGAGAAATCCCACTCTGTGCCTTAGGCCTGGCAGTGGCCGGAGCAGCACCACTGAGTTCTGCCAGTGGCTCTAGTTTAAGGCAGGGAGAATTGGCTTCAGTCAGAAGTCAGGCCATTATAGATGGAGTTTTTTAGGAAATCTGAAATTTTGCAGTGGATGGTTTTTCAAATGCAAAAATAATAACAAACATTCATTGAGCACTCACCATGTGCTAGGTATTTTTCTAAGTACTTTACATATATTAACAGTTATTCCTTCCCCAACTACCCTTTTAGTAGAAACTAACAAGTTCATGCAGCAAGGAGGTGGGCAAGCCAGGAAAAAAACCCAGGCTGCCTGGCTCCTAAGCCACACTCTTAAGCACTTCACCATATTGTGAAATATAGGAAAGATGAAATTCCTAAAATGTTTGGTCTCTTCCTTTAACACTTTCCCTAACAGAGGCCTGGATTATAAATCCCTATGCATACTTGTCCCATCAAGGCTTTCTTTTTTTTAATTCTCACCAGAGGATACTTCCCTCTACTGCCCCTCAGAGAGAGTGGAAGGGAGAGAGAGAGAAAGAGAGAGAGAGAGAGAGAGAGAGAGAGAGAGAGAGAGAGAAACATCAATGGAGAGAGACACATCAACCGGTTGCCTCTGGCACGTGCCCCGACTTGGGCTGGGGATTGAGCCTGCAACCGAGTCTCCCCTCCCCGCCCCAGCAGGGATTGAACCTGAGACCCTTCAGTCTGTAGGCTGAAGCCCTAACCACTGAGCAAAAATGGCCAGGGCGCTTTTTAAAAAAATATATGTTTTTATTGACTTTTAGAGAGAGAAAGAAACATCAATGGGTTGCATCCTGTACACCCCCCCCCCCCCACTGGGGATCAAGCCCACAACCCAGGCATGTGCCCTGACAGGGAATCAAACCGTCAACCTCTTGGTGCATGGGTCATTGCTCAACAATTGAGCCACACTGGCTGAGCAAGGCTTGCTGCTCTTAAGCTACTCTTAATTTTACAATGACTAAGTGGGCTACACTTTTTGGTCATACAACAGAGATTTTTCTCTTTGCAAAGTTAATTGCTAAAGGATCTAATTTGACCTCATTAGCAAAATAACTGCATTGTCCCTCAGTTTGCTCATCTGTGGAATGGAAGCATGGACCACTTCATAGGATTTTTTATGAGGGCTGAATGAAGTGTTAGTGCAACTCTTCAACATATGTGCTCTTCAACACGTCGTGCACAGACAGGAGCCAGTCTGCAATGGTGTGTTTCTGGTCCTTGGGGAGATAAGCACAACAATGAAGAATAAACTTTTGGAAACTTCTAGAGCAATTTGCAGAGTAATTTTATGTCTGTTAAATCTTATAGTAAAAAAAATAACTGAGTTTAACTTTTTCATTAAAATATTCATTTTGCATTAATTCATTTTTATTGAATTCTATGAAAGCAGTTGTCCATGAAAGATAGGAAATTTTAAAAACATACTGGTTTATCATCAGAGATAGTAGGGGAAGTGTGGAGTTAACATGTGCAAATACTTAAAACAGCACCTGGCACCACCTAAGTACTTAATAAATGTTAGTTAATAGTAATACTAGCATTATGTTCTAATAAAATGAGCTATCTATCCCAAATATATATGTTCCTGAGATTTATCTTCCATGTCATTTTAAATTCATCTTCAATTGTATTAAATCTCTTTCCTACAGTGTGAGCCATTAAGGGAAGTGCTACTATCCTCCTGACTCATTTATCACATATTATCAGACACTAAATATTTTAACAGCCAGTGTCTGCCATTGGTCCCAAGGGGAGTATAACCAGCAGTGTATAAAGCTATTCTGGTTGTTATTCTGCCACAAAAGGTGACATAGTCTTACACTGTGCCCCAGCTGCCAAGAGATCGGTCTCCCTGACTCATCACCAAGTAGGTGTCAAAGAAAGCCAGAGGCAGACAGTAAAGTGGCCAAAACAGATTTTATTCAGGACTGTTGCAGTAAGGGAAAAGAGAGCCCAGTATAGAACCAGGCTCTGTTCCAAATACAGTGGGGGCCAGCGGGAATTTATAGGAGCAGGGTGGGGGTCAGTGGATGAAAACTTACTAAGAGAAAGCGTCAGGGGGAAGGGAGATTTGTGCTGAAGTGACCTAACGAGAGTCTCGCAGGATACAGGGCGGGGTAATCAGACGTCGCTGAGGGGTGGAGGGAGGTGGGGAACCTGATCAGATCTCCAGGGTCAGGGGTTCTTGCTAGAACTGGATTTTACAAGGTTAGTGCAAAGATGAGCTGAGGGGGAAGGCCCAGCAGCCGGACTAAAGTTTGGTCAAGCAGAGAACCTTTGTCAGAGGGAGACGGCTTACTCCTCCGACACCCCGTGGCTTTGCAAGGTCACGGCAGGCAGGTCCTCACTCCAGCCAGCCTCATTTTTCTTCCAAATTAATACTGTCACTTAAGAATCTCTTGAGAGTTTCCTGATGCCCTTTAAGATAGTCAAGAGCACAATGAAGTACTGGAATCACAACACAAAGGGCTAGGATAATTTTCCTAAAGGCTGGCCGGGCTCTCCAGGCCAGGTACCAAACTGACACTCCTGGTGGAACAGTGTCCCACGGCCTGTCCCCACCGTGAATGGGACTCGGAGCCCCGGGGAGCCAGGCACAGGCCTCGCTCATTTCCTCCTTATTGAAGCTCCGAGGGAGGGCCTCTTACCCGCTTCATCATTCACATCATAATAAAATCTCTTTGCCCCAGAGGAACGCGACTAGATTTCTTTTGTTAAAATCTCATTAAAGCCTGCCTCAGCCTGTAATAATTTGTTAATAGATGGCAGTGTTATCTGGCTGCTGTTGGGCTTTCTTTTATTTCTTCTCAGGTCTCATAATTGTTGCCCTGTCTCCAAGGCATTTGATTGTCACTGAAGTGTAAAAGCTGCTCTAGCCCCTGCAGACCACTCGAGAACAACCCCATTACCTGTGAGAAAAGAGGTGTCTCATTCGTTTCCTTCCTTTATTGCCTTTATAAGGTTCTTCCTAGTCAGCTGAAAAATATGGCTCTTCTTATAAAGCCAGGCCAAATGCCCAGGTAGTTTCCCTGCCCGGTGGCTTGAGTTAAGACTATTTGCCAAGGTCCCTTTCAGTTGTGTCTACACAAAACCACCAAAGCAAATATTTAGGTGTTTTCTGAATGGCCATCCAGACAGCAGCAACTAAAGCGTTTCCAAAGGCATGTGACAGAGTCTGTCTGTGGCTGGGGAGCTCACTGTGGGAATCACAAGAGGTCACGGAGGTCGAAGTGACATAAATTGTAGCCTACAGAGGGGCAGGACCAAAAACTGATCTGTAGTACCCTGGGCTCGGGCTGAATTGTGGAAGATTCTGACGGCCTTAAGCCTGAAGAGGCAGGAAGTACTTGTGCCCAACACCAGATCCACCAGGCCATGCATTCCCTTTATGAAATATAAAGCAGGGTGAGGTGGGAGGAATGAGTTCTGTGTTTTCATTTGCATAGCTCCATCAGTTTCTGCCCCCGAAAAGGACAACCGAGTCACCCAATTATCCCATATTCTTTCTGACAGTTACGGGATAAAATCCTTCTGATGATTTGCTAGGGAACATGGAAGTCTATAAATATTACTACCACTACTAATAACATCAATTGCTAACATTTACCAAGCACTTGCTCTCTGCCAGACACTGTTCTAAAATCTAGGGTCTTTATTTGCATAATTCCTTTATGTTCACAACACCTTATGAGATGGGTATTATCTTGATTCCCATTTTAAAGATGAGGAAGCTAAGGGTTGAGTAATGAACATCAGAACTCGAGCCTTCTGACTCCAGAGTTTGCTTTGTTATCTATTTAAGCTCTTCACATTAGCTAAGCTAAAGTTTATTTCGACTTATACTAGAAAGAAAGGGTCAGTCCACCATCATTAAGCCAAACTACCATAATGGACCTTAGAATGGGAACGCAGTTGAATTTTCCAGAGCTACTGGTCAGCTACATCACAGCTATTGCTCTACCTTAAATCTAACTTCAGATCTACCTGCTGGAGAAGGAATTGACTTAGTAACATTGGGACCAGTGAGCGGCAGAAGGCACCCACTAAATAAGGCACGGAGGTATAAGGAAGGGTGACAGCCTGGAAGACGGCCAGGGCAGGTGGGATGAGGGAGGTGGGGGTCTTCACCAGAGACGAAGTTGGAAAGTTAGCAGAGACACTTTCGCAGGCCACCTCAAAGACCACCCGAAGAAGCTTGGGTTACATGCTGAGGGTTTTAATCAGGAGGGTAACAGCAACATATCTGCCTCCTGGGACCCATTCTATGGTAGCATCGCAAAAGATGGAGAGGGGACAACTCTTACTCTTGACGCAGTTCGAGGGAAAGACAGTGAGAGCTTGGGGCTGGGGGAAGTGGCAGAGAAGGGAGCAGTCAGGAACAGAGATGGTGAGAGGTATGAGGTTTTGTAGGTACATAAGGGGGCGTGGGGATGAAAGAGAAGTTGGCTGGGAAAGGTCCCAGGTTTGGGGCTTCAGGGAGTGGGGGGATGCTGAAGCCAGTAAAATGAACCAGGTGGAAGAGCAGCCTCCGAGGGAACTCTCACTGGGTTGGGTTTGGACATGCTGACGTGGTCCTGGATGGAGACTATCTATGGTGCAGTGGGATGGGGGGGATTCATGCTCAGAGAAAGAGCTGAGGCCAGAGAGAGATACTTGGAAGGTTTCAGCCTAAAGAATAGCAGATAAAGTGGGATCATGTGATTGTCCAGGTCTAAGAAGAAAAGGCGGCTAAGAACTGAACAGGAGCGGGCGACCGCAGTGTGGGACAGTGCCCAGGGGGACTGAGGACAATTCTGGAAGCCTTGTGTCCATCTCATGTTTGTGACATCTTTGCATCCCATCAACTGCTTGAAAACACTAAAGGCGCTTGTATTTGCCTTTGAGGATAGCAAGGAAGAGTGTAGCTGATGAGCTAATAATCTACTAAGAAGTCAGTCTTGAGAAGAAAAGTCTGAGAAGAGGAGGTATGAGGGACGTCTGGGAAGAGTAAATAAAGCAAGCTGGTCCCCGGAGGGGCATCTGGGAAATGATGGCAGGGGAACCGAGGCCTCTGGGGCTGGCCTGAGAGAAGTGCTTGCTGGCAGGAGAGCCCTGTACAGGGTCACTGCCCTGGTGGTCTGAGCTGAAGAAATTGCCTTCTTGTCTTCCAGGGCACAAGGATAAAGTCACCAGATCATGAAAAACTGACTGCTACAAATGCCTAGTTGGTGCCAAGGGGACTTCCTTCTCTGGTAGACGTGGCTGGATAGACCCATGGAGGGACAGGGAACCATTCAACACCCCCTTCCCCAGGACTGTCTATGTTGGGGAAAAAGGGGTGGGTTTATCTCACCTCAGAACCTTCACCTTCATGTCTGCTTTTTCCTTGCCAACTGGAAGACGCCTTTAAGCCTGTCACTCTAGCTCTGCAGAGATCAGATGTTTAGGCCGCATGAGATGTACCTTACAAAGTGTCCTAGGTGTGTAAGCTCCCTAACAACAAAGACTGGGACTTCTGTTTATTACATTTCCCTTTGCAAGACTATGAAATAGGCAAAATTGGTCTTCGAATTCAGTTTTTCTTGCTGGAACCACTACTCATCCCCTCTACATTCCTGTCCTCCAGATCCCAGAGCTTTCCAGTAAAATTCATTCACAAGAAAGGGCTTCATCATTCATGCTAAGATGCTTTGCAAGGCCACCGCAGGCAGCTGTGCAGGCTGGCACTGTGCAGTTCTAGGAGGTTTGGTGTGTGACACTTCCTACTGGGAGTTTTCACTGGACAAAGGCAAATCTCAAACCGAGAGATGAACTGAAATGGTGGGAATCTAGTCCTCAGTTGTTTGGATGAGAGGTTTCTGAGTAGGACTAAAAGGATCCCCCCTCCATCCCTGAAATCGTGTTAACAGCTACATCTCCTGAGGACTTAGAAGGCTGTTCTTGCTCCCAGTGTGACCTCATAGGCAACTAAAGTCACTTCCATGTTGTCATTTTAAAAAGCCAATTGACATGATGTTGAAAGAGGGCAGGTGCCCGCCGTTGCCCTGGGTGGTCGTCTCTGCAGACCTACAACCTTTCTCTTCCACTAAGGTCATCTTTCCCAGAGAGGCTTGATATAAGGCAGAGCCATTTGTGCTCATTGAGCCGGTGGGATTCTTCTACTTCGTGAGTTAATGCTTCTGGTGAAATAAATCCAGCTCTTTGGAATATAAATCCTTAGCTCGAGGTTGCTTCAGTGGAAATTTTTAACGAGCGGTTCCCCCAGCTACAGAGTCAGGCAAATGTGATTCTCCTAATGTGTGTGTTCCCACAGAAGCTAATAAAGGGACATCGCTCTGGTATGGACACATCCCACTGCTCAGCGTGATGCTAACATCGCCGGCCAGAACCCCACTTGCCGCACCGGCAGGCAGCTGAATTATCACGTCCAGCTGCATGAACGACCCCAGGCAGGTTCCTGTTGACGCCGGGGGAACGCCTGTCTCTGGGGGACAGTGGGGCAGAGGCGCCAGTGTTGCCGGGGCCCCTCCGCTGCCCCCGAGCTGTCCCACTAATCAGAAGTCGCCACTTGCTGCCGAGAAGGCGATGTAGGGCAGGCGCGTGACATTTTCGTTATTTTTGAGACAGAGAAGAAAAGGACACCAGGAGGGAAGGAACCTCCAGGTTTAGGTTGGAGAGGGGAGGCTGACACAGCAGCAGAGGAAAGACTGTGCGTGAACCGCTCCTGCCGTCACTCAGCGAGCGAAAAGTAGGTCATCACTATGCAGCCAGTTGCGCGGGCAGGGCTGGCATCTCAGGCCGAAGGGGCTCACTGAAAGGCATGGGTCCCCTCCCCACCTTGGTGCCGAATCGTCCCCACACCCATGCCAGCCCGGGTTGGGAGGACTTCTCTGAAAGGAGACAGCGTAGTCACCTCCTCCTTCCTGCCGAGTGGACACAACCCCATAGAACGAATTTGGGAAGGTTCCTGAATTCAAGGAGTGACAACCCTTGAGAAAGACGGCACCTGTCATTGTCTAGGAGAGCTCAATGCTCAGTGGAGCCCCCGGTGAAAGGCCTTGCCCTGCGGAGCAGGGAGTGACCCTACAGGCCACCAGGCAGTCCCCTGGCAATCCCTTCTTGGCCTGGAGCTACTTCCATTTTCCTGACAATTCTCAGACTGGCCAGAAGACAGGTTATATCATCCCACGAGCCCACACATCCCCACATCTGCTCTACTTTCCATTGTATTCAAAAGAGTTCATTGCTGGAGCGTTCATTCTTTCAAAGCGTTAGCGTTTCAGCTGGCTCTGTTCCCCATTGTTTCTCAGCAAAGTTATTTTCTCCCTCAGCTGTCCCTGGCTCCAGGCAAATAGTCTGCTCTTTATTGAAAAACCTCCTCAATGCAGCTCTTTCTAAACCAAACCCTTCAACCTCATGTAATTTCCCTCTCATTTGTCCCCCTATATCAATTTGTATCCTACTTCATTCATTCATTCAACAAGTACCTATTGAGTACCTACGGTATGTAGACCAGGCACTGTTCTGGGCAGTGAGGACACAGTTATGAACAAGACGGATAATGTCCTGATCTCCTGGAGCTTACAGTCTAGTGGGGGAAGATTTTCAGTAAACAAGTTCTACCTATTGTCGCTGAGAATAGAGTCACAGGTTTTTATGGCTGAATAAATAAAATTATAAGCTCTTTAAATTCTCTGATTCAAGCGTGGTTCAAATTATAACCGTGGGTCACAGAGATGTCTGACAAGCCTTAGGTGAATAGAATCTCTTTCTCCATGAACAGTGCCCTTTTGCAGCTCAAAGTGCTTTCCTGAGGGTGCCAACCTCCAAAATTGTTTTATGGTACCATTTTCTCCACTCCTCCTTCTCCAACCAGAATCTTGGTTCTGACAGGGCAGCTGCGTAACTAGGTATGGGAGAGAGAGCAAGCTTGGTATGAATTAATTCATACTAGCGTGTGAATGACTGATTCACACATAACCCTCAAGGAGTTTCAGTCTTGTAAGAAAACCTTTACTAACCCTAAATGCGATCTAGGTTTTTCAGTCTTCAACATAAACTGGAAAAAAGAAGGTAATACAGGAAAAGTTTCTAAGAGGTTGTAAGCTGTGGGCTCCTTGAGGGCAGAGAGCATCTCATTTTTGGGTACTCGGTTATCTAGCCCAATTGATTAGGTACCTAATCAATATGTGTTGAGTTGAGAGGAAGAAAGAGAGGTAACAAGAGAAGGGAGGGAGAGGAAAGGAGACCAGGGGAGAGAAAATACAAGAAGGAAATAGGAAGGAAACGGGGGAGGAAAGGAGAGGAAAGCACAATGAAAGTGGGAGAGAACTGAACACACCCCAAATTATGGTATAGTTTCTGATTTCCTTTGCAGTCAAGGCCCTCAGAGGAACTGTGGCTCAGAGGGATTTATTCCAATAGAAAGACGGGGGAAACGCTGCTGCTTTAAAGTGCCAGCAAGAGAATGGAGCCAGCAGATGCCGAGCCCTAAGGGAAGGTATTGATCAAAGCCATACATTTCCATTCCCAGCGCCACAGAAATGCCTCATGACAGATGACTGGCCACTATCAATTAGCCTCCCCAAGGGACCCCTGTACCCAGAAGAATGGGTCCAAGATATCAAACGATCACAGGAGCTCAGGGACTAACTCTGTTAGGGTTATAAAAACTGATCTCTGTAGACTCAATATAATTAGAGAGTCTGCACTCATCTGTAGAAGGCCGCAGTGGAATTTTCCACTGCAGCCAAACGACAACGGAAACTTGAGAGAGAAGCGGAGGTCAGAGGCAGGGAGCCAGGACCACCAATTTTCTTTCGGGTCTCAGGAAATAAGAGAAGAAATCTTTTTTAGATGCTAAAGAAGAAAAGCAAAGCAGCAGATTCTGGCTACAGGGAAGCAGAGACCAAATGTTCCGGGAATTCAGAGAGAGATGGGCTCAGGGGCCCTGAACAACGGAATCGTTGAGCAAGATGGGCCCAGGAACCAAAGGGAACTGGCATTCATTCTTGCCAAGATATACACCAGGAGGGGAGCTCTTTATATTCTGGGATTAGCCTGCTTTAGACAAGCGTAGCAGGAAGAGTTCCGCTCCGTTCACAGCCAGTAAGACTGTGCATTTAAATGCCTGCTTCCATTCGTACCAACAGTGAGACCATGGTGCCTGGGTGTAGTGCCACAGGGAGTCTTGACCCCTACCACTCACTGGTTTTATGACTTTGGTCAGGCCGCTTAATTTCTCTAATCCTTCATTTCCTTACCTGTAAAGTGGAAAAAACTTGCCCTCTGTTCTCTGTGCCATTTAATAAGCGTTTTTCTATCGCAAGACACTCCGCACTCTATTAACACAATCTCCTTTACTCTTCACTGCCCCCCCGCCTGGGTAGTGTTATTGCCTTTGGACAGGTGAGAAAAACCAAGCTCTGAGGGACGGCCACAATTTGTCCAAGGCCACCCAGCCGGGAAGTGCTGGGCTGGAACCGACATTTGGTCTAACTTCAGAGTCTCACACCGGGTGGCCTCGCCCCTCCAGCTGTCCTACAACCACGTTGCTGAAGGAAGATGGAGATTTTCTGGATGCTTCTGTTCAAATACAGCTGAAGGAACTTGCTCTGCCTCCCATCCTGAAACCGTTGTAATTAACCTAATTATTAATAACAGGACGGAGCAAAGGGAGAAGCCAGCCATTGTAGGCACGTCATGTGGAAGCTACAACTGTACGCCCCCGAGGGGCCCCTCAAAGGGGAGATAGACGCATGCCCAGCAAAGTTGGGGTGACAGAGAAGGTGCTTGCTGTCAGTCACACTGGAGAACAAAGGTCATTGGCCAGAATGGGTGTGGCCACTGCAAAGGCACAACATTTGGGATAGTTAATCCCCTGAACAAAGGCGTTTGCTCTCTCCTGCTCTTGTGCTCTTACTGCTCTTGGGACCCTTGAGACTTATGCGACTCTGGGTTTGAGGGGTTCTCCTGCCTTCGCCCACACACGATGGACTAATAGATTGCAACTAGCCTGATGCTGTACTGGACCCAGCTGGAAACTTTGGACACTGGCTTCGCTTCTAACTTTAATGAAATCCCAGCTACACTTCTTCTGTGACTGGACAAAGGGATATGGGACTTTGGAAACCCAGGGATGCAATTCCGTGGAAATAAAGCTTTCTACTGCATCTCGTCCTGTGGGGGCCTCTGGAAATGCTTGCTCTAGTGGTTCCCCGACAACCCCACTTCCACCGAGAACAATCCCAGCGAGATCTACAAAAAAGAAGCCCTCCCCTGCTCATTTTTCAGTTAACCAAAGGCACAGGGGCTTTTTCTGGTTTTGGTTTTATCTCAGTGGCATAGCAATATCCTAAACCTACAGATTGGGAAACACAAAGCTCAGCCCCTAGGTCTCCAGTGAACAGAATTATTACAAGGAACTGCCATTTGCCAGCTTTCCCCGGGACCTTCAACAGGGCGAGGGCATTGTCAAAACACGGTCCCTGTTTCTGTAAACCCTCAGCGGCTGCAACCTTGGCATCCAAACTTTCCAGCTTATTAGAACAATAAATTATCCAACAGGAGAACTGCGGAGTGCGTTCAGATGGAAAACGGTCTCTTTTTTATGAAGTGATTTAATTAGGGACCATTTTCCCATCGGCTCCGTTGTCAGAGCTCGGCCGGGGCAGCCGCTGCGAGGGGCATTTGGCCCCTGCCTTCCCGGCTCCCTCTCCTGGGCTGCGGCCCCTCGAAGTAAAAGGAGGCTGAAGCCACCCTAGGGAAGAACTTTTCAGGCCTGCAGGCCCTTCTGTAAGTTCTGCTGAGTCCACCGCCTCAGGCCGGCTCCAATTTGTAGCCCGATTCTCCAGCCCACGGACTTTTAAAGCCTCTTCTACTTCTCCCTTCTGCCCCTCGCCCTGGCCATGACCTCCTGCAGGCCCGGTGGCTGCAAAAACAAAACGAATTTCAAAGGGATCGTTGCTGGAAGTAACTGAAGGGTGTTTGGGGCCAAAGGTTCGAGTGAGGTTGAACCCAATTGGGTTTCTGCTGTTCAGATCCTGAGGAGCTTCTAAAACTGCACTGGAAATCTGACTCTTTGAAAAGTCTGTGCTCCCTTCTGGACCAGCTGGCTTTGGACATTTCTGTTGCATTTCAGTCATGTTTTCAGCACCCGAGCACACAGAGTCCTGATGAGTAGAGATGACACGTGATTTTGCATCACACAGGGGAGCCTCCAGCCCCTAGAATCGGGGCTAAGCAGGGCGAGGGCCTTCTAGACACCAATGAGAATTTTTTTCCTTTTAATGCAATTTTCCTAGAAGGAAGGGCATCAGGATGAGAGTTAGGATTAGTGGCTGAATGTACTGTGAAAAAATGTCCTTCGGTGGTGAGAGGGTCAGAGCTCAGTAAGTTTAGTCTGGAAAGAATTCATGGAGAAAGGGAGTTTCCAACATGGTTTGAAAATATTTGACAGATCTGTGTCTCCCTTTATGCATATTTAAACTCTTTTGTCCAAGAAAGCCAAATAATCACACATCCTTTCTTCTCACTTATGGAAAGTGGCAGAGAAATGCGATCCTTCAGAGGGGCACCGATTTTCCACGCTGCTGTGAGAAAGCGCTCCTTTCGCTTGGGGCACGGTCAGGCCGGCATGTGAGTGATCCCGTCCCCTAGAGTTTATCAAAAACTGAGCTCAGCCGAGACCTCTCAGCGGGCTGTGAAGTCAGCTGAGTGGGTCATGACCCTCACTTTTAAAAGGAAATAATCGAATAGTAAAGAAGAGAAAACACGAGCTTGTGAGTGTGAGTGCGCTCTTGCACGCACAGGGTCACGGTGTAAAACGCAGTTCTTACTGCGGCTCACCGGGCTCTAAATTTGGCTTTAGAAGACCAAGGTTCTAAATTTGGTCCTTCTGTTGACTATGTGACCTTAAGTAGGTGCTTAATGTCCCTTTGTTAAACTTTCCTTTCTTTCAGCATGTGTAACGAAGGGCTCTGGTAAAATTCTAAGCTTCTGTGATTCCATAAAATAGGAAAAATATACATTTATTCCTGCAATAATGTACTATACCCCAAAGTCAACTAGAAATGGATTGAAGGTTTTTAAACAATTTTTAAAATTTTAATGACCTTTTTAGAGAAAGAAAGAAAGAAAGAAAGAAAGAGAGAGAGAGAGAGAGAGAGAGAGAAAGAAAGAAAGAAAGAAAGAAAGAAAGAAAGAAAGAAAGAAAGAAAGAAAGAAAGAAAGAAAGAAAGAGAAGAGGGAAACATCGATTTGTTGTTCCACTTATTTGTGCATTCATTGGTTGATACTTGCATGCGCCCTGACCAGGGACAGAACCTGCAACCTTGGTGTATCAGGACGACACTCTAACCGAGCTACCCTGCCAGGGCTGGACTGAGGAATTTTTGAAGTGACTGCATAACTGCTCCTCCAGTGACACCCAAGAATTGACCAAGATAAGCCTTTGGGCCATCCAGCCACGCTGTCAAAGGAACTTTAAGTTTGTTGCAGGTTTTACGGATATATTGAGCCATGATGACATTTTAGAAATGAAAATGCCAAAGACCAAAATTCTTAGCACAATAACAACTGGCTTGTGGTCTAACCATCTTCTCTACCGATATCTCATCTCCCTTGAAAAAGAAATACAAAGCTGTGTGGAGCTAGGGATCGTGCCTTGTGAATGTTGAAAAGCAGCTGACCCCAATGCTTCCCATCCACATGGACTGTCAGGAGCCACATCGCAGAACCCGGAGTTCTTGTCACATGTTCTGCTCTATGAGCTGCTCCTTTCTTTGTGATTGAAAAAGGTCTGATTTTTTTACCTCGCTGGCCCCATCAGGCTTGAAGGGCAGTCTGTCTTGGCCTTGCTCTCCGGACCAGTCCCAGTCCCAGTCCCAGTCCCAGTCCCAGTCCCAGTCCCAGTCTGCGTCAGGACTTCTCGGAGAAGTCAGGACCACCAATTCCCACAGGAATACACGTCAGAGGACCAGCCCAATTTTCAGGATATCCTGTACATATTATGCTGCAATGCCCTTGAACCTGGACCCCACTAGCATCTGAAATTGGGATGGAATGGAACTTGACTTAAGTTTTGATCACCGATTCTAGCACAACTATAATCAACAATTGTAATGTTTTGAAGTGATGTAATTACTTGTATGTCTCCTGCGTTACATCGTGAATAGACTGAGGTGTGTAATTTAATCACGTATATTGTTAGATTCCCCCACAGCGAGAGCATCGCCTGGCACGTTGAGGCTCTTGATAAATTATGCTAAAATTCAATTTATTACTGGAGAAGAGAAAAGAAAAGGTGTTATCTTAAAAAAAAAGTAAACTGTTGGTGTTATTATATTTGGGATCTTACATTTAAATGTGTTACATGTGGGGTATCAATGTAATTCACTTCTAACGTAAAGGAGTTGTTGACTCTTAAAGGGACTATGGAGGTCACCTCGACCTGGGGTTGACAAACTATGGCTTATGGGTCGGTACCTCCTGTTTCTGTAAAGCAAGTTTTATTGGAACACGGGCACATTTTTCCCACAGTTGCTTTCTTGCTACAACTGCAGAGTTCAGTAGTTGTGACAGAGACCGTGTAACCCACAAAGCCTAACTTATTTACCATCTGGCCCCTTACATGAAATATGTGCTGAGCCCTGATCTAGATACCACTCTGGGTTTATATGTAAGGAAAGCAAGGCCAGGCAGAAGAAATGACTTGTCCCGATTCATTAACAGCACAGCTGAGATGATGCTCGAGGTCTCATAGTCCGGTTTCTCTTTTTGAATATTTATCTTTCTTCACCTGAAAAGCAAAAGCTCAGTCTGAAGATCTGATTCAGAACAGTCACGAAACTGTCCCTTGTGTCCTTCTGCTTTTCCAAGGCAGTATCCGTGAGCCTCTCAGAGCTGCTGGGCGATGTCCTGCTTTCCCATGCATGCCCATTCGCAGGAGTGACAGGGTCTCAACCGGAGCCTAGACTTGGCTCACCTTGGGTTCAGACGTCCTTGGGCACATTTGGAGAATCCCAGCATGGGCCTCAGGGAAGAGTTCATCTTAAGCAGCAAAGGGTAGAGTTGCACAAATCTGGGTCCATGCGAGGGGGGCAGAGAAATGCAGATGGTTCTCCCTCTGGGCACGAAGAACACCTGCCTGAGTCCTAGGGAGAGGGGCTGCAATAGGAAAGAATTAAGGCTAAGTGAGTTGTTCCATAGAAGCTGGCAGGGGCGTGGAGGGCATCAGACAGTACAGGTGGCCCTGGGGCCGGTGGCTTTGGCACATGAGTGGTGTCGTGTGGTTGGCCCCAGGTGGTTTCACTGGTGTACATGATCTCTGCAGCAGGACTCAGCCCAGCAAGCCAAGGCACAGGAATAGCAAGGGATGCTAGTCGTAACCCAGAGGACTCTTTTATGTGCGCGTGTGAAGTGCTCCTTGGGGTCCCCTAGGACCAGCACGGGGAACTATGGGGAGGCTGGAGGGTTCATAGTAGCAAATGGGGCTGCTAGTTTTAAATCTCTGGCTGGTAGAGCAGGTAGCAATAACAGTGACGATGCTAACCCTCTCGCCCGCCTTGCCAGTGTCAGCCTGCCACAGAGGCGCCCTTCCCAAGCCGTACACCCGGAGGTGGACAGCGAAGGCCCCGAAGCCCCAAGGCTGAGTTTATTAACCCTGGCTCAGTAGGGCAGGGCTGTGCTCCGAGCCATTCAGCCGCTGGCCTGGAAGGACCGTCATTGCAGCTGATGGCACTGGCACAGCCAACCTTACCATGAGTGGGATCCAGAGAAACGGCTTGCGGCCTGTGGGGGGAAAAGCAAAAAAGAGCAAACGCGTTTTTAACAACTGCGATTCCCATTCGTAACGGGAAACACCGGCTTGTAAACCTAGGGCTTAAAATAAGTCAGACAGAGAGAGGTCAGTCTGTGGGTGGTTATTTCCAGGGGACATGGAGGGAGGTGTGGAAATGGCAAAAGGGTGGGCTTTCTAACACGCCCACCTAAGGATCTCACGATGCTCCAGGAGGTGACTTAGTTGGGCTTACTAATCGCCAACGGTTAGGGCCAGACCCTGTAAAGTTAGGCGTTAACTTAAGAAGATAGCTAAGTTGCAAATGACCTTTATTCAGTAGGAATGCAAACAAATTCTGGCAAATAGAAAACGTAACCCCAAAGTCTGGCCTTATCGCCGCCGTGTAGGATGTTAACCACTTTTATCTAATTCTGCAAACCTCCTTCCACACCCTTTCTTTTAACGCTCACATAAAAGCCTCTTGTGTTTGCCTTTGATCTGGATTTGGATTTGTGTCCTACTGGTTCCCTCACTAATGAGTTAGATAAATCTTCGACTGTAGGACTATATGAGCATCGTGTTTTCAACATTTTATAGGAACTCCCTCCTCCAAAATTCACCCTGGGCTTCCCTGTTTATAATCATCCATCTTCTTCTCTGGGCGTCATCACAAACTGGATTCATCTGGCTTCCATTTCTCAGTGGGCAGGTTAGAAAAGTCTCTTTGTTTTAAAAAGGAAAGTTCTTTCCATTTCTACTTTGAAGCTGGTTCACTTTGGAGATTTTGGGTCCAGTGTTGTACTGGTCACTCCATGAATTACAGTTAAAAAGGTCATAGCTCTGTCCTTTCGTGTCTCGCGGGCCAAATGGGGAGACAAGCCAGTGCCTGTTTTAGTGATAGTCACCTGCGTCCAGGCCCTGCTGCTCAGACCTGTTAGCTACCTTGAGCTCTGAGGCTAATCTCATTTTATTCTAGGATCCGGCGGGGGAGGAAAGGATAGCAGGAAAGATGACTGGAGCTGGGACAAGTTTCTGCCTCTCTTGGCTCTCACCCAAGCTAATCGGCCTGGGAGACAGATTTCCCCGCCAGCCAGCATCTTGTTCAGCATCTCTGTTCATCGCGCTTCTGGCGCTGCTTTCTCGGAACACCGTCCATCACCCCCAAACCATCGCCCGTCCTCTTGATAAATCGGCAGACAGATGCCTGGGATGCACATGGAGATGCAGGAGATGCGCCTGATCCCCGGGGGCAGCCCTCCACCCTTCTTGTTACCTTGGCTTCTCGCATCAGAGAGAAGCATCGGGCAGTCTGGGGGTGAACCAGGAGGGGTGCATGTGTGCGTGCTTATGCGTGTGCGTGTGCGTGTGCGTGTGCGTGTGTGTGTGTGTGTAGGGCTGGGGTGAGAGCTGTTGGAGTAAAATGAAGATTCCTGCGATGAGTTTGAGGGAAGAAAGCTTCTAAAGGGGGCGTCCTCTAATCCCCCTGAATCCTTACAGGCCCATCTTTGAGAAACATTCTGGAGGCTGATGCTGACTTTACAGTCTCTTCAAGGTCAGGGACAAAGGCCCGCGTGGTCAGTGTTAACACAAAGGCAGGAGGAGGAAAGAGCGGCGTTGGCACCACATGGGCATTCGGATGAGAGGCTAAGAGTTGGCCGAGGGTAGAGCGGGGAGGAAGTGGCGACAAATCTGTCCACACTTCTGTTAAACTATTTTCTAAACGGACCCAGCTGGGGCCTCCCGGTCCCTTCAGATCCAGATAAGGTTTGTTTGAAGTATCCGGATTATTCAAAAGCTAGAGCCCTCTTGCAAATTTCTGTGAATTATTAAGGGGGCTGTATGATCTTGCTCAGCTCCGGCTCCAGCTTTCTGCCCCTGCCGAGTGCTTGTTCCCTGCCCTATATCTTACGGCGGTTCCTTTCTTTCTGCCCTGGCTTTAACTCAGAGATGAAAGGACTTGGCCCCCTTTCCACAAAATAACCATTCGCACATGGAGAGAAGGAAATGGATATGAAGCAGCATAAACTATTTAAAACTGAGTAGTAGATATTCCTCTCCTTAAAGGTCCTCTGCCCACTCTGCCTGTTGCCCCCGATCCTCCTGTGCCTTATGCCAGGGCAGCGCGGGGCCTACGTGGGGGGTGAGAGCCCACTGAGAACAGTTCATCTCCTGGTCTGACCCTCATGGGCTGCACACAGTAGGTAAGTCGCTTCACCTCTCGGTGCCTCATTATTCTCATCTGGAAAATGGAGAGAATAACCCGCCTACCGCATAGAATATTCCAGAGCAAAAGGAAGATACATATGCCAATAAAAAACAGTGAAAGGTGTTCAACATCACTAGTCATCAAGGAAATGCAAGTCAAAACCACCATGAGATACCACTCCACACCTACTAGGACGGCTAGAGTAAAA
This sequence comes from Miniopterus schreibersii, assembly GCF_964146895.1. Taxonomy (NCBI): domain Eukaryota; kingdom Metazoa; phylum Chordata; class Mammalia; order Chiroptera; family Miniopteridae; genus Miniopterus; species Miniopterus schreibersii. The sequence goes on from NC_138119.1 coordinate 27,502,620, forward strand.
AATTCAGACAATAACACGTGTTGGTGAGGAGGTGGGGGAATCAGAGCCCTCAGGTTACGCTGAATCAGACACGTGAAAATAAACAGAGCTGCCACAGCTCTGCAATTCCACTCCTAGGTATATGCCCAAGAGAACTAAAAGCAAACGTGTCCGTCCACACATAAGCTCGCGCCTGAATGTTTATGGCAGCACTATTCATAATAGCCAAAAGGTGGAAACAATCCAAACGCCTATCAAATGATGAGTAGATATTCGGCCACAAAAGGAATGAAGTGCTGAGATGCTATCATGTGGAGGAATCTCGAAAATATTATGCTACGTGAAAGAAGCCAGTCACAAAAGACCCCATTCCAAGTGATTTTTTTCATACGAAAAGCCCAGATCAGGGAAATCGACAGAAGGCAGATTAGTGATCGCTTAGTGATCGGGTGGGGTGTGGTAGCTAAAGGCATGGATAGCTAGAGGGTATGGGGCTCCTTTCTGAAATGGAAATGTTCTGTAATTGAGTGCTGATGTTTGCATATATCTACGAATATCCTTAAAACAACTGAATTGTGTACTTTAAATGGGTGAATTGTATGGTATATAAATTATAGCTCAATAAAACTGTGCTTTTTTAAAAATAGAACATGTATATTTGTATTTATAACAGTGCTTAGCACTTAGGAAAGTTTGGGATCCTGAGAGGAAATTGATGGCACCTCTACATGAGTAGTTAAGAAGAGATTAATGAAAGGTCTGCTCACAAGGGTCAGGGGTGGGTGAGAGGAAACTAACACAGGGAAATGCCCCATGGGAAGGGGGTCCAGAGAGAGGGTGTGGTAGAAAAGGGTTCCCACTGCCCCCCCAGCCCTGCAGAGAGAGCCTGCAGGATGAACGCCTCCTCCCGTCTCCTCCCATCCCCGGTTGTCAGACCCCACAGGAAAGCCTGGGGCCCACTGAGGAGCCCACTGATGTGGCCACACAAGGTAGCCTCCTGGGGCAGAGACAATTGTTATTAGGGCATTTATTATTACGTGGACCAACCTGGCCTTCCCCCTTGCTTTATCCCCTCCTAAAAACCCCACCCTATGGCCAATCTTCCAGAGCCCCACTTTCCCCACAACATGGTCTAATAAGGTATTTTCTTAAATAACATTTTCTTCCTAAGAGGTTTGGGTACTTTTCTGCAGCAAAATGCTTGCAACTTTTTGCAAAGATGCCCTGCAAACTTTCTCTTAAGTGTAGTCAGGGAACAAAAGCTAAAACTTCCAAAGGCTTCTCCCAGGTTGCTCAGAGTGGCAATGGGAGGGTGCGGGCGACCGGGCTGAGCTGTGCGCCCGGCCTCGCCTGCAGCCTGGGTGTAGAAAGGAACAAAAAAGACAGATCTGCAACTTCCCCTCTAGCAACCACACCTCCAGAGCTGTGTCTGTTCCTCCCAGGTGGCATTTCCTCCTGGAGATGCGCTTTCCTCCGGATAGACCGCTGAAGCCGTACTCAGGTCAAGGCCTGCGCAGAAAAGGCCTATGGCTGCCTGGTATGAGCTGAATAATGTCCCTCGCCTGCAAGTTGAAGTCCTAACGGCCTGTACTTTAGAATATAATTAATTGGGAGATAGTCCTTAAAGAGGTAATTGAAGTAAAATGAGGTCCTTCGGGTGGGCCCTAGTCCAGTATGACTTAGGTCCTGATAAGAAGACAAGACCAGGACGGAGACACAGACCGAAGATGCCCATCTACAGGCCAAAGAGAGAGAACTCTGGAGACACTAACCCTGCTGACCCCTTGATCTTGGACTTGCAGCTTCCAGAACTGAAAATAAATTTGTTGTCTAAGTAACCTAGTCCGTGATACTTTGTTATGGGCAGCCCTGGGCAAACTAGCCCACTACCCATCCTGGAATGCCTGCTGCCCCCCTTTCTCCTTTAACTCGAACCTAATTCTCCCCCCACCCCGTTCTCTTTAGAAAGCTGGGACTAGGGCTGCTGGAGTCCCACTTGGGGTTTTGCTTCCCGGCTCTGCCCTATAGTTTACTCACAGGAAGAGGAGATGGGGTGCTGTCCTAATACTTTGATGCAAGTATACACTCTGCTCCATAAAATTTTGGAGTATGAGCAATATCATATTTCATTTTATTTCTTTAAAACAAACGTAATCTGCCCTGACCTTCATCCTTCCTGATTGACTAGAAACTCAGTCTAAGTCACAGCTGGGGCTCCCCCTTCCAGATCTGTGCAAAGGTCCCGGGGATCTTAGAGAGTCTACAGCACTTAGGGACGCCTCTGGTCCGGGCTCCCGTCACTCTGGTCTCTGCGGCCCTGCTCCTCGTTGGGGCCTGTGTGGACTCTGAAAGGGAGCAGATGTGCTGCTTGTGTTGCTTTGCTTGGGCGCGGACAGGTGTGCGTGTTGGGTGGAGCGGGGTTTGCAATACCCCTCCAGTCGGAAGAAGCCCCCAGAGCGCTTTCTTCTCTGGCTGCTTCTGCATGTTCCCCTCCAAACCTGGTCTCAATGTCCTCCGCCCCCGGGACAAGCCAACAGGGTTCTCCTGGCCTGGGAAATGCTGCTTCAGTCCTCCCAGCAGAGATCCCAAGGCCAGGAAACACAAGGGACTGGTTAGCTTTCCGGTGGGAATTTGCAGGAGCATCTATAGCAATCGAAACAGAGCAAAGATGGGTTTCTCCGTGGGCCAGCCTGCTTTGTCTCAAGGGAGCGTGAGGAAGCTGTCCCTCTCGTCACCCTCGGAGCCAGGCTCCCGTCCCGGTGCAGCTGGAATTCTGTGAGGGCAGGAGCAAGAACAGAACTCAGCCGGCATCTCCCCTGAGTTCAGATTCCTGTGGCGAACCCCAGGAATGGTGGTTGCCGAGTGAAATTCGTTTCTGAGCCCAAGAGCCTCAAGCTGCTTCTTCAGCCAGGGCAGCTAAGTCGGAGCAGCTAGGCTGCGCCTTCGCCTCCGGTGTATCAGACGGAACAAACTCGGAGGATGGCCCTGCCCACCCGCGGGCCTGGCAAGGCCTTGGTGGCAGGTGTTGCGCATCCGTTCCTCTTCCTGTCAACACCTCCTCACCCCATGTGGCTGGAGATAGAAAGGAAAAAAATGTCAAAAGCTCCAATTCCGGGGTGCAGGGTGACTACTTTCTGGGAAGGGATCAGGACCTGGGAGAAGCTGCACTCACACTCCGAGGACCTAATCAAAGAGGTGCCCCTGACCCTGTGGTGCTGGAGCAGCGGTGGGCAGGGGGCTGAGGGCTCGCCGGAGCCGTGAGGGCCAGGTGGACTTGAGGGCCACGGTGCCTCGATGCGCAATGCCTGCACTCCAGAGGCTCCTAGAAATCCAGCCCCCCACAGGAGGCCTTGGGCTTTTTAAGAAAAAGAAAACCACTATCCCACCTGCTAGAAAACGTAGGCTTTCCCCTTCTATCAGCCTTCAGCCCCGCCTCTAACACGCACACTCACACAGTGTGGTTTCATTTTGTCATTTGTTTGGAAATTTGTCCCTTTGGCCCCTGTAGAGGTTCCAGGACACCTATCCCTTCTCCTCCCCCCCCCCCAACTGCACCCCTGCACCCTGTCCATTCCATGCCCACCCCGAGGATTTGCCTCTTGCGAACCAGCACATCAGGTAGCTGCTCAAGGTGATAGTATCAGTTTTCCTCTTCAGCGTATCCAAGGAGTCTGACTTGAGGGTGCACAGTGGTTTGGAGAATGTAACAATGAAGAGAGAGAGTGTCCTCAGCCTCGCAGGCAGATTTAGACAGCCAGTGGGAAAGTGTAGACGGGGCATGATTAAACTTGATAATAAACTGTGATGATTTCACAGAGATGGTCATCGGAAGGGGCCTGGAGAGATGAGCGAGGGTCGGCAGGTGGACGTGGTGCCCAGGCGCTCCATGCACAGGAAGCAGGGTGGCAAAGGTCTCCCTCCACTGACCCTGCCTCATTCTCTTCCAGCGTTTAGCACCATCTGAAATTATATTTTTATCTAGCTTCTCATTGTTTACTTTCCGTCTCCCCATTCCAGCTGCACCGTAACTCCCCGAGTGTAGAAGCACGTCTGCCTCATTCACTGCTGGGTCCTAAGTGCCCAAAAGAATTCCTGGCACGTCGTGGGTGCTCAGCACGTATTTGTAGAATGATCAAGTCGATGGACATGCACGGGAAAGGGAGAGGAGAGAGCTCTTATGAGCTCTACAAGTATGTATGTGGTTTCATTTCATTCTTAACAATGCCACGCCCCAAGAAAGACATCATCTCTACCTTACAAACAAGCAAACCGGGGTAAGGCAAAGGCAAGCGACCTGCCCAAGGTCACACGGCTCAGTAAAAGGTAAAGCTGGGATCAAAGTCTAGGCCATCAGGCTCCCAAAGTCAGAAGGAGGCTAGTCAAGGCCTAGACTAAGTGGAGAGGGGAGCTCATGCTTAAGAGGCGCCACGCTGATGAAGCTGACTGGAAATGAGAGGGAGAAATCCCCAAGCAGATCCACGTCCATGCAAGCTGCCGGTCCTGGCATGTGGCCTTGGCCACTAACTATTTAACTTTGGGAGAATCACCTTGTTTCTCTGAGCATCTGTTTCTCCTGCAAAATGATGATGGATATTGCATTTAAGGTTGTTGTGAGATGATGCAGGTAAAGCACCCAGGACAGCTCCTGGCCCATAGTAGGTGTTCAGTAAGTCTTTCCCCGTGACCTCCTGCTGTCTTTTGGCCTGGCAAATACTGCTCTCCAGAGGGGGACCAAAGAGGCAGGAAGTGCTAGGACATCTGGCCCGGCGAAGGTGAAGAAGTGAGCAGTCTCAAGAAGGAACTGAGTGACAAGCTAGGCCTGGGAGAGGTGGAGGGGCGAGAGGCTAGGCAAGTACCCAAAGAGAGAACTTCCGTCCCTGCAAGGTAAGCTCGGGCTCCTCCAGAGTGAAGGTTCAGGCGAGCATCCAGAATTCTGTCACTGTGGCCAATCTCCTCTCTGCAGGGAAGGTGTCGCCACGGCCTGGTGAAGGGGAGCCAGGGGACCATTTGGCTTGGGCTTCATATATACAAATTTGGTGGTATCTCCAAGAGAAGTTATTCAGAAAGTTATACTTTTGGGTTTGTGTTAGAAACGTTAATTTTAGAAGTTATTCGTGAGTTTAATTATACACTGCATCTACGTGAGACTTTCTATTTCCTAAAACGGCATTCGCTGCTCTACAAAAACTTTCCTGAAATAAATGCACCATCTGTGGAATCATTTTTTTTATAAGGTATTAACCTATAAACAATTTAAATTGTACCACAGATTTTGTATTTGAATTTCTACATTTCCTATGTGTTGGGGAGAGAGAGAGACCTGGACAGCAGCGGCGCAGGGCAGCCAGAGGAGGGGAGAGGGGAGCCGGCTACTGGTCTTGTTCACGGCGCCACCTGGTGTTTATAACTCATAAAATGTCACACTTCTTCCCCAAGAGCTGGAATTTGCTGAGAAAAATCCCCACAGCTATTTTCCCAAGCACTCTCTCTCAAAAACCTCACTTTTATTCACTTGAAAAGAATGCGGCTTATAAGCAAGAATAATCCAAATCAACAGTTGATGTGCCATGACTTTCTGGTGGGTGGAAGTTTTATAAAGTCTCTAACGGTCAGAGCTGATGAAAAGAGCCCGAGTGAGTGCCTCATCCTCGGGAGCATTCAAGCAGAGGCTGGAGACTGCCGGACGGGAGACACATGGGTCACGTGGCGGATGGGATCACAAGACCTCTCAGTTCCTACCCAGCTGGGGATCCTGATCCATTTCCTCATTTGGATCCAATCTGCCATGTGACCCATATTTCAAAGCAAAATGAGATGAAAAACACCCAAAGAGATGAAAAACAGGTGGTCGCCAGCTTCCGGAGTTGAAGTCTGTTTTCTTGCCAATTCTTTTTCTGCTCCTGTCTCTTCTGTATCAGTGAGGAATGGCGAACGGTAGAGGCCTGGCCTCCGTGAATTAAACAGATTAGGGGGTTGGTTTCCACATGAGTGCAAAGGGAGGCCGGTGGGACCAGTGTGGCAGCCCCAGATGTGATCAGAAACCGGGCTCCTCTCACTTTCTGCTCCGCATCTGTGCACAGAACTTGCGATCTCAGGAGCCTCAGCCGGCAAAGGGGAAGAGCAAGCGGGAAAGGGTGTTCCTGAACTGCAGAGCGCTCCCCAAAGCCTGCCCAGTGGGGAGCGTGCCCTTCCCTGGCCACACCGCACTGTAAGGAGCTCTGGGAAATGTGACCTGTTAGTGGGGGTGGGGGGGGGGGGTGTCTCACCCAGTGCTCTGTAGGGGGGAAGGAGGTGAACACGAGGCCGACTAGAGCAGCCTCCTGCACTCCCTCCCGGGCCCCGGCAGCAGAGTGGGGATTACTCCCTGCTTCATAAAGACCACAAAGCTGAGAAGTGGCCAGGAGGACCTGCAGCACGTCCGTGGTGATGTGGGTCCCATCTCCCGGCTCAGCGCCAGCTTTGAAAAATGATGGAGAACACCGAGCAGAAGCCCATGCACATCTGTGGACACCACCAGCCGCAAGTGCAGGGCCATCTCTGCGGAGGGAGTCAGGGCAGTGAGGGCAGGGAGGACAAGGGCTGCAGGACACTGGGCTCCGTGTCACTCCCTGGGTGGGCAAGAGGTAGCCAGCTCTGGTGCGGCTCTGTTGGGACAACAGACTGGTGGGAAATCAGTGCAGCTTTCAAGTCAGCCAAGCAGCAGACTCCTTCCTTCCCGTTCTCTGCCAGCGAGGCTACAGGTCCCACCGGGCACGGCCAGCTGCAGAAGCCCAAGGCTGAAGACCATGGCAGCTGGACCAGGAGCAGCCCAGGGGTGTGTCACCCCTCCCCTGATGGTGGGGGCCATCAGGAAGACGAGCAGGTGCAGGGGTTTCTCCGGCGGGGGGGTGGCCCCTGGGTGGAGCTGCCCAGCAGGGCAGGCTCGGCTTTCCCTGGGCAGGGGGACGAGCCCTGTGGCAATCAGATCTCAGTCCGACTCCTCTGGAGAGGAGCCAGCGCATTTTTAAAAAGTGAAAGCCTGGAGCGGTTCCTTCTCATGCCCTCAGCTCCCATGGAAGTAATGACAACGTGGCCAGCGGTGCAGGGAAACCCTGGAAGTACACAGGAGCACACGCAATGGGAGCAGAGGCTACTCCTTCCCATGGTGAAGACAGGAAAGTCCTCATGCACGGGAAACACACAGAGCAAACCTGGGAGAGCGAACAGGAACGTGTGTTCAGCTCCAGAAGCGGGACATAAAATGCAGACTTGATCGCAGCTCTGGTTAGAGCACACTGTGTAGGAAGAAGAAATGCAAGTTTTTGGAAAGGAACACACTTTCCCCTGTCGGCTGAACATGTGGGATTCACCTGGGAGGGAAGGTCTAGGCCCAGAGGGAAGAGTGAGCTATCCTCTCTCTTTCATCTTCCAAAAGCTCCATCCGTTGTGGGTTACCTGTGTGCCCACTCCCAATGCACTGGCTCTGCAATTAATAGCTGACTGAAGTTTGCTTAGAATTCTGTTTAGCTAGGCTCCCAGAAAAGCTTGTTTCATGAGAAGCCTGGAGCAGACGTGTGGTAATGAAGATCACTGCCATGACGCCTTTAACGAGAGAGAAGCCGGGAGACTGGAAGGAGACGGTGGAAGGAGAGGGTGGGCAGGTTGTGAAGGCCCTGCCCTTGGAGGATGCTCCCGACAGGAGCGGTCTGTGCATTTCCACTACATTCCTCTTCCCGAAGCTTCCGCACCTCATGGCCACCTGCAGTTGCCCAGTGAGGCTCTTCAGATAATTATTAAGAACTTGCAACTCGCTCCCTCACCCCAGGCCTTCTGCAGTGGCGAGACCCAAGACTCGTCAAATCTAAACTCTGCTGCCTGAAGACCTGCTCCTGTGGCCTTGGGGAAACTGGGCAGAAGGCAGCCAGCAGGCTCTCGCACCGCCTGCCTTCCCTGAACCCCTTGGCAGCCTGGCTTCTTGCCCCTACGAGGGCACAATCGGGGCTGAGAGCCTTCGTGAGCCCGCCTTGGCCCACTGGGGTGTGAGGAGTCAGCAGGGACACACTCCCCATCCCACCGGGGCCATCTGCAACCAATTATAAGCCTTTGGGAGCCAGCAGAGGGCTGTTTAGCTGCTGCTGGTTCTCTATGATTAGCTAGCTCTTGTTTTCTGAATATTGCACATGGTGCAGCCAGCTGTAGGAAGCATTCATGATTCAAAGCTTCTTTCCCTGCAAAAAGAAAAGTGCTAAGCTAGTTATTACTATGGGGAAGGGGAAACAAGTTTAAAAGTCTTACTTTTTGGATGAGTTCCTCCTCCTGCCTTATAATTCCACATCTTCCCAGGCACCATCTAGCCAGTTGCTGCAAAGAAGCCTTGCTGAGAAATATCAAGACAGCATGTAATTCTAGCTCAGGCGTTATTATCCGCAATCCAGGAGACTCTTCTCTCCCTTATTTTGTGTGTGCAAGAGACCTGATGCTAGGGCATCCTTTTAAGGAAACCATTCCAGAGGCTCAACTCAGGAGCCAGGACCACCTGCTGAGCTCCCCTTCTTTCCCAGGTGCCGAGCCAAGAACAAAAGGAATACTTTGTTCACACTTGAAGTCCTCAGTGTTTTCTGAAGGCAAGAAGCAGTTGGCTGGCTACAAGCCGGCATTAAATCACCATGGACACTCACTAAAACACGAATTCCCCAGGCTACACCATGGACTTGAAATCTGAGCCCATAGGTGAGCGGAGGTCCAGAGGAGCTGGAGATTTGGGAGTCTTGTGAATGCTGATAATGAAAGCCAGGAGGTTAGCTACAATCCACAGGGGAAAGAATATGGAAATAGGAGACGGGGTAATCAGCATTCCTTCTTCCTTGTATCTCTGAACTAGGCAAATAAACGCATTTCTTTTCTCACCATACACAAGCTCGATGGTAAATAGCGCCACCAATATGCCAGTAAACACAGGGCCCTCTATGGGTATAAAATGTTCTTCTTGGCATGAGTTCAGTGGGCTTAAGACTGTTACCTACTTTGCAACTTTAGGAACCCACCTATATAGGGAATAAACAGTTCTACTTTCCATGTTAAGAAAAGAAATAAAAATGCGTATTGAAACAGCAGGAAGGCCCAAAAGTGATTTTGTTTTTGATAAGAAATTTTTAAGTGTGTCCAAGAAGAAGAAAATATGTAGCTATTAAGGGTTGTTCCCCTGAGGACAATGGAAGCCACATGTGTCACCAGCTGAGGGAGGTACAGATATGAAAAGGGAGAAACGAAAAAGGAGCCCTGTGGTGTCAGACTGGAATCGGTGGCAGGGTATGGCTTCCTGGCTTTCAGGATACAGATACAGAAATAAATGTAGACGCTGTATGCACGTGTGTGTGTGTACATGCACACACATGCAAGGATTCCCAAGCTCTGACCACTGAGACCTGGGACCAGTGGCCCCACAACAGTGTTGAGCACACCCAGCACTCAAATCTTAACTTTAAAATAATTTTCCACTGTAGGGCTGGAGTAGGAAAAACAGTAGACAGACTTGTAGTGTCTCACTGTGCCAGAAAATAAAGAAATGCCCAAGTATAAGGGGGTCATGTCAAAAAGTCACAGGAGTGGGCTGCTCGCCCTGAGACCATCTAAACATCTAAAGAAATAATGATAGTAATGGATCATAACCCAATGAATGAAAGATGAAACTACAGGTCTATACTGATACAAATTAATAAGTATGGGGGAAAATGATTCTACAGTGGAAAACAGTTCTACTGGCAAACACCCCCTGAAGCAAGTGGTCAGGTAGTGTCCTCAGTGATGAGACTCCGGAGATCGTGCTCCACCTGATGAGACGAGACTGGTGAGGACACAGCACTGCTCCTGTGCTATTCCTGCCAAAGATGCCTAAGTTAAACCTAATCACAGGGAAACACCCAAAATAACTGGCCTGTAATCTTCAAAAGGGTCAAGGTCAAGAAAGCCACTGAAAGCGGAGGTACAGTTACAGAATAAAGGACACTGCAGAGACAGGGTAACTAAAAGCAGGATGCAATTCTGAACTGCACCCTTTCCTATGAAGGTCACTATTGGGACAACTGGCAAACCAGGATGGGGTCCAAGGATTAGATGGTAATACGGTAGTGACAGCAATTTCCTGATTTGATGGTTGTTTTGTGGTTACACAGAAAAATGTCCTTGGGTGGTTTTCAAGGAGTGACAGGCCCATCAAGTTGGCAACTTACTCTCAAATGGTTCCGGTTCTGTATTTTTAACTTTCTGTCTGAAAATATTTCAAAAAGTGCCACTTCCTTTTTATCTGTTATACGACTTAAAAAGTGACTACAGCAATGATGAAGATGGTGATGATGAAGATGGATATTTCAACATCAAGAGTTTCACAAAATTATTTCTTGAAACAACAGAAATTGTTATTTTATATAACATTTTAAGTGCATATTTTAACTAAGTCACTTACTATTGTGAGTTTTAAAAAAATCAGTGAATGAATGAACTCTTCTAGGTTGAATTAAAATAGAATATTTGCAGTTATAAAACCTTTGGTTGGGGAGAAATAACAGTTCTACAAAACCTGTGCAATCCAGCTCTGGCTGGTGTGGCTCATTGGTTGGGTGTCCTCTCATGCACAAAAAGGTTGCAGTTTGATTCCTGGTCCAGGTTGCAGGCTCGATCCCCAGTAGGGTGCACGCAGGAGGCAGCCGATTGATGTCTCCCTCTCATACAGATGTTTCTCTCCCTCTCCCTCCCTCTACCTTCTTCTCTCTCTAAAAATCAATTTTTAAAAATCTTTATAAAAAAACAAACAAAAAACCCACAAAAAACCTGTGCAATCCAAAATTAAGATGATATTCAGCAGCAAGAAGTCTTCCAATTTCTCATTACCAGGTCTCGCAAGCAATGACATGTACACCGTACTTGAAGTGTCAAACAGAAATAGGCAAATCTGAACGAATTTACTAAGTGTACTAAATTAGAGGTAAAGTCACAATAAAAGAATTTATGTCTCACAAAGATTCACAAGTAGCAGTTTCCTTTATCAACTCCTCAGAGTCCCTCCCATTAGCTCCCCCTGACCTCTGAAAGATGGGAGTTACCAAAATTTGGTTTACATTGAACTTTCCAGGGACATATGACCTGAAAAAAGAGAGTATCAGACGTGCTGCCTGGTGCTCCTTCCCTGTAGCAAACAGTTCTTCTGTACAAGTGGCCAGGATTCAGTCCAAGTGGCACAGAATTAGGCCTACGTATCATGCCAAATACCATTTTCTGCCCAACAAGCTCTCATCTTTCTCCGGTGATGAAGAGGTGGACGTTCTTCTTGGACTGTAGCATTTGTGCAGCCCGCTCCACACCAACCACCGCAGCCAACCTCTGGGCATCATACTTGGAGTAGAGGACAGTGCAGGTCCAGGCGGCTTCCTCTCCTGTGCTGGTGGCTCTCAGCATGTTACAGACTTCACTATAGAAGTGGGGATATGTTGGCAGTTCGTAGAAAATCAGGTTCCTGATGCCTTTTATAGTGTACCTGTTAGAAGGGGAAAGAGAGGCCATGTCTACTTGAGAAAACGTCTGGGAAAGCTACCCGAGAGATCTGCAGGGGTGCAGTTCACTCCTGTGCTTTGTGCTCAAGGGGAGACAATGGCACAAATAACACACTGGAGGTAACTCTCATTAGAGCTTGACAGGCTTATTTTTGTGATAAAATATTCGAATTCCTAATATTTGGCTTAAGGGAGTGCTAAAATAAATTGCACGTCTTGAGCCTGCTCTGGGCAGACTGAGGTAGGGTGGAGAATAGAGCAGACTTAGGATTAGCAGTCTGTCAGAGAAAACTTACAAAGCAGCACTTGCAGTTTAACATGATCCTTGTCATAAGCAGGCCAAACAGACTGCTCTGTAATGAGGATGAGGTCAGAGCCAGCACATAAAATAAACTGTAAATGCTTTCCCATTAGTCTTTTCTTGTCACTCTATAGACATGTGAACTCCACGGCAGATGTCCCAAGTTCATCCATTTACAAAATCCTGCCTGAGGACCCATTAGGCATTATGGGAAAGCAATTAGTTTAATAGCCTATGCAGTTCTTTCCCTGCTGCACAGAGTTGCACAGTGGTGGTTGTGGTGGGAGGGGGTGGAACCTAGGGACTCACCGTATGGTTTGGGTGAAGGTCAATCATTCCCTCTGGGGTCCCATAACGAAAGATTTTATATGTTAACAAAGTTCTGATTTTTCCTGTTAAACTCTCTCATACATTGCTAATGTTATACGCTTCCCTGGGAATTTTATTTTATTCACAGAGGATTAGATTTCCTTGCCTTTTTATTCCATGGCTGATCCTGATCTCTCTGGAGACCCTACTCTTTCAAACTGTAACTGCAATCCATTCCTTGGTTCACCTTTCAACATCACCTTTCCCTAAAGGAATTCTAATGGCTAATGAACTTGAGTAAGCTGTTCTGCCACGCTAGTTATTAAAACAAACAAAACAAACATTAAGCTCTACTTCAGCTAGTATGTAGAAAACTCAAGAGAACATTGCTCCCATGCTAACAAGAAAACCCAGATGACATGCGAAAGCATTTCTTTCCTTGAGCATAGACAGCTGATGTTACGAGGTAAGCAGGTGAACTGATTCAATGGGGTGCTGGGGAGGGAGAGTGCTGATCTGATGCATCTGCCAACTCCTGTGGTGTAAATACTCCCATCGTGGCCTATTTCAAGCTACCAACGTCACGTTGCTGAACTTGGAGTCAGAAGAGACATGCAACCAGGTCTTAAGAGCCAGGATAGGCCAGCTTCAGGCCACCAGTGACCGTATTCCAGAGTGACAAGCCCCTCTGGAGAGGACATGAGAACTATTTCACATTTGGCAGACACCAACAGGAAAAGGACAGCTGCCAAGAAGGTAGGCAGGAAGCAGTGTGAAGCAGGAAACATCCTCCATGTAGAATTCTTACCAAAAAATGTTAACCCTAAATCAGTGGTCCCCAAACTTTGCTGGATGTTGAATCACCTGGTCGTTTTTTAAATATCTATGATTGGTCCCCTTCCCCAGGCACTGCGATTTAACTGGTATTGAGGTACAACCTGGGCATTGTAAAAGCTGCAAGGGGATTCTAATGTACAGCAAAGTTTGGGAACCACTGATTTAAATAAGAAAACAATTAGACAAATTGAGACCGTGGGACTTTCTATAAGAAACTGGATTGGACTGTTCAAAAAATGTCAATGTCATGAAAAAAAAAAGTAAGAGAATTATTTTAGATCATGGTTTCTTTATCTTGGCGCTACTGACATTTTTGAGCCAGACAATCCTTTGTTGTGGTGACTGTCCTGCGCTGTCCTGTGCGCCGCAGAACGTTTAGCAGCATCCACGCTTGACTCACTCAAACCACTAGACCACCAGAATCACCCTCCAGCTGTGATAGCCAGAAATGTCTCCAGATATTGCCAAATGTCACCTAAGGAGCAAAACTGTCCCTGCTTGAGAACTAAGATACATAAAAGAAACATGTTAACCAAATGCAATGTAGGAGCCTTAACTGAATCTAGGTGGGGGGAAACAGCTTCAATGGTCATTCTGTGGACAACCAGGAACATCTGAATATACCACACATTAGATGATATTCCTGTAGCAATGCCAAGTGGTCTGATGACGGTGTTGTGGTTAGATGAAAGAATGCTCTTGTTTTCAGAAGCTATATGCTTGTTGGGGGAGGTCAGCAAGAAGACCTGACTGCCGGCTGGGCTATTGGCTGGCTCCTCCAAACGGTCTATAGAGAACAGGTCTACTAATTCTAGGACTGGGATTCTCATATAGGAGCAGGGGTTACTCAGAACCACCCCAGCAGCCGTTCCCAACTCCAGGAATCCCACCTCCAGAGTTTCTGACTTGCCCCCTGGTTGATGACCCTCCCTGCTGTGGAACCCACAGATAATGCTCAGGAAAGAGCTGTGAACCTCCCTCTCCTGTGGAGAGCCCTCTTGACCAAATGCCTATCCAAGTCGAAGACTCTACTAGTTTCATCTCCCTCAAAGAAAACACACCTTCAGATTGAAAATTTTTTGCTAGCTCATAAAAGCAATTGTATTATTTCTAACACTGCCTACTTCCATAGAGAACATAAATACAGAATTTCAGTGTTGGACAGTAAAGTTTTAAATGCATGTACTTTCCCCAAGGTCAAATAAAAGATCAAATCACAAAGGCATTACAGATCAAAACATCCATCATCACCTTGGTGATCTCTCAAGCAAAAAATTCTATAGATGGAAACCCCAAGATAATTAGCAGCTACAGAACTCTGAAGCACATTTTTCCGTTCATCTTCAACACGGGTACACCTATTAACCAGGTCCAGGGTATAAAGCAAATGGCACATGCTAGGGCATGCTAGGTCTGTCTTCATAATGACTTTGCAAGCAAAAACAGTTTGGTAAATAAATGACCAGTGTGAGATAGGGGACTGTCCTGCCTACTAAAGAGGAAGGGCTCCTCTCTCTTAGGTAGGACGTCATGCCCTCTCCTTAGAAAGCTGCTTTTTGAGAGCAGGCCTCATCCCAGCTTAATCCACACTTGCTAAGACAGTCACACTGGGAAGTTTTCCAACCTTCCTACTTCACTGCAAGGGCTTGCTTTCATCTGTCAAGCTGATAGAAACCTATGGGCTCTTAAGACCTGCTGAGTACAAGCTCCCCCAAATACCACTCTCCAACATGAATGAAAACAACTTGCTGGAACAAAGCAAATAATGCCAACAAGCAGGCATTCATTAGCACTCTTTGGCCAGCAGCCTTGTCTGTTGGATGGAGCCCACGAAACACCAGTGTAGTCATTTCTCAACTCTCCACTCACGGATCACCTTGTCAGCAGAATACCTAGAGGGGTCATGTCAGAGCAGCCCACTCTGCCCAGAAAGCTGCTGGGCTCCTCCTTCCCACCTTGGTAACAAGAGCATGTCTGGGGAGCACCACCCTAATATCAGTATATAGGCAATGCAATGCAAGACGCACCATCCGATATGCTCCAAAGCCTGGAAGGTTTCTCTGAGAAAGCATGCTCCTTGTTGGTATATATGACTAAGAGTTAATAAAACAGGACAGCCAGAACTTAAATTCACTGGTCGTTACTGTGAATCAGGATGGAAGTGGTAATAGGACGCAATTTCCATCTCTCTCAAGGTGAGGGTTCAAACGGCTTTTTCATTTGGCAGCAGAGAGAATTAGCAAAACTAGGGGAACAAAGGGCTCCAACTATCCCAAATAGTAACCGAAGGCTCAATATTACCAACACTCTCATTAGAATTTAAAAAAAAGGCCAGGCTGACTTATTTTATCAAAATCACATGGGGGGGAAGCTAACCAAAGGCTGAAACCCTTACATATTCAACTCTAAGCCCCTCCCTTTTGCCACTGCAAACATCAAGGGCCCCCGGTCCAGGTTCTCACAGGTGAGGAAGTAATCGCATGCCTAAGTGCTCAGGACACACCCAAGCTTACTCACACTGACACTGAGCTCTGCTTCGATCTCCACAGATGACACAGCCCCCAACTTTGTGTCTGTGCCTTTATGACAGGTTCCTCCCCTTCCTGTATCCACTGTGTTGTCCCAGCTAAGAGTTGTTCAGCTCTGTCTTTCTTGAGGTGTATGACCACAGCTACAGAAAGTCCCGAGTATGAATGGACACACTCCGGATCTACACGGTTATGTTACAGTCACTCATTTATCTCCATAGCCTTTCCCAGCAATGCTCATTTTGAGAGGAAACCAACCAACCAAGAAGGGTCTGCCAGCGCCCAAACTCTGGATTCCCTGCAGGAGGCAGAGGGGGGGAAGACCTTGTAATGGCGCGAAGCCTACCGTGTGCCTGTGCCGTGTGCTCAGAGCAGGCCAGGATTTGCTCTGCATTAGGCCCACCACCCCTCCACTCAGAAACGACGCTTGGAACCCGGCACCACTTTACCTTTTGTAGAAATGGAAGCGCTCTGTGAGGAGCAGAAACTGCTTCTCCCCTTGAAGGAAGAAGTGTCGGGCCCTGGAGATACCAGACTTCTGGGTGTACTCGCAGATGTGGGTGAAGTTCAGGTCCTCCTTCTTGAAGTAATTTCGGAGACGCACAAAGTCAAAGTACGAGGGGACATAGATGAGCGTGTGAGACATGACTGCATCACGATACTGAGGCAAAATCTTGTTCACGAAAAAGTTAAACCTGATTGGGAAAGGCAAAGGGCAAAGTCAATGGTCTAGAGTTAAGCTCGTAGCGTCACTACTAAACTCAGTGACCCTGGGCAAGTCACAATCTCCCTCTACTTCCCCCAAAGAGGCCAGTATGGCTCACCTCATCACAAAGTGACTACGTAAGAATAAAACTTGATAAGCACATCAAATCAATAAGTGCTAACATCATTCATCATACAGAATAGATGGAATGCTAATTATCCCAGAAAATTATTCTAGAAAGTACCCAATGATATCACACATTCACTCATTCATTCATTATGTCATCAGTCAATAAATAATTGGTGAACACCTCCCACATGCTAAACATCACTGTGCTACCATGGGGCCCCTGACTAAACACAATAAGATGATGGGGAAATTACAGAGAGAATCAGAAAAATAGTTCTCGTCCTAAAGGGCTTACAATTAAGTTGCTGACATTGCATACTTTGCAGTATTAAGCCAGTCTAGGGGAAAGGGCCCTGATTTATCATATTAACCCTGCCACTAACTAACTATGAGAACCAGGCCAAAGCACCATTTCTGTCTGGGCTTCAGTTTCCTCCTCTGACAATGGCATGATTGGGATCAATGATCTCATCTCATTAGGTAAATGGGAATCTATAAAACCAGAATGGCATCCAGTTGTAAATTGGTATGCCAAAATCAAATCCCTGTCCTCAGGTGTCTGACAGGACTGGGAGGGACAGGTACCTGGTGTCAATCACTGAAGTTAGGTTTTCGGCTTCCATCCTCTGGAAGACATGTGGGAGCTGCACCAGCACATGACTGATAGAGCCTGTCATCGGGACGTTCCTCACGGCCACCTGCCAGGAGTCAATGAGAGCATTAGGTGGCGAGCTGTCCCCATTACTGAGCAAATGCTCTCCGCCCCTTCCTCCTCACGACCCAAACAATACAGTTTCATGAAGCTCCAGAGGAGAGAACGCACCTGGCCTTGCACGTTGAAGCAGTACTTGTTGAACACGGAGTTGATCTGGGCATCCTGCAGGGCCCCAAACAGCAGCGTCTGGCGATAGTACTTGGACCAATTATTGAGGCTCCACATCCGCACTCGAGAAAAGTCCACCCCATGTGAGTCCAAGGGCAGTAGGTTCATGTGGTTCATCAAATGCTTTCAGCAGAAACAACACTACCATTAATATTTTTTGAGCATTACCAACTGGGCACCGCTACACATTTTACAAGTCTGTCACCTTACTTCACCCCACGGATAAAGTGCGTAGTATCATCTCCCAAATTACAAAAAAACCCGAGGCTCAGGGGAGTGAGTGACTTGCCCACAGTCAGGAGAACCCCAACAAGAAAGTAAGCCAAGACTGGGCACTTCACGGACCTTTCGGAGGGGATCAAAATGGTACCCAGAGAAACATTCCTTTAAAAGGAACTTCTGAAATGCCCCCGGTCACTCTACAGTTCTTCAGTCCCATACTTGGAAGGGAGGAAAGGACATGGAAAACAGAGCTGCTGTCCTTCAATGACATGTTCTCAACATATCAGGAGGTTCCCAGACCCGCTACACATGCCTTTTCCCCAAATTAAAGACGATGACAAGCATGAACATGTCTTTTCTATTTTAATTATATGTTTAGTTTGTAATATATGTTGAAGGGTAGTGAGTACTATAAAGTTATGCTCTACTTTAGAAATAAGTTACCCCTTTATTTATACCAAACTTCCTGCAAGCCCTGGGATTGTGGAAAAGGTAAGTTCTCATATGCCTTAAAAAAAAAATCTTACATTTCTGTGATAAAGATTATTCCAAAGCACAGGTTTTTAATCCCAAAATTGACACTGCCACAGAGTATGTGGAGAGGGAGAAATAAAAATTACAGCACAAATTATAGTAGGAGGACACACACATCCTGCATCTCTCTGCAAAACAAGATCTCATGTTAAGAATCATGAGCAATGTTTTCCCATCTCCACGAAAGACCCAAAGAATAAGCATAAATTGTAAGAGGAACTATGTCAGGTACAGACATTTCTAGTGGGGAGGAACCAAGCAGCAAACTAACCAACCACACTAAACTGGTCCATTAGTAGAAGTGGCCTTTCAGGGGAAGAAATCTTTTCTGGAGATTTGAAAATATTGACAAGAATTTTTGTCTTGGGTGGGTGGGGGGATGGGTAGGCTGGGGGGGGGGATTAACCAAAGAATTTATATGCATAAATGCATAACCCATGGACACAGACAACAGTGTGGTGAAGGCCGGGGGTGGGGGTAGGGGTGGGGTAGAAGGGTTGTCAATGGGGGAAAAAGGGGACATCTGTAATACTTTCAACAATAAAGATAAATTTAAAACTAAAAAAAAAAAAATTTAAAAAGTCAAATGGAAAAAAAAAAAAAGAATTTTTCTCTCTTTGGCTAGTTTATTGGCCAATCTGGAGATAGAAGAGGGGACAAACTTTTTCATTTCAATTTAGAAAATATGGACTACTTCCCTGTTTCCAAACTACCTGCATTTTAATCCTGACTTAAACAACCCTGTAGGACTTAAGCCAGAGCTTCCTGTCCCTCCAATGAGAATGAGCGGCATTACCAGGACATGCTCCCAGTTCTGCATCAGGTAAATGTCAGCTTGATCAATGATGAGCAGCTCGATAGAAGACAAAAAGTCAAAGTCTCTCTTCCTCTCCCCTTCTGCGCCAATGATGGTCCTCAAGCCCAAAGGGGAGGCAATGAGGATGTCCGAGGAGTAAAAGGGGGCGTAGAGCCGGATGCTCCTCTGGAGTATTGCCACTCCTACGCAAAACAGCCAAGTACACATCAGTTCATTCACCACTGCCCAGACTTAGCTTCACCCCCGAAAGCACCCCCACCCTCACACCTTCTAGATTGTTCCCTTTAGCATAGAATCATGCTCAAACTGACTTATTAAAATCATCATCCCTCCCGTGCACTTGGGGTCCCTTCAAGCTCCCACTCTTCCTTTCCTTCACTGTCAAACTTCTCTGGAAAACTGTCTCTATTCTGACACCTCGCATTCACTCCTCAATGCACCGCGCCTGGCCTCTGATGTTCAGGAGTCACTGCAATGGCTCTTGCGAAGGTCACCAGTAGCTCTCAGCCACCAATTCAATGGCGCATTAGTGTTTGTCATGGATGCACAAGCAGCACCTTGAGCACACCCTCCCTGACATGTTCTTTTCCTCACCGGTGATTTCCAGCACTTCTGTGTCTATCACTGACCTGGCTGTTGGCAATTGTTCCAGATCCAAACCAACGAATCCCTGGATTCACCCTCTACTTTCACTCTACATAAAGCTCTGGGTAAATTTATGCACTAAGCATGGTTTTAACATCACCTTCACGCCAATTTATATTTCTAGCTGACATCTTTTCCCAGCTCCGCACATTTGTCAGCAGCTCGCTGGACACCTACCCGTTTAAAGCGGAACATGGGCTCTTGTACCCTTGCACCCTGCCATGCAGAAGTCTGTGTGAGTTTTAGGCCAGGCCCCAGCTTATTCACCCTGAGGCCTCTGGAAGTGCAGTTTCCTGTCCCAAACATTTTCCTCCACTCTGACCACCCCCACTTGTAACTGGTAAATCCTACTCAGGCTTCAACTTAGTACAGACAACACCTCCACCAGGAGGCCTTCCCTAACCACCCTGGGCCCATGCTGGGTAAGGAGATTGTTTTAAATGCTCCCAGAACACCCACTGCCACCTCTGATTGTAAATTATCATTCTGTACCGTCTGTTTTCCCATGAGGCTGGACTTCCTTAACAGCAGGCATCATAATTTTTATTTCTAAATCCCCGGCTTCTTAACAGTGCCTGGCACACAGGAGATGCTTAATAAATGTTTTATGAATGAGCATATGTGACTAATGAACATTTTCCAAGAACTTCACTCTATCAATGTACAGCCAGCCAAGTACGTGGGAGCTGAATGAGACAAGCAAAAGCATGAAGGCTGAGTGGGAGTCAGTGAGTCCTGTGTGGTGTTAGCTCAGGGGTGGGCATCTGTGTGGCAGGCAGGGGGCAGGTCCACTACTGTGCAGATGCTCAATTTATTCAGCCTCCCCAGACTGACCCCTCAGCCCATCCCTTCCAGCTCCCTGAGAACTCTGGCAGCATTAACTATGTGATACAGCTATGTGTGTGCTGAGACATTTCTATTATAACGTGCGTGTGCCTTTTATCTGAGCCTTCAGAGATGCTCCACCCCATTAGCCAAGTATCTACTGCATCAGCCTCAGCAAGACTCTCCACCCTGGCCAACAAGATGTCTCACATGGCCCGGCCAGGCGTGGCTCAGCAGTTGAGCATTGACCTAGGATCCAGGCGATCAGGGTTTGATTCCCGGTCAGGGCACATGCCCAGGTTGCGGGCTCGATCCCTAGTCAGGGGCATGCAGGGGGCAGCCGATCAATGACTCTCTCATCATTGATGTTTCTATCTCTCTCTCTCTCTCCCTTCCTCTCTCTGAAATCAATAGATATATTTAAAAAAAAAAAATGTCATCTCATATGCACTCTGGTTCTGTCAGGAGGCCGAGTGACCCACTGCAAGATGCCTAATTCCAGGCTTCTGCCTCCAGCTATGTGACCCTCACACTGCAGGGCCCTCAGGGCCTCAGTTTTGACAAGGAGAAATTACCGATCCTGAAGTGGTCATCGATGTTGCCGACAAACACGGCTTCGTAATCCTCAGGCCTCTTAAGGTTGGGTGGTCTCTCCTCGGGATCCGAGCCATACTCTCCGTTAAACCTCTTCTTGTTGCTCACAATTATTTTCTTCTTGCTGTCGCCCTCAAGGAGGCTGATGAAGAGCTGTACCACCCGCAGAGCAGCTTCCCGGAACGGGACCACTATCAGCACCTGCGCAGGGAGCCATGCAGCCACCGGAAGGGGAAGGAAGGGCAGCTCAGGGTGAGCCTGCTGAGGACGTGCTGCTAAAGCACCCTCTGCACAGCAGTGGCCCCAGCCAGGGACCATACCTGTGTCGAGCCCTTTGCACAGAACCTGGCTCAGGGGTAGAAGCTGAGCACCCGTCATATCCACAGCACCAGCCCTGTGGATTTAATCTCATGGCTCCAAGGGAAGCAATTCTCAAGTGGAATTTGGGAATACCTTTTAGGTTAAGTCAATGCCTTTAACAGGAATCCACTAGCAAAAACCCAAGGACATAAACACATAAGCTCTCTGAGGGCAAGGAATGAG
The DNA here is from genome assembly GCF_964146895.1 of Miniopterus schreibersii. Classification (NCBI taxonomy): domain Eukaryota; kingdom Metazoa; phylum Chordata; class Mammalia; order Chiroptera; family Miniopteridae; genus Miniopterus; species Miniopterus schreibersii. The sequence goes on from NC_138119.1 coordinate 27,523,997, forward strand.
ACTCACTTCTGTCTCCTACAAAACTTAGTACAGTATTTTTATACATAAGACCCAAGGAACAAATATGTCCCAAATAAAAAACGAATTAGATGCAATAGAGAATAAAGCTGGTAAGGAAAAGAGCTAATGCATCACTACTTTTCTAACACATTCTATAGAACATTTTTCAGATACGATGACAAAACATTTGTGAAATAATATCCTATTTTAATGGGAAATATAGGCCGTAGTTTTTCCAAACATTTCCTAAAACACTTAAAGTTACAACTGTTAAGGGGAAAAACAGAAGATGCTTCATAAATAAATAATGTCTAACCACCTTTTTGTAAACAATACAACCAGTGGAAATAACCCAATCAGATCATGTAATTCACTGTATGATAAATGTGCTTCCTGGGTAACCTGTCTCTCATTCTTTTTTGCAATTCTAAATGGAAACAGATAATCTCATAATCCTGATGTTCAGGACTCTGAGGTAGTTTCTCCGAATGACAACCAGCATGGCCAGAGGGGGGCAGAGATTCAATGCAGGGACGATGGATCCATGTGTTGAGTGAAGAGGGCCGAGTTACTGTCCCGGCTGTAACGTGACACTATGTAAGTGTCCCGGCTTCGGCTTCCCCAGAGATCAAACAAGGGGGTTGGACTACGAAACTCTAAGAGCCACGTAAGTATTAACTGAAAAGTGCAGACAGAACTAAAAGGCATTTTCTATCGCAGCCCTAAATCCACTGGAGCTTAGGCTTATGAGCCCAAGTAAATGGAATCACCACTTTAAGCAGCAAGAACCATACAATGAAAAACAGGGATTTTTCTTTTCCAAGGTTGACATATTTCTGTGGCTTAGTGAAGAGAACCTCCGGTTCTCATCCATCTCTGCTACTCCTGTCCTGGTTCTCTTCAGCAAGGCCCCTACAAACCTGGGTGTCTGTCCAGAGCTGTAACATGTAGGGATTAAACAAGAGGCTCATTAAGGTCCTACCCAGCTCTACAATCCTAAAGAAGAGATTATACTGGGATGTTATTTATGCACGTTCAGGGTTTATCTTGAAGGAGAATTATCATGGAGGTGCCTCCTACTCACAAGTTTCCAGTTAGAGCCACTGTTAAAAAGTCCACAGAGCTCCGCTCTGACACTACCTGGCTGTTGGATCCACTCATTATTCTAATCACTAAAATACCTGGCTACTCAGTAAATGTCAGGCACCTAGATGGCAGGGCCCTGCCGCCTCCTTGATGGCAAAGCTGCTGCCACTCACCTTGGGCCTTGTTAGCCCCTGGTCCCGGAAGGCATCATCGTCCCCCACCCCAAGTTTCTGGCTTCGGCGTCGGCCGTTGTTGCTGAGCACCTGGGCGTTGGCCTTGAGGACGTGGTTTAGTGCGTGCAGGCAGTACACGTGGCGGATCTCCTCCCCATTCTTCAGGGCGGTCCTTTCTGGGTAGAACAAGTCCTGGTACGAATTCATAACTAAGAAGAGCTCTTTCTGGAGGGGTGTGAAGGGGCTACTTGATTTGGGGTGGCCAGAGAGAAACTGGCTGTTGGTCTTGGTCCAGGTGGATTCCAGAGGCTTCTGGAGATGAAGTGCCTTTAGGTCCAGGTCCTTTGGGGGTTTAAATGCTCCCGACTTCTGAAACTTGGATGAAAAAACAAGCTGACCCAGGATGGGCCACTAGGGGAGAGACAGATCAAGAGCTATGTTAGAAATGATTTGTAATACCTCATATTCACACAGTACTTTCTAATTTACCGAGACCTCTCGTGACCTACAGTCACCTCATTTAATCTCACAACAACCCTGCAAGGTTAATACTATAATGCTCTTCTTACAGGTCAGGAAATGCTGAGGTTCAGAGAGGTTATATGATTCAGACACTTTTTCAAACACTTTTGAAAGGACAAAATTATAGCAATGGAAAAGATTAGTGGTTACCATGGATTAGGAATGGGGTAAGGGAGGTGGGCGTGCTTATAGAAGGGCAAGGGAAACAGGAGGGATCTTCATGGTGCTGGAATGTTCCACATTCTGAAAATGGTGGTGGGAAGGGGAACCCACACATGGGACAAAACAGTACAGAACTAAACACACACTGAGTAGGAGCAAAATTGGGGAAATGTAAGACAGGGAGACTGTATCAATGTCAACTTTCTGGCTGTGATATTATAACATTGTTCTGCAAGATGTTACCATTGGGGAAAACAGGGCAAAGGACATAGGGACATCTTTGCATTGTTTATTACAACTGCATCTATAATTATTATCTCAACAAAAATTTCAATTAAAAAAGTATGACCAACTCTCATGAACAGCATCAATGGGTGAAAAATTTAAAAACAAAGCAAAAACTGCTCCATGTTTGAGTAATTTAGTTGTGAACCATTATCTGATATTTCAAACAAATCAACAACAACAGGAGCTACTGTTTTACTGAATTACTTTATTTTGAGGTATGCATTGCTGTCTCCCTCTAACAGAGGAGAACTGAAAAGATCAACAAGGTAGATTAACTTGCCATAGGTCATGGTAACAGCCCCTTGCAGATGTTAGTCTAAACCCCGGTGTACTGTCTCCAAAACACTCCTACCTTTTCTGGCTCCCACACTCCAGCTTCTCAGAGCCTTTTCTAGCTACATCTGTGCTCCACTAGGCTCGTTCAGCCTCCCTGTGCCCCGCTCCTCCTTAAGCCATCCATCGCCCGCCGGTGCATATCCTGTATTTGGGGAGACTGCTAAAACCCAACACCATTGCTTTACTGAGAGCTTTCCTCCCTTGTGACTCAGATGACTAAGCGACACTTACTTTTAGCTCATGGGTAGTTTTGGGATTTGTGGCAACGACCTGAATTTCTTTTTCTTTCAGTTCTTTGTTCACATGTTGTAGAAATGGATCTAATTCAGAAATAAAGAATGTTAGAACACCTGGAGAAAATGGCAGGCATGTCTGGTTTTCCCGTGAATGACATGCTGTCCCTCACCCTTTCCCCCTCTACTTTCCCCATCCTCTCTCCCAGTCCAGAGCTGGACAGTTCCTGACGGGTCCACTTTCCTAAAGCTGTTTGTTCTCCTCACAAACTGCCTCCCACCCCCCAACCTCCCAACTCCCCATACCACTGAAAAGCACAAAACACCTTTGAGAGGCGTTTCTTCCTAGCTCCCTATCTAGCTGCTCACCCCAATAACAAGATCAGCATGTATCAGCCTACAATCCCTGCATGAAGCACCTGATGAATTCTGATCTTGTGATGCTTTCAGAGAACAGCTGCCTCCACTCTCCTCTTCGAGAAAATTGGTTTCCAGGCTGAAGAGGGACTCATGCTTTGTATCTGTGAACTCCTCGGGGGGTTCTTGCTGTGATGGGCCAGGTAGCCCATCCCCATCTTCTTCCTCAGGGTCAGCAGGTAAGACCTTACCTCCAATTTTGAGAAACATTTTGTAAAATTATTCAATCATAAATACAATTATACATCTGCTGACAAATAAAATCTAATTCCTTAGCCTGTATCAACACTGATATCTGCTGCCATCATTTACTTTGACGCACATTTAGGTGGAAAACAAATTTCAAAATCAAGCTTGACTGTTGACCCAGTTCTACTTCTAGGAACTTGTTCTAAGGTGATAACTAGACAAAGTACACTAAGATGTACATGAAGATAGGCAAAGCAGTACGGGGCTTTATTATGAGAAATAAATGGGAAAAATGATTCCATCATTTTCTATCAATGGGGTAATTAAGTTACCACATATCATTTACAGTGGAACGCTATCCAATTAAGAAGCTAATGTGAATCCAGTCACACACATGGAAAAAGATCCCTGGTATATTATTAAAGAAAAACTTAAGTAACAGAAACGTACGAGACGATTATACACATACACACAAACATATGTACATACTCGTACTTACACATATATCCATAAAAAAGCAGTCTGGAAGGTTTTATAAAATGTTAAACGTGTTTATCTCTAGGTAGTATGGAGGGGATATAGGTTAACTATACTACTTTCTTGAATTTTTACAGCAGACATATATTACTTTCATAATTAAAAAACAAAACCAAAAAACCCCACAATACTGCATTTTGAAAAATCCAAAACAGGAAAGAAAAATGAAACAAAACGAAACAAAACAAAAGAACCCCTAAGTCTGAGGCAATGAATCTTTATCCTAATAAAACTAATGAATTAAAACACTAAGAATGGTGCGCAGCACCTTAAAGTACAGAACCAAATGCACTGTGAGGAAAGTAGGCATTAAGATAGTGAGATATAGAAAGTCAGCCGGATATATTCAGACAATGAACTACTACTCCAGCAATAAAAAGTAATGAATTACTAATAGGTGAACAACATGGGTGAATCACAAAGTGAGGAGCCAGAGAAGCCAGACACAAAAGGCTACATACTGTATGCTTCCATGTATATAAGCTTCTAAAACAGGCAGAACTAATCTATCGCAAAAGAAAGCAGGTCAGTGGTTGCCTGATGCCAGGGATGGGAAACTGGCTGTAAAAGGACAAGAAGGGACTTTTTAGAGTTATTAGAAATGTCCTGTATCTTCACTGTGGTGGTAATAACACAGGTGTATACATTCTGAGTCTGTCAAAATTCATTGAACTATATACTTAAAATGGGTTCACTTTATTGCATGTAAATCCCTTGTTCGCCCTGGCTCGGCATCTCTTCACCACCTTATGTCCGGCTGCTCCATAAAACCCTGCTTATTGAAAAAATATGTATATTTGTGTCTATTTTCCATTAAACTAGGTTTCCCTGAGGAACAGTAATCTCTCTAAATAAACTGAGACCATCTCAAAAACAGAATTATGTTCTCTTTCCTCTGATTCAGAGAAACTTTGATGAAGTCTGACGTTATTTCTGCACTTTTCTGGCAAGAAGGTCCTATGTTTTCATCAGACTCGTGAAAGCATCACTGAGGCCAACAAGGTTAGGAATCTCTGCTTTGGACCCACGTGCTTCCATCCAACTCCCAGTACCAGGCACTGTGCCCACGGGGCGATGTGCCCGTGGTCCTGGTACAGGTGACGAGCCCACACGGGGGACACTTACTCTCCTGCTTCTCTGCAGACTCTGCTGCGGCCACCTCCTCTGCACTGACCTCGCTGCCACCGTCTTCGCTGCTCACTTCTGCCTCATCTAGGGCACCTTCCTCCTCCTCCTCCTCCTCCTCTTCCTCCTCCTCCTCCTCTTCCTCAGAAACATTCTTCAATGTGGCGAGTAGTCTGTGGTACCCAGAAACTTGCTCCGGTTCATCCTCTGCTTCACTTGCAGAGTCTGAAGAATCTGAACTCTCTGACTAAAAAAGAAAAATGGGACTTGTAAAAACAAAATGATATTGTTCTCACTGCTACCCCATGACTACCATCAGGCCGACAGCGTAACAGGCTCGGACTTTCCCAAATAAAACTTAGCCTTTCTGCAAAGACCCAATCGTAATTATTCAAGCGAGTCCACCACCAATATGTACAGGGGTGAGCAAAAGCAGGTTTACAGTTGTGAGTACGTGAAAAGAGCTTAATCTTGTATTATTTTTTATTCTCGTATTATATATTTTTCCCTAGGAACAGCTGTCAACCTACTTTTGCCCACCCCTGTTCTTAAAACAGTTAATCTCGCTAAGACCCTGGCAGCTCTTCACCTTCTTTGAACTGCTAACGTTCCCACACGGGAAGAAAGCTGACATAAAGCTTTAGGCTGTAAGGAGATCTAACCTGTTTGTCAGACAGTTGGCCCATTTAAAGAGGCAACCGGAAAATGACAACCAAAGAATGCGGGCTGGGAAGCATCCTTAAGGTTCTAACAGGCTGATCTCACCGCAGTTACCACAGTGTTACTAAAATCAGCAAGAGTGGAAATGTAGCCAAACGTGATTATTATACATAGTTTTAAAAGCACCCACCCAGAACCAACTCTTACAAAGAAGGAATGAAGCATTTACCAGTGCGCAGATCTGTGGTTTTGCTTCCTTTCTGGAAACCCTGAGAAGAAACGGGTAACGTTTAACTTTGTAAGTATGTAGCAATTAGGAAAATGTCCTAACGACACAACTATACATTTAAAAACGGCAGCGTGCACCGTGATCATCACATCATAACTAGAGTCGTGTGAAAACGACGCTCGCCCTGCGAACAGAGGCTGTAGGATTTGGAGCCAACAGACAACTGACCAATGGAAAGTTCGCGGGGCCACGTGACACGCTCCCACCCCAAACACGGCTACATCCGGCCAATCAAAGCCGTCGGGCTCACTGTTCCCAGCGAACTTCTCAGCCAGAGCATCCCCGGGAGTCACCGGGGCCCTGGGGGCGGGAGGCGCGCGAAGGCCGTACCCGCGCCTGGGCCCTTACAGAGGGGCCCACGACCACCCGCGCGTCCGCTTCCTCGTTGTAACTGGACAGCGCGGGGCCGTCGAAGGCCCCAAGCGATTCTTTAAAACCAAATCACTCTAGAAACAGCTCCGACCACACAAAACCCAGCCGACGCAGCGGGAGCGCGGTCCGGCGAAAAGCGACGGGCTCGGCTGCAGGTAGGGAGGCCCCGGAGAGCGCGTCTCGGGCCCGACCTGAGCACGGCGGGGCCCGGGAGGCGCGGGCAGGGGCGGGAGCAGCCCGCTCACCAGCCCGCGGAGACCGGCGGGCCCAGCCCGGCACCCGCGCGCCCCGCCGGGGGAGAGACGCCGGCCCGCGCGCCCGCCGTACCTGTCGTAGAAGGGATGCTCCTCGCCGAAGTCCCGAAGGTGCTTCTTCTGCTTTTTCGTCAGGGTGCTGAGCAGCTGGCTCTGGCTGCGGCTCCCGCGTTTGCCCATCGCGAACGCTCAAGCTTGTCCGCCTTCAAGACCCGCTCAGCCCACCGGGAAGTGGTCCCTTCCACCCACCGGCGTGGGGCTCGCCGGCGGCGCTTTACGGCGGAAGCAGGTTGCCATAAAGCGGACCCGCTTTACGTCGCGCGTGTACGACAGGCGTTAGGAATCGCGGGTGCCGACTCTGCCCCCTAGCGAGGCCCTTTAGAAACACAGGCGCGTGTGCCCGTTTGCTGGAGCTAGACCTTGGCAGCGGGGCTTGGGGCTGCCAGGGCTGGGTAAACGGGTGGGCATCATCCTGCGCCAACAGGCAGTAGCGGAGATGGCTGTATGGCACCGTAATAAAAATACCAGCCAACATGGGAGGGTGCCCGCGCGTCTGACTCATCCCCACGACACGGCGCAATGAGAACTTCTTAATGAGCCTGATCCTGCAGACGAGGAAACCGACGCTTAGGAAAGGCCACACGCTAGCAAGAGGGGGGATGGAAACCCAAGTCTTTCTCATGTGACCGCAGGCTTTTACCCATGACCTACGCGTGCTCTGTCCAGAAGGGAGCCGCCAGGCTGAGGTTCCCACCCTGACCCCACCCCTCACTTTCTGAAAGTTTTGCAGAGCCCCTAGAAACAAATCTCTTCCTCCATGGTTCCTGTTACAAGAGCAGAAACACACCCAGAGAGGTAAAGCGACTTTCCTAAAATCACCCAGGGAGCCAGATGGCAGAGGAAGCAGAACTCAGTGACCTGTCTCAGGAATCAACTCTGGGGATGGAAAACGTTTTAAGATGGAGCAACTGGTTTATATCTTGATCGGTGTAGTAGTTACGCTTTGTGTACAATTACCTGAAATTAGTGACACTGTACATTTAAAATCGGTGAGTTTTAATGTAAATAATGGGGTTATTATGTAAGTGATAACCTCAGTAAACAAACAGGAAAATGCAAAAGCCAAAACTGGGCTCAGCACTCCGGGGACGCGCGGGGTGTGCGGGGCTACTTGAGAGCACGAGATAAACACAGGGACACCTTTCTCCTAACGATGACTTAGAAGATCATGTTTCTATAAAAACAAAGTGGTAATTCATAGACTGTAACATTCACCTGAATTTTTAAGGTGAAGCAGGAGCCATCAAAGCATGTTCACTTGGCTCTGCTGCTAGGAAAACGAGCTTTGCCCAGTACCATGTCACACCTGCAGAAGTTGCACTGGAACTACTAGGATCCTAGTCTTGTCCCTTCTGGTGGTCATCTACCAGTCCTAATTAAACTCTGTGAGGCTGGGGTGGGGTAGGGAGGGTAGGGAGATAGAGGGAGTACCAAGGAAATAAGCAAACAGTGGATGGTGCCAGCCGCTGGCCCAGCTAAGGAAACCATAAACAAACAGACATCTGTCTTCTGTCTAATGTCAAGATAAAAGGTCAGTCACTTATGGTAACAAAAGGCTGTGTGCAAAATGTCATCATATATTTCAAGGCACTAACCACAGTATAACTTGGTTGTAAGAACAAAGACTCAGCCTTTTTTGTCCCACCCTACCCCAAGTGCCCCAGCTTCCCTCCCCAGAGGCAACCAGTTCCTTGGTTTTCTTCCAGAGATCTTCTATAAAAAGCCATACTCTTGAGCAACTGAGGTGACTCCTTTCCCTCCTGGTTTCCACATCCTTGTGGTTCTGTGGACAGGTCTAGACCGTTCCCAGGTTCGGGCAAAAAAAAATGTGCCGAGCTCCACCCAAGGGGCCTCTTCATTGGTCCACTGAGCAATGGGAAAGGGGCCCCACTTTTGAAAATATTTACATTAGCTTTTGACAATGTAAAAGGGGACCCTTTGTGACATTTTAACCTGAGAGTCCAGAAGCTGAACATTTTTTCATACCCCAAGTGAAAGTTCTCTTAGTAAAAGTCACACAAAGAAGAGGTATGTGCCAACTAGTGAGGGCCCTGGGAAGACCGGAATGAAGGCAGAACTTGTTTTGCTTTTTCCTTCCCACAGGCCGCCTTCCTTTTCCTTCCTCCAAGGCTTTCTTTCACCTTTACCCTCAGCACACGGCATTTTCAGGAGTAAAAGTCCAGGAAGTAATCTTTTATGCTAGTTTGTAAAGAGATGTTTAGGAACTAAGGTGACTTTTCCCAGGGTATTTGCAATTCCCGGGAGATGCCCCAGGATGATGACCTCAAGGAGTGAGAGGGGGATGGCTATCCCTCAGGACAAGAGTATCAGAATGTTCAGGAGGGTGTTAATAATTTTTTAAAATAAAAACCTTTTTGGGGGAAAATTTCAAGTACATACAAAAGGAGACAAAACGGTATAATGCATGCCCATTACCCATTGTTCAGCTTCACCAATTATCAGCACAAGGCTATCTTGTTTCATATACAGGGATGGGCAAAAGTAGGTTTCTAGTTGCTTGTATGGAAAAATATATAATGCAGGAATAAATAATAATACAAGAATAAACTGTGTTTCCCATACTCACAACTGTAAACTTACTTTTGCCCACCCCTGTATATGCCCATCTGCTGCCCCTGACACCCCTCTGTATTATATTTGAAGTAAATCCTAGGCATCCTATGATTTCATCTGTAAGTATTTTAGTCTGCATTTGTAAAGATAAGGGTTGTTTTTTATTTTTTATTTTATTTTATTAAGGTTATTTTTTAACATAGTCACATTGGTATTATTTAAGCTACAAAAAGTGATAATTACAATGGTGCCTTGGTTTTCAAACGTCTCCCGTGGCGAGCATTTTGGTTTCCCATCGCCATAAACCTGGGAGTAAAGGCTTCGGTTTTCGAACACGCCTCGGAAGTCGAACATGCTCCCGGTGAGGGCAAGATCCTGAGGCCCAGCTGTCGGCTGTGGGTCCCTCTGTTTTCCAACCACTGTATTTAATATCATTACATATCCAGTCAGTGTTCAAATTGTGATCGTCTCATAAACATGTTTTTGTTTTTATATTTTGCTGGTTTACATGTTCTACTGTTCTCTATGTTTCTTGTGAATAGGTTGTTGGACCTAGGACTTTTTTTTTTCTTTTCAGAATCTGAGTTTTTCTTTTTTCTTAATTTTTAGAGAGAGAAACATCGATTTGCTGTTCTACTTATTTATGAATTTATTCATTGCTTCTTGTAAAGCGCCCTGACCCTAGATCGAACCCAAAACCTTGGCGTATGGGGACGACACTCTAACCAACTGAGCTACCCGGTCAGGGCAGACTTTAATTACAGTCGGTATTTTATATTTCCATCAGGAGGCATACAACATCTGGTGGCCTTTTGTTTTGTGATGTTAGCAGCCATTGGTGCTTAATGTTTAGATTCGTTAATTCATAGGAGGTTGCATTCTATTCCCATCAAGGGAGAGATATTCTAATTGTATTATTTTTTTTCTTCACTAACTTGCTGGACTGTTTCCATAATGACAAACTTTTCCTTATCAAGATGTTGGTTACCCAACGATACAGTTTATAAAGGCAGAGTAAATGCTTGGTTCTCTCCATTTACTAATTTTCAGCACAAGAAGTCAATACACTAGATCTTCTCATGGTGATTAATCAAGATTTTGTTTTTATTTTTAGTGTCATTATTAATTCATGGAGTTATACAAACTAATGCATTTTAATCCCTTGCAAACAGGATGGTGTATATGGTTTGGGAAAGCTTATTTGATATATAGTTCTGCATTTGAAAAGATGTAAACAAACCACTTTCTAGTGCAAATTACAGAAAATAAGCAGGAGTCTAGCTGAGATTCTCAAGGGGGTTGGGCATGGGGAGGTCAGAGCTTGAGGATACAGATCAGGTACTGGGGATGTTGGAATTTTGAAATTTATGTAATAACAGGGCACACGAATTCAAGACATGTTGACAGGGAACTATATATAAACCAAAAGTGTGATTCTCTGATGATAAAAGTTCAGACATCTGAGCCACTGATTTGGGAAGATTTTCAGGAAGGGGTGTGTGTGTGTGTGTGTGTGTGTGTGTGTGTGTGGCATCTATTGCCTCCCAGAGGCCTTAAATCAGAGTTTCCTATGCATAGAACAGCCCCTCCACCACACTCTTATGCATATGTTTATACACACCCCAAAGCAATCCAGCCTCTCCCTGAGTGTGCTGGCAGAAAGCAGTCTGTTGCTACCTTTATAATGAAATGAGCTTACTTACTTATTCAAAAAAATATTTACTAAACACTGTGTACCAGGTGCTATGCTCACAGCTGAGGTGAGGAAAAGAGTAAGATCCATGCCAGCCTCTTCAAGGAGTTCGCAGTCTTGACCAGGTGTGAGTAAGTGCACAGGATATCACAATACACTGTGAGACATGCTGAACTGATAAACTCTGGACCTGGATACCAAGGGAGCAGGGAGGACAGTGTTTAGGGCTGGGGGCCAAATAGGGGAGGGGGAATCTGCTGCCATCGGGCCTTTGTCAATCAGTCACATTCATTGAACATTAGTACTGAATTCAAAATTGATCTAGATTCTAGATCTTTGGCTGTGTGAGTTGTTTCAGCTGCCGTTATGAACAGTGTGTGTGTGTGTTCAGGACAGGATATGAGGGATACAGAACAACAGGAAATTAGAAAGCTGTGTAGTCATTGGCTTCCGCAGCATGTATTGTGTATGGAGCAATACGTTTCCTAGGTGGAGAATGTTTTAGAAAACCAGATTATGTCTGAGAAAAGAAAAAGCTTTGTAATGCACTGTACATAACATAGAAATGCAAAATATCATATATAGTTCCTACCCTTTCTATTCATCTGTACCTGTAACAAGGAACCCTTTGTCAAACCGCTAATAAATATGTTTCCTCAGGCCTATCAGGGATTGAGCTACATTAGGTCTAGCCTAAAACTGAAATATTTCATCAGATTATATTTGTCTAATTAAGACAAGCCTAAAATTCTGTGCTAGAGGACAGAAGGTTTACATCCCTCCCTCTTGTGGAGTATTGGTATAACTACACTCTATTTTTTTATATTTTCCTGCAAAGGCTCTGAAATGCGTATGTGCATTTATTTATCAAACATTTACTAAGCAGAGACTGTGTTGCAGGTCTGAGGCACCAGGGATTTAAAAAGCTCAGACCTCGGACTTTTCCCTTGAAGAGCTCATAATCTAGCTAAGGAAACAAAGCAATTAACATAATTACATCGTCAAGGGCTGTGTGCTGTATTAGAAGGGTGTGCAAAGGGTTCTAGGAACCCAGAACATAAAGAAACACTCTGCTGGGGGAGGGGGAGGGCTGTGGGGAGCTACACAGAGGGTGTGCCGGGTAAACACGTAGAGAAAGGATGTTCCAGAGAGAGGGAATAGCACAAGCAAAGGGGTAAAGACGTGTTTCGAGAACGCAGGGGGTCCGTGTAGCTGAGGCGGATGGGTGGGAGAGGAGAGGTTGCAGGGGCAGGTAGGTGAGAGCCCGCTGAAGGCCTTCCGAGCCTTGCTGGGGGCTTTAGGCCCAATCCCATATAAGGTGAGGAGCCATTAGAGGATTTCAAGGGAGTTTTGTGATCAGATTTGGACTTGAGAGAAATCGCAGTGCTGTCTGGCATGGGTGACAAGGCTATTCAGTCTTCCTTTCCGATGCCTTCCCCGATCAGTGAGTTTATTATTGATGCTGCCCACCAACACTTTGGAGACTTTTTCATATTACTACCAAATGCTTCCTCCTGCTTTTCAACATCTCTTGAAATTGGTATCTCAAATTTCCCCTGATATAATCACCCTGACTTGAGACCGTAGTGAAATCAGTTTTTTGAAATCCATGCCATTCATGCTAGTCCCTGTGTGGGGCATGGTCCCAACATGAGGGGACCCCAGGGGCCTGCTCTGAGCAGCTCTTAGCTTCTGTCTTCCCTTTGTTCTTGTGGCCTCAGAGTCCCTGAGTCATCTGCTCAACAAATGTCAAGATCATTTGGTTTGCATGTTAAGCCTGAGATTTTTATTAAACAGTCAATGGAGAAGTCCAGAAGGTAGTCAGACATGCGTGCACATCTGGAGTTCAGGGGAGAGATCCCGGATGCCAGCGTGCCCAGGCGCTTACGGGAGTTGTCAGCATAGGAATGAGACCGGATGAGATCACCTATCATAAATACGGAGAAGAGCCCTGGGAACTGAGCCCCGGGGCCCTGCACATTTAAAGCCTGGGGCCATGAGGAAGAACCAGCATGGTGACTGAGAAGGAGCCACCTCTGGGGGAACAGGAAAGCTGGTGTTGCCTCTCATTTACTGACTGATCCTTCTCAGGAAAGGCGTGTTCACAAAGGGATTACAACCGAGGACTGGACTCAGATGGACCTGGTTTCAAATACCATATTAAGTACTAAATAAGTACCAAAGTCGCATATTAAGTACTAAATGAGTTTGCACTTCATATATGCCACTGGGTCCAGCATAGGACCTGGAGGGCATTTGTTGAGTAATCATTTGTTGCACGCTGGACATATGGTGAATTCCATGGGAATTTATGTGAAAAACCAAACAAAGGCCCTGGTCTCAGGGAGCTCACAGTCCAGAAGGAGGGAGCAGTTCTAGAAGTAGATGATTCTCCATGACATCACAATGTGACAAATTCTTTAATGCTCATGTGAGTCATGTACTGAGAGAACATAGAGGAGGAGTCGTTAATCCAACCCACAGTGGCCTGGCTTATAAATAACACTTTTTTTTTCCTCGTTTGTCTTTTTCCTACCATCTTGCCCAAGAAAATCGTGACTCCTCTGAGCACACCATTCAATCCATGTGACTATATAAGATTTTTTCTCTTTTGGAGAAAAAAAGTAGGGAAAAATCCACGGGGTAGAAGTGTGGTCCTACTCTTTCAAAAATGAAGTTAAGAATTATCATCTTGGATGAAACTGAGTCTCTAAATGCCTTTTAGCCCAAATCAAGAGCAGCTGCTAGAATGTGCTCCCACTTCTGACTGTTACCAAATCACTCCCATTGCAGCCCTCACTCTGCAGGCTTAACTACCGAGCCTGTTGCATCTTGGTGGGTAGCCTCAGTGATCATCGTATTTTTCCTTGGGCTATGATTTACCTTCCACTTGGGGGGCAGCTTTTCCTTCAGATAGTGAAGCCCCAAGAATATCAGCCCTTCTCATATTTAACAACCATACATTTGTCATGAACAAGATTTTCTAGTGTCTTCTTGCGCTGTTTACTTCTTGCTTTCCTCTCTGTGCGTCATGGTGAGAGCTGAGAGTTTTAGGAATAAAATTGGTAACTACAGATGTCCTTCCTGAGTGTCTTATAAACTCTCGTGTTGAAAATTCCACACAGGCCGATTTGCAAAGCCGTTTGGAACTCTGTCGAGCACGGAGGAGTGCCCGCCTTACTCTGCAAACTTAGAGCTCCTACAGCCCTGCCTGACGACCCGACTAGGGATTTTGGAGCCAGATGAATGTTCGGATCGTTGAGTCCCCCAATCCTAAAGTGGCTGGAACCATAGTCCCTCTGATGGCTGGCAGCGCTGATGCTGAATGTACCTGGGAAAAGGCAGTCCCAGTGGAGAGGGAGATGAGGGTCGCGTGGGCAAGGGCGGAGCATTGTCTGCTGGGATCCAAGGAGGAAAAATTTCCAACCACACGAGCATATACCCTGGAATCAGGGTTTCCTCTTTGGAAAACAAAAATCCTTGAAAAGCCTTTCGAAGAAACTTGGGGAATTGCATATTCCTGATTTGAAAATGAAGGAAACACCTGGCTTTCCTCTTAGAAAAGATAGTAAAGGTTTATTTTTTTGGAAGGGTACATATTTGAAGAATAATCATCCTCCAAAGTTGTCCCTGTGCTTCAGCCTTTAATGAGTGTCTTTTAATGTAGGAATCCCGGTGCTACCTGAGTGCATATAACAGACTGAGGGAGTGAAACATTCACACGTTGAAACCCTCCCAATGGGAGGGAACTAGAAGGCGGGCCCTCTGGGAGGGGAGTAGATCCTGGGGGTGGAGCCCTCACGAGTGGGATCAGTGCCCTTATCTGAGGGACTCCAGAGAGCAACCTCGCTCCTTCCTCCAGTGAGGAGGCAGCTTTCTAAGAACCGGGAAGTGGGTTCTCGCCAGATGCCAAATCTTCTGGGACTTTCCAGCCTCTATAACTGTGAAAAATAAATTTCTACTGTTTATAAGCCATCCAGTCTGTGGTATTCTGTTCTAGCAGCCCAAGCAAACTAAGACATCGAACTTCTACATGAGTAGATTAGCAAGAAGTCCAGTCTCCCCCCTGGTTTGGCCAAGTCTCTCAATGGTGGGGACCCAATCCAAAGGGTCGGTCCTGGTTACATTCATCTTGAGCAGTCGCTGCTGAAGCCTGGCTGTGCTCCAAGGGGACCTTCTCCCCCACATTCCTCTTCCCTTCCCCCGAGGTCCCCCCCAACTTATTACACTCAGCCTCAGGTGTGCCATGCCAGAGCTTGCCCCCAGTGGGAATGCTCTTTAGGGTCATTTCCCCAGGCACTCCCATAGTGCCAGTCTGGATGGGTTGGAAGGAGGCTTCAGCATCAGCCTCATGTGTTCCCATAGCCAGTTTGCCCCTCTGATGGGCTCTAGGGCCTAGTTCACTGGTCCAGATTCTCCCCTGTCTTATGGTAAAGTTCATTTCAGTGGCCTTGTCACAACTGCCTGTCATTGAACCTCAATCAGGGCACCCGTAGTTCATCTGACATGCTCTGGTAACCGAATCTCAAACAGACTAGATCAATAATGTTCAATAGGAGCTCTTCTTGTTGAGCAGTATTTGCTAAGTACAAGTTCCTATTAAATTAAACTGAATGAAACAGGAGGGGGGGGGGAGGAGTTGGCTCTTTGCTCCCAGATGAGTGTGTGTGTGTGTGTGTGTGTGTGTGTGTGTGTGTAGGTTGTAGGGAGATGAGCCGGCTGTAAAGACCAGGCCCTGATAGCATATTCTTCTGAGATCCAGATTCTTCTTTCTTGTGATTTCCTAAAGAAGATCTAGGGTAGAACCAATGTAAATGTATTAAAGACAGATTCCACCGGGCAACAGGGAAATTTTATAGCCTCTTGCTAACTTGCTGTCATCAGAGTCTACAGTTTAAAATTTGTGAACTTACAGCCGGTTTGGGCAGACACCTTGCACTGCCAATGGTAACCACATAGAACATTTCTGTAAGTTTTGACAATCACATAACAGACCAGATAGAACTTATAATTTAGGTATGCCAGGAAACCCTAGGGGCGCCTGCTAAGAGCCCTGGGAATCCAGAGAGAGAGAGAGAGAGATGCTCCTTCGGCCTATCACAAACAGTTTAATTTGGCACAACGCAATTAGTAATGCTGAGTATCCTCTATGCTATACCTTTAGGGAATAAAATGCTGTGGCTCTTTCTGTGGAAAAGTCGATCACCTTCTTGAGAAAAGCAGGAAGATGCTGAGAAATAATTAAGACAAAAGACTCTGTTTGTGGCCTCTGGGCATGACCTACAGCTGCCCTGGTGACTATTGTTTAACTAGCTACCTTTGGAGGGAAATACATGTCCTCCCAGATTGTCCCTTACACAACAGCCCGATTCTTAGAATCAAGGAAGAGTTTGTTCTTAGTGGTCCGGGCATTTGGGTTGAGAGATCAGGTAACAGAAGCTGGCAAACTTTTTGTCTGGTCCATAGCTGGGGTAGAAACAGCAGTTCTAGTCTTAACCATTCACCAGTTGTTTTTGACCCAGGAAGGGGGAGTTGGGTGCCTTGTTGTGGTGAAAAGGTAAAAAAAAAAAGAAAAGAAAAGTCTAACCCTAGCTGTTTTTGCTCAGTGGTTAGAGCATTGGCCTGTGGACTGAAGGGTCCCGGGTTTGATTGCACACAAGGCTGCAGGCTCCATCCCCAGCCCTGGTTGGGGGCATATGCAGGAGGCAACCAACTGATGTGTCTCTCTCACATCGATGTTTCTCTTTCTCTTACTCCCTTCCACTCTCTCTGAAAAGCAGTGGAAAAAATGTCCTCAGTGAGGATTTAAAAAAAAAAAGTATAAATCAGGGTGGGTGGGAACAGGGACTGGGGCTTCTAATCCAACCCTAGTATTGGATTCGAAGAGGTTGGCTATCTCCTGAGAGAATGAGGTAGGTATTTTTTGCAAGAGGTGAAGTCCCCCAGTTTTCTACAGGGCTATGAGAAAAGTCACTTTTAATGATGTTAATTACAACAACAGAGCACTTAATTCTTTAGGAGAGCTTTTCATCTTCAAAGGGGCTCCAGGATGGAGCATTAAGTGTTGACTGAAAGTCACTGCAGTTTCAGAACAGCAGTGAGAGGGTCCTCAGATGCATGGGCTGTGTGGGCTGCTGGGCCTGGTAGAGCCCTGGAAGGCCAGTGCCCAAGGAATTCTCTGGTTTCAGGGTGGGGAGCTGGTCAAGGCAAGGCTGTGTGTCCAGAAACTGGCGCTCACCTCACTAATAGTGGAGAGGCGGGTGGTGGAGTGTCAGCCTCAGTCAGGTTCTCCTGAGCCCTGACTCCCTATATCAGGGTTGTCAGATAAACACAGGACACCCAGTTAAATTTGAATTCCAGATAAAGAATAAACACATGCATGCACTGCACGCACACACACACACACACACACACACACAGAGAGCCCATGTGCTACTACCTGATAGACTCCTACCTGAGAGGTCAGCAAGTCAGGGCGTGTTCCCCCAGGGCCACAGGGAACTAGATTCTCCAGACCTGCCCAGACCCAGCCTCTTTCCCACCCTCCTGTGGGAATCAGGGAAAGTCCTCCTCACAGCTCTCGAGGGGCGGGAACTCCGAGTGCCCATCTTTCCCACCTCCTTCCTCTGCCTTGGACCTGGGGATGAAACAGCCCCAGGAATGGAATGTCTAAAGTTTCCCTTTCCTCCCCTCCCATCTTTTCTTCTTCCCACCATGACATTGACCCCACCACCCTGGGGCCACCTACCCCCATCACTCTGCACTGCTGGAATAGAAATTCCTCTGTGACAAAAACCCAGAAAGAAATGGTCGCTGGGCTGAGAGGAGCTTCCTGCCTAGGCGGTGGAATCCAGGCCGCCGGGACGGGTCTGGGCCTGAACTAGAAATGTCGCTGGTTTCCCGGGCTGGGCGGGAAGGGGAGGCAAGCTGGCACTTGCCACAGCACAGAATAGTAACTGGGAGGTGGGGATGCCTGCTCTGAACCAGAGCGAAACTCTCGGGGCCTCCAGACATTGACTCATTTACAGAGTTTCCCAGGCCCCTGAAGTTCCAGGTCCAGCCCCTGGGCTTAGTCAGGGTCAAGGCCAGAGGAGTTGCCTTCTTCACGCCCCCAGGACAGACAGATGGTCACACACATCCTGGAATATTACTCCAGGCTTATGGGCAAGATTAACATTCCGAAGATTGAGTTCCCCTACTGGAAAGGGCAGGAGTGGGACAGATCGGGCTGGGTTCCTAATCACCATTTACCAGCCTAGTGACCTTGAATAAGACTCTTTCAAAAATTAAATTAAAAAAATTCCCCCATGTACTTGAAAATAAAGCCCTTTAAGGACAATGGAAGTGTGTAAAATGAACCTGGCTGACTGGCTGGCAATGCTGTGCAGGGGATTCCTGTCCAGAAGGCGGGCACCGAGCCCCAACTGTTCCTTCTACTACATGATTCTGAAAATATTCCAGAAAAGCTATATTGGTAAATGACTCTTAGAACTGCATTGAGGATCAACACCACCTTTCCCCGTGAATTGTAGGGGTTGTTGGTAAAGCATGGGTTTCCTTCCCTTATCTGTCTTTAATAAATTAAAAGTGTATGGACATTTTATTCGTAAATAAAATGTGACACGCTCAGCTCATGAGCATCACTCAAATCATTACCTGCCAGTTATGGAAATAGTTTGCACATTGGCCAATAAATGTTTATGGACTGACTAACCTGCTGTCTGATTAGAGAGAAGAAAGGGAGGAAGGAATCAACTGAGTGGGTCTTAGCAGAAACCCTGGCTCTTATTTTAGAAGCCTCACTGCTGGTGCTCTATTTCCCCAAGTCCCCCTTCACTGGCCCTGCAATTTTCCCACCTCCTTCCATTTCTGTTTCTGCAGCAGCCTAGCCCGGGTTCTGCTAATAATGTTTTGTAAATAATGAACAGAAAGAGCTTTGAAGCTACCTGGCTGCCCCAAGGGATTAAGTGGGCCAGGCGCCTGGCCAGTGGAGGCCTAGAGGGTCCTGCTTTGGATCTGAAAGGCTGCCGCTAGCAGCTCAATATTATGCAGATGTCGCTGTGCTGGGAGGGACAGGTGGTGTGTGGGCTGCCTCAGTCTCCGATTCCTAGGTCTGAACAAAATAAGAGGCCCAGAGAGTGGGATCAGAAATTTCCCAGGGGGATTAAAAACAGGTGGAGCCCGGCCGGGTGTGGCTCCGTTGTTGAGCATCGACCTAGGATCCAGGAGATCTCAGTTCGATTCCCAGTCAGGGCACATGCCCGGGATGTGGGCTCGATCCCCAGTCGGGGGTGTGCAAGGGGCAGCTCATCAATGACTCTCTCATCATTGATGTTTCTATCTCTCTCTCCCTCTCCGTTCCTTTCAAAAAACAAAAAAACAAAAAGCAGGTGGAGCCTCACACAGGACGTTGGTAACAGGTGGGGACAGCTCGGGGATGGAGGGTGGTGTACGGGTCTGGTGCAGAGCTGTTTCTACTCTTAGTTCACCTTTCTTGCCAGTCATTTTGTCTATTTCAAAGTTTAGAGATTTGAACTTGAACCTGAGCGTGGCCACTTCCCATGTGACCTGTTATCCTCCACGAGCCTGTTTCCTCGAGTGTAAAATGCACATTCTAATAACTAACCCGTATATATGTATTCAGTCAATATGTGCTGAACACCAACGTGTGCCAGGCCCTGTGGGCAGCAAGCACGGGGAACACAGAGGAAACAAGACAGAGTCCCTTTCCTCCTGGAGCTTATTTATACTCCAGGACAGAAGCCCAAACGGCAGCTCCTGTGGGATGGTTTACATGGCACATGTAACTCAAATGTTTAAAAACTTTGTTGCAAACATAAAAAATTGGAAGATTTTACCTAAAGATCTAGATTTCCCAGAGGCAAAACGGCCTGTGATTCTGTACGGCAACCATCAGCCAAAATTTAGTGGCTGCTTCCTTAAAAGGAGAGCATGCTCTCCAGGTAGCCACAGTGCTCAGCATCCCCAGACACTCTTATCTTGCTCAGCCTTAAACAGTATTTTTGTTTGTTTTTGTTTTACCTAAAACCTTCTGATGCTCTCCCACTGTAAATAGGAGAAAGTCCTGCTCTTTGATATGACCCTCAAAGTCTTCCAGATTTGTTTCCTGCCTAATTCATCCCTATGAATGCTATGCTCCAGCAAATTACAGTTTCCTGACCATCCAATGTGGTACCTCTGAACATTTGCAATGCTGTTCTCTTTGCCCGAGATGTCTTTTTTCTATTTTTCTATCCAGAAAACTCTGAGGAAATGCAAATGGTCCACTTGAGACCAAAGGGCCATCAATAGTTCTTTACCTTATGATTGGGCCCAAGGACCTTCCAACTGGTGACAATTTGTAAAAAACCTCAGCTTTCCCAATAAATTGGTGCCAAATATAAACATTAAGTGAAATGCTGTGTGCAAATGAAATTAGAAAATACACAGAAACCATTTGAACAGAGTTACTGGCATTAATGAGTAGTGACTATGATTCCAGTTGTTATTATTATGAATCACAAGTGAAGGTAATTTCATCAAGGATGGCAGGGCAGGAGCTGCAAAATGTGTTCAGGGAAGAGTCTTAGGGCTGCAGGGTGGTGGAATGGAAGAGATATGGTCGGAAAAGGGGGATAGGGCCGGCAAGGGGCCTTCCACCTGCTCTCCCTGCTTGGCCCTTTAGTTCTTCCTATCTTAAACACACCCGCCAAAGAGATCATGCAAAACAGGTCACCCCATGCCCCTCCTGCTCAAGAGCCCCCAGTAGCTCCTTATTACTCCCACAGTACAAGCTGGTCCTTATCTCTCAGCCTTACATCCCAGCACTCTCCCCTCATACCTCACTCTGCTCCAGCCATTGACCCTCATTTTGATCTCCATGCTCATCGGTTGACTGGCCAGTATGCTCTTACCTCAGGGCCTTTTCACTTGCCGGTCCCTCTCTCTGGAACTTTCTTCCCTCTGCTATCCACAGGGCATTCTCTATCACTTTCTCAGATCTCCACTCAAATATCATCTTCTTCCCGTGAGCCTATCTAAAAGTTTACCCCTCCCCTGTCCCCTCCCCTTCCTAACCTCCTTCGGTCGCCTTATTGATCTTTTTAGGATTTACTGACAACTAACATGCTTTAGTTATCTTACTAATTCATCCTGTTTAGTGTCCGTCTCCTCCACTAGAATAGCACTGCCATGAGAACAGAAGTTTGTGTCTGTCTTGCTCACTGCTGTATCCCCAGTGCCTGGAACAGAGCCTGGCACACAGTAGACACACAATCAACATTTGTTGGATGAGTGCATGAAGTCTCTTGATTCAGTGAACGTCGGGAAATCACAGAATGTTTTGAGCAGGAGAGTGAATGGGTCAGAGCTCATGGAGGGCTGCAGAATAGATTAGAGTGGGTCTGGAAGCTGGGGGATAGAAGGTGATCACGATAGTAGGTGACACAGGACTTCGGTGGGGATAGAAGACAGTAGGAGGTAGTATGATTTATGAGGGCAGGGATTTTGTCTGACATATACCTGGTGTTCAGTAAATATTGACTAAATGAAGGACTGATGCTTGTGTCTCACGCGGGATGGACCCAGGGCTGGGTCTGAGCCTGTCTTAGCAAAGATCTAAACCCTTTTTGCTCTTGACTCTGGGGTTCTCCCTGCCAGGGGTTACATGAGATCAGTACTGAGCTCTTACATCTGTATGTACATCTTCCCTTCCTTTCTGGATTGGGATAACCCTCCATGGCATTTAGTCACCTTTTAGGCTTCAGCTTAGCACAGACAAACCGTGGTTCAGGCTGGAGGAATTCAGGGATGGTTTGGGTTAGGGGTATCTAAGGGCAGGGACTAGATCGAATGCCTTTTGAATGTTATACAACTCAAGTGTTAGGTGGTGTGGAGAAATTAGTGTGGAAGGGAGTCTGTCGTGTAAAAATTGGTGTGCCAGTCCAGAGCCACTCAAGAGAGTGGGAATCCCTGTGAACACCACCCTTACCTTTTCTGCAGAACCGCAGGTCATTGAATAGGAGGCTAATCTGGCTTGAAGCTGGGTATGTATGTGGACTATGTTAAGAGAAAGTTCACACAGTAGGGGGGTGGAGAGGTGGGAGGTAGGGCTGCTACTTGGTCAAAGAACCTCTCATTTATACTCTCCCTTGCCTGCCCTTTAGTTAGCCACATCTTCTCGAAGGAATTATTCACTGGGCTCTGAGATCTGCACTTGGACATTGCCCCTAATCCAATCAATACACGTGAGGAGCTTCCTATCGTTCTTGCCCCAAGAGTAAATATATACTAACTCATTTCTGAATTCTTCAGGTTTTTATTAAGTGAATGCTGGGTGCCCAGAACTGTGTCAGATCCCTGCCTAAAGATGGGAGGGTGAGGCAGCGAACAAAAATAACTTTTGCTCAGACCTATTCTTGTTGTATTTATTTCATTTAATTCTCTTGTCAGTCCTGTGAAGTAGGGAGCATCCTCAGGCATGAGCTGAGTAAACTGAGGTCCAGCTCGCTCCTACAACTGGGAACTCGAAGAAGAAAAATTTGGGACAAGCTCTGACTAACTCCAAACACAGGTTGTTTTTGTGAGGACATCAGTGCTGCCTCTAGAACTTAATCATAGATCTAAGACTTGTTACAATTAGAAGGTAACTGCAGAATTTGTTCAGCTCCTTCAGATGAAGGGCTCAGGCTCAGATAACGACGGAGACAAGCTCTGCTGTGTCACCAACACCAGGTCTCTGGACTCCTGAGTGCTCTTTCTTCTTTAATTAAAAAAAGTAATGATAACATCTTTCTTAAATATTATGTATATCTGCTTTAAAAATCAAATAGTATTGAAAGCTTTATAACCAAAACATCAGCCCTCTCCACTCCCTATTTTTGCTGAAATAATATTTCATCGCCTAATGTTTTTGTTGAAATAGCTCATCGCTTAACTCCCTTCCCATGTTTTTTCTCCTGTCTTAACCTTGTGAGTCAATATCTTCTTTTTTATTCTTTCATTGTACTGGAATGGTCTGGGGAAGGAGAAGAGATAAAACACATTTGGTCAATCAGTCTTATTGAACAGAAGTCCAGTTTCTTACCCCCTTGCCCTCCCCAACTTGGGCACAAAATTCTATATACCCAGATAACTTATTTTTCTGAAGTCAACTCTTTGTCCAGTGCCCACAGAGCTTGCCCTACGCCTAGCCCTGTGCCAGGAACCTGACTTACAAGTTCCTGGCTGGCCTGTGCCCTGCTGCCCTCAAGGACTTGACGGAGGCCAGGAGAGAATAATTTACATGAGGAAACAGGAGCAGATAACAGTAATGATGATCTTCCCAGTCCACACGGCACCTGACCAATTTCAGAGAGCTCCTGTATCCACAATCCCCCTTCACAGTGGCACATAATCACTGGATAGGTTGGTTGGTGCTGACCATGAAGTCAAAATCAGGACACTGATCTGTCCCAACAGGGCAGCATATTTGAAATCAGGACTTCAAGCCCCCACATTCATGAAAGTTGTAGTTTCTTATCGGGCTCTTTTGTCGGAAGGGCCAGTGGAAGCTGGACCCTCAGATTGGCCCTGAAGAGGAGGGAGAATAGAGAGAGGGCCCCCCAGGGGTGAGGGGTAGGTGGGCAGCTTACTTCCAAGTGACTTACTGGGCCTTGTTTTCCCTCTTCCTTTCCCACGTAGATCCAAGATTGGAATAAAGAAAGCTGCTTCTTTGAGAACACTTGCCAGTGCTCAGCTTGGCTTGAGGATGAAGGGAGCCTGAACACCTAGTGGGGAATTCTCCTGACGTCCCAAACCACAACCTATGTCATTGCTTGGGTTGGAAAGTGAGATTTATTTATGAATTTATTTCTCATGTGGCTTCTGCTGTGGAAATAGAGGTAATTCTAGGATTTGGATTGCATTCGGGGATAGAACCTATGGAGCGGGACAGAGGAAGGGGCAACGACCAATGTGCGTTAAAATTTAGGCCGTAGTTCGGGCAATGCGTTGGGCTCATCTGTGCCTTGGTACCTTGAAACACTTGGATGGAGCCAGAGAGAAACCAAGGCGGAGAAAGGATTTGGGGTAGACCCGATGGGCTCCAGAAGGCCTTCCAGAAGGCTGGATGGGGTCTGGGTGCCTCTGAGAGCACAGACTTGGACTGTTTAACTTGAGATCCCAAGTTAATCAGCCCCAGCAACCTGCAGTCCAGTCTCAGAGAGTATTTGCTACCACTGACCCCATGACTCTAAGCTCTCCACTGTACTGAGCCTCTGAGAGCCTTCCGTGACCTCTGCTCTGCTAAGAAGAGTGGGATTTGGGCCGCATGACTTTATTGTCACATGCTTGATAATGTAGAGGCTAAAGCCTCTGAGTGATGAAAGAGACCCCTCCTCACCAAGTCAGAGCTGCCTGGGAGCAGGAGAGAGGAATTCCCCACTCCCTGGAGCTGTGAATCAGAGCCCCTGTGCTGAAGCATACATCCCACTGCCTGAAACTCAGACTCAGGAGTGAGTCAGCATTGCCATTGCCGTACCTGAGCAGGGATGGAGTGCAGACAATGGAAACATCCCAGGCCCAAGCCACACTGGGGATGTCTAAATCCTGAGAGAGCTCTTCAAGAACATAAAACATAAAAGAACTGATATACCCAGAGCCTTGGAGGGGTTCACAACATGTTTTCATTCCCCAGACCAAGCAGATGAGTTGTGTCTCAAGCCAGATCTCACCAGTCAAAGAGTCAATCCTCTTGATTTCTACCTTAATTCCTCCTGCTTTGCCCCCTTTCACTGGTTCTTCAGTAGAGTGACACAGTGTTGGGACTTAGTTTTGTTCCCTGTAATATCAAAAGTGCCTAGATACATGGTAATAAAAAAAACAACCAGTGCAGTTCTAATCAGAATAGACTCTGGCTGGAGTGCTGAGCCAGGTCCAAGTGGAAAGAGTCCTGGGCTTGGGTTCTATTCTTGTCTTTGTGGCTAATTTGCTGTGTGACCTTGAAAAAATAACTTGTCCTCCCTGGTCCTCAGTTTTCTCACCTATAAAAAGGGAGAATTTGGAATAGAAGTTGCAAACTCATGCCTACAGGGTCAGGCAATTAAAGTAAATGACTGAACCCAATAGGCTGGAGTTGTGCTAACTGTAATGTGCAGACCCCTCTCCGTGGGCAGCTGTTGCCAGGTGGAACTGCTGGCCCAGGGTGTTCAGAACATTTGACTTTTCAAGAGCTGCTGAGAATCTGGATGTTTATGTGAAGCCTCCTGGTGTTTACAACACTGTGGGTCAAACAAACATCTCTAAGCCACTTTCACCCCCCAGACTAGAGGATTTTAAGGGCCCTCTCAGCTTGAATTTTCTGATTCTAAAATATGAGTCCTCTAAAGACCCTTAAGAAATCACCTTAGTTATGGGGATTTCAGCTATTGCAAAAGTGAATGCCTGTGTGTGGGCTTCTACTTGTATGCCATTGGGCTTTTAGTTTCCCTTAAATGACACCCTCCTGACGGTCTTCCCCGATCCCTTACACACACCTGCAGTGGACTGTTTGCTTGGTTTCTGGAGCTCAGCCTTGGGCTACACGGAAGATACTGCTTGTCCAGTGAGCTCATCAGTCATAAAGATCTGCTTCTGTGGATGAGATAGCCCTTCGCCTGCATGAACGGAGCTGGCTACAAGCAGTGGCTGAGACAGAGGCTGCCTAAGTCAGCCTTGGGGCTTGCTGCCTTCCCAGGCCTTTGTTGGCTATGTCCCTAAGCTTAATTGGGACAAAGGAGCAAGTCCATATTATTACAAATCTGGAGCTCTCCGACCTATCTATATTAGTTTGCTAGGGCTACGGAAACAAAGTACCAGAGACTGGGTGGCTTAAAGGACAATTTATCGTCTCAGTTCTGGAGGCTAGAAGTTCCAAATCAAAATGTCTGTAAGGTTGGTTCCTTCTCAGGGTTTTGAGGGAAGGATCTGTTCCAGGCCTCTCCTTGGCTTGTACGTGTCGTCTTCTCTCTGTGTCCCTTCACATTACCTTCCCTCTGTGCGGTCTCTATGTTCAAATTTCCCTTTTTCATAAGGATCAGTCATGTTTGATTAGGGTCCACCCTAATGACCTCATTTTAACTTGATTAGCTCTATAAAGACTCTATCTCCAAATAAGGTCACAGTCTGAGATACTGAAGGTTTTGGGACTTCAACATTTGAATTGGGGGGGGGGGGGCAATTCAGCTCATAACACTACTCCTTTATGGTCTTACTTAGTGCTTTAAACTCCAAAACCCAAGTACTCAGCTTATGCCCCTTCCTATCTGCGACAGCTCAATGGCATCAGGGTCTCACGCACTGGTACACACTGTAAGGGTGCATTCTGTATGGACTTGTTCACTGCCGTGGGAAAGGTGAGGGAACTCTCATCAGGCACCTGCTAGGGGATACACAGGCCTTGAATTTCAGGTAATAACAGGAGATGTTGTTCTGTGAGGCACTGTCTGTATGGTACGTCTTATCCTTACACACTGATAAAAATCACAAGTATTTATATAGAACTTGATAAGTGCCAAACACTGCTCCAATCGCTTTAGAGCAAGTAACTTGTTGAATCCCCACAATACCCCTTGGAGGTGGGGGCCATTGTTTACCTTGTTCTACCTCAGATAAGACACTGAGGTCCAGATAGCTTACACACTTTCCCAAGTCTGTAGTAACTGATGGAGTTGGG
The DNA here is from genome assembly GCF_964146895.1 of Miniopterus schreibersii. Lineage (NCBI taxonomy): Eukaryota > Metazoa > Chordata > Mammalia > Chiroptera > Miniopteridae > Miniopterus > Miniopterus schreibersii. The sequence continues at coordinate 27,550,658 of NC_138119.1, forward strand.
GTTTGAACCCCAGTACTTTGAAATGAGGTAAACAATTGGGGTGCGGATCTGCAGAGGCCATGCTTTTCATCTTTACCCCAGAGTGACTGAATAGATGAAGAAACTGACACTAAGTAACTTAGCCAGGGTCACCCAGGTAAGAGGCAGAGTAAAGGAAGAAATCCTGCTCTGAAAGCCACAGGGCTTCCCCTAGAAGAGACCAGGAGCCCCCACATTCTGCTTCCCCAGGCCCACAGGCCTAGGGCCAGCCCAGAATCTCTCAACCTTTATGTATGGGTAACAGTCTCCATACCGCAGGGTAATTACGGGGCCTGAAGGAGCGGTGGGAACCCCCAGACTTAGAGCTGACCTCCCAGGCGGTTCCTGTCCCCCAGACCACCAGCGCCCGGGGCACCAGGCGTGACCGGGGGTCTGGACACTCTCTGCCCGGCCAGCGGCGGGGCGGGGCCTCCCAGGAACAGTTTCCTATTTCTCGCAACCCGCCAATCCCGGGCGCGGGGGGTGTGGCCACACCTGGGGGGCGTGGCCAGGTGGCCGAGGGGCCCGCGGCGTCCAGGGCGAGGCGCTGACGTGAGCTGGGCGCACCTGGGCGGAGCAGGTAAGGGCCGGTGCGGGACCCGGAGCGGAGCCCGCACTCCCTACCTGCGCGCAGCCAGGTGCTCCTTTCCCGACCCGGCGGGGAGCGCGGCGGCGACTGGCGATCTCAACCGGGGACATGGTTCGGAGGGACGTGCGCTTCTGGTAGCCGGATTGAGGAAAGGTGGGGAGCCAACTTCTGGAGGCTAATTTGGGGGGGGGGAGGGTTGGGAGGGACACGCCCGCTGGTGGAGAAAGATCTGCTCTTGAGTTCGTGGCGTTAGGAAAACTCGCTTCGGGACATCTGATTTTTTGGGGGGGATACCCCGTGGGGCTGGCTGCCTGTCGACCTTCTCCAGGTGGCTTTTGGGGTGTCCTAGCCCCGCAGCGCCGGGCGCTCCCGACTCTGTCGACTCCCTCTCTCTCCCCTCCCAACCAGCCTGCTCTCGGCTCCTACCCACCCACCGTCGGAGGGTGCTAAGGCGTCTCCACCCCTTTAGTCTCGCCGGGCCGCCGGCCTCTGTGTTGCCCAGGAGGGGAATTCCCAGGCCCGCTGGCCCTTGGTGCTGGTGGGTGTTTGGGGAAACTGGGGGTGGGGGAGACCAAGAGCTTTAGCCAGTTTGTTTTCTCTCCCTGAATTTCTTTAGCACAGTCAGGCCCCCGCCCTGGGAAACGCCAGTGGATTTCCAAGTGGCCAAGCTAGGTGCTGGGAGGGTGGCGCGGGGCGTGGTGGCTTGGGGGTGAGGCCCTCTTCTTCTGTCGGGGCTGGAGGGCTGGTGGTGTGGAGAATGTGGAAAGCCTCCCAGGCCTGGCTGGAAGGGAGGCCCGGGGTGCCACACTGTAGAGGGAGCTGCTTGGTGGTAAAGGGGGCATCCCTACCCCAGCCCTGCTCTTGCTGGATGTCAAAAGTGGAAGCCAGGGAAGGGAGAGGGAGAAGGCACTTGAGTCAGCTGGTGAAAGCGGGTGTGGAACCAGGAGAGTTGTTTAGGGTTTAACATATGTATAAGGAGTGCAGGTCAGCAGCACCCAGTACCCGGCACTTTCCCCCTCGCCGGCCCCCAAGTTCAGTCCCGCGGAGAGGAAGGGCACGGGAATTTGACCAGAATTTACCCCTGAGCAGTGCTAACCTAAGGGAGGAAAGACTGGGAACCGGGAGGTTGGCATTTCAGTTCCCTCCAGGAGGCTAGGGAAAAACAGGACCACCACTGAGGCCTGTCTGCAAGAAACAGCGGTGTGTTTTACTCCGCGGAAAACCACTGACAGCCAAGTCTCAGCTTTGGGGTAGCTGTGCCCCTGGAAACCTGTCTGGGCAGGAGCTGCAGAGGTGGCAGTGGGCTGTTTATAGAGGACTTGCCCTTTGGAGTGGGGGTATGAGGGAGCACGACTAGTGCCTTGCGGAGGTTGAAAGTGTGCCTGCTCAGTGCCCATTGTGAGGGGAGGGGGTGGGTTAGCATCTCTGTTCTTTGTCTGGTTAAATGCACGTTGGAGACACAGGCCTTGAATTTCGCCGCGATGGCAGTTAGAGATACCAGGACTGAGTTCAACCAGGCCAAAAGTTGTTCTGTGGGCATTGGGATTTGGGTGGTGAGAGTGTTTTGAACGAGAACTCTGATTTAGGTGTGTTTGGAGATGGGTGTCATGCAGTCTCCTCCCAACCACTTCATCGGCCCTCCATGCTGCTGGCATCTTTGTTGGTGTTTTTGGTTTACTCAGTGCGTAGAAGAAGGAGGGGACTGGGATGGCAGGGCGCAGTGGCAGGATTTGGTACAGCACACTCTGACTCAGAAGTGTTGAATCCAGGCCCCAGACAAAGCACTTAAGTTTTCTGTGTCTCAATTAACCCAGCTATTTTGGGGGATACGGATAATACCAAGTCCAGACCATGAAAATGAAATCAGACACATTAAGTAAAAACGCATGTAAAAACTGCGAAGCCTGCGTAGATATAAAGGGTTGTTGCCATGGTCTCATCAAGTTGAAGGCCATCATCTTTTATACCTTCCAGTGGCCAAGAAATGTCTTAGCTTCCTCTGGTTCAAAAAGTATACATACATACTAGTAGTTTTTTGTTTTTTTTTAAATTATAAATCGAAACATGTCATTGCGGGACAAGATGAATCATATATAAAAAGTATATAGGCAAGTATAAAATTCACTCATAATCCTATATCCAGGTAACCACTGCGAACATCTTGGTGCACTGGTGCATTCTTTCTTTCTCTTTTTGAAATTCTGTGTGTATGTGGATACGCACCCAAGTGCATGTTATGTTACAAGGTGGAGATACTACTCTACAGTCAATAGTATATGCAGCATTTCCCCCCTTAACTCCATACTGTAAACATTTTCCCCAATCCAATAAAAATTCTTCAGATGCCCTGTCGTTAATGGCTGCTCAGTCCTGCAGCCTGTGAATGTGTAATTAGCTTCTCCTCTGTTATTTGGTTGCTTCCAGTTTTTCCCTCTCCGCCTGTTTTAAGTCTTAGTTACCGGGCGGCAGGTGGGGGGAGATCTTGGCTGACTTTCAGAAGGTGGAGAGGCTGGTTAGCAGCGATGGAGGTGGGGCGGGCATGGAGGAGGGCAGGCTGGGGCGGGTTGCTCATGGGTACTGCCATCTTGGGAGAACGCTTAGAACCCAGGCCTCTAGATCTTAATCACCGATCTCCATGGGTGGCTGCTTCTCCTTTCCCATTACTACGTGCAGTTCCTTGTGTTGGCCTGGTTGCCTTAATTTTTTTCTTCATGGGCTGTGTGGATCAACTAGAATAAATACTTTTCTTCAAAGTCCACGATCCATCAAGAGGTGGATTGCACACATCAGACAGGCCCAGACACAGGACTTAAACGCATTGCAATATAAATTCTCAAAAGCCCCTCTCTGGGTTGACTGGCTGGCTACCCACTTTTCTATTCCTTTCAACCTTCCCTTGCCCCCTCCCCCGCCCAGTAGGCTAGGGCTGAGGAGAAGGTAGAAGTTGCCCTTGGGAGAATGTGTTCTCCTTATTAGGTAACTGGTCTCTGTGTTTTAATGGCTTGTCTTGCTTCCCTGCAAAACAACCTAAACCAAGGCCAAGACCAGGGGGCGGGGGGCACTTGAACTCTGCATGCCAACCAACCTCACCTGCCCACTGAGCTGTGCTCCCAGGGGGAAGGTTTCAGTTGCAGGAGTTGGTAACTGGGTCAGAAGGCTCAGGTGAGTGCAGGTCTTGCCTTGCTCTTAAAGTGCCAGGGGCTGAGTTGGGTTTGGGTTTTCCCCGTTGGATGGAAGTCTGGCTGGGGAGAGAAGTGGTGTTCGGGTGGCCAGCCCCTCAGCTAAGCTCCTCGGAATGGGAGCCTTTCGCTGACTCAACTAGTTTGGTTTCTGAACCGGGATCCAGGTAGGGGTCTTTTTGGGTAGGAAGGTGACTTATTTGTCTTCCTTTCCTCCTCTGGTCTTTGTGGGGCTTGAGCGGTTCTAATGTGGATTTCTTCGGGAAAGAGTCTGATGAGAACATTGAGCTTTAGTGTTGAGTAACTGGCATAGTGCCTGATACACAATAGCTGATGACCAACTATTTGTTGAATGAATGCTATTTTTCAGGCGTTTCTTTCTCATCTTAAGTAAAAACCAAGTAAAATAAGAACACCAAGAAAGAAAATCTAAGCACAACATCCCAGGCAAATAATTCTCCAGTGACTGGCTTTTCCTTCGGCACGCAATCCACAATCCTGTCAAGGCTTTGTTACCTGTTGTGCATGTGGGCTGGCTTGAATGTTATCTGCTATGCCTGGGCATTTTTATGAGAATCAATTATAGACTTTACCCAAGCTGGTTCCTGCAACCAATCAGTTCCCTTCAGCCTCTTTGGGGAATTAAACAGACCCACGTAAGGAGGCTGTCCTAACAGGACAGGCACTGTCTTTAGTACTCTAGGGTTAGGGACAGTGGTATTCCATTATTCTAGGGCTTCTGAGCCTGACCAGACTCAGCTGCAGGTCAGGGTTCTCAGAGCCTTTTTCCCCAGCATCCCCAAGTCTTCTCTCACACACTGGATTTTTCTGTGATAACCAAGTCAGTCCCCTTTTTCTTGGTACAGAATCTTTGGTAGGCCCAGGGAAAGGACAGCTGACTCGAGGCCCAGCTCTTCAGATCCTGGTGGACACACTACCAGCTCATCTACGTAAGTTGAGGACTTTGGAACTGGGACCCCTCCTCCCCATCCCCCAGCCTACTTCTCTCTCACAACGATGGTGTCATTTCTTACTAAAATATTCCCATTTATCTTTAGTTTTCTTGCCTAAAAAGAGAGCGTGCTTCAGGGTCTTGCCCACATTCCTATTGTTTCCATAAGTATTTTTCCTCCCTCTCCTGAGATGAGTTTGAAAAGAGCGATTTCCCTTCTCTTCCAAAGCCCTTGGTACTTCAAGAAGGACTGTGTTCCAGCAGAGATGACATCATCTTTTCATTTTTCTGCTTCAGGATTTAAAAAGAAGAAATGTGATCTACTTCATGATCAGTCTGATTTGGCTGGAGCATGGAGTATAAATGGCTTTGGAATTAGAATCAAAGGAACCTTATAACCTCTTTTCTTTCCTTCCCCACCTGGCACAGTTTATTCCCATATTTAGTTTCTTTGCTGTAATCTAATGAAACTGTAGCTCTATCATAAGGGAACAGTGGCTGGGAAAAATTCCCAGCGACCGGCCTAATTCTCCTGCTCTCCCCATTTCTGCCCCCTCCCCCACCCAGATCATGGCCCTCCACCCCCGCAGAGTTCGGCTGAAGCCCTGGCTGGTGGCCCAGGTGGATAGCGGCCTGTACCCTGGGCTCATCTGGCTGCACAGGGACTCCAAACGCTTCCAGATTCCCTGGAAACATGCCACCCGGCATAGCCCCCAACAGGAGGAGGAAAACACCATTTTTAAGGTAAAGGACCTTTCCATGTGACTTGAAACATTTTTCCAGTTCCCTCAGACCTTTTGGCATTTATGCTCTGTTCTGTGTTCTCTTTTGACACGAGGAATATACTATATCCAAAATGCTGATGCAACAGTCTTTATGATGGGGGTTCCCAAACTTAGCAGACAGAGTAATCTCTTGTTGGGGCACGTCTCTAGTGGTTGAGGTCATTTATTCTTTCCCACTGGTCGAAGGTTCTCAATTTGCATTCCGAGGGATTGCAGGTAAAGTTGGCCAGACTCCTGTGAGTTGTTCCAGAAGCTCCCAAGTGTCAGCAGTTAATTCCTCCTCTTCATTCACTCAGGGCTCTTTCTCTGAAGAAAGGGATTCGGGCCTGGGGATGGCTCCTCAGACCAAGGTAGAACCGAGTGTCAGCAGGCTCCTAACAGAGTCTGTAGGACCGTGTAGAGAGCCCTCTGCAAGTTTTTATTTTGATATTAAGATATTTTGCCCCATCCATACCTCCACTTAAAAATTAAAGGTGATTCATTATGTTTTTATTATACAAATATGGTTTCTTAAAATAAAAAGCCACATAGGGGATATAGTCAATAATATTGTAATAACTATGCATGGTGTCAGATGGGTACTAGACTTACCAAGGGGGTCACTTTGTAAATTACATACATATCAAATCACTATGTTGTATACCTGAAACTAACATAATATTGTACGTCAACTGTAATTGAAAAATAATTTAAAAATAAAAAAAAATTAAAACTACATTAAAATAACAAAAAATAGCTATGATATGAGAGTAATTTTACTTAACTGAAAACAAGTTTTAACCACCTGGAATTTTACAAAAGTTAAGTGAAATCAGAGCTAGATGTAGACAGAAGTTGGTGAGAAGCTGCTTGTGGGAAAAGGTATGATGTGGTCGGTAACTTGGTAGCCTGCACCTCATCTCCAGACCAACTTCTCTATGTGGGTCAGTCTCCCAGCTCATGAGTGGCTTTCGTTACTGCACCCCCAAGGCACCAATAAGTGAGTTCATCCCTTTTTTCCTGACTGTAAGCTGCAGGTCAGAAGTGAAATCCAGTCTCTACCGTGGGCCTGGCAAAATCTTGCTGAGACTGGATCAGGAAAGGTGGGCTCACATCTCAATGCAGAGCCATCCTGGAGATGTTTCCCACCTGACTCAGTCATGTCAAGTGTAGAGACAAGAGGCAGAGAGAAAATCGGCCTGAGATTACTTACAAAGTAAACGAGCACTTAATTTAAAATTAAATAATGAGCCCGGCTGGTATGGCTCAACAGCTGAGCATCGACCTATGATCCAAGTGATCACGGTTTGATTCTGGGTCAGGGCACATCCCCAGGTTTTGGGTCCCCTAATAGGATACATGCAGGAGGCAGCCAATCAATGACTCTCATCATTGATGTTTCTGTCTCTCCCTCTCCCTTCCTCTCTCTGAAATCAATAAAGACATATTTTTAAAAAGTTAAGTTAAATTAGATAATGACATAAAAGGGCTAGGAAAATGTCCGTAAACAAGCACCAACATTTGAGTTGGTACAGAGGGGAAATGGGCCTGCCCTGCCCAGCTGGTCTGAAATTGGGTTTCTGTTGAAGTGTCTGGTGGTGGCTGGCCATGGAGGAAGAGGCTGGTTCCTGGAAGCCCCACTCAGGAGAGCGATCTGCATGCTTAGGGCTTGAGGAAAAGGTGGCTGTGGGAAGCTGCTTTGGCTTATTTCTATCTGTGTATCTGTTTTCAGAATGCTAAGGGAGAGCCTTGGAAGTTAGGAGAAGAGTGAGGTTGCTTTCACAGGCCCAAAGCTCTGACCAGCCTTTGACAGGATTGTGGGGTAGGCGTGGGGGCACTAGCGTTAAGTGGGTGCCTGGTCCACACCCTATGTCCATTATATCCTTTAATTCTTGACAGCTCCGTAAGGGAATTTACTGTCATGTTGTAGATGCAGAAGCTAAGTCTCCAAGGGGCTAAGTAACTTGCCAAAATCACACTGCCAAGACGTGGTGGGATCATGATTTGAACCCAGACCTATCTGCTCCCACATTCCCACACTGCCCCTTTTGACTAGGAATGGGAGACCTGGCTTCAGGTCCTGCTACCATCAATTGCATGTGTGGTCTTGAGCAAGTTACATAATCTCTTTGGGCTTTAGATTCCCCTTCAGTAAAATGGGCATGAGCCCAGTCTTGCTTGCCTCACCAGACTATTGTGAAAATTGAATGGAAGAATGTATGGGAAGGGACTCATAAATTACTATAAAAATGCAGGGATTATTTCCATTTTAGGAAGAGAAATAGGGACCTGTACAGTAACCAGAATCTCAGAAGCATGACTCAGAGTGGGTTTGAACAAGTGATATTTATAAATTACAATGATGGCCATGTGTTGGGCGCTACCTTCTGCTGCATCAGAATGGGCACCTCAATGCCATCTGCATGGGCCCTCGGGAATAGCTCTGCTGCGAGCAGCAAGACTGGGGCTGTGGTTCTGGGTTAGTCTGGCTGTTCTCCACGGAGGGGTAGGGATTTAGGGAGCCACAGAAATTTGCAGACCCGAGCCAAAGTCAGCACAGCCCAAGCCCATTGGGTGGGGTCAGAATGGGAGTGGGCACAGAGGATCAGATAAACAGGGACACAGGTGAGGCCAGGTAGCATGAGACACAGCTGGAGGTGTGCTTGTCAGACACCAGGGGCCGGTGAAGTTGAAACCCTCGATAGGAGTTGGATGGAATGGTGCCTGCCAAGCCACCTGGGGCAGCACAACTCTGTCAAATCTCTTCATCTTCTACTTCTTAACAAATGGAGGAGCTCCCAAGTCTGGAGAAGATGGCGAGAAGTGAGGCTGAACTAGAGGAGAGGGATTTAGATTAGCTCTTGGAAGAAACTTCCTCTCGATTGTGAGGCTCTGCTGGGAGTGCCTGAAGTCGATCAGAGATCTCAAAGGATGGGGCAGAAAAACTGCATTTCAGCCGGAGGAAGAAGTCTTTGGTCAGGAACAGAGGTGGAGGGTTGGGACTGGACGAGTGATATGTCCTGTCAGCGCGAGCAAGTTAGTATGCGCTTCCTGAACGTGAGCACCCTGCTAACGCTATCCCCCCTTTCTGCATCAGAACATATGCTAGGCTCCTGGAGAAAGCACGGAGATCTGAGAATACGTTAGCGGTGGGGGAGCGTGGATGTCCTGTGAGCACAAATGTAAATGCCTGTTAGACCTAGAAGGAGGAACCAGAGAGGAGCCAAAGTGGTTTTAGCCAATGCCACCAGCCACTGGTGTTTCCAGCAAATGCTTCCAGTGGAGTGGGAGTTTGAGGAAATGGGGAAAGGCAGGGGCTATGGGTCTATTAGGACCTGAGGCCTTCAGCCATAAGCTGAGGTAAGCTGAACCTCCAGAGTGCTTCCTGTCCTCCTGTCCCTCCTAAAGTCACTTGATTTCTACAGTTATTTATGCATCAGATTGAAGATTGAAGGTGGAGGGAGCAGCAAAGCCAAATTCTTTATACCATATGCCATCTCCCTTTGCCTTATTATTAGATGAGTAATTCATGTCAAAAAACAAGTCAGCCAAAAAAAAAACTTTTGGGGCTTTAGATCCCCTCCCCCAATTTTTTTTTTTTACTGGAAATCCTGCTATCCGAAGTTACTCTAGCGTTTTGGAGTATATTTTTTCTATACTTTTCTTTATTTTCAACCCTTCATTATAGCCATCGTGGTGGTCTTGACTGGCGGTGCTGGCACTAACTCTCGAGATTAGGCTCCTCTTTTCAAAGACTATGTTTGTACATGGCTTAATTTCCCGTAGGCCCTGCCTGGCCTGGTCCTGAGCGTGGTGTTTCCTGCTGCGGTCCCTGTAGATTGGGGTTGGGATGGTGGGGCAGTCAGCAGGGGTGTGTGCGTGTGTGTATGAGAGAGGGTGGGCACTTTGCAGCGTTTCTGGGCATCAGTAGGCACTCACTGCAGTTTCCTATTCCTCAGGCCTGGGCTGTGGAGACAGGGAAGTACCAGGAAGGGGTGGATGACCCTGACCCTGCCAAATGGAAGGCCCAGCTCCGCTGTGCTCTGAACAAGAGCAGGGAATTCAACCTGATGTATGATGGCACCAAGGAGGTGCCCATGAACCCAGTGAAGATATATCAAGTGTGTGACATCCCCCAGCCCCAGGGCTCGATCATTAACCCAGGTGAGGCCCCAGCTGCTGGGGAGAAGGTGGATCATATGCTAAGTTCTAGGCTGGACTCTTAAAGAGATAGTCTACTTCAAAATTGCCTGGCTTATTGCAGTTAGGACTGGTAAAGCAAGAAAGCCTTTCCCTAGGAAGGACCCAGGGAACAGAAGATGTAAACTCAGCAAAATCTTCTTGCTCCCTTAGGGAAATAGACACTAGCATGATTGCTTAGGGCGCATATAGGTTTCTACTGAAAAAATAACTTCTTTTGGGATTCAACACTAAGAGGGGAGGCCAGGTAGTTAGAAGAAGGAAGAATTAAAACTTAGAAGGTTTGGGTTCTAAACCTGGTTCGTATCACTTCACTACTTGTGGGACATTGACTCAAGGCATTTGACCTAGTGAGTCTCAGATTCTTCAGCTGTAAGATGTGAGCGCTTATTTTTCCTGCCTAGTTCAAGTGCTATTGTGAGAATCATCGGCATTAACATGTAAAAACCCTTAAGTTCTCTTTATAAATATCGTGGTGAGTGATCATTTAAGTGTAGGGTACTTTTCCTAGGAGAATGCCACCTGCTCCTCCTGTTTAGCCAATCCTTAACGAGAACTGACTAAAAGCCAGATCATTTTGATTTGTGAGGCTCTGCCACAAGGGAAGGGTCTGTCCTCACATTAAGATTATAAAAGAGAGAAGTTGGTGTCCTTAAGCCCTTAAAAGGGGTGCTAATGTGTAGGAAGAGGGTTACAGTACAAATCAAGAGATTTCTGGAGAAGGGAGTAGGGTTTGTAGCTCCTGAATGGGGGTGGGGAAAAGAGCTTACATCAGGGTTTTTGGAAAGAGGTGAAACCAGGGATCAACACACCCTCAGCTCCCACTCTTCTTGGTGAGGGCGCTGAGGGTGCACACTGAACCCGCAGACCCTCCGTGCTAGCTTGTGCAGCGGGTCAGCTGCAGGGGTAACGGTGCAGCCTGAGGGGTTCACTTGCAGGCTGTGTGTCTGTTTCTTGGTAGGATCCACTGGATCTGCTCCTTGGGATGAAAAGGATAATGATGTTGATGATGATGATGAAGAAGATGAGCTGGATCAGTCACAGCACCATGTTCCCATCCAGGACACCTTTCCCTTCCTGAACATCAATGGTGAGTAGGGCTGATGGGTGGTCCAGAAGGTTGAGGAAGGCTTTGACCTTGCTACTGCTGACCCCTCCGCCACCACTGCACTGGGAGCAGTGGCCAAAGCCCTGTGGCCAGGCTGCTGGTCTGTTAGCAAGTAGGGGTCATAGGCAAGGGAACTCTGCTGGCCCGGTTGTTCATTCCCAGTCCCACATGCAAGCACATAAACTTTTATACATTTTGCTGATTTCCTTCAGGCCAAGTTGTAGGCATCATTTTCATAAATTCTAGGCAAACTCTTCTGCTCTATCCCTCAGTATAAATTTTGTGTCACTTCCTTAACAGGGTCTACTCTGCTAAGGCTGTGTGATGGGAACTTGTGGGTTCTACAGCTCTCAGTTCTAGGCTCTGATATAATTTATCTGCAAGAGACTTTTCTTTTGTGGACTTTTTGAATTCAGCTTCCCAGGAAAAATGAGTTGAGAGGTTGGAAGGTCACTGTGTGACAGAGCAGGGGCTGCACCTCTCATTGTACATTCTGAGGATACTTGAACACAAGGCGAACTGCACCCTTGCAGTATCTTTGCTTGAACTGCCCACTGAAATGCTCCTTGACGTGCATTCAGTTGAGCAGCTTTTCACTGCCTTTCTAGTTCCATCTGGCTGCTATGGGTCAAATGAGGTACTTGGATCCTTGGATCCTTTTGGGGAAGATAGTTGACATATATTAAAAACAAGAAAGTAAAATGGGGACATAGATTTAACCAGACTTGTACAGAAAGGGTCCAAGAAACATTAACCTGTGTGATTTCAGAGCTGTTGGGGCAGAGGAAGAAGAATTGTTGAAGAATAGATGCCTAAGAGGTGAGGCTAGGAGGAGAAATCTGTAGACTTTGGAGTGAGCCAACTTTGCCAATAGCAGGGAAATAGGATGGTTTTTTAAAAATTCTTTTTAAAAAGAGCTTTAATTGAATACTTTTGAATAAATAATACTCTCACATGATTTAAAATTCATAATGGTATGGAAAGGTAATCAGTGGAAAGGTTTTCCTTCTATCCTGTCCCTGAACCTCCCAGTTCCTCTGCTGGAGGAGGCAGATCTTTCCAGGTCCTTGAGTATCCTTCCACATGTTTAATGCATGTAAAAGTATTTGTTTTTAATGAAATTTTTTAAACTAACACTTACTCAAAGCTAATTAACTAATTCCGTTGGGTCCATTTTATGAAAGACAATCAGATTCTATTTAATTGCAGGGTTCAAATTTTACAACAGAGAACCTCTCATACATGCCCATACTAATTTAACCCCAGAGAAGACTCACCCCTCTGTTAACCTTCAGCAAACACAGGTTTTCATAACTATGAGTTTATGGGAGAACCAATATGATCAGTTTCCCCATAAGCAGGGGAAACGTGTTTCTTCCTGTGTTGGCTGTGGGAATCGTGACGGGCTGCCCCACTGAGTCATGGTCCAGTGTCTGACTCTGCTCTGTTGACTTTGTTGGGTTTGAGAGCCTCAGACCAGGCGCTGTGCATGTGTGGTACCCCTGCCTGCTCACCCACATCCTTCTGTTCTAGGTTCTCCCATGGCACCAGCCAGTGTGGGCAACTGTAGTGTAAGCAACTGCAGTGTGGGCAACTGCAGCCCTGAAGCAGTGTGGCCCAAAACGGAACCTCTGGAGATGGAAGTACCCCAGGCACCTATACAGCCCTTCTATAGCTCCCCAGAGCTGTGGATCAGCTCTCTTCCAAGTAAGTGAGCCCTGATCTTTCTTGATGGGCCTTCAGCTCCTATTATAGTCCCTCCCTGCCTTGCCTTCTGCTTCCATTTCTTTGCCTTGTATAGAATAGCTACCTTTCCCACAGGTATCTTCTGTGTCTGGTTCTTGGCCAGCTGATGATGAGTCACCAGGGAAGAAGTAAAGAAACATTAGTCTGTACCTGATTGCCTGTGGGAGTACTCTGTTGGTTACAGCTCCAGGTTACTCACCTCTCAAGTGGGTGGGAGGCCCGGGCTTATCAGATGGGCTAGGGGATTTGGGGATAAGGCCAGTTGTGGGATAGAGAAGTAATGGCCATGGATTTGGTAAAGGGTTTTTTTGGATTTTGAGGGGCTTTAGGACACGGAAAAAATCTTTTTCTGGATTGGGCACAAATTTATTTCAATGAAGAATCATTGTTGCCCTGGCCAGGTGGCTCAGTTGGTTAGAGCATCATCCCAATATGCCAAGGTTGCAGGTTTGATCCCTGGTCAGGGAACATATAAGAATCAACCAATGAATGCATAAATAAGTGAAACAACAAATCAATCTCAATCTCTCTCTCTCTCTCTCTCTCTCTCTCTCTCCTCCTTTCTCCCCCCTCCCCCCTCCCCTTTTCTCCCTTCCTCTTTCTCTCTCAAATCAATAAAAAAATTTTAAAAATTCTATTACAAAAAAAAATCATTGTCAATGTTCCATTTCCCTTTCAATCCACACATGGACTGGGGTGGGGTGCAAATGAATGCTAGAATTTTGTCGAAGAGGCTAATAGCTTTCATAAGACCTTAGGGAGACTTGCTGAGTGAAGATTTAGTTTGCTGTGAACCGTGTCTTTTTTATGATAGCGTTAAAACAGAAAGATGACTTGGTATTTCTTCTTGTTTCTCTGGTTTCTTTAAACAATGAGACAAAAATATGACACAAACCAGATACCTTAGTTTTTAGCTCCTTCAATGCCTATTGATACAAAGATTCAATATGAAATGGGGAGACCAGGACCCAGAACTTAGCTTGGAGAAATTCTAGCCCTTAGGGTGTGGTGATTGAACAGAGTATAGATGGACCTTTGAACTGTTTGCTTCAAGACAGCCTTTTGAGTGACTGTTGCAGGGTTATGTTGATGTCTCCCTTTATTGCAGGAAGGATAACTATGGCAGTGGCCTTCCTGAATGCTGGTTGAAAGGTGGCTCAGCCTTGATGGACTTGCATGAGTCTTAGGGATAAATAGGCAGAGGAGCAGAGCAGGACTCTCACTGTCCTCTCTCACCTTGCAGTGACTGACCTGGACATCAAGTTTCAGTACCGTGGGAAGGAGTATGGGCAGACCTTGACCGTGAGCAACCCCCAGGGCTGCCGGCTCTTCTATGGGGACCTGGGTCCCATGCCTGACCAGGAGGAGCTCTTTGGTCCCGTCAGTCTGGAGCAGGTCAAGTTCCCAGGTCCGGAGCACATCACCAACGAGAAGCAGAAGCTGTTCACCAGCAAGCTGCTAGACGTCATGGACAGAGGACTGATCCTGGAGGTCAGCGGTCACGCCATTTATGCCATCAGGCTGTGCCAGTGCAAGGTGTACTGGTCGGGGCCATGTGCCCCATCGCTTGTTGCTCCCAACCTGATTGAGAGACAAAAGAAGGTCAAACTGTTTTGTCTGGAAACATTCCTTAGTGGTGAGTCTCTTTTCAGAAGGTTGATGGTGGGAACTGGTCCCTGGAAATATGTCTTCCTCCATCCCTCCCCCCTTCCCTGGCTCTGCAAAGATTTTAGCCAAAAAAATTTTCCTGGAGGAAATGAAGGTCGAAGAGAACCTTGGTTTTGAATGATGAAAGTGACCTGGGCAACAAAGAAGGGTGTTCCACTCCAGTGCTATGTACTTAGAAGCTATTTTTAGGTTGGTTTTGGCACGTTTAGTGGCAGAAGAGGGAACAGCCTCATCATTACCCCCCAAATGCTACCAGCTTATACTTAACTTTGGAAGGTGACCCTGTTCATCATAATCAGCAAACATATGCTCTCCTCCTTTGAAACATATCTGAATGGTGAATTCAAGCAGGCAAATTTAGGGAGAGCGCTGAGTTGTGAACTTTACAATATGGTTTGAACCCCAAGTCTAACTCAGTGGTGTCCTCTGAAATGATGGAAATGTTCTGTATCTGTGTTATCCAGTATGGTAGCCACTGGCCACATGTGGCTACTGAGCATGTATATGTGACTAAGAAACTATTTAACTTTAATTAACTTAAATTTAATAGGCACATGTTGTGGCTAGTGGCTACCATATTAGGATAGCGGAAAGGGTGGTATTTACTGAGTGGATGTGGAATGACCCAGTACAGCGAACTTGCTCTCCACCTTCTGCAGATCTCATTGCCCACCAGAAAGGACAGATAGAGAAGCAGCCACCATTTGAGATCTACTTATGCTTTGGGGAAGAATGGCCAGATGGGAAACCCCTGGAAAGGAAACTCATCCTGGTCCAGGTGAGGAAATAAGGGTGTGTCAAATAACTCTTTACCTTTTTATCAAAGCTTTAGCCCCTAGGTCTGAGGTAGAGCCTTGAGCGAGGACCCATCAGCCTGTGTGGGTTTGAATCCCCTCCAGCTCTGTACATTGAACAGTAGGTCCACGCTGGGGAATACAGGGTCCCCAAAACGGATGACGCATTTAGTCTCTCATTCTCTTACTGACATTAGAGTCTTGCTGAAACCTAGCAGGATATGACCCGTTTCAGCTCTTTTACAAAAACCTTCGAATTACTTTTAAGAACATAACCTTATTCTAGGAAGTAGAAGCAAGGCCACGTGGGTTTGGCCCCTGGATTTGTACAAGAAGGCAGGCGGTAGATGAAATTGGGGTAATAAGCAGTTATTTGTTTAGGTATGTGATGCGATGGGACATCTAGATTCTTTACCTTCATTTGAACCAACTTTTAGAGTGAACCTTAGTAGGGTGTTTCAGAGAGACGAAGGCATATCCTATATCTAGAGTGGGGGGGCTTCCCCAGGGCCTCACCGGTCCTTCCTTCAATCTTGGGTCCCACCTGCTGTTTAAAAATACCTTTTCCTCAGCAGATACCTGTGTGCTCTGTGTCCTAAACAGGTTATTCCGGTGGTGGCTCGGATGATCTACGAGATGTTTTCCGGCGATTTCACACGATCCTTTGACAGCGGCAGTGTCCGCCTGCAGATCTCAACTCCAGACATCAAAGATAACATCGTTGCCCAGCTGAAGCAGCTGTATCGCATCCTTCAGACCCAGGAAAGCTGGCAGCCCATGCAGCCTCCCCCCAGCATGCAGCTGCCCCCTGCCCTGCCGGCTCAGTAACCCTGAATGCCGTCTTCCTTGTCTTTTTTACAATATTGTACAGATGGATATTTTTTATTATTCAGATTTAACCAGCTTTTTAAACCTCTTTTCTTTCTAACAATGTTAGTAGTTTCTGACTCTCCAGCTATGTCTGGTTCTCAAAGTTGATTTAATTTATGGAAAAATCACCCTTTATACTTTCCCTTTCTTTTTTTAAACATCCCAATGGTAGTATAATGTAGTAGAAGGAGATTTGGCCTGGGAGTTTGGACACTAGGGTCCTAGCTACAGCTTTGCTCTCAATGTGCAACCTTGAACCAAGTCATTTAACCTTTGGGCTTCAGCTTCATTACTGTAAAGTGAAGGGGTTTGAATGATGCCTGAAATAATGCCAGCTTTCCTTTTTTTTTTTTTTTTAATCTTCACCCAAGGATATTTTTTTCCATTGCTTTTCAGAAAGAGTGGAAGGGAGGGAGAGAAAGAAAAAGAGAGAAAGAGAGAGAGAGAAAGAAACATTGATGTGAGGGTGACACATCGATTGGTTGCTTCTTGCACAGGCCCCAACGGGGGCCAGGGACTGAATCTGCAACTGAGGTACATGCCCGTGGCTGGAATCAAACCCGGGACTGTTCATTCCTGAACCAAACCGGCCAGGGCAATGCCAGCTTTAAAACTCCGACTCGATGACTTCATTCTACTTGTACAAGGCAAAACTGCCTGAAACAGAACCCTTCTGAATTGTTCTTGTACCACATTTTTTTTTCTTGCTTTCATTAAAGTTCCCTCAAGTGCTGATTTGTCCAGGATTGATCTCTGTTTGACCTGTTCTGCTAGTATAGTAAGCTGGCTCCCTGATGGGGGAAGTGAGAGGGAGGGGAGCCAGCTGGTTGCTTAGGAACCAGACTTGATATCTAAATAGAAATAGGTGCCAAAGTCTGAAAGTCACACCTGTGGAGTAAACGCTCATAAATTGAGCTTCTAAAGGGAAGCTGTCAACATAGAAGGCCCAGGGATCCCGTGGAAGAATTGGTTGGCTGGTGTTTACCTTACCACCACTCAGCACCCACTGTGTTGGGGGGTAGGTGAGAGTGTTTGACTTGGTGGCAGCCTTCAGAGAGGACAGAGCTCTCTCTTACTTTTTTTATTCCCTGAGGAAGACCTGGGGATGAGCTGAGCATCTAGGAAAACTCCTCTGAGTATAAAAGGAGCAATTCTTCCTTGTTGGGAGAATTATAGTCTTTCTGTCATTTGGGTTATTTGCATTTGGGAAAAATAGGGTATCAAGTGTGCTAAGGCCAAGGTGAAGAAGGGCTGGGCAGTGTTTTCTGGAAAAGTTTCACCTAGCACAAACCTGCTTGTCTCCCTAGTGGAGGTAGCTGGGTGTGAATAATTAAGGTGCAGAACTTTGCATGTATAGGTGCCACAAACTGGTCTTATCTATTAACTTTTGCTTGGCCCTTGAACCTTTTGCCTTTTTTTTTTTTTTTTAAGGACGAAATCATACACGATTTAAACTTCAAGACCTAAATGGAAAATATGACGCTAATCTCTCGTAGCAGCCCCAGTCCTCTTGAATACTGATGGCTATTGGTGCCGGGCCATATTTAGAAAGCCCATGGCTAGTCTGCTACCCCTAAACCCAAGCCACCTCCTACTTGCTACCGGAGTTGAGCTAGCTGAAAAATTGGGCTAGCTTTATTTCAAAAACCATAGCCTCAACTCAACTACAGGTGGCAGTGGGATTTGTTTTATTTATTTATTTATTCTCACCCAAGGATATTTTTTCCATTTCTTTTCGGAGAGAGTGTAAGGGGGGAGAGAGAGAAAGATCGATGTGAGAGAGACACATCAATTGGTTGCCTCCTGCATGTACCCCAACCAGGGCCTGGGATTGAGCCTGCAACTGAGGTACATGCCCTTGGCTGGAACAGAACCTGGAACCCTTCAGTCCACAGGCTGACGCTCTAACCACTGAGCAAAAGTAGCTAGGGCAGCTTATTGAGAATGCTTAAGCCCTAGTTTTAGGTCCTCTGGGACCTAGTAGGATCTGCTGTTACTAAAACATAACCAAGAGAAATCTGGGTAAATGTGTGCTGCTCAGCTGTGAGCAGAAATTGGGCTTCTAGAGACCAGGAAACATACAAGGTATAGAAACTTTATATTTTTGGTTATTTTGTTGAGTGGGTGAAGTGAGGGATTTGGTTTGATGTCTGGCTACCTCTGTCTGTGTCTGCATAGCTCAAAATGATAAAGAACTCACTGTAGATAAATGGGTAGGGCAACTGTTGAATCTGGGCTGGTCTTTCTCTTATTCTGTGAGATGCTAACAGCCAGGTAGTCCACACTGGTTTGGGGCCCAGATAATGTGAGCCGGCCACGGGTATTGAAAATAGTGTTCCAAAGTGCCAGGAAGCATCAAACTTTTAGTGTGTGACTGTAATGAAAACTTTATAAACATGTCAGAGGAATGGATGAGTGGTTTTATGTGGTTTTAACTAGAGCCCAGTTGGGTTTTCTTTAAATCCTTTTCAGATGCTGGAAGACTGCATGCAGAGCTCTCTGCTGAGCTCCCTTAGTGTTCCTGCTCTGGTCCTGCTGGATAGATACCAGGTGTCCTTTCTGTTTTGGAGACTCAGTTTACTGTCTCCTTTGGTGGTGAAACCACACACTCCCTTGGGTCTTCACTTCCTCGCCTTCATCTTGCTGAAGACTGGGACGAGTTAAATGGTGTCACCGGCTCTTCTTTTTCTCCACTGTCCACTCTACCAACCAAAGTTACCTCAAAGTTCAAAAGAACCCACTGTAGGGAGGGCTGGTGTTGGATCTGGGCTGGTCCCTCCTGCAGGTAGTTAGGTCTCTGGCCAATGTTGCCATAGCACCCTAAACTTCCTCTTTCAGAGCCATCAATTCCCTTGTAATTGCTCAGCATCTGTGTCTTGTCTACAAACTTACTGAAGGTGGGCACTGTTTGTTCTGGACTTTGCTGCAAGCCCTTAGCCTACTGTCTGGTAACGGAGTATGTTTTCAGATATTGTTGGAATCAGTGAAGGAACTAAGTCAGTCATTTTAGGGATTTATCGGTAGGCACCATGGTAAAATAAATACGGGGAAGGAAAAAAATTCTGAAATTCGTTTCTGGTCTCCCTGAGGGAAGGACCAGCATTAGACCAGGAGGCCTGCGAGCTGGTCCTCCTTCCAGGCTGGCCCCATCTTTATTGCAGTCATCTCATTGTCTGAAGACTCTGCCAGGGCAGAACCAGGAGTGAAAGCTCCAGTGCAGGTGCCTGCAGTCCCCTTTGCCCCTGCCCTGCTCATATTATCAATACATCTGGGCCCTATCCTCAGACACGAGGTTTCTCAAAACCTTTCCCTTTGTTGTATGGGTCATATCGCTGGTAGTTGAAGAGGTGCTAACCCTTCCGCGAAATAGCTTTTTCTTCTTAAAGGAGTGATCGAAAAGCCTCTGCATCTCCGCGTCTCATTTCTCCCGTGAAGTCAGCACATTGAATTCCTAGGGCTTGACCTCCGCGAAGGCGGCCTTTGTCCTGCGCGCTCTGCTAACCTCCCAGCAGCCTGCCCAGCTCGCGGCTGTTCCCAGGGCGCCCTCCTGCTCAGCCCGGGCCGGGGGAGCGCCTGTCCGCCCGCGTCGCACAACCGAGCCGCTCAACTTCAGGATTCCGGCGGCTCGGAATTCAAGTCACAAAACAAGGCCCGAGAACTTCGCAGCACCGCCCACAGGTGTGCAGCTTCCGCAAAACGCGCCGCCGATCGTCTTGCGATAAATCTCGTCTGCAGGGGTAATCGCACCTCTCCAGACACAAATGAGTGTTTTCGCACCGCGTGTCCGGCTCCGGACGTCCCGGTGGCGCGGGGCAGCTGCCGGAAGCCAAGCGGCCGCAGCAGCCGGCGGCCAGCCCTCCGGGTCCCGCCTTCCCGGGCCACTTCCGCCCCTCGCGTTGCTACGCAACGGGCGGGGCCGGCTTCCGTCTGGCCGGAAAGCGCTGCCCTAGGGCGCCCGTGGTACTAACGCGAGGCGCGCGAGCGGGCTGGATGACGTCACGGAAGGCAGGAGGGCGGGGTCGGAGTCGCGTTGGGCATGCGCAGTAGGCCGACGTCGCCGACCGGAAGCCGAGTGGGCGGGATTTGCAGTGTGGCGGCGGAGCGCCGGGCTCGCTGCTTGTGTGGCGGCGCCACGGGACGGGAGAAAGACGATCCTGAGCCCGCGAGCCCGCAGCGGAAGTGGAAGAAGGACGTACGTGTGTGGGAGAGAGGCCTCTGCCTGGTTTAAGAAATCACAACTTGCTCAGCCAAGGGTGTGGGGACTGGAGTGAGCCCGCCGCCGAGGGTCCGCGGATGCCGGCCAGAAGGGGGTGGCGCGGCCCGCAGACGTTAAAATACCGCCCTCCTGCGATTCTCACGTATTTCACTCCTTTACTTTTATGTCCCAGGGAGAGATGGCTGTTAGCCCACATCCTAGTGCATGTTGGTTTAGTCAGGTTGCTATGCGCAGAACCATTCCGGCGGGAAGAGAAGCGGAACCTGGCAGCGGAAAGAGTGCCTCTGGGACCTGGAACTCGGTCTCCGAGGGCAGTTTTAGGTGAAATGCTCTGAATTTTGCCAGAGACTGTCTCGCCTCTTCTTTGCCCCAAACTTCTTACAGTTTGACTCGGAGGAAGTAATTTACAAAAGATACCATTTAGAAAAGAAGCCAGAAAGAATATAAATCTAGCCCTAAGTCCAGAAAGACACATGAGGGAGACTGACGTCAACCGTAGGAATCAGGCAGCATTGCTGACCCCACCCTGCCTGGCCTGGGTGAGCATTCCAAAGCAGAAGGAGGGTCAAAAATGACCTTTGGAAGATGCTGTAAGACTCAGGGGAAGGCCGTTGGCAGATTTCCTGGTATGTATGTCACTGGCTGCTGTTAATGATTTCCTGGTCCTGCTTTGTTTTTAGGCCCTTCAAGTGTCTGGAGCTCAGAGATGTGGCCCAGGGGAGGGAACTGTGGCTAGTTAAGAAGGCCATGCCGGATGTTGCTTCCAGATCGCATGTCAGCACCGAGTCCTCAGTTGCTGGTGGCAGCTGCTCAGCAGACCCTGGGCATGGGAAAGAGACGTGGCCCGCCCCGAGCTGTCTGCCTTCACCTAGCCGGAGAGATACTGGCTGTGGCCCGGGGACTGAAGCCAGCGCTGCTTTATGATTGCAACGGTGCAGGGGCATCAGAGCTCCAGAGCTATGTTGAGGAGCTGCAGGGCCTGGGCTTCCTGACCAAGGGACTTCACATCCTTGAGATTGGAGGAAACAGCATGATTGTCAGACCTGAGCATGTATGCCAGCACCTGGAGCAGGTGCTGCTTGGTACTATAACCTTTGTGGATGTTTCCAGCTCCCAACCTCACCCTTCTATCCACTCCCTGGACCAGCTTCAGGACTTGAAGTCCCTCATAGCTGAGATCATCACCCATTTGCAGGGGTTGCAGAAGGACCTGTCCCTGGCAGTCTCCCGCAGCAGGCTCCATTCCTCAGACTGGAATCTCTGTACTGTGTTTGGGATCCTCCTGGGCTATCCTGTTCCCTATACCTTTCACCTGAACCAGGGAGATGGCAACTGCTTAGCCCTGACCCCACTACGGGTATTCACTGCCCGGATCTCATGGCTACTTGGTCAACCTCCAGTCTTGCTCTATTCCTTTAGTGTTCCAGAGAGCTTGTTCCCAGCCCTGAGGGACATTCTAAACACTTGGGAGAAGGACCTTAGGACTCGATGTAGGACTCAGAATGACTTTGCTGACCTCAGCATCTCCTCTGAGATAGTCACACTGCCAGCTGTGGCCCTCTGACTAACTCCCATGTAGAAAGTATTCAGTAAATATTCAGCTCTAAGACAGGGATTACAAATAGGCATCATCTCAAGGTCCACTTCCAAGCATCTGGCCACACCTGTGATGGGCACGGGACCAGGCACTGGTTGTGGCAGCCTTGGTAGTACATACTTGCTACGGAGTCCTCTTGACTTAGATTATCTATTCCTTTTTCACTGGATAGAAGATAGAAGGAAAGAGATTGTGGAGAACGGGGTTGAGGTGGGGGGCATGGATGTGGAGGAGGGTAATAGGGGATAAATGATAATAGAGCCCTAGCTGGTTTGGCTCAGTAGGTAGAGTGTCGGGTTAGATTCTGGCCAAGGGTGTGCTGGAAGCAAACAGTTGATGTGTCTCTCTCACATTGATGTTTCTATCCCTCTCTTTCCCCCTCTCTCCCTTTCCCTCTCTCTTCCTCTCTCCCCCTCCCTCTCCCTCTCTCTCCCTCTCTCTCCCTCTCTCTCCCTCTCTCTCCCCCTCCCGCTCCCCCTTCCACTCTCTGAAAAGCAATGGAAAAAATATCCTCAGGTGAGGATTTAAAAAAAAAAGTAATGGGAAAAAATAGTTATTTTTGAAAAAAGATGGTGGAGAAGAGGAAGGGAGGTAGAGTATAAGTAGTGTATCCGTGTATACTATGTGTGGTATGGTAGCATTGTAAATGTACCTGGGTAGTGTTCACCAGAAAGTAGCAGGACTGGGCTTTACAGCATGTTTATGTACCTCCAACTGAATTGGACTAAAGAGAGTAGACCAGGATGCTCAAGTGTGTTATATTTGTGATGTGATAGGTGGGTTGTTCATGAATAAACAGAATTCTGGGGAACAGAGACTGACAAGTGAAGTTTATTTGTTTATTTTACAGTAGATTGAAAAAATAATAAAGTCAGAAATCTCAGTTAAGTTGGGAAAAGCCACACTTTAACCAAACCTTCTGAGTTTTTTATTGAGTTTCTTGCTTGTGAAGTTTCACCCAAGGCAGCTGTCACAAGTTATTCAGATCATCAGGCTATCCTTGTTGGCCAGGAACACTGCCAGTGCTATAGCAACCATCACCATCAGCATGGATAGCCACCGACCACACTGCCTCTGGGGGGGGGGGGTAGGGAGAAAAGAGAAAGAAGCCGTGGGTTGGTTGGAGAAGATACAGGCAAAAATAATCTTCCTTCCCATTCTGGCCCAGTGCAACAATCTTGGGTTGGTGGAGGAGGGAAAGGTTTTTACATTACTGTCTGTATCTGTCACCTCCCTTGGGATAAAACCACTTTACTGGTAGTCATTGGCCCATAAGCCAGGATCATTGGCCCAGCAAACCACAGCCAGCTGGGGCCAGATACTTAAATACTGATATGTCCAGTCAAAGGTGGAAAATAACTCAGCAAAAATCTATTCTCTGTTCATGGTCTTTAGTACTTTTCTCTCCTCATTCCGTCCTTGCCACTACAACACTCAGTAGGCTAAAAAACACCATTTCATACTTTAGCTAATAGTAAGTCCCTTTAGGTTTAAGAGTTCCATGAAAATTAGGCTCGGATGCATAAGCCAGTGTTTCTTTCCATAGTTGCTATACTGTTAGTATAAACCAGGCTGAATGGGATAGGCTGGTCAGATGTTGGCCAGATGGGCCAGCTGTTCAGATGGCCTGATAAATTTTATCTGCGAGATTTCGCTAAAGGAGGAGTAGTCCCACCATCATCTAGGGCTCTATGGGAGGATCGATGCTCTTACTCTGGGAGGCAGCTGCTGGCCTTGGTTCAGCTCTTCTCGACAGTGCTGCAGCTTACGCAGGCAGGAGAGATACTCGTCACTGAGGTTGTCTAACTCTGAATGCAGTTCTCTGCACTGAGGGGAGAACACACCAAGGTCATCACCAGGTAAGGGAGGGTCCCCATATAAGTCACCCCTTCATTCATTTGGAATTTGTACCACCTCCTTTCCTTCCCAGGCTTTCTTAGTGATTTCAGTTTGCCCTTTGACTATTTCACCATGTTTGTCTGGAATGTGTTCATTTACACAAGTGATTTACAGGAATGATTATATATTCTATAAGTAAGTGCTTTCTTGTGACAGTGTGCAAGTACTCTAAACAGGGACACTAAGAAATGACCTGGAAGTGATCATAGTACAAATCTCTTTGCCAGTAGCTGAGGATATGCATTTGTGAATTTGTAGATAGGAAGAGTTTTGTTACCTAAGAGACTATAAAGTTTTAACATACTCAGTGTAGGAAAAAGTTTGAGGAGTTAATGTTTATTAAATGTGTTTGAATTTAGGTTGACTTACTAAAAGGTAACTAACAAAATGAGTAAGGGTTGGTATACATAAGGATGGGAAAAGATTGACAGGTTAACCCTAGAGCAAAAACATTTTTTACAGGCAAATGAATACCTGCAGACATCCAGTCACAATGTGGATGTTGGAATCCCTGCTCTCTGGATGCCTCCCAGCAGTTTTCCCTATCTCTATGGGCTGAGCTCCCCACTGTCTGAGGTCACCGTCTCACCATCTCACCTCCTTTTCCTTGGCCTGGAGCTGCAAAGTCGTCTTTTGCAGCTGGTCTCTGAAATCCCAGTCTTTTTCCTTCCCTGTACCCTCTGGCTCCACTTCGTTATGGGAGGGCTTTGGACTCCACACAGACAGAGCCTCATCTAAAAAAGCAGCCAGATTCTCAGTGATGGTAAGGCCCACACCTCTGAGGAAGGGCCCTGTCACCGAGAGAACCCCTGGGAGTGAGGGGAAGGAAGGGGAGGGGGAAAAGGGAGGGCCTGTCTTTGGTTAGACCTCATGGAATGGAATTCTCTGACTTTTAAAGAACTCCCATTGGGACCCTGCTTAGCCTGGACAGAGCTGGAATTTGAGCCCCATTGAGGGCAAGGTTGGCATCTTACTTTGTATCCCTAGTCCTCTCTAATGCCAGATACTTTTAGAGTACACTTATGAATCCAGTTTCTTGGGTTATGAGTCACATCCTTTCTAGTTTGTCTGGTAGGTTTGCTGGATGCTTCAGTATGACCCCCTTTCCCGTCTGTCCTCATTTCAGTCATGAGAAGGCAGTCATGTCCCTGAATTCATCTTCATGTGATTAAAGATGGCTTTTCAGCCACCTGGCAGTCTTAGTCTTATGACGAGCGCACTGGACTAGGAGTTGGAAATTCTGGATTCTTGTCTTAGCTGTGTCTTTGATTGTAGGCCTTCATTGTCTTATCCATACTATGTGGGCATCATAATTCCTGCCTTATGTTTCACCCAGTGATTCTGATGAGAAAACAAAAGGCCATGTGTAGCGGATAAGTGAGGAGGTTTTGCCTCTCCATGTACATGATGAATTCTTCTCAGGAAGCTAAGGCAGCAAACTTTTGGGGGCTGAGAGCGAGGTGACTGTTGCATGCAACATGGTTTAGACTTGGGAAGTTGGATGTGATTTGGAAAATCAAGTGTAAAAATGGACATGAAATCCTGAGTTCAAATCAATTTATTGAAATGTTTAACATAGACATGTTTTCAGGGAGGGTAGAAATCCTTTTTCAAAGTTTACATACCTCTCAGGATAGGAGACTAACTAGTTAAAGTATTCTCAGAGCCAGTGATCAGTCCTTACAGAGCTTCCCCATATCCCTGACCTAACAGACTCCCAGAAGTGGATGGGACTCCAAGAGGTCATGTAGTCCATCCCCTGCCTCTAGGCAGGCATGGAAAGAGCATTGTCTTAGAATCTGTGGAAGTAAATTTGCTGACCTTTCTTTGTTAAGAGTTTCTCCTGCTCTTGAAGCTGTAAGGATTGACTCTGAAGCAGACCTGTTGGAAAATATGAGAAACTTGTCTGTGCTAGCATATTTACTGCAAAGAATGTCTTTTCAGAACTTTGCTCAGAACGTTAATTATTAAAGGTGTTTCCATCTGTTATGGGTTGAATTGTATTTCCCCCAAATTCATATGTTGAAACCCTAACTCCCATTACCTCATCTTGTAACCTTTTTGGAAATAGGTATTTTACAGAGGTAATCAAGTTAAAATAGGACATTGGGTGGCCCTAATCTAATATGACTGGTGTCCTTATAAGAAGAAGGACATTTGGACACAGATATGCATAGCTGGAAGACATGTGAAGAGACACATGGAGAAGACGGCCATCTACAAACCAAAGGAAAGTAGCCTGGAACAGATCCTTCCCTCAAAACTCTCAGATGGAACCAACCTTGCTGACGTCTTAATCATTTTCTAGGCTCTGGAACTATGAGAAAATAAATTTCTGTCCTTTAAGGCACCCAGTCTGTGGTACTGTTATGAATACGCCATCCTTATATCTCTTCCTACCATGTCTTTAAGTCTCTTCTTAAATGTTACCTTAGAAGAAAGGCTTTCCCAGATGACCCTGTATAAAATAGCAAATATTTTCCTTTAACCTGCTTTGTTTTTCTCCATAGCAGTTATCACTACCTGACACACATTTATTTGTTCACAGACACTCCATACTTTAGAGCTTACTTAGAATGTAAGCTTCACGAGGGAAGGAACTGTGTCAGTTATGTTCATTACTGTATCCTCGGTGGGTATAGCTAGAGTGCCTGGCCCTTGGTAGGGGCTCACTCAATATGTATTGAATAAATAAAAGCATGATTACAGAATAGATACAGAAACATAGAAGCATGGAACAGACAGTCGAATCTCAGAGGGAAGGCAGGGGTGGGGAAGTGGGTGGGGAGAGATTAATCAAATAACTTATATGCATAAATGCATAACCCATGGACACACACAATAGTGTAGTGAAGGCCTAGGGGGGTGCAGGTTAGAGGGGATCAATGGGGGAAAAAGGGACATCTGAGGCATAGTGTGAGCTTATTTTCTGAACCATTCCTAGTAACAAGGTCTATGGCATATTCATGTACATAATAAGAATATACAAAACTACTTTAGAAAACACTTAAAATCTGTAGTTCTAGGAGAAATGCAGGTGGTTGTCATTGGCATGGGAAGAGAAAAACAGGAAAAAGAACAGGCTAAGATATAACTTGTGCAGAGCTATGTAAGTGACCTCATTTCATAAGAAGAGGGCCTGAAAATGCACAGAGGTAGGGGAGATGCCAAACACTGGGCCCCCATCCCTCCTCTGGCTGCCTTTCACAGGGCAGGAGCCCCGGGCACACCAAAACGCCACCTGTGCCACTTTTCGAGGCTGGAAAGGGAACTTACTCTGCAACTGCTGTACTTTGGTCACCAGGGTGAGTTTCTCCTCCTCTGACCTCTTTAGTTGATCTAAAAATGAAATAAAATGAACCAAAATAGAAAAACCCAAGACAAATGAACTCGACACCCGAGGATGGAAATTCGTAACAGGCACTGCCTTGTCCATGGCCTCTGGTATGTGTGAGTGGAAGTTCTTCCTTCTACTTGCCCCAGGGGGACGAGGTAAACCAGAACCGAAGCACCTTGGATGCCACTTGCATCAACAAGTGGGGTTGAATTAAGTGGTGTATTTGCCCGCAGTGTGGTCCTCTCAGCTGACCGCAGAGGCTGGGATGGAGACCTTTCCGCTGACCTTTCCCTTTCAAACCAGGAATGCTACCTTGACACATGTGACACATGTGGAGCAGCTGTGGTCCGGCCCAGAGGGATGGGCTGGAGAAGAGCTGATACTACCAGATTCTCCAGTGCCGCAGAATTAATTTTCAGCACTGGATGATCAAAACAGCCCTGCCTTTCCCTTAAGGTAAAATGGAATCTTAGAGCCAACCAACCAACCAAATGAAAGGCTGCATGAAGCCTTTTTCTTCGCCCAGCTGCTTTCTCTGGGCCCACTCAGAGGCCCCCAAGGAGAAGGGTACCTTGCAGGTGCTGGGTATCCGAGCTGCTCAGGTCTCTGTCTCCCTGCAGGCATTCGATCTTGGCCTGCAGCTCCTGGTGCTCATTCTCCAGAAGCCGCAGAGCCTGGTTCATCTGGAAGTCTCTGCTGTCTGCTCCCTGCAGGGGGGAGAGGGGCGGCCCAGAGGCAGGTCAGTGCTCTAGTGGAGGGTAGGGGCAGATCCCACGGGAGAGGAAAATGATAGAAAATTGTAAATTTTGGAGATGGGACTACTAGGGAAATAGAAAAATAGGGAAGTTAAAAAAATTCTTCCCTGTGCTCTGCTCTATTCCTCTTATTACAAACACTGGGTTAGATTTTTGATACTCATAAGGGACTCATTTGGTAAATGCCCAAATGAAAAAGTACCCCGACATCATTTTCCAGTTGTCATCACTGTATCTTTACCTTTCATTCTAGCACTATCAGTTTTCTTTTGGTAGTGTCATTTTCCACAAAGAATTAAGGTTAACAAGAAAAAGATTTATAAGAGTTGCCTTGTAGGTGATTGAGATACGGATGCAATGCAGTGGCCAGCGAGGTTCACTCCTTCGATAAGACACCCTCTTATCAAATGAACTGTATCCAGATCCCTGCTTCAGTAAACTTAGATAGATTTTTGACGTGGGTCCTCAAAATTCCAAACCAAGTAAGAAAAATCTATGAAAAAAAGCTAGTATTTATTGAGGGGTTATATGTACCAGGCATTGTGCTAAGTGTAGAGACACGTAGAGACATGGATCACATCACTGAACCCTCACAGCAATCCTATGATACAGCTACTGTTATTATCCTCATTTTAGAGATGAGGAAACAGGCTTAGGGGGTTAGTTAGCTTTTCCTAGGTAACGCAGATCAGAAATGATGGAACCCTTGAGAATGCCAAGGATGTGGCAGGATGTGTTACTTCATACTCAACCTAAAGTAAACTAGTGACCTTTGTTCTGTGCCAGTAGTGGGCATTTCTCAACTGGATGCTGTATGCGGATGGGGTGCAGAGGGTGGGTTGGGATATGACAGTAGGCCGATGACTATTTCAGCCCTTTGCATTTGGATGGTGTCATTCCAGTGAACCCTTAGTTTGTTTGCATTGGCAGTGCAGACGTCCTCGCTAAACTCAAAATTAGATTTCAGAGCCAAAACAGTGGGTCTGGTACAAAGTGGGCAGAGAGTGAGGAACTGAAAGCCAGATGCTCTCAGCTTCCTTTGGGGCCCCCAGCCCAGGAGCAGCTTCACTCATCACTGCTGTCACCAACCCTCCTTCCCCTAAACCCTGCCTCCTCTCCCGCCTCCCCACCTCCAGGGCCTGGTACCTGCAGTTTGGACTGGAGCACATGGAGCTGGCTCTCCAGTTCTCTGTGCTGGGTCCCCAGGGTCCTCCAGTCCTCCTTCAGAGCCTCGTACTGGCTCCTCCACTCTTCACACTTCTGCTCAGCCAGAGCCAGGGATCGCTGAGGGAGATCAAGGGAGAGGGTGGTACCTGGGGGTTCCCTGGAGTTGTGCAGCTGGCTCCCAGAGCTGCCATGGGTCCCCAGTTCCAAGTACCACGCCGCATTCCCGCACCTGCGTGCTCTGCAGTTGCTGCTCTGCGCTCATTTTCTCCTCCAGCACTTTCTGCAGGGACTCCTTGGCTTTCTGCTCATAGCTGTTCTTCTGGTCTTCCATCTCCATTAGTACCTTTTTCATTCCCCAAGGGGAATATTTCTGTAAATTTGATGCAATTCAACAAATACACACTGAGTTTCTGTGTGCCAAATCCTGAGCTGGGATACAGAAATGAAAAGAATTTGCCTGCAGGGCAGAGATACCAATAATCTGGTGGAGCTTTTCTTCTAGGCTAGAGGTGAGCAGGGAAAGTCCCTCAGGTGATGTGAAAGGTGAGTGGAGATAACAAACAGGGCCCTTGACCTGCTGGGCATTGTGCCCTAGGCCTACCACAGGCACTTGAAATCCAACAATTCCAAAGAGAAACCATCTTTCTAAATCTGCTCCTTTCTCTTGGGTTTCCCTTATCTCAGTGACCAGCCAATCTCCCAAGCCCTAAGCCAGGGAGCCACCTTGATTTCTCTCTTACCTTCTCCCAGTATTCAGTTGGTCACTGACCTTTGTCAAGTCAACCTCCTTTACAGCTCACACCTGTCTCCTCTATCCCTTAGTTCAGACTCTAATACTATTATACGGATTAATGCAATAGTCTCCTTATCTTTAAGACTTGCCTCCCTTCAAACTCGTTCAGACCCACAGCTACAAGGTTCTTTCTAAAATGCAAATCTGATCATGTCACAACCTGCTTCAGCCTCTCAGTGGATTCCCAGTGTTCTAAGGATCAGGTCAAAACTCCTTCGCATGGTTCCTACTTAATAGGCCCAGACTTTCATTCTATGCTGTCTCCACCCAGCTGAACTGCCTGCAGATTCCCTAAGCACTGTGCTGTCTGGCCTCTGCCTTTGCCCATGGAGCTGCTTCTGCCTAGAGTATCCTTACCCACCCTTTTCACTTGGTTAACTTCTACTCATGCTCAAGATTCAGCCCAAGAACCGTGTAAGTTCTGATAAATCTTACCCCCACTCCCTAACTCATTATGGGTTAGTTAGCTTTTTTCAGTGTTCACATAGTGCCCCCTGTGTGTGTCTATCTTTCCATTCTACCTGCAACCTTTTGGTGTATGGGTTGATGCTCCAATCAACTGAGCCCCCCAGCCAGGTCCCCATGTCTTTCATCTTTATGCCCTGTGATTTTAGGGAACACAGGTAGCTTTTATTGTCAATTCTGGATTACCCATTGGGTAAGCAGTAACCTAGATAATGCAACTTTAGGGATCAATATGAAATCATTCCCATTTAGCTTTGGAATCATCTGAAAATTTGGATTTAAATGTGAATGGGCCTATGTTCTTGTCTGACAAAAGAGGTCATACTGAAAATTTAAAGTTGTGGATCATCAGCAAATCTGTAGACTAAATAAACTCTTCTGCAAGACTCTAACTGTGTGGCCAGGTCCACGTTATCCCCCTAATTCCAGATAGGAGCAGTCTTCCTGCTCCACCTCAGTATCATCTGAAATGTCCCCACCTATCGGAAATGCATCACTTCTCAAGTCTGAAAGCTGGTTTCTTTCTATCTCTTGTAATCCAAGATCAGGTCAATCAAGAGAGTACCGAAGCTGGATAACAATGTCGCAGGGAAGCCAAGAGTCACAGCCTTACAGCATTCTCCCACAGGTTGCTACAAGATGAAAGCTGCTCATGCAATAGAAATAATTTTGCAGAATTTCATTATAACGTTCGACTCATCTGTTTAAAAATTGGGATCTGCGTAGGTCTATCTGGGTGGTGTGAGTCTTTACCAAGGGCTCCTCCCTACAGTTCCAGGTATTCTCAAGGTTGCCCTGGAGCTAGCAAAGTGCTTGGTGCTGGGTTTCGGTCCCAGGGCGCACTGGGAGAAAGGGAGAGGAGGGTGGAGATAGAGTATGGACATATGGTAAGTGGGGATCAAAGTGCAAATGGGGAAGCCAGAACTGGGGGAGTAGGAATGCGCGCCCTATCTCTATCGGGTGGCAATTCTAGAGCATAGCGCAGCTTCAAGCATTCACCTCAATGCTCGGTTCCTGGGCTGGAAGTGTTCCCCAGAATGCTTACCTGGGTACAGGTGTGCAGCTGGTTTTCTAACGATCTCAGTTTGCCCTTCAGTTTGTCTTCATTAAGCTGCCCCTGGAACGAATGCGATAAGGAAAAGAGCTTGAGCCAAAATTCAGTATACAAAATGTTTTGTTCTGCATTCCCAGCCCGCCGCCTAGAACATGGTCTGTGCCTGGTGTTTGGGAAACTGAGCTCTTTCAAGAGGTAGGGAGGAAGAAAGATGACAAAGGATTTGGGGGTAGAAGAGGATCTTTTCCTCTTTTTGTGGAGTAGGAAGAATCGGACTGACCCCCAAAGCCCTTTCTGTACCTCGAGGTCCTCTATCAAATGGCTCAGGGAATCCTAGCAGAAGTCCACTCGAAGGAAAGCTCCTAAGCGGTCCTCTCTTCCCTCATTTCCTCTCTCCCCTGCCTGGCTGGGCACCTCACCTCTCTCAGTCTTGCACGTGGACCTTCACTTCTAAAGTACAGGCCAAGAAGATTAGAGGGGTCTCCCCTCCCAGGGGGAATATACATCCTCTCCCTTAGCCTCTGTTATGGGCGGAATTGTGGCCCCCCTCTACACCCCCCAATTCACAAGTTGGCCTCCTAAGCCCCAGTGCCTCAGAATGTGACTGTATTCGGAGACAGGATCTTTAAAGAGGCAGTTAAGTTAAAATGAGCCCATCGGGGTTGGCCCTATTCCAATATGACTGGTGTCCTCATAAGAAGAGGAGACTAGGACATCAGGATACACAGAGCGGAGACCATGTGAAGACACGGGGAGAAGACAGCCACCTACAAGCCAAGGAGAGACACCTTAGGGAAAAAATCAACCCTCTCGGCACCTTAATCAGACTTCCAGCCTCCAGAGCTGTGGGGGAATAAGTTTCTGTTGGTTAAGCCACTCCGCCTTTGGCACTTGGTTGCAGCAGGCCTAGCAAACCAGCACATTCCCCTGGCTGCCCGAGGCACCTCCCCACCCCGGCCAGGACTCAAAATGAGAAATTCTTTGAGAAAGCCAGAAGTGGGGGGCTCAGAGGGCTTTCCAGGAAGCTGCGTTCTACTTATTCGTAAGCTGGATCTGTCTAATGGCATTTTGGACATTGCAAGAGGGATGCTAATCTCAAGGGTGTGGGCAGAGACAAGCAGGCAGAAGGGGCCATGATCTGTGCCTCCATTTCTCAGTATTTCAGCTGAGTAACGAACAACCTCCTTGCTGCTTTGTTCCTCCCTCCACCTGTAGACTTGTCCCCCCCCCCCCCCCCCCCCCCCGTAGGGGTTTTGTGCTTCTAGCCCTGATTTGATTTAAGGTTGTGTATATGAGGGGGTGGGGGAGAGGAGGGTGCCATCCAGAGCTCCTTTCCCAAAGTAAAGGCTGTGGGTCTCCTGAGGATGAACTGGTTTTCATATCCTTTCTCTGGCTTTTCCCAACCAGGCCCCATGGGACACTTGTGAGATGTGGAAATTACATTTCTCCTCAGGCCTGAGGCACCATGGCTCCTCTCAGAGGCATTTCCAACCCTCCTAATGTTTTCCAGTCTGTAACAGCCTGGGGTCAAAGGAGGGGACACTGTTTTGGGGTTTGCCCCCCTTCAGGGACTTTCAGGGCACCTGGGGGAGGCAGGAAGTGGTATCTCACAGCTCCTGTTCTTCTCTTGTTTGGCTGATTCTTCTAACCAGGGGAGCCAAGGGGTGCCCCCACCCTTTCTGCTTCCTGTATTACTCAGCTGGGGCTTGCAAAAGCAAAAGGCTTTGTGAAAAATAATTTTTCAAAGTGTCTCCTGCTATTAACGTTTTTTACAACGTCTGGTCTCGTGTGAGAGCTGAGAGTCAGGGATTTCGCACGTACAATGACCACAGGGCTTTGGGACGGATAAAAGAGACAGACAAAGGCTTCCACTGTCTGGGCTTTGGAATAACTGGTTACAGGGCTGCATTCCCCAGAGTGGCCTGCTCATTGTCAACGCACAGATCCTGAAATCCACTCCCTCCTTCTTTAGATCCTCTGACTTGGAGCACTTCCCTTTGCCTGAACTCTTACTATGCAGGCTGCAATGAAACCCACTGAGTTTTAGGTTTATCTTGTTATAGTTTGGAAAGAAAACAGACCAACCCAAGGCAATATTCTTACATTTTCCCCAGTGTCCTATCCTTTTGGGTAGCTCCTCCCTCCGTTCTTACTATCGTTTTAATTCAATGTTTTACCTCTTCCAACTGTTTCTGTACTTTAGCCACAGCCCAGATAACTTTTCTATTCATCTTGCAATATAATACAATTCAGGATACCCCCTTCAGCAGGGATAAAGGGCCACTCAAGTCTGGGGTTAAAAAAAAAAAATCTCTTGTCTACAGCTCTGTCTTCCCAGATTCCCCAAGGCAGGCAGGACAGTTGCAGCCAAGTAGTTGCAAATGGGGCATGTGGTTCCCTGATCTGAGCCCCAGCTTGCCCCACATGAAGCCCAGTGGTATAGGATGTGGGGAGAAGCACTTGTTACAGGGCTTATGTGGACTTTTTGGGGCAATGACACCCCTGGAGCCCAGGGCTCAGAGAGCACAGTCCCCCATTTGGAAAAGGGAGCAAGATGGGGGCCATACACACCTGGTGCCGGTCTGAGGGCTACAGCTCCTGCTTCTATGTGGCTCTCCCCTGCCTCTGTTCTCCAGAAACACTAGCACCTCACGGCAGAAGCGCCAGCCCCCAGCTCGTCTCTGCTCTAGCAGAGGTGTCTTGGGACTTGCAGCCAATCCCCTTCCGAGCTGTCATCTCAAGATCTCCTTTTTACTTTGCGGAACTTAAAAAACCCACTGGTGTCCAGCTCCTGTTTTTTATTGCTCAATACCAAGAGCTTGCTTTCCTGCCCGAACTGTTCTGAAGATTGTACCAGCTTAGGACTCTGGTGGAGCCTTAGGGCCTATCGCTTCCAAAAGGCCCAGAGTCAACTTGGAGTTTGGAGGCAATGGAGGGAGCTGATCCTTGGGGTCCTAACAGAGTTTGCGGTGAGCATCTCTGCATTTGAAGTTGGAGATTCAAATCATGGAGGCGAAATGGGAAAAATAAAGGCCTGAACTGGGCTGAATGTCAGAATCCCTGTTCTGGCCACATCCTACCAATTATTTTCTCCAAATACCACAGACTTACTATCCTTTTATTGAAGTTGAGGCTTCCATGGAAGGGATAGAAGGTTGAATTGCCTTGTTTTGGGGGAAAAGTAACTGAAAAGTCTTCGTTGGAAGTCTGAGACTATTTTTCTTGAAAACAGGAAGCTAGGAGGCGGGGTTGGTAGCGTGGAGGAGAAGGGGAGGGAGAGGAGAGGGAGGGGTGGGATGAAGGAGGGAGGAAACCTGCAGCCAGGGGAACATCTGCTGGCCTGCTGGAGGGCGGGGGAAACTGCCTCATGGCCAACCTCAGAAATGTCTCTTCACATCCCTCCCCATTCCACTGAGCCTGCTGTCATTCAAGCTCTGATCGTGCCCTACCTAGGATATTACAGGAGTGTTCACCCGCCTGCGCCCACCCGGAGCTAGGGTCCTTCCTCGCTGTTGTCAGAGGACCTTCTAAAACACTGATCTCATCACTCCCTTTCAGTTCAATTCCAGAACTATTAACTGAACTCCTTCTAAGGATGTACCAGACACTGTAGGACTTTAAACCTGAATAAAACACAGTTCCATTGCTATCCAGCTTATTGTCTGGAGCAGTGTTTCCCAAACAGGTGATAACAGGCAATCTCATAGATCTGAGATATCTGTGTTTTCCCTCTAAAGTGGAGTCTGTACATGATTTAAGTTTGAGTTACTATGTTCAACAGAAAAAGTTTAAACCTCATATTTCTAGAGACCTGTCTGAGGTCATTTCTGGTCTTATCTTTGGAACTAATCTGACATGATCTCTTCATTTCAGCCACACTCTGCTACGCCCAATGCTTTATCATACCTTGGCCTGTAATCATTCTGGTTTCTTTGCCGCCTGTCTGCTTTTCTTCCCCGTCATGATCCCCACTTTTGTACCGGTAAACTACTCACCCTGCAGGACCCAGTTAAAATGGTCCCTGTCCTTTAGAACCTACTCTCTTCCACCTCAGGCTGAATGATTGCTCTCTTCTCTTTTCATTGTGTCACTTTGTAGATGCTGCTGTTATAGCTTTATCACATTGTATTAGAGTTGTTTATTGCATGTCTCTCCCTTTCCTGCTGGAGTGTGAGCTCCTCAGCAGCAAACACCCTGCTCCTCGTATTTCCCTGTAGCACAGGGCCCATCACATAGTTGGAACTTGTCAATGTCCGTTGAATAAGCGAGTGAGACAATCTCAGTTTAGTCCAGCACTGGGAACCTTCTGGCATGCAGAGCTGTCTGCCCCAGGCTCCTACTCTACAGATGAAAACGACTTCCTTAACAATCAGGAATCTGGAACACAAATACTTAAACCCAGGGACAATGACGAATGTGAGGAGGGAAGGCTGAGCTTAGGAAATCTTTCTCACATCTCAGTTTGGTTCCACCACCTCCCATTTCCTCTCTCTGTTTAAGCACAAACTGTCTA
Source organism: Miniopterus schreibersii (assembly GCF_964146895.1). Lineage (NCBI taxonomy): Eukaryota > Metazoa > Chordata > Mammalia > Chiroptera > Miniopteridae > Miniopterus > Miniopterus schreibersii. The sequence continues at coordinate 27,586,342 of NC_138119.1, forward strand.
CGTGGTGAACTAGATGTTCAGAGAGGCCCCCGAGGGTGTGCGCTCTCTCTTGGCACCTGGTGCTTTATGCTCTGACGGCGTCCAGCTGCTTGTTGCTCCCTAAACACACTAGTCTAGGGGTTTCGATGTGGGGTCCGAGGACCCCTGGGAATCCCTGGGACCCTTTCAAAGGAGATCTTCCCTTTTCCAACTACAGATGAGTTTCCTCATATGCATCAACCAAAGCAATGCATCACAACAGATTGAATGCAGAAGCAGATATGGGAAAGTAGCTGTCTTCTGCTCAGCCAGACAGGAAAAAGATTTGCAAAAGTTTAAAGCAATGCTACTCCTCTCACTATTTTTTAAAAACACACTTACTTTTTAATAAAAATATAAAATTTAGGTTAGCATGTAATGGATTTATTATTGTTATTTTAAGGTAATCTAGATTTTGTCCTGGCTGGGTTGTTCAGTTGGTTAGAACGCTGTCCTGATATGCCAAGGTTTCAGGTTCAATCCTTGGTTAGGGTGCATGCAAGAATCAACCAATGAATGCATAGCTAAATGGAACAACAAATCCATGTTTGTCTCCCTCTCTCTCTATCTCTCCCTGCCTCTCTCTCTAAAATCAATAAATAAAAATTTTAAAATGAAAAGGTTAATATATATTTTAAGATTCCTGTTTTAATTTCTAATATGGTAAAATCTAATGTAAAAATATAAATATAAAAAGTTTGGGAGATTCAAAAAGTTTTTTTAAAGAGTATAAAGGGATCCTAAGATTAAAAAGTTGGTGACTCACTGTGCTAGACTATATTAAGTCTCTCAGTCTTTCCCTGTGCCGTATCCCCTGTCTAGAATATAGTTCCTTCTTCAACATTTGCTTGGAAAATACTTATGTAATTATAAATATTTCTTTGGTTTTCATCTTCTCTAGAGTTATTCATTTCTTCTTGTATACTACTATATTCTGAAAACATTTCCTTTTAAAAATTAAAAAAAATTATCTTTATTGTTGAAGTATTACAGATGTCCCCTTTTTTCCCTCCATTGACCCTCTCCACCTTGTTCCCGCATCACCTCCCTCAGGCCTTCACCACACTATCATCTGTGTCCATGAGTTATGCATATATGCATATAAGTTCTTTGGTTTTTATTTACTTTTAATTGATCTTTTTTAAAGAGTGAAGAAGGTAGAGAGAGAGAAACATCAATGTAAGAGCGGAACACTGCCCCCTACAGGGGATGCAGCCCACAACCCGGGCATGTGCCCTGACTGCGAATCGAACCCGCCACCTTTCAGTGCACAGGATGATGCTCCACCAATTGAGCCACACTGGCCGGGGCTGAAAACATTTCTTCCATGTCCCATATCTCTGCATTGTTTGGGCATCTGTCTCCCTGACAAAACCACAAGCTCTCTAAAAGCAGGAACCCTGTCTAATTAATCTCATTATTTCCAGTGCTCAGTACAGAGAACATGATCTATGAATATTTGTTGACTGAGTGGACTGAAATCAGGAGGTCTGAATTTTAGTTCCAGTTCTGCCTCTAACCAGCAGTGTGACTTGAAGTTAGTCACTTGACCTCTCTGACAGTTTCCTCGTGAGCAAAATGAGAAAGTTAGATGAGATGATCTCTAAGGTTCTTTCCCACTCTCGTATTCCTGCCTGGGCCGAGTAGCAGGCGTGTGCCGGCTGGGAGTTCATGCTGGCATGAATCCCATACAAAAATAATTGACATTTACCACAGTTAGTCCTATTAACTGTACTTGGATCTTCATTCTTTTCTTCCAACAAATTAAAATTTGGGGATTCTTACCCCTTTTGGGTCTGGGTCCTCCCTGGGTGTGCAGCAGCGTAGCCCTCAGCTGATGACCCTGGGTTTAGCCGAGCCGTCCCACATATCTACTGTGACCTCTAGGTCTTCACTGTTTCCCTTCTAGCTCTTAGCATCACTCCCTACCTCCTGCCTCTTCAGTAGTGAGAAAAACCCCTCCTCTTGCTGGGGTGACATGGAAAACAGAATGACACAGGCAGACTTAGAAGCCCACGAGCTTTGTTCAAACAAAGGTTTCATTTCCCTTACCTTCCAAGAACTGTCAGAGGCCCGGATCAGGGTGGACAGTAGGTCTTGGAGAATCACCATTTTCTGTTTTAGAACCAGCTCCCTTTGTAGGGCCTCCTGGGGGGCAGAATGCAAGAGGGTGAGATTAACCTGGAGGAGAAAGGAGTAGACGGATGGAGGAGCTGAGGGGAGAGTTCACATGTTACTTACTTTGAGGTACTCGGAAAGCTGGATGATTTCCTACAGAGGAAGGAAAAGGGTAGTCAAGAAGACTGGTTCTCCTGGAGCCCTGGAACATGCAACCAGAGCCGGGACTGACTTGCGCACAGTAAACTTTTTCCCTCCCCTTGGTGCAGAAAGAGTCCCTCCAGCCCCTCATGGCTGTGCTCCTCCAGGGGGAAGGGGCCCCTCCATCCCAGCTGAGTTTATCATGGAATCCCAGAACATCAGAGTTTGGAGCAGCTTATCTACCATGAGTCGCCCCTCCAAGATAAGGATTTTCTTACCTTATCTAGAACTGCAACTCCATAACTGGGGAGAGAAGAAATAAAAACAGAAATGACAATGGAGCAAAGAAAGTAGCACGTCAGGAGGCGGTGGGCTGACTCTAGTCTCTTCTGAAAAGTCAGTAAGGTGGGACGCTCTTCCTCTTTTTTAATTAAGGTGGACATGGAAATTCACCGTGTTGCTTACACACTGGGTGAGGGTATTCAAGTAAAGCTTAGAGGAGAGGAATGGATGGGATGTGAGGGAGCTGGGTCAGGAACATGAAAGGCACTCACTTGGTTTGCTGACTGGCATCATTCTTAACTGTTGGTTGTGCCTCTCTGGCTTTTGTCTGAGTGCCTGAGAGATGGAGGATCGGGTGATTCAGAACCAGGGAGGAAGAAGTGGGGGAAGGGGGGGGCAAGGACTCTCCTCTGCCAGCGAGCTGGGACTGACTCGGCAGGATTCTCCGCAGGCCCCAGTGAGGGAGGGAGGCTCTGCTCTTACCACGGTGGTGTTTGGGTGGCTTCTTGATGGGAAAGTCCTGAGGTGGAAGGCCCCCAGCCTGGGAGGGGAGGTGATCAGCCAGATCCCTCCAGACGCCTGAGAGAGGATGATGCTGGGTTGGAAAGACCTCAGAGCTGGTCCCTGACACCTGGAAAGCAAGTGGGGCATGCTGGAAGCCCAGAGTCACTAGGACAGGATTCTCCAGCTGACTGCAGAAAGATGAACCAGTGATCAAGTTTCAGGCCCAGAGGACCAAAGTAACCCCTTCAAGACTCCAAAGCTACAAGGTTATTCGCTCTCGTTCCAGCTGGCAGGAATGGCCCTCCTCAAGCCAGGAAACCAGGAGCTGGGCTTGTCTCCAATTATGCTCTCTAGAATCCTGAGCTACCTTGTTTGGTCTTGGCCACTTATACAGCCAGCATGGTGATATGGAAAGTGAACTGGCCCCAGTCGGGGTTGAGGGGATCTGGGATCAGAGCCTGCCTTTTCCAGGTCTCGGTCTCCTGTGTAATGAGTTCGAAGTAGATAAACATTAAGGTCCCTCCTATATTCTAGAGATGGCTTCCTTCCTCTTAGAAATAGCTGGAATATCTCTGAGGTGTGCTTGAAGAAAAGGTAAACTAGGGAGTTGCAGGGAGGGGTATAATAGTAGTTGTCACAATTTAGTCTGCGCTTTTTATATTTTCTTCTTACACATTCAAAAATTCTATGCTTGTAACATAACACTCAGAGGCCGAGAAATGCCTGTGGTGTTTAATCATGCAGACTGTCTCAGTCTCGATAAAACTTTAGATAACTGATAGGCTCAGTAGGAATTCTTTAGTTAATTGTGTTTCTGGACCTTTTTTTTAAAAAATAGATTTTAGAGAGAGATGAAGAGAGAGGGAGAGGGAAAGAGAAAAACATCAATGGGAGAGAGAAATATCGATCAGTTGCCTCCCATATGCACCCTGTCTGGGGATCGAACTCACAAATCTGGGTTTGTGCCCTGAATGGGAATCGAACCAGTGACCTTTCGGTGCACGGCACTATGCTCAACCAACTGAGCCATACCAGCCAGGGCCTGATCTTTTTCTCCTTAAATTTTTTTCAACAAAAGTGTTCAGAAGCTTTCTTGCCTTAGAAAGTACACAGTTGGTTTTATTTTACAGCTGGGCTTGAGGATCATTTTTCTGAACAGCGCTTCCTACTGTGGACAACAGATCCACAGAGCACAGGGCACAATGCTAGGCGTTTCTAGGGAATGCAGTGGCCCCACCCCTGCTGTCAGCATGCTCGCAACAGCCACAGGAAGACACAGATAGTTTGCTGGCTGAGGTCATTTTGACATACCCTGTTTCTTTTGCCCACACGGCTTCCTCCCAGGCCAGACTAATGGGTTATTTAATCGTTACTTAATCTCAGAGGATTAATAACCTCATAAGAACCACAGAGAACAGAGGTGGCCTGGAGAAGCGAGGGAAGGCTTTCTGGGCCAGATGAGGCCTTAGCTGGGTGAATTTAGTAGAATTAGAATGGCCCAAGAGAAAGAGAGAAGGTGGGTGCAACAGCTCGCAGAAGAGTAGAGGATGTGTGTGTGTGTGTGTGTGTGTGTGTGTGTGTTTCGAGAGGCACATCAAGAAGACTGGCCAGGGTACCTGGCACACAAGCATTCAATAAATACTTGTTGAATGATGGATGAATGAATGCTGTAGAAGATATGTAGATTGCCTAAATCTGAACTGATACTAGGAATTAGCAGTGGAATTGTTTTTAAAATTATTTTTTCTCTCCTATAAGGCAAGTGCAAAATAAAAAATAGCTAAACAGACAAGCAAAAAAACACAACAAAAATCTCTGAATGAATCAGTGGCTAAGGGGGACTTTACTATATGACTGAGGAAGAAGGGACTCAATTTAAATCACTTTTTAGTGACCTTGAGCCCACCCATCCCCCAACAGAGCAACGTGTCCCTAGACGTGGCCCACCTGCTGTCTGGGGGAAGGAATCCCGTTGGCCCAAGGCAAGGGCTTCTTGAGGTCGGAGGCCTGGCCCGGCCTCCCGGAGAGCCCTGGCTCCCTGTCCGGGGGGCCCTGTGCTGTGTCTCTCTCCTCTGCCTCCAGGTTCCTCCTCCTGAGGAACTGCTGTTGCCGGGCCCTCCGGAGCTGTTCTCTCTGCGGGGTGCCCAGCGCCCTCCCCGCCTGGCGGCAGGTGGTCCTGTTGGGGCGGCAGCGGCGGCTCTCCCGCGTCTCCTGCCGGCGCTCGTACTTGGCCTCGTAGCTCTCGGCCCCCCGGGCCAGGCCGCCGGAAGGCCTGGGGTCCGGGCTGATCATGATGAGCTCCGAGCACCTGTTGTGCTTGGCTTCCAGGTCCTGGAATAGCTGCTGGGATCTGCCAAATGCCAAGAGGGAGGAGAAGGGAGGGGTCAGGAGATGGGCAGAGACAAGGGGGCAGAAAGAGCATATACGCGTGGGCTGAACACTCAGGAGGTGATGATGTCACACGGGGTCAGGACTCCGGGGTCCAGTCTCTGCTAATTTCTGCTTTTCTCTGGCCTTTGTCTCCCCCCCTGCAACGTGGAAAGGTCTTTCTGGGGGTCACTTCTTCATCGACCGAACATCTCACCCTGCCTCCTAGTCAGGGGACCATGAGAAATAATGGGTAAAAGTCATCATGAGCGTGTCACCTTTTGGATGGCAGGGATATGTTCATTCTCCAGGGACTTCTGGAGAACCAGTGGAATTGGCTCCCTGTTCCCAGATCTAAAGGAAAAGCCAGCATCTACTGCTCTCTTGGCCCAGGTTGTTTCTAGAGGGTGAGTGACTCTTTTCAAGGCCTGGAGAGGTGTGGCCAGTCCTGAGACCAGCACCCACTGCTTTCTTCTTAGCCTTTAGCAACCAGTTTGTGAGTTTGGTCCTGGGCATGTTCTGGGGGGGAGGGGTGGTGGTGGAATCCCCACCCTAATTCCCCCAATCATGATGTCCTCACATTGGTCCATTGGCACCCCACTCTCAGCCCAGGCCGGAGCCCTGACTCTCAGCTGTAGATCAACCCAAATCAGTATTGGCCAAGCACCTGCCACAGGCCCAGTGCTGACAAAACCCATTTCAGAGTTTCCAGCTCAATAATTCTCTGAGCTGAGGTTCCATTTTTTTTTTTAATCACCTTCCTGTCAGAGCTAAATACGGTGTCAAGTCTGTTTTCCTTGGCCCAGACACAGACTGTGCCATCAAAACCAGCAGCCACACCTAGTATATCTCAATAAGGTCATCACAAACAAAAACGAAACAGAAACAAAAGAAAATAATAACCTGAAGTCCCCAGGCATTCCTGTAGAGGCCTGCTTTGTGGCCCCTTTATGTGGCCCTATGTGCTGCTCACATAACCCCCAAATCTTTCTCCCTTCTCTGTGCTCTCCTTCCTCTCTCCTACACCCCCTCACCTACCTTCTGCAAATTTGTTTCTTCTCCTAGAACCTCTGATAGCTTGGCTGAGTTGGGGCTGGACTTGGCGGAGCTGGATCTTGAGCATTGGAAATTCTGTGCCTCCACCGATCACGGGAGTGACTGAGGAAGGAAGAGGAACTCCCCTTACAGCTGCTGCTTCTCGTCTTGGTCCCACAACCTTATTACCCAACACCCTGGGAACCTCAGTTCCTGGGTAGGTCAGAGAGGGTTCCTCCATCTCACCAACAGCAGTGTTTTTCCAGCTCTGGCCCCTCGGGTTTATTTACAGGCCAAACAGACTCAACAGGTAGCAGAGTCTCTGCTCCTTCATTGGAACTTTGCTGCCCATCTGGCTCAGTCTGGAATTCTCCGCAGGACTCTTGCTCTCTCTGTGATCATACTGCTCATTCCTGGGGCCATGGGTGGGTAGTCTCACTCCCTGAGAGGGGTCTTATGTGACTGAGCTCTGCACCCTCTCAATTGCCTGGGTCTTGGAGGGGCATAGTCTGGCCTGGGCAAGGCCGACTCCAAGCAGAGCTGTGAGTTGCTGTCATATATGTTCTATCATCTCATCCCTGGCTGGCTCTCACCTTTCTTTAGGCTTTTCTCTTCACTCTGTACGGATCCCCTGACGTCCCACCTGCCACTTTCTTTATTTAAAAACTTAGACAAGGATCCGAGAAGCCCATTCATATTAGGTTATAAATGACTGCATGGAGGAGACTGGGACTATGGGCAGGTGAACTCCATGTCCGGAATCTATGCTGTGGCATCCTGTGCATAGCCCCTGGCTTTTCTGCCATGGATGGGGGAGGCAGGAGCCCTGGCTCTGGGCTCAGACAGTGTGGCTTCAAGTCCTGGCTCTGACACTTACTTTTAAACATCCCTAAACCTCAGTTTCCTCATTTATAAAATAGGAGCCTATCTCATAAGGTTATGAGATAAAAAGCATCTGGCACATAGCACACAATAACTATCAGCTTTTTGTAATAATAAGGATAAACTATGATTATTATTATCCCTGCCTTGCGGATTGTGGATATTAAAGATGTGGTGCTGTAAGACATAGGCCCCGAGCTAGCCTAGTGTTCCCAGGACCAAGCATGTCCTGCCCTCCAGTCCCCCCACCCCGTTTCTCTTTGGAGGGCACTGTTTATCCCTCAGAGGGGGTGCTGGTCCAGGGATGTCATTGTATTTATTACTCTGGATCATCTGGCTTGTGGGTTTGGGCCAGAAAAAGAAGGGACTTCTCTGTGGTCTGGACACAACCACCTTCTCGATTAGGCCGGGCAGAAAGGCAGAGAAGAGATGGGGGTGAAGAACTGGTGCCCAGCCTGCCTGCACTCCACCATTAAATGTGGGGTGCGAGGTCCCCACCCTGTTTGGCTCCAGGCAGTGCACAGGCTGGTAGAGGAGGCAGATCCCTGCTTGTGAAGAATCCCCTGCCTTCCTGCTGTGAAGAGGAACGGGCCGTGGGGAGCAGCCCGAGGCTGAGGGAAGGGCTCTGGACTCCGCCAGGCTGTCCGCACTAGTCCCCCTCTGCTTCCTGGGGCAGAGGCTGGAGCTTGTTACCCAAGTGGGGAGATGGGCTGAAACGGCTCCTTAGAGAAGGGAGCACTCCCGGCCCCCAGGCCCTCGCACCCGGTGGGACCTGGTGTGGATGGCTGAGTGGAATCACGCCCAGCTCTCTGGGACAGCTTGACTTTTCTGATTTGCTTGCACACAAGAAACCATGAGGGACACTGACTGACAGGGACTGGCTGGAGAAGAAAAAGGAACTGGCCCCTGTGTGGTTCAAAGACAGGTCACTGGGCCACAGCCTGGGCTTTCTGGCATCTGTGGGGCACCCCTTGGCAGCATGACAGGGCCCAGTGGAGCTCGGGGGAGACGTGGGCCTGGCTGGGAACAGCCTCACTGCCAGAGGGAGACATCCGGGTGCTGCCACTCCGGGCCTCTGCTCCCACTTCCTGAGTGACCGGCCTCCTGCGTGGGTCTGGCCTTCCTGGCCCAGAGCTCGGTGTGAGCCAAGGACAGAAGGGCCTACACCTACGGCGCTGCGAAGGCAGCTTCTTGTTTGGGGTGATCCCTGCTCTGAAGGGAACTGTAAACGTTCATCTAATTTACGCCCCTGTCACTGGGTAGCCTGAACCCTGTCATTTGACTCACTCCTAGTTTAATCTAATGGATGGAGGGGAGGAGCGGTGGAGCCGTGCTGGGGCCCGTGGCTCTGGAAACCAACACGGGGTGCTTTCCTGGTTGCCCAACACCCAGCACTCTTAAACTCCACCATCCGCTCCCGAGTCTCCCCCTTCAGACCGGGAAGCTCAGAGGATGCAGGGTCTTCTGTTCCACCCGAGTCGGAGGACCCCAACCTGAACACAAAACATCCGCCTTTTCAGTTACCTCAGGTCCCAGGCTCCAACCCAAGCAGCTCAGAAAGGTCTTCCAGCTCCCGGGCAGATCTTGGCTCTGGCTTCAGATGGGGCGAGATAGCAGCTGAGTAAAGTGGAGCTCTCAATCCATGGCTCTGGGTCCCCTTAGCATTTCCCTTCTTGGTACTGTTTCTCCTTGCACAGAAGCCTTGCCGAAACAGGAAACAGACAAAGCCACAGCGCCTGCTCACCCCAGTTCCTCTCTCTTGCTCTCTGGCACAATCTGAGTGGGCCCCTGAACCCTTGAGGCCTCCAGGGCCGGGCTCAGGGGCTCCTCCTATCTGCGGGCACCCCAGCCACCCTTTCTCTTGCTATTGGATTGGTTTGAGCTCTTGGACAGTTTCAAGTTAAGATCCCTTTCCAAGAATAGACAAGGATGGGTCTCTGTGTTGGACTCAATTCTTGTAATTTCGATGAGAGGAAAAGTGTCTTTTTGGCCTAGAAGAGATATTCTCGGTGCAGGTTTTCAATTTTCTCTTTCTTTTAGTTACCTCTTCCCAGTCCTGGTATTGTAGAGCTTTTGCTCTTCTGAAGTACTGGTGTCTTCTTCATAATTCTGGGATGAGGCCAGCTTTGAATTTGCTCCTTTCTGAAGCAATGGTGTGTCTGTGTGTGTGTGTGTGTGTGTGTGTGAGAGAGAGAGAGAGAGAGAGGGAGAGAGAGAGAGAGAGAAAAGGTGGGTGGCTGGGTAATGAAGGGAGCAATAGCAGTCAGAATCTTATAAATATATTTTCTAGTCAATAGACTGGAATGTTTGGGGAAAAACTAAAATGAACTGATCTGTGTGCGTTATAAAGAAACCATTACAAATGATATAGTCAGGAAATTCCCCAGAACTTTAGGTTAAAACAGTGGAAAGGGAACTGGACTGCGACAAGTTAACCAAGTAGCTTTGTAACCTTGTGCAATTCACCTTGTCTGAAAGGCACACTCAGTACATGGTTGGGTGATTTATTTGGTACCTATGAATTCTAAGGCTTGACACATGTGAGGCACATAAGACTTTTTTTTTTAATTAAAAAAATTTTTTTAAATTGATTTCAGAGAGAGGAAGGGAGAGGGAGAGAGAGAGAAACATCAATGATGAGAGAGTCACTGAGAGAGCCTCCTGCACGCCCCCTACTGGGGATCGAGCCTGCAACCAGGGCATGTGCCCTGACTGGGAATCAAACTGTGACCTTGTGGTTCATAGGTCAGATGCTCAACTGCTGAGCCACGCTGGCCGGGCGAGACTTTTAAATGGCTGTGATAATGCCTATCAACATATGAGGAGTATGTCACGATCTTTTTCATTGCCTACTACTTCCCCTGTTCTCCCAGGAGGAACAGGGCAAGGAGTCAGCAGGGAAAAGTTCAGAGGATGGATTCTCAAGTAATAGAACCAAGGGCCAGTGACATTCTCTCAGGATGGGAGGCAATAGCCCAGGTCCTGGGTTTGGAGTTGGATATAAGGAGATGGGACCGAGTAGAGGACAGAGGGCTTGGGAGCCCAAGATGCAGAAGAAGAGAATGTCATTGGCATGGAATAAATAGTGAGAGGGCTTGGGGAGTTGAGGGCACTAGAGCATCGGAAAGGACAGGAGATTGTAATAGGAGTTCCTGTGGGCTTCATTAAAAAGCAGAAAGAAGATAAAAATCCCTTTTAGGGCTATGCACCCAATGCGACACTACACCCACTTTTCTGGGGTTTTGAGAGATTTACAAAATATGCTCACAGTCACAGATTTGCCTGACATCAGAGCCTGACCTCTAACAGTTGGTTCTGAGAACAATACATTTAATAAGGTTGTAATACTTATTTATCTTTATGGAGAGAAAGAAACACACACACCCTGAAAACAGAGAATATACTTTATTTTCAAATGCCCAGGAAGCATTAAAAAGTGACCAAATTGATCATAAAGCAAACCTCACTACATTAAAAAAAAGTTGTTTCATTATGGCAGAATTCTTGGACCATACAATACAATCAGAAGTAAAAAAACAAAACAAAAGTGGGAATAAATAAATAGCTCTACTTTTTGGGAAGAAACTTCCCTTGGTTTACTCTTGAAATATGAGGAAACCACACCTGCAGTTAAGAGTGTGTTGAAAACAATACTAATGAGAACATTAAGGACAAAATCTCTAAGGGATGGCCAAGGCATGACCCAGGGATAATTCGTAGTCTTAAATATTTTTATTACTGAAATAAGGAAGATTAGAAATAACTTAGCTATTTATTTTCAAACAAATTCCTAAGAAATGGTCAGAAAAATCAAGGAAAGGAAGTGAGAATAAAAGGAAGATAAAAGGAGAAAACAGTATGATGTTAGAATTCAAAGCACAACTGATAAATAGATTCAGGAGCTGGTTCTTTGTATGTGGGGAGAGATAGAAATACCAGTAGGAAACAAAGTTAATAACAAACTACCTGCTAAATCAATTAAAATAAAGGGAAAGCACATTTATAAACAGTTATGAGTAAGACATGGAAAATAGCACAATATAGTGGAACTAAAAATAATGTTAGTCATTTGTGTAACTATGCCAATGTTTTGAAAATCTAAATATAAAGGATTTAAGAAAACTCTGATTCTAGGGATGTTTGCTCTCCAGTAAAATTAGGCTATTTAACAGTGTCATCCTCTTTCTGAAACTGACAATTTGGCTTCCTGGTGAAGCTGTCACTTCTCCCACAGCCTCGGCTCAGCTGTCCCAATTATTTCACAGGTGGCCTCACATTCCAAATATCCTCCAGAGCCTTTTCTACACATTTTGCACATTTCTACACTAACCTTTCCATCTAGTTCATGCTCCGCAAATCTATTATCTATAACAGAGGATATTTCAATTGATGTAGTAAAATTCACCCAAAGCTGATCGCACATTAGGTCGCTGGCAGCCCGCTCTGCAGAGAGCCCTTTAAGGGCTTGCTTTGCAAACTAACAGTGAAGGTAGCTTGATGGAGAAGTGGGTCAGCAAGCATTCAGATTTTCCTTTACCTGCTTTTTTCATTTTGATAAAAAGTGTGATGTGATACCATTAAAAGAATTTTTAAAATAGAATAACCACCTTAACCCTACCACTCACACACAAATTAGTTTCACATTTTTCACACTCTCGTCTAGTTTTTGTCTGTATGTACATTTTTAAAACATATTTTAAGTACAGTAATCTTACAATTGTGGGCTTTTTCCCACTTGATACTCTCAACACTATAATATGAATATTTCTCATGTTTTTACATTTTTTCACATTTTTGCCTTTTAATGTCATTATCTTTCATAATGTTTAATAATTTCCTCATTATTGAACAGTAACTATGTCTACCCAGCATTCCTCAGGATAATTATTAACCAATGGTAAGTACAATTTAATAGACATACGAAAAATGAATATCAGTGTGAAGCCTGAGAAAAAAGACACCTACTAAAAAGGACTCCTGGTGGCCCAGCTGGCGTGGCTCAGTGGTTGAGCATCAACCCTATGAGCCAGGAGATCACAGTTCCATTCCTGGTCAGAGTACATGCCTGGGTTATGGGTTTGATCCCCAGTGGGGGGTGTGCAGGAGGTGGCTGATCAATGACTCTCTCTCATCATTGATGTTTCTCTCTCTCTCCCTCTCCCTTCTTCTCTCTGAAATCAATAGAAACATATATATATATATATATGTATATATATATATATATTTAAAAGGGCTCTTGGTGGCTAACTGGGTTCAAATTTTAAAAATCAGAGCCTAGTGGGGGGTGGGGGGAGGGAGGGGGGGAGAGTGAGTTAGAGCGTTGTCCAGATACGCCAAGGTTGCGGGTTCCATCTCTGGTCAGGGCACATACAAGAAATCAAAATGAATGCATAAGCAAGCGGAACAACAAATAGATGCTTCTCTTTCTCTCTCCCTCTTTCTTTCTCAAATCAGTAGAAAACAAACAAAAAAAACCCAACAAAAACCAAAAATAGAGCATAGGGGCTTCTCATGCAAACTGCACCACACAGAGAAACCCGGGCCAGACCGCCTCCTTTTGCTGAACTGCCTGCCTGCGCTGTGTTTCTGCCTCCTGAGCCAGCCTTTATAAAGAAGTTCCTGGAATCCTATTTCAACCAATAAGATGAGACCGAGACTTTCCCTATTCATCCAGAGAGGCACAGCTCTGGCCAATCAGAGAGGCTTTATTCTGACCAATCACCACAGTGCCTTTTGGACCAATCAAACTGTGAGGATTTGAAGTCCTCATTTGCACGAGGACTGACCAGTCAGGGACAAAGGGCGGGAACTCCTGTCATATAAGCTAGTTCCCCTCTGGCTCCCAGAGTGCCCTTTCCCTTTACAGGGGACGCTGCAGACTGTGGGTCCCTGGCTGAGCTGCTACACTGAGATGTCCGGGGAGAGCAGAGCAGACCAGCACAGCAGGAAGCAGACAGGCCATGGAGTGCTGTGGAGCAGAGCAGAGCAGAGCAGAGCAGCTAGCAGAACAGAGGTATCCAGTGGAGAGGGGCCTGGCCCCAGGGTCACTTGGTGCCAGGGCTGCTTCACAGCTTGGCTGTTTTCACAACTGTGCTGTATCACAATTGAGTTGTCCCTCGGCTTGCACAGTGGTACTGTATCACTATTGAGCTGTTTGCACTTCACCACACCCCAAACTGGGGATTCCTTTTGGTGCTGAAGTGGTGCCAATGACCATCTGTTGACATGGATTATAATACTTTTCTGTAATTGTGATAGTTAATTCAGAGTTGTGAAACTTTCAACTTTGTAACCAGATTATATATCACATCCGCCACCTGCTCTCCAGGGCTATTACTCACTCTGAAGGTCCTACCCTGAGTGGCAGCCTGGGACAGTAGATCAGCAAGAACACCTGGAAGTAGGACAGCCTGAGTTGGAAGTCTAGCTTTACCATTTACTGTCTGTTTCACTTAGTAAGTTATTTAACCTCTTTGCATCTCAGTTTCCTCCTCTCTAAGATGGGCGTAATGATAGTATCTTCTCTACAGGATTATATTAGGATTCATAATATAACATTTTAAAAGCATTCAATAAATGTTAGCTATCACTACTGCTTTAGCAACACCTGCGATTTGGAACATCTGCCCTTGTGGTTATTAATGGTTATGATGATGTGGACCCCCAGTTGGACCTGCAGTACATAAAAATCAACAGATAGTTTTAGTGAATCAGCACATTTTGTCTGATATAATTTCATAAGTTTATCTATAAGATAAAAAACATTTAAAATAATCACTTTGAAAAAATAATAAACATGGAACTTCTCTAGTCATGGAATGATGGCGAAAGTTAAAATAAGATTTTAAACTCACTCAACTCAAGTCAACTGGGCAAGTTCTTTTAAGAATATGTGTCACACTACTCTGTATGGAAGAATATTTGAGGTACCTCTCAGTGTCCCCCAGAATAAGTGTCTTGCCTTCTGTTTTATACCAGACCAAGCCAAATGTTTTCTGAAATAAACAGTGGAAATCATAATAGTACCTACCTGATGGGGCTGTCTCTACTGTTAATATTCATACAGCAGAATAGCACCTGAACATAGAACTATGGGAGTGCTTGCTAATACAATGAAGTGAAAAGCCCAAAGCATCTCAATGTGGTGATGTGTCTTTTAGGTTTTGCATATGATTGATAATTTTATTCTTATGGAGATTATATGGAGGAATTAATTGTATTCTTATGGCTATTTGGTCATTTATAATTTTTAACTTTTACAGACAATGCTGCTAATGAACATCTTCATGCATGCGGTTTTGTGAAGAAGCAGTTTAGTTCTGATGAGAAGGTTTTGCGGGAAGTGGGCAGGAAGGGACAGAGCTAGGATTTAGGGCATCGCTGGAGACGGCATGATCTGGAGGCTGCTGAGAGGCGGGAGGCTCTCCCAACAGTTGAGGGCTCAGGGCTGCTTGTGTTAGCAGGGAGGCAAAACCAGGGTGGGGTGGTGAGAAGAGTAACAGGCTGGAATCCAGTGAAATGACTTTTAGATCCATCTGCACCTCTCCCTTGAAATGCAAAGTTGTTCTGTCCCCGTGGGTCTCTGTTTTCTCTAAAGCCTTTCCCAATATTAGGGTCTAGGAGTCCTTTATTTCTCAAACATTAATCAAATATTTTATACATGTCAAAATCTGTGTTCAGTAAGTTAAAGTGTCGTGAACTCAAGTGATAGACAAATAAAAATGATAGAGGCATGGGATGGGGCGGGAAAGCAGCATCTCAGCCTGGTGGAAGGGGATAAATGTTCCTGGAGGGGGTACTGGTGGAGCTGAGTCTAAGGATGAAGTAGGAGCTCAGCAGACAGTGGGGAGAGCAAAGAGCTGTCTGAGTAGAAGAGATGGCACGGGCCAAGGCGGGGCGGGAACGGCAGAGTGCCCTGAGCACCAGCAGCTCATGTCCTCAGGAATCAAAAGCAGGGCAGGTGGCCGGAGATGTGGCTGGGGAGGTAGCCAGGGTTCTTGCACATCATTTTAAAGAGCGTGGGTTTTCTACGTACCATTTCAGCCAAGAATGGCTTTGGATGTGTGCCAGCCTCCACTCACAGCCAGGAAGCTGTCTTGATTTCCCCACAGCTTGAGCTTTCTTTCCCCTTTGGGCTCAGAACGCCTTGCTTTTGAGGGTGACCACTAGCTGTCGCTATTGAACAGCTCTAGCTCCCCATAGCTCAAAGCCAGTGGTGTCCTTGGCTACTAGGGCCAGGAGGCCCCACCAGAGGACAGCCCCCCCCCCCCCCCGCCTCACCCCCACTAGGTCTGTTCGTCGCCCCGAGTGGTGACTCAGAAGCAGACACGCTGTGAAGAGCTGGGGGTAGCCCTAGAGCAGGAAGAACGTGGGCTCGTGTGGCAAAGAAGTTGTGGTGACAGCCACCGCTGTCAGCCGATGGTGGCGCTGCTGCCACTGATGGCAAAAGGAGGCCTGTGAAAAGGAAAAGTCTTTGGTTAGAACAGCTTTGCTCTTTGGTCCGGGGGGTGGCATAGCTTTTGGTCCACTGTTACCTGGAATTCAGGGTACCACGGGCCTGTGAAGGACAGTAGGAGGGAGGCCACCAACCAGCGGCCCCAGGTCAGCCAAGCGCAGCACAGAGACAGGTCGACACTCTGGTTTCATGGTCCTTCAGGCCTCAGGCCTCAGGGGTGTGGGTCTTTTGATCTGTCCCTCAGTTTCCACCCTTGGTTCCCAGGCCATGCGACGGGCCAGTGTGCTCTCCCCTTTGACTTCGGTTTCCTTATTTTCCTTCCCCGAAACTACCATCTCCAAAGCTTCCCTAACTCAGTGGGTTTTCAGCTGGCACTTTTCTGTGTTTGCAGAACCCATTTTCCCCTGTGGCATTAGCTGTTGCTCTAGGTCCGTGTCCTCACTCCGAGTGTGTGGATTTGTGCAGACTTAATTCGGTTTCTCCTGTCCCCCCCCCCTGCTGTGAGCTTGGGGTTCTAAATCCTGTTTTACCTTTTGGAAAACTCTCTCTTTTCTCATCTGCCCAGTTCCCATCCCTCTCTCCATCTTTAAAAAGGAGAGAATTTGGATACATCTAAGTCTAACTAGACAACTTGAAAGTCTAAGAACCAGAGAATTGCTAAGAGGAGGGACGATTTAGTATTAAGTGGTGTCCTGCCTTTCCTTGGCATTCTCCATGAACTGGTGGCTCTCAAGTGGGACAGAGATCTAGGGCTGCTGGTGATAGGGGAGGGGCACGTAATAGAAAAGAGATTTTTTTTTTATAGTCCCTGGGAAACCGGAGGACGTGTAGCAAGAAGAACAACAGGGCTCTAAGGCTAAGGCTACTGCAAAGCCTGGATGGGTCTATTACTCAGAAAAGAAGATACATTCTGAGTGCAGATCAAGGATAAGACCTGTCTGAAGGGGGACAGCGTTCCCGGGCTAATCCTTGCAAGACAACGATAGAAAGCAGACCTTGGCAACTCACAAGTTTTAGATGTTTTCCCACCCTCTGGTCATATTTAAGGGCTGACTTGAGATGAAATGTCAGAGCAGTCCTTTCAAGGGGTTACACCTGCTGCTCTCTCAGGTTGCCAGCCGTCTGGATAATAAAATGCACCGTAAAGATCCAACCTCGTCTCTACTAAGCTGACTCTGAGGGCGCTGGGCAGCAGGACCTTTTTGGGTCTGGTTTCACTGAGATGTTGGCACTGAGGCAGAGTGGTTGTGAGACACCTCAAGCACTGTATCAGGGTGGCCAATGTATTTTTCTTTTCCCTTGATACTGCAAATTAGTTTGATTTGCTTACCTCCCTTGAGAAATTAAGGGACTTGATTAGCATGTGTCCTAGTGCTCTGGGCTGGGCACTAATGAAGAAGGTGTGGGTTCTTGGTCAATTCCCTGGGTAGCAGGCAATGCCAGAGGGGCACATGTAGCACCCTGAACAGGGAATGGGAGCTCACCCCGAGTTGGCTTGTATCGTACACCTCAAAGAACTGGGAAGTAGCATAACATATGCTGACTTCTTTCTCTGACACAACTTTAGAGCCATGGTCTCCAAAGAGGACACATTAGACGAACTGCTGGGGAGAAAATATTAGAATTTATGTATATATTTTATCTTGTCTCTTTGAGATTTCTCTTTTTGCATATGTTTTACATTAGTAAATTGTACCTGCATATATTACATAAGTAGCAACTATACATCTCTAGAAACACATATGGATAATAATTTTTTAATGATGAAGTATGTGATCAAAAGTTTTGGAGGCCACTGCCCTGGAGAATCTTTGATGTTCTGGGTCTGAGAGGCTGGCCCAGAGCAGTCCAGTCAAGGAGAAAGGTCCAGCCTGTGTGGACAGACTTGGGTGGCAAGGTGGAACCTAACTGTCATTGCGACAGAGCTCTCCAGCATTTGGGATGACTGCCCCGGCTGCCAATGAGAGTCAGTGCCCCTGAGGTCACCTCAGGCCTCCTTGCTACCTGATTTCAAAGGTCATTCATGCATTCTTTACTGAGGAGACGGAATCGTAGTTTCACAGAGGGAAATGCGAAAAGATGAGAAGCCTGGGATGTTCTTCAGCATGGGGGATGCGGTACTGTTACAAATTAGGACCTTGCAGATGGTCAGTGGGAGTGGCTCCTGTCACCATGGTTAGGAGCCTGACATTTTAGGACTTGTGTCCTTCTGATCTATGTCCTTGTTTCTGTTGTGCCTTATGTTTGTGACAAATACTTCTGGCTGCCTAATAGAACCCCATTTTTTGGGGGGTGGGAATGTGTACCATTTCTCGGCCTCTCTTAAAGAGAGGAGTGATCACAGGATGTGAGTCTTGCCCATGGGATGTGAGCTGAAGCCAGCTGGCTCTTTATCGGGGGGCCAGGTTCATCAGGTGTGCTGTGTGCTTTTGCTCTTCACATTCCTGTTTTTCTTGCCTGAAACACAGCTTGATGCTGAAGGTGGAGCAGATGTCTTGCGACCGCACAGCGACAAGGAGAAGGATGGGTAGTTGGGTGGAAAGGCAGAAGGAGCCTGGCTCCCTGAGGCCCTGATCTGTCCTTCCCAGGCCCTGTGCGATGGGAGGGAAATAAATGTCTACCTGCTTCAGCCACTGACAGTGGGTTTTCCTGTTACTCCCAGGGGAGTTCAGGTGCTAGCAAACCTGAAGGTCAACTTCAGGACTCACTGACACTTTAGTTAAGGCTGTTGACTTCATGGAAGAAGCTGACAGACACCCTGAGAGTTGAAAGGTGTGAGTATCCCCTGTCTTTGGGAGCCCTTGCTTCCCCCTCTTTCCCTGGCTGTGGTAGAAACAAGCTGTTCTTTTACTTTCAGGTCCTCGGAGAAGGAGAGAGGCACTGAGCTGGGCCTTCAAGAAGAGGTAATTTAGTCAGGAATGTGGAAAGAGAGAGTCAGGGTGGTGATGCTGGAGCCAGCTCTACAGGTTTGAGAGAGCTGATGGTGCATCTCTCTTCTCATAAACATTCAGTGATGTCACTTGATGGCTTGAAATCGACCATGGCGAGAGTATTTACATCATGGGCATAGTAAGTATTACACATCAGGGCTTTTTTTCTTTTCTTTTTCTGGAGAGCCAGTTGTTAAACACTTACCAACACATCCTTGGATAGATCAAAGTTTTAGTTTACTAACAACATCAGTATTGTTTCATAACTTCTCTTACTTTCCAATAAATGATGAAAGAGCAGAATCAGGGAACTGCTGATTTATACTGAACAAATTTGCAGTGGAAAGGCACTGCAAATGCCTATGTGTGTATGTGTATAAAATATTAACATAGATTATATTATACCTATTTGTAAGCAACTTGTTTTATATACTTAACAGTATGTCTTGAAGGTCCTTGCATGTGAGTACATATAAATCCACCTGACCCCTGTTTATCATGATAGAGTGATTTCATAATATTGATATCCTATGGGTAGACATTAAAGTTTTAAATTAGGGCTAGCCCTAACCACAAATGTAATGTCTAGTGATTTTACTTTTATTTTCCTAACAGGTTAGTACAATAATTCTTGTAGTAAGAGAATATCTTTAAACAAAAATTGCTGTTTGGCATCCAATCCCCGTGTTATTAAACTCTACTGAAATTATCCAATTTGCCATCTCTTACTTGTTTGGGACCCGATTCATTAGGGTTTTGTTGAGTTGTTAATATAGCTGATGTCTTGTTTCTTATTTGGTTGCAGTCAGGTTGATACCTGGCAAGCGCTTGCCTTCTCTCCAAACTTCTGAAAAACAGTTGAGCATTCACATGTAAAGTGCTGATGCTCAATGAACTCTGAGTGCAATAAATGCACATAGGTTCTGAGGCTCAGGTTTCCAGAGACCTCTACCCCTTAGTGATTTCCTTAGTGATTCATACCAAGGCGTCCTCCTTCCTAGAGGAGCAATAAAAGTAATAAAATAGTATCTGAAATATAGAGTTTAGTGAAGACATTATGTCCATTAAATGAAGAGTAGGGTGATTTTTTTCAACTCAAAAATAATTAAAAGATTCAAAACACAAAATAAGAAATGAACATTGATAACTTTTACTTGTATAGGTTATGGTTTTAAAGGAACCATGCTGGATGAACTAAAGTTATAGCTACCGGTTATGATTTATAAAGTTTATGTGACCTCTATTATAATCAATATTATATTATGCACCAGAACGTTATTATAGATGAGGGAAATTTGATACAACTACCTTGTAATTATACCTATGGTTACTATCAATTTCACAGCTACAGGTTCCCGTAAAAACAAAGGAAATCTTACCCTTTGAGACAACACTGATGGACCTGGAGAGCATTATGCTATGTGAAATAAGCCAGTCAGAGAAAGACAAATACCATAGGGTTTCACTCATATGTGGAATTTAATGAACAAAGTAAACTAACAAAATAGAAACAGACCCATAGGCAGAGAACAGACTGACAGCTATCAGAGGGGAGGGGGATTGTAGGGAGGGGTAAAAAAGGTGAAGGGATTAACCAAAAAAAACCCTAAAAAACCAACACCAAACAACTAAACAAACCAACAACAAAAAAATCTCATAGGTGCTGCAGGTTCATGACATTTAGTATAATTACGTGTCCACTGTGCAAGTGTTAGAGGAACTCCTTCCAATTGTGAGATGTGAGGCATGACTTGCAACTCTCTGGAGAGACTCATTTATCTCTCTAGGTAGATGTCTCCATGGGTGGAGCTTAGATAAATATAAAGCAGAACAATCCAAAGCTCCCTTGTCATGCCCAGCCCTAAGGAAGTTTCTAGTTGTTTATAAATTTTTCCACATTATATTTTCTTAGGCTGAGAAATTCCAGGATGCCCCTTCCTGGATTTCTGAGCAGGAAAGGGGGCCACAGTAATTTGCCATAATACACTTCCTCTTGGCGCAGAGCTCCCCCTTTGATGATCTCCAGGGCACAGTCTTCCTTTGGAGATGCTTCTGCTTTGAGTATCCCAGAAATCCCCTTCATGGCTGAGTCTGTTAAAGGACAAGAGAAGAGTGGGGTCACCCAAGACCAGTAGAGTCTACATGATGAAAGGCTTGCTGACGCCAACAACTTAGCCACTAAGGGCTTACTCTGAAAGGTCCATAGCCTATGGGGAATACACAGAGAAGGCTGGGTGTGTTGGGGAAAGAGAGGCTTAATACAGGCCCTGTCTTCCTGGATGAAGATTTGGGAGGGCAGTTAGAGCTAATTAGCTGAGAGGTTTGAATGGTGTCCCTCTCTTGGGTGTGTGATTGGGGGCGAGGGAGTAACATGAGTGAGCAGAACAGAGTCATACGATGGCCCAGTAGCTAAATGGTAAGTGTCAGTGGGCAAAACCAGAGCGCTGCGTGACAATGACTCACTGACCTGCAGAAGGAGGAGGAGGACCCAGGCCTTTGTTCCCAGGCCTTTGCTCCCGTTCCCTTGCCAACGCCAACCACTTTCACTTGGAAGGAAGCTCTCCTGGGATCGGCTTCCTCCTTCCCTCCTTTCCTCCCGACTTTCATGTGCTTCTCACTCAGCTTCTGTCTCTCTCTCCATCTCTTTCTCGTTCCACTGAGCACCTCAGCCTTTTTCTCTCTCTCTCTTTCTGTCACTACTGCTCAATTTACTCAATTACTCTTTAAATGAAGTTTTCTTAGCGTACTTGCCGCATGTTTTAGATAATCGTGCATTTGGCCTTACAGAGAAGTTATAAAAATTATGCAGAGTAGTCCCTTGCACCCTTTCCTCTGCTTCCTCTGATCGTAATCGCTTACAGAACCATTGCACAACCATCAAGGGCACATATGATGTGATGGGGACAATATTACTAACCAAACTACAGGCCTTATTTTTTTCACTAATACCCTTTTTATGTTCTAGGATCTTATCCAGGATTTCACTTAGTATTACATTTTTCTTATTTTCCCTCCAATCTGTGGCAGTTCTTTAGTCTTTCCTTGTCTCTCATGGTTTTGCCCCCTGCTCCCTTATACTTGGGATGAGGTGATGCATTTTTGGAAAGGATACGGTAACAACAATGCTGTGTCTTTCTCAGTGCATCATATCAAAGGGTTCACATATTGATATGTCTTATTACTGGTGATGTTATTAAGAAAAATAAACTCGTATTTGATAAGTCTTGTATAGGAAAGTAATGGCCATTGCCAGTCCAAGAAGATACTAGGTGTTCTGCATAGACTCAGGTGATGAGTGTGGTGTCGCTCAGCGTATTTGGTGGTCAGAATGGAAAGAAAAGGGTCAAAGAGTAGCTCCACTAGTGACAGGAGTACTTCATTAAATGAGGCCTAGTGCCCTCGCTGGCTTTTAGGTCGCTACACATGAATCAGGGAGTTCAGCACCTTCTTTTCCCAGAATCATAAGGCAGACGGTCCATCTGCAGGCCATGTATGCTAATCTCTTGACCTTACCTGTGTTTATGAGACCGAGGATACAGAGGGTGACTGACACATTGATCTTGGTCATTAAGTATTCCTTCCTGAGGGAGGAGAAAAACCCATCGAGAGCAAACTTGCTTGCAGAGTAGGGAGCAAGAAGTGGACTCGCCATTTTCCCTAAACAATAAGGAAACGGGTTAATCAGGTGATCCATTTCGGCTTGCAGAGCTGACCCTGGCTTTGTCTGTAGCAGGCTTTGGAACTCCCATGTAGTTTCTCTCTACTCCCTACGGAGATGATCATGCTGTGTTGAATTTATAAAAAGAAAACAAATTTCTTCTCCATCCTTAATATATAAAGAACTCTTTTTTAAAAAATTTATTTTTGTTTAAAATATTACAGATGTCCCTTTTTCTCCCCAGTGACCCATTCCATCCTGTCCCATCCCCCCCCCAGTCCCTCTCCCTACCGTTGTCCGTGTCCTTGGGTTGTGCATATATGCATATAAATTTATAAAGAACTCTTAAAAAATACAAACAAATCTCTTTAGGGAATCACTCCAACTCCATCCTGAATCATGAGTTTTGGGTTGGGGTTTCACTATAATGGGTGTGCGGCAGAGAATGTCCAGCCAGACCATCTGAAACCGCTCGGCTAATGACTAATCTAGGGCTGGTCCAAAGAATCAAGCAGGGCTGCAGAAGTGGGATTAGTTAGATTTTAGTAAACATGGTAAATCTGAGGGACTAAAAAAGAGCCACGGAATCCCAAGGCTGCTAACTCTTTTATGTCTGACCCAAGATATCTGGGGATCCAAGGGTTTGTCAAGAGCTTTCTGCCAACACAGTGACCTATCATTGATTTACTTTCTACACAAGATAAATGAAAACTCCTGTCTTTGTTTTTCTTCCCAAAGCTACTTTTTTTTTTTTTTAAACTTTCATCAGCTTGGTAAATTCTCACTCTAGTTTTTGGAAGGACATGTGCATGTATGCCTAATAGGATAACCTATTCTATACCCTTTTCAAGGGGAGGGAGTAGAAGTGGCCCAAGACCTTAAACTTCTGCTGAGCATTGTTATAACAGTTACTCTCAAACCCTTGTCTGCTAATTCAAAAACATGATTCAAACATGATCGATCTCCATTGACTGCCCTTCCTCTTGAGCATCAGTCACATTTCCTAGTCTTGTGTGTGCAGTAATTTTGCGTTGTATTCTTGATATTGTGAACGACACATTGTAGAGTCTCAGGATTCTGGCATGTTCTTCCTAAGAATATTGCTTTTTATTTTTTTAGGTGGGCAGTTAACTTAGCTGAAACCCAGTGTCTCCTGCAGTAAGTACCACCTAAAATCTCTGTGCAACTATTTAATTTTAACTGACTTTTTGGTATCTGCGCTGCCCAGGAGCAGTTCAGAGGACAAAGAAAGATAGGGAAAGAATTTATATGAAGACTTTGATGCTCTTTTACTGTGGTTCTTTCCTTTGCAGGATGTCCCTATTTATTTTCTGGATGCTACAGAAACCCCAAGTCTTTCTTCTGGTTCTTCAAGGTAGTAAGATGGCAGGTGTCTGTCCCAGATGTATCACTGAATAGGGCCTGTCGTTAAGGCATGAGCTCTAAAATTGGAAAACTCACCTAGCGTCATTTTCTCTTCCAAGTGTAAACAACTTTCCAGTTTCTGTCTGCTTTTGCTTTTCCTCTCCAGTGTTTTCAATGATTGTTTTTTACATTTTGTCCAAAGTTTGTTATATGGGGAAGGTCGGTCTGTTAGGTACCACTCTGCCATTACTGGGATTGGAACCTCTATAAAATTTTAAGTATAAGGAAGTTGCATGCCAAATCAATGAAGAAAGGGTGGCTTGTTCAATAAAGACGCTGGGAAAGTTAGTTAACTACTGGGGAAAAAATGTTAGTGCCTTGTTTTATGTCATATTTTTAAAAATTCTGGATGAAAAATTATGGGAGACAGTGTGATCATATATGTCCACAAATGGCAGGCCTCCCAGAGACCAAATGTGGATCCTGTGGAGGGTGGCTGGCCTGGGGTCACCTGCCCAGGGATGGTGGGCAGACCGGGCCAAGAGGGCTGGGCTGATTGACTCCCTGAGGCTGAAAGGAGTGGGCTAGAGGAGGCATTGTTGACACTAAAGGGGTCTTCTACAGGGGATCTCTGAGAAATCCATGAAAAAGTCCCACAAAACCCACCCCACCTCCTCCAAATTACTAGACCATCTAGGATGGGAATTTCTTTTTCTCTTGAAATAATTTCAAACTTAGAGAAGAACTGCAAGAATAGTATAAAGAACCCCCCTGACCTTCCTGAACTCTTGGAGAGTAATTGCTATCACTGAGGGAATTGCTGGCCCGCATGTCCCGATCACTCTCAATAGGTTGGCATGTGTTTGCTATACATAGAGACATTCTCCTACATAACTATCAAAATGAGGAGAGTACCTTAGTAGTTTCCTAGACTTGCCATAGTAAATGCCACAAGCCAGGTGACTTAAGACAACAGAAATCTATTCTGTCACAGTTCTGGGGACCAGAAGTCTGAAGTCAAGGTGTTGGCCGGGCTGCACTCCCTCCAACGCTCTAGGGGGGAGAAAATCCTCCCTTGCCTCTCCCAGGGTGGAGTGGCTGTCACCATTCTTTAAGGCCACACCATTGCAAACTCTTCCTATTCCACTCCCCCGCTCCCTCTGGCAACCATCAGTTTGTTCTCTACATCTATGGGTCTATTTGTTTCTTCATTTACTTTTTTTAAAGATCTCACTTATAAGTGAGATCATGTGGTAAATTTATTTCTCTGTCTGACTCATTTCACTTAGCATAATACCCTCTAGATCCATGTTGCAGCAAATGGCAAGATTTTATTCTGTTTTATTGCTGAATAATATTCCATTCCATATATATCTATATACCACATCTTCTTTACCTATTTATCTGTTGAGGGACATCTGGGCTGCTTCCATATCCTAGTAATGCTGCAGTGAACATAGGGGTGCACATATCTTTTCGAATGTTTTTGTTTTCTTTGGATAAATATCCAGAAGTGGAGTTGCTGGATCCTATGACAGCTCTATTTTTAATTTTTTGAGGAATCTCCATACTGTTTTCCGTAGTGGCTAAACAAATTTGCGACCCCGCCAACAGCGAGGAGGTTTCCCTTTTTTCCACATCTTTGCCAGCACTTGTCGTTTGTTGATTTATTGATGACAGCCATTCTGACTGGTGTGAGGTGGTATCTCATAGTTTTGATTTGCATTTCTCATGTGATTTTAATGCCCCTACTAATTTTGGCAGCGAGAATTGAATAATTTAATCTTGAATTAGGCCTTTGTTCACATGTTAACCACTCTTTCAGCTCACCTCCGTTTGTTCTCATGAAGGTAGTCATAAGTAGCTAATGTGGTGCCTGTTTGTCAAGCAGGAGGAGGTAACTTCAGGGTCACGAAGAGAATTTATGAGTTTGTTTTGTGGAAGGAAAGAATGTCTTTAAGTTAGCTGTGAGCAGCTGCTGATGCCCAGGAGTCTGATACATAAAAGCGTCATCTATGAGTCAAGAACAAAGACTTCTCTCTCGGTTCCCTGAAACACCCCTCCCAGATTCTCTAGCTGCATAAAACTGATTAAGTTTGCTTTTGACGTAATTTGATGGATTTGAGAAATCTTGCTCTCTTCTTTGCTTGCTTTGTCCAAATCAAATAAACATTTCTCTCTATGTCCAAGTACCAGTGTCTCAATGTTTTGGCTTTGCCTGTGCAACGGGAGCATGAGCCTGAATCGTGGGAGGTGATTCTGCAACAAGGTCAAGTACACAGGTTCAGGAAGTTAGGATGTAGCCCTGCCTTTTTCTGAGGGCCACCATCCAGCCTACTACATTAACCCTGAAGCATCTAGTCCACAGACCCCATTCAAGTTTTGCCACTTGTCCTCATAATATCCTTTGTAGTAAAGGATCCGACTGAGGATCACATGCTGCATTTAGTTGTCATCACTCTTCAGCTTCCTCTGAGCTGGAACATTCCCCAGTATTTCCTTGACTTTCATGACACTGGATCGACACTGCTGACTACTGTCAATAATTCGGCATCGGGTGATGTGCCGGAGCTGGCTCATACTGGATCATGAGAGACGATTGCTCAGTTTCCATGCACTTTGCGGGCAGGTTGGGGTCATGTTGCAATGGCCATCATGAGATTCTTTATACCATGGAAATGCTCTGGATAAAAATTTTTGATTGTCGCCTTCTGGAGAGGTAGCTGTTAAATATTTGCCAGAACCCTGTTGGTGAATGTCCCTCAGTTTAGATTTTTTTCTGTTGTTTCCTCATGACTTAGGCCATGCGTTTTTTTGGCCGGATCACAGGGTTCATTCTGATTTTCTTTCTTTTCATTTTTGTAACACTGATAGTGAGAACCTTATTCTCAACATGTATTATTTAGTGGATTAAGACTCCCTGTATGTAATTATTCTTCAGCTGCTCTGTGCCCTCTGTGTGGACACCCTCCTCATTCCCACTGGGCCCTGACACCCCATGCCAGGCCACAAGGGTGCCCTCTTCACTCCGTGTTGAGCTGCCGCATTGCAGTCCCCCTTGCAGATGCCCTTGTTGCCTCTATTATTGTCACCCCATGCCAGGTGCCGCATGGACACCCTCCTTGGTCTGATGTGGACCAGGTTCCTGGTATAAACCAAGCAACCATTGCCGTCCCTTATCTGGATGTCCTCCCCTCTCATCTCATCTCAGCCTTGATATCCCAAGTCAGGCTGCCCCCTGATACAAAGCTGTCCCATTCTGCTCCAGTTTGACAACCTGTGTGGACAGAGCAATATTTAAGGAAGATTATCTGAAGATACGTGAGGGGCTCAGACAGGTCTACCACTGCCTCCCCTGTTTGTAGCCTAACCCTGTCTTCCCCGCGGCCTTGCTGACTAGACCTTAGTCATTAATTGTCCCTCTCTAGGTTGAATGACTTGTGAGATTGATTTTTAAAATTCAGCTGAGCCAATCAAATGTGCTGAGAGAAGCAGGTATGGCATAACCACAGTCTCTGGGAGATCCCAGGGTAGCCTTACTCCTGGTGGCTTTTCCACTGCAATTCCCATTAGGCCAGCTGTCTCCCCAGGGATGGGCTGAGACAGATGTGTGCCCAGTGTGGGCCAGTGACTAGGCACCCCTTCAAAATAATATTCATTAAATATTGTTCAACATTTACTTAGAGAGTACAGGGCAAGGCTAACTTTCTAATGCTAGAAATAAAGGATTTATTACATGTATGCATTACATGGGAGTTCCTGAGCCAGACAACTTCATGGAAAAACATTAATTTAAAATTCCCCTGGCCGGGCATGGCTCAGCGGTTGAGCACCGACCTAGGATCCAGGAGATCGGGGTTGGGTTCCAGGTCAGGACACATGCTCGGATTGCGGGCTCCATCCCCAGTAGGGCCGTGCAGGAAGCAGCCAATCAATGACGACTCTCTCATCATTGATGCTTCTATCTCTCTCTCCCTCTCCCTTTCTCTCTTTGAAATAATAAAGATATATTTTAAAAATTAATAAATAAAAATTAAAATAAAATTCATATAGTAAAATCAACTGTGCCAGACATTAATTGGATTCTGACTTTCAGTTGACTCTGATGCCTGACTTCAGGCACATGTCAGCATTGGTAGCTTTGCTTATAGGTCCATAGCCATGTTGAAAATATCCTGCCATAAGTGCTTTTGTGCATGTTTTGTAGTATCTCTGACTGGATTGATGACTATTCCTTGACAGAATTTTAGCATCATATTTGCTGGGTGAAATGATGGAAACACTTTTTAAGGCTATTGATACATGTTGCCAAATTGCTGTAGACAAAAGGAAAAGTGAAGGACTAGACTTTTTAAAATCACTTGTGAAAACCAGTTACAATAAATACAAGAACCATAGCCTTTTCCACCAAAAGTATATGAGAGTGCCTGTCTCACACCTACTTTGTGGCGTTAACAAAGTTTTAAACAATTGACAATTGTGTAGGCAAACCAACCAACCAAATAAAACAACAAAACCCCCACAGCTCACCCACACACACCATGGTATTTAATAGTTTGAATCTGGTAGTTTAGTTGATTTAGTCATTTAAACTGATTTGTTTACGTGGGAGGTTGAGCACAAGCTCTGTCCTCCTGAAGTTAGCCAGAGGAGAAATGTTTTCTTTTTGGCTACCATATATTTCTTTGGTTTCAATTGTTGCTTCTCCTATTTCGTCTCTAATTTTATTTATTTGGGTCCCTTCTTTTTTTCTTGATGGGTCTGGTTAAAGATTTGTCAATCTTGTTTATCTTTTCAAAGAACTAGCTCTTGGTTTCATTGATCTTTTGTATTTTTTTTTAGACTCTGTTCTATTTATCTCCACTCTGATTTTTATGATTTCCTTTCTTCTACTCACTTTTGGTTTTGTTTGTTGTTCTTTTTCTAGTTCCTTTAAGTGTAAAATTATATTGTTTATTTGAGATTTTTCTCGTTTTTTGAGGTGGGCCTGTAATGCTATGAATTTCCCTTTTAGGACTGCCTTTGTTGTGTCCCATAGATTTTAGGTTGTTGTGTTCTCATTTTCATTTGTTTCAAGGTATCTTTTGATTTCTTCCTTGATTTCATTGTTAACCGATTCATTGTTTAGTAACATGTTATTTAGCCTCCATGTCTTTGTGTGTTTTTCAGTTTTTTGCTTGTGATTGATTTCTAGTATATTATTGTGGTCAGAGAAGATGCTTGGTATAATTTCAATCTTCTTAAATTTATGAGACTTGTTTTGTGGCCTCACATGTGGTCTATCTAGGAAATGTTTTATATGCACTTGAAAAGAATGTACATTCTGCTGCTTCAGCTGGAAATGCTCTGAGGATATCAATTAAATTGATCAGTGTGCCATTTAAGGTCACTGTTTCCTTGTTGATTTTCTTTCTGGAAGATCTATCTATTGATGTCAATGAGGAGTTAAAGTTCCCTACTATGACTGTATTACTGTTCACCTTTCCCTTTATGTTCGTTAAGATTTGCTTTATATATTTAGATGCTCTTATGTTGGGTGTATAAATGTTTACAGGCTTTATACCCTCTTGATGGTTTCCTCTTTTTATCATTATGTGGTGTCCTTCTTTGTCTCTTACTATAGCCTTTGTTTTTAAGTCTATTTTGTCAGATATAAGTATTGCTACCCCAGCTTTTTTTCATTTTCATTTGCATAAAATTTCTTTTCCCATTCCTTTACTGTGTGTATCTTTTGTTCTGAGGTGGGTCTCTTGTAGACAGCATATATATGCATCTTGTTTTTGTTTGTTTTTTAAAAAAATCTATTCAGCTACCCTGTTTTTTTGTTTGTTTGTTTTTTAAATATATCTTTATTGATTTCCGAGAGAGGAAGGGAGAGGGAGAGAGAGAGAGATAGAAACATCAATTATGAGAATCATCATTGATTGGCTGCCGCCTGCACGCCCCCTGCGGGGGATCGAACCTGCAACCCAGGCATGTACCCCGACCAGGAATCGACCCCCGATCTCCTGGATCCTAGGTTGATGCTCAACTGCTGAGCCATGCCTGGCTGGGCACTACCCTGTGTCTTTTGATTGGAGCATTTAAGCCACTTACATTTAAAGTGATTATTGATAGGTACATATTTATTGCCATTTTATTCTTTTGACTATGTTCCTCAGTTCTCTCCTCCTCCTCCTCCACCTTCTTCAAGACCCTTTAACATTTTTTTGCAAAACTGGTTAGGTGGTAACAAACTCCTTTAGCTTTTTCTTGTCTTGGAAGCTCTTTATTTCTTCTTCAAATATAAATGAGAGCCTTGCTGGGTCAAGTAGTTTTGTAGGTCCTTGCTTTTCATCACTTTGAATATTTCTTGCCACTTCCTTTTGGCCTGAAATGTTTGTGTTGAGAAATCAGCTGACAGTCTTACGGGAGCTCCCTTGTAGGTAACTAACTGTCTTTCTCTTGCTGCTTTTAAGATTCTCTCTTTGTCCTTAACCTTTGCCATTTAAGTTATGATGCATCCTGGTGTGGACCTCTTTGTGCTCATCTTGTTTGGGACTCTCTGCATTTCCTGGACTTTTGTGTCTTTTTCCTTCACCAGGTTAGGAAAGTTTTCAATCATTATTTCTCTAAATAGGTTCTTGATCCTTTGGGCTCTCACTTCCCCTTCTGGAATCCCTATGGTGTGGGTGTTATTATTCTTCATGTTGTCCCACAGGTCCCTTAAACTCTCCTCATCTTTTAAAATTTGCTGCTCCAATTGGATGTTTCTGCTATCTTGTCTTCCAAATCACTGATTTGATCCTCTGCTTCATCCAACCTACTGTTAATTCCTTATAGTGTATCCTTCATTTCAGGTATTGTATTCTTCATCTCTGACTGGTTCTTTTTTTATGTTTTTTAATGTCTTTATGCTTCCAATCTCTTTGTTGAAGTTCTCACTAAGTTTCTTGAGTATCTTTGCAACCATTATTTCAAATTCTGTATTTGGTAAATTGCCTGCCTTCATTTCATTTAGCTCTTTTTCTGGAGATTTCTCTTGTTTTTTTCATTTGGGGCATGTGCCTTTGTCTCCCCATTTTGGCTGCCTCTTTGTGTTTGTTTCAATGTATTAGTTAGTAGCTCTGCTATGACTCCAGTCTTGGTATGGTGGCCTTACGTAGTCGGGGTCCTGTGGGACTCAGTGGTGCAGTCTCTTTGATGACCTGAGTTGGGTGCTCCCAGAAAGTCCCTTAGGTGGGTTATGTGGGCCCTCCTGTTGTAATTGGGTCTTGGTTTCTATTGGCTTATTCGTATCTGGGGTCAACTCTCAGGCTGGCTGACTGTGAAGATCGTTCCATGAGCTGTTATATAGGTGCTGACCACACTAAGAAGAAGTCTCCTCAGCAGAGCCTGGTGCCTGTCAAGATCTCCTTTTGGATATGCCACTTGCCAAAGCAAATTGGATTCTGCTCTGATATTGTCTGAAGGTGGCCACTGGGTGTGTTGGTTCTGGGGCCTCTTAAGAGGGACTCTGGTGCAAGCCAGTGTCAGACACTGCCTGTGAGTGGCCCTGGGCAACCTATTTGGAGCTACAATGTGATCCACAGTTTGTGGCAGCTTCTGCTGGGCCTGAGTGTGTGTGGGAAGGGCCACCTGTGCACCAAGGCCAGCTTTTATGAGCACCCGGCCAGAGGCAAATCAGCAAAACTCCCAAGGCACCCCAAGATCTGCTTCTGCCTGCCTCCATATGTTGGCTGCCTGTTAGGCTCAGTCACTGAAAGAGCCTCTTGTAGTACTTGAGATGCATGAGGTATCTTCTCAGTGAGTCACTAGGTAGGGTGAGTGGTGTTTACCAGATTGATACAGGTTCCCTCAGAGCCAGTGCTGGGTTTGAGGCCACTCAGCAAATGTCCCAGGATACACTAAGTCTAGCTTCCACCTAGTGGGTTCTCACACACTTTTGTGGTGGGGCAGGGGTCTCAGGGAGTCATCAGGGTGAGGCCAGCAGAATTTATTAGGCCCAAACAGACCAAGATTTGGCCATGTAAAGAGAGAACTCTGCACCAGTCAGGCATGAGAGGGAAAAATTTCCCCCATCCTAGAGCCACACAACTCAGACTGTCTCAGATTTTGCCAGGAGTCCAATCTCAGCAGGGCTAGGCTGCTGGGAGGTGGGAGAGGGAGAGGTGCTGGTCTGGTTTGGGGGAAAGTGGGGGTTTTGGCCCCTGTTCCACAGTTACTCAACTCTGTTTGTCCCAGATTCTACCCATACCTTGGCAGGGTGAAGCCAGCAGGAGTCAGGAGGGTGGGGCCGCTGGGAGTTGGGAGAGTGGGTCTAGCAGATCTCCTATGCGGGGTGGGGGGGTGGGGGGGTGGGGGAGGGGGGGAGCTTCAGTCAGGTTCGCATGAAAGTGGGGGAAACGGCTCAGTCACTGACACACCCTGAGTCTGCCTAGACCTCTGCACTCTGGTCCAGGCAGCTCACTCCTCAGTAGGGTGCCAGCTTTGCAGGGTGGAGCTATAGGGTGTCCGGAAGGTGGAGCAATTGCTTTTCCCCAGGCTAATGCTGTATGGAGCGGAGTGCTCCATGCAAATAAGATGGTGTCTGCGGTGTGGGAGAGTGATATCCTGGTGGCTGTTCCTGTAGCTCTCTCCCAGAACCTCACACAACTCTAGTCTGCTCTGCTCTCCCTCCACTGGAGCCTAGGGTGAGTGACTGAGAACAAGATTTTGTGCATTGGCCCTTTAAGAGGGTGCCTGTGTCTCTAGCAGACTTCTGTGGACAGAAACTCTGCTGATTTTCACAACCAGATGTTATGTGGGTGCCTCTTCCTGGCTCTAGTGCTCCAGACTGAGGAGCCCACTGCCTTCCAGTCTTATGTGCATCTTCCCATGAGTGATTTGGGAGGCTGAGAGTTGTTTATCAACATTAGTGTTTTTGATAGAAATAGAACCCCTGATTTTCAAATGGACACAAGCCTACCTTGAATAAAGACCACAAATGCTGCCAGCTGTGGCAGAATAGAAATGTGCAACTTTCAGGTTGCATGTATCCTTCTTTCTCCATTTTCTCTAGCTAGAATTCTGACCTGATAATGAGCCATCTTGACATACAGGAGAGGGACACCCTAGAGAGGTGGTCCTGTGATACTAAGGTTCCTAGACAATTTCTTGGGACAGAACTACCATATCAGCCCTGGACTGCTTACCCCAGGCTGTTCCATGAGAGAAAAATAAGTTTCTATTTGTTTAAGCCATTTTAAGTTGAGGTTTTGGTTATAGTAGCTCAACTAGTATCTTAACCTGTAAGTGGGGGAAGAAGGGGAGACTAGTCAGTGTTATACATAAGTAGAAACTTGATTAGATGGTAGGTGACAAAATGGTATTGAATGACGAATGGGTGTAGATTATAAGGAAGTTCCCAGAGGCAGCAATATTGTCTCTGTTGATGCTAAAGAGGTAGCTAAGGCTTTAAAAACCATATTAAAAGTATAGGATTTCCATGTAATGCAATGCCTAGACATGCATTGGGGACAAAAACTACTGCTTATCACTATAATTCCATAAACAACTAAATGCAGCCCCTGGAAGGAATGATTAAAACTCCAGTCCACTCTGAGACCTGAGGATTGACAGCTTCTTTGTGTCCTGGGGACTGCGCCCGGCGGGCAGGTGGCTGCAGCCAGGCCACAAAACTAGTTTATTGAGTCACACCGTAAGCGCTATGGCTACTATTTGGACTACCATGAGAAAAAAAGAAAGAAGGAAGCCGAGAGGCTCATGAACGTTCAAAGAAGGCAAAAAAGATGATTGGTCTGCAGGCTAAGCTTTACCCTAAACAGCGCCATGCTGAGAAAATCCAAATGAAAAAGACCAGCAAGATGCACGAGGAGAGAAACACTAAACAGAAAAATGATGAGACGACTCCACAGGGACAGCACCTGCGTACCTGCTGGACAGAGAGGGACAGTCCCGGGCTAAAGTGCTTTCCAATGTGATTAAACAAAAACAAAAATGGAAAGCAGGGAAATGGGAAGTCCTTCTGCCCAAAGTTCATGCCCAGGGAGAAACAGAAGGATTAAAAGTTATTCGAACAGGAAAGAGAAAGAAAAAAGCATGGAAGAAGATTGTTCCTAAAGTCTGCTTTGCTAGAGATGGCTTTACTAGAAAACCACCAAAATATGAAAGATTCACTAGGCCAACGGGCTTACGTTTCAAGAGGGCCCATGTGACACACCCTGAACCGAAAGCTACCTTTTGCCTGCCAATACCTGGTGTAAAGAAGAACCCCTCATCCCCACTTTATACAACTTTGGGTGTCATTACCAAAGGTACTGTCATCGAAGTGAACGTGGGCGAGCTGCACCTTGTGACACAAGGAGGCAAGGTTATTTGGGGAGAATATGCCCAGGTTACCAGCAATCCTGAAAAGGATGGATGCATAAATGCAGTCTTACAGGTGAGACCGCAGTTTCATACAAGTAACTCCTTATAATTATTGAAGACTATGCACCAGTCAGGAAGATTCTCTTACTGCGATGTTTCTGAGTACTGTCTCACAGGGTACATGTCTGCAGTCATCAGAGAACGATTTATTCTATTGTAAAGAACATTAAAACGGCCCAGTTTAAAAAAAAAAAAAAAAACCCACAAAAAAACCCCACACAACTCCAGTCCAATACTCTTTGGCTGACCTCAATTTGAGATTTAGCATCCCATGTTTGTGGGATTTAGATTTTAAGGAGGAAGGATTAATGAACATTAGTGCTGACCGTCTAAAAGAATATGGCACAGAACAGAGAAATTTTTCAGTTAGGGAGAGAAAGCAAAGTTACCTGTACTTTGGAAGTTCAGAGACACGCTTCAAAGCAAACAGGCTGAATTCTTTTGGCAGTGCAAACAACAGACTCAGAGGATAGTTGTCCGACTAGATTCCCATCTCCCAGACTTCACAGAAATTATAAAATGATGTTTAGGAGGTGGAGAAGATATGTAGAAACAGAGGTTATCAAAATTGCATCATGTCCTTGGACTTCTACAGTAATTCTTTTTTTTTTTTTTTTTTTTCCTATGGTAATTCTTGGTCCTTTCTAGAATATTCACACGGTTAGAAAGTTAAATATTCCAGCCAAAAATGATGCATTCCTTTGCCTAGAGTACATGTATTACTTAATCAACTGTAATCCTTAAAACCACCTACAGCATGACTGATATCAAGCTTTGGCCAATGCCCTAGGGTGAATTGGGGCTGCGCCCAGCACCCTTCCTACTCAGTACGCCTCTGGAAGCTCTCCCTTTCTTTCAGCCCAGAGAGGCTGTGTCTGGGGATGGGTGGGGAGACTGTGTTGCCTGGGAAGCACAGGAATGCATATTAATCACTGTTTGGCGGGTAGTGCAGACACACCGCCCGTTTACCCCACCACTATGCACGTCTCTCTTGTGTCTGGGAAGTAGAACTCTTCACAACCTAGGAGGTGTTTTTAGTTACAGTCATAACTAACATTTGTGACATATGTAAGAATGTACAAAGTCTTCTAGGTCCTTTGCTTTTACATTGCCAGAAATGAACTTTAGATGGCTGACATTGATCCTGGTGTTTGCATCTTCCAGCCACGTCCTTCTAATGGACTAACCAACAAATATTTGCAGAACTTTACTCTATGATGAAATGTGCCTGGAAATTCCCCAAGCCAGAAACTCTCTGGTTTTTTACTGGTGACACCTTCTGATGCTGCCGCCATGTAAAACCTCAAGGACTTCTCTTCATCACACAGAATTCCCTTCATGAATATTCCTCTGTACACACTCTTTCCCTACCTAGTTGGTTATTCAAATAGGATTTTTAGTGTAGCAAGTTCAGATTTGGAGTGTACCCCAAAATAGGCAGGTCTGTTAATAATATGACGTGTTCCGCTTTGTATTTCATTTTGCCTTAGCTTGACTCACTAATGAGGCAACTGCAGGTTGTTAAAATAATTCACTTTTCAGTTCTTTCTTGGCATCAACTAACGTCACCTGCCTATAGCTCTTGGTCATGAAGGAAGCCAAATCCCTTTAATTCATCGTGACCAGATCTCTCTCAGCATCAGGACAGGCTGTACCTCGAGCAGTTTCTTGATGTCCCATTGGACTTCCATTCATAGATCATGAGTCACCAGGCTTCAGGGAGGCACTCTGAACTAATGCTCTCTCTCCATTCCTTCCAGGGATCTTGTAGCCCCTCTACCTTGAACGATCCCTCATTTTGTACGCCCCCCTTTGTTCTCAACAGCATCTCTCTTACTCAGCATGCACGCCCCTCACTGAGTTTGCATGCCCAAGTCTTTCATTCCTATATCTACCTGTGTGGGAGACCTGTTAATCAGCTTTTGCTTAATATCATCGTGAGCATTTCAACTTCCAGTTTATATTGTGTTATTTCTCTGCACGAAAACTGATAAAAAATGCATGTTTGCTACAGAGGTCCCCAACACCATCCCTGGCATTTCTCCTGCTCTTACCTTGCACACTGGTCCCTGCCCCACTCACCAGCCACTGAGGAGACGACGACAATGCTTCCATTGCTCTGCTTCAGCATGGGGACTGCAGCCATACTCAAGGCCACATAACTGATGTAGTTGACCTCCATAATTGTGCGCATTAAGTGGGTGTCACCAGCAAACGGTTCCATAGTGACTTTGGCGATGTGATTGAGAATGAGCATGTCTAGCCCTCCTGCAAGGAATGACTGTGTTGAGGGAAACCATCTGGGGTTGGTGCCTTTTCTTTCCCTCTCCCCCTCCCCTTTCCCAAAGCTCCCCGAGCCAAGTCCATAGAGCAAAGACCCACAGAGCAAGTCCAGAAGAGGAGAGAGGAGAGCAGTCTCACCCATGATTTTTCCAGCTTTGGCAACAAATTGCTCCGCGAAAGTTATGTTCTCCATGGTGCCAGCAATGTAGTGTGCTGAGGCTGCTCCATACTCCAGGCAGTCAGATACTACCTGCAGGGACATAGTGACCTTGGTTTCAGTATTGTAGCCGGGACCCAACTTCGACTGCTTGCTGCCACAGAAACCAAACTCATGAGACAGATGCTGGTGAAAAAGGAAAATGGTTTTATTCAAGTGCAGGTCACCTGAGGAGATGGGGGACTCTTGTCACAAAGCCCATCTCCACATCTCGGTGCAGGTAGAGGTTTTAATAAGGAGGGAGAGGCACGGTAGAAAAAAGAAATCAAGGGGAGGGGTTTGAAAAGTTCTCTACATGCAGGCCAGCACAGTCCATTCTGATAAGGACCTCGAAACTGGTCAAGCGATGGTCTGGTGGACGTCACCTTGGTTCTTTGTCATTCTGGTTCTATGGATGAAGGTCAGCAAATCCTGGAACTGGGATAACTGAAGGTTGGAGTCTGTATCTTCTGAAGCTAGTTCCTAGGATTCCCTACAAACATGATGTGTATCTACAAGCTACGTATCAGTCGGAGTCAGCATTTACAGAAACACTGTCAAAAGAATGGGGGGGGGTTACAAGTCCTACTGTTACAGTCTCCGCTGCAGACCTTTGGGGGCAGTCTCTGAAGCAGTGAGGACTTAGATGGGACGTTGGTCACAGCACTGTTTTGATAAGAAATGGTAGCGGGTTTTTGTATGTGAATGTGAATTTAGTGAACATGCATGAGTGTGTGTGTGTGTGTGTGTTGCTAAGTCCTACCTGACATAATTTTTGTCCTCTGTATGAAATACTTTCTGGAAGTATTT
Organism: Miniopterus schreibersii; assembly: GCF_964146895.1. NCBI lineage: Eukaryota > Metazoa > Chordata > Mammalia > Chiroptera > Miniopteridae > Miniopterus > Miniopterus schreibersii. The sequence continues at coordinate 27,623,796 of NC_138119.1, forward strand.
CAGGTAGGGTGTAAATGGATAAATCATCACTGTGCTTGGGTTCAAGTCTATGATTTGTATTTATGAGTTTCTGTGAATGGATGTTTCTGAACCATCCTAGTTTTTATGCAGGTGGCCCTATGTTTGTGAATGTTTGTATATACTTAGGTTTGTGAGTCTGAGCTTACGAGAAGGCATGTGTGTGAGGGTTTGCATGGGTACAAGAATATGAATTCATGTGTAGATACTGGAATTTTGGTATCTGAGCACACATCTACATATCTGTGACTTCGTGTGTAACTGTGTGTGCATAGACATGTCTATGAGTATATATAGCCCAAGAGCTTTGTGTCTGTATATGTGCATGGGAATGAACACTGAAATGTCTATTTTCATGTTATTGTGGGTGTTTGGGTGTTTGAACCTGTATGTATGTATGCATGCGCATGTGTGTTTATGTGTCTGTATGCCTTTGTGGATGGATGTGCCAGACTTTTTGAGTTGGCATGTATACATAAGTACATAAAAAATAAATCTGGGCATGTGCGCATGTATGTGTTTGTGGGCACAGGACTCTCACCTTCTTCAGAGCTTCTTCTGACCTCGCTGTCACCACCACATGGGCTCCCATCTTCGCCAGATGATAGGCTATCTCTTTTCCGATCCCCATGCTGGCTCCCGTGACAATCACTTTCTTTCCTTTTAGCATCTCTGGGAAACCCCAAAAGTAAGTGAGGAGCATGCTCAACTTGGCAGCAACATTCTTCTTCCTGCTCTGGATATGGGCAGCCTTATCTCAATGTCTCATGGTTATGAGTCCAGATCAACTCATTTCAAACTGCATAAATCAGTGGAGGAAAGTTCAAGTCTTTTATAAATATGCTCTGAAATGGGGGTTTTGCTTGGTTGCTCAAAACCAAGTCTTCCTACTGTTTTTCCAAAAAAATCCCCACACACCCAAAAACACTCCATGGACAGAAGTTTCAGCTGGAACACTAGAGCTCCAGATGTTTCTGGACTCATCCAGTTCTGCTCAATTGAAATAAAATGCAAAAAGTTGTCAAAACAAGTGTGCTCTCAGAGATCGCAGGGATTCCCTGTCACTATTTAGTCGCCAACTCCTTTCTTGTCTCCCACTTACAGATCTTTCCATGGGGCCCAAATATTTGGCTAAGTTGTGAATTTTGGAATTAGCCTCATCTTTGTAAGGGATCTAAAATTACTTTTTCCTTAACGGTGCCAAGTACAACATGAACTGTTTGGCACTCTCTTGGCCACATGATTACCCTTCCCCACACTCCTATTACCCATTGCCTGTTGCTGGAGCACACACAAACACTCTCCACTTCAGGGTCTCTTGTTCTGCAACTTTGGGGATCAGGAAATCAGCATGATCCTCAGACACTCCAGCCACCCCTGTTTTTCCTTTTTATCTATTCCTCCAAAATTAGACACATTAGTACTTACCTGGTCTGAATTCCTCATCCGCAGAATAGTAGTAGTAGGCCAAGAAGATCCCCAGAATGGGGAGGAGATAGTTTTTCATAAAAGCCATCGGGCAGGAATCTGGCACGAGGAGCCCTGTAGGACACTCAGGGAGAATCTACACAACTTTCCACAACCTCTTGTGTAAGCGGCAGACTCAGAATTGTGGCATCAGAGACAGGGAGGCTGGAGTAGTCTCAGGCAGTGCTGGCAAATTTGCCTGTAAGAGCAGCGATTGGCTATGAGTGAGATCCCATTTGTCCTGGCAGCCTGCGTGGTAGATTTCACAATGAACAATATTTATTCCATTCCGTTGAGCAAGAAGAGACTTACAGATGGCCCAGCTCATGACCGTACAGGACTGGATTCCTGAGCATCACTACCCCGAGCCCATCTTCCTCTTAGCACCATTTACACCAGGAGTCAACGGCCTTACAAAAGCGTATGTCAAAGAGAGCAAGTGTGAGTGGGGCTTCTGGGGAAATGTGTGTTATAGTAAAGAGAGCCAAGTTCAAGTCAAATCTCACTCTCAGCCCCACCTCCCAGTCAGAAACAATGAAAAATAATAGCACAAAGCCGAAAAATAAGCTTAAGAAAATGTGTGCACATTTTTGACATTTGAGTTTAATGAACGTGTATTACAACATCAAAAGGGAATACAGGCCAGCCAGAGACCAGATGGCAAGACTCAGGAAAGTGCAAAGGGATGGACACTTACTACTTTAATAGCAAATACAGAAGGAATAATGAGTGGTCCCCCACACCCTCAAAAGGCACGAAGCTGTTAAACTGGGCCTTGTAAATGGTATAGAGGAAAAAGAATCGTGGAGAAGCTGCTAGAAGAGCAGACTTACTATTGCAGGAGAAAAAAGCAGCTACCACCGTTGAAGCAAAACTGTCCTGAAAAGGCCACGTCCAGCTAAAAATTGATCAGGCAACAATAAAATGACCATAGAAGAGAAACCCTGAGTAATTTAGAATTTATCACAGAACTATAGAAATAACCACTTTGGTATGTCTTTAGTATGAATTCATTAAGGAATACCCCTCAATGAATGAATTTAAGATATATTATTGTTAAGTTTTTCAACTTAAAACCAACTAACCAAACCATAAAAATTACCCCATCAGAGAGCAAATTCAGAATTCTATAAGTTACCAGTAGAGCCGAGAAGACCATTTAAATGTGTCGATAAGGATGGGTACCAGGGCTTTGGAGGGGGAATATGGGTTGGGGGGGGGTTGGGGAAGTCTCACAATTAAGATAAATCCAGTTTGACCCCAAGTACAGTATCTGGAAATGCTCACTGAGTTCCCACTTCAGAGCAAGGGAAAATAATTTAAGACCTGGAGGAGATGAAATAATTTGTCAACAACCCCCCTTAGCTGTGAAGCTCACTTCCAGAGAGCAATGGAGATCTGAGCACAGTTGAGGGCTAGGTAGAGCTCAAGATTCATGGCAGACAAACTAGAAAAAAATATAAAGAGAATTCAAGTAGAAAAATTACATTCCATGCTGTCAGAACTGTAAGAGGTACATGCACAATTTCATAAACGACTTTATGCTACCGAGGTATGTTGCAGACGAGACTTCATTTTGCATCTCGAGAAGGAAAAAATTTTAAGTTTATTTCCTTAATACTATACTCTTAATGATAAAATTATAGGGAGCAAAAAATTGCTTGAAAATATGACAATGCCAAAATGATAGAAGGATGGACAGAAGAGGGGAATTTATTGCCTGACAAAAAAGAAAACATTTTTAAGTGCACTATAGAAAACACAATTTAAAGAAATAAAAAATAACAACAAGTAAGGTAAACAGCAGGATGGTAGAATGTAAAACAAATGCATCAACTATTGTTGATTGTTGGCTGAAGTAATAAAGTTTGATCTTGTGCTGCCTCAAAAGACATTTAAACACAGACATTAAAACACACACAGAGATTAGTCATCTGATGGCTTAATAACTGTCATGTTAGAAAATCAGGACACCGAGAAAGCACCTAACAAGGTAATATTCACGGAATGAGATGAAATAATTTTTAGTCAGTAAAATGCGTTAATGAGAAACGAGGACACTGAGTAATGGTATGTTTTCTTAGCAGTTCTCAAGATTTTTAGGCTCAGCATCCCTATGCAATCTTAAAAATTATTGAGGATCTCAAAGAATTTTGCACATGTGGGTTTCAGCTGTTGATAGGATATATTAGAATTTTTAAAACTCAAGACGGTATAAGCATACAGGTAGTATGCTTTGCATTACCACACATGCTGTGGCCTCTGGAAACTCACGAGGGAGTAACAAGGGGAAAAGGCAAATACTGTCTTAGTGGGATTATGAAAATAGGGTTGACCTTTCAAGCCCCCAAGAGGGCCTCAGGGACCCAGGGGTACCACCTCCTGGCCGCATTACATAATAAACACTAAGCCACTGTATGGGTTCCCAAGTCTGGTTGTTTCATTTGCTTGCAAACTCCTGGAGGACATGGACTATGTCTTTTTTATCTTTGCTGTTTTAGTGTCTCTGACGTTCTGCAGCAACGAGAAGACAGCATCTTCCCCGGGGCCTGATTTAAAAAGCGGAGAGATCCCTGGGACTCAGGGCTCTGGTCAGACCTGATCAAACCCACTCCCTGGTCCCCTTCCAGAGCTTCTCAACCAACTTAAAAAAATACGACAGGAAACACAAGCGCTTCCCCTGGCTTTCTTTTGAGCCGAATCTTCTCCAGTCAAGTGAAGTTGCTTTCAACGCCACGGCAACGAAGCTGGCTGTGGACCCCACTCCTCCGGTGCTGCCTTCCATTATTAAAAATTAAACTTATCGGGGTAACATTGGTTAATGGCATTATATAATATTCAGGTGTACAACGTTATAATTTGACATCTGTGTACGCTATTGAGTGCTCACTATCCAAAGTCTAATTTCCTTCCATTACCGTATATTTGACCCCCATTACCCACTGCTCCCCCCTCCATCCCTCCGAGACCCACCTATTAGAATGGCCATTACCAGCAAGACAAGAAATAACAAGTGTTGGAAAGAATGTGCAGAAAAGGGACCCTCCCCTACAGCTGAGTTAGGGTGTTAGTGCGCCCACAATGTAAGTTAGTGCAGCTACTATGGGAAACAGTATGGAGGCGCCCCCCAAAATTAAGAGAGTTACCCAGCAACCCCTCTTCTGCATGCCGCCCCTTCTTTGCAATGCATTGACTCTACATTTTAGAGCAGGCTTTCCATGAAATACCACGAGCACAACCTGGCCATTTGAAAAGCCCCACAGAGAGTGGGTCCCCCTCAGCTGCAGGCGCAGGTCAGAGGCCAGTCCAGCATTGATTCCCAGCCCACTAAATAGTAAAGACCACAAGGTGAGAGGAACGCGGGGATTGAAAGGGAAAGGGAACGGGCCAGATCTGGGAGGACTCCAGCTAGTGAGAAGGAACAGCCAGAGGGAAATGTGCATGCATTTGGCAGAAGACGCGGATCCTGAGAGGAGCATCTGTCATTCCTGAGGCCCAGCAGCTGCAGCGTGTTTTGGGGACTGTTCAGTAGCTTTTCTGAGAAAGCGGCCTTTTGTGTTTGAAGATGAACCTGCCAGGGGAACAGTGGGCAGGCCCAGAGTAAAAGGTGGGTGAGCCCTCTCTGTTGGGAGGCTCTGCCTTGACTGGAAAATAACACCAACTTGTTGAGACAGGAAAGGATCTTAGCAAAGCATGAGAATGTGTAAAATTCTCTTTTCACCCCTCCCACCCCAGTCCAGCTCTTTCGGTCTGATTTTTGAGGAATTTGTAAATCTGTGCCATCGCCACCCAAATCTGTTCCCAGCGATGGAAACAACAATTGTTTCTTCTAGTAACAGGGACTGCTTTTCCCTGCCCCCCCTTTTTTTCTTCTCTCCCTCCTGGGGATGTTCTCATTTGCCAACCCTTCTGCTCACCCTACTCCTAATGGACAGATTACTCAGTTTCCACCTAATGGAACCTCCGATGCGGAAAAACGAACGAGAGGTGGGCCGCACTGCCCTGTGTGTGCTGTCCTGTCCCCACCTGTCACATGTGGTCTGTGGTGGGGGCACTGGTGAGGCGGACCCCCTGGGGTTTGTTTGCCTGGGAGAGCAAGCATCCAAATGAGGCCCCAGCCTGGCGAATCCCTGCTCCTCGCTGCAGGTGGAGCGGAGGCAGCTCTGAACATGTTGTGGTTTTTCAGGTTTCCACCTGGCCTCGCTCCTGTGGACCTGCACCAGAGCGCGGAGGAGAGCAGAGCCCACACGGGGTGGCTGAGGAAATGACTGCCCGAGGGCTTCGGGGAAACTGGTGCGCAAGGGTGCAGAGGGTGAGCCCCACGCAGCCCAGACCACTGGCTCCAGCAAAGCCACCTCTCAGCTCTGGCCACCCAGCCTTGGTTCTTGATTGCTCTGCCCAGCTTTCAGGAGGCACAGCAGGGTGGCCCGGCAGCCTCAGCCAGGCGGGTTGCTTAGGGTGCCAGCGACGCCAGCCCTAGAGGGAACCACCTCCCTTTTTTGGGAAGCAGGGCTGCCAGATTTAGCAGAATTCGCAGATAGAAATATGGGACACCCAGTTCAGTTTGAACTGCACGTACACGAACCCATTTTCAGGATATACGCCATCTCAACTATTGCATGGAATACACTTACGCTAAAACATTACTCATAATTCATCTGAAATTCTTTAATACTCAGTATTATCATTACTCATTACTTACCTGGGTATCTTATGGTTTATCTGAGGATCCTAGAAGTAGCATAGAGCTTTGCCAAAGCTGGGAAACTGTGCCGTAGGTGTGGACAGAACATCCTTGGCGGTGGCTACTGATAGCAGAGATGAGGCCACCTCTCCTGCCTTCCCCACCACAGAGCGCAGGAGCCTGGCCCCAGACAGCCCCCGAGAGGACTCCAGGCAGGGAAGCAAAGGACACATGCCACCCACATGGCTGAGTGGAAGTTTCATCTGCTAACATTGATTTAGTACCTGCTGTGGGTCAGGTACTGTGAATGAAAAAACCAAACTGCTTTCCAGACTAAGGTGGAAAAAATGAAATGTATCAAATGTCACCGGTGCTGTGGTGGAAGACTCTGGTGGGGGCGTAAAGAGGGAAACAGCCCATCCCGGTGGGAGACGGGCAAGCAGGAAAGGTTTCAGGGCCCAATTTAACCTGGATCCGTGTTGAGCAAGAGCAGGAATGCTCCAGGCAAACGAGAAAGCAAAAGATGAGCAGGGAGTTACGTTCCAGGAGTGTGGGGGAGAGGGACGGGTTGGTTTCTAGAATGTTCCATGCAGAGGAAGCCATGTGAGAAACTGGAAGGAGCCCAGCTGGGCGTGGCTCAGTGATTGAGCATCGACCTAGGATCCAGGAGATCAGGGTTCGATTCCCGGTCGGGGCACATGCCCGGGTTGCGGGCCTCAGCCGATCAATGACTCTCTCATCTTTCTATCTCCCCTCTCCCTCTCCCTTCCTCTCTCTGAAATTAATAAAGATACATTAAAAAAAAAAAGAAACTGGAAGGAGGTGTGAAGGACGGTGGCATCGTTGGGGAATTGCAAACAATTCCATTTGGCCCGATCACTGAATTTTAAGAAGTGAGGTTCCATGGTGAGAAGCCTGGAGAAGTCAGCAAGAACCGTGCCCTTGAGGGTCTTCAATATCTGCTGCCGGAGCCTAAAGTACTGGCCATTTTCTTCCAGTCAGGAAGCCTCTGCACCCTGTGGTCTCCTCACACCCCTCCCAGAACGTTGCCTGTTCACTAAACCTTTTGGATTCTCTCATTGCCCGGTCCTGAAAATTCAGGATCCCCTGCAAGCCCCAGGCTCATGGATCCACCCCACGCCCTCCATCAACACTTCACTCTTCCTGAGGGCCACCTCCAACGCTGGGGGTGCCCTCAGGGAGACCTGGTCCCTGGAGGCTTGTGGCCTCCTGGCGCTATGCCCAGCAATGTTTTTTCTGCCATGTCTTTCACGTTTTGGTTCTGTTTACACTTTCCTGACTTCTCAGAAGCCCTTGCTCCTCTTGCCTCTGTCCCTGCCCCCAGAGAGCCTTCCTTGGATTCCATCCGTTCATGTCTCTCGTGCTTTCTTCTTACTTCTCTGGCTGCTTCTTTCCAGGCTTCTCTTCCCTTTCAGGTAGGTTCCTTGAGTGCTGGAGTCGGCCTTGCTTCTGTCCTCAGTGCTCTCTCTGTCTTCTCTGGGTGATTTCCCTCACTCTAATGGCTCCAATCACTTTTTCTGTGTTGATGAGTTTTAAAAATCTCTACCTTCTGTGCAGCATTGTCTCCTAAGCGTCAGGTAGCATCACCCGTTTACTCGACCTCTCCTTTTTAAAGCTTCCTAAACACTTCACACTCAACATGCTGAAACTGATCTGATTATTTTTAACAGCTTTTTTGCAGTAGAGTTTATATACCAGAAAATTATCTCATGGTTAGTGTACAATTCAATGATTTTTAATAAATCTGCAGAGTTAGGAAACCACCACAATCCAGTTTTAGAACATTCCTGTCAACCCCCAAAGATTCCCTTACCCATTTACAATTACCCTCTGTTCCAATCCCAAGCTTCAGGCAACCAACAATCTATTTTCTGTCTTTCATATTAGCGAAATAGCATAACATGTGATCTCTTGCATCTGACCTCTTTGACTTTAGCATAGGGTTTTTGAGGTTTGTCCATATTGTAACCTTTATCAGTGCTTTGTTCCTTTTTATTGCCAAATCTCATCGTACGGCTATACCGCATTGTGTTTATCCACTCACCAATTCACACACATTTGGAATTTTCCACTTTTTGACTGTTATGAATAGTGCTGCTGTAAACATTGGTGTGAAAGTCTTTTTCTGAACATTGTTTTATTTCTCTTGGGTATATGCCCAGGAGTGCATTGCTGGGTTGTATGGCAAATTTATATTTAACTTTTTGAGAAACTGCTGAACTGTTTTCCAGTGACTGTTATTTTTATTCACCATCTCCTTGTGATCTCTGTTTCAATCAATAGCTTCATCATTCATTCAATTAATACTCCAGAACCTTGGCAGTCCGTCTTACTCCCCCTTTGAACGTCCCCACATTCCATTACTCACCAAGTCCAGGCGGCTCTACTTCCTAAGTTCCTCTGGAACCATCTCCAAATCTTCCCCCTTGCCGGGACTATCCTAACTCAGGCCACTGCTATGTTCTGCTTTCGTGCCTTCTCACTCTTCCTGTTACCTTTCTCACCTCTCCAATCCATTTATTCAAAGAAGAAAAGAGGTTGTGAAGCACTTGATATGCGCAAAAGGATACAGGAAACCATAAATGACTTGTGAGGCATAGTAATAAATTGAAAGCCTTATGGACCTACTATCTACCTTGAGACTTGACCCTTGTCAAAGCTGTAGAAGTGCCCTGTGGACTCTGTTCCATGTGGTTCTTTTTAAATCCTCACCTGAGGATATTTTTCCCATTGCTTATTAGAGAGAGTGGAAGGGAGAGAGAAGCATCGATGTGAGAGAGACACATCGACTGGTTGCCTCCCGCATGCACTCCGACAGGAATCGAGCCTGCAGACCAGGTATGCGCCCTGGGCCAAAATTGAACCTAGGACCCTTCACTCCGTGGGCCGATGCTCTAACCACTGAACAAACCAGCCAGGGCTCCACGTGATTCTTGAATGGTTCCCTATTGTTCTTAGGATAAAGTCCAAACTCACTATTTTAGCTTTGCAAGTTCTTCATAAGTTTTGAAATCCTTTCCCAGGAACCTCTCCCCACCCCGACCCTTATCCCTTATCCTTCAGGTTCTAGCCTTCAAAGTCACCTCCCTCGGACCAGGTGGGCTCCCTAAACACTGGCACTTCTCTTAGCGTAGCTGTCATCACTGGGTATTCCGAGCTGCTCATGTGTCTGTTTTCCCCATTACACACAGCTCTGGGAGGGCAGAGGCCTGGTCTATCTTGCCAGTGTATCTCCATGGCTTAGCACGGTACTTGGCATACAGTAGGTGCTCAGAAAGCATTTTTCAAGTGTTTCATGGAAAGCAATTTCTGTACAATCAGATGAAGATGTCTGGTATGGATTTGGAGCTCAGGGGAAAGGCCGAAGCTAGAGATATAGATTTAGGGGAATGAAATCATATAAACTAAAGTTGAAACCACAGGAGTAGATGGTGAAGGCGGAGGGTGAAGGGGAACATTACATAATGTTTATGGGCCAAGAGGGGAGCCGGTGCCAGACAAAAGAGAAGCAGCAGCAGGAGGACCTGAGAGATCAGGGAAGGGGGGAGGAGCGGGTCTCGTTGAGATGGGACAGGTCACAGCTTCGAAGCTCCTGAGAGTCCAGGGACAATGAGAAGTCACAAGAATACATGGGGCCTGGTGAGTAGGAATCTCTGGGGACCTGTGCCAGTGAGTCCCGAAGGAGCTCGAGCCAGATGCTATGGCTTGAAGGGCGAGGCTGCCCGAGGAAATAATGTTTAGTGCGGGCACGGAGGGGACAGTTGTGAGGAGCCTGAGAGGTGTGTAGATCTGAAGGAAGGCTTGCTTCCTAATCTAGCAATGAGTTCGGTTTTCATTAAAATGTTTCTGAGCATTTTTCCCCATGCCAGACACAGAGCCAGGCTGGGCGTGTTTCCAGCTTGTGGGGAAGGTCCAGTAGAGTCCACAGGCAGAGCTGCTGGAGGGAAATGACTTACGGGGCCCCCTGATAATGGCACGTGGCTCAGGAGGAGAGTGGAGGAAGTGAAGAGAAGGTGGTGCTGGACCCTTGTCTTCTGCTTCCAGTTCCAGTGAGCTCTGTAGCCTAACGTGTTTCTTTCCTTTCATCTTTGGAAGGCAGGAGGTTGTGTCTTCCCCACCCACCCGTCCTTCTATGGTGAGGGTGAGGGAGAAGCTGGGGAGCAGGACTCCTTGTCTGCTTTTGCTCAGGCCTGACCGCAGGAAGTACCTCTCATTCTCGCCTCTGCCTCGCCATGTCCCTCCTGTCCCTTAAGTACTATTCATGCCTATAAGGCAAGACGCTCCTTCTGAGGTTGGTTGAATTTCCCATTTTCTGTCTGATGGTCATGAAGTTTGAGGATGTGGAAACAGCCCAGGAAAAGAACCTGATTAAGAAGGAAGGAGAATGGTCTAGGATCAGGATGCTAAGAGTTTCAACAGGCTCCTGCCAGCAGAGGGAGCCCCAGGGTTGGGAGAGAAAGCTGGGGTTGCAGGGGTTAAAAGCCACCAGGGTGGGGATTTCATTTCTGGCAATGTTTTCAGCAATCCAGAGGGATTTAAGAGTTAAGTTCAGATAAAGGGGCATGAGAAAGAGAGGAAAGGAGAAAGACTCACAATACACTGACATATACACAGAAACAGTTACACTCACACAAATCACACAGAACCCCCTCTCTCACCCCTCGCTAAGCACACTCACAATTTCTGCTCCAGTCCAGTGCCACTGAATTGCTGGGGGGAACTAAGGGCAGATTCCCAGACCCCACCAAGGCCTGTTGGACCAGAACCATCAAGGGTGGGACCCGGGAATCTGTATTTTTACAAAGCTCCCCAGGTGATTCTGAAGCCAATTGTGGACAGGCAGACTGGTGAACTGCCCTGGGTAATTAGGTAAGTACTTAAATTACAGTTTTTTTGAGACTTAATTTAAGGGCTTCAGGCATCAACACGTTGACTGGTAGGTAGATTGAATGTAATCCATGGGAGCCTACCATTATGATTGACTCACTCTCTCTCTTTTTAAAAAATAATTTTTGTGCCTGGCCAGCTTGGCTTAGCGGTTGAATGTCCAGGAGATCATGGTTCAATTCCCGGTCAGGGCAAATGCCGGGGTTGCAGGCTCAATGATCCCCAGCAGGGGGCGTGCAGGAGGCAACCAATCAATATCTCTCTCATCATTGATGTTTCTCTCTCCTCTCTGAAATCAATAAAGATTTACTTAAAAAAAATTAAAAAGATATTTTTTATTTCTCAATATATGAGGATTTAAAAAGTTATATGGTACAAAAGGCTTATGAATAACAGCAATCCCTCCTCCTCCTTCTCCATGCCCTGGCCTCATTTCAGAGGCAACGCCTTTTTTTTCCTCTGAGAATTAACCACATATTTTTAAACAATATGTGTTTATAGCTTCACAATTTTAGAAATTATTTATTGGTTTTCTACTAAGAAATATTTTGTTTTTTTTGATAACACATGAAGACATTCATTTTCTTTCTTCTACATTTTTAATACTATTATTTCATCATCTTAATTAATACTCAGCGTTCAGATGATCATGACTAGTTGTTTACACTGAGCAATGTAATGCACTGTGATTGCACTTCTTTCCTTCCATTCTTCCCACAATCACACCTTTGTTTGCTTGCTTAGTTGTCCATGTTCTCCAAACCCTCTGAGAAGAGCTAGAAAGATAAATTGGTTAAACTAATTGGGTAGTTTGTTTGATTTTTTTCCTTGGAGGTATCCTTCTTGGAGCCCCCAATCCTCCTGTTCCCATTGGTACTAGGAGCTTGATAGGCTGGTAGCTGGGACGTCCCTTTGCCATCCACACAGGAACTCCAATCTCTCTCTTTCTTGGTTGACTTTTCATAAATGGTAAGGACATTTTTTGAGACCTTGGATGCAGGGGTGTCATTTTACATTTAACATGTTTATGTGGGCATTAATCCATCAGATCATGGCCACATAAAGCCCCATGTGGCAACTCTGCCTGCTTGTCCTTATCTTACTCTCTCCCTCATGGTTTGGCTGGGTAAGGATTTCTTGATTGGAGATTATTTTCTCACGGAAGTGGACTCCATTGCTGTGTTGCCTTTCAGTTTCCAGCTTCCAGTGTTGATCCTGAGAAGTCTAATTGCTGCCTGGATTCCTGGTCTTTGGTTTATGAACTGGTTTTCCTCTTTTGAGACTTTTGGGACCCTTTTATTGCTGGGGTTCTAATGTTTATAATGATGTACTTTGGGGAGAGTTTTGTTCATTTATTGTGTTGAGCACCCACTGGGTCCTTTCCATAGGGAAATGCAGATCTTTCATTATGGGAACTTTTGGAGAAATTATTTCTTTGGCTAATGGATTCCCTCAGTGTTCTGTGTGCTCTCTTTTTGGAATTTGTATTAGATGTCAGAGCTCCTGGACGGATCCTGTACATTTCTTATTGTTGTTGTCTTGTTTTTAAATTTATTTTCCTTTTTAACCTACTTTCTGGGAGATTTTGTCAATTTTATCGTGCAATGCTTCACTTTAATTTAAATTTCTAGTTGTATTTTTACTTTAAAAAGCTCTTTCTTGGTTCCTACTCCCTTTTAAAAACATTGATTTCCTGCTCTTCATTCATGGAGGTACTGTCTTCCCTTATCTCAAGGGCAATTTCAATGTTGTTGTGGCTGTCGCTGCTGTTAATGATTTCTTCTGCTCTCTCGATTATTTTGGAGTTTTTATCTTCAGCGTGAGAGGCTTTTATTCCATGATGGATGACCCCTGGAGTCCATTCCTTGGCTGCTGGAAGCTTTGTATGTGATGGCAGGGCTTATTAATTGCTGGTTCTACTGTAAGATAACCCAGAGGGTACTGGACAATTTCAAATATCAGTGCCTGCAGTTTTTTCTACACAGAAGTATCCTTAGTTTTTCTGTCTGGTGTGGGCTGGAGCAGGGTGAATGAATAGGGTTGTAAACCAGCTGTTGGTGTCTGGGAGCTGAGTCAGAATAATGGGCTGGGGAATCTTATCTTTCAGGGTGGAGTCTTTCTCTAACCCTTCTGTTTCTAGCTCCACACCTAAACCCAACCTCTGCTGAACCTACTGCCTCTTAGGCCAGTTTCTCCAGAAAATAGACTTTCCTTCTTCAGTTGGAGGGCAGGAGAGGGGATCCAGAGTGTCCTATTTTTGGCCCCCCCCCATGTTCTGAGATCCTGATGCCCAGATCCTTGAGACTCTCCTCCACTCTGTGGCTTCTTGTTGGCTTCCTGTTGTAGCAGGATAGCAAGAAGCTAGGAAAATCCCTGGGCAAGTGAGAGATGGGGAAACTGAGGCAAGAAAATTAAACAAGGCCAAATAGTTTGGACAGCTTGCAGCCAGCTTGTGAATTACAGACCTTATCTTCCCTAACTAAGGACACTTGAGAGCGAATGGTTTATACCCTGCTTCCTAAACAAAGAATACATAGCTTAAATCACCCTGGCCTGGGAAAATAGAGAACAAAGACCCAATTAATGCCATTTATGCCAGATAAACCCAAGGACAGAGGAAGTTGGGGAACAAATAACAAAAACTTCATTAAAGCCTGACAGACCTAAGATAAAAGTAAAACAGACCAAAGAGTTATCCAAACCTCCCCATACACTCATTTTAATGCATCAGCATATTAAAAATGTACCTGGAAAGCTGATGAATAGTCTACTGAAAGTCTCCCTTAAGATTCTTGCCTGCAGGAAAAAACACACACCTCAGGACAAAGACCCAACTCAGGCTCGCTCTAGAGCATGCCCATGCCCCCTCCCAGGCATGAACTTTTTATTTCTAAGGGTCCCCACAAGACTTGCGGCCAGAGGAGCGGTCAGCAGTAGCAGCTCGACCTGGGCTCAGCCCCTGATCCTGTCTCCAAGGCCCCCTTTTTCTCTGACTTCCCAGTGAGCTAACAGCAGCCCTGTTGTCTTGGCTCACTTCTTTCCTATATTTCTAGAGAGCCAAAGCAGAGCACCTCCTAGGCTCTCCCCTGTTGTTGCTCCTACCCAAAGTCCTTCCTTTGTTTCACTCTCCCCAGCACTAATAAACATACTCTCAAACCCATCTGGATTCTTGTTGCCGAATCTTCCCTACACGAAGTCAAGGACCCATGCACCACAGGCCGGCCTGAGACAGACGCGCTCCAGGCCAGCCCCTGTCCTGTAACACTGTCACCACAGTTGGGCTTCCTCCAGCAGCCTTCAGTTTGCTAAGTCACGTATCACTCGTCCATTCATTTTCCAAAAGAGTGTTGACACCCTTACCTGCTGTTGCCTCCATTCCAGGTCAATCGACCTTGTGGTTTATAGCATGTAAATTCTCCTACTGTGATAAGTGCATTTTGTTTTAAAGCAGAAATTAACATGGCTTTTCAACTCCCACATTTAACCCTAGGTAGCTCTTTCGAGTAGGCTGTCAGGCTTGAAACGAGGGAAAACTTGTAATCGTGACATCTTCTATTTCCCCCCTAAGTTACCCAAGGGTCAAGAGTGTGGAAATGAGATTTTTTATTAAATCATTTGAATGGAAGGAAAGGAGGGGAAATATGTTATTTGTTTTTTTCATCCGCTTTTTCCAAACACTAATAAATAATCCAAACTGTGCTAGCTGCCAGGAATATAAAAGCTGAGCACTATTTGGTATCACCCTTCAAAGAAGTTGTAGCTAAACATAAGGAAGGTAAGCAAGTAAATGAAAAGCCACAATAGCTAATAACAAGGGTGTGCATAAGGTACTGCTGGAGTACAGAGCAGGCCACTCATATCAGCCCCAAGTGGGGGAAAGGCTGCTGGGAGGAGGTGGCCCTGGAGTTAAGTTGTGAAGATTAAGTACAAGTTATGGAGATGAAGTTGGGCTTGGGGGAAGGGCATTCCAAGCAGAGGGAACGCCATATGTTCATGCAAAGGGTCTAGAAATAGCACGGCAGTCAGAGGAGCCTCACGTAGAATGAAACTGGAGCATGCTGGGGGGTGGCCAGAATTAGGGTGCAATGGTCACTGAACTGTAAGCGTCCACGTTCCTCCAGAACGTGATCCTGTGCCTACTAATGAGACATGCAGAAATAATAATGATATGTTATTCCCTCTGTGAACTGGAGCAAATTAGAAAATATTAGTAAAGTGAAGTTGTGAGATTATATAAAAAGATGAGACGTAAAATGTTGGACCAATGGTAGGAATGTAAAATATTCTAGGTCTCTTAGGACAAACCTGCCTTCAATTCTCCTAATATGGTCTCTAGTCCCTTGGCAGTTACAAAACAGATTCTGGAAAATCTTAACTATTAGGCAAATCTTTGCCCTCTTTCCATCTCGGCCAGGCAAGGATTAATTGAGCAACTTTTAACGGAATGTTTTATTTAATCAGCAGATGCAGAATTCATGGGTTCTCGGGCGTCTGGGGCACCTTCTGGTAAAGTTTGGGTGGTTTCTTGAAAGACTCCTGGGTGGGATCAGGAGATCAGTTCCAATCTCCCCTCCACCACTGACATATATGTGACCTTGGGAAGAGGCCTTCCTTTGCCTTGGCTTTGATTCCCTCACCTGGCAAATATGAGAAATTAAATTAGATTAACTTTAAGATTTGTTCCAGCTCAGAAATTGGATGCAGGAAGCTTTTAGCTGTACGGAAATAATATAAGAGCAACCTTGGACTTGGGGTTTTATTTTCATATCATGCTGAAGAGGAAAAGGAAAAATCCTTTTACATCTTGGCAAGCAAGCCGAAGTGAGATTCTTCCATCTCTCTGTACCTCTCCCCAGCTCCTTTCAGCTTCTGACTTTGATTTACTCACGCAAACACCAAAGAGAAATACTGGCACTAAAAAACCCCCTTCAAGGGTGTCCTTCTGAATTGTTAAGCTCTGTTGGAAAAGTTGGGGGAGTAGGACTCTTAAAAGCCAGCAGCTGTCAGGAAAACACATCACCATCGTCTATAGACCTTTTCCAAAGCCTGAGTCCAGCCATTATAATCCCTCCAAGACTGGATCAGTAAACCGCAGCCTTCTGACGATACTGTTATTGATGGCAGCCGAGGGCTGGGGCGGATGGTGGGAGTGGGAATGGCATTTCCTGTCCCTGTCAGGGTTTCTCGCACTGGCCTGAAAGAAGTGCTTTCTAATTCTTTCTGAACAGGCCCTTTTAAAGCTCAGAAGGTCAGTATCCCCAGCAGCCGGGCAGGACTGGGAATAAGAAATAGGTGAGGAGCACATGAAGACTTTTGCTTGACAACTTTAGGCCTTCCTTAGTCCAATGGAGACAACTTCTTGAAATAAAATGAGCCTCCCTCAGAGCTGCAGGCCTCAGGATTAATGACGGTGGCCTGGCTGATGACTGGATGCGAGATGCAGCTATCAGCACTTTCAGCAATTCCCAGGAGACCGCCTGATGTTTGTGCTCTGTCATCCGGTTAAAGCTACTTTTTACAAAATGCTTACGACCTGCAATCTTTGTATGATTTCAAAGAACATGCAGGCGTTTTAAAAACGATTTTTGCAACTTTTTGATTCCAACTTAACTTTCGGTCCCAAAATGATCAGAATGCATCCAGTGCCAGTAACAGCCGTCTGGTTTCAGCTGCGTCTTTTCTCTCCCTTTCCTACACATTTCTTTCATAACTCATTGGGAATTTCTCTTTTTCTCTCTTTGACCAGCATTTGACACTGACATCTCTCTTCAGCCCAGCCCTCTAGTTTATTCCAATAGATGCATTATTTCAATAGTGTTTTTTTGAATACTTACTATGAACGAGGCCCTGACACCGTGGTGATGCTATAATATATAATGGGATTTTTAAAAGTCTTACCTTGAGGTTTCAACCAAATTTTACTTCTTTGTATGGATCTCCTTTCTCCTTTTGCGTCTTTTCTTCCTCTCTCTCCTCCTCTGCCTTCCCTTCTGTTTCATTTCTCTCTTCCTCTGCGGTTTCCCTCTCTTTGGGGAGGGGCAAGATTTCCTGCTCAGAAGTTGGTTGGTTTCTGGGAGGAGTCAGAAGATCTGATTCAGGACTGGAACCAGCTGGTCTGCCACCTGATACAAGAAGGTGAAACTCAGGCCAAGGAAGAAGGCCCTATGCTGGGACCAAGGTTGTAGGCAGGAGGCCCTGGGAGAGGAGCCCCACAGGGGAGCCAGAGTGAGCCCATCCTGGGCCGCAGGCGCCAGGGCTCCCCAGAGGACTGAAGACCTTCTGAGTCAGCCCAGGGCCTGAATGATTGGAAGTGGTCCTGGTTGCTCTGGAGACTAATCCATTACCATTGTTAGCTCTAAACATGCCAGAGGCACACCAGGCAGAACCCCTGTCCCACCTTTAGCAGGCGCTTGCTCTCAGATTCCTGGCTTTGCCTCAAAGAAAAGTACTGAAACAAGAACTAGGTTTGGACAGATTTTCCCTCCCACGAAGAGACTCCAGTGGTCCAGTGTTCTCTGTGGGGCCTGTGTGTCTACATAGTTCTCAATTATAAACTCCTTAAGCAATAACCTATGTGGCTTATAAACCATTATGGTGATCTCATCAATAGGAACATGGATGGTAGAGGGAAGACAGGAGCCTTCAATAGGATCTAGGTGGGGTAGGGGCTCCATAAGCCAGGACAATGACAGCCTGATTTACACCGATTAGTGATGGAGCATCACACCCAATTCAGAAGTTTTCATTTTTTTGGACTAAGGCATGGACAACAATATGTCAACAAAAAGTTCTTTCTTCATCCACTTAGGTATTTACTTTTCAAAAACTATTTAATGAGCACCTACTCTATGCTCAGCGCTTGGCTAGGAGCTGGGAACAGAGTAGTGAGCCAAATTAAACATAGCTCTACCCCCACGGGGAGTATAATTATATGGTTGCACACTGACCTTGTTGAGATTTGGGGGCATCAATTTAGAGGAAGGACTGAAATTGTTGAGTGCTCATGTCTCCTTTGGAGCAGCATCACTGAACAGATCTTAGATGGTCATCTTTCTGTTTCTTAGCCAAAAAAGGGACACTGTGTTAGGGTTTTGGCCCGTGACATGGGGCTGTGGAAGAATTCACAACTAAAAGAAGAGATACAGAGAGAAAGTTTATTTTACTTTCCCCAAGAAGGGAAAGGGCCAACGCATGCTAATCAACACAGAGGCAAGAAACAAAGGGCGGCCTGGGGTTTTAAGCAGGCACTGTTGCTAGGTGACAAGGAAGGGAGAGGTTTGGTTTGTCTCGAAGTTGAGCAGATATACCAGGGAGGTTGTCTTGAAAAGTTACTATTTGTTTCTTTCCAGGAGACAGTCCCGCAGATGTCCTAGGGGAGGTGTCTTATCAGTATTTTTCCCAAGCCTGTAAAACACCCTTAAAACAAAAGTTATGAGGAGCTCAAGAGAGGCTTGTTTGAAGGGGAGGGTGGGAAGGGAACTTTCTACTAACTAGAGACTCCTTGGTGTGAATTATCCCCGAGCTGTGAAAACAGCAGGGAGCAGGGGGGTGTAAGAATGTAGCCTTGAGAGTAGCTAATCTTGTCTGCAGTTTGAACAGAGGGACTGTTTGAATCAGAGAGGCCCACAATTTTGGGATTTAACAGACAGGTGCTGCTCATAAATTGTGGAAGGCCACAACAAAGGAAAAAAAGGCCTTTTCCCTGTCATTATACATTGGTTCTTCCAAGGGCCTATCTGCTTCTAATATCTACAAGTTTGGTAACTTATAGACTCCCAATTCTTAGAGGATAGAAGATCTCTTAGTTTTGTTTTTCTTTCAGAAGCCAGTTGTTTTATCTGGAGGTTTCCAGCTTATTTACTTTCTGAGGCTCTTTGAAAATGTCTAGCCACATATTGAATAGTTTCTAGACGGCTCGTTTTGGATTTCAATTAATTTTTTTCTCATTAAATCCCCTAATTCGTATTTGAGCCCATTAGAAGAAAGAGGGAAACAGACAAAACAAAACAACAATGAAAAAAAAAAAGTGTCCTTTACGTCAACTATTGAGTCTACCCCAGAATGTTCTTCTAAAGTTTCCTGAAGTCTGTTTTAATTTTCATTAGTTTATAATTTTGAATTTCTGTTCAATGTATCTTTAAAAGAAAGGCTTCTAGAATTGTCTTTTGTACTGTGTTTTCATTTTTTTCTTGTTCTCTTAAGGCACTTTTTTCTTAATTTGACACAGATGAGTTATTAAAACGTTTTCTTTCTTGCCCTTCTGGTTTTAAATACTTTTCTCCAGTTGAAGGACTGACGACTGAATTAGCTGGCACTGATCTGTAGTTCAGAACAATCAGCACCTAATAAAATCGTGAATTATGTAACAGATTTCTACCTGGCTTCCTGAAAGGAAAATTCTTAATTATAACTCTTAATATGGCTCCAGACCAAGGTTTAACTTTAACTTCTTTTAAAAAAACAATTCCATTTATTTAAACTAACAACAACAACAACAACAACAAACAAAACAAACCAACTTCTTTAGGTCTGCCTTCTGGTTTTACAATTTTATAACGTGTTTGCTTTTTCCCCCAGGGAAAACTCTGAAAAAACTGGTGGCTCACCTAAAAGGGCAGGTAAAGATGAGTGAAAAGAGAGAGAAGTGAAATGAGGGTGGTTTTCAGAGCCTTTGAAAAGGCCATGCTGGAGTTTGAATTTTGTTTATTAAACCTCAGCAAACTAGTTAAAGAAGCTACCTATTGACTTTTTAGATTTCTGGGGTTCCTTGTAAATGAATTAATTTATTGATTTTGACATGCCAGAAGTTCTCCATGATGGTCATTGCTATTCTAAATCAAAACTGTTCGCTTTTTAATCAAAGTAAGTGCAAGAGTTAGGATTACAGTGCAACTTTATATGGAGAGCAGGAGTTCTTCCAAGAGGAAGTTGTGGTTTTGACATAGAAGAACCCAAGAGAGACAAAAGAGGTTACTTAGTAAGAGTGTGTGCCTGCAAATGGTATCTTGGGTTCCCTTTTCTAAGCAAATGTTAGGAAAGGGCCATGCAGTCAATGACCTGACAATCTTTGACCCTGGAATGTGAACTAAAAGTAACCTGGCACACGTCGACAAGACAGTGCCCTCATGAATGTTCTGTGGAACCTAAAGCTAAGTTCGACCAATTGCCCTTTCCTGAACTGGTCACCAGTCTAATGGACCTCCAACTGTTATCCCTCAGGACCACCTTGGGTTAGATTTGTGACTTATTGGGCCATTCCGTAGGAAACACTCTTTTATTTACCTCTGAGAAGCAAGGAGTTCCAGAACAAAACAAAAACGCATAGAATAAGACTTTGTCTTATAGACAAACAAAAGCAAAAGAAAATGAGCACTAGGAGACTAAGTGGTTTAATGGCAAAAATAGTTGTCAAATGGTTCACCTCTCAAACAAAAGGTTTAATGAAGCTATACGGACCTATGTCAATTATTCAATGATCTACTTTCCAAACAAAATGTCTAATCACCTTATATAAAAGTCTAGGTATAATTATCTATCAGAATCCACATCTGTAAACTAAAATTTCTAATTACTTTATACAAAGATGGAGGTGCAATGATTTTATACAAAGACCTACTTGGTTAAAATCATAGAAATGGTGACAGTTCAGTGAAACTAGTTGAGTTCAGATTAGTGTTGGGTCTGATTTATCTGGCAGCAGATTGAAGGACAAATAGAGTTTGGATCCCAGGAACTCAGTAAGTACATTGTTGATTTTTGGGAAGCATGGAGTTCAGGGAGTGGTGTCCTTTCCCAGATATAAGTGGGTTGGCATCATTTATGGAAGCATATTTATTTGGTTGGCTGACTCTCAGGGCTGTCACTGATCCATTGACTTGTAAAAGTGTTTTAACTGAGGCGAGTAGTCATTGATTGAGTCAATGGGTTTAAAACTAATTCTGGGTACCATGATTATAGAATGATCAAACTTTCTCCAAGAATGTTTTCACTTTTTAATATTCTCCCAGTTGATTCTTACTATTTGTTTTCACTAGAACATAACGCAAATTGGCATCTGATATAACATAAAATATTAATTTATATTCATAGACCAGAGTTCTGTGGTGTTTTGTACTGAACAAGGTGACTAATACATGTTTCATTATGACCAAGTTTGAGAGCCATTAGATTCAGCCACTAGGTTTAGGTGTTTTCTAAGAGGCAAGAGTATTTGCTAGATAAATTTAATCAGGAAATAGTTTATTTGGGAGATTAAATTTATTACTTTTAATAGTTACTCGGCAAGAAGGAAAATATTTGTCAACATGCTGAGAAAAAGATCAAAGAGAAGAGGAGGTGGAGGGTTCTAGAGAAGCAGCCGTTATTTGGTGGTTGACTAAACAGAATCCTAGCATCTTATAATTAGATGGGACTTCAGAGGCCATAAGACTAACATCCCTCCAAGTTCAGAAATTTCCTGTCCAGTTTACACCATCCTTGGCAGACAATTTCTAGCCTCTGCTTGAGTGCTTTTAGTAATGAAGCTCTTTCTATGCATCACAAGACAACTTGTCATGTTTTGAAATGCTCTGATTTCTGAATGACGTCAGACCTGCTTCCTTGTACTCCTACTTGCTAGTCCTAGTTCTGCACTTTCAAGCCACATAAAATAAGTTCATTTTAGTGTATTTTATTGGACCAGTATGGCAACTCTTCACCTATTTGGAGGCAATTGTTATGTGATACTATATTCTCTTCTCTAGTGATCCTTTGATTCTTCTGTATGTGACATGGTTTCTGGACTTTTATCTGCCCAAGTCACTCTAATCAAAGCAGTTTGGGCTTAAATTATAACAACAACAACAACAACTATCATTGGCTGAAAGATTACTACAGTTGACCCTTGAACAGTACAGGTTTGGACTGCGTGAATCGACTTATACAAGAACTTTTTCTTTCTTTCTTTTTTTATTTAAATGCTCACCTGAGAATATGTTTTTATTGATTTTTAGAGAGAGAAATCTCGATGTGAGAGAAACATCGATCAGTTGCCTCCCGTATGTGCTCTGACCGGGAACTGAACCCACAACTTTTAGGTGTTCAGGAAGATGCTCCAACCAACTGAGCCACCTGGCCAGGGTCAATAACTTTTTTCAGTAAGTACTTGTACAGTTTTGTCAATTCGTGGTTGGGAGTCCACAGATTTAGAAAGCCTACTGTATGCATTGTTCTATGCTATTTTATAAAGAGGGGGTTGAACATCTGCAGATTTTTGGTATTCACCAGGTGAAAGGGGGAGCTGGGACAAATCCCCCATGGGTAATGAAGTAGTTAGCTAACTTTTGGGGGAGTGAAAAACTACACATGGATTTTCAACTGCAGCAGAAGTCAGTGCCCCTAAAATTGTTCAAGGCTTCACTGTATATGCCAGGTACCCTCTAAGCACTTATTTAGTTTGCAAAATTAATCCCATGAAGAAGGTACTATTTTATAGGTGAGAAAATAGTTTAAGTAACTTGAGGCAGGCAGTTTATAAGTAACTTACTTGTTCAAGGCTTCAGAGCTGCTCACAAATAGAGAGTCAGAATGCCAAGCACAGCACTCCAGGCGGTCGGACTTAACTTCTCTTGTTTCCCGCCTGCCAGATTGCCAAGTAAAACAAAGCCACCTCTCTTCACTCTTCCTGGACATTCTACTTTTACCAATAAGGTGCTACTTTGTTTTAGCAGCCCTGTCATAAGCCATTGGGGGCCTATATTGAACTTGTGATTGGTGAAAATACCTGTGCCTTTCTTTTTCACATAATCTGCTGCTAGAATAAGCCTTCATAATTAATTCTGTGGTCATGCAACTGATTTTTTTGGACCGAAATCCTGTGCTGTATCATCTTCCCCATTCAGTTAGGTTCAGTGCATGAAGGAAGGACAGCCTGGCAGCAGACTGGTTTGGGGAGAATGTCCTGGGGGTGGTTGTTTCAGTTCTTGAGAGCTGGGCCCAGTGGTAGCTGGATGGATGAATAATTAACATAAAAAAAGAGGCCCTTGGGAAGACCAACTGGAAGAGTAAGTTGGGTGAATTCCTAAGAAGGTTTTGGACATTTAAGGTGAGACTATGTCCTTAATACAGGGCTGAGCTTCCCCATTCGGAAACGGAGAGCAGCGGTGCCACTGAGTGTCTTCTCTTCCTTAGATTAATCTCTTCTCCCCTGATTAATCTCACCCCATTCTGATTGTTTTTCATTTGGAGTGATAAGGATACATCTCAGGAGAGGTGGCATTCGATCAAGGCCAGGAACCCCAGGTAGGATTTGAGCTGGCAGGACCAAAATGTAGGGGTGTGCGGGAGGGTGGTGGTGGTGGAGAGAGTCTCATCAGAGGCAATGACAGGAGCCATCAGGATGTTTGGCAAAAAGACATCGCTATCGATGACAAGAGTGAAATGTCTGTGCCTGGCTAGGGCAGGAGATGTATTAAAATTGCAAGGAGAGTGGCATCCAGCCCATGTCCCTAGTTACATCTCTGTTCAAAATTTCCTTTGCTGAGACCCCTGTAGACACACTGAATTAGTTATCACAAGCAAGCTTGGCCCCTGAAGGAAGAGGACTCCGGTCTGTGACAGCCAGTCTTTCCCCTTCTCACCTAGAGCTTCTCTTACTGTGATGTGAGTTCATAAGGAGGAAGGTTGGGTAGAACTAGACATCCAACTAGGGGTTCTTGGGAGCTTGCCTTCCCTCTTTACCTGCCAGCTGGCTGCTTTTTCCCCTCTGCCCCGCCTTCCCCCTCTCCCTCTCGCTAACATATAGTTAGGAAGGAAGAGGTATCAGCCATAGGGGCCTCTGGTGCACAGGTGTGAAATGACAAATGGATTTTCTGCCCTAGGACTGATCAAAATCTCCCATTCATGCTCTCTAGCTCAGAAGTTCATTTATCTTCTGATCTTAAAATGCTAAGTCTGGTAGGACTTGCAGAAGCTTCTGTCTTTCCACCCCTAGTGTGAAACAAAAACAAATCCTCAACAGACTTATAAGATTGGAATATAAATATCGGGGTCCCTAGAAGTGAAGAAAGTGTTGCCTGACCTGCAGGAAGCTGCTCTCCCCAGTGCTCACTCAGCTGAGACCCCCTTCACCAGCAGGCCCATCCCCCTCTGCTGCCTCGCTCCCCCCCCCCCAGGGAACCATGCCCCTCAGGAATCAGAGACTGAGATTTAGTAAAAAACGTTTTCATTTTCCAAATGCAAAATGGTGGTGATTGTAAAAATAACAATAATAACAATAATACTCATAATAATATAAAAAGCATTTCTGCTTCTGCCCCAGTGCAAAATGACAGGTGCACTCAGCTCAAAGACACGTCGCTTAGGGCATGGCATCCTTCTGCAGTGCTGCACAGCAGCAAAACTCATCCCAAACTCCTTCTGGTGGATCTGTGAGCTCCTTCGGTCCTAGGAGTCAGTGGCTTCTCCGAAGCAGGTCTGCGGGGCGCAGGGCTCCTGCGCTCTCTACGTGACCCCGTCTCGGCCTCCGTGTCTCTCGGCTTCCCTCTGGCTCTCCGCCTCCTTCCTCTCCCCCACCTCCCGCGGGTCCCCCCAGTTCCTAGGAGGCGTGCTGCCGGTTGGCGAGGGCCCGGCTGCAGACGACGCCTTCGTGCCGCTTGCTTTTCTCCAGCAGGGCCTGCGTCTGAAGGGCCTGGCGCTCCAGGGCGGCCCGCAGCGCGCCCTCGGCTGCCCGCTCGTCCCGCAGGCGGCTGGCGGCGGCGAAGGGGCCGCACACGGTCTCCACCAGGCCGAGCACCACGCCGAACAGGGCGAGCACGCCGCCCAGCACGTACACCTTCACCAGCCTCCGGCTGGGCTTCTGCGCGACCAGCTCCTTGACCAGAGGAATCAGCTCCTGCACGGTCTCCATCGCGGCTCTGCGCTCTCGGGGCGGGAGGGACCTGGCGGCGCGGAGCGGGAAAGGGGGCCGTTAGTCGTTGAAGGGTGGCCCCAGCTGCGCCAGCATCCCCCCGCAGCCCCGCGGGAAGCGTCCCCGCGCCCCGCCGCGCCCAGCCCCGGGGCTCACCTGGACCGGGCTGCGAGCTCCAAGGAGGCGGCGCGAGCTGGGGGCAGTGGGCTCGTCCGTCGGTCCGGAGGGTCGCTGTTCTCCTTCTGGACAGCCGCGGCTCTTCCAGCTGGAGGCTCCGCAGCTGACACCCCGGCGGCGTCCCGCGGCCGCTTAAATCTTCCTCCTGGGCCCGCCTCCCCGGCTCGCCGTGCTAGCCCGGGAGGGGGGAGGGGCGAGGGGCGGGGCGGGGCAGCGGCGGGGCGGGGCGGCCACGAGCTGTGCACGCCGGGGGCCCGTGAGCGGGGGGCCCGGGGCCGCGGAGACCCGGAGGGGGAGACCGCGCCCGGGTGCAGGGTGGGGCTGGCCTGCACGCGGGAGGTCCTGCTCCAGGTGCGTGCAAGGGCGAGAGCCGGCCCGGGGGGTAACCAGTGCATTTGGGGCAGGACTCGCTCGTGGGTGGGCGCACAGCTGTCCTCGGCCCGGGCAGGCTGAGAAGGACCCCTAATGAGGACATCGGGGAGTCCTATCTAACAGAAAAACCACTGTATTATTATTATTATTCAGAAGGGTTGTCACCTTTCCACAGTTGGGGGGATCGTAGCGGGGAAGGCAAGGGGGAGGGATCCTGGTAAAGAACGGGTGACCTCCCCGGGCTCCGCCTAAGGCTGTGAACACTGATACTGTTTCTTTCTGGCCTGACCGGTTTTATGCACAGGTGCTTGCAATGTGAGGGTCACCTGATAGATAACTGTTCATTGAGGGTATGCCATTGTGCACAGGTGTGTGTGTGTGTGAGTTTCTGTGCCTGCAGGTGTTTGTGTATGTGCTTCTGCGTATCAGGGAACTGCCTTTAACTCCAAGTCGCCCCTTTTCCCAACTGAGAAGTGAAGTTGGGGGCTGGGGGGAGGCGAAAATAGAAGAGGGGCTGTTGGTAGAAGTTAGTCTGCTGGCCTGGAATGTAAATATTTCATGCTGTCCTCAAAAATTATTTGCCACTTGCCTGGATCTGGGGGGTGCAACTCCACTGTGCCAGCTCAGCTTATCATAGAAACAGCTGAGGGGCAGAAGGGTGAGAGCAGAGAGTCTGGGCGAGAAGTTAAAGAATGGAGAGGACTCTTGGAAGTGTGAGGACAGTAGGATTGATTGTGACTAGGATTAAACCTTATCACTGTGTGCGTGTGTCTGTGTGGTGGGGGTCTGATTTAACTTTGCTTCTCCATATGCCAGAGTTAGCAAGTCTGGAAAAAGAGAACCGGGTAGGCCAAAGGGCTTTAAAATAGGAAAGGGAGAGGGCAGGGGGAGGAAGAGGGAAATCAAACTGGCCAGAAAATTGCAAAGGTCAGTGATGCAACCTTGCAACAGCCTGTCACAATCATTCAGGCTGAGCCCCCGGGGGAGGGGTAGGAGGAAGAGCTGTTTCAGGGATCAGACATTTGAGTGAAAATTTTAACAGCAATCTTTCTTTGAGGGTCTGAGGCAATTTCCCAGACAATTCAGTTTATAAAAGGGCAGCAATAACAACTACTTTTTGCCTTGGCTACTCATAGTTCAAGAAATAGGGTTGGTTTGTGCAGATTGGGGCAAGGTTGCCTAAATAGCTTATTTAACATTCTACATTTTTGTCTGTACATAAGCAGTCAAGGTGACAAGGGGCCAAGTAGGGATTATTTCTGGAAGATTGTATCCCCTGCTTATAATTCTTTCAGGCAGGAAAATTCCGTAACGAGGGACTAAGCAGAGATTAATATCGGTCTTGTCATTTTCTTTGAATCTTCCTTATAATTTTGGGAAAGCCTCTAATAACTGGCAGAAATGACTTGTAGGCTCTCCCAAGATCTGTGAGTGTTGCAGACTTTGTGGCTTTTGGGCGAACATATTACGTGCACCTTAATATCAGGGCTTTTCCCTGATTTCTGTTCTGAAGGTGAGTCAGCCCAGCTTTGAACCCAAAACTCCGAAATTAACATGTCAGTATTTCCGGTGTTTCTGTAACTCAGACTCAACCTGCGTGTCTTTCGAGGTCAGCAGACTGCAATTTATGTGGGGTTCCCCTTTCTTGTGATTTTCAGTGGTACAGCACATCACCACCTCAAATGAGTTTCCCTCTTTCATAATCTGACTTTGATCCCCAGACCCCACCAGCTTGCTGGCCAGGGCTGGGCAGAGAGGGCAGGCAGCAAGTGGCATGGAGTGCAGTGGCCCGTGGAGCTGGTGTTCCTACTTTAGGTGTTAGCTGGGGCTGAGTGAGAGATGAAGGGAATTAGAAGGCTGAGGAATCCAGGATCACCCTCTAGCTAGGAAGGTCTGACATAGCCTCTCTGTCTGGGTGGGAAAAGAGAACGCAGCCTCTAGGGCAGGGGATTAGTTAGGGCTTGGGAAACTAAGCCCATGCTCTAAAGCACTGATGTCACTTTAGAGATGTAAAGCCTTGTGTTGCAACACACAGGTCAGGCACAGGTTATCGCTATGAAGGTCTGAGCAGCCTTGGTGACCAAGGGGCCCTCTTTGCCCGGGACAGAGGAGTTTCTCCCAGTTGCATGGCTTACAGTGCAGAGACTGGGACTGTTCTGAGCAGTCTGGAACAGCTGGTCACCCTACCCTTGAGTCTACCCCAATATTTATTTATTGACAGTTCTAGGAAGACAGAGACGACCAGTTTAAAATTGATCTTGCTTTCCAAATCCCTTTCTTCCAAACATTAAAGTACCCAGAGCTATGTGCAGAGGAAACAATTAAAAGGGGTAACATGTGGTCCAAGGGGTAAAGAGAATAGAGCTGTCCCTACAACTGTGCCTTGGAGATTGAAGGAACAAGGGACAGAGGTTTTTTTCGATGGTTGGTTGTGTATGAACCTCAGTTATTAGTAGTATTATTTTGTTAACCAGCCGATTGCTACCTACTGAAGTCACTACCCCCCCTGGGGTTCCATGAGGCTGTAGGGAGGGGACCATTGATAAAACTAGTTGTGTATCTTATACTCCAATGATTTTTGGTCCTTGAGTTAGTTTCACTCCACATAAATTTGTTTTGGAGAGAAGGTCTCTCATCCCTCAAATATTAATAGATGATTATTAAATCTACTTATCTAACCTTTATCTTCCTCTGGTCTTGAAGGTTAGCATTCTAGAGTCTAGACATCCCTGTGTGGTTATCCTGCTTCTACCACAAGCATGACACACTTAAAACAAGACTCCCACCTTCTCTCCACTCTTACAAACTAAGTTACCTTCTCAGTATCCTTATTTCTAGCAGTGGCATCTCCATTTTACCTGTTCTCTGGGCTTGACATATGGTGGTGTTTTCTTGGAGAGGCCTCCCCTGACCAGTTCATCCCACCATCCTCTACCCAATGCCCTGCTTTATTTTTCTCAGTAGCACTTAGTACTGATTTTATATTGATATAATTATTAGTTTGCTTTTTATATTGTCTTCCACGTCCTTTGGAGAATGAGCTTCGTGAGGGCCTGGACTTTGTTTAGTTCTTCCCTGTGTCCCGAGGGCCCAGTACATTCCTTGGTACTAGTAGGTACTTAATAGGTAACTATGGGATTAATGAATGTCATCTCCACTGGACTGTGAAGCCTGGTGTGGGGGGAGCCACATTTGTAAGTTTGTATGCAGTAAGACATTTCATGGATGTTCAAAGAAGCATTCAGGACTTTTTTTGGGGGGAGGGGGCAGCCAGTTTTTTTGCTGTTCGTTTTCTCCTCTCTAATTCTGTCTCAAACACTACCAGCCAATAAATCTTCCTAAATCACATTTTTATTCTTAATTGCCTGTGTAAAGCCTGGGATGATTTCTCACCCACACGATGAATTCCTGGATTCTGCATGTTGAATCTGCTTGACCAAAATTCTTGGAATCCAGGACATCTATGATCTAATCTTCTCCACGCATCTAACTTTATCTTTCACTCGTCTCCGACCAGAATGCTTTGCTCCACAGATGGGTTGCTCACAGCCAAAGAAGTAACTCATTTGCATTGTTGCGTCTCACTTGGCTTATACTCTTCTTTTCACCTGAAATGCTGTTCCCTTCCTATTCCGTCTGCCTTCCTTCAGTTCATGTGCTCCAAGAAGCCACCTCGGCGGGTGCCAGCACACCCTGACCACTCCTTTCTGTGAATTTCAGCTGCCTCTGTGGCTTGTACAGCACAGGTCGGTGCTGTGTCGTGTCACACAGCTCTCCACTGTTTTCTGTGGGCTTGCCTTGTCTCTGCGGAAGACCAGATCCTTGCACCTTGCGTGGTGCTAACATATAATAGGGCCCAATCAATGCTAGTTGCACAGACCTGAAAGTCAGTACTGGGACAGAGTATGCAAAACGACCCGTTAAAACTCTCTTGGGAGGTTATTTTGGGCACAGTGGCTTGTCCTTGGGGTGATAATTGCTCAAGTCCTGGCAATTGGCTTAGTTCCCTCCACTCTGGGCTCCTCACCTTTCACTTGCACTCCCAGCTTAGTGTCTGATGTGGCAACGATTGGCTCACTCTCGGCACCCCTCCAACCTGCTCCTGGGATGCCAGGGCCTTGTCAAATCCACTCTGAGGAATAGACCCTTCATAGAGATGTTGCTTTTGTCCCTCATGGCTTCTGGCCACGTAGAACCACTAGCTGCCGGTGCCCATAGGATGTGCTGGGAACCTTGGGCAGCCATGGGCACCCTGCTGCCCACATACCGCTCCTGAATGGCAGTACTGTACTTCACCCATGGCAGTCAGCACGGGGGACTTCTCCCAAGCGCAAATATCAGCTGGGCTTGAGAGTACAGGGATCTGGAGCCGAACAGACTTGGGCTCGTTTAAGCCTTGGCCCCTCTTCCCAGGGTCTGACCTTGGAAAAGTGACTTACCTTCTCTAGCCTCCATTTCCCTACCTGTAAAGTGAGAGTGATGACAGCACCGATTAGAGGGCGTGTGGCGAGGACTGAGTGAGCTAGAGCACTGTAAAGGGCTTAGTGGTCTGGCACAGGCGAAGCAATCAATACATGGTATTGATTCAGTTATTCTGCTTTTATTACTCACTTGTCTTTCCCTCCTGCTCCACGTCAGCAGTTCCCATGGTCTTTCACCCCAGCCCAGGACATTCCCATTCCCTAGGTGACCTGTAGGCAGCAGTAAGGTCCAGAAGCGTTTGTTGAAGCTAGCCATGTATTCCACGCTGTGTTAATTATAGTTATAGAAAGCGGAATACAAAATTGTCCTTGCCCTGAGGTAGCTCATATTCTAGTAGAGGACACAGGCGTTAAATAAGTTACTACATTGTACTAGGATAGCACAGTAATGGAAATACTCCCAGGTAGACAAATAGAATGGGAAATATGTTGATTCAATGTGGGAAGGAGGTAGTCAGAGAAGGCCCAAGAGTGGAGGAGAACTGAACTGAGCA
This sequence comes from Miniopterus schreibersii, assembly GCF_964146895.1. Lineage (NCBI taxonomy): Eukaryota > Metazoa > Chordata > Mammalia > Chiroptera > Miniopteridae > Miniopterus > Miniopterus schreibersii. The sequence goes on from NC_138119.1 coordinate 27,654,282, forward strand.
GCTTAAGGTATTAAAGGATGGGTTGTGTTCACTGGGTAACTGGTTAGAGTGGGGTTCAGGGTTGGGGAGGTTTGGAGTGAGAAAAGGCTGCATATGAAAAAGCGAGGGTGCATGAGAAAGCACTGCATGGTCCAGAAGTTAGGCAAGATTAGTGTTAGAGCATAAAGGGTAGGTTTTGGGAAATGGCAGGAGATGAAGCAATGGCAGGCAGGAGCCAGATATTGAAGAATTCTTACGATCAACTGCGCATGTCATACCCAGGAACTGTTGACCACTCCCTTCACCTGGAAGCACATCCTCCTTGGCTTCCATGATATCGCAGCCTCCTAGTTTCCTTCCTACCCTGTTCTGGACACTCCTCAGTTCTTTTTCTCACTTTTGCTTTTTATACAACCTCTAAATGTCAGCATTTCTTAGGACTCAGTCCTGAGGCCTCTTTTCTTATTCCACATGCTTGCTTTAGGTGATTTAGTTTGCTCCCAAGGCTTCCATGACTGCCTCTAGGCAGATGACATACAAATCTGAGCTCTAGCCCTGTCTTCCCTGTCTGTGCTATATCTGCACTTGGGTATCTTGCAGGTATAAAACTTACCATGTCTAAAGCCAAATTCAACATTTATACCCCTTGAACTTGCACCACCATCTTTTTTAGTTTAGACTTCATAGTCTACCTAGTAGCTCAAGTCCTAAGCCGGGGAACCATCCTTTACTCCTGTCTCTGTCAATAAGCACCAAGACTTGTCATTCTACTTCTTAAGTATCTCCTGATTTTATTTGCTTTCTACAGCAATAAGGAACTGCATTATTCTGCAACTACATCGGCTTGAAAGAAGACCCCAAGATCCAGATGAGAACTCAGCTCGCCAGACAACTGGATATTATTAGCTTTATGAGACCCTGAGTCGCTGTGGTAGACATCTGGCTACAGAAGTGTGAGTTGATAAACATTTTGTTTTAAGCTATTAAGTTTGTAGTAATTTGCTATGTAGCAAGTGGAAACTAATACAAGCTGCATGCTAGGAGCTCCTGCTGGGTTGACAGGAGAAAACCAGTTCAAAACTTGACAAAGACTAGGAAGACTAACCAGGATGGGAAGAACCTGGCTTGGATTCTATGGTCGACGGTCATGAGCACTTCCTTGCAGACCCCTTTTACTCCCTCTCCCTTCTCTGTTTCTTTCATATTTGCCCAGAAAGACTTAACCATGGTTGGAGTCAGCTATCTGCTCTATATCAATCTAGATTCAAGCAGTTTATCATTGTTGGAGTAAATTACCCAATCAGGCTGACTGTAAATTTAAGACCACAAATCTCAAATGGGCAGTCTGCTATAATTTATTGTGTCTTCCAAGTCACTTATTTATATTTTGCTCTAAAAAGACCTTTCCACAAACAGGCTGTATGGTTTTCTCCCCTGACATCTCATGACCTGGTGCCATAAAAAGAATCAGACAGGAGCTACTTAATTTTCCAACCACCACATCTATCAGCTCTACCTTCTGTCACATCATCAGGGAGGAAGCATCTTTGATTCTTTGTATATAGAGCTGCCCCTCCATCTGATCTTGACTCATCTACTTAAGGTCTTGGGAATCCATGAATAACTCAGGTTGCTTTTGGCTTCAAGTAAGCAAATCTAAGCCAAAATGGTTAAATAATAAGAAAGATATGTGATTTCACAAAACAGGGATTTCAAGATCAATTAATTCAGTAGTGTAACATTATCAAGAACCCATGTTCTTTCCATCTTTGCAATCTTATATCTCCAGCATAGAAACTTGTTATAGTATAGCTCACATTATGGTTCCAAGATAGTTGTCACAGTTCCAGGCATTTCACTCAGTATGACTACATCCAGTGAAAAGAGAGAGGATTTTCTTTCTCTTTTATTGCCAAAGAAACCTTGCCTAGAATCTCCCCAGAGACTTCCTTTCATTGGCCAGAACTGGGATGAATGCCCATCCCTAAGACTACTTATGAAGGAAAGGATTACCATCATGAGCTTAGACTGGTGGGCTCAGAGGTTGTCCCTGGGAACAGCAGCAGCAACATCATCTGAGAACTTGTGAGAAATGCAGATTCTTGAGCTCTACCCCGAACCTATTGAATCAAATTTTGTATGCAGGACTGGCTGTCTTTGCTGTGAAAAGCCCTTGAGGTAATTCTGGTGCATGCTGAAATTTGAGAACCAAAGGTTTAGGCTAATCTCTGAGCTGGGGAAAGGACAACTGCTCTGAATACTTGAAAAACGCTGAGGATCTTTAGCAAGGAGGAAGGAGGGTATGGAATTTGGATAGGGAGTGAAGTCCCTGCCAGATCCCTCCCCTTTCCTGAATAATTAATTATTTTCTCCTTTATTATAGTAGTCCATCAGCATACAAACATACTCTAATATCCTAAAAAGTCTAGTCCATGACCTCAAGTCACTATCTGGCTGTTGTGTGATTCTTTGCCCCTCTTCTTACCTAAAACTATTTATCAGTTGTCGACAGTCACTGTATCAGTGTCTTCATGAACCTTTCGCTCTTTTACCCACTGCCACATGGTTTTCACTCCCACCACCCCACCAAAATCTAATAGGCTGCAGGCTGTTTATTGAATGAACTGAATATTAGCATTCAACAGATATAACCACATCTTCTTTCTAGAAACTTTTTTTTTTTTTTTTTACTCATTGCTTTAGGGACACTGAACTCTCCTGTTTTCATCCTACCCTATTAGTTTCTTCTGCCTAGGTCACCTTTATTACATCTAACTCTCTTTCAATCAGTGGTTCTCAATCTTGAATGCATATTAGAATCATTGGGGAGCTTTCTAAATCTCTGAAAGCCAAGTGACACTAGCATAGTTAAATCAGAAATCCCTCTAAGTAGGATGCTTAGACATCAGTAATACTGTAAACTCTAAAGTGAATCCAATGTGCAGCCAAGGTTGAGGATCACTGCCCTTGATGTTGAGGTACCCCAGGGTCCTGCCATGGTCCCTCTCCTCTGCCTACATTATTTCCCTTGGTCAGTGGTTCTCAGCCCTGCTTTACTTTAGAGTCATCCTGGAAGCTTTTATAAATGACCGATGCCTGGGAGTTCCCCGAGATGAATCGACTGAATCCCTGGGGTGATTCTAATGTGTATCCAGAAATGTGAACTGCTTCCTAGGTGATTTCCTACCGTTCCATGGTGCTGTCCTATAGAAGTTTCAGCAATGATAAAAATGTTCTATATCTGTGCTGTGCAATGTGGCAGTCACTAGCTGCGTGTGCCCATTGAACACTTGAAATGTGGCTAAAGTGACTGATAAACTGAATTTATAATTTACTTTTAATCTAAATTTAAATTAAATGTCCCCCATAAGTGTGGCTAGTGGCTACCATGTTAGACAGCACAGTTCTATACAATAATGACTTTGAAATTTGTTTCTCTCTCATGAGCTCCAGGCTTATGTATTAAGCTGTCTAATAGGTAGCTCTTCTTGGATATCTAATGGGTGTCTTTAACTTAATACATGCAAAATGAAATTCTTGATTTTTTTCCTTTAAAAAAAAATTCTTGTTCCTCTCTTAGTCTTCCCCATCTTGGTAAATGGCATCACTTTCCATCTAATTCCTAAAGTCCTAACCATGGAGACCGTCTTTTATTCCTTTCTTTTCTTCATCTTTTCAGCCATAATTTGACTTTATCAGTTTCTCTCCATTTCCACTGCCTCCAACATGGGCCATGCCACCATTATGGCTCACATGGAATGGTCAAAGCTAAAAGCCCCTTGATGCTTTCTTTCTAAGACCGTGGTATGTATTAATTTATTAATCTTATGGACAACTCTACAAGGTAGGCAAACTCTTATTCCTGTTTTCAGATGGGGAAACAGGAATGGAAAGCTTAAGAAATGCATCTTAAATCACACAGCTAGTCAGTGGCCGAGATAGGATTCAAAACTAGACAATCTGATTCCAGGGTCCATATTCTTTGCCATTCACTTTTCTGTCTCTCTGACTGATTACAAGGCCCCATGTCAGTGGTTCTTCATCCTAGCTGCATGTTGGAATCACCTGAGGAACTTTGAAAAATAGCAATTCCTACACCCCCACCCCAGACCAGCTCAATCTCTTGGGATGAGGCCTGGGCATCAGAAATTATAAAAAACAATTCCAGGGAATTCTCCTACATAACCGGTGTTGAGCATTACTCTCAGCAACCTGGTGAAGGCTTAGAGCTAAGGAGGTAGATGTCAGCAGGAACATGCTATGGTGCTGGGTCTGCAGGCAGTGTACGCTAATATTTAGTTTTAGGTTGTAATTTCCCCGTGTCATCTCCAAATTTTCAGCAACATTTTTTAAACTCAACAGCTATGTGTTTTGCTTTTTGGAGAAGGACCGTGTGTTCATTTGGGGACCAAAATAGGCTGGAGAGGTCAAAAGTCAGAAGGGTCACCCAGCTGGTGTGCTCAGTGGTTGAGTGTCAGCCCATGAACCTGAAGATTGAGGTTCCATTCCCTGCCAGGGCACATGCCCAGTAGGGGGCATGCAGGAGGCAGCCGATCGATGACTCTCTCTCATCATTGATGTTTTGATCTCTCTCTCCCTCTTCCTTCCTCTCTCTGAAGTCAATGAAAAAAAACACACATATTTAAAAAAAAAAGTCAGAAGGGTCTGCTGAGACTTGATGAGGAAAACTGGAAGAAAAGCCCAGGCTCTGAGGAGCAGGCAGAAGCTGGGGGCGGAGGGGTATCAATATGCAGACTGATTTGCTGGGAGGATTCAGAGCTGAGCCCAGGTCCCCTGGACAACTGGAGGGATAACAGGACCCCGTTGATCCCCAGTCAATGGCCTTAGAGAAAAAAATATTCCTAGACCCCGTCTAGTTGTGGGAAGGGGTTTCTTAGTGTACCAGGATTGACACTCATTGGCCAAAGGTTGGGATGGGCCTAAAACTACCAGTGGGACACAGCATCTTTGGAAGCACAGGGACAGGCAGGGACTGACCCACGTTTTGCTACTGATTCCCTGGGAGTGACGAAGAATCCTTAAAACATGTTTAGAGCCCGGCCGGGTGTGGCTCAGCAGTTGAGCATCGAGCTAGGATCCAGGAGATCATGGTTCGATTCCTGGTCAGGATACAGTGGGAGGCAGCCGATCGATTACTCTCTCTTTCATCATTGATGTTTCTTTCTCTCTCTCTCCTTCTCCCTTCCTCTCTCGGAAATCAATAAAGATATATATTTTAAAAAAAAATCTTTAGAAATTCTTGGTTCCTAAGACACTCTCCATTTGTGCCCTCCTGTCCCCTGGACCCACATTTATCCCTTTTATCACCTCCCAAGCTTCTGAAAGCTGCGTGTTGAGCTCCTTGAGGCCCTGGATCTATGGCTTGACCCCAGGAAGTATTTCAGTTCCAAATACTAAAAGTATTGCCCGTTTGATTCCTGGCCTTTGTATCTCCAAGTCCCAGCCATGGTGGATGGAACAGGAAGCACAGCCTTGGAAGTCAGCTGATCAGTGGATCAGCTTTTCATGAATTTTCTCAGGTTTCAATTCTTAAGGGGAAAACATTTCATTTTCTGGATGATTTTCTCTCTATGTTGTCTTGGGAGGGAGTCATGGGGTCATATTCATGGCATTATATTCTTGAAATACTTTTTGTGAGGGTTTCCCTTGCCCTAAGGATCCATACTAATAAACCAGCATTTATTTATTGAGCAACTACTCTGTGCAAACACTGGGTTATGCACTTCATTAGGAGATACAAAGAGTGGACAAGAGTTGTCCCTGTCCTCAAGGGGCTTGCAATCCAGGTTTGGCGAAAAATCACAAAATAACTAAAAGTTGCAAAACTTTTAAGTCAGTTTGAGATAGAAGGGATTTATAAAACAGAACAGAACTGATTGCTAATTGAATTGTATTGGTAAGGTCTGCTGCTTGAGTTTAGGAAGAACTGACAGAGACTAGCAGAGAAGCCATCTCTGACCCAGGAATCTGAAGTAAGTTTGGATTTAGGATTTAGCCAAGGACACAGGTGGCGGAGAGGGCAGTGCAGACGTCGAGCCAGATGACTCAAGCCCAAGTGTGGTCAAGGGAACAGCACAGCTGGGTCAGAGCACTTGAGTGAAGGAGGCTGTGTGAGTTGGGGTCCAAAATGCACCTTTTTTTTTCAGCAGGACCTGGCTGTGGACTCTGGATTTTAATCTGGAGGTAGTGGAGTGTGTACAGGTCAAAGTGCACTCTGCATCCAATATAGCAAATGGAGCAGTAGGCCAAAGCTAATGAGACAGTATGTAATAGGTAAAAGTGCAAGGGCATGTGTGCTTCTACGTGTGTGTCTGTGTGCGCATGTGCGTGTGCATGCCTTCCTTAACAGTGGCCCCAATTCAAGACGGGGCACCCTGTTTTAACAGTATTTGACTTGAAAAAGACAGAGGTGTTAATGTATCTGTAAACTCGGTATGGGTCCATGGTGTGACTTGGCTGGGAAAAGTTTCCTGTCATCAGTCTACAGTAGCAGGAGTAGAGTCTCCAGAACAAAAGTCCTCTTGGCTACTACTTTCCCCCCCAAGTCCACGAAGGGGACTGCTTTCCTACGATGGGCCAGCTTTCATACTGGAGCTCCCGAGTTCTTTCCTGCGGGAGAGTCTCATTCTCCTGGGCTGTTTCCATCCAGGTTTTTCTTGGACTCAGAGCCAGCTTCCCCTTCTCAGATCAGTGTGTATCTTCATGCAAAGCTTACGGAGCCATTTGGGGTGACACTTTCAAAAGTTGTCTGGGAGATAAAAGTATCAATGGTCAACCAGGTGACCAAGCATTCTTCTGGGACTGAAGGGTGTCCTGGGACGTGGAACTTTCAGAGCTTAAACGAAGAGAGTCCCGGACAACTAGAATGGCTGGTCACCCTGCAACATACTGGAATCATCTCCTTGACGATTTGCTCCTACCCGCGGTGGTGTTTCCCTTAGAGACTGAATGGCATGCAGGTCTCACAGATATGTACCTTCTGGGTGTAACCTGCAGAGATCTCATTGTCTGTTTCTAAAGTTTTCCAGCGGGCACTCTTAGGATGTTTTAGGTTTTGCAGATCTAAACCATTCACCACGATCCCAGAAAAAGAAAGTGCCTTTCTCTACAGCCCTCAGACTTGCTGGACACCTGCCCGAGCTAAGTAAGATACCTGCTGTCCAGACTAGCTTTGACTCCTATCTTAATCAGGTGTTGACTCTGGTTTGACTAACTCTTGAAGCCATAAAACTGTCACACTTATGCTTGAAGCCAGGTTGCTCCTTTGTCCCTATCCCCACCCTCTGTCCTTCTCTGTCCAGAAAGGCCAGAAGCATCACCCTTATTGGGGAGCTCAGCTCAGTTTGCCCCCTGAGTTTCCTGGTTTTCCTTCTGGTCCAGGTCATGGCTCCTGGGGGACTTGCAGCCCTTACAGAGTAGAGTGGAATAAACAAAGCAGATTCTCTGGTTGGGACTTGGATCCCCTGGAGGGAGCAGGAGGGGAGCAGCCCAGCTACTCACTGCCCAGTGAGTGAGTGATAAAACAGCTGCATGAGACTGATATTTGCTTTTTGTTACGAACTGCTGATCATAGCCCCAGACACCTTTGTGTGACGCACACATGGGGACAAACACCCATTAGAGAGCAGCACCTTGCCAGGCACTTAGCTGAGAGTTATACACCCTTGTTTCCTTTCATCTTTACAAGGACCCCTGAGGAAGATTGTTAACTGTTCCCATTGGAGGCAAGTCTCTTCGCTTGTCCAAAGTCACAGCTGGTGAGTGCAAAACCAGACTAGAACCTTAACCTTTCTCACTCTAAAGTCCAGGCTTTTAAGTGCTGTGCTAAACCACCCGTCCCTGAGAACAGCATCCTAGAGCTGGAGGAGGCTTCAGGGGAACTTGGAAAGCATATTGAATGCCCCTGGCCCTCTGCAAGCCAATTAAATCCCTGGGTGGGGCCTGGCCTATGGATCTGATCTTATAAGTTCTGTAAGTAATTCTGAGGGGCAGCCTGGGCTGAGAACCAGGACAATCCAACACCTGTATTTATGAATGATGAGACTGAGGCTGAGAGGGGCTTGCCCGTGTTTATGCTTCTACTGAATAGCAGAGTTGGAGCTAGGTCTCAGATTTTTCAAGTTCAAACGCAGACCCCACGTGACCATGGGCACTGCAGGGACGTGCTGATCAAAGGTCACAGAGGTTGGACTTAGGTCCCGAGAATCTAATTCCCAGAGGGCCCAGGCTGGGCAGTAGAGGTGTTTGGGGGTGGAGGATGGGGTGTGGCCATGAGCTGGCTGGTCTGCCAGAGGAAGGTAGGGCAGTGGGTAGGGCGGTGATGGGAGCAGAAATGCCAAGGTACTCCTCCCCCTTCTCTGGGAGGCCAGCCAGCCAAGAGCCAGCATTTGACACCACCAGGTTGCAGCTGCACCGGGCTGTACCTCTTGGGAGGGAAGGGGTGGGACATTTGGGGGTGTTCTCTGGGAGGTAGAACAGAAGGAACTGAGGCCTCCCCAAGGTGACCCAAGAGCCTGCCCTCAGGGGAGGGGACCTCCCTTCCCGGGTGAGGAGGAAGTTGTGTCATGGCGTCATCACGCCCTTTGTGTGATCTTGTCAGCTCACCGTGATGTTTGTCCGGTCACGTCCTCTGAATTCTCACTCCTTCTAGATGCTAGCTTCCTCACTCAGAGCAGCTTCCTATGGGTGTGAGGGGGAACCCCTGCTGGTATGTACCAGAGCTTCAGGGCTGAGTGATCTGGAGGCCAGCGCCTTCTCCACCTGTCCCCACACAAGAGAGGCCGTCAATATGGAAAACAAACAAAATATAGTCTCTGTACTAGATGTTTCTGCAATGTCTCCCCAGGAGCCCTCTGTCAACATCAGTGCTCCAAGAGTTGGAGCAAGGCTCAAAGAGACATTTTAATTAATTAATTTATTTTTAAAAATATGTTTTTTATTGGTTTCAGAGAGTGGAAGGGAGAGGGAGAGAGAGATAGAAACATCAATGATGAGAGTCATTGATCAGCTGCCTCCTGCACACCCCCTGCTGGGGATGAAGCCCTGGAATTGGAATCGAACCGTGATCTCCTGGTTCATGGGTCAATGCTCAACCACTGAGCCACTCCAGCTGGGCTCAAAGATAAATTTTTAGATATTGGGTCTTGATTAGGTTTGAGAAACATGAAGTTTAGAGTCTAGTGGACTCTGGTCAAGGATTCCCAAGGGTGGAGTCAGGGAGTTTAGGTGACATTAGGCTTTAAATTACAGCTAAGAATATGAGTGCTAGAGCAAACTGGTCTGGGCTCAAATGACCACTTACTGGCTGGGACCAAGTTATTGAAAATGTGCCTCATTTTCTCCATCTGTAAAGGAAGGATAACTGAGTGTCAGCTTCCACAGAGATAGAGTGGGTATTAAATGAGTTAATATATACAGAGGGCTCAGCACAGTGTCTGGCATGCCGCAGGCACTCAGTGAAATGTTAGCTGTAGTTAATTTAGGCTGCCTGTCTGATTTCTCCCAGATCTCAGGCCTGAGGCCAATGTGCATGGTTGTCTGTTGGGCAGACATGCAGGCTGGGGAGGTGGGAGTGGGGGTAGAGAGAAGGGCATGGAATAGACTCACCCCACAACAGGCAGCCCAGGCTCCTCCTCTGCTTACTGTGGCCTCTGCCTGAAGCTGGTTCCTGTCTGCTCAGTAACATAGCAGCCCCACTTTTTCTCTTTGTTTCTATCTTTGTTTCACAGATGAGTGACTGGCTGTCTGGGCACTTGAGGAGCTGTGCTGGAGCAGAGGGCCACGCCAGCTTGAGTCACGTGGCAAATGCCAGGGCCACTCCTGGAGCCCACCCTGTCCCACAGACAAGGACTCAGCCATGACTCACTGTATCCAGGTGATGCCTGAGCCTTAGTCACCCCGCACCCCTTCCTCCAACACCTGAGCATCAGCATTCACAGCCTGGACCAGGCTCTCTTACCCTTCCTAAGCTCTTTTCTCCGTTCCTTCCTCCACCCTCCTTCCCATGCTCCTTATTCTTTGACGTCCCATTGATCAGATCTTGACTGATCTCGCTGGCAATTTGGATGGTTTAAGTCTCACATATGGATAATGGAGACAGTAGCTTCCAATGCCACTCCCGCCCCTGTCAGAGACACTGCCAGGAACCACTGATGAACAGGCAGAGAAGGAGCCTGCCTACAGTAACATGGGGACATTTCTGCAGCCTGAGGGGAGCTGTCTCAAAGGAGGCCTCCCGACCCCACAGCTGGCTGATGTATGAATTACTACTATTAGCCATCCATTCTGGTGACCAAATGTCCAGATGTGCCCTCTGAGAGTGTAACTACACCTACAAGGGCATGGAGACTATGAACCTATATCAGTGATTTACTCTCCAGTGTGAGTCCATTCATTCCACAAATACTGAGCACCTAACATGTGCCAGGCACTGTTCCTAGGCAGTTGGAAAATAGTAGTGAGCAAAATGGACAAAAATCTCAGCCTTCTTGGACATTGCATTCTGGTGGAGGGGGACAGAAAGTGAACATGATAAACAGGTAAGTTATGTAGTTAGTTAGAAGGAGGTAAGAGTTGAAAACACACACACACACACACACACACAAATCCCAACCAACCAATAATGTAGGGTAGGTGGGTTGGGAGTGCTTAGGGTGGGGGAGAGGGATGGGGCAGGGAGCTTGGTTGTCATTTTATTATATTATATTTTAGTTTTCAATGACAGTTGACATTTAATATTATATCAGTTTCAGGGGTATAAGTAGTTAGACATTTATAAAACTTACAAAGTGATAAGTCTGGTACCACCTGACTTGGTTGTCATTTTATTTATTTATTTATTTTTATTTTTATTTTTTAAAAAAATATATCTTTATTGATTTCAGAGAGAGGAGAGGAAAGGAGAGGGAGAGAGAGATAGAAACATCAATGATGAGAGAGTCATTGATCGAGCCTGCAACCGGGCATGTGCCCTGACCGGGAATCGAACCCCGATCGCCTGGATCCCAGGTCGACGCTCAACCGCTGAGCCACGCCCGGCCGGACTTGGTTGTCATTTTAAAGGTGGTCAGAGTCAGCCTCATTGAGAAGGTGGTATCTGAACAAAGACTTAAAAGAGATAAGAGAGTTAACATGGGAAAAAGAGTGGTCCAGGCGGAGAGAGCTGCTGGGGCAACATCCTCAGACAGGAGCAGTCTGGTCATTCGGAAGCACAGCAAGGAGACCACGTGGCTGGAGTGGAAGGAGAAAGAAGGATAACAGTGGTCATGTAGAGAAGTAATGGGGGTTGGTATCATGTGGGGCCTCTGTAAGGGCTTTGGCTTTGACCTGGATTGCAGTGAGGAGCTGGTACAGGGTTCCGAGCAGGGGAGGCCATGACCTGGGGTGTTGGGACTGGACTGCAGACCAGTTGGGAGGTTATTGCAGAAGTCTGGGGAAGAGAGGCTCAGCCAAGAGGGTGGGCATGGTCCTGGTTGCCTTTGGAAGGGGAGCCAGCAAAATTGCCTGATGAGTTGATGTGGGGGTGAGAGAGTCAGGAGTCCAGGATGACTTGGCCAACCATTTTCCTGAGGGGTAAGTTCAAGTGGGCCCAGGCTCGGGGTGGGCCGTGAGGGCTGAGGGCTCCAGAGCAGGACAATGGGAGGCAGGGAGAGAGGGAAGAGTACACAGAAGGGAGGCTGCAGTGGTGGAGCCACACCCCTGCCTCCTTGTTAGCCCTGGCTGTGTCTTAAGCCAGCCTCTGGCTCTATTTTAGTCTTCTTGTGCCTGAATAAATTGGGTTCTGAAGTTCAAAGCCTGTGCCTGGGAGCACTAGATCTACCCTGGGGAGTGCTCAGGGTCCCTAAGGAGTGAGGCTGACTGGGCTACTCTTGGGTTCTGCAGAAATAACATCCTGAACTTGGCAGGAGTGCGTGGGGGGCCCAAACAAAGCAATTGCCATTTTCCTGCTGCGAAGCCAAACCACTCCCTGGACTTGCCCCAGCCTGTGATGTCTGAGACACTAAAGGCTTATTTACCTGGCTCCTGCCTCATAATGGGGGAGTAGGAGGGGGGTTTAAAGGTGAGGCCCACCACACGCCAGTCACACCTGGGCTGAGGATCTGGGATTGCAACACGGGCTCTTCTGCTGAGTTAACTGTTAACGAGCGGTTTGTGACATACTCTTTCCTGGTAGTGGGCAGAGGACAGCAGCTCCAGGAGGACCCAAGCTTCCTGGAAGCCTTGAGTTTAGGGAATTGGAGAAGTGGAGAGAAAGAAACCAGGCAGGTGACCTCAAAACCCAGGGTGTCAGCAGTGACCTTCCTCTGGTAACTCAGTGAGGGTCTGTGCTCTTATTGCAGAGGCTGGGCCCATGAAAGGAGTCTGCTTATATTGACTCAGGCTTGTTGGGTTGAGCTAGATTTCACTGCAGTGCTTACAGGGATCAAGACATTAACATTTATTGGAATTTCCATTTTGCATCTGAACAACTTTTTTGCCCATTTGTTAATTATAGTATTCCTTCCTCCCATCTAGATTTCTTGGACTAAATTAGAAACTGAGGGTTAGAAATTTCCAGCTTAATCCACAAAATGCTACATTTTCTCCCAAAGGGTTCTCAAATCAATTTCTTGGACGTAACCCTCCTATTGTAGAAGAGCTTCCTGCTTAGGAGAGACTTGCCAGCCAGAATTCCAAGTTAAGAGTCTCCTTTAAATAGAAACTTGAGGCAACACTGCTCCCGAACAATGCCAGTGCAGGCTCTCCAGGGCCAAGGTATGCACCCAGTGACCTTCCAGATCTTTCTGAAGCTCTCTGACCCTTACCTGGGGGAAGAGTGTCCTCTTGATCTGGCCTGTTGTTGCCATTTACAGTGGCTCAGCCTGGTGGCCCTGAGCCAGGAGCCTGCCCAGGGTCCCACAATGGAAGCTGTGTTTCTAGGCATGGCTCAGGGCCAGGGCGAGTTGGTCCGGTTACGCTTTAGCCTTGCCTTCCACCACTGTGGTCAGGCCTGTTTTCTGGCCCTCCAGGCTGGCATTCCTGCCCAGGGAGGGAGAGGCTAGCAGACCAGCCCTCCTCCTAAGCTGGGGGCAGTGACTCACCTGTCCTGGGGCTCCCTGCCAAGCCAGGGAGGGAGCCAGAGGGGAGGCCTTTCGAGTTTATTCCTGCTTATCCTCTTAAGATCCTCTTAAGAGTCTTTGGATGAGTTGGGCCTTGACCCCTTCCTGATGAGCTGTAGCCTTTTAAGGCTACTCTGAGTTCCCCAAGAAGCAGGGATTTTCCATGGTTTTTGTTTTCCTTGGGGCAGGGGTGGGTCTGGTGCTTCCCAGGGTGCTGGATGTGTGGGTCTCCTTGCTTCCAGCCTGGTGCCAGATCTGGGCTGTAGCACCCTATCTACAAGCCCTGATCTTTGTGTCCTCTGCTTGGCCTCCTGTGCAGGTGGCCTAGGACACAGAGGAAGCTGGCCCCTACGCGCCTTGAGAAACGCCAAGTGCAGCGCCTGTCACGAATGCCCGTGCCCTTCCCACCCTCCGAGTCCTGCTCTGGAATGGCCTCAAGTACTTGCTTGGTGCTTTCAGTTTGCCGTGCTCCCCTCCACCCCCCAGGCACTCACAGGCAGGTGGGCACTGCCAGGCTCGCTGTGAGGCCTCTGGGACCCACCCACTTGCCCAGTCCTGTCCTGGGGCTGTGGGGTGCAGTGACGGCAGATGGGCGTGCCAGCTGCCAGATTCCTGAGACACGCCCTGCAGTGGGCTACGCCCAGCCCCGGAGTCTCCAGAGGTGAGGCCGACGTTTAAAAACTGGGAGCCAGGAGCCGAGACCCCCACATTCAAGGGGTGCTCTCAGAGAGGCGATCTGGAGGAAGAACAGTGGCAGCAGGGAGCCAGGTATGTTACCTGCCTTCGCCTGCCCTTTGGGGGCGGGCCGGGGAGAAGGGCTGTGCTCCGGGTGTCTGGGGCCTGGCTGCAGGGCCGATTCTTTCTCTTCCTGCGAGCTCACCCGAATGAGCCACCTGCAAAGGCCAGATGAAATGTCTGCCCCTGTTCGAATTGCTTTTTCACATCTGATCAGCATCTCAGTGACTTGGAAGAAAGCAAGTCAGATTCGGGGCTGAGCACAAAGAGAAGTGGGAAGGGTGGGCTGGCTGGCAGGGCCAGGGCTCTTCTGAGGCCCCTCTGAATGCCTTGTTCTGGGAGCAGGAGGGCAGAGAGAGCGCTGGAGGTAAACCAGAAGATGGGTCTTCCTCTTGGGTCATGATCAACTAACTATGACCTCAGGCTACCTGTTTCCTCCCTGGGCCCCTGACACATCTGGGAACTGATTGCAAGGAATGATTTTAAAGCATTAGGATGTATAATTTAAAGGTGCCAGGACAGCCCCAGTTCCCTCCCTGGCCCTGCCTTGCCACCACCCATCCCCCTACCCCAGCCAAAGGAGTTGTGGCTGTTTCTGGAGCAGAAAGAGCATCTGGTCTGAGGCAGAGGTGGTCGCTGCATGAGCAGGGCAAGCCTGCCTGCCTCCAGGACCCTTCCAGCATCCATCCCGTTTCCTTCAGAATCCCCACTCTGTGGCCTCCCAGACCCCCCCCCCGCCCCCCTGCACAGCCCCAGCCCATCATTAGAGACATTTTGGGTTGCTTCCAGTTCAGAGAAAATCCTCACTCACTTTTTAAAGATGGCCAGGCCTCCCCATCACATTCCAGCCACCTGCTTAGGCCAGAGTTGTGGCCACCACAGCCTTGCCCTCGAGTGGCCCTCAGTGGTATCCGAGGCTATGCCAGTGGAAGAAGGGTTTGCCTCCAGACCTTCAGCTACTCTCACCCACCCACCTTTGGACGTGTGGGTGGGCCAAGCCCTGAAAAAGGCCAGTCCCCCTTCATGGGCAGCAACAAGGCCTCATACCTCTCTGCAGCTCCCCTCTTGCCAATGGCCCAGCTGTTTCCTGCTCCCCATGTTGTCTTTATGACTGTTGGGGCAGGGCCAGCCCATCCTGCTCTTTTCCATCGGAGAGGAGGAAGCTGAAGTGTGGGAGGGGATGACGTTTTCCCAGGACACCCTGTGAGTCATATGCCAGCTGGGACAGTAATCCAGGGCTCTGGCATTTTCCAAGCTTTTGGCTTCAAATGCACCTGCTGCTCAGAATTGTCCTAGGTCAAGACTCCAGGTAAAGACTTCTGAGAAAGCATGAGTCCAGAAACAGAAAAGGGGCCAGTGTGTCCTAGCGGTTTGTACTGTTTTACCCAGACTGCTTTGCTCTGCCCCAGGTGAGGTCCTCTCTGGGGATCACCCCATTGGCTGAAGATGAGGCCAGTCCTTCTCCTGTGTTTTGGTAAGTATCCTTCCCCATCCTTCCAGGACCTGTCATATAGCAGGGAGGTGACAACTATGGGTAGAACAGTTAATCAAAATGTGAGCATTACCTGTCACCCTTTAGTCTTAGGAGTTGGAACACTTGTCTACTGGGGACACCCATGACGTTTCTCTGCTCCTTTAGCCTTCGGGGAAGATGATTTGCTGCCTCTCCTGCGGAGCTCCCAAGAGTCTTCTTATTCCCCTCTGAGGGTAGTTTCTGGCTCCCTGAGTGCCCTGTGGAGTTTATTTCTCACCCTTTCATTCTCAAGCTGGTCCAGACCCATCATGGCTTGAGTTCTCTATTTTTCTGGTGAATTGTAGTGCGGCACTCACAAATGTGGGTCAACTTTGCAGATAAAGGAGCAGAAAGAATGCAGGTTTCTCCCAATGCTCCACAAGTGGCCAGCAGCCAGCCCTCTCCTGTGCTGTCGACAGAGGCCACGCTGCTGGTGAGGAGAATTGAAGACTGTGTCCTGGTGGCTCAGCGTGTGTCTGAAGCTTGATTCGAAAGCCACATATGGATACCAAATTTCAGGCTCATCCATGGATATTGGTTGCCAGTGCTTTTTATCTTTTAAGTTGGGGGTTTCAGAATATGAAATCAGCTTTTTTACCCAGCAGCCTCAGGATTACTATAATTACCTTTACCAGCGAGTGTGAGCAGGAGAGAGGCGAGGGTCTAGTCTTGTCGATGTCTGCTTCTCTGAGGGACTCAGGGGTAGCTGTCTAGACACTCTCCTCTCAGCCTGAACCCCAGCACCCCTGTGATTTCAGTCTTGCCCAGCCTCCTGTGTGCCCAGCAAACCTGCTCCCGTGGGGCCTGCTATCCACCTGTTGGGGACCTGCTCATTGGAAGGACCCGGTATCTCCGAGCTTCATCCACCTGTGGACTGACCAGGCCTGAGACCTACTGCACGCAGTATGGCGAGGTAGGCTCTAGTTCCTCGCCCCCAGGGCTGGAGGAAGGCGAGGTGGGTGGGGTGGGGTGGGTGAGCCTCTAAGTATTCATTCACTGAATACTTAGAGTGTACTTGCTACAGGCCCAGCCCCCTGCCCTATGGGGGGGGTGCAAGAAAAATATAAGGCTGGACAAGAGAAAATGTACTCATAAGTAGCTGAATAGCTCTTTTCTCTCTTCTGCTCCATAAAACTGGAGTCTTTTCTCAGCCCCTGGCATGGGCAGGACAGTCATTTAAGTCTTAGAGATGGGCAATCACATAAATATCGATGCTTTATATGTGGAGTCTGCTGTGCCATTCTTGGTGGACAGAGTCAAGGCCTGTGGAGCACAGGTGCTAGGATACATGCACTGGCTTGTGTCCTGCCAGGGGCTGGTAATTCTACTGCCATAATCTCCTTGGCCAGTGTTGGGGTATGGCTGTGGACAGAGCTAGCAGGAGAAAATACGACTGTAGGCTGGAGTTTACCTTCTATGCTTTGCAATGATCATGGATGAAGATCCAACTTTCTTACCTCTCAGCCTCCTTGGTCCATGTGTTTATCACCCCAGGCAAAGTGGGGAACATTCAAACTGTTGTTAAAGGATGTAGATCAGTGAAATAAATGAGGAAGTGACTTGAGGTTAGCAAGTAGGTTCAGGGACGCAGCTGACAAGGGAGAAAATGAGCTGAGCGAATCCAGGAGCTCCAGCTCTTCGAGCTACATCAGTGGACATGGCCTATATAGGCAACTGATTTGTTCAAAGAGCTGTCGTGAGTTTTCTTTCAGATTTCTCTTTCTACATTGCCTCAGGAGCTTTTTTGTAGGAACTTCAACAAGGTTGGGATCTTTCTTTGCTCCTCATGTTCACCATGGTTGAAATCATTCAGTGTTTTCTTGTTTCCCAGCCCCTTAACTCATTGGACTATTTTTCTGCCCTCAAAATACAGGTTTGGATGAAGGAAAGGGTGAGGGTGTGGTTTGCCCTGAGTCTCTGCAGCCTTTGGGGGGGGAGGGGGGAGACAGAGAGAGAAAGGGAGTGAGAAATATTGATTGCCATGAAGGAGACTTGGGTTATCTGTGGTTTCCTCTTTCTAGAATATTCCATGGTGTATCTGAGTACCATGGTGATGTATCTGATACCGCCTCTGAGCCTTGCTGTCCTTCTAGTCCTCGATGTTCTTTTGGCAACTTTTAATCACAGATGGTATTGAGTTGTCCTTTGAATGTGCTGAGCAGAGATGGCTGTGGTTTCTGCATCTCACCCAGTTGGATACGGGAAAACCCGTCTGACAGTGTTGGGCAAGATGGCCAGCATCAGGCGAGTCCTCCCCGAGGCCCAGATTACTCCACAAGCATCGAGGGACCTGGCAGTATTGAGCTTTCTGGGCAATAGAATGACTTTGGCTGTCCCTTCCCACACACTCTCAGAATCCTGTGCCACTGAGCCATGTCTAGAAATTTCAGGGAGACCTCTGATTTCTTTCCTTAGGCTGACCTGCTTTCTGAGAGAGGAACCAAGGAGAAATCAGAGCCCCCTGTGCTGGGCCGTCCCCTCAGCCCAGCCCTGTCTGGATAGCCTCTCTCCCTCTAGATCTGGGGCTTTGAGCTTCACCTTGGCCTGCCCTCCTTGGATGCCCCAAGGAGCCAACTTTGCCTTCCCTGCTTTTAAGTCGCCCCTCGAGAGCAAAACGGGGTGCTTGCAAAAGAGAAGTCTAGACTTTTGCAACCCTGGGGATAGATAAATCTCAGCTATTTTGGTACTACACGAGTTGAGAAACATTGGCTCTTTTTTCTTTTTCTAAAAGGGGAGTAGATCCATGCACCCTCTTGGAAAGAGTAGAGGGTAGGGCATCTTGAGTGCAGGGTGTAACCCCAGGACTACCACTCGTTTGTGGTGTGATCAGATATTACCCTCTCTAAGTCTCAGTTTTCCCTTTTGTGAGTGAGTGTCAGATGAAATGGTCTTTAGGGTCGCTCCTGGCTCCAACTCTCTTTGGGAATGAGCTGACTTCTGAGAGCCAGCTTCTCTCCCCTACCCACTTCTCTGTTCTTGTCTGATTTCACTTTCCCTCTCCCTTACCTGTCTAACTTTCTAGAGGCCGTGGTTGCCAGCAGTGAACCCACACGCTGAAGGCACAGATACTCCCTTCATACAATGTGCCCTGAGCCCTTGCTGGGTGCAGCAGTGGCTGGGTGATGAAAATCAGGGACCCAGATTTAACTCTGCTGAGTCCTAATTTCAGTTTTTAAGCTTATTTTATGATTAGATATTATAGCAGCTATAATTTATTAAGCACATATTATTCATCCCAGGCATCATACTAAGAGTTTTATATAAATTATCTCAGTTAATTTTTCACAATACTCCATGAGGTAACTCTTGTTATCCCCATGAGCTACTGGGAGGTGTGTGCTGGGACCCCCAGCTTCTGATGACACCACATAGGTGTTGAGTTTGTTGTGCAGTTAAAGGTGGGAGGGTGTACTGGCCACCCCAGCTGGAAATGAGGGTGGCATGACACACAGCTGCATTGCTAGTTGTCTCCCCCTCCCCTCTCCCTCCTTCCCCTCTCCCCTTACTCCTCTCTACCAGCCCCCACCCCCATCTACACACCTTCCTTAAATCAATGCCTCTGGTTGGCATCTGTTCTATTTCCATACAGGGGTCACATTGTGAGCCCTGAGCTCTGTACAAGATCACCCAGCACCTGCTGCCTCCCCACTGACCTGGCACTGATGCAGGTGCCATGGGGATTAATGACCTTGGACAGTTTTGCAATGCTCACTCCCCACCCCCAGCTCCAGGGGGACTCAGTGGAATAGGAGTTGCAGGAGCCAGTGGGACCCCTTCCAGTTCCAAAACTGTCTGTCCCAGCTTCTAATCTCAGAGTATGTCCCCTTTTTTGTGGGCCATCTTAGCCTGCTGACATGTTACTTTCTCTGCCTAATTTTATCTCAGTGGCTAAATCCTACTGGCCTCGAAGGCTAGCTTCGGTAGGTTTGGGGTCCATATTGCAACCCTTCCTATGGTCATAGAACTTGGCCAGCTTTGCCTGTGGTCTCCTCCCCACCCACTTCGAGGCTGCCTACCTTGACTACCCATTAGCTGTCTGGGCTTAGACTCAGGCTTTTTTTTTTACTAAATGGCCTGAGGCTGCAGTACCATCCTGTCCCCTTGTTCTCTTTCTTCTAGCTTCTAGATAACCTCTGGGTAACCTCATTGCACCATTGTCTTCTAAAGCTCAAGCATGAATGAAATGTCTGTGACATGCCCCTACTCTTGTTCTCGCTGTGCTTTCCCTGAGCCTCAGTTCCTCATTTGGAAAATGGAAGTAATGACGGTATTGCTTCAGTAAGTTGTTGTGAGGACCGTATAAACAAATGAGCCACATGACCACTGGTGTGGTGCCTGGAGGATGCTAAATGTTTCATCTCTTTCCCATCCACCTCTGGGACCAGTGTCTGCACACAGAGACCGCCCCATCTGTGAATCACTCTCCTGAGCATTTCTTCCCCAGTCAGGATACACACTCGCATACTTGGGCCATCCCACGCTCTGCCTCCGAGGTGACAGCGATTTGCGGTGGGTGATAGAGAATCTGGAGGCAGTCATGGTCTGCACCCACACCCACATGACTAGGGGTGAAGGCTCTTGTTCTGGTCCTGGCTCTGACACTTAGAATAGAAACATGACCTTACAAGGGCTGTGGCTTATCTCTAGACCACTGTTTCCTCATTTATGAAATCAAAGAGTTGGGTTAGTCAACCATTGCATTTGTTCAGCTCTGGTATCTCTGCCAGCTTCTTGGACTTGGCTGGGCTGTGTGCGACCTTGAGGGTCTGCTGTGTTCTTTCTCAGGTGAGCACTGGCAGAGCCTGAGCCATGCCCTTTGGTCATCTCCAGGCTGGTGCACACTCCTCAGGAACCAGTGGGCTTCACCTGGGAGTTTTCCAGCCCTATTTCTGCTCCTGACAGTGTCCCTTCCAATGTTGTATCTGCTCCCCCAAATGCTTTATTTACCCCCCTGCTCACTCCCTTATTGGGGGAAAACTTAATTACCCAGCTGCCATATAACAGTCTTACACAGTGCATTCCTCAGGTCAATTAACTGGGGAAACCCAACGGCTGTCATTTCTGTCTCTTGGAAACAATCTGAGGAGCAGTAGCCAGATGACGTCTCCCCCCGACACGTGCTCTTGAGTGCACCCACACCCACATGCACACACCCAACAACCGCTTCTTTCTTTAAGGATTGTCTGTTTTCTTGACCTTTGGCGTGGCGAGTGGGCAGGAAAACGACAGTGTTCATGTAGGTCTTGAGAGTCTCGTTCTCCTTGCTCTCAGAGGACTTTGAGACTGGTCGACCAAAGTATCTGCTCCCCTGTTTCCCAGAAGTCCTCAGCAGGTCCGAAACCCTCAAAGCTCTAACCACTGGGGATTCACTCCTGTGGATGAAACATTGTTGAGTTCCTTGTTTAAAATGCAAACCACCTTGGGAAAAGGCACCATATTCATCTACTGTCAACTGTTTATATCTCAGCAAGGGTCTGCTTATGAGAAAGTCAGCTGTGGCTCTTGCAAAGGGTCCCAAGAGAGTAAGACCCAGGATGAGTAAATTTTGAGGAGATAGAAGAAAATAGAAAGGGGCGTTGAGAAAAAGAGTTGCTATCAGAGGGGCGCAAAACTTGGGTTGGTGGAATGTGAGATTCTTGGGTCCTAGTTGTTAAGGGCTGAGGAGTGTGACTTATGGAGCTAAAAAGAGAGACAAGAGGGGAAAGGTGTGATGGGAAGGCCTGGACACAAACCTGAGTGGCCTCACAGGTTTGCAAGCCTGACCTTTCACCCCATTGCTCCAGGGATTCAGGTCACTAGAAGTGTCTGGGAAATTTCTTGAAGACCTACTTTGTTTTTTTGTGATCAGGGACTGTAGGAAACATTGTCACTGGTAGAGCCTGCAGAGGTCCAGGCATACGAGCCAACTCTCTGCACTGAGGTCTAGGGGACACCTCTTTCTTTATTGGTCTGGGCTGGGGTTGAGGCTACCCTTCCCAGGGCAGAAGAGAGAGAGCATCTTGACAACTAATTTCAGTCCCTGCAATTTTCCATGGTTGCCAAATGACCACTGTGTCTCTTGAATCAGAACAGGACAGGAAGATTTGGAGGCAGGTAGCCTGGAGCAAAAATCCCTGCTTCCTCTCTTCCCAGCTCTCTTTACTTGGACACATTTCTTCACTTCTCTGAGACTTCCTTTCCTAATCTGTGAAATGAGTGCACCCACCATTTAATAGAATACACCTACCTCGGAGGTTTTGGAAGGATGAAATGAGGTAACAAGCACAGTGCTCAGGGGAGAGCGTGGTGCAGTGTGATTTCTGGATGGGTGGTACACATCATCTCTAATCGGCTTCAGAAAGTGACCTTTCTGAACTGAGTTTGGATAGAGATAAGGGTGGTGTAGAGTTAAGGCTTTGGCCAAAATGTTCCTCATGGCATTAGGGCAATCCTTCCTCCCACACCCCAGCAGGCCCTGACTTTTGACCTTTGCTGGCAATATCCATGGACATAGAAGTGACCGGCAGATCCCAGTGTGGTCTAATGGAGGCCTTGCTGGCCAAAGGCCTTTAAGGGCCTTTTCTTTCCCTGTGTTTCTCCAGTATGGGGTCTGGCCAATGGCTTATATTTCTCTTGCTTCCTTCACTTTCTCGTTTGGAGTGTCTAACTTCCGAGCTGATAAGCTGGGTGGAGTGGGGGAGAATTCTAACAGAATGCTAGAGCAAGAAGGAGCTTCATCATCTCATCCCACCCTTGTGTTTAACCAATGAGGAAGCCGAAGTGGAGGGAATGTTTTTTCCCTTGCAGGGAGCTGGATTTTTTTTCTTTTTTTTTGGTCCTGGCTTTCTTTCTTTTGGCCCTGGCTGCCATGACCCTGACTGTAGCTCCTTATATAGACACAGGTGGCCTCTGGCTTGCTCGTGGGTGGGAGCTGGGCCATGTCTAGGCAGAGCTTATTTTTCTATCCCCCCCCCCCCCCCGGAATTAGCTGTGTTCTGCAAAGACACAGAGCTTTGCTTTGCATTACTGTCCTCTCCCCACCCCTCTCCACTGTGATTCAGGCCCTTGCTGGCTCTTGCTTTCTCCTTTGCCCTCCCTGAGCTCTCTGGGAGGGCTTGTCTTCTAGCCAGACTGAGCTGAGCTTCTAGAAGGCTCCAGGATAAGGAAAGAAGCTCAGCCTTTCCAGATGGAGAGCAAGCAGGAGCCAAACTGGCTGTAGGCCTGACAGGCTGGATTGATAATAACGCTATGTCTCTGAGGCAGCACAGCCAGGAAGATGCCAGCCAAGTGACCCCAGAGAGGGAGCAGCTGCAGCTGAGAGGTCCCATCACTGGGAGAGACAGAGGCACGTAGCACATGCCTTGCCTTGAGAATCATGCACGTGCACACACACACACACGCACACACGCACACAGAGCATGGAGGCATGCAAGAATAAAACAGAAAGGGAAACTGAGGCCCATGAAGAAAGAAGGAATTAACAGCTTGTCTTCATGTGGGCTTCTGCCATGAGCTGGCCTATTTTGGGCCACCACCCAGCTAGCCAGTTGACAAGCAAAGCTACTTAAAATACCTGTCCCGAGCCTGCTGCTTCACCTGTCTCTAAGGATTGAGACAAATCTCTCCTTTAGCAGTGTTACTATGATAAGCAGCACATAGATTTAGTGCACGAGGCCATCTGATCCCTCCATTGCGCCTGCACACGTGGAAGGAAGGTGGGGAAGGCATGGGGACCCCAGACTGTGAGGACTATGGGAGGAGGCAGGGTAACAAGCCCACGATGAGCACCTGGGACATTTTTAGTTTGTTTTATTTTACAGTAATGCCTATTTTCTTGAGTATAAAAGTTAATGTATATCCAAAGTATGAAAGGTTTAAATTATTAAAAAATTACAAAGATGGAAGAAAAGTTGCCTATAATCTTATTTCCCAGAGATATTAGGTTAAACTGTTTGTAGTTGCCATTCTTTGTAGGTAAAAATGACTGAATATCAGCAATTTTATAACATTGATGTATTTCCTTCCAAACACTTTTCTATTTCTTTAAAATATATGTAGTTTTGAGATCATGATGTATATACAAATTTATGCCCAACTTTTTTCATAAAACATTATAATGTAAGCATTTCCCCCATATTTCTCTCAGTAGTATTTTAAAGTTACATAATGTTCCATCATTTGGGAACATCAAGGATATTCAAAGTCCCGGGTTGAGCTGTTCTAGCCCCTGTGTCCCATGTCCCAAGGAAAGACAGAGCCGTGTTCCTGCCGCTCTCTTGGCCGGGGAGCAGGCTGGGACCAGCTCCCAGCAGGGCTGGAGAGAGAGCTCTGGTGACAGGCCACCGGAAGACAGCTGGCCCTGGTCTCTCTGTGGGACGTGGGCTGAGTGCAGACAGAGGGTGGCGAGTGGGAAAGTCTGCCCCTGAGAAGCTGGGCAGAGTGGGGAGAAGGGCATGTTCTCTGCCAGAGCCAAATTAGGGTTCTGCAGGAGAGTCGGATTCCAGCAAGAGGCTTCTCTTGCCCAGAAAGGATTATTTCAGGGCCCACGTAGTTATTTCAGTCACGGACAGATCTACAGTCTCCGTGTTAACTGAGCGGGTCAATCTGAGAAGCCGGCTTCCTTCCCAAGTGTCGGTCTCTGCCTTAGCTTCCCCCATGGTCAGCTTCAGGGTCAGAGGAGGCCTTTGGGTGAAACAGACATTGTCCCCCTTGATCAAGTTTTCCCTGATGTCTTTGCACCCAGCTGGTTTGTAGTAGAAATGAGAGATGGCAGGAACGGAGGAAAGAAGGGGGAGAGAGAGAGAGAGAGAGAGAAAGAGTGTGAGAGAGAGGGGGTGGGAGAGAGAAGACAGAGGAGGGAAGGGTCCTTCTCTGATTCTGGTGCTGACACTGCCTATCAGTCAACAGGAGAGTCACATGACCTCTGTGAGCCTCAGTGTTCTCATATGTAAAATGGGAATCATACCACTTACCACATAGGGTTGTTGTGAGGCTTAAATAAGTTATTGTACTGAGACTCCTAATGCAGTACCTGGCACATGGCAGGCTCTCCATTCCTCACTATTGATGTTTCATTACCTCCTCACACTCCCACCCCTCCTGAGTGCAGGAAGGAATGTCTGGTGATAATGAAAATGAAAATGTTGGCACTATTGAGCGTTTACTGTTCACTCAGTAAGTCTTTATCGAGGGCCTTCTATGTGCCAGGTACTTTTCCAAGCAAGTTCTGTCCTCATGGAGTATCCATCCATTCTACCGGGGGGGGGGCAATAAACAAATACTATGAGCAAATAAATAGACAATAAATGCACAGTATGTGAAGTAGAGATATGTACTATGAAGAAAAATGTGGCAAGGCAAGGGATGGACAGGGACAGAGAGGGGCGGAGGGCAGTGGGTGCTGTTTTATGCAGGGCACCCGTGCCAACCATTATTGGAGCATTAAACGTCCAAAAATTGTTGTTTAAAAAAGCATTTTTGGACATGATGAGGACAGCTCCCAGGCCAGGATGGTAACAATTCTCTTACTTTGCAGATTGGAAGGGAGAGCTGGAAAGGGGTGGAAAGCAGAGGCCCAGAGAGCCAGGACCTGGCACCCTCCTGTGGCCACTGTTCCAAGCTGTCAGCTGTGGAGAGGAAAGATGGTGTTGGGCAAGGAGTTTTTATAACGAAGTCACATATTAATTAACTCGATCCTTTTGGGACTGAGCTGCCGGGTTAATCAGTTCAGCAGACATCACCTTGTTAGCTTCTCACCTTCCCTGGGCAGGGCGGAGGGGCAGTGCTGGAAGACCTCAGAGAAGGAGGCTGAGGGGAAGCAGAGGCGTGGAGGGTGTGGAGGACCACCAGCCGCTCAGGGGGCCTCTTGTCCAAGCCTTGCTTCTGCTTATGGGTAAATCCGGAGCCCTCTCAACAGTGTTCTTTACTCTGGGCACAAGGCTTGGGGCCACGGGTACTCAGATAAAACAATTTTATGTGTGTTGAAGAGGCAGCTGGGAGAAGGTTATACTCTCTCTGTGGGGTGGTGTGTGTGTGCACCCATGTGTACGCGCGCGCGCGCGCACACACACACACACACACACACACACACACAAAAGAACAAGGGCCATGTTCTTTTTCTTGGTGATTTCTGCCCCCCTGTGGAGCCCATGGCGTTCATTTCCGTCTCTTGTCTCACTCCACGCATAGGCAGACCAGGAAAAGTGTGGTTTTGTGGCCCTCCCCGTGGGGCTGTTTCCTTCTTGGCTGCCCACTTTGGCCCAGATCTTCATGGGAAGAGTCATTGTCCTCAGCCCCAGGGTTGCGTACGTTTCTGGATTCAGGACTGTCTACTGACAGAGTCCTATTTGGTTGAGGACCCCAGGTTTTCTCCTTTGGGTAGGGAAGGCCACACTTGGGAAAGAGCCTCAGGTCCCAGATATGAGTATTGGAAAGCCCTAGAGATGCTCTGAATGTTACCAGAATGTGGGCTCCCTGACGGCAGGGTCTTTGTTGTGTTCACTGTTATAACTCCAGAGGCCAGAGCAGGGTCTAACACATAGTACCTGCTAACACGTAAGTATCTGTTGAATGATTAAATGACTCTTCTAACCTACATTCAATTTAC
The DNA here is from genome assembly GCF_964146895.1 of Miniopterus schreibersii. NCBI lineage: Eukaryota > Metazoa > Chordata > Mammalia > Chiroptera > Miniopteridae > Miniopterus > Miniopterus schreibersii. The sequence goes on from NC_138119.1 coordinate 27,680,212, forward strand.
AGAGGGGAAAACTGAGCTCAGAAAGTGTGCCTGGCCAGTGTGGCTCAATGGTTGACTGTCGACCTATGAACCAGGAGGTCACGGTTTGGTTTGATTTCCAGTCAGGGCACATGCTTGGGTTGCAGCCTGCCAGGATTAAGTGAGATGAGATATAAAACTCTGTGGCCTGCATTTAGCACATAGATGCAAAATTAATGTGTGTGTTTTTCTTTCTTGGCACCATTTTTAAGTTTCTCTTCAAGGCAATGTCACGTACCAAAGATTTTCTACCACCTCATACGTCATTCCCAACCCTAACATCTACTTACTATTCACTTAGCTATGTCTTAGGATGGACACAGAGGAATTAAATTAAAAGATGACCAATATCCTTGTTTTAAGAGGTTAATCCTTTCAAGTGTATTAATGAAATCAGTGGGTCCCTCTGGGGAGGATTTCCGTGGAGGGAGTGTTTGGGCTCTTAGGTACAAGACGAGAATTCTATCTGGACCCCACCCCTGAGTCTGCTGTCTCCCTGTCCCCACAGTGGCAGATGAAATGCTGCAAGTGCGACTCCAGGTTGCCCCACAATTACAACAGTCACCGAGTGGAGAATGTGGCTTCATCTTCAGGCCCCACGCGCTGGTGGCAGTCACAGAACGGTAAAGGCTGCCACCTATAGGGGACCAAGCTTGAGAAGGCTCCCACCGTGGGGTGGCTGGAGGGTGCCTGGGAAGTCTTTGGGTTTCCCAGGCATTTCTTAGGGCTCTGGGACGTGGTGGTTGACCAGCAGACCTTCTGCCTCCAAGTGTGAGGTCTTTCAGACTTTGTAGGTATTTCACCCCACTTACCTGCAATGGGCTTGCTGAAGGAATTGAGGCTTGGGAACAGGTCTGTGTTGAATAGATAAGTTGAAACCCCTTTAAGGTATCAGGGGCATCAAGTCATGGTGGGCAGGAAGTTTGGCCAGAACCAGACAGGGTCTTGAATAGATAATATAAGTAGAAACGTGCTGGCACCATTCCTCCCCGGGAGGGAAATAAGAGAATCGAGGTCAGAGAGTTTCTGACTTCCCAGAGCTGGGATGGTACAGAGCCTTCTTCAGGCTGGGAAGGTGGAAATTCTCTGGTCTGAAGTTTCTCCTTTTTGTCCTTCCAGATGTGAACCCTGTCTCTCTGCAGCTGGACCTGGACAGGAGATTCCAGCTCCAAGACATCATGATGGATTTTAAGGTGCGCTTCCTGGGAACGGCAAGGGATAGGAGCGGGGACCCTGGGCAATGCTAACTGACTCACAGGGAGCGCAGAGTTCTTGTCTGCCTGGGCTGGGGGGATGGCACCTCAGGCTGGGGGGGCCTCCCTTCCCCAGACTGGGCGACACTTACCCAGAGCCCATGTCATGATGACAGCAGAAGTCCCACTGCAGGGAGAACAGTTGCCACTCCAGGCTCCCTGTCTCTGCCCCGCAGTGGTTATATATCTACTTTCTCTCTGCCTTCCCATCCTCAACGCCTCTAATTGATTCAGCTCTGCCGAGTGCCAGTTCTACTGGGCTGTCACTTACATAGTTGTGTGCTCTTGGTGTACTCAGCTTCGATGAGTTTGCTGATGAGATTGAGTTTAACAAACAGCCAAGAACTGGCCCATCCATCCACGTAAGCTGAGCGGCCCCTCTGGTGAGCTGACTACTCACTCAGCGCCGTTACCTCTCAGGGTACTTTCGGGTTCCGCTGTTAGACCAGCCTTCCGAGGTGGTCCTTTCAGAGGAAAATGTTTATTCATTCGTGACAGGTCATTTTTTGGTTTGCTTCAGAAGAGATTTGATTTTATGTTTCCACAGAAATAGTCAAATATTCAAGAATCAAGTTTGGTTATTAAGATTACATGACCAGGGAGGGCGATGCCATTTTCGGGAGTTAAAATGAGCTGTGTATAAAAAGCAATAGAACCGAATTTCTCGTGTTACTGAGGAAATGAGCTCTGAGAGCCTCACTCCAAGAAAAGATCACACGTGTTATGAGAAATGCCAGTGTCGTTGAGTAAATGCCCAGGCTCTAAGGTGACAACTCTGAAGGGTAACCTTCACTGGGATGGATACTGCTGGTTTCAGTGTTTAATTCTCACTCCCCCATCCATGTATTTGCCCATCCTTGCTACAGACATTTAGAACACTGAGTATATGTTAGGTTGGTGCCAGGTCTCAGGGATAAAAGCTGAGTCAAGCTGAATCATGGTCCTCGAGTTGCCTTAGTACATGCTGTGATATTGCCAAGAGGTTCTGGGGAGCATGGGAGGGGGGCATCTAGCTTGTTGTGTCTTGTGGGGGGCGGGTCAGAGAATGTACCACCCAGGGAAGATAAACTTTCCTAGACCAGTGATTGCCAGGTGAAGGGCAAACTTCATTCAGGCAAAGGGAACAGTAAAGAGCAAAGACCAGCAACAAGAGGCAAGAAGGTGTATGACTGGGGAGAGGGCAAGGGAGTGGAAATAGGGTCCGGAGGGGGAAATGTTGTTGGTGTTGAGACACAGGGACATGGAGGGCTGCAAACTGCTGAGAGATAAGTTTACAGATATAAATGGGGAGGGAGGAAGCAGACTAAAGACTCACCCATTCATTCAACAAATGTGTTCTAAGCGCCTACTATGTGCTGCATGTTGGATGGACAACTGTGAACAAGACAGGCCCAAGGTATTGGTGTAAGGTATTGGTTCTCAACCAGAGGATATTTGGCAATTTCTGGAGACATTTTTGGTTGTCATGACTATGGGTATGTCTGGTGAGTAGAGGTCAGGGATGGTGCTAAGCATCCCACAATGATCAGGACAGCAGTCCCCAGCACGGCTTTAGAAACCTGTTTCTGTGATTGTGTCCCCAAGGTGCCTCTCCTTCCTTCAGTCACTCAGGCCTCACCTTGTCTGTGTCTCCGCAGGGGCCCATGCCTGCCGGGATGCTGATCGAGCGCTCCCCAGACTTTGGTAAGACCTGGCACGTGTACCAGTACCTGGCTGCCGACTGCAAGTCCACCTTCCCCCGTGTCCGCCAGGGCTACCCTCAGAGCTGGCAGGATGCTCGGTGCTGGTCTCTGCCCCAGAGGACTAACGGGCACCTAGATGGGGGCAGGGTAAGTAGAAGGGACCCTGAACATGTAGCCACGGCGAGGTCTCTGACATGGCATCGCTCACACCTTCACCCAGACTCTTGAGATAAGAATACCCTTGGGCAGTGCTCCTCGATGTCTTTCCTGAGCTCTCCATCCTCAGAACATTCATTGTCCCCTTCGCTGCCCAGGAAGGGCATTTCAGAAACACGTTGAATGCACGCAGGAGCCAACCCTGCCCTCTGCCATGGCCCCCTCTCCCGCGGCTCGTGGGCTGGCCTGGCCCCATAGTGGAGCTGGCACAGCTGAGTTTGCTCCAGTGCAAGGACTTTGAGATGGCTACTTAGAGTCCAGCGAGCAAATCACACAAATCTAATCCAACCTCAGCTTTCACCTCGGTAGGGCTGAACAAGAGAATGAACTTTTCCTTTTAATCTCTTCACCTCGTCCCATCCTTGCCCTTGAGGGCATCCAGGTATAAGCCACAGCTCCAGGTCCCCTAAACTTAAACCCTGAGCTGGAAATGAGAACCTGCTCTAGAAACAACTCTAAATGCCTCTCCCCGAATCCTCCCAGCTGGGTCAGATCCCTTCATTCCTGTCATCACTGCTTCCCCCATCGCCAGTGGGAGGCTGTTTGTTCTTTCTCTGGCCCGGGCTTAGGTGAGCCCTCGGAGCTGCTCTCATCTGCAGGGCCTGCTTAGAGGTTCACCTGCTCTGAACACAGTGCATCTCTTCCCTTCGCTGTAACAGCTGCTCCTTGGTTATAGTCACATCCAGATCACAGTGACCACAATCTCCAGGCCCCAGATTAAAATACAGGACTTTTTTCTGACTTGTGGAGGGTTGATGTAAAAACTCTTCTTGGGATATGAGATAAAGTCACATCCAATAAATGACTTTTATTAAAAAGAAAAAGCATAGTCGAAATTGGGGTCTAGAGGGTAGTAGTCACCACATCCATGCATCCTGGGCTCTGGATCCTCTCATTCACTCAGGGTTTTGGAAAATTAGTATTCCCTAAACCCTTATATGTATGTTATATATCTTACTATGTAATTTCTGACCCAAGGAAGTCAAGAGATTCGTGGGATCACTATATTTTCGATGGAGAGGAGAGCTTGTACACACACACGCAGTCATTTAGGGCCCAGTGACCATCTCACTCCCCGAGGGCAGTTGGCAGGCCTCACATCCATGGTGGTCTCAGGGCCCAGGTTAGAAGGGTAGCATGGGGAGGGCGGGGCACTGAATGGAAAGGAGACTTCTGGGGACACATTCCACCTCCTCCTCAGTGCCTCCCTCTTTCTTCTCTCTTAGGTCCAACTTAACCTTATGGATTTAGCCTCTGGGATTCCCGCAACTCAAAGTCAAAAAATTCAAGGTCAGTGTGGCTACCTCTCCAGCCTGTGGGACTGTGGGTAGAGAACGAAGCAGGGTTGGAACCCAGGCCATGGAACCTTTCTGGTCTTTCATGGCTCGGACAACGTGGCTGGACTGAATACTTGCCCTGCTTACCCCCAGGGGCACTGCGGTAGCCCAGAGGCACAAAAGGCCTGATTCGCAGTGTGTGTGTGTGTGTGTGTGTTTTCTGCCTTGGAGGGTTGAGGATGGGCCCTAGAATAACCTTATAAAGGCAATAAAGGATGGTAAACCAGAATTTCTTCCCTTTTCCACTTCGCCTGTGGAGACTCTAATTGCCTCTAATTGCTTCTTTATTGTCTTTTCCCAACCCCTTCCTTTCTGCGTTTGCCCCTCTCAGAGCTGGGGGGGATCACAAACCTGAGAGTCAACTTCACCAGGCTCGCCCCTGTGCCCCAGAGGGGCTACCTGCCCCCCAGTGCCTACTATGCAGTGTCCCAGCTGCGCCTGCGAGGGAGCTGCTTCTGTCATGGCCACGCTGACCGCTGCGCCCCGGATCCCGGAGCCCCTGCTGGCCCCTCCACCCCTGTACAGGTGACAGTCGAGTGGGAGGGACGGAGGGGAAGGGGCAAGGCCAGAGCAACTAAGGGCATCTGTGAGGCTCCCGTAAAGTGGGGTGGGCACTACATTTAAGTTATGAGTATTTAATATTTTAGCGATGGTGAGAAAAGTCGGCGATTATCATTTTAAAGAAGAGAATTTTGTAGCACTCCTTAGGTTTGCAGCCTGGTGTTTTCAGTTACACATAAGCACAAGCGTGGGTGTGGGGGAGCTTAGGGCCATGCTTCTCAACTCCAGCCACACAGAATAGTCTCCTAAAAAGATTGCCCAGACCTTTGTTTTTTGAAGCTTTGAGATTATCCTAATGTACTGCCAGGGTTGAGAGCTCGGGGACTCTGAAGTCCCACCCAGGGGTGAGAGATGGGGCAGGGTGAGAGGATAGTCTAACACGGATGCCCCAGACCAGCAGAGTCGGATGCATCAGGGATGGGGTGAGAGGCTCATCTTATCCAGCAACCCAGGGGCTTTAGTCGTGAAACCAAACTTGAGAACCACCCGTAGAGAACCCTGGGCCAAGAAGCAGAGAGACCTGGCATTTTGCTGTCCTGGGGCTTCTGTGCTGTTAACATCTGGTAGCACGCTCTTTGCCCTGCCCATAGGTGGGCACCAGGAAATCATGTAACCTGGCCTGAGAGGGAAATACAGGCAAAATGAACATCGGTCAGCTTTATTCTCTCCACTTCCAGCCCAGCTCTTGGCCTGGGCTGCAGAAGAGGCCAGAAAGAGGCCAGGTCCGAGGATATGTGCTCTGTTAGGGCCCAAAGACAAAGGACCCGAACAGGCGATTGCAGATGGGGATACAAGGTGCTGTGGGCCGGAGGGCAGGGAGAGGGCACGCCCAGCCCCCGTGGTTCTCAAATCTGGCTGCACAAGGGAATCACCGCTTTAAAAAGCCCTGGTGCCTGGCCCTTGTCCCTGAGATTCTGACCGAATTGGGCCTGTTGTTGGTATGTTTTTAAAAGCTCCCTGTATGATTCCAAAGCACATTCAGGGTTGAAATGCATGGAACCGGAGGGACCAGGGAGCCTGAGATGGAGGTCCCACTGTAGCTAGCAAGGTTCTGTTGGTGACCAGGGAGAGAAAGGTATTCCAGGCAGAAAGAAAGGCATCAGTAAAGGCAAAAGGTGAGGAAAGCGGGGCCTGTGGAGGTTGCTGCTCCGAAGCTCAGCTCGGCTGTGCTGTCCGGAGGGGGTACAGATGAGAATGGGACAAACATACAGGCCCTTGAATGCCAGGCTGGGGGTGTTGGTCTTAATTTGGAAGACAATTAGCACACAATAGCTATTCTATTTTTGTACCTTAACGAGTCTAGTAAGGATTCATTACACAGCCATTAGCCAAACAACCTCAGCCATAGATTGTTGGAATAGAAATCTCTAGAGGACCCACAAGCTTCTAGAATCACAGTTTAGCAGTAAGGATGTCTGAGTACCTTCTGGGAGCTGCCCTGGACTGGGCATCACGGGGGTGACCAAGGGCAAGGAATGAGCTTGTGGACACCTCGCTAGAGGAGCCGTGCAGACGTGTGTGTGCGTGCACACACACACACACACACACACACACACACACACACACACAGGAACACTGGAAGAGCTGGGGTCTGAGCTGGACCCTGAGTGTTGGGAAGAGGGCCAGAGGGCAGAGGGCAGGTCCATACTGGGCCATTCCTTTGATAACCGTTCTTGATGGCTGATGGCCCCTCCCCAGGTCCATGGTGCCTGCGTCTGCCAGCACAACACTGCCGGCCCCAATTGTGAACGCTGTGCACCCTTCTACAACAATCAGCCCTGGAGACCTGCGGATGACCAGGATCCCCATGAATGCCAAAGTATGACTGGGCCTCAGTGACCTCTCCTGGGACACAGGGAGAATGTATTCTTTATTTAAACTTAATCCTAACTGTTCTGCAATTTAAGCTCTCCTTGCTCTGTGGGGATGGAGAGAGTATTTGGGTTGCAACCTCCCTCTGCCTCCCCTTCCTTCTCCTCGCCAGGTCCAGAGAGACCAGGCTTGGTCCACGCTTTGATGCCACACGGCTTCTTCTGGATCCTTCCTCTCTGGCCTCTTCACTTGCCCTATCCTGTGTAGGGTGTATCTGGTTTCCTGCTTAGGCTGGTCCCCTAGAGTCAGGGCCTTTCTTTGCATAACTGAGTGAAACAGGGGTCCCTAGCCCAGAGAGAAGCAGTGACCCAGCAGGAGATCCATGGTGGCAATGGGGGAGGGTTGGGATGGACCATTCAAAGAACTCTTTTTGGCCCAACATGGACTTTATTATTGGGTTAGTCCCCACGCTCGGAGTCAGGAGACCTGAGTTCTTACTCTATTCTGCTTTTTTACTGGCCATATAACCTTAAATAAATTACACAAGTCTTTCTGGGCCTCAGTTTCCCCATTTCCCGGACCTGAGCATATTGCAGAGTTGTGAGATGCCAGTGAAGTAACGGGATGAGCTTTGTAGATGGCAAAGGTGCTGGTCTAACGTCAACCTTGGGAACTCCTTTTTCAGGGTGTGACTGCAACGGCCACTCAGAGACCTGTCACTTCGATCCAGCTGTGTTTGCCACCAGCCAGGGGGCATATGGAGGGGTGTGTGACAACTGCCGGGACCACACTGAGGGCAGGAACTGCGAGCGGTGTCAGCTTCACTATTTCCGGAACCGGCGCCCTGGTGCTCCCATTCAGGAGACCTGCATCCGTGAGTAGGGGCTCTGCAGGGTACCATCTGTTCTTGACTCTCCATCTCTTCTGGACACAACAGAGCACACGTCCCTGGGGACACACAAGCCCTCAGGAAGCAAGAAGACTTGGCTGTGTGTCAGGACTTGTGGGCCATTGTTTGTGGTCTTTTTTTTAAGATACATTTTTATTGGTTTCAGAGAGAGGAAGGGAGAGGGAGAGAGAGATAGAAACATCAGTGATGAGAGCCTTTGATCGCCTGCCTCCTGCACGCCCCCTATTGTGGGTTCAGCCTGCAACCTTGGACATGTGCCCTGACCAAAAATCGAACTGTGACCTCCTAGTTCATGGGTCAATGCTCAACCACTGAGCCATGCTAGCCGGGCTGTAGGCCATTGTTTTAACTTAGCTGTGTACCTCTAAGCAAATCACCTGGACCATTAGTCAATCAGTCAATCAAACATATATAATCCTTACTTTGGGCATAGGAAAGAAAAAAGTAAATATTAGATACCGTTCCTGCCGCTGAGAAGAACAGACTTTGTTTGGTAATATAAACCGTAACACATGAAAAGGAGGGGCAAAGCCCTTTGTCTTTATATATGCCATTGCCTTTACATGCTGTAATGTGGTTCGCTCTATATTTTACTATTTTCCCCAAACATTGGGAATTTCTCCATGGCAGGGATTATATCTTGTATCCTTAAGCCCCAGCACAATGACAAACAGATAACTGATGCTCGAAGAATGTTTAGTGAACAAAGAAATGAGTGGAATGTGATGGACCACCCAGCAGTGACTTAACTCGTCCACAAGGTCCAGTGGTTCGTAGAGGAGAGAGCAGACTGGATGGAAGCAGGCTGACTGGGCGGGTTAGTCAGGAAAGACTTTCTAGGTGAAGAGAACCTGTGTTTTGGAAGGCACGAAAGGATGCGGTGGTGGGAGCAGGCTGAGTCACTCCCTGTTGATATTATTTGTTTATGGAAAGAGTGAGAAAAACTTGAGTTTGACTTCTGTTTCCAGCACTTGCTTGCTGTGAGGACTGAGTCCATTCTTTACCATCTCTGAGCCTCAGTTTCCTCATCTGTACAGTAGGGATAATCATCTCCACCTTTCAAGGTTATCATGAGAATCACTTAGGGCAACATACGAGGGTGCCCAGCTCAGCGCCGATACACAGTAGTTGTTCAGTAAATGACAACAGAACTTGTATAGTACTTAACAGGTGCCAAGCCCTGGTCCCTGTAACATTTGCTCATTTATTCCTCCAAAGAAGCCTATGAGGGCTAATTATCCTCATTTTACAGAGGAGGAAACAGGCACGGAGGAGTTAAATAACTTGACTAAGGTTGCAAGACTGTACGCCAGTAAGTGGCGGAACAAGGATTTTTATCCAGGAAGCCTGTCTCCCACAATGTGCCCTTAACTCTCTGCTCTTCATTCTTACTCCTACTGTGGTGGCTGCTTTTGTCTCTCAGCCTGCGAGTGTGACCCGGATGGCGCAGTGCCGGGGGTTCCCTGTGACCCAGCGACCGGGCAGTGTGTGTGCAAGGAGCACGTGCAAGGGGAGCGCTGTGACCTGTGCAAGCCGGGGTTTACGGGACTCACCTACGCCAACCCGCAGGGCTGCCACCGTGAGTAGGGGCCCAGCCTGGCGTGACATGGGGCAGGCCATACGGAGCCACCAGATCCCCGATTTGCCCGGCTCGCTGTGCTGTGTGTCAGGTGCGGTGCCACTGACTTCCAGCAGGGGGCAGCACAGGCCCGGTTTGGAAGGTGGGACTGAGTCAACCGGTGGGAGGCAGGGCCGGCGGCCAAGGCAGGTGCTGGAGCTGGTGGGAACCTCAGTGGCTTTATGAGTCAGCCAGATTATCTGGAGGGATGGGCCCTGCTTGGTTTTTGTCCCAGGCTGAGACCCTTCTGCCGCATGTTTTCTGGGGGTGAGTTTTTGGTGAGCTGTCTCCCAAACTCAGCAGCCTTCCCTCCTGCAGGCTGTGACTGCAGCCTTCTGGGGTCCCGACAGGACATGCCATGCGATGAGGAGACTGGACGCTGCTTGTGTCTGCCCCATGTGGTGGGCTCCAAATGTGACCAGTGTGCTCCCTACCACTGGAAGCTGGCCAGCGGCCGGGGCTGCGAGCCATGTGCCTGCGACCCAAACAACTCCCTCAGCCCCCAGTGCAACCAGGTACATGGTGGGGGTGGCCCCGTGGGCCCCTGAACAGGAGAGGGGACTCGTCCACTAGCATGTCCATCTCCCTTCCCGCCGCCCTTCTGGGCCTTTCCAAAGCCAGGCTGGGCTGCTTCTGTCCCCAGCCCCTTTGGGGAGGCCACCCAATGTCCCTCCCTCTGTGGCTCAGAGCTTTGGCAATGCCCATTCGCCGCCCCTTCTGTGGGGCCATCCTGTGGGGCTTTGACTTAAGAACTTGTCTCTGAGTGGAAGCCGTTGTTTGGGGGCCACTGCACCAGGGAGGTTCTCTGAGGCTGGGGCTCGGGGGGGCTCCCTCATGGTGCTCTCCCACAGTTCACAGGGCAGTGCCCCTGTCGGGAAGGGTTTGGTGGCCTGACGTGCAATGCTGCAGCCATCCTCCAGTGTCCGGACCAGACCTACAGAGACTCGGCCGTGGGATGCCGAGGTACATGCCCACGGAGTAGGGGGGTGCGGAGGCTGTGGCGGGATGAGCGCCTGGGTGGGCTCGTGGTGGGGGCGCGTGGTCTGTGGTATGGGAGGCTATCATGTGCCACATGTGGCGTGGGCCCTAGTGGCCCGTGAGAGCACCCGCTCCCCACTGCTCCAGCCCTGGGCCAGTGACATGGGGCCATCCCTGTGTCCCCATGACAGAAAGGCTGCTTTGCTCCCCACTTCCCCGAGAAAGCATTTCTCAGAGTCACCTCCAGGGCTGCCGCAGGGAGGGGAGGACTTTTCTTCCCTCTTCGTAAGTGGAGAAAGTGTGTCCTGAGGGGGAAGGTGTCATTTCCCCAGAAAGTCCACTTGACAAGTAGCCACAGGAGCATGCACACCGGGTCTGCTCTCTCTTGACCTTACTGAGTGATGTGGGCGGGTCACTCCCCCTCTGCAGGCCTCAGTTTCCCCCTCTGCGAAAGGGGCAAGGGGTACCTAAGCTCTCTGTGCCTTAGTTGCCTCATCTGTAAAGATGGGAACGTAAGGGGGCCAGCTCTGCCGTGGACTGGGCGTGAAGGTCAGATGAGTTGCTGTGTGGATGGTGAGTGTGACTTAGAACAGTGCCTGGAAGGGACTCGGTGCTAAGAAAGGGCTGGCCCTTGTTGCTGGCATCTCCATGATTTTATTCGGGCCTTGACAGTCTATTATTCTAAGTGAGAAAGACCCCGAGGTGAGACCTCCTCTTCAGACTGTCCCTATCAGACACCCTCACCTCCCTGACCCGGCTGCCTTTCTTGTCCCCCAGCTTGTGACTGTGACTTCCGGGGAACCGAGGGCCCAGGCTGCGACAAAGCCTCAGGCCAGTGCCTCTGCCGCCCCGGCTTGACCGGGCCCCGCTGTGACCAGTGCCAGCGAGGCTACTGTGACCGCTACCCGGTGTGCGTGGCCTGCCACCCTTGCTTCCAGACCTATGACACTGACCTCCAGGAGCAGGCCCGGCGCCTCCGCAGCCTCCACAATGCCACCACCACGCTCCGGCCCGGGTCGGGCCTGGAGGACCCCCGCCTGGCCTCCCAGATCCGGGATGCAAAGAGCAAGATCGAGCAGATCCAGGCAATTCTTGGCAGTGCCCCGGCCACGGAGCGGGACGTGGCCCAGGTGGCCAATGCCATCCTCTCTATCAGGTAATCCTCTTTCCCTGCCAAGCCCTTAGGAGAATTCTGTCACATGGGCTCACACCAGGGGCACCCCAGTCTTTCATTGCGTGGGTAGAGCCCTTTGCAGATTACAGAGCGTTTTCACGTACGTGCTCTTTTAACCATTACAACAGGCCTGCGTGGTGGTGTGGTGAGTGCCTATTTTCCGATGAGGAAACAGGCACAGGTAAATGACGTGACAGAGCCACCCGGCCGCTGAGGGGACTCTGAGCACAGGCTGGAGCCCAAGCCCGGCGTTCTTTCAAGTGCTGGGCACTGCCTGTGAGAGTCAGCTCTGGATTAGTCACCCTGGCGGAGGGCATCCGCGAGGCAGGGGACCTAAAAATAGCTTGTCTTTGCCTTTGGAATGGGAGCGGTCCCACCCACACCCACTCCTACCAGCAGAGTCTCCTTCTTAGTGAGATTTGGTTCTGGAAGCTTCTGTAATTAGTTTCCATTCCCCGAGCCCTCGCAGACTTAGTGCCCAGAGCGGTCCAGGTGTGTGATTGACCTGAGTCTCACGGTTGTGGAGTGAGTCCCTGGGCACTTGGTAGGCTGGAAGTACAGGCCTGGATGGGCGGTCCACGGACGGGCGGTCCAGGCCTGAGCAAAGCCTGGAGTGGAGAATGCAAGGCTTGGAGAGAGGCCAGTCTCTGAGAGATCAACGGCTGTGGGTCTGGACAGGTGACCCTCCTTCATGTGGAGACAACCAGGGGGCAGCGGCTGTGGGAGCTCAGTGGGCAAGTGTGGACTCCAGAGAGAGCCTTGGGCACCTCGGCTATACAGGTGGTGGCTGAGGTCAGCTTGTAGGGAGGCCAGGAGGAGGGTCGGGGCGCTCCTCATGGAAGCCAGCTGTGGGCAGGTGCAGGAGAATCAGGGGTGTCAGGGGCACAGCAGTCGAGGAAGGAGAGATTTTCCTGGATCTGCTTGCAGAGCACTGGAGGGAGGGGGAGGCCGGACCTCTCAGCCTTTGCCCAGCAGAATCTTCTTCAGCCTGTGGCATCTCCCTCCTGCTTCATTTGCTGAAAGCCTCTCTGTTTTTCCTGACTTGATAGCAATTTCTTCAAAGGGAGAGCTGTTTCTGGGGAGTCAGCCCCTCTCCTGTATGGTAGTGAAGGCTCCTCTCCCATCTCAGGCGGAGCCTCCAGGACCTGCAGCCCACTCTGCCCCTAGAGGAGGAGACCTTGTCCCTCCCAGGAGACCTGGAGACTCTGGACAGAAGCGTCAACCACCTCCTTGTCCTGTACCAAAATAAGAGGGAGCAGTTTGAAAAGATCAGCAGTGCCGACCCTTCAGGTGAGGAGCGGGAGCTCAGAGAGCCGTGGGCATTGCCATGCCATGCCACACCTCTTGCTCCTGCATCTCCAGGCCTCTGGGCCCAGGGGTGACTCAGTTTCCCTCTCCTATCCCCACAGGAGCCTTCCGGATGCTAACCGCAGCCTACCAGCGGTCAGCCCAGGCCGCCAGGCAGGTCTCCGACAGCTCCCACCGGCTACTCCAAGTCAGGGCGAGCCGGAGAGAGGCAGAGAGGCTAGAGCAGCAGGTGGGAGGCGGAGGAGGAGCTGGTGGCCCCCAGCTCGCAGCCTTGAAGCTGGGGATGGCTTCCTTGCCTGATCTGACACCCACCATCAACAGGGTGAGTCATGGCATGGAGCCCCACTTTTGGAGCCCCTACCCGAGTCTGTCACACACCAACTGCTTGTACACGTTTCCCGGTAGGGCAATGTGAACCTATCCCGCTCCCCCACTTATCCTGACCCTTGGCCCCTCACCGAGTACTCAGTGGTTGCCAAGGAAACAAGTTTCTGGTGCCCAGTTGCCATGGAGACATCTGGCTATTTGTGTGGGATGGGAGTGGTTGTTGAGGAGCCTTGGGTACCCTCTGACTGCCCCTCTCTGCACAGCTCTGTGGGGGCTCCAGGCAGACAGCTTGTACCCCAGGATCGTGCCCTGGCGAGCTCTGTCCCCATGACAACGGCACAGCCTGTGGCTCCCACTGCAGAGGTGCCCTCCCTAAGGCTGGTGGGGCCTTCCGGACAGCAGGGCAGGTGGCCGAGCAGCTGCGGGGCTTCAACGCCCAGCTCCAGCAGACCAGACAGATGGTAGGTGTGACCAAGGTGAGGTGGGCACCCGTAGGAAGAGGCAGGGAGGACAGAAACCCCGGGGAAATCAGTTTCCATTTTACATTCTGGGGACAAGCCCCAGAGATGTCAGGTGACTTGCCCCAGGCCCCACTCAAGTGAGAAGTCGACTCTGGTGCCAACATTTTGGGCTTTTCTTTTACCTGATTCCACATCGTTTTTCTCTGGGACCAAACTGAGTTAGTTACAAATGTTTCCCAGGTAGACCTTGGGTAGTGGGTGGCCACAGGATCCTGGGGGGCTGCTGGGAGGCTCCCTTGGGGTTTTGATCGCTGACCTGTAGCCTGTGTCTGCAGATCAGGGCAGCCGAGGAGGCTGCCTCGCAGGTGCAGTCGGACGCTCAGCGCCTGGAGACGCAGGTGAGCACCAGCCGCTCCCAGATGGAGGACGACGTCAGGCGCACTCGGCAGCTCATCCAGCAGGTTCGGGACTTCCTCTCAGGTGAGCCTGGCCTTGCCCACCCCTGGGCTGATGTCTCCACTCCTGCGGTCCCGGCAGGACAGCCGGCCACCTCCTTCCCTTGCCTCTATGCCACCTGGGCCAGGCCCCGTCGCTCCCCTGGCTGCTGACACGGCCTGTTTTCCCACCTCCCCTCCTGCTCCGTCAGGTCCGTTCTCAACAAAATGGCCTAAAACACCTTTGAAAAATGTATGTGTGGGGTCCCATCCCACTCGTGCCTAAAATCCTCCTTGGTCTTGGAATAAACTCCCAACTCCTTACCATGGCCTCTGCTCACCTCCTGGGTGGGCGGCCTTGTGTCTTCCTGCTTTGCTCACTGACCGCCCTTGAACAGGCCAGGCTCTTGACTGTCTGGAGACTTCTGCGTGCTGTTTTTCTGCCTGGAATGCTCTTTCCAAGGCTGTTGACTTTTGCCCTCCAGGTCTCAGCTTAAATATCACCTGGGGGGGGGGGAGTGGGGGATTCTGTGACCATCAAATCTGGTCAACCCCTCCCCTCCCATTCCCCTTTGGCATCTGACCTTCATCACACTGCTCTGAGCCTGTGTTCTAGAATTCATTCGTCTAGACTGCAAGCTCTAAGAGGGCAGGGATGACTGTCTGTCTTGTTTTCTGTGTCACCGGGTCCTAGCATAAGGCCAGACATCCAACGTTGGTGGAATGAACAAATAAGCCAGATCCCCTCCCATGCCACCTTGGGGAGTGGAAAATTCCCTGGATAGGACTCAGGAACCTGGCGACTTTGGGCAAGTTGCTTTTCCCTTTGCCTCATCTTTTGCTTCTACAAACCGGGATGGTAGTATTTCACAAGTTTATTCTGGGGATCGAGTAGCTGATGTAAAATGTGTTTTGAAAAATTAAAGGTGCCTCAGGAATAGGAGTCGATATTATTAGATTTCTGGTCCCTGCCAGGGAATTGCTTGGCTGGGAGCCTAGTCAAAAGGAGCTGAGGGCTTGGTGTAACGACAGTGGTTCTTCTTGCTACTATTGTGCTGCCTTTCTCCAGACACGCCAGAGCCCCCTCCTGAGAGTTGATGGCAGGTCAGAGAGGGGCAGGAAGGACCTGCTGAGGTCCTCTGGCTTCTCTGAGGTCATGCAGGCGTCACCTTCCAGGAGAGCTCCAGAATGGGGAAGATAATTTACCTGGGGATGCAGGGAGATGGTGCCCGACAAACATCAACAGAGGGGCAGCGCCAAGTTTGGGGCTCAGGCGGAGACATAAGGAAGCTTTCCTGAGTCAGAATGGCCATCCACTCTGCCGGGGAGTGGGAGGTGGGTAGGAAGTCTCTCCTCGGGGTGCAAGGCTCACAGAACAGCGGGAGTTGTGGGGCTATGGGGCCCCTTCCGTGTCTTCTCAGCTATACTTGTGTCCCAGGTCAAGTCCTATTACAGAGCCTTCTCACAGCCTCCCTGGCATGGTCTACTCTCCAGAGTCCTGGTGTGGGAGGTGTGGGTACTAGCTGCTGCTGGCACCCAGGGCCACAGCCTAGGGGGAGGCCTGCGGGGGAAGAGGAGATGTCACCTTCCCTACGTCTTCAAAAGGAACTGACTAAACAATAGTTCAGGTTTAACGAGTTCTCACTAAGTCCCAGGCATTGTTCTAAGTGCTTCTCCTGTATTCTATTGCTTCATCCCGACTGCCTACCCCTTTGCCCCTTGCAGATGAAGACAGTAGGCACAGGGAGGTTAAGCAACCTGCCCAAGGGCATTCAGCTTGGAGGCAGTGGAGGCAGGATTCTTCTTGCTCCGCAGTTCATATTCTAGGTCATTGTACCATGAGACAGATGTGTGTGGGCTCGCGTGTGCGTGCACACACGTACACACACTCTTGCCTCTGCTAATGTTTTTCCTCTTTCTGGATTGTCTTCCCTGCCCCACCTCTCCTTACCTGCTAAGACCTACTCCTCCCCTAGGAACCCTCCAGGTGTCCCGCTCTCTAGGCAGCTTCCCTGAACCCGCCAGACTGGGTTAGGTACCCCTCCAGTGGCCGTCCCAGCACCCTGTGCTTACCCCCTTCACTCGGGGTTGTGTTTCCTTGATTCTGTCCCACCAGATTTTGAGCTCCATGAGGGCAGGGACCGAGTCTAATTTGATTTTCAGTCTCAGCTCCCCACACGCTGCTGTTCAGAGCAATGTATGCTTGCTGAGCCCATCCTGAGACTTGGAAGCCCATGAAACTGAGTGAAACGCAGACTCAGCCCCTGGGCTCAGCCGAAGTGATGCGGGATAAAGGAGGGCAGGGCTGTGGGAATGTGCTCAGTGTGGGGCTTTCTGGGAAGGTGCATATGAGGCCTGGTTTTGTGGGTAGGACTCTGGGTTAGATGAGAGGTTGCTGGTCTTTGTGGAGAGGTCCTTGTGCAAGCTTGTAGTTGAGGGTCAGCCTACTTCATTAAACCCAACCACAGTTATGCCTCGGGCTCCTGCAGTGTGCTGTTCTGGCTCCGAAGGGGCGCAGACATGAAGGGGGTGTGGCTCCTACCTTCCAGGGATGTCCTTCCACCTGACTTGGGGCTGGGACCTGTGAGGTAGCTGTCGAGGAAACCCTCTGGTTGCAGAGTAATGCTGGGCCCAGAGCCCCAGCGCCCCAGAGGAGTTCAAGTCCAGGGCAAACCATCTGGGTGGGTGGGTGTCCCCTTCCCTCCCACATCAGTACCGGTGGAATCTGTGAGGTGAACAGGGAGAGATGGGGAGGAGAAGCCCTCTCTGTACTTCTGAGCTTACTCTCTGCCCCAGAGATGGTTTGTAAAATTCTTGCTACTTGATGGTTTCATTTCAGCCCTTCAGGTTGAGGATGATTATTCCCATTTCATAGATTAGGAAACTGAGCTGAGAGAGGCCATTTCACTTGACCCAGGTTGCTTGACTAGCAATGGGGAGGCCTGGGCCTGGAGCCCTCGAATCATTCACTCACTCTACAAACACAGAGTGCCTCCAAGTGCCAGGCACTGTGCTAGAGGCCGGGGAGAGAGCTGTGGATGAAACCAGACCCTGCCTTCATGGAGCTCACGTTCTAGAAGGAAAAGAGACAGAAAACCAGATAAATGAGTTGTGCGTTGGCACGTGGGTGGTGATAATGCAGGGAACAGCTGAGCAGAGAAGGAAGGTAAGGAGTGCCGGCGCAGGGTGGAGATTGTGATCTTAGATTGGATGGCCAGGGCCCGCCTCTCTGAGAAGGTGACATTTAAGCAAAGACCTGATCACTTTCATCTGCCTTTGCAGAAACGAGCGCTCTGGTCTGAGGAGGGGCACGTGGAAGGGGTCTTATTGCCAAGGAAGCAGTTCCAGTTCCTGGCCGCCCTCCCGAGTTGAGGGCTGATTGTGTTTGTGCTCTAGGCATTGTTCAGGCCCAGCTGTCTGGCACCACCCCCTTCTCCCAGCCTGCAGTTTCCTGTGCCACCAGACACTTAGTTGCCACAGCTGTGCCAACAATCATCCTCCGGAAATCCTCAGAGCATGGGCACCTGAGTGTGCCTGAGAGGGGGCGGCAGGGCCATGGGCACCAGGCAGAGATGCTACAGTGATGCCTTCCATAGATGCCTCTCACCCTAGAGAGGCCTCTGACCTTCAGGCTCCCTAGTCTGACAGACAGTTGTCTTCTAGACCCTGACACCGATGCAGCCACCATCCAGGAGGTCAGTGAGGCAGTGCTGGCACTGTGGCTGCCCACGGACTCAGCCACAGTCCTGAGGAAGATGCACGAGATCCAGGCCATTGCAGCCAGGCTCCCCAACGTGGACCTGGTGCTGTCCCAGACCAAGCAGGACATTGCTCGAGCCCGCAGGCTCCAGGCTGAGGCTGAGCAGGCCAGGTACGGTCCTGGCCCTGAACTCCTCCTCCCTGCCCGGGATTCTGCTCCCCATGTGTCTGGCTGGAAGTGAGAGAAGAAGTTCTCCAAGCTGGAGGGGTGCCAGGGGCTGGGAGAAAGGAGGGGGTGCTTACTGTGGTGGGGGAGGGCAGAGTGAGACACAGCATTCAGGTGATGCTTTACTCAAGGTGACCTTTGCCTTCCACACTGGACACCGTGCCCACAGGTGTCTGCTGGGTGGGGTCCGGGAGGGAAAAGCTCCTGAGTTAATACTCCCCTTGTCTTGGCTGGGAAGGATATTCTTTTGGACTGGTGAGTGGGTTGAGGCACGGGCCTCCCCATTCCCTGCTCACTCACTCTCCCCTCTGCCCTCTGGCCCAGGAGCCGAGCCCACGCAGTGGAGGGCCAGGTGGAGAACGTGGTGGGGAACCTGCGGCAGGGCACCTTGGCGCTGCAGGAAGCTCAGGACACCATGCAGGGCACCAGCCGCTCCCTGCGGCTTATCCAGGACAGGGTTGCTGAGGTGAGCTGTTCTGGCTTCCTTCCTTTGTTTTGAGAATGAACAGACAGATTCAGGCACAAGGCATAGAAGATGCCAGAAAGTGACCTGGATGGAAACTGAGCCGGGGACCTAAGAAGGAGGGTTACAGCCTTGAACCTGGCTTTGAGCCTTTGGTTTTCTGGCCTTGTGGCCAGGTGCAGAAAGGAATGGGGGTCCACTGAGCTGGAGAAGGGGGAGGCCTGGATGCCCGTGGACAGACAGGGCATTGGAGGGGGCCGGAGGGATGTTCTGGTTGGAGAAAGCTTAGGTGCCTGGTGCATTGGAGAAAAGAGGGATCAAAACCACTGCCTGTGAGAATCACCACTGACCCAAGTCTCCTTTCCACAAAGGTTCAGCAGGTGCTGGGGCCAGCGGGAAGACTGGTGACGGGCATTACGGAGCAGCTGGGTGGCTTCCAAGCACGGATGGAGGAGCTCCGCCGCCAGGCCGAGCAGCAGGGGACACAGGCAGCCCAGGCTCAGCAGCTGGCGGAGGGTGCCATCCAGGGGGCGCTGAGTGCCCAGGAGGTACAGAGAGGTCGCAGCTAGCCTGAGGAAGCACAATGGTGGGGGCTCCTGAGCATGCGAGGACACTTTATAGGTGTATACTGTCCACTTTATAAGGCCATGGGCTCTAGGCACGTAGGATAGCAGTTATTCTAGAATAACCAGGAGGGGCTTCAGGGTTAACCCAAATCTGGCCAGACATCTGAGTTCTACTTCTGGCTGCCTTGGGTGTCGCTGATTCAGACATGGTGGCAACAATCTAGTCCAATCCTCCTTTTACCGACTAAGTGGTAACTCTGTCCAAAGCAAAGCTCATCTACAAGGCAGGCCTCTTGACACCCGGTCCAGAGCTTGTCCCCTGTCATGGCTGCCCAGTCCAGACAGATACTCGTGACAGCCTCACCTGGGTGCCCCATCACTCTCTGGTCAGAATTAGACCAGAGAGAAGATCAAAGAGTCATGTCAGTGCCCCCAGTGTACCAGGCACGTTAGCACTCACAGTCCTGGTACAGTGGCCAAGCTGCCAAGCATACTATTAAGTAACAACTGTGTGCCTGACACTGTGCTAGAGTGAACGAGAAATGACAGGAACTACAGATGAAGGGAAGGGCATGCAGAAGAACTTTAAGGCACAGTTTGTGGCCTAGGGGTTCTTATAGGCAAAACCAATCCATTGGGGTTATTAGGAGGCACCTACCTTTATCCTTCGGTATTGATTTGGGTGTTCTAGCCAAAGGTCTTTAGGACTTTGGATGATGATGATGGTGACAGAGACTGTTCTACCTTTTTCAGGGACTTGAGACACTAAAGCAAAAATATGCTGAGCTGAAGGACCAGTTGGGTAGCAGCCCCCCACTGGGGGAGCAGGGCAGCCGGATCATGAACGTCAAGATGGAGGCAGAGGAGCTGTTTGGGGAGACCATGGAGATGATGGACAGGATGAGAGGTGAGGAGATGGTTCAGGGCATCCCTGAAGGCTGGCCCCACCCCGGAGCGTCTGAGCTCAGTCTTGGATCTAGCAGTGGTCAGGGAGTGAGGTCAGTCGGGAGTTCCCGAGCACTTGGTAAGTATGGGCCACAATGATGGGGCTTCGGGGAATGTAGAGATGTTCACAAGATGTGGCCTGTTTTCAGGAAGCTTGCAATCCAGATGTGGCCACTTTTCCTATTGTTCACAAGATGCATGACTGTATTTAACAGCATAAGGGGGCCTATGATAAGATCCCAAATAATAAGATGTCTGGAGGTTCAGAGACTAAACAATGTCTGAGCGAAATGTCCAGTGAAGGAAACGTTCAGAAAAGACAAGATTAGACACCAGCCTGAAGGATATGCGGGAGAGGCTGTGAGGAAGGGGAGGGATCTCAAGACAGGATGGGCAGAAAGGACGAGGCATGTTCTGAGGATGGGGCAGGAGCACCCATCAGGAGAGGAGGGCTGGTGAGGCTCAGGATGGGATGGAGAGATGTAGCAGGAGTCATTGCAGCGGGACCTATGTGCCAGGCCCCCATGCCAGGATGGGAGGCAGACTCAGCCCTGGAGGCAGTAGGGAACCATTCAAGGGTTTTGAATATGGCAGAGGCATAAGGAAAGGAGCTTTCAAAAGGGTTCGGAGTGTCTCAGAAAGGAGGACAGGGATTTCCAGGAACCAGGCTCAGTCTCCCAGGTGTGATGACAATGGGTTCATCGCACTGGTGTGCCCGTGCATGCCTCAGAGTTTCTCTGAATTTCAGAGAAACAGACAAAAATCTGTCTGGCTAACCAGGAGAAGGTTGGGCTGTTGGGTCAGCAGTGAATAGATAGGAGGCTGTGACCAGCCAGACCTTGAGAGTGAGGTGAGAGGAATTGACCCTGTTAGAGGAGCCCAGGGGCTGGGTCAGTGGGTGCCCAGTCTTGTCCCTCGATGTTTCATATGATGCACTAGATAAGAGAGCCAGTATTCTAAGGCACTCTCAGAAGTCTAAAAGGATGGGCTGAAACACTGAAATGCTGTCTTCCATGCTGGCCTCGCTTGGGCCTAAACCCACAAGTACAGCTCAGGTGAGTTTCTCAGTGGCTGATGTAGTGAAACAGTTTATGACAAGTAATTAGTAAGCAAATATGAGTTGTTGTTCACCTGAAAATGGCTTGAGTTTTGAGTAACTGTAAGCTTGATATAAGTCTTGGTATTTGTCTTGTTGCTGCCAAAAGAGCGAATAAATATAAAGCAGCCAAAATAAAGGAGTAATGGCTCAGAGATGATATTAAAAATATTTAGAAATGGGTGTGTCACGCACTTACTGATCAGAAAAAGCTCAGATTGTAACATTGGAACTTACCTTTAATTGCAGAATTATGGGGATGATCATGCATAGGGGGCCCTAAGGGTGAGGGCTGGGAACAGAACAGCAGCTGTTAAAATGTCCATGTTTTATCAGCCCATAGGTCCACATGGGTACCCACTGACTGAATGTCAGTCCAGTAACAGCCCTGTTACACTCTGCTAATAGAACCTCACCTTGGCTTAATGAGAAGACTTTTTTTTTTTTTTAACAACTAGAGCTGCCTAAAGTTGGAGCCTAGGGAGGCAGTGTGCTCCCTCCCTATTCCTATAAGAGTTCAGGCTGAGGCTGGGTCCCAGCTCTCATGAATGTGGTAGAGGGTCTCCTGCCTAGTGTGACAGGAGGGACAGGCTAGACTAAGCCAGTTTGGAGTCCTTCAAGTCCTCCATGCACATGCTGGTGGTGGTATGCAGAATGGACTGGAGGGAGAGGGCTAGGTTTACCTGGAGTGGCATTTTGGGGAGGGAAGGTAGGGCGGGATTCTGGTCACCCAGCCAGCTCTTCTCCATGATGCCCACTTGATCACTGGAGGAGTGGCAGCTGTCTGGGTCCAATAGCAGTGGGCTACTCATCTTGGTGCCAGTGGCCTCCCTCATTAGTCTGGGACATCTGAGGGAGCCCAGAGCAGAGAAGGGTCGGGGGCCATGGGGTAATTGGGACGAGGGCTTCCTGGGCCTGGTCTCTACCATGTTTGCTTCTCTAATCATGGGATAGGGCTGGAGGGGCATAGGGCTGGAGAGGGCTGCCCTTGAGGAGGCTCCCCGGAGGTGATTCCTCCTGCAGGTGCTGCGTCCAGGTGAGTGGGGAGAGAAAGAAGGGTCGGGAGTCTTTGGGGGTCTCCCCAGCCCCACCTACTGTTCCATCTGCCCTCAGACATGGAGTCAGAACTGCTGCAGGGGAGCCAGGCTATCATGCTTCGTTCGGTGGACCTCACGGGGCTGGAGAAGCACGTGGCTCAAATCCGCGACCACATCAATGAGCGGGTGCTCTACTACGCCACCTGCAAGTGAGACTCTGGCTGCCAGTCCCCGGCCCCACACACCAGCCCTCTTTGCTTCGGGGGGCAGACTGGTTTGGAAAGCTTCCCAGCTTCTTTTATGCAGCCGAAAGCACCGCCTGGACCACCCCTGGTGCACAGCTATTAAGATTATTCTGGGCCGCAGCTGAGCCTGAGCTGATGGGACAACTACATGTGAGGGACAGAGGTGGCAGATGTGAGCCATATCATTGTGACCAGGAGCTCTCAAGTGGAGGGAGCTTGGCTGGGCAGTGTCCTCGCTCTTCTTCCCCATTGAGGCTGAATCCTGGAGCAACACAGAAACTTAACCCAAACGATGTACAAGTGAAAAGGCCCAATAAAAAGCTTTGGAACGGAGCCTGGAGGTTCAAAGAGGGAAACTAGGCTGTCTCCCATAAAGTAAAGCTTTGTCACCTGTTTCTGCCCCCCACGGCCTGGTGGTGCATGAAGCATAGGCTGCCCCGCTCTGCTCGGTCCAGCTTGGTCATCACCCACATTTAGGGAGGCTGGGCCCCTTCGCCCCGGGACCTGATGGATCCCATCCCCGAAAGACCAGAGGAGCCATTTCGTCTTTGAACATGATACCATTTCACATTTACAGATGAGGAAATAGAAATCCAGACAAGGGAAGCAAGGTGTCCAAATTCACATTGCTTCTGGAAGCAGAACTAAGTCCAGAACCTGTGTGTTTTGGGATCTCAAAGGGAAGTTGTAATGGATTCGTATTTGTGTGTGCGTGTGTGTGCGCGTGTGTATGGGGCTTGGCTATGGAAATGGCATCAGGGTTTGTGTCTGCCAGAGCCCAGACACTGTGCTGGACATTTATCTACATGAACATCTTGATTATTAGTAATTATATTATTTATTGACACTGTGCGGGACACATTACCTGCACTATTTCGTGATGTAGGTGGTGCTGTTGTTCTCATCTGACAAGGGAGGAAACCGAGGTGGCTCAGAGGGTTACATAACTTCCCAAGGTCACAGATGTGGCAGAGCAGGCCTGAGCCTCACCTTCATGCTCACCTAATCCAGTCATTAGGAGAATGGGTGCTGGCGCTGGACCACCAAGGAGTCACCGTGAGGAGTAAACGGGTGGGTATGTGTAACTCCTGTCGCTAGGGGCCTGGCACGCCGCGTGCTCTCAGTGCACGCCTGCTAGGTTCTCCCTGCCTCAAGCTCTCCATGCACTTTCCACTCCACGCGTGCTCACAAGACCCTGAGCTGCTTCTGATTTTGAGAAGAACCAAATGAAGCCTCATAGAGAAAAATATGTCCATTTTATTGAGCACAACACTGAGCATGAAGCTGGAAGGGGGTTGGGTGGCAAGAAAATTAGGGAGGGACAAGAACGGTGTGCCTGACTTTCAGGGTCAGAAAGGGGAACAGAGGCAGGAGTAGGATTACTGGCTGCAATGAAAACAGTCAAATTCCAATTTTTTACTTAATTGGGTGTGTGTGCGGAGGACATCGGGCCAGGATACCAACTCCTTACAGTACTGAGTCATGGTTTTCTTCCTTTATCATCTCGGAGGGTGTGGCACTGCCTTTGGACTGGGGCTGGGAGGGAGGTGGCTCAGAAGTGGGCTGGAGTAGGCTGGGGGTCCGGCAAGGTTAGGAGCTAATCCTGGAGTTAAAAATCCACTTTGAGAACTCACAGGCCGACTGCCCAGCTGCCTGTCATTCATGCGGATGGGCAGGCGACTGCATGGGTGAGCCCATTCTGGCCATGAGGACGGAGGCCTGAGAGGCAGGAGCGAGTGTGTGCTGAGCGGGGAGTCTGGGCAGATGCTCCTTATGGCTTTGCTCTGAAGGTGGCACAGCCTGGCCAGCCTGTTAAGCTTTTCACGGCAAACAACACAGACCTGGGCAAGAGCTATCTACGCACACTGCACAGAGCCACGGCACGTAGGGAGTGGGGCACGGAGCAGGCAGGCCAGAGTGACCTGGAAGCCAGTGAATGCCATTCTTCCTGCTCATGGCTTCAGCGGGGCCTTGTCACCTGGAGGCTCATGCCTGGGCCTTCGGGGAGGGCCTAGCCCCAGTGGAAGCAGTTGGCTGCTTCTGACCAGAAACTGCTCCTGCAAGGCCCTGCTCCGCTGGCTTTCCTTCCTCCTGATGCAGAGTGGACCCCAGGGTCGGAAGGGCAAAGAAGAGTCTACCATCTTTCCTGTGGAGGAAAGGGTTCAGGGTGGGGATGGGGCTGGCACCCCTCACACCCCATCATTCAGACTCCGATGGGGCTTTTCTTCTGGGACAGAAATTCCCCTGCCAAGTTCCTGCCTGGCCCTCTTGCCTCTAGTCCCCTCACCTGAAAATTGCAGTGACACAGACACAGCCTCCGGAGATCACATAATGAGACAGACCCCAGTCTGGCCTGCCCGGCAGTGGGAGCTGCCGCTGGCTTTGACTGGCACCATGACCTCGGACTTGAAGTTCCTGGAAAGGAAACGAAGTGGCAGGCAGTGATGTAATTGAGGAAGGAAGAGCTGAGATAGCTTTCTGTGCCTGTGGCATCCACTCAGCCCTTCCGTTATGAGATTCAGAAAGGGCAAGCACTTGCAGAAAAGACAAATAAGACAACCAACCCCCCTTTAATCTCCCAGAGCACCAAGGCCCTGGAAACTCAAGGATTCTAATGCTCACCATTCACATATACCCAGTTTTCTGCAGGCATTTCTAATTCCTGTTGCTTCACTAAACTTTTATAGTACCTCTGTGAGGCAGGCTGAGCAGGTAAATATAATTCAATGAACCCATTTTACAGATGAGCAAAATAGAGTAGAGACATTGCCTGATTTGTCACTGGCCACACAGCTAGTGGGTGGTAAGGACAGCATTTGTCTTGACCCCTGATCCAGAGCTCTTCCCACCCCCCAGAACTGCCTCAAGTGGGAGAGATCGTTTGGTCAATTTATTTTAGCTTGTTGCTTGAGTTCTTTCAGACTTAGACTGAGTAAGGTGGGGCTTCTGTCTTTGGGTGAAAATACTTACTTTTTGTTGGCCTTTTTGAGGAGCGTGGGCTCGGAGCAGTAGGAGGACTTCCCTTTGCTCCCGATGCTCAGGCAGCTGGAGCAGCAGCCACAGGGCCCGACGGCCAGGGGCCCGTGCTGCATGGGTACCAGGCTGCTGCTGATGCGGAGCGAGCCATTGACCAGGCAGTTGAGGGACCTGCCACCAGGGGCGGTGGGCCGGAGGCCATGGTGGCAGGGCAGCCGGGTCAGGACAGGAAGTGCTGCGCTCTGGTCCAGGGCAGGGACCTCGGTGATGGTGATCTCAGGGGAGCTGGGTCTCGAAGCTTCTGAGGCTTTAGTGACAGGAGGCCTGTTCTCCAGCTCAGGGCGGACACCCGGACTGTGCAGGTTCATGTGCAGCTTCCTCATGTGGTGCACCACGGCGGCCGCATTGAAGGCTTGCTAAGGAGACACGGACCAGCCTTGGCCATCTCCATTCTCAGACGGTCACAGGGCTCAATTTCCCTCTGCCCCATGGCCTCTTGAAACCAATATGCCCACTTCTCAGTTCAGAGAGGGTCCAGAGTCTCTCCACCAGCCCCTGCCCCAGCCCAAGCTCTGGGGGCCCAGCACAGCCTGCTGCCTCCTGGAGAGGACAACTTACCCTCCACTTGCTCTTGGCAAAGTTCTTCTGGATCTGAAGACTGACTGATGGGTAGATGTCCCGGTGGAGGGCTGTGTTTCCATTAATCCTGCAGGTGTAGAGGGGACACTGGGATAGTGGGTGGCTATGGGAACTCAGCCAGGGGTTGGGCAGAAGACTGTCCCTGTAGGTCCAGGTTAAGCCAAATGGAGCCCAAGGAGAAGGGTGGCCCAGAGTAGGAAAGGCTGGAACCAGAGCTTCTCTATCCCCCTGGGAAGGTCATCAGGGGCCTAAGCTTTGGCAAAACCAAAACTTGCTTTAGAGCAGGAGCAGCAAACTCTGGTGTGTAGGCTAAATCTATCTATTGCCACTTTTGTAAATATGGTCTTACTGGCACACAGACATGCCCCTTCATTCAGATACGGGCTATGGCTGCTTCCATGCTACGAGGGCAGATTGACTAGCAGCCACAGAGGTGGTATGGCCAGCCAAGCCTAAAATATTTACGATCTGGCTTTTTATAAAAAGGTTTAGCAACCCCTGTGCCAAAGAGCACTTGGGTTGTCACCATCTGTTAGCTCAAAACTTTGCTCAGAACTGAGCTCCTCCTGGAAGCCTTCTTCAGTGAGGCCACCCAATATTGTCTATTTCCTTTTTCCTCAACCCCTTATTCACATGTCTCTAAGTGTTCTTCAGACACTTGCCGTGTGCACAGTACTTGCTAGGTACTAAGGGATGCAGAAAAGTGACAGGCGTGGTCCTGATCCCTAGGGGCTTACAGTGTGGGTGTGGAGCCTTGTTTCATGCCATGAGCCAGAGTCATTCATGGTAAGCTGTGTAATTGACACAGAGAGATGGGGGGGTCAGCCTGGACTGCAAGAGCCACAGCTTCAGGGAAGGGCAGAGACTACTCTGGATCCTGAAGGCAAGAGGCAGGACATTCACCAGAAAATGGTATAACCCAAGGTGTAATTAGTAAAGAGCTTGGTATATGGGGTAGGGGAAGTCAGGGGGAGAAGTGTAGCTCTTAGGCCTTCCTGGAACAGAGAAGATGTGTTGGGAATTCTGGGAAAGAAAGTTGGAGGTCAAGCCAGATTAGGGAAAACCTGGAAAGACAAAGGATTCTGGGATTGCTGTGGTAGGAAATAGGGAGCTATTATAAATTCTTGCGTAGGGGTATAGCAAGAAAAAAGGAAGTGTTTTAAGATTTTATTTACCTACTTTATGAATTGTGATTGCTCTCAATTGGAACAGGTTTTGACCCCAGAGTAGAGTAAAGTGATCCTCTGAAGGACGTGGCAGAGCTGCCCCTGCCTGGTGCTTCCCGAGTGACTGGTACTGAGTGTTGCCCTCCAGTGCTGATGACGGCACCTAGCTGCCTCTGCCCCCTGCACTTGACTAGACACTCAGATGCCACCCTTGGGTCAGAAGCCACTTAATTAAATGCTGTTTGCCCCTCTAGCTGGACTTGATGAACACTTCTGTGCTTCTTGGATGCCACGACAGTAAATAGCTCAGGGCAAGCAGACTCCAGGGAAACATACCATGTAAAAAGGTCAGTGTGGTCTTGGGGGAGCCACGGGTTGGAGATAGAACCTACCCCATTCCTCACTCACCAGGGGTGCCTCAAGGCCTTCTCACAGGTGTACCGCTCATTCGGATCTTTCTCCAGCAAGTGGCAAATAAAATCCTTGGCTAAGAGGAGCAATCAAAGACACAGCAGCTAAGGACCAGATTTCATGACTGATGGAAATTCACTTCCGGCTGGTGGGTGGCAGTGAATGCATCTTTTAGCTAATCTTCCAAAGAGGCAATTTTAAGAATCTTAAAAAGAGAAAGAAAAATCCAAACCACCTAACAACAACCCACCATAAAGCACCAAAGAAAGGCTCTACTCAGCCTCACCCACGTAGCACTGCGCATACATCTCTCGTCACGAGGCATCAACGTGCCTGCATGTGCACATTTGCACCATTTAGGGGCCAACGCCCTCACATGGGCACGCATGTGAGCAATGGCTTTTCCCAGCTCTGATCTCTACTTAATGGACCCAACAACGTGCAATGATTGCCTTTCACACACAGAGACCTGGCATAGTCTCAGTCTTGGTGTGTAAAAGGCAAAACGTGGCCTTGGTTTTGCAGCTCCTGCTGGAGGACTCCCCTCTGCCTGGCTCTGCGCTCCTGGCCCCTCAACTGAACTACCTCCCCTGCTTTTACCAGGCAGACTGTGGTTCTGTTTCCAGGAAAACAAAAGCATGAACCTTAGATGTGAATAATATATTTGGCCCTTGAACCAGATGAAGATTTCTCCGCTCTCCTTGGCAGCCTGTTTTCTGTGAAATTCCTCAGGGACTTTCAAAAGCTAGGACTGCCATCCTTTGTTAAGCTCTTTTCTCTTGGCAGCCTCTGCCCTGAGCCTGTCATCTTGTCCTTCACACCCTCTGGCCTTACCTGACTCAGAAATGTCGTCCCAGAATGGAGACTCAAACTCATAGTAGCCCTCCTTGATCTTTTCGAAAAGCTTAGACTCAGTTTCTTCATAGAAAGGGGGATACCCACACAACCTGCAGTGGAACAGAAGGGGCCATGCTGCTGAACACCCCCTTCCTCCCCGAGCCAGCCTCTCCCCATGCCCAGCCTCCCACTGGGAACACAGGGAGGCAACAAGGGCCCCCCAGCAGCAGTGTGGCCAGGACATGGATCTGCCTCTGATTCAGGAACAGTGCAGGTCCCAGCAAGTGTTTATGCAGCAGCCAAAGCTTGGGACAGGCAGGCCTGGAAGGTCCCTTTGGATGTTATTCCCCTCATCTCCGCCACCTCTCCCTGTACTTTCCCTGATGCTTAGATGATATAAAATATCTTTAAGAAGGCTGGTAGAATGGCCACTTGAGTGTAAGTTTTATGAGGGATTTTTAAGGCTAGTTAGTAGTTTATTATTTAGTACCTAAACCCGCGATTGGCACAGGGTAGACAGTGAATGAATATTTGTTGAGTAAATGAATGAATGAGAGTAGTTATTCGACATAAGCTGAGGAAATAGAGAAATGAATTCACACTAAAGGGTAAATAACTAACAGCAGGTTATTTTTCTAAGAACAAAGTTTGCTATAGCTGAGGAGGGATGGAGGGGAAGGGTGCTGAGCAGGTTTAGAAAACCTGCCATCGTCGGGCCTCAGGCTGACATCACCAGGAAAAAAATCCAAGACGTAAACATTGTGCCCACTTGGCTTCTGAGCTTTGCTTGGCCTCTCCCCTTTTCACTGCTCATTCCACAGAGCAGGACTCAACACATGCAGTAAATGGGGGTGGAGTACAGGAAGACAGACTACCATGTGGGTGAACAGTGGGTTCACACTGAGCTGTTTTTATTACCTGGTAGAAATCAGGACAGGTGGAACTTTGTGCACAAGAAAGTGTGTGTGTGTGCATATGTGCATGTATGTGCATATGAGAGTGTGTGTGCACACGCACACATGTGTACGTGCACATGCTTTGGAGGTGGATGACGTTTGAGGATGGGGAGGGAAAGGAGGGGTGAGCAGGTTCTGAGAATTCCCAGGAACTGAGCCAATGATAGCTTCTACTCACAATATGTAAGTGATGACGCCAATGGACCAGCAGTCCACAGCCTTGCTGTATGGCTTCTGGGCCAGCACTTCCGGAGCTGCAAACCAAAGGCAGAGTCAGGGCTGGGGCAAGACGAGAGGGCTGTGGGTTGGGGGCTGAAGGTCAGGGAGAGACTTAGAGAAGAAGATTTATAGCAGCCCTGGGCTGGTGCAGCTTCTGTAAGTCTGAAAAATCCTCTAGGGCAGGGACTGTGTCTTTCCCATCAGACTAAATCATCTTCCATCAGACTAGAAGGTCCCCATGACAGGGCCTATGACTTTCTGATCAGACTGGAGATCTCAGGGGCTATGTCTCACCCATTGGACTGAGTACTTTCTGAAGGCAGGCCCTGTGTCTCCCCACTCAGATGGGGGATCCCTAGGGCAGGGACCCCCAAGGTGTGTAGCTGGAAAGACTGTCTCTCTTGACTAGACCAGGATCTCCCTGAAGGCAGAGACTGAGTCTCCCCTGTTAAGTGAGGAACTCCCAGAGGGCAGGCTGTCCCTGTCCCTGTCCCATCAGTCTCTGCTACCTTCTGAGGGCAGGGTTTTGTCTGCCCTATCAGATTGTGAGCTCCATGAGGGAATGGGTCATGTCTCCCACTGTTTGGGAACTCTGGGGCATTTGTCTGTCTTCTGTATTTATCATAGACACCAGGGCTTTGTGCCCAGTGGGACTAAATACCTAATGGTAAGTGATCGACCTTTCTTTTGCGGAGAGAACTGATTCCTTCTATTAAGTCAGGTTCTACTTCCCACTTCCTAACCCCAACCCAGTGAGGCTGGCTAAGAGGGAAGGGGCAGGAGTGGATGCTCTGAGTCTCGGCTTTCTCCGCCATGGATCTCAGGAATGCTGTCACCTGGTTTCTTGCTTGCTCTTACTTTTTTGGGGGGCTCTGGAAGCCTCCTGCTTAGGCAGGAGGCCCCGTCTCTGCCAGCTTCCTAGGGTGTGTATTTGGGGGCCCACATCTGTGTTTCTTAGATTCAAACTCAGCACTACGCCTCCAGGATACCAACACTTGGGTGGCTGAGGTTTCCTCTCAAGTGGAAGAAAGGAAAGTGGGCTAGAGATCAACCCCTCAGCAGTCTAATGGTGTCTGGGTTTGTGACCTTGTCTCCCCCCCTCGTCTAACTGGAAAGACAAAGGCATAAAGTCAGGGTAGGCTGTTTTTAAGATGTAGGCTTGGGAGCAGCAGGGGTAGTTTAGAGATCAGTGGATTGGCTGGCCCTGAACCTCCTAAGTGATTGCTCTACTTGGATCATTGCTGAAATTGAACCCTATCTTCTCACAACTGTGAATAATATTCATGTGGTCAAATGTAGCTAACTGGTCAACCTCCTTCCTGCCTCCAGACTCACCAACGTAGCCCGGGGTCCCACAGGCAGTGGACATGACACCACTCTGTTCCATCTTGGACAGACCAAAGTCTGTGATCATGATCTTGGAATTCTCTTCAGGGGTGAGGTACAACAGGTTTTCAGGCTGTGGGAGAAGAGAAATATCATGTAAGACAGTAATCATCTGAAACATACATTTCTTTTTTCCCTTGACATGTAATTTCTTAGGAAGCTGCACCTTGGGCTCCTGACTTCAAGGCCAGGGTCATCTCTCCCCCATTTTTCTCTCCTGCCTCCTACTTGCACCCTCAACTCCTATACCCCAGCAATCTGTATTTTGCTTATGGCCTTGACTTTGCTTAGCTTTATAGCCTTTAATGTACTAATCCCAGCCTCCCACTCCCATTCCCAACCACCCTAAGACTGTTTTTTGAAGGAACTAACCCTTGGTTAACTATCTCTGACACCTCTAAAGTCTGGCACATGCATGGTACAATGCTGACCCTCAATAAGTATTCATTACATTTGAGTATGACTGTGACTGGGTCCCAGAAACCAGCAGATTATCCTGATATCCAAATAGGGTAAGGTCTAGTGAAAAGTTCAGGAAAGGGCTGAGGTACAAATTGACAATGATTGTTCATTCATCCAAGATTTGTTCAATCTAAGGGCAGAAAGGGCCTTAGGAGTGAGCCAGTCCAGCCATCTCATTTTACAGAGCTCAGACTGCCCATGACCCATGCAACTTCCTAAAGGATCATTTCTCTGTCCCCTCCTCCCCAGAGAGGGCTCTGCCCTGGCACCTTTAAGTCTCTGTGGACGATGCCATTCTCATGGAGGTATTTCACGGCTGACAAGACCTGCTGGATCACCAGGCTGGCATCCTTCTCTGTGTAGACACCTCGCTCCAGGATCCGGTCAAAGAGCTCCCCACCAGAAACGCTGTGGGCACAGGGGCAAAAGCAGGAATCCAGCTCTTATTTTAGGTCAAGGGAATGTGAATGTGTTTTCTCTGTAGCCATGGGGACACAGCTTGGTGAAATAGACGGGGACCCCTGACTGTGCACAGGGAAGACCAGCCACTCCAGCCTCAGAATGCCTCCTTCAGGTGCCTGGAATGATATCGCTAGGGACTCATTTCTTTGGCCTAAACATTGACCTCTCCCTGGAAATGTCCTTGAAAATGTAAAGTGTCCCTTGTTAGGGTTTCACAAGAAGCCAATAATTCCTTTCTGTGGACACATTTCTTATTTGCCTTCTTTCCCAGCCTAGGACACAGGAAAGAAGAAACAATGAAAGGGAGAAGTGAAACTGAAATCAGGCAAAGAAAAGGTGTGCGAATGGAGAATTTTGTGCTTATGTGGGAAATTCTGCCCTCATTTGTAAAATTGGGTCACCTAAAGGTGAAATTAAGGGGTAGCGTTGTGGTAGTTTGAGGCTCACACGGATGGTATCTTGGGATTTAACAGAGCTTGAAGAACAAGTCTGACCCCCATCTCTTGAATACCATCTACAGTATTTTTGCCAAGAAGTTTTCTAGTAAGTACTAGAACACATCAGAGAACTCACTACCTCCTAAGACTGTTTTATCATTTGTCACCTTACTATTTCTAGCTATACAATGAAACCCGACTCCCTGTAGTTTCTACCAGCAGACATAACATTAATTCTACCATTGGGCCCATTAGGGCCACACGGAACAAAAAGAACATCCTGTCACATGAATCTTTTCAAGTACGTGCAGTGAAATCCTCTTCTGAGGCCTTCTCTGGGATGAATATTCCAGACAACTTCAGCCATGAGCCAGGAGTGCCAATCCCCTGCACTGCCCCATGACAAGGGACGTGGTTATGCACACATGTCAGGACCATGCATCACTAAGGGTGTAGAATTCTCCAATAAAAATGCATAACAGCCTACTCCTTTTGCTTCTATCCTGAAGCTTGGACTCTGCTATGGGAGGGGGAGGCTCCTGAGAGAAAGACACTCTTTGTCCACTACTATGAATTCCTGACTTGGAGCGTCCTGGGTCCTGGAGCTGGTGCTCTAGGAGGCTTGGTGGTTCTTCAGTGACTTCTGAATCTTTCCACCCTCCTGCCTCCCCTTAGCCATCTGAATGACTGTGTGCTAATCCTGTTGAACTGGCTTCATTAAGGTGCCATGTGGTCCCTGCTCAAGTGTTAGTGATGCTCTGGGCCCTCCCCCGACATTACTCCCTGGACTCCTACCTGTTCACTGGGCCTCAGGTGAGCCCAGGGGTTAATGGGCTGCTGAGGCCGGAGTTAGCTCGTTAGAGTTTATGAGGAATTAGCCTGTCAGTCACAAGATTGAATCCAGCCATGCTGAGACTGCAGTGGTGTGTGTGTGTGTGTGTGTGTGTGTGTGCATTTTATAAGTAGAGTGTTTCTGAGCCCAATGCTGAGTCCTCAGGAGCACTGACCAACCCTACGGTAGTTGCTCTCAGGCAGAACTTTTATTTGGATGTGACAATGATGGGGAGACCTTTATGATGAGGCAACGTTTCAGTCCTACACGTGGACACACAATCACAGCATGTTCTTAACTTTGGGTGGCTCCCTTTTGAGAAAGTATTTCTTTATATTGAATCAAAATCTACCTACCTGTGGCTTCTACTCCCATAGTAATTTTACCCTGGAGTGATGTTAGAGCATTTAATATCCAGTTTGATGAACATGACTAGTCAAAATGAACTTAAGCCATGGTGCCAGAGAAGGGCTCTGGAGGGCCCTGCTATGCAAGGCTTTACCTTTCAATTGTAGGGCTGTGGGGAGGTCCAGAAAGTCTGAAGGGAGAAGGGGGATGGATGGGTTGGGGTCACAGCTACTTGCAGGCTGGTAGGAAAGATTTTAACAACTGGTAAGGCTGTACTGGTACGTACCAACTCAACAATCAACCTTAGTTTTATCCCTCGGTCCACACAGAACATGTCCACTCCCAGAGGCATACTGATCTTAAAAGGACTCTTGGCATTTCAAATCCTCTTGAACTAATTCTTGATTTTGTCTTTTAATTGTCATCCTTCCCTCACCACCAACCAGCCTCCTCCAGTGGGACGTCTGTGGGGGAAGCGGGTCACCTTCACTTACAGCTGCATAACCAGGTAGTAGTGAGTGGTGCTCTCATAGATGTCCTCCAGGGTCACGATGTTTTCATGCTTGATCCTGGGGAAAAGTAAGGGTCATGGTGAAAGGCATGTGGTTTAGGTTGTCCAGACAAAGGATGCAGACCCAGCCCAACTGGACTCTTATTTCTGTTAGAGACTTTAAAAATTTTTAAATTATTTTATTTTTTAAAATTTATCTTTATTGTTGAAAATATTACAGATGTCCCCATTTTTCCCCATTGACCCCTTCCACCCCACCCCTCTCCCTGTCCCAGGCCTTCACCACACTATTGTCTGTGTCCATGGGTTATGCATGTATGCATATAAATTCTTGGTTAATCTCTCCCTACCCTGCCACCCACCCCCACCTTCCCTCTGAGACTTTTAATGACAATCTTTAGGAAGAAAGAGTTCTTGTTAAGCCTTCCTAGTGCCTAAGCAGTCACAAAGAAATCCCAGAGAAAAGATTCCCAGAGCGGTGTTCAGTTTGTGTTTTTGAATGGCTAATTGATCATCCCGCCTTCAGGTAATAAGTGTTTCATTGTTACTTTAGGGATCTCTTCCAACTTTATCAAAAGAGAAAGTTGAAAGACCTGAGGAAGGTTAAGGGAGCATTGACCACTAGGTTAGTCAGCAACACGGGTATCCAGGGTGTCAGAAACACTGCATGAAGAAAGGCTACTACAACTGGAGGAGGGACTTAGGTTAGCGAGGCCTCTTCATGGGTAACCATGCAGGAAGTTTTGCAAAATTATTATTCCAGGATATTGTGAGAAGGCAGATGCTCATTGCGAGGGTCATTCTGTGGGATACTTTAGAGGAGTGATTCTCAATCAGGGGCTATTTTGTCCCTCAGGGGACATTTGGTGATATCTAGAGACATTTTTTATCGTCATGACTGGGGACAGGGGAGATGCTACAGGCATTCAGCAGGTAGAAGCAGGAACACCGCTAAACATCCTACAGTACACAGGACTGCCCCCAGCACAACAAAGAATGATCTGGTTTAAAATGTCAATAGTGGCGAGGCCAAGAAATCCTGCCCTGGAGGACCTTCGTCTGGGATTACTCAGAGGCTGAGGCAAGCAGAATAATAGTATTAGCTGGAGGCCTGGCTTTACAATCAGCAATTCTGCGCATGGCTGTCCAGGAGAAAAATTTCTAGAAGTTTTAGTCATGGTTGTGCAACACAGAGGTTAAGAATTTAGACCCTAAGTCAGTTGGGGCAGAGTTCAGATCTAGCTCTGGCATTTATGAACTGGGTAACTTTGTCTGGCTTACTCAGATCTAAGCCTCACTTTCCTTGTCTCCAAAGTACAACTGTCTCATAGGGTTACATCAGTGTTAAAAGAAAAATGCATGTCAAACGCTTGGTGCAGTGCCCGGGGAATAGTAAACATATAATTAATAGTACCTATCATCTTTAAAACATTTCTAAAAATATAGATGTCTTGTAACGGTAACCTGATGGACTCAATTATACATATAAGCTGCCAAGCTGACATTAACATGTTGATGATTCAGTCACTGAACAAATGTTTATTGAGCTGTTTATGTATCTGTGCTGTTAGGGACCGATGATACAATCCAATAATAGCAAAGACCACCACAGTCCTTGCCTTTGATGAGTCTGGAGTCTCTCTCGGCTTTAATCTCCCTGGAGCCCAGTCCTATATCTCCAGCATCCTACCAGACACCTTTATGTAGAGATAGGTGGACACTTATATTCAATATGCTCCAAATAATTTCTTTCCATTTCCTCTAAGCCTACACATCCTTTTTGTTTTTTATCCCACGTGATGATATTCTGGTCCAATTAATCACTCAATCTCAGAGTCATTTTTAATGCTTTTCTTTTATATTCTTACCAGTCAACCCCAAACTCAATTGCTTCTCTCTCTGAAATGCCTCATAAACTCAGTCTTCTTGCCATGGCATGATCCTGCCACTACTTTGCTTGTATCTTCATCTCTTGCCTAGATTATTGAGGAAGTCTTGTAATTGTTCTCCCGTCCTCTAGGCTGGCATCTCCAATCCCTCCTTCACTGGCTCTAAAATATAAATCTGACTATGTGACTTCTTACTTAAAATCCTTTGATGACTTCTCTGCCCACAGAATAAAGTCAACAGCCTTGATCATGACAGACAACACCCTTTATAATCAGGTCCCACTTGACCATTTCAGTTTCATCGCCTGTCCCTTGATAGTGCTCACTCTAAGTTCAGGGGCTTCCAATACTAACTCTTCTGCGACATCCCTTGCACCTCCATGATTCTGCGTTAAAGCTGACGCTAATCTCAGTCTGAATTCCTTTTCTGCATTGCCCCTCCTGCCTCCACAAAATTCCACTCATCCATCGAGGTCCCTCATCTTTGAAAATGTACCTAATAGTTCATACTCATAAAAAAACACATGTAGCAAAATGAATTCCTGTCTCCTTCAAATTCTGCCTCCTGCTGGTGTGGCTCACATCTAATGGGGACAGACTTTGTTATGAGTACCTCTGCCTCTGCCCAGAAAATGTGAGCTCCTGAGGGTAAGGAATTTTGTTGGCTCCATCCTTGTGGTCCTGATGCCTACTACACTTTTGACACACCAAAGGAATTCCACAAGGGTTTTACGAGCCCTGCTGTAAATATTATGACTTATTAGTGTAGCCTCTACCATGACGCTTGGGGTGCTGACCCTACATTTGATTTGGAACAAATTGAGGTTAATTATCGATTCTTCCTAGGGTTGGCCCTCAATTGATTTTTGTTTCTTTGGGATAATTACCCTCTGGTCTGTGCACACAAACCAGCTCTGTTACAAGTTGGTTCACTAGACAATTTGCTGGGGGGCAAAAATCAGCCAAGACAGCTGGCTGGCTAAACGTAGCTGATGAGTCAAACTGACCCATTCGCTCAATCAAAGAGAGCAGTGCCTCTTGGAGTGAAAACCCCAGCTCCCATCCTTCTCGAAGGCAATTTGTGAAGGAAACGTTGTGACCCCACAGTGGTCCTCAGCCAACCCCGAGCCCCACTCACTTTTTCAGCACAGCAATCTCATTCTCTAGGCTGCTGTCCCGGAAGGCCGGCGACTTCTTGATGCACTTCAGGGCGAAGAGCTTCCCAGTCACCCTTTGCTTTACCAGGAAAACTTCTGAGAAAGCGCCTCTGAGCAGAAGACACCGGGAGATAAAAATTAGCACTGGCTAGAGAACATTGCTGGAGGCAAAACCGACGGATCATGGCGGGGAATGAGTTTCCACTGTCATTGGGGAATGAGTTTCCATTGTCATTGGGGAATGAGTTTCCATTGTCATCGTGGGCCCCTGGGGAGCTGTGGATGGCAGAGCCTATCAGACATCCACCTCGTGGGAAAGAAAAGATTCTACTACAGACTTAGGGACTGGGAGGTGCTACTTCCTGCATCAGTGATCTGGGAAGGACCCCCAGAGACCCTGCTTTGCTATGGAGACATTCCTTCACTTGGCAAACCCATTAAAGAGAGGTCACTGCGGAGTGAATTTCCCTTCTTCTCCCTAAATGGCACAGTGTGGCGCACTAGAGTGGCAGGTGGAGGTGGCACTGGGGGACAGTGCTCAGATACAGTGAGAGAGGAAAGGCTCCTGTACGCACTGTAGATGGTGATAATCACCCTGAACCAGTTATCAGAGGCAGGGGGGCTGAGCATCCTCTCATTCGGTAGCATCTGAGAGAGTGGAAGACAGAACCCAGCAGCTCTGGGCAGGCTCCTCAAGACGGAGCGGACAGAACCCCGTAGTAACAGAGCATAGGGTCCCAAAGTACAGGCTTCTTGGTTTGAAGGGGTCCTCTGGAGACCAGGCCATCAGAACGGCAGTTAGCTCGCAATAGATGCTGGAGCCTGACTGGCCATGTTAGAATCTCGGCTTTTTAGGTGACTAGTCACTGAACTTCTATATGCCCAGCTTCTTTTTCTGAAAAGTGTGAATAGCAATAGCATCTGATTCATATGGTTGTTTATAAGATTAAATGAGTTCATAAAAGTGCTTAAAAGTATTCCTGACATCTATTAAACCACATGTGTTAGATTTATTATTATTATTTGACTACCATTAGGGAGGACACCTGGGAGTAACAAAAGGAGATCGAGTTTAGGGAGGAAACGGCTGAGCCATCCTTTCCGTGCCAATAGGGTATTCTAGAATGAAGGCCCAATAGCATTCAAGCTGGTGAAAGGACTTTGAGAATATAATCAGAAAATGCTTGGTGTTTCCTGTGTCTGAGTTTCCTGTTTCCCCAGCTGCACTTGGAGCAGAGTTAATCGGAGCCTCCGGAGCTCGTCTAGTCATTCATTCATTCATTCATTCATTCATTCATTCATTCATTCATTCACTCGTCCCTTTAATCAAGGGTTAGTGAGCACCTGCGGAGACTGGCCACTGCAGGTAAAGAGGTAAGTTTCTGCACTTAAGGTGCCTGTAGACTGGTGAAGACCCCCGACACATAAGCAATTAATATCTAACTTGAAAATGTGATCAGACATTCAAGTGAATGCCTGTCGTGCTGGCAGAGCCTCTCTGTGTTAGGCTCTGGGATCAATTTCTAGCTTAGAGTCTAGTGTGAGAGACAGACACTTACAGAGGAGCAGGAGGTACTTTGAGATCACAGAAAACCGAGACTAAAGACATGGCCCTGCTGTGGTTGGGCCGGCTGTGCACTGCACAGTTCCAGCAGGCGCCATTCGCCTCGGAGCCGTCGTGTATTTCACAGGATAATTATCACAACACTTGCCCCCAGCAGACAGCAGCTAGAGAAACGGCGACTTCTCCTGATGTGTACAGTGCCCCCCGGGAGAGCTGAGAACATGGTTCACGGCTGACTTGAGAGCGCCCTGGCCCAGTGTAAAGGACTGAATGAGAGTTAGTCCAGTGGGGGGAAAATACGCTTGGAAGTGATGTTTCAGGTGAGGTCGGGGAAGAAGCTGGAGAAAAATCCCGGGTGGGGAGCGGCAGGTTGGGGTGAGACTCCACTGTCCTTATCTATAAAACGAGAGTTGAACCTTGTGGCCTAACGATTCCTTCCAGCTGTGACATTTTAGGATCTACCTTGAGAGCTTCTTTCACCTTTACCTTTACAACCACACATGAACGATCCCCCGATTTCAAAGCTGACATCTACTCGGGATCCTCTTGTGCAATGAGATCAAATTAAGGCCTTCCTGGGGCACTATTTACATCCAGGTGTATGTCAGTGGCACCTGTTGGGGCAATTTGAAATGACGGCGCTGCTCTTCTGCCTCTGGCTGCTTTCTACTGTGTGTGTGTGTGTGTGGGGGGGGGCAGGGACAGAGAAGATTTAATTGTGCCATCTGTCAGACTGTCAGATTGGGGAGCAGAGAGCTAGTTTTGAGCAGTCAAGGTTGTGCGGGTCAGAAGGCAAGACAGGCAGAGCCTTCAGAGCCAGGAGTAATTGCTTCATAGTTCTGGGTTTGCATTTCCTGCTCTGAACGGCTCTCCGCTCTTCCTGGGAGCTTGGGTGAGGCGGGAGGTGGGGGCAGGCACCAAGGAGGAAAATCTCGTCCCGGGTAGTGAAAGGAGGAGGCCTGGAACTGGGGTGACATACCTCCTGCTATGGACTAGCTTTGCCCAGTGTCCCTACAGCTGTCCTAGGGTCCTGGAATTGTGGGTGGTGTCTGGGCAGATTTAGCAAAAGCCTATTCTCCCTGGTGGGTAGTTGCAGCCGAGCTGAGGACTGGAGAGAAGAGGCCTTGTTCTGGGATTCCGGTGCATCCCCAGTGGGGGAGCCTGCTCTGCGCCACTGCTCCCCCCTTCACGGCACCTCCCCTGGGTAAGTCGTGGGGCCTGCATCATGGGGCTGCCTGTCTCCATCCTGAGCACCACAGAGGGGCTTTCTCCTTAGCTGCTCCTCAGCTCTACTGCTAAACAGTGACTTGACCTTGTCTTGTCCTCTCAGTTTCCCCAAATCAGTGTGGGGCTGGATACATTAGAGCCACCAGAAACACTTAAAATATAGATTCCCGGCTGCTGGGTCCTGTCTTCCCAAATCCTAGTTTAGTAGGTTTGGGGCCCAGGAATCTGTATTTTTCAAAAAATTACCTAGGCTACAATAATAGCAAATTATTATTATTATTATCTGAGTATGAAAATGACATTGTGGATATAGAAGAAAATGCCTTTACTCCTTGGAGATGCAGAAAGAAGGATTCAGAAGTGATGTGTGATGATGTTTGCAACCAGCTTACATATTAGTGTGTGTCTGTGTGTGTGTAAAACAAATATAGTGAAGTGTTAACAGCTGTTGAATTTAGGAGGCGGGTATGTTGGTGTTCAGCTGTACCTATTTCACCTTTTCTTTGCTTAAGCATTCCCGCAGTCATCAGTTAGAGGGACACACTCCAGTGGCTCTGATGCGCCTGGGTGTAGACCCGCTGTGGCAGGCCCCACTGGGCTCCACGGCGGCAGCGTGTCTATTTTCGGATAAGACTACAGCACAAGTCTGGGCAGACGGTGACTACGCTTCTGTCATCCCAGGCTTCCTTCTGCCTCCTTCTTTTGATTTTTAGGCTTCTTATCAAACCATTTCTGATTCACTCATGAGTCCTGTTCCTCTCTCTTGTGCCAAAACCCAGCTCTCTAGCCTCCCTCGTCTTGGCAAAGGCCCTTGGTGGAGGGCCAACGCTCTGATGGCCAGCGCCGCCTGCCCGACCCCTACCCGGGCAGGGAGGGCCAGAGGCCTCCTCTCAGGGCCGAGCCTGGCTCCTCCCCGTCTACACTGTGAGTCTGGCCAGCCCTCGCTCCTGAGGTCACTGCCTCCTAGCCGGGGCAGAGGGAGCTAAACTTAGCCCGGCTGGCCAAGGGCAGGGCTCGCTTGGATGCGCAGCCCACTAACCGCCCCTCACTTCCCCAGGCCCCTGGCCCAGTTAGCCCGGGCTAATTAGCTGACCGGCTGGGGTTCGGAGGCGAGGGGGCCGGCGGTGTGGAGGTGCTGCCAGCCCGCGTCAGAGCCTGTGGCCTCCCCCGGGAGAGGCAGGACTAAGGGGGAGTCAGCTCCAGACGAGCCGCTCTGCTCCGCCAGCTGTGTAATCACTGTCAAGGGGCAGCCCAGACACCCCTAGGCTGGCAGGGCTTCGGGCTGCGGCACCACTTTATTTTTCCAACACAGCTCTTAACCACGGAGCAGAGACGGCTGATCCAGGTGTGTGAACCCCACCGGCTCTGAGCCTCCAAAGCATGTTTTCTTCCATCTGCAGTAGACAGTGGGGTTGACTTTTCACTGCCCGGGGAGATGAAGATCCCTCAAGGTGGGTGAGGGGGCCCAGGAAAGTTCTAGGGTCACTGAATCTCCACAAGTGCTCCAGAAAGTCTCTTTCCTCTGACCAGGACCAGAAGTCAGGAGCTGTGGCCACTATGGGGTCCCGGGGGTGGGGGTGGGGGTGGGGGTGGGGAGGGCAGGGAAGAAGGTAGAAGCTGGGGGGGGGCTTTCCCTGAGGGCTCCAATGTATTAAACTGTCCCCTGTATTATCCCCAAGCACCTTCCCTACTCTCCGCCACAAGGCCTCTACTCCACCTCCCGAGGTCCCTTGGAGCTGCGGAGATGTCCCAGTTTCTCAGCCTCTGCTGGCCTGGACCGCCCCCTTTCCAACGCCCGCAGGAGGCCCAGCCGCTCCCTCCTCTCCCAGCCCGCACTCACGATCCCAGCACTTCCATGAAGATGAAGGTTTTCCGGATGTTGGTCGTCTGCTTCTTCCAGGAGCTGCAGTCATCTTCTTCCTTTCGGCCCATCGCCTCCAGAGTTGAAGCTTCTGGGGATGCTTTTGTTTGGGGAAGGGAAGAAAGGGCCTGGTCAGCTCATTTCCCAAATAAAATAAGTTGTAAAAAGAATTGAAAATACATCCTTCATGGAACAACTAGAAGTATGAAGAGCAAAACCTGGGTAATTGGCAAAAATAAGACTCTTCTCTCCACTTGCTTTGTAAATCACTACAACACATTTATTGAGCATCTACTACACGCCCATTGTGCTTGCCCAGTGTTCAGGGATTTTAGTTTAGTCTGCAGTGGAAACTCTACTTTGTATCTATGCATTTAAGGGCAGTAACATATCCATGTACAGATTAACATGGGATTACCCACCTTGATGGGACCTGGGCTGAGCTGACGCATTTCCTGTGTCACCAGGTGATCCCCAAGGTGTTTATGCACACTGCTGAGCCAGCCCAACTTCCTTTTCTGTTGTCCCAGCTCTGCCACCTCCCCCAGTCCCCAATCATTCTTATTCCCACATCTCTCCTACCTGCTAAGGATTAAACCCATGAATGCTAGATGAATGAACTTTGTGTTTCCTCTGTAACTCCCACAGCATTTAGCACAGTGCCGGGAAATAGTTATTCAATAGTTATTCATTAAAATCTGAACTGAATCCTGTCCTAACTTTATTATTATTTTTAAAAAATTTATCTTTATTAAAAGTATTACAGATGCCCCCCCTTCTCCCATTGATCCCCTCCACCCTGCATCCGCCCCCCCCCACCACACTATTTTCTGTGCCCATGGGTTTTGCATATATGCATATAAGTTCTTTGATTAATCTCTCCCCACCCACTCTCCCACCCCTGCCTTCCCTCAGTCTGTTCCATGTGTCTGTGTCTCTGGATCTATTTTGTTTATTAGATTCCACATAGGAGTGAAATCATATAAAACTGAATCAGGAAGAACCAGAAAACCCGAATAGGCCAATAGCAACTGATGAAATCGAGCAGCAATAAAAGAACTCCCAGGAAACAAAAGCCCAGGTCTGGAGGGCCTCACAGGGCAGCTTTACCGAGCATTCTGCTTCTTATTACAGCAGTCCCTTTAACGTTTCCTGCAGTGTTGGTTTGGTGGCGATAAACTCCTTAGGCGATCATTCGAAATAGATGGCGAAATAAAGAGCCTCTCATGTCCTAACTTTGATATCAGAGTTCTGGAGTTACCACATTGGTAGGCACCTGTGATGTGTCAGGCGCAGGATATGTCCTGATGGAAAACACAGGTGATGGCCCTGCCTTCCTGGGACTGGCAGCAAGCTAGTGAACTAACATGTGCCCAGAGACAAAGTGTGGGAAAACCACGAAAGAGCAAAGCCCGGGCTTGGAAAAGAGACAGGCAGGGCAGGCCTTCTTTAGATGAAGGTCAGGGAGGCCTCTCCGAGCAGTTTATATTTCAGGTGAGATCAGAAGTTTGCAAAGAAGCCAGCCAAACATAGAGTGTATGAGGGAGCATTTGGCAGAAGGAAAAAAATACAAAAGTACAGGGGGGAAGAGCCCCAAGGACTGAAGAGACAGTGTGGCTGGAGCAGAGTGAGCTCCGCATGGCATGGGCGGTGGGTGGTCAGGGAGAGGCGGGCACAGGACAGACCTTAGAAGGCCTTAAGGCTCCATTAGATATTGGAATTTCTTCTTAGTGATACTGGGAGACATTGAAGGATTTTTAGCAAGAGAGTTAAATTAGACCACTGAGGTTTTAAAGAGCTCACTCGAGCTGCCCTATGGAGAATGGGGTGGAGAGGGCAGGAGTTGGTCCATGGAGAACAGGTAGGGGGCAGAAACCCGAGGGAGCTGAAAGTAGCTTGGTCCATGGTGGTAGGAAAGGAGGGAGGCGGGTGGCTGGGATATATTCTGGGGGTCCAGTTCTCTACGATACTAGGTGATGTGTCTACAGTGGAGTAATAGGAGTCTAGATTGACTCTCATGCTTCTGGTAGGAACATCCCAGGGTTACGGTGCCCTTTCTGAGGCCGTGATTGCTAGAGAGAAGCATGTTCTTGGGGTTGATTGAGTGGGTTGGAAGGACTCTCTCTTCCTTTGGACACTCTGCCCTAGCTGGACAGAGGGGATACTGAAGGGAGGTGAGACACTTTTCTGCCAGCACCCTTCTCCGCAGACTTCTTGGACCTGACAGAGAAGGGGGAAAGTATGTCTAATGGCTGTATGTCTTAGGCAATGCCCCTCTTTCCCCATTAAAAAAAAAAAAAAAAAAAAAAAAGCCAGTACAATCCATGGGGTTTTCCAATAGCTTTAGAACAAAGAGAAAGTGTGTGTCTCCACAATTTAGCATTAGGCAAAGAGCATAGGTTTGGAGGCCAACCTGAGTTTAAATCCTACCTCCACTAGTTACTAGTTACATTGCCTTAAGCAGGTTAATAACTTCTTTGAGTCCATTCACTCATCTGTAAAATGGGGACAAAGCCCCTTCTGGTTATGATGAGTAATTGAAATTGTGTACACGGGAACTTAGCACATTGTCTCCCCTGTATTAACCAGTTGTAACAGAGATAACATTTGGGGGATATTAAGTTGATGTTTTTTTCATTCCTGGTAATCCCCATCTGGAGCACTCATGTCATAAAATAGGGTCTATAGCATAGAAGGAAACCTCTTCTGCCATTAAGACATAACTGTGAGGCTTAGATCCTGGGAATAAGAAGAATGTGACACAGTGAGGCCCTTGCTAGGGAGGACAAGGCATGGAAAGACAGATACTGTTAGCTCGTGTGGATCCTGGGGAGGAGATGGGGAGGCAAATAGTGTAGTTGTCAGAAGCATGCATCTTTGCTAACATCCATCCAGGAGTAGATGGGTGGACTTCCCTGGACCCTGCTGGTGGGAGACTGTAAGCCTAAGGGGAACTCTGTTGCAGCCACATCT
The DNA here is from genome assembly GCF_964146895.1 of Miniopterus schreibersii. Taxonomy (NCBI): domain Eukaryota; kingdom Metazoa; phylum Chordata; class Mammalia; order Chiroptera; family Miniopteridae; genus Miniopterus; species Miniopterus schreibersii. Next base: position 27,724,891 of record NC_138119.1, read on the forward strand.
AAGAGGTCAGAAAGTACCCAAGGGGCAGGCTTAGAGGGAGCAGCTGGGAGAGATGGAGTCCCATACCTGCAGGAGTTGCCCAGGGTCTGTGGGGGGCTGGAGCCAGCTTGTACCAGCTCCTGACAGCTGACTGTGTATGTCTCTTCTCTGCTCCATCCTTAGTGGCCTCATGTTGTTAGCCACCGTGAGAGTATTTACACCATGGAAATAGGCAAATGCTACAATCAGGGCTTCTCCCCACTCCTCCCCCCACCTTCCAAGAACCAGATGTCAAATATTTATCAACGAACAAACAAAACATTTATCAGCTCTCTTCAGCCCATGGCCCTGGTGAGGGGAAATATTGCTGCTAGAGGGAATGTCAGTTGGGGTCTGGGTGAAGACATGACCACAATCAGGGAGTCTCAGGTGACAGCAAATGGCTGGAATCTGGGCCTTCAGTGGAAGGTGTCAGCATGACTCCCATGGGCCAGATGAGACCAGTCACATCTCAGAGGTCACCGATCAGCTTCTGAGGAGATTCCAGACAGCTGGGAGTTGAGGTCCCTGGGGAGTCTGATGCCCCCTCTCCCGTACTAAAGCTATATCAAGTAAATTATAAGTAAAATGCCACCTTGAACTAGGACAGGAGGAGGAAAGGCCACCTGTGTTTTTCTGAAAGACACTTTATCAAGAGCTAGATGAAACTCTTTATGAAATTTGAGATGTTATCACAGACAAGTTCAAAGGTGAAGCTTCCTATATTCTTTTTGCTGCCTGGTGGGGTAAGATTTTATAGGAAATAAAGAATCTACATTTTCTTTGCACATTTTAGTATAGTGTGTAAATTTACAACCTGGTTATAGAATTAATAAAAAACACATTTGATACAGCTCAGCGTGGATCTGGTGGCTGGTGCCGGTAATCTCGGGCCCGTTTGTGGATTTGTTTCTTTTGGCAGGGTGGCAGCCCAGAGGGACCACGACACTGGCCAGAGGAGGACTTGCCCTGGACTTTGAGGGCACAGTCTGCAAAGTGGAGACAAATGGACCCTGACTGGCAGAGACTGCTTTGAGGAAGATGAAATATTACAATATGTGGCTATTTTTAGTCAGATATGATTCTGCAGATTCTTAGTCCCAAACCTAGTAGCTTCCACTTCTCAGGGCAGTTGGCATCTGGGCTTGGACCAAACGCTTCCTACTGTGTAGACATCCTGCAGCTAAGAAGTCTTGACTAGTGTAGGGCAAAGGGGTGGGCGTTAAAAGGAACCAGACCAGCGGGGTCAGTATGTGGGTCTCCTTCTCTGTCTCTTTTGCCTTCCAAAGAACAGGGCTGCGGACGCTGCTTTTCCAGGTGGGAGAGAATCACGAGCCTTCTTTCGGGTGCCAGGCCCTCAGCCGGGCGGGAGCACTCCCCCTTGTGGAGCCCCCGGGAATGACGACCCGCTTGCTCTCCAGGAGGCATCGCCGCCTCATTAGCAGATCTGTACGCACTGTTCCTTCTTTCCCATCTCTTTTAAATAGCTGCTTAAAAACATAGTATTCTTAGCTTAAGCTAGGCTATAAGAAATCATCTTTCCCGCCCACCCCTCCTCCCATACACTCAATCCTAACAATTTAGTTCCATCTTCAGAGCTCCATGGAAGGGTCCGGGGCCAGATCTGAACCCCTGCTTCATTCCCGCCCCTGCCTGATGGCAGAGAAACTTCAAGGCCCTTTCAGAAGAAAAGAAAACAAATCTTGAAAAGGTCGAGGCTCCCGTATTGCTCTCCTTTGTTTCCAAAGTACTCCCCACCTCTCTCTGTTTCTGGCAACAATTTCTATTGGGCTTCAAAGCTCCACAACAGCCAGCAGACTTCTCTGAGACTTAGAGCTGATTTCCCACGTACGGCTCAGAAGACACAAGGATGCTGGCATTTGGGGCTGGCTCAGGTCCCTCATTCCCCAACAGGGCCAGACCCTCAAGAATGTTCTGCAAAATGGTTCCTGGCAAAGGAAATCACCCCATTTCATGGGACCATTTTTGAGTGGTGGAGGTAACACTCCTTCATTCAACATGCACTTGTTGAATATCTCTTGTATACCCACAGGACTAAATACAGACATTTTTATGATATGAGACAACCTTGGAAAGTGCTTACAATGAAGTTGAAAAGACCAAGAAGAGGTATGTAAATAAATACCTAAGAACACAGACGAGTTGATGGGAGTTAGCAAATGAATGAGCACCTTGGGTCAGGGCCAAAATAGTTCAGGGGTCGACTGGGGTGACTGCTTACGGGTGGGTTTCCTTCACCAGAATGCGAGTGCTTAAAGGGCAGGGCCATGCGTTCCTCATCTTGGAACCTCTAGTGCCCATGTTTGTTAAGTGAGTGAATGAGGAGGAGACCCCTGAAGGGAGGGGAGAGGGGGGCGTGATCAGGGATGGCTTTGCGAAGGAGTTGGACTTCAGATGGGTGTCGAGGGTGGGGAGACGTGGTCTTGATACTGCTCTAGAGAGGAACAGCTGCAGGAAGCCGGGCACCTGGGAAGGGGGGGCAGTAGGGCCTCCTCTCTAAGCTATTGCTGAGAGGCTCTGCCTGGGGCCTAGCCGCAGGGAGGGCAGAATCGAATTGCCTCCCTTGCCATCATTGTCACCTCTGGGACAGATAATGCAGGGCCTGGGGTGGACTCTAGGTCCAGTTCTTGGTGTCAGAACTTTCCTGGGACACTTGAAGAGGCCTCTCCTGACCGTTCTACCTAGAGTCATTTCCCCTTCCCCCCAGAGTTACTCTATAATGTGAAACTGGGACGGTCTTCTGGAACACACCTGACAATCTGAAATTCTGTTTGTTTGTTTGAGGTCATGTCGTCACTAGAAAGTGACTCCATATAGACAAAGACCTGGTCCATCTCCTTGTCTCCCTTGGGCCTAGCTCAGTGCCTGGCTCCAGCTAGCACTCAGTCGTAATTTTTGGATGGTCTTCTTGATCTCTTGGGGGAAAATTTCACAACTGGGTGGAGATCACAGAAGGACAAGTTCTTCCTGAAGGGCAGACACACAGCTTTGGGGTGGACACAGCCTCTGAGTAGGCCTTTTTGAGCTTCTGGAAACATGATGTGTGATCCCCGTGCCTCCAGCCTGGTTACTTATGAGGTGCTGGTGAGAGATCTTGGGCTGGGAGCCCAGGAGGCAGGCGTCCTTCACATGCTTCTTCCATGGGGCACCCCTGTCCTTCCTTCCTTCCTTCCTTCCTTCCTTCCTTCCTTCCTTCCTTCCTTCCTTCCTTCCTTCCTTCCTTCCTTCCTTCCTTCCCAGGCTCCATTTGGTTCCAGGAGCAGCACTAGCCCCAGAAGGATGAGCTTATTATCTTCGGTGGCCTTCTCATTGTCATCACCATATCCTGAAGGTGCCAGGTCCTACACTGCCCTGGAGCCTCTCTCTGGACCCTCACTCCTGCCTGCCTATCTCCATGTGACCTCCTTATCAAAAGTTTCCTTTTTCGAGTCACAGCCACTAAGGACTTTGTTCTGAGGTGCTTATTAAATCAATCAGCTGGGCTAATTGCTTAAGAATGTCACCCTTCCTGATAAGAGTCTTGGGAGCACCAGGTTTTAATCCAGAGGCATTCAGTTTAGTTCAGTGCAATGCAATGCAATGCAGTGTGCTTCCCAAACCCACACTCCAGTACCTAGACTGGACACAACAAATCAGAGAGATGGGGACAGGGGAGGAGAGAATCTTTGAGCAGCACCTTTACAGCCTTCAACCCTCAGGTAACGGCTCTCAGCTCCACCTACAGGAAGAGCCAACCTGCCTTTCCTGGTGCTGTTACGTGGGGCATGGTGAGCAGGCCTCAGAGCCTTCCCGAGGGACCATATGTGGCCTTTTCCTCACCTCAGAGGACTTAGGCCCCCCTAAGACTGCTTTGTGCTTCCACAGTTTTCCATTTCCTTGGATCATGACTCAGAAAGGCCTGTGGGCCTTGAGAGGAAGGTTATCAGTTAGATCATCTGTCATAAGAATGTGCTGTCTGCCTCCAGGCTGGGGTACCCTGGTTATAAAGGGGCTGGAAGGCTAATGCTGGGATGGTTCTTGCTGGGGCCCCACCGTTTCCTGGACTCGGGCCCATACTTGACTTTCCATCATTCTCTGGATTGAGAGACACACTAGAAAGAACTCAAGTTCTGGCACAGTCTTGGCTTGGCACTGAGGAGCTGTGCAGCCCCACACAGATCACTGTACCTCTCTGGGCTTCCACCTCTCTCCTTGGTAAAAACAGGAGATTGGACTAGATTAAGTTTCTCTGAAGCTTGTTTTTTAGAATATTAGTCCCAGGAGATTCTGAGCAAAGTGGATTTTCTGCCTCTTCAGCAGGTATCTTTAATGATCCACATTAGCTTATTAAAAAGGTTCTGGGACTATTACAGACACCTGCTTAATGCTATTTAACCTGGAACCCCCCCAAATTTACTAGACTGTCAAATGCTTTCTTTTCATAACACCTACTAGCATCCAGGGGAATCTAGAATTTCTCAGAGCTTACTTTGGAAAGCGGGGACTGGGCTATGTCTATTGCTGTGGTTCTCCATTTGTTTGAGCAATATATGAATTTTCCAGCAGCCTGCTGCTGTCACTCATAGCCTCGCTCTCCTCATGGTCGCAGGCATGTGGTTGGGTCTGTGTGTGCTGTCAGAACCTGTTTCCAATTCATGGGCTGCAACTCAAATGGCTGGTCAGCTGGCCAGAGCTCAGGCCCTGGACCCTAAAGCTCCTGGAGACTTCTGGTGGGACAGACTTCTAAGGAACCTGGACTCCATCCCCAGCCCTCCCACTGATCCTGCCATCTCCAAGGCCAATTCCGTTAGCCAGTTTCTGTTCACAAAATCACTGAGGAAGGACGTTTCTCAGCTGCCTCATGCAGTTTATTTCAGGCTCAAACCCACACTTAAGTTTAACCAGTTTCCTCCATCTGCAGCGACAAGCCAGAGTTCATGTGTTGCTTGAGGTTTATTGTGTGCCTCTCGTCTAGGAAATGAGGAACATTCCCTAGGGCTTCATTTGGTGCTGAGAGGTCAACACATAGGAGTCACTGGAAAGAGCAGGGGGTGCTATTTATTCTTTTAAAAATATATATATTTTTATTGATTTCAGAGACAGGAAGGGAGAGGAAGAGAGATGGAGAAACGTCAATGATGAGAAAGTCATTGATCGGCTGCCTCTTGCATGCCCTTTGCAGGGGATCGAGCCCCCACCCTGAGCATGTGCCTTGACCGGGAATCGAACTGTGATCTCCTGAATCATAGGTTGATGCTCAACCGCTGAGCCACTCTGGCAGGACTAGTTATTCTTTTTTAAAAAAGATTTTTTAAATTGATTTTTAGAGAGAGAGGAAAAGGGAGGGAGAAAGAGAGAAACACTGATGTGAGAGCAGAACATTGATTGGCTGCATCCTGAACGCCCCCCGCCAGGGATTATGCCCCAAACCCAGGAATGCGCCCTGACCTGGAATAGAATCAGCAACCCCACGGTGCCCAGGATGACACTCAACCAACTGAGTCACATGTGCCAGGGTGGCTACTTATTCTTAATGGGCTTCTAACCACAATGGGCCTCGGTGTCCTCATCTGCTGACTGGGAACAAAGATCTCTGTCTATTGCTCAGCACTCCTGTGGCTGTCCAGCGCATCAGGGGGCCTGAAAGCACTCTGCAACCTCCAACGTGCTCTGCAGTGGGCCCACGCTACAGGCACATGGAGAGAGAGGGAAACATGACAATTTAAATCGGGCTGAGCACAGGACAGGCAATGTGAATCTGTTATTTCCTCAGCTGCTCTCAGCTCTCACACGCCTCTCACAGCGTGAGCATCTCTTCTCACTGTGATTCCGAAGTGTTTAAAGATATATAAATTCTCATACATCAGGGCCCTGCAATGCAAACCAACTACTTCATCTGGTACTCGACCAAGAAAACAGAGACCTGTTGCAACACTGTGGGAAACACTGCTGGTGTGGGTTTTTTTTTTCATGGGCAATATGTTCATCTCCACCCAGGGCCCCTTCCTAAGGAGTTTTCAGAGGTAATAGTTTTCACTGTGTCTGCCACATGCTGCCTTTGAGCTTAACTCCCCTTCAAGAGGCGCCTCCTTTGAACATTACGCTAAATTGCCCCAGCCAGGCATGCCAGTGCACCTTGAGCTTTCTGGAAGGTGACTGGAGGGATCTGCACCTGGGGAGGGAGCGCAGAGGTGGCACAGGCTGAGCTCGGGTCTGCTGTGGCAAGCAGCTCTGTCTAAGCAGCCTTCCCTCCGAGGCACCAGGTTTGACAATCAGCACAGCCCCTGCAGCCTGCTGGCCGCCAAGGGCTCGGACTCGTGTTCCTTTTGGCAGCTGCCCGGCCCCGGCCCCCTTGCCATTGACCATGACCGGACGCCTGCAGTTGTAGCTCCAGCGCGCAGCCGCTCGGCAGGCCAGCCGCTCCACCTCCCTCATTCATCCCGCGGCCCATTCACGCCGCCGGCGCTGGCAGGCTGCGGCTGGCCCCATCCCTCGCAGGCACTCCGTGTGGCAATTTATTTATGGCCATGTGCGTGCGTGAACGGGGGAGAGGGGGCGAGGGAGGCGCTCTCCTCTCAGAGAGGGATTCATTCTTTCCAGTCCCAGCCAGAATCCGCTCCAGTCCTGCCCGGCTGATCCCCTGGGTGGGCACTGTGCTAGGCGCTTCACCAGCATTCTCTCCTTTAGTGCCTCACGGGCGCCTTTCAGGGCAGGTATCATTAACTCCATTTTAGAGTTGGGATCCTGATGGGTAAAACATGTTAAACAAAATGCCCCAAATCAAGCAGATGGTAAAGGACAGGCCAACAGAGGCCAGCAGCAGCCTCTAGTCCCCCTACCACGCAACCTGTTGCCTCTTTCCTGGTGGTGGCGGTTGGGTCTCACTTACCTCCACACCCATCCTCAGGATGCTTTCGTGCATTCCCAAACCTGACTGCTTTCCCTTCCTGCCCCCCCCCCCCCCCACGTGGCTTGCATGGCCTGAGAAAGGCTGCATCCCTGGACCACTCAGATTTCTTAGCATTGAGGCTGGGACCCCAGGCACCTATTGCCTGAGCCTCTCCCTGATGTAGCCCAAACCTTTCGCACTCTAACCTGAAGCTTCTTCCCCAAGTTCTGCACCTTTCCTAAAGAGTGCTCTCAATACCCGCCCCCCCCATCCCCACTCCCACACCGTGGCTGTCTGCAGCATCAGGGAAAGGTCACTGGTTATGTCAGAAGACCTGGGTTCAAATGCTACTATCATCAAGTGGATACTGCCAGCATCCAGCTTGGCAACCCCAGGCAAACCGCTTAACCTCTTTGAGCCTCAGTGGTCTCATCTCTACTAAAAGAGAAATGATACTTTACCAGCCTGATGGACTCGTCCTAAAGATAATTAAGCAAAAGCACATTATAACTGTGAAGTGTGGTCCCCACGGCCAGTATTACTAAGCACTTTGTGTTATGGCCTATTGGGTCTCATCTCTGGCTCTGGTTAAGCCTGGGTCAGTAGCACTGCCAGGGGCCAGGCTCTGCCCCCAGCCTCTGGTCTGGGAAAGATCATCTCCTTACCCAAGACGGAACCTGCTTGACTCTCTTGACCCTTCTCAGCGATTTTCCTCATGATCAATTTATCTGGCTCCAGAGCGAGCAGCCAGCCAGCCGCGCACTGCAGCCAGACCAGCCGAGCCCCGCAGCGCCTCCGGGAGCCTCAGGGTTAAGGTTTGTGCGTCAAAGTTACGTGGTGGAGAGAAGGGGCCACAGCGTGGATGGGGGTGGTGGTGAGTCCAGACCTCCTTTTAGCATCTTTACCTGCGAACTGAACTAAGGAAGTTTAAAGGCAGGAGGGAGATGGGCGCACCCCCGGGGAAGGGGAAGGAGTGGTCTGGCGACCGACAGCAATTCCGCACGCTCCGGGCGGCTGAGTTTGCAGCCGAATGCAGCCAGGGATGCGGAGCTGGAGCCGGCCCGGACCCTGCCAGGGGCACTGAGGCTGGTTTCCCTTTCTTGGGCTTGCAGAGCCACAGGCTGTTTATAAATCTCCTTTTTGCCCCCTGGCCGTCCTAAATCTCACCACAACCCAGACAGGTAGGCGGACCGGGAATTGCCTGGGTGACAGATGAGGTCAGAGAGGTTAAGAGATGAAGGGGGCAGGGGTGCAGCCCTCTGGAGGTCCCGACACCCGCGGATGGACTGCCCCTCCCGGGCACAGAGCCCTGAGGACTGTCCCTGGAATGCAGCCTGCAGGAGGGGCACAGACAGTTATGGGGCTCCCCTTTTCCTGCCCAGAAGTGCATAAGGTTCCCACTCAAGGCTCCCATGGAGGTCCCACTCGGACCTCATTCAGACTTCTTTCTCAAGGCAGCTACAACTTACCCTCAATACCACAACCATCAGGCGAGACTGGAACCGAGGCTGAAATAAACACCCAAGTTGCTCACAAACTGGCTCATCAAACCCACTCTCTGGGAGCCCCGTGCCCCCACGAAGCAAGGAAACCTCCTCACATCAAGAAAAGAAGCAGGTTCGTCTTACCCAGGGACTCGGAAAGAATTCGTGCTCCTGGTGCTCCCACTCCAGCTCCTACAGGTCTGCGCGGATTAGCTGCTCCAGCGCTGTAACAATAAACCGAATTAAAGGGGAGGAATGCAGGGGTTTTCTTTCCCAGGACCGTAACCAGGCAGCCTTAAAGGGGAGGGAAAGTAGCTAGGTGGCTTGCAGCTCTCCTTCCGCTCCTCTGCCCTGCTTTCCTTCACTCCTAGTAGCATTTAGTCTGATCCAGAAAAATGCTTTTGCAAAGAGGCCCTTCTATGCTGTGTGTGTGTACGCACATGTGTGCAATTGTGTTTGCATTGATGTGTGTGATAGAAAGAGAGAGAGGAAAGAGAAAAAGCAAAAACAAAACATCGGATGAGAGGTTTCCATTGCCCTGAATGGGGTGACTACAGAAAATCCAAGAAGCTTTCTAGATCTGCCTGCCTCAGTTTCCCTCTTAACCACTCAGTTGCTGGGGCGTGTTGTCTGAAAATGCCCACCTGAGCAGTAGTAGGGTTTCTACACTGGCTGAAATGTGGAGACTGGAAAGCCCTTGTTTCTTAATATTTTTCTGCCTTGAATTCTAGTTTGCATTTCTGTTGCTTAGATTCTCTAGGTATAATATCCCAACTAGCAGCTGTCTTCCTTCGGTTTGAACACTGGACTGGGGAGTTTAATCACAGCCTGAGGCAGTCCAGCAATGCTTATGGATATCAACAAACACTAGAAAGTTTATCTCTGTAGGGTGCTGAACTCTGCCTCTGACATCTTCTCCAGAACACACACACATACACTATTCCTTAAATATTTATCAAGCACTGACTGGGTTCTAGGTACTGGGCACACAAAACCAGACCCAGACTCTATACTCATAGCACTTCTATAGTCCAAGCACACAAATCAGTCCATTCTGTGCTTTGTCACATGCCCTGGTACAAGTTTGAATGGGGCGAGGAACTGCCTGTCAACATCAGCTCACCAGAACCCTCCACCTTCCGCCCCCTTTCTTTCAATCCACCTGTAGAGTGCTGGCCTTGGCGAGCCCCGGAGCCAGGGATACATGCTCAGCTGTGGAGACAGAAATAGGTCCTGCAGGTGTCAGGTGCCATAGGAGAGAGTGTTGCCTCTTTATGCTGAGCTCAGAAGGCAGATGCCCTGGCAGCTACTGACCAGACCACACGTCAGACATCAGAGGCAGGAGTCAGGCAGAGCATCCATTGCTTGAGCATTGGCACAGGTGACCAGAGAATGGAAGGGGCATTCGGGAATGTTTTTCAGGGAGGTGGAGGAGAGCTTTTGGCATGGTAACACATGTAGAGCGCTCATATACACCCGTGCTTGCAGGTCTATTTGGTTCAGTCTTCTTTTTTTTAATCTTCACCTGAAGATATTTTTTTCCATTGCTTTTCAGAGAAAGTGTGTGTGGGGGGGAGGAGAGATAGAGAGAAACATTGATGTGAGAGGAACACATGGATTGGTTGCCTCTTGCACACGCCCCAACAGGGGCCAGGGATGGAGCCTACAAACAATCCCGGGACCCTCAGTCTGAGGGCCGATGCTCTAACCACTGAGTCAAACAGGCTAGGGCTGGTTCAGAGCCTTTTAATGGCTTTACCTCTACATTTTCCCCAATCAACCACTCAACCAGATATTTATTAAACATCAGCTAAGTGCCCTATAGACAAGGTAAGGCTAAAGTACAGAAGACCATCAGAGATCCATCAATAGCTAAGTAAGGTGGTCACCAGAGATGGGACCACGAGGGTCAGACTGCAGTAGGCTGGAGACATCAGAAAGTTTTCATGGGAGTCAGCCTGGCCTTAAGGATGAGCAGGGCCAGATTTGGGAGGTGTGGTGGGTGGGGTGGGATTAGGAGAGACACAGAGGTTGGAATACACAAGATGCATGCTGGAAATGACAAGATGGGCCTGCAATGCGGTGGGGGTGAGGCTGGTGGGCAGGGTGTTTGAGCAGCCTGGCAGAGGCTTTGGACTTGGCTGCAAAGTCAGTAGACAGTCACTCACTGTAGGTTCCTAAGCAAGGGCATTGGTGGGAAACCGCAATGTGCCTGAAGTTGGGAGGTGGAGACTGAAAGTCGGCAGGAGAGCTCTGCAGTCCCTGAGCTGAGGGATGAGGACCTGGATTAAGGGGGCAGCAGGAGTGGAAAGAAGGGAAGGACCTGAAGGGGGTGCCGATGCCTGTCAGGGAGCAGCCTTCTCTCCCCTCAAATGACTGGTAGGTCTGAGCTGATCCAGGTAACGCTGGCAAAGGGAGGTGTGGCCAAGTGTACTCTCAGGTGCTCACCTCCACTGCTCCCTGAAATACACAAAGTAAGGGACCCTCTTATGGTTTGATGTAAGAAAGAGAAAAGGGAGGTGTGCTCATGAGGACAGAGCAGTTCTTTCTCACCTCACTTTGTCTGCATTGTCTTTTATATTTAATTAGATCTTGAGATTGAGCTTTGTAGATAGCCAAATGCTAATAAGATGTAATGAGATGCCAGGGTGGAAAAGGGAAGGGAAAACTACCTTCATTCATTCATTCATTCATTCATTCATGCATGCATGCATGCATGCATGCAGCATGTAGTCATTAAGCACTTACCCTGTCTTAGGCAATATTCTAGGCTCTGAGCATACAGTAGTAAACGAGATAGGTAGTCTTGCTTTCATGAGTTTCACATTCTAGCAGTAACGTCAGATTTTAAACAAATGCAGATAATTATGATTGTGATAAGTGCCATGAACAGCTTAAGGCATTATGAAAGTATACGTTATGGGGACCTTACCTAGTGACTTTCAAACTGGAATCAGAAGGAAAAAGAATTAGGTAGAAGAAAAGTCAGAGAAACAGAAGAACAGCATGTGTAAAGGTCCTGGGGTGGAAAGGGGCCACACCTATTGGAGAGACAGAGAGAAGTGCATTGTGGCTGGCCAGTGAGGGCATGAGGGAGAGAAGCCCCAAATGCAACTGGTGAGGGGAAAAGGCACATCCTGTGCATGGCCTGAAAGGGTAACGAGAAAGATAATGAGGGGCCACCAACAAACAAAGGACACTGACTTCACAGCACATTCCAATTTGAAGCTGGGTAACAGGATGGAGTAGGTACAGGCAGGGGTGGTAGGAGGGAAGGAATAGAATTAAGGGACAATAGGCTGGCACGCAGGCATGGATCAGTGTATGACTCGTTACTTTAGTGTTTATTTGTTTTAAAAATAAGACACCAGATTTCTAGTATTTCCAGGAACCGACTCTGCTGTGTCTTTGTGTGCGTTGTTCCTGAAGCCTGTGATGCTCTCATCTTTTTATTTGAGCTGGACCTGCAAACAGTTTCCTCCCCTGCACACCCTTTCCTGGGTCCACAGGCAGATGGATGACCCTCTCTGTTCTCCCAAAGCCCATCTCTGCAACGGCATCCAGCCTGCTCCACTGGGGTGAAAATTGGTCTGATACATGTCAGGGCTGCCGGACAGTGACAAGCTCTTTGAGAGTAGAAACCATGATCCAATTACCTCCATCATGGCAGCGATTGTGTTCCATAAAGATCTACAAAAGCAAAGGGCTGACTCAGACCTAAAAGAAGAGTTTTCTGGTGTGTCCTGAGCTTGATACTGTTGATAGCAGAAGGGGGAAGCATTCAGAGCGTTAGTAATGGATGGGCTCCCCATACACATGCAGAATCCAGAACATGTAACAGCCCGTTTCTTCTGATTTGTGTTGCACCTTCCAGTTTCTTTAGAGTCCGCAGGGAGCTGGGTGTCGGGTGGGCCACGCATCCTCTGCTCAGATCCCTCTCCCTGGGCCTCTGCTGTCTCCAGCTCTCCCCGGGAGAGGCGGGGTGGCGCTGGATCTTGCAGGTAAGGTGTCTACAAGATGAGTAGCTTTTCCCCTGATCCCCTCCTGGCGTGTTTGCTGGGTCCTTGCACTGAAAGAATCTCTCGCCGTTGCTGCCTGAGTCACATTCCCAGCTGAGCCGGCCTGGACGGTGCCTGTTCCAGGAAGCCGTGGGGGCGGGATAAAGGCCACCAGGGACCTGAGAGTTCTGGCTGATGACCCAGTCGGTCCTGAAGTGAGAACCTGCTCTGGCCCTTGCAGGGGTTGCAGTGCCTCTCTCCCTGGTGTCCATCATTATCTGGGTGTATTTCTGTATCCACAGCTGGAGGAATACGTCATGGCTCTCCAAGGTCACACGCCGGTGACCTTGAAAGAGCAGGAAGGGAGCTCGGGGGCAGCGGGCCGGCAGTCCTGAGTATCACTTGCCCCATCCAAACTTTTATCAAGGTTACCTACCAAGTACCTGATTGTCCAATTTCATTTTAATCTTTTTCTGTTACTTCCTAAGCCTGAAGGGAATGAACAAATAACAAAGGGGATGGCCTCTAAAGGGAAAATTATGATGGTGAGGATTTCCCTAAAACCTTTGGCCCACATCGCCATGTGCAAACAGGTTTTGGATTTGGCCCCAGTCTGGGGTTTAAGGGACCTGGCTGGCATTTGTCTCCATAACATCTTTATTAGCCAAGCAACCTGGGGTGAGCCTAAAACATCAAGATCTTTCTGTTTTTACCCGTCAAACTGGGCCGGCGATATCAGTCTACCCCTCGAGGTCAAATGAAACATGAAAAGTAATGTTGCGTTTACTCCCAGCAGAAGTCTCGTGCCCACCTCGGGGGCCTCAGGGCACAGACAGATTATAAAGCGGCAGGATTGCTCTCGCTTCTCCAGAAGGATGGCAGAGCAGGGCTCCCTCAGTCCCAAGAGTGAGTTGCCACTGCCCTCTAGTGACAGCGTTCTGCCCAGACCTGTGCCTGTGTCCACCCCTCTGGCTGCTCTTTTCTTGGCAGGACTCTTTCCAACCAACCCTTCCTCAAAAAGCCCTGCCTCATAGTTCTCCACATTCCTGATGGGGCTGGAGACCGCTGCTCCTTTTCAGTGATATTATAAGCACCAACAAGTATTTGTCTATTGGGAAAAACCATGCCAGGCATTGAGGTGACACCCCCCTCCTCCCTGCCTCCCTCTGCTCCCTCCTCCCTTAGGACAAGGGGCTCTTAGGCCAGTCGTCCCTACGATGTCAACCTTCTGGAACATTTCCGGGGTGATTACCAAGCCCTCTGCCCTCTGTGGAAAGGACCTAACAGGGCCACAGGGACTGCCTGCTAATCTTCTCTGTCCCCATGGTGCCCAGCACAGAGCAGGCATGGAGCAGGCATCCTGCAAGGATTCATCTAGAGAAGAACTTGACTAGTGAGTGAATAGCTGGCCTCAGGAGTGTCTCCTCAGACAGATCCTAGCCTCTGTAATATGCACTCACCCCTTTGAGAGTTACAGTGAGAAAGCTGAGTCAGGCGCAGAGCTGCTTCGGGATTGAACTGGGAGCCCTGTTACTAGAGGCGTGATCCTAGACAATTTTCTTCTCATTTCTGAGTCTGGTTCTCATGCATAAATTGGGCATAAAGGAGTACATTTCTCAACAAGAGGGTCATAAGAATTAAATGAGATAACGGTTAGAAAATGCTTGGAAAGGATAAACACTCAGGAAGAGGGCCCTTTGGGGACATGACTCAGTTTGAGACACTGCAGGGACCAATACAGAGAGTAGGGCAGCTCAGGAGAGCTCGGGGAGGCCAGCAGACGGGGCCAGGGAAGGGGCAGTGTGGGCATCGGTGTGTGTGTGCTTGTGGGTGTGCATATGTGTGCACGCCTGTAAGCCAGATGTTTGGGACAGAAGATTTCCATGGGCAGTGAGGTCTCAGCTTAAGATCTTAAGGTACAGCCCGGCTTGCGTGGCTCAGCGGTTGAGTGTCGACCTAGGATCCAGGAGATCGAGGTTCGATTCCCGGTCAGGGCACATGCCCGGGCTGCGGGCTCCATCCCCAGTGACTCTCTCATCATTGATGTTTCTGTCTGTCTCTCTCTCCCTCTCCTTTCCTCTCTCTGAAATCAATAAAGATATACTTTAAAAAAAAAAAAAAAAAGATCCTAAGGTACAGAGATGACAGGTCCTCTTGCCTCCTGGGGTAACTGTCTTTTCCAGGAAGAAGAGAGGTCCTGAGCCCCTGAGCATGCTAGTACCAGCAAAGTCCAATGTATGCCCTGGTTATGAACTTATCGTGAGTGGGGGCCAGTGAAAGACTAACCATTCCTTAATAATGGGCTTGGGAGGGTGCTGAACCACTGGAGCGCCCAGGACCTGGGAGCTGGACAACATTCTGAGAGCACATCCACCCCGGGGGCCCATGGGGAAAGTAGCAACGACAAGTGGTCCCCTGCCCCCCACCTCCTGAGGACAGTGAACCCCTCTGCCTCACTTCCCCGTTTCTCCCTGTCTCCCTTCTAGGCCTTCAGAAGGAGGGCTCCGAGGCTGCCAGCGTCCCCACCTAGATGCTCTCATCTGCTATTGTTGCTGAGATGGAACATTTACAGAAGAGAATGACAATAAACGCAAAGCAGCAGAAGTCATTCACTCCCGAGCAAGGAAACAATTGCTGGATTTAGACACCAGATCTCTTGTCTGACTGTTCCCAGGGCTATTGTCCAAATACGACCTTCAGGGGTGGACTGAAAAAACCTGTGGAAGGAGAGAATGCAGGCGCGATGCCTCCAGGGCAAGGTCTGTGGGCAGAGAACAGTGGCTGGGCCTCTCTGTGCAGCGCCTTGGAACAGGCACAATGCACGTCAAACCCAAGGCTAGCGCCTGCACTTTACACTCAGCAGGCGGTGGGGAGCAGGCTGGCATTGACACTCTGCTTTGTGGTCTCAACTTTCAGCATTTCTACACTCTGCCTCCCCCGCTTCCAACAGGTGGGAGGAAGCAGAGAGAAAATGGTCGGTGCAGGCCTTCCAAAACCTTGGGGAGAGCAACGGAACTAAAGGATTGCAGAGAGGGCGGGGATCATTTTCTTGCAGAGGTGGCAAGACTGCTGTACTCAGTAGCACTGGAAAATTACTGACTGATCCTGGGGCCTAGAGGAACTAAGTTATCGGACTGATGGGGTCATGTTTGGGGGCCAGGCCTGCAAGACGGGGTGTGGCAGAGAGAAGGGAAGGAGACATTTCTTCTGTTCTTCTGCTGGACGAGGGCATGGCAGATTCCAGGGACAAGAAAGGGCAGCTCCAAAGGCAGTCCCTGTTCCTCTTGCAATCCTAGGACACTTGGGAAGCATCAGCCTTTAAAGCAAGTCATTTTGGACACCCGTAAGATAAGACTGACCTCATCATAACTTGTAACCAAGGTAGGAATGGACAGGTTAGGGGCCGGTGCAGCTCAGATCCGGGGAGGGGGGTGATGGGCAGTGGCTGGCATGTCCAGCAAACCCTCACACCCCAGAGTTCCCACAAGAGCTAACGAGGCCTCACAGGTGTGCAGAGAGCAGCAGTGGGGATTCTGAGACGTTCATGCCACATGCCTTTGCCTGGACTGTCCTCTCTTTTTCTGCTTGGAGGGTTCCTAACCGTGCTTCAGCTCACATCTTACCTCCTTTATAAAATCCTCCATAACAAAATAATTCGCTCTCTCCACAGCATTTAGCAATACCTGATTCCATCTTCTATTATATTAAAAATTATTATTTCACAAAGTCTTGAGACCTTAGAGTAGATATTGACTTTAAGTGCCTAGCATATAGCAGCTAGTAACTTAATAATTCATTCAACAAATATAAATTGGGATTCGGGAAGGCAGGTAGCATGGGGGGGGGGGGGAGTTAGCGGGAGGTATCGGGACGAGACTCCAAACCCAGGGTAGGGGTGGAAACAAAAGCAAATAAGTGCCCTTGTCTCAGAGGAACTGGGCACCGGGCAGATTTTATTACAGGGATCCCAGGACAAGAGTCCAGTAGGAAAACTGGTTGCAGGAATAAGGCAGGATGGATTCGGGGAGGGCGATTTAAAGCTCAGGTATGAAAGCATGTCTGTGTGGGGGGGTGCTTAGTCAACATGAAAACGACCAGAAAGTGAACTGGGGAGGTCTGAGAATAAAGACAAATTCGTATCTCGTAGAAGAGGTTTCCATTCTAGACCTGAGCCTCAGCTTCTTCATCTATAGAATGGGAAGAATAGTGTAGGCTTGATGGCACAGGGGTTCTCACGAGCAGAGTGAGTGGCTCCTGGGGGGGTCTACACAGCACTCTACACTTTCTGGATACACACTCCCACCCCCTTTCTGGGGGTGTCGCATGGCTCTAATGAAAGCCATTGTGTCTACATAGGACCTGTCCTTGGCCACTGTTGATGGGTCAGCCTCAAGTCCATTCAGTTTAGTTCTGCTGCCAAATGAACTTCGAATTTATAACAACAAAAACTTCAGGTTTTCTGGGATTTCTGGATTTTGGAATTGTAGGTAATAGGTTGCTGACTTGGAGGTAATTGAGCCTAGGTATATTTGGATCAAACGTTTATTTTCTCTATTAAAATGTAAATTATTTAAGGGTACTGAGGAACACTCCCTGAGGGTCCTACAGCTCCCCAAGTTCAGCTCCTCTGAAGCTGTACCTAGTGGGAGGTGAGAAGGGCGAGGCGGGGGTGGTGGGGAGGAGCTACGAGGCTGAACTTGACCAGCTCTGCCCACACCTGCGCTTCCACCTGCATCCTGTGTCATCCGCTTAGTCACCCAGCCTGGAAGCCTGCGTCACCTGTGACCCCCCCACCCCCTTTTCACCGGTCCACATCCAGCAACCCCCCAGTCTTGCTGATCTCGTTTCCTAAATATTTCTTCAACGTGCCCCTTTTCCACTCCTTTGGGGCTTGACATCATCTTTTCTTGCTGAATGACAGTCAGAGCTCGGAACTGGGCCCGTGTCCTCTGGGTTTGACCTTCTCGCGTTTCCATTCTTCAGGCACCTGAAAGAGGGCTCGACCTGGAATGCACGTCTGAGCACGCAGGCCTGCTTGCAGGATCAAAGCTAAGCCGCATGGCTATGTGACCTTGCTGTGCCATGCCTCATGGACTGTACCCTGTCGCTGCTCTCCTTTTGCTTACAACACCCATCTTGTATTTTTTTCATCTATAAAACTCATCTCAAACCAGCTAACTCCCCAGTACCTCAGAATGTGATCTTATTTGGAAACAGGGTAATTGCAAATGTAATTAGGTAAGATGAGGTCGTTAGGAAGGTCTCTAATCCAATACGAGCGGTGTCCTTATACAAAGGGGAAATTTGGAAGCAGACATGCCCACAGAGAGACCACCTCGTGAAATAAAGGGGGAGATCACAGTGATGTTTCTGCAGGCCAAGGAATGCCAAAGAGTGCTGGCAAACCAGCAGAAACAAGGAGAGAGGCATGCAATGGATTGCCTTCCGTGGTCCCAGAAGGAACCAACTCCACCAACACTTGATTTTGGACATGTAGCGTTCAGGACTGTGAGACAATAAATTTCTGTTGTTTAAACCATGCAGTTGTGACATTTTGTTACAGCAGCTCTAACAAACTAATGCACTTCCACAGGGATTGCCAGGCTGACTCTGGGGGTAGGATCCCTCTGCAACTGGGCAGGGCTGGGGTAAGGAAGTATTGGGGTCAGCCAGCCTCCCCTGCATACAGCCTGAAACAAGAGTTATAGAAGATCCCCAGTCTGCCTTCGCTGCCCTCTCAAGACTTGGATTTGCTAATAGTGTGAAATCCTCAATCCCTACTTTTTCATTCTTAATCTGGCGGCAGAGCCCAGGGGGGCCTCCAGGAGCGTGTGTATGCAACATGCTTTCCATGTCAGAATCAGCTGAGAAGTGACCTGTTATTGCCTGTTTTTCAAAGCACAATTCCCACTCTTGGTCCATCTGACAGGCACTCCTGCAAGAAAGAAAAGATGTGTTTCCATGCCTTTTACCACCTGGAGACTGGGCTAGAAAGAATTGCGTTAGTCACCACTCAGTGGAACTGTGCTTGGTAATTAATGCTAAGCACACTCCGGAACAGGTTGGAGACCCTTACAAAACAGACACTCGATGCAGAATAACTTATCTGAGCACTCAGTTAATTCCCAATCATCTGTCTTCTCAGTTGGATCCCAGGCTGCAGATGTGGGGGTGAGCTGCCAGCAGAAACTGTGAATGTTGAGTGTGTGTGTGCGCGCATGTGTGTGTAGGAGAGAGAGAGACATAGAGAGAAAGGTGGAATAACTCATCACATATCCTTGAGAACTAAGGAACTCTTTTGTTTTCTTTAAACAAAATAGCCAGTATTTTCAGATTGCCCTGAAAACCGTGGTGTTTCAAAAGCATGGCCAAAGAGATTTTGAATTTCTATTAAGGAAAACAGGAAATAGGAAGACAGTAAATCCCAGGAAAGAAATCTGACATTTTGAGGCCAAAGCCGTTTGATGCACTGACAAGGACCGTTTGGGCTAAACAGGTCCCTCTGAGGAGGTACCATTCTCCCAGAGATGTCAGAGTGACCCGAGGCGCCGGCGGAGGCTGGATTCCAAGCTCTCTAAGGCGTTAGGCCAGCGCCCTCTGCTGGCCACCGCTGGCTCGGCCAGAGGCACTCGACCGCCTGGGATCCAGCGTGTGCAGGCAGGATTTCCCTTCCCTCTCCCAGCTCTGCGTGTTCCTAGCTCCTCCTTTCCTAATTGCCTGCCGAGTGGGGGTCTTTGGTAAGACAGAAAAAAGGAACAGTTTTGATGACCATAACTCCTCGAAGTTTTGAGAACATATCACCATCAGTGGGAGAAAGGCTTATTTTGCATGTAGGTGATCCACCCAAAGGAACCGTTTCAGTCACTGCTCAGTGGGACTGCACCCCAGGCACGCTAAGACTTAAAGCCTCTTCCTATGGTAGTAAGTAAGAGCCTGCCACTGACCCCCCAGGGTAGAGTGAGAGAAGATGCTCAGGCCTCAGGGTGGGAGCACGCAGCTTGAAGTGTATTTCCAGATGGAGTAAGGCCGAGAGGGGGTTGGGGGAAGAGGGAGGGAAGTAACAATAAGGGGATTTCTGGGGTTTCATTAAAGGAGCCCTTGTATGATATGGGAAGCAATCCTATGAGAAATATTGAGAAATATCTTGTCCTGTCCTCCTGATCGCTGACCTATTGCTGGGAAGATTGTGTTCTTTTCGGGGAGCAGATACTACCTGCATGGCCCTGTGGCTTTTGTGGGGCCTCAGTGAGTGCTCTTAAAAACACTCCTTTGGAACTGGATCCCATTTTAACCTACTCGGCTGAGCCAACTCCTTTGTATATCATCAGTGGAGCTGCTTTTACGAGGATGCTCTCTCTGTAGAGCTGTTTATCTCTCGATCATTTAGGTTTGGACTCTTTGCTTATCCAGACACCACGCAGTCCCACTGCGGTCTCCCTTACTCTCTCTTCAAAAATAAGTTCACTGCACAGTGATGGAGCAGAGGAATGGTTATAAAGCATGGACTCTAGTGTCAGACTGGCTGGGTTACATCCCAGCTCGGTCTCACTAGCTGTGTGACCTGGAAAAATGACATAACCACACTTTGCCTCATTTATAAAATGAGGATGTAAATGGTGCTTATCACAGAGGGCTGTTGTGAGGGCCGATTTAATACACAAAGAGCACTAGGAACAGTTCCTGGCACATAGTAAGCACTCAGTATTTATTTATTTATTTTTATTTTTTTATTTTTAAAACATCTTTATTGATTTCAGAGAGAGAAAAGAAGGGGGAGAGAGAGAGATAGAAACATCAATGATGAGAGAGTCATTGATCGACTGCTTAGCCCGCAACCCGGGCATGTGCCTGGACCGGGAATCGAACCCCGATCTCCTGGATCCTAGGTTGATGCTCAACCACTGAGCCACACCCGGCCTGGCAGCACTCAGTATTTATTATCATCACCATCACCATCACCATCACCATCACTATCACCATCATCATCATCTTTACTCTATGACTAACATTTAAAAGGCCAAAAATGTGCCCCCACTAACCACCATCCTGTTTTAATCGATTGCACTTGTTCTTGAAGGTGAAAAGAGATATGCTTGGGTGGTGTAATAGACCGTACAATTGTTCACCAACATCCAGTTCACTTCTTCCTCTAGGGACATAGCAGAAGTCTACCTGGAACATGGGTGGGGCATGTGAATAGTTCTGGTCAGTGAAATGAGTGGATGTGACCTGTGTCATCACTTGTGGACTCAGATGGTTAAAAACCCAAACATGACACCTCATTTCTTTTCCTTTGTCAACCAAGGAGGTCAGATGTTCCAGAAGCCGCAGCTATAAGATGGAAGGGCATCCGCTGGCTTGTGACTCGCACCGACTCTTACTCCATACGTAGTGAACGAGACATCACCTTTTACGGTGTGAATCCACTGAGGTTCAGGAGCTGTTACCAAAGCACAGCTGGCCCAGCAGTTCTCAGTCTGCTCTGGTTACCTAAGAACTTGTTAGAAATACAAATTCTCAGGTTCCACCCCACACGTGAATCAAAGACCGACGCCGGGGCCAGCAGTCTGGGTTTTTAACAGCTCCTCCAGGCGATGCTGACACAGGTCAAGTGTGAGAGCCGCTGCTCTAACCTCCCCTGAATAAAACAGGCCCAGGGCCCAGGGGAGACGCTGCTCCCTCGGCTTCCAGTTGCACAGGGACTTCCCCCCACAGGCGGCCACCGTCTGGATGACCCATTCGGCTTTATCCCTTCCCATTGGTGGTGACGTCTAAGCACCAGACACCTCCGAATGACCTCAAGTATATCAAGGCCCAGGGTACTTACCTGATGCCAGCAACACACTGGCACATGGGTTCAGCGTTGCTTTAAGAAGACAAATGCTTTCTAATTCTTTTCAGGTGTATTTGAAATTTCAGGTGTATTTATTGCACTTTTTCTCACTGTCTGCTTTGCCCCCGAGGAGGAAGACGGCGCTCCGAGAGGTCAAGGCATCTGTCCACAGCGTGGAAAGGGAGCTTCGCTGCACGCAGAGCCTCACTCAGCAGATGCTCAGGGACCGGCTGCAGGAACATGAAGACAAAGACGCTGGCTGGCCCAACGCATTGCTCAACAGTCTGAGCTTAGCTGGGTTTCAGTCCCGGTGCCCACGGCTAGGCCTGAGTGGGTCCCACGAGCACTAAGTGGGGGCCTCGGCAAAGGGTAGACACGGGAGGGGCACGGCCAAGGGCTGAGTGGGGACAATTGGACCAGCCCGGTCAGAGCCCTTTGCCCGCCTGAGCCGTCCTGGGGCAGTGAGGACTGCGGCCAGCAGAGGGCGGCATTGCACTAACAACTGCTTCGGGAGAGGGCCGCTCCTGTGGGCTGTGGCAACGCTGACGGAGTTGACCGACGCCGGGGAGCCTGGTCCACTGGACGAACAGAAATAGCAACAGAGATGGACCCCTATGCACCCCTGCCTATATTCAACAATTAGCATTTCCATATATTTCTTTCAGCTTTTCTGTTTAAAAAAAATTTCATATTAAAATGTTAGAAGAAACAGAATAAAGCCATTAGCTGTGCCACCTTAGCCCTAGTGGGTGGCTCATTCACCTGGACTGGTCCTTTAGCCACTGGGGACAGTGACATCAGTCTCCATTAAGCATCGTATCCCATTTTTTTTTTTTTAAAGAATATAGTTTATTGATTTTTAGAGACAGAGGGAGGGAGAAGAGAGAAATATTGATGTGAAAGCATAACACTGGTTGGCTGCCTCCTGCACGCCCCTCCTGGGCATAGAGCCTGCAACCCGGGTGCGTGTGTCCTGACCAAGAATCGAACTGGCCACATTTCGGTGCATGGAACGGTGCCCAGCCAACTGAGCCACGCTGGCCAGGACAAGCATCTTAGTCTTAATATTCATCTTACTCCCACTGTCCAGAGAGGTGCCCCCACCAGCTCCCTTCCTCAGTTGCTCTCTTTCCCTCCCCATCTTTTCTTTCCCTTCCCCTCCTACTCTCTCCTTCACCCCAAGTCTAGCTGTGAGTCTAGGCGGCTGGTTGGTGGGTTAGCAGGGCCGGGCCCTGGTGGCCAGGGTGTGAAAGGCACAGCAGATCCCTTCCCTTAAGGATGCGTAGTCGTAGAAAGACAGCCCACAGAAGCAGAGCTAGAGGAGAAAGGCAGGGGAATGTCCAAATCACACTCTTGGAGCCATAGGACACATACAGGTCTGAGCCTCTGACTCTAGCCCTGGCCAAAGGCTCTGAAGTTCTTCAGACATCATCATTAGCTTTCTAGAAGGTACCTTTTCCATGTTCCCAAATATCCTGCAAGGTTTTCAAAGGTAGAGCCCATCCCTATACTTGAGAAAAAAGGACAGCTTCCATAATTTGACTGAGAGAATGCAACTCAGCTCATCTAAGAGGTCCCAGATAGCTGCCCCCCCCCGCCCCCCCCCCCCTATTACCATAGACAGGGCTTAACCGGGTTCTAAACCAGCCTGGCTCCATGTCCCTAGGCACTCAGCCTGAGAAGGAAGCTGTTTCCTGCTGCTATGCTGCCGGAGGAGCCAGGATGCTCCACGGGGCACTGGGGGTTGGGAGGTGACAGGTGCCATTAACAGTTGTGGCTGCACTGGCATTAGGAGATTAATGAGCCTTTTTGAGTAACGAATGCAGCTACAGCCAACTGTTGGCAATTAGTTAGAGCAAAGCTCTGCTGTGCTCTGGATCTGGCAGCTGAGAACCCCGAAGGAGCAGATAGCAGGGCGGGCTAGAACCAAAAGGAAGGCAGAATTGAGTTTCCACCTTCCCTCTCCTAGGCCAGCGCTCTGTCTGCAATGACCCCGAGCCAAGCCTTTTATAACTGTGTCCATCTGATATCCTGAGTGAGAGACATATGAGGGTTCGTCTCGTCTACCATCCTGCCTCCACTTAGCACCACATGCAGAGAATTCTCGAGGTTTATAGGTCACCTGGGGCCCTGGAAATCCTGCTCCCAGTGGCTGCCGATGCTTCTGGTCCAGGGCTGCATTTTGAGCAGCAAGGTCCATAGCAGAAAGGAGGGGGAAGGAGAGAGGGAGACAGAGAGGTATTTTATTAGGTAGAGGCCTTAGTGTTTATACACCGTTCATCATTTATGTGTCCATTCATTCATTCAACACTGTCTACCTTGTGCGTGGCAGATGGATTCACACGGATTGACATGGAGATGGGTAAAAAGAGCCTGGAGTAACCAGAGAGATCCCCTGCGGCTCGGAGGAGGCGACGGTGGGTGGGTGCAGGGCTGGGTCACAGCAGGGTGAGGGCCACTTGTGTGCCTCCTCCCTTCGAGAATGCCCTTCTAAAGCCGCGAAGACTGCGGCTCCCGGCCAAGGCGGGCAGCGGGAGACAGAAGTAATGCTCACACATATCATCTTCTCTTTAAGAGAGAAAATGCATCTTAAAAGCAGTGGGAGCTAATTTGCTCCTCTATAATCAATCACCCAGTCAGAAAACAAAAACACACCACAGCGAGCCCGGAACAGCCAAGAGGAGATGCGGGGCAGGCAGGCAGGGAGGGGCGTCCCGGAGAGAGAATATTTTTCTCTTAATGGGTTTAAAATAAAATGAACCTTAAGGACATATGGCATATGTGTGTGTGTGTGTGCCTGGGTCATGTCTAAAGTGATGCCAGTCTTTTCCAGGCTTTCCCTGTCGTCCTGCCTCTTGTTTGATACCTATTTGGGCAGCAGGAAATAACTTCAGCTAAGGCTTCTCTGTACTCTCCCCCTCTGGAGAAGGCCCCCTGGAAGCACAGAGCTTCGCTCCACCTCTCCCTTTAGCTCAGCACCGGTAGCTTCTGTTCGCTTCTGAGCCTCAGTTGTCTTCTCTGTAGAATGGGGAGATTCACTCTCCTTTCTCTACCCACATTGCTAGAGTGAGGAAAAGTGGGGGCATTACTGAAAGTGGTGCAAGATAAACTCCAGGAGAAGCTGGTGCTCCGGCTGTTTCCACCCGGGGCTTGGGCTTGGGAGGAGGCGAGCGGCCCAAGCCAGCCTTAAGTAGCGGCGCTGGGAAAAGCGCCCTCTGAGGAATACCCTGTGGCACGTGTGCTGTCTTCAGGTGCCCGTCTCACCGCCAAGCAGTGAAGTACCCCCAGGCAGTCCCCTTCCTCACTTCTGCCTTTCTCTCCCTAATCCCTTGTACTCTCCCCTTTACCCATGTGTCTAGAATAAGCATATTTTCCAAATTAAAAATAGGGACATAGCCTGACAATGGGCCAGAGTATTTGAAATCTGAACACTTATGGACATTCTAGAATGTATGTTCACCTGAACACCCTTATTTATGCTTCCTTCTTTGCCCTGCTGCTGCTTTGGGATATAACTACTTGACCATAAGACACCCAGCTGGGGTCAACATGACACCAAGTACCCAGATGTCTAGAAAAGTCCAGATGGTAGATTTCATTTTCGCAGTTTTGCTTATTCTGAGTGCTTGGTGCCCTGTGGACATAATTCAGTAAAAACAAATAGATGAAAAAATAAAGATAACCTCTACAACCCAAGCAGTGAGTTGTTGAGCATCTTGTCTTCAAACAGCTGGTAGACAGATGGGGATTTTTCCCTGCTGGCGTTGCTTCGGTGGTGTACTATGCAGGCTTCGCGCAAGCCTCTGACCACTCTCTGGGGACCCGCCCGGGAAAGAGACTCTGCCAGTGAAAGAAGAGCCTGAGGAAGAAACTTTGTTTTCTAGAGCCATGGGGTCTGTGTAACAGTGAGAGGAGTCCCTCATCCAAATCCTTATCATCCATTCAGCTAGCCACCTGCCCACTCACCCAGCCACCCAGCCACCCAGCCACCCAGCCACACACCCATCCATCCTCACCTGCCCATCTGTTTTTCCTCCCTCCCTCCCCCTCCCTCCCTCCCTCCCTCCCTCCCTCCCTCCCTCCCTCCCTCCCTCCCTCCCTCCCTCCCTCCCTCCCTCCCTCCCTCATGTTCCTATTTCCCTCCTTCAAAATGTATGTGTCTACTATGTGCCCAGCACTGTGCCGGACAGCATTCCTTGCCTGCTAGGACTCACAGTTTATTAGGTGAGGCAGATGTGCACACAGCTGTTAAAACACAGTTGTAGAACATACACAAGTGCATTTCTTCCCCAGACCCATCTCTGGACATCCCCCCCCCCCCGTCCCCCACCGGCTTTACACGCCTCCACTTGCCAGGGTGCAGACGTTGTCTCCAGGATTGCACAGAGTCCTGGAGAGGGGCTGCTCCCCTGTGGTGGGGGGTCTCCTTCCCGACAAGTATGCGTGGCCGGGAGGGGTGACTGATCTGCACAAGTCTGAATAACATCTTTTCCTTTCCTTTCCCTCTGGCACTCTAATTCATGTTTCTCCACGGGATAGCAGCCTCCCGTCTTGGAGAGCAGCAAACCTCTGATGAGGTGGACATTTTTCCCCTCGGAATGTCCTGTTCTCACATCACCACCTCCCAATGGGACAGATGGACAGGGAGGTAGAGCCACTTATTTATTTGAGTTCTGGCTGGTGTCTGGCCCGGTGGGAGAGTGTCAACAAGAGGCTTGTGGCTTTTGGAGCTTAATTAAACATGCTTGCAAAATCCAGACCTGGCTAGCTCGAAAGGCACAATGAGAGAGGCTGGTAGTGCTTTGCAAGATTAATAACCCAATTAAATAAAGATTGCAGTGACCGGGCAGCCCCACTGGGGCAGGAGGCGAGTTTGACAGCTGCTCTTTTCTGATGATTGCCACAAATTTTAGAAGAAAAGACAGCCTGGGCGTCCCCCATTCCAGGAGAGAACGCCCCGGGGCTGTTGTCCTGTCTAATCGCTCACACTGCTAGTCAAGTTGTTTTCAAGTCTGTAGGTCAGATGTCATGTTTAGCCAACTGGGAAAAAAGCAAAACAAAAGCTATTTCTTTCCTCTCTAATCCTTTAAAGAAAGAAAAGCACCAGAATGAGACTGTTGGCTTCCCTGCGATGCACAGGTCCTGGGAGCAGCAGCTGGGACTGCGCAGGAAATTCTGGGAGTCCCCGCAGGTAAACCCAGGGGAGGCCCCCGGTGAAGGTCCTGTCCCCAACCCTGCTACTCTATCTCTTGTCACTTCATCAGCCTTAGGTGCTCCTCCAGGGCTCCGTCTCTCTCACAGTCAAAGCTCTGTTTGCATTTTTGCGTGTTATATTAGGTCCACACTATTATCTGGGGGATAATTAGTGAAAACAGGCCCTTTGGCAAAGTCCAATTTCTGAGCAAGGGGACAAGTACCCCTACTGGGGAGTGGCCGTGAGGACTGAGCCCCGCACTCTCCTTCCTCTGGACCTGCAAGCGGCCCCTTGGGTGTGCTCCCGGGCCAGGCCCACGGGCTCCCTCCTTAAAGCCACGAGGGGGACTGCCAGGCGCCGCTTGATGGGACAGGCCATTAGGAGCCCTCACTTTCGGTGACGTCCAAAGCTGGAAAGAGTGTGTTAAGAGCTCCCCCTGGTTCGGCTGTTGGAGCCCTGTGTGCTTTGGGGCGCTGGTGTTGCATCAGGGCCTTGACTCAGCTTTCACAGCTGTCAGGTGCTGTCTGCTCAGGGCTTTGGGGGATGCCGATGGGGTGGGGTGAGTTTCAGAAAGCACTGTGGGCGGTTTAGTTTCCTCATTTGCAAAAAAGGGGGGGCAGGGAGAGAGTAATTATGTAATCATAATAAAGTAATTATTATACTAAAGTCAATTCTGTCCACTTTATAAAATTGGCAAAGAAGCAAGGTGACCCCATATTGGGAGAGTCCTAGACAAATACAAATATTGTAGTTATCAGGCAGCTCCTCAATTCCTTTCTGGAACAAAATAGGAAATGAATGAGTGAGGTTGACCTGAGACTTGGCAAGTGGCACCTTGTCAAGATGTTTAAACTCAGGGAGATTCATTTGCACTGGGCATGGCACTTGAGGTCAAAAGGGTGGACTTTGGTGCCACGATCAGGCTTTGCCACGTGCTATCTGTTTAACTCTGAAAGATGTATTTGACCTAATTTTCCTCGTCTGTAGAATGGGACTGATCAGAACTCCTACCTCATAGGATCATTGTAGGGGTTGGTAAAGGTCACTCATGTAAAGTCGACAGCTCAGTGTCTGGTACATACTAAGTGCTCAGTATAATCATCATAACTGCATGTGATAATCTTAATTATTCTTATTAATAAATGAGATTATGTATATAAAGCATCCTGCACAGTATCTGGTATATGGCAGATGTTCAATAAATAAAGGTCCCCACCCCTCGCCTTCCTAAATGGAATGATCTAGACCATGCATTGAAAATCCCAGCCTGACTGAGTTTCCCACGAAAGGAAAGGGTGCGTAACACAGAGTGGATACAGCTTGGAAACTGCTGTCCACAGGGTCACCGCTTTCTCCAGGAGAAAGAAAGGCTCTTAAGGAATGAAATTGGAAGAACAGGATGGAAAATCAGGATTGCATGGGGAGCCTGAGCCGGTCTCTGCTGCGAGGACCCCTGCTTGTCCTCAGACTCAAAGGTGGCACCTTCATTTCTACCCACATGCCTCCCAAGTTCTCCTGAAAGTCTATGTTGCTCCTCAAACATCTACAATTTTCTCCAAAAGTTGAAATCATTCCAAGGATATAATTTTAGGGTATTATAAATACTGACTCTAAAATAAAATCGTTATCACTTATTAAGTGCATTCAATGGAACCTAAATACCATAGTGATTTAACATCCATCACTGCTCATTTAAAAAGCATGTGAACTTAAACTGTTTCTTCAACACTGGGACATTTTATTGCATCATCTAATCTTCACAAACTCATCTTCCTAGAATTTTATTCTAATGTAATATATTTTTATGCTTGCTAATCCTTTATTGATCACCAAGTATGCATTTCTGAAAAAATATTATGTATGTAATCAAAAATTAAAATTTTAATTGTGGTAAAAAACATGTAATGTAAAATCTGCCCTCATAACCATTTTTAAGGTTACAGTTCAGTAGTGTTAATTATATACTCTTTTTTGTGTGTAGTCAGAAATTTTAATATTAAAATTTTCCATAATGCTCTATGTGTTAAAATTACTTCTTAAATGAATGGCCATTATAATTATCATCAGTGTACAAATAATCAAACTAACATAAATATAACAAATTTTGTCAGTACAAAGTTAAATAATAAGAATAATTGGGATTATATTTCTTTTTTAAAAAACTATGTTTTTATTGATTTTTAGAGAGAGAGGAAGGAAGAGGGAGAGAAACATCTGTGAGAGAGAAATGCCCCCTGCTGGGGATCGAGCCTGCAACCCGGGTGTGGGCTCTGACTGGGAATTGAACCAGTGACCTCTTGGTTCATGGGTCCAGGATCAACCACTGAGCAACATCAGCTGGGGAATTATATTTTTAAATGAGATTAATGTGGTTCTCCCAATTAGATAATAAATATCACTTATTGCTAGAATGAGAAAGGGGAAAGCATCAATTCTATTTAAAATTTTTTTGTTTTGTTTTTTAGGTGTGAACACTGACAAATCTTGTTTACACTGATCAGTTGACAGGACTAGATGTTTTAATTATGATAACTTCATTAATTGTTTGAACTCTTTTGGGTTAAATGCCCCAATTTACACAGTGACCCATTATCCAAAAATATTTATTCTTCAATTTTGTTGAAAGAGTAAAAGACTCCCTGAGGGATTTGTTATCCATCCTTAGAAGCATTCACTCTCCATTTCTGGGAGTATCCAGAGAGCCTTTTCTCAAGTCTACTCAAAGACTGTTAATTACATCTGTTATTTTTTTCACCTTGTCTAGCCCAACTTATTAAAAAAGGGTTGGAAAATTAAAATATTGTTAATTTCAATTCACTTTTCCGAAGGCAATTTTAAAACAGAAAATGCTTTTATTTTATGATGTGCTTAAGTATCTTTTTTGTCAGAACCTCAGCTTAGGTTTAGCTCACTCATTTCATGGAAAATGCCTTGTGCATAATCAATTTAGCAAAGCTAGTCTTCCTTGTCAAACCAGGCTGCAAATCAGACTTACTTTCTCTAAGAAAAAGTCCGACTTAAATTTTTAATCCATATCAACATTACAATATACGCTGTGAGGAAGATCGTGAAAACCACCATAAGAAGGTTTACTTTTAATTTTATGAAGAAAGATTACTAAAATCAGTCAAGATTAAAATTATGCAGAATATAATTAATCTATTTTATAAAGAGTTATAAAAACAAGAATAAATATAAGCTGTTTCATAATTCAATGCTATGTGCAGTCGAAATTTTAAGTTATTTATGAACCAAAAAACATGATAAATGGTGTGGCATTTTTTTTAGTAAATGTGCCTGCAAGTGTGCCCTGAACTTGGTGTTAGCTTTCGGGAATAATTAAATAGGAATCTTGTATTAAAAAACAGAAATAGCCCCTTTAATTTCATTAGACATTGAAATAAATTCTCCAACACATTCAGTGAAGGAGGAAGGTATATATAGTATAATATAGTTGATCCTTGAACAACATGGGTTTGAATTGCACGGGTCCACTTATACATAGATTTTTTTTCAGTAAATACCTGTACTATTTTTGATGTGTGGTTGGGAGTCCAAGGATGTGGAGGGCTGACTGTATGCATTGATCTAAGCCATTTTATATGTATTGGGGACTTGAACATCCATGGATTTTGGTATTTGTGAAGGTTCCTAGAACCATTCCCCCTTGGATATCCAGGGACTATTATGTGTTGGGGGAGTCAAAAGTTATTCACTGATTTTTAACTGCACAGGGGGGAGAGTGTCCCTAATCCCCACATTATTCAAGAGTCAACTGTATTGCTAAATATTAATTTATACACCAGCTTAGTATTTAATTTTTTTGATTAATAGGAGGTGTAGGAGGGGAAAAATGTTAAACATTTTATAAGACAAAATAGTCTCAAGATTGATTGCAACTGGAATACATATCTCAGCATATTATTTGATAAAATAGATTTTAACTACCTATTGAATAATGCACATTGCATTCAAAAGAAATCACATGAAATTTTTATCTGTGGGTTTTATCTAGCACAACTCGTCAACTTCAGGAGCCCCTGGAAACATTTTTGTCTTGTTTAAAACATTTGGTGCTGCAAACTTAGGCTGGTTTGGCTGTTCAAAGTTTTTTTTGTTTGTTTGCTGTTGGTTTTTTGGCTCCTCCTAGGGTTGAGTGCTGAGAATAGTTGAAAAGAGCTTCTTATGTGTAATACTGTGTGTGTGCGTGTGTGTGGAGAGCCACTTTTGGTCTTTGTTGCCCCTTACAATGTGGTCACCTCTTCATTCCCCCAGGCCCTGTCAGAGCAATGACTCTTTGGAGGAACGCAGAGATGACGTCCTGACCAGAGAATTATCAACAGGCCCGCTGCCTTACTCTATAATACTGGGTGTCCCACAAAACGTATACACGCTTTAACAGCTGACAGCTCGCTTCTGAAAATGAAATACATTTTAATAAACACTGCCTTTATAATTATTCCAAGTGTGTGTATACATTTTTGGGACGCCCTATATATCTGATTAAAGACTACTTCCCTGAGGGCCTGCGACGAAGGCTGTGGGGTGCGGTTTTCTGTTAGCTACAGAATGTACAACCCAGGGAAGGAATGAAGTCCTGAGGTGGGCTTGCTGTGCCTGACTTCATCGGTAAGGAGGCCCACCTCCCAAATAATATTTTTAATTGTCTTTTTGTTAAGTGGCCTGAAGCATTTTACACCTGCAGAGTGCACCTTACCAAGGATGGGGGTGGGTGAGGGAAGCATCTCTCTTTTGTGAGGTAGGAGAGGGGCAATTAAAAGAGGGGAGAGTAGGAAAGGGAACTCTGATGACACCAGGAATAGTATGTGTGGAGTCCGAGGACCTGCAGCTGGTACGATCGGCCATATATGGATGCTTCTTGGAAAGTCCCCATGTGTGGAATGTTTCTCTTCACCATCGACACACAGGCACTCACACTCACACACCCTCACAAGCTACACTCACCATACACCCCCAAACACACTCTCACACACACACTGAAAAATACACTTATATTTACATACACTCATGTTCGCTCACACACTCACATTTTTATACATAGCCACACACACCTGCAGTGACACACGTTGCAGGAGAAGGCCCAGAGATGCCTTTTATTTGCTTAAGGTCACACAGCACAACTGTGCACTCCAGCTTGAAGACCACTGCTCTAGGACGTCGTCTGTAGCTTCGCTCCCCCGGGCTACAGGTCTTGCTTTCCTTCTAGGAGAGTAGGAGTGATCCGATTTTTGTTATGATGTAGCCCTTTTTCTCCTGGCATGATGAGGTCCTGGTCCTGGCAAGTCCCCCCCAATTCCCCCTGCCCAGCGCTGTATCAGCAAAGCGCTGCCAGCCCTGAGGGTCAGCAGGGTTTCTCTG
This sequence comes from Miniopterus schreibersii, assembly GCF_964146895.1. NCBI lineage: Eukaryota > Metazoa > Chordata > Mammalia > Chiroptera > Miniopteridae > Miniopterus > Miniopterus schreibersii. The sequence continues at coordinate 27,756,686 of NC_138119.1, forward strand.
AGGCCTGGAGACTCGTCCTAACAGAATCAAAGCCCAAGAATGTGCTTCACTGGTGGCTGGTTCAAGCATCGGTCTCTGGCTGGCAGCAAACAGGATCACTATTAATGTGCCCAGACACACTCGTGCCCCTTGAGGTCCTGTTGGCCCAGTGAGAGGCAGTATGGTCCCCCAAATGGGAACAGTCACCTTGGGGTGTCATTCCAGGCCTGTCCCAGTTGTGCTGTGTGAACTGGAGCAAATAAAAGGCCTTTCTGGGCCTCTCACCAACCTCTGCAATGTGTGTGAGTGTAAGTGTGCATGCGTGTGTATGTATATGAGCATATGAGTGTGTGCAGGTGTACATGAGTGTGAATGTGTGAACGTGTGTAAGCATGAGCGTGTTTCAGTGTGTGAGTGTGAGGCTGTGTGAGTGTTTGAGAGCTATTAATTCAGCTACATCAATAATCACTTTATTTTTTAATAATCACTTTAAGTATGAATGATCTACATACACCAATTAAAAGAAAGAATGTCAGAGTGGATAAAAAAAACAAGACCCAACTGCATCGTCTATAAGAACCTAAAGACACGTATTGGTTAAATGTAAAGGGACAAGAGCCATTGTTTTGAATTTGGGAAAGAATATCAGGCATTTGTATTTTTTGTGAATTTGTTGGTGTTTCTTCTCAGAGGAATTTTTTTCAGATGATGCTTTTGTGAAATAAAAGGACTTGTCACCTGTCTCAGGATTTTAAACGCAGAAGATTCAGGCAATCTCCTTGGGAGTCCTCAAACGGCCAAGTCAAACGCCACCTCTGAACAGGGCAGGCTGCATGTGTGTGCCCACAGTCAGTTAGCACGGAGCAGAAGCCAAGGGCTGGGTGATGTGCACTCCCTTAGGTGGCCTGAGAAATGGGGTTGGCAGCAGGGCCTCACTCTGAAAGCCAGCTCTTGGGCGGCCTTGATTTTCATGTACATCCCAGGAAGCCTTCCAGATGGGCCAGAGCAGGAAAACACAGGTCAACACACTACACAGAGCTGAGCCAGAGCAGAAGACCCGCAGGGAGGAACCGGCTGCTGGTGAGAAAGCCCCCCCGGGCCACTTGGGATCTGGGCTGTTGGAGCTGGTTCTGAGCGAAGCATTTGTGACTTTGTCACTGCAATGCACCAACAACTAAATGGAAAAGGAAACGTTGCACTGGTTGTTCTGTCACATCTGCTTTGAAACATTTGATTGATGTTTGGGATGGAACTGCTCAGATATTGAGTGTTCGCGGATTTCAACAGGTGGGTGTTCACGCCTCCATGTCAGAGGTTCTCAATGTACTGAATGAAAGACACTAGTTTCGTGCAATATTGAAAGATTCCCTGTGTGTCTGTGCTTGACTACATATTACCGTGAGAAAGGAGTGGGGGGAAAGTAGGTTCTGAGTGTCAAGTTAAACAAAGTGACCAGGTTTCTCTGTGAGGAACCTTTATTATGGGCAAGTGTCCAATGGGAGTCCTGACAGACCAGGTGGAGAATGCCACTGCGGCATGCGGTGTTTCCCAAACTTATTTGAATGAATAGGGTGTTTTTTTTTATAGAATGCCTGTATCAGAGTCAAATAACCTGCAGTATGTTGTTTAAACACAGTGGGGTTTTAGGTTTTTTTCAGGTGAAAGAAAACCAAAAATAAGCAGTCCAGGAGATTGTGACACATGATTCTCTCTGAGACCCAGGCTCCTTTTATCTCTGTTCTAACATCCTTAGCTCATTACTTCCATCCTCAAGGTCACTACACGGCTCCAGATGGCTAAAGATGTCTGGCCATCACACTCTGTTCCAGGCAGAAAGTTGGAAGAAGGGGTGAAGGGCAGGAAGTCTGCTCCCCCTTGGTGAGTATCTTTCTTAAGGAGAGTTTCTAGAGTCCCATCCATGACTTCTGTTTGCATCTCACTGATCACATTTGGCTGCCATGGAGCCTGGGAAATGCAGGTTGAGAGCTGGGCACATTTCTGCCCTGAATTAAATCAGAGGTTTATAACTCAAGAAGAATGGAAGAAAGAATGTTGAGTAGGCCAGTCGCCTCTTGCAACTGAACATTCTTCTGGCCAAGTTTTGGAAGTATTGATATATATGATTTTCCCACTGGTCTCCAATGGTTTGTCTTACCCACATTCCACTTGGTCTTGGTATCTCTCTCTCCTCTCTCTCTCTTCCCCCCTTCATTCAATCTCCCTGGGTATCTTTGTCTTTCTCTCATACACATACAGACAGAAATTCATATATGTACACATAAATGTCCTAGATTATCCATAGAATATAAAAGACTAATAGAATATTAGAGTAGAAAGAGATTTTAAATTTTGTCTAGCTCACTGGTTCTTACTCTTGATTACAGTTAAAATCACTTGGGAGAACTTATAAAAATACCTGTGCCTGAGCCCCACCAGTTTGAATTGTAGTCTTTGGAGATAATCTTTGGAGATAGTCATATTCCCACCCCACCCCCAAAGCTTCCCAGTTAATTCTAATCTGCAGCTAAGATTGAAAGCCTCCAGTCTAGACCAACTTCGTCATTTTATAGGCAAATTGTCTGTGAAAGTATTTCTTTGATGTCTGTTTCCCCCATTAGTCTGTAAAACCTACAATAGAGCAGGAATAGTATCTATGATGTTACCACTATGAGCACAGAACCAGCTCAGGATGGAAAAGGGGAGGGTAGAATTTGAGGCCTCTGTCCCCAATCCTAACTTTCTTGCCTCACTACAATGAAAACTCGCCCTACTAGCACTTCTGCATACCTGTGCCCCCAACCCCTTAAGTACTCTTAACCTAGGCCAGCGAGCAAGATGGATTTGAGGCACCATTTGGGGCCCCATCTTTTTGGTTGGTGCTGTCTCCATCAATTAACCTTTCCTTACTCCAAAGCCTGATGTTTTAAGTTTTGACCTTTTGAAGTATTGGGCACATGGACTTTGGTCTAGTAATATCACTCTATTCACCCCCAGAGCTTATCACAAAGTTGAATGAATGACTAAATGGATGAATGAAGGTCCTCGTGCAAGATCACACAGCAACGCGCACGGAAGAACCAGGATTGGAACCTCTGTCTCTTGACTTTCTGCCCAGGGCTCTTCAGTTATTTCACTGCTTCCATAGTTGATGGCCAGACCTCTGAACACTTTATTCCAGTGCTGACAGGTGTGCTCTTGTGTTCCTACAGAGCCAACTGTATGCTGTGGTAATTGTGAGTCCCAGGTTAGGAACCATACCTTAGTTCTTCAAGCATCACCAACCACGCACCCTGCCTGGCTCACCATAAATGACTGATGATAATCGCTAACTATGGGTTTGGGACCCATGCAAATTCAGTTTAGAATACCATCCTTTCACAGTTTTTCTTGTCAAAGGCCACTTTTCTGTCTTCAGCCATCCCTTACTATGCCCCAAACCTGGATTCTACATCTTCTCTAGCCAAGGCTCAGTTTTAATTACCTGTCTGGCTGAAAAGCTCTGAGAACTAATTCACAGTAAGGTGTTAATGACTGACACCTTTTTGGGATCTTTTCATATCAGTCAGGAACGGTGTCCTGACTCAAAAGAAAGAAAGTTTGATAGCCAAATTTTAGGCATAGAACCGAAGAACTCATGAAGGGCATCCAGAAGTGCAAGCAGGGAGGTCTTCCTGGAGGGATGCAATCAAGTCAATCAGGAAGGCAGCCAGTGTTCATCTTTGAGTAAGGCACCTTGAGTAGACCAAAGGGGTCTACTCTGAGCATGGGGTTCTCACTTAGCCCCCTTGGGAGTGGTATAAGAGACCAGGAACTCCCCTGGGATGCTGTGGGGCCTTGGCCCCAGGGGCTCAGGCCTCCGGGGTCATGTAGGAAGAGAGTGTATATTCAGTGCCTGAGGTGGAGCTCTTAATTTAGTCTTCTTTCTGCAGGAACTGCTCAGCCAGCAGCCCCAGAGGAACAATTAGGTTGTTTATCCAAACCTCAGCCTCTTTGCTATGTAATTGATTTTTCATTGAGTGTATTTAGGAAATGGTTATTTACATGAGCACAGACACACCAGGGACATGGCAGCAGCTGATCAGAGGAAACGGGGGGAATCTCGATCACAGTGTGGGATCTAGTGGGAGGGAGGGTGGCCTTGGAGGCTGCCGACCTGGGCTGAGATTCCCGCTCTGCTACTGGCTGTGCATTTTGGGAAAAAGTATTAACCTTCCGCTCTGGCCAGTGTGGCTCAGTTGGCTGGGTGTCGGTCCTGTGCCCCTAAAGGTTGCCAGTTTGCATTCCCGGTCTGGGCACATGCAGGGGTTGCAGGCTCTCTCCCAGGTAGGGGTGAGCAGGAGGGAGCCTGCTGATGTTCTGCTCTCACAGGGATGTTTCTCTCTCTTCCTCTCACTTCCTTTCTCTCTCTAAATAAAAAAAATTCGAAAACTTATTCTAAGCTTCTGAGCCTTGGTTCCCTCCCTTGAAAGAAGGGGTAAATTTACTTCCTATAAGGATTAAATGAAATAATGCTTATAAAATGCAGAGAGCTGGGCATGCCACATCCGATACACTCAATAGGCTGTTGTTGTTATTATTATTAATACTGTTATTTTCCATGCTGGGGAAGCTTTTCGTCCCCAAACCTGATACAAAAATGAAGTTGTGCCAGGATGTCATCATGGGCGTCTGATAAGCACCCAATAGCTCAGCTCCTGAGGGTGCTGCAGAGGACTTACTGATGAGAACACTTGGAGAAGCCACTATGGCAGCTGTGGCTGGGGGACATCTGGGCCAGAAGTACCAGAGTTTATGAGGACCGCCCGAGAGTGTGCAGTCTGGGCAAGGAGGCTCTTTGCTGGTCTGAAGTGCTATTGGAAGAGCTTGGGGCTCCTGCCCTGGTAAAGCGACTCCACCAGCAGAGGGGACACCGGAGCAGCAGCCCCGGGAAGGATAGTATCCTGCCACCAACTCCGGTGCCTTGGTTCCTTAGAAATGAGCTCTTGGAGCAAGAAACTTTCACTTTGCACTGGCAGCTGGACACCTGCTCCGAGCTGGCTAAGCTGACTCTCCTGACAACCAGCTTGTAGAAAGGTGCGCCTCAAACTACACCTGACTTTATTTTCTTAAACTCTTGCCCGAAACAATTGTAAATTCATTCAAAGTATGTTATTTTTATTGGCTTGTGAAAAGCCATTATCCTGTATGCTATTGGCTTGTGAAATTATTATAATTCCCACAGGGAACCTGTATTAAATAAATGATTGGCAAAGACAATTTCAGTCTCTGGGCATAAGTTCTGCCCCCATCCCTGCTCCTAAACAAAAGACCTCTCCTGACAGATCAGCTCTGGCCCTTACCTAGTTACCCCCATCTCCCATGAGCCTATGTGAAATTTAGTCTGCAGCATCCTATTTTATTTATTTTAAATTTTTAATTAATTTTACTTATTTTTAAAGATATATCTTTATTGATTTCAGAGAAAGGAAAGGAGAGGCAGAGAGAGATAGAAACATCAATGATGAGAGATTCATTGATCGGCTGCCTCCTACACGCTCCCGACTGGGGAATTGAGCCCACAACCCGGGCATGTGCCCTGACCAGGAATCGAACCGTGATCTCCTGGATCCTAGGTCGGTGCTCAACTGCTGAGCCACTCCTGTCTGGCCTGCAGCATCCTGCTTTAAACTTTAGTCACAAGCAAAATATTTTATCTCCTTTTTCTCTGTCTAGACCAGGGGTGGCAAACTACTGTCCACGGGCCAAATCTGGTCCATTTCTTGTATAGCTTGTGAGCTAAGAATAGTTTGCACATTTTTAAACTGTCGAAAAGAAATCAAGAGAGGAATAATATTTTGTGACACATAAAAATTATATAAAATTTAAGTATTAGGATTCCCAATTAAGTATTAGAACTCAGCCATGCCCAGCATTTGCAGATTCTTTAAGGCTGCTATTTGGCTACAATGGCAGAGTTGAGCAGCTGGGAGAGACTGTGATGACCTGCAAAGTCAAAAGTAGTTACTATCTGGCCCTTTACAGGGGAGTTTGCTGAGCCCTAACCCTCAGCTTTTATAGGCGGGTAATGTGTGCCATTCTCATCTGAACTCCCAGGGCGTGTGGCAGAATGCTTGTCCTACAGCCAGGGCTGGGTAAATCCTGCGGGTTGCTGACTGCAACAACTCTGCCTGGGCACAAGGGGTCTCTAGGCCGTTCTCCCCCTGCTCCCAGTGATGAGGTGTTGGAAGCTTATCCGAACAGCAGGGGTGTGATGAGCTGTTTCCCTGGTGGATTCTCCCACTTTAATGTGGGCACCAATATGCATCAAGCACTGTGCTATGTCCTTTGTATGCTTTATCTCATTGAACATTCATTTATTTGTTCCACAAATATTAAGTGCCTACCATGGACCAGGCACACTGTTCTAGGCACTGGAAATGCAGCTGGGAGCAAACCAGACAAAACGTTATCTGTTATCATTGAGTCTACTTTCCATGTTGGAGTGAGGTAGGCATTCTAAAGCAATAGACATGAACAATATGTTGAAATATATTGTAAGTTCGATGGGATTGAGCATTAAGTGAAAAAATAAAGCAGGAATGGAAGAGAGTATTTGCCAACTTTTTAGTTTAGGTGGGAGAGAGTGTTAGAATTTTAATAGGGACATCAGAAGACAAGTCTCTGAAAAGGTGACTTGGGGAAAGATGGAGGGTGTGAACCATGTGGATATTTGGGGAGAAGGACATTAGAGACAGAAGGAACAGCAAGTGCAAAGGCCCTGGGGCAGGAGGGGACTTCGTATGTCCAAGGAACAGCAAACAGAGTAGGGTGGCTGAAGTGAGAGGAGAGGAGAAAGAAGTAGAAGGCAGAGCAATAAGGGGGTAGGGGACAGGGAAGAACAAAAATTATTAAAAGCTTTTCATACCACTGTGAGGGTTTTAGCTTTTCCTCTGAGATGGGAAGTCATTGAAGAATTTTGAACATAGGGTGGAGGATACCTGATTTTTATTTTAAAACCATAGCTTTATGAGGCAGGTATTACTTGTCATCCTTCAGACAAGAAAGTTGAAATTCAGAAGGGCCAGGTGATGTGTGGCTATGTAATAACTAGGAGGCAGAGGTGGGATTTGAACCAGGGCTTAGCCAGAATCTCCCCACTATCCTCTCTGCTTGCCTGGCTGACACCGAAGGGAGCCTCAACAATTATTTATTAAGTGAATTCAAAGTAACTTCGGGGGCTTGGGCGTAGAAAGAGCTGCGCAGCCCCATACACTGCCCCTCTGCTCAGCTCAGCTCCTCCTTGGTGCTGCTAACAGCTCCGGACACAGTCTAGGGGCTGGCTGGCCAGCAGGGCCCTTCTCTTTTCTTTAAACTTGCACCAGCCATGCAGTGGCTGGATGAGAAACATTCATTAAAGTACAACAGAACGACTTAATTAGCTCCTAATAGTCACATGCTGCCAATTAAACACCTTGATGACTAGTTTACTCTGGAGCTTAATTAGGTATTTCTAAATAAATTTAGCCCTGTGTCACTACCTGTCGGTTTAGGAGCTGAATCTTTTCTTGCATGTGTCCTCTCTCACTCGGGGGGAAGCAGGATGGCTGGTTTGGGTGGAGAAGTGAAATGAGATATTGCCGTCTCTCAAGATTATTTCAAAGTCCTCTTGTGTATTTTAAACTCAGTGAAAATCACTCTACAGGTAACATCTCACTCCCTTGAGAGAGAAAAACTGTGATGTGCACTGTGATTTTTCCCTTCTGTGGGTAATTCGAAATCTTACCCTTTGGTCCCAACTGTCAGCTGCCTAAGCACAGGCTTTCCTTTTAATAACTGTGGGATTGAATTATTATATATGAGGGGCCAGAGTTTAATAGAACCACAGGAGTGAAGGCCTCAGGCTCCTGCAAGCCCGGGATGTGTTAACAACCAAAAGATTGCTGAGATGCCAAACTGTGTTAATCAATGGAGAGATGGACCTGGGTATTAGGTGAAGGGTGGCATTTTCCAAGGAATGCTGACAAGTGTAGATGTTTCCTATGGATGCTGACCATCTTGGTAAGGGGGCCTGGAAATCAAGTCAGTTAAGGAATGGAGGAATAGATTGAGAATACTTAGTCTGGGGCCTAGGTAATTCCTGGGATTGGGCACTTGGCTAAGGTAGCCATCGTTCAGTCTATGGCGATCTTCCATAAGCAGAAGGTGTAAGCATATTTCATGTGAGCTCCATGGAGCAGTGCAACGGTCCAGGGGTGAACAATACCATAGCCCACATTTTCAACCATTGTATTTTACGGACAGAAGCGTTTATAGCTGGTCTTAAAGCCCTCACCACTCTTCTTTCCCGTAGCTGGGACCATTTCTTCCCAACTTGCAGGCTGTGGTGATTTTAAAACATGACCCCAAAGGTCTTTGACATTCCTGTCATCAAGATGTGGGGTCTGTGTCCCCTCTCCTGGAATCTAGGCTTTGTGACTCCTTTACCGACAGAACACAGGGGAAGCAGCAATGCGCCAGCTCCAGGGCCTAGGCGCTAAGAAACTGGCCACTTCCACTTCCTCTCGCTCTTGCTCACTCCTGGAAGCAGCCACCACGCCTCGAGGAAGCCGGCAGACACAAGGACAGACACACTGAGCTGATGAGGCCAGCCGAGGTCCTAACTGACAGCCAGCACTGGCCACCAGACATGCGGGCAGGGCTTCAAAGGACCGCCTCTGCACAGAGTGAACATGAGCATCCCCGCCAAGTCCTGTCCAAAACGCGCATTTGTGAGAAAATCAATGATTGTTTTCAGCCCCGTGTTTGACGTGGCTTGTTAGAAAACTGGGGCCCTGGCCCGGGCAGGCTCCCCGTCCTCGGAAGCAGCCCTGACTTCAATGTCAGGCAGTTCTTCCTCTGCGGTGAGTCTGGTAAACTTGACCTGGGCTCTCCGCCTGGCACATAGTAGTGACTCAGAGCATTTGTTAAAGGAATGAATGAATGAATGAATGCATGTTCGGTCATGGAAACTGAACCCTTGCCTTAGCCCTGAGACCTGGGCTTCTAGAGCCCCAGTTCAGTATTTTCCTAAACCTTGATTTTAACCATGGGCCCATTTAAAGAGTACGATCTGAAGGTATTCTGTACACACAAAAGAGCTAAGCTGTGGGCCACTCTGTGAAGCGAGAGATGGCGCTGAGCCCAGCCAGCCCGGCCTCTCCCTGCCCCCTCCCAGGGACATCGAGGACCTTGGTGTCTGTGGAGCTCCGGTGGAAAAACCAGTGTCCCGCTCATCCACATACCCATGTGTCTCTGGTCCTGTTCCTGAGCTCTGTCCCCACCACTTCTCTCTCCTCTAGGTCCCACCGCAGTGGGTGGTAGCAGAGACCTGGTTGCCCCCACAGAGCCCTGGAGACCTTTCTGAGAAACGCAGGGCTCATGCCTTCCCGTGGGGTAGACAGGCCCCGGCGGGCTGTGGGCCGGCCTGGCACGTCGAGGGCAGGGTGAGGGGGCTTCGCTACAGGTGGGCAGTAGCGGCTCTCAGGAAAGGGGTTGAAGCTGAGGCCCTGTGAGCTGTGCCTGTGGGGAAGCTGAGAACCTTCCAGATCGAGGTGAAAGGTATTTGGGTTGGAACACGGGTTTGGAAGGGAAATGTGAGGCCTGAAGGGACAACAGTGGCGCAATCCGTTTTCTCTGGGCCCACTGGACATGGCAGCTGGGCTGGGAGTTGAGGTGGGGCGGAGACGGGGGTCTGGAAACCTGGACAGGTGCTGAGAAGTGTGGTCAGAGGGGATGAGGATATTGGAGAGGGACCGGGCGAGACAGGCCAGGGCTGAGGGGACAGCGGGGGAAAGAGGCCTGGCAGAGCACAGCGGGCTACACACACACACACACACACACACACACACACGCACACATGCACACGCGCGCGCACACACACACACACGCACACACACACACACACGCACACACACACACGCACACACACACACACTTATATGATTCTATTTCCTGATTTTCTTACTTGGCAATATGTTTGGACATCTCTCCTTGTCGATAAATATAAGCTGACTTCTACAGAGGACACTCGGGACTCCAAGATGGCATCAGTCATACCAGTGACGGAGAAGAAACTCACGGCTGTGGAACAGGGGAGATGCCAAGCTGGATGCTGACCAGGCTTTCACCCCAGAGGCATGTTGGAGCATTTCAGAGGTTGCTGCCAGAATTACAAAACCTTCGTCAGTGTGAGGAAAGGAGCACCCCTGGGGGTTCTGTGGGGCAGCCAGTTTTGTGCTTTTCAATTACTGCCTTTCTTATGAGGGACAAATACTAGCGGGCCCCACAAATACGACCGAGAGGCCCCAGGGTGGACGGGGTGCTCTGCGTCCCTGGCCATGAGCTCCTCTGCCAGGCACCTCTGTACCCTTTTATATGTTACTTGAGAATTAACATTCAATAAAAGAAGACTGGTAAATATATATACAAACACACACACACACATATATATGTATATATATGTGGGCAAAAATAGGTTTATAGTTACTTATATGGAAAATAATACAGTGATTAATAAATAATAATCCTAGTGTGTTTTGCCTACTCACAACTATAAACCTACTTTTGCAACCCCCTGTATATAAAAATAGATATAAATAAAAATATATTAAAATATAGATACACATGCATATATATCAACGTCATTTTTAATGGCTTCAGAATTTTATTGTGCGAACATAACATAAATTATTTAACAATTCCCTATTGTTTGAACTTTAAATTTCCTTCTTTATTTTGCTACTATAAAGAGTGCTTTAATGAAAATAGTGCTCGGCATAGATCTTCGCACCCTTGCCTAATTATTTCCAGGAACAGGATGGGTTTACAGCTTCTGACGCATGTTACCATGCTATGCTCCCGAAGATTCGTTCCCACTTGTTCCCAGTAGCAGCATGTAGATGCCCGCTTCCCACCTTCTTGCCCACAGCAGGCATTATAATTCTTTTTAATCTTTGCCATCTGAAAGGTAAAACGGGCACGTCATTGTTTTAAGCCACACTTTTATTACCACGGAGGCTGAGCGTTGTTTACATTTTTCTATTGTGTCTGCATTTCTTCCTTCATGATTTGCTTTTTGGTGTGTGTCTTAGTCTCCAAGAGCTGCCATAAAAAATTACTACAATCTAGGTGGCTTAAAACTACAGACCTTTATCCTCTCATAGTTCTGGAGGCCAGGAGTCTGAAATTAAAGTGGTGGCAGGGCCCTGCTCCCTCTGAGGGCTCCCTCTTCCTTGCCTCTTCCCAGCTTTTGGGGGTTGCCAGCAGCCCTCACTATTCCTCCGTTGTAGCTGCACTGCTCTAATTTCTGCCTCTGTCTTCCCTCTGTGCTTCTCTGTGTGTCTCCAAATCTCCCTTTCTTTCTAAGGACACGAGTCACTGGATTGGGGCCCACCCTCAGTCAGCATGACCTCTCCTAACGTGATCACATCTGCAAAGACCCTGTATCCAAAGGTCATTTGCACAGGTCCTGATGGGGCGAGGACTTCCACATACCTTTTGGGGGAACACAATTTAAGCCACTACAGTGTGCTTCTCTTTTTCTTATTAATTTGACAGCTTTATGCTTCATCTTTTAGCTCCTTTGACTCACACCTCAGAGAGAGACAGAGATTTGAATGGAGTTCAGGAAGGTGAGTCAGGAGACCTGTGGGTCTCAGGAGCTCCTGCACTAACCCTTTCTTTCCAAAGGAGCTAAGTGATGGAGGGAGGGAGAAAGGAGGCTATCCTCCTGGCACTGCTGTAAGTGACCATAGACAGCTGGAGCCAGTTGTTAGGTGGACTATGAGAAAGAGGCTGAGCCACCGAAGATAGTCTCTAAATCATAAATAGGTAAATGAATGATCACTGGGGTTGGGCAGGGTGTCATTTGGCTTAATTGGGACTTCCTGGGCATCTGTGAGGCTGCTGGCTAGTGCTGGTTTCTTAAAAGCACCATGTGGCTCTTCTGCTTCTCAAGCACTCAAGCATTTCAGTAGCAGCTTAGCTCTGAATGGATCTTGCTCAAATATTACAGGATTACCACAAGCTGAGACGACTCTCTGCTTTCCCCCACCTCTGTGGGGTTCTTTCCTTGATAGGCAGTAGGATGCAGAAGGATCGGCTGCAGTTTCCAGATTAATTACATCGGAGCAGTAAGCTAGTGGGGAGTGACATGGGGCCCAGATCCAGACCCTTCCCTTCTGCAGCCTCTCCTTGGAAGAGCTGTGCTGCAGAGTCAAGAGCAAGGCAGAGCTCCTGAGAGGGTCTGGAGTCTCTGAGAGTGAGAGCGCCTTGTCCCAAGGTGGTGAGGGCACAATACGACAGTCAGTCTCCCTGCTAATGGGCCCTGGATCAGAGCCAGTGTGACCAGCTCAACCTGGACCTTTCACTGGGGTGGCAAGTGGTGCAGGGCCAGAAGAGAGAGTGAGGCTGGAGAAAAGAGCACCATGCCCACCACCAGTGCCTGCTCTGGGAAGGATGTGAGCATCAATACAAGTGGCTTCCAGAAGCCAAAAGCCTGCCATGGGGAAAAAGCTGGGGTAAAAAACTCCCAAATTTAGGAGAAAATATAGACTGTGTTTGATTCCAGCTCTGCAGTTTACCAGCTGGATAGAATGAGTTAATTCTCTTAATCTCTTTTAGATTTAGTTTTAATTTTATAAAAGTAAGATAAGATTTTGTTAAGTTATTATGGAAATAAAATAATGTCTGAGGAAAAGCTCATCACATGGTCTGGCACACAGTAGGAACCAAGTGAACCTTAGTTTATTTCTCCCTTATTGTGTTTTTTCATCCTATATAATATGATTAGAGCAGTACCACTGAATGATTTTCCCTAAAATACCCTTTCTCCCGCCAGTTGAAGTTCTGTAATTTTACCTCTCATTCCATGTGGCTAAGGCACTGTCCCTTCAATAGGCTTTTGAAAAGCTACTTCTGTCTTCGTCTGGTCTGCTGTCGGTATGTCCTGGACCTAGCAGGCCTTGTAGGACATGGTTGGGGTGACTGTGCTCTGGAAACGTGGAGGAGGAGAGCTGGGGCTCAGTTCAGCTCTGGGAGAGCAGGCCTGAGAGGCTCCTATGGATCCACAGTGGGTTGGAGACATGGAGACGGGGGACACAGGGAGGGAACAGGCAGTCTGGTCTCTCTTCTAGGCCAATGGAAACCTGGGGGTCCTGGGAGATTTGGGTGGAGTGTGAAGATGACGACATTACCAGCCTGCAGGTGAGAAACATAGGCTCGGGAGGGTCACCTTGAGAAGCAGCTGAATCCCAAGTCCGGGCAGGCTAATGAAGCAAGTTATGGGCTTGAAGGGGGAGCTCAGGTGGGGAGAGCAGGAGAAAACATGCAGGGAAGCCAGAGGTGAAGGTTCACAGCAAGGGCGGGTGCAGGAGACTGTGCTGTGCCTGGAGACGGTAGCTGCAGAGGTGTTTCATAGAGTGCCTGCAGCCTTGGGCAGGAGGAGATATTAGGATTTCCCCTGCCATCCAAAATCTGCCCTGATGCCCGGCCAGCATGGCTCAGTGGTTGAGCATCAACCCAGGAACCAAGAGGTCACTGGTTCGATTCTGGTCAGGGCACATGCCCGGGTTGGGGGCTTGATCCCCAGTGTGTGGTGGGCAGGAGGCAGCCAATCGATGATGTTTCTCTCTCAACGATGTTTCTATCTCTCAATCCCTCTCCTTTCCTCTCTCTCTAAAAATCAATAAATACATATTTTTTTAAAAAAATCTTCCTTGAATCCCCACTTCCCTGATTGGTTCTAACCACTTTTCTCGTCTCCCACCCTAAGGGTGAGAAAACTGGACTCCTAAGTGGAGGCCCCAGACCCCAGCTCCTTCTTCCTTCTTGAAGCATGACTGCAGGGTCCACCACCAGGGACCAGGAATGAAGGTCGGCTCAGTGAGCACAGATTAATGCTCCCAGAAACCACTCCATTGCTTTGGAGTAACTTTATGGGATTGCATAGCTGGGGACACACTCAGAGCAGCTGAGACACTCTGGCCCCCAGGCTGAGCCCCCAGGAGCATTGTGCCCAAGAATCAAGCCTTTTGAAGGATTAGGCATTTTCACCATGGTGGGGCTGGACATGAGATACCACAAAGACTGCTTTGGTCTTGTCTCAGAGGGCTTGTAATTCCACAGACTAAGGCCCTGGGCGGGGACATTAGACTCTGTATGATTGAACATAAGATTCATTTGACACTGAGAATAAAACCAGGTTGAATGACAGGCAACTACAAGCCTCAGAGGATCTGGGGAAAAGCCTTGAAATCACCGTCGAGTCGTAAATTAACACCCATAACGAGAGCAGAGATTTACCCTGAATTTAGGACACTCTGTTTTTTTATTTTTTCCACTGAGTTTAAATGCTTTCCATAAATCCCAAATATCTGGGGGCTGTAAAGATGATTAAACACCTGAAATGTAGTTCCCTGGGACATAAGAAGAAAAATATTAAGCACTTTCTTAAAGTCCACGAGTTGAGGTCTGAGTTATGGTTTCTCGGAAGAGTGAGACTTGTGCTTTCTCTGCTTAGGTCAAAAGGAAATGAAGAGAAAGGAGATCAATAAGAAAGTGGCTCGCATGCCTGCATCATTATTTTCTCTTTCCACCAGGGACCTGCTATTGGTTTGCAGAAGGAATAGTAAAGTGATTAAAAACATACTAAAACCTGGAAACAGAGTGTGGGGCAGTGGCCTGAACAGAAAGGTTCCTGCTCCGTCATAGTTCTGCCCCCTTGGTGCCCCGTCCCCATTTCTTCACCCGTCTTTTGACCCATGCCTTTATGCTGCTATGACGTTACATATTTACATGGTTATTTGTCTTCTGAGAAGAATTTGTGCCTGTCGTTGCACATGGGCTACCAGTGTGCATTCTATCAGCTCTCCCCACAAACACTGACCGATGGCATGCGTCCCTGGTGCTGGTGGTCCTCCCCTCTGCTATAAATGAGTCCTTGTCTGCAGCTTGATGTCCTTAGTCTCAGATCAAATGGCCAAGTCAATAAGTCTTCATTGATCACCGATTCTCAGATCTTACTGTTTGATGTGTGAGGTACAGAAGCATGTTGGCTAGTTGGCACCAGGGATTAGGGGCAGAGGCCTCTTATCCACAGGATTGATTATCTCTATCTTTTGGAGAGGGTCACCCAAGGTTCCAGGCTAGTAAGTGGCAGATTTGAACTCAGGTCTCCTCGATCTTAAGGGGAAAGTAAGGAGTAACAGAGAGGTTAACTGGGAAGTTTAAATGGATTCTGTAGTGGCCTGACATCACCAGCAGGGAATTTTTCACACCCTCCAGGTGTGCACTGGCTTTGGTGAGCTGTTCATTGTGATATGTTGGAACAGACAGACAAGTATGTACTTTGCACAATTCCAGGTACTGAGGGTGCCAGCTAGGATCTTTCTTCCACTGCCGACTTGAGTCAAAAGGGAACAAAGTTGCAGTCTTGGATGATGAAATCCTGGGAATCAAGAAATAATTCGCAGCAGATACCTGGGACCAGCTACAAAGAGAAGAACCGGCCAGAGAGCTCAGGTCAGGAGAGACAGGGAGTCAACTCCAAATCCTGAAGTCCCCTGAGGTGGTGGAGTATGGGGGCAGAGATGCTGCAAGTGTTCTGGAAAGGGCCAGCCCCTGAGGGCAGGTCTTTCTTTTCAGTCCCAATGGCCCCATTTTGCAATTTTAATGGCTTTCCTGCCCACCAGCCGGCCTCTCTACAGCTGGTTACCTGACTTGAATCCCATCCTGGTGACTCGGGGGCTGTGTTGTGCCTCTCCCTGGATGTGCAAGACTGGTGCATCAGCCTTGGGGTCTAGCTGGCAACAGACATTCCTTGGATGGTGACAGCTTCCTGCTCTCTAGGCCTTAATGCCAACCACTACTTGGGATTTTTGCCCTGTGCTCTGTCTTTTGCCCTCCCCTTCCTCCCCCAGTCACTCTCCGTCCAGCAACTATAACCTGAATCACGTCCAGAGTCACAACAGCCTTCAACGCTGCAGCTCAACCTCACACTGGAGGGAAGATGCCCCCAGACTCCGCCTCTGCAGTCAGTGTCCCCAGCCCTCGTCTCACTCCAGTGTGAGGTCCTTGAGTGTATCCTGGATCTGTCCCTCTTCCTACCTCCTTGATTCATCAAAGGACATCTCAAACCTGGATCCTGCTCTCAGAGAGCCTGCAGTCTTGCCAGATAAAGCAAGAAGTATGCAAACAAAACAGATGGAGAGCATTTCAAAGTAGGACACAGTCCTGTTCTAAGCTGTGTAATGTTACATGTGGAAAAAAGTCAGAGAAAGGAAAGCAGCACAGAGAGCTGGAATCAGGAAAGGCTCCATGGAGGAGGCGAAGCATGGATGGAACTGAGGATGGAGACTTCAGTCTTCCATTTCCCCACCCTGGCTACCAATGCTCACATGGGAGTCCTAAGGTGAAACAGGAAAATCTACAGGGTGCGTATTTCTTAGGTCAAGTGATATTCCAGCAGGAAAACTAAAAGTAGTCATCACAGACTTTACTTAGCACTGCTAGTGCCCATGTCTGTTTTTGTTGTTTCACACTCCTGGGCTGTGAGCCCTTTCTCTTTTAGCCTGGAACACTGGGCAGTGAGTACAGGGTTACAGGAACAATAGTCTCCCTTCTCAAATTTCCAGACTTCCAGTCCCCACTAAACTTCTCTTAGCTCATTAACTCTGAGGTTTTGGTCCCACCAACTGGTTGGTGTGCCATAGCTAGTGAGAATGAACTAAGGAGTCTCCAGTCAGAAGGTCATCAGGGGGTGCTAGACACCTGACAGAGGGGAGTCCCAGAGCTGGAAGAGAGGTCCCCAAACACTCCTGTGTGACTTTACCTAGAGCTGCCTCAGCCCTGCGGAGGAGATGGGAAAGGCCTGCCTTGGAAAAAAGGGTCCATCCCTCTAGTTTATGATCCTGAGACCTCAGCTTCAGGTGTTCCTTTTACTTGCTTTGCTCTTGTTTTGAATCAGGAGTAACAACTAAATTTTGTCATCTTGGTACTTCTAGTGCTTAACATAGAAGAAAATAATAAATGGGTAATAAGGGAAGGAAGGAGTGAGTGACAGTCACCATGAGAATGAATGAGCAGCAACCGCTTCGGGAAGTCCATGATGTGACCATGTGAGATCAGTACCTACTAACTCGCCGCCTTTTCCGTGGGTGCCCTTGGAGCTGGGCACTTCACTGCCTTTGTCTAACGGGAAAGAAGAGGACCTGGGAGTCCAGAAGCCCAGAGCTTCAACTATGCAGAAGTGCAGGACAGCCCTTCATCTTCGCTACCCCAAAGGGATGCTCAGTGGCCGAGGATGGTGCTGTGTTGCTTGCACCTGCCCTTTGACCTGAGCTACCTGGCAGGTAAGGCTGGGGTGGGAAATTTCCCTGGGGGGCGGAGGGACCTGTATGCTTATGGCTCTCTCTTTTAAAGTGCAGGTTTCTGTGATGGAGAGGAAATGGGGACTATTACCCTGAAAGCCAAACTTAATTATTTTTCAATATGGCAAAAGAAAACAAAAACGAGGAGACCCTGGTTAATAAATTCGGCATATTTTATATGACTTTCCTTTATGAGTGGCTGTTCCAATGCCAGGGATTTTAGAGCCCTGAGGCTTGGAAATGGCTGGGCCTACATGGATGGGCTTCTGCTACTTCCACCTACTTCCATGAATAGCGTACATGCATGTGCGCACACACACACACACACACACACACACACACACACACACACACCAGTGTTCTGCCAGCCCCAAGGCCTTGCTGCTGTTAATTTACGATTCCTCTCTCCTGGTGTCTGTTTTGGCTGATGCTAAAGTGACTTAGTGACTTGTCTTCCTTTGGAGGTCTTTGAGAAACTCCAGGTAGTTGGAAAAAAATCAGGAAATAGGATGTGAAAAGTCACAATGGATCACATCTGGTTGGGTGAGTAATGGCTACGGAGGATGCCTGCAGCTTTTCAGAGGCCAGGAGCATACACTCCTTAGGGGGGAAATGTCATCACATCTCCTGGGTGGCCCATTTTCTTCTCAATAGGAGGTGAATGAACATGAGATTGCTCCGGAATGGGCTTTTTGAAAAAAAGAAAAAAAAAATTTTTTTTTTTTAACCATCACCCAAGTTCTTAACTTTATAATTGGAAGTGAAGAAACATCACTTGCATAAGAAATAGTGAAAGTACTAATTAAACCCCATTTCCTGACTTCCAGCCCAGAGGTTTTTCTACCACATTACAGTGACCCTCTTGTGCATCCACTGATTTATTTTTAATGACATATTTCCTGCCCACTTTGAAGAATTTCTCTGACCCCCTCAAGAGAAGATACTAAGCCAATAGAATCTGGTCCCTTGTTTAAGGTGAGGTTTAATTTTTAAGTATAAATTGTAACAAAATGCCCAGAAACCATAGAGGAAATATTTTGGTGGAATAGTTGATAAGCAGTCGGGAGTCTATCAAAAGGTAAAGGGCTTGGGTATTTGGAAAGTTGAAGTTTAAGCTAAGCTTTGGCGAGGACAGAGGAAAGGGTGTACCCAGAAAGCAGGAGGGGGGTCGAATTCAGGAGTCACAGTGGGTTAGACAGTGTACAAACCTGGGCCCACCCTCTGCAGTCGGGGGGCAGTTTGGAGATGTAGAATCTCACCTGCATAGTGTGTGTGTGTGTGTGTGTGTGTGTGTGTGTGTGTGTGTGATAGAGACAGGGAAAGGATATCTTCTATGTCCTTGGCATCTTCTGAAAAATATACACTCTTGAGAACTCACCACTCTCTCCCCCACCGACTTCTCCACTTTCTCCTCAGCTGACTTGCTGAGTTTTTTCTTTCAGTCTCGCAGGGATGGGGAACATTTTTCCACCAAGGGCCATTTGGATATTTATAACATCGTCCTGCAGGCCATACAAAATTATCGACTTAAAAAGTAGCTATGAAAAAAGCTCCTAGATTTGTTGAATGTCAAGTCCTGCCTACAGTTGCCTTGGCAGGCCCACACCAAATGATTTCGCGGGCCTTATACAGCCCGCGGGCCAGACGTTCCCCACCCCTCGAGCAACGGAAATACCAGCCCCTTCTCCAGGCACCTCTCTGACATCCCTCAGTGCTGAGGGAACAGAGAGCCCTTTTCTTCCATTCCGTCCCAGTGGTGGCTTCCATCTTCCCACCTGAGTGTAATTAGGGCGAAGAAAAGCTCGTAAGAAAGAAAATCAAACACCAGGTAATTACAGCCCATAATTTGTCTTTAAGAAGCCCATGTGGAGGAGCATCGCTCACCCTGAGGATCCCGGCGTAGGCAGGTGCATCATTTATACTGAGTATATTATCTGCCGTGATATTTATGATGAAATGAGTTTGCCAGCCATCGTCTATCAGGTCATAAACATCTTACTCAGGCTTGAAAAATGGCTTTTAATGCGGCCTTGATACAGGATTGGGGCGGGTGTACAGTGTGTGACTCTCCCAGTTCTGCTGCTCCCAGGAACAGGGTGTTCAGGGCTGTGTCCCCAGGTGGGGAGCCATGTACCTCTGCCTCATTTACACCCCCAGCCCATCCTCAGCCCAGTGCCACCAGGGGTTCTTAAGGACGGAGTCCATATGTTACTCTCATCTTTGTATCCCCGTGTGTGGCACATCGTTGATGACAACAAATCAATAAAATGAAATAAAATGAACTGATTCACCTATGTGGATTTTAGATTCTAGGATTATGGTCTGATGAATTCCTGGGGAAAACAGAAGAAATGCTTAGCATTGCTTGAGATCATTTATTTATTCATTCATTTGTTCAATCATGCATTTGCTCATTTGTTCGACATATACTCATCAAGAACTACTGTGTGCGAGGTGCTATGTGGGCTAAAATGATGACTAAGACATGGATTCTACCTTCAGGAACCTCTGGTCTGCATTGAAGGTTAGAGATAAATCAATGGCACAGAAAAAACAAGTCATCAAAATGCTATGGGTGCTCTGAGGATGAGCTGATCCCTTCTAGCTGGAGGCAGGAATGGGTGTTCCAATAAGATTAGAATGGATGGTGTATTTATTTTTTGTTTGCAAGTAAAATAAATCAAAGCTAATCTAGCTGTATATGTTCACAGGGAGTAGGTCAGTGGTATCTCTCAGACTTGAAGGAAGTAGTCAACTGACAGGTGTCGGGCGGGGTGGGAAGCAGAGATCCCTGGGGGCCTCAGTAGTGAAGGTGCGTCTCTTCCCTTGAGAGCTCCTCTGTCAGTATGGCTCAGCACCAATGACTCTCTGCCTTTCTGATCCAACCTTCACCTTCCGGGACCTATAGCATGATTAACCAAGCTGAGTGCCAGGGTTCAGCCCCCAGCCAATTAGCTATGGCCAAGGGAACTATACTCAGAAACACGGCTGCTAAGACCGCCTTTGGGCCATGGAAGCAGTTCCCAGAGAAGAGGGGCTGGGCAGCTGGGTAAGAGCCGAATGTACGTAGACATGACTGTGGACAGTTCAGGTGAGGGAAGTACAGAGCTAAAAGCCTCCTCCCAGGACTCCCCCCTCGGTTCCCATCTGTCCTCCCAGCCTCAGCTATGATCATTCATTCCCTCTTCTTCCCTTCCAGGTGGGCTTGTGTGTGAGTGTGTGTGTGTGTGCACACACACCTGTGAACATGTGAACATGTGTGCATGTGCTCATATGAGCACCTGTGACTGTGATTACATATAAGTGTGAGTTTGTGCATGTACCTGCAGGTGTGCGAATGTGTCTGTGTGTGTGCCAGTGTGTGGGCATGTGCAAGTGGGATTTTGTGTGTGCTCCTCTGAATTCTGTTCTGGGCAGGGCAGTGGGGTGAGATCTCAATCAACGGCCAATTTGAACTTCTCTTGTCCAGTGGGCTTCTCCTTAGCATAGATTTAATCATGTGAGATGAGTTTCTTGTCCTGCACCTGAGAGAATTACTAAAATTACTAACTGCTCTGTTTTGTTAACCTACCTATATGCACCAGCCCAGACAGTGGGGTAGAGGTAGAGCAGGGGACAATAATACCTATTCTTTAACACAGCAATTTCATCAGCTCCAAATCCAGTAATTTCTTTCTGGCAGCATGCATTTCTTTCATCCTCTTGAACTTTCTCTATGCATCAATATACGAAAGTCCAAACCTGCAGAGAACTTTTACAAGAGTTTATTTGAGCCAAACTGATGACATGCTGGGAAGCAAGACCTCAAATGCTCTGGGGAGTGACAGTTTCACAGTTTCTTTTGTACATTGGAATTGAGGGAACAAGTAAGGCAGATTACATGGAGGTAGGAGAAAGCAAGGTGGGGGAAATCCCTATGATTGGATTATAGGACAATTAGCTAAGTTATGTGCTCTCTCAAGGGTGGTTACACCTCTGAGGGGTCTGGCAAAGAGAAATCTTTCTGGCATTTCAAAGGTGTGTTAATTTAGATGCACAAGAACAATGCACAGGCCTGGCTGAAGGCAAAGACAAACCTTTCATAGGCACCGTGACCTGCCCAGCTAGGAATTTATGATCAGATCACCCTGTAAGGTTACTTTTGGTCACTACACTTGTCAGATTTATTACAGAGCCGCTTTTCCATTCACATAGATGTTTCTTCTTATGATAATGCCCAGGCTGAACATGGCCGTGGCCCTTTCCTGTGTGCTCCCTTTCCCGGCCTGTAAATTCCTGGGCTGCTCCACCGTAGGCATTTGGTGTTTCTCCACTTTCCTCTTGCTCGCTTCTCTGTGTGCCCACTGAATCCCCATGTCTTCCCAAACAGTATTAAAAGGTGGACTTTGTTCCCTTCTCTCCACTGAGGGTCAAATAGGGACACCTGCCTCTCCAGGGGCGGTCTGTCTCAGTAGAGAAGTCACGTGCACAGGCTGGTGGGATAGGAGAGCAGGCCTGTGAAATTAAAACAACAACCACCCTGGGTGTCCTTCCTGGCATGAAGAGGGACCCTCCCAAGCGGGCACCAGTGAGAGAGTGCTGCATCTGTATCTTAGTGCACTGACGTTTATACAGAAGATGTCTGTGGTTTGACCAAACACCCACGTTCCCCACGACTCTCATTGTTATAACGGGAGAGAACAGGAGTCTTGCGCATCTCGCTAAGCCGTATACACAGGAGCCACCTGGCTGGCACCGTTTCCTTATTTCCCACTGGAGAAGGCCCTATGGCAACACTGAGAGGCGCTTGGCCCAAGACCACCTTACCACTCCAGGCTGGGGTTTTATAGTTCAGCTCATTTCTGAGTGAAGCAGTGAGTTCTGGACAGTGCACTAAAAAAACTTGCAAAATACTGGAACTCCACTTTGGATCTATAGATGCGAGCTTCTACCTGTCGTCCTTTGTGAAACCAATTCCTTTCTGAGTCTCCCTTACAGGGCTATGGGTACCTTGGGAGCAGAACGTGTGGCTTAATCATCTCTGAATCCTCAGACTAGTGCAGGGCCTGAGATTTATCAGGACCCAGTGAATTCTTGCTGAATGAGCAATTAATTTCTAGTTAAGGTTTTCAGGAACCAAACAGCCCTTATTCAAGCAAATCCATAATTCAAAATTTAATCTATGTATATTCAATTAGAACACAGTACAGGAAGTATGTTACAAGTCACTTAGTGAATATTACATGTTGCCAGTTTCCAAACAATGATCTCTCAGTAACAGGGTTAAGTGATCTTTGTGGAGACAGATCGCAAAATATTATCTCTCTTGCTGGTCACCATCAGTGACTCCTATAATCTCATTAAGTTGTTTGAGGCTGAAAATTATCTAATATTTCTCTTGCTTACTACACTATTTGCTGAGCAATATAAAGTGACCAGGGATCAAACCTGCAACCATAGGTGTGCCCTGCCCGGGAATGGAACATGCAACTTTTGGTGTACAGGACGACTCTTCAACTGATTGAGCCACCCGGCCAGGGCAACATTTTTTAATGTAAGCTAATAAGTCATCATACTTTTACAGACAATTCACCTAAGGCTCTGAGAGATTAAATATCTCCCCCAAGTCTGCACTAGTGAGTCAGGATAGAGCTATGATTTCAACAAGATACCTTTGGACTGTGTTCTTTCCACTCAGCGAATCTACCTTTATAATAAAAATGTCCCAGAGCTCTCTGGTGCTCTCAGCTGGTCTCCCGACCTTCCTCCGATGTATATGGAAGTGGGAACCCCTTGACTCAGGCTGAATTTTCTGGTTGTCGAAGAGGCATCTCAGGAGGCATGGCCCAGAGTGCATCTCAACAAACGTCTGTGTGACTGCTGAGGGCCAAGCACTGCATTAAGATGTGGCCTTTCTAAGATGGACAGGACACGGTGGCCGCCCTCCCTGAGGACGTCAGAGCCTAGAGAGGCAGATTCCATGTGACTAGGTAATGACGGAAGGCAAAGGGCAGAGGTGTGCCCAGGGAGCTGCAAGGGTACAGAGGAGGGGGAGAAGTCTGGCCTTTGAAGGATGATTTCTGGAAGAGAAGACGCCAGACTGAGGTTAAAAGATGAGTAATGACCAGATGAAAGGAGGAGGGACTAGTGTTCCGGAGGAGGGACTAGTGTTCCGGAGGAGGGCGGCGCAGGAGCAAAGCCACAGAGCTGAAGAGCAGCGTGGAGCATTTGGGGGACTCCAGGCCATTTAGATTTCCCGAAGTGCAAAACGCAATACTGAAGTGGGCAGATATCAAGCCGGAGAGGTAGGCAGGGCCAGGTGCCAGGTGTCCTTGTATGCATGTCTGGGACTTTGGGCTCTATTCTGTCCATGCTGGAGGGCCAGTGAGAAACCATAGGTAGGAGGGTTGTAAAGCAAGGCTGGAAGTAAGGAAACCTGGCTATGTTCCAGGGGGAGAGATGGTGACAATGGTGATGGTAGGAATGGGGAAGAAGGCAGAGATTCAAGAGGTGTTAGAAGGCCAAGTCATCAGGATTTGCTGATTAACTGAGTATGGGAGGGAGGGAAAGAGAGAACCAAGGATGATTTCCAAGTATTTGTCTTAGATGATTAGGGAAATGATGGTACAGTGATCAGAGAGAAAAGTGAGAGGAGAAGGAAGCTTATGGGAAAATAGAAGGCACAGATGGTTGTGCGTGTTGGATCTGGGGTGCTTATGGGACACCCGAGCAAGGAGGAATGTCTAGCAGGCAATGTACCCTGAGGCGGAAACTAGGGAGAAAGTCAGGGTTGAGAGCCATCACTTCTTGGCCACATCCAAGCCCAGAAATGAGCAATGGCTGTAACTGTTTCTTCTTGACCTCACTTGCCTACATCTCCTCTACTCTCTCTTTGCCTGTCTTAGCAGAATAACACCATTGGTGTAGAAGACCAAATTGCCTGGCTTGGATTCCCATTTCCATCGTGATGTTTCACCCTTGTGCCCATGTGTATGCTGGTCCTTCCTTTTGGAAGAACTTGGACTTTCTTCACCCAGTTAATTTTTATTCAGCCTTCCAGACTCAGCTCCAAGACTCAGGTTCAAGGGCAAATATCTAAATAAAATTCTCCAGAGTCCCCAGGATTCTCACAGTCCTCAAGGTGGACATACAGGTTGGTTTCGACAAATCATCCTGAGTAACATCAGCAGACACCTTGAACATCATTGGGCTTTCCTCTCCCCTTCCTTCTTTCCCTTCTCTCCCAGGCTTTTTTCAGGTCTTCTTTTGGGGCCAGCAGCCAAAGAGTAGTGGCTTGAAGCTGAGAGGCTTCCCTTCCAATGGGGTTCTGCACAGAGATGCCCCCAGGCCACCCCTCGCCCTGCCTGGGGTTTCTCAGCCTCTCCAGTGACCTGCATTGGCTCATTGGAAGTCAATCATGAGTCAAAATGACAAATTCACATAGAAAACTGCTGTTTGGGCCCAGAAGCTCTGGAATCAATACCTTTATTGTGGAAACTAAAGTGAAATAAAAATAGGAAGGAAGGAAGGCAAGAAGGAAGGAGGGAGAAGGGAAGGAGGAAAGAAAGAGGAAAATAGGAAATATTTATTGAGTTTTTACTATGCACCAGATTGTGCACAAAAAGGAGTTGATCCAATCCTTAGGTTCATTCTACTTTCCCTTACCAAGCACCTGCTCTGTCCCAAATACACCAGGCTCTGAGGACGCAGAGGTGGATAAGCACTTGCCCGAGTTTTGCAAGCTTACAATCTAGTGGGACAGATAAGCCCCTACTGAATACACATGGGATATCGTTCTGCACAAAAGGTTATGGAAGCACAGCGAACAATTTTGTCTGGGAGGAAACAGGAGACTTCATAAAGGGCTGAAGGGGGTTTCTAGGCAGAGATGGGATGGAAGAGTATTCTAAGCCAAGATCTTCAGGAACAAAGGCAAGGGAGTGTGTGTACACACACACACACACACACACACACACCCCTGCCTGTGTGTTTGGGGATTATTAAGTACTTTGGTGCAAAGTGGCTCCTATTTTCCAGTGTCCAATAGATTAGCTTTCTGAATATTTACTTTCTTTATTTGCTTTTAATAATTAAGCACTGAGGAAGTGGCTTTGATTGTCAGTCCCACTCTTGGGGTTAATTAGATATTTCCACATAACTTCCCAAATGCTTGCTTTTGTCCCAAGCTTACTCCCTCCTCCCCCCTTTACCTTACCCCAAACACTGATTTCTCTGGGGAGCGCTTATTGGAGAATTGACTGGAGCTAATTATTTCAGATAATTAAGATCACTAAACAAAGCAATTTAATTCTTTCTTTCTTTCTTTCTTTCTTTCTTTTTTTTTTGGAGACATGTTAATGCCTGTATAGTATACCATCAATAAAACTCCTTTTAAAAGGTTAAGTTGGCTGACTGTAATGTTGAATTGAGGACTGAAATCAAACGAGATCTAGTAAAGATACTTTGCAAAGTAATAAAGTTTATTTGGTAAAAAATGGCTTTTTCTTCTCAGAGTTTTCTTTTACTTGTGGCTGTGTTGGAATGGGGAAGAACTGAATCAGCCCAAGCCAATTGTTTTCAAAGAAGTTTGTTTCCTGGGACCTCTTGCTCACCTTGTCTGCCTGCCTTGCACCATCCTCTGGTTTTGCTCTCATACTCTGGCTCCCCAGCTCTCTCTTTTCCCTCCAAGCATGGGTCCCTCCAAAAGTGCAATTCTCTTAAATGTCCTATGTATCACAAATAGGTGACACATAGGTCAGAACCCACGGGACAGTTTTTGGAGGAGGGTTGGAATATACAGTATTGGAAAAAACAGCCTGAATTTGTTGCCAACCTGTCAACATTTAGAGGGCCAGATTTTCGACTTCTAGAGCCCGGTGTTCCTGAATAGTAGCAGCTGAGTGGAAAAGACCAGCCACTGTCCCTTTTAGACCAGGCATGTGGCCCTGGCTTGCCAACACCCCATTCAGCCTCTTCATTTATTATCTTACCTGTTTGGCCCTGTAGGTGTTTAAGTTTGAAGCCCCTGATGGAAATTACTCTTTCCACTTTTTCTCTTCTCTATTATACCCAAACTGGCATTTTCTCTTTTCTTGGACAGATTTTAATTTTGTGATAAGAAAGCAATCTGATTAAACAAATCCATTTACTGAGAGTAAATGCCTGCTAGTCTGCTTAGTGCCATCAGGGAGACTGCACTTTCAAATTCTTTCACTTGGATCTCTGTTAAAATGCTGGGCCATGTGTCAAAGGAAAGTGAAACATGTTAGGTAGCGTAGGAGAAGTGTTGTAGGATGGCCAGTTTTCTTTCCCGGGTTGTCTTCAAATACTTTCTTTAGTGCCCTTTAATGGAGAGAGAATGGGCTTTGTACTCAGGCAGATCTGGGTTCACAGCTGGATCATCACTTGTTATCTCTGGTGAACTTCACATGATTTCTGAGCTTCAGTCCGCACATCTGGAAATACAGTTTGTTCCTAAGATTGTCGAAAGGCTCTGCTGGGCTGGCCAAAGCAAAGTGCTCCCAACATAGTAGCTGCCCAAGAAATGCTCCTGTTCTCACTGCCACCTTTACTTTCATTTGGGCTTGGGGATGGATATTCTGAATGTGTCTGGAGGACTACAGTATGGCTGTCTCATTTTTTATATTACAAAGAGTTACATTCCATATTAATGTGAGGAAGCACATTCACTGTTTTTAAAGTGCATTCTTAACGTAGTTGATGCGGCGAGGTACATCCCAGCCACGGTCCAGGCAGGAATTGTGCACGGCCTACGCCCATCCCTACTCATTCTGTTATCAGTGCTCATTCTGTTATCCGTTTCATCAACAAGCCTTTAGTGTGTGTTGCATTAGTCAGCCCTCACTAGGTTATAATGTCGTAAGAAACAAGCCCCAAACCTCAGTGGCCAACAACCAAATACAGTGGCACCTTGGTTTTCGAACATCCATTGACGAACATTTCGTGTTACCAACGCCGTAAACCCAGAAGGGAATGCTTCGGTTTTCGAACACGCCTCGGAAGTCGAACATGGCCCACGGCTTCTGCTGAGGGCAAGCTCCTGAGGCCTCGCTGTTGGCTGCGGATCCCTCGGTTTTCCAACTTTTCAGAACTCGAAGGGTCTTCGGGAACCGATGGCATTTGAAAACCGAGGTGCCACTGTGCTTAGTTTTCCTTCCTGTTATGTACTCGTTGCAGGCCAGCAGCGGTTGTGCTCCTGTTCCAAGGTGTGTTTCAGCTTCCAGGACCCAGGATAAAGGAGCAGAGGGGAAGGGAGCTGGTGAAATCAAGGGGTGCCCCTGGAAGCTCCTTTTTGGAACTGGTCCCCAGTCACTTCCACTTACGTCTCATTGGCCCAGACAAGCCCCATGGTCACGCCAGATGCCGATGGGCTGGGAAACTGCTGTTCCCTTAGGAAAGCACTCGAGTCATGGGCACTGGGGACAGAGGAGCAAAGCAGGAATCTGGCAGCACTCCAGTTAGCGCTGGGCGCGAAGGAAGAGACGAGATAATGGACTGTCCCTCATTAAGCTCCCAGCTTAGAGAGGAAGATGGACTTGACAACAGTCACAGGGAAACATAACAGATGGCTGCAATAACTCTCAGCGAGCGCTGCTCTAAGTCATTTACATGTATTAAGTAATTCAATCCTCACACGACTCTATGAAGGAGGAACTGTTATTACCTCCATTCCATTTTAGAAGTGAGGGACAGAGGCAGCCAGCAGTCAAGAAACTCACCCAAGATCACACAAGCGATAAATACACAGCAGAGATTAGACTCAAACCCGGGTTATCTGGCTCAGCATTGGACTGTCGCTTTGAGTATGATGATAGAATGTCACATAGGGCCCACGGACCCAGGCTGGAGGTGGGAAATGTGTCACAGCAGATGAAACGGCCCTTAAGGACTGAGATGGCCCAGGTGTAGGAAAAGGCACCTGATGGAGAGGAAAGAAGAGACAGAGCCTCCGAGTGGAACAGTGTCCCGAGTGTGGCACCACGAGCAATGTGGTGTTGCTGAAGCCAGAAGTGTGTAGCTGCAGAGCCGGAGAGGGGCCGGGTCCTGGGGGCTGGACTGTACCTTTGTTTCTGGAAAACTATTTAGGGTGGATGTGAGAGCACAGGAGTGGAAGCAGGGAAACTAGTGTGAAGCGAGGCGATTGCAGGATGTCCCTCTATCCCGCTCCCCCAAGGGGATTTCTTATTAGGAAATTAATTTTCCCATTTGCACGGTCATCTTTTCCTAGCTGCCTGCCTCTGTCTCCCTGGCATGGGGGTGCTGGGTGTGGAGTAGGCGTAGGTGGGCCCTGCGTTGGTACAAGACAACCAGTCTGAGCAGGCTGCAGGATTTTCTGCATCACGCAGTATCCACAGGTCTGCCAACACTGAGTGTTTTTGTTTTCCCCGAGAAGCTGAATGCCGGCAACTTTATTTTTCTCAAGGGTATAGCGCTGCTGTTATTTATTGTTCTGACTCTGAATTCACTGGTGTCTTTTTTCTGTTTCCTGCTGACAGATGATTTGCTCTTGAACAATTAGACCGAAGGCCCTGTTCCGTCTCCTCCGGGCTCCCGCCAGGCACCCTTGGGAGCGCAGGAGGAGAAAGGCTTTCTTCCTGATCCTATTACTGCTGCCCAGCATCGAGCAGGATTAATTAACCCACCAGGTTTCGCTTCATTACCAGGAAGAAAGAAAAGCCGGTGACAGTGGAATTCAAACATAGAGAATGCAGAGCCTTAGCTGGGCTGTGACGCAGTGGCAAGTGGGTGACCTGGTGCAAATTACAAACCCTCAAACCCTGTGTCTTCGTCCTCAGGATTCACACTTCAATTCCAGGAATCATCCTCATTTTCCGAGCTGAGCCCCACAGGGGCCCATATGAAACAGTCTCGCCCCTCGGAGGCTCGCTGTCTAGAAGGAACTGGGGGCACAGTCGTCCCTGCCTCTCAGGGTTGCTGCGAGAATTAATTAAATGTGGTACCATGTGTGAAAGTGCCTTGTAACTAAGCATTATGGAAGTGTTAGTTATCATCATGTTAACATTTGATACGCGGACACTCAAGCAATTATTGAGCACTTATTAGGGCCAAACACTATACTGGAGCTAATGGTTATGTGTAAGAATTCAAAGACTTGCTGTTTTCAGAAAGGTCCGATAGATGCAGATATAAAAGAGTTTAATGGCATAGTCGGGGCTTCAAAGAAGGTTCCTCTCACAGGCTAACCCTGGCTGGGCGGCTCTAGTCCCCTGGAGTATTATGCTGCAAAGGATTCATTTTATATATATACATAGAGAGATTTCAGAGAGAGGAAAGGAGGAGAGAGAGATGGAAACACCAATGATGAGAGAGTCATTGGAGATCGAGCCCTCAAAGCAGGCATGTGCCCTGACAGGGAATCGAACCTTGATCTCCTGGATCCTAGGTAGACGCTCAACTGCTGAGCCATGCCCGGCTGGGCGGCAAAGGATTCTGAAGCTCTTTCCAGGCTCAGATGAAAAGGGTGTTGTGCAGATTAGAAATGAACGTCAAGGCCACAAATTCCACCCATAGTGATCCACATGCCAGGCATGTACAGTGGCCTGATATTAGGCAGCAAACCTAATGACACAAATAACCAACTGTTATCGTAAGTTAGCCAAAGCCGGCATCAGTGTTGGCGTGTGTGGTTAGCAAAATGCAGAGGAACTGAAAATCAAGCTTGGCTCTGAATTACAGGCAACATTCCAATGGGAGAGAGGAAGACTGTTTCGGTGATAGGGGGCCAGATGCAGGGCATCTGGGAGGAAGAGTGGGTACATGTGAAGAACCCTGAACAGAGCCAGGAGAACTGGTTCACAGCCTGAGTGAGCCGTGTGGCCTGGGCCACGGAAACCCCATGGTCTCAGAGTTTCCATATACAAACTTACAGAGCCTGAGTTATCATTCTTAAATGTTCTCTCTAATTCTGCAAAAGCAGTACATTTACAGGCTAGACGAGCCATCGCCAAATTGTATTTCATGGGATAAAATGGTCCCACAAAACTCTGAATTCTATAGGCTTATGGATTCTTATCCCACCCCCACCCTTCATTCTTTCTCGAATCTTCTCTAACTGGTCCTTAGAGTTGGTGTTTGTTTTTATTATAATATTTATTATGAGGGTAAAGAGGATGACATTTAAAATATAAATCAACAAAACTTGGTGCTCAATCGCACGCGGGTTACGAAGAAAAGAGTCAAAGCAAAGATGACAAATGCTTTTCCCTAGAACATGGATAGAATAAGCCAGGGGAGTGTTGGTTGGAAAGAGCAGCTGAGCCAGGTTTGGGGACACAGGGTAGGGCTGGGGGATGAGAGGGCCATCCGGAAGGCCAGGTGGCTCATGGGTTTCATAGAAAAGATGCATCTAGATTACTCATAGCTATGGACACTTACTGCAAAGGCATAAGAAAAGAGGGGGAGGAGGGAATTATCACCACAGCAGCAATACAATGTTAGGGTGTAAAGTGACCAACCATCTTGATTTGTCCAAGACTAGGAGGTTCCTCGGGGCACAAGACTTTCAGTTCAAAACTGGGAAAGTCCTGGGCAAAAAAAAAAATAGTTAGTTACTCTATTAGGGTCCTAGTTTTCTGTACCCTAAGGTGGGCAGTTGGATTCATAGTCAAAGGACAATTTGTTTGATGGCAGCAATTTTTGTTGAGATGCTTCTGGACAGAGTTCCAGTTAGTCCTGTAATAGGTGGCTGGTGTTTCCTGTGCCAGGCACATGTAGGCCGTCTTCATCTTGCCCAACACTCTCTGGTCCATTCAGCTACAGCTGGGTCACATTTGGTTCCACCTCTTACTGAATGAAGTGTGGTGAGTGCAGGCGGGAAAGAGGTGGGACCACTTTCATCCAAGTTCACATCATATCCGTCTGATGGGATGAAGGCCTCATGGATCCC
Source organism: Miniopterus schreibersii (assembly GCF_964146895.1). Lineage (NCBI taxonomy): Eukaryota > Metazoa > Chordata > Mammalia > Chiroptera > Miniopteridae > Miniopterus > Miniopterus schreibersii. Next base: position 27,787,955 of record NC_138119.1, read on the forward strand.
TCCTCCCTCAGTATATCCAATACGGGGAATAGATGATGAGGTTGACTTTGGACAGGCTGATTTTAAGTGACCCTTAAAGGTTTAGGTGGAGGAATATTTATAAAATTTGGGAAAGATTTCTATTTGAGCTAAAACTTTCTGGATGTCCTTTAAAACAAAATAAACCCCAATCAAACTCTAGAGAATTACTGAGGAAGGATTCAAGAGAGGGGTGGAAAAGGGAGAGGAAAAGTAAAGGTAGAGATAAAAGAGGGAACAAGGGGGAGAGAGGGGTGGGGGGAAGAGAGAGAGAGAGAGAGAGAATGGTAGTCACAGGCAGTCTCTCCCCACCCCCTAGTGCATCAGTACAGTGCACGTTGCACTAAAAGAACAACACCTGTGTTTACTTTAACACAAATAGTTCCAGCTTCCCATATAGGATTCTACTAGAAGGTACAGTAGATTTAGGAACTTGTCACTCAGGATAACTCTTCACCTTCCAACCAACAGGGTGCATTTTGCAGTATAGATGTCATTTCACAGAGAGGGATCCACCAGGGGTGTCTGTGGAGCCCAGGCCAGCCTGACCCCAGAGGGAGTGCAGAGGCCTGGAAACTGGGAGACCCACATCCTAGCTTTTGCTCCTCTGGGTTCCACTGTGTGATCTCAGGCACGTGGTTCAACTTCTCTGGACTTTGTTCTTCAGAAATTTCATGGAGACAATGACCTGCTCTCTTTCTGCTGGGAGACGCTGAGGAGGGGATTGCTTAGCCCAGGGGGAAGAGGGCAGAGGCACCCCATCCAGCCTGGTGTCACGAATACAAACACTGTGTGGCTTAGTGTTCCACAGAGGCCTTTCCTTACTTGGGTTTCTATTCCCTGCATTTTCAAAAGTCAACTGGAGCCAATCAGCTAATTCCAGAGGTTGTGATTTGATATAATAGGTGTGTAGCAACAGACAACAAAGATCCCAACAGATTCTGAGTGAGTCAGAGCTCAGCACCTGAGAGTCATGGTCAGGAATGAAGTGCACTTTGGTTTCCAAATCCCTCTGACCCCAGGCTTATCCACAAAAACAGGCTGGAGCCTGGAGCGAAAGCTGGAGGCGAATGTGACAGGTTAGCTGTAGGCAAAAATCATGTGGTCCAAGAAACCTATCTTGAGTCTGACTTAACATCTGGGAAAGTGAGTGATACCAGCTGGAAGCGATGGTCCCCAGAAGGGTATGTTAAGAGGAATCAAAACTTTGTGCTAAAGGAATAGCTGGGAAGCGCAGGAGGGACAGCTGGGAGCCACAGAAAATGCTGGAACTAGAACAGGGGCATTGAGGCAGCTGCCACAAGCAGTGCTGCAGGCAACCAACAGGGCACAGGACTCCATGAGCTGCCACTGGACACACGGCATATACATTTGGAAGATGAAGTCCAAGTTTGTGTCTTGTACTTTGGACCCATCCACCTGCTGATCTTGAACAGATCCAACACTGTAGTGAGGCGTAGGTACCATTAGGTGGCGATGCATGAATGTTGTTTCCTTTCCTGGTCCTAAAAGAAGAGCGCTGTGGGTTTGTCTCCAAGCTCAGGCTTACAAGCAACTAACTCATCCATGCCCCCTGCATCTACCAAAACAGCGCTAGCACGCATGAGTGCCAGCTGCATGGGGAGGCAGTGTGTGCTTGTGTGTGTACGTTTGCTGGTGCGCCCATGTGTATACATACCCATTGGCGGGAAATTATACTTCAATGTCAGCGATCAGCAAATGAGGCATTAGGGACACACGACAGCAACTGAACAGCTGGGGCCACACTCTGTGAACATGGGCCACACTCTGCGTTGGTCTTCTCTGCTTGATCTGCACTGGGGGAATAGAATTAAACTAGATTTCAGGGACAGCCCTCTTCAGAACAAGCTCACGTTTCCATAGACGATGCTGAGTCTCCTGGTGTCCCTTTGCCTCTCAGACAGACTGGACCCCTTCCCGCCTCCACGCCTTTGCCTCTGTGCTCGCCTTCTGTGGCCGGTGAAGCCTTCTCTTATTCTGTTCATCTCTCTCTGGGTTTGGCCACACTGTTCACCAGTTTCGTGCCTAAGTATAGGATTTGCATGAGCTTCCTATATGCCCCATGGAGCAGCCAGTGGCATAGGAACAAAACCAATCTTTCTCTGTCCATCCAGGATGTACTAAGACTCACCCTGGGGCAGCAGGAGGGGTACATATTTTTATTAATAAGTCACAACCAAGACAATGTGTTGCTCCAAAGGCCAATGCCTCCTAGTGAAAGAAACACTGAAAACTGCTGAAGAGTTCCATTTTGACCTCTCCCTTCCTCTCTCTCTCAAAATCAATTAAAAATCTTTTAAAAATATACAATAAAAACAAAACTATATATATATATATGTATATATATTCAAAAGTCATCACTTCCTAATTATTTTACCGCATTTTACTATTATCTGTGCTCTTAAGGCTATTTTCATTTATTTTATCTGTGTGGTAGAAATGCCAGCTGATGCTACACTGCTGCACATCTCTTCCCAAGGTTCAGTACATCATGCTGGTACCTTGAAATTGGCCACAATGGGGTATTTATAGCACGGGAATCAACAAATTTCATAAATCAGGGTTTCTCTTTCAGGGGTGCTGGTTGCTAACCATTTCCCAGCACGCCACTGGAAAGAAGAGATGCTGAGGAGGCGGAATATGTAGAGCTGGCCAGTTCCGCGGATGCAGTGCAAAGGGAGAGGGAACACGTGGTGTGAGTCTCGGTCTGTGACACTTGCCTGGAAGCGCTCGGGGACTCGATGCTTGGTGTGTGACACATGCTGGGGGACTCGATGTGCACGAGGAATGTGGGATGTGAAGCAATGCGAAAGCAGGCTGACCAGGAATGTTTCCTCGAGGAGGCAGGTGTGCCTCGGGGTTGGAGAGAGGAGGGGCAGGTACAGGACTGGTTATGTGCGTGGCACATAACCAGTCTATGGGCACTTCATTTGGTCACCTGATTTCTTCAGCCGCAGGACAAGGGGTGGGACTTTGCAGGGCAGAGACTGTTTTATCGGTGCCTAAGTGCTCACTTCAGGGGTCTGCTAGGTGCCGAGTAGAGAAGATGTGAATTGAAATCTCTCTTTCTCAGAGTCAAGCTGGAACCACCTCTTGCCTCTTTTCTGGACAGTTAATAAGAATCCAGCTCCAGGGGAGATCATGTGTGGTGGGAACCCAAAGTCTGCTAATAATTAAGAGTCTGACTTTGGATGAGTTACCTAACCACTGTGCCCCGCAGTTTCATCATCTGTTAAATTAGGACATTGGTCTAAGAGCTTTTGGCTGGAGTTCTATGAACCCTTGCCCTTCGTGCCACATCTTCTTGCTCTCGGCTCAACTGCTGGGCAGGTGGACTGAGTTCTGGGGGCTCCGCTCCCAAGATGGTAATTTACGAAGCACTCATTCATCTGGACACCATCCATCAGGAGGGGAAGCAGGGCCTGTGGTCCCCTCAGCCTGAGTAAAGGTGACACAGAAGGGCTTTATCAAATGGAATGGGACGGATGGATGGCGGGCTTCCCAGTGTGAGGGAAATATCGATTCGGGCAAATATATGATCTATAGCATGAACGTCTGGGAGGCTGTTGCAAATAGAGACACTGCGGCATGGAGAGTGTTTTTTACGTGGTGAAGGATGGCTTTCTGGTGCCGCATCGTTGCAACGAGAAGTGACGCGTGGCGCCCTAGCCTCACTTCCCGGGCCACACGTTATGGAAACAATGACGCTCTTTCATCACCGCAGGTAAGTGGAGAAACACCCAATTATGGTCCTAATAAAATCAGAGGAAGAGAGATGATAGCAGCTTCTCCAGGGATCTGGAGCCGTCTAGGACCAGGCAGGGTGCAAAGCTGCTAATTGGACTTTCGGGAAGCTCCCTGAGGAGGAGCTGGGGGTACCTGCTGACTCCTGGCATCACCTGTCTTGCCAGGAGCCCTCTATCAGGCCTTAGTCGTGCTAATTATTGTAACATCAGTGGACTTATCTTAATCAGAGGTGCCTGAACTTTCCATTCACACCACAGCCGCTACGTCTCTCTGTATTGGCATCTGAGCCTACAAACGAACCTGCTTTACCGATACAGGGACTGGACTCGGAGAGCTTACGTGACCCACTGAGGCTATTCTGATGTCTGGCACAAGGCCTCAGACCAGGATTCAGGCTACCTAACCAGCCCAGGGCTGCTTTCCACCATTTGTCAGCTTGAAAGCTACCACAGAGAGCGGCCGCCTCGGGAAACTCCCCGGGCCCTGTTTGGAAATCTAACACCGCCTGTCATCCAGACTAGTGTTCAAGGAGCAGACGGCTGCTTGCCAGCCTTTCCACCGCGGATACACCTGTTCTCGTCTCAGCCACGCTGCTTCCTAGCCTGTGGATCCAAATACTATTTCCAAACCTTAGTTCCCACGTCTATAAAATGGAGATAAACTCATTCAACATGTGTTACTGGGGCTCATTTTATGTGCCAGGTTTTGTGATAGATGCTGATAGTAGCAGTGCCCATCTCACAGGTGCTTTGGTAAAAATTATATGAAACGGAGGCGAGTAAAATGTGAAGCGTAATGCCTGGCCCACCATAAACATTCAGCTGGTGTTGGCAATTAATACTAGAAAAGCTCCCCTCCTTTTACAAATATTTACTTGATGGCCTGATATGACCTGAGGGTCGGGGATGGAGAAGGCACAGTCCCGATTACCGAGGAGCTCCATCTTCTGGCCCAGGCCACCCTGGTTTGAGTCCTGCCTCTGCTACTGGCAGGCTTATCTGAGGTGTCAAAATTATGTATGTAAACGTTTAGCCCAGTGCTTTGAACACAATTAGCATTCAATTAATAATGCTCATTATCAGTATTACATTATCATCAGATTATTATTAAACAGATAAACAGATACTTCCAATGCAATGCAGACATGCTAGACACCTAGAACACAATTAGGATTCAATTGTTGATGCTAATTATCTTTACTGTTAGATAAACCGATACTATCATTGCCATATGCATATACCAGAGGAATCAAAAGCAAAGGGGCTGTAAAGGGGGGAACTGGTCCTTGACAGATATATTGAAATTGCTCTGGAGGGAAAGGAAGCAAAGGCCCGCCGCAGTGGAGGGAACAGAGTTTGCAAAGGCTCCGGTGTCTGGGAAAGGGGATGAGCTCTGTGTGGCTGGAGGAAAGAGAGGGTGCAGCAAGGTGAGACTGGGAAGACAGGACCCTTTCAGATACTAAGGAGTTCGCTGTGTAGAAACTGGCACTCGGGAGCCATTGCAGATTTTTAAGGGCATATTTTGGGATGGGACACAGAGACCAGGCTTTGATGACCTGCGACAGGCTGTTTTTTCTGGCCCGGTCTCATCACCCTGCCTCATTCATCCAGCTCAATGCCCGGCCAGTAGCACTGACACTCATGCTCGCCTGTCCCTGCTTATTGGGGTGCCAGCCTGGGGTGGAGTCTGTGCTCACCACGCTAGCTGCATGACCCTGTCTTGCTAGAAGCTTCGCTGAGCCAGGCTGTTTGACCTCCACATAGCGGAGTTCAGTGTCTGACCTGTCCGGGGTTCCAGAGACCTCACAGCTGGAGCAGCAGCCCTGTGGTGGGTGCCTAGAGCTTGATGTGGGGGGATCCTACCAACCAGTCTCCCTGGGGCTTTCGGGAAACTGAGAAAGCAGCAGCCTGAGCACACTGCCCTGCAGGCCCACCAGTTGGGGAAGCTTCAGATCCCTCGCGATTCTTCCTCTGTTGCTCTCTCTTCTTGGTTGTCAGTTGGACGTTTCCTGAGGGCTGCCTTTCTCTTCTACGTTAATGATGGACCTTTTCCCACTTTCCCCTTTGAGATTCTAGCCCTGTTATTAACTTGCCAACAGGTTTCCCCTCCATTTTAATTACTCTTGCTCAGCAGCAGATGGTGGAGATGGGCACAGCTGATTTCTAAATCGCTTCTCCCTTTCAGGAGTGGCTGTTTCATCTTTCCTGGTGACCTTGTGAGTAGAGGTGACATTGTCTGTGTGGGATCTACACTGAGCCCAGTTCTCCTCCTCAGCATATAGAAAATCGCTTTCTGCAGCAGGGAGCTCCTTTCCTCTGCTGCAGCTGGGGTGTTTCAAGGGCTGTCAGCTTCCACCCCAGAGGTTAGGACTTTGTGTATGAAGCAGAAAACCTAGGCCTTGCCCTGTCTCTCATCTTAGGAACGAACTCTCTGGCTACATGTAAAAAGGAGGAGAAGTCTCCTGGTATCAGCCTTTCGATTTGTCCTGAAACTTCCAGAGCCTGTGGAATTCCATGGAGACCAAGGGGCCCCATGAGGTCAGGGCCGTAAGTTCATCATGTCCATGAGTTCTCCTGACCTTCTAGGCAGATGTCAGCAACCAGCCTAGATCCTAGGAGACCTCGGAAATCTGCATTCTCAGATAATTCTACCGGTAAAATCAGTTAAACTCTGGTTAATGGTCAGCCATCAAGCTGTTTTCCCCCCTTGAAACAAGAGCTTTTACGATCCAGTGCCTTGTCCTGAAGAGTGTTGTTAGGGTGCAGGAAAGCCTGTTTGGACAGACTGGGCTTTGGAACTCCTGAGCCGCACATGCTGTGCAGGTGGCCACCTCTGGCCCTGCTGCTTCCGCTTGGCTACCTCTTCTTTCTGGCTTTCCTGAGAATTGTCGCAGGGATAGTGGGGAATGATAAGGTTGTTCTGAAGTAGCTAAAGAGAGGAGTGTTGGCTCTTCACTTCTAGGATTTCTTTATTCAGAACCCTGGCATTGTACTTGGTTATCTGAGGTCTGGCGTTACCACCCCTTATTTTGTGTATGTTATGCTGACTGTCCAACTAAGTCATAAGCTCCTTGAAGTCGGGACTTTTACTTAAGTTTTGTGCATATTATGTTAATAGGCAATCTCTGTACAAAGTCAGAAGTGGTCATTATTTTGATCATCACTGTTTAATTTAATAGTTTTGAAATGCTCTAAGGGTCAATATCATGATTGCCATTTTACAGATGACTAGAAAAGTTGGAATGCATTAATTAGACTCCCACAGCTAGTAAGTGGCAGAGTCAGGATGTGAACCAGACTTACCTAAGCCTGTGCAATTTCCACCACATCATGACATACAGCACAAGCACCAGGCCTCCTGACTTCCAGTCTAGGTGGCCTCTGGGCGATATGATTCCTGAAGTGAGCCTATATAAAAAATTCTCAGTCCTGAACTCTGTAGCCTCCTTTGTTTCCTGGTCAGTCCTGGTCATGGGGAGAGAGTAGGGGTGAAAGTGCCAAGAGAGCTGGTGGGTGTGGCTGAGTCTGTGTGCAGGAGTCTGATAACTCCAATCTACTTCAATTAGTTTTGCTTTTATTTTGTTTCAAAGATATGCATGCACACAGTAGCAGTCTTTTTCAAAAGGAATTTCTCAGTAGAACCACAAAATCAAGAATGTGATCCGAGTGACAATTTTCGCAATTCTCCCAAGGACATTACACAACTGGTACTATTCCAGATGCGTGGGAGAGAAATTAATTAATTACACACAATAGATGCCCTAGGACAGTGGTATTCAAAGTGTGGTGCTTGAATCCCTGGATGTCCCTATGACTCTTTCAGGAGATCCTTGAAGTCAAAACATTTTCATACTAATATGAAGACATTACAGTTGACTTATGGACCCTGGGTTTGAACTACATATGTCTACTTATACGACACTCACAGTTCAAACCCTGTTGTTCAAGGGTCAATTCCAGAGTTGGGAATCCTCATATGTGGAGGGCTGACTACAGGTATACTCAGATTTTTGAGTGCCTGGGAAGAGGGTGCCTTAACCCTTGCATTTTCCTTTTTCACTGTGCTGACATTTGCACTGATTCTGGAAAAGCAGTGGTGCATAAAACCACTGGCACCTTAGCATGAGTCAAGCAGTAGCACCAAATTGAACTAGGAATCATTATATATATTTTTTACCACCATACATGTGTTGGGGGGAAAATATTGTTTTCCCTAAAGAATTACTTCTTTAGGGAGGTTAGGGAAGGTATGTGGGGGATAAGTGGTGATGGACGGAGACTTGACTTGGGGTGGTGAACACACAATACAGTGTACAGATGATGTGTTGTAGAACTATGCATCTGAAACCTGTGTAATTTTGTTAACCAGTGTCACCCCAATAAATTCAATAAAAAAGAGAATTACTTCATTAGGTTTTTAAAAATGTTTTGTGTGACAAAAGAAAAAGTATTCACAAAGAACTTCTGCTGCATAAAGTACCATGAACATCTTGAGGAAAAGCAGTTGCATGATTGAGTTGTGGGCTGAACCAGCAGATTTTTCCATGGAACACCATTTTTATTTGAAAGAATGATTGATAGATAAGCTATCATTTTTCAAACTTGTGTATTTAGCAGATATTTTTCAACAAATGCATCAGTGGGCCAGTCAGTTCAAGGAAAAACAACTGACAATATATCTTTCCTATGATAAGCCTTGAGTTTTCAAGTGAAAATTAGAATTTTGGAAAACCTGTATCTACCTCTGTGAGTTAGACAGCTCCCTAATTCTTCAAGATTTTTCTGAAGAAATTGATGGTGATATTAATGATTGAGAGTTTTAAAAATGTTGTGTAATAAAATATGTCAGTATATGGAAAGATCTGCGTAACTCAGTGAACTAATACTTTACAAATGTCCAATGCATACTGTTATAAAATCATGCATAAATAAAAAAAATCATTCAAAGCTCAAGATAGACCAGTAGATTTTAATATAATAGAGTACATAAAGTTTATTGATATGATTTCCTATTCTACATTATAACTAACCTTTAAGGAATTATCATTTGCTGTATTTTGGTGTAGAATCAAAGGATATCCCCAATTAGTAGAAAAGGTTATTGAAAGTATTCTCCCTCTGTGTGGCTGGATTTTTTTCATTTATTTCACCACAAGAGCATACCACAAAGATTGCACGAAGAAGCAGATATGCAAATCCAAGTGTTTTCATTGTCAGGTATTAAAAAGATTTTCAAAAAATAAAACAATCCGCTATTCTCATGATTTCTTTGAAAGTCCTTTAATAAGAGTATGTTTTTATTAACATGTAATAGGTTTATTACTGTTTTAAAAATAAGTACTTAAAATTAAAAAAAATTTCTCAATTGAACTTTTTAATATGTAAATATCATTACGTATATAAATGAAAAGCTCTTTGGGGTCCTCAATGCCTTTTTAAGAGTACTAAGAAATGCTGAAATAAAAAAAGTTTAAGAACTGCTCTCTGATACCCTTAGATTCAATTTTATCACAGACCCTAGAAGTTCAGAGTCAACAATTCTACAAGAATTGCAATGAAAAAGGCAGTAAATTTCATTTTTTCTAATAGCTCTCTGAGAAAAAATACATAGGAAGTAAATTTCTTGAGCCCTTGGCTGTCTTAAAATGGCATTATTATACTCTCATACTTAATTGATACTTTTGTTGGGTATAGAACTCTAGGTTGAAAGTAGTTTCCTTTAGAATTTTGATGGCTTTCCCACAATTAAAAAAATATATATGATTTTATTGATTTTTGAGAGAGAGAGAGAGTAACATCGATGAGAGAGAGCCATTGATGGGCTGCTTCTTGCACGCCCCCTACTAGGGATCAAGCCTGCAGCCCAGGCCTGTGCCCTGACTGAGGATCGAACCAGCACCCTCACAGTGCACAGGGTGATGCTCAACCAACTGAGCCACACTGGCCAGGGCTTCCCCACAATTTTTTTTTGCTGTTCAAAATTTCAAAGCCGTATCGATTACCAATCCTTTTAATGTAATCTGTCCCTACCCCGACCCCACCCTCCAGGGTACCTTCTTTTCCTTGAGTGCTCTGAATGTCCCGTTTATATAACAGCCTGAGCTTGTTCTAACCCATTTCTAATTTGGTGGGTATTTGTTAGGTCTTTTCAATCTGGAAATATGTCTTTCAGTTCCGGGAAATTTTCTTGAATTGCTTCATACTTGTTTTTTTGTCCTGTGTTGTCTCTTTCTAGAATTCCTTCCATTTGAATATTGGTCTTCTAATTTTCTTACCCTTTCTCTCCTGTTTTTCCTTCTGTTTCTCTCTGCCTCTCTCTCTTTCTCGCCTCTGGTTTACTTTTTCTCAACTTAACCTTTGAATTCTTATATTGAATATTTGATTTCTGCAACCGTCTTTTTAATTTTTAAGAGCACTTTTTGTTCTCTTAATTCTCCTTTACAATTTTGTTACTGTTTCATGGACACAATATCTCTCCTGTTACGTTTCTGAGAACATTGATGATACAAAACTTCACATTTTTTGTGTTCCTTGGATTGTCTCTTTTTTCTGCAAGTTATTTTTTTCTATTTGTTTTTGAGTCTATCTTTTCATTCCTGAGGTTGCCCTCAGGTTGTTAAAAATAACTAGGTCACCTGCTCATATTTATTAACAAGCACTTTTGAGTCACAAGGTATTAAGCCTGGGTGGCTGGGACTGAATATGGGGAGAGAGATAAAGGTTGGAATAGATAAAGACTTAGAGAGGAGGTGAGGCTTCATTGAGTCCTAAGGACATACTTTGGAGGAGAAAAATAGGATGGAGAGGTCATTCCAGGCTGGGACACCTAAGTGCACTCTCCTCCTGGCCTACTGAGCTACACTAGCCCATCACATCCCTGAGTGTGCCAGTATCTTCCCTCTTATAGGAAATATGCTCATGCATTTTCAGTGCTGGAATACTCCTTGTCCTAACCTTCTTTCAGCTCACTTTAGGAGCAAATTTAAAATTTTACTTCCTCAGGAAAGCTTTCCTTGACCCTCTTGTTCCAATTGGCTCTCCACCCCCAACCCCCGCAAAGTGTTCTACTCTCGTGTCATGCATCATACTTTAACTTCTCAGTTTCTCACAAAATTGTAATTGTACATTTATTTCTGTGATTAAATTGTCTAATGTCTATCTTTCACATTAAAAAGGATGTCTGAGCATGGAAGAAACTGGCTGTTGTGTCCATGGCTGTGCTGGTGCCCAGCACAGTGCCCAGCACATGGAGGAGTTACGTGGACAGGGAAGGATGAGCAGAGCTAGGAGGAGTTTGTGGGACCCAGGCTCCAATACGACCCCCCAGTGATCCCCATCTACCTCCCGTGTTCACACCCTTGTGCAGTCCCCCGCACTTTGCACCAGGTTGTACTGTGTGACCAATGGAATATGCATGTAACTTCAGAGATTAGGTTCTAAAAGAGTACAACGTCCTTCGTGGGTTCTCTCTCTGTCACTTACTCTGTGGGAAGCCATCTCCATGTGTTGGGGACATTGAGGCAGCCATGTGGAAAGGGTCAGGTGGACAGGAACTGAGGCCTCTGGTCAACACTCAGTAAGAGACTGAGGCTCCCAACAACCACAGGACTGTTGTCCCAGCTAGCTGAGTGACTGTCTATATCTTGTGTTTCACTGGCCTGGTGCCTGTTGAAGGAGCTCTGACGGCAACCTCACCTTACATTTTCTAGCAGATTAAGAAGCTTTAGCTGACTCTGAGTACTAGTTCCTATAGGGTGTGACAAAGGAGATCCATTCTCTAAATTGAGATTTACAAGGATACTTCATCTCGAAGATCTTCTAAAGAAAGAGAGAAGGTTTGTTAAATGTGTGCCTCTGGAGGCCACATGGGCACCACTTCATTTCAAACTTGGGGGAAGTTACTGCCTTTAATTGGACCAGGAAGAATCAATGTCTGTGCTGAGCTCCTGGGGTAGGGCGGGGCAGTGGTTGGGAGCTTGGGTTTAAAGTCCCACAGGTTAGGTTTCAGTCTTGTTCTGCTTTTTGCTAGCTGTGGGGCCTGTCACCATTCTGAGATTCAATTTCCCCATCAAGAAATGGGGTAATGATACTACATGTCTTCTTCATAGAGTTGGTAGGAGGATCATACAACGCACCGTATTTAATTAGTACAGGGCTCAGTGACTGATACGTGCTAGACCAATGGTGAGTGTTTGGGTTGCAAATGAAAGAACAAGGTTGAGTCAGAAGCGTGTGTCGGGTTCCAGATTTGCCTCCAATTGGCTGTGTAAACTTGGACAAAAAGTTTAACATTTTGGTATCTTAACTTTCTCACTTATAAAATGAGGGAGTTGAATAAGTTGGTCTTTTTTTTTTAATGTTCACCCAAGGATATGTTTTTATTGAGTTTAGAGAGAGAGGAAGGGGGAGAAAGAAACATCGATGTGAGAGAGAAATAGCCATCTTATGTGCCTCAACTGGAGATCTAGCAAACCCACAACCTAAGTATGTGCCCTGACCAGGAGTCGAACCCGTGACATTTTGGTGTACAGAATGACTCTTCAACCAACTGAGCCACACTGGCCAGGACATGAGTTGCTATCTTTTAATGAGATCCAAAAAATTATTTGCATCTGAATTACCCATGTGTCTAGTAACATAATGCAGATTCCCAGGTCCACCCCGGTCCCACTAAATCAGAATCTCTGATTGGAGCTCAGGAGCCTGGGTTTTAATCACTTTCTCCATGATGCATGTTCTATGACACCTACTTTGTCACTGTATGAATCTATGAGATGAACTTGAGTATCAGTTAAGTTATCAGGAGGAATTTTCCACAAGATCCTCAGGATCTTGGGCAAGATAAAATAGCGTGTGGAGGCTTGTAAATGCAGCATGAATTTTCCAGTAGGCAGGTCATTGTAAGGAGTTCTTCTTTAGCTCACGCCCAGGAATCTTGATTTGTGGAATGAATGTACTTCTTTCTTATGCCCACAGGAGGTCAGTGAAACATTAGGCCTATCTTTTTTTTTCTTTTTAAGAAATTTCAGAACAAAAGAATTTTGAGCAGTGCTGTTCTAGAAGTAGAATGCTTACATTACAAATGATAGGCCTTATTTACTAGTAGGCTTCTTGGGTGACTGTTTGAATTTCTACTTAGCCTAACCCCCAGCAGTGCCCTGCTCTTTACAGAGGAAGGCACATTAGCTTTCAGATTCATAAACTTTAATCCATCAGCATATTTTCTAAAATAACTGTCCTTGGAGTTCTGGGAGTCATTTTAAGGCAGAGAAAATTCTCTCCTTTGAATTTCTCTAGGGTGCCTCCTTAGAAGAGTTCAGGATGTCTGGATTGTATTGTTTCATGTGTCTACCCAATGGACCTCGTGCAAAAGGATTATTAGCTGAGGTTAGAGATGGACTAATAGAGGCTCAGAGAGGCTAGGCCTAGACACCTTACCGAGGACACACAGCAGTAGAATGGAGATCTGACCCCAGATCCTCTACTCCACCATCAAGGGTCTTCTTTACAAGATATGATTAATGTCATAGTGTGTTCAAGCCAAGTATTCTTTTAGGCAATTACACCATCCTGTTTGTCTTTCATGGAGTTTCTGTCTGGAGCTCAGCTGTGGGTCTTTTTCTTTGCTCAGTTTCTTTTCTTCTCTTTTAAAACCAAGTCATCAGGTGAGAGTGGAAGAAGTAGGAGCCTCAGGGAAGAGCTCACGGTCATGTGCATGGGAGTCTGTATCCAATTCCCAAGCCTTGTCACTGCCCTGGCATCCGACCCTGGGCTTGCCCTTGGAGCTGGCCACAGTGACCGCTCACTGTAAGGCTGCAGAGCTCTGCTGTGTTTCTTTCTCTCTTTTGTTTTAACTGCATGTAGGTGGGTTACTGATTGATGCATCCAAAATCCAGGGAGTGCCAGGTCACAGATACTTGCCTTAAAGTTTAAGCTCATGCTGACCCACATTAACTAGCTTATTCATTCGTTCATTAACTCACTTGCCAGACATTGCAGGAGGAACTCCTATATGCCAGGCACTTTCCTGTGCACTAGGATGTCAAAGGTGAGCAAGGTGTGCGGACTCTGCTGAGAAGGAATAGTTTTCAAGCAGAGGAGGTTGAAAATAAAACCAATGACTGTGTTACATCCTGAAAAGTGCTATGGTGGGCATATACCTAGGCGACTATGGAACATAAACAGCAGGGCTCCTCTTACTTAGAGAGGATAAGTTGGTAAATGACATTTCTCACACAACCTTGAGAGCATCCCGTGTATGACTCTTGGTGGGGGGACAGTGAAAGACAAGGAGAGAAGGAAAAGCATCTCTGCGGGCAGGGCCTTGGGCTCCCTGCCTTACAAAGCTCCCTGTGGGACTGAGGAATATGGTAGACCAGTCCCACCAAATGAGATTTGTTGGCAAGTTCAGTGTGAAGGACTCCTTCCCTTGGAGACATTGCTAGACAGGGCAAAGTCTTCCAGACTGCAGAAGGGGGTGCTTCTGTTACCCACCATTTCCTTCCCAAGAGTTCACGGTCAAAATAGAGGTTCTGCATGAATCCCGAGCACCAGTTTCCCTGAATCCAAAGAGAAGCCCACCTGGCTAAGCCACAGGAGGGCCAAGGGCCCCATGTTTGGATTGACCTGGATTGGTCTAAACACTTCTGCATACATGCTCTGGGGGCTGACCACTTGCTCCATCATGCAAACCTTTCTTCTTTCACTCAAATGCTTTACTGTCTCTTGTCAAGTGAGACATCCTTATTTGCCTGGGATTGTCTCAGTTTTCAAAACTGTGTCCCAGGAACTGCTTCAGCCCTGGACAATCTGGGATGGTTGGTCATTCTATAGTCCCTCCCTCCTTCATTCATACTTTTTTCAAACATTTGCTCCCCTATCCTAGCTCCTTTCTTCCTTGCCTGGAAGTGTAGGCATTCTAGTCACTCCAAGGGTGATGCTTCACCCCTGCAGCAGGTTTATTTCACAGTGTGCCTACATTCATACTCCTTTAAGGGAATCTTTTTGGAGGAACCCCTTTGGGGGAATTCATATCTTTTTGGGAGAATTTCTGTAGTGGATACTTCCTCTTTCTGGCCACAGATTTGACTAGGAGTGATTTCTGCTTGGGAACCAGTGAGTTGGGATGAGTTGGGCTCTGATCTGCTCTCTCTCTCGTTTTCATTTGCATATATGTGGCTCTAAAGAAAAGGGTGTGATTGGTTTGCTTTGCCAACAATAAGTGGGAATGCCCCAAGTGAACAGAGAGTGCTAGGTTGGCTCAGAGGCCCCCTGCTCTTTTGTGTCCACGCCCAAGCCCAACTGATCTGCTGAGTAGCATGGATAATTTCTTTAGCAAAACCCACTGCTGCTAGTTCCAAAGCAATTGTATTGGTTTCCTAGGTTGTGTTGATGAAGTCCCACAAACCATGTGGCTTAAAACAACAGAAATTTATTGTCTCAGTTCTGAAGGCCAGAAGTCCAGGACCAAGGTGTTGACAGGGCTATTCTCCCTCTGAAGCAGGAAGAAGAGAATCTGTCCTTGCCTCTTCTCAGCTTCTGGTGGTGGCCAGCCGTCCCTGGATGGCAGCTACAACACTTCAATCTCTGCCTCATTGTCATATATAGTGTTCTACTTGTGTGTTTCTCTTCTCTCTTTTATAAGGACACCTGTCACATTGGGTTAAGGGCCCATCCTACTCCAGTATGACCTCATCTTACTTTGCAACAACCCTGTTTCCAAATAAGGTCATGTTATGAGATGCTGGAGGTTAGGGCTTCAACATATCTTTTTAGGGGACAGAGCCCAACCCATAAAAGCAAGCCAATGTGAAAAGATGGATCGATCGGTGCCACTTTCTTTCAAAGGTGGCTTTTATGTATGTAGTATGCACTAAGGTTTTATGTAGTCTTCTTGAAGACCACTTTATTGGTCTTTTGGGGGGCTCTCTGTCTTTGTATTAGCTTTTCTTTCCTTTCCCCTTTTTTCACTCCCAACTCCCTGTAAGCTGCTGCTTCGAGCCCCACACTGTACCTTCCTCTAGGAAACTCTCTGCTTTCATAGCTTCAGGACTTAACACAACCTTCATATATCAGCTTAAACCCTTTCCTTGGAGTCCTTGCTTTTTACACTCAGTCCTGGGGATCTACAGAGGGCATGGTGCAGGGTGGTGATAGGGGCAAGGAGACTCATATAAAAAAGTATCACCAAATAATGAAGATTTAATCTGCCCAGAAATCTGTTTATTCTTTTGACCTTTTTTTAATATTGTGTTTTTCCTATATGATTTTATTTAGGAAAGGAGTTCTGCTAAAAAAAAAAAAAAAAAAAGTATAAAAATTACAGCTCTAGGACATATAGTGAAAGGAGGCCTCTGGCCATAAGATTGAAAATCCAAGTTAGGGGTTACCTGGAGAGTTGTTAAAGAACTAGATAAGAATTCAGTGTTAACGCTGACTAGAGATCTTTGAGGTCACCCCTTCAGTGGTTTTCACACTTATTAAATGCGGGGAATCACACTTCACCGGCCCCTCCTTTTTGAAAGCTAAGTGGAAGCCTGTGGTAAAAAAATCTAATACACTTTGACCAACGTTCTCTTGGCTACCCAGAGCCCTGCCTCCTCTCTGTTCCCTTCGGCCATTGCTGAAGGTTGAAAGAGCTCTACATTTTAAAAACTGCCAAGTTATAATCCAACCAGCAAGTTTTAGATGAATATGGAGCCCAGATAGGAGTGGCGGTTTGCTCAAGGCCCCACAGTGATTGTTGGCAGAGCACCAAGTGGAGGAGAGCTTTCCCATGGTGACAGCAGAGCTCGGGCCGGCAGCCAAGAGCAGAACAGGCCTCCTCTTGCCTTGACGTCCATCATCCCTGTCCCTTGGCTGGGAATTTAATCCTCTCACTGCTCCACCCATCCAGCTCTTACTCACCCTTCCATGTTAAGCCCAAGCATCCCTCCTTTGTGGAGTCTTTCTCAACTGCCCTTGCCAGCCTGACTCTTCCCATATTCCCATAGCCCTCTGTCATCCTTAGACAGCTGTTCTCATGTTCTACCACGTCAATATATCTGTGGGTCAGCCTGCCACTTCTTATTAGTTTATAACCTGCCTCATTCCAAAAAGGTTTTAAACAGATGTCTTCCTACGATTCTGGGGGGTCCCACAGTGTAACTCTTGCACTTAGCACAGTGTTAGCACTAAGTAGGTAGGTGCAGAGTCATTACTTTTAGAATGAAAGAATTACACAGTTGGGTAGAAATCAGCTTATGTTCTAGGCCAATCTTCCCCAAACTTTAACGTACATTAAATCATCTGGAAATTGTGCTAAAATTGAGATTCTGATTCATGAGGTATAGATGAGGGCCCATGATTCTACATTTTGACAAGGACCCAATGACTACTGATGCTGCTGGTGCTCAGATCACACTTTTGAGTAATAAAGGAGAGAAGATTGCAGAATTAACAGTATTGCTCTGTTAACCATACCGAAAAGGGACAGGAGAGTAAGGAGAAAGTAGGGATGGCCAAGAGGTTCAAGGCACATCCAGAAGGAGTGCAAACAGCTGACACTGACAATGAGCCTTAGAGAAGTACCTCTGGCTGGTGATTCCTATATGCCTGAGGCTCAACCAGAAATTCCTGATTTTGGTGCAACTCAGACCATCAGGAAGTTCTCTCACCATTTAGCAGGATGGGGCCTTCGGAAGGGAAGACTGACTGGGAATCTCTTAGCAAACCTTTCTCACCTTTGGGCAAGAAGATGCATTTTAGGAAATGTTACACATATATTATCCCTGAGATTCTTAAGGGAGAAATGTGATATTCCATTGTACAGATGATAAAACTGAGACACACACACATACATTAATGAAAAGGACATTGCAATTAGATTTTCATTACGTCTATTCCTATAGTACATCGCCTATCCTGGTACCCTTGGTACTTCACTGCTAGAGCATGCTGCAGTAATTATCTTCCAGGCAAGTTAGGACCTTGTCTGAGTTGTTTGTCATCAAATCCTTAGAGCTTAGCATGATGTCACACACCAAGAAGACACTCCATGAACAATGCTTAAATAAACGAGTATAGAGTTTCGCCCCTGGAGAGTCTCCACTTACATGATTATGGGGTGTGTTCAGGTGATTATAACGTAGCACTAATGAGGTCAAGGCTGCGTGTAGGGTTCTCCTGTATGAGTGGCATAGCTTTGCCCTGTACCATACTTATGGCTTTTTAACACACTTAACAGCCCTCTTGGAAATGGGACTTATCAGTGATCCAGGAACTTGATGAGAATATAACTGTGCCCGAAAAAAACAATGCAAAGTGTGTTCTGAGAATGGCAGGAGCATCTTCTATGAAGAGGATGACTTATGTCATAGGCGTTTTGCTGTTTCACTCCTTATCAGTGATGCTCCAGGTCAATCTCATTCTGTGCTACCTGGTGAAGAAAAGCTGTCTCTGAAGCTGTGTGATGATCTGTGGAACACGGAGCCTTGTCCATAGGAGGGATTAAGGAGGGAAAAGAGCAGACTTACTACCAATTGAAGGGAAAGAACTGGGTCCTCTATTGGCTTTCGTTCAGCCCTTATGTTTCCTTTGGTTGCTTTCTTATGCTTAATATGTGTTTCTTAGAAAACATACCAAAATACTTCAAGGAAAGATTTTAATTTATGTAAGATTCAAGCAAACTGCAAAAGAGCCTGGAAAACATAGTTTTTCTGTGTGCCCAGGAAGAAGAAATGGGGTGGGTCAGCATCTAGCCAGTTTCGCTCAAAATCACTAAGCAATGTCTCTCCCCCCCCCAAAAAAACCTTTTTCTAAAATATTCCATCCATGCATTGATTTTAAAAATTAATATTAGTAATAATAGCTGATATTTATTGAGCACTTAGTATGTGCCAGGCACTGTGCTAATCACCCAGTGCAAATTAATTTATTAGGTCCTTACAAACAACTTACAAGGCAGGCACTGATATGTCTCCATGTCACGGATTAAGAAAATGAGGCGCAGGAAGACGAAGTGAATTTGCCCCAGATTGCACAACCAGAAATTGGCAGCACCCAGCTAGAGCCCAAGTCTACCTGATTTCTAAACTGCCACATGACACTGTGTTAACTAACACTTACTTGGCTTCCTCCTTTGCCACCCTCTCCTGGGAAGTTACTAATTTTCATTTCTCTTTCACCACCCCTCCTGCAGTGACAGTGTGGGGACAAGGTTGGCACCCTCTCGGCATTCGCTTCTGCTTTCAATCATATTGTCCAACTTTGTTCCTTCCCCAGCCCCTCCTCCTCCGACACCCAGGGTTTGCTGTCATCTTCTGACGCGGTGGCCGTGGCCATCTCTTCATTGAAGTATTTGGCATCTGGCTTACATCTTTCCCCTGCGAGCCACTTCCTGTCATCATCTGGGCGACTTCAGTGTCCACGTGGTTATGTTCAACTCCACAGCCTTAGAGTCTGTTTGCTTTTCACACACAAATTCACTTCAGCCCCTTTCGATGGAAACATCTGGATTCTGCTGTCCCCAGGGACAGCTTGGCTTCTACCTTCCCCATAAACCTCACCATTAACTTTGCAGAGCACTTCTCCACCTTTCTAGGCCATTGCTCTCTCCTGGCCTCATTTCACTTCTTATATATCCTGGAATCCATGGGCAACTATTTCACAAGGGCACTGGAGGAGTCAGAGTGAATAGTCACAGGGTAGAAAAGAATCTGAAAAAGGAAGTCAGAGACGGGGAGAGGAATTCTCCCTCTCGTCATGCTGTTGAGGAGCAGTAATGGTCTGGGAACAGAGCAGGGAGTTGTCAGGCCCCTACTTGAAATGAGCTTTCTCTGTCTAGGTAAAAGGAGGGACTCTTGGAATCCTAGCCCTGGATCTGGTCTAGACAGTCAAGCTTTTCTCAAGGTATGATCTGTGGACCATGCTATGGAATGATCTGGGGGTCCTTGCCATAGGGAAAATTCTGACAGCCCATCCCAGGCCTCCTAAATCCAATTTTTTGGGGATGGACCTAGGAATATGCATTTTAAGTAAAATCCAATATGATTCTTATTCACCTTAGGATTTGAAGATCTTTGATTTAGGCTGGTCAGACACATCTCCTCCAGAAGGGGTTAAAAATATCTGTCACTTCCTCTTCTTCCCCCCCCCCCCCGTTCCCCGTGACTCACTCCCACTTGGATAGAATTCAGACTTGCCAATCAGCCATGATTTTTCTTTGAAGCCCCTTAGAACTAATTCCCCTCCCTTCCCTGAAGGACCTAGAGTGGGACAAGCTTACTTGGCTCAGGAACAAACGGAAATTCTGCCCCAAAGCTCCATCTTCTCCCTTCTTGCCTCCTCCCCACCTTGAGAAACAGCTACAGTCCCTCCCTCTCGTGTGCTGGTGGAGGAAACTGATTAATCCATGGGGTAGGCATCAAGAGATAAAAATCCAGTCTTGTATAACTTCTTAAAACCTGCCTCAGGGAGAGGACAATAAACCAGGACTCCCTGTACTCCAAGGACCTTGGTAGTTCCTTATCTGCATTGAGATAAATCAGATCAATTAAGTCTCTTTCGTACACAGCGTTTCTTTTTCTGCTTAGTGCTTTCCAAACAGCCTCTCTGCCACCAGGCTTCGGCAATCTCGTCTCAGTGTTGCAAAGAGGGGCCACTATGGCCCTGTTCTGGGCCAGGTGGTTTCTACAATTTGAAACAACACTGGGTTTGAACTCAGAAGACCTGATTCAAATCCCAGCTCTACTCCTTACCTGCTACATGACCTTGGGCAAGTCACTAAACCCTACCTCTATTTCCTCAGCTCTAAAAAGTGAATGGGCCTCTTCCTCCTCCTGACCTTCTCACAGGGCTTTGAAGACTGAGATGATTTTTGTTTTCAGAAGGGTAGAGCTTGACCTATTATGAACAGGAGTGGACATGAGCAATATCTTGAAGCACCCTCCACCAGGGGTTCCATCTGCAGCCAACAGATGGTGACTCGCTGGTCGCCCAGCAGTCCAAGAGTAGTAGTGAGGGTCAGAAGGCTGCCATCCTTGCGAATTCACATCCCCTGGCTCTGCCAATGACTCAGTGGTGCTCCATGTGCTTCTGTGCAGATGGACCAACCAACCAGTGGTCCAGGTATCACGTCCAAGTAAACCTGTGATGAGACAAAGAGGTGGAAGGAGAACTCTGCCTCCCATCACCTTCCAGGAGCTGAGCTATATAGTCTTTGACTTGACAGCTGCCAGTTTGTATCAAGAGATGGGAAGTTACTTAGTCAACTTTCCAATAGCTTTTAAACACACTAGAGTAAGGTCTCAAAGAGTTAGGCAGACTGACCAAGCTATTGGATTCAGAGACACCTGACTAGGGCATCACCTGGGCCTCTCCTCATCTGTGCCTTCCCCTACCAGCACATCTCAGTCCTGGGTCTTTTTATCTCAGGTCCATGAGCTTGGAATGACTTATCCGGTCAACTGGTTCTGTGGTGCCAGGACTGACACAGGTTTGGTGGGTTCTGACCCCTTCATGTTTTTATTTTTAAGAGGTTCATCATTTCCTTTGCCTGAAAACAATTCTTTGCTGGCAAGAATTCCAGGAACCATAGCCAAGGCTGTCCCCTCAGATAACACCACAGAAAATCTGACCACTTGGCTTTTTGAGAAACTCTTTAATCAGCAAAACAATTACATTTCATCATCCCCACCCAAACTGTAGGGGCCCAAGGCTCTTTTTAATTATAAAGATGATGTTAGTCTCCCACTCAAAACCTCCCAATGGTTCCTCATTATATTTGGAATAAAATCTAAACTCTTTCTCCTGGCCTTTGCTTACATCCCTGGGCCCACCTCATGCTGGCCCATGCTGGCCTTCTTCCTGGTCCTCGGACATAAACTAGCCACGATCAATTCTGCCTTGGGCCCTTTGCAGTGACCACAAGTCCCCTTTCCATTCCCTTTTCCAGAGCTGGTTCTTTCTTGCCCTCAGATCCCTTCTTAAATGTCACCTCCTCAGAGAAGCCTTCCCTGACTACTCAACCTGCTGTTGCCTCTTTCTATCACATGGTCCTATTTTACGCTCTGCAGAGCATTTATTACTCTGATATCTTTATTTCTGTCTTTTCCCACTAGAATGGAAGACAGAAATACCATGTTCCCTGCTCCTAGTACAGTGCCTGGCACATAGCAGGGCCTCGGGAAACACTTGATGGCTCTGAGGGAATTGCCTTTAGAACTCAGAACTCTAATCCTAGACTTTCTCCTCATTAGCTAGACCATCAGAACCTCGGTTTCTTCCTTTGTGAAATGGAGATAGTAACGCTGACTTTACAGATTTGTCTTTAATAGGAAAGAATATGGAAAAGTGCCTTGAATATAGAAGATATAAGTTAATTAATTAATTGATCGATTGATAGTAATCCCTGTTTTCTCCTTTCCCTGATCCTGGTTCTGCTACTTAGGAGCTCCGTTTTGCTCTCAGGGCTTCATGAGGGAAGGGACTGTTACCTGGTCATCAGCACAGAGAGTGCAGGTTTACTTTTTACTTGGTGAAAGGAAACTAGGTTTTTTTCCCCCCTAACCACGTGGCCCAAAAAGCTCCCCTAAGTTATGGCAAAGACTCCTCTCCCCTGCCTAAATGATGAGCATTGTGGGAGCTTCGAAAGGAAGCTAGTGAAAAGGACCATCCTTTGAATACTAAGCGGGATCTTAATTTCTCCTTGAATTGGCAAGCTCTATATTATGGCCCTGCCATTGGCAGATCGGGGGAAACCTTGATGGTGGCTGAGTTAAATATGGCCGGGATTTACGGTGAAATAAAAGGTGCCAGATTAATAGGGGTTCTTTTCTCTGAACCATAAATTGGAAGCTCTGGTGTCCGATCGGCTACTAAATCTTCAGTCCCAAGGGCTTGGAGAACTCTGGGAGCACCCAGCTGGCAGCTGAAGGTTAGAGCAAATAATGATCTCATGAGAGGCTTTGCCCTGCAAGGGGTGCTGGGTTGAAGGACAAAGGGACCTACTGCATTGACAATGATGTCTGATCTAGTCTCTGCTCTCTTGCTAAGAGGACTTCGGCCTTTCCCCAGCCGTCTCAGGGGTTGGCCTGAGCAGAGCGCAGCAGACCCAGGGGTGCAGAGAGCACAGACCAATGGCCTCATGGTTCAGCTTTCTGGAGTTATTTGAACAAGCTCAGTAAGCACCCCCTCCTCCTCCCCCTCCCGTCATAGATGAAAGATGCAGAGAGACTCTAAGCCCCTAAGGACACTTTATTTGGGAAAATACCCTGCAGCATTTTAAGGAGTAAATGGGTACAGTGTAAACTGTCCTCACTTGCTGGAAGTCAAGGGGGTGGGAGGTGGACAGAGAACAGGATGGAGATGGTTCTGACTCTTCCTCAAGACTGAAAGGCAGGACATTCATTTTATTTCATTGTCACAATAGACTTCGAAGTGAGGCTGTGATAAATTTCATTTTAGGAAAGAAGGAACAAAGATCCAAGGAGATTAGGTGACTTGCTCATAATCACACAGTAGGGTGGCGGCAGCCGAGTGAGAAACAGATTCCCTGGGTACCTGCAGCCCTCCTCCCCCAGGCTTTCGCCCCTTAAAGCTGCCTTCAGTCCCACTGTGCACCGAGAGGAGAGGCAGTGGGGAAGGCGGGAAACTGGTGATGAAGCTGGCTCCTGTCCTGCTGCTCCAGCTTTCTCCAGGGCAGGGACTATGGGATTCAAGTGACAGGAGGAGCATAATCCCAGAGCATCTTCTTAGCAGGCATTGTTACCCCATCAGTGCCTTTAGGGGATTTAGAAGAGATGCCCACTATGGGTAAGTGTAGCTGCTGGGCCAGGCCTGGATTTTAGCCTCAACTTGCTCCTGTGGCTATGTATTTTTTTATTTTTGTTTTGTTTTGCCAAGAATAATATACACATTCATACACAGCTATCCCTTTGATGGGAATTCAAATATTGGCTTCAGAAAGAGACTCTTCATCACAAAGCCTTGCCATTTATCTGTTGCTCCTTTCCTCTGCTCTTTTAAGCAGCCCCTTTAAGGAAGTATCTGCTAAAAACCTGCAGCCAGCCTGCTCAGCTGCTACCTGGGACTCCTGGTAGAACCCCCATCAGGCCCTTCCATCCAGGCAGGAAACAGGAACAGCAGCAGAGGTTGGGGTAAACGTGCTGATGTTGACAGTCAAGTGGGGTCCACCCCAGACATCACCTCTATCCGTGTCCTCTGTCATCTTCATGGTGTCTTCTGCTGTCTTCCTGGCCACACTTGGAGCATCCCCAGCCCTTCTGTGAGCCAGTAGTCATTAAGCTGTTTTGACTGGATCCTCCATGGATGTAGCAGAATATTTATGTCCAACCTGCTTTTTTATAAAAATGTCAACAGCTCAGCTTACTTTTTGGCTTTTTCATTACTGCATTAGACGAAGTCAATTTCTCTTGTGGACAGGAAGGTGACCTTCTCTTGAATAAAATACAAACGTTTTCCCTACTAGCAACTGTGCTTCTGAAGACCAAACTCTCCCTGCACTGTGTGTGTGTATGTGTGTGTGTGAGTGTGCATGTGTACACATGCATGTGTTATAATTATTTTGGATGAGATTAAAATTGCACTCAGGGGTCATATGAAAGACAAGAATGAAATGAAACTTTTGGGTGGAGGGCAATGCAGGTATGTTCTGCAACTGAGGAGAGACTGGGAAAGAAGGGAAAAGGGGGGTGGTCCAGCCCCAGGAGTGTGGAGGAGTGGAACAGCAAACGTGGGGTTCCGGGCTCTGTTCTGGGCCAGATGATTTCTATAATTTGAAACAACACAGGGTTTGAACTCAGAAGACCTGATTCAAATCCCAGCTCTACTCCTTACCTGCTATGTGACCTCTGCCTCTATTTCCTCAGCTCTAAAAAGTGAATGGGCCTATTCTTCCTCCTTACCTTCTCGTAGGGCTTTGAAGACTAATGGGGTGATTTTGTTTTGAGAAGGGTAGAGCTTGAACTATTATGAACAGGAGTGGACATGAGCAATATCTTGAAGCACCCTCCACCAGGGGTTCCATCTGCAGCCAACAGAAGGTGGCTTTGAGGAGGTTGCCTATTTGAGAAATCAAGGCTCATATGCTTAACTCTGTGGACCTTCACTTGCTCAGTTTAACCCCTTCACACAGGTACATAAATGCCTCCACATCTCCTAGCTGACTCTTCAGGATCCCTTTGCACCATTATAGTTGACCTGGACCTCTGCAGAGATATGGCCTCCTGGGGCATTGAGATGGTGGTAGAGGAAAGACTTGTGGACTGGACAACTTCCTGGACTTTTGGCCAATGAGGACTTTGGGGGCAAGTAAGGTGACTTCCTCATGTGACTTGAATATCAAGTTCTTTATCCCAAAGCAAGGATCCTGATCTAGCCTACCTTCTAGAAACGCATACAGGACCCCAGGTGATGGGCTGGGCCAAGCATCCTCCTAAATCGAATAGCCTGATCTGTCAGTCTGCCTAACTCCCCGAGACCTTACTCTAGTGTGTTTAAAAGCTGTTGGAAAGTTGACTAAGTAACTTCCCATCTCTTGATACAAACTGGCAGCTGTTAAGTCAAAGTCTATAACTCAGACTTGAAGGTTATGGGAGGCAGACTTCTCCGTCCACTCTTTGTCTCCTCACAGGTTTGCTTGGATGTGATACCTGGACCACTCGTCCATCTGCACTAGAAGCACGTGGCAGAACCAAGAAATGTGAATTTGCGAGAATGGCAGCCTTCTGACCCTCGCCAATGCTCATGGACTTCTGGACGACCAGGCTGCTTGCTACCTCAGGAGGCAATACATTGCTTTCGCAGATCTCTGAGGTTATTAGGAGGTTGTTTAAAGTGAATGAAAGGCTGATTCTTTGTAAATGTTCTACGTATGCTGGTCCTGTTCTCTGAAGGCAGCCAAGACTCCTGTTCACCGTTCCTCTTCCCATAGCTCTTGCTGTCCTACTTCTGGTGCTCTTTCTTCAGCGGCAGTGACCTCTTGCTTGTCCCTGCTGATCTGGAGCATATCAGGTTGTGCTGGACTCACAGGTGGCTTGCCAGGGCAGTGCCCTGTGATTCAGGTCCCTCCTTTTCCCTTGGCCCTGGTCATGTTGAATACGCATGTTCTAGGTACCATCCTTTCTCTGCCAGCTGCTATTATAGAGAAGTAGCTAACAAGGAAGATATCTCTAGTTGTAATAGCATCAGTGATGTTTATTTTTTCTCTTTACATTTTCTTGTAATAATGATAAGTGTTTACAACAAAGAATGCCTTACTTTAATAATCAGGAGAAAAAAAAAACCACTATAAAGCTATTTCTATTGTGGAAGAAAGGTACTGATAAACTAGTTCATAATAGAGTGTTGATAAACAGTATTGACTTAGAGAAACTTTATCAAATATCTACTAAGTACCAGGCATTGAAATAGGTAATACAGAGTGGAACAAAAATAACCTTTCCCTTCAAGTAGCGCCAAGTTAATTTGCTCAAACAATTATGTCCTGTGAAAAGAAAATGAGCGGGTTGCTATGGGAGCGCTGACAAAGCACACTGAAAGTGAACTGGGAGAGCAGCAAAGAATTTTAAAAAATAGGCGCCCAGTAGGATAATGAAGAAGAGGGAACTAAACATGAAGATGCACCGACATGCAAGAGATCGCGGCCTCGCCAAAGACCGTCCAGGCACCTGGTGGGTGGGGAAGACAGGGTATGAAGCGCCGAGGGGCAGGAGCTGGGCGAGAGGGGGCTGAGATCCTGGAGGGCTTTCTGCTGGGGGGTTAGGCCTTACTCTGTGCCTGTGCTTGGGGTGGGGTGGGGCGGCTGAGGGGGGAGGCAGGTAGGGTGAGAGCCTTCAGGCAAGGAGAGCTAACTTTGTCCTGAGAAATGATCAATAAGGGCAGCATTCCCGGCAGCATGACTGTTAGTAGGAACTTGGTAGTAGGAACGATTTCTCCTGGGTGAGGAGAGGGGTGCATGGGAGGGAAACTGGCACTTTCATCTTGCAAGCAGTCCCATAGCTGTGTCTACTCGTAGCTATTCCTCCTACTCGGCCCCTGGAAATGGGTAAGTAGCCGTCCAGGGCATAAGAGCATGTCAACTAAAACTTAACCTCTGCTCCACTGCCTACTGGCTATGTGACTTGGCCTCTCTCTGCCTCAGTTTCCTCATCTGTAAAGTGAGAATGATAGCAGCAGCTGCCTCATTGGATTGTGGGGAAGATTAAGTGAATTAGCACATACATGGCTTTTAGGAAATAATACATATTTGTTATTATTGGGTATGTCTCATCTTCTGAAGGGCGCCAGAATATGCCACCTCAAAATATACCTCTTTGGCATGTGGGTTACTTTGAGTTTAGGGGCACTGAGAGCCAGCAGATACAGAAAAATTTCTAAAAAAAGGGCAAGTGTTTTTATTCAATGAGGGAAATTTTTATTTGTGGAGATGAAGAAGGGGAGGACTCTTAACAACACTTGTCCACAGAGAAGGCAACAACTTAACTCTGTATAACAAACCTTACTAAGCAACTCTTGTTTACCACACTCCTTCTTGTCACCTTCCCATCTCTTGCCTCCCCACCCCAGAAGCCTCTCACTGCTTTTCCTTTGTTTATCCTAAGGAGGTACATAAGCCCAAACTCAAATCACTCCTTTGGTTTACCGTGGGGTAGCAACAAATTTTCCTCTACCCTCAAGGTTCTTCTGGCTCGTCTTATAATCAAATCAGCATGAGACAGTTAGCAGGAGAAAGTAACCAAATTCATGTATATATGAACCCCGCATATATGAGAGAGTCAGAGACCCTACATGCACAAGAGGTTCAGAGACAGAAAGGGGGGTGAGGTATAGAAGACACCCGGAGCTAAGAATGAGGCCAGGCACTCGGGGGCTTCAAAGGGTCCTTGCAGGTTAATGAGAACAGATGTTTAATAAAAAGAAGTTGTCCTGCCCCATAAATAGGTCAAAAGAGGTGATCCCTGAAAGTTTCTTACTATGGGCAAAGCCCCTACTTCAAGCTTGTCTAGGTAGGTAAGGGAGGGGCAGACGTTTCTCTTGAACCTGAAGCTAAAATTGCCCTTAGCTCAAAACAATGCACACGCCACAGAAGCACATCTGGGGGTGGCTCCTTCTGAACCAGCACGTTGCTCGTAGATGGGTGCTCCCATGTGAACATGAGCAGGGCACATGGTAACAACTTCTGTTTGCTTTTCTCTTGCTCACTGTCTTTGGCCAGTCACTTGGACAGGCCTCCAGCATGAAAACTTAAGATGGGTGCAGGGGGAAAATTTCTCCCCTACATTTTTTATTGTTTTTCTATGTATGAGGAAGGGGAAAGGGCCTAATGGGATTTGGAGTTAGAAGCAGCATGCCTCTCTCTGTCACTGGTTAGTCACGTGACTTGGGTGATTTAACCCTACCAGTACTAGTTATCCTGTTGCAAATACAAATGGTGATGATTCCCACCTCACAGGGCCCTCAGAGGATCACATGAGATAATGGGCACAAAAACACTTTATAAATTATAAATTGTTGAATACCAGCCACTAGATTAATATTCTGTCACCAGCCCTCCCATAAAGAGGGCAGCATGGTTATTCCTACTTAACAGAGACACAGAGGGCCAATGGGGTTCAGTAATTACCACAATTTTCCTGCAAGTTTGGGTCAGGTCCGGCGTGGGACATGCTGCACTCAGCAATTTCTCAACACTGTCAGGTCAAGTGTGTTCTGCTGGCCACATCCAAACCTAAAATCCACATAAATAAAAGCAAAATCCTGGGCCAGACCCCTCCTGCCACTTCACTGGATTCTAAATGCCTCTTATTTCAGAAATAGAAAGAATTAAACAGAAGCTTTATTTTAATAGGCCTCAGGTCAGGTTTAGCATTTAACATCCTTGGCCAATTTCCCCACATTTCTTAGCTAATCTGGGGGAAGGTAAAGTGTCCTGAAGTGGTACATTTGCATTAAAACCACTATAATTTGTAAGTAAATAGCATTGCTTTTAAATGCAAAGGAGCATCCTTGAGTTAACAGAAAAGGCTGTCTGATTCTTCAAATAACTGCAACCCCTAATGTTCTGGAAATAATCTTTCCTTCTCTCCAATTACACCTTTCAGGAGCCCCCTTAATTCTTTATCTAAATATAGCCACCTAAGTTTCTCCCATCAAGGGTAGTTCTCCTCGCCCACAGGGAGACTGATTTGAGGAACAGTTCTCAACTAAGCAGACACTTGGAGATTCTATTAAGTACTAAGCAGTTGGGAAACAAAGTAAAACGCAGTCTCTAGGAAATTTACAATCTCTAAAGGTAAGTAACAGGAGGCAGAATATGCTGTTTTAAGAGAGCTGAAAAGCCTTTCATGACAGTCTAAACTTGCTTGGGGGATTAGGAAAGAGGTGTAGAGAAGATGTTTATCAGTTGGGCTTCCAAAGCCAATATGATTTCTTCACCAAGACAATTCTCCACTGTCATCCATGCCCCACACTCACCCACAGTCTCAGTCTAGCTGCTCTACTCAGTGCTTGATCTTCCACGTTTGACAGTTCCTTCTTAGTGTTGTGGATGAAAAAGGGGCCACGTACTAAAGCTCGGGGAGGCCTCTTTTCCCTGGCTCCACACATAAGAGGTCTTACACACACGTGTGAGAATTCAGAACTTGTATGTGTAAGATTCATTCACATCCCATATAAGCAGCCAAGCTTCTGCCAGCCCTTGGCCTGGGGTAAATATGACAAAAGTACAGTCTACTCTCAAGATGAAGGGCCAAGGAAGATAACCACTTCTGTTATGGATGCAGGCTTGGAGCCAAGTGTGCAGGGAATTCCTGGATGCTGGACACCCAGGGCACACTCTTGAAGGAAGGACATGGACTTGGATGCTCATGTCCTCTTGGCTCCATGCACTTTGTCCTATGGGTAGGGGCATGGCTGGAGATGAGTTAAAGAGGATCCCCCTAAATTGGGAGACACAGGACAGGGGCCCCTTTTCCTGACTCTAAGAGTGACTCTATAATCCATAATCATGATCAACATTCATTGAGCATATCCAATGTGCCAGGCATTGTTCTAATTCTTTTTATTTATTTTTTATTTTTTTATTTTTAAATATATTTTTATTGATTTCAGAGAGAGGAAAGGAGAGGGAGAGAGAGATAGAAACATCAATGATGAGAGTCATTGATCGGCTGGCAGACCACAACCCGGGCATGTGCCCTGACAGGAACGAACTTTGATCGCCGGGATCCTAGGTCGATGCTCAACCGCTGAGCCACGCCCGGCCGGGCCATTGTTCTAATTCTTTACTGATGATGAAACTCAGGTATATCTCTTTATACGCCCAGATCATACAGCTCATAGAAGGCACAGCTGAGGATTGAACGAAAGCAATGTGATCTCAGAGCCACTGCACAAAACATGCTACGCTGTGGCTAGAATCACCTCTGCATCACAGATCTACCTGAGCTCATCTCTTGTTTACCAAAATGCACTGTGACTCAGTGAAGGTGATGTGGAAAAGACCCCAAGATTTGGAGCCAGAGATTTTGGTTTCAATGCTTACTCTACCAGCAGCCAGCTGTGTCTTAATCAGGGAATTTTGCCTTTCTTTAAAATTAGGAGAATAATATTATGTCCCTCATTGGGGAATTAAGTGAGTAGAGAATATAAGAAACTATAAAGCCCTATTATTATTAAGCCTGTCATTATTAAGATGATATTCCAGTTGCTATGGATACATAATAAATTACCCTAAAACTTAGTGGCATAGAAGAACCACTTATTATACTCCTGAATTCCACAGGTCAGAAACTTCAACAGGGCCTTTCTTTACTCCACAATATCTGGGGTCTCAGAAGAACTGAAGGCTGGGAGCTGGACTCATCCGAATACCCTTTACTGGGGCTGAGGGCTGAAACACTCACTTGAGGTCTCTGCATGTGCCTGGGCTTCCTCAAATCATGCCCATTGATTGCACAGGAGAGAGAGAGAGAGAGAGTGAGGGAGAGAAGGGGGGAGAACAAACCGCTGCCCCTTGGGATTGCATCTCTCTGGAGTCCCATTACCTTTCCACACTCTCCACTCTGGCTGGGAACAGATGTCAAGGCCTCCTTGCCACGGCATAAGCATCACAATCAAGATGGATCTCCGTCTACTTGCCTGAAAAGACCCCTCATCTTTCTGGCTCATATTGGATAAAATTTTTGTTACAAGCAGGTAATTGGCTGTGAAGCTTTGCTTTTAAATGGAGGGATTTATGGTGTATCAAGCAGCAAACATGCCCTCCAACATCATATTATGCTAATTCTTCTCTATCTTCTGAAGGTGATTTGACACAGCCTAATGTGATGTGACTATAAAACATCAAAGGAAAATAGGCGGGGAAGGGGGTAGTTACGTCCTGGTTCCTGTTCCCGAAAAGGAAGCTGTTTCTAAATGGATTGTCTTCAACAACCCGAGAGCCCAAGGCATCGTGACTGTTGACCACGGGCCTTCCGCACACAGCTTCTCATTTACTCCTCACACCACGCTCTTGTGGGATAAGCATGTTTATCATCCACATTTTCCTAATGAGACAGTGAAGACTCAGAGAGTCTAAGCTATTTTCCTAGAATCACACAGCTCTTAGGCTGTAGAGCTGGAAGTTTCAAGAAACAAAGAAGGCTGTCCAGTGGTGAGCACGGAAGCTTGGGTTGCCTGATCTTGAGCTGGTTGGGATCAAGGGCTCTCCCTTCCACAGAGGGCAGAACTGTGCCAAAATTTAGCTTCCCACAGGGAAGCTAAGGGCCTCAAGTATACCCGAGGCACTGGACACATGTGTTTCTCAGTATGACTCTAAGAGTCAGCACCAACCTTACACTGCTAGATGTTTGAGCCCCAAATGCTCATCCTCCCTCACAAAGATGCCCCCATGTTCACCCCACAAGGCAATGAGCAAATGGAGGTGGTGAGTGCCTGGGCTGGGGTCCAGCCTCATGCTGCATCTAGATGCATGTTGGCCTCTTCTCAAAGGTGAAGAGAGATGGCCAGGTTTGAGCACCTGCTGAAGTCCTGCCCAGTGTTCCTTCACCCCAGAGAGGCTGGCAGGTGTTGCGGGAGCCCTTTGTTGGACAAAGACAAATCCAAGTCTTCAACTCGAAATCCTCTGCTCCTTGTATTACTTGAGGCCCTTGCTGTTCTTGTGGACACATTCACATTCATTCAACTTTTATATATATTAGCCAATGGCCTACACAGTCCCATAGAATCCAAATGGGTGTTGCAATGCAGCATAAAATACGATTCTACATCACAAGGAAATTTGTTCTTTCAGGTCTGCATCCTGGGAAGTGCCTGGAGAGAAATAGAAATAAAATCAGCTTTCTGTTTTGAAACAAAACTGCTCCCTGTTGGCAATTGTTTTTATAAATCCAGGTAGAATTATGTTCATGAGGTCAGGCTAGATATTGCTCTGGATCTGAAGAATCTGTGTGGAGCAGTGTCTGAACTTTCATCCCCAGAGTGAGCCTCTGTGGACAACCCCCAGTCGAAAGCTCTTATAAGATCGAGCCCTAACAGGGAAGGGAGCTCCCTCAGCTCCCTGGGAATGATGTTGCTGTAGCAATTGCACAAAATGAATCATTTTGAGATGACATAGACAAACTTACGTGCTGCAGATCCAGAGTTGAAACCAGGAGATTTGGGACTGCTTGAAAACGGAATGGGATGCCTCAGAAGGAAGTGGATTCCTTCTCTCAGAGGACTTCAGATGGCCAACCGCTTGGTGAGGTTATAGAAGAATGACAAAGAGAATTAGATGAGGGAAGTAATAATAATGGTAATAACAACAACAGTAGCTTTTATTTTTGAGACTCAGCCTAGGCCAGGAAAGGTCCTAAATATACAAGCTGTATTGCTGGATCCTCATAACAGCCTCACGAAGCAGATACTAGGATCCCCATTCTGTGGATGAGCACACTGAGGTACAGAAGTTAAATGGTGTGTTTGAGCTTAAACATCACAGAAATAAATTTAAACCTTGGTCTTTTTTTATCCTAAAAGCACTTGCTCATAGCAATTAGTCTTTTCTAGTCCTGGGAATCAATGACATTCTTCCAAAGCCATGCTCTGACCCCGGCTCGTCTCTTCTGGATTTAACATGCATGGAGTAAGTTTCCCTTCTGAGGGACCTTCAGAGGCATTGCATCGTGTGTGGCTACTTTGGAGACTATTTCCCCCCAATATTTTCCGCTAAACAGTGCCCACTGCTCTACTGGCAGAGAGAGACAAGCAGAGGCTTGCCTAGTGGTCAGTGAGCTCACGGCTACCTGCTGAGAGTAATGACCTGCTGTATTGTGAAGGGGAGGCTGTGAGACGGGGCTGCTCCAGGCCAGGGAGAGTGCAGGAAGCTTCTCTGAAGTAGACAGTGCTGTTTCTTTGGGGACAGCTCCCCAGTGGGTGTCCATGGCACCAATCCCCTCAGCTAGCAAGGCAGCCAGGCCGACAGGCACCAGGATGGCCAGAGCCCAGATGATAACCCTTTCTGGTTACCCCAGTGTCATATAAAAACATAATTTCCTGCATATGCCTTGATGTGAAAACATAGGAAAAAGCTGTTTTAGAGCATCTTGCAGGGGGCACCTTAGTAAAGAAAAGAAATCATTGGGTTTTATGAATGGAGAAACTGAGAGTCAAAGAATATACCCTGGAAGCTGTTCACGAGTTCTTCTCAGGTTATGAGTGACAATAAAAAAGAAAACAAACAAACAAGCAAAAGGCAAAAATGACAAACAGGAGTGAATGCAGAGGCTCCCTACCGTCAGAGGGAGAAAGCAGCAGTAACATCGCGGGGTGGGGGGGGGTCAGACCCCCAAGAGTCGAGCAGGGCCTTAGCCTGTGATTTCACAATGAGGACACATGAATTACTGAAACATCAGCGATTAATGTGCTCTTCTTGCTAATAAGCTCTCCTAGCTGCAACCCCAAAAACACCACTGGATGTCAGGAGGAGATTCATAAGGACACTTAAGTTTGCACAGCCTCCCGTTTTGAAAGCGCGGCTGTAACACATCACCGACGGTGCGCTGAGCTCACATCTAATTCTGACAAAGGACCGAGTTGAGACGGTGGGACCGTGACGCTTTCACCTCTGCAGCTGGAGAGAAGTGTCGGCCACATTGCTTTTGACACGGCGCCTCAATCAGGCCTTAAAGGACAGGTGGTGGCTCCTAACGACACGGGAGATGCCTCGCGGCCGCGGGGAGGGCTCAGCAGCTGGGTTTGAGGTTCAGCTTTGCTGTTTTCCCACCAGGGACCTACTAGTCACAATAATTACATTGCTGTCTTCTCCTAATATGATTTATTTAGATGTTGCTTTATGAATTAATTCCCTCTAATTGCTGCTCTTCTCACTGTAAATCAAGGTTTCTTGCTTTTTGTAGTAGGCTGAGCATGATCCTACGGTGCAGTAATTAGTCCAATTAGGAAGCAAGGCAGATGTGGAAAACCAATTAGCTTCAGGAATATGTCTGTGCCTATGCATCCCGAGCACTGTTCAATTGAAATTTAACAGCAACTTAATAAAGCATTGTTTTATTCGCAGACTGTCTCCTCCTTCCCAGCTCCCATTTGTTTGCTTATATGTCTTTTCCTAGCGGAGCCTGCGCCAACATGCCTCTTGCCTGGCGAGCCTCCTTCGGCGCGGGGGTTACCGTCTCTCTGTGGGTGCAGTGAAGGATCTTTGTTTGCGAGGGAGGCAGAGGCTAGTGGTTTGGGGAAGGGGTAAGATTTTGGTATCTTCACCATTTTTATTGTAAATATTGCCATCATGTCATTCAGAGACTCAACATACACACACATGTGTACATGCACATGCATACATAGAAACATATGCACACTTGTATGTACTCACAGATAAACATACGTGATCATGCATGCAGACACATATACACATACAAAGCACGTGCATATGCATGTATATATACACACAGAGAAGCATACATGTATATACACAGATACGTACGCACATGTACATGTATACGTGCACACACATTCACATGTACACACATATACAGATATACACACACTCCTAGTCACAGTCCCTCAGAAGAACCCTGTGCCCAGGTTCCTCTCTGAATCTAACAATCTCGATGGGACTTCTACTCCTTGAGTCTGGGCCTGACTCAAGGGACATCGCACTTCCTGAGGTTTGTTCCATTGGGAAATTGAAATAAAGTGAGTTATTAATCCCATGAGTCCAAGACAACCTATTCCCCAAAGTTCTTAAGTATTAACTCACAAATCATCAATAAACAAAATGGTTTAACGCTGCAAATATTCTAACTCAGCGAAAATTCCCGCAGATGACACCCCCTGGTTCCCTGCATGGACAAACTTTTCCCCAGGTGTAAGGTGAGGAAGAGGGGTGTTCCGTCCTGGGTGTAGTGTCGGGTCTGGGGAGGGAAGCAGTGCGCGCAGAGTGAGGGAAAGCTCCCACTTCTCTTGTCGGCAAAGGGCTGGCTGACTTTCCTTAGAATTGCTGCCGGGCTCTCTCTGCAAAGTGGAGGGCGGGAGGAGCCCTGTTGCATTTTGTCTGAGGAGTTAGTAACAGAATCTCAGACAGAAAGGCACCCGGAAAGGATGCAAAGACCCTCTTCTTTGACAGAAGAATCTGAAGGCCAGAGAAGGGAGCGGGTTCTTTCCCCAAGATGGGAGCTAAAATTAGCGCAAGGGTCTCTTGACGCACCCTGCCTCATGCTCTGCACAGCACTGTGCTGCCTCCCTTTAGGAAACAAATCTCTAGTTTCCAGAACATCTATGTACAAGAGTTATTAAAAAAATCTATCACAAAACAATCACAGTAACTGAAAATCCCTATTCACTGCTCAGCCTGATGGGTAAATTACCGAACTTTTGATTTATATAACTCATTACCATTGCACAGTCGCTGCCGTGATATGCTCCATTTGTCTCCTTGGTCATTACGTGGTTGGTTTTCTCTCTGTTCTGAAAGCAAGACCTTAATAATAACCAGCAAGGGTAACGCAATTAGCAAGATGTGGTATTAGTGTGTGCAGTTAGCCGTGCCTGTGCGTGTGCGAGCATGCATGGGGGGGGAGAGGGAGAAGGGGAGGGACAGAGAAAGTGAGCGAGTTGGGGAGGCTCAAGGTGCAAGTGTGGAGGATGCTCAGGGCAAGAAACTAAGTCCATCCCTTGGGACTACGATTCTCTCTCCTGCTGACCCAGGACAGGGACGGGGCCTGTGAAAGTTCTGTTTAGATCCTCAGATACTCCAGCCAGGGCCCCTTGGGTGTACACTGCTGTGCGGGGGTAAGGGAAGGGGGAATAGTGTCATCCTGGGAAAGAGAAATAAATCTGCGGTAGATTTCGGAAGATGGTTGCCCTAGTGACCCAAGAGATGAGGTCGTTCATCCTGGCTCACAGAAAGTCATCATTGCTCTTCTGATTGCATCGCTCCCTTGAGGCACATTGTGACATGGTTGGGTTACAAATGCCCAGCTACTCTGCAGTGAATGATGCACCAACCTGAGCTGATGGAGGAGCATTTGAATGGTAATCGGAGGAGCAGAAGCGCTTTCCTTGCCCCTCCCAGCCTTTCATCTGCACAGGCACTATTTTGGGGGGTGGAATGGGGTAAAAAGGGCAACTGTCAATCACACCAGTGTAATTTTTAAAAATTCAGACTCAATATCTGGATATTCAATATAATTTAATTCGAAAAACATTTATTGAAGGATACACGACAGCTGTAATTATTATTGATAAGTAAGTATATACTGTACTATAGAGTTTATAAATTATTTAAAGAGTAATACGTGATTCTTGGACTCAGAGGAGTCTATATTCTACCCAGGCAAAATCAAATGGTCCAACTGCTCATTAGACAAAGCCATAAATAATGAATGACACAAGAAGCATCCAAGTGTGGAGAGGGGTCTGAGAGAATGGGTGCGGGGATCAGAGGAAGCGTCATGAAGATATGGGAGCTGTATTTTGAGGAATGGTGGGTTTGGGACAAGCAGAGAGGAGGGCATTGCAGGCAGAAGGAACAGCACATGGCTGGGTGGTGGTGGAGAGTGGATCACTGTCAGGAGTAGCAGGTGTCCAGCTCGTCTAGAAGCAGGATGGCAGTGGGCTGTGAAGGTGGAATCTGCCGAGTTTGGTGAGAGCTGGGCAAAAAAAGAAGCCTCAGCCAGGGTGTCGGTCAGATCCTTGAGACTTTTCTAACAGAGACACCGCTTTAATAACCTAGGCCATCTGCTCTGCCAAATGACGGTTTTGGAAAATAAAAGGCATCAACCCTTTGCAAATGACATATTTAATCTGTGCCCCCCCACAGCTCTTATGGGTGAGTCTTTAAGCACACATTCCCTGTGGTCTTGCCTACAGTGACAATATTGTATAATCTGTGAGCTGAGATTTGTGAACTGTTGCTTTAAGGTAAGTTTCATAATAACAGAGCAGCATGATTTTCTGTTACTGAAGTGGGGAGTGAATAATAGAAAAAGCAGGGACTTAAGTTATTTCCGGGACCCCTAGGGGCCACATATCCCTACTGGTCTATTACTTGGAAAGAACTGAAAACCTGGACAAAGCCTCAAAGACTCTTTCCAGCATTCCTAGGAGCCCTCATTGACTGGGGGAAGAGGTGCCTTGGGGCATCTGCTTTCCCGAGCAATCAATGCAACAACACGAGTGAGAAATGAGTAACAGCCACTGCTTAGCACCCACTCTCCTTGTAATTAATACCACGTCGCCGCGTGAACAGCCTGGAGCTGTCTGGTGGAGAAATGCTCATTCAGGGAAACGGAGCAACAAACAAACACGGAAAGGCATGCTGACACATAATCCTTGCAAGACGCAAAAGGAAAAGGGATGACCTCAAAGCTGTCTATAACTGGATTACCAATGGGGCTTTATGTTTGGTCTTTTTTCATTTCCTCTGAAAAATCAGCTCATATATTTTCTTGCAGCCCAGACAAGCACACTCTTAATTGTTCCATTAAAAGAGGTGTTGAAATGTTGCTAATTGTCAAATGCAATTAAGTGTAGCAACATGTCACAGGTAAATTAAGGAGAAGCCAGGAGCTGCAGGAAGGGGGTGGTTGGTTGCACAGCACTCAGGCTGATGGGGAAAATCTTGATCCTTCCCGGAGGTGACTCCTGCTTGCCTGACCATGGAACTGCATGCATCACACTGGCCCCTGATTACAGCTTTTAAGGGTTTCTGACTCATCAGTGGCCATTTGCTGTGAGTCGTTTTTAGCTGCTCTGTCTCTGAAAGCTTGATGGTAAGGTTACGAGCAGAGAGCATTGCTAATTTAAAAAGGAAAAGTCAGTTGTTACCCTTGAGTAACCCAGTAGTTCCCCATTATCTGCAGGGGATATGTTCCAAGACCCCCAGTGGATGCCTAAAATCACAGATAGTGCCAAACCCTACTATGTTTTTTTCTTATATACATACCTATGGTAAAGTTTAATTTATAAATTAGGCCTAAGAGATTAACAACAATAATTAATAATAAAATAGATTGTAACAATATACTGTAATAGAAGTTATGTGAATGTGGTCTCTCTCTCACACACACACTCAAAATCTCTTCTTGTACTTACAGTGCAGGGGACAAGGGTTGTGAGATGAGGGAGAGGATCTAGACCCTTCTGTTGCCACCCACCCTGATGCCCGGCCCTGAGAAGGCAGTGAAGGCAGTAGGAGACTATATCTTCCAGACTGGCGGGCCTTCCTGGCATAAGCACACAGCGATAGGAGGACATCTGTATGAGGGCCTGTGTGTTTTTTCCTATAAGACATGGCTTATAACTTCCATGGCTGAAAGCCTTTTTAAAAGAAAGGATTGCCAGGTTGGTTGGGCATCATCCTGGCTACTGAAAGGTTGCCGGTTCGATTCTGGTCAGGGCACATGCCTGGGTTTTGGGCTCGATCCCAGTAGGGGGCATGCAGGAGGCAGCCGATCAATGTTTTTCTCTCTCTGTTCCTCTCCCTTCCTCTCTGTCTAAAAATCAATAAAAGATATATATTTTTTAAAAGGTTCATTGAGTCATTGCTAGTGAGAAAAAGACCAGATCTTGGTTATGTGAAGAAGGCAACATGTCCACCATCCTGGAATTGATAGGTTGGAGCATGTTGGGATGGTCCTTCTAAAGTGAAAGAAATTATTGTGTCTTGCCCCTCCCATCGTAAAGAAGAAAACACAATACCTTTTTGGGATTTTGGAGGCAGATAGTCCACACATAGGAAAACTGTACAACCCATGTACCAGGCGACATGAATGACTATCAGCTTGAGTGGGACTGAGAGCAGGTCCAGGCTGCAGTACAAGTGGTTCTGATGCTTGTGCTATATAGTCAGACCCAGTGGTGTGAGAGGTGTCAGTGGTGGTAAAAGATGAACTGGAGGGTTTTTGTAAAGTCCAATGGGAGAATCATAATACAGGCACCTGGGATTCCAGGGCAACAGGGCAAGGCCATGACACCTGCAGCAGAAAATCACACACCTTTTGAGAAACAGCTCATGGAGTACTGCTGGTCCCCAGTAGAGATGGGACACCTGATCATAAGATATTAAAAGGCCATGCATCTGGAATTGCCCATCATGAGCCAGGTTTGAGCAGATTCACCAAATCATGAGCCCAGCTTTCCTATGATGAAAGTGATACACCTGGAACTGAGCACAAGCAGGACCAGAGGGCACATGGAAGTTGCACAATCAAGTAGCCCAGACCCCATGACCTCTGTCACTGCTGCACCAGAGCCTTTCCCTCAGCTCACATGTGTGGCCATACATGGGATCCCTAATAACCACTTGACGCAGGAGGAAGAAGGCCAATTTTGGTTCATGTGTGGGTTGGCTTGATATATGGATGTGTTTTGCAGTTGAACTACAACTCCATTCAGGGGTGGGTTTGAAAGACAGTGATGAGGGGAAATCTTCATTGTGGCAAGAGCACAGGAAGTCCTCTTAGTCATCTGCTTTATGTGTGAAAACAAATGGCCCAAGGTTAGAACATTTGTGGACTTATGGGTTTGCTGGCTAACGAGGAGCCTGGAAAGACTGGAAGATTGGGGACAAGAAAGTATGGGCTAGAAACATGAGGATGGATATATGGAAGTGGGCCTAACATGCAAAGACCTTCGTATCAGATGCTTATGCCTGTCTGGGAGCGTTCTGCCAGGGAGTAGATACTGTAGACCTGGGTACACAGAAAAACTTGGCCAGGACCTGTGTCATTGGCGGCACCTGTGTTGGTGTCATGGGCCAATGAGTGTAAGAGCCACGCAGGCAGGGATTATACATGAGCACAGCAGCATGAGCTCCCAAAGCTGATTTATTTATTGTCACTGTCCAATGACCAACCTACAGCAACAGAGAACAACGCTGGTCTCACAACTGAGCATTCCCTCAAAGAAATCAACTGGCCACTTGGCGGCAACTTGGCTGCCTTTGGACAGGACTAGACGCATATTCCATGGGCCACACAGGGAACATGTGCTTCTCAACCCCCACAACTCTGGGCTCTACATGTGCAGTAATACTGTTTTTAAAAGGGAAAAATCTTGCTGAAATCCCATTGAACTAGAAACTCTTACTTCCTTGGCATCTAGGGCAAAAGAGGAGTCACTACTTTGGCGGGGAGAGAGAGGGCTGCCATTACTCATTGGAGGCAGGGAGAAACATGTTTGGCATTTGGGTGAGCTTTGGGCATCCCTTGGTATTTTAAAAAATTGTTTTTATTGATTTCAGAGAGAGGAAGGGAGAGGGAGAGAGAGCTAGAAACATCAATGATGAGAGAGAGTCATTGATTGGCTGCCTCCTGTACGCTTCTTCCTGAGGATCAAGCCCGCAACTCGGGCATGTTCCCTGACCGGGAATTGAACCATGACCTCCTGGTTTATAGGTTGACGCTCAAACACTGAGCAACACTGGCCGGGCTCTTGGTACTTTTTTAAACCACTTTTAGTAGGTGTCATGCTTTCGTTAAATGGAGCACAATTAGATAGTGAATCACGATTCAACAGCAGACCACAAGAGAAATTAAAATCGAGAGGTTTATTTTCCATGGGTCCTGGAAAAAGTACACAGTATACCTCAGGGAGGCCACACAAAGAGGTGAAGGTAGGGTGCAGACATAAAGAGAGGCAGGACCTAAGCACATGCCTTTATTAAGGCTCGTGGGAGGACTGTTTTGGGTTTCCCAGCCTAGGGCCAGGTTGGTCAATTTAAACCAAAAGAGTGGGCTTTTGGTAAGCCCCACGGGAGTCTTATCTAAGGGGCGCACAAGGCAGAGGTGCTGGAGGGCAGAGGAAACTATTGGAGAAGTTATGTAAATATTACAGTATCAGCAGCTTGCATTTGCTTGTGACTATGCGGGCTGCTATCTAGGGTATGCACTTGCATGAGAGGGCTGGTGTCCATCTGAGGTTCCTGCAGGCTGCTTGGCCAAGCAAAATGGATGCTGAGGCAGCAATACTGTGAGTAGCTTAGCTGAACTTCAACAGTAGGAAATGGGCAAGTGCAGCAGGCCTGGTGTGAGGAGGGCATGGTGACCACAGGCTCAGACCCCAGGGAACAGGACTCTGAGTCATGCCTCCACATAGGCCACCGGGAGCAGCAGAGGTATGTGCTGAAAGTGAGGGAATCTGTAGTGATAGCAGAGGAAGAGACAGGTAAGTGTCAGTAGTAGTTCCAAAGCCAGCTGCAGGGGTGGGGACCGTGCAGTTCATTCCACTAGTCTTCTTCTTCCAAACTTCCCCCAACAGAGGTGCTCACTAGAATCCTAGAGGAACTTCTAGAATTTATGTAAAGAAATAGATCCAAGGAAGTCTGCTCTGACATGCTGCCCAGGTCCCCTTTCAGGAATAGAGAACTGATTCCCCCCGTTGCTGAAGACAGCCCTCAGCTGCCAGCTCTCTTGAGGTGTGTCATCAGCTAGGGAAACCTGCCTTGTCCAAGGTCCAAGGTCATGCCTCCTTCGTGGGGGGCGGGGGGGTCTCACATGCAATGACTTGGCATAATGGGAGTATAAAGGCTCGGTACATTCACCTCAAGTCAGGATAACTCTGAAAGGCCATCTAGCTCCAGAACTTTCTGTGGGGCCCACGAGGCTTTTATTGGGCCTGCATCACATCTTAACAACTCGTGTCCAATCTTGTTTCTGCCTTCCCTTCTGTACTTAAGAGCAATTCCTAAATGACACCTATGTCTCATAGTCTGCGTGTTGGGAAACAGTTCGGCAACACCTGCCTTGCGAATTCCACCCCTATTACCATAATTGGACCTCTCTCTCCTCCCCACCACCCGTGTTCTTTCTGCCTATACAGTTGATAGGCAGTTTTGTTCAGCATTGTGCTTTATTCTGTGGCTAGCCCTGTGCTTTCGGGCCTTGCTCATAATCCCAACACCCTAGTGGCCGCCCTAAGTAGCCTTTCTTCATTGTGATCCATCTTCATACTGTGGGCTCCCAGCCCCCGCCCTCCACTGTTCTGTACCCCTATTGTTGCCTCTGTTGCCTTGTCATCCAGTGATCTGCTTACGAGTCTGAATTTCTCCCTCCCCGGTGAACTCCTGAGTGATGAAGAGAGGACACGTCGTATGCTTTTTTCCAGCCCCGGGACCTAACACCAATGCCTCGCTCATCGGAGGCTCTCCAGTCCATGTTTGATGCAGAATGAAATGCATTCAGTTTTTGCTGCTTTGAAAACCGGGACAGGTCATCTGAATAGAGTGGTCATCATTGTTTAATTATTCTTGGGTGTGGACCTGCTTATCCAATTTAAAAGAAAGCTTTCGGACATTGCAGGAAGGGACCTTTTCATTTAAAAGTTACTTTTTTTCTTTTGATGGAGCCTGGCGACCTAAGGTTCTCCTCCTTTCTCAGTAGGAACTTAGTAAATGCTAGCGGACTCCCTGGAAGAGCCGGGCTTAGCCCCAGGTGAAACTGCAAGCCCCAAACCTTTGTCTTCAGCTCTCCAGCATCTCTCTCCCGTGTTTGCCCCGTTCCCAGCACCCCATCACCATTGCTGTTTTATCCCTTCATAAAACTTAGCTCCAGGAAAGGGACTGATTTACAGCTTGCGTGACTTTATCTCAGCAGGCCGTCTCTACCTGGAGCCTTTGCCCCATATTTGATTCAGGAAAACAGGGCTCTATAGAAGGCCTGACAAACTCTGTCCCTTCCCTTCGAGAGCATCTAGTTTTGTTTTAAAGTTGATCAAGTTAATTCATATATCAGGACCCACAAAATGGAGGCCACCCCCTTGGCTTGGCCATGTCACGAATCTAAACCCAAGTCAGCCTGTACCTGAAGGAAAGCCCCCCCACTCACAATCCCTCAGCTCAGCTTTAATTTTTCTCACCCTAGAAACAGGACTTGCTAGCCTCATGAGGAAACCCCACCTCCTAGCCAGCAGGCCCTGTTTCCATGTCTCCTCCTCTGACGCCCTACGCCACTTATGCCTGCCCAAAGTCCCTGGGGATGAGGGGTCCTCAGCTGGTGATGCTCTCTACTCCCTCAATCTATTGATTGTTCTTTTAAACCAATAGACAGTCATTTCTTTTTTGTAAATTTTTAAGTTGAATTGAGAGAGAGAGAGAAGGGAAAGGAGAGAGAGATCCACTGTTACGCCCATTTATGCATTCATTCGTTGACTCCTGTATGTGCCCTGACCAGGGATCGAACCCACAACCTAGGCGTATCAGGACAATGCTCCAACCGACTAGCTACCCGGCCAGGGCTGTTTTGTTTTGAATAAAGGTCATCAAACTCATTACTAAATTGTTTTAGTTCTGTCATTTGACAGAATACATATTCAATAAATAGTGTAATTACTTTCTTAATTTCTTAATTTGCTGCTTCTCCCTACTCAGCTGGAGTAGGGACCTTTTTTTTTTTTTAAGCATTATATTTCAGCACATTGCATAGAGTCTGGCACACTGTAATTCATAAATAGCGTTTAATATAAATTTATAAATAATTATATAAACATGTATAATTTATAAGAGTCGGACAGCTGAGCAGGTGTGCTGGAGTAAGAGGAGAAGCTTCGCCCATAGTTTCCCACTGAGCTTCCATCTCTGGCTCTCACCCCCCATGTCCAATCCAGGGCCGGTCCCCACTACTTCTGACCTGGGCCTTTCATCTTGGGAAGGACAATAGAAAGGGTGGGCAGAGCTGGAGAGACTGAGGAGAGAGGAGCACCGATAGCCGGTGGAGCCATGGGCAGAAAGTTCCTGTTAAATTGTCCAGCGGGGGAGGAATGTTAGAGACAGTGCATGTGGAGTATACACTTGGGAAGGGCCCTAGGCGTCTAGGTCAAGTAACTGAGCCATATCGAAGTCGGGAATTTAAATGAGGTCACGGTATCAGTCTGCTCTGGATGCCATAACAAAGGACTACAGCCTGAGAGGCTTAAACATCAGACATTTATTATCTCACAGTACTGAAGGCTAGAAGTCCAAGACCAGGTTACTAGCTACTAGCAAGGCAGGCTTCTTCAAGGCCTCTCTCCTTGACTTAAAGATGGCCACCTCCCTGTGTCTTCACATAACTTTCCTCTGTGCCTATGTTTGTCTTAGTCTCTTCTTCTTTTTTAAAAAAAAAAATATCTTTATTGATTTCAGAGAGAGGAAGGGAGAGGGAGAGAGAGACAGAAA
Organism: Miniopterus schreibersii; assembly: GCF_964146895.1. Taxonomy (NCBI): domain Eukaryota; kingdom Metazoa; phylum Chordata; class Mammalia; order Chiroptera; family Miniopteridae; genus Miniopterus; species Miniopterus schreibersii. The sequence continues at coordinate 27,832,388 of NC_138119.1, forward strand.
CATCAATGATGAGAATCATTGATCGGCTGCCTCCAGCATGCCTCCTACAGGGGATCGAGCCCCCAGCTTGGGCATGTGCCCTGACTGGGAGTCAACCGTGATCTCCCGGACCATAGGTCAATGCTCAACCACTGAGCCACACCTGGCTGGGCACTAATCTCCTCTTCTTACAGTCATATTGGATTAGGGCCTATCCCTGTGACAACAATTTACCTTAATTATCTTCTTAAAGGTCCTATCTCCAAATACAGTCACTTTCTTCAGTGTTGGGGGTTAGGACTTCAACATATGAATTTCAGGGGACACAACTCAGACCATAACAGTCACCCCGCCAAATAGAGGTTGTGTAGCTCAGGGATTACATAGATTATATTTAGAGTCAGGAAGACTAGGGTTCGAATCCTGAACTTACGCTTATAATCACTTGGGCATGTTATTTAATCTCTTGGAAACTTAGTTTCCTCCTCTGTTAAATGGAAATAAAGATAATTATGGCACTAGCCCTATTAAATGAGATGATGTATGCAATGTAGAGTGTGAGGACATACTACATCCACAGTAACAGCCGGTAGTGGTAGCTGTTGTTGTTATTATTACTAGTTTTCTTTTCTGTCAACTGGGGCTAATATGATGCCCACTTACCCAGAGTTGCTGTGAGGATTGTATAAGATGACATTTGGCAAGCAGCTGATCCATTGCCCGCCACAGAGCTGTGCTACCATATTTTTGGGACAAGAGCCCAGTTCTCCCAAGCACTGTATCTGCCTTTTATCCTGCTGAGTAGGGTCTGATGCAGCAAAACTGTGTCTAGAGTTAATAAAATGCAAATTTTCTTATTGGGGCAGTTTGAACCAGAAAAACACCTATTTTATGCAGAAGCTCGTATTTTAGTAATTAAAACCTGAAATAAAGCAATACAGGAGAAAACACAACTCATAAAATTCTGCTCAAGGGAAGTGGGACCCACGCTCTGCATTACATGGGAAGGAAACGCTCAGGTTCAATGTGGGCGATTAACCGTTTGATAGCTTGTCAGACTTTGACAAGTGCTCCCTCTATTTTCTTGCACCTCTTGCTGTGTCTCGTATGATTAAGAAATGGTGCTGAGTCCTTGTCATCCACCATTAAGGACTAGTCACAGATAGTTTCATAACATCTGCTTCTTGCAACCTTCTAATTATCCATAAAGATCTGGCAGAGGGAGCTGACAGTTTACCGGGAACACAGACTATGAATATAAAATAGGGTGCTTTGCCTCTAGAGATGAGCGAGGCTATAAAACAGGCTCTCGCTAACCTCTTATTTTGCATGCAGCGACGTTGCCTGTTTAAATCAGAGTTAGGTGCGTGTCTTCTCAATAAAGACTCGGTTTTGGAAAGCATCTTTTGACAAAATGAATGTAGGTCGGCAATACGTAAATGGTGCTGTGTCAGAACTTGCTGTCGGTTGCGGCTCCGATGTTCTCTTTGCAGTCCAGCCAGGCACTGCTGCTTCGCGGCCCGTGTCTGCAGGCTTTGAGGGTCCCTGCCCTGGGAGGAGGGACTGAAGAACTCTTGCCTGAGCCAGACACATGCCTCCAGCAGTGTCAACTCCTAGCCTCCTGTTGCTTGCTTCTTAGAGTGGGTTCCTTCCTTGCCCACCAGCACTCCTGGCTTTCTGACTTACTGTCTCACCTTGACTCTGGGGTGTGAAGCTTCTTGAATCCTTACCTTGCATGCATTTGATCTTCCGAACCACTGTTTTATTCTGATGAGCGGTCACAATGTGTCTTCCCTGTGCCTACGTCTACCTCCAACATCCATTTGGACCTGTGGATGATCTGCTTATTCTGCCCTTTGGTCCTGTCTGCCCATTTGGCTTTAGACCCCACTTTGTTGAAATCTCTGGTCCCGTCATGTCTTATAATCTCCTCTGGGCTATGACCTCACAGTTTTGCCTCAGCTTTCCTGGTCCTGTTGTCTTTCATTTTCTTTATGTCTCTCTGCCACTGAGTTGTGTAAAAATATTCATGTTCCTATTTATCATTCTCCAAGGACTTTTTGTACCTACAATGACCTTGAGAGGTAGGGACTATGATTTGCTTTGTAACTTTTTGTAAACGGAAGCACAGATAGGTTTACCGTTTTACCTACGGGCACAGACTGGGTGGATTTGAACCCCAAATTGTTCTGCCTCAGCCTGAGTTCTTTCCACCCAGTCACTGACTGCAAGATCCAACATGCTACTGCTTGGAACAGTCATTTATCAGTGGTATTCATTTCTACAGTTAACACTGAAAAAGTAGCTAGGCATTATGAGTATACTTTTATAAATATTTAAAAATTGCATTTAGTATTTAATTTTAAAATTTTAATCAACTGTGCAGTGTCCACTTTACCAAAAATAAATTGAGGCCTCGAGTTTCAGGGTGTTACCAAGTCTACATGGTAAGTCAGCAAGCGAGCAGAAGGTTCCGGGCACAGCAGGGGAATGGCTCATTGAAAACAACACCACACTAGGGGGCAGAAGAGCAAGGCCAGTTCAAAGCCTGGCCCAGAATCATGATCTTTGGTAACTCACTTGACTTCTCTCTTTCTTCATCCTGAAAACTGCTCACTAAGTTTAGCTCTGAGTCTTCTGGCAGTCACAGTCTGCTCATAGTTACTTGTTCCAGATTGGCCATCACTGGCCAAGATACTCCAAGGTGCTTCCTGTTAGCCCCTCGGTCACAAAGGTTTCACTTCTAAATAACCTACCTAGTATTTTAGGCATTGGGAACACAATTATCATTCTCACCTGCTGTGGCCTGTCTGAGTAGGGACCACCTGGGCCATTTTAGTGTCCAGAAAAGACTTCAACTTTCTCATCACATGTCAAAACCTGGGCTGCCACGACAACCCCAAATCACCCTCCTGTCCTCGGGGCCTCTCATGTCTCCCCAGAGTGGCTGAGATGCCAGTGACTTGGAAGAAAAGCCAGAGGAAGTGGAGCAGAGCCAAGCTGAGCCCTGGGCCCTGGCCTTCGGCTGAACTGAGCGAGCAGTGTGGGGTAACTGGGACTTGAATCTTGAGTGCTCTAGTTCTTTGAGATTCAAAGTGTGGTCCCCACCCCACAGAGGCATCATTTGGGAGCTTGTTAAAACTGAGAATCCTGGACCCTACCCCACAGCTGCTGGATCATTTTTATAGTTCCCAGGTGACTTGTGTGCACATTAAAGTGAAAGACGCACTGCTTGTTTATGAATCTATGGAAACCTTTAAAACCATCCTCCAAGTGGCGAGAAGTGTTGAATGGAGTTTCCTTAGGGGGGTGTAGGGAAGTTGTCATTACTGGTTTGGGAGAAAGGAAGGAGTCTGGACCTAATTGCAGTAGATAAAGCAACTTAGCTAAAAACCAGGCCTTCTGGAGGGCAAAGGGGCATGCTGCAGGCTTTCGAGGCGAGGCCATTACCAGGTGGCTTATAATGCAATGTGCCATAGGGTACAGTAATGAAATATAATTGACATGGTTATGTTACTAAAATGGACACTCTCTTTGTCCCAGGCTCTCCTTCTTCATTGAAGGCAGATGGTCACAGGGTAAGGTAATGAGACAAAGGTCGCTCCTTTGGCCTGCCTTGTGTCCAGCTGCAGGGGATAAGCTCCCTGGTGGGGTAACTGTCAGGGGAGCAGTCTCCAGCCGCAACTCTCATACTCTTAGATCAGCTGGATGCTCTAGGAGGGAGTGGTGAGCTGAGACCCAGGGGTTTGAGGGTCCGAGTGACTTAATTACCCCCACCCTGATTTCTGAAAGCTCTTGTGGAAGGACTCCGACCTGGGAATGGCACGCCTGGCTTCAGAGCTGCTCCAACTGTGACAAACTCTTTTTTTTTTTTTAAGAATGTTTTTATTGATTTCAGAGAGAGGAAGAGGGGGAGAGAGAGAGAGAAGCATCGATGATGAGAGTCATTGATCTGCTGACTCCTGCATGCCCCCTACTGGGGATCGAGCCCACAACTCGGGCCTGTGCCCTGCCTGGGAATCAAACCCCGACCTCCTGGTTCACAGGTTGATGCTCAACCGCTGAGACACACCAGCTGGGCCTGGCACACTCCTTAATGAGACCAGCACAGCATGGCTTCAGCTCAAAGCTGACCTCAAATGCTGGATTTGAGGCCCTGGGAGCAGCCTCCTCCCCCATCATCTGTTTGCTGTTTCTTGGCTTGTTTCTCTTGCTTGTGCCACTTTCTTGGGCACCTGAAAGTTTTTTCTTTATTAGCTCTTCATCAGTTGCTTCTCGCAAGTACTTTCCAACTGTCCCTGGAAAACGATAGTAAAATTCGAAATGGCACTTACCCTGGAAAAAGGGTTATTTCTGACTTACGCTTGCCTATTTTTAAAACAATCCTTAAGGCTCCCAGAGTATGACACATGTACTGAGTAGGAAGCTGAAAAACAAAAACTCACCTAAAATGAAGGTGATGGGAAGAGGGGATGATTATTCCAAAGCTCAGGTTCATCGCCTCTGTGACTAAACTGCACAGTAAACTTAACAATGAGTTGCTGGCTGCCAAAGATGTGTGTACAGTTACTAATTCCTGGCCACAAGCTTCTCAAAGATACTTTTTCTTGATACCAAGGTTGCAATAATAAGTTATATATATATTTTTTGTGTGAATTCTCTCCCGAGGATATTTTTTCCATTGATTTTTAGAGAGTGGAAGGGAGGGAGGGAGGGAAGGAGGGAGGGAGGAGAGAAAGAGAGAGAGAGAGAGAGACATTGACTGGTTCCCTCCAGCATGTGCCCCGATTGGGGCCAGGGATCAAACCCGCAACACAAGTACGTGGCCTTGACTGGGAATCAAACCCACTGAACCATACCGGCCAGGGATAAATGATATTTTTTGAGATGTTAGAGTCTACTAATCACTTGCTAAGCCCTCTGCATGCATTATCTTATCTATCCTGACACCAACATTAAAAGATAAGGTAGAGTAATAGGCCCATGTGTGAACTCCATAGGAGGAGAGCATAGGTTTGGATCTCATCTCTGCTACTCACAAAATGTGTGACCTTGGGCAAGTCCCTTACCCTCTCTTTGTTTCAGTTCTATCATCCATAAAACTGGAATATCAATCATACCTTATAAAGTGATTGGGAGCATTAAATGACAATATACACAAAGCACACAGTGTCTGGTACTTACTAAGTACTCGTAATTATTGTCATTATTTCCCCTTGACAGATAAGAAAATTGAGTCTGAGAGAGGTTAAGTGGCTGGCCTAGAGTCCCCTGGCCAGATCAAATTGGCACCAGATCTAATTTGACCCCTCTTACCCACTTTACCCCTGACTCCAAAACTGCCGGCTGCTGCCTGCAATGCGCTTGGGTGAAAATAAGAAATCAGCATTAGCCTTGAGCAGTCAGTGTTTGATTCCCTTCGTAGCTGAGAGTTTCTCATCTATAGGTTATCTTTGGGGGGAACTTCTCCCAGCTTCACAGCTTGGTGTACTGTGGAACCGTATCTACTTTCAGTATGACTTTCAGTTAAGTTTAAACAGTGGGGGAGTTGTATTGCAAACCTTAGCGTGTATTTGTTGATCTATGGATTCTATTTCTATTTATTCCTAGCCACCAATTCTTCCCATGTACAGTTGGGCATAGCAGAAATGTAGGTCACTGTCTGCCCAATTGCTGCTATATATATATTTAAAGTTTGCTCCAACACCGCGCACCCTAGGGAGCTGCTTGCCTTGTTATCTCGCAGGATCTCAGGGTACTCAGGTCTCAGGCCCGCTTAATGAGGCCGGAGACCAAACCCGGGGTAATTCCGCCACTGCCCACCAGGGGTCCCACCCAGCCCTGCTATCTGACACCGCAGCGGGCAGAGGGCCTTCTTGGCTCCTGGAAAGGGGGAGAATGAATGAAAACGGGCTGCAAGGGTTGCAGGAAAGAGGCAGGGAGATTGTCACAAGACTTCCAGATGCTGCTTGTGCCTGGAGACAAAGGGACTTTTTCTTCTCATTGTTTTTCTCTGATGCACAGGTGCCTCTCTCTCCAGAAAGCCCAGTCAGTTCTCTGCAACTTAGAAAGCTTTATTTCCTCTAATAAACGGGTGCCTGGCAGGGCCTTTCATCACTGAGCTTGGGGTTGGGGCTGCCCTCTGCACCCCCTTCCCTTTGCCTGAAAGCGCCTGACAGCCTCCCAGCCCTCTGTGGGCGCTCCTTCCTGCAGGGCCTGGCTGAAAAGGCCAAATGGAAAGCACTGACCCCCGCTGGCCCGTCTAATCCCCCAATCCTTCTACAACCTGGGAGGTCAAGGACAGGACCCAATGTGTGACTGTGGATCCACTGACTTTTAAGAACTGGGGACATTTTAAATTCCTGAATACATCTGTTATTCTTTGCAGGTGGTTGGCTCCCTGCCTGTCATCAGTCCTCTCTCCCTTCTTCCTTTCTTATTGGGGGACCTCATGCAATTGGAAAAGCTGGGGTCAGGGTCAGGGGGAAAGGGAGCTCTGAAGCCACATGGTTTTTCTCTCGGACATTTCCATCTGCACAGGGCCTATGGTCTCTTGTCCATCACTGTAGTCACCCCAACAGACCTTAGGCATTGACCATAGACCTGAGGCTCCAAATTGATGCAGTGTTCTGAGTAGTCCAGCAAATGAGAGCCCTGATTGTAGGTTATTCTGTGATTGCGGCTCCACCCGGAGATCTTTCGAGAATGTAGATGGGATGTCTTCATTAGCATCGGCTTTAGAAGCTTCAATGTGGGACGTTTTGTCCATTAAGGACCTTGATCACAAAGACCAGAATACAGTCCTAGGAGAGAGCCTGGCTTCTGGACCCACAGCCTCATTACATTCATGGCTTTTAATATTCGGAGAGCCTTTTGCCAATACACATTTTCTCGTGAACTGGGAAACCGGAGCCCAGATGCGATGTATTATTGATAGGATTGTAATTCGCTCCTCTGGGGTTGTATCTACAGCGTATACCATTAGCACAAAATATTAAATTACCAGCCGTCGTATATGTTTGTCTGTTCAGGTTTGGCTCAATGATGTTTGCCTTTCGCCTCAATAAAGAACACGACTAAAGAAAGCAGGGCGATATTATTTGTTGTTGTTGCAAGGGAATTTTGATTAAATCATTTTCTCAGTCTTGCGTTCTGGCGGGTCATGCTTTGCCATAAAGGTATGAGACATAAAATAGCGGGGGTTGGACGGGGAAGACGGTCGGGGCAGTTTATTTCAGGGTTCAGCACACACCGGCTTCCCCAGCAGGCTGCTCTGGGCTGCACTCAGGGTGGTCTCCGTTTGCAAAGAGGTGGGAGGCGGTGGGCAGCCCAGGCCTCGGCCAGAAATACAAGCCCTGTGTCTGTCCTGGGAAGATGGCACTGGGGTCCGTTTGAGCCCTTTGTAGTCACAGCTTTATGCCCTGGCTCGTGTTTGACAGTCAGCCTTCTGGTCACCATTTCTGGTTCCAGGCCCCACCTGAGCCAGGCCTCTCCCCCACCCCCTTCCACTTCTTCTTTAAAAAGATTCCAGGTCATAGGGCTCAAACCAAACTGCCAAAGGAACTGCCACCCCACTTCTGCTCTGGGCCTTTGTGTTCCTTCAGAACCTCGAATGGAAGGTATTTGCTGGCTAATTACCTGAGCACTCCAACCCCTCCCCATCCGCATCCACTGCATACTTTTTACGGGTAAACATCTTTGTTGTTGTTATATTTTCTAATGTGGGTGGCTCGGCTTCCACCCTTCTGCTGTCTGCTGGCCTCAGAATGAAAAGGTGAGGGTGACAGGGACAGGTTTTGAATCTGTATTAACTTGAAAAAGAAAATTGTTTTGGAGAAATGCTCATTCCCCTTGGCTGCAACCCTGGGTCTAGGAGCCCTTAATTCCTCAGGGGCAGAGTCCCTGGAGGAGGAGGGGGGAGAGAGGGGGTGATGAGGCCCCTCTCCTCAGAGGTCACTGGCTGGGGGAGGGGCTTAGATACCTAAGTGACAGGTTGTCCCTCTGCAAAGCTGGAGTCTCTTTAATGGGGAGCCCCTAAGAAAAACATCACTTGCCAGGCCAGGGGCTCTATTGAGCTTTGCTGCCTGGGGCACATTCTAGAGGTGAAAACCGGTTTTTCTGAAGACTCAGCAGCGCCAGGCTTTGTTCCGAGTTTGCCTCTTAGCCAGGCTGGCTCCTGGAAGGAGAGACCCTGTTTACCCTAAGAGGGGGGCAATTAACAGGAAGCCTTGGGCATCCCCTCCATAACTCAGGGACACCCTTAGGACTTAGGGGTCCTCCCTCCTCCCCACAATCTTCTCCAACCCTAAAGGAGAGATTGGAGTTCAAAAAAATCACACGGGCTTGTAAAGCCAATGATGTCAGTGTTAAATCTATCAAAGCAAATCACAGGCCCTGACAGCTGAGAAGTATTATTTGTGCTTTTCCTCCCAGATTTCTACAGAGCCTGGTGTTTTAAGCATATATCTTGGGGAGAAGAGACTCATATAAAGGCAATTACAATTGGAAAATGATTAATGTCGAGTCTGGCATTTTTATGTGTCAAATATGCTTAAGTGCGTTAATCTTTGCGGAATTTACACCCACACTATGTGAGACACATCTTGTACAGTGTCTGAAATATCTGCAACCTGCCTTCACTTAAATCTTATTTACATTTGTTTTATTACAATATAAATGGGTTTAAAAACACCGTAAGAGAGTTTTTTACCCCGTTCTGCAGGTCCTGCTGGCACTGTGGGGAGGCTGGGGCAGCGGGGTTCCTTGCTGATTGCAAATAAAGGTTCAGCCACCTGCCTAGAGAGCCCAAGGAGAGAGCGCCCGAGGAGATTGTTAGAGCTCAAGTCTCCGTTTAGCCCCAAGGGGAGGTGACTTAGGTCAGGGACTCAGCATCCAACAACATGAAGCGTGGACGAGATTTTCCAGCAGACAGACAACTTTTAATTTTTGTAAGTTACAGAAAACATACGTTGCAAGAATTTTAGAAAAGGAAATATCCGCGGTTCCTATCCGCGGTGCTGTTTCCAATCCTCCCGTGCCCGCCCCCTCTGGAGAAGACACAAACTCCAGCTGTCTCCTCCTTTATCCCATCTCACTGTTTCTTTTCCTAAGTCAGAGCCACTCTAGCTGCCACTGTTGGGGCTGCCGCCGCCGAGGTGCCAGCTCCACGCCTCCTGCACTTCACTCCACTGAAATCTGGTTGGGTAAGAGACAGACTCCGGTGGAATGAAGGACAAGAGAAACACATGGATCGTCTGGGGGTCTTTTTCTCGGAGGGTGGGCTGCATGCGAACCCCAGTCTCTGCACTCAGGTTATTGACTGGTCAAAGGCCTTCGGGAGCTTGGAATTGGAGAAGCAGGAGATGAGGACCTGAATGTGCTCAGCCCTCCCCAGGGTCACTCCCCTCCAGGGGCTGCAGGGAGCCAGCTCACCAAGACACCCCTGTGTCTGCAGCACAGACGGGCGGTGCTGAGCGGTGGGCCCGGGCCCTCTTGCTGGCTCTCCCCCCAGAGGCAGCCAACCCAGGCAAGTCCGTGTGGAACTTCTCTGCGCTTACATAGTTGGGGAGCTGGTCATTTCTCCCTTTGTCTGTGTCCCCCCATGTGTGACATAACTGAGCTCGGTGGGGTTGGTCCTGGCTGGGGAAGTCAGGGGTTCTGAAATTACTCTAGAAAAACCCATCTCTTACGGACTTGCTCACTAAGGCGCTGGGGTGCAGGGACAGGGGGTTCCTTTCTGTAATGCGCTGTCCAGTGAGCGTGGACAGCACTCTGCAGGCCCACCTGCCGGTGTGCAATCAGGAGCAGGTGGGCGAAGGGCTCCCCAGAACACTGGCTGGAGCCAGGCCCATTCCTGGGGGTGGGGGTGCACAGAGGACGGTGAGACTCCTCAGTCTCACTCCTAGACTCAGACTTATTCAGGATGTCTGCTTTCAGGTCACACCACATCCTTCCCCAAATATGTTTGGAAATGGCACATCCGCATCTTTTGGGGGAGTGGGGTGGGGGCTGTGGGGAGGGAGGAGATGGCCTGGCTTTCAGAGCCTGGACTAACCAGTGAGGATGGGAAGTCTCAGAGGCCTTCCTTTCTCCTCAAAGAAATGCCCACGGACCAGTGGCTGTGGAGCTGCTGCTGGGCCTCTTCCCTGCCGTGTTCAGACATGCCCGTGGCTCCGTGTAAACCCCATAAAAGGCTGCTCTCAGCACCAACATGCAGCCTGGGTAGTTAGGGCAGATCCACCCTGTTGTTTGGAATACTTTCTTCCTGGGGCTTGTTCCGACCCGATGCTGGGAGGTAGCAGCTTATAATGGGGCCCCTCCTCCCCACCTCACCTCCCGCCACCAGGCATCTGAAAAAGACTTCAACAAGGGCCTGGGGGTTCCAGCTATTGCTGAAGAAGGGCCCTGCTGTCCTTGGCCAGGGGGACACTGGGCGTGCTGGTGGCAAGGATCTAGGTACTGAGAGGAGAAAGCTGGCCCATCCCCTTCCACACAACCTTCTCTGTGAAGACTCCCAGTTCTCAATCATGAGAGAGAAAGGTGCCCTGCTTGTGAATTATCTAAACTACATCGTCCCCCTGCAGTGCCTTTGACTCTTTACAGTCATAAAGAACAGATCAGCCCGTTTGGCTCTGATAAATGATGGCTGGAGATGGTGGAAGGAAATCGTTCTGGGATGGGAGGATTCTTTGCACTCCCTTTGGATTCTAGCCCAACTTGAAAGCAAAGGGGCCAGCTTGTCTCCCTCCTTAGCCCACTCTCACCCTCCCAACATGTATGGTCCACCAGGTTCTTCAAGTCCTCAGTCGGAGTGTGCAGAGAGCCTCGCCCTCACTTGGGGTCCTTGGCCTGCAGGATGGATACTCCAGGGATGAGTGTCTGTAAAAGGACTTTGTGAGAGACTATGCAAACAATAGGCAGCACTGATATTAGAGCTCAGGAAAAGCAGGCTCTTCCCCTATCACCCTCCCCTCACCCGACAGACCTGCAGCTGTTACAAAGACAAGATGAGCTGTGTCAGGAGCCTTGAGCCAGTCTGGACCCCACGCCCAGAGTTCAAGATTCTCTGTCCACCATGCCTTTGCCACCTTGATGCCCCAATGACCTCGCCTTGGCCACTTGCAGAGTGAGGTTTGGGCACAGAAGCAAATCAGGCATGCTTTGGCTTATAGAATCAGTTCATTCGGTGACTGCTTTCCTGCCCCTAACTGCCCTTAGGACTTGCCCCACATGGCTTCCTAATAAAACCAACTTGGACACGAGAAGCAAAGGATGGAACCAGGTCATTGGTTTCCTGTTAGTGCTGCACCTTCCAGCCCAGGACCGAAAACCAGCCAATCCCCAGTTCCTCTAGCTGTGTAAATCTCTATGAATCAGCCAGAACTGCAGTACTGGTACTTCACTGCTCAGCACCCACTGTACCACACTAGCTCCCATTATCGGTGAGCTTTACTGCCTAGGATCAGGGGAAATCCCTGAAATAGCACAGAACGAGCTGGAGGTCTGTTTAAAATGCAGCAGGTTCAGCCACTTTCGCCTTGGAGAAGACAGGATTGACTTCAGGGAAGGTGGCTTTTTTCACAGTGCATCCTCTGCTCTTCCCGCCCAGCGATTCTGCTGATGTAGCCTCTCGGCTCTAGTTTTCCAAAGCCCTGCAAATCCAGAGATTTCGGACTCACCTGTAAGTACGAGTGTCTGTACCTTCGACATAGCAGGGCCTACTATGAGCTTGATCCAAAACAATGAACAGATTTTTCGTAAGATAATTCAGGACAAAGAGGTGACTAGAGACTCAAAAGTATGAGAGAAAGAAAAGGAATTCCAAGTCTTGGAATGTTCTTCCACTTCTAAGGTTCGAGGAAGGGAAATTAGAAACGAGAACTACTTACTGTGTAAAGTGTCCGTGCAGAGCAGAGATGGCTCCTGAGGGAAGGTAGGGGCTGGTCCCAAAGTCATTGTCCCTTTCACAGAAAGGAGCATGAGAGCAGAGGAAAGTGAATTGGAGTAGAGGGAAGTAAAGGAAGCTGGAAAAAAACAGAGTTTGGAGTATGGTTGGGCGTCCGTTGAACTTTTAGAAGAGAAGTTGGTAACAGACAATAAAAGAGAGAGAAACTGGTTTTTCCAAGGCAAGGGTGAAGAAGGACTGGGCCCCTTTCAAGGAGGTGGCACTAGTTTCACTCTTTATTTATGCACCTCGCAGCGGAGCTTCGGGTTACCTGCAGAGCCCAACCAATGGCGAGAGGGCCCGGGCGGCGGGCCCCGCCTCTCGGAGCCCACACCCGAGGGGCCGCGAGTGGCCAGGCCTTCCTGCAAACTAATGCTACTTTCTTAAGGTTCTGGGAACAGCAGGAACCAGAGAAAAGGGAGGTGAGGTCTGTGTCACTGGGGAGACTGCAGGTTATCTGAGCGCTGGCCTTGGAGGCTTTGGCCTCTGGAAGACCTGCGGAAAAGAAAGGGAATGCTGAGATCTTATCTGGCTGGAAGGGGCTGTGTGTGTGTGTGTGTACCTGTGTGTGTGTGTGTACCTGTGTGTGTGTGTGTGTGTGTGTGTACCTGTGTGTACCCAGAGGAGATCGATGGCCTTTGGAGCTTTTAGCCATGACCCCCGGGTCTCAGCTCTATGCAGTGCACTTCAGGAATCCAGCGGAGAGAGGCCAGCCCACCTCGGGACAGCTGTAGAAATAGGCCCCAGGGTCTGAGCAGAGGCCCAACCAGTGGTTATTCTGACATTAAGTACAAACTGAGTTTGCTGCTCTCCTGTGAGAAGCAAGTGGCTTATTCAACCCAAGAGGCTTTGCAACTACTTCTCTTCCGTTCCTGGGGGTGGGGAAGAGACTATTCTTTGTGAGGGCAAGTTGGGAAGACAAAAGGAACTGGAGCAAAAGCCAGCAAGCTCCTTAGGAAGCCGTAAGAGGTCGGTTTATTAGCTATTGGTCATTTGGATTCCCTCTTCCTCTGCTCAGCTGAGCCCCCCCAGCTCCCCCCTCTTCCCTGTGCCTGCTCCCCTCTCCCCACTTTGCCCTCTTGGCACACCAGGAGGGTGAGGGAAACTGAAGCCTCTTCACACGCGGTGTACTTTGCCTAGAATCCTTGCCTGATTCCCACCTGTTCTCAAGGCGAATCTGGGGCTCAGCAGAGGTAGATTCCTCTCTTCTCCAGGTAGGGCCGGGGAATGAAAGGCCCAATCCAGAAGATACCTTGGTGCAGTCCTGTCCCACAGCCCTTCATAGAACTTGATCCTATCTGCTCAAAATCTCTTTAGAAATCGGCTCAGCCAAACCTCTTACCAAACAGATGGGAAAACTGAGGCTCTGAGGGGAGAATTTCTGTTTCAAGTTCACAAAGCCAGTGTAGGGTCACGGTTTTAATCTACCTGGAACTACTGACCTCTGTGTAGGGTTGAGATTCTAATCTACCTGGTTCTGCTGACCTCTGTGTAGGGTCACGGTTCTAATCTACTTGGATCTACTGACCTCCTCCTCTAAGGGCTCTTTATGACGAACACTCCTGTGCTGCCTCCTCTGGTTCTGGAGGGCCTCACATTTGTCTGTCTGGGGCATTCAGCATGTTTTCTGGAAGAAGAAAACACTCCATTGAAGATGAGGAGAGGGAGCTTTTCCAGGTGATAGCTTTCTGAGGCATAGGGGCTCCTCCCCAAACTGCCAGGGAGCATGATTTTGCTGTTAACTAAACTCATGCCTTAGCATAGCCTCAGCTCTCCCATTTTCCAGTTAGTAATGTAGATAGAAGAGAGTCCCTGGCAAGACACACATACTTGTGAATTAGAGACCCTGTACTCTGGTCTAGCTCTCTCTCCCTTCCTGTAATTCATTCGTTCATTTATTCGTTCATTCACCCACGCATTCAGTCGTACACGCTCTCCCTCACTGCCTCACTCCACGACAGCATCAACCCTGCACCAGGTGCGCGAGCTGTTTACCCTTTAGAAGCTCCCAGCTTAGATGCACATGTGCGTGAACAGACATAAAACACAGGCCAATGGGGAAAACACTCTGAATCTCCCCCAAAAAGGGCTATGTCAACTTTTGTCTGTGAGGTTCAGGGAGGGTCCCACAGAGATGATGACACTTGAATTGGCTCTGGACAGAGGAGGGAGGACTGGAGGTTGGTTAGGACCAGCTTGCGTGGAAAGCCTGAGGAAGGAGCCCTCACGCCGTGCTTCAGCTCACTGTGGTCCAAGGTAGGACCAGAGGCAGGGGGGAGGGAAGGAGTGGTCCCTAGGGTAGGAAATAAGTAAGCAAAAGTCCTGCTGGTCATATTCTTTGCCCTCCAGGGTCACCTTTGACCTCTAAATTTGTTTAGAAAATGGCAACAAAAAATAATGCAGCCGACACAGCCAGGACACACTCACCTGCCCTAGTTATTGGGATTATCATTTACCTTCCCCTCAACTTGATTCACTGTGGTCCAGGAGGATGCTCTGCGGACCAGTTGGACACACTGGTTTGTACGGTGGGTCTAGAGGGGTGGGGTGGGGTGGGAAGCATAGCAGGGTGACTTTGCTGGTAGCCTTCTGTCCCCCAACCCCTCAGTCTGCCTCTTTGTTCCAAAGTCACTCAAGAGGCAAAAGCTCTAGTTGCCCTCCCTTCCCCCACATTTCTAGTGCTGCATCTCTAAGAGGCATTTCCCAGACTCTTTCAAGAGTTGCATGCTGGGGGGGGAGACTGTGTGGGCAGAGAGGAATGGGGGGGCAGGGCAGGGTGGCTGGGCTGGAGCGCAGGGCTCCCGTCTCCGCTCAGGAGCTAGCCCTTATTGCCGTGTTTACTCGGTTCTCTGATCCAGGGCGTCAGGTTTTGGCTCAGTGTACTGTGTGTCAGTAATCGTCGTTCCTTCTTCCCCTCAGCATGCCCCCCAGGGTTTCTCTGCTGTGAGAAGGTCTCTGGGCCCCACAGGCATCTCTGTCTGCCATCCACTCCCCTCTGACTCCAGCCCCATATGTTACTGTCACATCTTTAGCTTTTGAGGAAACAGGTAAAAGGTTGTAAACGCTCCCAAGTGTTCTAACTCCGGATTAGCATTAGTTACCTACTAGTGCCTCCTGACCAAATTCTGGCTATAAGCTCATCTAACCTTGCAGCTCTGCCTCCATGCTTAGCACTGTGCCCGAGGTCCCCCATCAGGGCCTGTGGGATCAGTTCTTCCTCCTGGGGAGGGACACAGAAAAGCTACTGAGGTTTCTTAAAGCCCCATAGTGCATTTGGAGTGAGCATCATGACCTCTTAGGGGTGAAACAGGAGGGATAGTCTGGCACAAAGAGATAGCTTGTTCCCAGAACCTGCTGGGGGCATCAGAGCCGTGGCCTAGAGGTGAGGGGAAGGTGCCGTTTGGACTGCCAACAGACTGGAGCCTTCATTACCAGCTTCCCACTCTTCCTAGGTCTCTCACTCTGTTCCAGGTGTTGAGCCAGGAGGACCTCTCCCTGACAGGTTTCTCAGTTAGGGCCCAAAGCCAGGAGGCATGCATGCTAATATTTTTCTGCCACTGCCCGTGGTTGTACACTTTGTCCCAGGAGTAACTGCAGGAACATAAGGTGGGGAAGATGTAGTTTAGTGGCAGTCATAGAAAAAACACACCTTAGGGTTTGAGCTTATAGTAAGCTTTATGGGACTCAGTGTTGTGATGTGGCTGTCAAAAGGCAAATTCTATCTTTGGTTGTATTATTAGAAATATGAGAGAGAAAACAAGGGAGGTGATATTCCTATTCTACTCTGTACTGCTTACATTACACCTGGCTTATTATGTGCAGTTATAGGCTTTGCATTTTAAGAGAGGTCAATACAAATATGAAAGTGACCAGAATGGTGAGTGGACTTGAAAATATGTCACTCTGAGGAAGGATTTAGAAGCTGGATGTTTAGTCTGGAGAAGTGATGACTGGGGAGAAGCAGAGAGAATATGACAGCTATTTTCAAGTATGTGAATATGTGTCATGTAGAAGAGGGTTATATATGTTCTTAGTGGCCTCATGGGTAGAATTAGGGACAATTTCTTTTCCTATCACCAGTCCCCCATAGAGTTAACTTCTTAAAAACAGATCATGGAGGACACAGGCAAGCAGAAAAAGAAACCTGATGATTTTGGAGTTAATATAGCGCCCTGAGAGAGGGCAAATCTCTTCCCTAGGGGTATGTGGAAGGACCAGGCATGCTCCCTGCATACACCCACCAGGTAGAATAGGACACCTGTCTGAACAGGTGGAGCCAAAGCCCTGAGCCCAAGTCAATAAATTAAATGGAAGCTCCTTCTTGCCATCTTGACTGCACCTTCCCTCCCACTTCACCAGTGCTGTGCAGCCAGAAGTTCATTTTGGGTTGGCCTTCATGAGCCAGGCCTCTGTACAGTGACTGTATCCTGAAGTCACATCCCTGCTCTGCACATAACATACTGTGATCTGTGCATACATCACCTTATAGTTCTTGATTTCTTGTCTTTCCCTAGAGCCTAGACCATGAATCGAGACCTTAAAAGAAAAGAAAGCCCTACATTCCCTGTGCTGAGAAGTTCCTGTCCCCTGGTAGGTGCTCAGTAAACATCTGTTAACTGGGTGAAGGTGAAGAGCGGCCTGCACAGGGAAGTTTACCCTCTGTTACTGAGGAGACCTGGGGTCTGGGTCTTATACCCCCTTCCCTCACTCTCCTGGCCTGTCTCCACTCCACCATTGGTCAGAACCTATCCTAGAGTTTCAGGAGTTGTGACCAGATGTTTTCCTGCTCCTAGGGATCTGGCAGCTCATGTCTACTCTTCCGTTTCTGGGCTGGGGCTGGGGCTGGGGCTGGGGCTGGGGCTGGGGCTGGGGCTGGGGCTGGGGCTGGGGCTGGGGCTGGGGCTGCAGGTCCCTCATTCCTGAGGTGAGCACATTCTCTAGAAACTGTAGAGGAGGAGAGCTGGGCTGAAGCCTGCTTGTTGGCCGGCTCCTCTCTCTGGCTTCTCCCTGCTGAAGCCTAACCTAGTTCTTTAGGTGAGGGAAAAAACCTCAGGGCCCGCCCTGTCCCCTTCTTGCTAAAGACAGAAGAGGGAGCCCAGGGGACATTGTAGTATGCAAAAGTAAAGTCATTGTCTTAGTTCAGCCACTCTGGACACTGCCCACTGTTATCTGCTCCAAACAATCTCTCCTACTTGCCTGGAGGCTTTCTGGGTTTGGGGAACTTCCATTTCCACAGAGAATGGTTGTTTGAGATTTTATTTTTCTGTGTTTACAACATCCGGATACTACTTTAAAAAAGCAGAAGAATGGGGAAGTTTCTTAATAGAAGGGACTTTGATAAGCTGAAGCAGCTCTCGTTACTGAACTCGGAGAGGAAGATCCAAAAACACTGAGCTAGAGATGCCTCTGCACCTTTAGTCTCTGACTCAGGGCTCTCACCATCTGGAGAGTTAGAAGGTATGGACAATGCAGAAGAGAGACGAGTATCATTTGTTAATTCATACCTTCATTCAACCTTTATTGTGCACCTACTATGTGCGAGGTACTTTACCAGGTGCTGGAGATAAATGGATGACTAAGACTCAGGCCTGGAACACAAAGACTGTGCAGTGCAGTGAGGGAACCGCATGGTGACATGTGCTGCAAGGGAAAGGGACAAGTACGGTAGCCCCTGGACTGGCACTGTAGGAGCCAAGAGAGGGGAGCCTCTATTCCTGCCTTGCAGATCAGGAAGGCTTCACGGAGGAAGTGCCCCCCTCCCCCCACTGAGCTCAGAAATGCAAGAGGAAATGTGCCTACTGGAGAAAAGAGAGAATTTGGAGAGGGGGTTCCCTGGGGCTGTAGGGCTGAGAAGGGATGGGCAGGTTGTCTTTTTCCTTAGAAAAGAGAAAAGTGCCAGCTCCACCCTGGATCAGCACTGGGCAGATGTGGATTTACCACTTGGGGGGTCTGGAGTAAAGAATGGGAGGGGATTGAAGGAGCCCAGCCTGCCTAAGAGGGAAAAAACCTAAGCCAAACCCGTCCTCATCAGCACCTCTGCAAGATAGATCTAGGCAGGTAATCAAGGTTGGCAATCTCTGTTGGCTGCCTCACCACATTTTTTTGTGTTTCATCAGATGCCAGTTAGAATTTGCTAAATAAAGAGGGGAGATCAGCAGCAGAGGGGCAAGTTTTCCTGGGGAGAAACTGACCTGGGGAGCTGGTAAAGGGCGACAGGCTGGATTGAGGCCACCAGGCTGCTTAGCTCAGTACCGGTGGGCTGGTGCACACACCTGTGTGACCTGCAGCTACTTATAATGTCAAGGGTATTTTAGCCTGGCTTGCCTAATAGTCACAGAAAGGAGATTAGGTGGGCTAATGAGTGAGGTACAAAAAGAGGGGGAGGGTTAGGTCGTTGCAAAACTTTTCAGACATCTGATGATCTGCTAGAGGGAGAAACAAGCCAAGTTTGGGACCCTTAGACAAAACAGTTAGAAAGCAAATCTTCAGCTGGGAGGTGGTTTGGGGACTCAGAGCACAGGTCTCCGCTCTCAGAACACACCAGCGGGTGCCAGTTCATCCATCTCGCCCGAGTCCTAGAGTATGAGCTCTGTCGCTGAGCTCAGCAGTTCTGAGCAACAGAGCAATAAAGCAGCCCAGGAGCCCTGTTGCTGCAGTGAGTGGGGTGATCCTGCAGTTTAATAAGCAGGAAGATGCAGCAGGGCTGAAGCACATTGTCTGCAGGTAATGAGATCGCTGTACTTTCCTGGGCCACAGAGGAGCACGTGGGAAGGAGCTTGGGGCTTGTGATAATGGGGTGGGTCCTGGGGTGAGAGGGAGCTGGGGAAGAGGAGGGATCGAGGGTCAGGCTTAACCCTGGGATCCACTTTCCAAAGGCCAGGAGGAACCGTGGCCTAAATCTATTCAGCATCTTTTGAAACTCAGGATGGGAGGAGCTAGGGAGGGACCCTTCGTTCTTACTGAGCTGGAATCAGCCAGGTGTCAGAGGGGACATCCCTTCGGGGTGGGAGAGGCAGAAAGGGAGCAGGCTTAGGTTTGAAGCCAGACTCCAAACTACTAATTGTGCCGTTTAGTCAAGCCGCATGGGCTCTGACACTGTTCCATCACCTGTGCAGCGGGCATGGCAGTAATGCCTGGATAGTGCACGGGGATGCCCCTCCAAGCAAAGAGCTGCGCAGCCGTTGTGAATGCTGATGGCAACCAAAAGCCCAAGATGTTAAAATGCAGACGTCGGAGTTGCCGGGTGTGCCCAGTTTCTAGGTTCAGTGTCTCGTGCCCAGGACCTGGCTGGCATTCCCCAATTTTCCTCCACCCAGCCTGAGATGAACTGCAGCTGGCTAGCACCTGCTTGTGGAGCCACTTGTTAAAATTCCAGGGAACAGTCTGCCATCTGGTTGTTAAACATGTTGGTTGCTTGAAATCAGCCGTGGTGGGAGCACTCGTACCAGGGTCCTCCCTAGAGCTGGTTGTTACGCATTAGCCAGCACACCTCTGGCTCCCCGCCCCCCTCCACTGGCTTTCCCTGTTGCTCCCCCAGGGCCCGCTCCCCTGCCCGCTTTGCTCCTCAGGACACTCAGCACGTTGGGGCAGCGATGCTGAAGGCCCTGGTTCTGGTCCTGAAACTGAAACTCCCGCCCCACAGGCTGCCTTCTGTTTCCAGGAGATGCGGTCCCATGATGTTTTGACTCTGTGTTCTTGCTTACGCTGCTTCCTCCATCTAGAATATTCCTCCGAAGATTCTTGACATTCCCAATCTTGAAGCACCAGCTCTTTCCCGATGCCTCTGCCACCCCCCTTCTTTCCCTACTCTTGGCCCCAGTCCTCCTCGTGGGCCCCTCCAGGTGCCTCTTCCCCTCGTGGTGGGCAGGTGGCTGCTGGCTGCCCCCCTGTCGCTGGCTGTCACCTCCTGCGGAGGCAGGGCCCAGCCACAGACCTGCCCCGAAGGCCTCTCTTAGGCTATTACACGAGGGTTTTCCTCAGAGTTCCTCCTGTACGCCCATGGCACAGGCATTTCAAAGATCTGCAAGCAGAGGCTAAGCAGCTCGCGTAAGGTAACATAAGTAGTGGTGTCAGAACTGAGGGCTTGAGAAGAAGCTTTCTGACTCCTCGGGCCCAGGCTTTCGCCTTCAGTCTTCCTGTTACATTTTCAGATTCTCGGTCTCTTTTCTCTTTTGCGTAAAACCCACGAGGCCCTGCACGGTGCCAGGGCTTCCTGCTGCTGATGAATCGGCTAAAACTTCCCTTCCTTCCAGTCAAGTATTTTGTAACAGAAATGAGTTGGGGATTAGGGAGGAATTATAGAGGAACAGACACGTCCATGCCCATGACTTTCAGGGAAGAGTGTTATCTGACAAAAGTTGCCCTGATAATTCTGCACATAGCAAACCTTCCAAGCTTCAGGGAAGCGCTCCTGCCTCTTGTTTGTGATGTAGCCAACAACAATGGCAATTTAGCATTTCCTTCAAATTTGAGGACCCTGGGTCCCTGTGAGAATGAAAAATGGATATTAAGTAGGCTCTTTGCAATGAGTGAGAGACACTTCTGAAGGGTTTCCTTATAGCTTCTGATTTAGGTATTTAAAAAAAAAAAATCTAGATGCCTCTTTCTTCCTCACCATAAATAATAATAATTAATAATAATAATAAATGGTAAAGACTTTTAAATGACTGAGAATTTCCTTTTTCTCCACAGGCCTAGTGCCTAATTCTCTTTGGGTTTGGCAATATGAGCCACTGTTATTTTCTGACCAGTTTGAAAGGAAATAAGAGACACCTCCCTCCTCCTGTCTTTTCTGAGCCCCAAGAGAACCAGAGCCACACGGTAGTGAAGAGGTGCACACGGGGTGTCCTCTGATGGAAAATCGAGAACTAAGTGCGCCTCCTTTCCCATGAAGGTTCTGCCAGGACGTCAGTAGGTGAAATTATAGGTTTAGCTCTGGCCAACATTCTGAACTGCAGTGTCCCTGCTGTCTTCCAGCTAAGCTCTGATGTGTGCAGACTCCCTATAATTATGGTATAATTGGCCCTAACTATAGGGGTAGAGCTAGTTTTCAACCAAGTCCTCTCAAATAATTTGTTGCTCATTTGAAAAAAAAGGGTACCCTTACTGGCTTTAGTGGCATGCATGTGTGGCTCCCCCAACTCCCCGAGAGAGAATAGGATTGCTGGTGTGAGCCCCAGTCATTTTAGTGGGGTTGATGGAATCCCAGTATCCTAGTATCTCAACTCCGAACATTCCAGAAAGCTCACTTTCTCTAAAAAGGAAATCCAGAGAGGAGGCCTTCCCAGGGTCCCAAAGTAAAATGTTTCAATCTTATGCCTATGGTTAGGGAGTTATTCTACATGTCCAGAGTTTGTACACAGTGGGTTGTGGGTTGAATCTGGGCATGGGTTGATGTTTTTCTGTTTGCATGATGTTTGGAGTTTTTGCGAGTTAGTTGCCACAGATATTAATTAGGTGATTTCACATAAAATTCTGGATTTCAGCTTCCCCTTGAAAAAGAAAAAAAAAAAAATCTGTCAGTCCAGGGCCTAAATTCCTTTATCACCACACTCTGCTAGACCTGAGTCTCAGGCGCTTTAAAAAAGGCAACCAGTTTAACAAACGCGTACCTTTCAGCCCTCACCACTCATTTACTTAGGCTTTCGGACTGTTAGTGTTTGAATTGTTTGTATCTTTGGGTCTCTCTCTCTCTTTCTCTTTCCCCTCACCCAGTCTCTAAGAGATATGAACTTATCTTTTATTGAAGGCAATGTGATAGAGGGCACAGAGTAAGATCTTTCGAGTCACAGAACCATATTTAAATCTTGGCTCCTTTGTTCCCTAATGGTGTTACTTTATATGAGCAACTTTACATTTCGGATCACTGTTTCCGCATCTGGGACTTAATGACACCACATTTAGGCCAAAGTGAGCCGTAGCATAACCCTTGGCACACAGTGGAAGCTCAGTGACCATTAGCTTCCCATGCTCTTACTCTGCTCTAAATAGAGGCGGAGAAAAAAATGTTGGTAAAAGTCAATGTCACAGACCCTCACATGGCAAGACACCTGGGGAGTCTGTTCACTCTCCCACGCAGGTGAAATACAGACAGGCGAACCCACTCGCTGAAGGTTACTCAGTGAACAACAAATAAACACAGGTGTCCTGGGCTCTTCGCCCAGTGCTCATTGCACTCAGAACAGCCTCCCAGATCCACACCGATTCTTCCCAGCGGAACTGACAATGGTGTGAGTGTGGGATTTCTGTTGCTTGGGGCTTGACAAAACGGTCGCAGACAATGAGTGGTTTGAACGTCTGTAAAGATGCATCAGGGAGGGACCTAAATGAATCACAATTGTTGCAAGATATAACCGGGGTATTAATAAGCTCTGCTTTGTCATTTCACTCTCTAATGAGTCATTTTGTACAGACTTCCCATCACATACCTTGCCTTCTTTTTTGAGGTGACTTTGCAATAAAGGTGTGCCATCTTGCTCAGCACCTTAATGATCTCTGGCTGATGCTTTAAAGTGAAATAAAATAGAATGAAACAGCTGACCCAGGCTCATCTCTTTCCCACCACCAGGATTCCTTATGCGGTCATCAGACATATGTTTTCACTTGCAAATGGCTCAAGGCAAATAGTTCAGTGGAGACCAGGTAGGGTCTTGGGCAATAACACTGTCTTCTCATAAGGTGATTCAAACTCCTTGGGGTCTGGGAGTTGGAAGACCAGGATTCAAGTTCACACCCATTACCAAGGATCTGGGTGACCCTGGGCAAGTCACTCCACGTCTATGGATCTTAGTTTTCTCATTTGTCAAGTGATGGGGCTGGAAAAGACTGACTCTAGCTCCTTCCAGTTCTAACAGTCTTAGATGACTATTAATGTAGAACTTAACTCCACAGAAGGTTATAGATTGACTCTGGGAAGGACCCAAATCAGGTTGCTGAAGGACAGTAGAGAAGTTCTGCTGCTGGGTTGTGTCAGAGAAAGGCTGGGGTCAAGGAACCAGATTCCAGGATTTGTTGTTTACAACCCTTTGTAATTCCAATGAGCTTGAAGAACTCCAGGTTGCTGAATTGCTTTGGCTGAACACAGCGCAGGTGTCCGAAGATGGTGATAAGGTGATGAGGTGGGAAGTAGCAGGATTTGCAATTTTGTTCCTAGGTTTATAGACTGAGCAGTACATCCTTGTGAAGTGAGTTTCACTACAATTTACCTACCTCAGAAATGTAGATGTGGGAAGATAGGAGTTAAGGATGAGATTTTAACAAGACCCACTCCTGCTCTTTAGTTCAGGTCAGACCAGAGATAAGAGTGTGTAGGAAAGAAATGCTGATGGATTTGTCCCTCCTAACTGATTGGTTTCCAACAGAGCATTTAGTCTTGTTGACTCTCTGGGGTTGAAGTCCTTTCTGGGGCTGACATGATTCTATTCTCTGGGTGTATCCAAGTCTTTGGATAGAAGGGCATTAGCTGGAGCCAGAAAGAATATATGGATATTGATTTTTGACACATGACGTTGACCTTGGCTCAGGACCAACATGAAGTGGAGCTCAGCATTTCTCCTGCTGCCTGTAATCCTAACAGAGCTCTTGGAGTTGCCTAGTAGCTGGAGAAATTATGAAAGCCCTGTGGAAGTGCAGAGGCAGATTGAAATTGGGCTGGACTGGGTTGAATCAGTTGTGGTTCTGCTAGAAGGAGTCTGATTCCAAGCCAAACACATTCTCCCTTGTTTCATGTTGCTCCCCTCCAGATGCTCTTGATAGCAACCACTGGTTCTTCTGACCCACGACTTATCTCTCTCTTCTGTCTTGCTCTGCCCAGCCTCTATGCTGCTGTGTGGCATTCAACATTCCCGGCCCCCGGTGCTCCAGCCCATGGTAATCTCTTTTGCACTGACCTGCTGTGGCCGTTCCATTCTGAACCCTCCAGTCTAGCTTTTAATTGCATGTTGTTTTTGTATTGTTGTCTAATTGTTTCACCTATGTTTTTTACCTCTTCATAACCTCTCCAGATTTTAGGGTTTGGGGGGACCAGGGGTTATGCCTCCTGCCTTTCTCGAATTGCTCCCGGGGCCTGGGCATGCTGGCCTCAGAGTATCTGATCTTTCACAGTCACATGCTCTTCACCTGAGACTTTCCCCCTGCCTCCATGTACCCTTCCCCAGCTGCTGCTTTGCTCCTGCCAGTGACAAACTGTCCCCCAAAGTTGCCCTAGCATGCCTGCTGCAACCCAGCTTGAAGGAAGCTGTCTGTAAGTGCCTGGGTGAGTCAGTTGGGCCCCTCCCTGGAGACAAGGAATTCTGAGGTCTTGCAAGCACATGCCTGCCCATCTGTGGACCAATTCCAACCCCCGTCTTGCCTCGGGGAACACTCCTTATTTTTATCTCCAGTAAGCTTCTTCCCTCCTCCCCTGGCTGCCCTGACTTGTCAGGTGTAGATGGTGGGGGCAGCTTGCTGGGGAGAGGCAGGACGTCTGCCCTCGAGAGCCTGAGCATTTTCCAAGGCTTCTGGTAGGTTCACTCCTGTAAGCTCAAGAGAAAGAGGAGAGCCCACTGAATCATGGCGTTTTTGAAGCCTGACCCCAAAGAGAACAAGAATAGGGTGGAGAAGAGGCCTGGGCTCTGGATTGACTCGACCGCCAATTAGCTGTGTCATCGAGTGTGACTCATTTATCTTCTCTCATTCTAACTCCTCTACTGGAGAGTGAGGTAGTCGGATTAAAGCAGTAGCTTTCAGGCTTATAAAACAAAGGAACCTTTTCATCAGATGAATCTTACAAAGAATTTCAACTTCTGGAATGGAAAAGCAGAGCCATTCTGGTTGAAGCAGGGTACAGAGGGTCTCTTGGTTTCCTCCTGGTCTTTCAGTTTATTCCCTGAAATAAGTTACCAGAACTTTCCAGGAACACTGTTTGAAAAGCAGAGAAAGCTGCCCAGCCGGTGTGGCTCAGTGGCTGAGCATCGGACTCTGAGGCAGGAGGTCACGGTTGGATTCCTGGTCAGGGCACATGCCTGGGTTGCAGGCTCGATCCCCTTTAGGGGGCGTGTAAGAGGCAGCTGATCAATGACTCTCTCATCATAGATGTTTCTCTCTCTCTCCTTCTCCCTTCCCCTCTCTATGAAATCAATAAAAACCTATTTGAAAAAATAAAAGGAAAGCAGAGAAAGATTTCTATGGTCTCGCTAGCTCTGACAGTTTCCACCCTTGCTACTCAAAGCATGGTCCTCAGGCCAGCAGTAAGCATCTGCAGCATTTCAGGCCCTCCTTGGACCTACTAAATCAGAATGTACACATTAACAAGGTCCCCAGGTGATTCATTCGGTTGTGAGAAGCACTGCTATATCACTCTGACCCAGAGAGCCGGGGACACGAGGGCCATAGGGGCATCATTACACCTTTCATCATGGTATGTGGGCCTGGTCAGCTGGGGCTGGAAGTGTGGGCCATGTCTCCTATTGGAAAATTCTAATGCCTCGGTGCATGATTGTTCCAAGGATAGGGAACCGGCATGGAAAACAGTGAGGCTTGTTCTTGGGCTTAGCTGATGAGGGAGGAGAAGGGGCACCACTTGACCCTGCAGAATGTATGTTAGAAAATGCTGGAGACATAGCATTTGAAAGGGGACTATTTGCTCCCACTATGGAGGTGCTCACTGCAGGTGCCTTATTGGCGTGACTTTGTAAGTGGTCTTGCCTCTAATATGTGTCCCCTCCTCTCATCATGCAGGACCCTCCGTCTCTCTTCAGTGCCTGGGATATGACAGCTGGGTGTGGACTTAGAAGACCTGTATTTTAGTCCTAGCTCTGGTCTTTCCTGGTGTTGTTCTCTTGGGTTTCTCTACCTCTCTGGGCCTCAGTTCTCTAATTGTACTGCAGCAGGGTAAACCTCACAGAGCTGTGGGGATGCCAGAAATCTATGGAGGCTCTTTTTGTCAATTGGAAAATACTAAAAACTAAGGGATATGTCTATACCAATTCTAATCTCTAAAAACACCCAGAGGTTGGCCTCTGCTGGGCTTGGTAACAATGCCGACCCAGAGGCTGCAAACACCCCCAAGAGACTAAGAGCTGGTTTCTGTGTCAGCCTCAGTTTTTCTGCGGAGTCCAGGTTTTTTTCAGATGTGAGCAACCCTGCTGATGGTTCTTTGAAAACCTTCATCAGGACTTGGTGAACTAAATGCTGTTTTTAAAAAATAGTACTGTGGGAAATTGAAAAGACAGTAAAAGCATATCTACAACTATCCTAAAATAAAATAAAATAAAATAATAAAATAAAATAAAATGTTTATTAAAATGCAAAATCAAAGGGAAAGGAAAGAGAAGAGCACTGGTGTCTGTAGAAAAGCCCAGCAGCCCCTTCCTGCCGTGATTTTTTTATTTGGCCAGAAGTCCAGATGAGGTGGGGTGTGGAGTCGACCTGAAAATGAACTCACTAATTTTCTCCTTCATTAGTTAATGTTCCAGTGGCCGCTTCTGTAAAAACTCTTCCTGGTAACATAAAAGCATGATGGTGCTGTGGGTGGGGATGTTTTGGGGGAAATTTGTATGTTTCTGGTGCTTTTATGTTGATAGAAGAATTTAAGTGTCATTTAGCAATAAGGCCTTTAGGATTTTCTCCTAATTTCTCATTTCCTCTTTCCTTTTTGAAAACTTGAGATCTTCCCCAGCCAAGAATTAACAAAGTTGAGCTCCAAAGGGGTGGGCTGGGTTTCACGCTGGGGCACCTGGAGGAGGCCGGGTCCTCACTGGGC
This sequence comes from Miniopterus schreibersii, assembly GCF_964146895.1. Taxonomy (NCBI): domain Eukaryota; kingdom Metazoa; phylum Chordata; class Mammalia; order Chiroptera; family Miniopteridae; genus Miniopterus; species Miniopterus schreibersii. Next base: position 27,859,051 of record NC_138119.1, read on the forward strand.
CGCAGTCTCTGGCTGGAACTCTCCTCCCTTCTCTTCCTCCACTCAGCCCCCACCTCTTCGTCCCAGCCCGCTTACCAGTGGCCTCCCGATGACACCCACAGAGACTCTGCTTGCTGTGCTGTCGCCATGTGGAAGGAGGCAAGTCCAAGAAAGGTTGGGAAGCCCTGGCAGGTTTGGCTCAGTGGTTAGAGCAGCAGCCTGTGGACTGAAGGGTCCTGGGTTCAATTCCAGCCAAGGGCATGTATCTCAGTTGCAGGCTCAATCCCGGGCCCTAGTCCAGGTGCCTGTGGGAGGCAACCAATCAATGTGCTCTCTCACATTGATGTTTCTCTCTCTCTCTCCCAATCTCTCTGAAAAGCAGTGGAAAAAATATCCTCAGGAGAGGATTAAAAAAAAAAAAAGGATTGGGAAGATGGAAAGATATTAATGCTCTTGGGATGCAGCCAGGTCAACTTCCATTAAAAAATTTTTTTTTGTTGTTAAAATATTGAATCTTCTGCTAAATTTCCAACCTGGGAAGTCATTCTGGGCAGTGCTAGTCAGCTGAGCCCAGGGTTTTTTTCTTGTCAAGCTTTCTTGACCACGCTCTGTGATATTGGAAAGGTCATGCCATCACTGGCCAGGCCTGGTGGAGTGGGAAGGGAGGCCCTGAGCAGCTGGACATGCCCAAGGCTGAAAGACGCTGGCCTTCTCTGCCAACCAAGGCTGCCTTTGTGACTTCATGGGATTTTCCTTGTAATTCAGCATCTTTCTTTGAAATCTGGGCTAATGATTGATTCCCAAAGCACTATGGGATTTTCCTTTGGATCTTCTTGTCTCTTTGAGGGCTAGGAAAGAGACACACAGCTTCTCCAAGCCTTCTTTTCTTTCTACTTAACAAATTGCCCGAATGCAGTACCTCCCAAGTTCTTATCTTTAGCCCAGATTATTGCCCTAAGCATAAGACCCATTTGTCCAACTTTCTCTTGAACATCTCCACTTGGATATCCCTCATGCAATTCAAGCTCAACCAGTCTGGAATTGAGGTAATCAGAATTTCCCTTAAATTTGCCTCCTCAAATGCTCCTCTGTTTCTTTTCAACTTTCACCCAGTTGCTCATGCCAAGAATGTAGGAATCACACCTGATTCCTCTCCTCTCCTCTCCTCTCCTCTCCTCTCCTCTCCTCTCCTCTCCTCTCCTCTCCTCTCCTCTCCTCTCCTCTCCTCTCCTCTCCTCTCCTCTCCTCTCCTCTCCTCTCCTCTCCTCTCCTCTCCTCTCCTCTCCTCTCCTCCCCTCCCCTCCCCTCCCCTCCCCTCCCCTCCCCTCCCCTCCCCTCCCCTCCCCTCCCCTCCCCTCCCCTCCCCTCCCCTCCCCATCTTCTTTGTCATCAGAACCTGAGCAGGCCTGAATCCAACCATCTTTGTCCATTCCCATCGCTGCTGCTCTTGTACAGACCACAGATACGAATCATGTAGATTGGAATCAAAGGAGGTTTCCCCTCTACCCCTCCCAGTTCCAAGCACAGAGGCTGACACCACAGGTGCTGAAGAAATGTTTGCTACATTAAGGAATGGAGAGAGGAAGGGAAGACAAATAAAGCCATTCCCAGAGGCCGCCTCCTGAAAAGGCCAGACTGGACGCAGGAGAGAGGTGAGAAAGTTCAGATGGGAAGACCTCTGGGCGAGCTGTTTCATAACGTTGCTTTGTTGCTGGACTCACTGCCAGTAACTTGGTCACCTAACCTAGATTCCAACAGCTAGAGTATAAACTCCTTTTCACTGGCTCTGGCCTTAAGGAGGAAGAGCTAGTTCCATTTCTTCCGTCTGTGGCAGAAGCTGTAGGGATTATACAGCCTTTGTGCAACGCCAGCTTCCAACCCAAGCAGCAGACCTGAGTCCATTTGCTGGGCCAATAGCTGCCCCAGGGCTGGCTCCCTATGCCAGATAATTAGCAGAAAAACAGAATGGGGGGGGGTCGGCTCCACTTCCAAGGTCTTCAGGACACCTAGGTACAGCTCAGCTCCTTGCATACTTTGTCCCTTCACTCTTTTCCCTGCAGCCCCCAAATGCTTTATAGTTTCCCCCCTCCCCCCACATCAGGAAGCAAGGAGACAGTAATAAGAGAGGCCAGAAGTCTTAAAGCAGCTCCTCCCTGTGCAGAGTGCTTGAATTCTATCATCTCTCTGTCTCTACACCAGGACAGGACTGCATGCCCTGCTGACGCCACAGCCTGGACCTGTTGGGAAGGGGAAGGAAGCCTGACAGAATGCATTGTTTTAAAAGTACTCTTTTCCTGTTTTCACTCCCCTATGAGCAAAAACAACAACAACAAGGCGTCTTCAGTTTTACAACCCTTCCACTCCGTCTGGACCAGCTCAAAAGCCTTGGAAGGGCTCTGATATTTTTGTAAGAGGGTGGCCTTCTGCTTTGAAAGGAAACCGCTTTCTGCACACGCTGGCTGCGGAGACCCCTGCATTGCACTAGGATAATTGTGCCAATTTCTACCAAGGGAAGCCAGCCCCCATGGCTCTGGCTCTCCTGGTTGGTGGCGGTGTGATGGGGGTAAAAAAACAGGTTGGTGTTGGGGGTCAGGAGGGACAGGAAAGTATTACAAAGGGAAAGGACAAGAAATAGGCCCCCTTGGAAGGCACAGTGTTGACAGACTAAATTATTTGCTTTGAGACAAGGCAAATATTCAGTTCTGAGCAGGAAGGTAATTCTTCTGGATTTGGGGAAATTCTTTCTATCTGCAGGAGAATTTCAAGGTACAGTTGAGACTAAGAAACTTGTTGGGCGTTTATACCTTTAAAACAAAGGAAAAAGACATAGACTTAGCAGCCTGTTTTTCTTTATTGTGATAACTATGATAAGAATTTATCAACATTTTTGTTCATCTAGGCTCTTCAGTTGGCTTAAGTGATGAACTGTGTACTAGCTTTTCTGAATATATAGATTTGTAATCAGTTACTCCTGCTAATTTTAAAAAAATGGATAAAAATGTTGCATGTCAGCTGAAACAGAACAGACTACCTCTATTTCACCCAGAAAATGGCTTTCGATAATGTAATATGTTATTGACTAAAACTCAAAGTTATTAATAATTTAAAACTCCAAAGTTTCTAAAAAACAAAACAAAAACCTCCAAAATTTCTGTCTGCAAAGAATTATAGACCCAGATCTTCAGAGCTGAAAGGGGCTTTAATGATCATCTGTTATTGGGTCCCAAGGAGGGGCGCTTGGAAATATATATGGTTTTCTTAGATTGTCAGATGGCAGTGACTAAGGGGCACCATTGAATTTGGTGTCCTGGAATCCTGATGCTAAGCATTGCCCATGCTTATGTGTTCTGCGGTGTGATATAGTTCCACACAACAGAGAATTTCCCTCTTCAAAGTGGCAGAAGAGGCAGAGTGCCCTGTTTAGAAGATTGAGTGCAACTCATTATTTGAATTAGAAGATGCTGAGCCTGATATTTCCCAGGTCAATAAAAGGGCAATGAATGAGGCTGATTTATGGGTCTCTCTGTGATGGAATCAAGTTTTGTTTGTTTCCTCATGACAATTTTAATCGTAGCTGCACAGCTGATGAAAAGAGCCCTCCAGGATACAGTGAGAGAACCACTCAAAACCTCACTTGTGTTTTGGTACCTGGATGTTTCCTTTTCCTTCTTCCACTGGGCACTACAAATCTTATTTTCCCAACCAACAAAAGGGCTTAAAAGTGCAGGAAGAACAATGGAAATTAAAATTAGAAAGAATGGACAGGCCAATTGCTTGAGTGCATTGTAAAGCTAATGAATGAATGAGAGAAGGTAGAAGCCCAATGTGAGTTTAAGTTCAGTCTTCATCAAGAATAGGGCAATCAGCCAGCTGGTGTAGCTCAGTGGTTTGAGCGTTGACCTATGTACCAGGAGGTCATGGTTTGATTCCCGGTCAGGGCACATGCAGTTACGGGGCCTGCAGGAGGCAGCCGATCAATGATTCTCATCATTGATGTTTCTATATTTCTCCTCTTCTCCCTTCATCTCTCTGAACCAATAAAAACATATTTTAAAAAAAAATATGGAAATCAAATAAGAGAGGTTAGAATATATGAATTAAAGGTGAGTGGGAGATATTAATATGCAGTCACTTAGAGTTAGATTATAGTCTCCAAGTCTCACAGTCTCCAAGTCCAGGTGGTTGCAACCTCATGTATTAAAGACATTTGCAGATTAAATCTCAAAATTCTTGTTTTCAGCAATCATGAAGAATTGGAAAGTTCTCAGAATACCAGAGATAGAAAAAAATTATCCTTCTTATTTATAAAAGAAAGAAAAAGTAGTTGTGGAAGCCACCTCCAAGGGAAGTTGACGTTGGAGCTGATAAAACTTTTCACCAGTACATTAAACTCATGCTTTATGCACGCTTAGGAAATAATGAGGTGATCTCCAGCAGCCAGTATGGATACTGGTACCATAAACTGACCCATTATGGACCAACTACATTGGCAAATCTGTGAGGGTTCATAAACCTAGCGTGTCTTGATTTCCACATGTGAGACAAGGTCTTCTAGGATATCGTAGTGGATAAGGCGGTGATAGGTGTATTAAGCCATATTGCAGTGAAGTAGATTTCCAGTTGGTTGAATTTATGTATTTAAAGAGTGTTATAAGTGATAATCTGGAAGGAAAGGTGGGTGAAATTTACCTTTCATTTATCCATGCTCCGTTCAATACATCTATCAGTAGTTTGAAGGGACACAGTAACAAATACAATTTAGACTTTATTTGTATGACATAGAGTCATATGTCTCTCAGGAGACTGGAAGTCTGGACCAATTCAAAGGGATGAGATTTAATGCATATAAATGTTAGCCTGCTGCACTGAAACTCAAAATATTAATCACTCAGCCACAGAATCAGGAGACCTGATTTTGCACATGTTAATATTGAAAGGGAGGGCTTTCTAGGTGAAGGGCTTTTTATTGGACCATGAGCAGAAAATGAAACAATAGTGGGATGCAATTTCCACACAAGTTAATGTAATGTGAGATGTATCCAGAGGAGCATGTTAGGGTGATAAGAGGCTTTGGAGAACATATCATACTACAAATGATTGAAATAACAAAAGATCTTGTAATATCTGGGCTAAAGAAAAGGAAACTAAAATGTCAAGGTTGTCTTCCAATATTTGAGGTTTCTCCATAAAGAAAGGGAGAAGATATGCCTTGTAAGAACTTAAGGTGGTAGAATGACGGCTAGTAGACAGAAGTTACAAGAAGACACATTTTAGTTGAGTGAGTATAACTTACTGATAGTCAAAACTTATCAAGAGTCAAAAAGAAATGGACTTGCACCCATGTTCATAGCAGCAGTATTTACAATAGCCAAAAGAAAGAAGCAACCCAAGTGTCTGTCAGTAGATGAATGGATAAACAAAATTGGGCACATACATACAATGGAATATTATTCAGCCTTAAAAAAAAGGAAGGAATTTCTCACACATGCTACAACATGGATGAACCTTAAGGACATTATGCTGAATGAAATAAGCCAGTCACAAAAAGACAAATATTGTATGATTCTACCTACATGAGGTAAGTAGAGTAGTCAAACTTACGGAGTTAGACATACAATGGTGGTTGCCAGGGGCTGAGACAAATGGGAAATGGGGGGCTGTTGTTTAATGGGTATAGAGTTTTACCTGGGGAAGATGGAAAAGTTTTGGAGATAATGGTGGCGATGGCTGCAGAAGAATGGGAATGTACTTGTGCCACAGGACTGTACACTTTAAAATGGTTGCTATGGTAAGTTTTTATGTCAAGCATATCCTACCACAGTTAAAAACAAGTCAGGGGCTCCACTGCCTATAGAATCAACTCTAAAAAACCAAAGAGGAAATGGACAGCTATGAGAGGTACTGAGTTTCCCATAACCGTCCGTGTCCAAGTAGGGGCGGGACAGCCTCATGGTGGCATACTCTAGAGGGATTTCAGAATTAGGAAAGACCAGTGCCAATGCCTTCAGAACTTCTGGAACTCTCCATGAGCTCAGAGGCCTACTCCATGCCACACACTGAGCCAGATGAAGCCAGACTGCATACTTTCTTGATATTGTATTAAATATACAAGAGTGTTTTCATCCGTATCATTCAAACATAAGACTTTGTTTTATAGAAAATGCGTATGTATTTCAATATATACTGTTTCATGAATATTTTAAAAATGGATACCTATTTAGCCCCCATCCAGGTTCAGTATTGGAACATTGCCAGTATCTCAGAGGCACCCCACCCCTGCCATGTGCCCTTTCCCAATCACAGTCCCTCCACTCCTCCCTGAGATGATCCCTCTCTAGATTTTGTGACCTGTTCCTTGTCTTTTAAAAAAAAATAGCCTTAGGACCTGTTATACATCCTTAAACAACATAGTTTGGTTTTGCCTGCTTTGAATGGTATGTATATAATAAGATGTTTTCATTTGGTACTCGCTTCTTTAGTTCACTATGCTTATAAGATTCATTAATACAGGCATACAGGTGGAATGAATTTATTTTCAATAGCTCAGTGTTCCCTTGTGTGTATATGCCACAATTTATTTATCATTTCTACTGTTGATTGGCATTTGGGCTGTTTCCAGCTAAAGATTTTATGGACAGTGCTGCTAAGAACATTCATGTGCATGACTCCTGGTACCCATGCACAAGAATTCTCTGGGAAAAGTACCTGGGAGTGGAAATTGTGGGTTGCAAGTGCACACACCTCCAAATGTTAAGATAATGCCAAACTGTTTTCCTAATTATTATATTGATTTACTTTGCCACCAGCAGTGTACAAGAGTTCTCATTGCTTGGCATACTCATCAGGTTCAGGCTACACTCTTTACCTAAGAATTAGGGAAGGTGATAAGAGGGGCAGCCTGACTCTAATATCTGGTCATAAAGTGGGAAAATGTACTTGAATTGCACTAAGAAAAAGTTAGGTTCTGAATCAATGTAAGTTCTTCCTCTTCTTTTTTTATTTATTTAACACAAATATTTTCTAATTTATTGTAAAGACATTTTGCACACCACCACCATAAATACTGAACATGGTTTTATGAAACTTACAATTTTATTATAAAAGTATTTCCTAAATATCATGATAACCCACTTGTTATCGTCTTAACCTCAGATCACAGCTGAGACTAAAATTTTAATTTAACCCCAACAGACATGAAAATTTGGTGTCTCTATTTACAAATATAGTCTAACACATCAGAATATAGACAAGCATTTCCACGTGTTCCAGATGTACTGCCAAGGTATGGATAGCTAACAAATTTAAAAGAAATATACACATTTCTAACTGGAAACATTACAGGTACTAACTAGAAATATTACAGTAAAGCTGGGAAACTGTGACCACCAGCACAGAATTCTACACACCTGAGAAAGTCAACAACCGCCAAAAAATTAAGACGTTTGGCATCAGGAGGACAGCGTCTAGCCTTTAGGGCTGACTTACTGCTTTCAAGCGCTATATAGTCTATCTTGTCCTCAACCCTTGGAATTTCAGAGCTCGAGAGTAGTAGACAGTCCCAAACACCTGCTTTGCCCTTTTTCTCATGCTAGACCTCGGATGTTTTCCTTACTCTTGCAGTCTTCTGGAATGACTTTTCAGATTTTCACTAAATAGCACCGGGTCAAATCTCTTCTACGCAGGATCTCACTGTCCTCAGGGCTCTTCTGTTCCCAGAGAGCAGGTCAACGTCTTGGAGGTGGAAACGAGTTGCCAACTAATTTAGCATTATTTCTCAAGATGGGAAATGCTGAAACAACTTGGAAGGTAAGGAACATAGTGATGATGGTACGTATCGCTTTTTCCAAGGGCAGATTCGTTAGGCCTTCATTAAAGAGCAAGGAGAGAATTAAAGGCAGCTGCAATAGAAGGCTCCAAAGTCAAAGGCAGCCAACTCAGGAACCTTTCACTGTAGGGTCACCCGTGTAGCCCCGATACAACCTGATAGCTTCAATTAAGGTTATGAGGATGTTGAAGTGACAACAATGGATTGCAGCAATCAGGCAAAAAAGTGATATCAGCAATGACGAACTGGAAACCATTTCATTATCTGGTCCTTTGCTGTACTTGGGCCGGTCAGGTTTGAGTCACTGAACACAGTCCAGCAGAAGTTTCCCAGCTGCAAGTGGACAGGATCCAACAGCTCCATGCCCAGGCTTCTGAGAGCTGGGTCTGTGGTTCCCAGCGCAACTTCTAAGCATGCAAAGGGCAGGAAGCATCGTGTGTCCTTTGGTTAGCTGGCCATCCCCACTTTGCCCCTCAGTCCTAGGTGTATAGTGCCTGCTCATCAAATACTGAGGAACTTGCATTAGAAATGCAGTCTTTAAAGAAAGAAATTTCAAAGCAACACATACTGGATTATATCAGTGTCACAGTTTGGTGAAGCTTATTGGATTGAGCTGAAATGAAGTGGCCTCAGGAAGATGCTGTGGGCCACACAACACTGTGTAGCTTTGGGCTCTGGAGCTGGCAGCCTGAATTTGAACTGTAGCCCAGCCACTTTCCAGCTATGCAACCTTGAGCAAGTTAGTTGATCTCCTTGACCTTAGTTTCCTCACCTGTAAAGTGGGTGAAGTAATAGGACCTACTATGTGTGTTTGGCTGGGGAGAGGGGGTTGTGAAGATGAGAGAATTCACGGAAAGTGCTAAGCTCAGTCCCTGGCCTTTAGTGCTCAGTAAACGTCACACATATTATTAGAGTCCATCCCTGAAGAAACACTTTGCAATGGCTTCCTGGGTAACACGGCATGAATTTGCCTGGAGAGATGGGGCAGGACTTGATCTCTGAGGATTTTTCCCCCAGCCCCCACACTGGTAATTTTCAGCAACGAACATTCAGAATAAGCTTCTGTTTTAGTCTCCATCAAACCAGAAGTGACAGCAAAAAGAGACATTTTTTCAGAAAGGAAATTAATCTCCTAAACAGGGTGATTTTACCCTTTCCTTTAAATACTTCTAAAGTCACGCAGGAGGAGCACAGCGCGCATTAACCGTCAGAATGAAGCATCGCCCCGCGCCTCAGAGTTGCGTTGGCTTTAAGATTGCCCTCTGAGCTATAGGCGCTCTTTTCTTTCCCGCAGCACAGTTAGCAGGAATATTTTTCTTTAAATGGCCCCATTTCATTTGCATTTTTGAGCTTTCACTGCGGAGAGTAGAAACAGTTGTAAATGGCTCCAAGAAGGTGGCTGTGATTTCTTCAGACTCAGCGCTGCCTGCCTGGAGCTCCTGCAACTGGGCGTCAGCGTCCCTGAGAGTAGAAAGATATTGCTTCGCATTTGTGCGCGCAGCTCGCTGCTCCGTGCCTGGTTTGATGGTCTCGCTTAGCCACGGGCACCCTCCAGCAGCCATTCCTTCTCCCCAATAAAATAAAATGAAATACCACCTTCCTCCTTCCTCCGCAGCCCACCTCGCCCTTTTTTAATAAGACATTTTCTTGTTTAGACCGAAGGTGAGAAACTGTGAGTTCTTGTCTGATTCCTTTTATTGCTCTTTCTTTTTGACAAGGAGAGGACATCAAAAAGGTAAAAAAAGAAGGGAAATCTACGATCAGAAATCTGAATGGAAAGCCACACCAAGGCCTCAGGTCAACTTGAGTTTGTTTGAGATTCAACAGCAAGGTATTGAGAGAGGAGGGCCATAGAGAGAGTACAGGGCGCTTTACAACGGTGTAGAATGAGGGCCCAACTGACCAGCATTAGCTTCATGCCGATTCTCGAGTTCACACCATTTACCCCAATCATGCTGCAGTTAGGGGCCAGTCTGCAGTGAAGCCCAACAGGGCCAGGCACCAACAGGGCCCGGCACCTCCCAAGTCACTTCAGGAGGAGGCTGGGCTGAGTCCATAAAGGGGTGAGCGAGCAGGTCTTTGTGAGCTTAAAAAGAGAAGAGGGGTCTTTGCTTTGATGAATTCCTCATTGTGAGAGGTGCAAGCCACAGTGCCTCGGCTGATAGGATCCGTGAACAAAACAACTGGAAACTTAACTCATTTTCTCAAACCTGGTTTAATATCTAGACGTTCTTTACCTTACCGATGAGCTGTGTGTCTGAAGTTTACAACTTGGGTGTTTAGAACTTAAAACACAATTTATTGGATAGTGGTCCTTTAATGGGATTGTCAGGTTTCTTGGCCTGCTCACAAAAGTCCATTTAAGACATATAATCTTGGCCGAAATGTATTGCTAAGAGTTTTATTGGGATGGGAACAGAAATTCGTGCAGTGAGGGAAGAGGGGGTAGAAGAAAAGTATCTTCTTGAATGAAGCTCTGGTGAAATTTTGAAGTAGATAGACCTGGCAAGTTTTTGGCATATGCCCTTCTCTTTCTCTGCCGGTTGCCAGAATCCTCTATTGACCCCAAAGTGACAAATGCAGCCATCAGGGATGCTAGGTGAGCCAGCTGAGGCTCAGATTCTGTGGTCCATGGACAGAGTAGAGGAAAAGGAGGGTTAGAAATTCAGTCTGATTCAGGGTTATTCTTAGGTGTTCCTATTCCATCCTCGGGATCTTTGCTGAAGTGACCTGAGTGCCCAAGGTCCAGGTCAGTGACTCCACCCAACCACCAAGCTGCTCCCAGGAAATATTAGACATTTTTGAGGTTTCATGTTAGGTGCTTCACAACTCAAATTTCTATTTTCCCAGGGGACTTCCTGTCACCTGCTTTTTCCTGCCCTTTGCTCTTTCTCTGTGCTTCCTCTCCCCTGGCCCCGCTCCTACCAAAACTTTTATGTCTGCCCTCTGGAATTTCCACACTCAATGCATCCATTCATAACCTCAGACTTCTCACTGACTATTCCCTTCACTTTTTTATCTGAACCTGCCTCTCCCTTCTCAAGGGGAGCTGCTCATTCTTTCATACCACGGGGTCAGCAGGTGGCATTGGCACCGTCTCTGCTCTCCACTCAACTCCCCAAAATGACTCATGTAAAAATGCCTGCCCCTTTAAGGCCCTCTCTTGGAGTCACAAAGAAATGCCCACAGGGTGCAGGCCAGTATCTTAAATGAGTGATGCAAACCTGTGGGGACTATGGTGAATTGGAAACTGCAAGATATTCTAAAGAAGCACAATCGTGACTCAGCTCTAGAGGGCACAAGGGAGTGAGAAGTCCCATGTTGCCACATCTTCTAGTTTTTAAGAGCCATCTTCCAAAGAATCCAGATTTTTATAGGAATTCTCCTAATTTTTAAATGATGGGAAATAATATATCATAAAACAAATAAAGAACAATCCTTAAGCAAGCCAAATAAAATCTGGCCATTGGCCTGACTTGGCCCATAAGCTTCTGATTTGTGATTTCCACTCTGTATTTCTTGGACATCATGTAACAATTTCTTAGTCACCCTCTGCTTTTCACTAAGACATCAGCATGTGGCACGGTCTTTCTCTGTCTCTGAACCCCTAGTCTCATCCTGGATTAGCTCAGTGTTCATGGTGTGCCCAACAACACTCTAACTCCCTCAGTCCCAGATCTTTTCATGTACAGTGACCTCCACTCTCACTTTTCTTGAGCCACGCACATGCATGGCCCCACCCTGGACCTTGTCATCTCCTAGGTCACATTCTAATTTCTGACCATAACTTCTATCTTTCTACTTTTTTTACTCAATAATTTACACTATTTCTATCTTTTAAATTCAAGACTCTCAGACCATTGATCTCTCTATGTGTTCTTCATGTCTAGAAGCCCCTTCCTCATTCCCTCTATAGCTTCATGTTACCTCAACCTCTGTCTAGCCAATATCATTGCTCCACTGACTTTCTTTCATACTTGGCTGGCCAAAGCTCAACCCTGGATCTAATTGTCTATTATCTTTCTCTGCCAGTGTTGCTAAGGGTTGTGAAGAGACCCACACAGATGCAGATTAATTTCATGGCAGCCTCATGGTTCTCAGACTCTACTGGCTCCTCGTTGCTACCCTGTAATTGTTCTGTGGTTCCTTAGCCAGTTCTCTCTCTTGTTCTCTAGATTAGCTCTTTCATGCCTTCTTCACTCCCTTTCTCTCCCCAAATGTTTGACTTTCACAAGTTAAACACGTGGCATTGTTTCTTGTTTCACAGAGAAAACACAAGCCAAAGATGGGAGCACTCCCCTGACTCTCCCTTAACTTACTGCCACTGAACCTAAAAATTAGCTACAACTACCTCCGTGCCCCCCTCCTTCACTTCTGTTATAATGGAAGAGTGGCATCTCTACCTGGGCTGATCCCTCCACTTGTCCTCTGGAGCTCTTCTCTCCTAGTTCTTAGCAGCCTGGCTTGATCAATGCTCCCTTTCCCTTCCCCAACAATCACCTTGTTCCTTTCCCTTTTGGCTTCTTCCTACGGGCACAAGTCTTTCACCCTGAATATCCAATTCCTTTTAGGCCCCATGGCATCTTTCAGCCACTGCTTTCTCTTTAAAGAGACATATATTCTGCTTCTCTGCTTCTCACTTCCACTCTCTATTCTGCCCACTGCAGTCTGGCCTCTGCCCTTCTCACTCTACTGAGACTGCTCCTCGCAAGGTCATTGATGACTATTTTATGGCTAAATCCAATGGAAACTTTTAAGCCATTGCCTTCCTTGACCTCCCTGTAGAAGCTGACAGTGTTGGTCCTTCCTTGCATATTGAAAGCTCATTTCCTGGGCCTCCGTGACCACACCCAGCAGCTGACTTCCCCTACCTCATCAGGCCCCTTACTAGGCTGCTCTTCTGCCTCTTGCTCTTAAATATTACAGTGGGTCTTGTCCAAGGTCCTCTTTTGGTCTTATTCGGATACTCCCAAGATTATTTTAGCATTCCATAACTTATCTGGGGAAACCGGGAAAGAGCAGGAGGAGCAAGGTACAGATTTTGTGATGGGAAATAGTGGAAATGAAGTTGGTCAGGCATGATGATGCCAGAAGATGAAGAATGATATGTCAGAAATGAAGTGTTTGGCTTGCTGAAGTTGGCAATAAATGAACAAATATTGAGTCTAGAGTGTTAATATCAAGTTTTTAGATGTTAGAATCTTTCCTCCTGTTGTATAATACAGTATATGTCTTGACTTTATCCTGGATTCCTGGGATGGAGCTTCTAAACCCTTAACATTTCCAAAATGCCAGGAATGTCCTTGCTATTCATGGTGGGCCCTTAGGACCACACTTGGATTTATGCTAATGAAGTAAATGTAGTGAACCTTTACATAGCTTCAGGATGGGGGATGCCATGCTGGAAAGACCAACGATGTGATTAGAGTATTGGGGCTTTGAGCCACATGACATTGGTCCAACCTTCAGGAGTGGAGGGCAGCTGGAGATTGAGTTTAACTGCATGGCTAATGATTCAATTAATGATGCCTGTGTAATGAAGCCCCAGTGAAAACTCTGGATGCCTAGCTTGGTTTAGCTTCCGGTTTGGTGAACACATCGATGTTCGAGGAGAGTGGTGCATCCTGATTCCATCAGGAAGGACACAAAAGCTTCACATTCAGGACCCTCCCGGGCCTTGCTCATATTCCATTTCGCTGGCTCAGGGATTTGCATCCTTTATGATAAAACTTGAATCATATATACAGCACATTCTTCAATTCTGTCAATAATTCTGAATTATTGAACCTGGGGGAGCTGTGGGAATTCCTGAATGTATAGCCAGTTAGTCAAAAGTGCAAGTAGCCTAGGACCCCTGAACCTGTGGCTGTCTGATGGGAGGATGGTCTTGCTGGAGACTGTGCCCGTAACTCATGAAGTCTGGACTAACTCTGGGTAGTCAGTGTCAGAATTGGACTGCAATACTGTACCTTGCTAGGAGAAAGGGTGTGGGCTCAGCGAGGGAGTGAGTGCTTCATCGCTAGACAAGATCTGGTAGAGAGCAGAGAGGAATATAGGGGACCACATAGTCACAGGAGATAGAAGGCAGGCTGGCTTTATTTAGAAATAGTGTGTCTAGGTTTTCATAAAAGGCAGACAGATTATTCACTTTAAGTCTGGTCTTACTTTCTTTTAACAGCCTTTGTGCTTCTGAGATCTTGGATCTGTCCCTCAAAAATTCTCAAACATTATCTATTTCCAGGTTTAAAAATATGACTTTTTCTTTCATCCCCTAGAAAAGGCAGAGAGCAGCCCTTGGGATAATGACACCATTTATGCTGTGCTCTCTTATAGTCAAAATTGTGTCAGCCGTGTTGACCCCTGATGGGATTTATGGTGGCTTAGATCTCTGCTGGAGAAATGAGTTTCAGGCAGTAGTCAGGAGGAAAACGGACTCAGGCTTGGAGCATATTATTTTAGTGAAATGGGGAGAAAATTCATGTGAGCCTTTTCTCTCTTTTTTTAGCTGTAAAACCTGACCGTCCATATTTTCTACCCCTGTCTACACCCTGATCTCACAGGGCTCTCTGTATCCTCGTGGTTCTAAATTCTTAACAATAAAATGAGCTCCCATCATCTCCTATGATGTCACTAGTCACCAAGCCAACGCCTTGTAGACTAAGTTCCTCTCTCCAAAACTTGCAAATCAGAAATGTCTCCATTTTACAGAAGAGGAAATTGCAGCTTAAATAGGTTGGTCACTTTGTTAATGGCACATGCTTAGAAAGCAACAGCAATTGGCATCCAGGTCTCCCCAACTTTGCCTCTTCAGGGTGAAACAGGCACTGAACCTGGAGCTGATCGATATTCTATTCCTATTCCTCTAAGGAGCCTGAAGTCAAATCAGAGAGACTGACGTTTATCTTCTGGTCAAGGTACTAGTTTGGGATAAGAGCTGGTGGAATAAAGACTTTTGTTAAATACATGGCCCTCTGTTAAGGCTAAAAAGATCACCAAGAAGGGTCTCCAGCAGCGCTTAGTTTGGAAACAGCTTGCCTCTCCTCTTGAGCCTTCTAACGATCATCGCATATATAGCTGATGCTTGAATAACGTGGGTTTGAACTGCGTGGTCCATTTATATGTGGATTTTTTTCAGTAAATACCTGTACTGTTTTCCATCCATCATGGTAGGGACTCTGAAGATGCAGAGAGCTGACTGTATGCATTAATCTACCCTTTCACAGGGCACTTGAACACCCATGGATTTTGGTATCTACAGGGGTCCAGGAACCAATTCCCTATGGATACCAGGGATGCTAAGGAACAACTTAAGTTTTGGGGAACCAAGAGGTATACAGTTGACCTCTGAAAAATGTGGGTTTGAAGTGCATAGGTCCACTTGCTCTCCAGTGTCTTCAATTGACCCTCACAGTTCAAACCTGCACTGTTCAAGGGTCAGATGGTAGTTGAGAATCTACATATGCAAAGGGCCAACTTAAGTTACAAGAGGATTTTCGGTTGGTGGTGTTCAAGGGTCAAATCTTTGAATTTGAACTTTCTTGTCTTTCCTTTGTAACCATGCCAAAGCCCATTCATAACACTCCATGTAGATAGAAGATGATAGTGGTTTTAAAATTTCCAGGTCAGGAGACAGAAAGTAATATTATTGACATTTACTACATTTAGAGAACTTCCTACACTTTAAAAATATTTTTAATCTTTTTAGAGATTAAGATGCAGAAGCTCTGTGTTCAGCCTCCCTAACATTTTACAGCTTTAAGAATGAATCCATGATTCAACCTGACTCTAAGGAAATGCTAGTCACCCTTCCCAAGGTTCTCTTTTATACTGCCTGGATAGTAATCCTATAATGTCAATGGCACTTTTAACTTTCGCAAGCATTTTCTACTGTTCTGTTCTCAGTAAATCTAAAAGCCCGGGCTTTATGAGGCGGCAGGGACCCATGTCTCCACTTGATTGAGGAAACTGAAGTGGACGTGTAGTGTTTAGTGACTTGGGACGAGACCACTAAACTCCTAAGAGGAGAGACAGAAGGACACAAAGATAAAAAAAGAAAGAACCTGAATACCTACAAGAGCCAGTCACAGCATTAGGCATTTTAACTTACTTATTACAACAACCATTCAAGTTGAGGGTGATTGTCCTTGTTTTGCAGATGAGAACTGAGGCTCAGAGAGGTTACAAATGGTCCCCAAGTCGCACAGTAAGTGCAGTTCTTTCCTTCATTCCAGCACCCTCTCTCACATGTCTAACTTTGTCTACAGGATCTTCCAGTTGAACATGTTAAGAAACATATTCAACTCTAACTCATGTAAAACAGAAATCTAACCCTTTGCTAGCCCCCGACTCTCCTCGCACCACCCTCCCCTCTCACCTGCCCTTTTACAGGTGAGCCTCCCGACAGGTGAGTCTAGGGCACCAGCTGCTTTCCCTCCTGAGTTCACTACCTCGGGTGTCTCCTTTCACTCCCACGTAAAATGGATCTTGCTAATTAATGACCACCTCATTGCTGATAGCTGACTTTTTGTTTGTTTCCTTAACTTCTCTGCAGGATTTGACACTGAGTTTCCTTTCTGGAAACTCAGTCCCCCCTTGGCTTTTGGGCCACCAGCCTCCTTGTCTTCCTTCTCTCTCACTGTGGCCTCTCACTCTCTTTGTAGGTGCTCTGATTTAACCTTTAAGCGTCTGTGTCCTTAGTCTTCTGCTTGTGTTGGTTTTATCCAACCGACAGTTATTCCATGTTTATCACGTGTCAGGCCCCGTGCTAGGCGCTGGCGATCAGACACAAGCGAGCAGCGGCCAAGTGGTCCGCGGTGTGAGGAGCCCACTGTGCTCTGGTCCCTCCCTGCTGATGGCCCAGCCCGTTCACTGCCCGCTCCTCTGTCTGCACAACTGCTGCACTTCCCAGAGCCCAACGAGCTTTCTCTTGCTTCTGGGACTTTCAAGAGTAGTCCCCTCACCTAGGAATGTCCCGTGCATCTCTCTGTTTGCTTAGCTCCTTTTCATCTTTCAGGATGTGGCTCATGCATCGTGTCCTCTAAGAAGTCTTCCCTGACTCACCAGGTGGACCAGGGGCCTGCCTCTGTACTCAGATCCACCGCAGAACCTGCATCCACCATAATTGAACCGGCCTCACATTCTGTCCACTCGTGATGGCAAAAGTCAGGTCTTAGGCTCCTTTGTATGCCCAGCACCTGACACAGTCCTTGATATGTAGCTCTTCTCAGAACGAATGGATCGAGCTTGCCACGGATGCTTCCTGCCCCTTTCCAGCCTGGACTCCTGGCCCTCCTCTGCCTGCAGTTTTCATTCTTGTTGTCCACCTTGATTGCAAAAAAAAAAAAAAGAGACAGGCTTGAAACCTATCCCATTTCAATTGAATTAGTGGTGGGACTCAGTTGTCCGCATTATATTAAAACTCCCCAGGTGATTCTGACGAATAGGAAATAATCATGTGTCTTGGTATCTCAGTGCCTAGCACAGTGCTCTGCACACAGTGGGTATGCAATAAAGATTTCTAGAATGACAGAGTGGGTGCCTAACAGCCTAGCTTTCACAATTTTTCAAATTCAAGTCAAGTGTTTCCTGACTCTGAGCACCCACACCCAGAAAGCTCATTCTCTAGGAAATTTTGCTTTGGAAGGACTTGGCTCTCAAAATGCGTTACTTAGCGTTTAGTCCCCATTTTACAAAATAAAGTTTTCAAAGTCCAAGTTGGTTGTTGATTTGTGTAACTAAGTGACACATCATTTTTGTTTTAACCTCCAGAAAAACAGTAGTCAAGGGGGTGGGGTGTGGGTGAGAAAGGAGTGTGTGGTGATGACTGGCTTTCATTATATAAGAATTCATACAATTTGCCATGGTTTCTGGTAAATGCTGGCAGAAGTCTGTTTGGCCCCAGGCTCTGTAAAAGCACTAAGCTGCTTCCTTTCTGATGTTTCTGGCCTTTCTTTGGCAAGGGAGCAAGACATAGCCAAAGGAGTAGGGCAGGAACAGGGTGGCTTCAGGGGATGAGTGACAACACCCAGCTGTCTTCAACTCCTGTCCTCAGGTCACATCTAGACTTATGAAGTCTTTGAAAGTGAAGTCTCTTGATCTCTATTGCACAGTGGCTCAAAACTCTGAGGGCAGACACTTGTACACCTTCCCCCCCATTTCCCATTGCCACCCCTGCCCCCAAATTCATAGGACAGAGCTCAGGTATCAGGGGGTTTATTCATTGCCACCGACTCACTGCAACACCTGTCGCATGTGCCAGGCACTCTGTAGGGAAAGTTCATGACCATAAACTTATTTAACCTTCACAGGAACACTATGAAGAGGTGTTTTACCCCATTTTATAGACAACAAACTGAGTATCGGAGAAATTCAGTGACAGTGGTCAGCTACTAAGTGGCCGGGCTGTGTGATCATCCTGACTTTCCAGCTAGGATCACTGCACAACCATGAAGGTGACCTGCCTGAGCTGGGGCAAGACAAGGGGCACAGGCTTGCAAGAGACAATTCTTGGAGTGGACCGATGAGATATGAGACGAAGCATTGGAGCAGAGGTGCTGAGGGGGCTGAGGTCTCTCGAGGCTGAAGAGGGGGGATTCTGGAGCTGCCTCTATTGGCCAAAGAGGTGAGAGGCAGCCTGCGGGTGCTGCAGCGGCCTCGCTCCCTTCCAGGAGTCCTGGCAGAGAAGTCTTCAGGCTTCTTCCCTCTATTTGGAGTTTGAGGAAAACTCAGTGTGAACAGACACATACAACCTACCTGAACTGGTCATTAAAACCCCATAAAAGGTTAAGAAACAGTTGATGGGTGGGAAGAGAGAAATCGAGCGACCTCTCAGAGTCGTCGGCTTGTTTACCTCTGTCTTTTTATTTATTGGTGCCGAGTCTTCCATTTGTCAGGCTACAACGATAGCAGCTTTTATGAGTAAGCAATTTTTTAATGAACTTGTTCCAAATGTGTATTCCGTTCTTGGAACCGTCTGTGCTCGGAAGCAGCTTTATAATGACTGCCTCCGGTGGAAGAGGCAGGCTCTAGCTGGCTTTCATGGAAGCAATTGCACTTGCTTTGCCTCTTCCTGCTTTAGCTTCAACTAAGGAAGATGAAGGTGGAAAGATATAATAATAACAGCTTTTTTATTTGCTTATTATATGCTAGGCATTGTTCTAGATGTTACGCATTCATCTTTTCATTGCATCCTGACATGACTTGGGCCTAAGGTATTTTTATAGCCCCTATTTTACAGATGAGGACACTGCGGCTCAGAGGCACTGAGCAAAGTGTCTCGGGTTAGGCAGTAAGTGGTAGAGACAAGATCTGAGCAGCGCAGGGCTGTCTGACCACAGAGCCTGTGCCCAGGCCCCGCTGCTGTGTGGAGCCGACCGACAGGGCTGCTTGCACCGGGCTATGCCAAGGAGGGCTGGCGGGGGAGGAAGATCTCGGGGCGCTCGTTAGTGCCGCGGAGTCGTTTGCCATGTTGGCCCGTGCAAGAGCTGTTGTAACTCATTGCCGGTGGCTCGGTAATTATGGACAATTTTCTGGTCTTTTGCTTTCATAGAGGGAAATAAGAGAGTTTAGGGAGCTCCCTAAAACTTACTGCTGCGCACAGCAATGCTACCTTCTGTCTTGGCGAATGGCTGCAGCGATTATTCCAAAGCTCAAAAAATGATCATATTGTAAATGGGCTTCTTTACTAAGACGCGATCTGTTACCGTTTTATTCAAAACCCTGCCCCTGCCCAGCTGGACTGAGGCTGTGGTGAGTCCCCTTCCTCGCCACCCTGCAGGCCGCTCCCAGTGGACACGGACAGGGCTTTTCTGTCGCGTCCCCCGGCTGCCGAGCAGTGCGGGCCGCGTGCGGCCAGCTGTGGGCAGCAGCAGCTCAGAGTTCTGCTCCGCCACTTTCTTGCTCTGTGACTTTGTGACTTTCCACCAGTCTCCCCGAGCTTCTGTTTCCTCATCAGTAAAACGGGAGTAATATAATAAGAATGCCTGCCACAGAGGGCTGTTGTGAGGGTTAAGTGAAATGATGTGTGCAAAGTGATGGGTTCAGTAAACCTTAGGCACTGTTACTCTCTTAGCTTCTATCGAAACCCTGCAGTTAAGTATTGGGAGCCACTGTTAAGCCATTACTAGCATTTTGCCTTAAATCAACAAATGTACACAGAGTGCCAGGAGTGAGGCTCTCTCTAGGACCCTGCTTCTTAACATATTGTTATTTCCAATATCTCTTTATGGGGTGAACAGTACAATGAGCAGGGTTTGCTTCGGAGATAGCCCCTCATCTCCCAGTCCCCCTGTCTCTCCCCTGGTTGCACAGGCTCCCCTCTCGCACCCGGTACCTTCACACCTGGTCCCCTGGTACCCTGGGCTCCCCGGGCCTCCACACTGGACCACTCAGGCACCTGGGCCTCACCTTTTGATTAAGACCGAGCCAGGCCCTTTACAGAGAGGGATACATTTGCTTTGTTTGACCCAGAAGTGGATTTGTTTCCCTCCAATTAGTTGGAAAAATCGAACTTGATCTATGAAGAAGGCAGATTTATAGCCTGAGCTGATGCATGAGCGCCCTGGCTTTGTTGTAATAAAAGATGAAATCGCTCCGGTGGGGGCTTGGGCGGACTTCAGGCCGGGCTGCTAATGACTCTTCCCCCAATATTCAGAGCCCCAGTGAAGCCGGTCAGGAGAATCAGATAGCCCTTCATAGGAGATAAAAAATAATTTGGGAGCTGGAGGGGAAGGTGGGTCGGAGTGTTTGCTTTGTCTTTGTTTTCCTGAGACTCGATAATGCCCCTGGTGTGAAAAATAGGACCGTTCTGGCTAATTTTTCAACTAAAGGCTGAGGAGCCTACATATCCTCAGGGCAGATGGCTGCCCGCCTGGCCTGCGCCCTGGACAAAGGCTGTTTCCTCCACTTTGCTCCGGAGAGTTCCTTTCTCTGCCCCTTTAGCTGATGATTTGCTTTTGTTGTGTGTCCTGCAGCATCCTTCCTGCTCCTGTGTCTTGCTCCTGTCTCTTGCTATCCAGTTTCCCATCTTCCTGCTTCCCTCCCCTCCCCTTTCCTCCCTCTTTCTCGCCCCCCCCCTTTGCCAGTGCAGCTCATGCTCTGCTTTACTGCCCTCTCCCTCCCTCCCTCCCTCTCACCCTCTTTCTCTCTCTCTCTCTCTCTCTCCCTCTCTCTTGGTCTTATTTTTGGTTCCCTTCTTTGGTTGCTTCTTTTCTCCCTCTGACTCTGGTGCGTAATATCTTGAAAGCGCGTTTGATAACGTTTGCCTGACCCTGCCAGACACCAGGCGTGAGATTCTCCGGGGCAGCTTTGATGTGGTCCGTGTGTGACTGATGAAAGCTGCTCAATTTGCTCTTCAAAGCTGTGTTTATGGGGAGCTTGGATGCATCTTCTCGGGATTTCACTCTTTTCTTCCTCCAGATACAAGTCCAAATTATAGGGCAAGACCATGCCACTTCCCATGTGTTCACCAACTTCACAGGTCCCTTGATGCTTACAGGAGGACCACATTGTACAAATCTACTTAAATAAAATTTAAAAATCCACCTTAAAAAAAGTGTTGTTATTTCTAAATTCCTCATGTCAGAGATTTTTACCCACAAAGGAGGTTGCTTAGGTGACTTTTAATTTGAATACAACCACTCTCAGCCCAAATGAGGACACTTTGATTTGGACACTGGGTAATAAAACAGAAGGAAAGTGCTGCTGATGTTAATATCAGAATCTAAGCACACTGGTACCTGGCTACTTGGGGTATGGTCAGTGAAAAATCAGAGGAGCTAAAATGGAAAGAACAGTAGGTCAAGTCCTTTTCAGTACTAATCACCCTGGATCACGAACATAAAAAGATGGGGCGTATTTTTCACCTGGATCAGGTTTCTGCTATTTCTATTTTCAACCTAAGTTTAGGAGTCTCGCACCTGCACCAGAGGCTTACACATGCAGCTGCTTGAAGAAAGAGGGTTGTGCAAAATAGTCTGTAAAAGCTCTGTCTAGCTCATAGACTCCTCAGTTTTGAGAATTTAATATTTTAGGTATGATAAAAATAGTGCATAGAATAGATTACTGAGTTTTGTGCTGGAATACCTGAATTTAAATGCAGATTTGGCAATTAGGAGTTGAATGATCTTCAATACATTAAAAAAAGTTTTTAGGTTTTTTTTTTAAACAGCTTGACTAAGGGGTAATGTACATACCATAAAATCCAACCATTGCTAGTGTACAGGTCAATGATTTTTAGTAAATTTATAGAGTTGTGCAACCATTATCATGGTGAAATTTTATAACATTTTAAATAAATCTTTTAACCGCTCTCCATTTTCTTTTTTCACCTTAAAATTGGACTTGTGTGGTGGATTGATTGCAAAAATGACCACAATCCTTCAACATATTGCAATGTAACTGTTGCTCCTTCCATCGAGAGGAAGAATTGATTTCTCTAGCCCTTGGATCTGGAGACTCGCTCTGACAAACGAAGTGTGGTCATAGTGATGGTGTACCAGTTCTAAGCCTAGACCAGAAAAGGTCTTGCTGGCTTCTCTTTGCTCTTGTGGAAGCCTGCTGTCTCTACCATGAGTTCATGAGTTACATGAGTTCAAGGTTGGGCTGACTTGCTGGAAAATGAAAAATTATGTGGGGAGAGGCCCCAATTAGTGCCACTCAGTTTAGGTTGTCTTAGATCACCTTTCCCCAATGCCCTCCAGTGGAACACAGGTATGTGAACACACTCCACTGAGATCGGCCAAGCCTAGCTTAGATCTGCAGAACCAGTGAGCCAACCTGTAGACCCACAAGAAATGATAGAAGGTGATAGTACTAAGCTTTGGCGTGGTTTGCAAAACATCATTACCGTGGCAATAACTAAACTGATATAGGGCGGTCATGAGAATCAATTTTTTAAAAGCTGTGAAAACATCTAGCACTCTGTCACATAGTAGACTCTCAAAAGGTTCAACTTAAAAGGTTCAACTTAAAAGATATCTAAAAAGGTTCAACTTAAACACTTATAGAAATCCTCATATGTTTGAGGTTGTGAGGGGGATGCAGACTTTGAAAAAGACACGATGTAAACTCTTCAGGAGTCAGTTCCAATGGGAAAAACAGAGTTACACAAACACTTACAATATAGAACAGCCTGTTTATTATAATATTTATGTCTAAGTGGTTCCTACATTGTCTGCAAATAGCCATGTTCTTCTTTCCTTGGTATTTCACTTTGCTTGAAAATGTGTTCAAGGGATATGGTTTATTGAAAAAAAACCCGAACAGCACATTGACCAAAATTAAGTTTTATTGGTACTCCCAAGCACCATGTTTGCATGCACAGGAAATAGCCTCTAAGGAAAGGCTGGCCATGTGAAATGCCCCATGTAGCCAGGAAAACAGAAAAGCAGATGTGGAACCAGAGCCAGGCTTGGGATGGGATGAAAAGTGGAGAGAGAAGTGGGTGGAAAGTCTGAAAATGCCCAGGAGCTTCAATCCCAAGAAGGCCTCAGCAGCAGAGCACTGCCTGCCGGGTATTTTTCACTTGTCTCTAAATGTTTTCGAGATTTGGGAGGCTGGGATTGGGGTTGGCAGGAGAGGAGGAAGTGGAGGTTCACAGACAAGACCTCTGGCACCCAGCTCCTGTAGGGGGTGGGGTTCAAGCCAATTCTCTGCATTCACACTCTCCAGGGAGCAGACCATCTGGGCAGTGTGATAGCACAGTGCAGAGCCTGACGTGGGAGCCAGGGGCCCTAGTTCTAGTCCTAACTCTGACACGAAAGAGCCCTTGCTGTGTGACCATGTCTAACGAATTAACCTTGGCTTGCATGTGCTCCAGATGACTAATGGGTTATGATTCAGCCTGATTCACCAGAGGATTCGGGGAATTTGTCCTGTGGAAATCCCTGCATGTTCCCAGAGGGAAGGCAGTGTATGTGTGGGGTGGGCTGAGAGGATGGGTGAGCAGATAGATGGCTGCTCATAAGCACGTGTGTCTGGGGAGGTCCAGGGGCACATGGGGGTGGTCCTGTGGCATGATACTGTGGGCTGGGGCCAGCAGCACTTGCTGCCATGGAAGCACCAGGCTTCTGCTGAGCTGCCCCTGCTTCCTTATCTCCATTATTTGGAAATGTCCTTAATTCCATTATTTGAAAGCAAACCCTCCAAGTGGCAGGCTACTGGTCAAGTTTCCAGGAGGCTCAGACTGCTGGTGCTTCCTCTTTTTCTCCTCAAAGTGTCTGAATAAATCCCCAGAACTTTTCTGGGTGAACTTGACTTCACTTGAAAAGACCTGTTTATAATAAAGCAGTGTGTGGAGGGAGGGTGGTCTGGGCTTTTAAGGCCCTGTGTCATTGGGAGAAATGACAAGAGTAGCTATGCTAATCAATCAATCAATCAATCAATCAATCAATCCAGCCAGCCAGCCAGAGATACTGGATTCCCAGCCAAGTTTTAGAATGATCTGCTGTGTGTTTCTCATTTAAGAAAAACAAAAACAAATAACAAATAAGCAAACAAACAAACAAAGACTTCCATGCTTCTTGCAGTGAGGAACCTACTGTTGGGGCAAATACATCCGTGGGAAAGGGGGCTGCAGGCTGACTACAGAGGTCTTCCTTGCTGAAAATGACCTTGCTACTTTGCTTTCCTTTCCGTCATTTCCTGTGCAGGCTGCGACCCCATGTGCGTCAGTTCTCCATGCCTATGTGTCATCCTGTATTAGGTCTTGACCTATGTTACCTCCTGATCTGATCAACATCCTACTGAGAAATAGATACAGTGGTACCTCGGTTTTCGAATGTCTCCGTTGGTGAATATTTCGGTTTACAAATGCTGTAAATCCAGAAGCAAAGGCCTTGATTTTCTAACACACCTCGGGAGTCGAACATGCCACCCGGCTTCTGCTGAGGGCAAGATCCTGAGGCCTCACTGTCAGCTGTGGATCCCTCGGTTTTTGAACGTTTCACAACTCGAAGGATCTTCGGGAATGGATCACATTCGAAAACCGAGGCCCCACTGTAGCTATCGCCAATCTACAGATGAGAGAATGGAAGCCCAGAGAAGTGAATTAAATTGCCAAGAACACACTGCTAATACGTGGATGCACCAGGTCATTTACTCACTCAACTCCCCGTGTTAAGCTGTGGAGAGAAAAAGCTGAATTTCTTTTTTGGCCGACAAATAATTCACAGTTGGGGAGAGCAGGACAGCACCTAGACACCCATTTGGTAAGAGCTCTACAAAGGCATTAAGTTAAGCACCAAGAGGGGCATCTAATGCAGTTGTGGAAGGTCAGAGAAGACTTCCTGGAGGAGGTGATGTTTGAGTTGAATATTAGGGATAAGCAGGAGTTAGCTCAGTGAAGAGAAGCTCTGGAGCGGGGCAGGACATTCCAGAAAGAGGAAGCAGCACAAGAAAGGCATGGAATTAAAACAAAACGGCAAGATTGGGAGTGATAAGCAGTCCGTTGCACTGGGTTTGGTCCAATGGGTTTATCTGACTTCAAATGCAAGCCCTCTTCCCACTGTGTTTGGTGTCCTCAGCTCTCTGATTTCGGAAGGCATGGCATGTGTGACACTTCATGGGGGCTTTGAATGCCCCGTTTTTACTCTTTAATAAAAAATCCTCTTATGGAATTAGCAGAATGTGGGAGGCATTTCCTGGAACCTCTCTCTACATTGTGACATCTCAGGAGGGCGTAAACGGGATTAGAAGGTAGTTGTGCCAAAGGCCATTGACGAATTGAGGGAAAGTCACCCCACCCCCAGTGCTCCATAACTGGCCCTGCAGCAGTGTGGAAGGAGTGGGCCGGAGGTCTCCAGGAAACAATGGCTCCTGCACCGAGCAAGCTGTGATGAGTCAGGATGAAGCAACAGTTACATACACCGACAGGTCTAGTTGGCAGCAGATAAGCTATTACCTCAAGGAAAGACCAGCACTGGAAATGGGTGAGGTCTGACTGTGCTGGAGATCTGCTGCCTCCTTTCTTGTTTTTGGTGGCCATGGTGGGAGTGGGGCGGTGGGGAGGGAAGCGGAGAGACTTACGACACGTGCATCTATGCTTCTAACCACGAACCACAGATTCTTTTCCTACAGGCAACCCCCAAAGTTGTCCTTGCCGTTTGGCTTTTCGATCTCCTTCCTTAAACAGGCCTCCTCATGGGGTCATTTGTAGAGGACCTGCAGATGCTCTTGGGATCTGTCAGGAAGTGTCTTATCCACAACCCAGGCCTGATGCAAATAGGTAGATTTTCTGTCCTGCCACGGTGAGAAGTTCTATAAGAAGGATAATTATGACCTCATACATTTAAGGGAACTTTGTAAGAAAGACAGCCTTTCCGGTAGGGGACCTGGAATTATAGTTCTAGGAGATGGAAATAACCTTTGTCATTTGATAGGTCAGGAAACTGAGGTGAAGATAAGAAGGAAGTGACTTGCCAAAAGTAAGACTTGAATTGGACGTAGAACCAGAGTAAATCCAGCCACTTGAATCAAACTTCTGCTGTTCTGACCATTGTTCCAAAGCACAAAATACTGCTAAATTATGTTTCGAATGAACATTGTTGTTCACGAAAAACCACGTAAAGAACCGTATTTTATTGGGATTTGTAAGTTCAGCACTCATCATATTGTCTAAGACAGAATCGACACTAAAAATGGCCCTCTAATATTTCTGCCCTTGGATATGCAGAGACACCACTGGAGCCTAGACTTGGTGGGTCACTTTGACTTCAGTGAGATCTCGCCTTTCACAGGCCTTCCTGTCCATGATCTTGCCTGGCCCCTGTTCAAATGCAGCTATGTTTTCTGCGTTATTTTTGCATTCATAATTCTTGACAGGAAAATCCTCCCGTATAATCTTTGCTTTATTTCTTTGTTTCAGCAGATTACTTTGCGTGTCTAATAGAGCAAACAAGTCACGTCCCATGACTCCAGGCTTCCTATTTCACAGCATGCCAAACTCAACCACAAGGCTTTTCCTCAGACCTCACCCAAATCAAGGGTGGAGGTGGGGCAGCTCTCTGCCTCCCCCTCCTCCGGGGAGGTGAAATCTCTAACCAGATAGGTATGTTCTTTCTTGATTTCTCCAGGTTCCCCAGAGAGGTAATATGGGGTGATGGGATCCAGAGAGCCCTGAGATTAACTTTCACTGAAGCTACACAAGCTCAGATGTACGAAGAATTGCCACCTGAGTGCTTCTGGGATATTAGTGAAATACCACTTCTTGCTGCTTAATTCATTCATCCGTGATAGAAAAGATGTCTCTTAGGGATGATTTAGGTCAGTGGTATCCAACCTTTTTTAGTATGGAGAGCACATTTTAATCTCAAAAAATTTATAGACCTGCAGATAAAGACACTTAACACTTTAGGAATGCACTGGTAGAACAAATGCTTAATATCACAGGTTATCCCCTTTAAAGGAATTCAAATGCTATTAATCACAATCTTATCTATATAACATCCCAATCGGAGTTTATTGCTTTCACTGTGTTTCTGTAACTTTATGCCTGTCTTTACCACTGGATTGGAAACTCCACAAGGCCAGAGTTGTTTTGACTTGTCCACTATCTATTGTATACTCAGCACCTAGCACAGTTCCTGGCACAAAGTAAGCACCTTATGAATGTTTGTAGAATGAAAGAATAAATACATCAGACTATGGACATGAGTCATGCTATTTAGCCAATCTATAGGTACTGATTCATGCCAATACTGTGTTCCCACGGGATCCTAAGGCCCACAGATTAGAAACCATGGATATAGACTTACATTCTTGTGTCCAATAATTTTTTCCATTTTCTCCATAGGGAGCTTAATGTTTAGTAGACTACAACATTGGTCTCTGGGTATGACAACTGATAACTAAAAATGGGAGCCTGCACCAGTTGATCTTCTGAAGTCCCTTCCAAAATGGAAAGTTCATGATGGGAACAGAACACACAGCTAAAGAAGCTGCACCTCTCCAACACCCACAGAGACAGGGAGGTTGATGACAGCTTCCCTCAAGAGCCAACATTTGTAGGAGCAAATTCTAAGCTAGTCTCGGGGAGCCTTTAGGCAGTCGAGTTGTTATTTCAACCCCAAACAGGCCGCCCAAAGGTACTCTGCCTATTTCCTCCGCCAACCTATTTGTGTGAGGCGTTGAAAACTGAAGTGACACACAGTAAATATCCTTTGTCTTGTAAGGCTTTGGCAGGGGGTGGAGATGAACAGGGAATAGAGGAGTTGAAAGAAAGAACGCTTGGTTTAAAATATAGTGCATGCCACGCAGAGTGTGTGCATTAATATTTAAATGCTGACATCCCCCTTTTATCTCTAGAAACAGCTTATTCTCTTGATTCTCCCAGCTCCTTTCTATACTTTCCAAACAAAGAGAGAGTGATATTCCAGGTGTGAACAAATCAGGGAGGTTTACTGCTTCAAATTCAGAAATTCATAGCCCCGAGGAAATGAGTAAAGGAGAGGAGGGGAGAGAGCAAGAGAGATGAAAAACAGACTCTTCCCACCTGCTATTTAGTGATTAGCTCCCAGATAAGAAAGGCAAAGATGGCATTCCAGGAGATCAGGACTTGCCCAGACGGGACTCCAAGTAAAGGGAGGCCTGGAGAAGAGTGAAGCCAGAAGTTGGAGGGGAAGCTGGGCCGCTGAAAGCACCATCTATCAATTTCCTCTCAAGGCCCCTCCATCTCATGCAGCTCTTTAAGTCCCTGACTTTACCCCCCTTTTGATTCACCCCTAACTCACCTGCTTTGGTTTAGGTAAAGGAGCCTGCAACGAACAAGCTTTGTCACTAACTAACTGTGGGACCCTGGGCAAATCACTTACCTTCTTACAGATCTAATGGTTGCTATCTCTTGGATTTAAGTAGTTTAATCCAAAATATAGGGAAAGAAGTCAGCAGTAGCAACCAAGCAAACTAACAAAAACTCCCCTGATGCTGGGCAGGGGAAGCCCGGGTGAGTCTGCAGGCAAACAGCTTCTGTTCTAGTTCTTACTTGCACGCACACCAGGCTGTTGGACTAAACCACATGAAAAACAAGTGCTTATTCATTCCCTCACTGGGGAGCAGGCTACTCAAGTGTGTTGTTTTCCCTCCTCAGTAGAAAATGATAGAAATGATTCCTGCACCGCCTGCCCTTCGGCGTGGAGCACCTGTGGCCACAAACATGACCCAGGCTCTGAGCAGAGAGGGGAGGATGCTGTGTCCTTGCCTGAGTGCATGGCCTCTTCCCTCATTAGCCTTTCCGGCTCCCTGTCTTCTTACGACTGAGAATGTCTTGTCCATGACAACAGCTGTGTGTTCAATTTTTCCAACACGGTGAGGTCAGCACACTGGCTTTGAGCTTCTAGAGCAGGTAAGAGCCATCAAGCCCTGACAGATACAAGATCAAGTTACTAATTCACCCTGATTTTCATTTTGCACCGCTCCCGTTAAAAATAAATGTGGAACCATAGACAGGCTACGGTAGAAAATAAATACTCTGGTGATTAAAAACTGGAAATCACTGGCTTTGAAATTTCTCCAAAAATACAGCCCCAGATGTCATGCAAACTCCAATTGAACATGGGCTGTAAAAATAAAACTGTAGACATCGCCTTGTAAAGTGTTCACAGATGTAACAGCAGAAGGAATTTTCACAGCCTAGAAAAGCAAGACTTCAGCTTTCCCCCTCTCTTTCTGTCTTATTTGGGGGTAGGGGAGTTGTTCATCAAACTGTTCATTTCAATATGTAATTTGCTTCAAAGACTTTCTGACTTAATTTATTTTCTCACCAACCTAAATTCAATTCAAAAAACATTTATTGAAACCCAGACAATCTACTTTTGGTTGACGAGTGCTAATAGGTGCAATGTTACCCCTGTCAGCTTATAAGATCACACACTGAGGTTGGAGCTAAACAGGAAAAAGGAAATTAAACTGGAGTTTGAATTTGTTTCCTTCTAAATTCTCCACCACAGTTGGGCTTGTACAGCGCTTAATGAGACACAAAATGCATTGCCAGCATTTCTTTATTAGGAAGAATTCTTTCCTTTTCAAAGTTGGAAGATGTTCACATCTTATTGTCAGATGAACCTCTAAAGGAGAGGGCATTTATCTGTATGAAAAAAATAAAGAATGTCAAAAAGTCTCTGTTTTCAACATTTCTTTGCTAGTTCTTGGGTTAAACAAATATTTCCCATGAAAAATGACAAATATAATTGTTTCGGGGCCCTGTTTTTCCCAATACAGTAGCCTCTCTGCTTTCTTGGGTTCCATGGACACATGGATTTCCCCTAGGCACTTAAGAACATCATGCTTTCTTTAGTTTGAGAGCTTCTGTTGGGGTATCTAATAGGAAGGAGGCAACAGGAGGGTTTGAGTGTGTGTGTGTGTGCGTGCACTCCCTATGTGCATGTGAATACTGCCAGCCATGGCGTATCCCTACCGGACTAAAATCCCACACCAGCTTTTAAAATAAATCAGTTTGGTCAAAATGGTTGTCCCAACATTATCTCCTTCCCTCCCTTGATTTGTAGTTAACTAAGAGAATGTGACCATTAGCGTTAATATTCTAAATTTCACTTGTCCGTGGGGTCCATATCGAATACCATCTCCTTCCCTCTGTGTGCAGACTATTGCTTATCTGCAAGGGACAGCCAGAGCTGGATTGCTTTTCAGTTCCTCCATTCACTCGTTTACACAGTAGGGGATAGCCCAATACCAACTCCGTACCAGGCAGTCTTCCAGGTGCTGGGATACCACAGGGAGTTAGACAGAGATAGTCCTTGTCCTCATGGGTCTTACGTTCTGGTATAAGAACACAGCCAATAAAATAAATAAACACCATAATCTCAGGCTGTGATAATTACCATGGAGGCTGAAAAATAAGGAGATGTGAGAGCTGATGGGGGGTGTATGGGAGGCACTGTTTGGGTAGGGGTATCAGGGAAACGCTCACTGAGAAGGGGGTGCGTGAAGACAGCCAGGTGGAGGCAGGTGGGGTGGCGCCCAGGGAAGTGTTGGGTGCAGAAGAAGCCGTGAAGGCCCAGCACCTCAGCAGGACACGTTTAGTT
Source organism: Miniopterus schreibersii (assembly GCF_964146895.1). NCBI lineage: Eukaryota > Metazoa > Chordata > Mammalia > Chiroptera > Miniopteridae > Miniopterus > Miniopterus schreibersii. The sequence continues at coordinate 27,889,891 of NC_138119.1, forward strand.
TGTTCAAGTGAGCGGCCCTTGCACTACACTCTTCCAAAGGGGATTTTGGGGACCTATTTGTAAGCCAGGTGGGAAGTTGTGCTCTGATAGGGGTGCATGTGAAGATTTGGGATCCTTCGTTAAGGGACACTGAAGTGCTGCTTTGCTCAGAGAGGGAGGGCTTGCCGGAGATGTTGAAAAATTTCAGAACTCTAGTCCCACTTTTGCCAGTAACAGATTATGTACCTTTGGGGAAGTCCCCTCCTCTCTTTGACCAGTTTCCCCCTGAAATAAGGATGTTAGATTGAGAGATTTGATTCCTTTTCAGCACAGACAATTGCTAAAGCCTCTAAGAACAAAGCTGAAATTGCATTTTCTTGCTTGAGAATATCCTATTAATATGGACTCACTCTCTGGGACTTCAGAGCCAAGCTTTGGGTAAAAACAAGCATATGAACTAGTTACACTTGAATAACTCCTCCTAGGGTACAAAGGAGCCATGTTCAGACCCTTGACATCCTTTTATCTCCTTGATTCGGCCTGCATTATGACTTTAGTCAGTAGGGAGCCCCCACAACAGACAACCAATAGAGAGCCTTCTTTGGATGGGCCGGATCTCCCAGTGCACATTGACATGAGGCAATCGGTCCATATCCAACTGTGTGAGGGAAGGTCTGAGAGCAGAGAAAGGCCAGACAGGGGTCCCAGAGTTTTAACTTTCAATAATATATGATCCTTTCTAACAAAAGTCTTCCATTAAAGGCAGCCCTTTACTGCGGTCCTTTTGCTTGCTGACATGGAAGTGATCTTCTTTAAATCCTGCTGTAATGAGCGGGAAATCCCATGGCCATTCCTTCCTCTTTGGATCCTATTGCATGGTCCTTTATCAACTCAGGGTAAACTATATCCCAAATCCCAGTTAAAGGTATATGATGAGGGGGTATCATTTAATCTATGTTTCAACCATTCTTAATGCATGGAAGAAGGTATCTAGAGAGATACATAGTGAATTACATGTAGTCCTTGACCTCAAAGAACCTCCTCAACATAGACCCATATGCAGACACCTAATGCTAATGCAGGCCAGAGAGAAGGGAGTGATGGATGTAACAAAGGGGGTGTGGTGGATGAGTCGATAATTAGAATTAGTCCTTCGGGATAATTAGGAACTTCAAGTTAAGAGACAGGGGCAAGGAAGGACATTCCTGGTCAAGGGAGCAGGATAAGTAGAGGCTGGGCACAGCAGAGAACTTCCAGGAAGAAAATCAATGTATCTGGGCTTCAAGGGGGAGGAACCCTTAGAAGTTTACATTTAAGCTCTAAAGCTTAACACAAAGAAGTCAGAGCTCTGTCCCTTTGGGATGCAGCCACTTGGAGTCCTGGAATTTCTAGTTCCCACTCCAGAAGAGGCACAGAGCCCTCCTTCCCTCCTCTTCTCCCCCCAACCCCTAGCACACACACAAAGAACCTGAAAGGAGGGCAGGGTTGGTTTTCTGTAACTAAACTTGCATCATTCATGATCAGCAAGATATTTTAAAATTCCTTTCCATTTTGGCATTCTCTCTATTTGCTCAGAGCTGAAAATCAACGTTTTAGCCTCAGGGTCCTTCCTTGTTCCTTCGCTGTGATTTCAAAATGCCAGTTCTGCCTCACTTTCCTCCATTCAGATGTGCTTCATCTCAGACACAAGTCTTTGGAAACTTCCTCTTTCCTCTCTGATTTCAGTCCCCAGATCTTCTACAAAGACAGTCACCTGACAGAATTCCCATTTACCAATCCTCATAGTTCAGATGTCTCTGAGAAACGAAACGGCCTACTTCCCACAGCCGTCCTGGTCATTCGCACACCACCAAGGCTTTGTCTCAGCTTAATTCTACCTTATCATGACCATCGATATTCTTTTCAGTGTGTGCCAAACAATGGACTTATATTTAGTCTTGACACGCATTCGGTGATCACACAGAATTTTGCCAGCCAGTTATTTTCTGGCCTTCTTAGCCTGTGATCTCTAGAATCCTTCTCTTCATAGTGGTGATGTGGCTAAAGTTTTCTTTTATTAGCATACTCTTCGCAACCTGGTAGCAATAATGATGATAAGGAGTAACTTATACAGGGTTTTTATAGAAGACTATTGCTGCCTCAATGCTCAAGGCAACCTGTGAAAAAAGTTATCCCCTTTCAGGAATGAGGAAACTGAGGGCTAGAGAGAGTAAGTGACTTGTTTGAGGTCACTCTGGCTGTAAGAAATAGGAGGGGTTCATATTCAGGACTTTTGAGTGAAGTTGGTAGTTCTTGGGATATGAAGCATACTCTGAACTCTGTCCTGGTCCAACTCTTCTTCCCAGAGACCCTCCATACCAGAGGCTCTCAAACACAATTTAATCCTTCACGGTCAAAAAATGCAAAACAATTTGAGAGGCAGAGGTCAGCTCTGTTTCTCCTGCTAAAGGGAATGACGAAGACAATTAAAAAGAGGAGACCTCAGACAGTTTACAATGACCAGGGGGGCTTGCTTAAAACACAGAACCTCCCCCTCTCCCGCATACACATTGTGATTCTGAAGTGATGGGGTCCTAGAATTTGCATCATTCATATGGACCCCCGATGTATTGGTGCAGGAGCTTGTGGTGAGAAATTTTGAGTAAAATGGAGAAGCTTCAGTCTAATAGCCTAAAAATATGCCCTCTTTTTCATTTACCCTTCATTGTATGCAAATTTAAGTTCTTTCGGGGAAAGATAGTTTGTATTCTGCATTAGTTCTTCTAAAATATCACTGTAATCTTATTTTAAATGGCTGCATTTCTGGAAGAGACTATTTTATCCCAAAGAGAATTTTATTTCTGATCGTTTCAGATAGGTCTCTTATTTTAATTCTCCTTTCCCTTCTTTTAATATCACATAATAATCCTCTCTGCATCTTGATTTTGTGCTATATTGGTGTTTTTTTTATGGAATATTGCCAGAGCTGGCATTAATGATGGAGTTGTCAGAATTGTATTCTAAATGAGAGTAAAATTCAAATAAGGACCCAAATGGAAAATATGCCTATAAATATTTTAAAAGATCTCTCTCTCTCTCTTTCTTTTGGCAAGTTGGGGTTTTTTTTTTTTTTTTTCCTTTTAGCAAAAAAAGGGAAAAAATTGATTTATATATGTATCTTAGGGGATGCAATTTACTGTTTTATGTATCATCTTAAGCATTCAGCTAAATTCTGCCTGTCGGAACTCCGATAGAGGGCAGAGCACTGGATAAAAAACTGAGTCCAGTTTTGATTTCCTTGTGTAAATGTTTTCTCTAGGTATGTTCATTATGCCAAATGTAATGGTTCTAATAACCACTCCAGACCCATCTAATTCAATTTAATCTTTCATGGTCAAAAAATGCAAAACAACGATTTGAGAGACAGAGGTCAGCTCTGTTTCTACCTCTAAAGGGAATGAGAAAGGTTATTAAAAAGAGGAGCCCTCAGACAGCTTCAGTATTGATTTCTTCTCCCCTTAGTCTGATCTTGTGCATATTACATAGAGTGAGATTAGGTATGAAAATATGCATTTGTGAGGCCCAAGGAAATAGAAACAAATCATCCATAGTCACCCTCTCTTTGGCAGGAATATTCCTTTCCTTGGGATCAATGCAAAAATTTGAACTTAGGTCTCTCAAGATTTCAGATCATTGCCTCATAGCCAACTTTTTTCATAAGCTCTGGCTTTGCCCTCTCACCCATTAGGATAAGATTTAATATTTTGCATAAATATCATTTTCCAAGGAGCAAAATATAACATCTCTCCTTACATATTTAGTCGTGTCTTAAGAGAACTAAAGAACCTATGTTTTGGACCATGCATTTCAAGCTCCTATGTAGTCTAATGGAAGAGGCCCTTTGGTCAGCCATTCACACTCCTGCTTCTGCTGATATACTTTCTGCAGCCCCTACCAGGCTTAAACCATCTTGCGGGTCCTTGTAGGACAGATTTTCCTCCCCCCTGCCCATTGTTGGCTCCATCCACGATGAGCTGATGTAGCAGCTTGTGTGTTTGCTTCTCTAGGAAGCAGAGTTCTTCAGGCAAAGACAGGAAGCTTAGTGGCCTTAATGAATGCTCTTATTGTATGGGTTCCACTCTGGGAACCCAGAGGGGCAGGAGATGGGCTCTCCCTCTGTTCAAAATGATTATGCTCTAGTTAGAGGCTTGACAATAAAACTAGCTCTTCTTCATTGAGCTCTTGCTTTGTGTCACCCATGGAGCTGAATCATTTCCCAAAGGCAATCAGCTTTCAACCTCATAGCAGCCCAGTGTGTTAGGTGCTATATTCCATTTTACAGATGAGGAAACTCAGGCTCCCAGTTGCTTTGGTCCCTGGAGGATGTGTCAAGTTGACATTTGAACCCTGGTCTTTTGACATCAAAGCGTCTTCACTATATATATGCTACACTGGCTGAAAATATAAATAATAGTCAATGACTCAAGACCAGGAAAGATCAACAAAAAAAGAAATTCATCTACAGGGTCAGAGGGATTAGGAGCCAGAAGGCTTTGTCCATTCCAGTGTGGCAGCACCTTGTCTTTTAATGACTTCCCCTTGCAGGCGAAATTCTCCAGAAGGATGCTGTCAACAGCTCTCAATGCATCATAAATAACGTCCCAGGTGCTCCAACACCCCGCCCCCTCGGTCACAGTCCTCTAGAGGGCTGCAGTGTTAACCTGCTCTTCACCCAAGTTCCTTCTCATCGCCTGCCCTCATTTTGAACTTAGTGTCATTTGTTCACATTTGATGATTGCTTTGTAAATGCTCTTAAATATTTTTGGTAAGCAATTTTTAGCTCAAATGAGTGTCACCTCCACAGAGCCAGGGTCTGTTGTTTCTATATAGTTAGATCTAACAATTCTGTAAACACTTTGGTTTGTTTTTTGGTGGGAGAGAAAGACCACCTAAACTGCAGGTTCCTTGAAGTCTGGGGCTGGGTTGTGTGTGGGATTTTTGTTTTGTTTTGTTTTTTTCCTCCTTGGTCCCTCACCAAATAGGATCCAGGACATGTGGTTTGATGAGCTAAACCAAACACAGAGCCGATTGTCCAAAGCTCTGGGATGGGGAAATGGAGATGGCTCTCAAATAGGTTACATTTTACTGAGGAAGGACTTGAGTGTTGAGATCAATTGAAATAAATGTACACATTAACTATAAGACAAGGCAGAAGAGAAAGTATCATAAGAAGAACACCAAGTACAGGGCACTTCAGAGATTGGCGAGATCTTATCCACTTATCTGAGCTGGGAGCATCAATAAATCTATTATACCTGGCACCTAGGAGATGCTGGTTGTTGTTCTTGGTAGTGGTGGTGGGGGGTACAACGTGGGCAAAACTTTTTACTTTATACTTTCCTGGTATGAATTAATATTTTTACAATAAATTCGTTCTTGTGCAATAAAAATAAAAAAGAAAGGACTTCGTGATGAAGGCAGCATGAGACCAGGTTTAGAAAACTGGATGGGCTAAGGGGTGGGAAGAAGGATTCCAGGCTTAAGACACAGCACCAGGAAAAGCACAGAGGCAGGAAAACATTGAGATGGTTAGAGGAACCAGAAGTAGGAAGCCTTGGCTGGAGTGCTGGACATAGGCAGGGCCATAGACAGCAACAGGTAAGACCAGGAGGGAAAGTTAGGATCATGTTGTGAGGGTCAGAGAGGCCAGCCCTCAATTCATTTGGCCATGGAAGCCTCTAGAGTCTTCTGAGCTGTGCAAGGCTCGGTCATGGCCGAGTTTTAGAGGAATCATTCTGGACTCTGTTTAGGACTTGGACATGTGCTGAAGGAGTCCTTCAAGACCCTAGTGGCCTGGAGCTTGAAAATGCCATGGGCTGATCTCTGCTCATGTGTCAGCCCATTCAGTGCGGCAGCCCAAAGAAGTGACCCCTGGTTGGTCTTCCAAGACATATGGCTGGAAGAGAAAGAAGATGATGGGCACCTTCACAGCACCCCTCAACTAGTTCCTTCTCTCTTTCACCGGTCATGGAAAGTCAAGGTGGACATGGAGATTTCCTGAGTTCACATGTTATTCTTTGTTTTAAGAAAATAAGTCTTTCTTAAATGTTTATGTTCTTGCTCTCTCCTCCCTATTCCTCTCTTCCGTTTAAGTATGTCTCAAATATAAACAAATCTATACCCACAAGTGCAACATAGTCACTCACTCCCTGTACCCCCTCCCCTGCTACCTTGGTTGCGTTGGGAGCAATGAGGGCAAAAACTCAATTTCTCTGAAATACCCATCTACTGCTTTAGTTAACAATGGGCTTTTCATCTGTCAGCATTCTCTATCAGCCACCTCCTGTGGCTCTAATCATTTCAGCCTGTTTCACGTTGTCCAGTCGAAGGCCCAACTCCCCACTCCCCTTGCTTTTGATTTTAATTTTCTTTGACTATGAAATGAAAACCCATTACCTGTTCCTCAAACTTGACCCCTGATGATTTGTGGAGCCACCATACTCATCCAAAACTACTTGCATCCAGGTTATTTTTATTCTCTTTAACATCTTGCTTAAGTCACTTGGGATTTTAGGGTTTCTGTCACTTGTAACTGAATCTAATTCTAATTGATACAATAGGTTCAAATATTCCCCTTTAAAAGAGAAAGAAATCGAGGCTCAAAGAGGTAGATAACTAGAAAGATAGACACCTAGGTAACAGAATTGGCTAACTTTCTTAAAACTACATAAGTAGCAGGTTGTAAGAGGTGGAGCCTGGTTCTCTCTGACTCTGAAGCCCATTGCAGAGACTTGCTGTTACACCATATTCTTGCTAGTGAGTGCAGGCCTCTAAAGGGAATTTTTTGTCTTCTCTCCTGGTCTGAAGATTCTCCTAAGCCAGCAGAGTTTGGTTGAGCTGCTGCTGTCTGGAGAGCGGTTCAAAGGTTCCTTCCCTGTTCTGAAAGACGTTCCAACCACACTCTGTACCCCTGACCATACGGGCACCCTGGACACACTCATCCTCTTGCTACTTACTACCTGGTGTGTTTGCCAAGGAGCTCATTCGTAAAATGCAGGGTAGCTTGGCTGTCTTGCACACCTGTCAGACCGTTGAGCCTGCCTGTCCAGACAGATCTACTCTGCTGTGACTTTATCTTCATGGCGTGTTGACACACGTGCTTATCCCACTGGGGCTCAGGGGCCAAGCATGTCTGAGAAGTTGAACGGCAGCAAATTTTCCTGCCAAGAACAAACGAAACATCCCTGGAATCAAGGAAAAGGAGAGCCTTATTGCGAAGTGTCCCGTCCTGGCTTCTGTGTGGATCTTCTGCCAGAGGATACAGAAACTCACTTCAGGTACAGAGACCCTCAAGGTCCTTTAAATGCTCAGCAGTAGTCTATGCCACAGTCAAAGACACAATCCCAACAGAGAAAACTGTGTCTGTCTTTGGCTTGTGTGAATGAATAGGGGTCCCTCATACTGGATCTGATCCAGTTTCCTGTGTGCCCGTGAAGAGAGAGAACACGTTGTGTTGAAAGAGCATGGGATTGAGATTCTGAAAGCCTGGTTGCTGGTTACAACTCCCACACAATGTAGTTCAGTCTTGGGAAAGTCACTTAACCTCTCTGACCTCTCAGCTCTAAGATGGGAATCTATTCCTTCACCCACCTCTCCATGCATGCATGCATCTATCCATCCATTCAATTAAATAAGTATTAAATGTTCAGTTTCCTGGGTTCTGGGCACACAAAAATGAGCAAGATATGGCTTCCCCACTGAAAGAATTCATCTCCTACCGGACAGCGTTATAGTAAATGCCACAGTGTTAAAAAAGATGGTACTTGAGAAAGCATAGAGCTAGGCCTACAGTTGTGACCCCCCTCCCCCTTAAAACATACCTTCACTGACCCCAGAGAGAGGAAGGGAGAGGGAAAGGAGAGATAGAAACATCAATGATGAGAGAGTCCTTGATCGGTTGCTTCCCGCATGCCCCCCACTGGGGACTGAGCCCACAACCTTGGCCTGTGCCCCGACTGGAAATCAAACTGCAATCTCCCAGATCATAGGTCGACGCTTAACCACTGAGCCACGCCCGGCTAGGTAATTATGGCTCATTTTTAAGTCACAACTTTGTAACCTCAATTTCCCCTCCAGTAAGGTGGGAACCCCAAAATGTGCCAAAGGGAGTCAGCGGAGACACAAGCATAGAATTAATGAATTGGCCACTAGCAATAGCTGGATCACGATGCAGCATCAAGTGGTGAATGTGGTCCCATTCTAGGACAACTATGTTCTGAGAAGCACCTTGAAACTCTCCACCCTCTGGGCTCCTGCCTAAGCTCAGTATCTAACAGGAGCCACAGGCCACAGACTTCTAGCCTTATGATTGGGAGATGCAGCTGTCAGCCAGGAGAGAAATTTCAATATTTTATTGAAAGCATTTTGCAGCAGGGATTTTTTTTTTTTTTTTTCCAGTGCCAGCATAATTTAAGCATGATTTAATAGCTTCTTTCATTTACTTGTTAAATTATGCCTCTCCATCACCTTCCCTTTGGGTTTTCCCGCCTTTTGGTCCTACAACCTCCCATTATTTATTAATGCCACATAATACATGATCGAGGCAGGCAGAAAGCAGCCATTTTCAAATGATTTAGGAGGCTGCTGGCAGGGAAACAACACGAACAGGAGCATATGCTCTGAGAGTCTCCCCTGTACTTGCCTTTTTGGAACAGAGTTGGAGAGTTTTCAGCCATCCCCTATGTGGGTCCTTCCTTCCCTTCCCCATCCCATCCCTCTAGTCATTTTTCTGCCCTGAGCAAAGTCAAAATGCTGGGCTTAAAATGACTGGTGAGTCACACACAGCTCATGTTTTTTCCAAGTGCCAACTGCTAGAATGAGCAGGAGCCTCAAGTTGTGTTTAACCTAAAGGGACACTAGGAGGTAATTTGGTTTTCCCTCCAAGGGAGGAGCCCTGTGTGGGATTACGAATCTTTAGGGACTTGGTTCTTGGAAGGAAGGCTGAAACCTACGAGGGAGGTAGTCCTTGAATCTCCCACATTTTTCTTCTGGGAACTGTTTGGACTGTTTCAACACATGGAATGACTCTTACAGAATAGGGTTAGGAGGAGTGGTTTCCAAGTACAGGTGGGGAAATTGAGGTGTTTCATGACTTGCTCAAGAATATAGATTGGGTCATATCTGGACCTTCATCACAGTCTGCTTCCTCCAGGCATTTATGAGTGACCCATTCATTCACTTGCCCGATCTAGGTTCTCTCTTCCTCCCCTCTTCCATTGGGCTTTGGACGAGGCTAGCACTCATTCTGTGATTTGGAGGACGACACATGGCAGTTCTACAGATGATATGGGCAGAATGACAGTGACCAATGCAGTTGAGAAGTGTCAAAACCAGAATTAGAGCCAAACTTTCTTTTCAATTGTAAACTTTTATTGAGGTTTGTTAGTATTTAACTTTTGGGAGATGATATATATTAAAGCTCCTAACACAGTGCCTGGCATTTAATGCATGTTTCTCTTCCTTTATTAAGGACTTAACAGGAGGGACAGTGTTGTATGTGGACTTGGGCTTTCACTTACTGATTGGGTGAACTTGGATGAATGTGTTGCCTGTCTGGGCCTCAGTCTTCTTTTTTTTTTAAACATTTTATTTTTTTATTTTATTTTATTTTTAAATATATCTTTATTGATTTCAGAGAGAAGAAAGGAGAGGGAGAGAGAGAGATAAAAACATCAATGATGAAAGAGTCATTGATTGGCTGCCTCTTGCACACCCCTGACATGTGGCCTGGATCCTAGGCCGACGCGCAACGGTTGAGCCACGACAGGCCGGGCTGGGCCTCAGTCTTCTTATCTGCAAAATCAGAAGATTGGGTTATATAGTCTTTGAGATAATTTCCTGCTGCAACTTTGTTCCTGAGACTGCTTCAGTTGAGGTCATGAGGGACTTAGGGCCTGTTTTGGGACGCTAGAGTCTGGGGGATGAGTTGTCAGAAGTGCAGTAAAGAAATCAGGACAAGCTCAGAGCACTTGGAGCTTTGCTTGTTGTACTGGGTGATGGTGAAAACAGGAGAATTTATTCCACTTCTTGATAGTTCAGCCTTTTTCTCTTCTCCAGGTCTTAGTTGCCACTATGCCCCCACTGATTCCCTTTCCAGCTTCTGGAGGACCATGGCTGCCCTAAAAGTTGGGCTCATTTGCTATCCCTCCTTCATCCTCAAGTACGCTCTCCTGCTCACCCCTTCAGATGGCAGCAAGAGCCTGGGCACTGCCCCCTGGGGATATGTTCTGACTTTCCCCTAGGGCCCAGGCAGCCATTCCCTATCTGGTGGTCTAGAATTAAAGCCCAAGGGCAGGGCAGGAGATTTGAGGTAAAATAACAACTGGAATAGCCATCCTGCTCCCTCTGCCCCTCCGTGATGTTATCTCCTGCTCCCTGCCCTGACTTGCAGAAGGTGGCGAGTGGAGTAACTGAGTCCCAAGACTGGAGCTTTGGGTCTCTTTCGCTCACTCCAAGTTCTATTCTCTGCAGCAAGCCCGACTTTGTGCTGATCTCCGCAGTCCCTCCGTTTGCATTTCTGCAGTGCCCCAGGTTTGCAATGACATGCTTCGTTCCTCCCCGAGTTTTCATCCCTGTGGCGCCAGGGCTGGGGAGCTTCAGAGGCCTAGGCTATTCTGTAACTACCGTCAATGCGGAACTGCCTAAGCCTTGACTAATGTATTCCTTGCATTATTAAACACAGATTACATATAGATGGATATTTAAATGTAATGTGTTATTTTCCTAAATCTGGCTTTACTCGATGTTCCTTTGACTTATGCCTTTCCATTGCTCATAATTGTCTTGGGGATCATGAATTACAGGCAGGAAGGAGCTGGAGCTCCCTCAGCACCAAAAACTTTGCCATCCCATTACATTTGCCCAAGAGATGCGGCAGCACTTCTCCCGCCCAGGAAATTATTGCTGGGCTTCCTCACATGGGAATTTTTTCTTCCTAGAGAGAGCTTGTTCCAATGATTCAAAGGCTAAGGCAGCTAGAGCCTGGCAGACTTGTGGGTTTGTTTCTGTTCTGCAAGAAAGTTTGTCATTGAATAACAGATTTAGTCTGAGCTTCCAAGCTGGTGGCACCTTCACCCTTCTGTGCGGATGAGAAATTGGTCCTGATTATCTCCAAGGTCTTTGCAGGCTCTGACCTCCCACGGTTCAATGTAGTTCTGAGGAACTAGAAGGGGAAATAAGGATACTGTTCTCAGTTTCTACTTAGCCATGCAGCCATTTTTCTTGCTTCTCCTAAAATATGTCTCCTTCTGGGTCTTGGTTAAAGATTTTCCATATGATGCCAAGCAATCAATGAATCAGGAGAGTCTGCCTGTGTGTTCTGTGTTAATTAGATTATAAGCCATTGGTGTTCTGGGCTCAGTTCACATCAGCAAACAAGAGCTGATTGTGTGCATTTCCTCCCAACTCTTCATGCTGGTACCTTATAATTAACCACTGTGGGAGTATTTACACCATGGAAATTGGCAAAAGTTAGAAAACAGAGCTTTTTTTACCCCCTGGAGAACTGGTTGTTCAAATTTGTAAGCACACCGCTGCCAAAAGCTCCCTGAGAACACTGACCAATTCCTATAGTTCCCTTTTTCTATTACTGAATACATATGGGAGTTTACTGAAAGCTTTTTAAAGATGACCACAGAAGACGTCAAGTCTCTGATCTTTCTCAGTTTGACTATAAATAAATTCTAATCTCTGTTAAGTGCCAGAGTCTACCAACCTGGCCTCCTCCCTCTAGGACTGGGTTATTGGTGTTCTATTTTCTCAGTGGGGAGACACTATTTTTCCCACCACCCACGCCTCTCTGAGTGGATTCCCTCTCTCTGGGTATGCTGACCAGGACTCCCTAAATTAGTAATCAGAGGGGTTGTTTAAGGCAGGAACCTTGATTTCTATCTTGTCCTGAACCCAAGACAATTATTGATACCTTCTCTCTTCTGACATGAGCGTTACCAGAGCGAGGTGACCTAAGGTTTGTCCGGAATGGAAAGGAACAGATGTTGAGATTATTGGTGAGGAAGAAAGACACTTGGCTGGACTGATTCCAGCAGGCAAGCTCCTTGTCAGCTGGATTCATGAAAAACCCTGAAGAAGGAAAGGAAAATACCATTTTCCATGTTCACAATGTATAGTGCTCATTGTGCTCGTCACACAATTAGCAGCATACAAACCCTCATCTTTCTTGTGCTTCCAGCTTGGAAGTTCTTAACAACTGCTTTTCCAAGGTGGTCCCCCCTAAATGCCTAGCTTAAAGCCTGAAACATAGTAGACATTCAATAAACATTTATTGATTAGAGAATAATTTTATTTGACACCCACAGCTTTCAAGGTTTGGAAAATGAACAAAGCTATGGTTGGGGGTGGGGGGAAGGTGGTAAGGGGCTTTGTCTTCTTCCTGAGCCCTGCTTTATTCTTCATGCCTCAGTCAATGTGGTGACCAGGCCCCTCAAAAGAAAGGAGGTAATTTCTAGGATGTGAGGATGCAAACATGAGAGAGAAAGACTGAGGTAGGAGGGATGCTGGGCCTTTGTGCGTCCCCACTGCTAACTTTAAGGGGCCTTTCAACAAAAGAGTTTCTGTAGCTCAAGTAAGCAGGGAGTTAAGGTCTGAAGAGAGTGGAATTTTCCTTGTGGTCGTACAGACTTGTTTTAACCGCAGGAATGAACACAAGATTCAACTTGTTCCCTCAGCTATTATCTGGAACTCTTTCCCCTCCAGCCCCTGGCAGCTGGAGGTTTTAATGTGACATTTTTCTAAGTATTATGATTGCTTTCTGGCCTTTTTTTATAGTTGGTTTTTTGCTTCCCTCCTCTCGTATGCTCCCCACCCTCCCCCCACCCCACCTCAGCCTTCAAATGCTCTCCAATAAACAAGCGCTCTCCTCCCTGCCACCCAGCCAGGAGAAGACATCTGGGGGTGGTTTATTGACTTTCTAAAGATGTGTGTCTCCTCTCCTTCCTGAACCCCCAGCCTGTAACTCCTCCTTGAAACCACAAACCACCACCCTTCCCACTTCCCAAATCCAGAGCAGAGTGCAGAGATGTCTGCAGGATGGTCAGCCCAATTCATCTGCTGGTTGAGCCATCTTAGCAAGTATTTCCAACAACCTCATCAACACAGAGAAAGAATAGCAGTTTTCCTCAATTAATTACTGTTGCCAGGCCCGACGCATTTAGTTAGAAGTCTCACTGAGCCAGCGTTAGAAGTCTTATTTCATGAATTTTGCTTTAGATTTTCTAGTCTGTGTATGGCCTCCTCTGAGGCCTCTACCCAGTCGCAACCCATCTTCATCCATTCACCTTTAACTGAGGGAGAGCTCAGAAAAGTTACCCCCAAGTGGATTGACAAATTGGGGATGGGGGAGATAGATTATTTCACAGGTCCTCTTCCTCGATTACCTTGAAATTCTCACTGCATCTAGTTCACCTTTTTACCTGGTGTCTGAGTTCTCCCTGCATCCGGGGATGACAAATGGGAATAGAAAAGTCAGCATGCCTTGGAACCTCAAGGGAGCCGAAAGCTCGGGGCTCATCTTCTCTGCCAGTGTTGCAGTGGCAAAGCATTCCTGCAGACAATTATGTTTTGTGTTTTGTTTTAAAGCAGCATTAGAGAGATTGAAACAGATCTTTTCAAAGCATTCCCCTTTGATGAGGTGCAAAAAGGTTACACAAAAAGCCAAACTTTGGTTTCAAATATAAGACACCTTTATTCTAATTATAATCATAATGACCCAGTGTGTTAGGGATTTAATTATTTGGAATTAGAATTTAAAAAAAGACATCCTGTAATTACCATTGAACTTATCTTGAGGCATAAATCTAATAATTAAATACCTTCAGATTTCACCCAGTGAGTAACTAAAATAAAATTTAAAAAAATACTGTGAATTCTTTCCTACCTCTGTAAAAAAAGTTCTAAAATTATCAGTGGATTCCAATGGAAAGATCTGAATATTATGGAGGATGAAACACACTTTTAACAAAATTATAATTTCTGCTATTTATGGTTCTCTCCCCCGGTGATCAGGGTGTTTGAGCATGTGAGAAATGACAGAATTAGGAGTTGGATCTCAATGAAAAACATTTTCTTCAAGAAAGATAGCTCCCTGAGCTCGAGCTTCATTTTTATTGTCGGTAAGGAAAGGGAAGCAGGTACTATGCAATTTTTATGAGAACTAAGTTCTGTTTTCTGATCAGTTTTGGCAAAAAATAACAGTCCATATGCTTTCCCCTCCTGGACATGGAGCATGGGAGTGAGGTTTGGCAGGAGCAGATGACTGCAAAATCCAAGGGAAGGTCTTGGTGGAGGCTGTGCTTGAGGGAATTTAGCTCCTTTCATGGGACTAGGCCCCAAATATGACCAAACCAGATGCATCAGCTCTCAGTGGGGAGAGGTTAGAGTTTGATTTTTGGAGCCAGACAACCTGGGTTTGTTTATTAACTGTTAATATACCTTGGCAAATCATGAAACCTCACCGAATCTTAATCTCTTATCTGTGAAATGGGTATAATTAATGTACCTACATCATGTGGTTATGGGAAAGAGATAATACATGGAAAGTGTTTAGCACAGTGGCTGGCAACCAATACATATTCAATAAATTCAAATATTGTGCATAGGTATAGTGTTTTAGGTTTGTGGGGCACAGTGAGACCTGTCTGGTAAGTAGAGTCCCCTCCATGCCAGCTTGGGTTTCCTGCGCCCAAACTCAGTAGGAAGCACTGGCTTAATGGGTCCACAGCTATCCCTCCAGGTGAGGTCAGAACAAAGAAATATTTCCCCTGAGAGGTGAGCAGTAGTCCATGGGTCTTTTGCATTAACTTCTTTAAGTCTACTTTATGAAGCCCTTCACTCAGATTCTCCTTGGCCGTAGCCTAGAGCAGCAGAGCCAGAGCCTAGAGCTCCACGGACTTGGATCCTGTCTCATGAAATCTCTGCCCACACCTCAGTGATCCAAAGAGCAGTGGAAGTAAGTGACAAGGAAAATTAAATTAAACTGCTCCACCATGACAAGCAAGGGCTGGGTCATATTTATGTCAGCTGAATGGAAAGAGGTGGTAGATAGGTCCTCTCTCTCTGAAGGCTCCTCACTTGATTTAAAAATCACAATGAATTAAGAGTTCCCGTATCACCCCAATTAGAGACACTGCTGTCCAAGCCTTTGGACACAGCCACACAACATGCCCGTTATTTAGAGCCTGATGTCAACCCTACAGGGAACAGCATCTTGTGTTTCAACTGGCTGCCTAACAGAATCCTTTCAGCTAATGCTACTAACATATATTATAGGCAAAACAGTCAAGATGGATTAATAACTCCACCAGAGAATATTTACATAATATAGGGTGGGTGGGACCTGTGATACCACAATACCATGACACTAAGCATGAAACCAAAGGCAGATACTATAAATAAAAGGGCTGATAAATATAGCTACAAAACAATAGAAACCTCTGTGCAATAAAAACTCAATAAGAAAACAGCAAACAGAAAATTACTTGTGGCAAGTGTGACATAGGTTAACATGAGATTGATGAACACTTATTAAGAAAAATACAAGCACTTTAACTAAGAAAAAAGATATATGTAAAAAATAAAACCTGTAAGTAGAAAATAAATATATATAAAAATACTCAATCTTACGGGTTGTCAAAGGAATATGAATTAAACCAACTGCAAGATTTCAATCAGTCTGTCAGCTGATAAAAGTCTGACCCTGGCCAGGGTTCTGGGCTGATGGGTAAAGATCTGCTCTGCGTGGGAGGCTATGAGTTGGCACTGGCTCCTGCAGGGCACTTTCGCCATATGCATTCCAAGCCTTAAAAGCAGCCACAGTCATTACATTTCTGGGACTTAGCCTCAGAAAATATCAGGCAAGTATACAAATATGCATTAGTAGGAAAGTTATAACATCATTATTGTTATGTACAAAAAACTGGAAACAACCTACATGCTCAAAAATCATAGTACAGTATCATAATCGAACATCCCACAGTCATTAAAATGCTGGCACATCGTTACAGCTGTTGATGTGGGAGGATTATTGCATTATATTGTGAAGTGAGAAAAGTGTGTTAGAGAATATTTTATAGGTTTTTTAAAAGAATGAAATGAGATATTTTAAGAGTGGTTGTATTCTCCATTTGCTAATGTTAAACTTTTCTGTATTTTAAATTTTTTCTATAATGAACATAGATTATTTGTGTTAAAAGAAATGACACATGTGGTAGGCAAAAAGAAAGGCCCCCTGATCCTCAAAATGTTCACATCCTAATTCCCGAAACCTGTAAATATGTGACATTATGTGGCAAAAGGGCCTTTGCAGGTGTGGTTAAGTTAAGGACCCTGAAACAG
The DNA here is from genome assembly GCF_964146895.1 of Miniopterus schreibersii. Taxonomy (NCBI): domain Eukaryota; kingdom Metazoa; phylum Chordata; class Mammalia; order Chiroptera; family Miniopteridae; genus Miniopterus; species Miniopterus schreibersii. The sequence continues at coordinate 27,906,256 of NC_138119.1, forward strand.
AAAGATTGTCCTGGATTATCTGAGTGGACCTGCTGAATCATTATGGTTTCTGTAAGCAGGAGGAAGTCAGAGTCAAAAAGATTTGAAGATGCTCTGTAGTTGGTTTTGAAGATGGGGGAAGAGGCCATGAGCCAAGGGATGCAGGTGGTTCCTTGAAACTGGAAAAAGCAAGAAAACAAATTTTCTCCCTTAGAGTTTCTGGAAGGAACATGGCCCTGCTGACACTGATGTTAGCCCAGTGAGACTCTGAGATTCGCTCAGAACTGTGAGCGAATTCATTTGTGTTGTTTGAAGCCACTAAATTTGCGGTAATTTGTTACAGCAGCCCAAGGGAACAAATAGAATCTGTAAAACTGCTGCCTACAGTCTGGCCCAGCTGGGTGAAGGGGTAATATGATGGGGTGTGGAAGAGCTTTTGGTGTAGGGACAGTCCTTCTTAGGCCACAGTTAAAGCTGGAGAGGGTGTGTCGTTATATGTAGACCCCCTTCCCTGGTTTCACCCCTGCGCTTCGGCACCAGGAGTTAGCTGACCCTAAAACCAGGGGCACAGTCCGCTGGGAGGAGCTGGGGCAGGGGGTTGATATGTGCATATGTGTCTCTGTAGCAGGGGCTGTGTGAGGGGTTTTCCCACTTATCTCATGTAATTAAAAGTCTCTTCATCCTCAGGAAGGATTTGGGGACTCCAGAGGATGACATTCGGTTTGGCTGCTTGCCTGTGAACCCACTGCTACGGGAAGACAGGGGCTTTATTTGGGAATTGCAATGGGCAGCACACCAAGAGTTTTTTGTTTTTGTTACTTTAACAATGAAACCTTAGTACTGACGTTTGGTAGATCCTGGACACGAGGTGCCTACGACTCTTCTAGATAAATTCAGCAGACCAAGGCCCGACTTTACAGAGAAATAACGAAAGGATTAATGTTTGTAGTGCTCAGGCTGTCAGAGGTGACCAGATCCAATATTCCTGCGTTTTCTCTCCTTTGTTTTCATGCCTAGCCACAGTAGCAGGTACTAAAGGCACTGAGCCCAGGGCCTAGGAGCTTTACAAATATTTCTGACTTAGAGCAATGTTTAAGAGCCCCCTAAAGCCCCCATGCTGGATTCATAATTTTAAAAAAATATTGCAGAATCAAAACAAATGTTTAACTAAATGTCTACAAAACATAACATGTCAACCAACTCAAAACAACTGAACTCGAGTCTTAGATAATTACATGTCAGTTTATTTAGTGTGGGATGTGGGCACATTTTAGCATCTTTGATGTGATGGAGGATGCGACCTCTAAGAGAAGCTCCCCTGGGGCCTGAGAACGCGTTGCAGTCTCCTCCGCAGCATCAGGATGGCCCCGGCTTTGCCCGGCCTCCAGCAGCTCCTCCTGGGCCTGCTCTCCGAACACTGGGTGGCAGCAGGGACCTTCCTAAGCTTTCTCCAGAGTCTGAACACGAACCCAAGCAATTCCACCTTAAGAAGGGGCATGCACAGAACCATGCAAAGAGTGCAGTAATTCTTGGACTTGGCTAATCCCTATAATTCACCAGATTATAGACACGAGTGACAGCTGCAGTAGGGGTGATGTTCTCTCATTCGCTGTGTCACCGGGATGCTGTTTTGAATCTCCCTGAAATGAGGAGAAGGATTACAATTGTCCCCAGGGCCTTGCCATGTAATTTTTATCAGTTTTGATCTGTGAGTTCCCCCAGGGCAGTGCATGCTCTTGTGTGTGTATGTGAGGTGAGCAGACCCATGATGGGACGTAAGGCTTCCAAGACAACATGGTCCACTTTTCCTACCACTGGGCTGTTATTTCCAGATTTGCCACCTACTCCAAGACTCTTGCCTTGTCCCCTTTGCTATGGACTCAGTGGAGCAGGGCCAGCTTCTTGGACATACGACCCATAGGTTGAACAGGGGCTAGTGCTCAGAAGATCCCTGTCTTTGGTTTAATTCTCTGCTGTCTCTGTCTTAAAATTCTTAACAAGTTTTGAACACAGGTTCCTGTATTTTCACTTTGCAATGGGCCCCAAAATTAAGAAGCCAGTCCTCCTGTGGGGAAGTATGGTCAGAGGTAGATTTTCTCTCTAAGACTTGATTCCATTCTTTCTCAGCCTCATTGCAGTGTCTTGCTTGACTTAGAATTGAGAATGCAAAAAACAGGGGCTCTTTTAGACACAGTTGAGTGCTGGTTGGGAGCCTGCCACTCACTACCCATGTGACCTGGAACACTTTTGTTAATCTCTACAAGGCCTTCTCGTGTGTTAGAAGATTGCAGCTGTCTTACTTTACACAGTGTGGTGAGTATTTAATGCTAGGATATATGCAAAATTGCTCAGCACATTGTAGACATTCATGGCACACGGTTTGTGCCCTGGAAGTCAGCATCAATTCTTTCCATGTCATTCTCCTCGGCCAGGATAACCAGCTTTAGTTGGAATTATAGATTGCTTTCATCAGTGGAGCAGGTACAAGGTAAATGTTCAGTCTACAACCCAACTCCCTGGGAGTTGAAAGCAGTTTCTCACGTGCCAGGCCTCTGTTCTGAGGAGGAGATGCATGGCCGCACTGTGGCTGTGCTTTCTGCACCACAGGAAAAGCTGGCTTTACAGAGCCACCTACTGTCTGGGGAGCCTCTAAAGAGAGCTTCTGATTGAAATGCCATCCTTAAGGAATCCCCCGGGACTAATCAGCTTAATATGGTGCTTGTTTATAACCCTTTACTCCATGGACCTGGGGACACTTCCTGAGGACACTTGGCAAATAACCACGAATCACATGCTCCTGCTCTGACGTCAGATAACTGCAGTTGACTCATATGTCTCCCCACCTGGGTGGGGGGGTGGGAGGCTCTGGGTCCTAGACCTCTGCTCAGGATGTTTGTGTGGTCTTGGCCAACTTTATTGGACCTCACTTACTTCAGGTGTCAACTGAGGTTAATAATTTCTTTTTGGTCTCAGAAATATCTCCCAGATGAAAACACTTTTTAAAAAGTAGAAATAACTTCACCATGTGAGAGACCGCAATATTACATTTTGACAATTGAGTTCAAGTTTAAAATCCAGTACTATGCCAAACAATATGTCTGTAGGCATTGCAATTTCCAGTTGCTAATACTGAGGTCCAGTGTCTAAGAGGCAGATGGGGAATTCCTCAGAACACTGAGATGTATTTGGCTTTATAACAATGTTCTACAGGCACTCCATTGGCCATAGCTAACAAAACACTGAGCAGATTCCAGAGGCTCAAAGAATTCCCACTGGACCTTTTCAGAACTTCCTTCATCATCCATACCTCAGAGTGCTTTTTACCTCTTCCGAGTGTTTATAACTTCATACTTCTCTAGCCTTAAGGTCAGGTAAACTTGGGCTGTCACTTGTGACTTGAGATACAGCCCTGCCATCTCATCTTGAAGGTAAGCTCCTTGAGGGAAAGCATGGGAGAAAGTAGTTATTTGCCACCCGATACCTGGCACAGCGCTTTGCACTAGTAAGCCCTGGATAAAGCTTGTGGGTACTAGAGAGGAGGGCTGAGTTTGTCTGCCACGTCCAATTTTTTAGGCTCTACAAATGCCCAGAAGTTGTGTAAGAAGAAAACCTTTGAGCAGTGCCTCCGTGTGGCCTGAGCTGAAGTCTCCCATCCAGGCATGTCTTTCCTGTACCTGGCTGATGCTAATTTAGCCTTTACTCTGCAAGGTCATTAATAAATGCAGTCACTTCTGGTGATTGAATTAGTCATATCAAGGATTTTTGGTGACTTGTGTGGGAAAATTTATCAAAATTATACCCCTGCTCTTTCAAAAAAGCCAAAATGCTATTATACTATAAAAAAATCTGAAGGCTCTTTGATGGGGGAATTGAGACTAAGACGCAGTTATGAAGTACCTGGAGCTTCTCGGTGTTAAAACAAATGACAGATAAGATCTCACATTGCTTTGTCACGACAGTTCATCACGCTAAGTATACCTTCATCAGCTCCTACTTCTATATTCTTGTACATCTGTATTGCTCTTAACATTGTTTAGCTTGTCCTTCCCCACAAGCTTGCACAGTTCTTTCTAAAGACATCGCACAAGGAATGAGCCTGACATTGTCTGCGACTGACCCTTAAAGATTGATACTATCTCTCGTGTAACAAAAGGAGGTCCTTATTTATAATTTTGACCAAGAGATAAACTTAGTGTGTATCTGGTAAGTTACAGAACAGCAGGGACTAGACCTCAAGCCATCTGTCCCTGACTAACCAATCTGCTATAATAATTAAAGTTAAAGTCTTTTCCTTTTTTTTAAAAAAAAAAAACTTGGCCGCTAATGGGGGCCAGAAATCTCATGGCATTAAATGGCCTCTGAGGCAAAAGGCCAATTCCTTCTAGTCCCAAATCATGAACTCCCTTTGGTATTATAACTCTAATTCTTCATCCAAATTGTCTCCCTTCCTGGCAGAGGAAGGCTGACCCTTAACCTGTTCCATAGCTCGGAATATGTCATTGCAGCCTTTCCCCAGGGAGGGGAGGAAAAGCAATCTCTATTTTAAGCTGAGGTTTTCTGAAAACTATAAAGCTAATAATCTAGAAGAGGCTTGACTTCACTCCCAAGCTTTTAATAATCTACTTCTGGTGGTAAAGGGGAGCCACAGTAAATCACTTAGTCCATTCTTCTGTCTCTGGGCTGCATTATATATTGAAAGTTCCAGAAAGGTGGCGTCATAGCAATCCTTATGCTTGATAGCACGTCCGTGTTTACCAAGCATTTTATATCATTTTGTGCTTTCAAATTAGTTAGCTTTATCTCCATTTTATAAAGCAAGTGGAAGAAGGTCAGGGAGGTGGTTACTTACTGAGAGTCATTGCTGCTTGTAGGTGCCAGTCCTGGACATGGACCTGACCAATGTCTTTTCTGCAACATTACTGCCCCCACTATCTGGTAGACTGAGGTTTTCCTTAGGGATTTCTACCACTTCCTTTTAGGTCCAACAGCCCTCGGAGATGACTACTACCCCGTTTGTTTTCTTTTGACCTAATGCAAACAAATGGGTTTCCATTCTTTAGGGAATAATCCTAGACTGACCTAAAGTTTATGAGAGCTGTTCTCTCAGCCCATCTTTTCCAGGCTGAGCACACTAAGCTTCTTCGGCCTCTCTCACGGGCTTGGGAGTGAACCAGTTCTGCTGCTGGACAAGTCATTTCACTGACATGTTTTCTCACCTGTAACAAGGGGACAATGTCACATATCTCATAGGGCTATTATGAGGATTAACTCAGGAAATACATACAAAGTGCACTTTCGAGATGCACAGCAAATCAATACACTTAAAAAATGTTTCCCCTTGCCGGGCCGGTGTGGCTCAGTGGATAAGTGTTGACCTATGAACCAGGAGGTCATGGTTCAAGTCTCGGTCAGGGCACATGCCCGGGGTTCAGGCTTGATCCCCAGTAGGGGGTGTGCAGGAGGCAGCAGATCAGTGACTCTCATCATTGATATTTCTATCTTTCTCTCCTCTCTTCCTCTCTCTGAAATCAATAAAAACAAATTTGAAAAAAACATTTCCCCCTTTCCTGCCTCTCTGTTACTTTCCTCTCTGGCGTTTTCATGGTCCTGGTAGCTCCTCAGAGAGAGGGCATGCTCCCCATTTGTGGGCATAGATTGGTAGCCTGGTACTTTCCTGAGAGATTCTCCTTTTGATAAACTTCCCTGAAGAGATCATGGAGAGAATCCTAGAAATACTTCAGGGGCACCCCCGAGGTTAGCAGTCTCTCTGCTGACTCAGTGCCTTCTCCTCTTGGATTATCCACATGCACCAATTATAGGCCTAAAACTTAGCCAGGAGGCGCCACCTAACAGCATTTTGATTTATTAGTTTTATTAAACACAGATGCCTTTAATGTGAAGTTGTTTGTAGCCTGTGCTGGATTTCTAGCTACTTTATCGCATCTATTGGCCAATGTATGAATTATCTTCAAAGGACACGGCTTTTGCGTTTTATCACACTTTCTCTCCAACTCCCGAGGAAGGGGTCACTTGGGAGACACATCCTTTCATGGCGAGAAAGTAGCCTCGTAGATCAAACGTGTGTTTGTTCTGGAATGGCGAAGCAGCCAGGCCAGGCCTGGAGAAGAGGCTGGCATTGCTCAGAGACCCTCATCCATCACTCAGCAAATGGGACCCGTGGGTAAAGGCTTTGCTGGGAGATGAGTCCAGAGAATGGGCAGTGGGAGGAGGGATTGCCATGCAGTGGGCAGTGAGTCTGCTTTGGGGCCAAAGAGGATTTCAAATCTTGTTTTTGCAACATACTAGCTTTGTGACTTTAGAGGGAAATGACTGAACCGCCCCCAGGCTCAGATACCTTATAATACTAGTTTCCTCCAGCCTCCTGGCAAGCATTGATGAGATTATCAACCAATATGGTAATTAGAGCCTCACCTGAGGGGCTTAATCTTGAGGGTTGGTGTTGGTGAAGAAGAGCTTGGTGGGAGAGCCACAAGCATTTGTCTCTCTTTGCAGTTTATGTTTGTATTCTGCCCATTCAGAAAAAATAAGAAAAGCCTTTCCCTGATTTTTATCAATGCATCAATCAATGTTCAACACTTACTTCATTCTTTCCCTATTGTATTTAAATTGCACGAAACCGGTGCCACTGTTTTAATTTATTTCTGACTTGCACCCAGCACCTAGCACTCAGGTCAGGTGGTCAGAAAATGTTTATGAGATAAAATCAAATGGACCTTTTTTTTTTTTTTTTTTTTTTGGTATTTCTGAGATTATTTTATTTCATTTCTGTCTGACCCAGCAGACTCAGGAGGAAGATTCTGAGGATGATGGCTGCTGATACTAACTTTTGAGTTCCAGGCAACAGCTTGATATTTGGAAGGAACACTGAGCGGTGGTGAATCTAGGGACCTGGCTTCCCCTGAGCAGGCTTGAGTTTTCTGGGTGAACTTGGGAAAGTCACTTAACCTCCTTGGGCCTTAGTTTTCTCATCCATGAAATGGGGATAATAATAGCATCTACTTTATAGGATTTTGGTGCAGATTAAGTAAATACTATTGTTTTAAAACAAAACAAAACACACGCTAAAAAATGGAGTCTTTTTTGCTAAGCCACTTCACCAAACCAAAACTTAATAACTAACCTAATTGCAGTTTCAACCTCTCCCAGGGAGTGGAATCTTAAACCAATCAGCCTGGAATTTCCCGATCAATCCTGGTAAGGTCATCTGGCTGATAAGACCCCCTGCCTTCCCCCCAAGGGAAAGTGTCCCTGACAGAAATAACCCACTCTCAGTTCCACCTCTTTCTGCCTATAAAAACCTTCCATTTTGTACAACTCATTTCTTCCAGTTGCTTAAGGGGATGCTGCCAGATTTATGAATCACTTAATAAAACCAATTAGATCTTCAAATTCACTCAGTTGAATTTTGTTCTTTAATGATAGATTTAAAACCTTAAACTAGTGCATGGCCCACAGTGAACGCTGTCTTTGCTTGTTGCTGTCACTGTGACCACGACCACTATTTGTCACTGGCTGTGTGCTGGACAGTGCTCAACTCTTTTCCAGCTCTAATATTCTGAGACTTGGATGAGTCCAGAGGGAGCAGAAAGGACCAGGAATTGGGGAAACGGGGAAGGCAAGACAAGGCAGAGCTGGTGTGGGGGTGGCTTGAAGGTGAGCCCGTCTTTGGTGCAGGCCTCTGAGCTGGAGCGTATGTGAGTTCATGAGTTGCTTTTCCCTTGGGTTGGATGCCGAAGCTAATAGGCCGAGTCCTGCGATACAGTTAACATATAAACTCTTCCAGCCTAAAGAGTCTAAACTTATAAATACCGGACAAATAATTCCAACCCTCTGAAACTGACGATAAACCTGAAAAATGAGAGTCAAGGTGGGCGCTCCCATCCCAAGAATGCTCTAGAAAGTCCCAGATCTGGAGGCCGAGGCTTAAGCAAGGGGCTAGAATGATTCAGGTTTTGTTTTTCCAAACAGACTTCTACCTTGAGGGGGGATGGAGCAGCAACAGAGAAGTGGGCTTAGCTGTCATTCCCCGCCTTTAGCATACTCTGTCATCAAATACTTAATACTTCGGCAAATATGATGTGTGGGACTAGGTCATGGGGGCGCAAGGGGCTGACAAAGCTTCTTGCTTCAAGCAACGGCTGTCATGGGGATGGATGGACTCTCAGAGAAAGAGCAGAACTTGATACCTGCCCCGGCAGGCTGGAATGCAGCCCCAGGAGAAACACCCACCAAGGAGAGAAGCATTTGTAACTTTTGAGGGGTGGGGTAGGAATGGAGTAATTTATTGCTGACAAAGGAATGTTTTTCTTCCATCAAAAATAGAATTTATTGTCTGTAGAGCATGTGGTATACTCAGACTGGAAGAGCAACATTTTGTTAGAGGTGTTTGCCTGGTACATCTGCCCCAGACACCGGAATTATTTAAAGAATCAAAAGACACATTTTTTTCCCCCCTTAAAATGAAAGCATGCTAGTGTAAAAATTCATACATGGAAACATAGAGAAAACTTAAAATCTTTCATAATCTGACTATCAAAGATCAGCAATTAGCATTTCGTTGTAATTTTATATCTATTTTTGTAATTTTTAAACATGGTTCAAAATGGTACACACACTTCTGAATTCTAAGTTTAAAATTTAAAGTTAAGCACAAGCATTTCCATGTTATGAGAAGGGTTCGTAAATGTGATGAGGCTATAATGTTCTCTTTGTTTATGTACTGGAACTTATTAAGCCATAATAATGTTGGCAAACAGTTCACATCATTTCCTATGTGCCAGATACTGTTCCAAGTGTTTTACATACACTAACTCATCGAATTCCCAAAACAACTCTCTAAGGTTTGCACTGCTAACATCCCCTATTTTAAATGAGGAAATTGAGAAGTTAAGTTGCTAGAGGTCACTCAGCTGTTGAGTGATGGGGCCAAGTTTTGAACACAGGCAGTTAGTGCTCTGGGGAATAGTCAAGCTCCTCTGAACTATTCAGTCACTCTACCGCCTTAGGCCCTCAGATTATAGCTTTTATGGAAGAGGTGTCCTCTTTTTTTAAATTATGTTTTTATTGATTTCAGAGAGAGGAAGGGAGAGGGAAAGAGAGATAGAAACATCAATGATGAGAGAGTCATTGATCAGCTGCCTCCTGCAGGCCCCTGACTGGGGATTGAGCTTGCAACTGAGCATGTGCCCTGACTGGTAATCGAACCATGACCGCCTGGTTCATAGGTCGACGCTCAACCACTGAGCAACACCGGCCCGGCAGAAGGCAGTGTCCTCTTATCTTACAAGTGAGAGCTTGGGCACTGAACACAGACAGGCTCTTGGGGATTGGTCAAACTGGTGCATGAATGGAGGGGCTGCCCAGCCAGTGGGCTGCTGGGTATGTGAGAGACTGAATTCTGGGAACAAACCCCAACATGAGAATCAGGCCATTGGTGTCAGTCAGAATTAGAACCCCATTTTCTAACTCTTTCTCACTTTGTTTTTCTTTCTACCACTTTGTGTGAAAAGACACACAAATATTTTTAATAAGAAAAGACAACGACATTTTTTAAAAGATGGACATCTGGAATGAGCCTTTAGTGAGCAGAGACTGTAGCTTATTAATTATGGCAGATTGGTTTCTCCCAATTTTTATGTCCATACATTGGCTCAGCAGGTCATGGGGCTTTTTTTGAGCTTTTTCAGTACTGGGAAGAGGTTTTGTACCCTTTTCTTTGCATTGGATAATGGGGGTAGGATGACCTCTCAGATTGAGGAGACTGGATGGAGGGCAAGGGACAAGCGTGGCTCAACCCCTCTGTGCCTTCTCGCCACGAAGCTGTACCCTTCCCTGTGCCCCTGATCCCCTGAGAGAAGGTCTAGACTGTTGAGATCTTGGTTCCTTTGGGCTCATTAAGAGATGTGGTAGACCAGGTCCTCCAGGAGGCCAGCTGGGTGAAGTCTGCTCTTCAGACCCCATCTCCCTCACTGGAGCTCTAGGAACTCAATGTGACAGAAAGTAGTAAGAGGCCTGATTCTGACCATCAGTCTGAGGCTCTGTAGTCCAGGTTCACCAACAGATACATTTCTATTTGGATCGCCCTAAAATTATAGCTATTTCTCAGTTGGTTTAGAATCTGTAGGGAGAGAGGTATGTTGATTAAAACTCCTCTTAAGACTCAACCTTGACTTTGTGTAGTGGAAACAAGAGTATGAATGTGAGAATCATGGCTCCCCTCCACAGCTCCAGACACGTAGGAAACACAGTTAGTCATACCCAGCTTCTCATCTCCCATGCTCAATGAAGAATTCCACCTTGAGGAGCAAATTACTGAATCTCTCTGAGGCTCAGTTCTTGGAGTTGGGTGATGCAGAATTCCAACAAGGCCTGCTGAGAGGCAGGCAAGGAGCAAGGATAAGGAAGTTGCATAGAAAAAACCTGAGATTTACTCATGGGGATAATAAAAGAATAGAGACGGAAGAACAGGGGGAGGGGAAAGAAACCCAGGAACTCATACAAATCACCACAGCATTCAGATTAGCTGGGGTATGTGAGCCATACCAAGAAGCAGAAGAATGGGGAAAGATAATTTTAAGAACTTTTAAACGGGGGCCATAATTGGATTCCTTTGACATTTTTATAGAGAAACTCTGTTATATATTAATATTCTCTAAAACTTGGAGAGATTGGGAATTTTTGAATATGACTACTTGTAGAATGGGTCATGACTTGGCCTCACTTGTACCTTGGTGTTCCAAGTTCGCCCCCCTCTGGTGTCTATTTCTTTGAGATACTAAGCATATGCTGAGAAAGAGGGGGTCCTAGAGAAAGAAGGTTGATGGGCAAAAAGGGGGCAAGGGGAAATTTTGACACCCATCCTTCAGAACCCAGACCTTAAAATAAGCCCAAATTCTTGGGTAAGAGGACTGCAATGAAAGAAGGGCACAATGGAAACATCTGCCTCACTGGATGCCACCAGCACCAGGTGACATCAGGGAATGAATTCTCGAGTACTGCAGCCAGATTTGCAGCAGAGGCGATGGGGGGTCTGAGGCCTCTTCCCAGGTATCTGCACCTTGGTCTCAGGTGTCTGTGGCCTCAGGTATCTGTGGCCTCAGCAGAAGCTATTACTGGAGCCATTGAGAGAGTCGGAAGACATCATCTGGAGGCCCAGAGATGTTTGTGATCACATGGAGACAGAGGCACAGAAACACTGTTTTGCAACTTACCTAGAACAGGCTAACGGAGTGTGGGAAACACAGCTTCCTTTCATTTTTATTCACCCTCTTTACACAAGGTCAGAGAAACCTGACATCTCAATGGTAGAAGGAGAGAGAACCTTTCAAATAGGTGTCAGATGCACAGCAAAAAGTTCTGAAGCATTTTGGCAGGAACGGCAGTCGGCAGTTACATCTGCGTTCCTGACATCGGGTCTGTAATATTTGGATTCTAGGCCTAGGCAGATGGACCATTGGCCATGTGTCTGCTTTTCCTGGCTCCTGCTTTCTAACAGCCCTTGCTAACTTGGATCAGGCTATTAACACATCTAACTCCTATGCACTCAGCACTTTACACACACATGTGTCCTCACACACGCAGTTTTCTGGTGATCATTATAAGGACATGAACGGGTAGAAGGATGAAGTCCTTACTCTCTAACCTGGAATGGGATCCCTCCGCCCACCTAAAACAGGCTTGGCTCTGCCTTGGAGCTTCTGACACAGATTCTTTACAAGGCTCTCAATGCTACGTGGGCAAATAGCAGTGAATTTTGGGGAAGTTTGGGGAGACAGAACATAAAGCAAAGATTTATACCCTAACCTAGAGGAGCTGGATGCCACAGGGGGGTAAGAGAGGGTGGTCACTGAAAGACCTTGAGTTCATCATGTCCAAAGCCACAGGCAACAAATCCAAATACAGACATGCATACTGGCTGTTAGGGGGACCTCACTGCTGGGAAGTGCATTTTGTTCCAGACAGTGAATGGCATCGTTTAGAGGAGGAACAAAGACACAAGTATAAGTTAAATTTCCACAGGAACTTCACAAACAGGCAGCCCTGACAGCCGGCTCCGTGGCTCTCTTTGGTTATTTCATGCTGGTATTAAGTTCTGGATTGTTTGGGCCAAATCTGGCTTCAAAGGGCCATCCTCTTAGCAGACCAGGTGCATAACCAATAGTCCCTATTGGGTGGGTAATTATGGAGGCTCTACCCACATGGCCACAGGCAAGCACCCAGTTGTCCTACGCTACCATTTCCATATGAAGGAGCAACTTTATGAAGGAGTAACACAAAGTCGAATAGAAATGTGGACTTCACTGGATTCCAGGTTCTTGATGCTATTGTTTGAGTGAGTGCCCACCGGCAACACAATTCAAGAAGGGGGGGCTCAGCCGTCTGGAGTGCCTGCTAAAGGCAGTTCCGGGAAGTCAGTTGCTTTGTACTGTGGTCTTGGGATTCAATTTCTACCCTGAGGCTCAGATCAGAAGCAAGGCATTAAACTCCATCTTCTCTTTTTTGCTCCACAGTGTAGTTATAAGATAGCTATGCTTTTAAAACAGGAAAATCAAAATGTGGACTAAAGAGTGGCTGGGAGCATTTAGCTTAGATTACCTGAACCATCTAGTGGAGAGTTTCAGATTCTAAAATAGAGGGGAGTTCATGTTCCCTTAGGTTGGGAGGCAGGGGGTGGGGTGGGGGGGGGAGTGTATCCTTCTGGGTTTCTAAAAAAGAAGGTCGCAGAATTTCACAAGCCGACTTTACATCAACATTTGGAGTTGTGAGAATGAGTCAGACAACACAAAGCAAGCCTTCCTAGACAAGCAGAGGGGCTGAAAATGGAACTGCAAAGTGTGCTGGCAGTTTGACATTTGGGAATATTATTAGCACTGGCCCACCCTAAACACCACCAGATAATTGACGGCTGTGCTCAGCTGAAATGTCTGCCTCTGAGACAAGTGATTCGGAAGCCTTTTATGAGATGCACATTTCCCTCGAAATGCTCCTTTCCTACTTATTTATCTATTTATTATTTATTTACTTAATTATTTGTTATTTATTTACCTGTGTGAAGTATAAATCCGATAGAGTTTAGTCCGTTTGGAGAGTGGTTTTGGTTTTAAATCTTTGCAGACACCAGCCTCCAGGTGAGCGCTCTGAGAAAGGGGCCCTGGTGGCGACAGGCCAGCCTCATGGCCCAGGCTCAGCAGTTACTGATCCCCCCCCCCAACCCCCCAGAAGGTGACTCGCTATCTGGGAACCTGCGGAAACTGTATTTACTTTAAAATCTACATGCAATGCAACTTGAAGTCACTGAGTCTGTTGCGCTTATGGTCTCATTTATTCTAAGAAGCCTGAGGCGGGTGGTCAATGCTGCTCCATTAGCTGGCAGATCGAACAGGGAGTGCCCGGTATTAAGTGGCCTAGAGCACGAGGGGGACCCCCAGGAGGCCGGCGAGGGCTTTCTGGCTGCGCTGGGAACGGAGTGGGAGCTGAGAATCGGGTACCCCTGTGCCACAGCCCCGCGTCTTCTCCCAGCCCGGCCATGGGGCGCCGGCGACTCGCTCGGGCCACCTGGTGGCCGCAGCCGTCCCCGCCGGCCGTGCTCGGGCCTTTCACCATCTACCTCCGTTTCCTGTGTCCCTTCTCCCCACCCTGTCTCCCACCTTCTCCGTTTTGCTTTAGGAAGAAGCTGAGACCACGGTCGCCACCTCCCCTCACCTGCGTTTTAGGACCTATCTAGATTTTCCCTTTTCCATTTGGAAGTCGCGCATTATTGCTATCTACACATTGTCACCAAAACCAATTTGTGCAAACTAACAGGCTTATCAGCGCTGCTGAAATGAGATTAAAACTGCTTCCAATGAAACAGATAAAAACCGGATGAATGAGGCCCTCTAATAAGACATTAAAGAGAATGACAAGAATGATTAACTAGGGTGATGTATTGAGCAGTTATGGGGAGTCTGTCCCCGAGATCAGTAAACTAATAAAAAAAAATCCACCTCTAATTCCCTTTCGTCGGCGAGGTATAATCACATCAACATTATGATTTTTTGGTTATTATTTATCTGTGAAAGCAATATCACACCTTTCCTCAAAATTGCTCAAAGCTTATTAACAAGGGGGGGGGGGAGGGAGAGAGAGATTGCTTTGGGGTTGAGCTCGTCTCATTTCAGCTCTTTAGGAGTAAAAAGTGCTGCTTAATACTCTACTCATGTTTACACCCCGATTATGCAGACACGCTCTCATTTTTGTTTCATCTTGGAGAGTGGCCTATTCATAGCCAGACTGTTTCACATTATGCAATCAGTTCATCAATTATGGCATAATCAAGTCACATCAAGACGATCTGGGAATTAACATTTCTACTGGGTAATACTGCAGGAGTTGGCTGTGGCAGCCACCTTGGAGCTCTCAGTCGCAGGGAGCCCCTCTGGCCATGCTTTCACTGGGCTTATCTTCCCGCCTTGTTGGGTTTGAGTTCATGAGGGAAGGAGCATGGAGGCGAGGGAGTCATATATGGGCATTTCAAATTTTTCAAACCCTACTATATGACAGGCCCAGCGCTGTGCTCCAAGGAGACTGTCGAGGAAGAACTTGGCTCCACCCTCAAGGAGCCGGTAGTATAGTTGGGGGCAAGGGGCCAGGAAGACAAGTGAGCAAACCCATGTGACAAGTGATTGGTTAATGCATGGCACCATGGATCCCTGGAGGGGAAATACCTCTGCAGAAGCTAGGAGGAGGCCTTGGAGTTAGACATGAAAGGAAGATTGGGGCTTCCTAGAGAGAGAATACGAAAAAGGCAGAGATGAAGTGTGTGCACAAACTGCCGTGTTGTGGGGATAAGTGTTTGGTGGGGTATGGCAGCCTGGGAGAGCTTGGCAAAGGAGCCTGGGGACAGGAAAGAAGGACCCTGTATTCCTCGCTGGGGTTTGCACATTTTATCCTAAAAGTCTAGGTGACTCATTAAGACATTGTAAGAGTAGCTGTATAATCAAACCTGCGTATAACTTTGCTGAGCTGTGGAGGTTGAGCTAAAGGCAGAAGAGAAATGAATCAAGGAAACTCTGCTGGAGTCATGAAATAGTGAGAAGACACAGACAGGACCAAGACAGGTGTGCTTCTGTACCTGAGCATAGCTGCTAACAAGCCCTGTGATCTCAAGGAAAATCATCTCTCGAATCACAATTTTCTCATCTGTAAATCAAAGATAGGGTATCTACTTCCTGAGCTTATTGGAACGATCAGAAATAATACAAAATAGGGCCCAGGCATCCAGTCCATGATACGCACATAACACACTAGATAGTGATAATTCTTCATTAAGCACTGCTGGGGGGTGAGGAAGGGGGGTAGGAGAGTGGTGGTGGTGGTGGTGGTGGTGGTGGTGGTGTGTGTGTGTTTTACTGTTAGGAAACTTCATGAGTAAAATAATACAAAATTATCACATGTTGAGAACAGAAGGGGATCTGGAATTTAAAAATACATATTCAGATGGATATATTAGTTCTGTCATTGATACAGTTTACTGAATGAAATTGCACAGATTAGACATTTTTGTAGTATTTTAGAGACCCAGCCGGTCACAAATAACACCCACTTCACCCGTTTCACAGGGCAGCTGTGAGGACTCAAAGTTAACTGTGAAATTTCTTAATGACCTGGTATCAGTTTCACCAGGACAGGATTGTGTTCACTGCTACATCCCTGATACCTAGAACTCAGCAAAATAAATATTTATTAAATAAATAAATCAGATATGAATGACTGCAAAAAACAGTGGCAACATTAATTTGGTTACAAATCAATAGGGTCAAAATATCCAGTTTTAGTATTTCTCTCCATTTCCCTCTCCGACTAAAATTTTACTCATGAATTTAACAAAAATGATTGAATCCCTCTAAATATCCTCTGCTTCTCTGGATCTCATGCTTGGTATACAAAGGTGAATAATACGAACATGGCCTCACCCTGAGCTCACGGCCTAGGCAAATGTGGGCAGTTGAATCTCCTGAAGACTGTCAGATGGGCAGGCTCCTTCCCCCCCTTTTCCACGGTACCCCACTGTCATTGCAGTTGAGGTTTGAATGGTGGATAGACATGGAAGATGCTAAGTAGGAGGCTGTGTCTTGGTCCTGGGTCACATACATTTTTTTGCCTCCTGACTCCATCACTTACTAGATATGAGAGTTTGAGTTAGCTCTCTCAGACTCTCTAAGGTGAAATTGTCTCATTTTAAAATAAGTATTTTTAATAGGAATTAGTAAAATTAGGCCGGCAAATTATTAATATTCATATTATTTTTTCCTTGTAGACAAGATTGATAGTGATGGAATGACAGTAATTTTCTAAAGGACTAAAAGCTTTTACATCTACAGGCTCCTGTCTGCATAATGTGTCAGAGAAGACAGTCAATTAATTCAGCTTTATTCAGAAAGTAGAAGAATTGACTCTAAGTCTCTAACAGCTCTTAAAAATGCTCATCTCTTCTGGTGGTTTATTAACATGACCAAGTCCAGATTCAGAAATTTACACCTTTGCAGATAGGACAATCCTCTTAAAAACGGACAGATAAGATATGTTGTAGCAAAGAGAAAAACCTAAAAACAGTATATATATATATATTAAAAAAACACCTCGCTGAGATACCAGATTTAGAAAGTTGAAAATAAGTCCATCATTTTGCACTCATTGTTAAATTTTATAAATATAGTCAAAAAGCCATTATTTTTGAATTTAATAAAAAATTTTAAATGTATCTTTTTGGTATCATTTTTAAGCTCTCAATCAGGGTTTTCTTCTCGCTTAAGCCAATCCCACATTTGCCATCTTAACTGTTTCCTTGTTCATCTACAGGAAAGGTAGATTTTCATGAAAGTTTAACATGCTTATAAATTTTAATTTTTCTCACCAACATATTTAATTCAAAGATCATATTTAGAAAGACTTAAAAACATTTCTATAGTCTAAAGCTGAGTCCATTTAAGAAATACACTCATTTTTACAAAAACCTGCATGGGTCCAGAATGCATATTTTTATGAAGTGGGCACTTACTATTGACAGTACTATTTTTAGTTGAGGAAATACCTCAGTTATTCAAGTATCTGAGTAAATTCTGCTGAATGGAAGATACTTTTCATTTCATTTTAAATATGTAAATGTATAAATATTTTATGCCAAATATTTTCACATGTACTATCTTTTGCCTCCATTTCTTCAGAAAAAAATTTACAAAACAAAACTTATAAATAAATAAATAATCTGCAACATTTGAGGGCTATCTCAATATAGGTCCATTCCAGCACAGAATATAAATTTGTTCAAAAAAATTTTTAAACTGCTTCATTAAAAGATTTTCTCCAACTGTAAAGATATTCCAAAGTATAATTATAGAATTTCACAGTTAAATATTTTATGCTTTTCAGCTCTTATCAGTTAGTTTGTTTTTTTTCTTTGCTTTTATGGGATTACATTGCATCACCTTTCAGGTTTCAAAATTTTCTTTCAGTAATTACAATTTGCTGCTAAACATTTCAAAAGCTGAAGTTGTTTGGTGTTCCATTAGTTGAGTGTTTTAATTAAAGATCTGCAACCTCTTTCAAATAAAATGCAACCTTGATTTTGAGGACCGCTTTATAATAGGTTCAATACCATTGTAGAATGATCTACAAAATAGTTCTTTAAAAAATGAAAACATAGTGAACACATAATACAATATACAGATGGTACACCCGAGACCTACATCATTTTATAATTTTGTTAACAAATGTCACCCCAGTAAATTCAATTAAAAAGAAAACGAAAATAAACCACATACAAATTAACACAGAAAATACTTGTTTAAGCTAGCATACTACGACCTTTTGCCTGAATGTTTCTATTATTTTACATATTACTCCTTTATTATATTTGCGTGTTTTTGTCTCACAGAATAGTAACACTATTTAAAATAAATATATACAGAGAAAAACAGTCTCTCGGTGTTTTTGCAGCGGCAGGTGTATATCGGTGAATTCAATGAATCTCCAAGGTCCTTTGCGCATCTAGTGAAAAACTCATGAATATTTGTTACTTTAGTTCATGTTCAGTTTATTAAAATCTGATAAGCAAAAAATTAAAACATTTCTAAAGTCTGCTGGTGACAGACAGCAAAGAGAATAAGCATTCACTGCCATATTGAGACATTTTAAAAATAAATTTAACATGAATTTCATCACAAAAGTTTATAATTTAGCTGACTTTAAACACAGGGTGGGGCAGGTTTATAATTTAGCTGACTTTAAATACAGGGTGGAGCAATAGTAGATTTACAGTTGTTTGCATGGAAAATTATACAGTAATTAATAAATATTAATACAGGAATAAACTGTTTTTTGTGTACTCACAACAGTAAACCTGCTTTTGCCCCACGCGGTACACTTCTGTTTTGACAGGCGACTGTGAGAGCTCGTCTGGACATTCTCATGAGCAGTGTGTGCACTACGACCAGTTCCAATTAGAGCTGTGCTCCAACAGGTTTATTAATTTAATTAGAACATTCTTTTTACTACACTACTGAGCTCTACCAAGATTTGTATCATATTATCTCTGTAAATACAACAAATAACTTTATCTTCAAGGTTGAGCTTTTTAATCCAGAGTTATAATAGCTTTTATAATGGTGTTAAATACTTTACCAAGACGGAACAAACTTCTAAAAGTTTGACTTGCTTTCCATGAATTGGATTTAAATAAAATTTGTTATTGGAATTAATTGATTTTCTATTTGAAGAAGCTCATGAAACTAATGTAAAACTAACATCATCTAACTCTGAATGAAGTTTTCTAGCTAACAAAGCCAATACTTTTAATAGCTAATATTTCACTTTTGCGCATACACAGGAAGAACTTGGAATCAAGAGTGAAGTTAATTTAGAAAACTAGTAATTTGATCCTAATAAAAAGTCATGCTTCTGTCAGTGAATCTTCTGCAGCTGTACTTGTTAAATTGACATCTTTCGGAATAGTCTTCTTAAATTAGTTTCTGACCTTTGAAGTAGATGCTGAGGCTTCTTCAGAATATTTGTGTTTTCTGGTGATATCGGGTAGATGGTAGCTATAAACCAAAAAATATCGTGCAATTTACACCTGCATCATCAAGTTTTTAAGAAACAAAAAATTACTACTTACTATTTCACTAAATATGCACTTTTTTGAGATAACTGCTTCGGAAAGGACAAAGTAAAACAAAGTCTAAACAATAAATATGTAATTATAGATTTACATCATACAGTAAATAGTAAAAACCTCTGAACAAATACATTCAGACGATTCTCTCTGTTACCTAGGATAGGACAGTCAAGTCTATATTTCCTTCACATATTTCACATGTTTCAAAGCCATCATTCTTGCTGATTCCCACTGACCCTGACAGCTTCATGTAAATCTCAGGCTTTGACGTTGGTCCTGGTTCTGGTCACAGCAAAACTGGCTGCTGGTGCACTGAGCGGCCAGCAGGGGCAGCAACGGAACTCTTCTCACCACAGCCAGGCCAGGGGAGTCAGCTGAACCCCTCTCTTTCTATCAATGAGCGCAGGCTGTCCCTGAAAGGAAGGTGTTAGTAGCATATATCTCAAAAGGGAAAGGAAAAGTAGCTTGTATCATCACCTGCCATCTTTCAGATTTAACCCTATGCCGATCAGAACTCTATGCATTACATACTCTTAGACAAGACCCTGGTGGGTGCTAGAGGTACAAAGTGGAAATTACCAAACTCATCTGAGTCTAGATTAATGCTTTGTTAAAAAAATGAAAACTATATGGTACATGTTAAACTGTGCAGGATCTGGCCCCCTAGATACAAATTTGGAGTGTTCTAAGCAAAGTAGGATGTATGGTCACTCTAATAACAGGAATTATTTTCAATCGTGGATGTTTAATAATTATTCGGTGTTGGTAAATAAATAGAGGGTTAACATTTTAAAGGTGTCTTTTATCTACCCAAATTGAAAATTGACAGAAAAGTGCAAATATCACACTACCTGTGGCTGAATCTAGGGGTTCTCAGCTTTTTTGTGTTCAAGACACAGGTTTGAGTACTGAACAAGTGAGCCATAATTTTACAGCAAGTATTGCTACAGGAAAAAGGGGTCTCCCGATATCTATTAAGTCATTCACAGTTACAGCCCTATTCATTTTGTTGCCCTTCAGCTCTGTGCTACTTTTTGAGCTCAGTTGTTTACAGCCTTGGCTGTACTTGTGCTCTCTTAAATACCCAGGAGGCAATGTTCTCACACTTCGCCGTAAATGTGCAATCTTTCTTTGGTGCCTGCTTGATGTGCGCCAGGGCTTTTACCTATCACTCTCCTTCCGTTGATCTTACATCTCGCTTCACTTATGGCAAGGCTCCATCTGACATGCATCTTCATAATATCATGGACGCTCATTGCAGCAAAAGCCATTTTTATGAACAAAATGATATTTTATGAACTCACTGATGTACAGTGAGAAGAGCCTGTAATTTGGTCTCAATTGGATTGGAGCAATTCCAGTTCCCATTCCCCTGCCTCCTTGGTCCCATCTAAAGGAAATTTACATCTTGGCATGGGACTTCTACACACCCAGAGGAAATTTAGCTTTTCTTAGTTGTCCACATCACCTGCAGAGGTAAGGTAAAGGGGTGCGGTAAAGCTGGCACTATGATAGTTACACCCATAAAGACTTGCCTGATTCCTGCTAATTCATAATCTCAGGGTTTGGTATGTTTGTATTCTTGTAGGTAGCAGAAGTTTTGGGGAAGTTGTCTATAGCCTTACCTTTTATGAGTACTTGTACCTAGGTCCTCTAGGAGTGAACAGGTAAGTTTTCACCTCCTCGGTGTCTGGAGTGACTCTCCAACCAACTGAGCCACACCGGCTAGGGCCATTTTAAACTATTCTTACCATATCTTTAAGAAAATGACAAAGGAGAGTGTGTAAGCAAGTTGGACCTAAAAGTGTAAAAATATTTTTGTATTCATCTTGAGTGTACAACTAGTTTGCAAAACATAAATAATATAGGCATGGGACATGGAGGGTAATTGATAACGGTAAATACACAGTTTCCTAAAATTTAGTGATTTATGCCCAGTGAGAATGCCTTTTATTTTAGAATGAATAGCTCCTGAAGTTTTGATTTGCGTTTATTTCTCTGATGATTGGTGATGTTGAACATCTTTTCATGTACTTGTTGGCCATCTGTATGTTTTCTTGGGAAAATGTCTATTCAGATCCTCTGCTCATTTTTAAATCAAATTGATTTTTTTTCTGTTGAGTTGTGAGTTCTTTATATATTTTAGATATTAATTTCTCATCAGATATATGATTTGCAAATATTTTCTCCCATTCGGTAGGTTGTCTTTTGATTTTATTGATGATTTCTTTGCTGTGCAGGGCTCTTTACTTTCATATCTTCTCACTTTTTAATTTTTATTTTTGTTGTCTTTGCTTTTTTGTGTCAAATCCAAAAAATCATCACTAAGACCCATGTCAGGGAGCTTACCACCTATATTTCCTTCTAAAATTTGCTGGTTTCAGATCGTACATTCAAGTCTTTAATCTATTTTGAGTTACTTTTGTATAAGATTTACTCCAGTTTTACTCTTTGGCATGTGGCCATCCAGTCTTCCCAACACCACTTTTGAAGAAACTCTCCTTTCATCATTATATATTCTTGGCTTCTTTGTTATAAATTAATTGGCCGCATAGGCATGGTTTTATTTCTGGACTCTCAATTCTATTCCATTGACCTGTTTGTTTAATGCTGATATCATACTGTTTTGATCACTCTAGCCTTGTAATAGAATTTGAAATGTGTAGGCCTCTGGATGTGTGCAGAACCCCAAGCTCCAGGATGAGCAAATAGGCATCTTTGACAGGAAGACTGAGAGTGTGTCTCACTTGGCTGTCTGTGTCCCGGAGCTGGTAGCCTACTAAGAACTACCTCTCGGATAGTTATAGCACCCCGAGACCCCGGGTAATCAAGAGGCATCCCCTGAGTGGCAATGGCAAAGACTGGTGCCCCAGGTGCATGTAAAAGCAATATAGTCAGTAATGTCAAGAGAACAGGGTATGGGGCCAGGTGGGTGCTTGGAGCAGCAGGGGGACTAGAGTACAAGGTTTTCCGGCCACTTTGCTGTACATCTGAAACTGGTACCTTTGAATGTAAACTGTGGTTGGACAAAAAAAGCCAACAACAACAATGGTAAAAAAACAAACAAACGAACAAAAAAACAAACTGTAAAAAGCTCTTTCAGAGAGATACTAGCACTGGAGCAGGGCAGGGACAGCACCCGCAGGAGAACAGCACCCCCTACAGGATAGCACCCACGTGAGGCGCTCTGAGGTCTCTGGAAAGGACTACAGACCCACCCCAGATGTGTGTAATCAGAAGCCTGCCCCCTGGCTGCAGCCACGATCAGACGCTAACAGGCCTCTCCCAGAAAGACTGAGCTCCCAGAGCCGTTGCCCCTGGCTGTGCCCTGGAGGCGATGGGCATTTGAGAACTCTTTCTTGGGCAGTCAGCTGGTCTGGCTCAGAGGCTGAGCATCGATCTATGATCCAGGAGATCGTGGTTGGATTCCTGGTCAGGGCACATGTTCTGGTTGTGGGCTCGATCCCCAGTAGGGGGAGTGCAGGAGGTACCCAATCAATGACTCTCTCTCCTCATTGATGTTGCTATTTCTCTCCCTCTTCCTCTCTCTGAAATCAATAAGATCATATATATATACATAAAAAAAGAATTCTTTCTTCGCTGGTTACAGCCCTGTGGGAGAGCAAGAGAAAGCCCCACTGGCCACCAGAGCCAGGCCGTGGGGAGGTGTCTCTGAGGGGCAAATACCTGGGCATCAGATGTATGTCCAAAGTTTCCATTCAGGAGATACTGGTGTTCTGGAGAATGGTAGAAAACTAGACTTAAAAATAAATAAAGAAATAAAAAATCGATGCTCCACTGACCTTCAGACGGGCCTCGCCCACACCAAGTGCCAGGCCCCATTGCCGGTGCTCCCAGCTAGGCCATGCCAGGTGAGTCTTTGGGCCTGTGCCGGTGCTCAGGTAGCTCCAGCCTGTGGGTCTTGCAGTTGGCTTTCAAATCTGGGTGTTTTGGGAGTGTTGCTCAGGTGCAGGACTTAAAGTTGGGGATGGTGGAAGTTGGTTTAAACACTTGGCTCCTCAAGGAGCAGCTCAGGGTTTGAGTTTCCTCCAGATGGTGGGCCTCACAGGGAGTGGGGTTTGTGGGAGATTGTGTCCCAATCTCTCCTATCGGTTTCCATGTGGGCCTGCTCTTACTGACCCAATTCTACGGAGTCTGGGTGTCACCAGCCAGTTATCAGCTTTTTGTGGGTTTTTTCCTTTCCTTTTTTTCAGAGGCAATTGTTCCTTGTGTACCTGTAGATTTGGGGTGGGGAAGTGAGCTCGGGATCCTCTTACCTCACCATCCTGAACCAGGACCCCCCCCCCCCCCCCAGTGTATTGACTTTTAACCCCTACACTTGTCTGCACACGGATGCAAAAGCGCTGCTACCAGCTCCAACCGTCACTTCTGCACACAGCTGCATACGAAGCACAGACACAGGTTTCCCCTCATGTGAATCTGTTGAAGGGTGCTTAATCAATATTTTTGATGGTGACATGATGATCCAGAATAAAGAAGCTCAGGTGCAAAGGATCCCAAAGGTGTGGGTTGGGGCCGGGGCACTGAGACTGACAGAGGTAATTGTATTAGAAAGAGCCTGGCCCTTGTCTTTTGGCAGCACTCATGCCAGCAGCCCTGCCTCTCCTCCTGATCCGCAGGAGGGGAGGCGAAGTGTAGGTAAGAACATCTGGCTAATGGAGGAGACGGGACCTGCTGGATTTGCCCATTCCTTTGCAGTCGAATTTAAAAAGGGAAGTTAAATTAATTAAATGCAATAAGACTTTGCTGCTTCCCTTAAAAATCAGGTATTTACTGTAGATACACTTACTGGGCACCAACGTTTACCACTCAGCTATTCACGTGTACATGAAAATTGGTGTGCCTGGTGATTCCGAGGGACTGTGGAGTCAGGCAGGCTTGTGTTCAAGTCCAGTTCTATTAAGTATTTGCAGTAATTAAGCTAGTAATTGACTAGCCAGGTACCTTTAGAGCCTTGGCGTACTTGATTATAAAATGGGGTTAACATTTTCCTCATAGTGCCAGTATGAGTGTTAAATAAAAGAACTCATATAGAGCACTGAGTGCACTACCAGGCACTCAGGCAGTCAGTAAACAGCAGCTTTCATTAGGAGTTCATGTGCCGTCTCCCAACTAAACTGTTTCTTGAGGGGATGGTCTCTTGTCTTTAATTTTTGTATCCTAAGCATGAACATAGTACACAGCAATTAATTGTTCATTGATTCTCTAAGATTATGCTGACATAGCTTAAGAAAAAATGTAGGCAATTATCCATTTAACCTGGAAAATTCAGTCTCCCAAATGAAATTTTTGCTGTGGCCTAATTTGGTTATCTGCCCTAATTAACACTTAAGTAATGGCCACATATATAATTTTTGAAGATTGGTAGTGGTGCTCGTGTTCCCCATCCCTACAAACAAACCCATTTGTTTTAGCTCGGTGATCTGGAATCTGCTCTCCCATCCTTTGCTTACACAGTCCTGGGGAGTGCGGAGTTCTCCAGGTTGACTGCCACGTTTCCTCACTTTCCAGCTCCTTCCTTCGCTTTGCCAATGAGGCCCAACTGGGCTGGCTGGAATGTGTTAATGAAGAGCTCATAGGTCAGCCCCTCACCTTGACAGTCACGCTCATCTACAAAACAGGCGACACGTAGGAAAACACATGCGAATGACGGGCTGCATCTTTCCCTTTCCAGCTGGACTTTGTTTTGTATGTCACATAGGGAGAGGTTCTTGGGATTTGCAAAGCAGCAATCGATGCTGCTGCTCCTATGCCCGGCCCTCAGGGACGTGGCAGGAAGATGAATGGCAAGGAAGGGAACCTTCTTGGGAGTCCCTTGGTCGCTTCTGCCTGCCAATCCCAGCAGCAATGTGGCACCGGCCACCCAGACCCAGCAAGGCTTAATGGCTGCACGCTGACTTCCAAACACAGTCCCAGGAAAGGCATTAACATTCTGAGCTCAGCTGTGTCATCCTTGTTGCCATAGCAATGCTGGGAAATATATTTTGTGTCCAATGGTTATTTCTCTGCACTAATGAAATGGACATTTTTCTTCAGTGAATTGAATCAAACCTAATTGAGTAGTAATCAGCACAGACCCTGAAGTTCAGGGAAATGTAGTCTGACTAGTGTTTTGTAGAAATGCAGAAACCATTAACTATCTTCAAATGAGATTTTTTTAATTAGTGGAATCTTAGCAACCTATTACAGGCGGGTATGTTATCACACAAAAAATTCCTCATTTGTTTAGGGCTGGGAGGGGAAATTTATTTTCAATTAGTTCAAGGGCTGATAGGATTTTATGATTTGTTGTGCCCTTTCCCCCAACAAATATCCCAGACTGATGTGTAGTCTGAGATAGACTTTAAAAACTATATGTATAATTCATAATTTGGATTTTTAGATGTTTTCAGAAAGGAGTGTTTTTTTGTGTGTGTTTTTTTCTGAGACCAACTGTTTCTGAAGCCCATCAAGCAGTGGAGATGAAAAAGTAATTTTTTTGTTTGTTTTGTGCTATATCTTAGAGCTAAATCTGTTCAACTTCAAATCTCACTGTGATAGAAGAAGCTACACGGAGAGAAGGCTAGGAGCCATACGGCCACAATCTTTGTCCTCGGATCCATCTACAAATGCTTCTTTGAATAACCTAATATTTCTTTTTGCTTCAGTTTGGATTGTGGGTATAAGCAAAAATATAGACACAAGCCAATCCCCTGTCTGTGTGTTAATATTCCCCTCTAAGAACATAATATTGTGCATTATGATAAGCAGCTTTTTATCTCCGTTGGATATGGGCCTACGTCACAGCAAAGAGACATTGGCTTATGTGCAGTTCCCTTCACCGTGATAGACTAGAACATTCCCCTCTATTTTTAAGATGCTAGCTTGGTGGGTGTGCTCCACCAGTGGGCTGGGGATAGTTAAGTAAGTCCCCAAATTCAGATGTCCTGATTTCTTTATGTATAGAGTCCACTGAGTTCCCTTTGCCCTCTGAGCTTTCTCAGTGTCACTTGGCCTTGGGGAGCAGGACAATTAATCTTTCTTTGCCTCTGTGAAGCTAATCAGCAGACCTGAGTAAAAAAAAAAAAAAAAGGAAAGAAAAATCAGCAGAAAGAGACAGGTTCCTGAGGTTGGCATGAGTAGTAGCCCCAGTAAGACTATTTATTTATTTATTTATTTATTTATTTATTTATTTGAGAGAGAGAGAGAGAGGTAGGGAGAGTGGGAGGGGAGAGAGAGAGAAATATCGATTTGTTGTGCCACCGGTTCATGCATTCACTGGTTGACTCCCCTATGTGCCCTGACTGGGGATTGAACCCCAAACCTTGGGATATTGGATGACGCTCTAACTAACCAACTCAGCTACCCAGCCAGGGCAAGGCTGTCTGCTTTTTCTTTTTTAAATCCTCACCAGAGGATGTATTTTTCAGAGAGAGTGGAAGAGAGAGAGAAACAATGTGAGAGAGACGCATCGACTGGTTGCCTCCCGCATGAGCCCCGACCCGGGGTTGGAGGCTGTCTTCTTGAAGTTGGTATCAGAGCCAGGCTGAGGCAGGTGGGGTTTGAGAAAATGCCCCCCAACATTTGGCAAACGGATAAACAGATGAGTCATTTCCTTTGGACTTGGAGTCTAATGCTTCCAGCCAGCACTAACTTTGCATTAAAAATGGACTGTGCTGTAATTTTTAAGAATGGCCGGGCCTGTGGCCCACGTTAGCATCTCCTTGAGGGGAGATAGAGCTGCTTGGAATCGGTCTCTCAGGTGGTTGGAGGAGAAGGTGGCGAGGAAGGAACGGCCAAGGCAGGCAAACAGGGCCTCACCTCCTCCATACACACCTTCCCCTTTTATAGCCAATGGACCTGAAGTGCGAGAAGATGCTCGCGGGTGGGTCATCACCATAGCAACTCCAGAGCCTCGAGTGGGGCTGGGGGCTGAAAGGGGGGGTAGGCTAAGTTTGGAGGAGTCGGGCGCAGTAGTAAGGATGCGCTTTCGCTAGAAATAAACACAATAAGGTGCCAGGGCAATAGAGGAGAGTGGATTTATGGTTTATGACGTTCCTAAAATATCTTTATTTAATAATGAAAACTTCATTATACGGGCCTGGGTTGAAGTGTTGCTGTGGGCCCTCTGAGGATCCCAGCGAAGATCTTTCATTTTGACAGAAGTTCTAAATTACAACATTAGTGTTCTAACCGAGAGGCTGTTATTGCCTATTTGGTCCATCCAGGGAAATGAGACACACGTTGCCGGAGACTGGGTTATTGAAATCTAATAGCTTGGAATATTAAAAATGGGGGCTGAGTTGGAGGGAGGTCTCTCTCTCTCTCTCTCTCTCTGTCTCTCTCTCTCTCTCTGTCTCTCTCTCTCCCTCTGTGTGTGTGTGTGTGTGAGCTGGGAATAAATTAAGTGATAAACCTGGAATGTTTACCAACGTTTCATTATTTTTCAGGGGGAAAAAAGTAATTCATCTTTATTATGGCCAAAACCATTATTACTTTTCACATCATTAAGAAACCAACATAAAGAGACCCCTAAAGCTAATTTCCAGACCAACTATATGAACCTATTATGCCTTTATTTTCATCCCAGGTACTTCTGTCTCCTTTTCAGCCATGCAGCCTGACCTCCAAAAAAGTGTTTGGTCTTCGGATGTTTCAAAGACAATTAGGTCTAACTGGCTTCCCGTGTTTGACTAATGGTCAGAACGGATAGCTCTCCAGATCACAGTTCAATTTCCGCTCCTTCTGGCGGGTGGCAAAGGGCTTCACCGAGCCAGTGGGAACAGAAGAGGGCCGTGCCGGCGAGCCAAGGGCTCCCCACTTTTCTTCCCTCTGCTCGCTGCATCCCCCTTATCTCCCACCCCAGCAACACAAACACCTTCATCTTCATTTTCTGACACCTTCTCTGAGGACAGTCTTGCAAAAGGGAAGGCAGTGCCTATATAACATGATGATAAAAGAGTTTGTTATGGCCCAGCTAGCATGGCTCTGTGGTTGAGCATCGACCTAGGATCCAGGAGATCGTGATTCGATTCCTGGTCAGGGCATGTGCCTGGGTTGCAGGCTCGATCCCCAGCAGGAGGCAGCTGATCAATGACTCTCTCATCATTGATGTTTCTTTTTTTTTTTTTTTTAAATATATCTTTATTGATTTCAGAGAGAGGAAAGGAGAGGGAGAGAGAGAGAGCTAGAAACATCAATGATGAGAGAGTTATTGATCAAGCCCGCAACCAGGCATGTGCCCTGACAGGGAATAGAACCCTGATCACCTGGATCCTAGGTCGACGCTCAACCGCTGAGCCACGCCCGGCCGGGCTCATTGATATTTTCTATCTCTCTCTCCCTCTCCCTTCCTCTCTCTGAAATAAAAAAAAATATTTTTAAAGAAGAATTTACTATGTGCTAGGCACTTTAAGCGCATTCAGTGTGTTATCTTATTTAACTTTAGTCATAATTCAACTTTCAGTTGAGGAAGCTGGAGTCAGAGAGATTAAGTAACTGAGCCAAGACCACTCAGTTAATACCTTGTGCCCAACATAATACTGGGCCTTGAATCCAAGCCTTCTCACTCAAAAGCCCGGTCTTGGTGCTCTTAATGGCCATACTGTATTGCCTCTCAGACATGACAGCACTAGAGGTTTCCTCCCACTAAATTACCCCCTCTCCAACAGGATTTCCTTAAGATGAACCCACTATCAGTCACCCGTTTGCTTTAAGGAAGGTGTTGAATACTCTTGTAAAATAGAAATGCATTCTCGGGGATAGAGTGGCAGGTTTGCCACATAGCTTTGGTCAGTGATGATGTGTCATCTCTTTACTGTGAATAATAATGCACAACAATTTAGTCCTGCTGGAAATGTTAAATGAGAAATAACATTAAAAATGCCTTTTTAAGTTATGGTACTAGACAGGGCCATATCTTTACATGTGAGCTCTTTTGATTATTTGGAAGGGTGTTCACCTATCAACATGTAACTATAGAAACCTTAATTAGCAGGTAGCAGGGGCCGGGTCAGGTCAGTGTCCCTTGAGAAAGAGATCAAGGAATGTCCTTTGCACCGGGCACAGATAGGGAGGGTGACCAGAGAGAAAGAGGCACTGCAGAAGGCATCCTGGGCAAGCAAATAAATGGGCATTAGGGATGTGTGCGTGCGTGTGTGCACGAGCTCATGCACGCACATGCAAGATGGACATGGATTGTGGAAAGAAAGGGAGATATAGAGGATAAACAGTTGAAAGGTAGTGGGCTCTGACAGCAGAAAAAGGGCACACTGAGAACAAAACTATTTTCCATTTTTATGCAGAGCAGACCCTGTGTGTCTAATCCAATGGTTTCCAAACCTGGCTAAAGTTCAGAAAGGCGACAAGAATCTCCCCATGCACCACTCAAGACAGAAATAGTAAGTCTGCAGTAGGGTACAGGCAACTACACATTTTAAACAGAGAATTTCAGGGTAAAATGCAGGTTTCTCTTATCTGGCTAAAACCCAGCAGGTTTATTGTGAATACCACTGGTCTGGGACCACCAGTGTTGGATCAACCCAGCCCATCTGCCCCACTCTTGTCTCCAGATCCTAGGGGTATTAATAATCCATAGGCAAATATTTTAAGACCTGATTTCTTAGAGCTATAGACCTGATACATCTCCCAAGAGATTTTATATCAGGAAACCTGGTCAAGGAATATATGTCTTTACCTGTGGATAGCCCCTTTTCTTGATGGCCATATCAATGGGGCCAACCAAGGGGTTGAAAAGTGACACAAAGAAAAACCAATAGTACGGTTTAAAGGTCTTGTGTTCTGGAATGGATTTTTGTTGACTTCTCATGTGCCGGGCACCAGGCTTGTCATGAAAATACACAAGTGATTTAAGTAGGACATTGTAGATGGGCTCAGACAATTGCCCACTTTTGATGACATTGTCTGACTCAGTGGCTGACCTTGAGAACCAGGCCAACTGGGCCATTGTCTCTGTTCAAAGAAGGTCTGAGTGAAATGCATCTTGATGACAGCCTTAAAAGAGCAGCTTCTGCAGAGCAGGAGCTGCCTCAGCTTCCTTTCGGCTCAGCAGAACCTCCCCACACCTCGTGCCTTATATGTGTTCCTCTGCAGCCTGCCCTAGCCCCCCAATGTTTCCGTTTCTTCTTTCAATTATGTCCCCTGACCTCTGCTTTGCCTCCTGAAGACCACGTAACTTGGGTTTCAAACTGTCTGTAGAGCTGGACTTTTGACCCTGGCCAGCTCAGAACATTGGGTGTGGTGGGCTTGTCCAGTCCTGGGACGGTTTGCTGGGAGAAGCACTAACCAGGCTGTTGCCAATGACAAGGAGAACAACCCTCACAAGAACTGAAAGCACTGCCTAAAACATGTGGCTTATCACTAAAAATGACACTTGACTGTAGCTGACACCTAGGTGAGCAATGAGCCTCTTCAGAAGGAAAGAGGTGCCAACCACATAGGAAGCATGACTCCAACCATCATAGTCTTCAGAAATGAGTAATTCCTTCTTGCCCAAAACCATTTAGATAAAATAATATATACCAAATTATTTGTGGGGAATTAAATGTATGTTTTTTTAAAAGAATCATCAAAAGGAGGAAAGTATCAGTGGTAGGGAGAATTTTTCAAGGTTATGAGAATGTCTGAAGCTTGAGTTACGCGTTTCCAATTACGTGTTCAAATCCTGCCTTGGCCGTTGCTCTCCTCCCAGGAAGACATACAGATAGAGGTGGGGGATATAAGGCTATTGGTCATGAGAGCAGGTCTTCCCTCTAAGGCCCAATTAGGAGAATAGCCTTGTGATTTCTCAAAAGTTGTTCATTTGCTCAGGCAGCCACCTTAATTTCCTCGTAGACCAGGAAGTTGAAAGTTGATTGAGGGTTGAACTCTCCACCCTTTCTTGGGGATAGGGGTTATTAATCACTAAGTTGGGTTCTCTAGACATTTATAATGTTGTGCAACCTGGTAAATTTTTGCAATTCCCGGAACCCCATAGTATCCTGGGGTCCCTTCTTACTGCACTTCTTTGAAGATGAGAGTTGAGATGAGTCACTCTGACTGGCAGATAGAGTAGAAAGACTTTGCTGTTTGGATGGATCTGGAATAAATGATTTTATAAAGCTAAGAATCATGTACTTTTTGGGGGGGTTACAGTTGGGGTAACATAAGGTTGTACCTAAAAAAAGGAATTTCTAAGAGCAAGCCTGATAAGATAAGTTGGCTTTGGAGTTGGGTTTTTACCTCTCTTTTCAGATGGGCTGCAAATATGTTGAGCCTATAAAGCTTTCCACAATAGTTAACCAGAATATAAAACCAAGGTTGGCACCTGCACAGCCCTGGAAGCAAGCATCTTCATAAATTGTGCACCCAAGCACCTCTTTTGTTCAATCCTGTTAAAAAAAAATACCCAGTATGACCTTTGGCACAGTATAGATAATCAATAATCAGTGTCCCAGCTTATCCTTCAATCTCAGTTCAATTGATTAGAACCATTTACACCCTTTCTTCTATGCTCCACCCCACACCCATCAATGTTTCCCATTCTCCTTCTCTAGATCTCAAAGTCCTGCCGAGCGTAAGTCCACATGTGGGTGGAGAGAGCGAGATTTGGGCTCTTTAGAAAGAGCCCAAGGAACTGCGAAGTTAAAATGAGATGTAGAATGCCATCCATCTTGTGCCTCTGGCAAGATGAGGAGCCAGGTGGCAGGCTCAGCCATGGCCCCAGAGGCCACTGCAGTTTTAAAGGGAATGTTGAGAGTATGATTTAGGTTCTTAAGAAATGCTGGGTTGGGTTGGGGAAGGCAGCTTTTACAAGCCTTCCTTTTTGGTTTCCATTAGATTGAGCTCCTCACCTGAAGTGACTCAGGAGAGACAGACTGCCTGTGCTTAAATCTGGGCTTGCCACTCACAATGTGACCTTGAACATGTTGTATGATCTCTACGTCGTGATTTCCTCATCTATAAGAGGGTGATAATACGGCATCTATTTCACAGAGGATGTGAGAAATATGTATAGAGTACTAGCACCGTATGCACAATAAGCTCTCAGTCAATGTGATTCAGTGACATTATTGTTATTACTTCAGTGACCACGTGGAAGAGGAAGGCTATCACTCAGCCATGGGCATTCTCGTGTACAGCAATCTACTGCTTTATGCACACTTGGTATGGGTAGGGGAAGTAATTTTACTTCACAAAACAATGCAGCACAGGAGAATTTTCAACAGCATAACCTCAACTGCGTTTAAATGACTCCTTTCTCCAACCTAATTTACACCCTTTATTTAGAAACACACCTTTGTAAACAGCACATACCTGCAACATATATTAATAGCATTCACTGCAGAAACTCAAGTTGAGAAAGCGGAAGACACTGAAGGAATTAATATTAATGGAGTACCAAGTGTGCTAGGGAGACATACATTAGTCTATTGGTTCTTTTAACCAGTCATATAAGGGGTCTACTCTCGTGCCCCTTTTATAGATGAAGACATGAAAACTAAAAGAAGTAAGCATTTCCAAGTTCAAAACACTGGTTGGTGGAAGAGCTGTTATTTGAATCTCTGTCTGTGCTCATTTTCTTAGACCATGGAACTCGGGACATGAGTGATCTTTCTTCTTTCCCCTAGTCTCTTCCTGTCTCACTGGGAAACCCCTTCTCCTGAACCAATCTTGCTCTCCTTGAACTCTTACTTAAGGACCCTTCATGTTTCTCAGAAGAAAAATGAGCCTCCTTGGCTCAGGAACATTGTCCTGGAGTGTGGGAGGGCATGATAGACAATAGGAAGCAGGGATACAAGGCTGGATGCAGCTTAATTAAATTAGCTCAAGATAATGGTAGATTCTGAAATGGGAACTCATTCATTAATGCTGTTATTATTATCAAGGACACGAATGGCCCATTGAGGATTGATGAGAGAATAAACTGTGCATATGCTGTGAACCATGAGGAAACAATTGATAGGAAAAACCTCAATGAGGAACTTCGGATGGGATGGATAATGCATCCTCCATGATAAAACACACACACACTTAGTAAAGGGGATATATGCTTGGCATCTGGTTAATCAATGAACTGTGAAGGAACTGAGGCAATAAAGTGAGCAGGTTCCACATTAATATTATAATATGATGTGTTTATAGGATGGGAACATTCAAAAGTGATTCCAGCAGCAATGTATAGGAACTATTTTAATTGAGTTTGTGCTCTGCAACAGAAGCACAGACTCCATCCATCACTCGAAGGGGGTCATAGGAAAGGAAAATTTCAGCCTTTGTTTGCTCCTATAAGTGACCTCTGGTTTTTATTAGACTCAACAATGCATTATTTAGCTATTGACTGTTCAGCCAGGGAGAATGTTTAGGAAGACACAAGCCTTGGCTGCCCTATGCCCAGCGCATGTTAAAATAAAATATGCATATCTTAATGCCTTTCTGAAACCATAAACCTGTTTTGGTTCATCAGGGATCCATCTCTGCCTGTGTGATCTATGGTATTATGGACAGAAGAGAGCTGAATGTAACCAATTATACCCATGGAGCAAATCCCAAGAAAAAGAGATGTAATACAGGCTCAAGGAATGATTTGCTGCTGAAAAGGGCTCCAATAGCCCAGGAAAGAGGTTAGAGGGAAAAAGCTCACAGCATAAGGACGCAGATATGTGCCAGAGAGTGTCATGAAAGGCTGTCAAGGGTGAAACAAAGGGAACCCCCACCTGGAAAATGTTCCTTCTGACAGTAATCTGTTCCAGGTGAAATAAGATGGTTCGCAAAAATGTGCTGGGAATCACAAACGTTTTGTGTGTTTGGGATGTGAAATTATTAGGTGATCAGGCCTTATGCATAGCCTGTGGGTGGCCTGATCTTTGGATCTTGATGGGACACTCTGGGTTTGCTCTCAGGCCCACCCATTCGCAATGGAGATATTCTCTCCAAGCCTGTTCAAGGGAAGGGACACAGGACCCTCTTCCCAGCAGCCAGTACTCTCTGCTGTCAACCTCTGACATGTCTTGGAAAAGACCCAACACCAGGCTTCTCTGTTAGTTTCCTCCAATGGCCTTAACTAGGTTGAAGGCTGGGGAAACTGTCCAGGGGGGCTTTACTTCATATTTCCAGGGATGGGGAGGGAATTTCTTCTGCACGTCCCAATACAGGGAAGTATTTCTAGTCCCTCTGTCACCTCTTCATTTGCACCTCCTTGTGGAATATTTATATGCTTGACAAAAGTGAGGTTCACTCCCTTCCCCTCTCCCCTGTCTTCCTCTTTCGTCTCTCTCCTTTCCTCTTTTTCTTTCATTTCTCTCCCCTTTTTCATCCATCCTGACTTCCTTCCAGTAGAGCACATTCCACCTGTCTTTATTCCCATAAAGTCAGCACCTAAAGCCTTGATTGCCCCTTGTCATGGACACTTAGAGTCTCTGCTGTTTTTCCTCAAAGACCTCAAGACGTCACAGGCACCCCTCTTCCCACTATCGTCTCTCTCTCCCTCTCTGATGACGTCTCACCCTCGCTTTATTTACAGACTCAATTGCACTCAACAGCCATAAGACAGCAGGGACAACCTCTACCCTCCCTGGATTGCACATTTCCTTCCCTGTCACCTCATTGATCCCTTCCCTTGCATTGAAGCTCCTGGAAAATTAATTCCTCAAATGTGATCTCATATACTCTCAGTTCCCAGCTCCAGCTCTGCTCACTGCAATGAGCCTGTGTCTCCACTGCATGCAAACTGCTCTCTTGAGGTCACAAATGGCCCCTTATTTCTATTCCCTTGGAAATCTTACGTCAACTCTTGCCTGAATTTGATCCTGTCTAGTAGATCCTTTCCTCCTCCAAATTCTGTTCCCCTGTAGTGTCTCTGACATGAAGCTCTCCTGTTCTCACATTTCACTGGACATTTCTCTTTTTGGCCCCCCTCGCTGACTCCTCTACCCCATTGTCTCCTAAATGTTCGCACTCCCAGGTTTCTGCTTTGGCCATCTTTTCATGCAAGTCCCTCATGAATTTAACTATGTATTACACAAATGCTAATGACTCTTCATCATCACCGCCTTCTGGCCACAAGACCTCACATCTGGACCACCGGGGCAGCCCCCTAACTGTCTCCCTATCTTCACTCTGTTTCCTCCAATCCACTCTGGTTCTGGCAGCCAGAGACAGCTCCCTAAAATAGTACTCTGACTGTGTTGGTCCAGCCTTTAAACTTCTTGCACGGCTCCCCATTGTGTTTGTTTACCAAACCCATTTTCTGGCTGCCCTTTGCTGACCACTAATTGAGTTGTGCTTTCATATGCCAACCAGTGTTGGGGCACCCACTCTGTGCCAGGCCCCATGCTGAGTTCTGGAAATACAATGATGACCCAGATAGACTCAATCTTCCGCTCCTAGAGCTTATTCATAGCTAGTGGTGGAGATAGTGAAATCAGTAATTATAGTAAAGTGTGATAAGTTCTAAGGTACAAGCACAAGTTTCCATGGGAGCACATAGCAGACACCCTTCATCTAGAGACTACAAAAGCAGGGAAGGCTTCCCGGGGTAGCAATATTTAAAATAAAAAGGAACTGTTTCACAAAATTTCTCTTTAGTCTTGCAAAGAGCAATGCTATCTCTTCACTATCACATCATGGCCCCTTCCCCTCATCTCCTGCCCTCCAGCCCCGAGGAAACCCCGACAGGCTCCTGAAAGGGCCGTGTTCTCTCACAGCTTTGAGCCTCTTTCTTATGGTGTGCCCTTCTCACAAGTCAATTCCTACCCACCCTTTAAGACTCTTTTCACCAGGACGTTTACAGAAGGCAGTGTGCTTGGCAGTTAGTGCTATAGCCTAGGAGACCAGGATTCAGGCTGATTCTGCCCCTGAGCTGTGAATCTTTGGCTGAGTTATTTTACTTTGCTGAGACTCATTTTTTTTAAACTTGCAAAATGGGAATCATAACAGTATTTATTGTTGGAATTCGAAGGGACCCAATAAATGGTAGCCTTCCTTCCTACCCAAGATTTGAACAAATTGGAAAACATAACAAAATAATAAAACAGATGAGAAAAATGAACCTCCCTTTTATTGGTGATTGAGCTGGTACTAAAGCACATAGCTACTGTATTTCTTTGATTCTAAGATGTACTTTCTGTTCATATTTAACATCTTTGAGTTGGGGGTGCATTTCACGATCAATAGCATCTTACACTTGCTGCTGGCCAGGCGGCAGTCCTGACATAGTTGTTAGCCTGCACTTGCATGAACTTGAGTTATTTTTCGTGGCAAGAACAGGTCACTGAACCTCTTGATGTTTCTGTCCACAAACCATTAAAGATCATTTAAGGAAGGAATGTAAGCCCCGGTTGTAGCCCAAAAACCTTCCACTGATACCATCTAAAAGGTAAAATGCAAACATTAAAATGTGCAGAATGGATGTCTGCAACTTGGAAGAAAATCCCAAAGCAATATGAGTCCGGTGCTACATCTTGATGGCAAAGAGGAAAATGTTATATTGTAAATTAAGGATGTAGCTAACTCTGAGTCAAAATGTGATTCAAAACACTCAGAGTCTGAATATAAATTTTTAAGAAATACGGCACCCAACCTATTTCCCTTTTTATATATGTAAATGAGTGATATGTCATAAACACATATGTCTGAAAGAAACAATCTTATTAATAAGTATCAAAAAAATTCAAAGCCACAGAAAGAAATACTTTGCTTAATTATCAGTGTTTTTCTTTCTTTTGCAGGACATAAAATAATGGTCCCGCCTTCCAGGTGATGGTGTCTTCCATGGAATGAAATGCAGTGTATCTGCAAGCCAGCTTCCCAGTGCTTCCCAGTGCTGAGCCATAGAACTAAGGGGACTTACCCGCGAGGATGAGAGCCGGCCGCTTCTCAGTCTGCAGAGGCAGAGCAGAGTTATGCTCCCTGGGGCAGTTTGCTCCCAAGAAGAGGGAAACGTAAGAAGACGCTGGATTACACACATCCAGTTCCTTCTCCCGAAATTCAGGTCAGATTAAGTCATTCGATCTCCCTGAGAGAGGGTGAGGGGAGTTCAGGAGTGACCCACATGGAGCAACTCCATGTGGAAGGAAGCTCCAGAAGTAGGACAAAGTGTCTCCCAGCAGCTCTTCCATAGGTTTGGCATGAAAATAATATAAAATGAGTGATTTAAATGTGGCTCCATTGTCTTCTAGCATTTGGTGTTGCCGATAGGAAGTTTGATACCAGTTTGATTCTAGCCATTTTATCAATGACAGACTTGATTTTGCTCTCCAATACTTTTGGGAAGATTTTATTTTCTCTTTAGCCTTTGTATTTAGAAATTTCAAAAAGATCTGTCTAGGCATGGGCTTTTATTTTTCATTTAAACTGTTTGCACTTAAATTCTGAAGCTAATGTGCCTGTTCATTTCTGGGAGATCATCTGTTATTTACTTGATAATCTCCACTCCTCTGTGTCTCAGTCCTGTATTCTTACAATTCAATGCTGGAGCTCCTGGGTTGAATGCCTGTGTCTCTTACCTTCTCCATCTCTTTTTGAATTTTACATTTATAATTTTTTGAGACAGTCCCATTCTTTAATTTCTAAACATTTCTGATAGTTTCTTTTTCTATAGCATCTTGTCTGAAACATTTTCCCAAATCTCTCTGGAGACTTCTGGCCGGGTGGGAGGAAGTCAGAGATGTGAAGAGAAATGGGTTCGGTGCTGACATTTCTACTGGCGTGGTCCTGGATGCTTCCCCAGGTGGAACGACGGTTTCTGGTGCTGCAACTTCCTGGGGCAACACATCCTAAGGAGCCGGTTTCAAAAATTACTGCTTTCTAATGCTACACGTCTTCAAGGAAATCTGGGTGAGCAAGTCCCATATACCCTCTTGGCACCACGTGTTTGTCAGTATCAGAGCATAGATTTACTGAGCAGCTACTATGTGCTAGATTGTCTACACTCTCTCTTGCTTTGATCCAGCACCTGGAACATTGGAGGTGTTCGACAAATGCTTGCGGAATGAATGATTTCATTGAAATGATTTTGAATGATTCTTAATGAAATACCTCCTATCTCTGTGCCCAGCAGAAAACAAAGAAGTGTTGTCAAAAACAAGATGGACATCAACCAAAAAAGTCACATCCAATGCCATTGGATTCAGGGTTTAGGAGAGGAATTAAACTAGCATAAGAGACAACACTCAAGAAATGTCCAAGAGGGTGCTCAGGTAAGCGTCGGGGCAGGCACTGGGCGCCAAGTGCTCCGGCTGCTGAAGCTGACGCTGCTGGATGTGCATGTTTGGGCCGGCTTCAGGGAGGAGGGGCCGTGAAGGGACCATTCCCAAGCTATAGGAAGATGGGAATAAGCAGACCTGAGCGGCACTGTCACTGCCTTGTCACTGTCATTCACACAGTGCTGTTTACAGCACGCCTGTCGTCCAGCCTGTGGAGAGAAGGCAAGTTCCAGGGCATTAGGGATGCTCTGCCACGTCCTGCTTGGACCCAGTGCTAAAATGAGTGCTCCCGTCTGCCCGGCAGTCTTCTGACCTGTGGCAGCTGTTGCTCTGTGAGAAGGTGGCCATGCTCTCTCCTTCCCGCCCCGTGCTTTTTCCCTTTTTCCCAGGCTGCTGCAAGCCCCTCGATCGCCGCCTCTTCGGTTTATATTCCACGATGCCTTGTTATTTTCCCTTCATTATTTTCCTTCTCCGCCTAATGGCAGGTGGCAGTCACTTGGATAGGACTCAAGTCACTGCCATTTCTCCTTCTGCATTGATTTCTTATATTATTCCTACCAAGAGCTATTAAATGTTGCTGTTGACATTTTCTCGTTGGCCGCATGACAGTAACAACACTCGCATCTCTAGCCAAACACCTGCTCAGGAAACATGTTCCCGAGGAGCGCGAGCCTCCGCTCGGCCGTTCTCAGCCCATCCCCCGGGCGGCCCTGCCCTCCTCCGCCGCGGGGCCGCGGCTCGTCTCCCTTAGCCTGGCGCTCACGGTCTTCAGGGCCAGGTCCGTGTCCGCTTGGCCGGGCACGTCTTCCCGATCCATGTACCTCCTCCCATTGGGACAGGGTTGTCGAAGGTCAAGGGGTTCGTCAGGGTAAGGGGCTCGTCGGGACAGAATCCAGGCCTCTGGTTTCTAGTATAATGTGCGTTTATTTCCACCATAAGGCTGCCTTCAGTGTTCCTCTGCAGCCAGTGGAGATCCTAGAACATATACTTACTGATGAGATCTTATAGTATGTATTGACTGTGCCTCTCAAGTGACATTTTTTGGGGGGGGTGATTTTATTTCCTTTTTTCAATGACCATACAATATAATTGACTTTCTTTTTGCATAGGGTTTCATGAATTTTAATATATGCGTAGATTTATTAGCTACCACCATAAACAGGATACAAAAGAGTTCTATTACCCCTCTAAGAAATCCTTTATGCTATTTCTTTTTAAAATTGAGATATAATTGATATATAACATTGTGTAAGTTTACTGTGCACAATGTGATCATTTCATACACTTATTTATTGCAATATGGTTACTGCTGTGGAGTTAGCTAGTTCCTCCATTATGTCACATCATTTGTGTGTGTGTGTGTGTGTGTGTGTGGTGAAAATGCTTAAGGTCTAGTGCCTTAGCAACTTTGAAGTGTACAATGTAGTATTGTTTACTGTGATCACAATGTTATGCATTAGATCCCCAGAACTTATTCATTTTCTAACTACACATTTGTACCCGTTGACCAACATCCCCCCAGTTCCCCTATCCTAGCCCCTGGTAACCAACATTCTACTCTGTTTCTAGGAGTTCAGCTCTTTTAAATTCTCAAGAGACATTTAATCAGGTAGTGCCTGCATTCTTGGTTAAGTTTGTCCAGAGTTCATTATCAGCTGGCCTGCTCCAGATGTTGAAATATCAAAATACTTCTATGGCGGTTAGTAAATAACTGTTACTCTGAATCCCTACATAAAAGGAACACTGGGGGAGGGACATCACTAGCCTCCCACAAGCAATTTCTGTTTAGATTGGGCCAACACCTCCTCTTGACACTTGCACACCTAATTGTAACTTCATAGAGGCATTTCCCCCCTTTATATTCTTTAATATCATCCAAAACAGGACTAGGAACCTTGTCAACATTTAATATAAAGTCATTAAATAAATGCATGAATGGATGCATTTCTCTGATGGGCATTATGACTACAGTTTACACTAGGGGTTTTTTCTGCTGTGTGTCATAAGGCTTCAGGGATCTTATGAGCCTCTTAAAATTATAAGCAAAGATTCTGTATATGGGAGGTTTAAAAAATACATACTTTTATTGATTTCAGAGAGGAAGGAGAGGGAGAGACAGAAACATTGATGAGAGAGAAACATCAATCTGTTGCCTCCAGCACGCCCCCTACTGGGGATCGAGCCTACAACCCTGGCACATGCCCTGACTGGGAATGGAACCAGCGACCTCCTGGAGCATAGGTAGACACTCAACCATTGAGCAACACTGGCTGGGCTATGTGAGATTTTTTTTGAAAGGGAGAGTCTATAACTTTTTTTTCACCTCAAGATTTTAAAACAAATCTACACTTAGCTACTTTAAGGGTGCTTTAAAGGTAGGCCTTGGTGATCTTAAAGGGGTCTTCTTGCTCAGGTGAAAGTTTGTGATATTTAGTGTCTCAGTGTCTGGGTCTGGAAGAATGTGGACATGGGTTCCTAGATAGGAAAAGACTGCTCTCCAATATTACTCTATCTCAGACAAAAGGACTCAGTGCTTTGCTTTCTTACTGGCAGATCCGGCACCCTCCTGCTTTGGGGTTTACTGATGTGGAGTCCTCTTTGTGACTGCTGACCCTTGTCAGCTTGGTAGTCCGCCAAGTCATGCTCATTTCCTGGTCTCTCTGTGTCTCTACGACCAGTGCCACTGGGCACTTTCAAACAGGCTGTCTGCACTTGCTGTTTAGATCAGCTATTTTTGGTAATCAGTGGAAGGCTCCCCAAACATATGGCTGGGTCCTTTCCTTCAGAATTACACTCAGAGGGGACACTGAGCCATGTTAATGACATCTTGGGTTGAAGACACATTTAAGCTTATTTTTTCAAGTCTTAGAACCTTCAAATCAGGCTACCCTGAATCCATGCTGCTTTTAGTAAGCTAGGTGATTGTAGAAGGGAAGTATTCAAAGTGGGAATGGGATGGGGTCTTCAATTGTGAAGCAATTCATCAAACTGATGTGATTATAGTGCTTTTTACATGGGAACTAGCTTCTCCCACATTGAAGTATCATGACCTAGCATTACCCTACCCTTTCCAAGCAGCAGGCAACAGCTTACTTTTAGTGCAACTAAAAACAGTATCAGCACCCCAAGCACTCCGGGAGCTGAAATAATCACAACTTTCTTCTCACAACAATACCTATAACTGGCTAGATATTTATAAGACTTTCACAGTCTTTGTATTTCACTGTTCGTGGGAGGGATAGACTGGAAGAAAAAGAGAAAAGAGAGTCAGGACTTGTAGACAAAGCTCTGGGTAGGAGGCAGCCCTTAGATGGAAACTCCCTCCTCTTCTTCCAAGGCAATGCTACCGGGATCATAAATTACCAGCCCTGGGGAATCAGCTTGTCCCTTTAGGGCTATTAAAGGGACCAAGATGAGCGGGATTTCCAAATGAGCTTTGAGGATTACTGTGCCAGATGGAAGGTGGCTGCCCAAAAGGGGAAAGAGAAATTGGCTTCTAGTGTATCATTTTGGAGCCGTCCAGCATTAATCCCCAGACTGATTTAAGCAGGAGGAATTTCAGATAGTGATGGCCAGTTGGCTATTGCTTCTGCCTGATAATAGCCAGTACTCTCAACAACAGTCATTTATCCTCAGGTATGGGAATGAAAGGTGGGAGCCTTAGACCAGGACGTGATGATAAAGGAGTGAAGTGGGTGGGTGCATGGGGGTGGAGACAGGTATGGAG
The DNA here is from genome assembly GCF_964146895.1 of Miniopterus schreibersii. Classification (NCBI taxonomy): domain Eukaryota; kingdom Metazoa; phylum Chordata; class Mammalia; order Chiroptera; family Miniopteridae; genus Miniopterus; species Miniopterus schreibersii. The sequence continues at coordinate 27,948,338 of NC_138119.1, forward strand.
AATGCAAGTGTCATCTCAGCATCCAAGCAGAGCTGCCTCTCTGCCACTAAATCCTCGGAAGTAAGATCAGGCCTGCTCTTGTCTAGCAGAGGGACATGGCTCGGCGCAGATGCCATCTTCAAAGGCAGGAGCTAATTTCCTCCCAGGATTAAGGAGAAGAGTCCTGAGGTCAATGGTGCAGGCTACTCAGAGGCTGTCCTCGAAGCATCACTCAATCCCGGGGCCAGAAGTCTAGTCTTGACCATTGTCAAATATCTATTTTAAGCTGACCCCACCCTCCCTTGCTGGAGGCAGGAGATGTTATTCAACATGTTTGGGAACTTATTAAACGATTAGATGGCAGTTTTTTAAAGTTAACTTTTTATTTAAGCACGTCCTTAGCATATGAGCTTCGAGAGGGTCTTGGGATGGTTTTCTGGCAGGTGGAAGCCCTAGCCAGGGCCTTCGGTTGGATGAGGGAGTTAGAGGCTTCACTGGCTCTCACACAGACAATTGCAGTCCTGCCCCCATCCTCCCCCCCCCCCTTTCAACCCTGCTCCCACTGCAACCGGCCTCATCTTCTGAGGTCTCCCCATATCAGGGCCTCCTCCCCATAGCTGTCAGTCTACTTTCTAAAACAGCATAGTAATGAAATGCCTGTGCTAAAAACCTCCAGAGTCTAAGTTTCTATCACTGATGCAGTCCTGATTCCTTAGCATGCCTGCTACTTTATTTATAATCCAGTTCCAATGTCTTCATCCAGCCTTATCTCCTATCACTTTCCTCCCTGCAGGTCCCACTCCAGCCACGAGAATCCGCCCGTTCCCTGCACATGTGCTCTTCTCCTTCAGGCCTTTGCTCATGCTGGTCCCCTTAACCAGAATCCTGTATCTTCTACCTTTTCTCTGGCAGGTGGATTCCCAAGAACCAGTTCCAATGTTATCTCACTTGAAAATGTCCCTTCTGGTTCCCCCCACCCCAACTCTGGCCCATCCTATTCAGGCAGATGTCATCATTTCTTCTGTCATGCAATAGTATTTTCGGTGGATTTCTGCTAGGACGCTTACCCATACTATTCAAACTATATTGTGATTTTTTGTTTACACATCTGTCTTTCCTCTGAACTAGAAGGCTATTTTCATCCACTCCCCCCCACCCCAGCTTTAGCACCTAGCACAATACCTAGGGAAACGGTACTCAGTGAATACTCACTGGAAGAGAAATGAATGAAAGCTCGAATGAATGTAGAAAGTGGGGCACAGACACAGAGGTTTAGAATTTATAGCTAGAAAAGACCTATTGAAGGTCATGCAGTTCTGTGCCCCGTCGTCCCCTCCTCCAGCCCTCTGCAGGCAATTTGCACCTAAACCGTCCTTCACGTTTCTGTCCCATCATGTCTTGTTGCCCTCAATTGCTTTAGTCTGACATTGACCCGGCATGACAAGCAGATCAACTCCTAATCTGCAAGAGCCCTGGTTTTTCTGGGACATTTGAAAGCTCTTGACAGAACTGGAGGAGAGGAACCTGTCAGCCCTCAATTGTCAGCTGCTGAGTAGCCCGTCCAAGGCTTAATGTGCACCTTGACATTCCCTGGGGCCATCGGAGCTCTGATTGCTGGTTTAAGCCCTTTCAGTAGTTGCTCTCAGGAGATAAGTAGGGTAGAAGGGTGGAGAATAGGGAATATTACTGTGTTCTTTCTGCATCTCTAAAAAGCAGTGATGGGGCAGGGATGTGGAGAGGGGATCGTAGGCAGGAAAACAGAAAACGAGGAATGAATGGACTGGCTTTAAATTTCACATCAAATTGGACTACTAATGGGGAGCTAGAGTGGGGAAACATTTAAGAAACACAAAGGTGGGCCAGTGTAAACAGCGCCATCCAAGAGGCTGCAGAACATCCACCCACGAAGAGGCTGCCAGTGCTAAGCTCCACTCGGGGGATAATCAAGAGGCCGTTAAAAAACAGAGATCTCCCTCGTCTGCTGGGTTTCTATCGCTTAATCAAAAGTGACTCCAACTACTGCAGCTGCAAAAAAAATGTTCCCCACCTTCCATTAATTTCCATACAATAACCCTCTAATGGGGGAGCTGTTCAGGGGAGGAGGGCAATCAATCTGGGCTAATGACACACCGGAGACCCAGGGAAAATGCAAACTTGGAGCAATTTCATGGCAGGTGCAACCTTGGAAAGCATTACCATTTTTCTAAGTTAATTTGTTCCCTTGATATGTTTGAGATCCATATTTGTACTTTAAAGGTATAAAGCGCAAGATGATTAAAAAATATAAGGGCATTTTTGTAAACCTTTCAGCGGCAGCAGGTGATGCATTAGCCATCCCCGCCCTTCCTCTCCCCGGTGAGCTGGACCGCTTTGCATTCTTTTACTCTTTGCTATCATCAGAGAGACTGTTGAGCTCTGCTTTGTTTACTATTTTCAGGTTCTCCCCTGGGTCTGAGGGCTGGAACCTCCTGATGCCCTGGGCAGAACCAGTCCAAGAAATTGCTGTCAGAAAGGCTGGCTCTCTGATGGGGTCCCAGAAGCCTGAGGGGGGGGGGGGGGGATGCAAGGAAACCCCAGGCCGGGATTGGTTGCTGAGAGGCTGTGACGTCTTCTCTCTGCTTCCAGCTCCTCCTCCCTGCAGGGTGGGTGAGGAACAGTCCAGGGAAATGGAATCAGGACCTGCACTTGGCCTTCATTCAGTCCTGTGATTTCTCAGTGTCACTAGGTCTCTCCTGGCCTTAAACTGGTCAGGCCTTGCAGCTTGAAACCAGTCTCCAGAGCTACACAGGTGCCCTTCCTAGAGGAACTTGTCCATTCCCTTTTCTCTTAGAACTTGTCTTAGGAAATAGAAGGAAAACACTCTGCTCCACTGAAATGCGTTCTCTCCCTGCCTCCTCTCCTCTATGCCCCTTGGAATAAAACAGTAACGTGCAGATTTCTTACCTCTCCCCTGCCATCTCGCCCGAAGTCGAGTAGACTGGCTCTGTTTGGGGAACGGGCAGGCCACGTCCTTCCCTCCCCTCTACCTTAGTCTGGGGAACCCCACTCTGAAAGAACCCTTTCTAGACTCCCGGGGCTTCTTCTTTCCACTCTTTCAGTCACTTCTCCTATTCCAAGAGCAAGTGCATCAGGAATCCTGATAAATTCTCATCAGCAGGACAATTCAAACAGCCAGAAACTCACGAGTTCTTTGAGCCTTTAGAAATGAGGTGGTATTTCATTCCTTTTAATGTTAGGGTTCGTAGGTGAATCCCAAAACTCTCAGGAAATGCATTTGCCATCAGATTATAGGATTTGCAGATACTATACTCAGGGATCCAGGTCCAGAGCTCATGATGGTGCTTAGAGATTGAGGGTTTCATGGTGCTTAACCCCTCGGTACCTAGTGCTCTGGGCTGAGCTGCCCGTGGAGAGAGCATAGATCTTTTAGAACTAGAAGCTGGGAGATAGTTTCTTCTGAACATTCATTAATTAGGCCCTTGGGGTTTTAATTTTTTTTGCTCAGAAAAAGGGAAGTAACATTTGCCATATACTTAGGAAATACTCTCTTTGCTACCCTGCATTGGTACTATCCCTGAACCATGAAAATGCTCATGTAGTAACCATGAGAATGCCCCCTGCAAACCTGCAACCCCAGGAGCACAATTGACCAGGGATCCCAATGGCTGGACTCTGAATTCCTTCCCTGAATTCAGGTGGCTCCCGGTCAGTGACTGAGTTTGGCAGGGATACTCCAGCAGACTAAGGCTTGATTTCAGCTTGTTGACTGCCTGATGGCCCCACTGAACCTTCTTGAGACTGCATTGTGGCCTAGGACAATTCCTTTCTCTGTCCTACCTTTGGAAGGTTCAGACTTGCTATGTGGTTTGATGACTCTCCAAGGCTCCTCGGTACTCTTTCTATTTTCTTTCTGGCAAAATTCCTTGACGATGTTTAATCTCATCTTCATGTCTGCACCCCAGAGGCCCTGAACTAACACACATAGTCACAGGCACCAGGGAAGGGTACCTGTGGGAGATGAGCATTCCAGTGGTTGAAATTTTATTGGCTTCAAGGAATTCAGACAGCATTATTCATTTTGAATTTAAAGATAAGGCCTAATATATAAAACAGGGCCCAAAGAACCTGGTGAATTCCTAGATTTTTCTTTTGGTTTTGGAGCCTTCCATCTGTGTGCAGAATTCACTTCATTCCGGAAAAGCGTTGCCTTTCAACTCTTCATCATGGGATCTGTGTACTGCACTCTAGGTAACAGGAGTTGACATTTATTGTTAAACTTGCTTCTTGAATCACTCAGAGGAAGACGGTAAATGTCTCAGATGTGATTCCATATAGAGACTTAAAATGGCAATGTTATCTATATGTGCAATTATGAGTCTCTTCTTCCTTTCGAGAGACTACAAGTGCTGGGAGGAGGCTGCAATCTTTTTCTCTGGTGAGGTGGGGTGAACTGTGAATTCATACAAACACTGTAGGGTCATGACAATATTATCCTGGTCCAGCTTCTGGGACCAACTTTATTTAACAGAAACACTCCCTTAGATCAAGAGTTGCAATAACTTGGATAGATTCCAGGAATTGCAGTGGGACTTCCATCTGGTACATTTGGGAATGCACAAGTTTTAATGTAATCATTTCACCTTTTGCATACTACCTATAACCCAATTCTGGTTCAAATCCCATAGGACAAGCTCCACTATTTTTCTAGCTCCACTATGTATCTCTTTTAATATTCTGTTTTTTATTATCACTTGCATAAGATAAAAAACGTGTAGCTAGACCCATGGTTTTCAGTCTGCTTTTCTCTCATTTCTTTTTCTGGGGGGGGAAAAAAAGATTTTGTTGAGATAGGTAGTATTTTATTTTGTAGCAGAAGCCAATATTTGACCAAATTATTCAATCAGAGAAGTTTTACCCATTTATGACTTCTTCCATCCTTTTGGACAGAATGCTTCTGACATAGTTTACTTCTTTATAACATGGAAGAATTGAAAAACAGCTTTCGTCTTGCTTTCTTATTATTGTAGAAGTATACATGTTTGATTTCTGGGTTCTAAAATATTATCAGCAAACAACTTTTATGGCTCACCGTAGGTGAAAGCATAGCAAATGCTGTTCTCCATTATTTATCTAGAGGGCAGGTTTGAGATACCGTGTACTCATCTGTTCTTTCTCTCACAAATATTTGTTTAAATTTGATACAGCAAATGTTTACTGAGCAACTGCTATATACCAAGGGCCAGGAATGCTGGAATGAACTAAATGAACTAAATTTCTGTGCTCATGGAACTTATTCTTAGCGGGAGACACAGACAATGGACAAACATATAAATATACAATCAGCTTAAACCAATTGTATTTCTAATGGATTCACTGTGGGGATGTTAGAAAAAGAGAGGAGCCAAGGATGAGTGCAGGAAATTTAACTTAAGAAACTGGGTCAACGTAGAGAAAAGGAGAACTCTGAGGGAGAAGCAGGTTTGGCGGCAGGCAGGCCAGGAGGTGGGCCAAGAACTCTGTTTTGGACATGCTAAGTGGCAGACGCCTGTGACATATCCTGGTAGAAGTTTTATGGAAGAAGTTGGATCTATGTATCTGGAGTTCAGCGTATGAATTGAGACTGTTAACATGTATTTAAGATGTCACTTAAGGCTTTGGGACTAGATGAGACTCTCAAAAGTGTGTTGATGGAGACAATAAGCGTTCAAAAAACTAGATTCTGGGGCTCCCCAACATTCAAGAATCAGGAAAAGGGTATAGATTCTTTAGAGGAAACAATTATCATGCGCCAGGAACTAAGCTAAGTGGAGGAGATACAAAGAAGAAAAGACATTCGCTTTAAGTTCTTTGAGGACAGGAAATGTGTTTTATTTTCTTTGGATTCCAGAACTTAGCACAGTATCAGCCACACAAGACTTTGTTTACCCCCAAAATTGGAGTGGAGGGCCCATGCAGAGTTCAATGTTGAACCAAGGATTCTGCTTAATCTAAGTCTGTGCATATGGGGTCCTGTTAAAAAAAAATAAAGGTCATAGTCCAGTGGGATAGAAGTCATTACAACAGAGTGGTTATTTCTCAAGTGGAATTTTGTGCGGACTGTTTTGGGAATGTAAGAGGGACACAGCTATTTCTGACCAGGGCTATCACCAGGGGAGCTGGTGCTTCAGTGGACAGGATAAGAATGGATGGGTTCTCACTAGGCAGACAAGGCTGAGAAGGACATTTGTTAAATTATTGAGGCCTAGCAATTTTGTTGCACGACCTGGTGTCCTTGCTTCCTGGGTGGGGTGAAATCCTCTACTACGAACTCCCCATGTTTCTCGACATGGACCTCATGCTTGGCTCACTTTCCACTACAGTTATGTTTGTCTCTTTGAAAAACTGATTTAAACAAACATTAAATTAAATTCCTACCTGTGTTCAAGAGGCTTTCAGATGAGAAGATGAGAAGTAGATGTTAGCAGTCACAACAAGCCAGGTCAAGATAAAAACATTCTAAGCAGAGGTATGAAGATGCATTACAGCTGAGCGTGGGAAAGAAGGGTTGGTTCTGACCCAGGAAAAAGGAAAGCTGCAGAGAAGCGACTCTGAGTGGACGAGTTCGGGTTTAGAAGATAAGGGAGCTGAGAAAACAGCACCAGCAACCATAAAGGTAATACAACGTTTAGTGTGGGAGGAGCAGGAGGTGTGACTGTCGATGTTTGGAAGGATGCTCCAGGGAGATTGCACCAAATACAGTGCCCCAAGTCATGGAGGGCTCAGGATACCACGCCGGAGAGTTTGAATTTTACTCTGTAGGCAACAGGGATACCCTTTCACAAAGTAGAGAGAATTTTTGAGCAGCCCCTCAAACATCAAATCAATAGGAGAAAACCCTTGGTAAGGTTGGGAATTGTTCGTTTAAATAAATAGCAGGGGGAGAGCATTGAATTCCACCCCTACTGGAAAGGGTTTTTATAAGTCAGAATCATAACTTTTACAGTTCCATTAAGTCTTGCTTTTAGTCCATTAGTTTGGGGATGTTAGGCTGACGTGTTTAGTCATGTGACCCCAAAGTACTCTCGGAGATATTTCTATATTTCATATCCCAGACAGAAAGGTAAACCCTTAGCCTGGCCTCGGGACTTCCAGTAAATACGGTGGATTGACAACACATTTATCTCTCCTTACGTAAGCTTTCTGAAACACCCACAAAGAAAGGAAATAACAAAGTGACTGAGGCAAATGACCACAGTGGGCAGAATGTAAGTTCAACTTTTGTTCACTTATATTTCCCTAGAATCTGGCACGCAGTAGGCGAACCATTTTTGAATGAATGAAAAGGCAAGACAAAACATTAGATAAACTCTTCTGTAAGATGAAGAGAATGAAGGCGTGATAACTGCACAGGGCGGAAAGGAGGTGGTTACAAGCTTTGAACCTACGGAGGGGAAATATTGATACTAGGAAAGATCGTGCTCTTTCCCTTGGTCCTGCTGCCTCCGGAGGGCTGGGCTGTGTAATCCTGTTGCAGCTGTTAATCTTGTTGCAAGTTCAGCCTGATCCAATTCTGTACGCTCCTTAGATCCAGAAACAGGCATGCCATGTCCTCACGGATCCATCTGCTCTGCCTGGTTAGATTGTCATCTTTACCCAGGAAGAATCCATTGGCTCCGGTAAAAGCTTTAGATTCACAAAGCCACGAAGAGAGTGAAGCAATTTCAAATGTGGTTCCCTGGAGCCTGTCCCACGGCCTTTGCTGGGTGTCTGCAGGAAACCACCCTCACCTTCTGCTTCTGTGTCCTTGAATTGAAGGTGGTTGTTGCTGGGTTTGTTTGTTTTTTCTGACCATAATTTATTGGCTCTGGTCCCAGGCCAGACCTCACTTTGTTCTGTGAGGGTCCTATGCAGGCTTTTGCCTGGCCATTCCTCAGCCCTTATGGGGTCCTTACAGGGAGAGCAGGGGGGCAGTGATCTTGCAGGCCCCGATCCTACTCCCTGAATTCTGTTACCAGACCTCACACCCAGCCCCTGCTGGGCCAAGGGGCCAGCTCCTTCCTGGTAATAAAGTGACTGTCCTGGCAAGAACACTGCAGCCAAGTGTCCTTCCCAGCCCCTGGCATGAGCAGGCCACCTTCACCCGCAGTGACAGGCCCCAGGTAAAGCGACAAGTTGGGGAAGGAAGGCATGGGGTCCCACAAGCAGCAAGCCTCTTCCCACCATGAGTTGGCTCATAGGGCCCGTGGGGAAGAGAAGGGAAAGTTTGCTTCCAGGGACTCTTCCTGCACCGGGCAGTTGTTGGACATTTCCCCTTTTATTCCTCATTATTGTCCACCAAAATCTTAAAAGTATGATTCTCCTGTGAGAGTTAAAATAGTAAACCCCATACATATGCATGTGATTATCCATTTGTAGAAGAACCTGGAGAGATATTCTGTAAATGGGCAGCTGAGTGACATAGGGGGATAACAACAGAGCAGAAGCTTTGGTGGGCTGGCCTAGAGTACAGCTGACTCGAGACAGTCGAGCCTGATGACATAGATCAGGTCCTTCCTGGAGACCACAGCACGGTGCTGAAGACTGTGACCTCAGGAACACAGGCCCGGATTCCCTGCCAGCCACGGTGGTTTTGTGTAACCACTTATCCTTCCTGGCAATCAGTTTCCTCGTTGGTTAAATGAAGATTGGTTAAATGTCTTCAGGGTCACATGCTGATCAATGAGATGATATCTGTAAAGCGTTTAGCACAGTGTTTACCACATTTAACAAGTGGATCTGCATGAAGCTGAAAAAAGGAAGACACCAAAGCACCAACATTTGTCATTGTTCATCTAACTCATCCAGAAGACAAAGACTAAATGTGAAGGAAATGAGCCTTCGGGTGCCTGGGAAGTTGAACTCGTGTGGGGATGGGTGGGCTGCTCAGGATTTCCAGGAGCTCAGCTTCAAGACTCCCACTTCCCACTCCATGCACTCATCAAGGCAGCACTGTGTTAGACGACTTGGCTTCCAGGCTTTCTGAGGCCTGGAAGAGGGAGCTCTAAATATTGGATTCCAGTATTCTGGTTACTTACCAAAGAATATTTCCATCCTAAATGCACAAATTGCAATTTCGCTTTACACATGGTCTCTTGTGAGTTTAGTTTACATGAGCCACCATCTAACCTTGATCTGTCTGGACATGAACTCAACAAATGAGACCTTCTGTGCAGAGTCATAACTTTTCCCACAATGTCTTCGTTTCATTCCTCTCTTTTCCTTTTCCAGGGATGATCTCCTATGTCCACATGACACTGGTTTCTCTCTGTAGATTATCCCACCATTTACCCTGTCCTTCTCTGTTGGGTTTGGAGCCCCCTGCTGTGTGCCATGTCCCCTGTCACCACAGGGGCAGCAGCTGTTTTCATGACTCCTTTGGTTGTGGGAATATCTGTCATCCAAAGAGACACACTGAGCCCAAATGTCTGATGTCTGGTTTTCCCAGAATCCAAACCTATTTCCCTAATGCTTCCATACCCACTTGCCCTAATGGGCTAATATATTCTGGAATTAAGGTAGTTTTCTTCATGTTGGAAAGTGGGTATAGCTCCTGCCTCTGGCCCTCTGAGGGGTCTTTCTCTGACTCAGAGCCTGTTCGCTAATGGTAGCAAAATTTTCCAAAACTTCCATTTTACTTTCTTATGTAAATGAATGTGCTTCTACCAAACGGTCTGAGATCAGCTGTCTAGGAAATAAGAAATCTCTCAGCCTCTCTGAGGTGTTGACCACTGCCCCCTAACTCCAGCCTGCTAATTTATCTAGGCCTTACTAGAACTAGTTGCAGATACTGGAATTTTATTTTTTTAATATATCTTCTCCAGGGACACTCAACTTCTTATCACTCCCTGCACCCTCACCACCACATCCAGCCTTCCACTACTTTGAACCCCAAGCGTGTGTTCTCATTGAGTTATTTTCTGGCTAGCCATAGGGTAGGTACAATATTTTACCTTTTTCTGATTTTCCCACTTCTCTGCTTTTCTGAGACATTATTTACTTTGCAATAACACTTACCCATTTAGTTGCATAGTTTGGTAAACTTTTATACTCATATACAATTGTGTAAACCATTGCCACAATCTAGATAGAGCAGTTTCTTTACCCTACAGAGTTTTCCCTTTTTGCTGCTTTTGAAAAAGGTGGCTAAATGGCCTTGAAACACCATCTTCATACTTAGCAATCCTTTATAGGGAAACCTTTAAAGGGAAATTTTAGTTAAAAGTTTTAATTTGAGTGACATATTCAAGGTTCTGAGTTTGGGAGACTTCCAGGTCTGAAGTTTCAGTTGTATCTCTGAGATTTTCTCTCAGTTAAAGGCTACATTTGTCATCTACATCTGCTATCTATGTAGAATATTTTCACAGATGGCAGGTGTCTTGGGCAAAGACTAGCCCACTGGCCTCATTCCCTCTCCATTACTGCCAGCTGCTGTTTTAACAGTTCTTGGTCAGCCTTGCAACTCATCCATTAATGTTTAGTCTTTCCCCGGCCAAATAACTGCATGAAGTGTCAGAGACCGTAGTAACTCTGGAAAATTGTGCTGTCTAAAAGGTGATACACTCTTTTCAGTTCTTTGTAAGGTCTCTCATTCCATTCAGCATTTCAGCTCTTCCTTCAAGTAAATGGAAATATTTATTTTGTCCATGTTTCTTTCATTGTATACCAATATCTGTCCATTACAGTGAGGTATAACCTTAGTAGAATAATTATGTCTCACTGGATCTCCATTTACATTGCTCCATTCATTCATTAATCAATAAACATCCAATGTATGAATATGTGGCCTACATATGTCAGTACTGCACTTTATAGTATCATTTAATTTGATCCTTAAAATAACACTGATTTTACATTTGAGGAAACTACACCTAGTCTAAGGAAACTGATGACCAATAAATGATAGTGTTATGACTCAAATTTGATTTTCTCTGATTGCCAAAATCATACTCCTTCCTGAGTTCTCAGTTGATTGTGTTTTGTGTGTATAATACAGTGGTGGAGATGGTCAGTAAGATTTGACTCTATGAGTATGAAGTTGAGTTGAGAGGTCTGGGGGAAAAATAGAGAGTTAGGTGTCATTGATATGTGGATGGTCTTGGAAGCTTTGCACATACATGGGATTGGTGAGATCAAAAGAGGTGATCTGACTAGAATCATAGCCAGATTTGATCTGGTTCTAACATTTCATGCTCCTTTAGACTTCACATGCTTATATGATTGCTTATCTCTGTCAGCCATTCTTCATGCCATTACAGAAAAGCCTAATCGCAGCATCATCCCTTGGTGTCCTGTTGGTCTGAAGGACGTTTCTCCTTGAAGCTTAGGGCTTTGCTTTTACTCACTCAAGGAAAGGGGAAGAATGCCTTCTTGGGTGCCCATCCTCTGTATTTCCTGGCTGTGACTAGGGTTTGAGTCTGACTTATTGACCCCACACTCATCTACTCACCCATCAGGGGTCTGTTGTATGTCATTTTCCTCTCCCCAACTTCCTTCCCTATTGCTCAAGGAACCTTTTCCTGACCTAAGGAAGCATTGCTGCTCTCCCTGATTTAACTTGGACAAGATTGGAATTTATCATTGGGTTCAATTGTTCTAGGAAACCTAAGTGTGGAAAACCCTAAAACATAGATATGGATGCTTTTAGAAAGCACAGATTTTGAATCCTG